>NC_133151.1:20642592-23272804 GCF_048418815.1 Hemitrygon akajei
GAATCTGGGCCCAGGATAAAGCGTAGCCGACTTGGTCTAGTCCCGGTGCCCGGGTCCTAATGTGAGGTATCATACTCTGTTTAGACTATATAAACGACGGCCAGATCGGAGGCGTGAGCTGACTTACCTCGCTCTCCGCGATCTTTACTGCTCTCTCCATGGTGCAGATCCGTCATTGAATCAATTTAAGCGCCGGCCCAGACAGACTGAAAAGACTTGTTGTTGCTCACGGCGAGAGCCGGTTTCTCTTATCTCCGCAATGGTCATCTCCATGGCGCTGAGCCTGAGAAGACTGCCCCCGGGTGCAACGCACCATGCTCGCTAATATGATAAACTGATAAGGGAGGCTTTGGGCCTACTCCAGCTTGTGGTTCGCTTCAACTGTTTACATGATTTGTGTATTTTTCTTTATTTTCTTCTCTTTTGCATCGAGCGTTGGTCTTTTATTTAGATAATTACTTTTCCTCTTTTAATTCCATTCTTTCGGATTTCTTGCTTTGCGGCAACCCGCAAGCAAGAAAACCTTCAAGGTTATATAATTTATACTTTCTTTAATAATAAATAAATCCTCAATCTTGAAATGACTTGTTACAGAACCTCATCTGCCAGAACTTGAGGGGCTAAGTAGTCGACTCACACTAATTCACGGGTAGTTTGCTGTGAGTGTTACAGTATTGACCGTTTAAGCTGTTTGGAAGTAGGTACAGACGTGATGTCATGGGGTAATTTTTTTTTGTACGCAGAGAGTGGTGAGTGCATGGAATGGGCTGCCGGTGACTGTGGTGGTGGTGGATACACTAGGGTCTTGTAAGAGGCTCCTGGATAGGTACACGGAGCTTAGAAATACAGAAGGATATGACTAACCCTAGGTAATTTCTAAAGAAAGTATATGTTCAGCACATCATTGTGGGCGGAAGGGCCTGTATTGTGCTATAGGTTTTCTATGTTTCTGTATTCGTTAACGGAAGTAGTTTCGGAAATTCACAACGCAACTCGTAAGTAATCGAAAGTCATGCATTATTGTCTCTGAACAAACAGCAACGTAACTATGTTGGCTCTAGACCAACAACTTGGAACATGAATTCTACTGTTCCCTCTGTACCTCAGACAACTTGTCCAGTTTATGGCACCGGAGTAGGGGATCTCCGTGGGCCAAACAGTCAACCATTTCTTCTCCGGCCTCTGGCGTGTGGGTTCCTCCTTGTGATGGGGATTTTCCGGAGTTGTCATTGATAACAAAATCGAAGTGTCCACATTTATCCCTGTTCCTTCCCCACTAAATATTGCATTCCAGTGACTGGCTGTAGGTCATTTGATTGACCGTTTACACCATTTTATTAGCTCTGCTCCCGGCCAGCATCCATTTATTACCCTCTTCCCAGCAAGTGACAGTCTACAATTTATGGCTCTTTGTTCTCTTCAGTAACCAGCTCGAATCACTCCAGGAAGCTACCAGCTCCAACGTTCACAAACCTGCATCTTCTGATATATCAAAGAACACCTCACAGATCTACTGTCCACCGAATTTCCTGTAACATCATTGAGTCCACTTTAAAACACAGAAAACACAGCAACTCCATCTCACTAAAAGGAGAATGTAAAACAGTTCCACAAAACGTCAACTTCCATTTCCAAACAGATGGCAGGAACAGAGACAATTGATATGTCTGCTTCCACTGTCCCTGATCCGTTGAGTTCTACATTTTCTTCCATATTTTATATCCACCATGGCCAACAAACTAATGCCCCTGTTGCAAGGACGAGGCTGAGGACGAACCCAAGTGCAGGACACATGCGCCGAGGCAGAGTCATGAGGCGTTAGCACCACCGCGATCGGGGAACCGGTATCCAGGAGAGTCTTTACACGGAGACAAGGTTTACATAGAGTATTCAGGAAATGATGCACAGCATTGAACTCACAGTCCTAAGGAACCAGAAAATGAGGTTTACTCACACTAGAGTCAACCAACGAACTAACAAAGCACGACTGTGATGCCCAAGTTTTATCCTATGTTCGCCAATGGGAACCAGGTATGCTGTAATTAGTGGAACTGGGAATGATTGGAAATCAGACGAGGGGCTTAAGGCACAATTAAGGAGGTAATAGTAAAATAGGGAATTGCTAGACGGCACCATGACACCCTTCCGTGGCAGTGATCACAATGTGACTGTATTCATACTGCAATTTCGAGGGTGAAGCATAACACACATATACCAGTATCCCAATGGAATAAAGGCATTTACAGAGATATGAGAGAGGACCTTGACCAGGTGGATTCAAGGAGAATCTGGCAGCGATTACAGCAGAACAGAGACGTTCTGGGAGTAGTTTATAAAATGGAGGATAGATAGGTTGCACCGAGAAAGAAGTTCTCAAATTGACAGGCGTACCCATAAAGCAGAATACCAAAAGTTTTTTTTTTGGTTATATAAAGAGTAAAAGGGAGGTGAGAGTTGATATTGAACCATTGGCAAATAATGCTGGTGGACAAAATAATGGGGGACAAAATAATGGGGGACAAAATAATGGGGGACAAAATAATGGGGGACAAAAATAGCAGATGAACGTAATGGGGACTTTGCATCTGGCATCACTGTAGCAGGTAATAGCTATGTTGCAGAGGACTGTGAGTGTCAGGGAGATGAGTGAGTGCATTGCTAATAAAAAGGAATAAGTGCAAAGCAAACTCTGAGGTCCTAAGGTGGATAAGTCACTAGGACCAGAAGGACTACATCTCAGATTTCTGAGAGAGGTTGCTGAACAGATAACCCATGCATTTCATGATCCTTCAAGAATCACTTGATTCTGACACAGACTGCGAGTTTACAAATGTCACTTCACTCTTTAAGAAGGGAGAATTGCAAAAGACAGGACATGAGAGGCCAGTTAGCCTAACCTCAGTGGTTGGGAAAGATTTGGATATCTCCAGAAAGGCCTTCTTCATTGCTGCTGCTGTTGTGAGGTCTGGGTCTCTGCTGCGAAGAACAGGCCCCCAGTCCTCGGGGTCACGTTGCCGATGGCTGGCGGTGGGGTCGTCGTAGTGCGCTCGGCAGAGGATGGTGCTCAGAGAGGTTGTGCTGGAGGGGATGGTCGGAGGCTCGGGGGTTCGACAAACTCGGAGTCCGCTGCAGTCGGGGCGCTTTCACTGTGTGCTGCGTCTGCAAGGCTGGGTCTTGCGGTGGTTTCATCATGCGCCGCGTCCACGAGGCTGAGTCCGGCGGCATCGTGGACGTCTATAGCAGGAATATTCCCTTCTGCCGCCTGCGTGCGAAGACGAGTCTGTCAGGACCATGAGGACTTGTGGAAACTGTGTGGCAGTTTCTTTCGAACTTATTGTGGCGGTGTGCTACACGCAGCGCTAAAATAACGACACGGAGTCGGTAAATTGCAGTCAAAGTTAAAGTTTATTCGAACTTCACAGCCTTGCTTTAAAGCCTCCCTCCATCCGCCCTCCCCCGCGCGGATGCTTCGAGAGGCACGTACTGACACCCCCTCAGGCTTTCTCCCTTTGTTGCGGACCTAGCCTTTGTGCCTGCACGCTGGCTAATTATGAGCCGGTTCGAGCGTGCTAGTAAGTGGGTCGCCACATTATAGTCTTTTAACATCTTTGGACTATTTTTACCTTGCCCAAGGTCTGTTTTTTTTTAATCAATTATTGTATTGCTTGAACTGTTGTAACTATGTGGTTTTGTGTAAGTCTTGTAGCTTTAGTTTTTGTTTTGTTGGGTGGTAGAGTTGGTCTCCTGACTTGGTGTGTCTGGGTAGTCTTGTCTGTTGAGTTTGGAGCTCCTTTCCTGGGAACGCGCTAGATGGTAGCGCGATATTAATACACAGCAGCCTCTCCCGACTCTGGATTTGGGGATTGCCAAATGTTATGTGGATTTTCTGGTGTAGTCTGTTTTGTCGTGTGCTTTTGTGATATCATTCTGGAGGAACGTTGTTTCATTTTTTAACTGTATTGCAGTTGTGGTTTCTAAATGAAAATAAACAGAAATTCATTTCAATTCAATTCAGATGGCAGGATTATGACATGAAGGCTTCTGATGTGTTGGTCTTCAACGTCACCTTGGACCTTTCCACCAGGCTGGCAATGGCTAACATGAGAGAACATACCTTTCAGGTTGCTGGAGGAAATTATAGAGGGATCAGTGCCAGAGGCAGTTTTATTTTACACAGAGATTCTGTTGAGCACTTGGAACACCCTGACAGGGCGGTTCTGTAATGAAAGAGTTAACTGTGATTCCTCCTTGGCTTAGGCTGAAATGAAATGGAAGTCTGTAAGACAAAACAGAGTTAGCTTGGAGTGGGATTGTTTTGAGGATGTACAAGACAACCAGTCTACAGCAATGTTTTCAGAGAGTCAAGTGCAGCCATAATAGTTGATGTGGTGATAAAAATGTTTGTCTGGGCTGAAAGTCATCAAAGTTCGGGAGCGTGCAGCTGGTCCCGCCAAGATGTAAATATACCAGTGTAAGCGGTTTTGAATAGTATATAAATGAGCATGTTCTTTGCTGCAATGCGGAAAGAGAGTTTCGTTCAAGGGTAGACGACAGCTGGAGCTAGAAAAGTGAACAGAATGTTGAGAGGGAAAGCGAAGGTCAGCAAGAGAGTGAGAGATAGACAGAGTGAGTGAATGAGGCAGAGAGAGGGAGAGAGCGAAAGGTAGAAAGCATCCAGCTGCAGCTCCTGTGAAGCCGAGTTAGGGAACTGGAGCTGGAGCTGGGTGACCTTCGGATCGTTCAGGATGCAGAGAGCAGTAATCGATCGGAGATTCGTCAAATAAAGTCAGGAGACAGGAAACCAGGTGACTGTCAGGAGAAGGAACGGGATTAGACAGAAAGAGCAGAGCACCTCTGTGGCCATTTCCATCAACAATAAATATGCTGTTTTGGATACTCCTGGTGGGGACGACCTACCAGTGACAAGTTGTAGTGGCCGCGTCTCTGGCACAGAGTTTAGACCCTCAGCTCAGAAACAAATGAGGGAAAAGAGGAGAGCAGTCGTGAAAGAGGACTCAATAGTTGGGGGGCAGATAAGAGGTTCTCTGAGGGAGGTCGAGAATCCAGGATGGTCTGTTGCCTCCCTGGTGCCAGGATCAGAGATATCTCGGATCCAGTACTCCGTATTCTCAGGAGATGGGGTGAGCAGCCAGATGTCGAGGTCACATGGGGCCCAATTACATACGCTAGGAGTTGGGATGAGGTCCTGAAGAAGGAATATAGGGAGTTAGGGAAGAAGTTAAAAAGCAGGACCTCAAGGATGGTATTCTCAGGAATGGTGCATGTGCCAGGAGACAGAGAGGGCAGGAACAGGAACTTATGGCAGGTGAATGTGTGGCAGAGGAGTTGGTGCAGTGGGCAAGGGTTCAGATTTCTGGATCATTGGGATCTCTTCTGGGAAAGGTCTGACCTTACAAAAAGGATGGGCTGCACTTGAATTGGAAAGGGACCAATATCCTGGCGGGCAGGTTTGCTAGAGCTGTTGGGGACGGTTTAATCTAGATTGGCAGGTGGGGAGGGTCGGAATCAAAATGTGAGTGCTGAGATTAGGGTAGAAAGACAAGGGCATGATGCAATGTGATCTGAGTTGGGGAGGGAGGACAACTCCCTTATTTCAATGGTAGGAGTATTAGGAATTAAGGGGATAAACCTAGAGCATGGATCAGTATATGGAACTACGATGTTGTGGCGGTTACTGAAACTTGGCTGGAGGAAGATGCAGGTACCGTGGTTCAGGTGCTTTAAAAGGAACAGGATGGGAGGTAGAAAGGGGGCAGGGAAGTAGCATTGCTGGTTAGGGATAGTACCACGGCTATAGAAAGGGAGGACATTGCAGAGGGAGTGTCCACTGAGTCAGTCTGGGTGGAAGTCAGAAACAAGAAGGGATCAATCACTGTGCTGGGAGTAGTCTTTAAGACCCAAACTAGCCCTCGTGACACCGAGGAGCAGATACGCAGGCAGATTTTAGAACGGTGCAGAAAATGCAGGGTTTTAGTTATGGGTGATTTCAACTTCCCTCATATTGACTGGCACCTCCTGACTGCAAGGGGGATAGATGGGGCTGAATTTGTCAGGTGTGTTCAAGAAGGATTCCTGACACAGTAACTGGACCAGCTGACAAGAGGAGAGGGCATACTAGATTTAGTTTTGGGTAATGAACCTGGTCAGGTTGCAGACCTCTTGGTGGGGGAGTGTTTGCTGAGACTGACCACAAATCTCTTAGCTTCAGCATAGCAATGGAAAAGGATAAAATCAGACAAAATGGAAAAGTGCTTAACTGGGGAAGGTCTAACTATGAAGGGACAAGGCAGGAACTAGTGAGAGTAAATTGGAATCAGGTGTTCAAGGGTGAAAGCACAAAGTAATGTGGTGGAAGTTTAGGGACCACTTGTGCTGGGTTCTGAATAGGTTTGTCCCAAGGAAAACAATTTGTAAGAAAAGGGAACCATGGCTGATGAAACATATAAGGCAACTCGTCAAGAGGAAGAAGGAAGCATATGTCAGATATAAGTAGAAGGAAGGACTCATGAGAAATATAGGGTAGCCAGGAAGGAGATAAAGAAAGGACTTAAGAGAGCTCGAAGGGGGCATGAGAAGGCCTTGGAATGTAGGATTAAGGAGAACCCCAAGCATTCTATGTGTACTGGAAGAACAGAGGGATGAAGGAATTAAGATGGGGCCACTAAGGGATAAAGAAGGCAACATGTGCCTGCAGGTGGAGGAGGTTGGGAAGGTCCTAAATGAATACTTTGCTTCAGTATTCACAAGTGAAAAGGACATTGATCAGGGTGAGGGCGAAATAGAACAGGCCTGTGTGTTGGACAGTGTGGAGATTAAGGAAGAAGAAGTGTTGGATCTTCTTAAAAACATCAAGATTGACAAGTCCCCAGGGCTGAACGTGATATACCCCAGGTTGCTGTGAGAAGCGAGAGAAGAGATCGCTGGAGCAGTAGCTATGATTTTTGAATCCTCTTTGGCCTCAGGGGAGGTGCCGGAGAATTGGAGAATGGGAAATGTAGTTTCCCTGTTCAAAAAAAGGTAATAGGGAGAATCCTGGATACTGTAGACAGGTGAGTCTTTCGTCGGTGGTCTGCAAACTATTGGAAAGGATTCTTAAAGATAGGATCTATGAGCATTTGGAGAAGTAAAGTCTTTTCAAGGATAGTAACATGGCTATGTGAAGGGAAGGTCATACCTCACGAGCCTAATTGAGTTTTTTGAAGATGTAACAAAATAAATTGATGAGGGTAGGGCAGTAGATGTGGTCTACATGGATTTTAGCAAGGCATTTGACAAGGTCCCCCATGAGCGACTCTTCAAGAAAGTCATGAGGTATGGGATCAGTGGAACCTTAACTATTTGGAATAAAAAAGGCTTACGGGAAGAAAGGAAAGGAAAGTAATTCTGCATGGAGGTCAGTGACGAGTGGAGTGCCACAAGGATCCATCCTGGGACCCCTGCTTTTTGTGATTTTTATAAAAAAGCTGGATGTAGAGGCGGAAGGATGGGTGAGTAAGTTTGCAGATGACACGAAGATTGGAGGAGTTGTGGATGGAGCTGTAGGTTGTTGCAGGTTACGAGAGGATATAGACAGCATGCAGATTTGGGCAGAAAAGTGGCAGATGGAGTTCAATCCAGATAAATGAGAGGTGATGCATTTTGGAAGAACAAACCAGAAGGCTGAGTACAGGGTTAATGGTTGGTTACATAAGAGTGTGGATGAACAGCAGGACCTTGGGGTTCAAATCCATACATCCTCAAGGTCGCTGCACAGGTTGATAGGATAGTTAAGAAGGCCTATGGGATGCTATGCTTCCTTAATAGGGGTATTGAGGTCAAGAGTAGAGAGGTCATGTTTCAACTCTGCATATCTCTGGTGAGACCACACAGAGTATTGTGTTCAGTTCTGGTCACCTCATTATAGGAAATATATGGAAGCTATGGAGAGGGTGCAGCGGAGATTTACCAGGATGTTGCCTGCATTGGAAAACAAGTCTTATGAGGCAAGTTTAGCAGAGCTGGGACTTTTCTCTTTGGAGCGTAGAAGGATATGCACAATAGAACTGAATCTCTGCATTCCAAACAAACTCTCTCACACACCGGTTTGAATGATTTCCTGGTTTTACTGTGTTATGAAACCAGTAACTGGTTTCACTTACCAGCAAAGATAGATATGTCAGTTGAAGTCCAATGGTACTATTTTCAAAAGTTTTATTAATAAAGGGGCACAAAAATTAAGGTTAATACAAACATTCAGATAACATGCGTCAATACTCAATCTAAAACGCAGGTACATTAATAATCACTCCGAAATAAGCTCTTTCGTTGTCTAGGGTATAATACTGAGTCCAATTGGAAATATAAAGAGTCACTCTGAAGTCTGCAGGTTTTTCCCTTTTGGTTTCACGTGTTGGAGAGAGACAGAGAGAGAGATTGTTAGGAAAAGAGAACACTTGCCGTTGTCTTTATGAATCAAATCCTCAGCCTCAGAGGATTTGGCTTCCCTGGTGTTAAATAAAAGCGGTTTTCCATTGGTTCTAGCCACAAACTCCGCATTCGGAATTTAACGCACGTGGCTTCCTTCAAAATGGCTTCCCGTTCCCACGGGAAGTGGTATCGTGCTTCTCGGTGTCTCTTTGGTGCGTCTGAGGGTCGTCCTCTTTCAGACCCTTCTTTATACTGCCTCACGGGATCTCAGGTGTCAATCAGGTTGCAGGTGATGCAATCTCTCTCTCAACCAGCCCACTTTGCCCGAGGGCTTTACAATGTCCCTGCGAGTTGGCACGTCTGCAGTTCCCAGGTGTCTCCTGAGAACAATGCCACAGTCGCCAGCTTTTGTCCCAGTGGAATGCGGTATCCAGCACGTCGCTGTCTTTCCATTTCCTGTGTCCATTCGGCCTGTCTCTCTCTCTCTCTTGCTCTCTCTCGGGTCATTGACCCCCCTTTCACTAGGGCTCTTGCAATTCTCACAAAGGAGGGGGCTGGTATCATAACAACTGCTCCTCACTATGTTCCGGATTTAGAAGAAATAATTTTCCATTCTGCAAACAAACGCTGGTGGACTTGGGTGAAAGTGAAGTATGTCCTTCCCCAGGACTAAGAACAGTTTGGCGCGCCCTCCTCACACACATTAGCTGGTGGGCAAGGGTACAGTTGGTCTCAGTGTAAAACTGTAAAACAAGATAGTGAGGAGAAAATGAAAATACGGTCACAGGAAGGAGCCGAATTTACAATCAGATCTATGATTCTCCAGCCATCTAAAGCGCAATGAAAGGGGTTCCAAAACCTAAAATGGAACTGGATCCTCCCTGAATACAAAAATAGCAGAAAATTCCTCAAACAGGTGTTTAGAAAAGACAAAAAAGGACATGAAATGTCCTTGACAAGCAAGATCAAGGATAATCTCAAGACATTTTATCTTATTCCCTGGAAGTTTTTTGATTAGTACAGCACAATGTTGTGGGCAGAAGGGCCTGTGCTCTGTTCTATTATGTTCTACATAAACAAATAAAATGCAAGGGCCATGTTGAGATGGACTAAGAGACCAAGAGTTTATCTTTAATGTACAAGAGATCCATTCCTGAATCTTATAACAGTGGAACAGAAATTATCCTTAATCCTTTTGCTGTGTGTTCTCACTCCTTTTTGTCTGCTGCCCAATGGAAGGTGTGAGAAGAGAGAATGACAGGGGTGGGTCGGATCTTTGATTATGTTAACTGCTTTCCTGGGGCAGCAGGAACTTCAGACAGAGTATGATTTTGTGATAGGCAAAGAACTCCTCTGATATGACTTCAGAAATTACAGCTCCTCACTCATCTGGACTGAACACCATTTAACATTCCTCAGCCTACTCACCAAGCTGATCAAGAATCCCTTGTAATTGTTAATACCCTCTTCATTCATTCTAATGGTTCGATGCTAATGATGCGAATGTATGGTGAGACCTACAGTTTAGGAATTATTCTGGAGAAAAGGTGAATTTTTGGAGATTTGACTGGATCTAGCAGAGCTGGTGTAAGAGAGTCTGTACAAAGGAAAAAGAACCAATGGCCAATTGGAGTTTTTCTGAGTGTGATTGCAAGTGTCCAGGAGAAGCCTGTTAGGGGGAAGGGTAATCTGGCAAGTTTAGGGATCTTTGGCCAAGGAGAGAAATAGTTCTGTAAGAAATAAAGGAAACATACACTAGGTGTAAGAGGATAGGATCCGATGAATCACTTAATAACAAAATAAAGATTAAGAATACTGTTATGAGGGAAACCAGGAGGACAAAGCAGGTGATGGATCTGGCAGGTCAGGAAAATACCAAGAGGTTCCATAACTCTATTAACAGTATAAGAGAGAGAGAGGCCCTAGAGAGATCAGTAGTGTCCCTGTGCCTTGAGCCACAGGGAATGGGTGTGATCATGAATCAATCAATGAATATTCTACTTGGTGTTTACTGAGTACAATCTCATGGTTGCTTAATAGATAATGGCATCTGGTGGAGCTGTTTTGGAGGACATTCATTTTACCAGCAGAAAGTTATTTGCAAACTTGAAGTGCATGAAGGTTGATGAATCCTCAGGCCCTGACCAACTCTTTTGTGGGAGGCAAGGGAAAACTGTGGAGGCCTTTCTGAAGATTTTTGCACATTAGCAAGTGAGGGTTGTTCCAAAGACTGAAGAGTGGCTAATTTCATTCCATTGTTTAAAGAGCTCTAAAAATAAGCCAGGGAATAACCGGCCAGTCAGGCTGACATCAGTACTGGGGAAATTACGGGAGGGGATTCTGAGGGACAGGAACCACCAGTATTTTAATAGATGGAGTCTGATTAGTAGGTGTCAACATGGCTTTGTGTGTGGGAAGTTGTGACTGATGAATCATTCAGAGATTTTTGAAGAGGTAAATTAAACTGTTTCTCAGAATAGAGGCTGGCGATTAGTGATGTGCTGCAGGGGACAGAGCTGGGAGCCCTGTTATTCATTATTTCAATAAATGATTTGCGTGCAAATGCACGAAACTTGATCAGTAATGTAAGCCATGCTATTGATAGTGCAGAAGGTTATCATAGATTGCAAGGATATCCTGTTCAGTTGGGGAAGGGGGCCACAGAGTGGCAGATGGTTTACAACACAGATACAAATGTGTGCGCAATTTGTGAACCCTGCTGAATGTTCTCTATTTCTGTATAAGTATGGACCTAAATGCGATCAGATCTTCACGTAAGTCGTAAAACTGGATAAAGAATAACTAGATGGAGTAGATCTGTGGTGAGATGAGAATGATTTAAGGAGATATAGGGAGCTGCTTTTTTGCACAAAGGTGGTCGGTCCATGGAATGAGCTGTTAGTGGAAGGTGTAGAGTGAGTATATTTACAATGCATAAACTCTTCTCGGGCTTCCAGCCTCCATTCTGAGAAACAGTTTTATTAACCTCCAAAAATCTCTGAAAGATTCATCAACTTTCCGCAAAAGAAACATTGCAGGCCCTTGCTAGTCAGACTCTGTCCATCAAAATACTGGTTGGTATTGTCCATCAGAGACACCTGATGGGAGGCGGACTGGCCTGAAGCTCCCTGGCTTGTCATTGACAGCTCTTTTAAATAATGCAAAAGCATTTCTGTTTTTGCAGAGTGGATATGATAGGGATTTTTCGGAGACTTTTGCATAGGTACATGGTGCTTCGAGAAATAGGGGGTGATGGATAAGCCTAGTAATTTCTAAGGTAGGGACATGTTCGGCACAACTTTGTGGGCCGAAGGACCTGCATTGTGCTGCAGGTTTTCTATGTTTCTATCCCTCTAAGTTCATTTCCCAAGAATAATTCAAGTACATCCCCTCCCCGGTGACCATCTACATACTGTTTCAGGAAACCTTTCTGAGCAGACCTAACAAACAATGCCCCATCCAAGCCTAGGGCTGCAAGGGAGTCTCAGTCATTCTGGGGAGATTAATCAACCACTACAGCTACTCTGTTGTTTTTTACATCAGTCCATAAACTGCTGACATATCTGTTCATCTCTCTCACTGTCTATTGTGAGGTTTACGGTATAGTCCCATCAGAGTGATTGCACATTTATTATTCCTGCATCCTACCTACATTATTTTATTGGATGAGCCTCTTTGATGACCTCGACTTTGTTACATTCTGCCTGATCGGCAATGCAGCTCCCCAACCTCACTCACCTCCCTCTGGACTGTCTGCATCATCTGAATCCTGGGATGTTTAGATATCAGTGCTGCCCTTCTCTCTGCCAGATCTTTGTAATGGCTAATTTACTGTGTCACAGAGTAATCCTGTTTCCAAGTACGTCTGCCTTAACTGAAATAAACACACTTTAGCCCCTTGGAGCCACATGAGAAAACCCTGCAAGGGTGGCTCCAGCAAAATTCCTCCCCGTTCTTACCCCATCCCTGATATATTTAGTTTCCCCCCTCCCTTTACACCTCCCTGTACACATCAGACTTCCAATATAACTCGGAGTCCTGCCATGTGCAGAAGTTCGCTGATGACACGGCCATAGTGGGGTGTGTCAGGAATGGACAGGAGGAGGAGTATAGGAAACTGATACAGGACTTTGTGATATGGTGCAACTCAAACTACCTGCGTCTCAATATCACCAAGACCAAGGAGATGGTGGTGGACTTTAGGAGATCTAGGCCTCATATGGAGCCAGTGATCATTAATGGAGAATGTGTGGAGCAGGTTCAGACCTACAAGCATCTGGGAGTACAGTTAGACGAGAAGCTAGACTGGACTGCCAACACAGATGCCTTGTGCAGGAAGGCACAGAGTCGACTGTACTTCCTAAGAAGGTTGGCGTCATTCAATGTCTGTAGTGAGATGCTGAAGATGTTCTATAGGTCAGTTGTGGAGAGCGCCCTCTTCTTTGTGGTGGCGTGTTGGGGAGGAAGTATTAAGAAGAGGGACGCCTCACGTCTTAATAAGCTGGTAAGGAAGGCGGGCTCTGTTGTGGGCAAAGTACTGGAGGGTTTAACATCGGTAGCTGAGCGAAGGGCGCTGAGTAGGCTACGGTCAATTATGGATAACTCTGAACATCCTCTACATAGCACCATCCAGAGACAGAGAAGCAGTTTCAGCGACAGGTTACTATCGATGCAATGCTCCTCAGACAGGATGAAGAGGTCAATACTCCCCAATGCCATTAGGCTTTACAATTCTACCGCCAGGACTTAAGAACTTTTTAAAAGCTATTATTAATGCTTTTTGAGATAGTGATTTAGATGCATATCATATTTTTTTACTGAGTTAAGTATTGTATGTAATTAGTTTTGCTACAACAAGTGTATGGGACATTGGAAAAAAGTTGAATTTCCCCATGGGGATGAATAAAGTATCTATCTATCTATCTTTTTTTCTCTCTTTCTGCCCATCACTCAGCCTGTTCTCCATCTCCCTGTGGTGCTCCCCTCCCCCTTTCTTTCTCCCTGGGCCTCCCGTCCCATGATACTTTTCCTTCTCTAGCTCTGTATCCCTTTTGCCGATCACCGTTCCAGCTCTCAGCTTCACCCCCACCCCCTCCGGTCTTCTCCTATCATTTCGCATTTTCCCCTCCCCCTCCTACTTTCAAATATCTTATATCTTTCCTTTCATTAGTCCTGACGAAGGGCCTTGGCCCGAAACTTCGACAGTGCTTCTCCTTATAGATGCTGCCTGTGCTGCTGTGTTCCACCAACATTTTCTATCTGTTGCTTGAATTTCCAGCATCTGCAGATTTCCTTGTGTTTGCTTTTTATATTCATGTCCTTATCTGATAGCCTCTTTGTAATGAAAATTGTTTTAACAGTCATGCAGTGTTCTCTTTTAATTCAGCTTAGGGTAGTTACATATGCATACGCAAACAAAGGAATTGGGCACATGTGATAAAGCAAAGCACTTTATGAAAACTCGTACGATTTCAATACCCAAAAGCAAACAAATGTCTACTGCTGTAGCAGTACAGTAATCAAAATAATACTGATCATCGACTAAGCAAGCCGATTTCTGCAATGTTGGAAGGTCTCAGATCTGACAAAGTCACGCAACCTCTCTCTCTCTCTTATCTCTCTGACTCCATCTCTTTGTTTTTCAGTCTATGTCTTTCGCTGTCTCGTGCGCTCACTTTTTCTTGCTTTCTTGCTCTTCATGTCTTGCATTCTCTCTCTGCACTCTGTCGCTCTCTCCCTCTCTCTGCCTCATTCAGTCACTCTGTCTATCTCTCTTTCTCTCCGTTGCTGTCTTTCTCTTTCCTTCTCAACATTCTGTTCGCTGTTTCAGCTCCAGCTGAGCTCTACCCTTAGACAAATTTCTTTCCACCTTGCAGCAGAGAACATGCTCATTCTTATACCCTTCAAAACCGCTTAAACTGGTATATCTACATCTTTGTGGGACCAGCTGCACCCACCCGAACTTTGATGACCATCTGCCCAGACAAACATTTTTATCACCTCGACTATTATGACTGCACTTTGATCTCTGAAAACATTGCTTTAGACTGGTTGTCTTGTACTTCCTCAAAATAATCCCACTCCAAGCTAACATTGTTTAGTCTTACAGACGTCCATGTTATTTCAGCATAAACCAAGGAGGAATCACAGTTAACTCTTTCCTTACAGCACGGCGCTGGCAGGGAGTTCCAAACACTCAACATTCTCTGTTTGTGAAATAAAACTGCCTCTGGCACCAATCCCCCTATAATTTCCTCCAGCTATCTGAAATATATGTCCTCTCATGTCAGCCATTGCCAGCCTGGTGAAAAGACGCAAAATATGCACGCTATTGATCCTTTTCTTCTCTTGTATACTTCTTTCAAATCTCCTCTCATCCCCCTTTGCTGCAAAGAGAGAAACACAGGTTTGCAAACTTTTCCTCATGTGCTCTCTATAATGAGGCGACCAGACCGGAACTCAATACTCCAAGTATGTTCAAATCAGTTTTATAGAGTTGTAAAATTACCACGTGGCTCTTTAACTCAGGCCCCTGGCAATGAAAACCAACATATCAGAAGCCTTCTTCCCAGAATCCTGGCATTTACACTCTGTAATCCAGTTCGATTTTTCATTGTTTATCACATAATATTTTTCCAGTTGGAACTCCATCTGCCACTTCTTAGCCAACCTTAGCAATGTGTTAATGTCCCATTTTAACCTTAAGACCATAAGACATAGGAGCAGAATCAGGCCATTCAGCCCATCGTGTATGTTCGGCCATTCCATCATGCCTGATCGTGGAACCCACTCAACCCCATAGACCTGCCTTCTGACCATACCCTTTGATGTCCTGACCGATCATTAACGTCCATCTTAAATATACCAAGAACTCGTCCTCCACCACAGTCTGCTGTAGTGCATTTAACAGACTCACTACTCTCTGGCTAAAATAATTCCTCCTTACCATTGTTCTAAACGGTCACTACCAGCCCCCATTTGTGAAGCTGTGCTCTTTAGTTCTGGATACCCCCACCATAGGAGACATCCTCTACACATCCATCCTATCTATTCCTTTCAATATTCAGTAGGTTTCAATTCAATCAACCGTATTCTTCTCAATTCCAGTGAGTACAGGCCTGAAGCTGCCAAATGTTCCTCATATGTGAAAGCCTTTATTCCCAGAAGCATCCTCATGAACCTCCTCTGGACTGTCTCCAATGACAACACATCATTTCCGAAACATGGGGCCCAAAACTTTTGATAATCTTCTTTACCGCAGACTCAGCTTATAAAATAATCTTCTGGATGTCTTGCATGAGGTCTCCTATGTCCTTCTGGATCTCTAATGTTTGAATCCTTTTTTTTTAGATAATATTCCGCAGTATTGTTCCTTTTACCAAAATGCATTAACATACATTCTCTAACACTGTATTCCATCTGCCACATTTTTGCCTATTCTTCCAACTTCTCTAAGTCCTCCAACAAACTCATTGCTTCCTCAGCACTACTTAACCCTGCACCCATCTTCACATCATCTGCAAACTTTGCCTTAAACCTTTCAATTCTATTATCTAAATCATTGATGTACAATGTGAAAAATAGTGGTCCCAATACAGAAACCCTGAGGAATACCACTACCCGCTGGTGGCCAGTCAGAAAAAGCCCCTTTAATTCTCATTTGCTGCCTCCTACCTGTCAGCCGATCCGCAGTCCATGCCAGTATCTTTCCCGTAACGTGATAGGATTTTATCTTGTTAAGTAGCCTAATGTGTGGCACCTTATCAAACGCCTTCTGAAAATCCAAGTAATTGACATCCACTGCCTCTCCTTTGTCCACACTGCTTGTTACTTTCTCATAGAATTCTAACAGGTTTGTTGAGGAAGATTTCCCTTCATAGAAATCATGCTGACTGTGATTTGTTTTATCATTAGTCTCCAAGTACCTCGAAACCTCATCCTCAATAAGGTAGGGACATGTTCGGCACAACTTTGTGGGCCGGAAGGTTTTCTCTATTTCAATAAGACTCCAACACTTTCCCAACCATTAATGTTAGGCTAACTGGCTTCTCCTTTCCTTTCTTTTGACTTTCTTCCTTCTTAAAGACTGCAGTGACATTTGCAATCTGACTGTACTTAGTTATGCTTCTATGACTACTATCACTATTTACCCTCTCCAGTATTTCACCGTCAATTATTGAGAGAGTCACTGTTTTACAATTCCTAGGATTATCCCTATCACCTTTCTTGAGCAAACTTTTATTTGGAGTTTATATTTAGATATCATTCGCTCTGAATGTAATTGAATTGACTCGGCCGACCAAACACTGAAGAGCAGGCCCTTGATGAAGGATTCACAGAAGGATTTGTCAATTCAGCCACATCTCAAGCATGTAATTATGAATACAAACTGCTGCTTATCTTTTTTAATTATATAAATAATAATCTTCCCGTTGGTGACTGTTAAAACCCTTCAAATTCCCGTATGAGTGATTTCAAAATTAACTGGGCCCTTGTTCTGTTAATTATCAGGTGTCTATTTCTCCTTCTGAAATCCATAAGCCAATACTTTCAAAAGGCGATCTTCCCTAAAACATCCATAATCACTTATTATTTGTCCAACTTTGGCTAGGGCTTGGCTCAGGCAAATATCATGTTGATAGTAATCAGGATTAATCAATATCAGTTTCCATCTCTACCCTCCACCCTCTCTCTCTCTCTCTCTCTCTCTCTCTCTCACACACACACACACACACACACACACACACACACACACACACACACACACACACACACACACACACACACACAATACAAAGCTAAAAGTAAAGTGAATGGTACTTCATCGTCAATTCTAAAACAGTTAACATTCTGTAACTGGAAGCTAGCTCAAGGTGGCAGAGAGAAAGAGGGTCAATTAAGGACTTGTTATGACAGGAGCAAGAAAGAAAAATATACTCCAAGATCAGGAGGATTTGTCTAACTGGGAAGCAGGGATAGGCGGTTCACCTCAAGATTCAATGCAATTGGACGTGAGTTGCAAACGTGATTTCTCTGGGATAATGATGGCAATTATACTGTCGGCGACAGCTGTAAGCAGCTGTTATGTAATTCTAATGCAACACACACGAAATGGAAAAAGAGCAAACAGTTCATAGGACTCTGATGAAGGGTCTTGTCCCGAAAAGTTGAAAGTTTAATCTTTGCCATAGAATCTGTCCTGGCCGACTGAGCTCCTCGTGTATTGAGAGTGTGGATTAGTATAAACAGTCGACGTTTCAGACCGAGACCCTTCATGAAGATCTGATTGTGTGTGTTGTTTTATATTTCGAACATCTTCAGATTTTCTCGTGCTTGGTCTTTTAATCTGTTCATCACATTTAATCTGTTCATCACATTTACTCACAAGTGGGAGGATAGAATAGGGAGCATGAAGGCAGCCGAATTGTAATACTTTACAGTATTTATTTTCAACGTTTCATGAGTATCAAAATCTGACTCAATGGGTATTTCACCGCATTTTTTAGTTCTTCTCGGAATTTGTTCTGAGTCACGACATAGATACAGGTGTTGGTGCAAGAACTAAGAATCTGCAACATTCCTGATGTGTGCAGTATGATGTAACGGGGATCCGTGGCAGGAAAAACAAAACTCTTTGAAATCCGCGTATAGATATAAAATATCACCTGTGTTACCCACAACAATATGAAACTACCGGTTATGCTGAAGAGCAAAACGATGGATTTGCGTCGGTTCTCCATCTCCTGGTCCTTGTCATTCTCTCCACTCTTTTGCCCCCGGAGCCCCCTGCGGGCACGACTGGCCATTAGAATCCGCCTGACAGTCAGAATATTGAATATCAAAATCAGAAAGAATGGGACGCAAGGGACTAAACTGCGGTAAAACATATCAAATGCCGCCCATAAGGGAGACTGCATGAAACTTTCTGTGAAAGTACAGAACCAGGGAACACCATCAATCATTAGAGCAGGTTCGTATATAAAACACCAGGGGATACTACCCAAAGAGGCCAGCGCACTCACTGTCCCGATAACCACAGCCGCGGTTCTTTCTGTACAATATTTTGATTTTAGCTTCTCACAGCAAATAGCCACAAATCGATCGACGGTGAAAGCCACAGTTAGCCAGACAGAGGTCGCAGTGCACGCAAAAACTACCCACGTTTTGAATCTGCACACAGGAGTAATGAACAGGAATGACCAACCAAAATGAAACAGAGCAGTCCCCCTCAGCAACGGATCCGAGATCACGACCAGCAGATCAGTCACTGCCATTCCAACCAGGTAGCGAGTGATACATCTGGAGAGACCGCACTTTCCCCGGGACAGGATCACAATCGCCAACAAGTTCGCTGGAAGAGAGAAGGGGAAGAGGAAGTTGACGTAATACTGAGACGAAGTCAATTCAATAGGTTGACGGGACACTTCACAGTATTTTCAGTTTATTGTTGCATTTAGCGGTGGAAGGGTCGACAGGGGCGCAGAGCTGCCGGAGACCGAGAAGCAGTTTACAAGCTAAAATGAAGCCAATATGATCTGAATACCGATTTCTTTCTGAGGACCGAAATGTGAAGTGGCAGCGGAAAGTTCAAACCGGGTAACTACCTCCCAGGGTCAATACTGGATGGAACATTTTCTACCGGCGTATTTCCGGTCTTGCCTGAATGAAATGAATAAATCTGCACGTTGATGGCGGTACTCGTCCATTAGGCAATCATCAAATTACATGGCGATCCCTGTCGGATACAAAATAGCCACAGGACAGAACCAAAACAGGAAATGTTGGGAACACTCTTCCAGGCAAAACTGAATATGCTGGATACCAGTTGATTTCTCTTTCCTCGAAGTTGTTCTGAGAGAGACCCCTGGCACGAATGTTAACTGTTTTCTCTTTGCATACAGACTGTTGGGCTTAGTGCTTCCAGAATTCCTCGCGTTTGTTTCCTATTCCAGCATTTGTCACCTCCCTGACTTTACAACAGAACATTGACTGATTCCAGCAGATACAATACAGTCGGACAAAACATCACAGACAAGCACGACGGCTCTTACTGAATTGGTCACAGTGAAGCAGGGGAGAGGAATTCAATGCACAAATGTGCTGCCGTAGTCAGAAATCTCTAACAGCGTCAGATGTTGATATATTCGAATAGATTTCAGAGTATTGAAAACTATGAAGTATCACGTCGGTTGATTTAATTCTCTCAGCATCGACACCATTGTGTTGTTCACCAACTGATTTATCGTCAGTCCTATCGCACAGATTTATTAAAAACCCACAGCAGTTTTATGCTACATCATGGAACTCCTCACATTTACTGAAGAATTAACACCAGTGAATGGTTTGAATGTAATGTCTAACTCAGATAACCTCTCACACGGAAAGCAGACAATCAACTGGTACAATCTCCGCGAGCTGCACAAACTCACTATGTGTAAATCCAGTTCAGATGCTGCAGGACCAAAAGCACAGGGACCAGAACATCCCTTTATTGATCACAAACCGATGGAGAGCGATGCCTGTCCCGCTCTGTCCCACAGATGTTGGCGGATTCGCTGAATTAATGCAGCTGTTTTCAGATCTACATCCTAGAATCCACAGATCCGGTGTGTGACTGGACATTTGGCTGTGGAAACCAGCGACAGCAACAATCAAAACATTGGAATTAAACATCAACTCTCAACATCGGCAGCTGACACTGCGGCTTACCGGGAATTCCAAAGGCTGAAATACAAGGAGAGTAAATCTCTTGTACCCGCCACATGACTGGATCCGCCATTTCAGTGCGAATCTGTGATTTCTGCTGCTCCTGTGTTCACCGCTCTGGCAAACGCTCTGAGCCGATGCTTTCAAAGCGGCTCTGATTTATACTGAGGATCCGTCTCCAGATATACGGTTAAACACCTCACTAACTTTCTTCTTTCTAGGTGCATGAACAAACACAGTAATTCAACACCATTGTCTCCAGTGTAAACATTGCTTCCATTGAACACAAGTAGATCAAAATTCTTGGACGTTACTTCAGCAGTGTCTCTGGTGGCAATGATGCCTGTAGTGTTAATTACAAAGATTGAGCTTTGTCAGGGCGCATCTGTTTTTACAGATTTCACGTTATCGTTGGCAAATTATTAACCCATAAACGAAGACAAGAAATATCGTCCAATCCCTACCTCCTGCACTGCAGTTCTCCATTTTTCCATTTGTCAACTCCTTTCTCTCTCTCTCTCTCTCTCTCTCTCTCTCTCTCTCTCTCTCTCTCTCTCTCTCTCTCTCTCTCTCTCTCTCTCTCTCTCTATCTCTCTCTCTATCTATCTATCTCTTACACACACACACACACACACACACACACACACACACACACACATTGAATCAGAATATATGTTTATCTACATCTTTTGTTAGAACTACACCACCATATTAAAGTACTTGTAAAGGTTAAAAAACGGTACAAAGGTTCACTTTTTTTGCCAAAGACTTCACGTACGATGCAACTCTGATATTTGTGTATTACAGATACCTATTAAATACAGAAAGACCACGAGTGTTAATGAAAGAAAATACACAACCATTTCGAAAATAAAAGAATCCAAAATCCTGTTCTCTTGCAGCAGAAAACAACAGCAATAATAGTCCCCGACCACCGACACTTAACAACCCCGATCCCTTCTAGATTCATTTCGATTCATTATGCATAATGCAGATTCAATGATGCTGATTATGGTGGATTAGTACTTCAATGATCATTGAGTCTGAAACTGGACCAGCGGCCTACAATGTCTATGAGCACAACTAATTATTAATGTACACTTCTGGATATCACTTCAGTTTTTTTCTTGGTACATATGCTGAGGTCTTTTGAACAAAATTGCTTGCGTACTGATGAATAATATCCCATGTATTGTGTTAGTACAAGTTAAACAATAACGAAGTGCAGAATAAAGTATGACAGCTGCAGTGAGAGGTAAATCATAATGTGCAACATCATAAAGTTGTGGATTGTGAGAGCAAGAATGCATTATTCTTGTTATAAGTTTGAAAAATGTCGTCATTAAAACCGTGGTACGTGCTTTCAGCGTGATGTATTCATCATTTCTGTGTCTTTTGCAACTATCTTATATAACCATATAACAATTACAGCACGGAAACAGGCCATCTCAGCCATTCTAGTCCGTGCCGAACGCTTACTCTCACCTAGTCCCACCGACCTGCACACAGCCCATAACCTTCCATTCCTTTCCTGTCCATATATCTATCCATTATTATTTAAATGACAAAATCGAACCTGCCTCTACCACTTCTACTGGAAGCTCGTTCCACACAGCTACCACTCTCTGAGTAAAGAAGTTACCTCTCGTGTTACCCCTAAACTTTTGCCCCTGAACTCTCAACTCAAGTCCTCTTATTTGAGTCTCCCCACTTTCAGTGGAAAAAGCCCACCCAAGTCAACTCTGTCTATCCCCCTCATTATGTTAAATACCTCTATCAAGTCACCCCTCAACCTTCTACGCTTCAAAGAATAAAGAACTAATTTGTTCAACCTTTCTCTGTAACTTAGGTGCTGAAACCCAGGTAACATTCTAGCAAATTTGCTCTGTGCTCTCTCTATTTTGTTGACATCTTTCCTATAATTTGGTGACCAGAACTATACACAATAGTCAAAATTTGGCCTCACCAATGCCTTGTACAATTTTAACATTACATCCCAACTCCTATACTCAATGCTCTGATTTATAAAGGCCAGCATACCAAAAGCTTTCTTCACCACCCTATCCACATGATATTTCACTTTCAGTGAACTATGCACCATTATTCACAGATCACTCATTCTACAATGCCCTACCATTTAGCATGTATGTCCTATTTTGATTAGTCCTACCAAAATGTAGCACCTCACACTTGTCAGCATTAAACTCCATCTGCCATCTTTCAGCCCACTCTTCTAACTGGCCTAAATCTCTCTGCAACCTTTGAAAACCTACTTCATTATCCACAATGCCACGTATCATAGTATCATCTGCATACTAAATAATCCAATTTATCACCCCATCATCCAGGTCATTAATGTATATGACAAACATCATTTGACCCAGTACAGATCCCTGAGGCACACCACTAGTCACCAGCCTCCGACCTGACAAACCTTTATCCCCCACTACTCTCTGGCATCTCCCATCCATCCACTGTTGAATCCATTTTACTACTTCAATATTAATACCTAACGATTGAAACATCCTAACTAACATTTTGTGTGGAACCTTGTCAAAGGCCTTACTGAAGTCCATTTAGACAACATCCACTGCTTTACCCTCGTCAACCTTCCTATTAACCTCTTCAAAAAACTCAATAAGATTTGTTAAACACGATTTTCCAAGCACAAATCCATGTTGACTGTTCCAATCTTACCCTATCTATCCAGATAATTATATATACCATCTCTAAGAATACTTTCCATTCATTTATCCAACTGACAGGCCTATAATTGCTAGGTTTACTCTTAGAACCCTTTTTAAACAATGGAACCACATGATCAATTCGCCAATTCTCCGGCACCAAGCCCGTTTCTGACAACAATTGAAATATTTCCGCCAGAGACCATGCTATTTCTACACTAACTTCCCTCAATGTCATAGGGAATATCCTGTCAGGACCCGGAGACTTATCCACTTTTATAATCCTTAAACGCGCCAGTACTTCCTCTTCTTTAATCATCATAGTTTCCATAACTACCCTACTTGTTTCTCTTACTTTACATAATTCAATATCCTCCTCCTAAGCGAATACCGAAGAAAAGAAATTGTTCACAATCTCTCCATCTCTTTCGGCTCCACACATAGCTGTCCACTCTGATTCTCTAAGGGTCAAATTTTATCCCTCACTATACTTTTGCTATTAATATAACTGTAGAAACCTTTTGGATTTATTTGCCCCTTAACTGCCAAAGCAACCTCGTATCTTCTTTTAGCTTTTCTAATTTCTTTCTTAAGATTCTTTTTACATTCTTTATATTCCTCGAGCACCTCACTTACTCCATGCTGCCTATATTTATTGTAGATCTCTCTCTTTTTCCAAACCAAGTTTCCAATATCCCTTGAAAACCCTGGTCCTCTCAAACTTTTAACGTTTCCTTTCAACCTATCAGGAACATAAAGATTCTGTACCCTCAAAATTTCACCACTAAATGACCTCCATTTCTCTATTACATCCTTCCAATAAAACAAATCCACTCTTTCTAAATCATTTCGCATCTCCTCAAAGTTAGCCTTTCTCCAATCAAAAATCTCAACCCTGGGTCCACTCCTATCGTTCTCCATAATTATATAGAAACTAATGGCCTTGTGATCACTGGACCCAAAGTGCTCCCCAACACATACCTCCGTCACCTGACCTATCTCATTCCCTAACAGGAGATCCAACACTGCTCCTTCTGTAGTTGGTACCTCTATGTATTGCTGCAAAAAACTATCCTGTACAAATTTTACGAACTCCAAACCATCCAGCCCTTTTACAGAATGGGCTTCCCCCTCTATTTGTGGAAAATTAAAATCTGTCACAATCACAACCTTATGCTTACTGCAAATATCTGCTATCTCCTTACAAATTTGCTCCTCCAATTCTCACTCCCCATTAGGTAGTCTATAATAGACCAGTATAAGTGTTACGACACCAGTCCCATTCATCAAATCCACTCAAATAGCCCCCCGTGACGAGTACTCTAATCTACCCTGCCAAAGCACCTCTGTAATATTTTCTCTGACAAGCGATGCAACACCTTCCCCCTTGCCCCTCCGATTCTATTTCACGTGTAGCAACGAAATCCAGGAATATTTAGCTGCCAATCATACCCCTCCTGCAACCATGTTTCAGTAATCGCTGCTACATAATATTTCCAGGTATCAATTCACGCTCTAAGCTCATTCATCTTTCCTATGAGTCAGATGGGAGTGCTGATTTTAATATCTTTCGGACCGCAACAGGAGGGCACTTGACAAACAAGTATGTGTATGGGAAGATGGAGTTGGGGTGGATTCATCTCTAATATTGAATGAAAAGTGTAATTGCATCACGGAGTAGGGATTCCTCCTGCTAATCTTAATACCAGTGGGTTTGTACTTCCCTGTGGTGTAATCACCCTGTGCTTCAGGTCTGGCCCAAACTGTATTTCTATAGTTCAAACAGAGCTCCCTTCTCTGGCATTTATTAACTTCACCCAACAAAGTCAAGGGTCCATCCGTCTGCAGAGCTGCACAAACGTAAGGACGTCAGCGAGTTAAACCGGCGGGAAGGATTATAAAGGAGAAGAGTTTTCTCTTCAGCGGTGTGATCGAGGCACGACTGGGCAAGCGCGTGGACGTCAGCGAGTTAGACGGACAGGAAGGATTTAAAAAGAAGACAGCTTTATGCAGCGGGCTTCAGAGTACAGAGCAAACACGAGGAAATCTGCAGATGCTGGAAACTTAAGCAACGCACTCAAAATGCTGGTACGTTCCATCAGCGTTTTGTGTGTTTTGTTCAGAGTGCAGGGAGTCAGAATAGGAGGGCTTTGATTCAACGGGTCGAAGCGAGGTAAGTTACCTGTGTAGAATAGAAACAGGAAGTATGTCTGTGAGGCCGATGTTCTCGACTGGTTTTACAATGTGGGTTTTCCGGGACACTTCTCGACCCCTGGACGACCACATCTGTGCCAGGTACGTCGATCTGTAGCTCCTTAGGGACCGGGTTGGGGAACTGGAGATGCAGCTCGATGACCTTCGTCTGGTCAGGGAGAGTGAGGCGGTGAAAGAGAGGAGCTAAAGGCATGTACTCACACTGGAGCCTCGGGGGACATAGGTGGGTGACAGTCAGGAGAAGGAAGGGCAAGAGTAAGATACTAGAGAGTACCCTAGTGGTTGTAACCCTTGACAATAAATACTCTTGTTTGAGTCCTGCTTGTGGGGGGGCGGGGGGTACGACCTACCTGGGGAAGCAAGAATGGCCGCGCGTCTGGCACAAATTCTGGCCCTGTGGCCCAGAAGGGTAGGGAAAGGAAGAGGATTGCAGCAGTGGTAGGGGACTCTATAGTTAGGTGGAGACAGGTATTTCTATGGACGCAGGAAAGAAACACAGGTGGTCGTTTGCCTCCCAGGTGCAAGAGTCTGGGATGTTTTTGTCGCTTCCACGAGTTCCTGAAGTGGGAAGGTGAATAGCCAGATTTCGTGGAACGTATTGGTAGGAACGACATAAGTAGTTAAAGGGAGCAGGTCCTGGAAACAGATTACAGGTAGTTAGGAACGAAATTGAAAAGCAGGAACTCAATGGAAGTAATCTTGAGATTACAGCCTGTCCCACGCGACAGTTATTACAGCAATAGAGTGTGTGTGTGTGTGTGTGGGGGGGGGGTGGGTAAATGCTTAGCTGAGGGATTGAAGCAGGGAGCAGGAATTCGGATTTCTAGATCACCGGGACCTCGTTTGGGGCAGGCGTGACAAAAAGGACGGGTTGCACTTAAATCTGAAGGGGATCAATATCCTGATGGGCATGTTTGCTAAGCCTACTGGGGAGCATTTAAACTGGAATTGTTGGGAGGTGGGAGCCGAACTGAAGAGACTGGGGAGGAGGCGGTTGGCTCACAAATAGAGAAAACTTAGAGACAGTGTGAGAAGGAAAATAGGCAAGTGATAGAGAACGGCCGGTTTCAGATGTGTATATTTTAACGCAAGGTGTATTGTGGACAAAGCGGATGAGCTTAGAGTGGAGTTATGTACTTTGAACTATGATGTTGTGGCCATTACAGATACTTGGATGGCTAACGAGTAGGAATTGCTACTTAGAGTGCCAGAGTGTTCAGGAAGGTTTTCTGACACAGTGTGTTGATAAACCTACAACAGTAGAGGCCGTACTTGATCTGGTATTGGGAAATGAACCTGGTCATTCATCAGATCTCTCAGTGAGAGAGCATTTTGGAGAAAGTGATCATAAATCTATCCCCATTACCATAGTACTGGAGAGCGATAGGAACAGACAAGTTAGGAAAGTGTTTAATTGGAGTAAGGGGAGATATGAAGTTATCAGGCAGGGAGTTAGAAGCATAAACAAGGAACAGATATTCTCAGGGAAATGTACCGCAGAAATGTGGCCAAGGTTCAGGGAATATTTGCGTGGTGTTCTGCACAGTTACGTTCCAATGAGGCAGGGAAAGGATGGTAAGGTACAGGAACCGTGGTGTATAAAGACAGTTGAAAATCTAGTCAAGAAGAAAAGAAAGCCTTACGAAAGGTTCGAAAAACTGTGTATGGAACGGGAGGAAATAGCGCGGGTACTTAATGAATACTTTAGTTCAGTATTCACTATGAAACATTACCTTGTCAAATGTAGGGGTGACGAACAGCGGAGTGAAAAGCTTGAGCAT
Organism: Hemitrygon akajei; assembly: GCF_048418815.1. Taxonomy (NCBI): domain Eukaryota; kingdom Metazoa; phylum Chordata; class Chondrichthyes; order Myliobatiformes; family Dasyatidae; genus Hemitrygon; species Hemitrygon akajei. The sequence continues at coordinate 20,669,405 of NC_133151.1, forward strand.
ATAGACATTAAGAAAGAGGATGTGTAGGAACTTTTGGAAAGCATCAAGTTGGATGAGTAACCAGAAACCGAGGGTGGAGATTGCTGAACCTCTGATAATGATCTTTCCATCTTCAATGGGAATGGGAGAGGTTCCGAAGAATTGAAGGGTTGCAGATGCTGTTCCCTCATACGAGAAAGGGAGTATAGATAACTAAGGAAATTATAGATCAGCGAGTCTTACTTCAGTGTTTGGCAAGTGTTACGTATTCGGGCAACAATAATATAGATGAGTTAGACGAAGGGTTTTATAACAAATAACACGTTTATTAAACACTGATAACAAGCCCCCTTCAAATGTAAACAAACCCAAACAATGATCCGAGCTCAGCTGCTCAAACAGTCCTTAATAGCGTTGCAGTCCCAAACAGTCTTCAAAGCGGTATTGAAAAGAACTCAGTTTTTTTAAAACGATATGTCGAAAAAAAACAGTATTTTAAAACGATATGCCGACAGTTCAAAAGCTCACGGTACTTTTAAAAGGAGAGACTTTTTAAAGCGATGTAAATTCTCTTCCACGTCGATGTCCTTCAATTCCCAGCGTCAAACTCCCACGTCGAATTTTATTAAATATAACAACTTAAAGTGACTGACCTTCCTTCCACAATATTCTCAATCTCCCGCTTTTTCCCAGCGGAGACTATCATGAGAATAGTAAACGAAATCCTTCCGAATGAGGATCACACAAGGTCGAAGTCAATCCATCGAAAATCGATTTTTCTCGATTTGTCTTCCAAACTTCACTCTCCATTAGCAAAGAAACCGTTGGATCTGACCTTTTAAACTTTAGGCATTATATAAAACTTCATTTTTAACTAAACTGCGTCATCACATTAAATCACACAGTAACATGAAGTCATCTTGGCAAATCCAGCCACGAACTGCCCCACCTGACAGGGTGGGTCTTCCTTTTATACCCTTTAGAAAAAACCTGTCACATGACCTCTACTGGCGGGAAAATGACATCACTCCACCATTACCTCATGTCCAGTATAACTTCAACCCCAGTCACGTGACAAGGGTACCACTGTCACGTGTCACGGGTACGTAACACAAGTTTATGGAGAGGATTCTGAGAGGCGGGATTTATGAACATTTGTAGAGGTACGATAGCATTAGGAATAGTCACCGTGGCTTTGTTATTGGTAGGATGTGCCTAACGATCCTGATTGAATTTTTTGAGGATGTGACTAAAGACATTGATGAAGGTAGAACAGTATCTGTAGGGTATATGGATTTCAGCATGACAGTTGATAAGATACCCCTTGCAAGTCTTATTGAGAGCGTAAGGAGGCACAGGATCCAAGGAGACATTGTTTCGTGGATCCAATACTGGCTTGCACACAAAAGGCAAAGAGTAGTTGTAGATGGCTCATATTCTGCATTGATATAGGTGACGAGTGATGTGCCTCAGTGATCTGTTCTGGGACCCCTTCTCTTCTTAATTTTGGTAAATGACCTCGATAAGGATGTGGAGTTATGTGTTAGTATATTTGCTGATGACACAAAGGTTGGGGGTGTTGTGGATGGTCTGGGGGGCTGGTGAGACTAGAATTATTCCTACTTCCTGATTAGTCCACTGAGGAACAGCACCTTCGTCATGGAGAGTCCTGAGATCATGTTACTTTTGCACTAGGTGTTTAGATCTCGCATACAACATGTGCAAATTACCAGAACAAGCTGCTTTGCTAATCTCAGGAGATCAGTAAAAGAAGCAGCTGTATGAAGCTGTAAGTGATGTAAATTCGATATTTTAATATTCCCCAGTGTGTTCCATTATCTGCATCACTGAATACAAGCTGCACCTCCTTTCATACACTACTAGGTTCTTTATACACTACTCCACTGAAAAACATCCAAAATCATTTTTGTGCAGATAGACCAAATAAAGTAGATGTAAGGTGCTCCTTCCCACCAATCGGCTGCAGGTGACACTTGAGCATGCTTTAGCCCCTGCTTCATGATGAATACAGGATATTGTCAAAGAACTTGTAGCACAGTTACAGACTGATTGTGTTGCCTGCGTTGCGCCCAGGTTCGGGACATCTTATCTGCCCTGCAGAGGAAATTGCAGTGGGAGGGGAAAGATCCAGTTGTGGTGGTCCATGTGGGTACCGACGACATAGGTAGAATGAGGAAAAAGTTCCAACTAAAGGAAATTGAGCAGCAAGGGACAGAATTACCATGTAGAAAAAAGCTGGTAATCGTTGCATTACTACCTGAGCCTGAGCCACGAACAAATTGGCAGAGTGTCAGGATGATTAGAGAGTTAAATGCCAGTACATGAATGTTATTATAGATTACAAGGAGACACTGATTATTTGGGGAAGAGGGTCACAGAGTGGCAAATTGATTACAATACAGATATGCAGTTTCCGAGGAGGCCGAAGAGAGCTGGAATACGCACATCTATACTCACATTATTCTGCAGATACACAATCCTGTGCTAGTCGTTAACAAAACAATAAAAGTTACAAGAATAAACTATACAAAACCTTTTCATTCTTTCCATTGAAAGTCAAGGCATTGTGTCGTGTTCTATTACGTTGCCACACGTGAATCAGAAGCACTGCTGCCACTCATGTGACATTCTTGGATGGTTTACAGTTGCAATAATTGAGGGCATTCCTCACCCAAGCCAGACCCAGATTCCCCAGAAGCAGTACAGTACTACCCTGCAGTCCTTAAGCACCGAGCCCTTGTCTTGGCTGAATCAAGCCTCAGTGTGTCCCTCAGCATGTACTGCTGCAGCCTGAAATGTGCCAGTAGGAGCTACGGGGCAAATGACTAGTTTGATGTTTCACTGGATATTGGCAAGTAATTAAAGGTGCCCATTCCACTTTTTCCCAGTCCATTGACCCCTTTCTTTCCACCAGACATGATGCTGCTTCACTCAGATGGCTCCTCAGTGACAAACAGACTGCTGCTGTCTCCTGACAGCACCCCGAACTGCCCGAGGAAGGTGCAGAGAGACAGACTTGGGAAGAGGATGAGACAGAGTCTGAGTGACTGCAGAGAGCGGCCCCTCATCTCTCAGCTCCACAAGAACAGTGCAGCGTGCCCTCCTCAGACACAGCAGCTGGTGGGCAAGGGTACAATTGGACTCAGTGTAAAACCAGGTTGTGAGGAGAAAATGAAATATGGTCACAGGAATGAGCTGCATTTTCAAGCTGATGCGTGCTATTTGAGCCTTCTACAGCACAATTAAATGGGTTCTGGAAGCTCAAACGGACAGGAGCCTCACTGAATACAAGGATAGCAGAACATTGCTCCAATAGCAGATTAGAAAAGCCAAAAAGGAGACAGAAAATGCCTTTGGCGAGCAAGATCACGAACAATCTCAAGGTATTTTACTTTCATTCCTTGGAGCGTAGATTGAGAGGAGATTTGATAGAGATATATATGAGGGGGAAAGATAGGGTGAATGAATTCATTGTATTGTGAGATGTTCTCATTCCTGCAGTTATTGCAGGGAGATGATTGCAGGCTGGCCGGGAGATGGACCTCAGAATACGAACATATTCAATGTTCCAGCACTGTCCGCAGCCCGGATGCAAATGGAGTAGAATTGGACATCCTAACCTCAGCAACCCAATCCCACAAGTACCAAGAACTACAGAAGCTCCAAAGACTTCATCCCTGAGGAAGGATGTATTCACTATGAAGAATGGCTGCACCTGGGGAGAGCTTGGAAGACTGACACAGCCCAGAGAACTTGTGATAGTGGTTTGTGCCCCAGTGGGCGTGATGTGTGAATATGATCATCGGCTGTCTGAAAGACATAAAGCAACAGATTCCTCTTCGATCTCTGCCCTCTCACCATCCGGTGACCTCTGTTTCCTGATTCCACATTCCTGTTAAAAATCCTCTGTGCATTCACGATATATGTGACCTCCATTGTTTCATTCACCTTATAATACTGCCACTCATTCTCCCACATTTCATGGAACACAATCCTAAACTACTCATAACACCGACACCTGCGACCCAACATTGACCTTGTAACTTCTCCTGCTTTATTTCCAACTTAATAGCATATTTCCAGTCACAGTATGACTAAAACTAAACACGATATTTCAAGGTGAAATCACATCTCATAGAACTGCAACACTACACCCCACCCTCTATCCTCAGTGCATTTACTGATGAAGGCCAGTGGGTCAAAAGGTTTATTCACCAAAATATCCATCTTTGACCCAATTTGAGACCATGTCAGTTCATTGCCTGAAAGGCAATTCATGTTTGATTAACATGATAAGTGTATTTCCAGATGTTAGCACGGAAACTGTAGATTTGGCAGACTTACATTTTCAGAAGGCATCTAACAAGGCGCTGCATGAAAGGCTGTGCCCGGCACCAGAAATCATAAATGAGTTCACAAGGATAAAAGGCTGGTTTTCACACAGGAGATACCAATCAATTAACAGGGTTGTTTTAGGATGGGAGGAAGTAACCACTAGAATAGTCACTGGATCAGTTCTGGACCCTCAATTATATACTAATAATAAGATCATGGTGGAGTGGGTGAAGTTGGGGTGGTAAGGGTTTGTCTAAGGGAATGGGGTAAGTTGAAAGCAATCAATTATTCACAATCAATATTAAGCACCTGGACAAGGCGACAGAGTCTGAGGGATCCAAGGCTGCCTGTCAATGACAGAGAATGTGGTGGGAGTAATGTTGTGTTGGGGTATTTGGTCTGTGCAACAGGGTATAAAGCAGCTGGGTAAAAGAGAGAATATTTGAAAAATGCTAATGTGGTAAACAGCGATGTCGTGTTTAGTGGTAGAAAGAATCAGAAGGCAGACTATTATTTATATGGAGATACAATCATAATGTTTAGCAGACATTCGACAGGTACATGGATAGGAGAGATTTAGAGGGATATGGGCCAAAACACAGGTAAATGGAACTCTAGGATTCACACCTTGGTCAGTATGGCGGCGTTGCTATCCTGTGCATTTCTATAACTGAGTGAAAAATGGAAAGCACTAGAGACTCCTCACTCCAGGTGTAGATGGTTAACATGTGACGGGGGGGGGGGGAGGGAGTGGTTATCTAAAAGATTCGAAGAGGAATGTGCAAAAAGGTTTCCCCCACATGTCCTTCAAATCATTCTCGTCTCTCCACAAATCTACTCCACCTAGTTTTAGATGGCCTTTGTTGTGAAAAAGACTGCAGGCATTCACTTAATCAGCCATGTCCCTCGGGAGTTTACACACCTCTATAAGCTCAACACACAGCTTTCTACATTCCAGGAATACAGACCGAGGCTTTCCAGTGTTATGTATCCTTAGGGTTTATATTCTCTGCGTACAATCTCTTTAAAATGTCGGGAGAATGAGGCTGACTTTTGGACACTGTTTGAGCTGTTAGAAAGAGAGATGTAGGTGTCCAACGTAGAGACCCTGTTATTAAAAGAGAGAGAGAGAGCGAGAGAGAGAGAGAGAGAGAGAGAGAGAGAGAGAGAGAGAGAGAGAGAGAGAGAGAGAGAGAGAGAGAGAGAGAGAGAGAGAGAGAGAGAGAGAGAGCGTGACTGCTCGAAAGATTGATGTTACTGTTTATCTACAAGTTGTTTACCTTTCCACAAGGACACTTGCCTGCTTGCAAAATTCTTGCAGAGAGAGGAGGACGGAGCAGGTTGATGGGCCGTTATATATATAATTTCTAACCTGTTTCAGATATCTACATTTATAGTGCTGTATTGTGTAGTTACTAATAAATACTATTAGTTAATAGCAATACCAGACTCCTATGTATTTTCCATTTCTGTCACGGGGTACGTGACACCAGTCTCTCCTTGTAACTCAGACCCAGTCGCTCCTTCTGAATCTTTCCTGCACCCTCTCCAGCTGAATCACATCTTTTCTGTTGCTGCGAAGCAATCCAGCTACAGTCTCATCAACATATTGTACAGTTGCAACAATACATCCTAACTCTTGTACGCAGTGTCCTGACTGATGAGGGATTCATCCAGAGGATTTCTTCACCACCCTGTTTACGCTGTCACTACTTCCAATGAATCACAAACTCGAGGATCATTTATCTCTATAAATAAATGAACAAGTATAATGTTTCGGTGTTATTTATTTAATTGGCTACTCTTTATCTTGTTTTAGGACACACGTGAAGATCTGATCACATTAGTTCATATTTATGCAGAAATAGAGATAATTCTACAGGGTTTACAAACTTCTTTCACATCTGTATCTGTCTTGTGAGCAATTTGTCAATCTGTGACCCTGTTCCCCAACTAATCAGTGTTTCCCTGTAATGTATGAGAACATTCTTCACTGTCAGCAACATGTCCGAACTTACTGATGAAATCTTATGCATTTGTATGCAAATACATTAGGAAAATATTGAGCAACAAGAATCACAGTTCTGCCCGCTGGAGCACATCACTAATCACCAGCCTGTATTCTGAGAAACAGTTTTAATTACCTCTTCAAAAACCTCTAAGTATTTATCAACCACAACTTCCAGCAAACAAAACAATACTGACTGCTGCTATTCAGACACTGGCTATCCAAATACATGTGATTCTTGTCCCTCAGAATCCTCTCCAGTAACTTCCAAACTACTGACCTCAAACTTGTTCCCAAAAATGTCCTTGACAGCTCTTTTAAACAATGGAACAACATTAACCACTTCAGTCATTGTGTCATCCCTCAGTGGACCTCCACAGCTTTCTCTCTCCTTCCGCAAAGCAGTTGGTCAGTCCCTGAGGATTCATCCACCTTAATGCACTGTAGGCTGCTAATAACTCGTGGCAGGATATTTGGTAGTGTGGAGGAGCAGAGGGATCTGAGGGTACATGTCCACAGATCCTTGAAAGTTGCCTCACAGGTAGATAGGGTAGTTAAGAAAGCTTATGGGGTGTTAGCTTTCATATGTCAAGGGATAGAGTTTTAGAAACGCGATGTAATGATGCAGCTCTATAAAACTCTAGTTAGGCCACACTTGGAGTACTGTGTCCAGTTCTGGTCGCCGCAATATAGGAAGGATGTGGAATCATTGGAAAGGGTACAGAGGAGAGTTACCAGGATGCTCCCCAGTTTAGAGAGTATGGATTATGATCAGAGATTAAGGGAGCTAGGGCTTTACTCTTTGTAGAGAAGGAGGATGAGAGGAGACATGATAGAGGTGTACAAGATATTAAGATGAATAGACAGAGTGGACAGCCAGCGCCTCTTCCCCAGGGCATCACTGCTCAGTACAAGAGGACATGGATTTAAGGTAAGGGGAGGAAAGTTCAAGGGGGATATTACAGGAAGGTTTTTCACTCAGAAAGTGGTTGGTGCGTGGAATGCACTGCCTGAATTAGTGGTGGAGGCAGACACACTAGTGAAGTTTAAGAGACTACTAGACAGGTATATGGAGGAATTTAAGGTGGGGGTTATATGTGAGGCAGGGTTTAAGGGTCGGCACAACATTGTGGGATGAAGGGCCTGTAATGTGCTGTACTATTCTATGTTCTATATAACTGCTCGCTAGTAATATGGATGTCTTTCAAAGCAACTCCACTAGTTTCCATTATTCATTGAGCAACCATAATATTGTACTCAGTAAACACAACATAGAAACTATATTTGAATGATTCATGATCCCACCAATTCCCTGAGGCTCAAGACATGGAGACTCTGCTGTTCTCTATGGGGCCTCTCTCGCCCTAGCCCCACTGTTTCTCCTAACATAGTTATAGAACCTCTTGTTATATTCCTGACCTGCCCGATCAATCACATACATTAGTCTGTCCTCGTGGTATCCCTCATGAGTATTCTTAACAATTTTTATTCTTATTAAGCGATTTGCCCAATTTTGACCTCTTAAACCCAGTGTATGTTTCCTTTATTTCTTGACCGGAGCCTTTATATCTCTTATTGGCCAAGGCTCCCTAAACTTGCCAGGTTATCCTTCGCCTTAAAAGGAAAATGCCTCTTCTGAACAGTTGCAAACACACTTATATATTAAAAAAACTCCCATTTGCCATTTCTTCATGTCCTGTCATACTGATTCTCTCACTCTGCCTCTGCTAGATCCAGTCAAATCCACTAAAATTCACCTTTTCTCCAGAAAAGATCCCTAAACTGTGAACTTCACCATACATTCCCATCACCAAACTAATAAAAAGAATGAATAAGGTATTAACAATTACAAGGGTAAGACGTGGGAACATGAAACAATCCTCATAGGAGAATCGGAATAGGAGAGAGTATGTAATTTCAAGTTCCTCGGAATCAAGATCTCTGAGGATCTATCCTTGTCCCAGAATAACAATGCTACTATAAAGAAGACAAGACAGCAGTAATATTGCATTAGAGTTTGAAGAGATGTGGTTTCTGAAATAAAACACTCAAAAATCTCTCTCAATGTACAGTGAAGAGTATTCTGACAGGCTGCATCCCTCTTTGGTGGGGATGGGGGCAGTTACTGCACAGGACCAAAAGGAGCTTCCAGAAGTTGTAAAATTGGTCAGCTCCATCTGGGGTACTAGCCACCGTAGTATCCAAGACATCATCAAGTAGCGGTGCATCAGAAAGCCGATGTCAATAATGAAGGTTTTCCTTCACTTGGGACATGCCCTCTTCTCATTGTTAGGGGCAGGAAGGAAGTACAGGAGCCTGAGGGTGCACACTCAGTGATTTTGAACAGCTTCTTCCCCTCTGCCATACGATTCCTAAATGGACATTGAATCCATGAACTGTATTTCACTTTTATAATGTGTATTATTTTTGTATTTGCACGATATTTCATCATTTACATATGCATATATAGTTACTGTCATTGTTTTACTTTTGTTTTTTTTTCCTTTCTATGCTATCCTTTATTGGATAAGTTATCAAATCAGAATCAGAATCAGAGTCAGGTTTATTATCATTGGCATCTGTCTTGGAACTTATTAACTTCGCAGCAGCAGTCCAATGCAATACATAAATAGAAGAACAAAATACAATAATAATAACTAAGTAAATCAGTTACAGTATACGTATATTGTACGGATAAAATCGCGCAAAATCAGAAAGAATATATACTTAAAGAGTAAAGTAGTGTCGAAGGTTTCAATGTCCATTTAAGAATCAGATGGCAGAGGGTAGGAAGTTGTTCCTGCATCGCTGAGTGTTTGCCTTCAGGCTTCTGTACCTCCGAACTGATGGCAACAGCACATGCCGGTGATAATAAACCTGATTCTAATTCTGATACAAGGGATTCTTGATTAGCCTGGCGAGTAAGCTGAGGAATGGCAAATGGTGTTCAGTTCAGGTGAGTGAGTTGTGGCAATTTGTGAAGTCATATCAGAGAAGGACTTTGTGATCACAGCCCAGTATGTCACAGAAATGTTCCTCCCCTCTATTGACTCCGGCTGCATTTCGTGCTGCCCCGGGAAAGAAGTTAAAATAATAATCAAAGACCCTTCCCACCCCCGTCATATAACCATATAACCATAACCATATAACAATTACAGCACGGAAACAGGCCATCTCGGCTCTTCTAGTCCGTGCGGCATGCTTTACTCTCACCAAGTCCCGCTGACCCGCACTCAGTCCATAACCCTCCATTCCTTTCCTGTCCATATACCTATCCAATTTTACTTTAAATGACAATACCGAACATGCCTCTACCACTTCTACTGGAAACTCGTTCCAGACAGCTACCAGTCTCTGATTAAAAAAGTTACCCCTCATGCTACCCCTAAACGTTTGCCCCCTAACTCTCAACTCAAATCCTCTTGTTTGAATCTCCCTTACTCTCAATGAACAAAAGCCTATCCACATCAACTCTGTCCCCCTCATAATTTTAATTACCTCTATCAAGTTCCCCCTCAAGCTTCTGCGCTCCAAAGATTAAAGACTTTACTTGTTCCACTTTCTCTGTAACTTAGGTGCTGAAGCCCAGGTAACATTCTAGTAAATCTTCTCTGTATTCTCTCTATTTTGTAGACAGCTTTCCAATAATTGGGTGACCAGAACTGTACACAATACTCCACATTGTAATTCTGGGTTCTCACACCTTCCATTGGGCAGCAGACAGAAAGGAGTGAGAACAGACATTCAGCAGGATGAAGGACAACATCGGTCCCCCATTACAGCACATTGAATATTTCGTGTCAATTTGAAAATGATATCTACAAAATAATAAAACGAAAATAATCCATTGTATGAGTATTGACCCCCTTTAATATGACACACCAAATCATCACTGTTGCAGCCAATTGGTTTCAGAATTCATATAATTATTTAAATGAAGATCACCGTGTGCAGTCAGTATATTTCAATTGACTGGCGTAAAATACACCATGACCAATTGTTGCTGCGTCAGTGTTCTGGCATAAACTACACAATGAAGACAAAAGAACACTCCAAGCTGGGTAAAAAGGTTATTGAAAAGCAAAAAAAAAAAACAAATGATGAATCACCCAGACAACAGTTGTTGTATGTGCAGTCTCTCCCATCTTGGCACTGAAGCTTGTAATTCCTTCCGAGATATCATACTTATCTTGGTGGCCTCCATCACTCTCCCCTTCTTGCACAATCTGTCCGTTTTTGAGGACAGCCTGCACTTGGCAGTTTTACAGCTGTGCCTCATTCTTTCCATTTTTTGATGATTGATTTAACTATACTTCATAGGATATTCAGTGACGTGGAACTACTCTTGTATCCCCCCTTTGACTTGCACTTTACAATAACATTTACACGGAATCGACAATTCTAGTAGTTTACTGTCCAGTGATCAAGGCAAATAAACGTGATTAAAATAAAAATAGAATATATGCCTTTCAGTACGTTTCAGTGTAAATGTGACAAATTACGGTAGTGTTTACACGAGCAAGGAAGTGTTCAAGGTAGCAGACAGGAGCTCAATGTACATATATGTCACCATACAGACCCCTGAGATTAATTTTCTTCTGTACTCCGAAATCTATAGAATGATTACTGTTACCTATTCCATAGATAATAACTATAACAGAATCAATGAAAAAACGGCCAATTAGCACGCTCAACCACAGTGAAGAAGGCAACAATCTGTGTGAATGCAAAAAGAAGAAACAGTAATTAAACAACAATAAATATTGAGAATATGAGATGAGGTGCCCTTGAATGTAAGTTCGTTGGTTGTGAGAAGATTTCAATGATGAGGCAAGTGAAGTAGAGTGAAGCTAACTGCTTTGGTCAAAAGTAAATGTAAGCAGGCTGTTTCCACTTTCTCAACTGCGGCCTGAATATCTCTCATCAACCAGGATTCCAGAAATCTACCAGCCTTTTCCTTTACCCTAAAAGATTCATGCAGGTTCTGAACACCTGACATCACACATTTAAAGGATTCCCACATCGCACATCCTTGCCCACTTCCCCTTCGGACCAGCATCTTTATATCCTGGATTGATCTGTCCATTCTGCCCCTCCCTCAGCCATGTTTCTGTTGCGGCTGTGATAGGACCATAAGAAATTGGGGCAGCATTAGGCCATTCAGCCAAATCCAGTCTGCTCCACCATTCCATGATGGCTGATTCTTTTATCCCTCTTTACATCCCTCTTTTGCCTTTTCCCCATAATTCTTTGACCAGCTGACTAATTGAAAACGTATCAACCTTTGTTTTATACTGAATGGCTTGGCCTATGGCAATGAATTCGCGTTTCACTACCAACTTTGTAAGCAATTCCTCTTCATTTCCGTTCTAGATGGATATCCCTCTATTCTGCACCTGTGCACTCTGGTCCTCGACACCTCCACTATTGGAAACATCCTCTCCACATCGACTCTATATAAGCCTTCCAATATTCAATAGGTTTCCATGAGATTCACCGAATTCTTGTGAACTCCACCGAGTAAAAGCCTAGAGCCACTAATCACTAAACATTAACAGTTTAATTTCTCCAATCAAGCTCATATATCTCATTTGGGCCGTCTCCAATGCCAGGAAATCATTCTTTTAGATAAGTGATACAAAACTGCTCATAGTACTGTCAAGTGCGGTCTGACCAATGGCTTGGAAATCTCACTGTCATATTTTGCACTGGTATACTTGTCTTGAAATGAATGCTAATGTTTGATTTTTCTTCCTTATCACCGATTCATACTGCAAGTTACGCTTCCTACAGGAGGACTCCCTAGTCTCTTTACACCTCTGATTTTTTGAATTTTTTAACCTGCTTGGAACGTAGTTTTCATCATTACTGCTTATATGCATGACCATACAGTCCCCTGCACGATATTCCATCTTCCTTTTCTTTGTCCATTCTCCCAACCTGTCTGTCCTTCAGCAGATTCCCTGCTTCCTCAATACTACCTGTCCTCCATCTATCTTCAAATTGTCTGCAAACTTGACAACAAAGCCATTAATTCTGTCACCCGAAACATTGACCTATACGTAAAAGGAAGTGATCCAGCAGTCCCCAGAGTCAGTCACACCTGAGATCATCCACCTGACTTGTCAAGCCTCTTACACTGAAACAAATGCAGTTTAAACTAATTGTCTTTCCTCTCCTTTTTCTGTGCTCCTGTCTATCCTGTTGACTAAATTTGCTGACATTGGCAAAAGTTTTACCTCCTGCTCAGGGTCACACTGACCGCCAATCCCATTTACACTATTCTGCGCATCACTTCCAAAGCTACAGGATATTGGTCCCCTTCCAGTTCAGGAGCAATCGACCGCTTCTGTGCAAGTCTCCCTACCACAGAAGAAATTGCAGTGATCCAAGAACTTTAGTCTTGCCCCCTGCCACATCCTCTCAGGCAAATATTTATCAGAATCATCATCGTACTTCTGCCCTCACAATTATTTGTCGCGGTGTGTAATCCAGAAATTACTATTTTTGCAGTTGTGCTTTTTTAAGTACTTTCCCGATTCCCTCTATTCACTGTGTACAAGCTGAATTTTTTTTACCAAGTTATATGCAGCACGAGCACTTGAGAATTTTCTGCAGCTGCTCTGACTCTTTCCTAACCCTGGTATTCAAGAGGCAACACACCATCCTGAAATCTCATTAAAGCCACAGAATATTGAGTCTTCTCTCAAATACTGTCCAGACTGATTCCATCTTCCCCTACTAGGCATCTAAGACACTGTCAGTGCCCTCAGCCTGGCTGCTGCTGGAGTGACGTGAGAGGTCATTCCCTCATCAGTATTCAATACGTGTACGAGTTATGAGGGAAGCAGCCACTGGGACCTTGCACTGTACAATTCTTTCTCTTGTCTCTCCTGGCGGTCACAAAACTTATCAGCAACCTTCACCTTAGGTGTGACCATCTCACTAAACGATCTGACTTTCTGACGCCGACAGTTCATTCTTTTCCATAACTGCTGCCTGGCCAGCTGAGTTCCTCCTGTGTGAGGAAAAGATTAAACATTCGACGTTTCGTGGGGAGACCCTTCCTCAGGATCTGATTTTGTGCGTGTTAAATTTTGTATTTCGGGCGAATGCAGATTCTCTCATGTTTATTTTGTTACTCTGTTCATCACGTTGTTTCCATCTATGCACTAGTGAGGGGAAAGAATAGGGAACATTAAAGCGGTTGAACTGAAATAATTTACAGCATTTATTTCTAACGATTCATGAATTTCAAAATCCAATTTTGTGGGTATTTCACAGCATTATTTAGTTCCTCTCGGAATTTGCTCTGAGTCAGGGCGTAAATACATGTGTTGGTGCAGGAACTGAGAATCTGCAGCATTGCTGCTGAGTGTTGTGTGATGTAACGGGGATCCGTGACAGAATTAGCATAACTCATTGAAATCCGTCTGTAGATAAGAAATACCACCAGTGTTCCCCACAACAATATGAAACTACCGGTTATGCTAAAGAGCAAAACGATGGATTTGCGTCGGTTCTCCATCTCCCGGTCCTTGTCATTCTTTCCACTCTTTTGTCCCCGGAGCCTCCTGCGGGCTCGACTGGCCGCTAGAATCCGCCTGACAGTCAGAGTATTGAAGAGAAACATCAGAAGGAATGGGACACACGGGGTTAAAACGAGGTGAAACATACCAAATGCCGCCCATGAGGGAGAGTTTCTGAAGCTCGGTTTAAGAACACAATCCCAAGGAACACCATCAATTATTTCTCTAGGCCCGTATATAAAGCCCCAGGGGACAGTCTCCAAACAAGCCAGCACACTCACTGTCCCGATAACCACAGCCGCCGTTCTGCCGGTGCAATATTTTGTTTTCAGCTTCTCACAACAAATCGCCACAAATCGATCGACGGTGAAAGCGACAGTCAACCAGACTGAGGTCACAGTGCTCGCAGCAGCCAGCCATTCACTGATTCTGCACACAGGAGTGATTCTCAGAAATGATGGGGGGAAATAAATCACAACAGTCCAGCTTAGCAGCGGATCGCAGATAACGACTAGGAGATCGGCCGCTGCCATTCCCACCAGGTAGCGAGTGACACATTTGGAGAGACCGCACTTTCCCCGGGACAGGATCACAATCGCCACCAAGTTCGCTGGAAGAGAGACAGGGAACAGAAAGTTGAGAATATTCTGAGCAGAAGCCAATACAACAGTTTAACGGGATCCACCCCCGATGTTCCCTTTAAACTGTCACCCCCCCCCTCACTTTTAACCCAAGTCCTCTGCTATTTTCTTCTCCCCTAGCCTCAGTGGAAAAAAGACTGCTTGCATTCACTCTATCTATACCTATCATAATTTTATATACCTCTTTCAAGTCTCCCCTCATTCTTCTATGCTCCAGGGAATAAAGTCCTAACCTATTCAACCTTTCTCAGTAACTCAGTTTCTCAAGTCCCGGCAACATCCTTGTAAACCTTCTCTGCACTCCTTCAACCTTATAAATATCCTTCCTGTAATTTGGTGTCTAAAACTGCACACAATACTCCAAATTCGGCCTCACCAATGTCGTATACAACCTCATCACAACATTCCAACTCTTCTATTCAATACTTTGATTTATAAAGGCCAATGTACCAAAAGCTCTCTATACAACCCTATCTACTTAAGACGCCACTTTTAGGGAATTTTACATCTATATTCCTAGATTCCTCCGTTCTACTGCACACCTCAGTGTCCTACCATTTACCTTGTATGTTCTACCTGGGTTTTTCCTTCCAAAGTGCAATACCTCACAGTTCTCTGAATTAAACTCCGTTTGCTATTTTTCAGTCCATTTTTCCAGCTGCTCCAGATCCCTCTGCAAGCTTGAAAAACCTTCCTCGCTGTTCACTACACCTCAAATCTTTGTATCATCAGGAAATTTGCTGATCCAATTTAACACATTATCATCCAGATCATTAATATAGATGATGAATAACAATGGACCCAGCACTGATCCCTGTGGCACACCACTAGTCACAGGCCTCAGCTCAGAGAAGCAATCCTCCACGACCACTCTCTGACTTCTCCCATTGAGCCAATGTCGAATCCAATTTAATACCTCGCCATGTATACCTAGTGACCGAATCTTCCTAACTAACCTCCCTTGCGGGACCATTTCAAAGATCTTACTGAAGTCCATGTAGACAACATCCACTGCCTTTCCTTAATCCACATTCCTTGTAACCTCCTCGAAAAACTCTAATAGATTTGTTAAACATGACCTACTACGCACAAAGCCGTGTTGACTCTCCCTATCTATCTAATATAATCTGTATACGGATTCCTTTCATGAGGACCGAAATGTGTTGTGGCAGCGGAAAGGTAAAACTGGATAGCTGCCTCCTCAGAGCCCGTACTGGTTGGGACATTTTCTATCGGCGTGAAAAGCAACTCGTCTGGATGAAATGAATAAATCCGGACGCTGATGGAGGGAATCTTCCATTAGACAATCATCAACTTCCATGGCGATCCCTGTCAGCGACAGAACAGCCGAAGACGAAACAAAAACGGGAAATGCTGGAAACTCTCATCCAGGCCAAACAGAATATGTTGAAAAGCAGTCAAAGAATCTCTCCACAGAACTGTTCTCAGAGAGATACCTGACACGAGTGTTAACTGGTTTCTTTTTCCATACAAGCTGCTTGGGTCTCAGTGTTTCCAGCATTCCCCGAGTTTGTTTCCTTTTCCAGCATTTGCCACCTCAGTGACTTTGCAACAGAACATTGATTGATTCCAACAGATACAGCGCAGTCTGACACAACCTCACAGACAGACATGACGCCCCCCACTGAATCCATCACAGGGAGCAGGGGAGAGGAATTCGAACTCGGTGCCGTAGTCAGATGTCTGTAATCGTGTCAGATGTGGATATAATATAAAACATTTCACAGTATTGATAACTATGAAGCACCAGGTTGGTTGTGTTAGTTGACTGAGCATCGTGTTGTCCATCATCTGATATGAATTCAGTCATATCGCAGACATTTATTAAAAATCCACGACAGTTTCGTGTTGCAACACGGAACTCCTCACATTTGCTAAAGTATTACCGCAGTCGATGGTTTGATTGCTGCTTCTAAGTAGACAATCAGTCACATTCAAATGCAGACGATCAACTGGCATAAACTCCGCGGGCTGTATAAATACAATATTTGCAAATGCAGTGCAGCTACTACAAGACCAAAAGCAGAGTGTTGAACATCTCATTATTGATCACACTGCGCTGGAAGAACGCTGCTTGACCCGCTCAGTCAAACAGAAATTGGCCGATTTGCTGAATTCCTGCAGACAGTTTGTTTTTAGATAGAAATCTGAGCGTCTATAGTCCCGGTGTTTCCACTCCATTCCTGAAATGAGGAATACTGGGTCTGGAACGTGTGAGTATAAACCAGTGGCAGAATCAATCACATCATTGGATTAAACTTCAACATCGAACCACGGCAGCTGATACTGCGGCTTACCGGGAATTCCAAAGGCAGAAATAAAAGGATAGTAAACTTCTTCTATTCGCCTGATGACTGGATACACCATTTCATTGAGAATCTGTGATTTCTGTTGCTCCTGTATTCACAGCTCCGGCAGGCAGCTGACCTATTCAAACCGGCCCTGATTTATACAGAGGATCTGTCTCCACAGATACGGTTATACACCTCACTGACTTTCTTAGTTACAGTTGCTTGAACAAACATTTAATTCAATACCATTGTCTCTGTTTCAAATATTGGGGCGATTGGAGACAGATATATCAAAGCTCTTTGGCATTACCTGAGCAGTGTCACAGGTGGAAATAGGCTGGTAGATTTAATTTCAAAGACTGAGCTTTGTCACGAAACAGCTACGCTTCCAGATTTCATCTTTTTGTTGGCTAATTTTTCATCTCTGAAAGGAGACCAGCGACATTGACCGATCTCTACCTCTGTCCCTGCAGTTTCCCATTTTGAACTGTCCGTCAGTCATTGAGCTTCTTCTTGGTCACACACACACACACACACACACACACACACACACACACACTCACACACACACATACACACACACACACACACACACACACACACACACACACACACACACACACACACACACACACACACTTGCACAAATATATTTCTATGCTATAGTGACTGTCCTGTTGTACATTCTATTTATTATAAGTTACTATAAATTGCACAATGCACATTTAGACACAGACATAATGAAAAAGTTTGTTACTTCTCTTGTATATGAAGGATGTAAGTAATGAATTCAATACAATTTGAAATACACAAACATGGATTTGAACGAAAATACAACAGAGAGACCGAAATCAAGATGGAAATGGAAAGATGACTACGTTGCTAATGTACAAACACGAGACATTCTGAAGATGTTGGCGATCTAGGGCAACACAAGGAACTCTACTGAGCTCCTCCACTATTTTGTGTGTCACGTTGCTGATGTAACAGTCTTTAATGGGTATCTCAGTTCTGTCAAAGTTCAAAAGAAATTGTGATTAAATATTTCAATCTGCAAAAGAATGGGCAGACTGTTAAATAATACAAAAATACTGGAAATTGGCAGATGAATACGTGCCTCAACGTGCTTCAAGTTCGCCAGCATCGTCCCCGAATTGAAGAAGTCTTTAGTGTCCTGCCTAAATAACTACCGTCCCATTGCACTCTTATCCATCATCACAAAGTGTTTCGAGAGGCTCGCCATGATGTACATCAAGACGCTGCTTCCTCCCTCACTGGCCCCCCTGCAGGTTGCGTACCGTCCAAACGACGACGCCATTGCCATCGCACTCCACCTGGGACTACCCCACCTGGACAAAAAAGATACGTACGTTCGAATGCTGTTCATAGACTTCAGTTCAGAATTCCACACAATCTTCCCTCAGAAACTGATTGGAAAGCTGAACCTACTGGGCCTGAACACCTTCTTCTGCAACTGGATACTAGACTTCCTGACTGGGAGACCTCAGTCAGTCCAGATTGGGAGTAGCATCTCCAAAACCATGACACTGAGTACCGGGCTCCCACGGCTGTGTGCTCAGTCCACTGCTGTTCTCTCTGCTGACTCATGACTGTGCTGCAAAACACAGCTCGAACCACATCATCAAGTTCGCCGATGACACGACCATGTTGTGTCTAATCAGAAAGAACAACGAGTCAGCTTACAGAGAGGAGGTGCAGCATCTAACGGACTGGTGTAGAGCCAACAACCTGTCTCTGAATGTGAACAAAACAAAGGAGATGGTTCTTGACTTCAGGAGGGCACGGAGAGACCACTCCCCGCTGAACATCGTCGCTCCTCAGTAGAGATCGTTAAGAGCACCAAATTTCTTGGTGTTCACCTGGTGGAGAATCTCATCTGGTCCCTCAACACCAGCTCCATAGCAAAGAAAGCCCAGCAGCGTCTCTACTTTCTGCGAAGGCTGAGGAAAGTCCATCTCCCAATCCCCATCCTCATCACATTCTACGGGGATTGTATTGAGAGCATCCTGAGCAGCTGTATCACAGCCTAGTTCGGAAATTGGACCATCTCGGATCGCAAGACCCTGCAGAGGATAGTGAGGTCAGCTGAGAAGATCATCGGGGTCTCTCTTCCTGACATTACGGTGCATTTACACTACACGCTGTATCCGCAAAGTAAACAACATTATGAAGGACCCCACGCACCCCTCATACAAACTCCTTTTTATGCGGGAGTTTCTGTCACACTCTCAGTGTCGTTTGCGATGCTCTCAGTGTTTTCTGCCTTTTCGTTTCCTTTGGATATGTTTTCATCAGCTGTGGTCAGGTCTGTCATGGCCGGCTGGTGTTCCTCTCTTCGGTTCTCTATAATTACATGGTTACTGGGTACACTTGATCCTCCGCTCTCTCTGTGGGAGCAACAAGAGGGTGGGTCGTATGCTTTAACCTGAGTTCCGTGTTTCCACTGGCTGCCTCTCCGAGTCTGCACACAGACGCAATTATCGTTGGTTATGTGTACCATCTGTGGTCCTATCCACCTGGGAGCGAACCCCGGCATTTCCGGCAGCACCCTCACCATGATTTGGTCGCGGGAATGTGGAAGGACTGTCCCCTTTCCCTCTGGCTCTCTCTGATCTGCGATTCGCTGCTGATGTTTTGCTCCGTCCTTCAACACTTAAAGTTGGTTACAAAGGTCTTTCCCATATTTCGTTATTCTACCCCTGTAAGCCCTAAGCTCCCCTCAGCTTGTAATTACCTGATAGGGGAGTTGCATTGCTCGCCCCATCAATAATTCGTAGGGGCTGAGACCCAGGTTGCGCGCAATCTCATCAGGATTCCTGGTAATACATCAACCCATGTCTTTCCTGTCTCAACTATAGCTTTGGCTAATGCATTCTTGATTGCTCATTTCATCCTTTCTACCATCCCTGAGGTCTGGGGGTGGTAGGCTAAGTGGAATCATTGTGGAATCCCTAGCAGTCAGCATCTATTTCCCCGTGAAATGTGCTCCCTGATCTGAATCCACCTGAACCTTGGGAGGATTTCCTGAACTTAGATCCATGCAGTGGTGCTGGCAGTGTAGCCCCTTGTTGGGAAAGCCTCTACCCACCGGGTGAAGTAATCCATAATTAGTTCACAGTAGCTTTTTCCCCTGTTTTCTTTTTGGCAGGGAAGACTATCTGCCCGGTTTCTCAGGGTCCCCTCGGCTGAGGCTGATTTGTCAGCTGTAGATTTCTGCCCTTACCAGGGTGATGCTGGGCACAAATGATACAATGGCAGCAGAATTTCTCAACATACCCGCCCATCTCTGGCCACCACCAGTCCCGCCGGAGGGTTGTGATCATGCTCTGCCTTCCCTAATGAATCACCCCTTGATATAACTTCAGTACTATCTGCCTAATGCTTAGTGGGTCCACAGGGACTACTTCCTCCCCATGTGTCCAGCACCCATCTGATGCCACCATTGCCCCTTTTCTCCTCCATTTTTCCGTCTCTTCTGCCTCCACCTCATCATATAATTTTACTAAACTAGTTTTGACTCATTTATTCCTGCACGCTTTCAATTTCCATTGCCTCTTTTTCCTCTGCTGCCTTCCTCGCAGCAGTATCTGCCCACTCCATTCCTTTCTGTTTCATGCTCTCACCTTTCTGGTTCGCTTCTACCTTAAACACGGCCACCTCTTCCGGCAGACGCACTGCTTCCAGTAGCTGTTGTCTTTGGAGCCCATGCTGAATATTCGCACCGGTTGAAGTTATGAATCCTCGTCGTGCCCAAGCCATTAGGTAATCGTGCACCACCCCAAATGCATACCAGCTGTTGGCATTTATATTTACCCGTCTGTCTTCACTGTAGCGTAGAGCGACCATTTCTGCTACCTGAGCTGAACAACCCCAGCAGTGCTCCTGAAGCTAATTCTTCACCTGTTTCCTTTACCACAGTCCAGCCAGTTCGTGGTTTCCCATCTGCGCAGCTCCGAAACCATCTATAATGATTTCAGCTGCTGCACCTTCCAGAGGTGTTTCCTTCACGCCGATGTTTTCTTCCTTCACAGTTTCCATTTGGCACTCACGTGCTACTCCGTCTGTGAGGATGGCGCTCGCGGGATTCTCCCCAGTGGCTCGAACTATAGTTACTGACTTGTCCTTTGGAATGAGAACTGCCTCCCAAGATGCTCTTCGGCTAACGGTGACTGCTTTCAGCCTCCCCGTGTTCAGGAGCTCTACAATGGTATGGGGTGTGTGTAGGATCAATTGCCCCATCATCACAACTGTTTCGCTTACTCACACAGCTGAGGCGGCGCAGTCTAAAGCTGTAACGCAGCGGGGGAGTCCTGCTGCAACCGGGTCCCGTTCCGCGGAGTAATAGCCCACTGGCCTTCTAGTGTCCCCATGGCCCTGCACCACTACCGCGTTGTAGTGCTCTCCCTCGCTGCTCGTGAAAAGGGCGAGCTGCATCTGGGAACACTAGCGCGGGTGCAGAAACCAGGGTTTTCTTGATATCTGTAGTGGCCTTTTCCTCCTCCGACAAACACGTCACTTCTTCCAGAGAGGGCATCTCTCCGTTAATCAAGGCCTGTATTGGGGCCACCAGTGTTGAGAATCCCGGTATGAATTACGGCATTAGTTAAACAAACCCATCACCTTCCACACTCCCCTTACGTTGGCTGGGCGGGGCATGGAGCTGATTGCCGAACGTCTGTCATCTGACATGCCCTTCCTCCCTCAGGAAATGGTGCAGCCCAGGTACTGTACAGTTTGCTTGCCTAGCTGAGCCTTGTGCGGACTGATTTTAAACCCCTCATCCTGCAGTACCTCTAAAACACTACCCATCGCTCCTAAATAGCCTGCTTCATCTTCCGAAGTATCTACACATTGTAAGATCGTCCACCGGTATGGCGTTAAATTGAGCTTTTCCAAAGTCTGCGACATGACAATATGAAAACTATTTGGCCTGTTGAGGAATCCCTGAGAGAGTGTGGTCAACGTATACTGCCGCCCACTCCGGGTGAAGGCAAATAGGTCTTTGGATTCTTTAGCGATATCCAGGACTGAAAAAAAAATGTTCGGGAGACAGGCCTTTCAAGATTGTAGCAGGGCTCACCACGATGTGATGCAACATGGGCGTGGTCTTATTAAGGGCGGTATAGTCTATTGTTAACCGATATGACCCATCAGGTGTCTTTACTGGCAATAAAGGTGAGTTAGTCTCTCTGAGTATCCCCTGGTCTTTAAGGTTCTTTACTATGCGCTGGACAGCTTCAGTGCGTCAGTTTTTGTAGGATACTTCGCATGGTGTTTATGCAGGTCCCCATCTATTTTAACTGGGTTTAGCTTTACTTGACCACATTCTTGCTTGTGTCTAGCCCAGATAACTGGGAACTGCTGACAGAGTAAACCATAGAGACCATCCTGGCTCCTGTCCCTAATGATCGGGGTAGCTGCGACATTGCTTGCCAGGTTGTGTATTCTGTTGACTGTACGCATTCCCTGCACCTGACTTCTCCATCTAATTTCTCCCTTTCCTGAAGTTATAATAGCTCCTGCTTCCCGTAGGATGTCTATTCCAATGATCGTGACCTCACTGTGTTTAAGAAGGCGTACGGTGTATTGGCCTTCTGCAATCATGGGATTGAATTTAGGAGCCAAGAGGTAATGTTGCAGCAATACACAACCCTGGTCAGAACCCACTTGGAGTACTGTGCTCAGTTCTGGTCGCCTCACTATAGGAAGGATGAAGAAGCCATAGAAAGGGTGCAGAGGAGATTTACAAGGATGTTGTCTGGATTGTGGAGCATGTCTTATGACAATAGGTTCAGTGAACTCAGCCGTTTTTCCTTGCAGCGAAGGAGGATGATTGGTGAGCTGATAAAGGTGCATAAGATGATGAGAGTCATTGATCGTGTGGATAGTCAGAGGCTTTTTCCCAGTGCTGAAATATTTGCCACAAGAGGACATACGTTTAAGGTGCTGGGGGGTAGGTACAGAGGAGATGTTAGAGATAAGATTTTTACTCAGAGAGTGGTGAGTGCATGGAATGGGCTGCTGACAACGGTGGTGGAGGCAAATACGATAGGGCCTTTTAAGAGGCTTTTAGATAGCTACATGGAGCTTAGTAAAATAGAGGGCTATAGGTAAGCCTAGTAATTTCTGAGGTAGAAACTTGTTCGTCACAACTTTGTGGGGCGAAGGGCCTGTATAGTGATGTAGCTTTTCTATGTTTCTATGTTTCTAATATTTAGACATACCCAGAAATACACCGGAAGCTGCACTCCTCCGATTTCTAGTATTTGCGACTCGCTTCTTTCTGCTTTTACTGTTTTTCCTCCTACTCCCGTAATATAAATAGTCTGCCCACTGTTGGGAAGGGTAGGTCAGTTATCGATACCGATGCCCCTGTGTCCACTAACATATTGCATTGCCAGCCCCCTAACAATGCTGTTGTGTACATCGACGTGTCATCAGCACGGGCAGTGGGGGCCGCCGCCAGCTATTTTCCTGACTTAGAAGCCGTCTTTTCTAGTTCTATGATCTGATCAGCAGTCAGCTTGGACAGACTGCGTACTGGTGGGTGAGTGACTGGGTGTCTGCTGTGACCTACGCCTGGGTTTACCCCTCCCTTTTGGACACGGATCGAACCATGTCCCGATAGGCCACAGCTGTAGCATGTCAACTCCATTACTTGGTCCGGCAGTCCTTTGCCAGGTGCCCTGATTGTTGGCACCTAAAACAAACCCTCAGTGTCGTCGTAACAGCTGCACCTACATTACGATTTCTCTTGCCTTTTCATTGGTCCATCTCACTGGCCCTCGAAACTATCGCAGAGTAGGACCCCACCTTTATGCCTAAATCTAAAACTTCCTGGTGGGCTGATCTCAGGCCTTCCTTCAGCATTTTAGGAACAATTGGTCATCCGTCCCCGGATTATCCAACCCGGATTACTCTTCGTACGTTCGATATTTACGTTCTGCACAATCCACGGCTGTCTCGTCAGCCCTCTGAGTCACTGCCTTATCGCTCCCCAGCTGTTTCCGCCTCACGCCAGTCGCTGCCTCACTTCCCATTTAAAAGCGCGATATCTTTCTTCATTACTGGCGCTTCCGTTAGTTGCCCATGCACCATCCCGCAGCCCGTGGGACATACTGTCCCACATATTCATTGGGCATTTCGCTTTCACCAACACGTGTATATCTGCAGGGTGCATCTGGTGAATTTCAACCATTTCCTCGAGCTTACGGCAAAACTCTGAATTCCCACATGCGGCTTGACAAAATGCTTTGTTTCTCCCCGGGGTTGAAGGGTTTATGGATGGTCGTAATCAAGGTCAAGGGCTGGCTCGAGTCATCAGGATTCTCAACCTGACGTTGCCTGACCTCAATAGGTGCCATCCTGGCAGATATATCAGGGTAAAACCTCTCCCTGAGAGAGAAGCCACACAAATTCACACACTACGCAAAACATAAAACACGGGTACCAGTTAAACAGCACATACTTAATGCCGCAGTCTGCCATTTTTGAGCACCTGAACTCATGATGCCTGCTGTACTCCTTTGCATCACACGTGTAAACGTATGCACTAAAATGCAGCTCCCTGAACGAGCATACACACCCCCACTCTGGCGTCCCGAACAGTGGTAACCACCCTTCGCAACTGGTCTCACCAAGTTAACAGGAAAAATCTCCTAACGTACATAAACACACATGCACGCACACACGCCACTTTTGTATCTGCCAGTTTAGCTCTGCGTGTTCGTCACACCTCGTGTGCCTGTGCACCACCGACCCGAGCAGATCCAAGTGTGAGTTTTTTTTTGGAAAATACTCACCCACTTTGACTTCTAAGATAGCTTGACACACGATGGGTCGTGAAGGTATCCCTCTCCTGACACCAAATGTTGTTGCGTGAATGAAATCACCCATGAGAGTTACTAGTGGATACAAAGCAGCTTCTTTTTTCGATAAAACAAGGTACAACAAGCATCATACCGAGACGCTTTTGGTTGAAAGGTCTGTCGGCTCAATGTGGGGCTCGATATTTATTTGCTGAACACAAAGGACATTTCCATATTTACAAGAATAGACAATGCTTTCTTTTGACGCTGCCTACAAACTTTACACCTTCTGCTGCGCATCCATCCCACAGGCGCCAGCAGCGTCCGGACTGAGCTTTTGTTCCAAACTGAATCCACAATGCATTTATTTTGTACTTTACGTGCTTAACATAAAGGACAATCACATATTTGCCAAAGTATTTGGAACTAAATGCAAACTTCACACCTTCTGTTTCACATTCATACCACAGACGCCAGCAGCTTCTGGACTGAGAGTCACAACTTTTAGGAAATGCATTGTCTCGAATTAAATCCACAATACATTGTAAAGGGACAGAAGACAGGTGGCCAATATAAATGACCTAAACGCAAAATTCACTCTAAGAGGGGAACATGATGAAATTTGGCAGAACGTGCGAAGTCAGCATGGTTTCCTGAAGGTGTAACCTTCCTTGGCGAATATGTTGAAATCTTTAAGAAAATAACAGGCTGGATAGACTTGTATTTGAGAAGCTTCCACACTTGGGGCTGCTAAACCAGATAAAAACCAATGTCGTTAGAAGAGAAATAGATTGGCTGACTGGCAGCAAGCAATGTTTGAGAAAAAGGTGGCCTTTTCCGATGGCTGCCAATGACTGGAGGCAGGGGATGATATCAGGATTGTGTTTTTATGATATATGTTGACGATAGCTGTATTTATAGCTACGAGACGAAGTTTGAGAATGATACAAAGATAAGTGGAGGGGGAGGCAAGGTTAAGAAAGCAGAGGATCTGCAGAAGAATTTAGGCAGATCAGGAGAATTCGCAAAGAAATAGCAGATTGGATACAGAGTAGGAACATGTTGTTCCGATCCAGCAACAATGAATATATAATTGAGAGAGGTTTTTTTTTATAACAAGTAAAACATTTATTAAACACTGCTAAAAAACATCCAAAAGTAAACAAATGACTAGCTTAACCCGAAGTTGGGTGCGATACAGCAGCTCGAACAGTTCTTAAAGCGAGAAATGGGAACTCAGTTCTTTAAAGTAGTATTGCAGAAAGTCCAAAATGATTTACACAGTCAGTTAAGGGAGAGACTTTTCCTGCAGTAATTAAATCTTCTTACGTGACGCTACTGCTGATACCAATCGAAGTATGCTTTGCCAAGGGATTTACGATTGAAGGAAATAAAATGGCTTAAATGCACTGACCTTTCCTTGAAGATACTCTGCATCCAACTCTTTCTGCTCTTTTTTGGGAAAGCAGAAGTTATCATGGACACAAGTTACCAATTCCTTGTACGAAGATTAAATAAAGGTCGAACCTGCTTCACAGCCGACAACACCAACTTCCCTCGATTCTTCCAGCTACCGAACTTCAATAAATCTTCACTCTCCGACTGAACTTTACTGGCAGTATTGTAGCAAAACTGCGGGTAATAACCTTTGAGATTTAAGGCAGAAAGTAAAACTCCACTTTAAAACAAAACTGCGTCATAACATTGAATACGCAGCAGAACGGAGTCACTGAACGAATTCAACCATGAACTGCCCCGCGTCACAGGGAGAGGTTCTCCATTTATACCACGTTGAAAAAAAAACTATCACATGAGCTCTTACTGGCAGGAAAATTACGTCAGTCCACCATCACAAGAACATTACATCATGTCCATCATAGCCTCAACTACATCATGGTCACATGGTCATTTGACTGGCACAATATACCCATGGGTACGTAACACCTCCCTCCAAAAAAAAATTGTTCTGTCATGAACAAAATTTTAGCAATTAATTATTTACAAAAAAAATGTATAACATTTACAATATACACAGTATACATAGTATTATCATACAGCGTCTTGTAACTTACTACACAGAAAAAGTGTTAAAATATTAAAATATCACTCCATAAAAAATTGACATTATACATTCAACATCGAGATGGACAATTAACAATCACATTGTCTTTACCTTTAATACGAGTTATCAAAATATTGTACTCCCGTAACATTGAACTTTTCGTTACTAAATTGGATTTCCTTATATTTCCTTAACCAAGGCCGGACCTACAATATAACTGAGGTAAGTCACAGCGGCATTTGCGAATTCAGTTTTAGCTAAATTAATAGTTAAGTTAGCTTTTGAAAGTCTTTCAAATAATTTCTCCACCACAGTGATGTTTGCTCCCCAAGTATCATTTCCTGTCACCAAATCGTCAATATATGCATCTGTATCCTTTAATCCCTGAATCACAGAGTTAATCATCCGCTAGAAAGTACCTGGGGCTTCCTTCATCCCAAATGGAAGAACATATTCATATAACCCAGACGGAGATACAAATGCAGAGACCTCTCTACATCTACCCGTTAATGGAACACACCAATACCCTTTCAATAAATCAATCTTTGTAAGGAACTTTGTTTTTCCAACTTTATCTACACAATCATCTACTCTAGGAATTGGATATGCATCTGTATTCTCACTGCATTCACGTTCCTGTAGTCCGTAAAAAACTGGATACTACTGCCTGATTTAGGCACCATAATACAGGGTGAACTCCAATTCGAGTTAGAAGGAATAATAATAAAATTCTCTGGCATATATTTGATTTCTTTCTCAGCAAGTTCACATTTTTCCATGTTCATCCCATGTGGATGTTGTTTAATGGGTTTGGAATCTGCAGAATCTACATCATGTGAAGATACAGTGGTCCTTCTAGGGACATTTGGAAATAAATCCGTATATATATACAAGAAATATAATAATTGCTTCATCTGCTGCCTCTGCTCTGGCTCTAAGTGTGCTAATTTCTCATCAATGTTTTCCAGAATGATTGAGCTGGGTAATCTGACAAAAATAACGTTGGGTTGAGAATGAGTTTCAGATGAATTAGCTAGTATATTCCTAGTGAGATCAGACTCATTATTATTGACCACAACAGTCACAGTAGCAGACTGTTTCTCATAATATGGTTTTATCATATTTATATGGCAAAGCTGAGTTCTCCTTCTGCGATCTGGAGTTTTTATCACTTAATCCACATAATTAATTTTAGAAACAATATCATAATTTAGCTTGTAAAGGATTCGTTTGCACTGGGAAAAGAAACAACACCCTATCTCAGGCATAACCGTCCTCATTCTAGGGGCTTTATCGTATCATGTTTTCATTTTCTCCTGAGCCAATTTTAAATTTTCCCTGGCTAAACTACAAGCTTTATGTGATCTGTCCTTAAATTTTAAAACACAGTCCAACATGTAAGTGTGTACCTCTTATGAATCTATTGTTCTTCTAATAAGGCTAAAGGTCCTCTAACTCTATGCCCAAATACAAGTTCAAATCGACTGAAACATAATGATTTCTGTACCGACTCTCTTACTGCAAATAGAGTAAGTATATACCCTCATCCCAATCATTTTCATTTTCCACACAATACTTCCTAATCATAGTCTTGAGGGTAGAAAGAAACCTCTCCAAAGCACCTTGAGATTCTGGATGATATGCAGACTAAGTGATTTGCTTAGCTTCCAATTGATAAACTATGTGTTGAAACAATCCAGAGATAAAATTATTGCCCTGATCAGATTGTATTTCCTTAGGAAAACCAAAATAAGTAAAGAATTTTATAAGAGCCTTTGTTACAGTTTTAGTTGTTATATTCCTAAGTGGTACTGCCTCTGGAAACCTAGACCAGTCCACATGATCGTCAGCAATTACAGATAACCAGTTTTTGTTTTTGGTAAACACAATCTATAATAATTTAGAAAACGTTTCACCGAATGCTGGAATAGTTTGCAGTGGAGTCACTGGAGTCACTTGATTTGGCTTACCAACAATTTAGCAAGCATGACACGTTCTGCAAAACTTCGCCACATCTTTTCTTAAACAAGGCCAGTAAAAATGTTTTAAAAATTTGTCCACAGATTTCCTTACCCCTTGAAGTCCACCCAAGGGCACACGGTGGGCTAAAGTTAAAATCTCATTTCGATAAACATTAGGAGCAACTACCTTGTGCATAACATTCCATTCATAGCTTGCAGGAATTGTAGGCGGTCTCCACCTCCTCATCAACACCCCTTTCTCAAAATAATATCCTACTGGCACTTTATCAATTTCACTATCCAGTAGAGCTTTTACTTTCAAATTGATAATCTCAGGGTCTCTACTCTGTACTGCTGTCATCTCCTACTGAGACAGAGACAAATATTCGTGGTCAGACTTACTCCATGAATCTTGTTCAAACAATGAAGGTAAGAAAGCTTCTGACACATCCTCAAAACTCGAATCCTGAGTTGAACAGTCATCGGTAACAACCTCATTCTGCACATCAATCTTTTTAGCCGTAGATCGAGTTACAACGCAGGAAGAATCTGTGTTAGAATCCATCCGTGGTTCCTATGACACCATTGTCAAATGCACTTCAGGAAAAGCTTGTCCACCTGCCAAGTCATTACCTAATAATGAAGAAATGTCCTACACAGTTAAGCTAGGTTGCAGTCCTACTTTAACAAGTCCTGTAACAAACTCTGACTTTAAATTTACTTTATGCAAATGTACAAGCATAAGGGCACTCCCAACACCTCGTATATAATTAACCTCATCAGTGTCAGACTCTTCATTAGATTTAACACTCTGTCTAACATCAGAGATGGAGAAGGTCTAGGATTCCTAAGGATTATTTATTGGAACCGGAGTAGATCCTTCTTTCAAGGATACAAACCCTTCAGTTATAAAATGAACATATCCTTTTCTAACTTGGTCAGACGCTAACAAAACTTCAGTTATGTTTATCAAACCCTGTGAATGTACAGGTGTTTCAGTATGTTGCACACAAGATCTGGTACTGCTTCTTTCTCCTTCTTTTTCCATAAGACCATAGGACAATGGAGAAAGAAGTCGGCTATTCGGCCCATCGAGTCTGCTCCGCCATTTCATCATGTGCTGATCCATTCTCCCCTTTAGTCCCATCCCCCCGCCTTCTCATCATAACCTTTGATACCCTGACTACTCAGATGCCTATCAATCTCTGCCTTACATACACACAATGACGCGGCCTCCACAAATTCCATAGATTCACCACCCTCTGGCTAAAAAAAAATCGCACCGCATCTGCGTTCTGAATAGGCGTCCTGCAATCCTTAAGTCATGTCCTCTCGTAGTAGACTCCCCCACCATGAGAAACAACTTTGCCACATCCACTCTGTCCATGCCTTTCAACATTCGAAATGAGGCCCCCCTTCATTCTTCTAAACTCCAAGGGGTACAGTCCAAAAGCGGTCAAACGTAACTCATATGTTAACCCTCTCATTCCCGGAATCATTCTAGTGAATCTTTTCTGAACCCTCTCCAACGTCAGTATATACTTTCTTAAATAAGGAGCCCAAAACTGCACACAGTATTCCAAGTGAGGTCCTATTAGTGCCTTATAGAGCCTCAACATCACATCCCTGTTCCTATACTCTATTCCTCTAGAAATGAATGCCAACATTGCATTCGCGTTCTTCACCACTGACTCAGTCTGGAGGTTAACCTTAAGAATATCCTGCACGAGCACTCCTAAATCCCGTTGCATCACAGAACTTTGAATTCTCTCCCCATTTAAATAATAGTCTGCCCGTTTATTTCTCCTTCCAAAGTGCATGACCGTACACTTTCCAACATTGTAATTCATTGGCCACTTCTTTGCCCATTCCCGCACTCCATCCAAGTCTCTCTGCAGACTCTCTGTTTCCTCAGCACTACTGGCCCCTCCACCTATCTTTGTATCATCAGCAAACTTAGCCACAAAGCCATCTATTCCATAATCCAAATCGCTGATATACAACGTAATAAGAAGCGGCCCCAACACGGACCCTTGCCGTAACCGGCAGCCAACCAGTATGGGATCCCTTTACTCCCACTCTCTGTTTCCTGCCAATCAACCAAAGCTCTATCCACGTATGTAACTTTCCTGTAATTCCCTGGGCTCTTATCTTGTTTAGCAGCCTCATGAGTTGCACCTTGTCAAAGGCCTTCTGAAAATCCAAATACAAAACATCCACTACATCTTCCTTGTCTAGCCTACTTGTAATTTCCTCAAAAAAATTGCACTAGGTCTGTCAGACAGGATTTTCCGTCAAGGAAACCATGCTGAGTTCTGCCTACCTTGTCATATGCCTCCAGGTACTCCGTAACCTGAACCTTGACAAACGACTCCAACAACTTCCCACCACCGATGTCAAGCTAACAGGTCTATAATGTCCTTTTTGCTTCCTTGCCTCCTTCTTAAATAGCGGAGTGACATTTGCAATCTTCCAGTCCTCTTGAATCAGGCCAGAATCTATCGACTTTTAAAAGATCATTGCTAATGGCTCCGCAATCTTCACTGCTACTTCATTCAGAACACGATGGTGCATTTCATCTGGTCCAGGCGATTTATCTACCCTTTGACGATTCAGCTTTCTGAGTACTTTCTCTGTCGTAATTGTGACTGCACACACTTCTCTTCCCTGACACCCTTGAATGTCCGGTATATTGCTAAAGTCTTCCTCAGTGAATATTGATGCAAAATACTCGTTCAGTTGCTCCACCATCTCCTTTTCTCCCGTTATAATTTCTGCAGCATCATTTTCTATCGGTCCTATATCTACTCTCACCTGTCTTTTACTCTTTATATACTTGAGAAAGCTTTTAGTATCCTCTTTGATATTATATGCTAGCTTACTTTCATAGTTCATCTTTTCCCTCTTAAGGACCTTCTTAGTTTCCTTTTGTAAGCTTTTAAAAACTTCCCCATTCCCTGTCTTCCCAATCAGTTCTGCTTCCTTGTATGCACTCCGCTTTGCTTTTTCTTTGGCTTTGTCTTCTCTTGTCAGCCACGATTGCATCCTTTTTCCATTCGAAAATTTATTTTTCTTTGGAATATATCTGTCTTGTGCCTTCCTCACTTCTTGCATAAACTCCGGCCACTACTGCTCTGCCGTCCTTCCCGCTAGTGTCCCTTTCCAGTCAACCTTGGCCAGATCCTCTCTCATGCCACTGTAATTTCCTTTACTTCACTGAAATGCCGACACATTGGATTTCGGCTTCCCTTTCTGAAATTTCACAGTGAACTCAATTATGTTGTGATCACTGCCTCCTAAGGGTACCTTCAATTCCATCTCTCTAATTACCTCTGGTTCATTACACAATACCCAATCCAGTACAGACGATCCCCTAGTGGGCTCAAAAACAAGCTGTTCTAAAAAGCCATCTCGTAGACATTCCACAAATTCTCTCTCTTGAGATGCAGTGCCGACATGATTTTACCAATCAACTCGCATGTTAAAATCCCCTACAATTTTCATAACACTGCCCTTCTGGCACGCTTTTTCTATTTCCTGTTGTAATTTGTAGTCCACATCACTGCAACTATTTCGAGGCCTGTAGATAACTGCCATCAGGGTCCTTTTACCCCTGCAATTTCTTAGCTCAAACCACAAAGATTCTGTACCTTCCGATCCTAAGTCAACTCCTTCTAATGATTTGATATCATTTCTTACCATTAAAGCCACGCCACCCCCTCTACCTAACTGCCTATCCTTCTGATACACCGTGTATCCTTGGACGTTCAGCTCCCAGAGACATGCATCCTTTAGCCACGTCTCAGTGATGGTCACAATATCATACCTGCCAATCTGTAAATGTACTCAAGATAATCCACCTAATTCCTTCTGCTGCGTGCATTTAAGTATAACACCTTAAGTCCAGTATTTGGTACTTTTTGCATTGAGTGCACTGCAAATTTATTGCACTGCAAGTCATCCCAATGGCTGCATATTTGCTCCCCATCACCTGCCTGTCCTTCATGACATTATTACTAATCACTAACTTAGATCTATTTCTGTTTTCCCTCTCCTCTGCTCCATCATTCCGGTTCCCATCCCCCTGCCAAATTAGTTTAAAACCTCCCTTACAGCCCTATTAAAGCTACTCGCCAGGATATTGGTCCCCCTAGGATTCAGGTGTAACCCATCCTTTTTGTACAGGTCACACCTCCCCCAAAATGCCACTCTCACTGTCGCGTGGCACAGTCGGTAATCCCGAGATTACTACTTTTGTGGTCCTTCTTCTCAACTGCCTTCCTAACTCTCTGTATTCTCCTTTCAGGACCTCTTCCCTTTTCCCTGCCTATGTCATTGCTACCTACATGTACCACGACCTCTGGCTCCTCACCCTCCCACTTCAGGATATCTTGGACGCGAGCAGAAACATCCCGGACCCTGGCACCAGGGAGGCAAACTACCATCCGGGTCATCTGATCGCGTCCACAGAAACGCCTATCTGACCCCCTAACTATCGAGTCCCCTATTACTGCTGCCTTCCTCTTCCTTTCCCTACCCTTTTGAGCTCAGGGCCGGACTCTGTGCCGGAGGCACGGCCACTGTTGCTTCCCCTAGGTAGGCTGTCCCCCCGAACAGTACTCAAACAGGAGTGCTTATTGTCAACGGGTACATCCACTGGGATACACTCGGGTACCTGACTCTTCCCCTTACGCCTCCTAACCGTGACCCACCTGTCTGCCTCCCGGGGTCTTGGTGCGACAACCTGCTTGTAACTCCTCTCTATCAACTCCTCACTCTTCCTGATCAGACGAAGGTCATCGAGTTGCAGCTCCAATTCCCTAACACGGTCCCATAGCGGCTGCAGTTCGGCGCACCTGGCGCAGATGTGGACGTCTGGGAGGCTAGGAGACTCCAGGACCTCACACATCCGACATCGAGAACAACAAGCTGCCCTCACCCTCATACTGTCCCCTTTTCTCAAATAACAGGAAAAAACTGAAAACTGAAATCTACCTTGCATCGCCCGCTTTCGACTAAGCCCGCTGAGCCAAAGCCCTCAAGCCTTCACTCTGCTCCCGGCTCACACCTCTGCCCGCTGTTTAAGGCTCAGTCCTTTTTCATTCTTTCCTGCCTGACTGCACGACGTCACAAGCCTGCGCAGTCCCGCTCCCGTCGCACTCCCGTTCTTCTCCTCCGACTTTCTTCAAATGAAACACGACTTAGAATTTCTGCCCTTTTTTAAATCCTTCCCGCTTCACTACACGACTTCACACTCCTGCGCATTCCTGCCTCTCTTATCTCCGATGAGAAGAAGAAAAAAATCAAAATTGCTCCCGCCGCATTCCCGTTCTGCTCCTCCGACTTTCTTCTCCAAATTTCTGTTTTCAATCGGAAACAGCTAGCTATTACATGACTAAGATTGTTTCAATAATTACAAATAGGACCAAACTGTCTTTCTTTCACAGGTTATCTTTCCTCCTTACCTTTTTCACAAACTTCTGATTTAATTTCAGGTTTTCATCGATTCACTGTGTTATTTTTCATTTAAAAAGTTCTGCCCAGAGGAAATTTATTCTTATAGATTAAAGCATACTCATCAGCTAATTTAGCAGAGTCCTGCAATGTAGCAGTGTCTCTCTCATTTAAGTATGTATTTATTTCAACAGGAGTGCCCCATTTAAATTACATCATTAAAATCAACTCTTTCAATTCATTATAGTCCCCATTTGCATTTTCTGAGGAAACCCATCTCTCAAAACACACAGCTTTATCATAGGCAAATTCCACATAAGTTTTCTCCACAGATTTCTTCAAATATCTGAATCTTTCTCTATATGCCTCCGGAACTAACTCAAATAGTTTCAAGATGTGCAGTTTCACAGTATCATAATCAAGTGCTTGCACAGCAGTTAAAGCTGTATAAACCTGTTGTACTTTGCCTTTAATTACATTCTGAAACAGCACTGACCATTTCTCTTTCGGCCGCTCTGAAATCAGAGCAAGTTTCAAAAAGTTGAAAATATTTCTATACTACTGTTCCACTAAATGGAGGGATCAATTTAATTTCCTGACGAACAGCAAACGTTTTCCTAGAACCAAATGACCGATCCTCAGTCTTTAATTCCGCCATCGCAAGTTGAAATTCCCTTTGTTTGTTCTCAGCTTCTAACCTACGTAACACCAAGTTAGCTGACAACAGTTTCTTTTTATTTCCAGCTTCTAATCGACTTAGTTGCTAGTTAGCTTCCAATTCCTTCTGTTTTAATTCAGCTTCTATTTTAAGCTTTTCTAACGCTTCTTGTTCCAGGTGTAAAAAATCGCTGCTTTCCTCACAGGAAACTTATTTAAAATCGATACAACAAACACATCAGACTCTATATAGTGTTCCGCGATGTTTCTTTGAATTACAGGCTTTGTTGTTTCTTTCGAAATACCTTTAAGTTCCAACCTTCTGGCAATCTCAAATACATCATTCTTTTTCGTCTTCGCTAATAACTCTGCGTCTGGCGATTCCAGGAAGTCGTCAATATTCATTGTTGCCGAATACCACTCAAAAGACAATCAAACAAAAGAATCGGGTATTCCCCTTTTCCAAAACACCGATCAAATATTAAACAAGCATTTAAACTCAAATGGTTCATCACACGAGTCCCCAGTTGTTACGATCCAGCAACAATGAACATATAATTGAGACAGGTATTTTTTATAACAAATAAAACATTTTTTAAAGACTGCTAAAAAACCCAAAAGTAAACAAATGACTAACTTAACTGGAAGTCGGATGCTATGCGGCAGCTCAAACAGTTCTTAAACCGATAACGAGAAAACAGTTCTTAAAGCGATAATGCAAAAACAGTTCTTAGAAGTAGTAATGTGGAAGTCCAAATGTTTTACAGTCGCTTAGGAGAGAATTTCCTTGAGGTAATAAATTTTTCAGCATTTCATTTTCTTCTAAGCCAATTTTAAATTTTTCCTTGATAAGCAAAAATCTTTATGTAATCTGTCCATTATTTTGAAAACGTGGTCCAACAGATTAATTTGTACCTCTTTATCAATCCATTGTTCTTTTAATAATGCTAAAGGTCCTCTAACTCTATGCCCAAATGCAAAGTCAAATGGACTGAAACCTAATGATACCTGTACCGACTCCCTTACTGCAAATAGAAATAAGTATATACCCTCATCCCAATCATTTTCATTTTCCACACAATACGTCCTAATCATAGTCTTGAGGGTAGAATGAAACTTTTCCAAGTCGCCTTGAGATTCTGGATGATATGCAGACGAATTGATTTGCTAATCTCCCAATTTAAAATCTATGTGTTCAAACAATCCAGAAATAAAATTACTGCCTTGATCAGACTGTATTTCCTTCAGCAACACAAAATAAGTAAAAAACTTTATAAGAGCCTTTGCATTTCTACCATGTGATAAAGAAACTCCATATCTACTCGATCTGGGCCTCGTATCATGCTATAAACCTCTATCTGATCTCCACCCAGCCTCTGCCGTCCACAGAAGTTAGCCCAAGTATGTCCGGACACTTACGTTAGCACACGCCCTTTAAACGGGAAAGCATCCTGGTAAGCTTCTTCTGCTCCTTCTCCAATGCCTCAAAATCCTTCCTGTACTGGGTCACCTAGAACTATATGCAGTGCTGGAGATGTGGCCTAACCTGAGTCTTTTTAAAGTTGCAACATTACCTCTTGAACTTTGAGCTCAATAACTCAGCTAATAAGAGCAAGCAATTGATAAGCATCTTAACCGCAGATTGACAAACATAATCACTTTCAAGGAACTTAAACTTGGACCTCAAACCTCGCTGCTCAGCAACACTGTTAATCGTCTTCCACTTAACCCTATACTGCTTGATTCTGGCCTTTCAAGGTGCAGCGCTTCACATTTATTTGTGTTCAAATCCATCAGTCATTTCATAGCTAGTCTTCTTCATTATACACAACTTTGATATCATTCAAAAAGTTATTAAACCACCCATCTACATTTTCATCCCAGTCATTTTAATATTTCACAAATAGCAGAGATTGCAGTACAAATCCTTGCATAACGCCACAAATTACAGACCTGCAGCTTGAATAAGTCTCTTCAAACACGTTCTTCAATCAAGCGGAACTTTCTTAAATGCTTTAGTTAACTCCAGGGAGACGACATTAGCAGTTCTACCTTCATCTATGTATTTTGACACATTGTCAGAAAACTCAGTCAAGTTGTAAAGATGGGACCTGCCCCACACGGAGGCATGATGGCTCTCCCTAATTAGGCCGTGGATTCCAAAAGCTCATATATCCAATCGCGGAGAATTTTGCACAGCATTTTTTGAACAACTGACGTGAGACCTACCGGTCTACAGTTCACTAGATTTTCCTCTGTTCCCTTCTTAAGCACAGGTTTAACATTCGCCACTCACCTGTCCTCTGGGTACTCGTCTGTGCCTAGGAAAGATATAAAGCTACTGGTCAAGGCCAAAGCAATCTGCTCTGTTGCTTCACTC
Source organism: Hemitrygon akajei (assembly GCF_048418815.1). Taxonomy (NCBI): domain Eukaryota; kingdom Metazoa; phylum Chordata; class Chondrichthyes; order Myliobatiformes; family Dasyatidae; genus Hemitrygon; species Hemitrygon akajei. The sequence goes on from NC_133151.1 coordinate 20,706,573, forward strand.
AAAAACCTGGCAGAAACCCAATCAGGTCCCCAGATGTTATTGACATTAATACTCATTAGGAGACCCAATACTTCCTCCTCCTTGACCTCCAGACTCCCTAACTCGTCTGCACATGCAGCACTCTCTACTTGTCCGCATTTTCCCCTTTGGTAAATACTGAAGCGACGTACTTATTGTGGATTTCAATCATATTCTTCGGATCCAAGCAAATGTTCCCCTCTTTATCCTTGAGCGGTCCTAGGCTTTCCCCAGTCATCCTCTTGTCTTGATATGTGTATAGAGTTCCAAGGGATTTACCTTAATTCTACATGCCAAGGACTTTTCATCGCCTCTCTTGGCTTTCGTAAATTCCTTTTTTTTTTTAGTTCTTTTTGTTGATTCTGCATGAAATTCAACTACTGCATTTGATCCTAACTTCCGAAACCTGATATACTTTTCCTTTTTATTCTTGACTAAATTCTTCACTTCTGTGGGCATCCAAGTTTCTCATTTATTTTCATCCATGTCCTTCATTCTAAAAGGAAGATACATTTCCTGTACTCTATGAAATTAATCTTTAAACACTCTCCCCATGTCGGATGTGGATTTACCAGAAAGAATGCTATTTCTCAAAAACCTTTCTTATTTCCTGACTAATGCCCTCCTAAATTGCCCTTTTCCTATTTAAACATATCCCATCCTAACTGTAGCTATCTTGTAAGTGAGGCAGTTGTGGTCTTAGTCACCTAGCTGTTCATCCACTGAGTGGGCATATACCTGCATGGACACATTACTCAACACCGTGTAGCAGAACAATCCCATTCCTTTGATAGCACAATTCCTGTTCATCAGTTCTCTTCAAATGGACTCAGTGTCTGAACTGTGTGTCTCTCTGAAATTGTCCCTGATTAGTAGTCCAACTCACAACATTTTTACCTCCTTCTCTAGCTTTTCAAAAACTTCGAAAACCTGGTAGATTAACCAAACGTCCCTGCCTATTGCTCACCCAAGTCTCTGTAAGGGACGCAACATTACATTTCGATTTACTGATCCATGTTCTGTGTTCATCACATTTACCCACAATATTCCTGACATTCACATACACACTATTCAAACTATATGCCTCATCCTACCTGTTAATTTGATTTTGCCTATCTATACTTACCCTGACGTCTACCTTCGTGTCCAATCTTTCTCTTATTGACCTGGTGTTCCGATTCCCCGCCCCCTGCAAAACGATTTTAAACCCTCCTGAGTAGCACTAGCAAACCTCTCGGCCACCATAATTGCCCTCCAATTCCTTTTCGAAAGGTCAACCCTTGACCAGAAAAAGGTTCGAAAGATCCCAGCTTGAAACCCTGCCCCCTGCACCATCTCCTCTGTTACTCATTCATTTGTGCTATCACCCTATTCCTACATACACAAGCCGATGGCACCTGAAGAAATCCAGAAATTACTAACTTCGAGGTCTTTCTCTTCACTCTATACTCTAACTCTATATACTGAGTCTGTAGAACCTCTTCAACTATTTCTTTTCACAATGACATTGGTGCTAATGTGCACCACTACCTCTGGCTGATCACTCTTCCCCTTGTGAACATCCTGCAACCGCTCTGATACATCTGGACCCAAGGATCCGGGAGGCAACACAGCGTCCTGGAGTCACTTTTGTGGCCACAGTATCTTATGTTTGTACCCCTAACTATCAAGTCCCCTATCACTCATGGTGGTGCCGCAGGGGAACCACGAGGGTTTTACTCATCTCATTTTGACTTAAGTAAATTAATGGAATCAAGTGCAGACAAAAGTTAACAAAAGATAGATAGATAGATAGATAGATAGATAGATAGATACTTTATTCATCCCCATGGGGCAATTCAACTTTTTTTCCAATGTCCCATACACTTGCTGTAGCAAAACTAATTACATACAATACTTAACTCAGTAAAAAAATATGATATGCATCTAAATCACCGTCTCAAAAAGCATTAATAGCTTTTAAAAAGTTCTTAAGTCCTGGAGGTAGAATTGTAAAGCCTAATGGCATTGGGGAGTATTGACCTCTTCATCCTGTCTGAGGAGCATTGCATCGATAGTAACCTGTCACTGAAACTGCTTCTCTGTCTCTGGATGGTGCTATGTAGAGGATGTTCAGAGTTATCCATAATAAAGTGTTTGTGGACTTGATCTGACTACCGAATACAAAGTGAACATACCGGTTTTCTTCCAGAGACCAAAGGCGATCTGGATGGTGAATTCGCTGGCCGTGAGATAGTCCTTAGTGTACATGGGAGACTATGTACACTAAGAGGCGATATGAGACAGGAGAGTTACCGTGGATAGGGTCAGGGTCACATCCATGAAGGATACAGTGGCATGCAAAACTTTGGGCACGCCGGTCAACATTTCTGTTACTGCGATAGTTGAGTGAGCAGAAGATGAACTGATCTCCAATAGTCATAAAGTTAAAGAGGAAACACTCTTATCAACTTTTAAGGCAAGATTGATGTATTATTTTTGTTTTGTACAATTTTAGAGTGAAAAAAAAATGGAGATGAGCACCAGGCAAAAGTTTGGGCACCCCAAGAGATTTCATCTATCTGATAACTTTTACCAAGGTGTAAGACCTTAATTACCTTGTTATGGCTAAGGCTAGTTCACAGAGATCGTTAGGGAAAGCCAGGTGACGAAACTTTTAAAGCTTTATAAATACCCTGACTCCTCAAATCTTGTCCCAGCAATCAGCAGTCATGGGCTCCTCTAAGCAGCTGCCTAAAACAGTCTGAAAATTAAAATATTTTTTTCCCACAAAGGAGGAGAAAACTATAAGAAGATAGCAAAGCATTTTCATGTAGGGATTTCCGCAGTTCATAATGTAGTTAAGAAATGGCAGTTAGCAGGAACGGTAGAGGTCAAGTTGAGGTCTGGAAGACCAAGAAAACTTTCCGAGAGAACTGATTGTAGGATTGCTAGAAAGCCAAACTGAAACCTCCATCTGACTGCAAAACAGCTTCAGGTAGATTTCGCAGCATTGTTCTACTCTACAGCTACTCCTGCTCAGGTATGACCTTATTGGAAGAGTTATCAGAAGAAAACATTTCCTGCGCACTCACCACAAAATTCAACGTTATAAGTTTGCAAATGAACATCTAAGCAAACCTGTTACATTTTGGATACAAGTCCTGTGGACTGGAGAGGTTTTTTTTTTTTGCTGCAATGAGCAAAGGTATGTCTAAAGAAAAAAAAAGGAGCAGAATTTCATGAAAAGGATACCTTCCCAACTGTTAAGCACGAGGTTGGATCGATCATGCTTTGTGCTTGTGTTGCAGCCAGCTGCCCGGGGAACATTCCACTGGTATAGGGAAGAATTGATTCAATTAAATATCAGCAAATTCTGAAAGCAAACATCACACTGTCTGTAAAAAAGCTGAAGATGAAAAGAGGATGGCTTCTACACCTACCTCAAGAGGCGGGCATAAACATAAACAACACCGAAAAGCTGTGGATAGACTTCAAAAGAGCAGTGCATACAAGACGGCCCAAGGATCTCACAGAACTGGAAGCCTTTTGCAAGTAAGAAGGGGTGAAAGTCCCCCAAACAAGAATTTAAAGACTCTTAGCTGGCTACAGAAAACGTTTAGAAGCTGTGATACTTGCCAAAGGGGGTGTACTGGCCATGCAGGGTGCCCAAACTTTCCTTTTCTGTTATTTTAAAAGTATAAACGATGGAAATGAAAAGAAAACATGTTTTCTTGCGTAAAATATCAAAGCAATGTGTCATCTTTAATTTTATGCCTTTTGGAAATCAATTCATCATTTACTCGCTTAGCTACTCACAGTAACAGAAATTTTGAGCAGGGTTGCCCAAATTTTTGCACTGTATATCCTGCAGAAACTGGGTCCAGGTTTGGTCTAGGATGAAGAGCAGCGAGAGCCAGTGTCTGATTCCGGGAGCAACTCTCAGCGATCCCAGGACCCGTGGAGTTGTCAAATTGTGGCTAAATGGGAATATTTTACTGGAAACGTGATTATTCTCTCATATTGCGGTACTGACATTGTGTCCTGTCCTGGGTCTGTGGAGGAGCTCTGAGTGGAATTGGAATTAAACCTTATTTCTGTATGCACCCGTTTCTTTTCACTGAACAAAAAAAAAATGGATGGTGTATTCATTGGCCACAAAATACTGTTCCATGTGCATATGTGTGACAGAAGGAAAAAGGGCCACTTTCCTAACTCTCTATACTCAATATGTAGGATCTCATATCATTTTGTGACAATGACATTGATGCCAATTTGCTCTAGGACTTCTGGATTTTCCATCTTCCGTTTGACAATATCCTGCAGCTACACCTATACAGCCTGGACGCTAGAAGCCGTGAGGCAACACACCGCCCTTGTGACTCTTTTGTGAGCACTGTCATGGTCCCTTCTGGCACCTTACTATTTACCTCTGGAATTTGGGCCTCAGTCAATTCATTTAATTTCGCATCATTCCCAGGTTCCACTAAACTCCACACACCCGCTTCCCATCAGAAACTGCAGGATAAAGACCCTGTGATCACAACAAGGAGCTGCCATTTCGTTGGTCCACTCGTGTACAAGTAACCTCATTCCATGGTTCTTAGGACTGTCAGTTCTGAGTCTAACATCGTTCCTGAATTCTCTGCTAAAACCGAGACTCCAGGTAAAGACACCCTTGGCATCCATTCCACGCTCGTTACGACCATAACGCCTCCCGACTCGGCCTCCTCGCCCGTGTTCAGCACTTGTTTTTTTTTCCACCGCCACGTCCTTGTAGAAGGTACAGTATCTGCTGCCTGTCTCCAGTAACTAGTGAGTAAATTGTCGCTATCACAGTGCCTGACCTTACCCTTCCCTGTCACAGGAAAACCACCAGGATTTTTTCAAATAACACACAAAAATGCTGGTGGAACGCAACAGGCCAGGCAGCATCTGTAGGGAGAAGTGCTGTCGACGTTTCGGGCCGAGAACCTTCGTCAGGACTAACTGAAAAGAAAGATAGCTAGAGGTTTGAAAGTAGGAGGGGAAGGTGAAAATGCGAAATGATAGGAGAAGACCAGAGGGGGTGGGGTGAAGCTGAGAGCCAGAAAGGTGATTTGCAAAAGGAATACAGAGCTAAAGGGTTTCTTCAACTCGTTTTGAAATTCGTAGAATCAGGTACAGGCAAAAGTCTGCAAAAATTGTTTGTGGACTCAGGCTGAGTTGTCGCTTAAACACTGCTACGCTCTAGATATTGATGATCACAGAGATCAGGCCCAGAGGCCAAGACCTGGCTGGTGTAAATAGAAGGTGACCGCACCGGTTTCATTCCAGAGACCAAAGGCGAGCTGGTTGGTGCGTTCACTGGCTGTAAGATGCTGTTATTTGTGTACATGAGTAACCGAAGGAAAGAGACAATGTGAGACAGGGGAGATACCATGGTCAAGGTCAAGACCATATCCATGACAGTTATGTCCTTCCCAGAGAGAGCCCGAGTTTATGGCAAGGGTCTGAATTACACTTCAAAGACACAGGGATGATTAAGAGATCACCCTGAAAGCACGTACTAAAGGGCCAAATGAATACATTTAACGCATTGTTCTGGGACACGCACTGTATGTTGAATTATTGGCTGCACAATCTGCTACATAATGATCTTGCACCTTATGATTTACCATTCTCTGCAGCTGTATACTTTGTTCTGCATGTTGTACTACCACAATATACTGGATTATTTTGACCCATTATGCTAACAAACCAACAAAAATGGAGGTTTGTCTAGATCTGTTATTCTGTCACATTCAAGGGACAATTTTGAGTACGGAAGTTGCTGAGCCTTCAGGAACAAGAGATCATCCCATTGTATGTCTCGAAGTATTTGGGGGAGTATATCAGTAAAAACTAAAACCCTTAGATGAAATTTCACAAAGACAAAGTTTGTGTAGATAAGACAAAGATTTCAGAAGGCAAACTGGACGAAACGACTTGACATTGTGTCAGCTGAGGAATAATGGCATCTATTTAAATAAGCAATACATGTAGTGCAGAAAATGTTCATACCTATGGCCAGGAGATGCATATTGTACATAAATATCATACAGTCATATTTGCCGCAAAATTATTAGAATCCGTTAGTCCCGTGATACCATTGATTTGCACTTTGGAAGGTTTCCAGGGTGCAGTCCTGGCAGGGTTGTATGGGAGACCGCCAGTTGCCCGAGCTGCAAACCATCCTATCTCCATGACACCAATGTTGTCCAAGGGAAGGGCACTATGACCCAAGCCGCTTGTCACCAGTGTCGTCGCACAGCAATGTGTTGTTAAGTGCCACAAATCTCCACATAATATTTATCTGAGGTATACAATTATAGAAAAGAGAGGAAAGGAAGAACAAGCGAAAGGAGAAAACTATGTACAAGTAGGGAATGATCCTTTTTTACAACATATTCATTGATTTGTGAGAATAAAATCAGGCCTATGAGGTGTTATGTAGTTAAGCCATTTTCCCAGTAGGAATCAAATTGTTCCAACTCATGATTAACAGATGCTGTTATCTTCCCCATTTTGTTAATGTCCATTGTAATTTCCATCCATGCATTTAAGGTTGGACTCTCCTGTGATAACCATTTCCTAGTAAGAACCTTTTTTTCCCCCAGCCACCAGCAGTATATTCATTAAATATTTATACCTTTTCAACCATTTTTGACGTATATACCCAAAATATATCCCTTTCTTACTTTCTTACTTTCTAAGGGTATTCACATTTAAAAATGTCGTGCAGGGCATTGTGTATCCCCCTCCAATAGTTTTTGATAACGGGGCATTCCCTGAAAATATGTTAATGGTCTGCATTTTGATTTCCACAATTTCTCCTGCAAACAGGGAGGATACTATCATAATGGGATTTCTGAGAGGGTGTAATGAATTATCTTATCCAGTTTTTCCATACGAACTCCCTCCGTATATGTGAACTGGTGCATTTCCATTCATACCTCCATATTATCCTCCATTCTTCCTTAGATATGATTTTCCCTCCTTCCTTCTCACATTTTGCTTTAATGTATAAAGTCGAATCTGTTTTAGGATTTAACAAACCGTTATACACGCTTGAAATAATTCTACTACCGCTATCTAAATTATATGCTTTTCTAAATAGCTCTATCAAACATGTTCTTGCCTTTGTTACTTTTTTAACCATCCTATTAACACATTGTCGCATCTGTAAAGACCGATAAAATATCTTATTTTTCTAATAAATGTTTCCCTTTAAGCATTTCAAAAATGAACAAAGTTCTTTCATTATATTGCAAAGAACTGTTAATCCTTTAACTATTCAGTCCTTCAATCTGGCATCCAGTTTATTTGGCGTAAAATCCGAGTCGTACGCACACCATTTAAGAATTGCAATATCTCCCTCTAGTTTATATTCTTTAATAATAGTTTTCCATATTTTAAGAGTCCATTTCACCCATGGATTATCAATAGTATTTATATACCTTTGTAGGTTGTTATCAGCCAAAATTGCCTGTATGGGGATGGGAAGTAACCGCTCCTCAATGTTTTTCCATTGAGCCTCATATGATGGGTTGCACCAACACATTACAGCTCTCAACTGTGCTGGAAAATAATAATCTCGAAGAGAATGTGGACCCCGTCCCCCCTTTCCTTGGCTAATTGCATAGTTTTGAAACGCACTTTGGGCCTTTTACGCTGCTAACTATATCTAGATAGCATCTTGTTCCATTCATTGAATTGATTTTTATTAATCTCTATTGGTAGGGTTTGAAAAAGATATAATATTCTGGGCAGCATTTTCATTTTAATAGAATACAATTATCAGCCTGTATATAAAATATTAAGGAAGATATAACAAGATGGATCCTAATTCTTTTTTTTTAGTTTCGGTGACAGACTATTTTCTAAAGGGGGAAAAAATCAAAAATCTGAGAGGCAAAGGGACTTTGGAGTCATTGAGCACAAAACCCTAAAGGTTAATTTGGAGGTTGAATTGTTGGTGATGAAGGCAAATGCAATGTAAGAACTCATTTCAGAGGTCTGGAATACTAGAGCAGGGATGTGATGCTGAGGCCTCACCTTGAGTATTCTGTAGTTTTGTGCTCCTCATCTCAGAAGCGATGTCCTGGCATTGAAGAAGGTCCAGAGGAGGTTCACAAGGATTACTCCAGGATTGGAAGGGTTATCATACGAGGAACATTCGATGACACTTAGTCAATACTCATTGGAATTTAGAAGGATGAGAGACGTTCTCATTGAAACCTTTAGAATGTTGAAAGTACGAGACAGAATTGATGTGGGATTGATGTTTCCCATGTCGGAAGAGTCCAGAACAAGAGGGTACACAATACAGATATGTGGAGAAATTTCCTTAGCCGGAGGGTGGTGAATTTGTTGATTTTCTTTTTTTTTTCCACATGCAGCTGTGGAGACTCGGTCATTGGGTGTATTTATAGGCGGAGATTGATAGGTTCTTGATGGGAAATGCATTAAAGCTGATGGGACAAAGGCAGGGAGATGGGTTTGAGCAGGAGAAAGAAAGTATCAGTAATATTTGAATTTTGGAGCATATTCGATGATGGGCCAAATGTCTTAGTTCTGCTCGTATGCCTTTTTTTATGGTTTTCAGTTGGCGGATATGTAGCATGGGTTCAGAAAGGGTAAATGATGTTTTACAAATATGTTGAAGGTCTATGAAACGGGAACTAAAATTTATGATAACAATAAAGAGGTGATATCATTTACTTTGGGCTTCAGAAGGATATTGAGAAGGTACTCCAGAAGAGTTTAATATTCAAATTACAGGAGATAGGGATTCAGCGTATGGGATGCGAATGTGTGCAGAATTGACTCAAAAACAGAAAGGAAAGAGTTATGGTGAGAGGATGATTTTTACAGCGGGAAGCTGTTTAAAGTAGCGTTCCACAATAATCAGTCTTGGGGCTGCTGTTGTTTTTATTACATTAATGATTTGGATAAGGACAGAATTAATAGACTAGTTAAGTTTGCAGATGACACAAAAATAAAGGGACGAGCTAATAACATTCAGGCAGCAAATGAATACAGCCAGATCTAAACAAAATCCTAATGTGGGCATAGAAATGACAGGTGTTATTTAATGTAAATAAATGTAAAATATTACAGATAGGAAGAAGAAATGTTAGATATAAGTATACAATGTGGTTCTTGAGTATGAAAGTGCATTGTATGAGAGGATGTGAGTCTCCTGGAAGACATCAATATCGACATCTAGGCAAAGCAATGAATCAGCTAGCAATGCTAATATAATGCGCTCAGAGGAGTTCAGAGCTAGATAATTAGCCTTAAGCTGCTTCATACACTTGTAAGGCCACGCCTTGAGAACTGCGAACAATTCCGATCTCCATATGTTGTAAGGAATGTGAAGGCACTGGAATGAGATAAGACTACTCTCATTGCAGAACTTCAGGGCGTGAGCTGGTCAGAAAGATTGAGAGAATTATATCTATTTGACCTAAGTTGACATATAATGAGAGGAGTTATTATAAAAGTGTTCAGAATCATTAATGGTAGAGGTAAGTAGGATGCCAACTGCTACTTGAAAATTAATTCATCATCAAGGAAACGTGGAGACAGCTTAGAGGGAGACTTCAGTCTAACAACAGAAAACAATACTTTGCAGAACGATTTGACAGATGCACAATGAAATCGACACTCTCACACGGAAGCATAGACTGACGGGTACAGCATAAACCCACTCTCACACTGTATCGGAGACTGACAGGTACAGCATAAACCCACTCTCACACTGTATCGGAGACTGACAGGTACAGCATAAACCCACTCTCACACTGTATCGAAGACTGACAGGTACAGCATAAACCCACTCTCACACTGTATCGGAGACTGACAGGTACAGCATAAACCCACTCTCACACTGTATCGGAGACTGACAGGTACAGCATAAACCCACTCTCACACTGTATCGGAGACTGACAGGTACAGCATAAACCCACTCTCACACTGTATCGGAGACTGACAGGTACAGCATAAACCCACTCTCACACTGTATCGGAGACTGACAGGTACAGCATAAACCCACTCTCACACTGTATCGGAGACTGACAGGTACAGCATAAACCCACTCTCACACTGTATCGGAGACTGACAGGTACAGCATAAACCCACTCTCACACTGTATCGGAGACTGACAGGTACAGCATAAACCCACTCTCACACTGTATCGAAGACTGACAGGTACAGCATAAACCCACTCTCACACTGTATCGGAGACCGACAGATACAGCATAAACCCACTCTCACACTGTATCGGAGACTGACAGGTACAGCATAAACCCACTCTCACACTGTATCGGAGACTGACAGGTACAGAATGAACCCCACACTCTCACACTGTATCGGAGACTGACGGGTACAGAATGAACTCCACATTCCCACACTGTACCAGAGACTGACGGGTACAGAATCAACCCCACACTCTCACACTGTATCGGAGACTGACGGGTACAGAATGAACTCCACACTCTCACACTGTATCGGAGACTGACGGGTACAGAATGAACCCCACACTCTCAGAATCAGAATCAGAATCAAGGTTACTTCATCGGCATGTGACGTGAAATTTCTCAACATAGTAGCAGCAGTTCAATGCAATACATAATCCAGAAGAGAAAAAAAGGAAAATAATAACAAATAATATAAAATAATAATGATACTAAATAAAAATGTAAAACAATTACATTATAAGTATATTGAATGATTAAAAAAACGACCAAAATCAGAAATACCATATATTAAAACAAGTGAGGTATTTTCCAAAGATTTAATGGTCGTTTTGGAATCGAATGGTGGAAGAGAAGAAGCTGTCGCTGTATCACTGACTGTCGACTTCAGGCTTCTGTACCTCCTACCTGCTGGTAACAGTGAGAAACAGGCAAGCCAGTGTGCTGGAGGTTCTTAGTAATTGATGTTACCTTTCTGAGACACCGCTCCCTAAAAATGACACAAATGTTGGAGATGGTGTGGATAGTGTGGAGGGCTGTCAGAACTTCCAGCGGGACATTGAAAGGATGCAAAACTGTGCTGAGAAATTACAGATAGGGTTCAACCCAGACAAGTGTGAATAGGTTAATTTTGTTAGGTGAAATATGATGGCAATATAGTATTAATACTGTAGTAAGATTACTGGCAGTGTGGAGGGTCAGAGAGATCTTGGGGTCCGAGTCCATTGGACACTTAAACCAGCTCTGCTGGTTGACTCTGTGCTTAATAAGACATAACGTGTATTGGCCTTCATTAATTGTGGAATTGCATTTAGGAGCCGAGAGGTAATTTTGCAGCTATATGGGACCCCAGTCAGAACCTACTTGGAGTGCTGTGCTCAGTTCTAGTCGCCTCACTACTGGAAGGATGTGGAAGCCATAGAAATGGTGCAGAGGCTATTTATAAGGATGTTCCCTGGATTGGGAACATGCCGTCTGAAAACAGGTTGAGTGAACTGGGCCTTTTCTCCTTGGTGCGACGGAGGATGATAGGTGACCTGATAGAGATGTATAAAATGATGAGAGGCATTGATCGCGTGAATAGTCAGAGGAACACCACAATTCTGCAATCTATGCATCTGTTTCTGGTAGTCTTTCTGCCTTCTTCACCTATCTATTTGTCAATTTGCCTATCGGCCTCTCTCTTTCTCTTTTTCTCTTGCCACCCCCCCCCCCCACAAATCCAGTATTTTTGAATATTATTTAAATAACTGCACATTAGTTTGCAGATTGAAATATTTATTCTCGTTTTCTTTTGATCTTGACAGATTTAAGATACCCGGTAATGACTGTTTTATAAGCAACATGACACACAAATTGCTGGGGGAACTCAGTAGAGTTCCTTGTGTTGCCGTGGATTGCCAACATCTTGAGATATTCTTGTGTTTGTACATTAACAACGTGCTCATTTTACCGCTTCCATCCCGATCTCGGACTCTCCATTGTATCTGCGTTTGTGTATTTCGAATTGTATTGACATAATTACTTACATCCTTCATACACGAGAAGTAAAAACTCCTTACGTTATGTCTCTGACTAAATTTGCATTGTGCAATTTATAGTAACGTGTAATAAATAGTATGTATAACAGGACAGTCACGATAACATAGAAATACATTTGTGCAATTGTGTGTGTGTGTGTGTGTGTGTGTGTGTGTGTGTGTGTGTGTGTGTGTGTGTGTGTGTGTGTGTGTGTGTGTGTGTGTGTGTGTGTGTGTGTGTGTGTGTGAACAGGAAGAAGTTGAATGACTGAAGCACAGTTCAAAATGGAAACCTGCAGGGACAGAGGCAGGGATCGGTCCGTGTCGCTGGTTTCCGTTCAGAGGTGAATAATTAGTCAACAAAAAGATGGAATCTAAGTCTAGCTGCTTCGTGACAAAGCTCTGTCTTTGAAATTAAACCTACCAGCCTATTTCCACCAAAGACACTGCTGAGGTAATGCTAAAGAATTTTGATGTATTTGTTTCCAATCGCCCCAAATTTACAACAGAGACAATGGTATTGAATTAAAATGTTTGTTCAAACAACTGTAACTAAGAAAGTTACTGAGCTGTATAACCGTCTCTGGAGACAGTTCCTCTGTATAAATCAGGGCCGCTTGGAATGCATCAGCTGTCTGCCGGGGCTGTGAATACAGGAGCAACAGAAATCATAGATTCTCATTGAAATGGTGTATCCAGTCATCTGGCGGATAGAAGACGTTTACTATCCTTTTATTTGTGCCTTTGGAATTCCCGGTAAGCCGCACCGTCAGCTGCCGTGGCTGGCTGTTAAAGTTTAATCCCAATAACGTGATTGATTCTGCCGCTGGTTTAAACTCTCACATTCCAGTCCAAGTATTCCGCATTTCAGGAATGGAAAGGAAGTACCAGGACTATAGATGCTGGGACTTCTAACCAAAAACAAACCGCTGCAGGAATTCAATGAATCGGCCAATTTCTGTGGGATGAACTTGTCAGGCAGCGTTCTGCCAGCGGTTTGTGATTAATAATGAGATGTTCGGCTCTCTGCTTTTGGTCTTGTAGTAGCTGCACTGTGTTTGCAATATTGTGTTTCTACAGCCCGAGAGCTCTATACCAGTTGATCGTCTGCATTTGAATGTGAGTGATTGTCTACTTTGGAGCAACAATCAAACCATCGACTCCAGTAACACTTTAGCAAATATGAGAAGTTCCGTGTTGTAACAAAAAACTGTTGCGGATTTTTAATAAATGTCTGCAATATGACTGTATGCAAAGCAGAAATAAGTCTTTGCTCAGCCAATTAATAAGCTGTGGTTTTACATAGTTATCAATGCTGTGAAATGTTTTATACTATATCTACACCAGACACTATTACAGACATCTGACTACGGCACCGATTTTCAATTCCTCTCCGGTGCTTCCCTCTGATGGGTTCAGTGGGAGGTGTCATGTCTGTCTGTGAGGTTGTGTCAGACTGCGCTGTATCTGTTGGAATCAGTCAGTGTTCTGTTGTAATGTTAGTGTGGTCGTGAATGCTGGAATGGAAAACAATCTCGGGGAATGCTGGAAACACTAAGCCCCAAGCATCTTATATGGAAAGAGAAACCAATTAACACTCGAGTCAGGGATCTCTCTGAGAACAGTTCTGTGGAGAAATACTTCAAATGTTATTTTTCCCCACAGATTCTGTTTTCACTCAATGAGTGTTTCCAGCATTTTCAGATATTGTTCCGTCCGTCTATTCATTTCATCCAGATGAGTCGCGGAGGGTGCTGGTGGAAAATGTTCCATACAGTATTGATGCTGAGGAGGTAGTTAACCAGTTTAGCTTTCCCCTGTCACTTTACATTTCATTGTCCAGTAAGGAATCTGTATTCAGATCATATTAACTTTATTTTACTGTGGACAGCAGCTCTGCGCCCTCTCTCGACCCTCCCACCGCTAAATGCCACAATAAAATGGAAATATTGCAGAATCCCCTCAAACTGCTGCATTAGTTTCTCCTCAATATTTTCTCAACTTACTGTTCCCTGTCTGTCTTCCAGCAAACTTTGTGGCGATTGTGATCCTGTCTCGGGGAAAGTGCGGTCTCTCCAAATGTGTTTCTCGTTACCTGGTGGGAATGGCTGCGGCCGATCTCCTGGTCGTTACCGCAGATCCGCTGCTGTGGCGGACTGCTAAGATGTATTTTCCCCGATCATTCTTGAACATTACTCCAGTGTGCAGAATCGGTGAATGGTTGATTGGTGCGAGCACTGCGGCCTCAGTCTGGCTGACTGCCGCTTTCACCGTCGATCGATTTGTGGCTATTTGCTGTGAGAAGCTGAAAATAAAATATTGCACCGAGAGAACGGCGGCGGTGGTTATCGGGACAGTGAGTGCGCTGGTCTGTTTAGAGACATTTCCGTGGCTCTTTGCATTCGGGCCTGCAGAAATTATTGAAGGCGTTCCCTGGGATTGTGTTTTTACACTAAGCTACAAAAAATCTCTCGCATGGTTTATATTTGCGATATTTCATCGTATGTTTAACCCTTGTGTCCCATTCATTCTGATGTTGCTGTTCAATATTCTGACTGTCAGGAGGATTCTAGCTGCCAGTCGAGCCCGCAGGGGGCTCCGGGGACAAAAGAGTGGGGAGAATGACAAGGACCGGGAGACAGAGAACCGACGCAAATCCATCATTTTACTCTTCAGCATAACCGGGAGTTTTTTATTGTTGTGGGGAACATTCGTGGTATTTTTTATCTACAGACGGAGTTTTGTTGGTTCTGTCACGGATGCCCTTGATATCGCAGACCGCACATCGGAAATGCTGCAGATTCTCAGCTCCTGCTCCAACACGTGTATTTACGCACTGATTCAAAGCAAATTCCGAGAGGAACTAAAGAATGCGGTGAAATACCCATTGATTTGGATTTTGAAACTCATGAAACGTTCGAAATAAATACTGTAAAGTATTACAATTCAGCTGCCTTCAATCACCCTATTCTATGCGAACACTTGTGGGTAAATGGAAACAATACGATCAACACAGATACAATACAAATTTGCCGATGCACAAAATATTAAAAAAAACACACACACACACACACACAATATCAGATCCTGATGAAGGTGCTCGGCCGAAACATCGACTGTTTACTCTTTTCCACACATACAATTCCAGTGGAACTCAGCAGGTCAGGCGGTACCTATGGAAAAGAATAAACATTCGACGTTTCGGGCCAAGACCCTTCGTCAGAGTCCTTTCAACTGTTTAGTCTGTCTGTACTGTGTGTTTTGCTTCAGAGTTAACAAATAGCTGTTTACAGCTGATCGCGAAAGCATCGCCGGCACGCCATAGCAGAGAAACCTCCTTTGCAATCACGCCCTGCCTTGTTAAGTTGATGCTGGAGGCGAACGTGCTTCCACGCTTCCCGTTTCTGCTAAACATTCCTGATCCTGGAGCATAACATTCCTGATCCTGGAGCATAACATTCCTGATCCTGGAGCATAACATTCCTGATCCTGCAGCATAACATTCCTGATCCTGGAGCATAACATTCCTGATCCTGGAGCATAACATTCCTGATCCTGGAGCATAACATTCCTGATCCTGGAGCATAACATTCCTGATATTTTCGTTTGCATCAACCGCTTGCCTTCCCGTCATAACCCGTCCTTTCCTTGACTTTCTTTTTTACCCTCTTTCCCTACTGCAGGTTCCCCTTCTCACTGCCACCTTGAACTATCAACCTGTCTGGGAATTTTAACGTTTTTTAGAGATTGAATACAAGGTACCATCACCCGAGAGGGGGCAGCTGGCGGGTGTCGTTTGGGGTTCTCACTTTTAACTGCCGTTCATTCTTTGGGGCACTTCTCTATTTTGGTGGATGTTTGTGAAGATGAAGCATTTGAGTATGCATATTGTATACATTTTTCTGACATTGAATTTGACCTTTGCACGTTTAAACCTTCACTGTAGTAGATATAGGGATAGATAAAGCGAGCGCGAGCAGGAGACAGCGCGATGTTGATGGCGGAAGGAGAGAGTAAATGAGGCATCACGAGAAAGATGGGGCGAGGCAGAACACATGAGGAAGAGGGTGGCATGGAGTTGACGCTGGAGTGAGCGCGAGGGAGAGCGCATGAGGGACAGGGTACGAGTGATGGTGAGCGCGAGGGAGAGTGATAGAAGGAGACACCGGGGAGGGAGGGACAGAAAGAGACAGAGAGATAGTGAGAGCGGATAAGACATCGCAAGAAAGAAGGGGCGAGGGAGAGCGCAGCATGGAAAGGGCATGAGAGGAGATGATGTGAGAGTGAGCGCGAGGGAGAGGGCGTGCAGGGGGGACAGTAATATGAAAGGGATAGATGAGGTTTCCTCTGGTACGTCAGATAAGATCTAGGGCTCAGAGCCTCAGGATTCAGGGGAGTAGACTGAGGATGAAGATGACGATGAACTTTTTCCAGAGTGGTGTATCTGTGAATTTTTCTGTCAAATGAAACAGTAGAGGCAACCTCATTAAATATATTTAAGACAAGCCTGGATAGAATTCCGCATAGTAGGGATAATAAAGGTTATGGTGAAAAGGCAGGTAGGTGGAACTAAGTCCATGGCCAGATCAGCCAGGATCTTATTGTACGCAGGGCAGGCTCGACAGAACAGACGGCCTACTGCTGCTCGTATTCCGTATGCGTTGTTCGCTCACTGGACATCTTTCAAGATGTAATGGAGAGATCATGAAGGGGAACTTTGAGATGTTGCGAACTTGAATTTGCAAAAGATTTTGTAATGCCAGTAGAAGAAAGAGGGACAGAAATGTTGGCAGTTTACGGAAATTGAAAAAAAAACAACAACAGTGTGCGACTGTAATTTGCCCGACTGAAATTATCTTAGGTCGGAGGGTCAAATGCGCGGAATTTCTTGCCATCCTTGAAAAAATAACCAATATTTACAGCCTATAGTATGCTGTGCGTAGTTTCTGCAGATAGAGCATAACATCTAAAACTTCTATAGATGCATAGTGGAGAATATTCTGACTGGTTGCAGCATGGTCTAGTAAAGAAATATCAGCGCAATGAAAGTTAAAGACATCCAACCACTGTGCACATCCACACGGAGCGCTGTCACCGCAAAGCAGCATCCCTCATCAGGGACCCCACCATCCAGATGATACTCGCATCAAGAAGGAGTTACAGGAGCCTTAGGTCCCACAGCAGCAGGTTCAGGAAAAGCTATTACCTCTTAAAGATTAGGCTTTTGAATCAGAGGGCATAATTTTACTCACCGCAACAACCCATGTTCTTCATATTTATTTCAAATGTATTATCATTTGATTTTCTAGGTTTTTTTTATTATTTACACGATTTGTTTAATTTTGTTGTATTTTCGATATTGGTGTTTTGTCCGCCTTTGTTGTGTGCAACTTCATGAAGTATGTGTTGTGAGGATAGTTGGAGCTAGAAGGTTTCTTTTTTTCTCTTTGGAGGGGAGCAGTATGAGAGGTGACTTTAAAGGTATACGGAGGCATACATCGAGTGGGCAGCCACATAATTTTTCCCAAAGTGGAAGTACCAAAACAGAGTCAAGGTGAGTGGAGGAATGTCTGAGTTCATACTCGTCTTTTTCTACAGTCTTGATAAAGGCTTTCGGTCAGAAACGTCGACGCTTTACTGTTTTCCATACATGCTGACTGGTCTGCTCAGTTCCTGTAGAACGTTTGGTGCGTTGCGTTCTAAGGAAATCCATATTAGGCCGGAACTCGGGAGAGTCTGGACCGGGACAGCTGTGATTGGGTAAACTCACATCTGAACAGTAAGAGTTATTTAAAGACGAGTGGTTCAGAATTCAAATTATTTCTCTGAGACGGAAAGAAATAATGCAAGATCTGCAAAAATAAATAATGTTACAAATGCAGTGAAAAATGGAAAAGAAACTTAAATACATTCTTTAGAAGCGGAAATTATATAAGGCCCTTAATGAATAAGCAGCAAAATGCAAATTAAACAGAGAATCAGCTCTGTCGAAGAATGGTGCTGTAGGGAGAAATGATTTTGCTGAACCTGGCTGGAGAGAATAGTAAGACAATTTGTATATACATTAAAAACAAGAGGGCCGCCACGAAGAACGTAGGAAGATATGACAAGGGCTCAGAAGGGAGCATATGCCTAGAACCAAATGACATGCGCAAACAACCAAATTCATATTTCATATCTATATTACTCAAACGGAGAGTGGTGGAGAAAAGAAAGATCAGCAAGTACGTTGATATCAAGCTGGTGGGAGTGTTGGGTCTCTCAAAGAAAACCCAGGCGGATAAATCCCAAGAACTGATTGGTAGTGAATGAAAATCTTGATTTACTTCTATTCTTGAGTTCTATGACGCAAAAAAGGTCAGATAATAATACTATTTATATCATTTAATTGGACTTTCAGAAGGATTTTGACAACGTACACTACAAGAGGTTAGTTATAAAATGAGAGGAGGTAAGGATTCAGGGTAAGGTGTAAAAATGGTGCAACATTTGCTCTAAAACTGTAAAAAAGTGAGTTATAATGAGAGGATGACTTTCACATCTGGAAATTGTTATAAGTGGGGTTCAGTTTGTGCACACCGCTGTTTTCTTTTTATTTACAGACAGATAGACAGAGAGACATACTTTATTGATCCCGAGGGAAATTAGGTTTCATTACAGTTGCACCAACCAAGAATAGAGTAGAAATATAGCAAAATAAAACCAGAAATAATTAAATAATAATAAGTAAATTATGTCAGGTGGAAATAAGTCCAGGATCAGCCTATCGGCTCAGAGTGTCTGACACTCCGCGGGAGGAGTTGTAAAGTTTGATGGCCACAGGCAGGAATGACTTCCTATGACGCTCAGTGTTGCATCTCGGTGGAATGAGTCTCTGGCTGAATGTACTCCTGTGCCTAACCAGTACATTATGGAGTGGATGGGAGACATTGTTCAAGATGGCATGCAACTTGCATAGCATCCTCTTTTCAGACACCACCGTCAGAGAGTCCAGTTCCACCCCCACAACATCACTGGCCTGGCATCAGGTTCAGATTCAGATTCAGTTTATTGTCATTTAAAAACCACAAATGTATAAGCACATAACAAATATACTAATTAAGTTTTCAGAAGACACAACAATAAGGTCATGGGCTGATGATGTTCCGCGGACAGAATGAATACAATTACGTTGATCTGAACAAAATTTTGATGTGGGCAAATAAATGAAAGATGAAATGTAATTTAAGTTAATGTCAAATATTACATATAGGACATAAAAACATTAGCTATACATACGTAAGTGGATCTTGAGTTAGAAAGTGCACTGAATGAGGAGGGTTTACGCATCTGGTAGACTCATCGTTATCAAATCTTGACAATCTACAGAAACTATTAGGAAGGCTAACAGAATGCTGGTCTATACAATGTGCTCACTAGAGCATCAAGTCTGGAGTTGTTAACGATAAACTCTATAATGTAAAGTGAGACTAAACCTTGAGTACTGTGTAAAATTATGATCTCCATATTTTGTGACGAGTGTGAAGGGGCTGGAGAGAACACTGAGAAGAATAAGGAGACTCATTCAGGTTTTGTAGGTTATGAATAAAATAAATAATATAATATTTTTTGGCGCAAGCAAATGTAGAATGAGAGGAGATATGATAGAAGTGCTCAAAATCATTTAGTGTATAAGTAAGATCGATGCAAGCAGCTACTTCAAAATTAATCCATCTCCAATGACACGGGGCGATAGGTGGCGACGCATTAAAAGGGAGATATGAAACTAACATTTATGACTTTTTTTTTACACAGTGAGTTGTGGACAGATAGAACAATCCACCTAGTTGGGTAGCCGAGTGTAGTACCACAGAAACTTTCAAATCGAAAGTCGATAGTTATTTCAACTCACTATATGAATCGAACTTTGGTAAACTTTGTTAGGTTGAATGGACTATTCGAATGAAAATCATTCAAAGGATCCAATGTTTAATTGAATGGGGGAAGAAAGCAGATTGATGGGGCTTACACAGAGGTCTCTGTGGTCACTGGTTAACTATACATGACTTAATTGCAGAGGACTGGCGATGAGACAATATAATTCCCTTGTTTAACAAGGGCTACAGAGACAAGCTAGAAACCTAAACCACTAACACAAAATTTGGTGCATTTATTGATAGTGAGGATGGTCACAAAAGGATTTCCCAGGACAGGAACCAGCTGGAAATGTGGACAGTTAAATGGCAGATGTGAGGTTGCACTTTGGAAAGTCAAATCTTAAAGGTTTTCTTCAGAATTTCTCTTCATATTGGAGTAACACCAATAATAGCTATCCAAGTGAGATGCCCTGGATCAGGATGTGTGAGATCAGGGAGTCGGTCAGTTTCCCCGATAACTTAACATGAGGGAAGTGCAGTTGTCACACCCAAGTTGTAGGATGCTGATAAGTTTCGTGACCACCAGGAGAGACACGTAGAAGAGCTGGACAGTGCTGGCTCCCCCAGTGGCTGCTCTCCTTACAACAAACAAACTTTTTGAATACTGTTTTTGGGATAACTTATCAGGGCACAACAGCAGCAGCCGGGCTGCTGGCATTGGAAGTATCTCTGATGTCCAGCGGGGAGGAGGAGATCAGGAGGGAAAATAGTTGAGAGAAGCCTCAAGGATCTGTGACTGTACAAGAGATCCGATTGTGTTGGATACTAAGTACCAGGGTCAGGCACTTCTCAAAGTAGCTGAAGGACAATATCAAGGGTTCTTGATGCACGTTGGTACCAGTAACAATGTAAAAGGAGAGGTGACATCCTACAAGTGAATATAGGGAATTAGGGTAGAACTTAAGGAGCAAGACCTCAAAGAGTTGATCTGTAGGTTAGACCCTCTGCCTTACATTGACAAGGATAAAAATATTGTGAATAGGTGACCGTGAGTCTGAAGCAGGAGGAAAGATTAAGATCCTATTTCACTTCCATTTCCTCAGCGGTTGGGCACCTGGACAAAAGCGATGGATAGTTCCTGAATCTGATTGGTGGGTGGGGTGGGGGGGGGGGGAAACTATATCCTGCAGGTTTGCTAGTGATGGTAAAGTGTGTGTTAACAGAAGTGGAAAGTTGTGCAGAGAATAAAACTGTCACCAACGAGAGCAGATTTGGTGAACAGTATAGACAGGAGCACAGAAATAAGATTGGAAAGACAATTGGTTTAAACTGAAATTGCTTCAATACAAGAGACTTGATAGGAAGGCGGATAAACTCATGTGAGACTCTGGGAATAATGGATCTCTTCCTTTCACGTTATTGGTCCATGGTTAGGGTGACAGAATGGCTCTGCCATGTCTGATACAACCTCACAGACAGAGATGACGCCTCCCAACGAATCCATCACAAGGAAGCAGGGCAGAGAAACTTAACGTTCAGCAGCAAACTCGGTGCCTTAGTCAGATGTCTGTAATGATGTCATATGTAGACTTCCTCACTTCCCTTGCTTCCTTCTCATGCCTAGTCTTGTTCCTGGTAGTTCAGTGTCTGTATCTTGCTTTTGGGTCCACTCCCTTCGCCCCCCTCCCCCCATTATGATATTTAATTATTTCAATACTCTGTCTTTGCAACTTTTTTCCCCATAAGGGAGATGGGAGCATAGATCTGAATATCTTTCATGCAGAGTTTGGTGTGTCCTTAACAACTAAAGGGTGAACGTTTACTGTGAATATCTGGGTATTCAGATTGTGGGTCTAATGAGTTCATGTCTGATACTGAATGCAGACGTGCATTTGCACTGGAGAGTGGGGATTCCGCCAAGTTTTAATGCTGGTGTTTCTGGATGTCCCTGTTGCGTAATGACGAGAACTGTATACGGTGCTTCATGTGTGGCACAAATTTGTTTCTATAGTCCCAGCAGAACTCCCTGCTCTGGCATTCCATACTTCCACCCAACAAGGCAAGTCTCCATTCGTATGATAAATTAACAACCGAATTAAGACCCTCTCTTCTGAAATCTGTCTACATGCTTTCCAGGGTCTTTCTGGTACTCGATATTGCTGCACGTTCCACTATTTGTTGAGTATTCTCTGGCCTTGCTTAGACGGCTAGACGAATAGCCTCACTTCTGCATGGACATGTACCCTGCACATTTAAAATGAAAAAAAATATCCTATTATTGATCCATCTATGACTTTCACAGCATTTAAACATTTCAAATATTATTTTTACATATCTCTGATCCAAGGAAAATTAAGTCACACAAAATGTATTAGATTATTCATATATATTGGTCTTTCCACCAGTTACAGGTATTGATTATAACCAACGTTTCATAGACAAACTCTGCGATCATCATCAGGGATAAAACTCGATGCTGTCGAGACTTCGGTTATAAGCAATAACTATACCAGACTGGAAGCTCAAGAGAGTTTATTTGTCAGATAAACTGAGAAAGCTTTAGACCCCTTTTCATTCACTCATATCATACCAGTCATCTCCCTGTATAAGGTGGTGGTTGTACGGAGGCTGGATTTTGACCTTGTGCATGATGAGTAGGCAAAAGCTGCGAGTACCAGTGACCGTGGTTAAAGGGGCTCTGGGATGAACAAAGCAGTGAGTTCTAGTCATTTGTACATGTTGCGTGCGAGACGTAAACACATAATGCCAATTTAGCATAACTCCTCAGGCTCTGAATGTCCAAGGTGCTATCCTCCTTAGACTGATCAGGAATACGATGTCACTGGATTCCACAGAGAGCTCCTCCGCAGACCCAGGACAGGGCACAAATCGCCACTTCCAGTAAAACATTCCCAACCAGCGACAGTGCAGTAACTCTACTTGTCCCGGGAGCGCTGAGAATGTTTCCCGTAATCCGGCACTGGCTCTGGCTGCTCCTCATCCAGGAGCAAACGTTACCTTTAAACGGTGAACTTGAGCTCATTCTTTCAAAGACATACCTTTCGTGGATATGGCCCTGACATTGACTACGGTAATTCCCTTGTCTCATATCTCCTATTTCGTCCTGTCACCACTGTACACAAAGGACAGTATCTTAAAGCCAATGAAGGCACGATCTTGTTCGCCTTTGATTTCTGGAAGGAAACCGGTACGGTCACCTTTTATTGGTACCATCTAACACTCGGCCGGTGGGCCTGATCTCCGTGATCTTCAATGTCACGAACGTAGCAGTTTTTAAGAGAGTTTCTCAAGACAGTCAGCCAGAGACCTCTGACACTTTTGGAAACTTTTACCTGTCCCTGATTCTACAAACTTCTGTAAGTGCAAAACGAGACGAAGAAACCCTCGTGGTTCTCATGTGGCCATTGCAGATAGTGGAAATTTATGTTCAGGTCGGCTGGTGAAGCAGTGACATCAGCGCCGGACTCCGGAATGGAGGTTCCCGCTTTCGTAGCATGAAGAACTAAAACAAAACAATCTGCACCTGATGTGTCCAGAAACTGCTCAGTTTCGTTCCACAGGGACGGTCTTCGAATACTGAAGGAATTCCAACATTTAAGGGAAATTCAAAGTTCAAAGTAAAATTTATCATCAGAGTACATACATGTCCTAACATAGAATCCTGTGATTCTTTCTCCTGCGGGAATACTCAGCAAGCCTATAGAACACTAACTGTAAACAAGATTAATGGACATCAAACTGTGCAGATTCAAGTATGAATAAATCACAATTAATAAAGAGGCTGAAATAACAAGACATTGAGTCTTTAAATTCTGATAGCTGGTTGTGGGAGCACCAGAAATACAATGACCGTCATTACACTCTTTGCTTCCGAGCCTGATTATTCAATGACGCTAGCGAGACCTCATGATTGAATAAATTCACCTGCCAAGGTGAGAGTGCAAACATGGTAAGCAGCAAACTACGTCACAGGATGAAACAGTGTCCTTCACGTCATCTCTGCTGCAGTTCAACTGGTGTCCGTTGTTCGACCAATTGACGTTTGTCCCGAAAGATAACCGGAGACGAAGAGAGAGAACACGGAAATGCGACTCAGAAGGTAAACAGAATGTGAGACAGCAGAGCCACTGAAACTGTGTTCATTAAATAATGTAAAACACATTCATTGCTGACATGCCGGGAACGATGTCTCCGAATGGGTCAGAACACAGACAGCACAGAGATAATAACAGGACGGGCATGTTATCGGAACCATAAAAGTTGGTTGCAATCAGAAGATCCCGTTTTTTTTCTGGTAGGTGCTCGACGAAGCAATCGCCCAATCAAGGTCGGTCTCAGCGACTTACTGCCGCTCCCATTCCCATTCCGACATGTCAGTCCATGGCCACCTCGACTGCCGGGAATGAGGCCACACTCACGTTGCTGGATCGACAATTTATACTTCAGAGTGCTGACCTCCAGCCTGATGGCATGATCATCGATTTATCGATCTTTCGGTAATTACCCCGCCTCCTCTCCCCATTCTATTTCTATCTCTCACCTTATCTATTTACCTGATCATCACATCGCTGTGGTGCACCTGTCTTCCCTTTCTTACATGACCTTCTATCCTCTCCTGTCAGTTTCCCACGTGTTCAGCCCTTTATCTCTTTCACAATCAAAATCCCAGCTCTTTACTTCAACCCCCCCCCCCCCCCAATCAGGTTTCACCGATCGCCTACTACTTTGTACTTGTACCTCCTCTCCCCTCCTACCTTGTTATGCTTATTTCTAATATGTTTTTCCGGCCCTGATGATGAGTTTCGATTCGAAATGTCTACTGTACTATTTTCAATCGATGCCGCCTGACCTGCTGAGTTCATCCAGAATTTTGTTTTTCTTACTTTGATTTCCAGCATTTGTAGACGTTCTCCTGCTTGTCAATTTCCATAAAGGCAGCTCTGCTCATCATTATACACCATCGCTCCATCATACCGCAGGAGAGTCGGGTACTGAACCATGCCCAGATGTTTAAGGCTGTGGTTGGATCACCAGTCCCCAGCTACATTCCGAAGGGTATTGATCATTCTGCGGCAGATGCGCAGTTGATGTCACCATTCTCCGACAGACCGGAGATAAACATCACTCGGAATCCGACGGAAGTGAGAGTGGAGCCTTCAAATTTGGATGAGTTACCAATTGTTCCTTGCCTCTCACGTTACAAAAGCAGGAAGATAAATGTGATTAATGAAGTTATTTCCAACAACACGGAGTTGGACCCGGAATAAAGCCCTTCCTTTGGCCAGTTCTTGAACATAATTGGTGATTGAATGTCAGGAAAACCCTGAGATGCCTCCAGTCACTCAGTGTGAATGAGACGTGTGAAAGGTGCCAGTATTAGCATCAATAAACGTCAAGCTATACTCTGACATGAGTATGATGGAAGAATCTTCAGGGGCTTTCCCTCGTTATTCTAGTGGCTAGTAACCCGCCTGTCACGCGGGTGACCAGGATTGAATTCCCCGACGGGTAGATACAAATTTGACTGTATTCTTCAAGGGAACTTTTGAAAATATAAACAAGTATCAGCAGGGTCAAATAATTCGCTGTTGAAGCGATCAGTTCACTGGGCATTGGGAAAGTGGAACAGCCCGGGATGATATTAAGGAACAGGTGCAGAAACAGTGAAAGAGAGTGATATATCAGGGGATAGAAATATTGTCCAGCGTCTTTACAAACTGCCAATTCACACGATAAACACGCCATGGGCTGATCAGAGCAGGGTAGATAGGAACAGCAGAGACTCTGCTCATCATTTCCCATTCTCTCTCGCTGCAGGAGTAATGCTCGAGGTCTAGAAAACTGCTGATCTGGTGGTTAAAGAGAGACGGGCGCAGAGTGAGTTGTTATAGGCCAGTCACTTTCATAGCAGTGCTTGATGGAATTACTGGAGATAATTCTCAGGGACACCAGGAATCATTACAAAGAAAAGCACAGGATTATTATCGAGGACAGTCACTGTGCATCTAAGATGGGAAGGTTGGAAATGGTTTGATTATTTGTTATGAGAGTTGATGAAGAAAGTGAAATTTAATCTTGGCACCTGCAAGGTGTTGTTTATTGACAGGACCCTGAACAGCATTTATCTACAGAGTGAACAGTGGGTCTAAGTGGTAACACAAAGTGGAAAAAGGCATCTCTTCATCGTCAGGGACAGAGAGTATTGACAGTCAAGAAGTCAGGACATCTTTTTTCAAAATGCTGGTTCGGCCATATTTGTGCACAACTCTCGTCGCCCAACTGCAAGAAGAATGCGAATGCTTTGTTGAAGGTTGAGAAGAATTTTACCAGGATACAGTCTGAATTAAAAGGCATGGACAGTAAAGACAGTTTTTTTCCCCTAGAGCGGCCAAGGCTAATAGTCGACATGACAGAACCTTAGACAATTATGAGACGGGTGGACTGTATCCTTTACCAGGTTCAAAATGCTAAATGTCGGAGGGATAGATAGAGTCAATAGTGTGTCCCTTTCCCCCAGTGTTGAAATCATAAATACAAAAGGGAATAGTTTTTCGGGAAGAGGCGTAAAGTTTAAGGGTGACGTGAGGGCATTTGTACTACAGAGTAGTGGGTGCCACATTGCCGGGTTGTGGGGGGGGGCATGGAAACAGATGTGAGAGTGGAGTTCCGTTAGCTTTTCAATTGGCAGACCAATGCGTACGAATAGATCCTGCGTGGGCAGAAGCAATTAGCTTAAATTGGTATCATTGTCAGCACAAACATTGTGGTCGTGACCTGCTCCAATGCTGTACAGTGTGATTGATGTAGTCCACATATCCTGTAAACAATCTTGCCCAGTCGAACACTCTAAGATCCTACTTAATGGCTCCCAGCTTTGCTATTATCCTGTTAAGGAACATAACGTGTCAAAGGATTGCATTGCTCTCCAAATGATCTAAAAGATGTGAGAATTCTGGTTATTTAAGCCAATGTGCTCACCGACAGACAATTCTGTCACTCATGCTACATCATTTCTCAGAAGGAGGCCCACTCCTGTATCCTCGCAAGCAATGTCCTCTGTATCTTGATGAAGGAACCTTTCTTAGGCACATTTCACAAGTTTAATTTCATGACTTTTGCAATATGATTGGCGCAGTCAATGAATGGATGTTAAAATCTCTTACTTATACTACCTGCAGTCTCTCGGCATATCTGCGATTCCAATTCCTGTTGACTGTTGGGTTTTCTATATTACCATATCCTTATGTCTAAGTGGTATCCATAAGGGCTCACCAGATGATTTACGAGAGATTAATATCCTCCCTACAGATCATTATTATGTCCATTGACCTCTGCAGGGTAACTCCTTCTCCCCTCTTACCTTCATCTTTGTGTCCTGGAACCGGAACAGCCCATTCTGTCATTCTCTCTGTGATGTTTCTGTTATGACTGTGCTCAGATATAAAAAAAGTGGCAGAATTAGGCCATTCAGCCAAATCCAGTCTGCACCATTCTACGAAGGCTGATTTTTTTCTACCTTTTAAGATCGTTCTCTTACCTATTCCCTACAACCTTTTGAAGCGCTGACTAATCAAGAACCCGTCAATATTCCTTTTACACTGAATTGCTTGGCCTCCACACCTCTATGTAGCAAAGAATTCCAGTTTCGCTACCAACATTCTGAAGAAAGTACTTTTCAATTCAGATCCAGATAGATCTGAGACTGTGCACTCTTGTCCTGCTCACCTCCCCACTATAGGAACCATCCTCTCCACATCCTTTCAATATTCCATTGTTTTCAATGAGATCCCACTATTTCGTATGAGCACAGGCGTGGAGCCAGCAATCACACTTGAAACATTAACACTTTAATTTCCACAATCAAACTTTTGTGTATTGTTTGGACCCTCTCCAATGCCAACAAGTCTTTCTTTTTCAGATAAGGGGGAACTCAACTGTTCACGATACTCCAATTGTGGTCTGACTAATTTCTTATCAAACCTCAGCCTTACTCCTTGCTTTTGAATACTTGTCCTCTTGAATTGAATGCGAACATTTGAATTGTCTTCTTTACCACTGACTCAACCTACACGTTACACTTTCGAAATCCTGAAGGAGGACTCCTCAGTCCCGTGCATCTCAGGTTTTTGAATTTTCATCCTGCTGAGAAAGTAGACATTAATGCTTACATGTATAGCCATACATATCCCTGCACCATGTTCCATTAGCCTGTTCTTCGTCCTCTCTCACACTCTGTCTGTCCTACAACTACACAACCTGCCCATCCAACTATCTTTGAATTGGCTGCAAACTTAACTACAAAGCCATAATTGTATCACCAAAATAATTGACATACAACATGAGAAAAAGTGATCCAGCAGTCTCCAGCGGTAGTCGCACCTGAGTTCATTTTGCATTGAAGTGAATACAGTTAAAACCAAATGTCTTTCCTCTTCTTTCTCCCTGCTGCTGTTGACTAAATTTGCTTTCATTAGCGACAGTATTATCTCCTGCTCAGGGTCACACTGACAGCCACTCTCATTTACACTATTTTGAGCATCACTCGCAAATCTGAAGAATATTGGTCCCCCCCCCAGTTCCGGAGAAATCCAACTCTTGTGGACAGGTCTCCCTACCACAGAAGAAAATGTCGTGATCAGAGAAACTTCAATCTCGCCCTCTATATCAGACTTTCAATCACTATTCGACAGAATCATCTTTGAATTTCTATCCACAACCAATATGCGAGTAGGATTCCTCTTGAAATTACTGCACTTGAAGTTGTGCTTTTTAAACTCTCTCCTAATTCCCTATATTCTCAATTTTACCCGAACGGATTCTTGTTTGTGTGTTAAATTGCAAATATTGTGTTTATGCAGCGCGCGGAGATTATACTAATTGATTATCTGCACGTGTATGTGACCGGTTTTCTGAGTTAGATGTAACAATCAAACGATTTACCAAAACTCAGACACTTTAGCAAATGTGAGCAGTTCCATGTTGTAGCACGAAATTGTTTTGGATTTTTAATGTATGTGTGTGATAGATTCAGATTCAGATTCAGAGTCAGATTCAGTTTATTGTCATTTAGAAACCACAAATGCAAAGCAGTTAATAAATGAGACAGCGTTCCCCCCAGAATGATATCATAAAAGCATATGACAAAACAGACTACACCAGAAAATCCACATAACATTTAGTAATCCCCAATCAAGAGTCCGGAGAGGCTGCTGCTTATTAATATTGCGCTACCGTTTTAGCGCATTCCACGGAAAGGAGCTCCAAATCCTCTAGACGAACAAAACCAAAAACTAAAGCTACAAGACCTGCACAAAACAACATAGTTACAACATATATTTACAACAGTGCAAAGAATAGTATAATTGATAAAACACAGACTATGGGCACAATAACAATAGTCCAAAGATGTTGAAGCAGTATAAGTTCAAAAGAAATCACCACACAGTTTCCACGTCCCCAGGGTCCCGACAGACTCGCCATCCCACGCCGGCGGCAGAAGGGAATACCCCCGCTATGGACTTCCACCTCGCCGCCCGACTCAGACTCGCAGACGCAGCACACACCGACAACGACCTGACCACAGCGGACTCCGAGTCTGTCGAACCTCCGAACCGACGACCATCCCCTCCGGCACAGCTTCTCCGAGAACCATCCTCTTCCGAGCGTATTAAGACGGCCCCGCCAACGGCCATCGGCAACGTGATCCAGCAGAGTCCCGGACCTCACAGCAGCAGCAGCAACGAAGAAGGACTTCCTGGAAATTTCCAGATGTTCCTCCGTGCTCCCACGTCCGTTTCAATCGATTATTATTGCGCACGGTACCCCACTTCACAAATAACTGGTATTCAGCTCCGAAGTGGTCACTGCTAGCTGCGTCGCGCCGCCATCTTGGATCTCTTCATAGGACTGAATATAAAACATTTAATGGACAACACAATGAAGTCGATCCTGAGCCAAACAACACAACCAACATGGTGCTTCATAGTTATCAATACTATGAAATATATTCTATTATATCTACATCTGACACTGTTACAGACATCTGCGTTGCTGCTATACGTTGAATTCCTCTATCGGGTTTCCGGGTAAAAGATTCCGTCTGTGGCGTCATGTCTGTCTGTGAGTTTGTGTCAGACTGCGCTGTATCTGTTGGAATCTGTCAATGTTGTGTTGTAACGTCAAAGAGATGATAAATGCTATAATAGGAAGCCAATTCAGGGAATACTGGAAACACTGAGCCCCAAGCAACTTGTATAGAAAGAGAAACCAGTTAACACTAGTGTCAGGGGTCTGTCTGAGAACATTTTCGAGGAAAGATAATTCAACGTTTTTTTCCCCATATTCTGTTTTGCCTGGATGAGTGCTTCCAGCATTTCCTATTTTTATTCCGTCTCTGGGCTGTTCTATCGCTAACAGGGATCGCAAATGAAGATGATCGTTCTCAGAGTCCGGATGTATTTATTTCATCCACATGAGACGCGAAATACTGTTAATATAGTATTGAAACTGAGGAGGTAGTTTCAGCTGCCACTTCACATTTCGGTCATCGGTAAGGAATCGGTATTCCGATCATATTGACTTTATTTCGCAGTATAAGCTCTTTCTCTGTCTACACCAGCTCTCGCCCTCTCTAGACCTAAATGCAACAATAAAGTAGAAATATTACAGAATCGCCTCAAGCTGCTAAGTGTTTTCTTAACTTGTTGTTCCCCGTCTCTCTTCCAGCGAACTTGGTGGCGATTGTCATCCTGTCCCGGGTAAAGTGCGGTCTCTCCAAGTGTGTCATTGGCTACCCGGTGGGAATGGCAGCGGCTGTTTCCTGATCGTTATCTCCGATCCGCCTCTGTGGATCACTGCTGGGATGTATTCTTCCCGATCATTCTTGTTCATCACTCCTGTGTGCAGGCCCGTTTCTTGGTTGATTTTTGCCAGCACTACGACCTCAGTCTTGCTGACTGCTGTTTGCACAGTCGATCGATTTGTGGTTATTTACTGTGAGAAGCTGAAAACAAAATATTGCACCGAGAGAACGACGGCTGTGGTTATCGGGGCAGTGAGTGTGCTGGCCTGTTTGGAGACTGTCCCCTGGGGCTTTATACACGAGCAGTGAGAAATAATTGACGGCGTTCCGTGGTTTTGTGTTTATACGCCGAGCTTCAAAGATTCTCCCTCAGAGGCGGCATTTGTCTTATTTCACCTCATCTTGAGTCCTTGCGTCCCATTCTTTCTGATTTTGCTGCTCAATATTCTGACTGTCAGGCGGATTCTAGCGACCAGTCGAGCCCGCAGAGGGCTCCGGGGACAAAAGAGTGGAGAGAATGACAAGGACCAGGAGATGGAGAACCGACGTAAATCCATCGTTTTGCTTTTCAGCATAACCGGTAGTTCATATCAGAGCAAATTCCGAGAGGAACTAAAGAAAGCGGTGAAATACCCACTCAATCGGATTTTGAAATTCATGAAACCTTAGAAATGAATACAGTAGGGTATTAAAATTCAGCTGCCTTCATGCTCCCTATGCTATACTACTCTTGTGGGTAAATGCAAACAATGTGATGAACAGAGTTACAAAAAAAAACACGAGAAAATCCGCAGATGCTCGAAATACAAAACAACACGCACCAACTCAGAGTCTTGATGAAGTGTCTTGGCCTAAACGTTGACTGCTTATTCCTCACATAAAATGCTGGAGGAAATCAGCACACCGGATATCATTCATGGAAAGGTTTACACAGTCGACCTTCCGGGCCGGGACCCTTTCTCACGGTCCTGTTAACTGTTTACCGGTACTCTGTTCTCCCATTTTGTTGATGTTACATTAGAGTCCTTAGAGCAGGGGTGTCAAACTCATTTTAGGTCACGGGCCGGATTGAGCAAAATGCAGCTTCATGCGGGCCGGATCAGTCGGACGCGTGCGAAGGCAGCTTTCGTTGCCTCCGTTTTTTCAGCCTGCTATCATGTGTCTCAGTCTCTGCTATAACTACGAAGTGTTTCACTTTACAAATTCCGTTTCTTATGAAGAAGACTGCCGAGCAAGACTGCCGAATAAACACTAAAAACCCTGAAAACCTAGTACCCGAATAAAGTCAGCATTAGCCATATCATACGCCATAGGCGCTTCGATTACTGGGGCCAGTTTTAATAGTAATTAGATACTATCTCGCGGGCCAAAGATAATTCCACCGCGGGCCGGATTTGGCCCGCGGACCTTGAGTTTGACATATATGCCTTAGAGTTACAAAACAGCTGCTTACGCCTGATCCAGACGGGAGCGTTTGCATCACCATCGCAGAGAAATCCCTTTTGCACCTCGTGTAACGCCCCGTTACATTGAAACTTAAGGCGAACCTGTTGCCCCCGCTTCCAGGTTCTGTCAAATCCACCTGATCTTGGAGTATGTTTTTATCTTAGCAACCGCTCCTGCTCCCGTCATTACTCGTCCATTTTTCTCATCTTGCTCTACCTGCAGGCTCCGCAAAATCCAGGAACGGGCTGTTAACTATTATATAAATGACGACAAAGTTCCTTTACCTCTGACCCTTGGCTCAGTGTGTGTGTGTGTGTGTGTGTGTGTGTGTGTGTGTGTGTGTGTGTGTGTGTGTGTGTGTGTGTGTGTGTGTGTGTGTGTGTGTGTGTGTGTGTGTGTGTGTGTGTGTGTGTGTGTGTGTGAGAGAGCGAGAGAGAGAGAGAGAGAGAGAGAGAGAGAGAGAGAGAGAGAGAGAGAGAGAGAGAGAGAGATGGGGAGGAAGAGCGCAAGAGGGAGAGAGAGGGAGAGAGCACACACAAGAAGGAGAGGCAGTGCAAGACGGAGAGAGGGAGGAGAGTGAGAGGGAGGGAGTGGTTAACGGAGAGGGAGAGGTTAATGATAAATGACACAATGCTGGGAAATGGTCTAATCACGAACAATAACAACGGGACATTCTTCTGTGCTAAAACGAAGCTTTCCTTGGACAAAGAACAAGGGAATAGTTGTTGATTTTGAAAAGTCGACTTCTAAAAGGGCAGTCTGAGCGACTGCAAAGGCAGAAAGAGACACGTGATAATTAATGGAACAATAGCTAGTATGACGTTTAAATCACGCAAGCGGAATGCTGGAGGGTCTGAACAAACACGCAAAGCAATATTATTATTTATATAATTAGACAGATGACAAGATAAGCAGGACTTTGTATTCAGAATTACCCATTCGATATGAGGCCGAAATGAAGACTCCTCCTCTGAGTTCCACAGTCAAGGCCTTGCACATCACTGGTTGGTCCGCATCTGGAGCGAGTAATATTTAAATTCATGTTTGATCAAGAAAGGTGATAGGTGATAGGAACACTCCAGGGAATCGATAAACAGTGACTCTTGCATTAATGGAGATTGAACTTTCAGGAATGATTCTTAGAGAGAGGATTAATAAGTATTTGGTGATAAAAAAAAACATGATTGGGGACAGTCATATGGTTCTGTGTGAGTCTGGTTGTGGCGTAAGCAGCTGAATGATTTTTTGAGCAGGTGACAATGCAGATGCATGAGGGTAGAGCGGTGGATGCTGTGCATTTGTAACTGAGAGAGGGGTTTGATAGACTCATCCAGAAACTGAGGAAGCATTGGGATTGATGGAATCTTGGCTACCGGAATTTGGAATTACCTTGATCGGAGAGTAATGGACTGGTAGCGCACGGAGTGTTTCGAACAGGTATTTTCAGAAACCCTGCTCTTTCTTATTTTTGCAAATGACTTGAAAGAGGAAGTAGATCAGTGCAGTCAGGTCACTCGTCTGAGTACCATGTAACCCAGTGCTACGTGTCGCGTGGTCGGGTGGTGGCGACTAAACTGGCTCCTCCAGCAGACTCGCCAGGTGAAAACGGCAGCTGGACACTCTGCAGGGCGGAACCCAAGGCCTGTCAAAGGGCGGATGAACCCTCTCGTAGGGTCGACTGCCATCTAGCAAACATGTGCCGTGAAGCGCAGAAAGGGCATCCATGGCATCGAAGCTTGGTCTGGACATTCACTGCAACAAAACTTCCCCCAGCCGTCTTGGACCCCACCGTGCCGCTAGATCCGGCAGGGGATGTCGGGAGGGTGGGACTAAATCTGTGCAACATCTTACTCACCTCAAATGCATTCACGCACACGCTGTTCCTTTCTGAGGAGTGGGGTATTATATGAAACCCCACTAACTGACTCAAAGGAACAATCATCATCCAATGTGACGGATAGTCAGAAGAAGAGAAAGATCGGTAGCTTCATAAGTTTCAGGTTGGGGCACCACTTAGCGTAGCGGTTAGTGTGACACTACTCCAGCATACGGTATTGAAATCCTGGATTAATTCCGACTTCCTCTGTAAGGAGTTGTACGTCCTTCCCGTGATACGCCCGGGTTTTCTCCCAGGTTCAAAATCAGTAGATTTATTGACCATTGTAAATTGTACCATAATAAGGCTAGGGTTAAAGTGAGTTTGCTCAGCGCTGCTGTCCTTTCAGTCAGAATGGCCTGGTCTTGTCTGTATATCCAAATAAATAAATGACTGGAAGGATGGTGGTGTTGATATCAGTGTAGAATGTGTTCATAGCTTACAATGGGACATCGGCACGATGCATAGCTGGTGGTGTTGTTGACAGTGTAGAATGCGTACAAAGGTTACAATGGGACACCGACCCGGTGTAGAGCTAGTGGTGTTGTGGATAGTGTAGAATATGTTCATAGCTTACAACGGGACACCAGCACGGTGCAGAACTGGGATAAGAAGAGGCAAATGGAGTTCCATCCGGAACAGTATAAGGTGATACACAATGAAAAATCAAACTGGATCACAGAATACAGATGACAAGATTTATCGCAATCTGGAGGAACAGATGGGTTGTGTAATGCAAGTGTGCAGTTTCCTCAAAATGTCCACGCAGGTCATTTGAGTGGTTAAGAATGCTTTAGCCGGGGCAATACGTTCAAGAGCTGCAGAGTATTGTTACATCTCTCTAAAACTCTGATTAGACCGCACTTGGAATATTGTGATCAATTCTGGTCGCCACATATTAGAATGCACGTGGAAACTTTAGAGAGGGTGTAGGGGGCATTGACCAAAATTCTGCCTAATTAGAGTACATGTATTATAAGGCAAATTTGAACAAGCTGGGGCTTTCCTCTCCGGAGCAAAGGAGAATGAGAGGAAACTTGATATAGATATACAAGAGAGAAAAGGAAGGATGGATACCGAACACCGTTTAGCCAGGTTGGCAAGGACTAAAACGAGGGGATATACCTTTCAGGGAGCTAGCGGGAATTATAGGGAGAGCAACTGTTAAGAGAGTTTAATTTGTATACAGAAGGCCTTGAGAGTTTGAAACTTTCTGCCAAGTGGTGCTGTAAGGAAGGAGTTGACAGTGATTCCTCCGTGGCTAATGCTGAAATATAGGTGAAGTTTTGATAAGGTCCAAGACAACCAGTCTACAGCAATATTTTCAGGGAGTCAAATTCAGCCATGATAGTTGAAGAAGTGAAACACATGTTTGTTTGGGCTGAAGGTCAGAAGAGACCAAGAATGTGTAGCCGGTCCCACTACGATGGAAATATAAAAGTGTAAGAGCTTTTGAAGGTAATACATGTGGCGCATTATTTTCTGCATGGGAGAAAGAGAGATGTGTTTTTGACTACATCACAGCTGGAAGTGCAATGGGGAACAGTATATTGATGGACATGGTGCGCGAGAAAGTGAGTGAGAGAGAGAGAGAGAGAGAGAGAGAGAGAGAGAGAGAGAGAGAGAGAGAGAGAGAGAGAGAGAGAGAGAGAGACAGACAGACAGACAGACAGACAGACAGACAGACAGACAGACAGACAGACAGACAGACGGACAGACAGACAGACAGACAGAGATCGATAACATCCATAGCTTCACTCGCATCAAGTATCTACTTCACCTCCTCAGAAAACTCAGTCAAGTCTGTTAGGGATGACGTCCCCACACAACGCCATGCTGACTGTCGTCAAGCAGAGCAGGAATTTCCTTTTCAAAAGTGCATAAATATTGTCCATCGGTCTCTACTTCAACAGTTTTCCTACCACTGACGTGAGGCTCACTGGCCTACAGTAACCTGTATTTTCACAGTTTCCCTTCTTGAACAAAAACACAGCATCGCCACTTTCCATTTCTCCAGGAAACATGTCTGATGCTCCTGACGCCTTTAAGTTCCTTCTGAAATCTCCAGCAATCTCGTCATTTATTTCATTCACTATCCTAAGATGTATGGCATCAGACCACGGAGTCTTATCCACAATAATGCTTTTCAGGAGACCCAGCACCATATTATTTTAAATCTCAGCTTGACTCTGTACATTATCATGCCCCTCTTTGTTTTCATATCCACCAATCCCTTCTCCTCGGTAAATATTGACACAACGTACTCGTTTAGTACCTCAGCAACTTGCTCTGACTTCAAACAGAACATTCTTCTTTTAATCTTCAATCGACGTGCTCGCACATTGCGTACTCTCCTTCTCCAAACATAAGTGCAAAATGCTTTGAGATTATCCTTGATCTAGCTCGCTTTTCTAATCGTCTATTTGAGCAATTATTTGTTATCTTTGTATTCAGTGATAATCGAGTCCGATTTCAGCTTCCTGTATTCCTTTAATTGTGCTGTTTTAACCTCTAGAAGCCCAGATCTGATCTACTTATACTGTTTCTTCGCCTGCTTCCTGCGACTATTTCTTCATTGTTCAGCAATATATGTTACCCCAATTGTTTTACACTGAGTCCAACTGTACCCTTGCCCACACGCTGCTGCTGCACACTACTCGGGCCCAAGGAAGGACTTTCAACTTGCTCTTCACGTGTTTATTTGAAAAACGGAAAGTTATTTTTTATAACTTGTTGTGAGCAATGAACTCAGGAAATCCTTCAGTATTGACACGGTGAGTGAGAGAGTTTAGCTGAAGTGTTGTGTTTTATTTCTATCGTGGGTATAACTTTGGAAATTGTGTTAAGCGCAGGCGGATCTGGAAGCTGAGCAGTCGCTCTCTGCAGTCCTTCATTCTAATTCTGTCTTATTCTCTATCCTTTTCCTTGACTCTGGCAGATCAGGGCGCAGTGTGTAAAAGGAGACTTCAGCAATCAGTTTGTCAGAGGAGCAGCATTATGTTGGTAGTTGGAATGGAGGAGAAAATGGTGGAGCCAGCCACCATAAAATGATCTGGGATATCATCCAGGATATCACCAAACCGGTTATCTGCCACCTGGCCTCTACTGTCATAATTCTGGCTGCAGGACTATAAGCTAAGGGACACATGAAGGTTGCTGCAGTCACGACAAGGGCTCGCTGCTGAAGGACCACTGGGTAGTGTTGTTCTGCTACTAGAGAGGGAGGATCTGGCTTAGCTGAGGAAGCCCCTCAATTATTTTAACCTTCCCCAGAGTGTGACATGATTGGTATCAGTGCTACAGATAGACATGCAGTAATGTGCTGGAACACAGGTTGAAGCATTGACCTTGAATGGAAATAAATAAAAGGCTATGAATAGTTTATTTTTGTAACTTTTAATGTTAATAAAGTTTATTTTGTTAATGATCTTTACCCGACTATGTATCTGTAGAATGATGTGAGTATAGATGTGCATAGTCCTGCTTTCTTCAGACTCCTCAGAAAGTCAAGTTTATCTATCTTTTTAAAAAACTAAATATCTTCAAACTCTAAAGGAAATAAACCGCTGTCTCGTCTTCTTTATAAACCAAAGTATACTGCAGATGCTGTGGTCAAATCCACACATACAAACAAGTTGAATGAACTCAACAGTTCGGGCAGCATCCGTTGAAATGATCCGTTGAAAAGTTCATCCAGCTTGTTTGCATGTGTCGTCTTCTTTATAGCTGCATCGTTATGCCGGGACCAGGTTAGACCCTGAGAGAAC
The DNA here is from genome assembly GCF_048418815.1 of Hemitrygon akajei. NCBI lineage: Eukaryota > Metazoa > Chordata > Chondrichthyes > Myliobatiformes > Dasyatidae > Hemitrygon > Hemitrygon akajei. Next base: position 20,744,356 of record NC_133151.1, read on the forward strand.
TTGACACCCTCACCCTCTCCAATTCTGAACCCTCTATGAGGATTAGTTGGTGTTCATAGGTCTTAACCTTGTAATTGTTTACGTCTTACTCATTCTTTCTATTAGTTTGAAAATAGAGACCGGAATGTAGGTCAAGTCCACAGTTTAGCGATTTATGCTGGAGAAAAGATATTTTTCTGTGGATTTGATAGGAAAGTGATTTGAAAGTGTCTGTATGAAGGAAAATGAACAAATGGCAAGTGGAAGATGTTACGAGTGGGATAGCAAGTGTACAGGAGCAGCATATTTCCGTAAGGGTGAAGGGTGACCTGGTAAGTTTTGAAAACCTTGGCTAACAAGAGATATAGAGGTTCTGGTCAAGAACTAAGGAAGCATACACTGGGTGTAGGATGTTTGGATCGGATTAGTCACTTGATAACAATACAAATGATTAAGAATATTCTTAAGAGGGAAACAAGGAGGACAAAACAAGTGGTGGATCTGGCAGCTCAGTAAAATACCAAAACGTTCTATAGCTATATTCATAGTAATAACAGTTAACATAATCAAAGTCCCTTCCAACCCCTGTCATTCTCTCCTCTGACACCTTCCATTGGGCAGCAGATAAAAAGGAGTGAGAACACACAGTATCAGGATTAAGGACAACTTCTGTCCGTCTGTTGTAAGATTCTCGAATGGATGTCTGGTACGTTAAAGATAAACTCTTGCTCTCTCAATCCATCTCAACATTCACGTTATTTCTCTATGTAAACTTAGTAGAGCAGAGCACAGGCCCTTCTTCCTACAAAGTTGTGCTGTACCAATTCAATAGTCTCCGATGTTTCAATGACGAATTAAGCGCTGGGCCGATTGGAAAATTCGGATACAGGTTGAATGAACAGTGTGGGGTCCAGTCCCCAGACCTTACCGAAGTGACAAACACCATTTTGGAAGACGATCTAAGTGCCAGGCCAGATTGGCAAGGACAAGGTGTCGGGGCTCAGGCGAGGGACGGACCAGTGGAGTTTTTGTTTGGTTCTGTGCTGAACTAAGGCTGTGGCTTCCTGTCTGTGGACAGACACTCTTCTGTGGACTTCAGTTCAGAACGCTATTTGCTTATTTTTTATTGTTTGCATGATTTGTTTTTTTTTCTGTGCACATTAGGTGTTTGACGATCGTTTTTTGTTGGTGCTTTTGGATTTCATTGCTTTGTGAGTGCATCTAAGGAGACGAATCTCAAGGTTCTATAATGTACACAACCTCTGATAATTAAAGTACTTTGAGCTTAAAGTTTGAATTAATTTCATATTGTCTGTCATTGCAGTGGCCCTACCCTACACATCGAAGAGCCTGTCTAAGAGCCATCTAATGCTTGTAGAAACCCGGTAATCGCATTCTAGGCAACTACCGGTCTCTATATAAAAACTCCCTACCTCTTCCCTTTGAAATTCCCCTCTCATACCTTAAGAGCTTGTCCTCTCGTGCTGGACATTTTAAGCATGGAGAACAAAGTACCGGCTGGTCACTCTGCCCATGTTTCTCATAACCTTATAAATATTTGTCCGGTGTCCCCTCCGGTTGCAACTCTCCGGAGAAAACACCAATCCTTTCTAAATTATTTTTATAGCAAAGCCCTCTGATCCAGGCAACATACCGGTAAATCCCTCCTGTACCACCTCCAAAACTAGAGATGATGTAGTTCTTTCTAACAGGGCCCCGCAATTCTTCCAAAGCTTCCCAGGATGTCTGAGGATACACTTGATTAGGTCGTGTTGGTTTATCTACATTCATAAATGTTCAAACGTCGTCTTATTGTGAAAGTCTGTATGCAGGTGTACGCTCTGAGATTTATCTTCCAGATAGGTAAGAAACAAAGAAAATCATGAACTTTTCTCTAAGATCAACAACGAACTCACGCCTCTCACACAAAAAGAATGGCAACATGATCTTCAAACCCCTCCCTCAAAAATAAGGTACCTAACAAAATGCAACAAAAGCATCAACCCGAAGAATGGGCAAATATACAGCATATAAAAACCATAAAACTGAAAAAGTCCACAGTCCATAAACCCAATAGTCCAATACATATACTCAGATCCTGAGTAACGTTCTCCCTCCGACATCATCGAAAGCGAGAGACACCAGTCAAACTCAGAGTCATACCCTCCGGCAAGAGAGCTGCCACACAGACTCCCTCACCGGTAGCAGAGCGATCCCATCAGTCATCAAAAGGTAGACAGTCGGTGCTGAACCCTTGCTCGCCTTTTGCATTCACCTCGTCGTTTCAGTCTCCTTTGATGCTTCAATCAGTGATTAATGGACGATTTAATCTGCGCACTCGATTCGAATATCGGCTCACCTCTCGGACATTCGAGCTCGAACTCGCTTCACGGAATGTTCTTGGAAACGGCAAAGTGCTGGAGCACTCAATCGATCTCCAAACTGTGAATCACAGGCTCTAACAGTTACAGAAACACATCTAAGGTTAAAAAAAAAGTAGAAGTAAAAGAATTGAAATAAGCAGATTTGCAGACTATCTCGAGGATGTCGACGAGGGAGTGTTGTACGAGTTGCCATCTTAACTGGAATATACCCGAGCACAGCAAGCAGCATCTCTGTTTTAAAGTGGATATGTTCCATTAGTTTATTATTTACTTCCCTTAATTACTTCATTTCTATGGGCCCCCTCACGGTAAATAAGGATAAGAAATATTCATATTAAACTTTGCCCATGTCCTGTGGCACCACACATTGACATCCAAAATGAACATTAAAGGGACCTATTCTTTCCCAACTTCCTCTTTTTTTCACCCAATATACATAATCTATGGAATATACAAAATATGCAGGATCCCCCTCTTAATCGCATTGTTACATACCTTTTCCTCTTCCTGTGCTTCACCAGATCCCAATTGCAGATACCTGACTTGTGCCTCCTACAAATTTCTAGAGCAGTCCCCGGATATCCCTCATCACTGAGCGCTCCCTAACCCTGCCAGCGTTTCCCTCACTCTAACAGAAGCATTCTGACCCTAAACTCTCCCAATGTCGTTTTGAAACCGTCGCCACTTGTTACACTTACCTTTGTCTACAAACATCCTCTCCCAATTAGCTTTCTCATGTTTCTGTCTAACGTTCCTGTTTTTTTGTAATAGTTATCTGATATTTGTTCTTTTGAATTTACGTATTTCGGCAACTGGTGGTTGTAAAGATCAGTGGCCCTACACAACGCTGTGGATGTTTATCAATCATAATCACCATGTATTGCTGGATTGTTCAGCACTGGGCCATCAGCGTTGAATTTTGTTAAATCTGTAATAGAGAGCTGTGTATTTTACTTGTCTGTGTCCTCACTGGCTAGTGCTGTGCTCAGGTAGTTCATTGTGCTTGGAGTACAGTGCCAGCGGTTTTACAGAAGTGTGTCCTTATTACACTATCTGACCTTGTTCAGTGTCTATCGGAACATGCCTGGGGCTGTGCAGTGGAGAAGCCATACAACCTATCTGTTTCCTCGCACAAAAGCCACCAATACTATCTCCCAAAGCCTCCCCACAGCTCTGCAACTTACTTCCGCTGATGGACATTTTGTTCATAGACGAGCTCTCTTCGGCCTCCTTTGAAAGTAGATGTATCACTGAATTGTTTAACTGTTGAAGATGTGTTCTGGGACGATGAGAGCAAAATTTGCAATCCAAGGGGTTTGAAATTGCTCTCAGATTTCACTGCTGTGCTGCCGACAGAAAGGGAGATGTGAGTGGTGCAGGTTTTTCCTGAGGGTGTAAACCATTTGCTTAGTCCTGTGACATTGTCGAGGAGGTTAATTGCCTGCCATCAGGAATCAAGCTCTTCCTTCTCCTCTCTGTAGGCCGTCTCAAAGTTGTTGATGATGAGCCACGCCACTGTCCTGTCATCAGCGAACTTGACAATGTGATTGCCCGAGTTTCTGACCATGTAGTCATGTATAAGCAGAGTGTACAACAGTGATTTTGTCTGTTTTTTATTACAGATCACAATCTTCAAAGACTGATTATTCTTATTCTTCCACAAGCCTCATTTGCACTGCATAGATGGTGGTTAATATCTGTCAATCTCATATTTTGATGAGAGTATCCTGCCAAGATAATCAACGTACATATTCACGGGTGATATCGTTTTCACAGAAGTGTGTCTTTATTACACAATCTGTCCTTGTTCGGTCTCTCTTGGAACATGGTTTGGGGCTGTGCAGTGGAGATGCCATACAACCGATCTGTTTCCTCGTACAACAACCACAAGTACTATCTCCAGAAATCGTCCCACAGCTCTGCACGTTTCAACTTTTATGTTGGGCCGGATATATTGCTGGTAGTGACTGATACAGGACGTGCGTTTTTTTAAATTTATAATCTAACCGATATCCAGGGTCACATATGACTGGGCAAAGGCATTCAAGATGCCTTTGGAAGTCTTCTTCAGTGTGCTGAGATGATATTGCCATTCTCATACTGAAAATCCATGATAGTGGCGGTGCTGAACTTGTGCTTGGTCTTGTACCTGTTGAGGCTAAAACGTCTGTTGTACGTCTGGATATGATTGAGATTCCCTGTGGCTGGTCCTGGTCAATGAATTGAAGGATGGCAGCAGTAAAGATGGTAAATAGAGTGGGTGCAATGATGCAGACCGGTTTGACTCCAGTCTTGACAGCGAAGGGTTCGGATTCAGAGCCACTGTTGTTGAGTACTCTGTCTGCATGTCCGTCATGAGGTAGTCATAATATCATCAGGACAGCGATGTCTTGCCAGAATACGTCACAGAGTCTGGTGGCCGCTGCATTGAATGCATCAAAACAAACATCTTACCCTAAAAGCAGACATTGACTCAGACATGAATCTCTCCCTGAGTTGTGGAGCCTATGAAATTGTAAAGAAAAACATGTGAATACCATGTTCTACCATTCCAAAGGAAAAAAAAAACAAAACCTCTGTCCTACACTCTGCTCCCACACAACTGCTCGGCCACGTGTCGAGAAATTACATTGTCAAATCTGCTGATGATGGACCATGGTGGGATCATCACCAGTACCCATGAAATGGCTGACAGAGAGGAAGTACTTAAGGCCTGGTGCCAAGCAAATAACCTTTCCTCAATGGAAGCAAGAGAAGGAAGCTTGTTTTGACGTTATGAAAACCCAGAGCACTATCATCGCTCTTCACAATGGCAGCACAGCAGAGGAAAACACGGTAAATTTTAAATTACTGAGAAAGCACATATTTCACAAACTTCATAGTCCCAGAACAAATCCAGCGCCATCAGGAAATCTCACAAACAGCTCTGCCTTCTGAGGAGGCAGAAGGGATCCTAACATGCTGCATCAGATTCAGATTCAGATTCAGTTTATAGTCATTTATAAACCACAAATGCAATGCAGTTAAAAATGAGATAACGTTCCGCCAGAATGATATCACAAAAGCATATGAAGTACACTGTGAAGTATAGAAAATGCACTGCACTTTACAAAATGAATCTACAAGGAACAGTTAAAATTGCCCAATTCATCACTCAATAATGATGCTCCTCTTAATTCTATGCACCACCCCACCTTTTATCCCCCACTCCACACCTGGGAAACATCCCAGCAGCCTGCCTCTGTGATAACTGAAACTACTGATCCCGTGCAAAAATCCGAGGCAGTCAACTCTGCACCTTACTCTACTGCATTCGTGCCGTTTCTATTGTATTGAGACGAGAATCCCAACTGTGGATCACGCAGTGCTTTTTCTCTATGATATTTTTTTCCCATCATTAATCCTTCAAACTCACTCAGAAGAGCAGTGAGGCTTCACTTTACTTTTCTTTCCAAGAAGGATTCTTACTGGAAATTCTCCCTATTTATTGTTCATCTTTTGTGCAAGCTACATCTTCCATTTTAATTACCGGTCTTCTCATATATTTTTTTTAATATAAAGTCAAAACAAAGCTTGTTGTCATATGCACAGATGCATGCAGTATAAATTAAAGGTAAATAACAGAACGTCACACAAGAAATAAAGATTTGAAAAGAAAACAATTATACTTTCGCTTGTTTACAATTTTGTTTCCCTTCGACATATGAAGGATTATACAATGAAATATCTTCCAATGAAGAACCTATTTTGCAAGACCAATTAATATTTTATTAACAATATTTGCAGGGTTCCAGGCGACTCTTCTGTTTGCCCACTTTGCTATCACTTGACACAGGCGATTGGCGAACTATTTGCGTGCTGACATCACAGAGTCACTTCCCGTCACGGACCTCATTTACTCAACGGGCCAGTGCTTGGTCCTGATTCCTGAAATCGAAACGGGAAGTGGAGTCGCTGAGGCCTTGAACTGAGCAGTTAGGATCGGGCGCGATAGACATGGCAGCAAGTGACGGGGAAGACAAAGGGAACGAATGGGAGGTGTCATTGGATGATAGTAGTTGTGTGGGGAAAGACAAATGGGTCACGGAAAACCCAGAGGCGAATTGACAATTTTAGTGGCTCATCGCCTAGTGATCAAGGCAAATAGTCAGTATTTAAATACAAACTATGGAAACGACATGCTTTACTGCATGTTTCGATGATAATGCGACAAATAACTAGACACGTGGTGTAGAGGAGACAAGGGCCAAAGTAATTAAAACACAGACTAGTAAGACAAATGCAATACTGATTGATCCAGGCTTTTAAATTAAGTTTTGAAATTGGGGATGAATGGATAATGGGTAAGAATGGGTAAGAATATTATCCCATGCTGCTGAAATGCAAAGTTATCTATCCTGATAATTGTATTACTCAGTGCATAACAACTGAGAATATGGAAGACTGAAATAATGGAAAATATCGAGGATAATTCTTTGATGAAACAGCAGAGACGATAGTCTATTTTCACTATAGTAAGTAGTGAGTGAATTTGGTTAGTAAATGTTAGTATTATTTATAGTATGCATATGTTGCATATCTACATATGCATATGTTCCATGGCAGTCCTATGGGCAGTCAACTGAATGACAGGAGGATAATGTTCCTATGATAAATATTTTTATATCAAGCGGAGGAAGATGCTGGTCAGCAGAAACTACTCGCGGACAGGGGAATGAGACAAACCAGTTGTCTTTCTTCCCCCATTTTGTGAACGCTAGATTGTTTGTTGCTCTGCGATAATCTAATCAGAGCAATGCACTGTGGACTCAGGAAGCTTCAGGTTGTGACCTGCTAAACCTGAGACCCTTCTCAAAGAAGTAGTTCTTTGTGATTGTTGCGCTGGGGAAATCTAATCAGAGCAATTGAATGTGGACTTAAGTAACTTCAGGTAATGACCTGCTAAATCTGAGACGTTTTTTGGAGGAGTAGCTACTTCTTATGTAAATTGACAGACCTACCAAAGAAACAATCTATAATCGCAATAGGCTCCGTCTCAGTTGCGACATTTATCTAGTTTGAAACAGTCAGAGCTGAAAGACTCAAATACACAAGGCTGCGAGCCATGGAATAATGCTTGTTGTAGTCCTGTTCAATGACCAACAAGAAGTTGACCCAGGTAGGTCAGGAGACATTTAGCCGAAGGGATGCAGATCCTTCAGTTCAATTGATGCGGAACACTTTAAGAGTGAGCAGCTGCAAATTACGCAGTGGCGATAATTTAACAGCAACCAGAGACAAACTATTGAGGATAAAGAGGACCCCACGGACACCTGGAGATCGGAACCACGAGGAACCCCGGGCCAGTGTAGATTCTTCCCGGGCAACACATTTTCATTGATTTTTCATGGAGGGTCGGGGTTTGTCGTAGTTTGTATACATGCAGATAGTCTGTGAAACCATGAGTTTCAAAAAGTTATTTTTCGGTAAATACTGTTTCTCTCTGACCCATTGATCATATTACAAGAGGTAAATCTTGTAAATCAGTAGCTGATATCCTTTATTTCTCCGCTGTGCAGCTCTGATAATGACCCTGATAGCTGTTGCAACTTCCACCCTTCTCTGTCACTCACCTTCCTCATTTTACCTCCTCCATCTTTCCAACTCCGAAAAACTGGTACATTATGGTAAATTCTGAATCTTGTACAAAACTGCAAAAAAGATACAATAAAGTACTGTGAACAATGTAGGAAAATAATATGCCTGCAGAGAGAGTGTACAATTTTCACATTTGAAAGAGGTGAATAAACAAAATTAACCATAATTGTTCTTTTGTGATTTCTCCGGGGAGGTATTTCTTTGCATGATGACACCTCTCTTCCAGGTGGTTCACCAGAAATGTTTGTTCGATGGACTGTTGATGATGTGAACAACTAGGTGGGATGATTAATGTTTTCCTATAAAAGAACTTTAAAAAAAGCAAAGAGCAGACGATATTGGCATTTGGGCCATTTTGAACTGATCGCAGTTTCACACCGAAAATGGGATTTGCAGCAATTTATTACATAGCGAGCATTTACTATCCAGTACTGACAGCGATTGGTATCCCTGGTAAGTAACTGGAATTGGCTGTTATCTGTGTGTTTTGTTCTTATTACTGTACCTACTGCACAGGATACTAGTCACCGTAAAATCTCTTACAGATGGTGCTTCGTTTGATGAGTGTTATACGTTTCTTTTCAGGTTTAAGCATATGCTCTAGTTATTTTTCTATGACATTGCTAATCATTTCGTAACCCCGATTCTTCTCCTGATTTCAGCAACTGAATAAGTGTTAATATCGATACGGTTCCAGTATTTTACTTTATTCCATCTTCCGAAGTTTTACCAGCATGTATTGTTCTGAATCTCATTCAGTATCAATAAAGAGACAAACCTACATCGAAATGAAAAGATCATTCCGGTCGTTACAGCTCCATCTGCTCTGCAAGCTTCCGGGTTTATCAGCGACAGGTATGGCTCTACTTTCATCCAGATTAGTGGGTGGATTAGCCGCCACTACCAAGTATACGGCGGACTACATCATTCCTGCTGTAAACTGCTGGAAAGTTTCTCGACACAAACATCACTGGGGTCCTACAATCAAAAGGCAGTTACTGAGAACGTAAACCCCGTATTTCCACTTTACAAACAGAACTCAGCCTGACTCGGCATCGATTGAAATAATGAGGACTGTTCAATCCAGAGCAACGTAATTCTCTGCGTGTATATCAAGTTAAACGGATCCGAGCTTTTGAAACTAATTCCTTTTTGCTTTCTTGTAGTTAATTTAATGGCGATTGTTATCCTGAGTCGGGGAGAATGCGGACTCTCCGAATGTGTCTCCCGTTACCTCGTGGGAATGGCAGCCGCTGATTTAATGTGTGTTATAATTGTTGTTATACTCGATCAGATCAATAATATTTATACTTATGCCTATTCTTTGCTCATTACACCGATCTGCGCTGTGACACTTGTCCTGAGGCTCGCAACCATGGACTGTTCTGTTTGGCTCACGGTAGCTTTCACTTTCGATCGCTGTATTGCGATCTGTAGTCAAAAGCTGCGGGAACGATACTGCACCGAGAGGACAGCGACTGTGATGATAGTGCTTGTGTGTATAGGGAGTTGTGCGAGGCGTGTTCCATTTTACTTTGCGGTAGATCCTTATATTATTATTGAGAGCATACCATGGCGATGCATTCTCAAAGCAAATTACAATACTTTACCAGCGTGGAGAGCATGTCAGGGGTTTAACAGTATCACTACAACTTTGTTGCCAATCAGCTTAATTATTTTCTTTAACGCTTTAACAATCAGTCATATTATATCGGCAAACAAAGTCCGCCGGGGACTCAGGAACAACAGAGAGAATAAGAAGGATCTGGAGGTGGAGAACCGGAGAAAGTCAATGCTGTTGTTGTTCGCTCTATCAGCCAATTTCATATTGTTTTGGATCCCCTATATTGTATGTGCTATTAACTGGCAAGCTGAGAATTATTTTTACACAGACAGATATTTGAATACCACTACGTATATTTTGCAGCAGTTTGCGTTTATGTTGCAGTTTCTCTGTACCTGCACCAACACGTGTATCTACACTCTGTCACAGAGGAAATTCAGGGAGGTGCTGAAGAGTGGAGTCAAATATCTGGTTACATTAAATGGTCGGTTCTGTTAATAAAACGGAAGTCGAACTGCACGTTTTGCTGGTATTTCAAATAAAATTGCATAACAGCCAAATATCTGGTTATTCTGCCGTATACTCTTGAAGCCAAGAGAGTGATCATTAGTAGCTTGCCGTTCCCAGTGAAGACAGCAACATTATTTTAGACAAGTGAATTAAGTAGCAACGAATTAAGAGTCGCTAATCGGATAGTTATATTAGCATAAAAAGAATTAGAAAAAAATTGTGGTGTTATCATGGCGAATGAAACACGTGACACCAGCAGGATTTGTTTTACATCGGTAGAATTCTATACAAATTCATTGGCTTACCAATCCCTAGAGCAAGATTGCGCTTCTGGCTGACAAACTGGATGAATTTACTTGGAACCGGAAACGATGCTGTCATTTATTTTCAGCAAGTATAACTGCAATTTCCATTGTACTAGTTCAAATAAAGTCAAATGTCACTCCATTACTTAAGAATTGAGAAAGTCGAAAAAAGTAGAACTTACTGACAAGTCAGTGGTTGGGAGAATGTTGGGGTCTGTTATTAAGAATGAGTTTTGGAGGCACATGACAAAATAGGGTAAAGGTAACATGATTGCCTAAAGGGGAAAACTTTTGCCTGTAATAATGAGGGAAGTAATAGGCAGAATAGTAAGAAAAATGAGAATTATTGGATGATGTTTACCTGAATTGTATTTTATTACCTAGAAGTTATTTGACAAGATGGCACACGAGGGTGTTGAAGAATATTATTGGCCGTTGTATTTCAGAATAACCAGAAGGTTAGCTGATTGGCAGAAGGCAAAGAGTAGGAATAAAGGCGGTCTTTTCTAGTTGGCTGCTGGTGTCTACTAGTGTTTCATAAGAGTCCATGTTGGGACTATTTATTTTCACTTTCAGTGTTAATGATCGGGATGACGGAATTGTTAGAGTTGTATCTATATTTTCGGACGATACAAAGATAGATGAAGGGGCACCTAGAGTCGAGGATGAAGTGAGTCTGCGAAGGACTGCAGAGTTCAAATTGCTTCGGAGAATTGACCAGAAAGTGACAGATGGAATACAGTGCGGAGAACTTCATTGTCGTTTACTTTAGTAGAAGGAATAAAAGCGTAGACGATTTTCTAAACGAAGAGAACCTTTAGAAATCCGTCGTGCAAAGGGACTTGAGAGAACTAATACAAGATTCCCTAAGTTTACCTTGCCGGTTGAGTCGATTTTAAGGAAGGCAAATGCAATAATTTCCAGAGGTTAGAGTATAACAACAAGGACGTAATTCTAAAGAACTGTAAGGCAGTGGTCAAGCAACAATCGGAATACGGTGAGCAGGTTCTGTGCCCAATATGTGAAAAAAGGTGTCCTGGCATCGAAGAGGGGTCAGGGCGGGGACGGGCGAAGGACATATTTACATATGTCCTCATTGTTATGGGAATCAGCAATTTCACCAGAGTAGGATGGTGCAATTATACGTTTATAGATATAACAGGGAAAATTGTAAGTATTCGATCTTACCCTCAACGTTTGTTAACAGTTTTAAAAGCACCGTGCTGAATGATACAACATCAAACCAAAAAGGAGAGAAATGTCACAGTCGATTTTTGTCTGGACACCAGCACCGGGTCGTAGCCAGTGAGAATCCATTGCTTCATATTACACAAAGAAATATGGAAGACCTGATAAAATTCTCACGCACTGCCTCTTGTTGGAGCAATTCCTGCTCCGCTGCATTTTCTTTTTCGTCACCTCGATGTCCCCAGACTCGGGTAGCCATTTATTTATTTAATTATTTACATGCAGCGCAGAATAAGCCCTTCCTCCTCTTCGAATCACAGAAATCTCCTAATTTAATCATATTCTCCTACTGGTGCAATTTGCAATGGCCAATTAACCTACCAACGGTTCAGTGTTTGGACAGTGAGGGAAACGGGGACATCCACAAAGATCCCACGCGTTCTCTAGGATTACATAGCGTTGTGCTAACCAGCACACTGCGTGCTTCTTGAAATTCATTTCAGAATAAATCAAAGTAGTCTTTCAATGATATGCAGTTAACGCCGAAATTAATCTTTACTGCCCACGAACTCTGGATCACAGTAAGAGCTAAACGCTGAAAAAGGCCCCAGGCACTCAGATAACGCAGTAGTCACGACAGTAAAGAGATTCAATGCCCTTGGTAGTTGGTGGTATTGTGTCTTGCTGCAGATACATATTGCCTGGAAAGCCTGTTGCGAGTATATTAATTGAGAAAGATCTCTGCATCATCGAACGTCATGCAGCATGCAGATATTATCGTGCTTTATTTTCTGGGAATTCGGCAATGGATATGATGCTGTTGAGATCATTCAACGAGCCTCTCCACTGTGACCTCAAGACAGGAGGGAAATCATTGGTGAAAGCGCTGAATGCTGTACAGCCCAGCGGTCAGTTCGGATGAATCTTTGCAATGATCGCCTGGACCCCATCGTGATCGACTGCTGGACAACCGGAATAAATTTATTTTGTGCGGGAGATGTTGTCTTCCCTCTGTTTCACGTTGATTTAAAGTTTATCAACTCTGCTTGATGTTGGTCTCCGTCAAAGTCTGAATTCACTTATGGGCAATAAGCTTATACATTTTACCAATATGAATTAGGGTAGACCGAATGATTGTATCGTTGGCCATCTTCCAATGTTCTTTCGATCACCAACACTCCCAAGAGCCTAGAGCGTGATAACGTTGACGCCCGGCCAAATGATGTCTATATGCTGCAAACCCCAGTGATGTTTTTGGAGGATATAGACAAAAGTTATGGAAAAGAGAGAAATAAAAATCCTGATTTTACAGAACAGTTAACTATAGAGAGAAAGATAGACACTGATGTAGAACTCACAGCAAAATAAAAAGTGTAATACCTAAATGGGACTTGACAAAGTAAGTATGGAATTATATAAAAAGACTAGTGGTGTTTCAAAATAGACGACTTTGCTATTAAATTTGCAAAGATACTACATTAATTGGCCTTGTCTCAAAGAATAATGAGGCGGCCAGCAGAAAAGAAGTCATCACCCTGATACAGCGGTCTCCAGAAAACAACCTCTCCCTCATTGTCATCCAGGCAAACGAGCAGGCTGTGGACTGCAGGAATAATGGAGACAGGCTCACTCGTATTGACATCCATGGATCTGGGCTTGAGAGGGTGAACAGGTACACATCGCCGAGGTTCCACGTAGAATATACATACCAGCTGTGTGTTAAAAAAGCATGACAGCGCCTCGTTCACCTCAAACAGTTGAATAAGTTTGGCATGAGTCCCCAAATCCGAAGGGTTTTCTACACCGGCACAATTAAGAGAATCCTGACCAACTGCATTACTGCCTGGTGTGGAAACTGTATTTCCCTCAATCGCAGAGAGTGGGGTGGACTGCCAGGCACATCCGTAGATGCGAAATTCCAACAGGGGTAGATATTCCGTCCCGCAGAGGAGGGGAACCAATTTAACGAAGATATTACAAGGCGCGTTTTATACAGGGGTTGCTGGATGCCTAGAACGGGATGTCTGGCTCAGAGTCGAAGCGAGATGCGACGTTGCTGTACTATCCTGTTTTAAATAGTCATGTGAATATGTAAAGGTGGTTAAATATGGGTAGAGGCAGACAAGTTTACTTTAGTTTTGCATCCGGATTGGCGCAGACATGGTGGCCGTAGGGCCGCTTGCTGTGCTGTCCTTATTCTATGATCGCAACAGGACCAGCCGATTGTTTCAGACTCAGTTACATCAGTCTTTCCCCAGCCCTCATTGTTTGCATTCACCCTGTTACAGAGGGATCAGAGTGGAAATAAAGTCAAAATTTCCGAGATCTAACCAGGACCCAAAGGATCACTACAGTTACAAAGAAGACAGGATAGCTGCCAAATTTAATTTATGAAAGACTGCCACACTGGGCAGACCCCTTAGTTCTGTTGTTCACAACAATTATCAGAGAAATAGATAATGAACCGATTCTATCCACCACAGTCACTCACTTGGATACAGCAGATCGGCGGCTTACTTTTTATTTAAATAATACTTTCGACCACTTTGTCCGAAACTGAAAAGTAGCTTATTTTCTCTTTTCATGTTTTGAGGACGAGTCATTTACCTGAAACCATAAGATCATAAGACATGGGAGCAGAATCAGATCATTTGACTCATATACTCTACCCCGATATTTCACCATGGCTGATCCAATTTTCCTCTCAGAACATTAAATCTCTTCTCCTTTTGTTGGCGAACGCGGTGTGTTTCCATTATTTTAGTGTTTTTGTTGTACAAAAATACGTCATGATAATGTAGAAAATAGATTACATTACGGTAAATCTATGCACATCGGGGGAAAAGGATAACATATATAAACAGAAAACATTTCACTTGAAAGCTGATGGATTTCCTTGTACTTACCTATGAAGCGATTGTGAACTTCGAAAGAGCTGATTCTGGACTTCAGGAAGGATAATACTAGGGAACACAGGCAAACCAACACTTGGAAGGATCAGAAGTGGACAGCAGGAGTGGTTTTAAGTTCCTGGGTGTCAGTATCTCTGAGGATTTAACCTGGACACAACATGTTGATGCAGCTATACAGGCAAGACAGAGGCTATATTCTATTCGGTGTGTTTGAGACATTCGGTTTCTCCTGTAAACCGTTCGAAAACTTCTACAAATATACAACGGATAGCATCATGATTGGCTACATCACAGTCTTGTACGGTGTTGGTGAAGGGGCGGGGGCGAGGGGTGGCGGCTGCAACTGGACAGGATTGAAATAAGTCGCAGAAACATGTACAATTAGTTAACTGCATGTTGGATAAATGTCTCCGTTGTATCCAGGACATCTTGAAGGACAAGTGACTTGAGAAGGCGCGGTCCATCATTTACCATCAGTACCTCCTAGGACATGCCGTCGTCACATTGTTGCCATCGGGAAGGAGAAACCGAGCGTAAATTAACTCACACAACAATGTAGTAACCGCTTCTACCTCTCTACCACCAGATTCCTAAATGAATATAAAACCCACGAACACTACTTCAATTGTTTTATTTTTCCGTTTCTCTCATTTTGCACTACTTATTTTAACATAACTGTTTAATAGACATTCATATTCTCAATGTAACTGAAAACTTATTTGCTATATTTATTTATCATCTAACTCATGCCGTAAAGGTAACTAATTATAATTAAACCTGACTCTGGTACATAGCAGAAAATTGGCGCTAGCAGAAGACATAGCAGAGGATGGTTTCAATCACTCTGCTACAGAATGTATTTGCAGTTGCTGTGGCATGAATGTTATATAATCTCGTGAGTGTGTGAGTGTGTGTGTGTGTGTGTGTGTGTGTGTGTGTGCGCGCGCGCGCGCGCGTGTGTGTGTGTGTGTGTATGTATATGTGTTAATTTTGTCTCTGTCGATGTCTGTGTCTGTATTTCTATATTCTGCATCAGTTCCTTCTGTTCCCTTTGAATTCACATCCACTTAACTTTCTTTCACTTTTCCCTTTTCACCTCCTCTTTTTCTCCATTCTTTCCTTCTTCCGTTCTTCCTGGAGCTCCCAGTCATTATCTGTTTGTCCTGGATACTTCATTCTCTCTGGCACCTTGTTCCCGATATTTCGCCAGTGAACACACACATAATTTTGGAGATATAAATTTATTTTTCCTGGAATATCATTATGGACACAATTTGAACCAGGAACTTTCATAATGGACTAGAGAAGTGCCCGTTTTTATCCACCCAAGAAAATTCGGTTATTAGGAATTCAACGAATTACCGACTCGACCAGCTCTACACTCGGCCGAAATCATGAATACATTCTGTTTCTCTGAAGGACGTCAATTTATTCGTAATTGGTTATTTGATAAATGGTGATGTCGCCGGAGCTGCAGTCGAGTACCAACCTTATCTTCAGAACACTCTATATGTTGCAATTCTTCCCCTCAAAGTAACAACAGAGGAGATGGGAGAGCGAATGAAAAATATTGTCAATTTGGAAGGACGATTAACACCAGCATCTGTTTTTCTTCTGTTTTATTTTGTCCTCTGTTTATAAAACAGTTTCGCTATTTTGGAATGAATCATTTTGTACCAGTGATTTAGCTGATGGCATAGATGGCTTTTTTGCTAAGTTTGCAGATCATACGAAGGTTGGTGAAGTGGCAGGTAGAGTTCAGGAAACAAGTAGGCTGCAGAAGGACTTAGACATATAAGAAGACTTGGCAAGAAGTTTGGAAATGAAATACAGTACTGGAAAATGCATGGTTATGCACTGTTATGGAAGAGATGAAAGTGCAGACTACTTTCGAAATGGGATTTAAAAAGTAAAGAGATGCAAAAGGACTTGGGAGTCACTGTGCAGAACCACCTAAAGGCTAACTTGTAGGTTGAGTTAGCGGTGAGGTGGGAAAATGTACTGTTAGTTTTCATCTCAAAAAATGTCGAAAATACAAGCAGGGACGTGATGCTGAGGATTTGTAAGACATGTCGTGGTTTCACATTAAGTATTATGAACGGTATTGGGCTCCTCTCAGAACAAAATTGTGCTGGCGTTGAAAAGGTTTCAACGAGGTTCAGAAGGAAGATTCCGGTAATGAGGGTGTTCATATGAAGAGAGGTTTGAAGGTTCTGGGCCTGTACACGCTGGAATTTGGAAGGATAATGTGAGATTTCATTGAAACCTTTCGAATGTTGATTGGCCACGACAGACTGGACGTGTAAATGATGCGTCTTATGGTAGCGGAAATATGACAAGAGGGCACAGTCGGGAGAGAGGGTGTCAGTTTACAATAGAAATATGGGGAAATTTATTTAGTAAAGAATGGGAAATTTATGGATTTGGTTACCACAGGCAGCTGTGGAGGCCAGGACGCTAGGTGAATTTAAGATAGACTTGACTGCATACGGGCATTAAAAGTTACAGAGAGAGGGCTGGGGAGCGGGACCGAAAGAAAATTAAAAGCAGCGATCAGCCATGATTAAATAGCGGAGCAGAATCGGTGGGGTAAAAGGCCTCATGCTGCTCCATTGACTTATGGCCTGATGGAAAAATGAATATGAATGACATCATACGTTGTTTTATGGTCCTTGATTAACCTGAAGGCAGTTGACTCACTGCAGAGACTCGAACATATTTTTAATGCTGTTTGAAGAATCGCCGTTGAATCTCGTAGAAAATGCATAGACCACAAGTATGCTCGAGTTTGCCATTTACCACCCTTTCCCTGCATAATTGGCATTCCGTGTAAGATGTTCCTTAATTGGTCATCCAACATTCACCTGACATATGGCATCATCAGCGCTCTCCTTTTTAATTTGTGAAATCCTCCATCTATTAATGGAATTGGTGGTTCTGAGCAAATTATTTGAATTTAGAACTTAATCAGCAAACGAGCAATGTTAATTAATCAACGTCCTATGTGACATTCTCCCAGACAGCGGTTTGTGATCAATAATGAGATTTTGGGACTCTGTGCTTTTGGTCTTCTAGCAGTTGCACTGCATTTCCAAAAATTGTGTTTTTTCAGCCCGCGGAGATTTAACCAATTGATTGTCTTCATTTGTACACGACCGGTTGTCTGAATTAGGTGCAAACATTATATTATCGAAGGTAGCAGCACTTCAACAAATGTGAGCAGTTGACTGCCGTAGCATCGAACGGTTGTGGATTTTTAATAAATGGGTGCGGAGTGACTGAATGTAAAATAGTAGATGTCCAACAGGAACTCCAGAAACGGCGTGGTGCTTTATAATGATCAATACTGTGAAATGCATTCTATGATTTCTACATCTAACACTGTTACGGACATCTGACTACGGCACCGAGTGTGCTGCTGGACGTTGAATTCCTCTCTCCTCTTTCGCTGTAATGTATTCTGTAGGAGGCGTCAAGTCTGTCTGTGATGTTGTGTCAGAGTGCACTGTATCTGTTGGAATCAGTCAATGTTCTGTTGTAAAGTCAGAGAGGTGCCAAATGTTGGAATAGGAAACAAACTCGGGAATACTGGAAACACTAAACCCGAAGCACTTGCAATGGAAGATAAATCAGTTAACCCTCGTGTCGGGGGTCTCTCTGACAACAGTTCTCAGGAGAGATACCTTCACTGTATTTCCACGTATTCTGTTATGCCTGGATCAGTGTTTCCAGCATTTTCTGTTTTTGTTCCGACTTTCGGATGTTCTGTAGCTGACAGGAATCTCCATGGAAGTTGTTGTGAGTCTAATGGAAAATCCTGCTAAAAATCTGAGATCAGCGGGGGGATTAAATAAAACGAGCAGAAGCTGAGTACGAACTTCACTCCAGGTGAGGTAAGGCTGGGTAAGTTCCTTTAATTAATCTAATTAGCTTAGGAGTAGGTAATGGAGGCAGCAGTTAGGTCAGTTGAGTGCTCCGTTTGCAGTATGTCGGAAGTCAGGGCGAGTACTGTAGTCCCTGATGACTAAACCTGCAAAAGGTGCATCCAGCTGCAGTTCCCGTGTTAGGAAACTAGAGCTGGAGCTGGATGAACTTCGGATCATTCGGGAGGCAGACGCAGAAATAGACAGGAGTTTCAGGGAGATAGTCACCCCTAGGAGTCAGGAGACAGGTAGTTGGATGACTGTCAGGAGAGGGAAGGGGAATAAACAGGACGAGCAGAGAACCCCTGTGGCCGTTCCCACCAACAATATGTATACAGTTTTGGATACTGTTGGTTGTGATACCCTATCAGGGACAAGTTGCAGTGGTTGCGTCCCTGGCACCGAGAATGGACCCTCAGCTCAGCAGGGAAAGAGGGAAAAGTGGAGAGCAGCAATGATAGGGGATTCGATAGTTAGGGGGAAAGATAGAAGGTTCTGTGGAAGAGATCGAGAATCCTGGATGGTCTGTCGCCTCCCTGGTGCCAGGGCCCGCGATACCTCAGATCGAGTTTTCAGTATTCTCAGGAGGGAGGGTGAACAGCTGGATGTCGTGGTCCACCTAGGGACCAATAACGTGGGTAGAAAGAGTGAGGAGGTCCTGAAAGATGAGTTTAGGGAGCTAGGTGCCAAGTTGAGGACAGGACCTCCAGGATAGCAAACTCAGGATTGCAACCAGTACCACGTGCAGGTGGGTTTGGAAATAATAAGATAGTGCAGATCAACGCGTGGCTGGAGACATGACCCAGGAGAGAGGGCTTCAGATTTATAGATATTTGGGTAGATTTTAAGGGAGGGTGGGATCTGTTCCGGCGGGACGGTTTACATTTGAATTGGAGGGGGACAGATATTCTTGCAGGTAGGTTTGCTAGGGAGGCTCCAGTGGATTTAAACAAGATACGAGGGGGTAGGGGAACCAGAGTGTATAAACAGATGTATGGGAGAAGGAAGAAAAAGAAAGGCAGTAAAGTTCTTTGTACTGTTAGCGATAAACAGAGAGGAAGAGGTGGAGAATTTCTTGAATGCATTTATTTTAATGCTAGGAGCATTGTAAGAAAGGTGGATGAGCTTAGAGAATGGATTGATACATGGAAATATGATGTAGCTATTAGTGAAACATGGTTGCAGGAAGGGTGTGTTTGGCAACTAAATATTCCTGGATTTGGTTGCTTCCGGTGTGATAGAATCGGAGGGACAAGAGCGGGAGGTGTTCCGTTGCTTGTCAGAGAAAATATTACAGCAGTTCGCTGGCAGGATAGATTAGAGGGCTCGTCTAGGGAGTCTATTTGGGTGGAATTGAGGAATGGGAAAGGTGTCCTAACACTTATAGGGGTGTATTATAGACCACATTATGGGGAGCGAGAATTGGTGGAGCAAATTTGCAAGGGGACAGCAGATACTTGTAGTAAGCACAGCGTTGTGATTGTGGGAGTTTTTAATGTTCCGCAAATAGACTGGAAAGACCATACTGTAAAAGGGATGGATGGTTTAGAGATTGTAAAATGTGTGCAGGATAGTTTTTTGCAGCAATACATAGAGGAACCAGCTAGAAAATCGGCGTGCTGGATCTTCTATTAGGAATGAAATAGGTCAGGTGATGGAGGTTTGTGTTGGGGAGCACTTCGGGTCCACTGATCACAATGCTTTTAGTTTCAATATAATTATTGAGAAGGATAGGACTGGACCGAGGGTTGAGATTTTTGATTGGGGAAAGGCTAACTTTGAGGAGATGCGAAAGGATTTAGGAGTGGATTGGGACAATTTGTTTTATGGGAAGGATGTAATAGAGTAATGGCGGTCATTTAAAGGTGAAATTTTGAGGGTGCAGAATCTTTATGTTCCTGTTAGGTTGAAAGGAAAGGTTAAAAGTGTGAGAGAGCCATGGTTTTCAAGGGATATTGGAAATTTGGTTATGAAAAAGAGAGATACCTACAATAAATATAGGCAGCATGGAGTAAATAAGGTGCTCGCAGAATATAAAGAATGTAAGAGGAATCTTCAGAAAGAAATCAGAAAAGCTAAAAGAAGATTCGAGGTTGCATTGGCAAGTAAGGTGAAAATAAATCTGAAGGGTTTCTACAGATATAATAAAAGCAAAAGGATAGTGAAGGATAAAATGGGTCCCTTAGAGAGTCAGAGTTGACAGCCGAAAGAGATGGGGGAGATTTTGAACAATTTATTTTCTTCGATATTCACTAAGGAGAAGGATACTGAATTGTGTTATGTAAGGGAAACGAGTAGGGAGGTTATGACAACTATGATTATTAAAAAAAAATTATGTACTGGCGCTTTAAAGGAATATAACAGTGGATAAAGCTTCAGGTCCTGACAAGCTATTCCCGAGGACCTTGAGGGAGGTTAGTGTACAAATAGCAGGCTCTGACAGAAATATTTCAAATGTCATTAGAAACAAGGATGGTGCCGGTGGATTGGCGTATTGCTCATGTGGTTCCATTGTTTATGAAGGGTTCTAAGAGTAAACCTCGCAATTATAGGCCTGTCAGTTTGACGTCAGTGGTGGGTAAATTAATGGAGAGTATTCTTTGAGATGGTATATATAATTATCTGGATAGACAGGGTCTGATTAAGAACAGTCAACATGGATTTGTGCGTGGAAGGACATGTTTGACAAATCTTATTAAATTTTTTGAAGAGGTTACGAGGAAAGTTGACGAGAGTAAAGAAGTGGATGTTGTTGATACAGGATTTACAACTGGGTATTGGGTGTTTTGCTTGACAGATTATTTAGATTGGGGGAGGTTAAAGAAAGGTCATCATATTTTGCGGTTGATAATAGGACCGCTCGCATCCACGATAGTGTTATTAGAGTAATATTGTTAAAACTGAAGATCAGTAATATTTTGATAATTCTGGGTTCCGTTTGGCTTGAAATGCCGATGTTGGGGCTCTGTGGAAATCGGGTTTTAATACAGCTTGTGTTGTAAAGTTTGTGCAAACAGTGTTATAAGGAATGGAAGATTTTTTTTAAAACTTGTGTTTTAAATTTTCTGTTTATAAATCAAAATGTGAGGTTCTATCTCTAAAACATAGTGTCGATTACAATCACCGTACTCGGTAAGCATGTTCACTCTCTATGTTTCCTGTGTTGAAATATATGGCTGAACGTAAGAGTGACTTGGAGAGCATATATTAAGTTTTGGAGGATAAATGTAAGCGTTGTGCGGCTGGTTATGACTGGGGCGCCTCCAGGGGTGTTCTATTGACAATGTATTGTGCTTTAAAACACTCTTGTCTGTAATATGAATGTATCATTTATGGAGAGACAGCTCGTTCGGATTTATATTGGTTGGTTGCTCTGCAGGCCAGTTCACTCGAATCTATTGTGGAACACTGGAATTACTAAATCACTACTATTGTTGGTTTTATAAAGGGAGATCGATATACGACTGGGAAACGATTTTCAGAAAAGGTTTTTACAGTGAAAGAATCAGCAGTTTTTGAACATTGAGAAACGTTATCATATTCGAAAGAGGGAGGGGCATTTTGTTAAATTGAGTAAGCGTGGTATTGGTGGTATGTTTTACAACTGGGTATTGAGTTATTTTGATTGGCCGACCATTTAGAGTGAGGGAGGGTAAAGAAGTGCCATCAGAGTGTGCAGTGGATAATGGAACCCCTCACAGCCAAGATAGCATTATTAGACCAATGATGTTCAATCTGAAGATTAATGATATTGTGATAATGTTTGTGTGGATTCCGTTTGTCTTACAGCCTTCCTGGTAAAGTGGGTGCAAACACTGTTATCAGCAATGGAAGAATAGTCTTTTGACTTGGGTTTGACATTATCTGTTTCTAAATCACAATGTGTGGTTTATACTCTGAAACATCGTGTGGATGGAATTGCCCTTACACTGCTTGGGTGTTCATTGTCTATGGCTCCTGTGTTTAAGTATTCGGAGTTATGGCTGGATCCAAGGCTAACTTGGAGAACACATAGAAAGTTTTCGGAGGAAAAATATAAGCAGGTTAATACATTTTTTCATAATGTGGCTGGGTATGACCGGGGCACTTTAAGGGTGTTCTATTGACAATTCATTGTGGTTTAATACACTCTTCTCTGGAGTATGGTTGCATGATTTATCGAGGGGCAGCTCGTTCTGTTTAATATCGGTGGGTTGTTCTACAGGCCAGAGCACTTCGAATCTGTAGTGTAACACTCCAGACTATAGCTAGAGACACATTGGAGTTTAATCAAGGTGAGATGCTGCTTGACCTGAGGAGAGAAAAACTGAGCCTTGTAAACTTTACTGTTTAATAGGGCGAGGGTGTCATATTTGATGTATTTGTTGTAATGGATTTTGGAATACATTAGCAGATTTGACAAATGAGTAATCTGCGAATTTGAGTGGGAGTAGGGTCTTGGAGGTTTGTGGACAATTGGCTTGGCCAGGAGATTCATCGTGGGGATTTCCAGATGTGCGAATGGATTTGAGATTACTGGAGGATAGGGAAATTATTGTAGGTAGTGAAAGGGTGTTTGGTGATTTACAGCAGCAGTATTTACCCTTTTTGCCTATCTTTACAGATGGTTCTAAGAACCAGTTTAGTAACTATGTGGGCTCACGGGTACTTATCAACAGGTTTAACCCTGAGATTGAAACGGCTGACTAATGGGTTGTCTGTCTATGCAAATGAATTATGGCTCTTATCAGCAGTCTGCAAATGGTTGAACCGGTTAAGCCAAACAGAGTAGTGATCTGCTCAGTCGCTGCCTCGGTACTGCAGAGACTGGAATGAAAGGGTTCAAGGAGACCTGATCTATTGTTGCAAGTTATTTTAATCTGTATGTTCTGAAGTGTGTGAGAATAGCTGTAGAAATTTCTCGGGCACCTGCAGATGCGGATGTATTGGATAATGAAAGTACACTTGATCATCATGCACGTACTAAGCCTGAGGTAGATATTATAGTTTATATGAGAATGTATGGTGCCAAATGTTATGTTTGGTTGCCTGGAATGAGAAAATGTCAGATTGTGAATAAGTACTGAACAGGGAGTTGGTACTGCAATTTGTTTCCATCAGTCCAGGGTTTGCACCTTTTGGAAGGGAAGATGTATGGTTTATCAGAGCAAGGTATTATTTGGAATGTGGGAAACTGTTTCCGTAATTAATGGGTAGATCTTGGGTGCCTCGCTTGCAGAACACTCTGGCGCCTGAGGCACGGACGGTTAAGTCGTGTACGGCCCTGGTGAGCTTTTTAATTGAAATGCATATTTATGTAGTATCTGAAGCCTGTCAAGCCTCCCTTCATAATCCATTTCGGTAGGTTGTGGAAATGCACCTTCCTGATAGGTACGAGCCAACTTTAGCACAAATGAAGAAGAGCTGATTCGATTGTAGAGTAAGGTAGCTTCACAGAGGGGTGGAAATGAGGTTTCCCATCTGGGAAGGGCAGAAATGACTAAACTGAAGTGGGGTCAGTCTGTACTTGCTGTACTATTGAAGAATGAGAGGTGATGTAATGGGCTACTTCTGTGATTTGAAGGCTGATGTGAAGGGATGAAGAAGCTGCCGGGTGGATCAATGAGCTGCTCCTTTGTCTCCATTATTACCATGCTTCTGTGAGAGTGGTCCGGTGAAGTCTGGTCAACCGGACAGCTCCCCGATTGTTGGTATCTGCCTCTTCTCTTCCAGCCTGCCCCCCGGTAACAGGGAGTTTCTGAATCTGCTATGTTCCAGAGAATAAAGTCCTCGTCTACGCAATCTCTCCGTGTAACCCAGACACCCAAATCTAGGCGACATCCTGGTACATCTTTTCTACACGTTTACTAGTTTAAGAATAAGTTTGCTAAAGTAGGTCAATCAAAACTCTATACAATACTCCAAATCAGCCCTCTCCAAGGACTTGTATTGTCATGGTGCGGTCCGAAGTCCACATTCCGGTTCAAGGCCGGTCCGCAAAATCCGGAATGCGGGTCCTCGGGCTGCCCTTTGTTTCTGTTGGAATTAACCATAAGCTCCTGATGCTCTACTTGTCGCCTGGGAATATAAGTGGCCCTGGGATTGAGTGTGGCCGGGGGTTGGGGTCGTCTTGTCAAGTTTCCCTGGGAGCAAACTGCTGGTGGAACGTTCGAACAGCCTCTTGCAATCTTTAGGCCGCGTTGGAGAACCACTGCTTCTTGGAACTTTGCTGTCAGTAGTCGGGGCTGTCATTGGGGTATGGATTCGGCCGTTTCCAGGGCCAACTGGGTGGCCGTCAGCCGCTTCGAGCTAGGTAGGGATGCGGTTGTTTCGGTAGCCAGCCAAGGTTGCTGGCCGTAATTGCGACTCGGAACAGCCCCGATGCAGAGATGTAACAGTCTGTTGTTCTTTTGTGCTTGCCTCTTCCTGTCCTCGCCCCGTGGTGTAAGTCAAGTGGATCTGCCGTTGCCCTGCGGAATGATCTGTCTTGTCAAGTCCTCGCCTCCGTGGAGTAAGTCAGGCCGTTCAGCCGTTGTCCTGCCTTTGGAATCTGTGTTGTCTTGTCTATGCCTGCATCGAGTAAGTCAGGCCGTTCTGCCTTTATCCGACGATTGGTCCTGCCCCACCTTGGTGTGGAGTGAAAGTTGAGTCCCGGCTTGTTGAAGGGTAAGTCCCAGCTCTATGTCTATGTTCTGTCCAGTCTCATGTTCGTGTCTTGTTAAAGAGGAGTCCCGGCTTGTCAAATGATACTCTCGGCTCTATGTTGACGTCAGCTCCTCGTCTGCCTCAACGCACAAGCCTCCGAGTTATGCTAGCCTCGAGCTCCAAGACCCCAACGAAGCCTACAGACTCGAGTTCCAAGACCCCAAGCCTCCAACCTCGAGCTCCCAAGGCCCCAAGACTCATGCCTCGAGCTCCAATTACCCAGCACTCGTCACGTCTTCGGATGGTTTGGGGTCCGAGCCCGAGTCTAGTCCTAGGTTCTGGGTTCAGGCTCGGAGTCCACCCCAGGCTCCTTGTTCCCAGTACCTCGTCCTGGTCCTGTTTCCCTAGCCTGGTCTACGACCTGTCCCGTCTTTTAGTTTTGTTCCGTACTGTTCCTGGTAGTTCAGCGTCTGTGCCTGCATTTGGATGCATTCCCAATGCCCCCCTTATGACATGCATGTCTGCAACATATCTACTCAACTCTTATACTCTGTAACATGTATGATGAAGGCCCCAGGTCAAACTGCATCTTCACGGGTGGATCTGCCTGAGATGTCTCTGTCAGTGAACAATGCATTAATAGTCCCCAGTCCCCCAAAAGCCCGACCGTTCACTGGATCATTCCTATTCTGGTGTGATCTCCCAAACTGTATTGAATGACATTTTCCAATCTTTAGGCCTATCTGATGAAGTTCTCGCAAGTTTCTCTTGACTCTCTACACTATCCACAGCAAATCTGTTTTAGTATCTTTTGTACTCTTACTAGCTATGCTTTCTGCACTCACAAACAAATTGTTTAAATAAATTGCAGATACCTCACATTGTAGCGCCAACTCCAGTGGGGCACCACTTGACACAGACGCCCATTCTGGGACAGAACCCTCAACATTCACCCTCTGTTCCTGTCACTGTAACAAATATGAAACCAAGCAGCTATCTCCCCTGGATAACATCTTCCTGATCTAACATTTCAGACGAGTGTCAAAGACCTTTCTAATGCCCA
Organism: Hemitrygon akajei; assembly: GCF_048418815.1. NCBI lineage: Eukaryota > Metazoa > Chordata > Chondrichthyes > Myliobatiformes > Dasyatidae > Hemitrygon > Hemitrygon akajei. Next base: position 20,770,445 of record NC_133151.1, read on the forward strand.
TAGACAACATCGACAATCCCAGCCTCATCTGCGCTCTTCTGAACCTCCTCGAAGAGCTACAAGACATCACTTCCCTTACATGACGCTGCGCTAACTGTCCTGAACGGATCAAGTGTTGGTATATGTCTGTATATGTTGGTCCGTCAGAGACCCCTCGAGCAATTTACCCAACGACGATATCAGACTATCCGGGCTATAGTTACATGACTAGTTTTCACGACCCTTGTAAAACAATTGTACTGCAATAGAGAACAAGACAGAAGAGCAGAATGAATCCATCGTCCAAATGAGTATACTCTTCTGTGCCATCGCGGTTGATTCATTAACACTGTCAAACGCATTTTCCTACCTTACTCTTCCTCTGTTACCAATAAAAAAATCTTTTACCGTCCGATTTAAAAATACCCAATGACTTAACACCCACAGCCATATATGGCAATGAATTCCAAAGATTCACCACACTCTCGCTAAAGAAATTCCTCACCTGATCACAAGGGATATCCCCTTATATTCTGAGGCTAAGCTCTCTGCTCCTGAACTCTCTCAGTATCGGAAATATCGTCTCATGTTCACTCTATCTGGGCCTTTCAATATTCATAGGTTTCAGTTAGATCGCCACCCCGCCCCGCCCGCCCACCCCACTTATTACTATAGACTTCAGCGATTAAAGGCCAAGGCCAAGGTCCTAAAATATTAACCCTTTCTGTCAGGTGATAACTCTTTTGAACCTATTCTGGACTCTCTTCAAATCCAACATGTCCCTTCATAGGAAAGGGCTCCACACTGTTCACAATACTCCAAATAAGGAATGACCAATGCCTTTTAAATCCAGAGCATTATATCCTTGCTTTGATATAATGTTCTCTTGAAAAGAATGCTAACATTGAATTTGTCTTCCTTACGGCCAACTCAACCTGCAGACTACCGTTTATGGAATGTTGAATTAGGAAACAAAGTGTCTTTGAACCTCTGAGTTCTCAATAGGCTCATTGCTTACAAATATAGTCCCTATGAGAAGTATTTCTTCCCCTCATTTTTCAGGTTTTCGTGTTTTATTGTTTTACAGCATTGAATCATAGTGGATTTAATTTGTCTTTTTTGACACTGATCAAAAGAAAAGGAATAATTTGTGTCAAAGTGAACAACAGAGAGACAAGGGCCTGAAATATTTAGGAATCTGGGCAAAATGTTCAGAAGTTAGAACACCGGTTTGGTGCTCTCAGGATTTCTTCCTCTATCACGTGCTTCTGGGATAAGAGATCGTAAGGTAGTAGAGTTAAATGTGTGGCTAGCAATCTGATACAGAAGGGAGGGCATCAGGTACATAGATCATTGGGCCCTCCTCCAGGATAGATCAGACTGTTCCAACGAGGATGGGTTACGCCTGCGCTGAAGGCAAACGTGCATTTTCAAGGGTAAGGAGGGATTGGTATAAGGAGGGTGAGGGAACAAATATTTTCACAGCGAGGTTTGCGGGAGCTACTCCGGTAGAGGTTTAACATGTGGCAAGCGTGGTGGACTGCTGGGACGCAGAGCTACGGGTCAGTAGGTATCTTTGAGCAGTAGGATGAAACGAGGTTGAAGAACGCCAAACGAAAGTCAGATGCAACCATGTTAATGAGTCCAGTGACACCGAAGGGCAGAAGTGAATTTCTTTCAGTACAGGGTGTAGAACAGTTAAGGCCGTCACACGTAGAAGCTGGATGAGAACATGACAACTCTGTTTGGCCACTGACGTCCAGCACCAGCCTTTTTTCTATACAGATAAAGACATGTCACTGTGAAAACAAGGGCGAACACAGACCATACTCAGCCCGCTGTGTACACCGGGCACTTGCAACATTGGAAGAACACAGACCTATGCAAAAGCAGCTCTGGACTGCATGCACATTGTGCAGTATAGGTCAAACATTACACAGTAGCGAGTCGACCAATTACAAACCAAACACAGTAATGCAGACAGACAAACTACCAGAACATAGCATGGTGAGGAAGCAGAGCGTTATCTTTAATACAAACATGCCCTGCACGTGAGACTGCACAGGAACCGTCAGCGGTTGACTACAGGTACAATGAAATTTACAATATCTAGATCTTGACTACCAAGACAAAGACCTACGAAACACTCGGCAGTATTAAATTGCACATGGATCTGAACACACCTTACGTTTTACCCACGGTTGAACAATAGAACTACCCGAGTGGTTCAAGGACTGAGACTTGTACAACTCTGTCATTGGACTGCAATTCATGGGCATCACCAATCACGTCGATCCAACTGTGAATAGAAAAGTAACTGAGAGTTAATAAAGGGAAACTAGAGTGAATCTGCAGATGCTGGAAATAAATAAAAAACAGAAAATGCTGGCAGAGCTCAGCAGGCCAGACAGCATCTATGGGAGGAGCTAGTGACGAGGTTTCGGTCCGAAACCCTTCATCAGGAGTGAAGTAACATGGAATGGTCGAGGGGGGGATAAGAAGTGCGAGGAGGGATGAAGTAGAGAGCTGGGAAGTAGGGAAATGGGCTGGGAGAAGGTGGAGAATTATGGAAAATAAAAGAGAAAGAAAGAAAGGTAGGGCTGGCTTGGGAGATTATAGTGAGGGGGAAAAAGGGAAAAACACCAGCGCTCAGTCCTCCAGCAGTGGCGGGATCTCCCTATGGCCACACACTTCAATTCCACAGACCACTCCCACTCCGATTTGTCTGCCCATGGCCTCCTCTACCATCAAGATGAGGCCACACGCAGGTCGATGGATCAATACCTTATCTCCAGCCTAGGTAGCCTCCTACCTGCCGGCATGAACATTAAACTCACAGAACTCCGTTGATATCGCTGCCCCCCCCCCACTTACCCAACCCCTATCTATAATTTTAGTCTGGTTCTCTTTCTCTCTGTTTTCCCCCTCACTATAATCTTCCCCCAGTCCTACCTTTCTTTCTGTTTTATTTCCCATAATTCTACACCTTCCCACTTGCCCATTTCCCTCCAGCCTATCACTTTCCCAGCTCTCTACGTCAACCCTCAAAGACTTGTCATCCCCACTCGACCATCCCATGTTACTTCACTCCTGAAGAAGGATTACGGTCCGAAACGTCGTCACTACCTCCTCCCATAGATGCTGTCTGGGCTGCAGAGTTCTGCCAGCATTTTGTGTTTTTAACAAAGGGAAATCTGGAGATGTTGTGCTCTTCAATTTGCAAAGAGTTGTGAAGTTCCAGCAGGAGAAAAGGAAACGAAAATGTAGGCAGGTCATAGAAATTGTTGGCATCCTGGAAAGGTCTCTCAGTTTTTAGGCCTATACTATACAAGTTTGTGCAGATAAAGCACGTTGTCCAAAACGTTGAGAAACTGCTACACGGAGCGACTGGCGGCGAACCCAAGTGCTGGGCACGCACAAGGGTATAGGGTTGAGAGGTATTTGCACAGTCATGAACGTGGAAGAATAACCAGGAGGAAACTTGACACAGAGCTCTGATACAGAATCTTGGCACTGAGACGGGGTTTTCATGGAATAACTTGAAACTAGAGCTGAACTTAGAACTGACAGTTTCAAGCGGCCCTGAAACGAAGTTATCGCAGGGGAATAGACCAATAAACTGCCGACCAGTAGTTGTGACGCCAGGGCTCTTATACTGCAGTCTTTGATGAAAACCGGGTGAGCTGTATGAAGTGAACAAGCAGCAATCGGGAATCTAACGACTGGAATTCAAGCATAGTCAAGGATATGGGAGCGAGATGGGATACAACCATGCGTGACCATGTCAGAAACTGGTCTAGATGTACAGTGGAGAATATCCTGACTGGTTCCATCATGATCTTGTATAGCAACACCAATGCACTTGAATGAAATAGCCAATGAAAAGATATAGATGCAGCCAGTCCATCACAGTTCTTGCCCCACTCAACACTGACCACATCTACAAGGAGCGCTGTCACAGAAAAGCAGCATCCATCATCAAGGATCCACATCCAGGATTTGCTCGCTTCTCAATGCTGCCATCCGGAAGGAGTATGGGATCTCTTGGTTTCCATAACCCTCGGCTGAGGAATAACTATTAACGTCAACGACCAGACTTTTGAAACAGAGTGAATAATTTCACTCGCACTGACAATGAAGGCTGAATACAACTATGAGATTCGTCTTCTTCTGATTGCCATTAAATGCGGAGGAACGGCAATATGAAATTGCTTGAATGAAAATACCTTATCGCCACTCAGTTGTACGAAAAGATAAGAAATATAACTCGGAAACCCCAAAACAAGAACGCCACCCTCGCATAAAACTAAAGATCGCCCGCCCAAACACAGCATCTAAAATACCAAACCCCTAATGCCAAACTCCTCCTACACAGAAAACATGAAAAATAACATCAATCCCCCAAACTCATCTCTTGCACATAAAAATCTAACAGATCATTCATACGGGGAAACGGCAACAAATATATTAGACCCCAAATCCTAAATCCCACCGCCAAAAAAATAATAATATGATATCACATCAAAGCAAACACAAATAAAAACCTAAAGGAGACCAATATTAAATACAGTCCACACCAATTAACTTGTATTTCTTGGAATTTCGATAGTATCCTCTGTCAGCATCGCGGAGAACGACAGATCGTACCTAGTCCTTCTGTGAGGCCCCCATACGCGGCATTTTGACCTTTCCTCGAGGAGGCATCCCCATTTCCGTTCCAATGCGTTCTCCAATGGGGAGTAACCAAAATTGTCACATGCTTTCCAATGCATACTTTCATAAACGGACACCTCACTAACAGAATAAACAACGAGGTTCCACCGAGACTCGAACTCGGATTGCTGGATTCAGAGTCCAGAGTGCTCACCATTACACCATGGAACCACATGTGTTTACTGCGAACGGCCATAAGAAAATGAGTCCAGGGTAGTATGTGGTAAGATGTGTGAACTTTAGCAATGAATTCATTTTAAACTTTGCATTTCGTAGGGATAGTCTCACGAGGATAGATTATATAACACAATGCTTTTCTCTTTGGAGAGAAGAATAATAGGCAACGAAAAATACAACACAAAAATAAAACAACTGAAAGAGCCCAATATTATCTACAGTCGACACCAGCAATCACATAGGTCTCGGAATTTCAAAAACATCCTCTTTCAGCGTCAAGGGAAGCGACAGCGCCAACTCAGTCCTTCCGTGGTGCCTCCCTCCACCGAGACCCAGCCTCCCGACCTTCCGCCAATGCGGTGTATTGACTTTCGCCTGAATTGGGGAGTGATTAAAATTATCACTTACAATCCAGTGCGTGTGTTTACAAATGGACTGCACAACTGACGGAATAAAGAATGAGGTCTCACCGAGACTCGAACTCGGATTGCTGGATTCAAAGTCCAGAGTGCTCACCTTTACACCATGGGACCACATGCACTCACGGTAAGCGATCACCAGAAGATGAATATTAGCATAATATGTGGTGACACGTGTAAACTTTGATAGTAAATTTACGTTGAACTTCATAGCCGATGTGTTGTAAGGACAGGTTGAGGAACGGAGCAGTTTTCTCTTTCGAGGGAACCAGTATGAGAGGTGATTTAAAAAAGGTATACAAGATGATTGTGGGCATATATCGAGTAGACAGCCAAATCATTTTACCTGGGGTGGAAGTGGCAAAGACGAGGGTTGGTAATGTTAAGGTGATTGGATGAATCTATAACAGCGAGGGTTGTCTTAAGTTATGTTTTACTCACAGAAAATGGATGGAAGTCGCAGCCAAGGATACAGTTAGAAGCAGATACATTGGAGACATTTCGGAGACTTGCATTGGGGCATGAACCTTTTAAATGATGATCTTCTGTGGGAGATTATTATGAAAACCGTCATCTCCAAGTAAGAAGATGAATGAATACAAATTTAGAAAAAAGGTATTTACAGCAGAATTGGGTAGGATCAATAGAGAGTAGTCTGTGAACAGATGTTATTGGTTAAGTCGATGTATGACATGTGAGTCACATAAAGTCCAGCTGATGAGAATTCAGGATTTCCCTGTCCTTTGAGCAAGGTAGAGAAGGAAGGGGACATTCAGGAACATAGCGTGATGACAGAAAATGTATTCTGTTAAGAGTAAGAGGTGTGATACTTAAGATTTAGGAAGATGAAATCGGAAAGGGCATTGGAGGGATATGGGAAGCAAGTGACAAATCACACTGTGAATCAGGAGATTGAACTTTGATCAGAAAATGTCTTCAGTGAGGTATCAATGAGAATCACAAGTGATATTTTACAGATACTAAAAAACAACTGTATACTTACTAGGCAGAGGACAGGGCCACTCGAGGACAAAGAAAGGAGTTTCGGCATGCGGCCAACGTTGGCATGTGAAGTAGAAATTGAAAAGTCTGAATTCATTGGTGTTCATTCAGAGAAGGACATGGAGAAAGTGAGATCAGGAAGCGATTATGATGATATATCCAGATGTGTTGATTGTAAGGTGGAGGTGGTGGGGTCTCTCAAAGCACAATAGGTGTGTAAATCCTCTGGGGGATTTAGTCTGTTGGGTGAGACACATCACAAGCTGGGTTATTTAAACTGCCGGCACCGTTCTGTAAGCACACACATCTTATCAACATGTAGCGCCGAGCTGCAAGGTGAAGGGGGATGTCTACCTCCATTATAAACGCGGACGGCCTATGTAAATGTAGAGGAACAGTCAGTAGTTGACTACATGGACGGTGAAATTTACAATATCTAGAGTTTTGCCACTAGGACTCAGACCCATAAAACTCTCAACTGTACAGTGAGCACATTGACCTGTACACAAACAGCATTGTTCAACCCCAGCAGGTCAAGGACAGAGATCTGTACAAAAATGACACTGGATGTACAAGTGGGTATTGGGTGTTTTGCTTGGCAGGTCATTTAGAGTGTGGGAGGTTAAAGAACGGTCATCATAATTTGCGGTTGATAATAGGACCGCTCGCATCCACGATAGGGTTATTAAGGTAATATTGTTTATTCTGAAGATTAATAATATTTTGATAATTTTGCGCTCCATTTGCATTGTTTTGCCGATGTTGGGCCTCTGTGGAAATAGGGATGTAATACAGCCTGTGTTGTAACGCTTGTACAAAAGGTGTTATAGGTAATGGAAGATTTTATTTTAACTTGTGTTTTAAATTTTCGTTTTATAACTCAAAATGTGAGGTTCTATCTCTAAAACATAGTGTGGATTAAAATCATCGTACTCTGTAAATATGTTCACTCTCTATGTTTCCTGTGTTTAAGTACATGGCTGGACGTAACAGCGACTTGGAAAGCATATATCAAGTTTTTGCTGGTGAATGCAAGTGTTGTGCGGCTGGTTATGACTGGGGCGCTTCCAGGGGTGTTCTATTGACAATGTATTGTGCTTTAAAAAACTCTTATTTGTAATATGGTTGTGTCATTTATGGAGAGACAGCTCGTTCGGTTAAATATTGGTTGGTCGTTCTGCAGGCCAGTTTCCTGGAAGCTGTTGTGGAACACTCTGGAATTACTAAATCACCACCATTGTTGGTTTTATAAAGGGAGATCGATAAATGACTGGGAAACGATTTTCAGAAAGGTTTTCACAGTGAAAGAATCAGCAGTTTTTAAACGTTGAAAAACTTTATCATATCTGAAAGAGGGAGGGGAATTTTATTGAATTCAGTAAACATTGTATTGGTGGTATGCTTTACAACTGGGTATTGAGTTATTTTGATTGGCCGATCATTTAGAGTGAGGGAGGGTAAAGAAGTGCCATCAGAGTGTGCAGTGGATAATGGAACCCCTCACAGCCAAGATAGCATTATTAGACCAATGATGTTCAATCTGAAGATTAATGATATTTTGATAATGTTTGTGTGGATTCCGTTTGTCTTACAGCCTTCCTGGTAAAGTGGGTGCAAACACTGTTATCAGCAAAGGAAGAATAGTCTTTTGACTTGGGTTTGACATTATCTGTTTCTAAATCAAAATGTGTGGTTTATACTCTGAAACATTGTGTGGTTGAATTTGCCCTTACACTGCCTGGGTGTTAATTGTCTATGGCTCCTGTGTTTAAGTATTCGGAGTTATGGCTAGATCCAAGGCTAACTTGGAGAACACGTAGAAAGTTTTCGTAGCAAAAATGTACGCAGGTCAACACATTTCTTCATTGTGTGGCTGGGTATGACTGGGGCACTTCAAGGGGTATTCTATTGACATTCATTGTGCTTTAATACACTCTTCTCTGGAATATGGTTGCATAATTTATCGAGAAGCAGCTCGTTCAGTTTCATATCGGTTAGATTTTCCACAGGCCAGAGCACTTCGAATCTGCAGTGGAACACTCCGCGCCACAGCTAGAGACACACTGGAGTTTAATCAAGGTGAGATTCTGCCTGACCTGCGGAGAGAAAAACTGAGCCTTGTAAACTTTACTGTTTAAAGGGGTGATGGTGTCACTTTTGATGTATTTGTTGTAAAGGATTTTGGAATATGCTTGCAGATTTGACAAATGGATAATTTGAGAATATGTGTGGGAGTATGGTCTTGGAGGTTTGTGGACAATTGACCTGGCCAGGAGTTTCATTGTGGAAATTTCCAGATGTGCGAATGGATTTGAGATTGCCGGAGGATAGAGAAATTATTGTAGGTAGTGAAAGGGTGTTTGGTGATTTACCGCAGCAGTATTTACCCTTTTTGCCTATCTTTACAGATGGTTCTAAGAACCAGTTTAGTAACTGCCGTGGGCTCAGGGGTACTTATCACTAGGTTTAACCCTGAGGTTGGAAACGGCTGACTAATGGTTTATCTGTCTATGCAGCAGAAATTATGGCTCTTATCAGTAGTCTGCAATTGGTTGAACCGGTTATGCCAAACAGAGAAGTGATCTGCTCAGACTCTGCCTCGGTACTGCAGATACTGGAATGAAAGAGTTCAAGGAGACCTGATCTATAGTTGCAAGGTATTATAATCTATATGTTCTGGAGTGTGTGGGAATAGCTATAGAGATTTCCAGGGCACCTGCACTGGTAGATATTATTGAGGTATATATTGAGGTAGATATTATAGTTTATATGCGAATGTACGGTGCCAAATGTTGCGTTTGCTTGCCTGGAATGAGGAAATGTCAGATTGTGAATAAGTATTGAACAGGGAGTTGGCATTGCAATTTGTTTCCATCAGTCCAGGGTTTGCACCTTTTGGGAGGGAAGATGTATGGTTTATGAGAGCCAGGTATTATTTGGAATGTGGGAAGCTGTTTCCGTAATTAATGGGCAGATTTGGGTCCCTAGCTTGCAGAACACTCTGGCGCCTGAGGCACGGACGGTTACGTCGTGTAGGGCCCCAGTGAGCTTTTTAATTGAAATACATATTTATCTAATATCTGAAGCCTGTCAAGCGTCCCTTAATAATCCATTACGGTAGGTTGTGGCAATGCACCTTCCTGAGAGGTACGAGCCAACTTTAGCACAAATGAAGAAGAGCTGATTCGATTGTAGAGTAAGGAATAACTTCAAAAAGGGGTGGAAATGAGGTTTCCCATCCGGGAAGGGCAGAAATGACTGAACTGAAGTGGGGTCAGTCTGTACTTGCTGTACTATTGAAGAATGAGAGGTGATGTAATGGCCTGCTTCTGTGATTTGAAGGCTGATGTGAAGGGGTGAAGAAGCGGCCGAGTGGATCAATGAGCTGCTCCTTAGTCTCCATTATTACCATGCTTCTGTGGAGTGGTCTGGTGAAGTCTGCTCAGCCGGACTGCTCCCCCACTGTTGGGATCTGCCTCTTCTCTTCCAGCCTGCCACCCCGGTAACAGGGAGTGTCTGAATCTGCTATGTTCCAGAGAATAAAGTCCTCGTCTACGCAACCTCTCCTTGTAACCCAGACACCCAAGTCCAGGTATCATCCTGGTACATCTTTTCTACACGTTTTCTAGTTTAAGAAGAAGTTTGCTAAACTAGGTCAATCAAAACTCTATACAATACTCCAAATCAGCCCTCTCCAAGGACTTGTATTGTCATGGTCCGGTCCGAAGTCCACATTCCTGTTCAATGTCCAGTCCGCGAAATCCGGAATGCGGGTCCTCGGTCTGCCCTTTGTTTCTGTTGGAATTAACCATAAGCTCCTAATGCTCTACTAGTCGCCTGGGAATATAAGTGGCCCTGGGATTGATTGTGGCCGGGGGGTGGGGTCGTCTTGTCAAGTTTCCCTTGGAGCAAACGGCTGGTGCAATGTTAGAACAGGCACTTGCCATCTTTAGGCCGCGTTGGAGAACCACTGCTTCTTGGAACTTTGCTGTCAGTAGTCGGGGCTGTCATTGCTGTATGGATTCGGCCTTTTCCAGGGCCAGCTGGGTGGCCGTCGGCGGCTCCGAGCTAGGTAGGGATGCGGTTGTTTCCGTAGCCAGCCAAAGTTGCTGGCCGTAACTGCGACTCGGAACAGCCCCGATGCAGAGATGTAACAGTCTGTTGTTCTTTTGTGTTTGCCTCTTCCTGTCCTCGCCCCGTGGTGTAAGTCAAGTGGATCTGCCGTTGCCCTGCGGGATGATCTGTCTTGTCAAGTCCTCGCCTCCGTGGAGTAAGTCAGGCCGTTCAGCCGTTGTCCTGCCTTGGGAATCTGTGTTGTCTTGTCTATGCCTCCGTCGAGTAAGTCAGGCCGTTCTGCTTTTATCCGACGATTGGTCCTGCCCCACCTTGGTGTGGAGTGAAAGTTGAGTCCCGGCTAGTCGAAGGGTAAGTCCCAGCTCTATGTCTATGTTCTGTCCAGTCTCATGTTCGTGTCTTGTTAAAGAGGAGTCCCGGCTTGTCGACTGATTCTCCCGGCTCGATGTTGATGTCAGCTCCTAGTCTGCCTCAAAGCACCAGCCTCCGAGTTATGCTAGCCTCGAGCTCCAAGAAACCAAGGAAACCTCCAGCCTCGAGCTCCAAGACCCCAACGAAGCCTACAGACTCTAGCTCCAAGAACCCAAGCCTCCAGCCTCGAGCTCCCAAGGCCCCAAGACTCATGCCTCGAGTTCAAAATACCCAGCCCTCGTCACGTCTTCGGCTGGTTTGGGGTCCGTGCCCGAGTCTAGTCCTAGGTTCTGGGTTCTGGCTCGGAGTCAACCCCAGGCTCCTTGTTCCCAGTAGCTCGTCCTGGTTCTGTTTCCCTAGCCTGGTCTGCGACCTGTCCCGTCTTTTAGTTTTGTTCCGTACTGTTCCTGGTAGTTCAGCGTCTGTGCCTGCATTTCGATGCATTCCCAGCACCCCCCTTATGACATGTATGTCTGCAACATATCTTCTCAACTCTTATACTCTGTAACACGAATGATGAAGTCCCCAGGTCAAACTGCACTTTCACCAGTGGATCTGCCTGAGATGTCTCTGTCAGTGAACCATGCATTAATAGTCCCCAGTCCCCCAAAGGCCCGACCCGTCACTGGATCATTCCTATTCTGGTGTGATCTCCCAAACTGTATTGAATGACATTTTCCAATCTTTAGGCCTATCTGATGAAGTTCTCGCAAGTTTCTCTTGACTCTCTACACTATCCACAGCAAATCTGTTTTAGTATCTTTTGTACTCTTACTAACTATGCTTTCTGCACTCACAAACAAATTGTTTAAATAAATTGCAGATACCCCACATTGAAGCGCCAACTCCAGTGGGGCACCGCTTGACACAGACGCCCATTCTGGGACAGAACCCTCAACATTCACCCTCTGTTCCTGTCACTGTAACAAATATGAAACCAAGCAGCTATCTCCCCTGGCTAACATCTTCCCGATCTAACATTCCAGACGAGTGTCAAAGACCTTTCTAATGCCCATAGACAACTTCGACAATCCCAGCCTCATCTGCGCTCTTGTGAACCTCCTCGAAGAGCTACAAGACATCACTTCCCTTACATGACGCTGCGCTGACTGTCCTGAATCGGATCAAATGTTGGTATATGTTTGTATATGTTGGTCCGTCAGAGACCCCTCGAGCAATTTACCCAACGACGATATCAGACTATCCGGGCTATAGTTACATGACTAGTTTTCACGACCTTTGTTAAACAATTGTACTGCAATAGAGAACAAGACAGAAGAGCAGAATGAAACCATCGTCCAAATGAGTATACTCTACTGTGCCATCGCGGTTGATTCATTAACACTGTCAAACGCATTTTCTTATCTTACTCTTCCTCTGTTACCAATAAAAAAATCTTTTACCCTCCGATTTAAAAATACCCAATGAGTTAACACCCACAGCCATATATGGCAATGAATTCCAAAGATTCACCACACTCTCGCTAAAGAAATTCCTCACCTGATCTCAAGGGATATCCCCTTATATTCTGAGGCTAAGCTCTCTGCTCCTGAACTCCCTCAGTATAGGAAATAACGTCTCATGTTCACTCTATCTGGGCCTTTCAATATTCATAGGTTTCAGTTAGATCGCCACCCCGCCCCGCCTGCCCACCCCACTTATTACTATAGACTTCAGCGATTAAAGGCCAAGGCCAAGGTCCTAAAATATTAACCCTTTCAGTCATGTGATAACTCTTTTGAACCTATTCTGGACTCTCTTCAAATCCAACATGTCCCTTCATAGGAAAGGGCTCCACACTGTTCACAATACTCCAAATAAGGAATGACCAATGCCTTTTAAATCCAGAGCATTATATCCTTGCTTTGATACTATGTTCTCTTGAAAAGAATGCTAACTTTGAATTTGTCTTCCTTACGGCCAACTCATCCTGCTGATTACCGTTTAGGGAATGTTGAATTAGGACACAAAGTGTCCTTGAACCTCTGAGTTCTCTTTAGGCTCATTGCTTACAAATATAGTCCCTATGAGAAGTATTTCTTCCCCTCATTTTTCAGGTTTTCATGTTTTATTGTTTTACAGCATTGAATCATAGTGGATTTAAGTTGTCTTGTTTGACACTGATCAAAAGAAAAGGAATAATTTGTGTCAAAGTGAACAACAGAGAGACAAGGGCCTGAAATATTTAGGAATCTTGGCAAAATGTTCAGAAGTTAGAAAACCGATTTGGTGCTCTCAGGATTTCTTCCACTATCACGTGCTTCTGGGATAAGAGATCGTAAGGTAGTAGAGTTAAATGTGTGGCTAGCAATCTGATGCAGAAGGGAGGGCATCAGGTACATAGATCATTGGGCCGTCCTCCAGGATAGATGGGACTGTTCCAACGAGGTTGGGTTACGCCTGCGTTGAAGGCAAACGTGCATTTTCAAGGGTAAGGAGGGATTGGTATAAGGAGGGTGAGGGAACAAATATTTTCACAGCGAGGTTTGCGGGAGCTACTCAGGTAGAGGTTTAACATGTGGCAAGCCTGGTGGACTGCTGGGCAGCAGAGCTACGGGTCAGTAGGTATCTTTGAGCAGTAGGATGAAACGAGGTTGAAGAACGCCAAACGAAAGTCAGATGCAACCATGTTAATAAGCCCAGTGACACCGAAGGGCAGAAGTGAATTTCTTTCAGTACAGTGTGTAGAACAGTTAAGGCAGTCGCACGTAGAAGCTGGATGAGAACATGAGAACTCTGTTCGGCCACTGACGTCCAGCACCAGCCTTTTTTCTATACAGATAAAGACATTTCACTGTGAAAACAAGGGCGAACACAGACCATACTCAGCCCGCTGTGTACCCCGGGCACTTGCAACATTGGAAGAGGACAGACCTATGCAAAAGCAGCTCGGGACTGCATGCACATTGTGCAGTATAGGTCAAACATTACACAGTAGCGAGTCGACCAATTACAAACCAAACACAGTAATGCAGACAGACAAACTTCCACAACATAGCATGGTGAGGAAGCAGAGCGTTATCTTTAATACAAACATGCCCTGCACGTGAGACTGCACAGGAACCGTCAGTAGTTGACTACAGGTACAATGAAATTTACAATATCTAGATCTTGACTACCAGGACAAAGACCTACGAAACTCTCGGTAGTATTAAATTGCACATGGATCTGAACACACCTTACGTTTTACCCACGGTTGCCAATAGCACTACCCGAGTGCTTCAACGACTGAGACTTGTACAACTCTGTCATTGGTCTGCAATTCATGGGCACCACAAATCACCTCCTTCCAACTGTGAAGATAAAAGTAACTGAGAGATAATAAAGGGAAACAAGAGTGAATCTGTAGATGCTGGAAATAAATAAAAAAACAGAAAATGCTGGCAGAGCTCAGCAGGCCAGACAGCATCTATGGGAGGAGGTAGTGACGAGGTTTCGGTCCGAAACCCTTCATCAGGAGTGAAGTAGCACTCGTGGGGGGATAAGAAGTGGGCGGAGGGATGAAGTAGAGTGCTGGGAAGTGATAGGCTGTAGGGAAATAGGCTGGAAGAAGGTGGAGAATTATGGGAAATAAAAGAGAAAGAAAGAAAGGTAGGGCTGGCTTGGGAGATTATAGTGAGGGGGGAAAAGGGAAAAACACCAGCGCTCAGTCCTCCAGCAGTGGCGGGATCTCCCTATGGCCACACACTTCAATTCCACAGACCACTCCCACTCCGATATGTCTGCCCATGGCCTCCTCTACCATTAAGATGAGGCCACACGCAGGTCGATGGATCAATACCTTATCTCCAGCCTAGGTAGCCTCCTACCTTCCGGCATGAACATTAAACTTATAGAACTCCGTTGATATCGCTGCCACCCCCCCCCCCCCCCCACTTATCCAATCCCTATCTATAATTTTAGTCTGGTTCTCTCTCTCTCTTTTTTCCCCCTCACTATAATCTTCCCCCAGTCCTACCTTTTTTATTTCCCATAATTCTACACCTTTCCACTTGCCCATTTCCCTCCAGCCTATCACTTCCCAGCTCTCTACTTCAACCCTCACCGACTTGTCATCCCCACTCGACCATTCAATGTTACTTCACTCCTGATGAAGGATTACGGTCCGAAACGTCGTCACTACCTCCTCCCATAGATGCTGTCTGGGCTGCAGACTTCTGCCAGCATTTTGTGTTTTTAACAAAGGGAAATCTGGAGATGTTGTGCTTTTCAATTTGCAAAGAGTTGTGAAGTTCCAGCAGGAGGAAAGGAAACGGAAACGTAGGCAGGTCATAGAAATTGTTGGCATCCTGGAAAGGTCTCTCAGTTTTTAGGCCTATACTATACAAGTTTGTGCAGATAAAGCACGTTGTCCAAAACGTTGAGAAACTGCTACACGGAGCGACTGGCGGCGAAACCAAGTGCTGGACAGGCACAAGGCTATAGGGTTGAGAGGTATTTGCACAGTCGCGAACGTGGAAAAATAACCAGGAGGAATCTTGACACAGAGCTCTGATATAGAATCTTGACAGTGAGACGGGGTTTTCATGAAATAACTTGAAACTAGAGCTGAACTTAGAACTGACAGTTTCAAGCGGCCCTGAAACGAAGTTATCGCAGGGGAATAGACCAATAAACTGCCGACCAGTAGTTGTGACGCCAGGGCTCTTATACTGCAGTCTTTGATGGAAACCGGGTGATCTGTATGAAGTGAACAAACAGCAATCGGGAATCTAACGACTGGATTTCAAACATAATCAAGGATATGGGAGCGAGATGGGATACAACCATGCGTGACCATGTCAGAAACTGGTCTAGATGTACAGTGGAGAATATCCTGACTGGTTCCATCATGATCTTGCATAGCAACACCAATGCCCTTGAATGAAATAGCCAATGAAAAGATATAGATGCAGCCAGTCCATCACAGTTCTTGCCCCACTCAACACTGACCACATCTACAAGGAGCGCTATCACAGAAAAGCAGCATCCATCATTAAGGATCCCCATCCAGGCGATGCTAGCTTCTCAATGCTGCCATCCGGAAGGAGTATGGGACCTCTCCAGTTCCACAGCCCTAGGCTGAGGAATACCTATTAACGTCAACGAGCAGACATTTGACACAGGGTGAATAATTTCACTCGCACTGACAAAGAAGGCAGAATACAACTATGAAATTCGTCTTCTTCTGATTGCCATTAAATGCGGAGAAACGACAATATGAAATTGCTTGAATGAAAATACCTTATCGCCACTCAGTTGTACGAAACAATAAGAAATATAACTCGGAAACCCCAAAACAAGAACGCCACCCTCGCATAAAACTAAAGATCGCCCGCCCAAACACAGCATCTAAAAACCAAACCGCTAATGCCAAACTCCTCCTACACAGAAAACATGAAAAATAACATCAATCCCCCAAACTCATCTCTTGTACATAAAAATCTAACAGATCATTCACACGGGGATACGGCAACAAATATATTAGACCCCAAATCCTAAATCCCCCGGCCAAAAGAAAAATAACATATCACATCAAAGCTAACACAAATAAAAACCTGAAGGAGACCAATATTAACTACAGTCCACACCAATTAACTTGTATTTCTTCGAATTTCGATTTTATCCTCTGTCAGCATCGCGGAGAACGACAGATCGTACTCAGTCCTTCCGTCAGGCCCTCATACGCGGCATTATGACCTTTCCTCGTGGCGGCCTCCCAATTTCCGTTCCAATGCCTCCTCCCATAGGGAGTAACCAAAATTGTCACATGCTTTCCAGTGCATACTTTCATAAACGGACAGCTCACTAACAGAATAAACAACGAGGTTCCACCGAGACTTGAACTCGGATTGCTGGATTCAGAGTCCAGAGTGCTCACCATTACACCATGGAACCAAATGTGTTTACTGCGAACGGCCATAAGAAAATGAATCCCAGGGTAGTATGTGGTGAGATGTGTGAACTTTAGCAAATAATTTATTTTAAACTTTGCACTTCGTAGGGAAAGTCTCACGAGGATAGATTATATAACACAATGCTTTTCTCTTTGGAGAGACGAATGATCGGCAACGAAAAATACAACATCTAAAATAAAACAACTGAAAGAGCCCAATATTTTCTACAGTCGACTCCAGCAATCACGTAGTCTCGGAATTTCAAAAATATCCTCTGTCAGCGTCAAGGAGAGCGACAGCGCCAACTCAGTCCTTCCGTGGTTCCTCCCTCCACCGAGACCCGGCCTCCCGACATTATGCCAATGCGGTGTATTGACTTTCGCCTGCCTTGGGGAGTGATTAAAATTATCACTTACAATGCAGTGCGTGTGTTTACAAATGGACGGCCCAACTGACGGAATAAAGAATGAGGTCTCACCGAGACTCGAACTCGGATTGCTGGATTCAAAGTCCAGAGTGCTCACCTTTACACCATGGGACCACATGCACTCACGGTAAACGATCACCAGAAGAGGAATATTAGGGTAATATTTGGTGACACGTGTAAACTTTGATTGTAAATTTACGTTGAACTTTGAACTTAATAGCGGATGTGTTGTGAGGACAGGTTGAGGAACGGAGCAGTTTTCTCTTTCGAGGGAACCAATATGAGAGGTGATTTGAAAGAGGTATACAAGATGATAGTGGGCATATATCGAGTAGACAGCTAAAACATTTTACCTGGTGTGTAAGTGGCAAAGACGAGGGGCGATAATGTTAAGGTGATTGGTTGAATCTATAACAGTGGGGGTTGTCTTAAGTTATTTTTTACTCACAGAAAATGGATGGAATTCGCAGCCAAGGATACAGTTAGAAGCAGATACAGTGGAGACATTTCGGAGACTTGCATTGGGGCATGAACCTTTTAACTGATGATCTTCTGTGGGAGATTATTTTGAGAACCGTCATCTCCAAGCAAGAAGATAAATGAATAGAAATTTAGAAAAAAAGTATTTACAGCAGAATTGGGTAGGAACAATAGAGAGTAGTCTGTGAACAGATGTTATTGGTTAAGTCGATGTATGATATGTGAGAGTCACCAAAAGTCCAGCTGATGAGAATTCAGGACCTCCCTGTCCTTTGAGCAAGGTAGAGAAGGATGGGGACATTCAGGAACATAACGTGATGACAGGAAATGTATTCAGTTAAGAGTAAGAGGAGTGATAATTAAGATTTAGGAAGATGAAATCGGACAGGGCATTGGAGGAACATGGGAAGCAAGTGACAAATCACATTGCGAATCAGGAGATTGCACTGTGATCAGGAAATGTCTTCAGTGAGGGATCAATGAGAATCACAAGCGATATTATACAGATACTAAAAAAACAGCTGTATACTTACTAGGGAGAGGACAGGGCCACTCGAGGACAAAGAAAGGAGTTTCGGCATGCGGCCAACGTTGGCATGTGAAGTACAAATTGAAACGTCTGGATTCATTGGTGTTCATTCAGAGAAGGACATGGAGAAAGTGAGATCAGGGTGCGATTAGTATGATATATCCAGATGTGTTGATTGTAAGGAGGAGGTGGTTGGGTCTCTTAAAGCACAATAGGTGAGTAAATCCTAAGGGGGATTTAGTCTGTTGGGTGAGACACATCACAAGCTGGGTTATTTAAACTGCCGGCACCATTCTGTAAGCACACACATCTTATCAACATCTGGCGCCGAGCTGCAAGGTGAAGGGGGATGTCTATCTCCATTATAAACGCGGCCGACCTATGGAAATGTAGAGGAACAGTCAGTAGTTGACTACATGGACGGTGAAATTTACAATATCTGGAGTTTTGCCACCACGACTCAGACCCATAAAACTCTCAACACTGTGCAGTGAGCACATTGACCTGTACACAAACAGCATTGCTCTACCCCAGCAGGTCAAGGACAGAGATCTGTACAACAATAACACTGGATGTACAAGTGGGTATTGGGTGTTTTGCTTGGCAGGTCATTTAGAGTGGGGGAGGTTAACGAACAGTCATCATAATTTGCGGTTGATAATAGGACCGCTCGCATCCACGATAGTGTTATTAAGGTAATATAGTTTATTCTGAAGTTTTATAATATTTTGATAATTCTGCATTGTTCCACATGCATTGTTCTGCCGATGTTGGGTCTCTGTGGAAATAGGGTTGTAATACAGCCTGTGTTGTAACGCTTGTGCAAAAGGTGTTATAAGCAATGGAAGATTTTATTTTAACTTGTGTTTTAAATTTTCTGTTTATAACTCAAAATGTGAGGTTCTATCTCTAAAACATAGTGTGGATTAATATCATCGTACTTTGTTATTGTGTTCACTCTCTATGTTTCCTGTGTATAAGTACATGGATGGACGTAAGAGCGACTTTGTGAGCATATATCAAGTTTTTGGTGGTTACTGCAAGCGTTGTGCGGCTGGTTATGACTGGGGCGCTTCCAGGGGTGTTCTATTGACAATGTATTGTGCTTTAAAAAACTCTTATTTGTAATATGGTTGTGTCATTTATGGAGAGACAGCTCGTTCGGTTTAATATTGGTTGGTCGTTCTGCAGGCCAGTTCCCTGGAATCTGTTGTGGAACACTCTGGAATTACCAAATCACTACTACTGTAGGTTTTATAAAGGGAGATCGATATACGACTGGGAAACGATTTTCAGAAAGGTTTTCACAGTGAAAGAATCAGCAGTTTTTGAACGTTGAAAAACGTTATCATATCTGAAAGAGGGAGGGGCATTTTATTAAATTCAGTAAACTTGGTATTGGTGGTATGTTTTACAACTGGGTATTGAGTTATTTTGATTGGCCGATCATTTAGAGTGAGGGAGGGTAAAGACGTGCCATCAAAGTGTGCAGTGGATAAGAGAACCCCTCACAACCAACATAGCATTATTAGTCCAATGATGTTCAATCTGAAGATTAATGATATTTTGATAATGTTTGTGTGGATTCCGTTTGTCTTACAGCCTGCATGGTAAAGTGGGTGCAAACACTGTTATCTGCAAAGGAAGAATAGTCTTTTGACTTGGGTTTGACATTATCTGTTTCTAAATCAAAATGTGTGGTTTATACTCTGAAACATTGTGTGGTTGAATTTGTCCTTACACTGTCTGGGTGTTCATTGACTATGGCTCCTGTGTTTAAGTATTCGGAGTTATGGCTGGATCCAAGGCTAACTTGCAGAACACGTAGAAAGTTTTCGTAGCAAAAATGTACGCAGGTCAACACATTTCTTCATTGTGTGGCTGGGTATGACTTCGGCATTTCAAGGGGTATTCTATTGACAATTCATTGTTCTTTAATACACTCGTCTCTGGAATATGGTTGCATAATTTATCGAGAAGCAGCTCGTTCAGTTTCATATCGGTTAGATTTTCCACAGGCCAGAGCACTTCGAATCTGCAGTGGAACACTCCGCGCCACAGCTAGAGACACACTGGAGTTTAATCAAGGTGAGATTCTGCCTGACCTGCGGAGAGAAAAACTGAGCCTTGTAAACTTTACTGTTTAAAGGGGTGAGGGTGTCACTTTTGATGTATTTGTTGTAAAGGATTTTGGAATATGCTTGCAGATTTGACAAATGGATAATTTGAGAATATGTGTGGGAGTATGGTCTTGGAGGTTTGTGGACAATTGACCTGGCCAGGAGTTTCATTGTGGAAATTTCCAGATGTGCGAATGGATTTGAGATTGCCGGAGGATAGAGAAAT
Organism: Hemitrygon akajei; assembly: GCF_048418815.1. Lineage (NCBI taxonomy): Eukaryota > Metazoa > Chordata > Chondrichthyes > Myliobatiformes > Dasyatidae > Hemitrygon > Hemitrygon akajei. The sequence goes on from NC_133151.1 coordinate 20,790,878, forward strand.
TATTGGAGGTAGTGAAAGGGTGTTTGGTGATTTACCGCAGCAGTATTTACCCTTTTTGCCTATCTTTACAGATGGTTCTAAGAACCTGTTTAGTAACTGCGTGGGCTCAGGGGTACTTATCACCAGGTTTAACCCTGAGGTTGGAAACGGCTGACTAATGGTTTATCTTTCTATGCAGCAGAAATTATGGCTCTTATCAGTAGTCTGCAATTGGTTGAACCGGCTAAGCCAAACAGAGAAGTGATCTGCTCAGACTCTGCCTCGGCACTGCAGATACTGGAATGAAATAGTTCAAGGAGACCTGATCTATTGTTGCAAGTTATTATATTCTATATGTTCTGGAGTGTGTGGGAATAGCTATAGAGATTTCCAGGGCACCTGCACTAAGCCTGAGGTAGATATTATAGTTTATATGAGAATGTATGGTGCCAAATGTTGCGTTTGGTTGCCTGGAATGAGGAAATGTCAGATTGTGAATAAGTATTGAACAGGGAGTTGGTAATGCAATTTGTTTCCATCAGTCCAGGGTTTGCACCTTTTGGGAGGGAAGATATATGGTTTATGAGAGCCAGGTATTATTTGGAATGTGGGAAGCTATTTCCGTAATTAGTGGGTAGATCTTGCGTGCCTAGCTTGCAGAACACTCTGGCGCCTGAGGCAGGGACGGTTAAGTCGTGTACGGCCCTGGTGAGCTTTTTAATTGAAATACATATTTATGTAGTATCTGAAGCCTGTCAAGCGTCCCTTCATAATCCATTTCGGTAGGTTGTGGCAATGCACCTTCCTGATAGGTACGAGCCAACTTTAGCACAAATGAAGAAGAGCTGATTCGATTGTAGAGTAAGGAATAACTCTCCGGGAAGGGCAGAAATGACTGAACTGAAGTGAGGTCAGTCTGTACTTGCTGTACTATTGAAGAATGAGAGGTGATGTAATGGGATACTTCTGTGATTTGAAGGCTGATGTGAAGGGATGAAGAAGCTGCCGACTGGATCAATGAGCTGCTCCTTTGTCTCCATTATTACCATGCTTCTGTGGGAGTGGTCCGGTGAAGTCTGGTCAGCCGGACTGCTCCCCCACTGTTGGGATCTGCCTCTTCTCTTCCAGCCTGCCACCCCGGTAACAGGGAGTGTCTGAATCTGCTATGTTCCAGAGTATAAAGTCCTCGTCTGCGCAACCTCTCCTTGTAACCCAGACACCCAAGTCCAGGCGACATCCTGGTACATCTTTCCTACACGTTTTCTAGTTTAAGAATGTTTGCTAAACTAGGTCAATCAAAAGTCTATACAATACTCCAAATCAGCCCTCTCCAAGGACTTGTATTGTCATGGTCCGGTCCGAAGTCCACATTCCTGTTCAAGGTCCAGTCCGCGAAATCCGGAATGCGGGACCTCTGGCTGCGCTTTGTTTCTGTTGGAATTAACCATAAGCACCTGATGCTCTATTTGTCGCCTGGGAATATAAGTGGCCCTGGGATTCAATGTGGCCGGCGGGTGGGGTCGTCTTGTCAAGTTTCCCTGGGAGCAAACGGCTGGTGGAACGTTAGCACAGCCACTTGCCATCTTTAGGCCGCGTTGGAGAACCACTGCTTCTTGGAACTTTGCTGTCAGTAGTCGGGGTTGTCATTGCTGTATGGATTCGGTCGTTTCCAGGGCCAGCTGGGTGGCCGTCAGCCGCTTCGAGCTAGGTAGGGATGCGGTTGTGTCCGTAGCCAGCCAAAGTTGCTGGCCGTAACTGCGACTCGGATCAAACCCGATGCAGAGGTGTAACAGTCTGTTGTTCTTTGGTGTTTGCCTCTTCCTGTCCTCGCTCCGTGGTGTAAGCCAAGTGGATCTGCCGTTGCCCTGCGGGATGATCTGTCTTGACAAGTCCTCGCCTCCCTGGAGTAAGTCAGGCCGTTCAGCCGTTGTCCTGCCTTGGGAATCTGTGTTGTCTTGTCTATGCCTCCGTCGGGTAAGTCAGGCCGTTCTGCCGTTATCCGACGATTGGTCCTTGGTGTGGAGTGAAAGTTGAGTCCCGGCTTGTAGAAGGGTAAGTCCCGCCTCTCTGTCTATGTTCTGTCCAGTCTCATGTTCGTGTCTTCTTAAAGAGGAGTCCCGGCTTGTTGAAGGATAAGTTCCGGCTCTATGTTGATGTACAGCTCCTAGTCTCCCTTAAAGCACCAGCCTCCGAGTTATGCAAGCCTCGACCTCCAAGACCCCAAGCCTCATGCCTCGACCTCCAAGACCCTAGCCTCAATCCTCGAGCTCCAAATACCCAGGCCTCGTCTTGTCTTCGCCTATTTTGGGGTCTGAGCCCGAGTCATGACTCAGGTTCTAAGTCCTTGTCCAGTCTCGGGCTCGGAGTCCACCACGGGATCCTTGTTTCCAGTACCTCGTCCTGGTCCTGCTTTCCTTGACTAGTCTGCGACCTGTCCCGACATTAAGTTATGTCCCGTCCTGTTCCTAGTACTCAGCGTCTGTGTCCTGCATTTAGATGCATTCCCAACGCCCCCCTTATGACATGAATCTCTGCAACTAATCTTCTCAACTCTTATACTCTGTGCCATGAATGATGAAGGCCAGCAGGTCAGACTGCATCTTCAACAACGGATCTGCCTGAGATGTCACTGTTAGTGAACCATGCATTTATAGTCCCCAGTCCCCCCAAAGCCCGACCGGTCACTGGATCATTCCTATTCTGGTGTGATATACCAAACGGGTTTGAATGACATTTTCCAATCTTTAGGCCTACCTGATGAGGATTTCGCAAGTTTCTCTTGACCCTCTACAGCAAATCAGTTTTAGTATCTTTTACACTCTTACTAACTATGCTTTGTATACTCACAACCAAATTGTTTAAATAAATTACAAACACCTCACATCCCAGAGCCAACTAGAGTGGGGAATCACTAGACACAGACGCTCATTCTAAGACAGAACCCTCAACTTTCACGCTCTCATCCTGTCACTGTAACAAATATGAAACCAAGCAGCTATCTCCCCTGGATTACATCTTCCTGATCTAACACTCCAGACGAGTGTCAAAGTCCTTTCTAATGCCCATAGACAACATCGACAATCCCAGCCTCATCTACGCTCTTGTGAACCACCTCGAAGAGCTACAATACATCGTTTCCCTTTCATGACGCTGCGCTGACTGTCCTGAATCGGATCAAATGTTGGTTATATGTTGGTGCGTCAGAGACCCCTCGAGAAATTTACCCAACAACGATATCAGACTATCCGAGCTTATTTTCATGGCTAGTTTTCACGACCCTTGTTTAACAATGGTACTGCAATAGTGAAGAAGACAGTGAAATAGAATGAAACCATCCTCCCAATGAGTATACCCTACTGTGCCATCACAGTTGATTCATGAACACTGTCAAAAACATGTTCTTACCTTACTTTTCCTCTGCTACCAATAAAAAATCTTTTGCCCTCCGTTTTAAATATGCCCAATGACTTAACCCCCACAGCCATATGTGGCAATGATTTCCAGAGATTCACCACGCTGTCGCTAAAGAAAATCCTTCCCTGATCTCAAGGGATATCCCTTTACATTCTGAGGCTAAGCTCTCTGCTCCTGAACTCCCTCAGTATAGGAAATAACGTCTCATGTTCACTCTATCCGGGCCTTTCAATATTCATAGGTTTCAGTTAGAGCGCCACCCCGCCCCGGCCACCCCCCTCCAGTTATTACTATAGCTTCCAGCGAGTAAAGGCCAAGGCCAAGGTCGTCAAATATTAACCCTTTCAGTCTTGAGGCAACTCTTTTGAACCTACTCCGAATTCTCTTCAATACCAACATGTCCCTTCATAGGAAAGGGTCCCACACAGTTCATAATACTCCAAATACGGAATGACCAATGCCTTTTAAATCCAGACCATTATATCCTTGCTTTGATATTATAGTCCTATTGAAATGTAGGCTAACATTGAATTTGCCTACCTTACGGCCAACTCAACCTGCAGACTCCCATTTAGGGAATGTTGAATTAGGACTCCATAGTCTCTTTGAACCTCTGATTTCTCAATAGGCTCATTGCTTAGAAATACAGTGCCGATGAGAAGTATTTCTCCCCCTGACTTGTAGGTTTTCATATTTTATTGTTTTACAGCATTGAATCATAGTGGATTTAATTTGTCTTTTTTGACACTGATCAAAAGAAAAGGAATAATTTGTGTCAAAGCGAACAACAGAGAGACAAGGTCTGCAAAATTTAGGAATCTGGGCAAAATTTTCAGAAGTTAGAACTTCGGTTTGGTGCTCTCAGGATTTCTTCCGGTATCACATGCTTCTGGGATAAGAGATCGCAAGGTAGCAGAGTTAAATGTGTGGCTAACAATCTGATGCAGGAGGGCGGGCATCAGGTACGTAGATCATTAGGCCCTCCTTCAGGATAGTTGGGACTGGTGTAAGCTGGATGGGTTACGCCTGCGCTGAAGGCAAACAGGCATTCTCAAGGGTAAGGAGGGATTGGTATAAGGAGGGTGAGGGAACAAATATTCACACAGCGAGGTTTTCTGAAGCTTCTCTGGTAGAGGTTTAACATGTGGCAAGCGTGGTGGACTTCTGGGAAGCAGAGCTACGGGTCAGTAGGTATCTTTGAGCAGTAGGATGAAACGAGGTTGAGGAACGCCAAACGAAAGTTAGATTCAACCAAGTTAATGAGCTCAGTGACACCGAAGGGCAGAAGTGAATTTCTTTCAGTACAGTGTGTAGAACAGTTAAGGCAGTCGTACTTAGAAGCTGGATGAGAACATGGAACGGTGATTCAGCCATTACAGGGATATGTCTGAGAGAAGAGCAGGACTGTGAAAAGATTACTCTGTGAACTTCCCTATAGCAAGTAAGAGAGAGAAACAGGTATGGCGGCAGTTCATAGGCTGACGTAAACACAATAGAGTCGTCGTGGACTTGAATACTCTCCCTAAAAACGACTGAAACCACCTTACCGTCTCAGGCGTGGTTGGACATTATTTTTTAGGTGTGTTCAGGAAGGCTTCCTGAATGAGTATGCAGATTATCACCAGGGAGAGGGACATACTTAATGAAATGATCGGAGTTTCTTTGAGAAAGATTTAATGATCACAATTCCAGAGTTTTCACATGGTTATTGACAAGACATATAGCTTCAGGTGGTTGAATGCAAATTTGGGGAAGGCTAATTACAGCAATATTACACAGTGTTGCTGGTTAAGTCATTGCCTGACATGCGAACGTCAACTACAGTCCAGCCTTTTAGAAATCAGGACTTCCGTCCTGTGAGGAATGTAGAGAAGTATGGCAATATTCATTAGCGCAAAATAATGAGAGAGATTGCATTTAGTTTTAAAAATTAAAGGCAATCATATACCAGGTTTAGCAATGGAGACTGGAAGGATCTTGGTGGACTAAAAAGGGAACAAAAAACAATTCATGCTGCAAGTCAGGAGAGTGAACAGTGACCGGGAAATATCCTCAGTGAGGTGATTTAAAGAGAAGCCAAGACGATTTACACCTACACTGCGAACAACAGAGTACGAGGGAGATGCCAAGAGCACTCAAGGTCAAGGAAGGAGTTTCTGCGTGGAGACAGTTAACAGCTGAGATACAAAAGTAATACTATTCTTCGATGTTCACCAAAAGAAAACGACATGGAGGAAAATTAGTTCAGCAATGTATATGGTGATATTCCCCGACGTGCTGATTCTAAAGAGGAGCTGTTGTTCGGTCTCTCAATTACTATTAAGTGGGTAAATCTTTTGGGGGATTTAGGGCATTGGTGTAGACAGACAACATGAATGCAAGCATGCTGTTTAAACTGACATTATATTCAACACACATAGACTGAACTGAGGACACTCATTCTATGCTATACATTTTACTGTTTATTCGTTCATTATCTCAGGCCTGTTAGGCAAATGATCAAAGGGACAAGTTATATTTTGTTTACTTCTGCTCTGACAGTGGTTCTCATCTGGGACACTGAGACTGCAGGGCTGATGGGAACAGCCATTCGGAATGTTCAAAAAGGAGCTGTATGGTTCATTCGGGAAGGTAGCCTGCTGACCTGTGGGAAGATAGTGGGGAATAGGACAGTCGGAATGTTGTAACAGGAGCTTGTATTGACTTGACGAGTTGAATGGCTTACCCCATTCCACAGCGATCCTGTGCCCAATAATGGTCTGTAAGCTCATTTTGGTTTCCAGAAGGCTTCCAATCTACCTGAGTATATATGGAGAGGTGGTGTGATAGGGACACACTTCTGTTAGGGCACTGGCACAGCATTCCAAGCACACTGAGCAGGTAGGCAATACAAATCAACGAGGACACAGACCTGCTAAGACTCTGATAAAAGAACAAAGATTTATCATAACATAACACTATTAACACAGCTGGACAATCCAAGCATTGCACTGTAACTATGACATAAACGGCATCATCACCTTACTGTAAGGGTACAAGGCTTCACAACACAAGGCACCACATCTTCAGAAGCTAGATCTTTACAATAACCAGCACTGTAATGCAAGGGCACAGACTTTCACAATATCTCACACCACACTATAATGGTTCAGACCTTTAGAACTGTTGGTCGCATATTGTTAAGAAACGGGCCAGTGTAACAGTTGGACATGCAAAGACATTCACTGCCACGGAACAGTCCTGTAAGCGCAGATATTCTTATTATATACTGACGGTTAAGTGGCACTGTGCTGTGTAATCAGAGACCCTTGCAATCGGGCAATAAACTGAAATTTAGCAATAATACCAACCTCACTTTGTTCTTCCCTCGATGACCAGCCCACCAAGCTGACTTAACACAGAACCCGAATGGATGGAAAGAAAGCACAATAACACCAGCACAACTCTGCGGGTCCACTGATGTCCAGCACAAAACCATTTTTTCCATACAGATAAAGACATGTCACTGTGAAAACAAGGATGAGCACAGACTATACTCAGCTCACTGTGTACTCCCGCCATTTGCAAAACTGGAGGAACACAGACCTATGCAAAAGCAGCTCTGGACTACATGCTCATTGTGCAGTGTAGCTCAAACACTACACAGTAGTGAGTCGAACAATTAGAAACCAAACACAGTAATGCAGACAGACAAACTACCACAACATAGCATGGTGAGGAAGCAGAGTGTTATCTTTGATACAAACATGCCCTGCACGTGAGACTGCACAAGAACAGTCAGCAGTTGACTACAGGTACAATGAAATTTACAATCTCTAGATCTTGACTACCAGGACAAAGACCTATGAATGTCACGGCACTGTTAAAGTTCACATGGATCTGAACACATCTTACATTCCACCCACGGTTGAGCAATAGAACAACCCGAGTGCTTCAAGGACTGAGACTTGTACAACTCTGTCATTGGACTGCAATTCATGAGCACCATCGATCACCTCCCACCAACTGTGAAGAAAAAAAAGTAACGGAGAATGAATAAATGGAATCCTGGAGATGTTGTGCTCTTCACTTTGCAAAGAGTTTTGAAGTTCCAGCAGCAGAAAAGGAAACGGAAATGTAGGCAGGTTATAGATTTTGCTGGCATCCTAGAAAGGTTTATCAGTTTTTAGGCCTATACTATACAAGCTTGTGCAGATAAAACACACTGTCTAAAACGTTGAGAAACTGCTACACGGAGCGACTGGGGGCGAACCCAAGTGCTGGGCACGGACTCGGAGATAGTGTTGAGAGGTACTTGCACAGTGGCGAACGTGGAAGAAATAACCAGGAGGAATCTTGACACCGAGCTCTGATATAGAATCTTGACACTGAAACGGGGTTTTCATGGAATAACTTGAAACTAGAGCTGAACTTCGAACTGACAGTTCCAAGCGGCCCTAAAACGACGATATCGCTGGAATAGACCAATAAACTGCCGACCAGTAGTTGTGACGTCAAGGTCCTTATACTGCAGTCTCTGACGGAAGCCGGGTGTGCTGTATGAAGTGAACAAGCAGCAATCGGGAATCTAACGACTGGAATTCAAGCATAGTCAAGGATATGGGAGCGAGATGGGATACAGCCATGCGTGACCATGTCAGAAACTTGTCTAGATGTACAGTGGAGAATATCCTGACTGGTTCCATCATGAATTGGTATAGAAGCACCAATGCCCTTGAATGAAATAGCCAATGAAAAGATGTAGATGCAGCCAGTCCATCACAGTTCTTGCCCCACTCAACACTGACCACATCTACAAGGAGCGCTGTCACAGAAAAGCAGCAACCGTCATCAAGGATCCCCATCCAGGAGATGCTCGTTTCTCAATACTGTCATCCGGAAGGAGTATGGGACCTCTCGGGTTCCGTAACCTCAGGTTGAGGAATAACTATTAACGTCAACGAGCAGACATTTGACACGGAGTGAATAATTTCATTCGCACTGACAATAATTTCACAATACAACTATAAGAATCGTCTTCTGCAGATTGCCATTAAATACGGAAAAAAGACAATATTAAATTTCTTGAATGAAAATACATTATCGCCACATTCTTGCAAGAAAGAATAAGTAATATAACTCGCAAACCCCATAACTCCAACGCCACCCTCTCATAAAACTGAAGATCGCACGCCCAAACACAGCATCTAAAATATCAAACCCCAAATGCCAAACTCCTCCTACACAGAAAACAGCAAAAATAACATAAACCCCCAAACTCATCCCTTGCACATAAAAACCTAACAGATCATTCACACGGCAGCAGATATATTGGATACCAAATCCTAAATCCCCCGGCCAAAAAATAATAATAACATATCAAATCAAGAAAGCAAACAAAAAAAAACCCTGAAGGAGACCAATATACACTACAGTCCAGACCAATTAATATGTATCTCATCGAATTTCGATAATATCCAGCGTCAGCATAACGAGGAACGATATATCGTACTCAGTCATTCTGTCGGGCCTTCATACTCAAATACGCAGCCTTATGACCTTTCCTCGTGGTGTCCTCACAATTTCCGTTCCAATACGTTCTCCTATGGCGAGTAACCAAAATTGTCACATGCTTTCCAGTGCATAATTTCATAAACGGACACCTCACTAACAGAATAAACAACGAGGTTCCACCGAGACTCGAACTCGGATCGCTGGATTCAGAGTCCAGAGTGCTCACCATTACACCATGGAACCACATGTATTTACTGTAAACTACGATAAGAAGATTAATCCCAGTGTAGTATGTGGTAAGATCTATGAACTTGTGCAATGAATTTATTTTAAACTTTGCACTTCATAGAGAAAGTCTGACGAGGATGGATTATATAACACAATGATTTTCTCTTTGGAGAGAAGCATGATCGGCAGCGAAAATAAACACAAAAATAAATCAACTGAAAGAGTCCAATATTATCTACAGTCATCACCAACAATCACGTAGGTCTCGGAATTTCAAAACCATCCTCTGTCAGCGTCAAGGGGAGCGACAGCGCCAACTCAGTCCTTCCGTGGTGCCTCCCTCCACCGAGACCAGGCCTCCCGACCTTCTGCCAATGCGGTGTATTGACTTTCGCCTGCCTTGGGGAGTGATTAGAATTATCACTTCCAATCCAGTGCGTGTGTTTACAAATGGACGGCACAACTGACGGAATAAAGAATGAGGTCTCACCGAGACTCGAACTCGGATTGCTGGATTCAAAGTCCAGAGTGCTCACCATTACACCATGGGACCACATGCACTCACGGTAAACGATCACCAGAAGCTAAATTTTAGGGTAATATTTGGTGACACGTGTAAACTTTGATAGTAAATTTACGTTGAACTTTGAACTTCATAGCGAATGTGTTGTGAGGACAGGTTAAGGAACGGAGCAGCTTTCTCTTTCGAGGGAACCAGTATGAGAGGTGATTTGAAAGAGGTATACAAGATGATAGAGGGCATATATCGAGTAGACAGCTAAAACATTTTACTTAGGGTGGAAGTGGCAAAGACGAGGGGCGATAATGTTACGGTGATTGAATGAACCTATAACAGTGGGGCTGTCTTAAGTTATTTTTTACTCTCAGAAAATGGATGGAATTCGTAGCCAAGGATACAGATAGAAGCAGATACAGTGGAGACATTTCGGATACCTTGCATTTGGGCATGAACCTTGCAACTGATGATCTTCTGTGGGAGATTATTTTGAGAACCGTCACCTCCAAGTAAGAAGATGAATTAATAGAAGTTTAGAAAAAAGGTATTTACAGCAGAATTGGGTAGGAATAATCGAGAGTAGTCTGTGAACAAATGTTATTGGTTAAGTCATTGTATGACATGTGAGAGTGACTTACAGTCCAGCTGATGAGAATTCAGGACTTTCCTGCCCTTTGATCAGGGTAGAGAAGGATGGAGACATTCAGGAACATAGCGTGATGACAAGAAATGTATTCAGTTAAGAGTAAGAGGAGTGATATTTAAAATTTAGGAAGATGAAATCGGAAAGGGCATTGGAGGGACATGAGAAGCAAGTGACAAATCACACTGTGAATCAGGAGATTGAACTGTGATCAGTAAATGTCTTCAGTGAGGGATCAATGAGGATCACAAGCGATATTATACAGACACTAAAAAACAACTGTATACTTACTAGGGAGAGGACAGGGCCACTCGAGGACAAAGAAAGGAGTTTCGGCATGCTGCCGACGTTGGCATGTGAAGTGCAAATTGAAAGTCTGCATTCATTGGTGTTCATTCAGAGAAGGACATGGAGAAAGTGAGATCAGGAAGCGATTAGTATGATATATCCAGATGTGTTGATTGTAAGGAGGAGGTGGTTGGGTCTCTCAAAGCACAGTAGGTGTGTAAATCCTCTGGGGGATTTAGTCCGTTGAGTGAGACACATCAAAAGCAGGTTTATTTAAACTGCCGGCACGATACTGTAAACACACACACCTTATCAACATCTGGCGCCGAGCTGCAAGGTTAAGGGGAATGTCTATCTCTATTATAAACGCGGCGGACATATGAAAATGTACAAGAATAGTCAGTAGTTGACAACATGGACAGTGAAATTTACAATATCTAGCGTTTTGCCACCAGGACTCAGACCCATAAAACTCTCAACTGTACAGTGAGCACATTGACCTGTACACAAGCAACATTGTACAACCCCAGCACGTAGGCAGAAATCTGTACAACAATGACACTGGATTTACAACTGGATATTGGGTGTTTTGCTTGACAGGTCATTTAGAATGGGGGAGGTTAAAGAATGGTCATCACACTTTGCGGTGGATAATAGGACCGCTTGCATACACAATACTGTTATTAGGGTAATATTGTTTAATCTGAAAATCAATAATATTTCGGTAATTCTGGGTTCCGTTTGGCTTCATATGCCGCTGTTGTGGCTCAGTGGTACTGGGATTGTAATACAGCCTGTGTTGTAAAGTTTGTGCAAACTGTGTTATAAGCAATGGAATAATGTTTTTCTTATTTAACTTGGGTTTTAAATTTTCTGTTTATAAATCAAAATGTGAAGTTCTATCTCGAATACATAGTGTCGATTACAATCACCGTACTCTGTAAGTATGTTCACTGTCTATGATTCCTGTGTTGAAGTATATGGCTGGACGTAAGAGTGACTTAGAGAGCATATATTAAGTTTTGGAGGATAAATGTAAGCGCTGTGCGGCTGGTTATGTCTGGGGCGCCTAGAGGGGTTTTCTATTGACAATATATTGTGCTTTAAAAGACTCTTGTCTGTAATATAATTGCATCATTTATGGAGAGACAGCTCGTTCGGTTTTAAATTGTTTGGTCGTTCTGCAGGCCAGTTCCTTCGAATCTGTTGTGGAACACTCTGGAATTACTAAATCACTACTATTTTTAAAGGGAGATCGATATGCGTCTGGGAAATGATGTTCAGAAAGGTTTTTACAGTCAAAGAATCTGCATTTTTTAAACGTTGAAAAACTTTATCATATCTGAAAGAGGGAGGGGCATTTTATTAAATTCAGTATGCTTGGAATTGGTTGTATGTTTTACAACTGGGTATTGAGTTATTTTGATTGGCCGATCATTTAGAGTGAGGGAGGGTAAAGACGTGCCATCAAAGTGTGCAGTGGATAAGAGAACCCCTCACAACCAACATAGCATTATTAGTCCAATGATGTTCAATCTGAAGATTAATAATATTTTGAGAATGTTTGTGTGGATTCCGTTTGTCTTACAACCTGCGTGGTAAACTGGGTGGAAACACTGTTATCAGCAAAGGAAGAATAGTCTTTTGACTTGGGTTTGACATTATCTGTTTCTAAATCACAATGTGTGCTTTATACTCTGAAGCATTGTGTGGTTGAATTTGCCCTTACACTCTCTGGGTGTTCATTGTCTATGGCTCCTGTGTTTAAGTATTCGGAGTTATGGCTGGATCCAAGGCGAACTTGGAGAACACATAGAAAGTTTTCGGAGGAAAAATGTAAGCAGGTCAATACATTTCTGCATTGTGTGGCTGGGTATGACTGGGGCAATTCAAGGGGTGTTCTATTGACAATTCAATGCGCTTTAATAAACTCTTCTCTGGAATATGGTTGCATGATTTATCGAGGGGCAGCTCGTTCAGTTTCATATCGGTGGGTTCTTCCACAGGCCAGAGCACTTCGAATCTGTAGTGGAACATTCCGGACCACAGCTAGAGACAGATTGGAGTTTAATCAAGGTGAGATGCTGCTTGACCTGAGGAGAGAAAAACTGAGCCTTGTAAACGTTACTGTTTAATAGGACGAGGGTGTCATATTTGATGTATTTGTTGTAATGGATTTTAGAATATACTTGCAGATTTGATAAATGGATAATTTGAGAATATGTGTGGGAGTATGGTCTTGGAGGTTTGTGGACAATTGACCTGGCCAGGAGTTTCATTGTGGGAAGTTCCAGATGTGCGAATGGATTTGAGATTACCGGAGGATAGGGAAATTATTGTAGGTTGTGAAAGGGTGTTTGGTGATTTGCAACAGCAGTATTTACCCGTTTTGTCTATCTTTACAGATGGTTCTAAGGACCAATTTAGTAACTGTGAGGGCTCAGGTGTACTTGTCACCAGGTTTTACCCTGAGATGGGAAACGGCTGACTAATGGTTTATCTATCTATGCAGCAGAATTTATAGCTCTTATCAGTAGTCTGCAATTGGTTGAACCGGTTAAGCCAAACAGAGAAGTGATCTGCTCAGACTCTGCCTCGGTACTGCAGAGACTGGAATGAAAGGGTTCAAGGAGACCTGATCTATTGTTGCAAGTTATTTTAATCTGTATGTTCTGGAGTGTGTGGGAATAGCTGTAGAAATTCTCGGGCACCTGCACATACGGATTAATTGGATAATGAAAGGACACTTGATGAACATGCACGCACTTAGCCTGAGGTAGATATTATAGTTTATATGCGAATGTACAGTGCCAAATGTTGTGTTTGGTTGCCTGGAATGAGGAAATGTCAGATTGGGAATAAGTATTGAACAGGGAGTTGGTATTGCAATTTGTTTCCATCAGTCCAGGGTTTGCACCGTTTGGGAGGGAAGATGTATGGGTTATGCGAGTAAGGTATTATTTGGAATGTGCGAAGCTGTTTCCGTAATTAATGGGTAGATCTTGGGTGCCGAGCTTGCAGAACACTCTGGCGCCTGAGGCACGGACGGTTAAGTCGTGTAGGGCCCTGGTGAGCTTTTTAATTGAAATACATATTTATGTAGTATCTGAAGCCTGTCAAGCGTCCCTTCATAATCCATTTCGGTAGTTTGTGGCAATGCACCTTCCTGATAGGTACGAGCCAACTTTAGCACAAATGAAGAAGAGCTGATTCGATTGCAGAGTAAGGAATAGTTTCAGGGAGGGGTGGAAATGAGGTTTCCCATCTGGGAAGGGCAGAAATGACTAAACTGAAGTGGGGTCAGTCTGTACTTGCTGTACTATTGAAGAATGAGAGGTGATGTAATGGGTTACTTCTGTGATTTGAAGGCTGATGTGAAGGGATGAAGAACCTGCCGACTGGATCAATGAGCTGCTCCTTTGTCTCCATTATTACCATGCTTCTGTGGGAGTGGTCCGGTGAACTCTGGTCAACCGGACTGCTCCCCCACTGTTGGGATCTGCCTCTTCTCTTCCAGCCTGCCACCCCGGTAACAGAGAGTGTCTGAATCTGCTATGTTCCAGCGAATAAAGTCCTCGTCTACGCAACCTCTCCTTGTAACCCAGACACCCAAGTCCAGGCAACATCCTAGTATTTTTTTTTTTTGCTATAATCTTTCCAGTTTAAGATCAAGTTTGCTAAACTAGGTCAATCAAATCTCTATACAATACACCAAATCTGTCCTCTCCAAAGACTTGCATTGTCGTGGTCCGGTCCAAGTCCGCATTCCGGTTCACGGTCTGGTCCGCGTACTCCAGACTCCGGGTCCTCCGGCTGCCCTTTGTTTCAGTTGTACTTACCATAAGAACCTGATGCTCATCTTGTTGGTTGGGAATCTAAGTGGCCCTGGGATTGAGTGTAGTTTGTGGAGTCGTGTTGTCAAGTTTCCCTGGGGAAAAAAAAACCCGCTGGTGGAAGGCTAGAACGGTCACTTGCCATCTTTAGGCCGCGTTGGAGAACGATTGCTTCTTGGAGCTTTGATGTCAGTAGTCGGGGCTGCATTGCGGTATGGATTCAGCCGTTTCCCGGGCCAGCTGGGTGGCCGTCAGCCGCTCCGAGCTAGGTAGGGATGCGGTTGTTTCCATAGCCAGCCAAGGTTGCTGTCCGTGACTGCGTCTCGGAGCAACCCCGATGCAGAGATGGAACTGTTTGTCGTTGTTTGGTGTTCCTCTCTTCCTGACCTCGCCCCGTGGTGTACATCAGGCCGTTCTGCTGTTGTCCTGCGGGATGAACAGTCTTGTTTTGTCTTTGCCTCCGTCGGGTAAGTCAGACCGTTCTGCCGTTACACGACGGATGGTTCTGCCCCACCTTGATGTGGAGTGAAAGTTGAGCCCCGGCTTGTCGAAGGATAAGTCCCGATTCTATGTTGATGTACAGTTCCTAGTCTGTCTCCAAGCTCCAGGATCCGAGTTATGCAAACCGCGAGCTCCAAGAAACAAGGAATTCTCCAGCCTCGAGCTCCAAGAACCCAAGGAAGCCTCCAGATTCGAGTTACAAGAACCCAAGGAAGCCTGCAGCCTTGAGCTCCAAGACCCCAATCTCAAGCCTCGAGCTCGAAGACCCCAGTCTCAAGCCTCGTGTCTCAGGACCTCGAGACGGAAGCTCCAAGTACCCAGGCCTCGTCATGTCTTCGCCTGGTTTGGGGTCCGAACCAAAGTCATGTCCCAGATTCTGGCTCCTTTTCCAGTCTCCGGCTCGGTGTCGACCCCAGTCTCCTTGTTGCCAGTACCTCTTCCTGGTCCTGCTTCCCCAGCCTAGTCTGCGACCTGTCCCGTCCTGTTCCTCGTACTTCTGTGTCTGTGTCCTGCATTTGGGTCCATTCCCAACGCCCCCCTTATGACATTTATGTCTAAACATATGTTCTCAACTCTTATACTCTGTGTCATGAATGATGAAGGCCAGCAGGTCAAACTCCATCTTCACCAGCGGATCTGCCGGAGATGTAACTGTCAGTGAACCATGCAATTATAGTGCCCGGTCCCTCCAGAGCCCGACCGTTGACTGGATCATTCCTAATCCGGTGTGATCTCCCAAACTGGATTGAATGACATTTTCCAGTCTTTAGGCCTGTCTGATGAAGATCTCGCAAGTTCTCTTGACCTTCTACACTATCTACAACATAACCTGTTTTAGTGACTTTTAACCTCTTACTAACCATGCTTTCTACACTCACAAACAAATTGTTTAAATAAATTGCAAATACCTCACATCGTAGCGCCAACTCCAGTGGGGAATCACTAGACACAGACGCCTATTCTGGAATAGAACCCTCAACCTTCACCCTCTGTTCCTGTCACTGTAACAAATGTGAAACCAAGCAGCTATCTCCCCTGGATAACATCTTCCTGATCTAACATTCCAGACGAGTGTCAAAGACATTTCTAATGCCCATAGACAACATCGACAATCCCAGCCTCATCTACGCTCTTGTGAACCTCCTCGAAGAACTAAAATACATCATTTGTCTTGCATGAAGCTGTGCTGACTGGACTGAATCGGATCAAATGTTGGTATATGTTGGTCCCTCAGAAACCCCTCGAGCAATTTACCCAACAGCGATATCAGACTATCCGGACTATAGTTACATGACTAGTTTTCAGGACCCTTGTAAAACAATTGTACTGCAATAGAGAACAAGACAGAAGAGCAGAATGAAACCATCGTCCAAATGAGTATACTCTACTGTGCCATCGCGGTTGATTCATTAACACTGTCAAACGCATTTTCTTATCTTACTCTTCCTCTGTTACCAATAAAAAATCCTTTACCCTCCGATTTAAATATACCCAATGACTTAACACCCACAGCCTTATGTGGCAATGAATTCCAGAGATTCACCACCCTCTCGCTAAAGAAATTGCTCCTCTGATCTCAAGGGATATCCCCTTATTGCTCCTGAACTCTCTCAGTAGCGGAAATATCGTCTCATGTTCACTCTATCTGGGCCTTTCAATATTCATAGGTTTCAGTTAGATCGCCACCCCGCCCCGCCCGCCCACCCCACTTATTACTATAGACTTCAGCGATTAAAGGCCAAGGCCAAGGTCGCAAAATATTAACCCTTTCAGTCATGTGATTACTCTTTTGAACCTATTCTGGACTCTCTTCAAATCCAACATGTCCCTTCATAGGAAAGGGCTCCACACTGTTCACAATACTCCAAATAAGGAATGACCAATGCCTTTTAAATCCAGAGCATTATATCCTTGCTTTGATACTATGTTCTCTTGAAATGAATGCTAACATTGAATTTGTCTTCCTTACGGCCAACTCAACCTGAAGACTACCCTTTAGGGAATGTTGAATTAGGACTCCAAAGTCTCTTTGAACCTCTGATTTCACAATAGGCTCATTGCCTAGAAATACAGTGCCTATGAGAAGTACTTCTCCCCCTCACTTGTAGGTTTTCATGTTTTCATGCACGGACACGGAGATAGTGTTGAGAGGTACTTGCACAGTGGCGAACGTGGAACAAATAACCAGGAGGAATCTTGACACCGAGCTCTGATATAGGATCTTGACACGAAAACGGGGTTTTCATGGAATAACTTGAAACTAGAGCTGAACGTAGAACTGACAGTTCCAAGCGGCCCTAAAACGAAGTTATCGCAAGGGAATAGACCAATAAACTGCCGACCAGTAGTTGTGACGTCAAGGTCCTTATACTGCAGTCTCTGATGGAAACAGGGTGAGCTGTATGAAGTGAACAAGCAGCAATCGGGAATCTAACGACTGGAATTCAAACATAATCAAGGATATGGGAGCGAGATGGGATACAGCCATGCGTGACCATGTCAGAAACTTGTCTAGATGTACAGTGGAGAATATCCTGACTGGTTCCATCATGATCTGGTATAGAAGCACCAATGCCCTTGAATGAAATAGCCAATGAAAAGATATAGGTGCAGCCAGTCCATCACAGTTATTGCCCCACTCAACACTGACCACATCTACAAGGAGCGCTGTCACAGAAAACCAGCATCCATCATCAAGGATTCCCATCCAGGCGATGCTCACTTTTCAATGCTGCCATCCGGAAGGAGTATGGGACCTCTCCGGTTCCACAGCCCTAGGCTGAGGAATACCTATTAACGTCAACGAGCAGACTTTTGAAACAGAGTGAATAATTTCACTCGCACTGGCAATGAATGCACAATACAACTAAGAGATTCGTCTTCTGCAGATTGTCATTAAATGCGGAAAAAAATATGAAATTCCTTGAATGAAAATAATTATCGCTACTCTCTTGCAAGAAAAAAAATAAGAAGTATAACTCGCAAACCCCACAACAGCAACGCCACGCTCGCATAATACTAAAGATCGCCGGCCCGACACAGCATCAAAAATATCAAAGCCCTGATGCCAAACTCCTTCTACACAGAAAACAGCAAAAAAACATCAACCCCCAAACTCATCCCTTGTCCATAAGAATCTAACAGATCATTCACACCTGAAAACGGCAAAAAATATATTAGACCCCAAATCCTAAATCCCCCAGCTAAAAAATAATAATAACATATCACATCCAGAAAGCAAACACAAAAACAAACCTGAAGGAGAACAATATAAACTACAGTCCAAACCAATTAACTTGAATTTCTTCGAATTTCGATAATATCCACCGTCAGCATCGCGAAGAACGACAGATCGTACTCAGTCCTTCCGTCAGGCCCTCATACGCGGCATTTTGACCTTTCCTCGAGGCGGCCTCCCAATTTCCGTTCCAATGCGTCCTCCCATGGGGAGTAACCAAAATTGTCACATGCTTTCCAGTGCATACTTTCATAAACGGACAGCTCACTAACAGAATAAACAACGAGGTTCCACCGAGACTCGAACTCGGATTGCTGGATTCAGAGTCCAGAGTGCTCACCATTACACCATGGAACCACATGTGTTTACTGCGAACGGCCATAAGAAAATGAATCCCAGGGTAGTATGTGGTGAGATGTGTGAACTTGTGCAATGAATTTATTTTAAACTTTGCACTTCGTAGAGAAAGTCTCACAAGGATAGATTATAGAACACAATGCTTTTCTCTTTGGAGAGAAGCATGATCGGCAACGAAAAACACAACATAAAAATAAAACAACTGAAAGATCCCAATATTATCTACAGTCGACACCAGCAATCACATAGGTCTCGGAATTTCAAAAACATCCTCTGTCAGCGTCAAGGAGAGCGACAGCGCCAACTCAGTCCTTCCGTGGTGCCTCCCTCCACCGAGACCCGGCCTCCCGACATTATGCCAATGCGGTGTATTGACTTTCGCCTGCCTTGGGGAGTGCTTAAAATTATCACTTACAATCCAGTGCGCGTGTTTACAAATGGACGGCACAACTGACGGAATAAAGAATGAGGTCTCACCGAGACTCGAACTCGGATCGCTGGATTCAAAGTCCAGAGTGCTCACCATTACACCATGGGACCACATGTGATCATTGTAAACGATCACCGGAAGATGAATATTAGGGTAATATGTGGTACACGTGTAAACTTTGATAGTAAATTAATGTTGAACTTTGAACTTCATAACGGATGTCTTGTGAGTACAGGTTGAGGAAGGGATCAGTTTTCTCTTTGGAGAGAACCGGTATGAGAGGTGATTTGAAAGAGGTATACAAGATGATAGAGGGCATATACGAGTAGACCTTCAAAACATTTTAGCTGGGATCGAAGTGGCAAAGACGCTGGGTGATAATGTTACGGTGATTGGATGAATCTATAACAGTGGGGGTTGTCTTAAGTTATTTTTTTACTCACAGGAAATGGATGGAATTCGAAGACAAAAAAAAACAACGGTTATAAGCAGATACATTGGAGACATTTCGGAGACCTTGTATTGGGGCATGAACCTTGCGACTGATGATCCTCTGTGGGAGATTTTTTTGAGAACAATTATCTTCAAGTAAGGACATAATCCTGAGGGAATTTATTAGGCTTAGGGCAAGCTAATGAGAACTGTTTTTGGCAGGAGATGGGGAGAGTAGAGTCTGGGAGCTGCAGTAATTGAGTAAACTCACATCTGACCTGTGGGATATATTTGAAGTCGAGAGGTTCATCAAAGTTGTAAATTCAGTGAAAAAGGGAAATGAACCATAAGGAAAGTTTCGGAAGTGGAAATTGGACAAAGCCCTTGATAATTATACAGCAATATTCAAATTAAACACGGAATCAATGATGCAGAATGAAAGTGGGAGAGTGGAAATGATGTTACTGATCAAGACTGGGGAGGGTACCAAGGCACTTTGTGCAGACATTAAAAAACAAGAGGGACATCACAGAGAAGGTAGGAAAATAGAACAACTCAGAGGCAGAAAACAGTACGTATGTCTGGAGACATAACAAGTGAGCAAAACACTAAATGATTAGTTCATGTCAATATTCCTCAAACAGAAATTGATGAAGTAAAGATGTTCAGTAAGGATACGCTGATATATTACTGCACGCTGAAAATAAGTTGGTGGGAACGTTGGGACCTTCACCAGTACTGGATGGGATACATCACAGTTTATTGAGTGAATGAGGCAAGATAGCAGATTTCTGAGTCCTTCTCAGAGATCTTTGTATTTTATTTTTAACTGCACATGCTGTTGCAGAGAACTAGAGATCAGCCAATCGTGATTCCTTGTTTAAAAATGGCAATAGGGCCAATCCACGAAACGGTTGACTCGAACATTAATCTTGTGGAAATGACTGGCGATATTTCTTACTCATAGAATCAACTCCCATCAGTAAAAGCATCATTTTTTTCTGGGTACACAACATGGCCTTGCGTGGGTGAGATTATAATTTACAAACCAGATTACATATGTTCATGTAAAACAGTTGATTGTTGAGGGCCGGGCAGTGGATATTGTTTCCATAGACTTTGAAAAGCTTTCAACAAGGCCTCTCATGGTAGGCTCAAACAGAGCATTTCGGCTCCATGGAGACTTACTAGAGACTCTGTGGAGATTCCATGCAGAAAGCAATGGTTGAAGGGTATTATTCTAACTGGAAAATCTGTGAACACAGCTGCTCAACGAGGATCAGCGCTGGGAACTGAATTTGAATTGAATTAACTTTATTTCTTACATCCTTCACGTTACATCACCATTTAAATGTGCAATGCCCGATCATAGTAATTTATATTAAATAGAACAGTCCATGTAATATAGAGTATACTCAAATAATCGTGAGTTCATCAGTCTTTCTGACTGGTGGAAGAAGCTGTCACGGAGCCTTTTTAACCTGGCTTTTATGCTGCGGTACCATTTCCCGGATTGTTGCTGCTAGGATCGATTGAGGTTGGGATGCCTTGGGTCGCCAATGATACGCTGGGCTGTCCACATCACTCTCTGCAGAGTCCTGAGATTAAGGTAGGTACAATTACCATAACAGGCAGTGATGCAGCCAGTCATAATGCTCCAAATTCTTGTAGAAAATGTAGAAAGTTCTTATGATTTGGGGGTCCATAGCAAACTTCTTTGGCCGTCTGCGTGAAAGTGGCGATGTTGTGCCTTTTTGGCCACACAGCTGGTGTCTACAGACCGTGTGAGGTCCTCGGTGATGAAGATGTTGAGGAATTTGAAGCTGTGCACCCTCTCAACCTCATCTCCAGATCCATTGATGTCAATAGTGGCCAGCCCATCTGCATTCCTTCTGTAATCCAAAACCAACTTCTCTGTTTTTGCGACATTGAAGGAGAGGTTGTTTTTTTGACATCACTGTGTCAGAGAGATGACTTCTTCCCTGTAGGCCACCTCGTCATTGTTTGAGATAAAGGCGATCAATGTACTGTCGTCGGCGAATTTCATTAGCAGGTTGGAGCTGTGGGTGGCGATACTCTCATTGGTGTACAGGGAGTAAAGTATGGAACTTAGTAAGCAGTTCTGAAGGGCTCCTCTATTGAGATTCAAAGGATTTGTGTTAACGGAGGCCACTCTTATAACCTGCTGAGGATCTGACAGGAAGTCCAGAATCCAGCTGCACAAGGCAGGGTCAAGGCCGATGTTTCTAAGCTTCTTGTCGAGTCTGGATAGACCTATGGTGTTGAATGCTGAACTGTAGTCCAAGAACAGCATTCTCAATAAGCATCCCTTTTCTACAGATGTGTAAGGACGGTGTGCAGAACTGTAGCTATTGCGTCATCTGCCGATCGGTTTTGTCGGTAGGCAAATTGTAGGAGGTGCAGTCTGGGTAATAGAACGTTACAAATGTAATCCTTGACCACCCTCTCGAAGCAATTGCTTATTATTGAGGTGAGTGCGACAGGACGCCAGGAGCTCAGGTATATTACCTTGGTATTTTTTGGTACAGAGACAACGGTGGATGATTTGAAGCAGGACAGCACTCTATTCTGTGACAGGGAAATAGTGAGAGCGAATGAGACATCATGACACATTCATCCACTTCGGTTTTAATGAAGCCGGTAACAACTGCAGCATATCCATCCAGGTTCGAATATGAATCCCTGAATACAGGGATCTCTCCCTCTCCCTGTGTACAGTGCCCTCTTGTTTGGGGTTTCGTAAGCTGAAAATCGTCTCCATTGCTTTGTAGACATTGAGGGAGAGGTTATCTTCATGGTACCAAGCCTCGAGCTCCTCCACCTCCTCTCTGTAGGCCGTCTCATCGTTGTTCTCATGAGCTCCGCCACGGTTCTGTCAACGGCGATCTTGACAATGTAATTGCTCTGGTGTTTGGCGGTGCAGTCGTGTCTGAGCAGGGTCTACAGTTACTTGTTTTTCAGTTTGTACGTGCAGATTACGATATTCAGTACTCTTTCAGAAGCTCCACCTGCAGGACACGGGCGGTGGTTAATCTCTGAGTCAATTTCTGCTTTTGAGGAGAGAATTCTGTCAAGTTAGTTAAAGTGGTCGACAAAGTCGAAAGTGATATAGTTGACTTATACCGAGGGCTGTAGTGATGTTTGTCTGGTACTGACAGGTATCGAACCCGTTACATTGCCAAATTTGCCAATGAAGGGATTTTGGTGGGGCTCCTCTTTAATCACAATGAGATGCCGACAGAGAGGAGATGGAAGAGCTTAAGGAGTGGTGTCCAGCAAGTAACCTCTTCCTCGATGTACCCAAAAAATGGAGATGATTTTCAACTTCATAAAAACCTTCAGTACTAGCATCTCTCATTCACATTGGCAGCACAGCAGCGGAATTTGCAAACAGTTTCAAACTCCTGGGAGAACACACCTAGCACAAGTTCTCATGGTCCCAGAACCCATCCTTGCAAAATCAGGAAATCTCATTAACATATCTTACTTCTGAAGAGGCTGAAGTGAGCTGGTGTTTGAACACCAATACTAAATTACGTCTACAGTTGTGCAATTGAGAGCGTCCTAACCTGCTGTCTCATTGGGTACTACAGCAAATACACTGATGTGGAAAAGAAGGCTTTAAGCAGGCAGTTAAAACTGCCCAGCGCATCCCCTGCACCAGCCTACACACCATGAAGGGCATATGTAAAGAATGGTGCCAGAAAAATGCCGCCAATATCATGAACAATCCGATCTCACCTGCTTATGGATTTTTCCCAATAATTTTATTGATTACTTGCATAGATTAATATAAATACATTATGATACTATGAAAACAGAAACAAAGTTGAAATACCACATATCTGTATATAGTAAATTAAACGTAATATTGAAAAGGCATATTTTATTCTTATTTAAAACAAAATCAAAACCCCATAACAAAAAAGAGAAAAAAATAAACAGCTGTTTATGTTAAAAGAAAAGAAAATCCTGAACATAGCCATAAATTCAAACATATAATAGTCATTATAATTGCTGAATAAGTCAAAGGTTATGAAAGTAGTTCCAAAAAGGTCCCAACAATGTGAAAAATCTTGCCTGGGTCCAGAAATAGAACACCTAATTTTCTCTAAATTTAAACATGACATAAAATCAATCAATCAATGGACATGTGTAGGTGGAGCGTCATCTTTCCATTTAAGCAACAAAACTCTTCTGACTAAAAGTGAAGAGTAGTCAGAGACTAAAGATAAACTCTCTCGTTTTTACTCAGATTTTTCTCCATACTTGTCGAAGAGGCCTCTCTAATCAATATGCTTTGGTCCTGCCCGCGGGTTGATAAATTTTGGAAAGAAGTATTTCAATCTTTATCGGAAATTTTTGAAGTAAACTTTAAACTCAAACTTCTTACTGCCCTGTTTGGCATTGTTGGACGAAATGATTTTACTCTTAAGCCGAATGATTTGCATATTTTGTCTTTTATTTCGCACGTGCTTATGGACTTTTGGTCCACTCAGATCAGGGAATAGGCTACAAAGCATCCACTCCAGGACCATGAAACTCAAGAACAATTCCTTCCCCCAAGTCGTCAGATTGAGTAATACCTCCAGCCATTAACCACCCACCTCCATTACATACACATTACCTCGTATCTCTTTACGTACATAGAGTCAGTCAGTGTATGTATCATTTACTTGTACATCCTACATCAATGGATTGCTTATATATTTATGTTTATTTTTTAAGTTGTGTTCCTTTTGCTTATTGTGTGTTTATGCTGCATTGGATCTGCAATAACAATCATTCCTTCTTTATGAAGAATAAGAATAACCAATCTAGAATCTTGTATCTTGAATATTGAATGAAGTTTTTCGGCAATTGTTCCGTTAGCTTTGATGTATTGGCGTGCAAGTCTCTGTTGAGATATATTCTGGAAAGTGTGAGAGAACCTGCCTTCACTAATCACACAGACAATGCATTACAAAATGCAACCATAAAGCATATCCTCATTCCCACCTCACCCTCTGAATCGTCGCCTGAAACCTCTGCCTATTGATTTTCAAACATGTCCTTCATGTGGCAAAGTTTCTCAATGTTGATGCTCCTTTCAATCCTCTACATCGGAAAAATAAGGAAAACACCCATAGCTTTTCTGTCTGGATAAATGAAACTACCCATCCCATGCAAAAATCCGAGTCAGTCTCCTCTGCACCTCACGCCCATGCATTTAGCCCTTTCTATTGTGTGGTGACCAGAACACCAGGCGTAGCTCACACGTTTTATCCTTTATTTTCCCTTCATTAACCCTTCAAATTCACTTTGCAGAACTCACTTTACTTTTTCTCCCAAAGGGATTTACAATGGAAACTCTCATGTTGTTTTTTTTTTGTTCAGGTTTCTAACCAGTTGATCCCTCCATTCTCATTTTCGGTATTCTTCTCGGATACTTTTATATAAAGTCAAAGCAATTACTATTGTCATATGCACATCTGTACACAAACGCAGTTTACAGCTGACTGGCACCAGGATAAATTAAACATAACTAAAGTAACACCATACAAGAAAACAATTAGGAATATTTGGTTACCTTCTCCTCAATCTATATCAGCTGGTGGATCTTGCTGACATTATGGGAGGTTGTTGTGATGGTACCACTCGGCCAGATTTTCATTCTCCCTCCTATATGCCGATTCATCACTACCTTTGATTTGGCGAGCAACTGTGGTGCCTTCAGCAAACTTGAGTATGGCATTTGAGCCGTACTTAGCCACACAGACATACGTGTAAAGGAAGTGGAGCAGGAGACAAACACACACTCTTGAAGTGCACTTGTATTGACGGTATAGTCGAGGGAATGAGTTTGCCAATCTGAACTGACTAGTCTCTGCATGTGACGGATCCCAGGGTCCAATTGCACAAGGAGGTATTGAGGCCAATGTCTTGGAAATTATTGGTGTCTTGCATTAACTTTAGGTTAAATGTGCTGTATGGCTCAGTTCCAATGGTTGTTTTTAATGGCAGAGGTTTGGTTACATAGAAACTGTATGTATGGGATGGAATCTGATGAAGAACGTGATTATGGCAATTGTGGAGCGGCATTTGGCTAAAATGTCATTGTGGTGGAGAACATCGCTCTGTGTGTTCAGGAATAGAGAGATTTGGACATTCGGTATGTATTGTGGAAATTGTCATTTCACATGCAGAGGCTCCTTGGAAAGTACAAAAGATGGTTCCAATGGACATATTAGTATCCACTCCAGCAAAGAGAGAAGATTTCAGTCAGTGCTTGAAGTGCACGTTTTTATAACTAATGATTTGTTGATTGTTGATAATTAATTGCTTTCATGGCAGATGTGGTAAATTGTACAGCACAGTCTAAATGAGGGACAAACATATTTTAAATGCTGCAAAGAATCATCCAGAGTAAAATATGAAATTCTAAAAGATATTAATGCAGATTTTCAAGGGAGTAACTAATATATTGACTTTAAAAAGGGTTGTTATTTTAAAAAGAGTTTAATCCTACAAAGTAATGCTGAAAGCTTGCTAGGTAATGGTACAGAAATTAAGAAACTTAATGTCTTGGAATTGAAGATTTACTGAATATACCTGATGTTACTGTATATGCGTGCAAGAAACATGGCCGAAATGTGGTTTACATGATAACATACAAAATGATGTTCATGGAGGACATTATTGGAAAATGCCTAAAGGACGAGGAGTGGCTACCTTTGTTAAAAATTGGATAGCACAGAGAGTTATGGAAATTGAAGTTGTTTCTCATACCTTGTTGATTCAAGTGCTCATTGAGATGCTCTGTAAAAGCTGCCTATGTCACCTCCTCAGGGGGTGTGTTTCAGATTAGAACGTTCTCTGGATGAAGAACAAATTCTTCTTCACATTCTCTCAAACCCTCATTCTGAATTCCTAAAACCAGTCAGCTCTTGTCTGACATGTCACTTCCAACAGACAGTTGTTAAGTACAGAAACAAACTATTTAGCCCAGGTCATCCATGCCTATCTGAGTTGGACCCATGTGCCTGAATTTGACCCATATCCTTCTAGTCCGTTTCCTGTCCTGTACCCACATACAGTAAGTGACTTTATAATGTTCCATTTCCCCCCTTTCTCCTACTTCTTAGTAGCCCGTTCCACATGTTTGTCATTCGTCTCTCGGATGTCCTTTAAGTGATTCCTGTCTCACATTATTCCCCCCACTCAGTGGTGAACAAAAGTCCTCGACTGTTCCCCGACCTTTACCCTCCATCCCTGTTACATCCTATGTCTCTCTCCAGTGCAGTCACATCTATCCTGATGTGAGCCATTAGAAGTCTGCACACTATTCTTGCCATGGTTGTGCTAATGTTTTAAAAAGTTCCTCCAAGTGCCCCAGTTAGCGAGGTCAACAGCGGGCAACGGAACAAGCTTGGATGAGTTAGTCCAAAGGGCCTGTTGCCATGTTCTATGACATAATGACTGTCTCTGGTTACCAAACCAGTTTTACATCTGGTTGCTCTTCCATATGGGACCGTGTCAAAGGCCGATCTGAAATTCATGCAAACCATATTGTCCACACCACCCTCATCGATATGTTTTGTTTTATCTGGATAACAAAAAAGAATTGGAGGCAGAGTGTTTGCACACGGAGGTTGACAGATTGGACGAAGGGAACAAAAAGCAGCAGATAAAATATAGTATATGGAAGCATCTGGTCATGCCTTTGATAGAGGGAATGAAGGCATAGACCACTTCTTAAACGTAGAGACAACTTAGAACTCAGAGATGCACAGGGTCGTGGGTCCTTGTGCAGGATTCCATTAGATAGATAGATAGATAGATAGATAGATAGATAGATAGATAGATAGATAGATAGATAGATAGATAGATAGATAGATAGATAGATAGATAGATAGATAGATAGATACTTTATTCATCCCCATGGGGAAATTCAACTTTTTTTCCAATGTCCCATACACTTGTTGTAGCAAAACTAATTACATACAATACTTAACTCAGTAAAAAATATGATATGCATCTAAATCACTATCTCAAAAAGCATTAATAATAGCTTGAATAATAATAATAATAATAATAATAATAATAATAATAATAATAATAATAATAATAGATTTACTTGAAGTTTCAGCTTGTGGTGACGAAGGTAAATGCAATACTTAAGTTAGCTCTGTGTTTAGGAAACTGTCTATGTATTCACTCCCTCTATCAAAGAACATTTGCATGTAAAAGGAATGATGGAATGCAAAAGGCTTTCTGGGGCATCGTACAGACCGCACGGAATATTGTGAGCAATGTTGTGCCCTCTATCGAAGCGACATTGTACTGGCACTGGAAAGGGTCCAGCGAAGATCACAAGATTTATTGTGCCAATGAAAACGTTAATATATAAGGACTGTTTGATGGCTTTGGTCCTGTACTCAGTGGAGTTCAGAAGAATGAGGAGGATCTAATTGAAACATTTCGAATACTGAAATTCTGTTTAGAATGTAAGTGAAGAGAACGTTTCCTAAAGTGGGGGATTCTGTGGCCTGCCTCTGAGTAGAAGGGTGTCTATTTGGAACAGCGATAAAGAGGAATTTCTTCACCAAGTGGGTGTTGAAAGTGTGGAATTCATAGCCAAAGATGGCTGCGGAGATCGAATCACTGGGTATATTTAAAGCAGAGGGTTGATAGTTTTCTTATTAATAGTGGTGTCAAAGCTTGTGGGGAGATGGCAAGAGAATGGGGTTAAATAGAATAATAAACAAATCCTGATAAAGTAGTGAAGCAGTCTCGATGTGACAAATGGCCAAATTCTGCTTGGATGCATAATTTAAACGCATTTTTCCTTTAGTACACCCTGAGCCACAATTCATGCTGCGCCCTATTCTTATTTAACTTTCTGTGACATATTGTCTAACAGATATCAACACTATATTCCATGTCACCATTGACGATTTAACCATATCGGGGCCTTTACAATATCCTTCGTTGTCTCCCTGAGATACATTTTATCATTCACTGCGATTAATCCACTTTTATCCCAGCTGAGATATTTAGCACGTTCTTGTTAATCCTCATGAGCTGTGGAATTTGATTACATAAACTGAAATCTCTAATCACAATGCCTTTCTTCTCGGTGAGTACAGATGAGGGACTACACACCTCACCCGGCCCCATACATAGATTATCACTTAGATAACACACATTCTCGGATGTGGCCCACTCATTCCCTGGTTACCCAATTGCTCCTCAGATATATAAAGCACTTATTCATACACTTATATTATTATCATTATTCCCTTAATCTTATTTGCGACAGATAAATTTTGATTTGTGCTGGGATTCAGATTTCTTCTTCCAAACTCTCTGTACACTCTTAATGCTATTGGGTGACCACTCCAGTCTTTAGTAGTGCTCTTTAACTGATATTTATTTCTTATTATTTCAGTCAATCTCTCAACAACCTTTGACATCCTGGCTTCTCTGGGCCTGCAGTCATTGCCCTCCCTACCCCCCTCCCTCCAGGAATACGATGACCCAGAACTCTCACTACTTCACTCTTAAATGTCTCTCATTTCCCCAGTGTAGATGTACATTGAGGGGTTGTCTTTGAAAAGGTATTTCGATTGCACAGCTACTTGACATTTTACTGTCTCATTGTCTCAATATATAGAAGAATGATGAGCGAATCTACAATGAAAATGTTCAGCATTTCCGAAACCAGTCAACAAGTCACAAAAAAAAGCAAAATTGTGTAGCTGTAAAAGTATTCATGTCCGATACAATTATAACACTAACTTTCCTTAGTTGCAATGTAATGTAATATCTCACCAACGCACCTGATGTGCAGATGTAGAAAATTGAAAGGTCACATCTTTTCAAAGAAGTCAGAGGAATCAATTACCCCTTACTCTGTAAGGCCCAAGAGTATGGTAGATTTTCAACCGACCATTCCAGAATGTAGATAGAAGCACAATCAAGCCAAGTCAAACAAATGATGTTAGAGAAGCACAAATCTGTGGAAGAGAACAAGACTATATCAAAGGAACTGAACATACCTCAGAGCTCAGAGCAGTCCATTGTGAAAAAGTGGGGAAACTATGAAACCTCAGCCACACTATCGAGGTCTGGATGTCCCTCTAAAATTAATCACTGCATTACATTCTTGATGAAGGAAGCTTTGTTGGACACATTTCTCAAATTCTTCTCCATGCCTCTTAAAATATTTCAAAGTTTAAACCTCTTAATAATACCTTATTATGTTTGCAATTGCAGTCTCTGCATATTTGTGATTGCAATTCCTGCTGCCTGTTGCGCTTTTCACAACACCGTCTCTTTATATCTAAGTGGTATCCAGAAGGCCTCATAAGAAGCTTCAGCTAAGAATGATATCCTCTCTACGGATCATTAATACGTCAGTGTTCTCCGGAGGGCAAATATCCGTCTCCTCTAACCTAAGGATTCCATCTTACGTTCGTATACTTCTCCTCTCTAACTACATTCTAACATTGGATGTGTAATCCTTACCACCCACTCAAACTTCAAGTTAACCTTTAGAGATCCTGCAGAAGGACTCCCAAGTTCCTTTACATCTCTTTTGTTTTTAATTTTCACCCCGCTTAGAAAATAGCCTATATCTTTGCAACTGTTATGCATAACCATAGACAGCTCTGCTCTAAATTGCATTTGCCACTTCAAAACCCAATATCCCAATCTGTATATGTCCTTCTGCCATCTCCTTGCTTCCTCATACTACCGGACCCACCAGCTATCTTTGAATTGTCTGCAAACTTGACTGCCATCCCACAAATTTGTCACACAATTTATTGACCTATACCGTGAAAAGTTCTGATCCAGTAGCCCTCAGAGGAGGCCACAATTGAGTTCTTAGACCTCACCTGTCGAGCCTCTTGCATTGAAGTAAATGCAACTGAAACCAATTGTCTTTCCTCTGCTTTGGTTGTGCTCCTGTCTATCCTGTAGACTAAATTTGCTCTGGTTGACAACGGTATTGTCCTCGGCTCAGGGTCACAGTGCCTGACACTCTCGTTCATATCCTTCTTCGCATCACTAGCAGACCTCCAGTATATTCGTCCACTTGCAGTTTAGGGGCATTTCATCCCTTGCGTACACGCCCCCATTCCAGAAAAAAAGTAGTGCTTTAAGAACTTCGTCATTGCTCCTGCGTCAGCCACTCAGTCACATATTCATCCGAGTCAGCATTCTCAAAGGTTCAAAGGTACACTTTAAAGTCGGAGAAATGGATACAATATGCAACCTAAAATGCGTTTTCTTCGCAAACATCCACGAAAACAGATGTATGTCCCAAAGAAGGTCGACAGTCAAACTTTAGAGCCCCAAAGCACACCCAGCTCCCACGCCCCGCACGAAAGCAACAATTCACAGCATGTAACTCCAGGTCAGGGTCTTGGAAATAACCCTTAAAGGCAAAAATAGTAATATTAAAGATGGCAATAGAGCGGTTTCCGAAGAAGAAAGAAGGGAGTCGCCGTTTAGTGCCATCATCACTCCGCTTCGCCTTGTCAAACCTTAGCATTACACCTTGCTTTTGTATACCTGTCCTCTTGAATTGAATGCTAGCATTTGAATTGTCTTCTTTCCCACTGACTCAACCGCCGAGTTACTCTTTCTAAATCCTGCAGGAGGATTTCCAAGTCCCTTTGCACCTCTGCTGTAAAGGGACAACCTGAATGATATTCCATCTGCCAATTTTTTGTCTATTCTCCAATATGTCTGTCTTACTGCAGATTTCCTGCTTCCTCAACACTATCTGCTCCTCTGCTTGTCCTCGAAGAGGTGTTCAGAGAAGTTCGGGCTCAGACGTAGTCAGTTGTTTGTAGCGCTGTTCATCACAATAGTGCCACCTACAGGTAAGTGGTGTGGACGTTGTGCGGAGGATATGCGCAGCTGGGTTGCAATATTTGGCAGATATCATTTCTAACGTTTAATATTTCAAAATCTGATTAGTTGGCATTTCAACACACTCTTTAATTCCTCTCTGAATTTGCTCTGAGTCAGGGTATAAATACAAGTGCTCGTGCAGGAACTGAGGACCTGCAGCATCCTCTTAGCCGTACAATGATATAACTGTGATCAGTAACAAAATATTCATACCTCATTGAAATCCGTTGTTAAATATATAATAACACCTGTGTTCCCCACAACAGTATGAAACTATCGGTTATGCTGAAGAGCAAAACGATGGATTTGCGTCTGTTCTCCATCTCCCGGTCCCTGTCATTTTCAGCAAAATCAGAAAGAAAGGACAAAAGTGGTTAAAATAATTTCAAACATGTCAAATGCCGCCCATGAAGGAGATGTATTGCAGCTGTTGTAAGAACACAATCCCAGGGAACACCATCAATTATTACTGCAGGCCCGCATACGAAGCCCCAGGGGACAGTCTGCAAACAGACCAGTACACTCACTGTCCCGATAACCACAGCCGCCGTTCTCTTGGTGCAATATTTTGTTTTCAGCTTCTCACAGCAAATAGACACAAATTGATCGACGGTGAAAGCGACAGTCAGCCAGACTGAGGACACAGTGCTCCCAAAAATCAACCAGAAACTGAATCTGAACACTGGAGTGACTCGCGGAAGCGATCTAGGAAAGAAAATCCTAGCAGTTCCCCTCAGCAGCGGATCGGAGATAACGACCAGGAGATCGGCCGCTGCCATTCCCACCAGGTAGCGAGTGATACATTTGGAGAGACCGCACCTTCCCCGGGACAGGGTCTCAATGGCCACCAAGTTCTCTGGAAGACAGAGACAAGAAACAATTTGAGAAAATACTGAGCAGAAGCCATTGCAGTTATACCAGCAGATTGGGTAATATTTCCAATTTATGGATGCTTTTTAGCGGTGGAAGGATCGACAGAGGGCACTGCCCTGGTATAGAGAGAAAACTTGTTTCCAGAGTCAAATAAATTGATTAAGATCTGAATACGGATTGCTTACGGATGACCGAATTATGAAGGGAGTGGAAAGCGGAAACTGGATAATAACCTCTTCAGAGTCGATACTGGATGGAACAATTTCAGCTGGCACCAACATTAAATGATGGATGCACTGTGCAGGCCCTTGGGAACCTCTATGGAATATAGAACAGCCCACGTTTCGGGCCGAGACGCTTCGGCCGGACTGGAGAAAAAAAAAAGCTGAGGAGTATAATTAGAAGGCAGTTGTAGGGCAGATAGAAACACAAGTTAATAGGTGAAATCTGAAATGGAAGGGACAAAGTAAAGGGCTGGCGAGTTGACTGGTGAAACGTTTGTATGCGAGACCGACAGTTGCTCAAGCTGCAAGCCTTCTCCTCTCCTCGCCACCGATGCCATCCAAGGGAAGGGCATTAGGACCCAAGCAGCTTGGCACCCGGTGTCGTCGCAGAGCAATGTGTTGTTAAGTGCTCTGCTCAAGGGCAAAACCCGCTGCTTCAGCTGTGGCACCCCAGTGGCCTTCAGACCCAACGACATAGGCAGGATGAGGGATGAGGTCCTGAAGTGTGAGTTTCGGGAACTAGGCAGATGGCTGTAGAACAGGACCTCAAGGGTGGCGTTCTCAGGATTGCTGCCAAAACTACGTGATAGTGATGTTAGGAATTGCAGGAGATGACAGTTGAATGCGTGGCTGAGGAGTTGGTACCGTGGGCAGGGTTTTAGATTTTTGGACTGATTGGGATCTCTTCTGGGGAAGGTGGGACCTGTACAGATTGGATGGGTTGCACCTGAACTCGAGGGGGAGCAATATCCTTGCTGGTAGGTTTGCTAGCATGGTTCGGGAGGGTTTAAACTAATTTGAAATGGGGATGGGATGCGGAGCGATAGAGCAGTGAAAGAAGTGCATGGAGTAAAGCCAAATCCAATAAATAGACAGGCTTTGCGGAAAGAGAAGCAGAATAAAGGGTGTAAAGGTAGGAAGGTAGAAGGGCTAAAGTGTGTGTACTTCAATGCAAGACGCATCAGGAACAAAGGTGATGAACTGAGAGCTTGGATACATACATGGAATTATGATGTAATGACATTTACGAAGACTTGACTGGCACCAGGGCAGGAATGGATTCTCAATATTCCTGGATTTCAGTGCTTTGAAAGGGATAGAGAGGGGGGAAAAGGGAGGAGTGGTGGCATTACTGGTCAGGGTACTATTACAGCTGCAGAAAGGGTGGGTAATGCAGCAGGATCCTCTTTTGAGTCCGTATGGGTAGCAGTCAGGAACAGGAAGGGAGCAGTTACTCTACTGGGGGTATTCTATAGTCCCCCGGTAGCAGCAGAGATACCCAGGAACAGATTGGTAGGTATATTTTGGGAAGTTGCAAAAATAACAGGGTTGTTATCATGGGTGACATTAACTTTCCTAATATTGATTGGCACTTGATTAGTTCCAAGGGTTTCGATGGGGCAGAGTTTGTTAAGTGTCCAGGATGGATTCCTGTCACAGTATGTTGACAGGCCGACTAGGGAGAATGCCATACTAGATCTAGTAAAAGGTAACGAACAGAGTCAGGTCACAGATCTCTCAGTGGGTGAGCATCTGGGGTTCAGTGATCTTTAATCTTATTTGCCACTCATAACCTGTGACTTGTGTTACCCTTCTGATTTCCTCTTTCAAATTCTCTGTACACTCTTGATGTTATTTAATTCAGTGCTCTTTACCTGACACATGTTTCCTGTTACATGTCAATCTCCCAACATCCCTTGCCATCCAGGTAGATTTTCTGGAATTGCCGTCTGTGCCCTTCCTTCCTACAGGTATTCAGTGACCCTGAACTCTCACTGCTGCACTCTGAAATGCCACTCATTTCCCCAGTGTAGATGTATTTGCAGATGCCTTGAAAACGCATTCAGACTTCACAGCTATATTCACACTCTACTGTCTCATTTTCTCAATATTGAAGTAGGGTTTTTGAGCTAATCTACAATACATTGTCCATCATGTCGAATCAATAGAAAAATCCCAAAATCTCACAACAATTCCTGAAATGTTAAAAACAAATATGTGAGGCTGCGAAAGTATCCACACCCTTTGTAATTGCTACACTAATATTCCATTGGTGCAAAATACTGCATAAACTTACCAACTCACCCTATCTGCTGATATAGAATTTGGCAGAATCACCTGTTCTAAAGTGAATTCTAAAGTAATCAATGTCCCCTCTCTCTCGAAAGACCAATACCATGGCAGATTTTCAACTGATCAACCAAAAATGAAGTTAAAGAACATTCAAGACAAGTCAGTAAAATGATAATAGAGAAACACAAATCTGAGGAAGGATACGAGACCATCTCAAAGGCATTGAACATACATTAGAGCTCAGTGCAGTCCATTCTAAAAAATGGGGAAATTATCAAACCGCAGCCATAATACAAAGTGCAGACGGAGCCCTCTAAACCTAGTCACTGGAGAAGAAAGGCCTTGTAATTAAGGCTACCGTTAACTTCCTGGCTCTTCAATCCCTTTCCTTTACAAATCTTGTTAATGAAGAATGCAAAAGTAGAACGTCACATTTATATATAAAAAAAGCATATCGCTTATGTGTAAAGACTTTGTAAAGAATCATTTAGAAGGTGTTGTAAAGATGTGGAATAACGTATGCTGGTCAGATGAGACTGAAGTGGAAATCTTTGGCATCAACACTATGCGGTATGTAT
Source organism: Hemitrygon akajei (assembly GCF_048418815.1). Lineage (NCBI taxonomy): Eukaryota > Metazoa > Chordata > Chondrichthyes > Myliobatiformes > Dasyatidae > Hemitrygon > Hemitrygon akajei. Next base: position 20,825,904 of record NC_133151.1, read on the forward strand.
GGTATAAATCAGATATTGTACATCAGCAAGGTAATACGATTCCTACTGTAAGGTGGAGGTAGCATCGTTGTATTGTATACATTTCTACTGCAGGGCAAGCAAATCTAGTCAGAATCGACGGGAAGATGAATATTGATAAATACAGTGTTGCCGCATAATAATCTGCATGGAAGTTTACACTGGAGAGGAAGTTTGAGATTCATCAGGAGAACGGCCCAATGGCTGGAGTAGCCATTGAGTGGTTTGAAATGAAGAAAATTGATATCCGTGAATGGCCCAGTCAGAGTCATGACATTAAACCAATCGAACGTCACTGACAAGACCACAGGGTTGCTGTCAATCTAACCTTGCACAGCCTATGCAATTTAGCAAGACTGAGTGGGCCAGTCTTGATTCATCACGCCGTGCAAAGCTGACAGACACTTATACAAAATAACTATTGGTTGTAATGACTGTAAAAGATGATTCACTTAGGACTGACTAAGGGATATGAATACCTATGAACTGCCAGCATTTCAGTTTTCAGTTTTTAGTTCCTTATGCTTTACCTTTGTCCATGCGTTTGTGCTCTTCTGTGGAAAACAAGAGCATAAGTTTTACAAAAAATAAGATTCCCAGTTAAATTGGTCAAAGCACCTCACTGTAATTCTCATTTATATAAACAAACAGTTGAGGATGAATATTTTTCAAGGCACTGTAACTACTTGTCACCCACATTATTCAGATGTGGTTTATGATGATGAATGGGCCTAAGTTTCCAACTATCCATCTCTCTATCCCCAGAAGTGATTTGAAACTTTCTGTGTTCTGTGCTGATTAGTCCAAATGTTCTCATCCACGACATTTTGACCACCTCCATGCACAATACTCAGTAGACTATCTATGTACTGGTAAGGAAAACTCTTTTGGATGCATTTTAAGAAGCCCACCTCCAATCCTTATGCACAAAGGCAATCCAATTAAATCTCTCAAATTTTAACATAAAAAAATTCTCACCTCTGTTGTGAAACCATTCTCCATTACTTTTAATCACCACCTTTCTGGGAAAACAACTATGCTTTCACCTTGATCTGTTCCATAAGGCTCCTCAGTATTCCTGCCTTTGCTGTATCTAAATACAATTCTGCATATTGATCTGATTTGAAAGCCATTTGCCAAACCTCAGCCCAAGTTGCTAGATGATCCACTCTGAACTATCTGCAGCACCACCTATTTTAGTGTCATTTGTGATGTATACATTCACATCGAAATCATTCATAAACATTTCAAAGCAGCTGATGCCACAGAAGGGACACCAGTGACATATCACAAAACATAACACTCTAGCCTGAGAAACAAAGTATCATCCTCTGCTTCCTACCACGGAGGAAATTGTGAATCCGATCTGCTCACTCCCTCGGGATCCCATGGAATCTAACCTGTTAGACTAATCTGCTATGAGGGACATTGTCAAAGGCCTTGCTAAAATCCTTACAGAGCACATATACTATTCTAAATTTGTATACAATCTCTGTTACCTCCTTAAACCTGACCACAAAGCCACAATTGTGTCACCGAAGACAATGACCTATAACATGAAAAGCAGTGATCTATCAGTCCCCAGAGTCAGTCTCACCTGAGATCATCCAGCAGACTGTCAAGCATCTTGCATTGAAATAAAAGCCGTTTAAATTAATTGACTTTCCTCTCCTTTCTCTGTGCTCCTGTCTATCCCGTTTCACAATTTTCTCTCAATGGCGACAGTATTATCCCCTGCTCGGGGTCACACTGACGGCCACACTATTTCGAGCATCACTTGCAAATCTGCAGGATATTGGTGTCCCTTCAGTTCAGGAGCAATCCTTCTCGGGTACAGGTCTCTCGACTTCAGAAGATAATGCAGTGATGCAAGTGTTACGTATTCAGGCAACAATAAATATATGTGGGTTAGGCAAGAGTTTTTATAACAAATAACACGTTTATTAAACACTGAAAACAAACCCCCCAAAAGTTAACAAACACTAACGTAACCGGAAATCAGCTGCTGTGCGGCAGCTAAACAGTTCTTAAAGCAATGTTGCAAAAACAGTTCTTTAAAATGATAATGCCAAAAGTTCGAAATGCTCACAGTCCATTTAAAATGAGAGACTTTTTAAGGTGATTTAAATTCTCTTCCACGTCGTTTTTGTTCAGTTTCCAAAGTCGAACTCTTCCCACGAAGAATTTTATGAAACGTAACGGCTTAAAGGCACTGACCTTCTCTTCCACACTATTCTCAATCTTTTCTGGTATTTCCCAGAGATTTACACGAGAATAGTCAACGAAATCCGTCCGAATAATGATCAAACAAGGTCGAACCTCTTTCACCGTCGAAATTCGATTCCTCTCGATCTTTAACTCCCGAACTCCGATCATCACATTCCACTAGCATTATTGTAAAGAAACTGCTGGCAATGACCTTTTAAACTTTCGGCATTAGATAAAACTTCATCTTTCAACTAAACTGCGTCATAACATTAAATCACGCAGTGGCATGAAGTCAACATTGCAAATCCAGCCACGAACTGCCTCACCTCACAGGGTGGGGTCTTCCTTTTATACCTGTAACAAAAACCTGTCACATGACATCTACTGGCGGGAAAATGACGTCACTCCACCATCACAAGACCATTACCTCAAGTCCAGTAAAGCTTCTACCCCATTCACGTGACAAAGGTACCACTGTCACGTGTCACGGGTACGTAACACAAGTTACTTCAATCCTGCTTCCCTCTATCAAGCTCTGAGCTCCATATTCATTCCATATTCCCCAGTGGACCATCTGCATACCGCTTCTAGAAACAATCCTAAAGACACATACAAAGGAATGCACCATCCAAGACACCGGTGGTATGGGAGCACCAGTCATCCAGGGGAGATTATTCACCCACCACAGCTCTCCATTGTTTTCTGTTGGAAGGGGGCGTTGGGAGCGGACCCAAATGCAAGGCACAGGCACTGAAGTACTAGGAGCTGGACAAAGATTATCAAGAATGCAAGGAAAGCCGAGAAGCAAGGATGCACAAGAGGGTAATCCAGAATGTGCAAAGCAGAAGCCGACAGAATCAAAGCTGGACACGGACACAGGAACAGGACTAGAAATGTTCACAGGGTCTGGACTATGACTTGGACTTGGAGTACGGTGACGTGGACGAGGAACTCCGAACTAGGAGACAGGACAGGGACTCTGAACCCGGGTCTTGAATCGGATTCGGAACCCAGGTTTAGGCTAGGACTCAGGACCAGGATCTTGGGTAGGCCTCAAGATTAGCATCTTGACTCAGACTCGACGGGAACATGAAGCCTTGACTCGGACTGGACTGGAACATGAAGCCTGGACTCGGACTGAAATGGAACAAGAACCCTTGACTTGGACTGGACTGGAACACGAAACCTTGACTCGGACTGAACTTGAACACGAAACCTTGACTCTGATTGGACTGAAACACAAAACCCGGACATAAACTAGACTGTAACAAAAAGCCCGCACATAGACTTGACTGGAACACAAAGCCTTGACTCGGACTGGACTGGAACACGAAGTATTAAATCGGGCTGGACTGGAACACGAAGCCCGGATATAGACTGGACTGGAACACGAAGCCTTGAATGGGACTGGACTGGAGCACAAAGCCTTGAATGGGACTGGACTGGAGCACAAAGCCTTGAATGGGACAGGACTGGAGCACAAAGCCCGTACATAGACTGGACTGGAACACGAAGCCTTGAATGGGACAGGACTGGAGCACAAAGACCGTACATAGACTGGACTGGAGCACAAAACCTTGGAGGGGACAGGACTGGAGCACAAAGACTGTACATAGACTGGACTGGAACACGAAGCCTTGAATGGGACTGGACTGGAACACAAAGCCCGGACATAGACTGGACTGGAACACGAAGCCTTGAATGGGACAGGACTGGAACACAAAGCCCGTACATAGACTGGACTGGAACACGAAGTCTTGAAGGGGACAGGACTGGAACACGAAGCCTTGAATGGGACAGGACTGGAGCACAAAGCCCGTACATAGACTGGACTGGAACACGAAGCCTTGAATGGGACAGGACTGGAGCACAAAGCCCGTACATAGACTGGACTGGAGCATGAAGCCCGTACATAGACAGGACTGGAGCACAAAGCCCGTACATAGACTGGACTGGAACATGAAGCCCGTACATAGACAGGACTGGAGCACAAAGCCCGTACATAGACTGGACTGGAGCATGAAGCCCGTACATAGACAGGACTGGAGCACAAAGCCCGTACATAGACTGGACTGGAACATGAAGCCCGTACATAGACAGGACTGGAGCACAAAGCCTTGAATGGGACTGGACTGGAGCACAAAGCCCGGACATAGACTGGACTGGAGCACAAAGCCTTGAATGGGACTGGACTGGAGCACAAAGCCTTGAATGGGACAGGACTGGAGCACAAAGCCCGGACATAGACTGGACTGGAACACGAAGCCTTGAATGGGACAGGACTGGAACACAAAGCCCGTACATAGACTGGACTGGAACATGAAGCCCGTACATAGACAGGACTGGAGCACAAAGCCCGTACATAGACTGGACTGGAACATGAAGCCCGTACATAGACAGGACTGGAGCACAAAGCCCGTACATAGACTGGACTGGAACATGAAGCCCGTACATAGAGAGGACTGGAGCACAAAGCCTTGAATGGGACTGGACTGGAGCACAAAGCCCGGACATAGACTGGACTGGAGCACAAAGCCTTGAATGGGACTGGACTGGAGCACAAAGCCTTGAATGGGACAGGACTGGAGCACAAAGCCCGGACATAGACTGGACTGGAACACGAAGCCTTGAATGGGACAGGACTGGAACACAAAGCCCGTACATAGACTGGACTGGAACACGAAACCTTGAATGGGACAGAACTGCAGCACAAAGCCCGGACATAGACTGGACTGGAACATGAAGCTTTGAATGGGACAGGACTGGAACACAAAGCCTTGAATGGGACAGGACTGTAACACAAAGCCCGTACATAGACTGGACTGGAACATGAAGCTTTGAATGGGACAGGACTGGAACACAAAGCCTTGAATGGGACAGGACTGTAACACAAAGCCCGTACATAGACTGGACTGGAGCACAAAGCGTTGAATGGGACCGGACTGGAGCACAAAGCCCGGACATAGACTGGAATGGAACACGAAGCCTTGAATGGGACAGGACTGGAACACAAAGCCCGTACATAGACTGGACTGGAACACGAAGCCTTGAATGGGACAGGACTGGAGAACAAAGCCCGGACATAGACTGGACTGGAACACGAAGCCTTGAAGGGGACAGGACTGGAGCACAAAGCCCGGATATAGACTGGACTGGAACACGAAGCCTTGAATGGGACTGGACTGGAGCACAAAGCCCGTACATAGACTGGACTGGAACACGAAGCCTTGAATGGGACAGGACTGGAGAACAAAGCCCGGACATAGACTGGACTGGAACACGAAGCCTTGAAGGGGACAGGACTGGAGCACAAAGCTCGGATATAGACTGGACTGGAACACGAAGCCTTGAATGGGACTGGACTGGAACACAAAGCCTTGACTCGGAATGGACTGGAACACGAAGCCCGGACAAAGACTGGACTGGAACAGCAAACCTTGACATGGACTGAACTGGAACACGAAGCCTTGACTTGGATTGAACGGGAAATCGAAACCTTGACTTGGACTCGTCTGGAACATGACTGGGAATGGACTGGAACACGAAGCCCAGACATAGACTCGACTGGAACACAAAGCCCGGACATAGACTGGACTGGAACACGAAGCCCGAATATAGACTGGACGGGAACACGAAGCCTTGAATGGGACTGGACTGGAACACAAAGCCCGTACATAGACTGGACTGGAACACAAAGCCTTGAATGGGACAGGACTGGAGCACAAAGCCCGTACATAGACTGGACTGGAACACGAATCCTTGAACGGGATTGGACTGGAACACGAAGCCCGGACATAGACTGGACTGGAACACAAAGCCTTGAACGGGATTGGACTGGAACACGAAGTCTTGAAGGGGACAGGACTGGAACACGAAGCCTTGAAGGGGACAGGACTGGAACACGAAGCCTTGAATGGGACAGGACTGGAGCACAAAGCCCGTGCACAGACTGGACTGGAACATGAAGCCCGTACATAGACAGGACTGGAGCACAAAGCCATGAATGGGACAGGACTGGAGCACAAAGCCCGTACATAGACTGGACTGGAACACAAAGCCTTGAATGGGACAGGACTGGAGCACAAAGACTGTACATAGACAGGACTGGAACACAAAGCCTTGAATGGGACTGGACTGGAGCACAAAGCCCGTACATAGACTGGACTGGAACACGAAGCCTTGACTCGGTCTGGACTGGAACAAGAAGCCCGGACAAAGACTGGACTGGAACACGAAGCCCGGACAAAGACTGGACTGGAACAGCAAACCTTGACATGGACTGAACTGGAACACGAAGCCTTGACTTGGATTGAACGGGAAATCGAAACCTTGACTTGGACTCGTCTGGAACATGACTGGGAATGGACTGGAACACGAAGCCCAGACATAGACTCGAATGGAACACAAAGCCCGGACATAGACTGGACTGGAACACGAAGCCTTGAATGGGACAGGACTGGAGCACAAAGCCCGTACATAGACTGGACTGGAACACGAATCCTAGAACGGGATTGGACTGGAAAACGAAGCCCGGACATAGACTGGACTGGAACACAAAGCCTTGAACGGGATTGGACTGGAACACGAAGTCTTGAAGGGGACAGGACTGGAACACGAAGCCTTGAATGGGACAGGACTGGAGCACAAAGCCCGTACATAGACAGGACTGGAACATGAAGCCCGTACATAGACTGGACTTGAGCACAAAGCCTTGAATGGGACAGGACTGGAGCACAAAGCCTTGAATGGGACAGGACTGGAGCACAAAGCCTTGAATGGGACAGGACTGGAGCACAAAGCCCGTACATAGACTGGACTGGAGCACAAAGCCTTGAATGGGACAGGACTGGAGCACAAAGACTGTACATAGACTGGACTGGAACACGAAGCCTTGAATGGGACAGGACTGGAGCACAAAGCCCGTACATAGACAGGACTGGAGCACAAAGCCTTGAATGGGACTGGACTGGAGCACAAAGCCTTGAATGGGACAGGACTGGAGCACAAAGCCCGGACATAGACTGGACTGGAACACGAAGCCTTGAATGGGACAGGACTGGAACACGAAGCCTTGAATGGGACAGGACTGTAACACAAAGCCCGTACATAGACTGGACTGGAACACGAAGCCTTGAATGGGACAGGACTGGAACACAAAGCCCGGATATAGACTGGACTGAAACACAAAGCCTTGAATGGGACAGGACTGGAACACAAAGCCCGTACATAGACTGGACTGGAGCACAAAGCCTTGAATGGGACAGGACTGGAGAACAAAGCCCGGACATAGACTGGACTGGAACACGAAGCCTTGAAGGGGACAGGACTGGAGCACAAAGCCCGGATATAGACTGGACTGAAACACGAAGCCTTGAATGGGACTGGACTGGAACACAAAGCCCGTACATAGACTGGACTGGAGCACAAAGCCTTGAATGGGACAGGACTGGAGAACAAAGCCCGGACATAGACTGGACTGGAACACGAAGCCTTGAAGGGGACAGGACTGGAGCACAAAGCCCGGATATAGACTGGACTGGAACACGAAGCCTTGAATGGGACTGGACTGGAGCACAAAGCCCGTACATAGACTGGACTGGAACACGAAGCCTTGAAGGGGACAGGACTGGAGCACAAAGCCCGTACATAGACTGGACTGGAACACGAAGCCTTGAATGGGACAGGACTGGAGCACAAAGCCTTGACTCGGAATGGACTGGAACATGAAGCCCGGACAAAGACTGGACTGGAACAGCAAACCTTGACATGGACTGAACTGGAACACGAAGCCTTGACTTGGATTGAACGGGAAATCGAAACCTTGACTTGGACTCGTCTGGAACATGACTGGGAATGGACTGGAACACGAAGCCTTGACTCGGACTGGAGTGGAACACGAAGCCCGAATATAGACTGGACGGGAACACGAAGCCTTGAATGGGACTGGACTGGAACACAAAGCCCGTACATAGACTGGACTGGAACACAAAGCCTTGAATGGGACAGGACTGGAGCACAAAGCCCGTACATAGACTGGACTGGAACACAAAGCCTTGAACGGGATTGGACTGGAACACGAAGTCTTGAAGGGGACAGGACTGGAACACGAAGCCTTGAATGGGACAGGACTGGAGCACAAAGCCCGTGCATTGACTGGACTGGAACATGAAGTCCGTACATAGACTGGACTGGAACACGAAGCCTTGAATGGGACAGGACTGGAGCACAAAGCCCGTACATAGACTGGACTGGAGCACAAAGCCTTGAATGGGACAGGACTGGAGCACAAAGCCCGTACATAGACTGGACTGGAGCACAAAGCCTTGAATGGGACAGGACTGGAGCACAAAGACTGTACATAGACAGGACTGGAACACAAAGCCTTGAATGGGACTGGACTGGAGCACAAAGCGCGGATATCGACTGGACTGGAACACGAAGCCTTGAAGGGGACAGGACTGGAGCACAAAGCCCGTACATAGACTGGACTGGAACACGAAGCCTTGAATGGGACAGGACTGGAGCACAAAGCCCGGATATCGACTGGACTGGAAAACGAAGCCTTGAAGGGGACAGGACTGGAGCACAAAGCCCGGATATAGACTGGACTGGAACACGAAGCCTTGAATGGGACTGGACTGGAACACGAAGCCCGGACAAAGACTGGACTGGAACAGCAAACCTTGACATGGACTGAACTGGAACACGAAGCCTTGACTTGGATTGAACGGGAAATCGAAACCTTGACTTGGACTCGTCTGGAACTCGAAGCCCGGACAAAGACTGGACTTTAATAGCAAACCTTGACATGGACTGAACTGGAACACGAAGCCTTGACTTGGATTGAACGGGAAATCGAAACCTTGACTTGGACTCGTCTGGAACATGACTGGGAATGGACTGGAACACGAAGCCCAGACATAGACTCGACTGGAACACAAAGCCCGGACATAGACTGGACTGGAACACGAAGCCTTGACTTGGACTGGACTGGAACACGAAGCCTTGACTTGGACTGGACAGGAGCACGAAGCCCGGATATAGACTGGACTGGAACACGAAGCCTTGACTTGGACTGGACTGGAACACGAAGCCTTGACTTGGACTGAACTGGAACACGAAGCCTTGACTTGGACTGGACTGGAACACGAAGCCTTGACTCGGACTGGACTGGAACACGAAGCCTTGACTTGGACTGGACTGGAACACGAAGCCCGGTTGTAGACTGGTCAGGAACACGAAATCCTGACTCGGACTGAACTGGAACAAGAAGCCTTGACTCGGACTGGACTGGATCGGAAAGCCCGGAAATAGACTGGACTGGAACACAAAGCCTTGACTCGGACTGGACTGGAACACGAAGCCCGGACATAGACAAGACTGGAGCACAAAGCCTTGTCTCGGACTGGACTGGAAGAAGAAGCCTTGACTTGGACTGAACTGGAACACGAAGCCTTGACTTGGACTGGACTGGAACACGAAGCCTTGACTTGGACTGAACTGGAACACGAAGCCTTGACTTGGACTGGACTGGAACACGAAGCCTTGACTCGGACTGGACTGGAACACGAAGCCTTGACTTGGACTGGACTGGAACACGAAGCCCGGTTGTAGACTGGTCAGGAACACGAAATCCTGACTCGGACTGAACTGGAACAAGAAGCCTTGACTCGGACTGGACTGGATCGGAAAGCCCGGAAATAGACTGGACTGGAACACAAAGCCTTGACTCGGACTGGACTGGAACACGAAGCCCGGACATAGACAAGACTGGAGCACAAAGCCTTGTCTCGGACTGGACTGGAAGAAGAAGCCTTGACTCGGGCTGGTCTGGAACACGAAGCCCGGACATAGACAAGACTGGAGCACAAAGCCTTGTCTCGGACTGGACTGGAAGAAGAAGCCTTGACTCGGGCTGGTCTGGAACACGAAGCCCGGACATAGACTGGACTGGAACACAAAGCCCGGACATAGACTAGACAGGAACACAAAGCCTTGACTTGGACTGAACTGGAACACGAAATCCTGACTCGGACTGGACTGGAACAAAAAGCCCGGAAATAGACTCGGCTGGAACACAAAGCCTTGACTTGGATTGGACTGAAACACGAAGCCCGGACATAGACTGAACTGGAATACGAAGCCTTGGTGCGGACTGGAACGAAACACAAATCCGGACATTGACTAGACTGGAACACAAATCCTTGACTTGGACTGAACTGGAACACGAAGCCCGGACATAGACTGGACTGGAATACGAAGCCTTGACTCGGGCTGGACTTGTACACGAAACCTTGACTCGGGCTGAACTGGAACACGAAGCCCGGACATAGACTGGACTGGAATACAAAGCCTTGACTCGGACTGGACTGGAACACGAAGCCCGGACATAGACTAGACTGGAACGTAAAGCTCGGAAATTGACTAAACTGGAACACGAAGCCTTGACTTGGACTGGACTGGAACACGAAGCCCGGACATAGACTGGACTGGAACACGAAGCCCGGACATAGACTGGACTTGTACACGAAACCTTGACTGGGGCTGAACTGGAACACGAAGCCCGGACATAGACTGGACTGGAATACGAAGCCTTGACTCGGGCTGGACTTGTACACGAAACCTTGACTCGGGCTGAACTGGAACACGAAGCCCGGACATAGACTGGACTGGAACACGAAGCCCGGACATAGACTGGACTGGAACACGAAGCCCGGACATAGACTGGACTGGAACACGAAGCCCGGACATAGACTGGACTTGTACACGAAACCTTGACTCGGGCTGAACTGGAACACGAAGCCCGGACATAGACTAGACTGGAACGTAAAGCTCGGAAATTGACTAAACTGGAACACAAAGCCTTGACTCGGACTGGACTGCAACACGAAACCCGGACATAGACTGGGCTGGAACACGAAGCCTTAACACGGACTCGACAGGAATATGAAGCCTTGGCTTGGACTCGACTCGAACATGAAGCGTTGACTCGGACAGGACTGGAACACGAAGCCCGGACATAGACTAGACTGGAAAACGAAGCCTTGACTTGGACTGGAGTGAACCATGAAGCCCGGACATAGACTAGACTAGAACACAAAACCCGGACATAGACTACACTGGAACACGAAGCCTTGACTTGGACTGGACTGGAACATGACACGGCCATAGTGGGGTGTGTCAGGAATGGATAGGAGGAAGAGTATAGGAAACTGATACAGGACTTGGTGATCTGGTGCAACTCAAACTACCTGCGTCTCAATATCACCAAGACCAAGGAGATGGTGGTGGACTTTAGGAGATCTAGGCCTCATATGGAGCCAGTGATAACTAATGGAGAATGTGTGGAGCAGGTTAAGACCTACAAGTATCTGGGAGTACAGTTAGACGAGAAGCTAGACTGGACTGCCAACACAGATGCCTTGTGCAGGAAGGCACAGAGTCGACTGTACTTCCTTAGAAGGTTGGCATCATTCAATGTTTGTAGTGAGATGCTGAAGATGTTCTATAGGCCAGTTGTGGAGAGCGCCCTCTTCTTTGTGGTGGTGTGCTGGGGAGGCAGCATTAAGAAGAGGGACGCCTCACGTCTTAATAAGCTGGTACGGAAGGCGGGCTCTGTCGTGGGCAAAGTACTGGAGAGTATAACACCGGTAGCAGAGCGAAGGGAGCTGAGTAGGTTACGGTCAATAATGGAAAACCCTGAACATCCTCTGCATAGCACCATCCAGAGACAGAGAAGCAGTTTCAGCGACAGGTTGCTATCGATGCAATGCTCCTCAGACAGGATGAAGAGATCAATACTCCCCAATGCCATTCGGCTTTACAATTCAACCGCCAGGAATAAGATATGTTAAAGTGCCGGGGTTAGGACTAGATGTATTTAAGTAAACTACTTAAGAACTTTTTAAAAGCTATTATTAATGCTTTTTGAGAGGGTGATTTTAGATGCATATCATATTTTTACTGAGTTAAGTATTGTATGTAATTAGTTTTGCTACAATAAGTGTATGGGACATTGGAAAAAATGTTGAATTTCCCCATGGGGATGAATAAAGTATCTATCTATCTATATAGACTGGACTGGAACACGAAGCCTTGTCTTGTACTGAACTGGAACACGAAGCCCGGACATAGACTAGACTGGAACACAAACCCTTGACTTGGACTGGAGTGAACCATGAAGCCCGGACATAGACTGGGCTGGAACACCAAGCCTCGACGCGGACTCGACTGGAACACGAAGCCCGGACATAGACTGGAGTGGAACACGAAGCCTTGACTCGGACTGGACTGGAACACGAAACACAGAGCAGGGACTCCTCCTTGGAAACAGGACATGGGGCCGGTACTCCTCTTAGACACGGAACACGAGAAGACAAATTTCCACTCAAGGTACCGGCCAACGGCCGGACCTACCCAGCGGTGCGAGTGCACAAAGACAATTCTGTCCCGAGCTTTATAGGCTCATCAGTCCGGTGCTTATTTCGGTTTCCGTGGCGTAGGATACAAAGAGACATCTCCCAACTCAAGCTGGTGGTAATCGTCCACACCTGCCTAGCGAAGGCGAGGACACAAAGAGACAAGACCACACTGCGATAGACGGTTCCTTATCTTGACGCGTAAATGCCCCAGTCTCACTCCAGCGGGTTAACTTGACGGCGATACTGACGAAATCACAGACGAGGCTGCAGACGAGGTTGCAGACCAGGTTCTGACGGGGACGGTCCAGCAAGGAATCGCTGGTTCCCAGTGCTATTTATGTTGCCTGCCCGACACTCGGATCAGGTGCTTCAAGTAAGGCACCCAACTGAACCAGGGTCTGGACTGTAATCGGTAATGTGACTTATTGGACCGGACCGTGACCTTTACACATTGACCCATAACCTGATGACGCATCTGTTCCTCTCTTTTACGGTGTATTGGCCTACAGTGTAATCCCGTCAGAGAGATTGCACTTTTTTTACACCCTGGGTTCTACCCCTGGGGTCTTATTGGGTAAGCCTCCGGAATGAACTCGACCTTGTTACATTCTGCCTTGAGTTGTACAGCAACCAACTTCATTTATCTCCCTCTGGACTGACTGAATCATATGAATACTGGAATATTTAAATACCAGTCCTGCCCTTCTCTCAAACAGATCTCTGTAATGGATGAATCACTGTGCCATGTCCTAATCCAGGCTCTGAGTACGGCTGCTTTAACTGTTCTACACCCGGCACTGATATAAACTCACTTCAGCCCTTCGGTGCTTCTGTGCTCATTAACGTGGCCTCATTTTGACTTCCTATTGGCGTTCCTCGTCCTCATGTCCACCTTCCGCTCAATGCTACTTACTGACCTGCAGCCCTGCATCCCAATACCCCCTCAACGTGACACATAATAAAAATCATCAAGGTGGCTCCAGCAAGAAAACCTGTGACAGTATTAGTTCCCTTTTGGTTTTACAGATCCTCCTTACATCAGTCCCACTTATTCTTGAAGAAAGTAAGTGAATAAGAGAATTCAGGAAGAGAATCTGTGATCCTGATGTCCAACCACCTGCAACGGATTGTAAGCCACATAATAAAGTGCTCAATTTATCATCTCTTACCTCGCAAGCATGCGGCAACTGGAGAAATCCTGAAATAACCACACCAGAGTTCCTACTATCTAACTTTCTGCCCAACTCCCTAAATTGTCATTGCAGGACTTTCCCTCTGTTGTTAGTTCAAATATGAACCATCACCTCTGTCTGCTTACCCTGCCCTATCAGAATGGCCTGTGCCTTCTCAGAGACATCCTTGGCCCTGTCATGATGGAGGTAACGCAGCATCCTGCAATCTCACTCATTTCCATAGAAGCGCCTGTCTGTGTCCCCTCAGCTAGAATGTTTGTTGTATGTGCTTCATATCCTTCTATTCATGTGCTTTCTCATAGACTGCTGGCAATGAAAATGGCTTTCAAATTAATTCACTGTGGTCTTTTTTTATTCATCAAATGAGGCTGCACACGTGTTGAAACAAACACTTTGTTAAAACTCGTAAGATATTAATACAGAAGGAAAAAAAAACCAAATGTCAACATTAGTAGCGGTACCTAATTCAAGAGAATACTTATCACCCACTAAACCAGCCGATCTTAGTGATGGATGGGAAAATAATCCGACAATATCATGCAGGCTGCTCTCTCTCTCTCTCTCTCTCTCTCTCTCTCTCTCTCTCTCTCTCTCTCTCTCTCTCTCTCTCTCTCTCTCTCTCTCCCTCCTGTCTCCCTCACGATATCTCATTCGCTTCACGATCACCCTCTCCTTCTCTCTTTCTGTCGTTCCCATACACCCTCTCCCTCGTGCTCACTATCGCGACATCTCCGTCGCCCTCATACCTTCACCTACCATTCTCTCTCTATATATCTCTGTCACACCACCCCTCTCTCTCTCTGTCCCTCCCTCGTCATGCCTCCTTATGTCGCTTTCCCCCCGTTCACCATCGCTCATACCCTCTGCCTCACGTCCTCCCTCACGCACTTAGCCCTCGCGCAGTCTCCTGCCCTAACTCAATTTCTCTATCTGTATATACAGAGTTACAAGTGAACGTAACGGTACTTCGTGTCAATTGTAGAAAAAAACGTTACAATCCCCTTACAGGAACGTAGTTCATTGGAAGTGAGAAGGAGAACCTACAGGTAGAGAAAGAGTAGCAAAACAGAGTGATGAAAAGAACGGCTTGTGACGGGATCAAGAGTGGTTCATACAGACGAAAATATACTCCAACATCAGTCAGTTATGCCAGAACCGGGAAGCAGGGATAACAGGTTCGCCACAAGCTTCAGTTTAACAGGGCGAGACGTGATTTGCAAAGGGGATTTCTCTGGGATGCCGAGCTCAGTGATGCCGTCGGGATCAGCTGTAAACAGTTGATTCGTGACTTTAAGGCAGCACACAAAATGGAAAAGTGTAAACAATTGACAGGAATCTGATGAAGGGCCTCGGCCGGAAGTGTCGACAGTTTCCTCTTTTCCATAGTTGCTGCCTGGCCTGCTGAGTTCTTCCAGAGTTTTGTGTGAGGGAAAGAGTAAACAACCAAGTTTTCCCGCCGAGAGCCTTCATCAGCTTCTCATTTTGTGTGTTTTCTCGAGTATTTGCATATTTTCTCGTGTTTGTTTTGTACCTCTGTTCATCACATTGTTTCCATTTACCCACAAGTAGGCGGATAGAATAGGGTGCAGGAAGGCGAAGGAATCTGATTTGCAATACATTACACTATATATTTCTAAAGTTTAATGAGTTTCAAAATACCATACATTGGGTATTTCACAGCATTCTTTAATTCCTCTCGGAATTTGCTCTGAGTCAGGGCGTAAAAACACGTGTTGGTGCAGGAACTGAGAATTTGCAGCATTTCAGACGTGTGTTCTGTAATGTAACGGGGATCCGTCACAGAATAGGCAAAACTATCTGAAATCCGTTGATAGATAAAAAATACCACGTACGTTCCCCACAACAATATGAAACTACCGGTTATGCTGAAGAGCAAAACGATGGATTTGCGCCGGTTCTCCATCTCCCGGTCCTTGTCATTCTCACCACTCTTTTGTCCCCGGAGCCCCCTGCGGACTCGACTGGCCTCTAGAATTCGCCTGACAGTCAGAACATTGAACAGCAAGATCAGGAAAAATGGGACACAAGGGGTTAAAATCAGGTCAAACATGTCAAATGCCGCCCATGAGGGAGAGATTTTGAAGCTCGGTGTAAGAACACAACCCCAGGGAACGCCATCAATTATTTCTCCAGGCATGTATATAAAGCCCCAGGGGACAGTCTCCAAACACGCCAGTACACTCACTGTCCCGATAATCACAACTGCCGTTCTCTCGGTGCAATATTTTGTTTTCAACTTATCACAACAAATAGCCACAAATCGATCGATGGTGAAAGCGACAGTCAACCAGACTGAGGCCGCAGTGCTCGCAAACATGAACCATTGACTGAGTTTGCACACAGGAGTGATCCGCAGGAATGATGCAGGAAAATAAATCAGTACAGTCCACCACAGTAGCGCATCCGAGATAACGACCAGGAGATCGGCCGCTGCCATTCCCACCAGGTAGCGAGTGACACATTTAGAGAGACGGCACTTTCCCCGGGACAGAATCACAATCGCCACCAGGTTCGCTGCAAAAGAGAGACAGGGAATAGCAAGTTAAGTAAATACTGGGAAGAATCCAATGCAGCAAGGTGAGGAGATCCTGTAATATTTCCATGTTATTGTTGCATTTAGCGGAGAGAGGGTTGAGAGAAGGCGCCGAGCCGGCAGAGACAGAGAAGAGGTTTCCACGTTAAAATAAAGTCAATTTGATTTGAATACGGATTCCTTACTGATGAGAGAAATGTGAAGTGGCAGTGGGAATCTAAAACTGGATAACTACCTCCTCAGAGTCAATACTGGTTGGAACATTTTCTATTGGCGCCTTCCGCGTCTTGTCTGAATGTAATGAACAAACCCGGACTCTGATTACGGGATTCTGTCATTAGACAAACTTCAACTTCTATGTCGATCCCTGTCTGCGAAAAAACAGCCGAATGTCGGAACAAAAACGGGAAATGCTGGAAACGCTCATTCATGCAAACCGGAATACGCCGAAAAACAGTAAAGTATCTCTCCTCAGAACTGTTTTCAGAGAGATCCCTGACACGAGTTTTAAAAGTTGTATGTCTCCACACAAGCCGCTTGGAGTTTAGAGTTTCCAGCATTCACCCAGTCAGCTTCCTATTCCAGCATTTGCCAACTTCACAACAGAACATTGATTGATTCCAACAGACACAGCGCAGACTGACACAACCTCACGGACAGACTTGACGCCTCCCACTGAACCCATTACAGGGAAGCAAGTTAGAGGAATTGAACGTCCAGCAGCAAATTCGGTACCACAGTCAGATGTCTGCACCGGTATGACATGGAGTTATAAGTGAATACAGTTCACTGTTTCGATATCTATGTAGCACCACGTCGTTTGTGTTCAGCAACTGGCTCAGCAACGCGTCATTGTGTTGTCCATCAACTGCTTTATATTCAGACATAACGCAAACGTTTATTAAAAATCCGCAACAGATTCGTCTTACAACACGGAACTCATTTTCTGAAGTGTTACTGCCAGTCAAGGGTTTGATTGTTGCACGCAACTTAGAAAAGCGCTCACATACAAAGCCGACAATCAATTGTTATGATCTCCGTGGGCTAAATCAACACAATATCTGCAAATACAGTGCAGCTGCTAGAAGGCCAAAAGCACAGAAACATGAACATCCCGCAAGTGATCACAAACAGCAGGAAGAACGCTGCCTGACCCACTCAGTCCCACAGAAATTGTTCGATTCGCTGAATTCCTGCGGCGCTTTTTTTTTAGAAGCAAATTCCTACATCTTTAGTCGCGGTGTTTCCATTCCATTCCTGAAATGTGGAATACTTGGACTGGAATGTGAGAGTTTAAATCAGCGGCAGAATCTATCACAACACTCGGATTAAACTTCAATATCTACCCACGGCAGCTGACAACGCGGCTTACCGGGAATCCCAAAGGCTGAAATAAAAGGATAGTAAACTTCTCGAATCCGCCAGATGACCGGATTCACCATTTTAGTGAGAATCTGTGATTACTGTTGCTCCTGTATTCACAGCTCCGGCAGTCAGCTGATGCATTCAAAGCGGCCCTGATTTATACAGAGGATACGTCTCCGGAGATACGGTTACACACCTCAGTAACTTTTCTTCGATACAGTTGCTTGAACATACACTTTCAGTGAAAACTATTGTCTCCAATGTAAATATTGGGGCGGTTGGAGACAAATATATGATTTTTTTGGCATTACCTCAGCAGTGTCCGTGGTGGCAATTTGCCAATAGATTTAATTACAAAGACTGAGCTTTATCACGAAGCAGCTACATTTACAGATTTCTTCTTTTTTTGGCTAATTATTCATATCTGAACGGAGACCAGCGACACTGACCGATCCCTGCCTAGGTCCCTACAGCTTCCCATTTTGAACTGTCCTTCAGTCCTTCAGCTTCTTCCTGCTGACGCAATCTCTCTCTCTCTCTCTCTCTCTCTCTCTCTCTCTCTCTCTCTCTCTCTCTCTCTCTCTCTCTCTCTCTCTCTCTCTCTCTCACACACACACACACACACACACACACACACACACACACACACACACACACACACACACACACAGAGAAACCGTTGCAATTGTATACCAATGTCATAGTGAATGTCCTATTATATAAACGTACATACGATGTATAAATTACTTTCTCCTTACTTTCTCAATAAGCCTTGCATGGTGTACCTTATCAAATGCCTTGCTGAAATCCATATACACTACATCTACTACTCTTCCTTCATCAAAGTGTTTAGTCACTTCCTCAAAAAATTCAAACAATCTCGTAAGGTACGACCTGCCCTTGACAACGCAATGCAGAATACTTCTTTTCATATTATACCTCTCCAAATGTTCATGAATCCTTCCTCTCATAATCTTCTCCATCAACTTAACAACAATTGAGTTAAGAGTCACTGGTCTATAATTTCCTGGGCTATCTCTACTCCCTTTCTTGACTAAAAGAACAACATCAGTAACCATCCAATCCTCTGGAATCTCTCCCCATTGATGATGCCAAGTTCACCGCCAGATGCTCAGCAAGCTCCTCATTCGCCTCCCACAGTAGTCTGGGATACATTTCGTCGGGTCTCGGCAACTTATCTAACTTGATGCTTTCCAAAAGTTTCAGCACATCGTCTTTCTTAATATCTGCATGCTCAAGCTTTTCAGTCTGCTGCAAGCCATCACTGCACTCACTAAGGTCCTTTTCCAATGTGAATACTGAAGTAAAGTGTTCATTAAGTACCTCTGCTATTTTCTCCGGGTCCATACACGCTATCTCACTGTTACACTTGATGGTCATCTGCGAGTTGTCCTGGAACAACAGGTAGTGATGCTGAGGAGACATCAGGATCAGCTCGACTCCTTGTTCAGGGCAGTGGAGTCACTTTCTGCCAATGTAACCGACCTTGTGGCCCAGACTTAGTTACTCCAGCTGTCGCAGAGCGCCCATCAATATTCTGCGACTGCATCCTTCGCTCCGCCCTCCATGTTCTCGCTGACTCCTCTCATCCAAGATCCCCGTCTGCCTTCTCCAGGAATTTACTCAGGTGAGCCCGGTACCTGCCGCTCTTTTCTTTCCCAGTGCACCCACATTTTGAATTGCAGTCAGCAAACTTTCCGACTGATCGAGCCAAGGTAGCCTACGTTATCAAATTGTGCCAGTGAATTTTCCTCCCAGCATTCGCATCTGTAATCTGTCGGTCTGAATATCAACTCTGCCAGTTTCTCAATTCTGTTTTTTGGATTTGTCTGGATGTTTCGATCTCTCGCTGAACTTTGACGCCGACTTTGTTTGCACCCCGGCATTTGTTACTCAATTAATATCACTGTTTGCACAGTACTGGGTCTGCGATTGGATCCCTGCTCCAGCGCTCTGACATTACTGCAGAATGATCATTGTGACTTTATTTGTGTTAGAGTAATAGTCGAACGGGCCATTGTTTTGAGTCCGGATAACAGGTCCAGTTGTGCTGAACGAGATGGGATACGGAGGGCCCGTTCAAGCTGTATATCATAATGCAAAGTTTAGATCACGCTAGTTTTATATCGAGAAGTTAACAATCACAAGGAAAATCAGAGGCTGCCAGCAGAGCGCCCACAGGCGGCTCCTTTAAGTAGCTAGCGAAGGCCCGGATTCCAGTTCCGGAGGACGAGGATATTTAGTGCTGTCGTGAATAGGATGTCATCTGACGAGAAACAGCACAGGTAGTGGATAGGTTTGCTTTAACATTCGACAATATGTCGTAATTACACTTCTTTAAAATAATTTATTTTATTGCTTTACATTTAGAATAAGATTACTTTGCAATAACATCGACAAGGAGGTCATGAATTCATTTCTTTGAAGCTCGGGAAATATATTTGGAAACTGGTTGGGAAGCTTTCTACACTCACAAGGTGTGAAACAGCTCTCAGGGCTACCTGGTCACAGACTGACAGCCGTCAATATTAAAGTCAGGCGTCACACTCCATGCGCTTCGTCAAGAAGAATGGAGACATCTGATAGGCGTCCTCAGCGTTAGCTGCCCCACGAAGAGGGAGACGCAAACCTTGCGAATGTGTACCACGTGAGAGCTAAGACAAGCTTTGCCAGCACTGTCGTAATCAGTGAAACAATCGCGGGAAATGAACATGGTCACAGAAAATCAATTTGTATTTGAAAGCAATGCGCGGGCATCATGTTCCACACGTTCAATAGTTAGTTGGTTTGGTCGTTCAAAGAAAACGAGGAAGGCAGCAATGAATGAACGGGAGGTTCATTACAATAGGATACAAATTGTACACCTTCGTGCAGCAAACTGTAGCGCTGTAAAGGACAGGGTAATGTGGTACTGGCCGCAGCCTTCTGGTATGAGGGCAAACCTATTATTGTTTGGAGTAAGAGTCAAATAATTGACAGACAGACTGCTCTTAAAAATCATATTTCATGTTCATGACTGCGTTTTCTCCGCTATCGAGGATGACCCACGAGAAAGAGTCATGTTTGTTGATTGAACAACAAATCGCAGATACCAGATAATTCCTCTTCAACATTAAGGATCGAGATACCTCGGAACTTTTGCCACATTTCGTGTGACTTAAATACAATTATAAAACGGTGTGAAACCATATTGCAATTAACTTCTTTCACTGAATAACATTGCACAGCTTATGTTTTACTTCGCACTTTAAACCTAAACCACGTTAACCGTGTAGAGACGTTATAGTTTTATTTCCCTCAGTTTGTGATGACAGCAGAAAAGGACTCCATTTAACATTCGTGACACAGGGGTCTAATAACTGTGATACTTTGGCATTTAACCAATGCGTCCGAGATATCGGGTCTCCTCGTTCATGAAGTAAACCTGCACAATGCTATCGGCAGGATTAACAGTTGACCCGGGACTGCCCGACGTGAGTGAGAGAGAGAGAGAGAGAGAGAGAGAGAGAGAGAGAGAGAGAGAGAGAGAGAGAGAGAGAGAGAGAGAGAGAGAGAGAGAGAGAGAGAGAGAGAGAGAGAGAGAGAGAGAGAGAGAGAGAGAGAGAGAGAGAGAGAGAGAGAGAGTGATCACGGCGCAGAGCAATCTGAGCTCCGTCAGCATTGAGCATGCGGTAGTTTCTTGTCTACACGTTTAGTAAGCATATTTCAACATTATATATAAGTCGTCGTCCAGGGGAAGACAACTTTTGGCACCGCCCAACTGAGAAATGTCGTTTGCGTGGATGTCGCCTGATGTGTTGTCCGTTTACAAATCCGCGCTGCAAAATATCACAGTACACAATATGCAATTAAATGATTGAACTTTATAAATGTTACTCTGACAATAGGATTAGTAAAGAAAATAAAATTTTCAAAAAGCCCAATTTAAGGGAAATGTCAAAAGTGCAGGTTGGAGCTCACAAATACGGCCATTCATCAACCATCGACCTCCTCTGAGTGTCGCCGGCCTTCGGACTCTCGCTCCCAGTCCACTCCGTCTGGTGGTGACCTGGTCTCCCCACACGCGTCTTCCTTCTCTCGCCGACAGAAGACCGTTAAGATCTCTCTTAATGACTCACAAGAAAGAACAACATTTCTCTTATCGGATAGTTCCCATATTCCAAGTTTAGTTTTCTCAATTCATAACCCAAACATTGCTTTTACTGAGAAACTATTACATTAGCAGCGAAACCTTACAGCGCCCTACACTCTCACCCCACCAAACTTCGTCATGTCCAACCCTACTCGCAAACCCCAAAGCCCATTCCAGGTGTAAAAGGCAGTGAAGGGGTTACGCTCTGTTCGCCTGGTGCTACGTAGGTCAGCCTATTTGGTGGTCTCCTAATTGTCTGAGACCTTCGCAGCCTCTCGTCTAACTTTTCAGGTTTAGACGCTATTGGGGATACTTCCGGTCTATCACTGGTACCCACCTGCAACTCGGAGCCCTCTGTCCCGTGGCCAAACCGCGCTTCCTCCCTTGCAGAGTCCCGCTGCAACCCAGTCTGCTCGCACACAGCACACCCACCCCCTGACTGCACCTGACTTAATGGGAGAGGGGCCACGGGTCTCTTCCACAATCAATGGGGAGTTCGAGAAAGGAGAAATAAGCCACATCCAGGTCATTCATGTTCCGAATCAATATTCCTCTTAGTGGTGGGGCCGGCCTAACCACGCCTATTGGATTCCCTGCTATCGTCCCGCATTTCCGTAGACTCCTCTTACTAGGTGTAGGCTCCAGGTCGGGCTCTGCGTCTACAGGCTCCTCTTGACCCAGAGGCGTAGACCGTTCCCATAGGGGGACCACTCTCTATCCATCCTATCATACGGGGAGCGGTCCACCCCTGCTGTTAACATCCGGCACATCTCGGTTCTCAGCTCTGCCACAATCTCCATCTGCATTCCCCGATTTGGGAACGCCGCAGTTATTTAACCACCAGAGGCTACTACCGAGGACTGTACCCTGCTGACGGAGCCCTCCGTCGCCTCCGCAGCATTCGGAGGCCCCAAGCACTTGGACTGGGAGCTCTTGCTTATTTGGTCCATTCTTAACATCCACCTCAGCCGCCTGAATGACAACCCCCCCCCCCCACGCACACACACTTCCGCGCCACAAACAGCTTAGTTGCCTCTCTATCCGAAAAACGTAAACAGTATGCTTCTCCCCCTTCTACTGACGCATGTACTGAGACCCAGCCATGAGCTCCAGTGGACTCCCTGTCGTACCAAATACGCTCTCCAGTGCGGCTAGATACTGGCTAGGGGCAACGGAGGGTTGCCGAGTCTTCACAGCTCTTACTACGTCAGCCGCCAACCCTTTCATACGTTCAAACAATCTCTGTCGTTTTACGTCATCGTAGCACTGCCACTCATCTAACAAATGAAGTGGTGTGCTCCGCCGACGTCTCATACTCCTCTTACCCCTCGGGAGTGGGCGTTATTCCAGAGAATATTCTTAGCTTCCGATGGGGACTCTCTGCCTGTGCACTGGGCATTGATTCGCCAGGGAGGTAACGAGTGATGCCAACTCAGAACTCTCACTCTTCATTAGTTAGACATTCCATATACGACTACACTTTCCCCTCAGTCTTCAGAACCGATAGAATCCTGTTTTTGAAATCTCCGCCCCCAGCTACAGTGAAGTCAACTTGTGACGCTGTCTGCTCCGCTACCTTTTCCTCCTCCCTGACAGTATGGACAGCCTCGCCCAGGGAACCAATAGACGCCGGCCGTTCCATTACTGTTACGTCAGCGTTAGTCTGAACAAAAAGATGATCTAAGTTCACCATTTTATCAAAACCCCTTCTGCGATCTCAACTTTGCCAATACCTTTAACCGTACACAAAATCGAATTAACAATTTATCCAGGGTACGAATATCCACCGCACTCAACACGGACTCATTAATCACCGGAAACACCGCAGAAGCGCCCACCAATCCACCCCAGCAGCATCCATACCAGCACAGATTTAAATACACAGCCCACTGGTTCAGTGCTCGGTGCAATCACACAGCATCTAATGGAATCAATCCCGTGCGTAACCCCTACAATTGTAACACTCAGGCACGGCCAACACGTGTTCGACTACGGCAAGACAATTATGGACCCGCCAAACTGAGAAATCTCGTTCGTCTGGGAGCTGCGTGATGTGTTTCCCGGTTACAAATCCGCGCCGCAAAGCACCATATGCAATTAAATGACTGAACGTTATAAACCTTAAATCTGAGCACTCTGGCATGCACGTACTCAGCACTTTAGTTCACAGTTGCAATCGAGTAGAACCCTAGAACTCAAGGAAAGGAATAAGTAAAATACTGACACGAGACTGCAAGTCACCTTACTCCCATTGCTATCTTTCAGGATGTACAGGAGTTCGTTGATTAAGCGGAACCTGGAACACGACCTCAAATTCACAAAAAAAGCATATTTCAAATCTCCACATGAAATATAGGGGATATAGACAATAGTTAATTAAATCTTGCTAGTGTTTTTGTCATAAGGGGGTCGTTGGGAATGTACCCAAATGCTGGACACAGACACTGAAATACTAGGAACAGGACGAGACAAAATTAAAGGACGAGACAGATCGCAGACTAGGCTAGAGTAGCAGGACCAGGACGAGCGACTGGCAGCAAGGAGTCTGGGGTGGACTCTGAGCCCGAGACTGGACACAGATCCAGAACCTGGATCTTGACTTGGGCTCGGACCTCAAACCAGGCGAAGACGTGACGAGGCCTGGGTTCTAGGGACCTTGAGACTTAAGGCTTGAGGTATGGGTTCTTGGAGTTCGTGACTTGAGGCTGGGGTTCTTGGAGCTCGAGACGAGGCTTGGGCTCTTGGAGCTGGAGACGAGGCTTGGGTTCTTGGAGCTCGAGACTTGAATCTGGGGTTCTTGGAGCTGGATGCTTCAGGCTTGGGTTCTTGGAGCTCGAGACGAGGCTTGGGCTCTTGGAGCTCGAGACGAGGCTTGCGTTCTTGGAGCTCGAGGCTTGAGGCTTGGGTTCTTGGAGCTCGAGACGAGGCTTGGGTTCTTGGAGCTCGATAATTGAGGCTGGGGTTCCTGCAGCTGGAGGCTTGAGGCTTGGGTTCTTGGAGCTGGAGGCTTGTGTTTCGGGTTCTTGGAGCTCGAGACTTGAGGCTTGGGTTCTTGGAGCTCGAGGCTTGTGTTTCGGGTTCTTGGAGCTCGAGGCTTGTGTTTCGGGTTCTTGGAGCTCGAGACTTGTGTTTCGGGTGCTTGGAGCTCGAGGCTTATGTTTCGGGTTCTTGGAGCTCGAGGCTTGTGTTTCGGGTTCTTGGAGCTCGAGGCTTGTGTTTCGGGTTCTTGGAGCTCGAGGCTTGTGTTTCGGGTTCTTGGAGCTCGAGACTTGTGTTTCGGGTTCTTGGAGCTCGAGACGAGGCTTGGGTTCTTGGAGCTCGATAATTGAGGCTGGGGTTCCTGCAGCTGGAGGCTTGAGGCTTGGGTTCTTTGAGCTCGAGACTTGAGGCTTGGGTTCTTGGAGCTCGAGGCTTGTGTTTCGGGTTCTTGGAGCTCGAGACTTGAGGCTGGGGTTCTTGGAGCTGGATGCTTCAGGCTTGGGTTCTTGAAGCTCGAGACTTGAGGCTTGGGTTCTTGGAGCTCGAGGCTTGTGATTCGGGTTCTTGGAGCTCGAGACTTGAGGCTGGGGTTCTTGGAGCTCGAGACTTGAGGCTTGGGTTCTTGGAGCTCGAGGCTTGTGTTTCGGGTTCTTGGAGCTCGAGGCTTGTGTTTCGGGTTCTTGTAGCTCGAAACTTGTGTTTCGGGTTCTTGTAGCTCGAAACTTGTGTTTCGGGTTCTTGGAGCTCGAGACGAGGCTTGCGTTCTTGGAGTTCGAGGCTTGAGGCTTGGGTTCTTGGAGCTCGAGGCTTGTGGTTCGGGTTCTTGGAGCTCGAGACTTGTGTTTCGGGTTCTTGGAGCTCGAGACGAGGCTTGCGTTCTTGAAGCTCGAGGCTTGAGGCTTGGGTTCTTGGAGCTCGAGACGAGACTTGTGGTTCGGGTTCTTGGAGCTCGAGACGAGGCTTAGGTTCTTGGAGCTCGATAATTGAGGCTGGGGTTCTTGCAGCTGGAGGCTTGAGGCTTGGTTTCTTGGAGCTGGAGGCTTGAGGCTTCGGTTCTTGGAGCTCGATAATTGAGGCTTGGGTTCTTGGAGCTCGAGGCTTGAAGCTTGGGTTCTAGGAGCTCGGAAGCAGACTAGGAACTGTACATCAACATAGTGCCAGGACTTATCCATCGACAAGCCGGGACTCATCTTTCACTCCTCACCAAGGTCGGGCAGGTCCATCCGTCGGGTAACGCCAGAATGGCCTGACTTACCCCACGGAGGCGTGGACAGGAAAAGACAAACACCGAAGAACGGCAGACAGTTCCATCTCTGCATCGGGGTTGCTCCGAGACGCAGTCACGACCAGCATCCTCGGCTTGCTACAGAAACAACCGGATCCCTACCTAGCTCGGAGTGACTGACGGCCACCCAGCTGGCCCGGGAAATGGCCGAATCCATACCGCAATGACAGTTCCGACTACTGACAGCAAGGCTGAAAGAAGCAATGGTTCTCCAACGCGGACTAAAAATGGAAAGTGGCCGTTCTAGCCTTCCACCGGCCATTTGCTCCCAGGGAATCTTGACAAGACGACCCGCGAACCACACTCAATCCCAGGGCCTCTCATATATCCAGCCCCAAGATGAGCATCTGGTGCTAATGATTCAGTCCAACCGAAACAAGGGACAGACGGTGGACGCGGAGTCCCGGGTCCGTGGACCGGATCGTGAACCGAAAGCGGACTTCGGACTGGACCATGACAGTTTTAGCACGAGTCGAAGGTGATCCATCGTTCGATATAAGAGATTTGGAATAAATTTCACATTTGAAGAGTTGTAACTTGTGGAGTGCCACAGGGATCATTGATATCCTCCTGTATGGCACTGAAAACAGGTCGGATGGTTCAGTCAATGTAGCACTTTGAGGTGGAGCACAGGTGTACGGAACGTAACACATGCCTGAAGTTGGAGCTATTCTACAGTTTTGACAGTATCCATGGAGAGGCTTAAAGAGTAAATGTTTCGGCTGAAATCCTAATCGGGATGATCCAGCCCTGGTGCAGTTTCCATCCCATGTGTTTAGTGATAGGGAAGGTACAATGGAGGTGATTGTTCAGAGGAACTGAACCATGCTATAGAGTCTAGAGGGTTGTGTGTTTTAATGTCTCGGACAACTATGTTGGCTGTAGTTAGGGACTTGTGAGTTGCCTCAGTATCGTCACCCATGCCAAACGGGTCAAATGGTGGAGGCCAGACTAAGAATGGTCCACCGGTCCTCCGGGGCTGGGGGTGCAGCTCAGGGCTAAGAACCAAGAATGGTGAAAAATGAGCACATACCCTCTTGTCCCGCAGCATTCGCCGAAAGCACTACTGCACGTGTTCCAAACCCTGCACACTTGTGCTATATCTGGTGACCAGACTATTAGAATATTCCAAATGCTATCTAACCAGAGATTTAAAAACCTGTAGTATGCCTTGACAGCGCAGTGTCTTGACTAATACAGCCGGTTTTGGCATATATTTTGGTAAAAACCCCGTCAACGTGGGACGCTACAGAAACACTCTAGCTGCCTATGTTTAAGGAAGGCGATTCCGGCCCAGCCACCGTGTGTTATTGAGACGCGAGCCCATCCCAAAGCTCCCTGTTTGTGTGGATGCTGCGTGATTCGTTACCATGTTACAAATAAGTACGACGAAATAGCACGGTACACCGCATAGAATTAAATGATTCAGCTTTATAATTCTTAATTTGACTAAAGGGTTAATAACGAAAGAGCGGAAAAGACCCGCTGTAATGGAGCAGTCTAATGTGCAGGTTAGAGCTCATTGTTTCCCTGTCGCCGATCCACCTCCGATCTCAAGCAGGGCTTCATTGAGAGATGTCCTGACTCCCAGTCGAATCCTATCACCTCTACTCTTCAGCGTATTTTCTCTTCTCCTCTCGAACAAAAACCCTAAGCGCAACCCTAGTGTCCATCAACAGAGAAATCTCCCTTAATCCTGCCATTTTAATTGAATGACACACAATTCTCCTATCTCTTTACTTCAATAGTAGCCTAAACAAGCAGCTTCCACAGGAAACCTTTACTATTAAAAGACTTGCACCAAATCATTACACTACAGACGTAGACACTAAGGTTCTTTTACACATCAATCTGTTCAGAGTCGTCTCATTAGCAGAGTTATATCCTTTATCCTTTCTTCTCCAGACTTGCAATAACGGATAATTGTCCGGATTAAACTCCACCTGGGAATTTTCTTCCCACGCGTCCAAAGGAAATATTTATTTTTATGCTTTATTTTTTTCTGAACTATCCACAGTACCAGAAACATTTGTAGGAACCGCAAACCTAGAATTGCACCCACACGCACGACAGGAGAAAATCTGCAGATGCTGCAAATTGAAGGCAACACGCAGAAATGGCTGCAGTCCACGCAGCACCTATGCACACTTAGTCATGACAGAATTATTCACATCCATGTCTCAATGCAGATCACAGATGACCAGGGAGAAAATATCACCGTTCCAACCATCCTGAACCACAGAGCAAACTATTGTTTGTCCAGCCAATTGTTTGCTGCATCTGCGTGTTAATTCGCAGTGATCTGTTTACATGGACAGGCACGCCTCTCTGACCTTTACCTTCTGATCTCGCAGAAAATGTGCTCTTTTTTTTCTGCTTTTCTTTTCCGAACGGATGATCTCAAGTTTTCCCGCTTTCTCTTCCAGCTGCAATGTCCTAACCCATTCAATTGCCTTGTCAACATCCAACAAATATTCTCTTCAACCTTTTCACCACTGATACTGCCAACCAGATCAGTAACACCAGCGGGTTTACAGTCATAGAGTAATGCAGCAGGGAAACGGCCCTTCAGCCCGTCTCAGTCTGATTATCTAGAAGACCAGACGAACTTGTTTCATTTGTCCGTCTCGGTACTCTATAACGCTCAACATGTTCTCTCCATGGAATTGTCCGAATAGGTAGGTACCGTAACCAGACATTTCAGTGCAAACTCCTCAGTCAGCAACTTCCATAAACGCTGTAAGTTGTTTTCTCTCTGAGAAACCTGCCTCTCGTTCATTTTCAATCAATCTTCTATCTCTAAAGCTATGATTTCTCGTTCTGGCAACCACTACCCAGGAAATAACTATTTACAACTCAGTCTATCTTTTGTTATGAATTTATAAAGCTATCTAAGGTCACTTACATTGCCGAGAATAAAATCGCTTTGCCCATTCAGCCTCTCTATATCAACTAAGCTTTCTAGCCCTGGTAACCCTCAAACCTTGCTTGCCTCACTCCTATTAAATAACATCGCCCTGATAGGCAAGACAACCGGATTTGTACCTATTACTTCCGACCGAAGCCTGGCAAACATCATGACATCTGTAGGGTTTCCTTCAGCAAATTCCTGTCAACCAAACCCGTTGGAATTATTTCCGGAAATAATAGGCTGGATAGATAAAGGTCTGTCAGCGTGTGTGTAATTTGTCTACTTGGAATTTCAGAAACCCTTTGACAAGATATTGTACACGAGGCTACCAAGCAAGTTTCGAAGGAATATAATAGTACAGAGAGAAGATTGGCTGACTGGCTTGAGGTAAATTGTGGCAAGGAAGGGGGCCTTTACTGGTTGGCAACCGGCGACTAGTGCTGTAGCGTATGTTTCATTTCAAGTCACACTGCATTCTACGTAACGTAAACGATCTAGACGCCGGAATTTATGGTTTTGAGACATAACCTGCCGACGTTGCAAAGACAAATGCAGGACAGATAAGGCTGAAGAAGCGAGGAGTCTGCAGAGGCACTTGGGAGAATAACATGCAGATAGAATACAATGCAGGGCAGTTCACATCATGTAATTCGATAGAAGGAATAACAATGGTGAGTATTTTGCACATGTAGAAGAGGTCCAGATATCGGAGATATAGTGAGTCGTAAAAATCCGAGTGTGGAATCCCGAATGGCTGAGTTGGATTTTGCATCGGTGGTAAAAAGGTTGTTGTTCTGACCGCATTTGGAGTAGTCAGAGTAGTTTTAGGCTACATCCACACTAGACCGGATAAATTTGAAAGACGCCGGATTCACGTAAAAACGATAGGCGTCCACACCAAGCGTTTTTGAATATACCTCCGCCCACATTAAAACGAGAAATGGGCAAAAGTCTTCCTACTGGGCATGCGCAGGACGCAGCTACAGAATACAAGCGCCATGTTTGGTGTCGAATCTCACTGTGAAAGTGCACGTTTGTGCAGTTAAAGATTAGAAAAACGTCAAAGGAATTTGCCAAACGACGGATAGCTGTTGGCTCTCGCGCAAGGGGATTTAAAACTTAAAAAAAAGAAGAAAAGTAAAACAGATACTGGAGCGTATGGAGGCAACCAACAGGGAGTTCACGGACAGTATGACTGCCTGACGACGAACATTGAAAAACTGACTAACTCTGTTGCATTAATAAAGCACTTTGTTAAATGTATAAAACAATTCTACATTAGTGCTATCTTGCATTTCCATAAAATTTTTCATTAGGCTGTTACACATCTATTGTCAGAGCAGTACTTGAACAAATTGGTAAACCACCTTCATACAAGCAAAGACAGAGAACAGGACAAAGTGAGTATATTTATTTATTCAGTAAGTTATGGGTCAAAGTATTTGGTGAGTACATTTCTAACTCTTCTCCCTTCAGTCTCGTTGCCGTCTGTTCTGAAATTATTAGGTTGTGAGGGGGTTGCGTTCAGGAAAACAATGAAATGCCGCCATCCGTTCCGGCACGTCATGACAGCGTTTCTAGAAATCTCCGGTTACCCTTTCCACACTACTCTAGCCCAAGCGGCATTCTCAGATTTACACACTCTGGAGGGCGGTTTAGAAAAGCTCCGTTTTCGGGGAAGGAAAACGCCGTTTCAGTCTGGACGGAGGGTCAAAACGAAGAGAAAAAGCTGCAGTTAGTGTGGACGTCGCCTTAGGTTTCACAGAGAATATAGAATATAGAACATTGAACAGCAACGCGCAGTACAGGAAATTCTGCCCACGATGCTATGGGAAGCCTTTACCATTCCAATTGCAAGTGTCTTGACATAAGTATCTGCGCGTCTGATAGGCATAGAAATGTAAACATCGTCCACTCCCCCCACTAGCGCCCACCGCCTTGAGCTATGCCTTACAAGAACCTGATGTTTAAGTCAATTATATCTACTAATATAACGCCATTAGTGCAGATAAACTTTTATAATGAAAATTTAGACATAGGTCTATAGTCCGTAAGATGATCTAAACTGATAGTGGGTCATACTTCGCATGTAAGGTAGTTAAATAAACGCTAACTATCTTGATGTCTAAGCATCATTCTATGTGCCCTTACCACCTTAAATCTACCTGGGCTGTTGAGAGATGCTGTTGGGTCTCGAAAAGCAAGCTGGTTATGCTGGCTGAGAAAAACAGGCTGTTATCGTGAGAGATTTCATCTACTAACTCCCTTGACAGGGAAAACACAGAAAGAGGTCTTTACCAGATGAGATGATATGAGAATGACCCATCCACTCGTCGGGATGCGCACGCCTTCCTTTTTCAACTAAGCAGATGCACATCCATATTATGAATGAAGGCATGCTGGAGCATTGTGTAGCACTAATCGAATCTCCCAAAGGTTTCCAACAAATAGGGACATAAATCTCAAAGGAATGCAAGGCCTGCAGAATGTTAGATCTATCGAACAGGACATTCGGTACCACTAGCGAAGGATTCCTTGAGCCCTGTATGAATGCCCACTGTTAACTGCATATACTGCTCAGAATGTATAAGGGACGTCGATGTGGATTAATACTCACATGTCAAGCAATCAGCTTACCCTGCTTTTCTTGGGCACTGGTATGACTGTTGCCCATTTGAAGTAGTTGGGAACCTTCGATCCAGTACTGAGAAATGAAGGTATCCTTGAAAACTCCTGCTAGTTGTTTGATGGTTGCCGGCCCTGTCTTTTTTGACCAAGGAAGGACAATCTAAAACCAAACAACATGTGTGTTGATCTAAGGTTAGAAGGGAAATATTAAAGGATCAATGCTCAGCTTTGTACGCTATATTCATTTACATCTTTTAAGTATCTGCAATGGTGAGTCTGCGCAGTATGCAGCAAAAAAAACACCATTCAACAGTCATGTTGTTCAAAGAATGTTATAAAACTAAAGACGGAGGTTAAACTTCTGATAAGGAAAATAAGGTGCACAGATATACAAATACCTGCATGTTTTTTTATAATATTAACAGGATCGCAAATGGGTTGTGGGGTTGGGATGGGGAAATTCATGTTTCCTACTGGAACGTGGGGGAGGGCTGATGCCCTGCAGTTGCTTGTACGTGGGAGGGCGAGTGGATATTTGGGGTTCTCAAGTTTTTCTGTCATTTATTCTTGTTGGTTCTCTGCAGTTTCCTCGATACCCTTGGCGTTTGTATACTGTAAACATCCTCTGATATTCAATGGAACCATTTATTGGACCATTGAACGGAAAGTGGTTTAAAGTGTTAACAGTGCATTGCAATTAAAGGGGTGCTATGCGAAGTGCAGGTGGGGTGCAAGTCAAATCGGCCGCTTTCCACAATGAACTGACTTTATGAACTCTGGAGTCACTTTCAGTGACTCTACAACTCCTGTTCTCGGTACTATTTATTTACTGTTTATTATTTATTACTTGCAAGTCATGACTTTTTTTTTGAACATTAATTTTCTGTGCTCCAAGTAAGCGATGACCTCTTCCAGCGAGTGACTACCGGACATTTATGTCATATGATGGGAGGTGGGAACGGACCCAAATGCAAGACACAGACACTGAAGTACTAGGAACTGGACTGGACTAGAATCAGGGACAGGACAGGAAACAGACTGGGAGCTGGGACAGAAAAACAGACCTGGACTTGGACAGAAAAACAGACCTGGACTAGGACTGTGGCTACGAAAGCGGGAGCAGGACAAGGAGCCTGGGCTTGGATTCCGAGCCAGAGACTGGGCAAGGACCTAGAAACTGGATCTTGTCTCGGGCTCGGACCCCTGAACCAGGCAAGGAAATGACCTGGCTACAAGACTGGACATGGCTTGGGTACTTCGAGGCTTGGCTACAGGGCTAGATATGGAACTTCTGCACAGGACGAAACACATGGACAGCACAAGAACCCGAAGCTTTGACTCGATCTTGGGACACCTAAACACGGTGCCTTGGTCTTGAGAGAGCAGGAACACAGCGCCCTGTTCTTGAGAGAACAGCAACACAGAGCCTTGGTCTTGAGAATGTCAGGAACACAGGTACATGGAACACAGAGCCGGGACCCATGCTTTGGAACAGGACTTGAGGACTAGGCTGTACACAGAATCAGGACCTCTCCAAGGGAGCAGGACGTAAGGCCGGCACTCGTATACAGAACACAGAGAGACGGTTTCAAACACAAGGTTGCGGCAAACGGCCGGACCTACCTAGCGAAAGCGTGGACCGAGAGACAGTTCCAAACAACGATAGACAGTTCCTTATCTACAGACAGCAAGGCTCCGGTCTTGCTCCGGCGGTAGAACCTGACAATGATACAGGCGAGGACGCAGGCAAAGTCTTCAGGAGGAAGTTGAAAGGAAGGGAAGGGAACAGTCCAGCAAATGAAGTTGAACCCAGGAGCTCTTTATGTAGCCAGCCCAAAATGAGAATTAGGTGCCTCAATTACAGTACCCAACAGAACAAGGGAAAACCGGAAAACCTGGAATAAGAACGGTGGCCGGACCGTGAAACGAAATAAGGGCTTCACGGACCGGACCATAACAATTCATGGCTCTTTGTTCTCAATCAGCAACCGGCTTGACTCACTCAGACGAACTACAACCCCTAGCAATCACCCAACAGTCACACCCCTGCACGTTATCTCCAGCAAAAGAATACACGGCGAATAACTATTTCTTTGGAAATGATCCCTTGTTCAGTAGATTAACTGGAATATAATTGCGTCGACATTAAAGCACTCATTAAGCCAAGCCAGTTTAGTTAATAAATTGGAGAATGTATTCTCTTCATAATTTGGCGACCTCCACCTCCATTCTAGAAATATAGAAACATATAAAACCTACAGCACAATACAAGCCCTTCGGCTCACAAAGTTGTGCCGAACACATTCATACCAAAAAAAAATTACTAGGCTTACCTATAGCCTTCTATTTTATTAAGTTCCATGTACCTATCTAAAAAGCTTCTAAGAAGACCCTATCGTATACGCCTCCACCATCGTTGCTGGCAGCCCATTCCAGGCACTCACCACTCTCTGAATAAAACACTTACCCCTGACATCTCCTCTGTACCTACTCCCCAGCACCTTAAACCTGTGTCCACTTGTGGCAAATATTTCATCCCTGGGGAAAAGCTTCTGACTATCCACACGATCAATGCCTCTCATCATGCTGTACACCGCTATCAGGTCACCTCTCATCCTCCTTCACTCCTAGGAGAAAAGGCCGAGTTCAATCAACGTATTCTCATAAGGCATGCTCCCCAATCCAGGCAACGTCCTTGTAAATCTCCTCTGCACAGTTTCTATGGCTTCCACATCCTTCCTGTAGTGAGGTGACCAGACCTGAGCACAGTACACCATGTGGGGTCTGACCAGGGTCCTATATTTCTGCAACATTAGCTCTCGGCTCCTAAATTCAATTCCAGAACTGATGAAGGACATTACGCCATAAGTCTTCTTAACCATAGTTCAACCTGCGCAGCTGCTTTGAGAATCC
This sequence comes from Hemitrygon akajei, assembly GCF_048418815.1. Lineage (NCBI taxonomy): Eukaryota > Metazoa > Chordata > Chondrichthyes > Myliobatiformes > Dasyatidae > Hemitrygon > Hemitrygon akajei. The sequence goes on from NC_133151.1 coordinate 20,860,532, forward strand.
TATGAACTCGGCGCAAAGATCACTCTTATCCTCCACACTGTCAAGAGTCTTACCATTAATACTATCTTCTGCCGCCATATTTAACCTACAAAATGGACCACTTCACGCTATTCTGGTTTGAACTCCATCTGCCACTTCTCAGCCCAGATTTGCATCCTATCTGTCCGTGCCCTCCACACTATCCACACCTGAAACTTGTATGTGATCAGAAAACTTACTAACCCATCCATCCACTTCCTCATCCAGATAATTTATAAAAATCACGAAGAGCCAGAGTCCCAGATCAGATCCCCACTGCACTCCACTGGTGACCGACCTCCATGCAGAATATGACCCGTCTACAACCAATCTTTGCCTTCTGTGGGAAAGCCAGTTCTGGATCCACAAAGCAATGTCCCCTTGGATCCCATGCCTTCTTACTTTCTCAATAAGCCTTGCAGGGGGTACCTCGTCAGATGTCTTGCTGAAATCCGTATACACTACATCTACTGTTCGTCCTTCATCAATGTGTTTAGTCAAATCCTCAAAAAATTCAATCAGGCTCGTAATTCACGACCTGCCCTTTACAAATTCATGCTGACTACTCGTAATCATATTACCAATCTCCAATGTTCATAATATCTGTCTCTCAGGATGTTCTCCATCAACTTACCAACCACTGAGGTAAGACAGACTGATCTATAATTTCCTGGGCTATCTCTACCACCTTTCTTGAATAAAGGAACAACATGCGCAACCCTCCAGTCCTCCAGAACTTCTCCCGTCCCCATTGTTGATGCAAAGATCATCGCCAGATGTTCTGCAATCTCCTGACTCGCCTCCCACAGTAGCCTGGGGTACATGTCCTCCAGTCCTGTCGATATACCCAACTTGATGCTTTCCAAAAGCTACAGCACATCGTCTTTCTTAATATCTACATGCTCAAACATTTCAGTCTGCTGCAAGTCATCACGACAATCACAAAGATCCTTTTCCATAGTGAATACTGAAGCAAAGTATCCATTAAGTACCGCTGCTACTTCCTTGGGCTCCATACACACTTTCCCACTGTCACATTTAATAGGTCCTATTCTTTCACGTCTGATCTCTTTCTCTTCACATTTCTTCCGTGCTTTTCCCTGAGAACGTCTTTCAAATTTTAAGCTCCAATTTCCTGCCTGATAGCCTCATAATTCCCCTTACTCCAATGAAACGCTTTTCAAACATGCCTGTCCCTATCTCTCATCAATGCTATTTTAAAGGAGATAGAATTATGATCACTATCTCCAAAATACTCCCCACTGAGAGATCTAACAACTGACCAGGTTCATTTCGTAATACCAAATCAAATACAGCCTCTTCTCTTGTAGGCTTATCTTATGTCAAAAAACCTTCCTGAACATACCTAACAATCTCCACCCCAGCTAAACCCCTCGCTCTAGGGAGATGCTAATCGAGATTTGGGAAGTTAAGATCTACCATCAAGACAAGCCTGTTATTCTTACACCTTTCCAAGATCTGTTTCCCTATCTGGTGCTCGATATCCCTGTTACTTTTAGGCGGCCAATAAAAAACACTCAGTAAATTTATTGACCCCTTCCTGTTCCTAACCTCCACCCAAAGAGACCGATAGACAATCCCTCCATGGCGTCCACCTTTTCTGCCGCTGCGACACTATCTCTAATGAACTGTGTCACGCCCCACGTCTTTTGGCTCCCTCCCTGTCCTTCCTGAAACATCCAAAACCCGGCACTTGAAGTAACCATTCCTGCCCCTGCGCCATCCAAGTCTTTGTAATGACCACCAGATCATATGACCAAGTACTGATCCGCTTTGTTCACAGCACTCTTTGCATTAAAATAGACACTTCTCAAGCCTACGGTCTGAGCGCGTCCCTTCTCTATCGCCTGACTATCCTCCCTCTCGCACTGTCTACAAGCTTTCTCTATTTGTGAGCTAACCTCCTCTTCCCCTGTCTCTTCCGGTCGGTTCCCAGCCCCCAACAATTCAAGTTTAATCTCTCCTCAGTAGCAATAGCAAACTTCCCCGACAGCATATTGGTGCCCCTGTGATTCAAGTGCAACCCGTCCTTTTTGTACAGGTCATGCCTACCCCAAAAGAGGTCGCCAATGATACAGAAATCTGAATCCCTGCCACCTGCTCCAAACCCTCAACCACGCACTTATCCGCGACCTCATCCTGTTCCTATTCTCACTGTCGCATGGCACAGGCAGTATTCCCGACTTTGCTACCTTGCGGTCCTGTTTCTCAACTTCCTTCCTAACTTCATGTAGTCTTTTTTTCAGGATATCTTCCCTTTCCCTATCTATGTCATTGCTATCAATATGTACCACGACCTCTGACTGTTCTCCCTGCCACCGCAGGATATCTTGGACGTGATCCGAAACATCCTTGACCCTGGCACCTGGGAGGCAAACTACCATCCGAGTTTCCTCCCTGCGTCCACAGAATCGCCTGTCTGCCACCCTAACTATAGAGTCCCCTATCAATGCTTCCTTCCTCTTCACTTCCCTACCCTTCTGAGCCACAGGGCCAGACTCTATGCCAGACGCAAAGCCACTGACTCTTCACCCAGGTCGACTTCCCCCTCAACAGTACTCAAATGGGAGTACGTATTGTCAAGGGGTACAGCCATAGCGGTACTCTCTAGTACCTGACTCTTCCCCTTCTCCCTCCTGACTGTGACCCACTTACATGTCTCTCGAGGCCCCTGTGTGACTATCGGCCTGTAACTCCTCCCTATTCATTGAGGTCATTGAGCTGCATCTCCAATCCCCTAACTCGGTCCCTCAGGGGCTGCAGCATTTGGTGAAGATATGGCCGTCCGGGAGGCTAGGAGACTCCAGGACACCCCACGTCTGACACCGAGAACAGAAAACTCGCCTCACACGCATATTTCCTACCCCGCCGCGTCCCTTTGCTGCCTAAACCCATTGAGCCAAAGCTCTACCACTCTGCTGCCTCTCACTCCATTGCCCCCTCCGATGCTGCCCGCTGGATACAGCTGCTTCTTTTCAAACGTTTCGCGCTCTACTGGTTGACGTCACGCGCCTGCGCAGTCTCGTCTCCCTTTAACCCGAGTAGTGAAAAAACACCCCCCCGCTCCGAAAAATCAGCAGTTCACTCGCATCCTTCCTGCTCCGAAAATCCAGAACAAAGGGAATTAGTTTACCTTCTTACACTGTCCTTGATTCATTCGATTTCACTAGTTTGTGGAGTGCAGTTCTTTCCAGCCAACAATCGGTTTTTTGCTATAGAAAGTCCGTTACCCTCCACACCCTGCACATTGACTGGTCTATCTAACAGACTCTTCAAATACCTCTTTTATATCTTCGTCCACACCAACCCTGTCAGCTCCTTGCAGTAAAGGCCAAATGTTGTGTTATAAAAATAGCCTACTCATCTCATTTGAAATTAACCCTCGCTTAAATACATTTCCAACCTGGGGAAAATATACTTCTCAATCCACGGCTCTCATAGGCTTATAAATTTATATCACGTTTACTCTTCGCCTCCGAGACTGCAGGTAACACAACCCAAATTTCTCCATCACCTTCATACCCTCTGAGGCAATAAGATACAGAAGAGATGTTTGTGTATGTTGCCTGAGTATGCTACACTTTGCGTCCTGTAAATCAGCCACTGCTTTACCTTTGGTGCTGTATGTCATATAATAACTTGTGCTCTTAACTGTTTAAGCAGACTCATGTGTGGCACCTGCATACGTTTTATCAAGATGCAAGTACACAACATGAATAGGTACTCCTTTGTCCATCCTGCTTGCTACTTCTTCAAAGAATTCCAACACATATGTCAGGCAAGATTTGTAATTCTGGATTCCATGCTGACTACTGCTTATTCAAAAGTCTATAGAGTATGTGGACAGGAGGTCTCCTATGATGGGGGAAGTATATGACCAGAGGACACTGCCTCAGAATAGAACGATTTCCCTTCAGAACAGAAGTGAGGAAAAAAAAAATTCGGCAACCAGAGGGTAGTGAATCACCTGTGAAATTCATTGCACAGCCAGCTGTGCAGAGCAGGTCATTGGGCATATTTATTGTGGAGGTTCAATACTTCTTATGGAGATTCCTGATAAATCAGTGCGTCAATGGTTACGGGAGAAAGGCAGCTTAATGGGGTTAGGATGGATCAGGTATGGTGGAGTGGTAGAGCAGACCTGATGGGCCGCATGCCCAGTTCCTTGCAACTGCCTAAAGGAAGACTGCAAAGGAAACCTCAGGACTCACACACCAGTTATTACCCCTCAAACATCAGACTCCTGATCCAGAGGGGATATTGTCACTCATCTTCATTCACCCGATCACTGAAATGTTCCCACAACCTATAGACTAACTTTCAAGTACTGTTCCTCTTCAACCATTGTTTGTGTTTTATTTTGCATTTGCACACATTATTGTGTTGTTTTTTTTTTGTTTTCACACTAGTTGTCTGCCCTCGCACTCTGCTGTTTCATTGATTTGATGACAGTTATTGGATTTACTAGGTGAGCCCGCAAGAGAATGAATCTCGGGGATGTACATGGTGACATATGTACTATTGTAATACATTTACTTTGAATTTCTAATGCCCTAATTCTGTTCCTCTGTCTTATTATCTTATGCTAACATTGAAAATGGCCCCATTTCCCACAGCCCCCAGGTTGTTGTTGCTCAGGACCACATAGCAGATCCCCTCTTGGAGTGAACCCCTAAATCAATGTCGGTGATCGTGAATTGTCTATATATCTTCCTTTATGCTTCCCAAGGCAGCCATCGGTTCAATCCCATAGAATTTACTAAAACCATCATAGTGATCCTTCACGGAGCTCCTGCTATGTGATCAGAGACACAGACAGATAACAGGGATGTAGCTGAGTGGCAAATCGAATGCATGTTTCGCATACGCGATGTTCATGGATCACTCCTGTTAAGTTGGAGGCGGCGAATTTTGCAAAATGGGTGAAAAATCCCAGAGGAATCCCAACTATCAGCCTGTCAAACGTCCCAAATGGGTGATTTAAAATACAGACCAGAGTTCACTGAGGAAACGGAAGAAAAGCCTCTGCCATATCGGCCAGTCTCATTGGTCTCTTGTCTGTTATATGGTTGGTATTCCAGCCTGTCACGGAGGTTGGTTAATTAGAGTTGTGATATCTTCTTTAGCACATACAACGAAAGAGAGTTGCGCAAGGTAAGTAAGTCACCTGTACAGATGGTGCACAAACCAGGGTGCTGAATTAAATTGCAGAAGATATCGTGTAAGTATTAGTAATGAACTTTCAGGAATCACCAGATTCTGCAATGTTTCCGATGGACAGGAACATTTTGAATTCTCATTCCAATCTTCTAAAAGGGACAGAGGCAGAAGCAATTTAACTCTAGGAAAGTTAGTCTGACATTGGTGGTTGGAAAGATGTTGGTGTTAATTACTCAGGATGAGGTCTCAGAGTACTTGGTGGCACATGATAAAATAGGCGGCAGTCAGCATGCATTCCCCAAGGGAAAGTCTTTAGGAATTTGCTGAAGAGGCTGGAAAGATCAAGGCAAATAGGTTAATGTGCACTTGATTTTCAGAATGCATATGGCGAACCGCGACACGTGTATCGACATAAAAAGCTATGTGCTCACAAAGGTGATCAGCATGGATAAAGCATTGGCTAATTGACAGGAGGCAAAGAGTGAGAATAAAGGGAACCTTTTCTGGTTGGCTTAAAGGGTTCCACGGCGGTCTGTGTTGAGACCTATCCATTTTATGTTGCAGGCGAATGATTTGTATGATGTAACTGATGGCTTTCTTGCAGTTTGCAGACCATACAGAGATATATGGAGTGATGGTTGTTTTAAATTCAAACATAGAAATCAACGGCACATTACAGGCCCTTCGACTCACAATGATGTGCTGCCCATGTAACCTACTCTAGAAACTTCCTGTAATTTCCCTACTGCATGCCCTCTATTTTTTTTCTATAGTCCATGTACCTATCTAAGATTATCTTTAAAGACCCTATTGCATTTGTCTCTACCACCCTCGCTGGCAGTGCATTCTATCTACCCACCACTCTGCCTGTGGAAAACTTACCTCTGACATCCCCATTGTACTTATTTCCAAGCAGCTTAACAATAGCCCCCCTCGTGTTAGCCATTGCAGCCCAGGCTATGCACAAGAACAGTTTAGAGGAAGTAGATAAGTGGCGGAAGGACGTAGACAGAGGAGGAGAATAGATAAAGAATAGGCTAATGTAATAATTGAATACTATCGAATGGTGAAAGGCCTTGAGATGGTGGATGTTTAAGAGGATAAATCCTATCGTAATAGAGCCTATGATCAGAGGACACAGCCTCAGAATAGAGGGATTTGCTTTTAGAATGGAGATGAGAGTAATTTCTTCAGCCGGGGGGTGGTTAATCTGTGGAAATATTTGTCACAGGCAACTGCGAGGCCAAGTCTTTATGTATATTTAAGGGAGTGTTTGATATATGTCTTATTGGGAAGGACATAAAAAATAGGGTGAGAAGTCACTAAATTGTGGCTGAAGGGGATATTGACACAGTTATGTTGAAATGGCAGAACAGACTTGTTGGGCAAAATGGCCTACTTCTGCTGATATATCTTAGAGTCTTATGGCCTTATGTATATGTCGGATGAGCATATTTCGATCTTTTGTTTCCAAACCATAAAAAATAGACGAATAGTTCGCATTAATTTACATCAAAGGCGTCAGCATTACCGAAATGCAATGACCAAACCCTAGTTGATCATTTCGCATACATGACTGGTGACTCTGAAGGAGCATTTGCTCATATGGCCTTACACACACGGCCATTCTGGCACAGAGATGTTACCATGAGGGGTAGAACATCCAAATCATTCTACAGTTAATATACCGACGTCACCGTCCAATGTTGGCATTCAGAGATAATAAAGGAAACAGAAATGCCGAAAAGCAGAGGCTAAATGATAACTTTCCGATTACACAACGATTCCTGTTTGTTTATCATTTATGGTTTTAATGCGGATATTTCGTCAAAAGTGTGAACGAATCAGATTCATTCATGTTCAAATGCTTAGATACTTTGTAATAAGCCGTAGAAGAGGAACTTTCATGGTATTCCAGTTAATAATCCTTCCGTAAATATAACAATAACTTAATCCCTTTTGCTTTATCCCCTCTGATTGAATGGACGGTGAGTTTTACAAATAACTTTCGCTTATACCTCAAATCAAATACTCTTCGTAATAATTGTGTTGAAGTTGCAGGAAGGAAAAAAATGTTTTTCTTTTATTTGCAAATCTTCCCTGTTGCTACAAGCAGGTATGTCACTCCATTCTTCAACTCCTCCCTGAATTTTCTCTGTGTCAGTCCATAGATACACGTGTTGGTGCAGGTACTTAGAGATGACAGCGTAAACCCACATACCTGCAGGATGTAGGTCGGTTTGCTGAAATATCTATCTGTGTAGAAATAGTTTTCGACTTGCCAGATCATAGAATGTACAACAGTGGGCATCCAAAATAACATGAAATTTGCCGAAATTGCGAACAACAAAATGATTGACTTTCTCCGGTTCGCCAGCTCTGGGTCATTACGATTTTCGTTGCTCTTCCGAAGTACCCGGCGAGCTCTATTTGACGCTATAATTCGTTTGACGGTCGAAACATTAAAGAGCAGAATTAAACAGATTGGTAGTAACGGTGCTGTGATGCGGTCAAATAACTGGTAAGCTTTCCACAGCGGTGATGTGGCGTATTCATCTACGGCGACACAACGCCATCGATCCACTGCAAAGTAAAACGGAATGGCCTTGGCACAACAAGCTGCACTCACTGTTGCCACCACCACAGTCGCTGTTCTCTCGGTGCAATATCGGTTCTGCAGCTTCTCACAGCAGATGGCGACACAGCGATCGAAAGTGAAAGCTACCGTCAACCAAACGGAACAATCCCAGGTTGCGAGACTCAAGACAAGTAGAAGAGAACAAGCCGGAGTTACGAGTAGCAAATTAGCAAACACATAGATATAATTCATCCTCTGTAATATAATAACAACGATTATCACCATCAGATCGGCTACCGCCATGGCCACAAGGTACAGAGTGATGCATTTGGACAGACCGCATTTCCCACGGCACAGGATCACAATCGCCGTTAAATTAACTGGAAAAAAGTCATTAAAGAAAAAAAACATTACTATCAGTTACCGCAGAATGATTTGTGTGATTACATTTGTATAGTGCGAGTAGTAGTCGGTCGCTTGTTGTCTGCTGTCAGGGTAACAGTCCATTTACACTGACCGAAATGCGCTGCAGATGGCTCAGTCAAGCTGATTCTACCTTTTAATACACAATTCAGATTTCTTCATTTTCTCATTCTGTAGTTAACCATCAGAAGGAAAAATGAAGACCAACAGCTGTGCGCCCTACTAAGTAGTGAACAAAGGCCGGATCCCAGTCCTGGATCGCGAGGTTCTCAAGTGCTGCCCCGATAGGACGGCGTCTTGCGGAGACCGGCATAGCTGGTGGAGAGATTGGTTTTAATTTCAGAAGGTATAACGTTATTGCACTTCCTAAAAAGTGTTTATTGAATTGGCTTTCATTTAAAATAAAATGATTTGATAATTGTATCAACAAAACGTCATAAATATATTTCTCTCGAAATCGATTAATATTTATAGACAGCGGGGGTAGCCTTCTGATGTCACAAAATGTAAAACCGCTCTCAGCCCGTACTCGTCAAAGACATGCACATCATCAAGTTTATAGTCAGATAACCGACTGTATGCTCCGCCAAGTAAAACGGCGATACCAGCGGAGCATCCTGGCAGTTACGTGCCCCATGAAGGGAGAGACGTCTAACGTACGAATGGGTACCGCGTGAGAGCTGAAAAGATCTTTTCTGAGACAGTCGGCACCGTGTTAAATGCATTTACTCATTGAAAGTCAATACGAATTTGAAAGCAATGCCAGATCATTATTAAGTTCTACAACTTGAATAGTTGATTCGATAGTTAAAGAGGAACGAGAAAGGAAGCAAATAATGAACAGGATTCTCTGCAGATTGGAGAAACAGGTAAATAATGGACAGACAGACTACACAGTTCGAACAGCGAGAAGAGTTTAAAAGGAGACAGCTTTGGCTCTGCGGGTGTCCTGCGATAAACGGTCGAGGCGAGGAAGGTTTCTTGTATAGAATAACAACAGGAACAAAGTGTGTGAGGCCGGTGTTCTGTGCTCGGTGTCAGATGTGGGAACTCCAGGAGACTCCTAGCCTCCCGGAAGGTCACATCTGCGCCACGTGCGTCGAGATGTAGCTCTTTAGAGACCGCGTTAGAGAACTGGGGATGCAGCTCGATGATCGTCGTCCGGTCAGGGAGAGTGAGGAGGTAATATATAGAAGACATAGGCAAGTTGTCACACCGGAACTGCGGGAGACAGATAAGTGGATAATAGTCAGGGAAGGGAAGAGCAGGAGTTAGATGCCAGAGAGCACCCCTGTGGCTGTATCCCTTGGCAATAAGTACTCCTGCTTGAGTACCTTTGGGGGGGAAAGGCCTACCCGGGGGAAGCAACGGGCTTGTGGCTCAGGAGTCAAGGGAAAGGAAGAGAAAGGTAGCAGTGTTAGGAGATTCTATAGTTAGGGGGTCAGACAAGCGATTGATTCTGTAGACGCAAGAAAGAAACATAGTTGGTAGTTTGCCTTTCAGGTGCCAGGGTTCGGGATGTTTCTTATCACGTCCACGAGACCCAGAAGTGGAAAATAGAACAGCCAAAGTTTTCCTTCCAGTTCTCTGGTACTAATGACATAGACCAGAAAAGGGAGGGTGTCCTGAAAGCAGAATACCGGGAGTTAGGAAGGAATTTGAGAAGCAGGACGACGAAGGTAGTAATCTGGGGATTACGGCCGGTGCCACGTGACAGTGGGTATAGGAATAGAGTGTGGTGCAGGATAGATGCGTGGCTGAGGCATTAGAGTAGAGTACAGGGATTCAGATGTCTAGATCATCCGGACCTCGTTTAGGGCAGGATTGACCTCTACAAAAAGGACGGATTGCACTTGACCTAGGGGGACCAATATCCTGGCGGGAAGCTTTGCTAAGGCTATTGGGGAGAGATTAAACTGGAATTGCTTTGGGATGGAAAGCAAACTGAAGAGACGGAGGAAGAGGCTGTTGGTCACAAATATAGAAAGCTTGGAGAGAGTACTAGAGAGAGGATTGGCAGGTGATAGAGCATGGATGCGCTCAGACCGATAGTTTCTGACGTATCTATTTTAATGCAAGGAGTGTAATGAACAAAGAAGATGAGCTTAGAGCGTGGATCAGTACATGGAGCAACGATGCTGTGACCATTACAGAGACTCGGATGGCTCAGGGCAGGAATGTTTACTTCGATTGCCAGGCATTAGAAGTTTCCGAAAGGACAGGGAGGGAGGCAAAAGAGGTGGAGACGTGGAACTGTTGATCAGAAATAGTGCCACGGCTGCATAAAGGGAGGACTATATGGAGGGGTTGTCTATTGAGTCTCCGTGGGTGATAGGTAAGTAGAGGAAGGTTTCAATAACTCTACTCATTGTTCTTATAGACCACCTAATAGTAAAAGGAATATCGAGAAGCAGATAAGGACACCGATTCTGGAAAGGTGTAATAATAAGAGGGTTGTCGTGGACGGAGATTTTAATTTCCCAAAGATCGACTGGCTTGACCATAGAGCGAGAGAAGTAGATGGGTTGGAATTTGCTATGTGTGTTCAAAAAGATTTCCTGACACAATATGCAGATAAGCCTACAAGAGGAGAGGCGGTACTTGATCTGGTATTAGGAATACAGGCCGAAAGGCCTGCATTGTGCTGTAAGTTTCTATGTATCTATATCTCTATGAATCTGGTCAGGTGTCAGATCTCTCGGGGGGGGGGGGGGGGTGAGGATTTTGGAGATAGTGATCATAATTCGATCTCCTTTACCATAGCATTGGAGAGGGAAATAAACTGATCCGTTAGGAAAGTGAGGGGAAGGGAAAAGATCCGTAAGGGGAAAAATAAGGCCATTGGGCAGGCAGTTCGAAGCATAAAATGGGAACAGATGTTCCCAGGGAAGTGTACAGAAGAAATGTGGCAAATGTTTCTGAGGGGATATTTGCGAAGAGTTCTGCAAAGGTACGATCCCATGAGACAGAGAAAGGAAGGCAGCGTGCAGGATCCGTGGTGTACAAAGACTGTTGCAAATATAGTTAAAAAGAAAAGAAGAGCTGACGAAAGGTTCAAACAAACAAGGTAATGTTAGAAATCTAGAAGATTATAAGTCCAGCAATTGCTTGAGGATGCTGTTCCATTATTCAAGAAAGGCAGTAGAGATAGCCCGGGATATTATAGACCAGTGAGTCTTCCTTTTGTGGTTGGTAGGTTGATGGAGAAGATCCTGCGGGCGGGATTTATGAACATTTGGAGAGGCACAATATGATTACGAATAGCCAACATAGCTTTGTGAAAGGCAGGTCGTGACTTACGAGACAGAGTAATTTTTTGAGGATGTGACTAAACACGTTAATGAAGGTAGAGCAGTAGATGCAGTGTATATGGATTTCAACAAGCCATTTTACAAGGTACACCAAATAAGGCCTATTGAGAAAGTAAGGACGCATAGATACAAGGGGATATTGAATTGTGGATCCAGAACTAGCTTGACCACAGAAGGCAAGGTGTGGTTGGAGACGGGTCATATTCTGCATGGAGTTCGGCCACCAGTGGTGTGCCTCAGGGATCTGTTGGTGACCCATATTCTTCTTGATATTTATAAAAGTCCTGGATGATGAAGTGGAGGGAGGAGTTACTAAATTTACTTATGAAACAAAGGTTGGGGGTGTTGTGAATTGTGTGGAGCTCTCTCAGAGGTTACAGCGGGACATTGATAGGATGAAAAAAGGGCTGAAGAGTCGCAGATGGAGTTCAAGGTGTGAATGTGAGGTGAGTTGGTTCATTTTGGTAGGTGTGATATGATGGCAGAATATAGTATTATTGATAAGACTCTTGGCAGTGTGAAATATCAGAGGGATCTTGGGGGTCCGAATCCATTGGACACTCAAAGCTGGTGCGCAGGTTGAATCTGTCGTTAAGAAAACATATGGGGTATTAGATTGAGTTTCGGAGCCGAACGGTAGTGTTGCAGCTATATAGGACCCTGTTCATACCAGACCTGGAATTACTGCGCTCAGCTCTGGTCGACTTACTACAGCAAAGATGTGGAAACCACAGAAAAGTTGCAGAGGAGATTTATAAGGATGATGCCTTGAATGGGCAGTAAGTTTTATGAAAATAGTTTGAGTGAACTTGCCATTCTTTCCTTGGAGTGACAGACGATGAGTGGTGACCTCCTAGAGGTGTATAAGATGATCAGAGGAATTCATCGTGTGGATAGTCCGAGGCTTTTCTTTTCCCCAGTGCTGAAATGGCCAGCACGATAGGACACAGTTTTAAGATGCTTGGAAGTAGGTACAGAGGAGATGTCCGTGGTAAGTTTTTTTTTAACACAGAGAGTAATGAGTGCGTGGAATGAGCTGCCGGCGACGGTGGTGGAGACTACTGGACAGGTATATGGAGCGCAGAAAAGTAGAGGGCTATGTGTAACCCTAGGTGATCTCAGAGGTAAGGACATGCTCGGCACAGCTTTGTGGTCCGAAGGGCCTTTATTGTGCTCTGGGTTTTCTATGTTTCTCTAGACTACCCTTAAAAATCATGTTTGCTTTGTATGACAAACAAGAGAAAATCTGCAGAATCTGGAAATCGAACAACTCACGCAAAATGTTGGAGGAACTCAGGAGGCCAAGCAGTAACTGGTGAAACAGTGCAGCCGAAGTTTCGGACGGAAAGCCTTCGACGGAACTGAAGTATCAGCGCAAAACGTCGATTTCACGCTTTTTCCTGCGTGCTGCCTGGCCTGCTGAGTTCCTGCAGCATTTTGTTTGTGTTGTTTTCATTTGTATCTCAGTGTTTCCTCGGGGAGGTCTCCTGAAAAGGTTTCTGCTTTGTTGATTATCATCCAATGTAAGATTCCAAGGTAACTCGTCTGAAATATTTAGGTACTTCAGAAGATTGGCCATAGTTTATGTAATATAATTACAATTACAAAACGGCGTGAAACGATAACACTATTTATTTCTTTTATTGAATAACACTGCAGACCTTATGTGTTAATTGGCACATCAAAACTAAACCACGTGGATGGTATACAGACGATATATATGTTTTAATTACCTTAGTTTGTGATGACAGCAGAGAAAGAATCCACGTAACGTGGAGAGATGTGGGAAAAGCTCATAATACCTCGGGATTTAACTAATATCTGGGAGACATCAAATCTCCTCGTCCATAAAGTAAACTTTCCCGGTATTATGAGTGGAATTCTTCCGGGATAGCCCGAATTCAGACTAAGATACTACGGCACAGTGCCATCTCAGCGATGACCGTGCCTAGTGAGTTATTGATATCACTATCAGGAATTTACGTGAACTAGTATCCTGTGGGAAAATGTCATAAATTGCATGCTCATGCACGTTGGTAGTAGAAATAAATGTGCAGATTATTTCCTAAAGGGGTGGAATCCAAAATCTAAGATGCAAAGAGACTTGGGATTCCTTGAGCAGAACTCCCTAAATGTTAACTTGCAGGTTGAGACGGTGGTGAGAAACGCAAATGGCATTTTTGCATTTGTTCCAACCTATTTCAAATGCAAGAGCAAAGATGTAATGTTGAAGATTTATAAGTTATTGGTAAGGCCTCATCTTGAGCATTGTGAACAGTTTTGGGGCCTCTCATCTTAAAGAAGGTGTGGTGGCATTGGAGAGGTCCAGAGGAGGTTCACAAAGATGATTCCAGGAATGAACATTTTATCATACGAGGAGCGTTTAATGTCTCTGGATCTGTATCCGTAGGAATTCAGAAGGATGAGTGGTTATCTCATTGAAACACGTCTGCTGTTGAAAGGCCTAGGCAGGGTAGATGTAGAAAAGATGTTTCCCACAGTGGGAGCGACTAAGACAAGAGGGCACAGCCTCACTATATTGGGGCGCCATTTCAAAAAAAAAGATGTGGAGTAATTCCTTTAGACAAAGGGTGGTGGGTTTCATGAATTTGTTTCTACATGCTGTATTATGCTTGGGTTAATATCAAATTACTATATATAGATACATGAAACTCCACAGGCATATGCCTATGTAAGATTAAACCATTAAATTAAGGAGAATTACAATTAGAACATATATTAGCGGCGAATGTTTATTTTCATCGTTCAATAACAGAAATAAAAGCACTGGACCGCATATGCATCTTGGACATCAAGATACTGTTAATCTCCGATGTCCCGAGCTTAATACAAAGACATACCCTTACCTGGAACACCGAGTGATACGAGCACCGGACAATAAATTCTGACGATGTTGTAAATTGCGGAATATCCCATTTTCTACCTGAAGCAGCGATCACGTCTACAAAATGTTTCAGCTGCCTGCATGCACGGATTGAAGGATTTCTTATATACCAGTCGGAACCACACTTACATCAGATGGTGTTCCCTTTGGTCCCATTAGAAACAGTCCACTGAACAAACACGCAATGTCAACCATTTTATTTATTTTGTTATTATCTATCAAATTTTGCTCTCAAGGTGAATTAGATGGGCATTTACTTGATGCTGCTTCGAAGCATATTCATTTGAGAGGATCAGTGTAGTTCTATTTCGCAATAATTAATCGTAAACCATATATTTTATCATTAGAGCCGTCATTTCTTTTTTGGGAAATAAACATTATTTCCTTCTGTTACCAAACAAATATAACATTGTTAGTTTCAGAGCTGTAATTAAGATGAAGCGAGTTTGTGTCAGTAAAATGTGCGTTGAGCCTTCTTAGGAGGCGTCAGTTTAGTCGTTGTGTTGCCTTTCCAGTGCATAATGTATTTTATACGACAGCATTAGCTCGTTAATTTTCAAAGAGAAATTTGATTGTGTGCCGGAATATTTGATGGGTTCTTCAAGCACAGAATCTCTGAGCAAATATGCCACGCTCAGTCTAAAGAAACTCCTCCTCACCTCTGCCTAAATGGAAGCCCCTATGTTCTGTACTGTGTAGACCAGATGGTAAAGAATGTGCGAGACGTACTTGGCGTTGTTGGACTATTGTGTTACAGTTTTACAAATTATTAATTTGGTCGCACGTGGATCGCCGTGTGCAGTTCGGTTCACCACAATGTAGGAGGGATATAATTAAGCTGGAGGTGGTGCAGATATTTCCCGGGATATTTTCTGGACTAAAGGGCTTGCGGTAGAAGGCAAGAACGGATGGGCAGTGACTATTTTTATCGGAGGTTAGCAGGCTGAAGAGAGGCCTGACTGAATTTTATAAAACATGAGAGACATTGATGGGGTAAACAGTCACTCTTATGGTACCGGGTAAATAAACGTCCGTTACCCGAAGTCGCAGCTTTAGGTTAAGACAGGTAGTAACTTTGGAGATGTGCATGGCGAGGTTATTTCTGTACGTTGAGTTTTGTCTGTTCGTTGAATGCACTGCCAAGGACAGTGGTGGATGCATTAACAATAGTGGCACATATGAAATTTCAGATAAGCTGATATTTGTAGGCTATGATATTCTGTGTTCGCGGTGAGTAGTAATGATGTCGGCCAAGGGTACAAATTGTTTTGACTGTGGTCACGAGAAAGATTTTATAATGATGCCATACCTCTCTGGTGCCAGTGCTAAGGATGACTCCCAACAGGAGGAGGCACAATGTCCTTTATTCTGTTTCTTCCAGGTTTACTCCTGATTCCACGTAAAAGCGGGTTAAGAATTAGAAAGGCAGTACAGTTAAACGAGTGGCTGAGGAGTTGGTGAAGTGGGATATTTGCAGCTAATAAGGACTATTGGGCTCTCTTCCAGAGCTGTTTGGACAGTTGCAATGATGACAGGTTTCACCGAAACTGACGGGGAGCAAAAATTCTCACGTGTTGGTTCGCCGTGTGGCAAGGTGGTTGGAACCAATGCTCAAGTCAACAGAGCAGACGGTAAAGTGGAGTTCAAGCAATGCAGAAATCAAGTCCAGTTGGTGCCGGGGTAATGGTGGGACAAAGGTTCTGATGTTTATTTATTTATATAGTGAAGTCCCACAGAGTGGATTTACAACACTAACCACTCCGCTGTGCAGGAAAGACATGGACAACCCCTTCTAAACTATGAAGTCTAAACCAACAGAGACTTCCCTCTGCCCGATGTGTACAGGGAGGTTTAAAGCAGCCTATCTCAATCCGAGAAAGACCTGCAGAAACCCGTGTTTGGACTGCACACAGTCCGCCCAATACAATTCCAAAGCTCTACAGCAGAGAGCTGGTGAAGTAGAATCCAAAAATGGTCCTGCGGGGTAAATTCAACTTTACTTAGGATACGATTGAGGTGATTTATAGATTTATATATATATATATTAATGAATTATTCAACTTAGCATCAAACACTACGTAGTATTATTGTGATACAACCGTATGTCAGACAATTCAAAGATGCTTACAAAATGCGTAGACAGTAAACTACCACACAATCAATGTTGGCGGAATTCAGCAGGTCAGGCAGCACCTGTGGAGAGGAATCAAAGTTTGACGTTTCCCATCGAGACCCTTCACGAGAATTTCATGAGAACATGTTACAAATATTCTGTGTGTGTGTGTGTGTGTGTGTGTGTGTGTGTGTGTGTGTGTGTGTGTGTGTGTGTGTGTGTGTGTGTGTGTGTGCGTGCGTGTGTGTGCGCGCGCGCCCATTTTTCTCTGGTGATTGCTCATCATGCGACGTGTCTTGGGCATCTGAAACCTGACGGAGCCCATCCTTCTCCAGGTTTTATTTGGAGCCGGCCGTATTCCAACTAGGGAGCCTGCGCTCCGAAGTGAAGCTCTGATGCCACTACGCCACCAGCCGGCCAGATGAAAGGGATATTTGATTATAACCTGGCTGGGTTTTCAAGAATTATTTACAGGGAACATAGTGACTTTGCAAGCATTTGATCACGTCTATGTACAGAACAGGTATCTTGCTGTTTCCAGTTTGCACTTTCTAACTGGTGATATGGATTAAAGAATTAGGCACCAACGATATAATTCCTATTTTATCAGGATAACATTTGAAGATTACTAACCCACATAAGACGGTGATAACTTCCATTGTTGCAGATGGAGGAATGCATTTCAGAATTTATCCGTCGGCGTTATGGAACCTGAGCAATAATCTGGATAAGCGTTATGGAGTTACAGATACTACAATTCATTAAAGAAAATGACTTTTCGTCCCCAACAGATCTGTTGTGACCAAAATGCCGATCTGTGCTGCTCCCATTTGTCCGCGGTTACCTCACA
Organism: Hemitrygon akajei; assembly: GCF_048418815.1. Lineage (NCBI taxonomy): Eukaryota > Metazoa > Chordata > Chondrichthyes > Myliobatiformes > Dasyatidae > Hemitrygon > Hemitrygon akajei. The sequence goes on from NC_133151.1 coordinate 20,877,911, forward strand.
TTCCTTTCAAAAGTTCCCACGTCTGTACCTGCCCAAGTGTTATTTTATTAAATGTGTTAATGTACCTGGTTCAGCCACTATAGGTTAAAGATTCCCCCCCGTCAGCACTTCTCCAAGTCGGAATGAACTAAGCATTCGAGAAGGTTTCAAGTCATTTTAATCTTCGACTTTACTATAATATAATGTAGTTTTTTGAAGTACGAACGTTTTTGTTGACAACAAATATGCTCTTTATCTATGTTTCACTTTAACGGTAACTTTCCTTGTTCAGAGAGCAAAGATATTACTATAAAAGCAGCAGATATATAACCACTCAATAACTAAGGGTGTATTAACTTGCTTCTTATTTGAAAGCCTCCAGAGCATCTGTTCTAAAAAAAAATCCAAGTTTTGCGGCGTATTATGTCGGATTTTCACTTCGAAATGGCGTGAGGACTTGAAAAGAACTCCAGACATGTTGGACTTGCAGTCATAGTCTGACTGGTGAGGTTCGAAATGGACTGTCGGTAATCGACGGTGTGTGAGAGGGACTGTGGTATGTTATTGTAATTACTTTGTCGTTGCGTTTTAAAATTCAACAAACACCTGGTTTCAAACAATTATTTTGGATTCCGATGCATTTCTCTTTTTTAGCCTCAGAGTGACAAACTAATGGATAGGTTCTTTGTTAGCTGTTTGTGCGTTTGCTGCATCCTTGCATGTACAACAGCACAGCGCAGAATCTAATGAATGGAGAAAAAAGATCAAACAAAGCGAGTTGCTCCGTCTACGCCTCCATATCCATCCCTTCTCTGCTTCTGCCGTTCTAATCTAGATAACTTGAACACCCCCCACCCATTGTACTTATCAAAGGTAAGTATTGTCACTTGCGAGTGAGACTGGAATGCGAGGACCTAACAGGAAGATACGGTGAGTAGATGTAGCATGAAAAAGTGTGCTGTGTGCAATTTGGGTGCTGGAGCCATATCACAGTAAGTTGGAAAGCAAGTGTGCAAAGGCATAAGCATTGTCCTGAAATTACCTATCCGAACTATGGAAAGGCAAATTAAATAGTCAGTGGACAGACCCTGAGAACGCCGATTGTCAGCAGGGATTTGCAGATAAATCTGCATTTGGGAGGCACCAGCATTTATGCAGGGTTGTCAGAATATTAACTGTAATCTTAACTATTAACTACATATATAATATGGTTTATAATGAAATGGCTCCTTTGTAGATAACTGATGAAGTAATGCTCTGTCGAGTTGAAATGTTTGGGTTAAAATTGTTGATAACGGAGAAACAGACAAATGAAAGAAATGTTGTTGTATCTGGAAAGCCTGTGGAAAGAGGCCAGTGAGTGATTGGGCCAATGAAGGTGTGGCGATTTGAGGCTTTGACGCGACAGATTCTGGCAGTTTTCGCAGCTGGACTGTGCAATCAAGTCAATCAAGATTTAAATAGCTCAGCAGAAAGCCGTTGATTAGACAATCAAGATTTGAATAGCTCAGACTCAGCAGAAAGCAGCTGATTGGGCAATCGAGGTCAGGTGACCAAGCAGTTTGAAAAGCTCAAACAAATAAATAGAGGGTTACCTTAAGCGGAGCTGCCTGTGGAAAGCGGCCAGTGAGTAAGTGGGCCAGTGAAGGAGTGGAGATTTGAGGCTTTGACTCGAGAGGCTACGGCGAGCAGAGGCTGAGGACGAGCTTCACTCCAAGTGAGGTAAGGCCGAGTAAGTTCCTTTCAAAGGAGAAAGTTTCAAAAGTTGTGGCAAGTATTGGCTAGGTCATGGCAGCTGAGATCGGCCCCGTGGTTTGTTCATCCTGCAGCATGTGGGAAATCAGGGATACTTCCAGTGTCCCTGACGACTATGTGTGTCCAACTGCAGCTTCTGGCAGACCGCATTGAGCGTCTGGAGCTGCGATTGGATTCATACTGGAGTATCCGTGATGCTGAGAAAGTCGTGAATAGCACGTTCAGTGAGATGGCCACACCGCAGGTAAAAGCTACACAGGCAGAAAGGGAAGGGGTGGCCACTAGACAGCGTAGCAGTAGGCAAGTAGTGCAGGACTCCCCTGAGGTCATCTCCTTCCTAAACAGATCTACTGTTTCGGATACGGTTGGGAGAGATGTCTCATCAGGGGAAGGCAGCAACAGCCGAGTCCATTGCACCATGTGTGGCTCTGTGGCACAGGAGGGAAAGAAAAGGAGTGGGAGAGTTATAGTGATAGGGGATTCGAATGTAAGGGGAATAGATAGGCATTTCTGCGGCCGCAAACGAGACGCCAAGATGGTGTGTTGCCTCCCTGGTGCAAGGGGCAAGGATGTCTCTGAGTAGCTGCAGGACATTCTGGAATGGGAGGGTGAAGATCCAGTGGTCGTGGCGCACATAGGTTCCAACGATATAGGTAAAAAAAAACGGGATAAGGTTCTACAAGGTGAATTTAGGGAGTTAGGAGATAAACTAAAAAGTAGGACCACAAAGGTAATAATCTCTGGATTACTACCAGTGCCACGTGCTAGTCAGAGTAGAAATAGGATGAATTTGTGGCTGAAAAATGGTGCAAGGGGGAGGGATTCAAATTTCTGGGGCATTGGAACCAGTTCTGGGGGAGGTGGAACCGGTATAAACAGGGCGGTCTGCAGCAGGGCTGGTCTGGAACCAATGTCCTAGGGGAAGCGTTTGCTACTGCTGTTCAGGAGGATTTAAACTAATGTGGCAGGGGGATGGGAACAAGTGCAGAGAGACAGAGGGGTGTAAAATAAGGGTAGAAGCAAAAAGTAGTAAGGTGAAATATAAAGTGGCAGGCAGGCAAATCCAGGGCAAAAAGCAAAAAGAGCCACTTTTCAACATAATTGTATAAGGGCTAAGAATGTTGTTAAAACAAGCCTGAAGGCTTTGTGTGTCAATGCGAGGAGCATTCGTAACAAGGTGGATGAATTGAATGTGCAGACAGTTATTAATGAATATGATATAGTTGGGATCACAGATACATGGCTCCAGGGTGACCAAGGATGGGAGCTCAACATCCAGGGATATTCAATATTCAGGAGGGATAAACAGGAAAGAAATGGAGGTGGGGTAGCATTGCTGGTTAGAGAGGAGATTAACGCAATAGAAAAGAAGGACATTAGCCTGGAGGATGTGGAATCGATATGGGTAGAGCTGCATAACACTAAGGGGCAGAAAAAGCTAGTGGGAATTGTGTACGGGCCACCTAACAGCAGTAGTGAGGTTGGGGATGGCATTAAACATGAAATTAGAAATGCATGCAATAAAGGAACAGTAGTTATAATGGGTGACTTCAATCTACATATAGATTGGGTGAACCAAATTGGTAAGTGTGCTGAGGAAGAGGATTTCTTGGAATGTATGCGGGATGATTTTCTGAAACAACATGTCGAGGAACTAACTAGAGAGCAGGCAATTCTAGATTGGGTATTGAACAATGAGGAAGGGTCAGTTAACAATCTTGTCGTGCGAGGCCCCTTGGGTAAGAGTGACCATAATATGGTGGAATTCTTCATTAAGATGGAGAGTGACATAGTTAATTCAGAAACAAAGGTTCTGTACTTAAAGAAGGGTAACTTTGAAGGTATGAGACGTGAATTAGCTAAGATAGACTAGCAAATGATACTTAAAGGGTTGACGTTGGATATGCAATGGCAAGCATTTATAAATCGCATGGAAGAACTACAACAATTGTTCATCCCAGTTTGGCAAAAGAATAAACCAGGGAAGGTAGTGCACCCGTGGCTGACAAGGGAAATTAGGGATACTATCAAGTCCAAAGAAGAAACATATAAATTAGCAAAAAAAGCGGCACTCCTGAAGACTGGGAGAAATTCAGAGACCAGCAGAGGAGGACAAAGGGTTTAATTAGGAAAGGGAAAAAAGAATATGAGAGAAAGCTTGCAGAGAACATAAAAACTGACTGTAAACGTTTTTTATAGATATGTGAAAACAAAATATTGGTCAAGACAAATGTAGGTCCTTTACAGTCAGAAACAGGTGAATTGATCATAGGGAACAAGACATGGCAGACCAATTGAATAACTATTTTGGTTCTGTCTTCACTAAGGAGGACATAAATAATATTCCGGAAATAGTAAGGACCAAGGGTCTAGTGAGATGGAGGAACTGAGGGAAATACATGTTAGAAGGGAAGTGGTGTAAGCTAAATTGAAGGGATTAAAGGCAGATCAATCCCCAGGGCCAGATGTTCTGCATCCCCAGAGTGCTTAAGGAAGTAGCCCAAGAAATAGTGGATGCATTAGTGATAATTTTTCAAAACTCCTTAGATTCTGGATTAGTTCCTGAGGATTGGAGGGTGGCTACTGTAACCCCACTTTTTGAAAAAAAGAGGGAGAGAAAAACCAGGGAATGATAAACCAGTGAGTCTGACATCGGTGGTGGGGAAAATGCTAGAGTCGGTTATCAAAGATGTGATAACAGCACATTTGGAAAGAGGTGAAATCATTGGACAAAGTTAGCATGGATTCGTGAAAGGAAAATCATGTCTCACGAATCTTATAGAATTGTTTGAAGATGTAACTACTAGAGTGGATAGGGGAGAGACAGTGGATGTGGTATATTTAGATTTTCAAAAGGCTTTTGACAAGGTCCCACACAGGAGATTAGTGTGCAAACTTAAAACACACGATATTGGGGGTATGGTATTGATGTGGATAGAGAATTGGTTGGCAGACTGGAAGCACAGAGTGGGAGTAAACGAGACCTTTTCAGAATGGCAGGCAGTGACTAGTGGGGTACCGCAAGGCTCAGTGCTGGGACCCCAGTTGTTTACAATATATATTAATGATTTAGACGTGGGAATTCAATGCAGCTTCTCCAGGTTTGCGGATGACACGAAGCTGGGCGGCGGTGTTAGCTGTGAGGAGGATGCTAAGAGGATGCAGTGTAACTTGGATAGGTTAGGAGAGTGGGCAAATTCATGGCAGATGCAATTTAATGTGGATAACTGTGAGGTTATCCACATTGGTTGCAAGAACAGGAAAACAGGTTATTATCTGAACGATGGCCGATTAGAAAAAGGGGAGGTGCAGCGAGACCTGGGTGTCATTGTACACCAGTCATTGAAGGTGGGCATGCGGGTACAGCAGGCGGTGAAAAAGGCAAATGGTATGTTGGCATTCATAGCAAAAGGATTTGAGTACAGGAGCAGGGAGTTTCTACTGCAGTTGTACAAGGCCTTGGTGAGAGCGCACCTAGAATATTGTGTGCAGTTTTGGTCCCCTAATCTGAGGAAAGACATTCTTGCCATAGAGGGAGTACAGAGAAGGTTCACCAGATTGATTCCTGGGATGGCAGGACTTTCATATGAAGAAAGACTGGATCGACTAGGCTTATACTCACTGGAATTTAGAAGATTCAGGGGGGATCTTATTGAAACGTATACAATTCAAAAGGGATTGGACAGGCTAGATGCAAGAAGATTGTTTCCGATGTTGGGGAAGTGCAGAACGAGGGGTCACAGTTTAAGGATAAAGGGGAAGCCTTTTAGGACAGAGATGAGGAAAAACGTCTTCACACAGAGAGTGGTGAATCTGTGGAATTCTCGGCCAAAGGAAGCAGTTGAGGCCGGCTCATTGGCTATATTTAAGAGGATTTAGATATTGCCCTTGTGGCAAAAGGGATCAGGGGGTATGGAGAGAAAGCAGGTACAGGGTTCTGAGTTGGATGATCAGCTATGATCATACTGAATGGCGGTACAGGCTCGAAGGGCCGAATGGCCTACTCCTGCACCTATTTTCTATGTTTATATATGTGTGTGTGGGAACCCGGAGTGAGTGCGCGGGTTTTTCGGTAGGAGAACTGAAGATGTAGGACCTGCTGGACGCGCTCTGGTCGACCATCGAAGTTGGTCCCAGGGAGCGGGTCGAGGAGGTCGGAGAAGATCGAATGGTGTGCCCAAGTCTTCAATAATTCAGCTCCAACGGTTGTGCACGAATTGATTGAACTCTGATAAGTTTTGGCGTCTTTTTCTTTTCTTCTTATATTGTATCGTTACTAATTACCTAGTTCCAGTAGGATTAATAAAGTGTACTCTGTAAAGGTACATTGTGTGCTGTCTGATATTATGTGTCTGAGTTTGTATCAGTGTGCATTACACATCATCCACCCAAACGGGAGCCACGGTTTGGTGGGTGGATGGATTTCCCCCCAGACAAACATAAGCCGATAGCCCTGGGAGTTGCATTTATGTAGTCGGTGTTAATTATTAACCTATTCCCGTTAGGATGAAGTAGGGTGAATTTCAAAGAATTATAGGTGTGAAATGTTACAGAATTATTTAAAAATGCATTGCAACTTTGTTAACGGAGTCGGGGAGGGGCTCTTCAGGAATGGGCAAGGGGTTTTATAAGACAGAAGAACTGGGGTCGCGAGGCGTGAATGAAATACCTCTGACACGTTCATGTATAGGTTCTATAGATGTTTATTCTTTGGATAAACAGTATCGGGCCCAGATGATGTGGGTAGCCTAGTAGAGGCTACGCATCGAAAACCCCTCCAGTTTGATCTAAGTGTTCACTAGACATTCACAGTTCCAACTGCAAACAATTTCCGAATTCTGAATATCAGGATGCAAAGTTTTCATTTGAGAATTCATCCATGATTTATTGTGCCTTGCAGATTGCACTGATTGCAGTTAATGCGATTCATGTTTTCCATTATTATTTTCTTAGACGTTCTATGCTTAGAAAATGTCCCAGCATTTTCTATTGTGCTACAACAAGAACGGTAAAAAAGCCTTTCACATGATGCCGCATGCCTGGCTAGTCTAGAATAATAAGGAATATGAAATTCCTTATTCTTCCTTAGAAGGTTGGCGTCATTCAATGTCTGTAGTGAGATGCTGAAGATGTTCTATAGGTCAGTTGTGGAGAGCGCCCTCTTCTTTGTGGTGGCGTGTTGGGGAGGCAGCATTAAGAAGAGGGACGCCTCACGTCTTAATAAGCTGGTAAGGAAGGCGGGCTCTGTAGTGGGCAAAGTACTGGAGAGTATAACATCGGTAGCTGAGCGAAGGGCGCTGAGTATGCTACGGTCAATTATGGAAAACCCTGAACATCCTCTACATAGCACCATCCAGAGACAGAGAAGCAGTTTCAGCGACAGGTTGCTATCGATGCAATGCTCCTCAGACAGGATGAAGAGGTCAATACTCCCCAATGCCATTAGGCTTTACAATTCAACCGCCAGGAGTAAGATATGTTAAAGTGCCGGGGTTGATTGTATTTAATGTATTTAAGTAAACTACTTAAGAACTTTTTAAAAGCTATTATTAATGCTTTTTGAGAGAGTGATTTAGATGCATATCATATTTTTACTGAGTTAAGTATAGTATGTAATTAGTTTTGCTACAACAAGTGTATGGGTCATTGGAAAAAATGTTGAAATTCCCCATGGGGATGAATAAAGTATCTATCTATCTATCTATCTATCTATCTATCTATCTATCTATCTATCTATCTATCTATCTATCTATCTATCTATCTATCTATCTATCTATCTATCTATCTATCTATCTATCTATCTATCTATCTATCTATCTATCTATCTATCTATCTATCTATCTATCTATCTATCTATCTATCTATCTATCTATCTATCTATCTATCTATCTATCTATCTATCTAATTAGGATGTACTGGGCAAATGGATACGTTCTGTTTGGCGATAGGGTGATAGCGCAATTCCTCTCAATTTGGATGCCTGTGATCAGTGATATGACCATAAGATCATAAGACAAAGGAGCAGAAGTCGGCCATTCGCCCCATCGAGTCTGCTCCGCCATTTCATCATGAGCTGATCCAATCTCCCCTTTAGTCCCACTCCCCCGCCTTCTCACCATAACCTTTGATGCCCTGACTGCTCAGATACCTATCAATCTCTGCATTAAATACACCCAATGACTTGGCCTCCACTGCCGCCCGTGGCAGCAAATACCCTCTGGCTATTTTTTTCGCATCTCTGGTCTGAATGGGCGCCCTGCAATCCTCAAGTCATGTCCTCTCGTACAAGACTCCCCCACCGTGGGAAACATCTTTGCCACATCCACTCTGTCCATGCCCTTCAACATTCGAAATGTTTCTATGAGGTCCCCCCTCATTTTTCTGAACTCCAAAGAGTACAGTCCAAGAGCGGTCAAACGTTCCTCATATGTTAAACCCAAAACTGCACACAGTACTCCAAGTGAGGTCTTACCACTGCCTTATAGAGCCTCAACATCACATCCCTGCTCCTGTACTCTATTCCTCTAGAAATGAATGCCGCATTGCATTCGCCGTCTTCACCACCGACTCAACCTGGAGGCTAACCTTCAGGGTATCCTGCACGAGGAATACCAAGTCCCGTTGCGTCTCAGAACTTTGAATTCTCTCCCCATTTAAATAATAATATGCCCGTTTATTTCTTCTACCAAAGTCCATGGCTGTACACTTTCCGACATTGAAATTCATTTGCCACTTCTTTGCCAATTCCCCCAATCTATCCAGGTTTCTCTGAAGAATATCTGTTTCCTCAGCACTCAGCACTCCACCTATCTTTGTATCATCCGCACCATGTGCTGCAGGAATCGATGTTTGGACCTCTATTGCACGTCATCTATATGTTTTGAATATGCACTAATTGCAGAGGCAGATCACAAAGTGAGTTTGAGATAGCTCCTTGATGGCTTGACACGACCTTATTAAAAAAAACGTGAACAGGCCCTGTCGGATCTTGTCTGGGAGCGGGAGACTGTTCGGGTTAATTAGCAAGTGCCAGGAAAAAGAAGCGGGGTTTAAGCGTAGTGGCAAATCTGTAAGTGGACAGTGTTAGCTTAGTCAGGCCATTGCTTGACAGGTTTGGTTGAGAACAGGCACAGAATAGAACAAAAGTTTATGAAGATCGAGCAATAACAAGTGTACACAGATTAGTAGTTCAGACATGTGACTTGTTAATTTCACGCCACCTAGCGGTCTCCTGGATGACTATATCTGCCAGAGGTGCAGCCAGTGTCAGCTCCTGACCTCAGCGAACTACAGCTGGAAACACGGATGACCATCCGGAGGGCTGAAAAAAAAATCAAAGATGTTTCTTTTACTGAGGTGGTTGCTCACATGGTGCAGAATTCAGATAGTAGATGAAGTCATCGGGAGCAGAAAGGGGATAACCGTTTACTGCAGGGATCCGCTTTGGTCATTTCCCTACGGCAATAAGCGCAACCTTTTGGATACTACTGATGAAGAGTGTGAGAAGAGTGGCGATTAAATATCAGGGCGGACGCACGGCACCTAGCTCGGACGCTCAGAAGGAAAGGGCAAATTAAGTCAGAGCGGCAGTGATAAGAGACATACCCTGTGGGAACCTTGTGACTGTCTTATGATCATGATGTAATTCAGTATCTTGTAAGCATGATGTAATGGTCTTGTGATGGTGGGGTGACGTAATTTTCCCGCTAGTGTGAGGTCATGTGATGGCCTGTTCCAACAGGTATAAGACAGGAAGCCCTGCTGTGACGCAAGAGTTTTTGTGTTGGTTGGTTCGTCAGTTACTTCGTTAGTTTTTAGTTTTGCTGCGCAATCGTCTCATGACGCAGTTTCGTTTTAAAACGGAGTTTTACTTTCTATTTTTAGGAGTATAGATTGGTGTTGGCAGTTTAAACAATTGCTGCCAGTTTTGTGTCTCGCACGTATGCCTTTTCCTTTTCAGACCAGGATTGGAGAGTGAAAAAAGAAATGGGGAAAGTTGATGTCGTTCAGCTGTTTTGGAAAGGATCGACTTTATTGAATCTTCGTTGAAGAATAATGGCCTGCATCTGAGATAACCATATATAACTATATAACAATTACAACACGGAAACAGGCCGTCTCGTCCCTTCTCGTCCACGCCGAAAGCTTACTCTCACCTAGTCCCACTGACCCGCACTCAGCCCATAACCCTCCATTCCTTTCCTGTCATACCTATCCATATTTTTAAATGTCAAAATCGAACCTGCCTCTACCACTTCTACTGGAAGGTCGGTCCACACAGCTACCACTCTCAGAGTAAAGACGTTCCCCCTCGTGTTACCCCTTAACTCTCAACTCATGTCCTCTTGTTTGAATCTCCCCTACACTCAATGGAAAAAGCCTATCCACATCAACTCTATCTATCCCCCTCATAATTTTAAATACTCTGTCAAGTCCCCCCTCAACCTTCTACGCTCCAAAGAGTAAAGACCTAACTTGTTCAACCTTTCTCTGCAACTTAGGTGTGGAAACACAGATAACATTCTAGTAAATCTCCTCTGTACTCTCTCTATTTTGTTGACATCTTTCCTATAATTCGGTGACCAGAACTGTACACAATACCCCAAATTTGGCTTCACCAATGCCTTGTACAATTTTAACATTTTATCCCAACTCCTCTGCTCCGATTTAAAAAAGGCCAGCTTACCAAAAGCTTTCTTCACCACCCTATCCACATGAGATTCCACCTTCAGGGAACTGTGCACCATTATTCCTAGATCACTCTGCTCTACTGCATTCCTCAATGCCCTACCATTTACAATGTTTGTCCTATATTGATTATTCATTCCAAAATGTAGCATTTCACACTTATCAGCATTAACCTCCATCTTGCAGCTTTCAGTCTACTCTTCTAACTGGCCTAAATCTCTCTGCAAGCTTTGAAAATATACTTCATTATCCACAACGCCACCTATCTTAGTATCATCTGCATTCCTACTAATCCAATTTACCACCCCATCATCCAGATCATTAATGTATATGACAAACAACATTGGACCAAGTGCAGATCCCTGAGGCATACCACTAGTCACAGGCCTCCAACCTCACAAACAGTATCCACCATTACATTTTGCCATCTCCGATCCAGCCACTGTTAAATCCATTTTACTACTTCAGTATGAATACCCAACAATTGAACCTTCCTAACTAACCTTCCGTGTGGAATCTTGTCAAAGGCCTAACTGAAGTCCATATAGACAACATCCACTGCTTTACCCTCTTCAACTTTTCTAGTAATCTCTTGAAAAAATCAATAAGACTTGTCAAACATTACCTTCCACGCACAAATCCATGTTGACTGTTTCTAATCAGACCCTGTCTATCCAGATAATTATATAACTATCTCTACGAATACTTTCCATTAATTTACCCATCACTGACGTCAAACTTACAGGCCGAAAATTGCCAAAATTGCCAATCCTCCGGCACCATCCCCATTTCTAATGACATTTGAAATATTTCTGTCAGAGCCCCCGCTATTTCTACACTAATTTCACTCAAGGTCCTAGGGAGTATCCTGTCAGAATCCACTTTTATATTCTTTAAATCGCCAGTACTTCCTCTTCTTTAATACTCATAGTTTCCATAACTACCCTACTTGTTTCCCTTACCTTACACAATTTAACATACTGAATCAAATTTGTAAGTCATGACCTGCTTACACAAAGCCATGCTGCTTTTGCATCCGCCTACTTAGGCCATGGCTTTTCAAATGTTCATATATTCTGTTCTTAAGAATTTTCTCTAGCAAAATCCCGAGAACCGGCATAAGACTCACCAGTCTATAGTTACAAGGATCTGACCCTATAACTTTCTTAAACAAAAGAACAATATTGGCCATTCGCCAGCTCTACGTGACCAAATTTGAGCTAGAGAGGACACAAAAATATTGCTCAAGGGCCCAGCAATTTTATGTCCTGCGTTCTTCAATAACGTGGATTATCTCCCATTAGTCCCTGCAGACCTGTGCAAACTTAACACTCAGTAGGAGGCCTAACACTTCCTCCACCTTGATCTCTAAATGCCAAACGTATTTATACACTCCGCGCTGATCTCCCAGCTCTCCATGTCATTTCCTTAGTAAAAACAAAAATAAGCAAGGTACTCCTTTAGTATATCACTCACATTTTATGTATCAGAGCAAACGTTCTCCCTTTATACCAGTGGTCCTATCCTCTTCCTGGTTATCCTTTTGCTTCTGAAGAATGTGTAGAATGGCTTGGGAAGCACTTTAATCTTATTTGCCAAGGACTTTTCATGGCCCCTCTTGGCTTTCCTAATTCCCTTCTTAGCTATTTTCTTGTTTATTCATTCTTGTCATATGTTCGTCTGATCCTGCCCTTCGACTATTTACATGTTTTTTTCCCTTTACTTTCTTGTCTAAATTCATAACCTGGCTGGACATCCATGTTCGAATACCTTTCCATCCTTGTACTTCCTTCTAACAGGAACATACTTTTTCTGTGCTCTGTGCAATTGAGCATTAAACAATCCCCTCTGCAAGAGAAATGTTCCCAATTAACACTTCTTATTTCCTGCCTAATGCCCTCGTAAATCTCCCCACTCCAATGAGAAACTCTCCATAGGTACCATGCCTAGACTTATCTATAGCTATCCTGAAAGTTAAGGAGTTGTGACCACTGGTCCCTACCTGTTCACCCACTGAAAAGTCAAATACCTGACCAGGTTCATTACACAACACCAGGTATAAAACGGCTCTTTCTCTCATTGCACGGTGAACATGCTGATAAAAAAAAAACCTTCCTGAATACATTTTAAAAATACCCCGTTTAAATCCCGTACACTACGATGGTACCAGTTTATGTTAGGGAATTGGAAATACCCCCACCTTTACCATTATAGCAGCCCTACTATTTTTACACATTACCTTCAACTGATTACATACCTGTTCTTGAATGCCATTGAGGCGAGGAGTTTAGGATATTTGATCGTTTCGCTGGAATCCTGGAGCTGTGACTGTTTTTTACTTAGGGATTTGTGCAATTCCTCCTCTCTCGACTCGTTGTACCAGCATACCCTGCTGTAGCCTCACGCTAGAACACAGATCCTCAGTTTCTCGTTGAGCAGAGAAAATAAAAATCTTACATCTATTGAAAAGTGATCTTTTGTTAATAATTTATGTAAAGATTCAAGTTGCTTTAACTTTTTGTATACTTAAAGACTAAACATGATCTGTATTGGTCCAGCTATGTAATAACCGAAGTGTGAGGATATTGTGAGTATCGACATTCACGGGTACACATCCTGCCAACCATTTCTGCGAGAGAAACAGTACGAGGCAGATTTGCCAACCTACCGTTTTTGATACTAATATTCAGCAATATTCTTGGCTTTAGCAATAGTCCATTAGACGATTTTTTTTTCTCATACTTGATTACTGGTTCCAATTTAGATGGCTAAAAGTGAAAAAAATGCTCTATTTCGGTCATGTTTATACCTGCTTAGGGACACTGCTAAGCGCTGCGGGCGCTGCTGTCTTCTCTGACTCATTCGTATTAGTAAGGCTACATCTGTGGTGGTCCGTGGATTACTCGTTAATACAAAGTACAAAAGCAAATTTCTCATACTAACAACACCATGGCTTCTAAGCAAGCAACGTTAACTTTATTTCGTAAACAAGCTGAGGAGTGTTACAAAAATAGCGTACAAGAGACTTATCTCCACTGTACCTACTCCGCAGCACCTTTAACCTGTGTCCTCTTGTGTCATCCATTGCAGCCCTGGGGAAAAGCCTATGATTACCTATAAGATCAATGCCTCTCAACATCTTCTACACGTCTATCAGGTCACCTCACATCCTCTGTTGCTCCAAGCAGAAAAGTCCGAATTCACTCAACCTGCTTTTCTAACGCATACTCCCCAATTCAGGCAACATCCTTGCAAAACGCCTCTGTACCCTTTCTGTGGCTTCTACGTCCTTCCGCTTGTGTGGCGACCATACTTGATGACAGTATTCCAAGTGGGGTCGGACCAGGGTCCTATATCTCTGCAACATTATCTCTCAGCTCCTAAACTCAATTCCGCTATTGATGAAGGCCAATACTCCGTACGCCTTTTTAACCACTGAGTCAACCTGCGCAGCTGCTTGGAGCGTCCTATAGACTCGGACCACAGGATTTTTCTGATCCTCCACACTGCCACGAGTCTTCCCATTAATACTATTTTCTGCCATCATATTTGAACAACCAGAATGAACCACATTCTACTTATCTGGGTTGAAATCCATCTGCCACTTCTCAGCTCAGGTTTGCATCATATCAATGTCCCGCTGTAATCTCTGACAGCCTTCCACTCTATCCACAACACCTCCAACGTTAGCGTCATCAGCAAAGTTACTAACTCATTCCTCCACTTCTTCATCCAGGTCATTTATAAAAATCACGAAGAGTAAGGGTCCCAGAACAGATCCCCGAGGCACTCCACTGTTGACCGACCTCCATGCAGGATATGACACGTCTACAACGAATCTTTGCCTTCTGTCGGCAGGCCAGTCCTCGATCCAGAAAGCAATGTCCCCTAGGATCCCATCATTCCTTACTTTCTCAATAAGTCTTCTTAATCTCCTGTTAGCCTTATAATCTTCTATATCTCTAACATTACATAGCTGTATGAACCTTTTGTAAGCTTTTCTTCTTGTCCAGATTTATTACAGCCTTTCTACGCCACGGTACCTGCACCCTACCGTAACTTCCCTGTCTCATTAGATCGTATCTATGCAGAACTTCACACAAATATTTCCTGAACATTTGTCACATTTCTTCCGTACTTTTTCTTGCGAACATCTGTTTCCAATTTAAGCTCCCAATTTCCTGCCTGGTAGCCTCATAATTCCTCTTACTCTAAATAAATGCTTTTCCAACTTGTCTGTTCCTATATCTATCCAATGCTATCGCAAAGATATAGAATTATTATCTCTATCTCAAAAATGCCCTTCTACTGAGAGATGTGACACACCACCAGGTTCATTTCCCAATACCACATCAACTACTGCCTCTATTCTTCTAAGCTTATCTACATATTGTGTCAACAAACATTCCTGAACACACCTAACAAACTCCACCCCATCTAAACCCCTTGCTCTAAGGAGATGTCAATCTATATTTGGGAAATTAAAATCTCCCATCAGGACAACTCTGTTATTATTTCAACTTTCCAGGATCTGTTTCCCTATCTGCTCCACGGTATCCGTATAAATATTGGGTGGCCGATAAAGAACACCCAGCAAAGTTATTGACCCCTTCGAGTTCCTAATCTCTACCCACAAATACTCCGTAGACAATCCTCTCATAATCATGTATAAATATTTATGTTTGTTAAACTACGTGGACCTCCTCTACTTCAGTGTAATCCTGAGCCGTATGTCAGATCATGGCTGCGTTACGACAGATCAGCAGATGACACCAGGACAAGAGTTATTTCAGACCCCCGGACAGATATTACGCCCCACCCTTTGTGGAATTTATTGTGAAACTTCTCAAATGTGGCACTTGTTAAGGAAGCAGTTACTTTAAATTGATAAAATACATGATTGCCGACTTCTTTACTTGATTAATAATCATACTTTATGATAATTAGTGATTGCAACCGTGCGATACATTGTCATATTAATAAATTGTGTTATATGTTTTATTGTACCAGATATACACTGAAATAGAGTGATAGGATATAATCTTGTTAATGTCTTAACTATCTCAATATTTCTGAGGGGCTCTGGAATTCATATATTTCTTTCATATTGGTTTAGTGCTTGATATTATAAGAAGCCCTATATAAAAGTTGCCAATCGTGTCAGTTGACTCGGCCTGACTGTCTGCATACCTTGATTAAAAAACCTTTATGCTCTGACATTGAAGAACTCAGACAGCAAGTCACAGGCTTAGTGTTGGATGGTGGAAATAAATGGTGACTGCATTGGATTTCTTCAATACACCAAAGGCAAGCTGGCTGGTGCATTGGTTGTCCACTAGTTGCTGTCCTTTATGTACATGGATGACAACAGGAGGAAAGAGGCGATGGGAGACCGGGGAAATACCGTGGTCAGGATCATGGCCATACCCACGACAGTTATGTCCTTCTGAGGCAGACCCGAGTTCATTGTCAGAATGCGAAGAATGCTCTTGGATGAAGAACTGCCAGCGTCAGTATCAGTTCCCGGGAGCATTTCACAGCGATCCCAGGAACAGTGAAGTGGGCTGGGCGGAAATATTTTACTGGAGTAGTGATTACACTCACGGAGTGCGCTTCTGTCGCTGTGTCCACTCCTAGGGCTGGGCTACCTAATGCCTGGCCAGTCCACTGGGAAACGGGACCTAGCTCGTGGAGAGTCCCAAAGGATCATGTTACTTTGGCATTAGGTGTTTTAATCTCGCCAACACCATGAACAAATGTCGAGAAGTCACTATTTTGCTGACCTCAGGGTTCGAGTACCGACAATCACTGGGACTCACAGCTTTGGCCTCCTCGTCATGCACAAGATCACAATTCAGCTCCCATGCAACCACCATCTGTTACCGCGTGATAGACAGGGGCTCAATGACAAATATTGACCGATCGTTCCTGTTAATTAATATTGAAATATGTTTCGTCTTCTGTGACTTCAGTTTCTTGGAGTGGGCGAAGGTAAAAGCGATGTTTGAGATGTGAAAGATTCATGGAAGTCAATGGGAAACTCTTTTATTAAACGCTAGAGACGACATGTTTATAGGGATGTGGGTTGATGCAAGCGCAGAATCTAAGTAAGTCCGGGGGATACAAAACAAATGGTGGAATATGAAGAAATACAGAGAGCCGCAGGGACATTGGAAAGCATGATGATAGGACTTGGAAGAATGGAGCTCAGTTCGTCTGCCAGTTGAGGACAGATGAGGCCCAACTTCACTGGTGAAGGCACTGAATGCTGGAGCAGGCAGCTCTGCTGACACTATAGAAACACAAGTCTAGCCAAACCTGAAGCATTGTGTACAGTCCTGCGTATCACACCACAGGCACATAAAGACACGCCGACATCCCCACTGTATTCTGCATCCTTTTGTTGCGCGGGATATGAAATTGATTGCTCGTTTCAAAGAAGGGTTTCTTCCATTCAAATAATGGCAATGAACGCCTTGCTGCATTTTTCAACTTCTTATGTGTATGAACAAGCTTTTTTACCTGTTTAAAGAACATCAAGCGCCATGGAAGAAATCTTTTTTATGTTTCAGTTAGAGGTAAAATCTGTGTGCGCTTATTTCAAGATCGAGCTAGAATTGGGTAACTTTGCAGCTAAAGAAACCGCATAGGTTTCAAATGTTCGGCCTATATTTGAGCCTGATCATGTCACTTAATAAGAAAATGTTTAATCAGAGTTTGTTTACATTTGTGTTTTAGGCTACATTTTATTCATATTGCTTTGCCTTATGGTTTCTAGTAAATTTACTATTTAACATTGTCAATAGATATTCATGTTGAAAACAACGTTAAATTAAAATCAATTTACAATCTTTATTTAAATTAAGTCTACCGAACTTTCATTTAGAAAGAAAATAATTCCCATTTTAGCTTAAGACAGTTGTGTAACATCAATTTATTATGTTTTACTTCTGAGTATCTTCTAATTTATGAAAGGAAAAGAATAAAATTAATGTCAAGAACGATAAGCTAAGCTTAACAACCAGTTTTGTTTTTCGAAAAAGGTTGGCTAAAATTCATTCTCTACTCAACAGAACCCTAACAAATATTTATAGATTATAATAAATGCAACTTACTGTTCACGGTAACATACGGTTAGCTGCATTTTTATTATTATGCAGTGTTTCCCTGAGATCTGCAAATTATTTCAAGAGTTCCTCCGGAGCAAAACGGTTATGAAATGCTGGTCCAGCATGACAAAGCCCTCTTTTCCCTTGCGGAAAAGAACGTGTCACTTTGTATACCCATTTCCAACCCTTCCACTGGTACATTCCCATCTTGAATGGAGTAGCCGCACCCACCCGATATATTCTAAACTTTAGCACAGTCAAGCATGTTTTTCTTCACTTCAACTATGCTGGCTACAAACTTGTACATACTTGACTCTCTCCAAGCATTGTTGCATAGCCTTTCTCTTGTACTTTCCCACAACTATCCAACTGCAAGTTTAGTCTAACAGACTTATATTTTATTTCAGCATAAGCGAAGGAAAAATCACAGTTATCTCTTCCCTTATAGCATCACCCTGTCACAAGCCACACCCTCTCTTTGTGAATTTTGAGGAATCTATGGACATGCGCAGCACGATCCTCCTGCTCAAACGCACTGCGATATTTTTTTCCCCATTGTTACTCCGTAATCTAGTTGGATTTTTCTTTGCGTAGCACCTCATAATTTTCCGGATGGAACTCCACCTGCACTTCTAAGCCAAGCTCTGTACCATATCAAAGTCCCATTGCAACTATGAAGACAATCTACACTATCCAACACACCACCAGCTCTGCACCGTGTCGCTGTCCCATTGTAACCTATGAACACAGTCTACACTATTCACAGCACCACCGCCCGTAGTGCGATTTACTTATTTAGAGCTGCAGCGCGGAATAGGCCGTTCTGTATAAAGAGCCGAGGCACCAAACAATCTCAATGTATTCCTAGCTTTTACGATGAACAATTGATCTACTGATTTTGGACTTGCGAGAAAACTCACAGGAATCATGGAAGCTGCACAAACCCCTTAGAGAGAAAGCTGGAATTCAACTCTAGTTTTCAATTCCTCAGGCTGGAATAGAGTTTCGTTAACCGCAACAACACGTGTTGCCCGACTTGAATTTACAAACCCCTACTTACACCTCTTCTTCCAAGGCATTAAAAAACACAAATGGAATAACAAATTTCTTGGCACAGAGAAGGTGAACCTATACGTAGAGACGAAGGAGAAAAAGAGGACGAAGGGACGGACGGGTTGCGACGGGAGCAGGAATATTTGAGGCAGACGAAAGAGGATTTATCTAGGATGGCGAGGCTAGTGATGCCGTTGGGATCACCCGTAAACAGCTGTTTTTGGAACTCTAAGGCAACACACGCAAAATGCTGGAGGAACTCAGCAGGTCAGGCAACAAAATTGCAAAAGAGTAACTCTCGACGTTTCGGGCCGAAACCCTTCATCTGGATTTGATTTTTTTTTTGTGTGTGTGTGTGTGTTGTTTTCTATTTTGGGCATTTGAATTTTCTGAGTTGTTTTGGAACTCTGTTCATTTGATTGTTTCCATTTACCCAAAACTGGGGGTATAGAGTAGGGAGCATGGGAGCAACTGAATTGCAACACATTACAGCATTATTATTTTTTACGTTTCATGAGGTTTAAAATCCGATTCAATGGGTATTTCACGGCATTCTTCAGTTTCTCTCGGAATTTGCTCTTGAGTCAGGGCGTAAATACACGTGTTGGTGCAGGAACTATTAATCTGGAACATTGACAATGTGTGTACTGTAATGTAACGGGGATCCGTGACAGAATAATAATAACTCATTAAGATCCGTTGATAGAGATAAAATACTACCATTGTTCCCACTATAATATGAAACTGCCGGTTATGCTGAAGAGCAGAACAATCGATGTGCGTAGGTTCTCCAGCTCCCGGTCCTTGTCATTCTCTCCACTCTTTTAACCCCGGAGCCTCCTTCAGGCTCGACTGGCCGCTTGAATCCGCCTGACAGTCAGAATATTTATCAGCAAAATCAGAAAGAATGGGACAGAAAGGACTCAAATGCCGCACCGGAAGGAGATGTATTGAAGCTCACGGTACGGGCACAACACCAGGACCACCATCAATTGTTTATCTAGGTTTGTATACAAAGTAGAAGGGGGCTCTCCCTAAATAGACTAGCACACTCACTGTCCCGATAACCACAGCCGCCGTTCTCTCGGTGCAATATTTTGTTTTCAGCTTCTCACAGCAAAGAGCCACAAAGCGATCGACGGTGAAAGCAACAGTCAGCCAGACTGAGGTCGCGGTTTTCGGAAAGATAAACCATGCTTTGAGTCTGCACGCAGGAGTGATGATTATGAATAATCGGGGAAAATAAATTTAATCAGTCCACCTAAGCAGCGGAATGTAAATAATGACCAGCAGTTCGGCCGAAGTCATTCCCACCAGGGAGCGACATTTGGAGAGTCCGCACTTTCCCCGCGACAGGATCAGAATCGCCACCAAGTTCACTGGTAGAGAGACAGGGAACAGGAAGTAATGGAAATGCTGAGCAGAATCCAATGCAACAGTTTGAGGGGATCCTATAATATAATATAATATTTCCACTTAATTGTTGCATTTAGAGGTGGAAGGGTCCAGAGAGGGCGGAGAGCTGGCGGAGACAGAGAAGTTTACACAGTAAAATAAAGTCAATATGATTGGAATACGGATTCCTTATGTAACGGTCCATTCTGGCAATCGCCCAACTGGCTATTTTCCACAGGAATTGGGCCTCATTCACCTCGTTTAGTTCCCAATCATTCCCAGGTTCCACTGACTACAAACACCTGTTTCCCGTCAGCAAATGTCGTATAAAGATCCTGTGATCACAACAAGGAGCCGCCAGTTCGTTGTTCGACTCGTGTAGGAGTAACCTCGTTCCATGGTCCTGAGGACTATCAGTTCTAAGTCTCGCATCGTTCCTGAATTCTCTACTAAAACCAAGACTCGGGGTAAAGACTCCCTTCGCACCCATCCCACGCTCGCTACGACCGTAATGCCTCCCTACTCGTCCACCGCTCCCCTGTTCAGCATTTGGGTAGAGTCCGTGTAACAACTGATGACCGAAATATGATCTGGCAGCGTAATGCTAAAACTGGGTAACTGCCTCCTCAGTGTTAATACCAGATGGAAGATTTAGCTATCGACGCTTTCTTCGTCTTGTTTGGGTGAAATTCATAAACTCGGACGCTGATGGCTGGTTTCTTCAATTAGACGAACATCAACTACCATGGCGTCCCCTGTCAGCGACAGAACAGCCGAAGGACTAAACAAAAACCGAAAATTCTAGAAACTCTCATCCGGCGAAACTGAGCGTGGAAATAAGACCTAAAGTATCTCTTTTTCAGAATATTTCTCCTCAGAACTGTTCTCAGCGAAACCCCTGGCACCAGTTTTAGCTGGTTTCTCATTCCCTACAAGCTGCTTGGAAGTTAGTGCCCTCAGCATTCCCCGAGTTTATTTCTTTCTCCCATTCCAGCATTTTCTACGTAGCTGAATCTGCATACAGAGCACTGCCTGAGTCATTTATTTCCACAGATGTTGGCGGATTTACTGAATTGCTTCAGCCGTTTGTTTTTAGATCCGGATCCCAGAATCTACGGTCCCCGTGCTTCCACTCCATTCATGAAATGCAGAACACTGATTCTATACATGTGGCGGTGTAACACAGTGGATGAATCAATCACACTATTAGAATTAAATATCAACGGCAGCTGACACTGCGGCTTACCGGGAATTCAAAAGGCTGAAATAGTAAAATAGTAAACTTCCCATATCCGTCACATGACTGGATACACTATTTCAGTGAGAATCTGTCTGCCCTCTTGCTCTTGAATTCACAGCTCCGGGAGAACCTTTCCGTTTAAATATTCCAAATGGCTCTGATTTATACAGAGGGTAAGTCCCCAGTGATATTGTTAAACCCTTGCTAAATTTGCTTTGTTACAGATAGTTGAACAAACACTTTAATTTAATACCTTTAGGTCATATGTAAATATTGTACCAATTAAACAGAAATACATTTCTGGTTACTACCTCAGCAGTGTTTTCACGTCTTCATTCGCAACGCATCCATCGGTAATGGAATCCAACTACATTGACCGACCCCTGCTAACTCTAACTGTAGTTTCCATTTTGAAATGGCCTTTCGTCCATTAACTCCATCCACGTCGCTCACCGATCATCCAGTGTTTAAAGTAAATTTATGATCAAACTACATACATCACATATACAACCCTGATATTCAAATTTTTGCGGGAATATTCAATGTACACGGAAGCAATGACAATAGGGGAATCAATGGAATCCCGCAGCAGAGTGTGAGTTTAACGAGCATGCTCAGTAGAACTGTCTGTGTACATGCAGAAATGAAGCAATAATAAATAGAATAAGAATGCCCAATAAATACTGTGACCATGAGATGAAGAATGCTGAACCTGAAATGGAGGTCAGTTGCTGTGGGAACATTTCAATGAAGTTGAGTGATGGCATCCTCTTTGGTTCAAAGGCTTAGTGACCGAGGGGTAGAAAAGGTTCCTGATCATGATAGCGTGAGTCCTGTGGCTCCTATCGATGGCAGCAGTGATAACAGAGCATGTCGTGGATGGTATAGGTACTAGATGAGGGATGCTGCTCTTTTGCGACAACGTTTCTTGTAGTTGTGCTCAATTGTGGTGTGGAAAGTAGCCATGATGGACTGTACCCGATCCAATACTTTCTGTCCAATTATCAGTTTAAGGGAATTGGGCTTCCATACTAGACTATAAAGTAGACAATCAATATAATATCCACTGCACATCTACAGAAGTTGGTCATTTAGATGTTATTCCGTATCTTTGCAAACTTCTAAAGAAGTTAAAGCCATGCTTTCTCCATAATTGCACTTACATGCTGGGTATAGAACAGCTCTCTGAAATAACAGTACAGAGGAAACGATAATAAAAATGTTAATCATAATAATAGTTATTCAGCACAGGTCACTGAAAAAGTGCAATACAACTCTCCGAAGAGGACCAGTAATTGATCTTTGTTTTCCTTCTTCCGAAGTAATGAAACGTTCTTTGGCCTGCTGACGTTGAGTAAGGGCTTTTGATCTGTCACCACTCAGCCAGCTATTCCATCTCCCTCCAATCTAATGACTCATCACCACCTTTGATTCAGCTGACGACAGAGGTGTCATTAGCAAACTTCAAAATAGCATGGGAGCTGTGTTTAGCCAGACAGTCAATAGTGCAATATGAGTAGAGCAAGGGGCTAAGCTCATTGTTGGTGCGGGATTTAGTCCTGATGAACTGGGCTCATGGTGCACCTGTCAGGGTCCGGTCCGGAATTCGCGTTCTGGGTTTTGATCCGGTCCGAGGGCTCCGGACTCCGGGTCCTGCAGTTGTCCCTCCCGTCACCCGTGATCTAGTTAGAACCCTCCTGGCTCAAAGAGGCACACCTGTAAGTCATTGAGCTGCAGGTGTTTATAAGAGGCCTTGGGACTGGGACCAGGCCAGTAGACGTTTTGTCCTGTTTCCCCGCCGGCTCCGAACACTTCTGTGCATTCTGTTATCCTGCCCGGGCTCAGATCTACTCCTTATCGTGCTTCTCTGCTCCGTACCAGTAATGCCAGGTTGGTCCTCTCACTCCACCTTTCTTCCCATGCGCTGGTCCCGCTTCTCCGCTCGTTTGTGTTGTTCGCGCGGTCGCGCTGTCTGCCGGTCTTTCACGATTTTCATGTTATCATGAATGTTATCATTGTTGGTCACCCTGGACCTATGCCCGTTCCTACCCCTTGCCTCCGTCGGGCCGGTCTGGCCGACCTGTCGCTGCCCGGCAGTGGTTCTGCCTGTTCCTATCCCTTGTCTCCGTCTGTCAGGTCGGCCGACCGGCCGCTGCCCGGCAGTGGTTCTGCCGGTTCCTATCCCTTGCCTCCGTCGGGCAGATCCGGCCGACCTGTCGCTGCCCGGCAGTGGTTATGCCCGTTTCTACCCCTTGTCTCCGTCGGGCCGGTCCGGCCGACCTGTCGCTGCCCGGCAGTGGTTCTGCCGGTCCCTACCCCTTACCTCCTTCGGGCAGATCCGGCCGACCTGTTGCTGCCCGGCAGTGGTTCTGCCGGTTCCTATCCCTTACCTCCTTCGGACAGATCCGGCCGACCTGCCACTGCCCGGCGGGGGTTCTGCCCCGTCCTCCTCTTCCGCCCGAACTCTGGGATTGTGCCCCGCACCCGCCTAGGGGTTAGCGTCGTGCCCAGGACTCCGCTGTTTCCGCCTGGGAGACGGCCCTACCCGGGAAATATGCCGCCCGACCAGGGAGGGTTCTCCACCTGCCTATCTAGCCACCTAGACCTGTCCGCCAACCTGCCTGAACCCCGCGGATCTGCCTGCCTGCCTGCCTGAACCCCGGGAGCCTGTCTACCTGAACTCGAACTCAGGGAGCCCGTTCCCCTCTGCCTGCCTGAACTTCGGGAGCCCGCTCCGCTCTGCCTGCCTGAACTTCGGGTGCCCGCTCCGCTCTGCCTGCCTGAACTCCATCTACCTGAACCACAGCTCTACCCTTAAGTGCCATGGCATCCCCATGCTGCCCTCCCCCTAGTACTTCGGTGTCTGCGTCCTGCGTTTGGGTCCATCCGGCCGCGTTCCTGACAGCACCTCTGCTGAAGGGAATTGTGTTGAAGGCATTGTTGCGTATAAGAAATAGCTGGGATCTGCAAGTGAGAAAACCGAGGATATATTTGCACAAGGAGTTATTGAGGCAGGCCTACAAGGTCCAGGATTTTATCGATTAGTTTTGAAAGGGTGATGGTATTGAAGCATACCTGCATATCCTGATGACTGCGTCCAGATTAGAGTGAAGTGTCAATGCGATACTATCTGCTGTGAACCTCTTGAGCCGGTAGTCGCTTCTCAGGCAGTTGTTGATATGTTCCCTCACCAACTTCTCAAATAACTTCATCACTGTGGATGTAAGTGATACTGTACGATAGTCACTGAGAAAAATCAATACATTATTCTAGGGTATCGGTATCATTGAAGCATGTTTGAAGCAGTGCGGTCACTCACAGTGCCGAAGCATGGCGGTTAAAGTCCCCGTCTGCACTCCAGCCAGGTGATCAGCTCACGGATTTAGCATTTGGACAGGTACCCTGACTGGACCGGATGATTATAGTGGGTTCACCCTTTTGAAGAATGCTCGCATCTTGAACTCAACGACTGAAATCAGAGGATGACTGGGGTCTCCGCGATTTCGTGATGGTTCCTCGATGTTCAGGCATGTTCAAGATGGCGGAGAGTCAAAAGAAAGGAAACTATAAGCCTGTTAGTCTGACATCAGTAGCTGGCAAGATTTTGGTGTAAACAGTTCAGAATGCGGTTTTGGGATATTTGGGAGCATGTGATATAATAGTCCAGGGCCAGCATGTCATTCTTAAGAGAAAATCTTGCCTAACAAAGCTGTTGGATAACTTGACGAAATAACCATCAACAGAAACCATGGAGAATCGGGGAATGTTGTTTACTTTGATTTTCAGAAGACTTTAGTCAAGGTGCCCTATATGAGGCTGCTTATTAAGGAAGCGTTGTTATTGGGGGCAAGATAATAGCATGTAGAGAGCAATAGCTAACTGTCAGGAGGCAAAAAAGTGTCAATAAATGGATCCTATTTTGTTTGACTGCCTGTGACCTGTGTTGTCCCAACGGATTTGCTGGCTTTGTGCCCATATTAGAGGACCGATAAGAAGATAGATTGAGTAGCAGATATATTTGATGAAATAGAGGAGCTAATGAAGAACTTTTGTCAATTAAGAGGGATAGAAAGTGGCAGATTGAGTACAATGACGGGAGGAGTATGCTTATATCCTTTGGTAGATGAACTATAAGTACAGATTATTATCTTAATAAAGCAAATACTCAAATATTGGAATTGGGAGTTCACGTGATACATTCCCGAACGGCAAATTTGTAGGTTGAATCGGTGGTAAGGAAGGCAAATGCATTTTTAGCACTCATTTGGAAGGACTAGAATTTAAATGCAAGAATGCAATATTGTGGTTTCATAAGGCAATGGTGAGGTCTCTCTTGGAGAAATGTGAACAGTTTCGCTCCTATTACTTCAGAAAGCATGCGTGGACTTTGGGGAAGATTCAAGGGAAACTCGCAAAATAGATTGTGGGAGTGGAAGGCCATATGAAGAATTTTTGATGGTTCTCGGCCTGTACTCAATGTAATTTAGAAGAATAATGGGAATCTCATTGAAACCTATCGAATGGTGAAATGCACATTGGTAGAGTAAATGTGGACAGGACATTTTTTAAGGTGGGGCAAGTTTAAGAACAGAGTACAGAACCTCCAAATGATAGTGTGCTTAATTAGAACAGAGATTAAGAATAATTTCTTTAGCCAGAGTGTGGTGAATCCGTATAACTCCATGCCACATGCGTCTGTGGAGTCCAGGTCTTTATTTAAGGCAGGGCTTGATAGTTTATTTAAAGACTGGCAATGAAAGGTTACAGGAAAAACCAGGAGATTGGACTGAAATGAAATGAAACAGCCATGGTGATGTGGTGGAGCAACCCGGTGGACCAAATAGTTTAATTTAACGTTCTCTTTTTTAATGTTATTATCTCGTAAAAATGCATATTTGATATGTTTTACGATCTTTGCACAGGATCCAGCCACTTAGTGCTCTCTGGCAACGCATCACTTCTGCACAGGACGTCGAAACTAAATCCCTTCTCACCCAGCTCATTAGAGCACTCTAGCGGTATGTTGTTGCTTCACTTAGTTCATTGGGGTCTCTCCTTCCCATTTCCCAAGCCTCGTGTACCTTTTCTCGTTCTCCGCGATGTGCCTGTCACATAAATTACAAATTGGAAATCCTCCTGACGTGGTTGTTGAGATTCCGACTGCAGGATGCAACGTTAATTTGTGGATTTCTTGGTCATTCAGTCTGAATTTGCAACAGTGTGACAAGTATTTTTCGATATTAAAAGTTTTAATTCTATCACTTTACAGAAGTATTGAGTATTTGGGACTCATGCTATAATATTTACTTAGATTGACCGTATCTCGGCATTTTAAACGAATAAAACAATATTAATATAACGATTTAAGTTTATCTGTAACATATGTTACGTACCCGTGATACGTGACAGTGGTACCCTTGTCACGTGACTGGGGTTGAAGTTATACTGGACATGAGGTAATGGTTTTGTGATGGTGGAGTGATGTCATTTTCCCGCCAGTATAGGTCATGTGACAGGTTTTTTCTACAGGGTATAAAAGGGAGACCCACCCTGTCAGGTGGGGCAGTTCGTGGCATGATTTGCCAAGATGACTTCATATCACTGTGTGATTTAATGTGATGACGCAGTTTAGTTAAAAATGAAGTTTTATATAATGCCTAAAGTTTAAAAGGTCAGAGCCAACGGTTTCTTTGCTAAGGGAGAGTGAAGTTTGGAAAATGGAGATCGAGGAAAATCGATTTTCGATGGATTGACTTCGACCTTGTGTGATCCTCATTCGGAAGGATTTCGTTTACTATTCTCATGATAGTCTCCGCTGGAAAAAGCGGGAGATTGAGAATATTGTGGAAGGAAGGTCAGTCACTTTAAGTTGTTATATTTAATAAAATTCGACGTGGGAGTTCGACGCTGGGAATCGAAGGACATCGACGTGGAAGAGGATTTACATCGCTTTAAAAAGTCTCTCCTTTTAAAAGTACCGTGAGCTTTTGAACTGTCGGCATATCGTTTTAAAATACTGTTTTCTGTCGGCATATCGATTTAAAAAAACTGAGTTCTTTTCAATACCGCTTTAAAGACTGTTTGGGACTGCAACGCTATTAAGGACTGTTTGAGCAGCTGAGCTCGGATCATTGTTTGGGTTTGTTTACATTTGAAGGGGGTTTGTTATCAGTGTTTAATAAACGTGTTATTTGTTATAAAACCCTTCGTCTAACTCATCTATAATTATTGTTGCCTGAATACGTAACATAAATATGGGGGCTACGTCCGGAATTGAATTGTTTGAGTTTAATAAGCTTTTTGAATTTTGAATCGGTGTTTTGTTAACGGGGATTGCTCGATTTTTTTTTGTTTGATTGGCTTGTGAGTGGTATTCGGCAACGATGAATATTGATGAGTTTCTGGATTCGCCAGTCGCGGATTTGTTAGCGAAGGCGAAAAAAACTGAAGTCTCTGAACTTGCTAATCGGTTGCATCTTAAAGGGATTTTGCCAACTACATCAAAAGCTGTAATACATAGAAAGATCGCATCACATTTTGTGGCTTCGGGTCATTTTGAAGAATCGATTTTAGAATCGTTTCCAATAATTAATCTGGAGATGCAGTTGCAAATCGAACAAATGATGTTAGAAAGGTGTAAATTGGAAGCTGAGCAAAAGCAAAGAGATTTTGAATATGCAATGGAGAAATTAAGGTCTGTAGAACAGTCTGCTGATTCTAAAAAACCGTTTGTTGCTAGCCAAGAAATTAAATTGGTCCCTCCATTTAGTGAAACAGAAGTGGAGAGATATTTTCAACATTTTGAAACTATTGCTCGGATGTCAGAGTGGCCGAAAGATAAATGGTCAGTGTTATTACAGAGTGTAATCCAAGGCAAGGCACAACAGGTTTACACAGCTTTAACTGCTGCGCAAGCATTAGATTATGATATTGTGAAAGAAAATATTCTCAAAGCATACGAATTGGTCCCAGAAGCGTATAGGGAAAGATTCAGGAGTTTGAAAAAGTCTGTGGAAAAGACTTATGTGGAATTTGCCTATGATAAAGCTATGTGTTTTGAGAGATGGGTTTCTTCTAAAAATGTAAATGAGGACTATGATGCATTGAGAGAGCTGATTTTGATGGAGGAATTTAAAAGAAGCATTCCTGTTGAAGTAAGGACCTACTTAAATGAGAGGGATACTGATAAATTGCAGGACTGTGCTAGATTAGCTGATGAGTATGTTTTAATCCATAAGAATAAATTTCCTCAGGGTAGAATTTTTAAGAGGAAAAATAATATGGAGACTCCAGGTAAATTAGAAATTAAATCAGAGGTTAATGAGAGAGGTAAGGAGGAAGGAAAACCTGTGAAGGAAAGACAGTTTGGTCTTATTTGTAACTATTGTAAGAAGCCTGGCCATGTAATAGCTAACTGTTTCAAATTGAAAAAGAAAGAGAAGGAAGCAGTTCCGGATGCTTGTGTGCAACATACTAAAGCACCTGTAAAGTTACAGGGTTTGGTAAACACAAATGAGGATTTGTTAGAGTCTGACCAAGTTAGAAAGGGATATGATCATTTTATAACTGAAGGGTTTGTATCCTTGAAAGAAGGATCTACTCTGGTGCCAATAAAAATTCTTAGGGATACTGGAGCTTCTCAATCACTGATGTTAGATAGTGTGTTGAAGTTTAATGAAGAGAGTGATACTGGTGAGGTAAATTACATAAGAGGTGTTGGAAGTGATTTTATGCCTGTACATTTACATGAAATAAATTTAAAGTCAGGGTTAGTTACAGGATTTGTTAAAGCTTACCTGTGAAGGGTATTTCTTTATTGTTAGGTAATGACTTGGCAGGTGGACAAGTTTTCCTGAA
Source organism: Hemitrygon akajei (assembly GCF_048418815.1). Taxonomy (NCBI): domain Eukaryota; kingdom Metazoa; phylum Chordata; class Chondrichthyes; order Myliobatiformes; family Dasyatidae; genus Hemitrygon; species Hemitrygon akajei. Next base: position 20,906,987 of record NC_133151.1, read on the forward strand.
GTGCATTTGACAATGGAATCAGAGGAACCAGAGGTGAATTCTAACACAGATTCTTCCTGTGTTGTGACTAGAGCTATGGCTAAAAAAATTGATGTGCAGAATGAGGTTGTTACTCATGACTGATCAACTCAGGATTTGAGTTTTGTGGATGTGTCAGAGACTTTCTTACCTTCGTTGTTTGAACAAGATTCTGGGAGTAAGTCTGACTATGAAGATTTATCTCTGTCTCGGAAGGAGATGATAGCAGAGCAGAATAGAGATCCTGAGATTGTAAAATTAAGGGAACAAGCTTTACAAGGTAGTGAAATTGAGAAGGTGTCAGTAGGATATTATTTGGAAAAAGGAGTGTTGATGAGGAAGTGGAGGTCGCCTACAATTCCTGCAAGTGAGGAATGGAATGTTGTTTACCAGGTGGTTGTTCCTAAAGTTTATCGGAATGAGATTTTGACTTTAGCTCATAGTGTGCCTTTAGGTGGACATCAAGGGGTAAGGAAAACTGTGGACAAGATTTTAAAACATTTTTACTGGCCTGGTTTAAGAAAAGATGTGGCGATGTTTTGTAAGACGTGCCATACTTGTCAAATTGTGGGTAAACCAAATCAGGTTACACCAGTAGCTCCATTACAACCTATTCCAGCATTCGGTGAACCGTTTTCTAAAGTTATTGTAGATTGTGTTGGTCCATTACCAAAGACAAAAACTGGTTATCAGTATTTGTTGACTATCATGTGTACTTCGTCTAGGTTTCCAGAGGCAGTACCACTTAGGAATATAAAAGCTAAAACTGTGACGAAGGCTCTTATAAAATTCTTTACTTATTTTGGATTGCCTAAGGAAATACAAACTGATCAAGGTAGTAATTTTATGTCTGGATTGTTTCAACAGATAGTTTATAAATTGGGAGCTAAGCAAATTACTTCGTCTGCATACCATCCAGAATCGCAAGGTGCCTTGGAGAGGTTTCATTCTACTCTCAAGAATATGATTAGGACATATTGTGTGGAGAATGAAAGTGACTGGGATGAGAGTATAAACTTACCTTTATTTGCAGTGAGGGAATCGGTACAGGAATCTTTAGGGTTTAGTCCATTTGAACTTGTGTTTGGACATAGAGTTAGAGGACCTTTAGCTTTATTGAAGGAACAATGGATTAGTAAGGAAGTGCATACTAATTTGTTGGACTATGTTTTGAAATTTAAGGACAGGTTACATAAAGCTTGTAGCTTAGCCAAGGAAAATTTAAAGTTGGCTCAGGAGAAAATGAAAACTTGGTATGATAAGGAAGCTAGGATGAGGATGTTTAAGCCTGGAGATAAGGTGTTGGTTCTTTTCCCAGTGCAGACAAATCCTTTACAAGCTAGATTTCATGGACCTTATGAAATTGTGTCTAGAGTTAATGATGTGGATTATGTAATAAAAACTCCAGATCGTAGAAGGTCAACACAACTTTGCAACATAAATATGATTAAACCATATTTTGAGAAACAATCTGATACTGTGACTGTTGTGGTTAGTGAGAATGAGTTGGATTTAACTGGGAACATGATAGATGATTCATCTGACTTTCATTCTAAATCTAACATTGTTTCTGTTAGGTTACCTAATTCGACTATTTTGGAAAATATGGATGAGAAATTAGCACATTTACAGCTAGAGCAGAAACAACAGATGAAGGAATTGATTTTTAAGTATAAGGATTTGTTTCCAGATGTTCCGAGAAGGACTACTATAGCTTCACATGATGTAGATGTTGGAGATGCCAAACCTATTAAACAACATCCATATAGGATGAACATGGAAAAATGTGAACTTGCTGAGAAAGAAATTGAATACATGTTAGAGAATGATATTATTAGACATTCTAACTCGAATTGGAGTTCGCCATGTGTTATGGTGCCAAAACCTGATGGTAGTATTAGGTTTTGTACGGACTATAGAAAGGTGAATGCTGTAACGAAAACAGATGCATATCCAATTCCTGGAGTAGATGATTGTGTAGATAAAGTTGGAAAAGCAAAGTTCCTTACAAAGATTGATTTATTAAAAGGGTATTGGTGTGTTCCACTAACGGACAGAGGTAGAGAGATTTCTGCATTTGTAACTCCATCTGGGTTATATGAGTATAATGTTCTTCCATTTGGGATGAAGAATGCCCCAGGTACTTTTCAGAGGATGATTAATTCTGTGATTCAGGGATTGAAAGATACTGATGCTTATATTGATGATTTAGTGACAGGAAATGATACTTGGGAAGCACACATTATTGCGGTGGAGAAATTGTTTGAAAAGCTTTCAAAAGCTAACTTGACTATTAATTTAGCCAAGAGTGAATTTGGACATGCTACTGTGACTTACCTTGGTTATGTTGTAGGTCAAGGTAAGGTAGCTCCTGTTCAGGCAAAAGTTCAGGCAATTTTGGAAATTCCCACTCCGACGGGGAAAAAAACTCTCAGAAGGTTTTTGGGAATGGTAGGATATTATCGAAAATTTTGTAAGAATTTTGCTAATGTTGCCCTTCCATTAACTAACCTTCTGCAGAAGAATGTGAGGTTTGTGTGGACGGTGTTTTGTCAGGAAGCATTTGAAAAATTGAAAACAATGATATGTGAACAACCTGTGCTTAAGGCACCTGACTTTGAAAAACCTTTTTCATTAGCTGTAGATGCTAGTGATGAAGCTGCGGGAGCAGTATTGATGCAAAGGAATGAGGGTGATGAGGTTGATCATCCAGTAGCTTACTTTTCTAAGAAATTTAATAAGCATCAAAGAAACTATTCAACAATAGAGAAAGAATTGTTATCTCTTGTTTTAGCTTTGGAATATTTTGAGGTATATGTTGGTACAACTCAAAAACCACTTATTGTTTACACTGATCATAATCCGTTAGTTTTTCTGAGTAAGATGAAAAACAAAAACAGAAGATTTTTAAATTGGAGTTTGATGTTACAAGAGTACAATATTGTGATAACTCATATTAAAGGTAAAGATAATGTGGTTGCTGATTGTCTATCTCGATGTTGAATGTGAATGTAATTTTTTTTTGGAGTGGTTTTTTTTATTGTAACACTCCTACTGTATTGTATATTGTGTATGTTATAATTTATACATTTGTTTTTTTTTTGTAAGAAATTGTTAAAATTTTTGTTCTTGTCAGACCAAAAATTTTTTTTTGGAGGGAGGTGTTACGTACCCGTGACACGTGACAGTGGTACCCTTGTCACGTGACTGGGGTTGAAGTTATACTGGACATGAGGTAATGGTTTTGTGATGGTGGAGTGATGTCATTTTCCCGCCAGGAGAGGTCATGTGACAGGTTTTTTCTACAGGGTATAAAAGGGAGACCCACCCTGTCAGGTGGGGCAGTTCGTGGCATGATTTGCCAAGATGACTTCATATCACTGTGTGATTTAATGTGATGACGCAGTTTAGTTAAAAATGAAGTTTTATATAATGCCTAAAGTTTAAAAGGTCAGAGCCAACGGTTTCTTTGCTAAGGGAGAGTGAAGTTTGGAAAATGGAGATCGAGGAAAATCGATTTTCGATGGATTGACTTCGACCTTGTGTGATCCTCATTCGGAAGGATTTCGTTTACTATTCTCATGATAGTCTCCGCTGGAAAAAGCGGGAGATTGAGAATATTGTGGAAGGAAGGTCAGTCACTTTAAGTTGTTATATTTAATAAAATTCGACGTGGGAGTTCGACGCTGGGAATCGAAGGACATCGACGTGGAAGAGGATTTACATCGCTTTAAAAAGTCTCTCCTTTTAAAAGTACCGTGAGCTTTTGAACTGTCGGCATATCGTTTTAAAATACTGTTTTCTGTCGGCATATCGATTTAAAAAAACTGAGTTCTTTTCAATACCGCTTTAAAGACTGTTTGGGACTGCAACGCTATTAAGGACTGTTTGAGCAGCTGAGCTCGGATCATTGTTTGGGTTTGTTTACATTTGAAGGGGGTTTGTTATCAGTGTTTAATAAACGTGTTATTTGTTATAAAACCCTTCGTCTAACTCATCTATAATTATTGTTGCCTGAATACGTAACACATAACAGTGGTGGCGCTCATCACACACAAAGATGAGACAGCCTAGAAAGGGAATATGGAAGTGCTCAAAGCCTGGTGCCAGGAAAATAGCCTCTTCCTCGATGTCAACAAGACAAAGGAAATAGTTAACGAGTTAAGAAGAACTCGCTCCACGCTCATCCCTCTTTACATTGGCGACAGAGCAGTGGAAGTTTGCGAGCAGTTTCAAAGAACTGGTAGTTCACATGACACTCAAGGTCCCATTGTCCCTGCTCACATGTTATACAATCAAGAAACCTCACTAACGCCTGCACCTCCTAAAGAAGCTGTAGAGAGTTAGACACTGCACATCAATAATCATGACCGTCTGCAGATGCACAGGAGAGAGTAATCTAACATGCTGTATGCTAAGGAAAACTGCAAAGCGGCGCACGAGTCTGTCGTTCAAAGGGTAGTAAAGCTACCCAAATCATCACCCGTGCCATGTTATCGTTCCTCAAGCTGAAGGGTTCCGGATGAAAAGACAACAATGCTATTAAAGATCCTAGACAAAAACATAGACTGTTTTTGTCCAATTCCCATCAAGGCGGAGGCTATGTATCATCCATACCTGCACTACCAGACTAAAACAAAGACATTTTCTCCTATTGGCAGTGGTTTGAACTAATATAGCAGTGGGATAGGAACGTGTATGATAGAGCTGAGGATGACCCAGCATGTTTACAATTAGATGATGGGTGTAATATGAATGTAAGGAAGTTCAAGCCAATGATTAGGTACAGATGCAGACGGAGCGCTCTGGGCATCACTGTGTCATGGATGAATGAAAGCCATAGTTGGTTTAACATCAAAGAATATACTTTATATTGAAAAGGCCTGATGGTGGTATAGTTCTATTGGTATGAGATGGAATTACATCTATAGAATAAGGTGACAAAGGTTTCGAGAATGTCAAAACTTTGCGAGTGGAGTTAAGAAATTGCAAGGGTTTAAAAATAGATATTACTGAATAATATAGAGACTTTCAAAGAGGTTGAGGTTGCAAAGGGAGCTGGAAAGGACATGTAATAAAGACAAGGTCACAATTGTAAAGAGGTACTTCAAAATGCAAGGGAATTGGGAAAATCAGTTTGTGTCGGATCGCAAGAAAGGGAATGATTTGAATACCCATGAGATGGTTTTGTAAGAGCAGCTTGTCTTACTTGTCTTAGAGTGGATTTGGGTAATAGCCCAACTTTCATTAAACCGCTTATCGGAGAAGAAGCCTTAGCAGATAGTGATCAAATCATGATAGGATCAAAAGTTCATTTTGAGTGGGAGAAGCATAATTCAGATATATCAGTATGGCAAATTAATAAAGGTAATTACAGAGCCATGTGAGAGGACCTTGTCCACACGGATTGGAAGGGATACTGACGAGGCTGACGACACACCACAGATGGTTGTATTTTCTGGGAATAAGTCACAAGGCGCACAATGGATATGTTCCACATAGGAAGGAGGCCTCAAATGGCAGGGCTATGCAACCATGGCAGGCAACCAAAGTTAGGGAGTGCATAAACGCCAGGTAGAGGCAATATAAGGTAGCACAGGTGAGGTCAACGTTGGTTGATTGAGATGGCATTCTCATTCCAAATAACTGGTGAACATTTCGGGGGCAAAGTGTCATATCTTGCCGTGATGAGAAGCAAAGTCTGGCTTGTGGGAGTTTGTACGGATCATAGTTGCTGAATGCCCTGCTGATGGTGCCCTCCCATGTCGTCCAGCTTCATTCGTGGTCCTGTCCCACTGCTTTCACTCTTTAGCGCTTTGTTCTGTCCTTGTCGCCTCCACCACGACCGTGACTTTATGTTCTCACTTCGAGGCCTCAGACCAGAAATGTGCTGCCTTCAACCAATCAAATCCTGCACGTCTCTGTCCACCCTGGACTCTCCCGACAACCACAGTGCTGCAGCCTGCGGATGGTCTGGACTACTTCAGGTTGAGCTATCCACTTACGACCGGAACGGATTGGGACATTGGCACTCCTCGCCAGAGGGTCAGTGTATTCCTTCCTCGCAACGATTAGTTGCGGTTTCTCCTGTTGTACACCAGGCTGATGCAACATGTTCTTCCTGATGTTTCCGAGAAATACCGAGGCTGCACCAGCCAGTTTCTGGATGTAAGAGTTAGCAATCCCATCCATCCTACCGGTTGTTAAGGAGCGAAGATTACACTGTTTCAGGGGCAACGTCACCGTATGGTGCAGTGTGAAGTGATAGCAACACACTCCATATTTTTCCGGTAGCTGGCTCTAGTCTATTCTGGCCTGGCCTCTCTGCGAGCTCTTTCTGTGCCACTTCACCCATCGGAGATCGCGTTTACTTCGAGGTCCTAAGCCATAGGAAAAGAAGGAACAAAAACTGTCTCGATGAAAATGACGAAGAGATAAAAGCTTTCCTATATGAAAATCACTGGCTACACAGAGCCTCTCAGAATGGCAGATGGCACCACACTCATCAGTGCAAAGACCAAGATTGGAAATAGATGGGCAAAGCATTTTGAATTTGTGCTGCCCGAACTATCCACAATAAACGAGGAAGCAATTGATTGTCTCAGTCAAGTGGACATCTACCATGAGATTGACCCTCTTCTCCAAGATGAGAAAGAAAGCAATAGGCCAGTTGTCAACAAATATAGCTGCGGAAACAGATGTGATACGAAAAACAATGTTCATGCCATCATCAGCAAACAGGCGGACCTACTCGCGTCCTTCAGGGCGAAGGGTCAGATTCGACAAGAAATAAAAGTTACATTCATTGCACACGTGTGCAAGTGCATTGGAAACCACCAATCATACGACAGTCACAAAGGCAACTCTTTGCTCGTAGTAGCTGGTAACATCTTAGACAGAGGGCCGCTAGAGAGGTTAAATGCTGCTCTGGATTGTGATCGCCTCCCGAAAAGTTAGTCCTTGCACCAACCGGTGTATCAATGTGCTGAAAACATAGGGAAGGCAGAGAGAAGTTGAAGAACGTGGTGCCATGTATGTTGGACAATACATATTCAATTATAATCCTGTGGTGTCTTTCCAAGTTTTAGATAACGTCCGTATGCAAACAAGTTTCTTGCTATTTCCAGGTTGCAGTTTCTGTCTTGTTCTGCGTAATAAGGGGAAAGAGGTTAATGAAGTATGCACCAGACATATAACTCCTATTTTCCCAGGCTGAGTTGAAGATTACTGTCCCACACAAGACGAAGCTATCAGCCATTGTTGAAGATGGAGAAGTGCATCTCAGAATTTCGACGGTGGTCTTACTGAAGATGAGCCATAATCTTTGTAAGGGTTATGGAGTCACAGATTCTACAATTCATTAAACAAAATTAATTTTCGTCCACAGCATATCTGTCCCGGCCAAAATGCCAATCTTACCTGTTCCCACTTGTGCGCATTTACGTCATATTACTTTGAACCGTTCCCATACCTGTACGTGCCCAAGTGGTTTTAATTGTTAATGTACCTTGTTCAACCACTGAAGGTTAAAGATACCGCCATCAAGACCTCTCCAAGGTATATGGAACTGAGCATCCAAGAAGGTTTCAACTGATTTTATTATTCGGCTTCTGTATAATATAAAGCAGTTTATCAAATACAGTAACAATGTTTTTTATTGACAATAATTATGCTCTTTCCCTATATTTTACATTAGCCGTGACTTTCCTTGTTCAGAGACCAACGATATTAGCAGCAGATCTATTAATGCCCAATAACTAAGGACGTATTAGCCTGCGTCCTGTTTGAAGTTCCGCAGAGCGTCGATTGCCAATATCGAAGTTTTGCGGCTAATTGTATGACTTTTCATCGAAATGCGGCGAGGCCTTGGATATCCTTGGACTCTGATTCATTTCTGAAATTATTGCCTGAGAGTGACAAATTAATGTGCAAGATCTTTCTTAGCTATTTATGCGCTTGGTATATATTTGCATGTAACAGAGTACAGCGGAGAAGGTAAGGAATAAGGAAATAAAAATCAAACTAGCCAGTTGCTTTGCCTGCGCCTCAATAGCCATCCTTCTCTGCCTCTGCCAAATGGTGTCCAGGAGCTATTCCTCAGTAAGGTGTAAAGCAGTTGTGCAAAGACATAGGGACTGTCCTGATTTTAAATGTCTGAACTGTAGAAATGCAGATTGCGTAGTCAGTGGACAGGCCCAGAGAAAGCCGACTGGCAGCAGTGATTTGCATGCCAATCTGTATTTTAGGAAACGCCAGTATTGAAGTAGTCGGTGTTCATGGTCAACATATCCCCGTTAGGGTGAAATAAGGTGAACTTCAAACAACTATCGACGCGAAAGTATACCGAATTATTAAAAAAAGGAAATTTAAAAAAATAAATTTGCAGTGGAACATTTTTAATGAATGAGGGAAGGGTTGCACGGTGTACAGAATTGGGTAAAGAGCCGTTATGGGATATAGAAGTAATGGGGACTCAAGACGAGAATGAAATATGTCTGAAATATTCATGTACAGGAACTATAGATTTATACGTTTGGGATAAACAGTATCAGGACCTGATGATGTGCCCACCCTGGTAGAGTATTTGCATCGAAAACCCCTCTTGTTTGATCTAAATGTTCTCCCGATGTTCACAGTTCCAAAGCAAACAAATTTGGGGTGCGGAATATCAGGATGCAGTTTTCGTTTGAGAATTCGTCCATGATTTCCAGTGTCTTGCAGATTGCGCCGATTGCAATGAATGAGATTCGTACTTTCTCTCGTTACCTTCTTGGACGTTCTGTGCTTTGACAACGCCTCAGTATTTTCTTTCGTGCCATTATAAAAACGACAGAAAAACCTTTGACAAGATGACCCATGCCTGGCTAATCTAGAATAATTAAGAATATGAAATACAAGTTTTGTTTGGTGATAGGGTGATAAAGCAATTTGTCTCTGTTCCGATACCTGTGACCAGAGATATGCCGCAGGAATCGATGTTTGGTCCTCTATTGGTTGTCATCTATGTGATTGAAATATGAACTAATTGGAGAGGCAGATCACGACATGAGTTGGTGATAGTTCCTTGTGGAATTGTCGCGCTAGTATTAAAAAAATGAGCTGGGCCTTGTCTGGGGTGCAGGAGACTGCTTGATGTAACAGTAACCGGATTAATTAGTGAGGAGCAATAAAAAAGAATCGAGGCTTAAGCGTAGCACCAAATCTGTGAGTGGACAGTGATAAACTAGTCAGGCTCACGCTTAGCAGGCTTGAGTGCGAACAGGTGCAGGTCAGAACAAATGTTTGCGAAGTTCGAGACATAACAAGTGTAGGCAGAATGCGAGTTCAGTCCCGTGACTTGTTAACTTCAGGACACCTAACGATCTCGCAGATGAATATCTCAGCCAGAAGTGCATACAACTTTAGCTTCTGACCTCAGGGAACTAGAGCTGGATACATGGATTCCATCCGGAGGTCTGAGAAAATCAAAGATGTATCTTTTACTGAGGTGGTCACACACGGAGTACAGAATTCAGATATTAGATGAGTGTCCACCAGGAGCAGTAAGGGGAATAAGCGGTCACTGTAGTGTGCTCCTGTGGCAATTCCCTTTGGCAGCAAGTCGTGTGCCTGCTGCGGAAGGGTGCGAGGAGTGTGGGGGTTACTTATCAGGGCACAGCAGCAGCAGCAGCAAGGCCACTGGCACTGCATGGGGCTCCGACGCTCAGCAGGGAAGGGTAAGTTCAGTCAGAACGGTAGGGATAGGAGACCTGTTGTTCCGGGGATATCCTGGAGTTTCCCTGTGGGCGCGAAAGGGACTCAGCGATGACTTGTTGCCTCGCAGATGCTAAAGTCCAGGATCTCTCAGACAAGCTGCAGAAGATTCTGGAAAAGGACATTAGGCTAGGTGCACATTGATAATAATTACATAAATATATTGAGTGGGGGTTGAGATCAAAGTTCAAAATTCAAAAGTAAAGTTTATTATTATCATACGTACATCTCACCACATACAGCCCTGGTATTATTTTCCTGCGGACATACTTACCATATCTTTAGAACAGTAACTCTCCACAGGATGAATGAATAACAAACTGCAAATGCAAATATAAATGAACAGCAGTAAATAATGAGAATATGAGGTAACAAGATAAAGGGTCCTTATAATGGGACAATCGGTGGAGGCAACACAAGAAACAGAATGAGTGGAACTATCCCCCTTTTCCAATAGCCTAGGTTTGAAGAGTAACTGTTTTTAAACCTGGTAGTGCGGGTCCTGAGGCATTTTGCCTTCTAACTGATAGCAGCAGCGAAACAAGAGCATGGCCTAGCTACTGAAGATGGTTGATGGTGAATTCCGCTTTTATACGGCAAGTATTCATGTAGATGAAGGATTAAAGGGCTTTACTCGGGATGTACTGGACTTAATCCCTAATCTTTTGGAGACCTTTCCCTCAAAGGCATTGGGTGTCCCCATACCAGGCTGTAATGAAGCCAATCAATTCTCTTTCCAACACAAATCTATAGAAGTTCGTCATGGATTTTGATTCCATGGCAATTCTCTGCAGACTTCTGAGGAAGTGGAGGTGCTGTCGTGCTTTCGTCACAGTTATGTTTATATGATACGTCCAGGTCCTCTGAGATGCTAACACCCAGGAAATTTAGGCTACAGACTTTAATGATTTCGGTATCATTGGGATCTCTTATGTCAAGGTACGATCTCTATAAAAAAGGGTTGCTTACAGCTGAACCCGAACGGAATCAATATTCTTTCAGGTAGGTTTGGTAGAGTTCTTCGGCGGCGAAAAACTATGTAGATAGGGGCATGAAAATTAGTGTGATAATGTTGAGAACGGGACAGTTGTTTGACTAGTCGATGCAGTGCATAGTGAGACTATGGGGATGGATAGGATGATGATAGTGCAAAATTTCAGTAAGTGGGCAATACGAAGTGAAACATGACGGAATATCGAAAATGGCGATGAATGCAGTACTGGAGGTGTTATACTTGACTGAACGCAGTATATGGAATAAAATAATTAATGATTTATTTTGTCTGGCTGATACTGAGGAGAGATCCATTACATGATGTCATGCAACCAGTCTCTCCCTCTCTCTCTCTCTCTCTCTCTCTCTCTCTCTCTCTCTCTCTCCTCTCTCTCTCTCTCTCTCTCTCTCTCTCTCTCTCTCTCTCTCTCTCTCACACACACACACACACACACACACACACACACATCCTCTATAAGTGTAATCCATAGAGGTTTTTCAATACTAGCCCAGGAGTCTGCAGAAACGATTGACAAGGATTGCCTTCTTTTAATCCTGCAGCAATCGAGTCGGTGGGGTGATATCACGGGTAGTTTTCCAATCATGAGATAAATACACAGGTTTGATCGTCACAGTTTCAGTGTCTATGTATTGGGGTCTAAAATTAGAGAGAACATGGTTTTAAATTCAGAGGAGTTTTGAAAGTGGATTGGAGAGCACCATTTTTTTTTTCACACAGAGACTGGTGGGGATCTGGAAACAACTGCCAGAGTAAGCAGAGGAAGCGGGTAAAGTTACAACGATTGCATATGTTCTAAAAAAAAGAAATAGAACACATTTGTAGGGATATAATTCGTGATCTTTCTCTCCTCCATGTTTGTTTCTTCGATGAACACTATATGAAATTATCCTTTGGTTCTTTACCCAGTTCCCCTGGCTCCAGACACGCGTTCCCTCCTTTGACATCGAGTTGTCTTACATTCCTACCTTCTCTGCGGGTTCCCTGTTGTTTCTAATGTATATACAAAATGTCTTTCTATTCACTCTAGTCTTGCACAACAAAATCATCCATCCTCCCTCACCGTCATACAGCACTGCTGAATTTCTAATTAATTTGCATATTACTGCATATTCATCAAGGAACGGTGTAATTTCCACTGCCTAAATGTTCCTTGTGGTTCCTTTTCCTTTTTGACTGCATTTGCATCATCGCTGATTATCCACTGTTCTTTGATTTTCCATCCTCCTTTTCCTCCCTCACAGAAACAGTTTAAAGACTTCCCCCATGTACTTTCCTCCAATCACCTTAAAATTATGCATCCACATTTTAGCTATTTCCATTTTATGAAAAATTCTCTGTCTGTGCAGTTTATTATTCCAATCATCTTTTATACCTCTTTCATGTTACCTGTCCTCCTGCTTCCCTCCAAAATGATAAAGCTGATCTTACTCCATCTACCGTCTCAATCCATGTTCTATGAAGTTCAATGTTTAAAGGAAATTTATTGTCAAAGTATACATTTGTCACCATGTACTACCCTGAGGTTAAACTTCTTACGATCATACACAGTAAATGAAAAGAAACACTATAAATCAATGAAAACTGCACATAACAAAGACGGACGAAACATTAATGTACAAAAGATAACAAAGACAATGCATTATGTAAATGAGAAAAAAATGATAATAAAAATGTAGTAAATATTGAGAATGTGAGTGACGGAGTATTGAATGTGAGCTCATTGTTGCCTGCGAGTGAAATCATCCCCTCTGTTTCAAAAGGCTGATCGTTGAGGGTAATAGTTATCCCTGAACCTGGTGCTGTGGGATCTGAGGCTTCTGTACCTCCTTCTTGATGGCAGCATCGACAAGAAAGCATCAACCGGATGATGGCTCCTTGGTGATGGATTCTGCTTTCCCGTCACAGAGCTTCTTGTAGATGTTGCCAATCTTGTAGTGGTGAGGAGGATTTACTTGTGATCTACTGGCTGAATTCTCAAAGTTGCACTGGCTATTCCATTTAGGGCATTGATGTTTCTAAAGAAGTCCATGATACAATTAGTCAGGTTATTCTCCACTATACGTCTATAGAATTTTGTCAATGTTTTGATGGCATGCTACACCTACACAAACCTACATATATAGGCCGTAAATGCTAGTAGATCTGCACCTGATTCCAAGATATTCTCCTCCTCTAAGCCGCAACTCTAAGAGAATATCAATAAATATTAGATAAATTAGTCACACACTACCCTGTTGCTTTTATATCTTTCCATGACCTCCATACATTTCTGTTCCTCTTTTTCCTGCTGGTATTAAAAACAAACAAGCAAACAACCTTTTTAAAGTGAAGCACAAACATCTCCCGTCGGTCTTTTAGCAACCCTTTTTTTACGTCCTGAAAGATGTCCCGAGATGCCCCACGGAAGGGAGGGGACAGATAGTGTCCAAGAATTGCAGTCTAGTGTCAGGGTGGTATAGATCTCTGTCCTTGAAGTGTTGGGGTTGAACTGGTGTTTAACAATGGAGTTCAGTGCTGGGGGTATATAGGTCTATCGGCTCACTGCACAGGGCTGAGAGTTTACAAGTTTGTGTGCTTGTAGTGGAGGTCAAAATATTGTAAAGGTCATTGTCCCTGTGATCAACTGCTGACTGTTCTTGTATAGTTTCATATGCAGGACATGTTTATGCCAGAGCCAGATACTCTTCTTCCTCTTGCAGTAAGATCTTTACCTTCAAGTACAATGCCAGCAATTTAAGTTTTATTTTTACCTGCATATTGTCTTTGCCCCCAAAATAATTACCCTTTAAAATGGTCTGAGAGACAGAACAGAACACACTCCTCAGTATCACAACGCCTTAGAATATCACCTTACCCACTTCCTGATCTCACTTTCCTCCATATCCTTCTCCTTAATGAACACCAATGAAGGAAAGGGTTCATTTTCTATCTCGCATTCTAACTCTGTCTCTCGCCATATATTCCTTCATTTGTCTTTGAGTAGTCCTGTCCTCTCCCCAGTATATTCTAGCTTTCAGTGCGTAAATAAAATGTATTTGAATTCTCATCGGTCTTCCTCTCTGTGGACATTTCCAGATTCACTGTGTGAATTGTTTAAAGCTTTCCGTATGTTCCTCCGGGACCCTATCCAATTTAATATTCCTAAAACTTCGACGTGACTTCTCTAATTTTTTTAACTAAATACAAGGCCTCTCATCATTGTAAATTCCAGAAAGCCCCCAACCTTCTCTACCTCCCATAGACGGACAATATAGTCCTGAATTCTGCTTGCTATACGGTCTGTGACCCGCTAATGTCAGACAGAGGCAAACAATAACACTGGCTCCCAGACAACTCCTTACGATTCCGGTCTAGGTCTGCTGTAATTTGCTTCTCCCAAACTTTCCATTCATCTACCCGCAGGTTCACTCTTATCTCTATCAATAACTATCTGACAACCTGCAGAATTATGATCTTTAAATCTTGCCGAATGAGATCCAATCATCTCACTAGGTTCATTTCCCAATACTAAGTCAGGTATGGCCCCCTTTCTGCTGAATCATCTATATACTGTTTCAGGAAACCTTCCGGAATGCTCCTATAATATAATGCACCAACAAAACCTCGGGACTGGGTGGGGGCGTGGTGAATGGAAAAAACAGTCATTCTGGAGAGATTATTCACATACTACAGCAATCTATCAGCTCAGAAACTGCCGACAAAGATCTTTCTCCTACTCGTTATTGGGAGGCCTGCAGTATAATCCTGTCACAGGGATTTCACCTTTCTCATCCCTGAGTTCTACCCACATTGTCTTATTGGATGACCTCGACTTTGTGCACACTCTGCCTGATCAGGAGTGCAGCTCAACAACATCTTTCATCTCCCTCCAGATTATGAATCATTTGAATCCAGGATTGTATCGCTGCAGCGCTGCTCTTCTCTCAGCCAGGTCTCTGTAATGACTGAGTCACCGGGAAATGTGCTAATTCAGGTTTTAAATGCGTCTACGTAACTGTTCTACACTCTGCACTGAAATAAATCTATTTCTGTCCCAGGAAGCCACATTAACCTGGTCCTGTTTTCACTCCTTTTTGGCATTTCTCGAACTGGTTTCTACCTTGCACTCAATGCAATTTACTGACCTTCAGCTCAGGTTCGCACCCTACATACCGCGGGACACATGTTTAAATTGCGCCAGGTTAGACAAGCAAACTTTCCTGTGCGAATATCACTTTTCATAGACATAGAACATAGAATAGTACAGAACATTACAGGCCCTTCGGTCCACAATGTTGTGCCGACCCTCACACACCTGCCTCCCACATAACCACCCAATTTAAATTCCTGCATATACCTGTCTAGTAGTCTCTTAAACTTCACTAGTGTATCTGCCTCCACCACTGACTCAGGCAGTGTATTCCACGCACCAACCACTCTCTGAGTGAAAAAACCTTTCTCTAATATCCCCTTTGAACTTCTCTCCACTTACCTTGAAGCCATGTCCTCTTGTACTGAGCGGTGGTGCCCTGGGGAAGAGGCCGCTGGCTGTCCACTCTGTCTATTCCTCTTAATATCTTATACACCTCTATTATGTCTCCTCTCATCCTCCTTCTCTCCAAGAGTAAAGCCCTAGCTTCCTTAATGTCTGATCATAATCCATGCTCTCTAAACCAGGCAGCATCCTGGTAAATCTCCTCTGTACCCTTTCCAATGCTTCCACATCCTTCCTATACTGAGGCGACCAGAACTGGACACCATACTCCAAGTGTAGCCTAACTAGAGTTTTATACAGCTGCATCATTACATCGCGACTCTTAAACTCTATGCCTCGACTTATGAAAGCTAACACCCCATAAGCATTCTTAACTGCCCTTTCTACCTGTGAGCCAACTTTCAGGGATCTGTGGACTCTGCTGCTCCACACTACCAAGTATCCTGCCATTTACTATGTACTCTGCCTTGGAGTTTGTCCTTCCAAAGTGTACCACCTCCCACTTCTCCTGGTTGAACTCCATCTGCCACTGCTCAGCCCACTTCTGCATCCTATCAATATCTCTCTGCAATCTTCGACAATCCTCTACACTGTCTACAACACCACCAACCTTTGTGTCGTCTGCAAACTTGCCAGCTCACCCTTCTACCCCCACATCCAGGTCGTTAATAAAAATCACAAAAAGTAGAGGTCCCAGAACAGACCCTTTTGGGATACCATTAGTCACAACCCTCCAATTTGAATGTACTCCTTCCACCACGACCCTCTGCTTTCTGCAGGCAAGCAAATTCTGAATCCACCTGGCCAAACGTCCCTGGATCCCATGCAGATCCCATCCATTTTCCTTCAGTAAAGGTGTAAACCATTCTCCTGAAAGCATGTCCTCTCGTGTTAGCCATTGCCAACCTTGTGAAAAGGCGCTGCGAGCCCACTGTAACCATCTTTATCTCTATTGTGCACCTCTGTCAATTCTTCCCTCATAGTCCTTTGCTCCAAAGAACAAAACGTTTCAGCTTGCACAACTCCTTCTCATAACACAAGCCCTCCAAATATGGCAGAATCTTATTGAATACTCCTTGCTCCGTCTCTAAAGCTTCACGTGTTTTCGAAAATGAGGCAACAGGAATGAACAAAATATTGCAAGTCTGGGCTAAACAGTGTTTGATAGAACTGTAACAATTAATTCCCCGACTAATTGGGGCCAATACATCATAAGCCTTCTTAACCCTCCCATTAACACATGGAAATCTTGAAGGATCCATGGAGTTGCAAAGCACAGTCCCCCGTTCCCCCACACTGATAAATCCTGTCATTTGTACTCTGTAATCCACTTTGATTTTTCATTTTGTATCACCTTAGACTTTTCAAGATGGAACTCCATCTGTTGCTGTAACCCCCTGTGACCTATGAACACATTCCAAACTATCCAAAATACCACTACCGTTCGTGTCATTTATTTATTTAAGATGCAGTGAGGATCAGGCCGTTCGTGTCCAATGAGCATTGGTGTCCAGAAACCTCATTTCACCCCTGACACAATCACAGTGCAATTAAAAATGATCAATTAATTTTCTGTTTTTGGATCGGAGAAAAGAACGGACGTATCACGGGGAAGACGTTTGCAATCTCTCAGACTATCCTTTTAGAAGGCAGAATGTCCAAAACCAATCAATATTATTCCAGGTTCAGCTCCGTGTTGGCACATTCGAATATCACGTTGATACTGACCAAGATTGGACCATATCAGTTCCCATTTCCCTTCACTGTGTCTTTCATTCTGGGGTTCACAACATCAAATTCACATTCCTCCCTCCCATGCCATGTCATATTCTCTCTCTGTCTCTCTCTCTTTCGCCCTCCCTCACTCCCTCCCTCGCGACGATCCTCTCTCCTGTCCTACTCAGTTTCCCCAGCATTCTATGTGAGCAGTCGACATTGCGGGCCGATAATCTCATCAGGATACGATGTTGTGTACGGTTGTTTTGTATTTAGAGAAACTGCAGATTTTCTAGTTTTGCTTTGTAACTCTGTTCAACAGACTGTTTCCATTTATCCACAAGTGTATGGATGGAAAAGGGAACATGAAGGCAGCTTAATTATAATACTTTACATTTATTTGTAACGTTTAATGAGATTCAAAATCAGATTCAGTGGCCATTTCACAGTATTCTTCAGTTCCTCTCGGAATTTGCTCTGAGTCAGGGCGTAAATACACGTGTTGGTGCAGGAACTGAGAATCTGCAGCATTACCGATGTGTGTTCTGTGATGTAACGGGGGTCCGTGACGGAATAAACAAAACACTTTGAAACCCGTACATAGATATAAAATACAACCATTGTTACCCACAACAATATGAAACTACCGGTTATGCTGAAGAGCAAAACGATGGATTTGCGTCGGTTCTCCATCTCCCGGTCCTTGTCATTCTCTCCACTCTTTTGTCCCCGGAGGCCCCTGCGGGCTCGACTGGCCGCTAGAATCCGCCTGACAGTCAGAATATTGAACAACAACATCAGAAAGAATGGGACACAAGGGTTTAAAATGCGATGACATATCTCAAATATCGCCCATGAGGGAGAATTTGTATAGCTCAGTGTAACAACGCATTCCCAGGGTACACCATTAATTATTTCCCTAGGTTTGTATATAAATCCCCAGGGGCCACACACCAAACAGGCCAGCACACTCACTGTCCCGATAACCACAGTCGCCGTCCTCTCCGTGCAATATTTTGTTTTCAGATTCTCGCAGCAAATAGCCACAAATCGATCGACGGTGAAAGCGACAGTCAGCCAGACTGAAGTTGCAGTGCTTGCAAAAAACCAACCATAGGCAGAATCTGCACACAGAGTGATTCGCAGGAATGATCCGGGAAAATACATCGCAGCAGTCATCCTGAGCAGAGGATTCGAGATAACGATCAGGAGATCGGCCGCTGCCATTCCCACCAGGTAGCGAGTGACACATTTGGAGAGACCGCACTTTCCTCGGGACAGGATCACAATCGCCACCAAGTTCGCTGGAAGAGAGACAGGGAAGAGTAAGTTGAGAAAATACTGAGCAGTAGCCAATGCAGCAGTCTGCTAGAATCCGCCTGACGGTCAGAATATTGAACAGCAACATCAGAGTGAATGGGACACAAGGGGTTAAAATGCTGTCAATTATGTGAAAATGCCGCCCAGGAGGCAGAGTTTCTGAAGCTCGGTGTAAAAACACAATACCAGGGAACACCATCAATTACTTCTTTTATGCTTGTATACAAAGACCCAGGGGACAGTCAGCAAACAGGCCAGAACACTCACTGTCCCGATAACCACAGCTGCCATTCTCTCTGTGCAATACTTTTCTTTCAGCTTCTCACAGCAAATAGCCACAAATCTATCGACGGTGAAAGCGACAGTCAGCCAGACTGAGGCCGCAGTGCTCGCAGAGATCAACCATTCAACTAATCTGCACACAGGAGTGATTCGCAGGAATAATCGGGGAAAATATATCCGAACAGTCCACCTCAGCAGCGGATCGGAGATAACGAACAGGAGATCGGCCGCTGCCATTCCCATCAGGTAGCAAGTGACACATTTGGAGAGACCGCACTTTCCCCGGGAGAGGATCACAATCGCCATCAAATTCGCCGGAAGAGCGACAGGTAACAGGAAGTTGAGAACAGACTGAGCAGAAGCCAATGCAGCAGTTTAAGGGGATCCTATAATATTTCCACTTTATAGTTGCTTTTAGCGATGCCTAGGTCGAGAGCGGGTGCAGAGCCTGCGGAGGCAGAGAAGGAGTTTGCACAGTAAAATAAAGTCAATATGATCTGAATACAGATTTTCCTGATGAGCGAAATGTGAAGTGGCAGCGGAAAGCTAAAACTGAGTAACTACCTCCTCAGAGTCAATACTGGATGGAACATTTTCTACCGGTGCAGTCCGCGTCTCGTTTTAATGAAATGCATAAATCCAGACGTTGATGGCGGGATTCTTCTACTAGTCACTTAACTTACATCGCGAATCTTGTTAGCGACAAAATACGGAAGGACGGTACAAAAATACGAAATGCCGAAAGCACTATTCTAGGCAAAGCAGGATATGTGGAGAAACAGTTGAAGTATCTCTCCTCTGACCTCTTCTCAGAGAGAACCCAGACTCGAGTATTAACTGCTTTCTATGTCCATACATGCAGATTGTGCCTTAGTGCTTGCTTCCAGAAATCCTTACGTTTGTTTGCTGCTTTTTTTTTTACAAAACTATAAAAGTTTATTTACATTTAATATACTCAAGGTACAGACATTCAATACTTATGAACAGTAAGTACACGCAGATTAATATATGGCTGCTACCATCTGCAAAAAAAAGTCACTAACACTGGACTCACCGCTCTTGGAAGTGCCCCGCTGTGCCCATTGCGACGGCGTGCTCCCTCTCTAAGGATAGCCAGGCACGAACGTACCTTCGAAAAGGGCAGGCCCTCCACTTCCCTCCGCCTAGATCCGTGAATATGCATCTTGGCCAGGCCAAGGAGCACCTCAGCAGTCGATGATCCTTACGAGCGCCCACTGCCAAACTTATTGCTCTGTTGTGGAAGCGCGGGAAAACAATATATATCTTGAAATGTTGAAATGCTTGATTTCGCGTGTTCGGCGAATGTGATTCCCGCTATGCTGCAGAAACTCTGCCTATTCTCTTGCTTGGCATCTCCATGACTTTAAAACAGCACATTGACTGATTCCAACAGATGCAGTGAAGTCTGATAGAACCTCACAGACAGACTTGATGCCTCCCACTGAATCCATCATAGAGAAGCAGGGGAGTAGAATTCAACGACCAGCAGCAAAATGGGAGTCATAGTCAGCTGTCTGTAACGGTCTGAGATGTAGATATAATATAATACATTTCACAGTATAGATAACTATGAAGCACCAGGTCCGTTTTGTTAATCTGCTCAGCAAATATTTTGTTCTGTTGTTCAGCAGCTGTTTTATAGTCATACGCATACATTTATTTAAAATCCACAATAGTTCAGTGGTACCACACGGAACTCCTGACATTTGCTAGAGTGCTACTACCACTCGATAATTTGATTGCTGCACTTCACTCAGACAATGACTCACATAAAAATGCCGTCAATAAATTGTTGTAACTCCGCGAGCTGCATAAACACAATATTTGCAAATACAAAAGATCAAACGCACAAAGACCCGAACATCCCATTATGGGTTACAGATCACTCGGAGAACGGTGCCAAATTGATCTGTTCCATAGGCGGTTGAACGATTCGCTAAGCTCCTGCAACGGTTTGATTTTAGATCCAGATCCCAGAATCCACAGTCCTGGTGTTTCCATTCCAATCCTGAAATGCGAAATACTGGGACTATAATGTGGCAGCGACAGAAACAATCCCAACAGTAGAATTAAA
Organism: Hemitrygon akajei; assembly: GCF_048418815.1. Classification (NCBI taxonomy): domain Eukaryota; kingdom Metazoa; phylum Chordata; class Chondrichthyes; order Myliobatiformes; family Dasyatidae; genus Hemitrygon; species Hemitrygon akajei. The sequence goes on from NC_133151.1 coordinate 20,927,660, forward strand.
CGTCATTTCCACCAACGGCAATTGACATTGCGGCTTACCGGGAATTCCAAAAGCTGAAATAAAAGGATAGTAAACTTCGCGTATCCGCCAAATGATATTCCATGTCAGTGAGCATGTGAGATTTCTGTTGCTTCGGAATTCACAGCTCTGACAGCCACTGAGCTGATGCTTCACAACAACCCTGATTTATACAGAGGATCAGTCTCCAGAGATACGGTTATAGACCTCACTAACTTTCTGAGCTACAATTACTTGAACAAAGATTTTATTTCAACACCATTGACTGATGAAATAAGGGGGCCGATTGAACACAAATTAATCAGAATTCTTTACCGTTATCACACACGTGACTGAGGTGGAAGTAAGGCCAGTAGTTTTAATTGCAAAGACTAAGCTTTGTTACGGAAAACTACATTTACAGATTTGATCTTTTTTGTTGGATTCATCTTTCAAAGAGGACCAACAACTGACCGACGCCTACCTTTATTCCACACTGTTTCCCATTTTGATCTGCCTTTCAGTCTTCAGCTTCTTTCTGATCACGCGCGCGCGCGCGCACACACACACACACACACACACACACACACACACACACACACACACACACACACACACACACACACACACACACACACACACACACACACACGAACAAGGTTGTGATGGAAATGGTCAAATTAACACGTTAATCTGTTAACAAATTAATCTGTTGCTGCTGGAAATCCAAGGCAACACACAAGAATTCTGCGGAGTTGCTCCAGCATTTTGTGTTTAATGTTTCTTTTATGAGCATCTTAAATCTGCCAAGCTTCAAAGGATAATTGAGAGAAAAACTGCTGCTATCTGCAAAGGAATGCGAAGAGCAGTTAAATCATAAGAATAGTACTGGGAGCTGCTTCGATGCAGGATGACTGAAAACTAACGAGAACAGGACAAGCGTGAGGGACAACGTTAGATGAAAGAGAGAGAGAGAGAGAGAGAGAGAGAGAGAGAGAGAGAGAGAGAGAGAGGAGAGAGAGGAGAGAGAGAGAGAGAGAGAGAGAGGAGAGAGAGAGAGAGAGAGAGAGAGAGAGAGAGAGAGAGAGAGAGAGAGAGAGAGACAGATCAAGGGGGAGAGAGAGAGGAGAGAGAGAAGGGGGCCGGGTAAGCTGTCCAACAAACAGATGGACAGGCAGGTAGACAGACAGACGGAGACAGATGTGTGGTGTGTCTAGTCTCTGAAGCAGTGTGAGTGTGAGTTTCATTCTGTACCTGTCAGTCTCTGGTACAGTTTGAGAGTGTGGGGTTCAGTCTGTATCTGTCAGTCTCTGGTACAGTGTGAGAGTGTGGGGTTCAGTCTGTACCTGTCAGTCTCTGGTACAGTGTGAGAGTGTGGTGTTCATTCTGTACCTGTCAGTCTCTGGTACAGTGTGAGAGTGTGGGGTTCACTCTGTACCTGTCAGTCTCTGGTACTGTGTGAGAGTGTGGGGTTCAGTCTGTACCTGTCAGTCTCTGGTACAGTGTGAGAATGTGGGGTTCATTCTGTCCCTGTCACTCTCTGGTACAGTGTGAGAGTGTGGGGTTTAAATATTTGTTTTGTACTTTGTTCCATAATCTGACTTTGAATCATCTCACCTAACTATCTATTAGGTTTGTTCCAGCTATATCTTGCAGAACGATGTTTTGCTACGTGTAGCTGATACAAAAATCCATTAAGCATGTTTCCAGTTTCAATGATGCTGGTTATATTAGATTGGTAGTTCAGAAGTCATTGAGACTGAAATTCGACGTAGACATCTGATTAATAATGTACACTATTATATTCAATGCGATTCTTCTCAGCAAATGTACTGCGGAAGTGAAGAAATGACTTGTATATTGTTCAATAGTTTTGAAAATTATTGTTGAGTTTAGATTTGAAAGATCTACGATACTACTCTCAACTAAACAACTTCGTAGTCTGTTCCGTGTTCTGAACTCAGTGTGTAAAGCAATGTTTCCTGATGTTAGTCTGAAATCTTTAATTAACCAATGTTCTTGTTGATGTATTAATGTTGAAGTCGCAGCTGTCATCCACCTTTCATATACCCTTAATGATTTTGAACACTTCTGTTATATCTCCTCGCATTCTACATCAACTTAGACTAAAAGGATGTAATTCTTTCAGTCTTTCTTCATAGCTCACCTGAATGAGCTGACCTCACCCTGCAGACCTGAATGAGACTATCTACCCTTCTCTAAATTCTCTTCAACGCATTCAGATCGATTAGACAATATGGAGATCAAAATTATACAAAGCACTCAATGTGCGTCCTCACAAAAGCATTGCACATCTTGTGGAGAACGTCTCCAGACGAGAACTTCACTTAGCTCATTAGATAGTCCAACACATTATTCACCTTCTGAATTATTCTATTGGCCTACATAATTGTTTCGGTGCATTGCCTAGATGTTGATATCGATGCCTTCCAGGACGCCAAAACCCCTCTCATACAACACGACAAATTCCTTGTCATTAAATGCACTTTCTACCTCAAGACGCCCATTTTATCTTTATAGCTAAAATCTCTGTTTTTTATATGTAATATGTTACTTTCACTTACATTGAATTTCATCTGCTATTTTTCTGCCCACATCAGGATCTTTGTAGATCTAATTGCATTGATTCTGCTGCCTGAATGTTATCGCCATCTTCCTATTTTTGTGGCATTTGGTTTTTTTTTATGTGCTGCCCCAATTCATTAATGTAAATTAAAATTATCAGCAGCACAAGAACTGATCCCTGTTGAACCACACTTCTGACATATGAAAATAGTCCTCTCACAACAACTGGTTGCCTATTGTCTTTGAGCCAATTCCACAAACATTTGCATCCCTTTCGCCTGAATCCGTATATCCTGTAATTTCATTATCAACACGTTGTGGGGTATCTTGTCAAAAGCCTTCTGAAAATCCAAGTAACTTATATCAATCGCCATATTATTATCCAAAATTTTAATTCCTTTCTTTTATGGAACTGCAGCATGTTAGTAAAACATTATTTATTTCCCACTCTGAATTCATACTGGTTTCCAGCTAATATGTCTGTTTTACCAGCTGCTGTTCTATCTCATTCTTTGATAGCGTTTCTACGCTTCTATTATCTTATCTGCTATAAACGTTGTTTACTTCACTCAGCAAGATCTTTTTTTTTCCATCGTTCCTTCTCCTCCGAGCGTTGCCGACCTCCAGACTCATGCTCGGAGACCACTCTGCAGTGAGGTGACACATCTCTTAATCCCCATCGCGCCTTCCGGCAAAAGCCCATGTAACCAACAGCTCTCAGACACACAAGAAAGAATAACATTTCTCCCATTGGGTAGCCACTGAAGTCCTCAGACCTGTTATCTCTAGACATAACCCAAACATTTCTGACACTGAGAAACCATTACCTCAGCAGTCAACATGACAGAGAAACCATTACATTAGACTTAGCAGTTAACATCACAGAAAAGCCATTACACTCTCCCGCCACCAAATTTAGTCATGTCCTCATGACGTCGAGATAATTCGCCAACCCCTTCCTGCAAAACATAAAACTCAATCCAGGTGCAAAAAGGAGTAACGGCTCCCCAAACAGTAGACATCACGCTCTGTTCCCCAGGAGCTACAGAGCCCAATCTATCCGGGGGTTTCCTAGTTCTGCGAGACCTCGTACCCCCTTACCTAATTCTTCAGGCTCGGGCGTTACTGGGGATACTTCGGGTCTGCTTGCAAAATCTTCTGTCGATTTATCACTTATGCGCCCTTGCAACTGAGAGCACCCTGGCCTTTATCCAGGCCTCACTTCCTCTTTTCTAGGGTCCTGCAGTAACCCAGGCTGCTCATAGATAGCCTCACTCACCTGACTCAGCGGGAGAAGGGCCAGGCGTCTCTTTCTCAATCAAGGGGAAGTTAGCGAAAGACAGCGTGTATCGCAAATCCAGTTCATCATCCGCCAAGTTAGTACTCCTGTCCTTTTCCTCGGCCTTCACGGCGATGGCAAACTGATACATGGCCAACACCCCAGGGGCAGGGGCTCTCTCCCACTCTTCGCCCATGTCCATCCCTCATTCACCCATCGTGACAAAATATCCACATCAATATTCCGGCTCGCCGGCCGGTATTTCAGCCTGAAATCACAGGCGGACAAGGCTGGCAACCACCGATGACCCATGACATCCATTTTCCGCCGAGGCCATGATATCAATTTCGGGGTTGTTGTCCGTCCTACCTCAAACTTGGCCCCGTACAGATTGCCAGTCAGCTGATCCACCACCGCCCATTTCAAAGCCAGGAATTCCAACTTGTGTATGGGGTCATTTTACGGATAGTCAGCATGGCTTCATGCATAGCAGGTCATTTTCAACCTAACATACAGAGTTTTTGAAAAGGTTACTGGAAAGTGGATGAAGACAAGACGGAGTATGTTTATCCACATTAACCTTAGCAAGGCTTTTGCAAAGATCTCACATGGGAAGTAGGTCAAGAATGTTCAGTCACTCGGCATTCAAGATGATTTAGTAAATTCGGTGAGAGGTTGACATTGTGGGAGAAGCCAGAGGGTAGTAGTAGCTGATGCCTCTCCGACCGGAGGACGAGATAGATAGATGATAGATAGATAGATACTTTATTCATCCCCATGGGGAAATTCAACAGTTTTTTTCCAATGTCCCATACACTTATTGTAGCAAAACTAATTACATACAATACTTAACTCAGTAAAAATATGATATGCATCTAAAATCACCCTCTCAAAAAGCATTAATAATAGCTTTTTAAAAAGTTCTTAAGTAGTTTACTTAAATACATTGAGTCCTAACCCCGGCACTTTAACATATCTTACTCCTGGCGGTTGAATTGTAAAGCCGAATGGCATTGGGGAGTAATGATCTCTTCATCCTGTCTGAGGAGCATTGCATCGATAGCAACCTGTCGCTGAAACTGCTTCTCTGTCTCTCGATGGTGCTATGTAGAGGATGTTCAGGGTTTTCCATAATTGACCGTAGCCTACTCAGCGCCCTTCGCTCTGCTACCGATGTTATACTCTCCAGTACTTTGCCCACGACAGAGCCCGCCTTCCTTACCAGCTTATTAAGACGTGAGGCGTCCCTCTTCTTAATGCTGCCTCCCCAACACGCCACCACATAGAAGAGGGCGCTCTCCACAACTGACCTATAGAACATCTTCAGCATCTCACTACAAACATTGAATGACGCCAAACTTCTAAGGAAGTACAGTCGACTCTGTGCCTTCCTGCACAAGGCATCTGTGTTGGCAGTCCAGTCTAGCTTCTCGTCTAACTGTACTCCCAGATACTTGTAGGTCTTAACCTGCTCCACACATTCTCCATTAATGATCACTGGCTCCATATGAGGCTTAGATCTCCTAAAGTCCACCACCATCTCCTTGGTCTTGGTGATCTTGGTGATAAGGATGACGCAGGAATCGGTACTGGGCACTTTGCTGCCTATCATCGATATCTTACGAGTCCATGCGAGCTTATCGACGGCAGTGAAGAGGGCAGCCTTGGCAAATGATCTACAATGACCAAAATGGTGGTGTTTCCATTAGACGGGGGTAGCATTGTGATGAAATCTGCTGAGAGGTGGTACCACGGGCGGTGGGACGCAGGCTGTCGACATAGCAGGCCCACGGGACGATCGTGTGATGTGTTCTTCTGAGCGTGGATCAGGCGGGCAGATACAAAGTAGTGCGCATCCTCCGTCATAGGTGACCACCAAAATTGTCTCTTCATAAACTTCTCAGTCAGTTGAATTTCCGAATGTCAAACCAGAAGAGAGGTGCGTCCCCATTCCAACATATTGGAATGCAAAGCGGCACGGACAAACAACCAAGTCTTTGTCCAACTGTTCGGCAGCCCTCAGCTCCCCTCTAATCCCCAGAAAGCTGGAACAGCCATTCACAAGCTAGGAAGAATGGTTTCCGATTGGCATTATCCTCAGATCCATCGAACTGCCGGGAGAGAGCAGCAGCCTTGGAATTATTGCAGCCGGGACGATAGGTGAGGATAAAATTAAACCTTCTGAAGATTAAAGCCCACCGGGCTTAACGAGAGTTGTGTCCTTTTGAATCCTGAATGTAGAGAGGTTCTTGTGATCGATCCAGACTAAGAATCGATATTCTTCCCCTTTCAGACACTGTCGCCATTACCCCACAGTTTCATTGACAGCCAGATTCCTAACATCGAGGTTCTCTGGGCCGGAGTCAGGTGACGGGAAAGAAAGCCACAATAGAGCAGCCATTTATCCTCAGAAGAACGCTCAGGGACGATAGTTCCAAAACTAACATCGGATGCAAAGACCATGACTATGAATGGATGTGATATGTTGCAAACCCCATGAAGCGCCGTACCTGTTTGACTAGATGGCTTGGGCCAATTTGCAGTTGCCTGAACTTTACTAGGGCCCACTATAACACTGATTCGGTTAAGAATCTCACCGAAAAAAAGTGACACCTGGTCTTCAGGGACCTCACATGTCTTATGTTTGGTGCACAGCTTATTTTTGAGGAGCCGTCTTAGAACCAGTCGGCATGCTGGACGTGTTCCCGATGAGAGCGGGAATAGATAAGAATGTCAACTAAATACATATACACAAATTGCTCCAACATGTCCCTGAGCATTTCCTTAACTCGGGCGAGGCGTCGGTCAGTCCAGACTGCATCACGAATGTGGCCGTTAGATGATCAAATTTGTCTTCTACCCTTGGTGGCAGGTCAGGCGAATCATCTATATAGAAGAGTTCTTCACTATGGTTAACTACAAGCACAAGTTGCAGATGCTGCGTGGAAAGTTGGATCTCGCCGATGCTCTGGTGGACCTTCCAGTGCCTTGATGTTGATCTTTTGTCTTAATGTCAAGTCGGAACTTCCCATCTTTGATCTAGGCATATGACCACAGGAATATCCGGCTACACCGGGGTGTTAAACGCCTTAGGTTCATGGGTCTGAGACCTCCTCGGCAAGGAAATTGATTGCATTGCAGAATTAGGGGAAGCTGACAGAAGAGTGAACCGAACCGTTAGAACTACGTTCCCTGCCTTCTACCAGACGCTTGTGGCATGCCTGGATCGCCACAATAGAGAACGGCCCCTGTTCTCCTCCGCTGCCCTCGTTCTTCATGAGACAGACGTATGCACCGTGCTTGTATAGACTGTTCCGTGGACTGTGTGCTGGGTGGTGAGGGAGCGGAGAGGGCGACAAAAGACTAATTAGACAGCGGGTAGGAAGATTGAAACATTCTTTCCCTACGCCATTCAGTTGTCTGGTCAACAACTCGAATAGCCAGGTTGATAAGGTCATTCAGACAATTGTGCTCGTCTCAGATATCGTACCGAAATCTTACGTTCAGTCCACACTGGGAAGCAGTCATCAGCGAACTCTCCCACCACCCGTCTCTACTGCACACGTACAGAATTTAACTGCATAGGGTCTCGATGTCTCACTGCCTTAGCACAGGTCCAAGAGTGGGTGGGCTGTCTTCTGACCCTCTACGGAAAGGTCAAAAACACTACTAACTCTGCAACAAAATGTCGAGAAGAATGGGCTGCAGAGTACCATTGCACCCTTGAAACGTTGAACAAGCTGAAGTCCATCTGGATTTCGCCAGATTTCGCACCACATCACCAAAACGAAGTAGCTGGGCTTCGAATGTCAGTTCGCAACGGTATTATAAACTTCTGCAGCCATCGGAGCTACCAGAATATCTGACTGGTGGTGGAATACTTGGTTCTTGTACGGATGCGGGAGTTTGTTTTGCTTCGGTCGGGAGAGCGGGGCTTTTAGTAGCGGAGATTGTCGCGATTGCAGAAAAGGATGACCTACGAGATGCCGGGAGTCGGGCCGACGTGGCCAGGAATTGCTCAGTTGTGTTGGCTAGAACACTAATGGCTGTGAGCTGACGCTGTTTGTTCACAATAAGCTCGTGGACGGCGGCTATGAGACTGGAAATATCAGACACCTGATTTTGATTGTCTGCGGTAAGTCGCTGAACAGATACGGCAAAGAATGAGGTTATTGGCTGTTGTCAACACAAGGTTCGCTGCCTTATTACTTCCGTAACTTAATTCAAAACATACTGATTTGGATGTAGCCTGTCCCCTACCTGGCCGATGAATCTTAGTTAAGCGGAAAAAGAACACAATAAACTCTAGGTCAAAGAGGATCGTTAACTAAAACTCACAAATGGAAAACGAAGATAACGCTGTAGCTGAAAGGAATAACTACATATAAAATGAATACCGCTATTCTTCACAGTCAGTTGACTCAAGAGACCCATTTCTCAGGCTGGGCCTGCAAACAGGCAACGTACTGTTGCAGTTCTTTGCTCAAGTCTCCACAACACTACGACGAAAAAAAAGGAGTTAGATACCGTCAGAATTAAACAATAATCAGCTGGTATGTGCACATTCACGAGCGGAATTCCCGAATCTGATGAGCTGCCGAATCCGTAACAGTGAACTTCCGTAAATTCCCCCTCCCACTTCCCATTCCCGTTTCGTTCTTTCTCCTGATCTCCTCCCTGACTATCTCCTCATTCTGGTGTTTCTCAACTTCTCTATCTTCCATGGCTTTCTGTCCTCTCTTGTCAGATTACCCCCTTCTCCAGCCTGTATCTCACCAATTAAGCTCTTACCTGTTTACTTCATCACCCCCGCGCCCTTCCCGATTGCGCCTATCACCTGTGGTTCTTCCTCCCTTCCCAGCACTTTAGGGCTCTGACATTTCATCTTTTTTTGTCCAGTTCTGATGGAGGGTCTCGGCCGGGAACGCAGATTGTACTCTTTTCTATAGATTCTGCCTTACCTGCTGGGTATAAACAGGGTGACTGTTGCGAATTGTTGCACTGTGTTGAAAGCTGCACGATGCTCACAGCATTGAGTTTAACTGAGTGCAAACACCATTTTAGTTTCCTCTGTAGAGTCACTTGGCACAGGTTTCTGAACTATTCTCCGTCCACTGGTCTACCACCAGCCTTTGGCACTTCCTGCTCCATGACACCGTGGCAACAGGCCAGCGAGAATAACTCCATAGCCCAGGAGAACATAAGCTCTAGGAGCACAATTAGGAATTATACTCTTCGTGTCTGCTCTGCCATTCCATAATGCCTGATGTATTATGCCTCTCAGTCCTATTCTCCTGCCTACACCCCGTACTAGTTGACGTCATGACTAATCAAAAACCTGTAACGTTCCCCTTTAAATATAGTAAATGATTTGGTCACCACTGTTGCTGTGGCACTAAATTCCACATTTTCACTATACTCTGACTAAAGATACTGCTCTTCATCTCTGTTTGAAATATTTGTTCCCGCCATTCTGAGGTGTGCCCTACAGTCCTGGACGCTGGTGCTATAGCAAATACTTCTTGTCACTTCAACTCTATTCAGACGTTTCAACATTCAATAGTTTTCAATGAGATCCTTCTTCATTCCTCTAAACTCCAGCAAGTGCAGGCCCAGAGGATAAAATGTCCCTCATGTTTTTACTCTTTCATTCCCGGAATCAGGCTTCTGAACCTCCTCTGGACCCACTCCAATTGTAAAATATTTTTCTCAGATAAGGGGCACACAGCTGTTCATACACTCCACGTGCGACCTGCCCAAGATATTACAAAACCTCAACATTATTTCCCTGATGTTATATTCAATTTATCTCGATATATATGCTAAATTTGCATTCGCTTTCTTTACCACCTTGTCAGCCTGTAAGTTAACTTCTATGGTAGTCCTGCATGAGGATTGACTCTTGTCTTTGCAACTCAGATGTTTAAACTTGCTGCCCGTTTGTAAAATATTCCACGACTTTATTCTTTCTATTAAACTGCATAACCGCACATCCCCCGGGAATATTTTCCACCTGTCATTTCCTTGCCCAATCTGTCTGCATTCTTCTGCAGACATCCTTCTTCCACCGCACTATCTGTTTCACTTCCTATCTTCGTATTGTTCGCAAACTTGGTCACAAAGCCGTCATGTGTTGACGTATAATGTGCCAATAAGCAGTCCTGACAACAACCCCTTTGGAACACTTCTAGTCACTAGCAGCCAAACGGAAAATGCCCATTTATCCCACTGTGAATTGTTCCTCCTGTGAGTCGGCCAATGTTCTATCCATGATTTATGTTTCCTGTAATATCATAGTTTTTCTTCTGTTTTCTGGTCAGGCGGCCTCATAATGCACACCTTGTCAAAGCCTTTCTGAAATCCAAATGGACAATATCCACTCACACTCCATTGTATATCGTCTCCCTGGGATGATGTACCTAGAGCTTCTGTTGGTGTGTCTATGGTATTGTTTCTTAATGCAATGTGTTTGCTATCCGCATTGTCAAGCCTCTTGCCTTTGTAACCGAGCTTGTGACTAACCATATCGGAGATATGCAGTCTCCTGCCTTCATTATATCTCCAATCAATTGCAGTCAGACCAGTCTCTGTTGCCTCCAAGCAACATTTCCAAGTTATTTTATTCCAGAATATCTGCCCCTGATGAATAGTTTTTGTGGGTAGTCCCATGCCTTGATTACATGTTCGTTAAATACTACCTGGCCAGTCCTTGTCGCCAAGTTAAAAATGAAGTAAAACCTTGAACTGTCTACTCGCAACGCGTGCAATGGGACCATAACCTTCCATACCCGAACCGTCCATGTATTTATCTAAACTCACCTTCAAATCGAACTCATCTAAAACGAACTCATATGCACCACCTGTCCTGGCAGCTTGTCGTACTCACTCATGGCCGTCTGAGTGAAGATGTTTCACCACGTACCGTTTAAACTTTTCATCTTTCACCCTTAACCCAAGGCCACTGCTAGAAACGTGCAACCGCAGTCGAAAAAAAACCTGCTTGCAATATACCTCTATCAAATCTCCTGTCAATCTTTTACGTTTTAAATGAAGCTTAAACATAGAAGCATAGTAAACATCCATACTCTGAAACAGAATACGAGTGTGAGCAAACAATGACAAAAATCTTCAAATTTCAAAAGTCTAAATTTGTGAACTGATTATTAACTTATAAACCAAATGTATACAAACACGAAGAAACAGGAAATTTATTAGACAGCTGGCATGCAACGTTGATACTCAAGGAATTGTTGACCTTCATCCACGGATTTAAACCATTTGCGTGATTTGTCAGGCAGAACAACACTTAAACGAGCTGGAAATAGCAGAGCTTGTTGAAATTTTCTTTGATAAAGCTCGGATATTACAGATTGTAAAAGCGATCTTTCTGGCATTACCTCGGGACTATAGTCTTCAACCAGTCGAAACTTGAAGTCCCCGTGTTCAATAACCCCTTTCCGACGGGCATTTCGAATTAAATGCTCTTTGGTTTGCACATAGTGGAATCAGGGTTTCAGCTCATTAGGAGGTGTGGAGTGGAGGTTCAGAGCCGAACACTTCCATTAACAATTGTGAAAACAACATAGTGAGGCCACCACTCCCAACGTCTTCACGGAGTGCTATTATTCGCAGGTTCTGTCTACGACTTCCACTTTCCAAGTCAATAATTTTGAGTTTAAACTGTTCCAGTGTCAGAGTAGTCGAAGTTAATTTCTTTTCCAGCGCATCCAATCTGTGATCTCTCTGTCTTCCAGCTTCATCGAGTTAAGAAATTTGCCGCTGTTGTTTTTCACTCTCCCGCTTAACAGCTCCCAGTCTGCTTTCGATTTCCTTTAACAATACTTCCAAAGTAGATTTTTTTTTAAACAAGTTTATCATTCAGGAGCTTCGACATAGGTTCCAAAGTGATTGGAGGCCGTTTAAGTTGTTTAGCATCCCAATCTTTCTGTTCATTTCCATTGCCAGTTTCCCTGCCTTCGGCCGATTCCCTTTGCCCTCTGGTATTCATTTTCAGCGATTAAAAAAAAAAACTTGAAGCATACAACTGTGCTATAAACACTTTTAAATAGATAGTGAAAGGGTGGTAAAACAATTAAAAAATGAACGCAGCAAAGCCAAAATACGATTTACCCCATCTAGCGCCCCAAGTGAACTCCCAAACACCTCATTTCTTACCCTCCGGATATTGAGACATAACAAGTTGAGTACTGAATTTGCAACTCTTTTTGGATCTGCATCTCTTATGCACTGATACACACCCTGGTAGATGCATTATTTCCTTTTCATCTGACGACCCTTCCTGACTGTATGTCTGCATGCTATTTTTACTTTTTCACCATCCGTCCTATCTTGCGGCATGTCACTCCAGTTCCCATCCTTCGCTAAAATTACTTTACACGCTCCACAACAGCCCGAGCAATCCTGCCCGCGAGTATATCGTTCCCCTCTCGTTGAAGTATGACGCGTACATTTTGTACAGGTCACACCTCGCCCATTACTGATCCCAGTGACCCAGGAACCTGAAGCCCTACCCTCTGCAACAACTTCTCAGCCACACATTTATCTCCGACAGGATGATGTTTCATCCCACTTTGACATGTGGCAGCGGTAGCGATCGAAACTTACTACTGTGGATGACCTGTTTCTCAGATTTCTGCTTAGCTCACTAAATTCTGTCTTCAGGACCTCATTATTCTTCCTTCCGATGTCATTGCTATGAATATGTACCAAGACATCTGGCTGCTCTCCCTTCCCCTCCAAAATACTGTGGAGACGATCCGAGACGTCTACTTGACAGATAGACCTCAGTATGTGCGGTTGGGAGACTGTAGGTCTGACACAGTGGTCAGCAGCACAGGAGCGCCACAGGGAACCGTACTCTCTCCGGTCCTGTTCACCCTGTACACATCTGACTTCCAATATAACTCGGAGTCCTGCCATGTGCAGAAGTTCGCTGATGACACGGCCATAGTGGGGCGTGTCAGGAATGGACAGGAGGAGGAGTATAGGAAACTGATACAGGACTTTGTGATATGGTGCAACTCAAGCTACCTGCGTCTCAATGTCACCAAGACCAAGGAGATGGTGGTGGACTTTAGGAGATCTAGGCCTCATATGGAGCCAGTGATCATTAATGGAGAATGTGTGGAGCAGGTTAAAACCTACAAGTATCTGGGAGTACAGTTGGACGAGAAGCTAGACTGGACTGCCAACACAGATGCCTTGTGCAGGAAGGCACAGAGTCGACTGTACTTCCTTAGAAGGTTGGCGTCATTCAATGTCTGCAGTGAGATGCTGAAGATGTTCTATAGGTCAGTTGTTGAGAGCGCCCTCTTCTTTGTGGTGGCGTGTTGGGGAGGAAGCATTAAGAAGAAGGACGCCTCACGTCTTAATAAGCTGATAAGGAAGGCGGGCTCTGTCGTGGGCAAAGTACTGGAGAGTTTAACATCGGTAGCTGAGCGAAGGGCGCTGAGTAGGCTACGGTCAATTATGGAAAACCCTGAACATCCTCTACATAGCACCATCCAGAGACAGAGAAGCAGTTTCAGCGACAGGTTACTGTCGATGCAATGTTCCTCAGACAGGATGAAGAGGTCAATACTCCCCAATGCCATTAGGCTTTACAATTCAACTGCCAGGACTTAAGAACTTTTTTTAAAGCTATTATTAATGCTTTTTGAGTTAGTGATTTAGATGCATATCATATTATTACTGAGTTAAGTATTGTATGTAATGAGTTTTTGCTACAACATTGGAACATTGGACATTGGAAAAAATGTTGAATTTCCCCATGGGGATGAATAAAGTATCTATCTATCTATCTATCTATCTATCTATCTATCTATCTATCTATCTATCTATCTATCTATCTTACCGTGGTAAGTGGACACAACATGCAATCCGGGTGTCCTATTAAAGTCCAAAGAATTCCTTGTCTTTTTTTTTTCTCTGACGATTAAGTCCCTTATGACAATCACAACACTATTTTCCCTCTTTTCCTGCTGCACCACAGATACTTTTCAAAGCCGGTAACCTGATGCCCGTGGCATCATTACAACAGTATCTAAAACGGTACAATTATTATTGAGGGAAATAGCCACGGTGGTGTTTTGTGCTTACTGCTATTCACAGTTTTTTTTTTTTTGGATTTTCTCTTAACAGCCAGCCAGCCAGTCGCTTCCTGCAACTTAAGAATGTCCACTTCCGTCTACTTCTGATCGGTGGTCTCCTCGCTCTCCCGCTCGTGAAGCTGCTGCTCCAGATCCCGAACATGATCCTCACGGAGCTGCAACTGGATGCATATCACGCTGATGTATTCTCCTGGGAGACACTGGGGCGCAAGGAATCCAGAATCCGGTATGAAGAGCACCCAACGGCCACTTAAACTACACCGAGTTCCGCTCAGATAGTGAGAAAATAAATGACATTAAACAGTAACTTGCCTGGACAACTTACGCAGAGGCAACGCCCTTTCCGACCCGAAGCCTTCTTTGAGCCAAAGCCTGACACTCCCTCAAAGAACTCCGACGAATTTGTCCTTTAAAAGACATGTTGACTTTTGCCCAATTTTATTATGTGCCCTCTAGTATCCCAAAATTTCATTCTTAATGATAAACTCTAGCATCGGCCAGCCACTGTAGATAGGCTAACTGACCTATAATTTCCTTTCTTCTATCCCCATTCCTTCCACAAGAGTGGAGTGACACTTGAAATTTCCCAGTCCTCAGGAACCATTCCAGAGTCCAGTGATTCTTGACTCTTGCTGCCTACACAATTTATTCAGTTAGCTCTTTCAGAACCCTGAGTTGTAATCAATCTGGTCCAGATGACCTATGGACCTTCACGCCTTTTAGATTCTTGATTGGTCCCTCCTTAATAATAGCAACTGCATACTCTTCTGTCTGATGACATTCTTGCATTCCTTCTAGTGTCTTCCATAGTGAAGACTGATGCAAAATGTTTATTAAGTTCCTCTGCTGTTTCTTCGTACCCCATCACTACCTCTCCTGGGTCATTTTCAAACGGCACGAAGTCCAACGTCTTCTTTTTTTTACCCTGCAGATTTTTCTTTTTTCGTGAAAAAATCTTTTAGCATCATTCATTATTAAAAGATATATCCGAAGACAACACTGAAATTTGTTTTCTCCAGGTATCTACGCAACAAAGAAAGAACACGAAAGCCGTTCAAAGATATAGATCAGACCCACGTCCATGCAGAGAAAAAGGGCATACCAATCATAACCCCCAAAACCCCGAATCCCCCGGAGAAAGAAGAAAAAACAGTGACCCACAAAGCAAACCCCACCAGCTCCCGCATAAATACCGAACAACTTTACCTCGCACAGCAAAACAGATAACGAACGGGCGATAAAACACAGAATGCAAAAATAAGCTGAAGTCTGAACATGTCCCCAGTCAAGGAACGCAATAATTTAATCCATAAAAGCAGAACGAAGATACCATGCTCCAATATGAACGAAAGAGAGAATCGTAACACGAGCACAGATTACAACACATCTGACACAGGTAGCCAGACAGCGAAAGGCCGGGGATAGACACCTTCACCGGCAGCGATCGAAAGGAAAAGATTCGATGCTGAGGTTTTGCTCACAGTCCGCATTCTCTGCCAGTTTTAAATATCCCTGTTGTTGATAAATGATCTTCCTGTTCTCTCTCACAGCCTCGCTATGTATTGCATCGACCCGTATGCAAAATAACCCCGTGGTTAGGCTAACGATGCCAGTTCCCATCCCCCTCCAAAGTATTATGAACCTCCCCAACAACTCTAGCAAATCTGCCCACAAGGAAAATTATCAGCTTGGAGTTTATGTGCAACTGGTCCTTTTTGTCAGATCATGCCTTCCCCAGAGGAGATCAGAGAGATCCAGACATCTGAAAAACTGCCGCTGCACCAATTTCGCAACCAGAGATTCATTTTCCACATCATCCTATTCTTACTCTTTCTGGCACGTGGCATTGATAAAATTCCAGAGATCACTGCCTTGGAGCGCTTCAGACTTCTAGCGAATTCCCTAAATTTCAAAAGGACAAATTCCCTTCTCATACCAATGTAAGTGGTACGAATATGTACCAAGCCTTCTAGCTCTTTACACTCCCCCTTTAGAATGCCATGGACTATATCGAAGACATCACAGACAACATACCATCCGGGTGTCTCTATCGTAGGAACAGAATCCCGTGTCTGTTCCTCTGATTGTGGAATATCCCATCACCACCGCAGTCCTATTCACGTTTCTTCTCTTCTGAGCCACAGCACCAGACTCATTACCAAATAATTCGGCAGTCCGTCTCCTCCTGGCAGGTCGCCCACTCAACGGAATCTAAATTGCAATACTTATTAAGAGAAACTGACAAATGGGGACTCTGCATCAGCGGTGCATTCCTGTACCTCTCTGTAGCTCCTGTCTGTGACCTCCTCATTCTGCTGCAGGAGACGAAGATAATCGAGCTCCAACTCTACTTTCCTAATTCACTCTATCAGGGTCTGGAGCTCTGTGTACTTGGTGCAGACGTGTTCATCCGAGAGACTGGAGGGCACTCAGACTTCTCGCTCCTCACACAAAGGAAAGTACACTGTCCTCGGAGCCATTCGTACGTCACTACTATGCCTTAACAGACCCTCTTCTTTTCCCTGCATTCCTACTGAGCCCCAGATCCAACACCAGTGCAAGAGTCCAGTCGCTTTGGTTCGCCTGGTAGGCTGTTGTCCGGAGCCTATCGAAAGTGGTAGACATATTATGGCGAACAACCACAGGAGTACTCTGCACTGGCTGCCTATTCTCTTTCCTTTTCCTGACATTTACACTGGTACCTGCGTCCTGCAACTTCGGGGTAAATGCGTAAGACCATAAGATCTTAAGATATACGAGCAGAAGTAGGCCATTCGGACCATTGAGTCTGCTCCGCCATTTAATCATGCGCTGATTTAATTCTTCCAGTCATCCCCAGTCCGCTACTTTCACCCCATACCCTTCGATGCCCTGGCTAAACAATAACCTACCTCTCTCTCTGCCTTAAATATACCCAATGACTTGATCTCCACAGCCGCTCGCGGCAACAGAATCACACATTTACCAGCCTCCGACTAACATAAATTTTCCCCATCTTAGTTCAAATAGGATGTCCTTCAATCCTGAAGGTGTGCTCTCTTGTCCTAGAATCCCATACCATGGGGAAAAAAACTTTGCCATATCTAATCTGTTCAGGTCTTTTAACATTCAGAATGTTTCTATGAGATACCCACTCCTTCTCCAGAACTACAGGGAATACAGTCCAAGGGCTGCCAGACATTCCACTTACGGAAACCCTTTCATTTCTGGAATCATTCTCTTGAATCTTCTCTGAAACCTCTCCCACGTCAGTATATCCTTTCTAAAATAAGGAGCCCCGAACTGCACACAGTACTGCAAATGTGGTGGCATAAGTGCCTTATAGAGCCTCAACAAAACATTGCTTTTCTTATGTGCCACACCTCTAGAAATGAATACCAACATTGCATTCGCTATCTTCACAAACGACCAAACTGGAGTTTATCCTTTAGGGTGTCTTGTACAAGGTCTCTCAATTCCCTTTGCATCTCTGCATTTTTGATTCTCTCCTCATCTAAATAATAAACCGCGTTTATTTCTTCCACCAAAGTGCATGGCCATACTTTTCCTACTTTGTTTTTAATTTGCTACTTCTTTGCCTATTCTTCGACACTATTTCACTCTCTATGCAGGATATCTATTTCATCAATGCTACCGACTCCTCCAGCTATCTTTGTAGCACCGGCCAATTTACCCACAAATCCATTAATACCGTAGTCCAAATCATTGATATACATCATAAAAAACATCAGTCCCAACACCGACCCCTGAGGAACGTCACTGCTATCCACCAGGCAGCCAGAATAGTATCCCTTACTTCCCACTCTCTGTTATCTGCCGACCAGCCAGTGCTCCATCCACGCGAGTATCTTCCCTGTAATTTCATGGGCCCTTAATTTGCTAATCAGCTTCATCTGCGGCACTTTATCTAAGGCCTTCCAAAAATCCAAGAACAGCACGTATACTGCATGTCTTTTGTCCACTCTGCCTGTAATTTCCTCAAAGAATTACATTAGGTTAGTCAAGCAGGATGTTCTTTTAGGGAAACCATGCTGGGTTGTGACCTATCTTGTCATCTGCCTCCAGGTAGTCCGTAATCTTAACGTTATCAATCGATTCCAACTACTTTCCAAGCCCTAATGACAGACGAAAAGGTGTAGAGGTCCTTTCTGCTGCCTCTCACCCTTCTTAAATAGAGGAATAACATTTGCAATTTTCCAGTCATCCAGTACAATATCAGGATTTATCGATTCTTGAAAGACCACCTGTAACGTCTCCGCAATCTCTCCAACTACTTCCTTTAGAACCCGAGGGTGCATTGCAACAGGTCCCTGAGAGTTACCCACCCTCAGACCATTAAGTATCCTGAGCAGCTTCTCAGTCGTAATTTTCACGGCACTCACTTCACTTCCGTGACACTTCTGAATGTCCGGTACACTTCAGAGGTCTTCTACTGTGAAGATTGATGCAGGATACGCCTTCAGTTCCTCTGCCATCCACACATCTCTCATTGCAATATCACCAGCATCATTTTATATTGGGCCTATATTTACCATCGACTCTCGTTTACCCTTTATATACTTAAAAAAAAACGTTTCTATCTTCTTTGTTAGAAGTCCCGTAATTCATCTTTACCTGCTCGATGACCTTCTTAGTTTCTTTCTTCAAGTCTTTAAAAGCTCACCAATCCTCCCAATTCCCAGTATCTCTGGCTTCCTTTTCATGCCCTCTCTTTTTGCTTTTACTTTGGCTGACTTCACTTGTCAGCTACGGTGGTGTCCATCCCTTTGAAAATGTTATCTTATAAAATCCTACCTATAACATTATTCTTTTTTGCATCAAGCTGCAGGTCCTGTTGCAGAACACGGCCTCAAAAGAGCTGCAGCTTAATGCACTTCATGCAGATGCAGTTATCAGCAAGAATGTAGCTTTCTCAAAGTTCCTACTTCTCACAAGAGGAACACACCTCTAAATCCTGGGCAGAATCTCAGTGTAATGAGCTATGTAATAAGAGAGAAAAGAGTTTTTCCAGAAAAGTGTCTGGTTATTTAGAAAATAAGCCTTTGTTTATTCAATCCTACTGAGCCTAAGCCTGAACACTCTAACCACTCTAATGTTGGCGCTGAGCTTGGAATTCATTTCGTTTTATTTGTTCCCCGCTGATAGCATCTTCCGGTAAGAAGCTGAAAGCTCTTGAACTATCTTTAACCCTTCACTGCGTGTCACGACTGGCTACTCCCGCTCACTTCAGCCAACCGAGTAGAAGCGGAAGGCTTCCAAGCTGTTTATAAATCCATGCTGTGTTACCAGCAAATAACCACTCGGCACGGCAGTCACAGCAAAGTAAATCTACACCACGGTTGGCTATTGTAGTTGATAGCCAGTCTTGTAACAGTGACTGTTTACTCGCTTTCCTGCGTGCTGCCTGAACCACTGAGTTCCTGCAGCATATTATGTGTCTGTTCTTCGTGATGTATTGCACGAATAATAAATTTGCTATGAACTTCGATCTGCAGAATTTATTGCTCAAAGTTCACATTGAATTCTAATCAAGTTATATCACCATATACAACCCTGATATTCAATTGCTTGCAGGCATTCACTGTAGAACAAATAAATACAATAGAATAAAAGAAAAAGAAACTACACACAAAGACGGACAGACAAAGTGCAAAAGAAGGAGAACTGTGCAAATACATCAAAAATAATAGTAACATCAACAAATAGTCATAAGTAAGCAATACTGTGAACATGAGTTGCAGACTCCTTGAAAGTGAGTCCACAGAATGTGGCATCAGTTCACTGTTGTGTGGAGTGAAGTTATCCTCAGTGGTTTGCCTGTCTGATGGTTTGCCAAGTCACTAAACTTGGAGGCATGGGCCATATGGCTGCTGTACCTCGTCCCTGATTGCAACACTGACAAGAGAGCATGGCCTGCATGATGTCGGACTGACGTACTTTTATCTCTTTATGAAATGACATATTGAATTCAGGAGTTGAGACTTTATGTACCATTTTTAAAAATCTGGTTCGCCACATCTGGAAAATTATATTCAATTTTGCTCGCCCCAATTGCAGGGAGGATGTGGAGGCTTTGGGGTGGCTAGAGTGGAGACTCAGCGGGATGCAGCATGAATTACAGCAGATGTCAAGTAGATATTTCCCACAGTAGGGAAGTCAATAACCAAATGACACAGCTTCAGAATACTAGCAGATCATTTCAGAACAGAAATGAAAAGGATTTTATTTCCTTTAGATCAGCAAAACATTGCGGGCGGAGCGGCCTGTGCCTTTGTTCTATGTTGTATGTTTTATGCTGTACGTTCTATGTTCCATGTCCTCTATCCTATGTTTCGACTTCTCTGTTCTAAGGTTAAAAGTGGAAACACAAGGTGATTTACTCCATGAAATAAAATCAATTGGGGATTGAATACCAAAGGCAATTCAACGATAGGAATCAGACCTCTGTGAATACAGCAGGCATGGCAAGGATTATACAGTGCCTTTCTAAAGTTCTGTCAGAGTGGAAGCACGGGACTGTTTATTCTCCTCTACGGATGTTTCCTGACCTGTCGAGTTCCTCCAACATTTCGTGTGAGTTACGCTCGATATCAAACATTTGGAGAAACACCTGTTGAGGACAGGATGGTGGGATGAATATCCTCGTTCCGCTTTGTACGTTGCACTGATTACAATAGCAGTTCTCTTATTCCCGATGGGACCTAGTTCTGCACCTCGTGTTGGTGTTGGGGCAGAACCTATATCAGTAGCGCTAAGTGTAAAGCTTCCACTCGAGACACAGGGTGATGTGCAAGACCTCGCAGTCCTTCCCTGTGTATTTCAGGGTGTACGTTGCCCTCCCTCCACCAACTGCCAGCCAGTGTAACTTGGGAAAGATGCTTTTCCCGAGTAAGATCAGAAAAATGAGATGTATTGGTGCGGGGATCTCAGATAGAATTTCATTTCCAAAGATGCTGCCTGGCCTGATGAGTTCATCCAGGTGTGTGTGTGTGTGTGTGTGTGTGTGTGTGTGTGTGTGTGTGTGTGTGTGTGTGTGTGTGTGTGTGTGTGTGTGTGTGTGTGTGTGTGTGTGTGTGTGTGTGTGTGTGTGTGTGTGTGTGTGTGTGTGTGTGTGTGTGTGTGTGTGTGTGTTTATAAATTCCCTAATATAGAATCTCTATGTGAACCATATAGTTTAAGTTTAAGATGTAAAGTAATTCTGTGCAATGTCATTCAGTAAAATAAATAAATCATAATATCGTTTCTCCCCATTTTATAATTGTAAATAAATTACATATAAATGTGGCTAACATTCCGAGGTAACTCGATAATGAATATTTCCACAGAGTTACATTGGTATCTGCCATTTGCTGTTCAACGTGCAAACAATACTTTTTTTTCTGTCCCTCCCTGAAAGCAGAGAAAACGAAGTCATGCAAATTACATATGAATATTACGAGCAGACCGTTGGTCTACTGTTCAAATTATTTGCCTTCTTTTCTTCAAACAAAAACAGGTTTTTTCTCAAACCAGCGGTTTGTCCTTTCCAGCGGAAGAGTCTGCCCGATAATCATCTCATACAGGAGAACGAGGTGGTAATAGACCGTAGCAAAGGGCAGATAGTAAGATTCAGATTGCAGAGGACATGTAAGTGGGAGACAGTCAGAAGGAGGAGAAATGGACTGTCAGTGCAGAGTGCACTTGCGAACTTACCACTCAAAAATAATTATACAAATTTAGATAGCGAAGCACGTCTCTGGCACTGAGTCTGGTGCAGTGGCTCAGAAGTGCAGAGTGCTGAAGAGTAATGCAGTGTTGATAACAGATTCATTAATCAGAGGAGAAGAGATGAGTTTTTTTTCTGGTGCGATAGATGCGCCTCGATGTTATAGGGTATTCCTGGTGCCAGGAACAGGGGTGTCTCTGTCCCATGGCTTTATCAAAGGCGAGGGTGAGCAGCCAGATATCCTGGTACATCCTGGCAGCAAATACATAGGTAGGCAAGTTGAGGAGGAAGTGAAGAGAGGGCTTGGGGAGTGAGGTATATGATTTTGAAACATGAACTCCCGGCTAGCAATCTCTGAATTGCTGCCTGTGCCACGTATCATGAGGATATGAATAGAATAACTGCAGGTGACTACCTGCCTGACGACTGTGCGGGAGAATGGTTACACTTGAACCCAAAAGCGTTAAATATCATTGTGTGCAGGTTGGCTAATGGTGTTCAGTTGGGTTTAAACCGATTGGCAGGGCGACGGGAACCAGAGTGATCTTGCTTGACGTTGAGATCGTTGGTTTACAAACAGAGGCAATGTGTCGTGAGATTCCTTGCAAGGAGAGGCTGATGCTAGAGAAAACCTCGGTCTAGAGGATGAGTTGAACCTAAAGGATTTCACAAAATTGAAAAGGGGTAATGCAGGATTGAAGGTGTGATATTTGAACATTCTCAGTATACGGAATCAAGTAGGTTAACTGGTAGCACGGTTACAGATTAGCATGTATGATGTCGGCATCACAATTGAATAATAGCTAAAAGGTGATTATGGCTGGGAGCTTAATGTCCAGGGAATCACATTGTGCCGAAAGGACATGCATGAGGGCAGACCGGGTGGCGTCCCTCTGTTGATTGAAATGAGACTTGACTTGACTTGAGATCAGATATTAGAAAGAGGTGACATAGAGTCAGATGGCATTGAACATGGTAGAAAAATAACCATAACAACATGCGTAAAACGACCCTGCACAGCAGAAAGGATGTGGTCAAGCAAAACACGCAAATTTCTGTAGGAAATCAGCTGGTCTGGCAGGATTTATGTAAAAGTATTGTTATGAGTGCTGAACAGACATGATGGAACTGAGGGTGCAGAGTTAACCATCCTCCCCCCCCCCCCCCTTTGAGAACTATGAACTATTGCTATTGCTATGCTGCTAATGAGAAAGAGAGAGAGAGATGAAGCACGAAGGCAGGGACATCTGCTACAGATAAGAGAGAGACACACACAGTTGATTTATGTATTTTGGCTCTACACTGCTTATTTACTGTCGCTGCAAGGACACTTCTTTGCTCGTTAACATTCCTGAGGAGACAGTAGGAGTGGCCTAGATTGATGAAAATTGACATATGGAGTTGATGGATGGCTGATACCCCGTCCATGGGGATAAAAGACAGGTCTGGGGAGACACCCTCGGGCACACCAGTGGACACTGACCGAGTGTTGTGCACCCACAGGAAGGTGGGGGCTTCGAGGACCGGATCAGGAGATCGGTCAACAAAGCTCACAGTGTGACAGCAGGGCCGGTGGAGACTTGTGTGTGTGTCCACTCATGCCAGAGTGACGAGTCCACCACGGAAGAACGGTCTAGCTCAGAAGGGAGGGGTCATAACCAAATGACCACAACGGTACAACGGAATCAGGATACAACCGAAGGTTTTCTGCCTGCAGGTGCTCAATCTCTTGCTCGCTCTCCCTCTCTCTCCAACAAAGTACAATACAACAACCTCAACTACCTCAGCCAGAACTGAACTGAACTCTATATTCTTTTATGACAATTAATTTACCCCTAGACATTGATAGAGCTTGTTTATTATTGTTGATTATTATTCCTACACTTCTATGTTTATTATTGCTAACCTGTTCTATATTTATATTTGCATTTTTGATATTGTATTGCTTAGTTTGCTAATAAATACCTTTAGTTTTCGGTACCATCAGACTCAAACGGATTCTTCTATTTCTGCTGGTCTGTAAACCCGGTTACGGGGTACGTAACAGTATACAGTCAACTTGTCGGGCTGAGCCTGTTCATCAGTATTGGAGAAGAAAAATGTGGAACAAAGTTGCGATGACTGCAGGAAGAAGCGCAAGATGATAGGTGAGCTGGAGAAGCAGAAGGAATAAAGGAAAGACCTGGGAAGTCAATTGGCGTAAGGGATAACGAGCCGGAGAAGGGGGAATCAATTAGCAGAAGACAAAATTCCTTGAAGAATAAAAAGCAGAGGTGAACGCCATCTCTGACCTGCTGACTTACTCCAGCATTGTGTTTGCGTGTTGCTTGCATTTCCAACATCTGTAGACTTTATCTTGATTGCATCAGAATGTAGTCTACAATTTACAACGGGAGATATAAAGTACATGGCAAGAGTTCAATATTACATTAGTCAAGACGAGAATTCAATATGCAGCTGGACTGCAAAAGTCAGACTGGTGCTGCATTCCAAGAGGTAGAAGTTCTAGAATGGCTGCGAGATAACTTTTTAGAACAGATTGTGGTGATCCCGCTAGGGGATCAGCTATTCTGAACTGGGTGTTGCACAATGAACTGGAATTGATTAGAGAGCTTAAGGTATCAGTACCGTTCGGGGAATGTGATTATAGTATGATCGAATTCACAATGAAATTTGTGAAAAAAGAGCAACAGTCAGATGTATCAGTATTGCCTTGGTGTAAAGGGAAATAACGAGGTTTGAGAGAACAGGTGGGCAGAAATGATTAAAAAGAACAGTGGCAGAGATGATGGCAGAGTAGCAATAGCTAGAATTTCAGGAAGGGACAGGATATATACATCCTGAAGAGGAAGAAGTACTCTAAAGGCAAGATGACAAACCGTGGCAAACAACTTAAAAGCCAAAGGCAGATCATTCAACCGAGCAAAGAATAGTGGGTAGGTAGAGGATTGGGACGCTTTAAAGACGAAGAGGTGACAACTGCAAAATAAATGAAGAAGGAAATATGGAGTACGAAAGTAAGCTAGACAATGATATTAAACGGTATACCAGAAGCTTCTTCAGATACATAAAGTGTAAAAGAGAGTGGATAACATTCCGCTAGAAAACTATGCTGGAGAGTTAGAAATGGAGGACAAAGACATGGTAGATGGACTCGGTAAATATTGGGTATCGCTCTTTGCGATATGCTGTAAGTTTCAGAGTGTCTGAGGCCATGAAATTTGTGACGTTACCACTAAAAGGGCGAGGTACTTAGGAAAGTGATATGTCATAATGTAAGTCTCCTGGACCAGATGGTGCAAACCGCAATGTTATTAAAAAGAGTGCATGAAAACATTGTGGAGGCATTGGTTATGATCGTTTAAGAATCATTAGATACTGGAATGATTCCAGAATATTGGAAAATGAAAATGTCACTCCACTCAAGAAGGGAGAAATGCAGTAGAATGAAAATTTTAGACCAGTTAGTCTGACCTCTGTGGTTGAGAAGATGTTCAGGCATTTGTCAAGGTTCCGGTTCCAGGTACTTGGGGGAACGTGATAAAATAGGCAGACCTTTGCATGGTTTCCTCCAGGGAATCTGTCAGCGGACAAATTTGTGAGACTTCTTGGATGGATTATCAAGCAGGGTAGACAAAGGCAAATCGGTTGATGTTGTGTATAGGGATTTTCAGAATGCCTTTTACAAGATGCCATAAATAAGGCAGTTTGACAAACTATGAGCCCGTGGTGCTAGAGGAAATTCACTCACGTGAATAAAGCGGTGGCTGATTAGCAAGTGGCAAAGTTCTAGAAAATAGAGCCTTTTCTTGTTGTCTGTCTGTCGGCTAGTCGTAATGTTTCACAGGGGTGTCTGCTGGGAGCGATTCAGTTTATATTATATACCAATGAATTGGTGGATGTAAGTGATGACTTTGTTGCAAAGATTGCTGATCTACAAAGATTGATGGGGGGACAAGTAGTTTTGACGAGCTAGAGAGGGCACGGAAGGACAGACGGATGAGGAGAATAAGCAAAGAAAATGAAGAACAACATGAGGCGCAAAGGGCGTTGAGAGTCCTTGTGCAGGATTTACTACATAATAATTTGCAGACTGACACTCTGGCGAGGAAGGCAAATGCGATGATAGCATTCATTTCAAGAAGACTAGAATATCAAATTCTAGTATTTAATATTGAGACATTATCAAGAACTGGTGTGGCCTAATTTGGAGTATTGTAACCAATTGTGTGTCCCTTATCTCAGAAAGGGTGTGTGGAAACTGGAGAAGTTTCAAAGGAGGTTCATGGAAGTGTTTCCAGGATTGAAAGACTTGTGTTAGGAAGAGCGTATGATTGTTCTGGGGCTGTATTCACTGAGGTTCAGATGAATGAAGAGCGACCTAATCCAAAAGTATGGAATTATGATACGCCTTGATAGATTATATGTGTAGTGGAAGTTTCCTATGGTGGGAGAATGTAAGACATAATAACAAGGCCTCAGAATAGAGGGGTGTGCTTTAGAACGCAGATAAGGAGGTTTTCCTTTAGGCAGATAGTGGCGAATCTGTGGGATATGTCACAGGTGGCTGTGCAGACCAGGTCTTTATGCATTAACAGGCAAAATCTGATGCTCTTGATTGGTGAGGCAATGAAGAGATCCGAGGGAAGACATTAGATTAATGATGAGAGGGATAACTAATCAGTCATGATGAACTGGCGGAGGAGACTCAATTAGTCAAACACGCTAATTCTGCTTCAAACACCATCCGGTTGATTAGGTGGTTTCCTTTCAATTTCAATATGACTATCCAATCAAATATTTAGTGAATGTGCGGAAGTTAATATGCAGGCATTGTTTTCAAATTCATATTGATTTTTTTTTTCTCTGTCACCATGATGATTTCCAAAGAATGTCTCACTGATTGTGCCTGTCTCAGCAGGGCTTACATTTACGCTTTCATACGGTACCCGTTCGCAAATTTGGTGTTTCTTCCTTCCTGTTGTACCCAACATTCAGAACCTCTCACTGGTATCTCCGTTCTTTTACAAAGGGCAAAGACTCTACCATCTGACTTTAATTTTGATGATCGTTCTCCCTGTGATCAGGTAGCCCTGAGAGCTGTTTCACATCTTGTGAGGTCAGAAAGCTTCCCTGGCAGTCTCTAAATATCTCCCGATTTCTAGTGAAGTGCATTCATGACTAGTGTGTAGATGTAATTTATCAAGTAATATAATTTTAAATTCAATTCAATTAAGTAAACTATTTGAAAGAAGTACAATAACGTCGTAGCCTCAAATTAAAACTAAACTGTATTCTTAATAAAAGTGTGCATTAGAACTTACAATCATTTTGATTGGGACATCTACATCACATATCAGCAAACGAAGGAGGACTTTACGCTGGCAGAGTTTCCACACAATGACCCGATTCACACTACGCTGTACATTCATACTAATCATTCTGCGGTAACTGATAGTAATTGTTTTATTTTACATAACATATTTCAGTTAACTTAACGGCGATTGTGATCCTGTCCCGTGGGAAATGCGGCCTGTCCAAATTCATTACATTCTACCTGGTGGCAATGGCGGCAGCAAATCTGATGGTGGTCATTATTGTTATTATAGTAGAGAGGATATATTATATCTACGTATTTGCTAATTTCTCACTCGAAACTCCGTCGTGTTCTCTGCACCTTGCCCTGAGTCTCGCAACCGTGGACTGTTCTGTTTGGTTAACGGTTGCTTTCATTTTCGATCGCTGCGTCGCCATCTACTGTCAGAAGCTGCGGAACCGATATTGCACCGAGAGAACAACGACTGTGGTGGTAGCAACAGTGAGTGCAGCGTGTTGTGCCCAGGCCATTCCGTTTTACTTTGCAGTGGAAGATGTCGCGGTGTCCCCGTACCTGAATACGTCACGTTACCATAGTGGAAAGCCTACCAGGCATTTGAAAGCGTTACAGCACCATTACTACCAATCTGTTTAATTCTGCTCTTCAGCGCTTCCAACGTCAAACATATTATAGCGGCAAATAGAGTTCGCCGGCTACTTCGGAATAGCAGCGTAAATCCAGAGGTGGCAAGCAGAAGAAAGTCAATGATTCTGTTATTCGCTCTGTCGGCGAACCTTATATCATGTTGGATGCTGATGTCGTATTTTTTATGAATGGTCAAGTCGAAAACTAGTTCTATACAGACAGATATTTCAGCAAACCGGCCTATATCCTGCGGGTATGTAGGTTTATGTTGTCTTATCTCAGTACCTGAACCCAACACGTGTATCTATGGACTGACACAGGGAAAATTCTGGGAGGAGCTGAATAATGGAGTGACATGCCTAGTAGTAGCAATGGTGGAGTCTTGCAAATAAAATGCAAGCAAAATTATTCCTTTGTGTAACTTCAAAACAATTATTTGGAAGAGTATTTGATTTGATTTATAAGCGACGGCTGTTTCCGACTCACTCTATACAACCGTTCAGCGGGGATCAGGCACCAGGGATTAACTTAGTTTTATCTTCACAGAAAAGTTATTATTAATCCATCTATTATTGCTGATTACAAAGTAGCTAAACATTTGAACCGAATTCAATCTGATTCGTTCTGTAATCACACTGGTGCACAGTATTAAAACATTATAATATATAAAAATAAATCAATTATAAATCGAAAATTACCGTTTCTGCCTCTGATTTTCGACATTTTGGAGTAGCTTATTATCACTGAATGTCAGCATCGGTCCAAAACTTCAGTATAATAGTTGTAGAATGATTGGATTATTTAATTCTTACAGGAACATGTACGCTCCAGAACGGTAGGGAATAGCAAAGTAAGGATAGTTCCTTTATACTTACCAGTCACGAATATGAGGTGATCAGCTGGGACTTGATCAAAGCACTTAGATAACTTTACGCCTTTGATGTCAATTAATGCGCACTACTAGCATGTTCTTATGCGTTGGTAATAAAAGCTAGAAATATGCTCATCTAAAAATGCATCAGACCTTTAGCTACAGGAGCAAAATTAGGACATTTTACCATCGAGTTTGC
This sequence comes from Hemitrygon akajei, assembly GCF_048418815.1. Taxonomy (NCBI): domain Eukaryota; kingdom Metazoa; phylum Chordata; class Chondrichthyes; order Myliobatiformes; family Dasyatidae; genus Hemitrygon; species Hemitrygon akajei. Next base: position 20,956,389 of record NC_133151.1, read on the forward strand.
TGTGCCGCTTCATCATGGCTGATCCAATTTTCCTCTCAGCCCCCAAGTCCTGCCTTCTCTCCGTAATAGTCATGCCCTAACAAACAATGATTTTTAATATAATGTATTTAAATCTCTGCCTTAAATAAACAAAAGACGGCCTTCATTGCTGCCTGTGACAAGAAATTCCTCCGCAAATCTGTTATATAAGGACGCTCAAACAACACACACAAAATGCTGGTGAAACACAGCAGGCCAGGCAGCACCTATAAGGAGAAATACTGTTGACGTTTCAGGGTGACATCGCTTCCACCAGCATTTTGCGTGTGTGTTGTCTGAATTTCCAGCATCTGCAGATTTCCTCGTGTTTGCTCTATAAGGACGCTGCTGTCTTCTCAGGCTGTGTCTTCTGGTCTGAGACCCTCCCAACACAGCAAACATCCTTTTCATAGCCACTCTATATGGCTTTCCATCAGTCGTTAGGTTTCGAGGATATCACCATTCATTCTTCTAAATGACCGTAAATACAGCTCCAAAACCATAAATCACTATTCATAAGGCGAGCGTTTCAAAACTGGAATTATTTTCGTGAACTTCCTTTGAATCATCTGCTGTTTCAGCATATCCTGTTTGATGTAAAGGAGCCAGCACTGCTCAAAATACTCCAATGACGCCTCACCAGCGCTTTATAAAACGTTAACATTGTATGGTTGATTTTATATTGTGTTCCTATTGAAACAAATACTGCCATCGCATTTTCCTTGCTTATGGCAATCTCAACCAACAAACTAATCTTCAGGGAATCCTGCACAAGGACTCCCAATTCCATTGCTCCTCACATTTCTGTACTTTCTCTCCATTTTGAAAATAGTCACCTCTTTCAAATCTTCTACGAAACTGCACGACTATGCAATTCCTGACACTGTATTCCATCTGCAATTTATTTGCCCATTCCTCTAATTTAATCCCAACAGCAGCCTCTCTACTCGTGAAAATTAGGTGTCCCTCTATATATTGTTATATCGTCTACAGTCTTTGCAACAATGCCGTAAAACCCCTCACTCAGGTAAGTCTTTCAAATATACCGTAAACATTCTCGGTCTAAAGAAAGACCCCTATAGAACACAGCTAGTCACCTGCAGCGGACCCGATAAAGCTCCTTTTATTCCCAATCGTTGCTACCTGTACATCTGCCACTGCTTTATCCATCTTGTTCTTGAATACGCAGCCTCAGAGTTATTAATCAGTCTCATGTGTGTAAATACTGGTGAATTCTGGTGAATTCGAAAAAAAATATCTGGCAAGATTCTCCCTTTATGAAAATACTGACTACGGCCTACATTACAATGCGCCGCCAAGTTTCCTGGGCATGATCTTTAAGAACAGACTCCACAATCTTCCCAACCATTGAGGTTAGACTAACAGAACTGCAGTTTCATTACTTCGGGCTCTCTTCCTGCTTGAAATGTCCAAAGACATTTGCAATTTGTAAGTCTTCCAGAACAATTCCAATATTCTAGTTCATCTTGACAGATCATTACTACTGTCTCTACGATCTCTTCAGCCATCGCCTGTAAAACCCTGGGGTGCTGAACATCTGCGCCAGGTGAGCTACCTACATTCGAAATTCTGTTATGTTGTCTGGAAAAAAAAAAGATAACAGAAGACTAAGTAAGAAACCACCGTGACAATGTGGAATGGAACTTATATTAGGAACACGAATCCATTGGGAAGGGGCGATCTGCAGCATGGATATTGGGTGCAAGTTGAATAGGGGGTTAACATTGGCATGTGGCAAAGGTAATGTCGCAGTAGTTATGGGGGATTTCAACATGCGGGTGAACTGGCAGATTCATGTTGGTGCTGGACCCCAGGATAGGGAGTTTGTAGAGTGCCTACGGGATGCGTTCTTGGAACAGCTTGTACGAGAGGCGACCAGGGACAAGGCTATTCTGGATTTAGTGTTGTGTAATGAACAGGATTTGATAAGCGATCTTGAAGTAAAGGAGCCATTAGGAGGTAGTGACCATAATATGATAAGTTTTTATCTGCAATTTGAGAAGGATAAGGGCAGATCGGAGGTGTCATTGTTGCAGTTGAACAAAGGAGACTCTGGAGCCATGAGGGAGGAGCTGGCCAAAGTTAAATGGACGGATATCCTAGCAGAAAAGGCAGTGGAACAGAAATGGCAGGTATTCTTGGGAATAATGCACAGGGTGCAAAATCAGTTCATCCCCCGGAGAAGGAAGGATTCAAAGGGGGGAAAAGGGCCACAGTTATTGACAAAGGAGGTCAGAGATCGCATAGCATTAAAAATAAAGTATTACAGAGCTAAGGTGAGTGGGAAGACAGATGATTGGGAATTTTTTAAGGAACAACAGAACTTAACTAAAAAGGCAATACGGGGAGAAAAAATGAGGTACGAACGCAAGCTAGCCAGGAATATAAAGGAGGATAGCAAAAGCTTTTTTAGGTATGTGAAGAGAAAGAAGATATTTAAGAACAATTTTGGGACCTTGAAGAATGAATTGGGTGAAATTGTTATGGGAAACAGTGAAATGACCGAAGAATTTAATAAGTACTTTAGATCTGTCTTCACTAAGGAAGACACAAAATAATCTCCCAGATGAATGGAAGGGCCAAGAACATAGGGTAACAGAGGAAATGAAACATTAGGAAGGAAACGGTGATGAGTAGACTGATGGGACTGAAGGCTAACAAATCCCCAGGTCCAGATGGTCTGCATCCGAGGGTACTAAAGGAGGTGGCTCTGGAAATTGCGGATGCATTATTAATCATTTTCCAATGTTCCTTGGATACAGGATCAGTTCCTGAGGATTGGAGAATGGCTAATGTTATCCCACTTTTTAAGAAAGGAGGGAGGGAGAAAACAGAGAACTATCGACCTGTCAGCCAAACATCAGTAGTGGGGATGATGCTAGAGTTCATTATTAAAGATGAAATAGTGGCATATCTAGATATCTGTGATAGCATTGGGCCGGGCCAGCATGGATTTACCAAGGGTAAATCATGCTTGACTAATCTATTGGAGTTTTCCGAGGATGTAACCAGGAAGTAAGACAAGGGAGATCCAGTGGATGTAGTGTACCTCGATTTTCAGAAGGCATTTGATAAGGTCCCACATAGGAGATTGGTGGGTAATATCAAAACTCATGGCATTGGGGGGAACATATTGACATGGATAGAAAACTGGTTGGCAGATAGAAAGCAAAGGGTAGCGGTGAATGGGTGTTTCTCGGAATGGCAGGTGGTGACTAGTGGGGTGCCACAGGGCTCGGTAGTGGGACCACAGCTGTTTACGATTTACATCAACGATTTAGATGAAGGCATTTAGAATAACATTAGCAAGTTTGCTGATGATACTAAGCTGGGTGGCAGTGTGACATGTGATGAGGATGTTAGGAGTATTCAGGATGACTTGGATAGGCTGGGTGAGTGGGCAGATACCTGGTAGATAACGTTTAATGTGAATAAGTGTGAAGTTATCCACTTTGGGAGTAAGAACAGGAAGGCAGATTATTATCTGAACGGTGTGAAGGGAGAAATACAAAGAGATCTAAGAGTTCTTGTTCATCAGTCACTGAAGGTGGATGAGCAAGTGCAGCAGACAGTGAAGGCTAATGGAATGTTGGCCTTTATTACAAAGGGAATTGAGTACAAGAGCAAGTAAATCCTTTTGCATTTGTACAGGGCCCTGGTGAGACCACACCTGGAGTATTGTGTACAGTTTTGCTCTCCAGGGTTAAGGAAGGACATCCTGGCAGTAGAGGAAGTGCAGCGTAGATTCACAAGGTTAATTCCTGGGATGTCCGGACTGTCTTACGCAGAGAGGTTAGAGAGACTGGGCTTGTACACGCTGGAATTAAGGAGATTGAGACGTGATCTGATTGCAACATGTGTTTATTAAGGGATTGGACAATATAGAGGCAGGAAATATGTTCCAGATGCTGGGAGAGTCCAGTACTAGAGGGCATGGTTTTAGAATAAGGGGTAGGTCATTTAGGACAGAGTTAAGGATAAACTTCTTCTCCCAGAGAGTTGTGGGCGTGTGGACTGCACTGCCTCTGAAGGCAATGGAGGCAAATTCTCTGGATGCTTTCAAGAAGGAGCTAGATATATACCTTATGGATAGGGGAATCAAGGGATATGGGGACAAGGCAGGAACCGGGTATTGATAGTAGATGATCAGCCATGAACTCAGAATGGCGGTGCAGACTCGAAGGGCAGAATGGTCTACTTCTGCACCTATTGTCTATTGTCTATTGTTAATCGGATGCTTGGCGGGGGGGGGGGGGGGCTCATAGGATCATCTCAATGTTTGTTGATTCACTGAAACCGACGCTTATTGATCAAACACTTCTTTCTCTGTGAACGGAAAATTTCCTCCTTGATCAAGAACTGGCTAGAGGACGCGCCCCCATTCTGGTCTTAATTTCTGATAGTGAGAAGAACATTCATCAACAAGTTTGATTGCGAGAGTAACTGATGCAGGAAACTATTTTTTTGTCATGGACGGAGGCCGTTTGTTGTTGATACTAACCTCGCTCTGAATACTTCTTCAAAAAATGGAAGACCTTTCCTCTACCATTGATGTTGCACTCACTCACTTCTCCTCAACTTCACGACCATCTGTCCTCAACATATCTCCCCGCCTCCTTAACATGGATACAGTACCACATGTCCTTACCTACAACTACGTGAGCCTTCACATCCAGCATTTCATTCTCCAGAGCTTACGCCGTTTTCAACAGGACCCTACACCAATTTCATCTTTTCCTCTTTTAATCTTCTACCCACCTGCGCTTCTGCAGGAACTTCCCTCTCCGTGGTTAATTCGATGGGTCGGCCCTACGCCGATTTCCTTCCCAGCATTTATCCTTACAAGCAGAAGAAATACTATTCGTGCCCATTAACGCCACCCTCAGGCCTCAAAACAGTCCTGCCAGCAGAGGCATCATTTCATCCGCGAATTAGCTGTGGTCACCTACTGTATCCGGTAGTCCCGATGCATCCCGTTGCCGTACGTCTGTTTGGGCATCAAATTGCTGAGCACCCTCGCTCCATTGTAAAAATGGAGGATTTCCCGAAGTTCGTCCAGGTTAATTCCATTAACCATTTTCATTTGACATGTCACTGCATCCTTATACTAGGAGCAGCACCTTATATTACCGATGAATAGTCTTCACCCTAGCAGGATTAACATTGATTTCCTAACCCGGTATTTCTTTTCACTCTCCTTCTCCTTCTCTTTTTTTTATTCCCCATTCTGAATTCCGTCTGCTTCATCACTTTTCGTCGTCTGCCTCTCTAGTCTCCACCTCCTTCCCGTTCTTCCATGGACTACGCCCCACTGCTATTGGAGTACTCTGTTATCAACCCTTTCTCTTTTTCACCTCGTGGCTCCCAGCTTCTCACTGTACCCCACTTTGCAATCCCCTCAGCTGACTTTACTTACCAACTTCTAGCATATACTCATTTCCCTCTACACTCCTTCAACATCCGGCCTCTTCCCGCTTCCTTTCCAGTCCTGATGAAGGGACTCCAACAGAAACGCCGACTCATTTTTAACATCCAAAGAGGCTACCAAACCAGCATTTTGTGTGTATTTTTCAGATAATTGTATCAGAAATGCCGATCCTTGCCCGTCATCCACCTGTCATTTATGTTCAATTGTTTTTATAAAACCATAACAACATAAAACATTGGAGCAAAATGAGGTCATTTGGCCGATCGAGACTGCTCCGCCATTAAATCATGGCTGATTCTCTCTACTTCCCCTTATCAGCCCGCTCCCGGGCCTACTCCCCATAACCTTTGATGCCGTGTCTAATCAAGAAGATATCAATATCCGATTTAAATATTCCTAACGGACCTGTTTCTATAGGTGCTATTGATAACAAATTCACCAACTTTATCATTTTTTGGCTGAAGAAATTTCTCAGCAGATCTGTTTTACAAGAAGATCTGTCAACGTGTAACTGTGCACTCTTGTGCTAGCCTCCCGCCTGATGCGAAACATACCTTTCACAGCGACTCTCGCTGGGCTTCTCAACATTCGAAAGTTTTTCCAGGGATCCCACCACATCCTTCTAAATTCCGGCGATTACCGGCCCAGAAATATCAAACTTTACTCATATAATAGCATTTTTATTCATGGTATCTTCCTTATGATCCTCCTCTGAGTCCTCTCGAATGTCATCACGTCCTTTGTGCGATAAGCAGCACAGAACTGTTCGCAATAGCCACAGAGAAGCTACAGCAGTGTCTTATAAAGCTGCAGTTTCGAGTGTCAGCTCTTATATGATGGATCTCTTGAAATGATTGCTAACATTTCGCTTGTCTTCCTGTTTCCGGACTCAACCAGCGTAAAACATTTAGGGGGTTTGCACAAAAACTTCGAAGGCCCTTTGCATCACTGAATCTTGGATTACGTCTCCGTTTAGGGAATAGTCTGCACGTTTATTTCATCTACCAAAGTGCATGACCACACATTTTACAAAATTGTATTTCATTTGCCACTTTCCTGCCCTGTCTCCGAATGTGACCCAGTCCCTCTACAGCCTTCCTATTTCCTCAACACTACTACCGATCTTTGTGTCCAGATAGTGTCCCTGATAACTGCACCCTTAGGAAAGCGCAGCCAACTACTGCTCATGAAAGCCTGGAAAAAGGACCTGGAGCTGGAGTTGGATGAAATAAGGTCATTCCGGAGGCAGAATAATTGATATATACGAGTTCTGAGCAGGTGTTTATTCGCAGAGTGCAGAATTCTGGGAGTAGGTGGGTGAACACCGGAAGAATTGAAGCGAGAAAGATGCCAATGCGGGATCCTCCTGTGACCATTGCCCTCAGCAACAGATATATGCTGACAGGGATAACCTGCCTGGGCAAGGCAGCAGCAACCACAGTAAAAGCACTGAGGTCGGCTCTGACCTACAGAAGAGTAGGCTATAGTCAGGCGCAGCAAAAGCTCGACAGATATGGGGACAGGTAGGAGATTCTGCGGCAGTGTGTTGCCTCCCGGTTGCTAGGGTCCGGTATGTCTCTGAGAGGTTGCAGAATGTTCTTTAAGGGTCCAGTGATTAGTCGGAGGTCGCCAAACGTGTTGGGACCAATGACATCCTCGCAGTATATTTAGGGAATTTGGAAAGAAGTTGAAGGGCATGACCTTTAAGGGAGTAATCTCCAGTTGCCCCGAGCTTGGGAAGGTCCGAACAGGAAGATAGTGGAGAGATATGACTGACAATGGCATGAGATGATGTAGGGTGCAAAGTTTCAAATAATGGGATCAATTGATTTTTTTATGGGGAATGGGTGAACTGTGCAAGTGCGGCGGTTTGCACATGAACTGCACGGCATCCTATATCCTGGGAGAAAGGTTCGCTACTGCTATTGGAGAGGTTTTAATTAGATTTGTATTGAGGTGGGAACCGAAGTAAAGAGGCAGAGAATGAGGCGGTCGGAGCACAAGCAGAGAGAACTAGTAGGGAATTTGTGATGAAGGTCAAACAGATGATGGAGCAAAGATGCAATCGGCAAGATAGTTTAAGATTTTTCTATTTTCATGTAAAGGGTATCATAATCAAAGAGTGTGAACTTAGAGCCGATGAACAAGTTGGATTAATCCGTGGATCCTCGACATTGTGACATTACATAAACTTGGATGTCTCAGCGGCAGGAATGGCGCTGGAGTTTTGAAAATGGACAGGGAGTGAGGCTAAAGAACTGCGAGCGTGACATTGCTAATCAAGGATAGCATCACGGCTGCAGAAAATGAGGAAGTCGGGGAGGGATTATTTACTGAGTCATTGTGGGTGGAAATCAGAAACACGAAGTGGACAATAACTCTACTGGGTGTTCTTTTGTAGACTACCCAGTATGAACAGAGACGTTGAGGAGCAGATAAGGAGGTAGATTCTGGAATGGTGAATAATAATTGGGTTGTTGTGAAGGGTTCTTTTTACTTTCTTAGGATTGACTGACATCTCCTTGGAGCGAAGCGTTTAGATGGGATTGAATTTGTTAGGTGTGTTCTGAAGATTTCCTGACGCATATGTAGATGAGCCAACTAGAGTAGATATTAAATGTAATTCTCTATAACTTAATGCTTCAATTTTGCATGGGGATATGATTGTGGTGCTCGCTACTGTTATGTATTATAATGTAATATTAACCGATGCATACATTACAACGTTATTCTATTGTTAACAGAGCTATATGCTAGAAAAACTTAAATATTCTTATAAAGCGCGCAGACAGGAAAGTATTGCTGGAGCTCAGTAGGCAGGCTGCATCCATGGAGAGTAATAATTATTCGACTTTTCGCGGCGAAACCCTTATGACGACTTCATCAGGACAGGTTGCAAAGATACCGCTTCACGTCAATGCACAGAATGCCCTTCGCGTTCACCGCTGAGTACATTTACAGTGATATCTGTCACTGAGTTGCGCAGTGCTGCACAATTCATTTCCTAGTAGCGTGACTGTTTACTGTTTGGACCAGGAGTTTCGACACCTAACTGGTATTCATTAAATCCCGAATAATCCTTAGCTTTTGCCTCTCTCTCGACGTAAAGTTAATGCATCCTCTGCTGTCATCACAACGTGAGGGCATTTAAAACATATCGTCGCTATCTGATCTACGCTGTTTAGGTTTAAGTGGAAATCAATGCATAAGCTGTGCAGTGTTATTCAGTGAAATGGCAATATCATTCACGTCGTTTTATAATTTAATTAAATTACATAAAACGTGGCCAATCCCGATCCTGAATATTTCACATGATTTACGTTGAAAACTGCCTTTTGATGTTCAATGAACAAGCGTGACTCTTTCTCTTGGGTCCTCCCTAACGGTGAAGAAAAGGCAGGTATATACATGATACATGATGTTTAACAGTAGCCTGTCCAACCAAGAATACGTTGCTCCACGAAACTGCATCTGCGGCCATTACTCAATTATATATATATAGTTTCTTTTTATTTCCAGTTCGTCCGTCTGCTGAAAGGAGGAGTATAATACGTGTCCGATTGTAATAACTTTCCAGTTCATTTGCTGATTCCTTTCTCATGCTGCTTCTTATTAGCGAACAAACTATTTCTCAACGTGTTGTAAATAACGTCCATATGACCATTAGACATCGGAGCGATATTAGGCTATTCAGCCCATCGTGTCTGCTCCGCATTGAATCATGGCGGATCCCCAATCCCACTCAGCCCTATACACCAGCCTTCTCGCCACATCATCTTATGCCTGACCCATCAGGAAACGACCAGCTTCTGCCTTAAATAAAGCACATCCTCTGGATGCTTAAACCTTTTCAAACAAAACCAGACCGCGCTAGCCATGCCCCACGATGAATGTTTCCTCCGAATGTGGCCGATGAGAAATCCTTTCTTTTTGTTCGCCCCGCAGTGACGGGCACCTGACGAAAATAAACTAACAGCTCCCTGGACCTTTTTAAAAAAAAAAATCATCCCATGTTAGCAACTAACGATTCCTCGAGCTGATTTCAGACCATCGTGGGCTCTTTTTAATCCTCTCGCGTCGTCACCAACATAGGATCTCTCCCGCTGTTTGCAGCCCGTTGGGAAGAAGCTGAAAGCCCCCAAGCACTTTATGATTCACGTGCCGTTTTATCAACAAAGGACTGCTCGGCAGTTACGGTGAAGTAGGTTTACGCCACATTTGTCTTTCTTAGTTAATAGATTAGTCTTGGAACATTGACTGTATATGCTTCTCTATAGTTGCTGCCTGAACTGCTGAGATTCTCCAGCATCATATATGGGTTCCTGGTGATTTACAGCATCGTTGATAATAAATTTACTTTGAACTTCAATTAACAGAATCTCTTGTTCAAAAATCAAGTTCAAAGTTAAAAATGTTTTGTTTTGTAACTGGGTAATACACCATATCCAACGCTGAGATCCATTTTCTTGTCAGCGTTCACCGTAGAACTAAGAAATACAAAATCAATGAAAAATTGCACACAAAGTCTGTCAGACAACCAATGTGGAAGAAAAAAGAAAATCTGTGCTAATACTTCAAAAACTAAGCAGTGGACGTGGTGGAGTGGAACGTAAGATCCCTGTACCTCCTTCCCGATGGCAACAGTGAGAGTATAACATGGCCTAGATCGCGGCGATTTGCCTTATTTTTATGTCTTATAAGATGAATGACTGAGTTCAGGAGTTGGGCGAAATGTTGCAAATTTATAAAGTTCCGGTTCGAACACATCTGGAGAATTGCATTCAGTTTGGTGGTGCCATTACAGGGAGGATGTTGAGGTTGGGGAAGGGTAGAGCAGAGGTTCACCAGGATGCTGCCTGGATTACAGTAGATGTAAAGTGGAAGTTTCCTGCAGTAGGGTGCTCAATAACCACTGGACACAGCTCGAGGATACAAGCAAAACATAATTTATTTCCTGTAGTCCAGCACAACTTTCTGGGTGGAGTAGTCTGTTGCTGCCTTCTATGTTGCAAGTTTTATGATCTCTGCTCTATGTAATATGTTCTATACTATCTGTTCTATGATCTATATCCTGCGTTCTATGTTCTTTGCTCTCTGAGCACTGATTCATGTTCTTTGTTTTAATGACAGAATCAGAAACATACAGGATGTATGAAATGTAGTCGTTTGGGGTTTGAATTCCACAGACACTTTACCAGCAGTAAACAGACCTGAATTAAGACGGCAGGCTTGGGAAAGGTTATTATTTGTCTTTCTAAAGGTCTTGCAAAAAGATGGAACAGGACTTTATTCCTCTCCATTGATGCGACCTGACATGCCTGAGTTACTTCGGAATTTCGTTTGTGCTACGCTGAATTTCCAGCATTTGCAGCATTTCTTCGGATGAGCATAGGCTGACAGGCTATCCGTCCTCCTATTGCTAGGTGAGGATCTGTGATTTCAACAGGCGGTTCTCCTCAAGATGATGGAACACGTTCTGCTGCTAGTGTTGGTGCTTCGAGGTGAGGTGGGTGGTGGTTGGCCTTACCTGTGCACGCTGAATGCAAATATCCGTCCCCAGAGACAGGGAACACTACAAAGGAGCTCACTCCTTCCTGGGGGTCTACTGGTGTTGATACGCCTCCCTCCCCCATCTTTCACCCTGGGGTACTTGACAGAGATGTTGCTTACCACCTAAGTCAAAGCCTGGTGAAGTTCAGGGAAATCGAGTTGTGCCGGGGCGGGAATAACAACAAGAGGAAGGTCCAACTGAGAGAGTTGGCGGGTTATCCTTTATTGCAGAGTATATGCAGTTCATAAATCGTGAATATTTTATCCATTGTCTGGGAAAGAATGAATTTGTATTGGAGAGCGATCAGCGGAGGTCCGCAACAATGATCCCAAGAATAAAGAGGCTAACCCGCTAGGAGAGTGTGGGTCGGTGCCTGTTCTCGCCAAGGTTTATAAGAATGATGTTGGATCTCATTGATACTTATCAAATATTCAAAATCATAGACTGGAGATTCTAAGCTTAAGAGAGGCGTGGATGAAATAGACAGTTGGTGTTTTTTTTTAACCGAGTAAAAATATTAAATACCAAAGGGTATATAGTTAAGGTGTGTGGGGATAAGTTGAAAGGATATCTATGGGGCTCTAAGCAGGCAGATATGGGGTCATGTGCAGGCAGATATGTTAACGGCGTTTAAAGAGTGTGTCAGAGCAACGAATGAATGTGTAGGGAATGGAGGGATACGGATGTTTTGAAGGCAAAAGGAAGTACAGTATTCAATTGAATCAAGGACAGTGGAAGCAGGTGGCCAAATTGCCTTTCCTCTTGCCATGAGGAAGGGAATGAAGATTGTCATTTTTTGAAGGGACTGTGTTGTCCATTATGTGAGCTAAATTCGCTTGGCATGATCAATGTTATAAAGTCGACTCAATTAAGATACAGGTAATCTGCTGAACTAGGGATCATTTCCAAATATGATCTTATTTGTGAGGTGTTCTTCGGTTGAATGTAACATGCAGTTTTGTGACTGTTGGGGTCCGTATTTGCCCTGTGTGATTTAAGATGTTTGGAAAATTAAGAACAAAGAGCCATAAATTACCGATTGTCCTATGCTGGGAAGACCGCGATAAATGGACCCTGGCTTGGAGCAGAATCAAGCAAAAGCTGATAAAACTCAGGCACATGACTTGCATCCAATGACACTGTAATGCAATATTTGAATTGGTAAGAAATGAATATAAAAGTATGCTGACACTTATGACTCTCCAGAGGATCACCATCGTACCTGAGGTGCTCCGCAGACGTGGAAATTTCAAAATGGAGAACGAGAAACACGTGATCAAGAGCAAAGATTCCTGTTAACTGTGTTTTTTTTTTACCCCTTTCTATCATTTAACTGTTCATCGAAGGTAGGGATACAGGTGTGCACACATATATATAGTTGCCGAAGTTAACGAGTTCTTCTGTTGAAATCGTAAGTACTTGGCGGGAATGACAAATTTTCTCCGTGGCTGCCTATTCTTTACTACAAGGACTGATTATTGGACTATATTTAGCTCAGTTGGGCATTTAATTACTAGTATCTTTAGTTTGACACAACACTATTGTGCGAAGACTCTGTTCCAGTCCTGTATTGTTCTTTGCATTATTATACATATTTTATGCTCTATATTGGAACGTGGCCCCAGCGGACTTCCTTTCGGCTTTCCGCGACCTCGTCTCTACCTTCCATTCAATGCTACATGTTGACCTCTAGCTCTAGTTCCCAACCCCACCCGCCCACCACACCTCCGCATACCGCATGATAAAACTCTGAAGGATAGCTCCAGCAAAATTCCCTGTCAGAATATTCGGTACCCTTCTGCAACCTTTCGGTACAGGCGTAAACTATCCTCCTTGCACTAGTCCCACCCATCCTGGATGAGAGCCCCATCATATCTGTACCTGATGCCCTCCCTCCTGCCCCAGATTTTTTGCCACACATTTAATTGAACGACCATCCAATCTTCTTCCTCGCTCGCATTTTATGGCGGATTGAATCCTGAGATCTCCACCCCAGAGTTCCTACTTCTTAACTTTCTGCCCAACTCCCGAAATTCTCTTTACAGTCTCTTTACTCACCCCTTTCCACAGATACTCCTGTTTGTGTCCCCTGGCTAAAGCGTTTGGGACATTTTATTCATATCCTGCCATCTCCTCTATATTCACCTGCTTAACTAATAGTCACTTTGGAATGAAAATTATGTTAACATTCATTCAGTGATCATTTTTGATTCAGCTCTGGGTATTTACATAAGCGTTCTCAAACAAAGAAGACATTGCAAACGTGTTCAAACAAAACACTTTATTAGAACGCGTGCAATTCTAATACAGAAAAAAATGTCCTCATTAGTAGCAGTGCAGCAATCAAAATAATACTGATCATTCAGTAGCAATACGAGCTCAATTTTCGAGGAGGCTACAGGTCAGACAATTTCACGCAACCTGCTCTCTATCTTTCTCTCACTGCCTCTCACTCCTTCTCACTCTCCCCTTCGCCGTGTCTCCTTCTCTCGCTCTCCTTAACACTCACCCTCCTTGTGTCTTTTCCCTCGCGCTATCTTCCTCGCGCTCACTCTCGCGTAATCTCCTTGGCGCCTTCTCTCTCCCGCCCTCTCCCTTACGCACCTTCCCTCACGCGCTCGTCCTCGCCCTCGCGCAATTTCCCTCGCGGCCTCTTTCTCGCTATGTCGCATTCGCTTTCCCTCCTTCGCGCCCTCAAACCTCGTATTTACTCCTTTGTTATGTCTCCTTCGCTCTCACTATCTCCTCTCTCCCTGTCTTTCTCTCACTGTTTCTCTCGCTCTTTCTCTCCCATTCTCCCTCACAATGCCTCATTCTCTCTTTACCCCTGGCGATGTCGCAGGGCTCTCTCCGCCTCACGATATCTCCTTCTATCGTTTTCCGTCGCGTTCGCCTTCGCACGCCCCCTCTCAGTCGACCGGTCTCACGTGTCATTTCCCTGGCGCCCTGTATTTCGAGAAGCTGCAAATTTTCTCGTGTTTGTTTCATAACTCTGTTCATCACAATGTTTCTAATGTGATGGGGTATAGAATAGGGAACAGGAAGACAACTGAATTGTGACACTTTACAACATTTATTTCTATCTTTTCATTAGTTTCAAAATCGGATTCAATGGGTATTTCAACGCATTCATTAGTTCTGCTCGGAATTTGCTCTGAGTCAGGGCGTATATACACGTGTTGGTGCAGGAACTGAGAATCTGCAGCATTGTTGATGCCTGTTGTGTGATGTAACGGGGATCCGTGACAGAATAAACAAAACTCATTGAAATGCGTCTATAGATATAAAATACCACCTCTGTTCCATACAACAGTATGAAACTACCGGTTATGCTGAAGAGAAAAACGATGGATTTGCGTCGGTTCTCCATCTCCCGGTCCTTGTCGTTCTCTCCACTCTTTTGTCCCCGGAGCCCCCTGCGGGCTCTACTGGCCACTAGAATCCGCCTGACAGTCAGAACATTGAAAAACAGAATTAGAATGAACGGGACACAAGGCACGAAAATAAGGTCAAACATCTCAAATGCCACCCATGGGGGTGCGTTTATGAAGCTCGGTGTAAGAACACAACCCCAGGGAACACCATCAATTATTTCTCCAGGCTCGTACACAAAGCCCCAGGGGACAGTCTCCAAACAGGCCAGCACACTCACTGTCCCGATAACCACAGCCGCCGTTCTCTCGGTGCAATATTTTGTTTTCAGCTTCTCACAGCAAATAACCACAAATCGATCGACGGTGAATGCGACAGTCAGCCAGACTGAGGCCGCAGTGCTCGCAAACATCAGCCATAGATCGAGTCTGCACACAGGAGTGATTCGCAAGAATGATCGGGGGAAATAAATCAGAGCAGTCATCCTCAGCAGCGGTTCCGAGATAACGACCAGGAGATCGGCCGCTGCCATTCCCATCAAGTAGAAACTGATGCATTTGGAGAGACCGCAGTTTCCCCGGGACAGGATCACAATGGCCACCAAGTTCGCTGGAAGAGAGACAGGGAGCAGCAAGTTGAGAAAATACTGAGCAGAAGCCAATGCAGCAGTTTGGGGGGATCCTGTAATATTTCGACTTTATTGTTGCATTTAGAGCTTGGAGGGTCGAGGGAGGGTGCAAAGCTTTTGGAGACATGAGGAGTTTAACCGTAAAATAAAGTCAATATCAGAATCAGAATCAGACTTTAATCTCCAAGTACCGATGCACATACAAGGAATTTACTTCCGGCAGATGTTGTCTCTCTGCTCATAACAATAATAATGATAAATATAAATGAAAATATAAATTATACATACAGGTAGTGCAATCCAAGTAATAGTTAGCCGACAGTTAACCGGCAGTTAACTGTTCAGCAAAGTGACCGCAGTAGGGAAAAAACTTCTCCAGTGCCTATTAGTCTTAGTCTGGAGGGATCTGAAGCGCCTACCAGACGGAAGCAGATCAAACAGTCCATGCGCAGGATGGGCGGAGTCCTTTATGATGTTCCCTGCCCTCTTCTTCAACCTGGAAGAGTACAGGTCCACAATAGAGGGCAGGGAGTCTCCCATGATGCGAATACAGATTCCTTACTAATGACCGAACTGTGAAGTAGCAACGGAGACCTAAAACTGGGTAACTAGCTCCTCAGAGTCAATACTGGATGGAACATTGTCTTCCGGCGCCAGTCGTGTTTCCGCTGGATGAAATTAATAAACCCGGCGCTGATGGTGGGATTCTTCCATAAGACGATCATTAACTTACTTCGGGGATCCCTGCCATCGGCAGGACAGCCGAAGAGCGAGATCAAAAAACAGGAAATACTGCAATCCCTCATCCCGTCTAAAGAAAATATGTGGTAAAAAAAAGTTAAAATTATCGCTTCTCGAAACCGTTCTCTGAGAGACCCCTGACACAAGGGTTAACTGGTTTCTCTTTCCATACAAGCTGTTTGGGGCTTAGTGTATCCAGCAATCCCGAGTTTGTTTCCTTTTCCAGCATTTGCTACCTCACTGACCTTGCAACAGATCTTTCTCTGATTCCGAATGATAAAGCGCAGTCTGTCACAACCGCACAGACGTATACATAATGGAATACATTTCATTGTATTGATAACTATGAACCACCACGTCGCTTCTGATAATCTGCTCAGCAAGTATGTCATCGTGTTGTCCATCAACTGCTTGATATTCACTCATATCGCACACATGTATTAAACAGCAATAGTACCGTGCTACAATGCAACAGTGTCAGATGTAGATACAATGAAATACATTTTACATTATTGATAACTATGAAGCACCACGTCGATTTCTGAGGTCCATCAACTGCTTTGTATTCAGTCCTATCGCAGACATGTAATAAATATTCACAACAGTTTCCTTCTACAACAGGGAAATCCTTGCATTTGCTAAAGTGTTACCACCAGTCGATAGTTCGTTTTTTGCACTTCACACAGACAATCGCTCACAAACAAATGCAGACAATCAATTGGTAATATCTCCGCGGGCTGTGTAAACACAATACTTGGAAATGCAGTGTAGCAGCTTCAAGATCAAAAGAACAGAGACCCGCACTTCCCATTATTGATCACAATCCGCGGGGAGAACGCTGCGTTACCCGCTCAGTTCCACAGATGTTGGCGGATTCGCTGAGTTCCTGCAGTAGTTTGTTTTGAGATCCATGTCCCAGAATCCAAAGTCCGGGTGTTTTTATTCCCATCTTGAAATACAGAATACTGGGACTGGAAGGTGACAGTGGAAACCAGCGACAGAAACTATCACAACATTGGAATTAAACATCATTTTCCACCAACGGCAACGGACACTGCGGCTTACCAGGAATTCCAAAGGCTGAAATAAAAGGGTAATAAATTTCTCGTATCCGCCAGATGACTGGATACACCATTTCACTGAGTATCTGTGATTTCTGTTGCTCCTGAATTCACAGCTCCAGCAGCCACTGAGCTGATGTTTCACAACAATCCTGATTTATATCGAGGATCAGTCTCCAGAGATAGAATTATACACCTTACAAACCTTCTCAGTTACAGTTGCTTGAACAAACACTTTTGTTAAAAAGAATATTATCTCTGATGTATATATTGGGCCGATTGAAGACTAATATATCAAAAGTACTGGGCATTACGTCAGCAGTGAGTCTGGTGGAAATAAGGCCGGAAGCTTAGATTACAAAGACTGGGATTCGTCACGGAACTGCTACGTTTACATATTTCATTTTTGTGGCCCAATTATCCATCTTTCAACGAAGACCAGCGACTCTGTCAGACTCCTACCTTCTGCCCCTGCAGCTTCCTAATGTGATCTGTCCTTCAGTTTCTACGCGGTCGCGAGCGTGCGCTTGTGCACGCAGACAGACAGACAGACAGACAGACAGACAGACAGACACACACACACACACACACACACACACACACACACACACACACACACACACACACACACACACACACAAAAACAGAGGTACAATACAGAGAACAAGATCGGGATGGTAACGGTCAATTGACCTCGTTGCTAATGTGGAAACACCAGAAAGTCTGCAGATGCGATAATTTGAGGGACTTAAAGTCCATTGGGGGTCACACACCACATGCGGGCAAACATACAGTTTGAACTGGCGTCAAGGTCAAAACACACGCAGTGAGCTGACGGGACCGTTCCTCTGTTGTACTTTTCACTGTTAATTGGTGAAGGATTTAAGGTTCAGTGTGCAACGGATCAAAGGGATTTTCTTAATTCTACATTTACAATGGTTCTCACCTGGGACTCACTGTTTCAGCGTTGGTGGAAACCACAAATCAAAGTGTTCAAAGAGGAACGGGACGGGTACATTCGGTGTAATCACCTGCTGAGTTGTGGGAAAACAATGTGAAAATGGATAGTGGGAAGGTTGCAGTATAGACTTGATGGTTTGAAAGTGGTTGCCCATCCCACTGTGACCCTGTGCCCACTAATCGTCTGAAGAAGAAAAAAAAAACTCAGTCTGGTCTCCAGGAACGTCTAATCTACCTGGGTGCACAAGGCATTTTTCTCCAATAAGCAAACATTCTGTAAAGACACTGGCACTGCATTCCAAGCACACTGAGCTGCGAGAACACAACACTGACCAGTTTGAGCACAGATCAGTACAGGACTGTTGTGCAACGAGGACAGAGATTACAAAATATATTACTGATGACACAGGGCTAGATAGAATAGAGGAACATAGTTTCAAACAGCCCCAGCCCTGCTCTGTGGGCCACAGATTTCCAGCACCAGCCCATGTACTGTACAGAAAAAGACATGAACAACCCCATATTGCGCTGCAAGTTCACAGACGAACACAGACCACACTCATCACGTTGTGTACACGCACCACCTGCAACGCTGCAAGAACACAGACCTGTGCAAACTAGTTATGAACTGCATGGACGCTGCCCAATTTAGGGCTAGCTTTGCTCAGAAGGAAGGCGGGCAATTAAAAGCCAAACACAGTACGACAGGAACACAAGCTGCTGCAACTCAGCTTTCTGAGGAAGGACAGGGTGAAACTCTGGAATAGACATCCCCTGCACATGAGACTGCACAAGGCCTGTCAGCAATGCACTACAGGGACAATGAATTTCACAATACCTAGACCTGGATATCCAGGATACAGACGTATCAAACCCGCAGCACTGTGCAGTGAGCACACCGACACATACAGAACCGGCACTCCGCCGGTGAACATTGGTAGAATACCAGCACTTCGAGGACAGAGACCTGCACTACCCTGCTAATGGGCTACAATTCATAGACCCTACCTATCTCCTCCCTCCCACTGGACATCTTTCAGGATGTAACGGAAATTTGGTAAAGGAGAATCTTGAGATGTTGTCTCTTTCAAATTCCAAATGTGTTTGAAATGCCAGCAGGAGAAAGAGGAACACAAATGTACGTTATGGAAAGATATAAAAACACCAGAGTAGTATGTGACTGTAATATCTCCAATATTGACTTGGATTCTCAAAGTGTTTAAGCTCGGAGGAGCAGAATTTGTGGGCACCCCAAAATTTTTTAGCAGCATATACAGCCTAGACTCTGCCAGTTTGTGCATACTTAGCATGCCGTCTAAAACTTAGACAAACTTCTATATATGTACAGTGGAGAATATCCTGACTGGTGGTATCATGGCCTGACATGGAAACATCAGTGCTGTTATGGATGCAGCCAATCCATCACAGGGAATACCCTCCCCACTACTGAACACAAGGACCATCTGATCATCAAGGACCCCCATCATCCAGGTGATGCTCGCTTCTCGATGCTGCCATCAAGAAAGAGTTACGGGAGCCTCAGACATTTGCAACTACTGCCATCGCATTTTCCTGGCTTATGACAATCTGAACCAACAAACTAATCTTCAGGGAATCCTGCACAAGGACTCCCAATTCTATTGCTCCTCAAATTTCTGTACTTTCTCTCCATTTTGAAAATAGTCACCTCTTTCAAATCTTCTACCAAAGTGCATAACTATGCAATTCCTGACACTGTATTCCATCTGCAATTTCTTTGCCTATTCCTCTAATTTAATCCCAACTGCAGCCTCTCTACTCGTGAAAATTACGTGTCCCTCTATATATTGTTATATCGTCTGCAGTCTTTTCAACAATACCGTAAAGCCCCTCACTCAGGTAAGTCTTTGAAATATACCGTAAACATTCTCGGTCTAAAGAAAGACCCCTATAGAACACAGCTAGTCACCTGCAGCGGACCCGATAAAGCTCCTTTTATTCCCAATCTTTGCTACCTGTACATCTGCCACTGCTTTATCCATCTTGTTCTTGAATACGCAGCCTCAGAGTTATTAATCAGTCTCATGTGTGTAAACCTGTCAAAAGCATTCTGAAAATCCAAGTGCGCAACTGGAAACTTTACATACTGGTGAATTCGAAAAAAAAATATCTGGCAAGATTGTCCCTTTATGAAAATACTGAGTACGGCCTACATTACAATGCGCCGCCAAGTTTCCTGGGCCTGATCTTTAAGAACAGACTCCACAATCTTCCCAACCATTGAGGTTAGACTAACTTGACTGCAGTTTCATTACTTCGGGCTCTCTTCCTGCTTGAAATGTCCAAAGACATTTGCAATTTGTAAGTCTTCCAGAACAATTCCAATATTCTAGTTCATCTTGACAGATCATTACTAATGTCTCTACGATCTCTTCAGCCATCGCCTGTAAAACCCTGGGGTGCTGAACATCTGCGCCAGGTGAGCTACCTACATTCGAACTTCTGTTATGTTGTCTGGAAAATAAAAAGATAACAGAAGACTAAGTAAGAAACCACCGTGACAATGTGGAATGGTACTTATATTAGGAACTCGAAACCATTGGGAAGGGGCGATCTGTAGCATGGATATTGGGTGCAAGTTGAATAGGGGGTTAACATTGGCATGTGACAAAGGTAATGTCGCAGTAGTTATGGGGGATTTCAACATGCGGGTGAACTGGGAGATTCATGTTGGTGCTGGACCCCAGGACAGGGAGTTTGTAGAGTGCCTACGGGATGCATTCTTGGAACAGCTTGTACGAGAGCCGACCAGGGCCAAGGCTATTCTGGATTTAGTGTTGTGTAATGAACAGGATTTGATAAGCGATCTTGAAGAAAAGGAGCCATTAGGAGGTAGTGACCATAATATGATAAGTTTTTATCTGCAATTTGAGAAGGATAAGTGCAGATCGGAGGTGTCAGTGTTGCAGTTGAACAAAGGAGACTCTGGAGCCATGAGGGAGGAGCTGGCCAAAGTTGACTGGACGGATAGCCTAGCAGAAAAGGCAGTGGAACAGAAATGGCAGGCATTCTTGGGAATAATGCACAGGGTGCAAAATCAGTTCATCCCCCGGAGAAGGAAGGATTCAAAGGGGGGGGGGAGGGGACACAGTTGTTGACAAAGGAAGTCAGAGATCGCATAGCATTAAAAAAAATAAGTATTACAGAGCAAAGGTGAGTGGAAAGACAGATGATTGGGAATTTTTTAAGGAACAACAGAACTTAACTAAAAAGGCAATACGGGGAGAAAAAATGAGGTACGAACGCAAGTTAGCCAGGAATATAAAGGAGGATAGCAAAAGCTTTTTTAGGTGTGTGACGAGAAAGAAGATATTTAAGAACAATGTTGGGCCCTTGAAGAATGAATTGGGTGAAATTGTTATGGGAAACAGTGAAATGGGAGAAGAATTTAATAAGTACTTTAGATCTGTCTTCACTAATGAAGACACAAGCAATCTCCCAGATGAATGGATGGGCGAACAACATAGGGTAACAGAGGAAATGAAACATTAGGAAGGAAACGGTGATGAGTAGACTGATGGGACTGAAGGCTAACAAATCCCCAGTTCCAGATGGTCTGCATCCGAGGGTACTAAAGGAGGTGGCTCTGGAAATTGCGGATGCATTGGTAATCATTTTCCAAAGTACCTCAGAATCAGGATCAGTTCCTGAGGATTGGAGAATGGCTAATGCTATCCCACTTTTTAAGAAAGGAGTGACGGAGAAAACAGAGAACTATCGACCTGTCAGCCAAACATCAGTAGTGGGGAAGATGCTAGAGTTCATTATTAAAGATGAAATAGTGGCATATCTAGATATCTGTGATAGCATTGGGCCGAGCCAGCATGGATTTACCAAGGGTAAATCATGCTTGACTAATCTATTGGAGTTTTCCGAGGATGTAACCAGGAAGTAAGACAAGGGAGATCCAGTGGATGTAGTGTACATCGATTTTCAGAAGGCATTTGATAAGGTCCCACATAGGAGATTGGTGGGTAAAATCAAAACTCTTGGCATTGGGGGGAACATATTGACATGGATAGAAAACTGGTTGGCAGATAGAAAGCAAAGGGTAGCGGTGAATGGGTGTTTCTCGGAATGGCAGGTGGTGACTCGTGGGGTGCCACAGGGCTCGGTAGTGGGACCACAGCTGTTTACGATTTACATCAGCGATTTAGATGAAGGCATTTAGAATAACATCAGCAAGTTTGCTGATGATACTAAGCTGGGTGGCAGTGTGACATGTGATGAGGATGTTAGCAGTATTCAGGGTGACTTGGATAGGCTGGGTGAGTGGGCAGATACTTGGTAGATAACGTTTAATCTGAATAAGTGTGAAGTTATCCACTTTGGGAGTAAGAACAGGAAGGCAGATTATTATCTGAACGGTGTGAAGTTAGGTAAGGGAGAAATACAAAGAGATCTAAGAGTTCTTGTTCATCGGTCACTGAAGGTGAATGAGCAAGTGCAGCAGACAGTGAAGGCTAATGGAATGTTGACCTTTATAACAAAGGGAATTGAGTACAAGAGCAAGGAAATCACCTTGCATTTGTACAGGGCCCTGGTGAGACCACACCTGGAGTATTGTGTACAGTTTTGGTCTCCAGGGTTAAGGAAGGACATCCTGGCTGTACAAGAAGTGCAGCGTAGATTCACAAGGTTAATTCCTGGGATGGCCGGACTGTCTTAAGCAGAGAGGTTAGAGAGACTGGGCTTGTACACGCTGGAATTAAGGAGATTGAGACGGGATCTGATTGCAACATATAAGTGTATTAAGGGATTGGACAATATAGAGGCAGGAAATATGTTCCAGATGCTGGGAGAGTCCAGTACCAGAGGGCATGGTTTTAGAATAAGGGGTAGGTCATTTAGGACAGAGTTAAGGATAAACTTCTTCTCCCAGAGAGTTGTGGGGGTGTGGACTGCACTGCCTCTGAAGGCAGTGGAGGCAAATTCTCTGGATGCTTTCAAGAAGGAGCTAGATATATATCTTATGGATAGGGGAATCAAGGGATATGGGGACAAGGCAGGAAACGGGTATTGATAGGAGATGACCAGCCATGAACTCAGAATGGTGGTGCAGACTCGAAGGGCCGAATGGTCTACTTCTGCACCTATTGTCTATTGTCTATTGTTAATCGGATGCTTGGCGGGGGGGGGGGGCTCATAGGATCATCTCAATGTGTGTTGATTCTCTGAAACCGACGCTTATTGATCAAACACTTCTTCCTCTGTGAACGGAAAGTTTCCTCCTTGATCAAAAACTGACTAGAGGACGCGCTTCCATTCTGGTCTTAATTTCTGGTAGTGAGAAGAACATTCATCAGCAAGTTTGATTGCGAGAGTAACTGATGCAGGAAACTATTTTTTGTCATGGACGTAGGCCGTTTGTTGTTGATACTAACCTCGCTCTGAATACTTCTTCAAAAAATGGAAGACCTTTCCTCTACCATTGATGTTGCACTCAGTCACTTCTCCTCAATTTCACGACCATCTGTCCTCAACATATCTCCCCGCCTCCTTAACAGGGATACAGTACCACATGTCCTTACCTACAACTACGTGAGCCTTCACATCCAGCATTTCATTCTCCAGAGCTTACGCCGTTTTCAACAGGACCCTACACCAATTTCATCTTTTCCTCTTTCCATTTTCTACCCTCCTGCGCTTCTGCAGGAACTTCCCTCTCCGTGGTTAATTCGATGGTTCGGCCCTACGCCGATTTCCTTCCCAGCATTTATCCTTACAAGCAGAAGAAATACTATTCGTGCCCATTAACGCCACCCTCAGGCCTCAAAACAGTCCTTCCAGCTGAGGCAACATTTCATCCGCGAATTAGCTGTGGTCACCTACTGTATCCGGTAGTCCCGATGCATCCCGTTGCCGTACGTCGGTTTGGACGTCAAATTGCTGAGCACCCTCGCTCCATTCGAAAAATGGAGGATTTCCCGAAGTTCGTCCAGGTTAATTCCATTAACCATTTTCATTTGACATGTCACTGCGTCCTTATATTAGGAGCAGCACCTTATATTACCGAAGAAAATTCTTCACCCTAGCAGGATAAACATTGATTTCCTAACCCGGTATTTCTTTTCACTCTCCTTCTCCTTCTCTGTTTTTTTATTCCCCATTCTGAATTCCGTCTGCTTCATCTCTTTTCGTCGTCTGCCTCTCTAGTCTCCACCTCCATCCCGTTCTTCCATGGACTACTCCGCACTGCTATTGGAGTACTCTGTTATCAACCCTTTCTCTTTTTCAGCTCGTGGCTCCCAGCTTCTCACTGTACCCCACTTTGCAATCCCCTCAGCTGACTTTACTTACCAACTTCTAGCATATACTCATTTCCCTCTTCCCACCTTCAACATCCGGCCTCTTCCCAGTTCCTTTCCATTCCTGTTGAAGGGACTCCAACAGAAACGCCGACTCATTGTTAACATCCAAAGAGGCTACCTAACCAGCATTTTGTGTGTATTTTTCAGATAATTGTTTCAGAAATGTCGATCCTTGCCCGTCATCCACCTGTCATTTATGTTCAATTGCTTTTATAAGACCATAACAACATAAAGCATTGGAGCAAAATAAGGTCATTTGGCCAATCGAGACTACTCCGCCATTAAATCATGACTGATTCCCTCTACTTCCCCTCATCAGCCACCTCCCGGGCCTACTCCCCATAACCTTTGATGCCGTGTCTAATCAAGAAGATATCAATCTCCACTTTAAATATTCCTAACGAACTTGTTTCTATAGGTGCTGTTGATAACAAATTCACCAACTTTATCATTTTCTGGCTGAAGAAATTTCTCAGCAGATCTGTTTTACAAGGAGATCTGTCAACGTGTAACTGTGCACTCTGGTGCTAGCCTCCCGCCTGATGCGAAACATCCCTTTCACAGCGACTCTCGCTGGGCTTCTCAACATTCGAAAGTTTTTCCAGGGATCCCACCTCATCCTTCTAAATTCCGGCGATTACCGGCCCAGAAATATCAAACTTTACTCATATAATAGCATTTTTATTCATGGTATCTTCCTTATGATCCTCCTCTGAGTCCTCTCGAATGTCATCACGTCCTTTGTGCGATAAGCAGCACAGAACTGTTCGCAATAGCCACAGAGAAGCTACAGCAGTGTCTTATAAAGCTGCAGTTTCGAGTGTCAGCTCTTATATGATGGATCTCTTCAAATGATTGCTAACATTTCGCTTGTCTTCCTGTTTCCGGACTCAACCAGCGTAAACATTTAGGGGGTTTTGCACAAGAACTTCGAAGACCCTTTGCATCACTGAATCTTGGATTACGTCTCCGTTTAGGGAATAGTCTGCACGTTTATTTCATCTACCAAAGTGCATGACCACACATTTTACAAAATTGTACTTCATTTGCCACTTTCCTGCCCTGTCTCCGAATGTGACCCAGTCCCTCTACAGCCTTCCTATTTCCTCAACACTACTTCTACCAATCTTTGTGTCCAGATAGTGTCCCTGATAACTGCACCCTTAGGAAATCGCAGCCAACTACTGCTCATGAAAGCCTGGAAAAAGGACCTGGAGCTGGGGTTGGATGAAATAAGGTCATTCCGGAGGCAGAATAATTGATATATACGAGTTCTGAGCAGGTGTTTATTCGCAGAGTGCAGAATTCTGGGGGTAGGTGGGTGAACACCGGAAGGATTGAAGCGAGAAAGATGCCAGTGCGGGATCCTCCTGTGACCATTGCCCTCAGCAACAGGTATATGCTGACAGGGATAACCTGCCTGGGCAAGGTAGCAGCAACCACAGAAAAAGCACTCAGGTCGGCTCTGACCTACAGAAGAGTAGGCTATAGTCAGGCGCAGCATAAGCTCGACAGATATGGGGACAGGTAGGAGATTCTGCGGCAGTGTGTTGCCTCCCGGTTGCTAGGGTCCAGTATGTCTCTGAGAGGTTGCAGAATGTTCTTTAAGGGTCCGGTGATTAGTCGGAGGTCGCCAAACGTGTTGGGACCAATGACATCCTCGAGGTATATTTAGGGAATTTGGAAAGAAGTTGAAGGGCATGACCTTTAAGGGAGTAATCTCCAGTTGCCCCGAGCTTGGGAAGGTCCGAACAGGAAGATAGTGGAGAGATATGACTGACAATGGCATGAGATGATGCAGGGTGCAAAGTTTCAAATGATGGGATCAATTGATTTTTTTATGGGGAATGGGTGAACTGTGCAAGTGCGGCGGTTTGCAGATGAACTGCACGGCATCCTATATCCTGGGAGAAAGGTTCGCTACTGCTATTGGAGAGGTTTTAATTAGATTTGTATTGAGGTGGGAACCGAAGTAAAGAGGCAGAGAATGAGGCGGTCGGAGCACAAGCAGAGAGAACTAGTAGGGAATTTGTGATGAAGGTCAAACAGAGGATGGAGCAAAGATGCACTCAGCAAGATAGTTTAAGTCTTTTCTATTTTCATGTAAAGGGTATCATAATCAAAGCGTGTGAACTTAGAGCCGATGAACAAGTTGGATTAATCCGTGGATCCTCGACATTGTGGCCATGGCATAAACTTGGATGTCTCAGCGGCAGGAATGGCGCTGGAGGTTTGAAAATAGACAGGGAGGGAGGCTAAAGAACTGCGAGCGTGACATTGCTAATCAAGAATAGCATCACGGCTGCAGAAAAGGAGGAAGTCATGGAGGGATTATTTACTGAGTCATTGTGGGTGGAAATCAGAAACACTAAGTGGACAATAACACTACTGGGTGTTCTTTTATAGACTACCAAGTATGAACAGAGACGTTGAGGAGCAGATAAGGAGGTAGATTCTGGAATGGTGAATAATAATTGGGTTGTTGTGAAGGGTTCTTTTTACTTTCTTAGTATTGACTGACATCTCCTTGGAGCGAAGCGTTTAGATGGGATTGAATTTGTTAGGTGTGTTCTGAAGATTTCCTGAGGCATATGTAGATGAGCCAACTAGAGTAGATATTAAATGTAATTCCCCATAACTTAATGCTTCAATTTTGCATGGGGATATGATTGAGGTGCTCGCTACTGTTATGTATTATAATGTAATATTAACCGATGCATACATTACAACGTTATTCTATTGTTAACAGAGCTATATGCCATAAATACTTAAATATTCTTATAAAGCGCGCAGACAGGAAAGTATTGCTGGAGCTCAGTAGGCAGGCTGCATCCATGGAGATGCATACATTCCTTGTATGTGCATAGGTACTTGGCGATTAAAGTCTGATTCTGATTCTGATATCTGTCTCAGAGTTGGGCAGTGCTGCACAATTCATTTCCTAGTAGCGTGACTGTTTACTGTTTGGACCAGGAGTTTCGACACCTAGCTGGTATTCATTAAATCCCGAATAATCCTTAGCTTTTGCCTCTCTCTCGATGTAAAATTAATGCTTCCTCTGCTGTCATCACAACGTGAGGGCATTTAAAACATATCGTCGCTATCTGATCTACGCTGTTTAGGTTTAAGTGGAAATCAATGCATAAGCTGTGCAGTGTTATTCAGTGAAATGGCAATATCATTCACGTCGTTTTACAATTTAATTAAATTACATAAAACGTGGCCAATCCCGATCCTGAATATTTCACATGAGTTACGTTGAAAACTGCCTTTTGATGTTCAATGAACAAGCGTGACTCTTTCTCTTGGGTCCTCCCTAACGGCGAAGAAAAGGCAGGTATATACATGATACATGTCCAAACAAGAATACGTTGGTCCCCAAAACTGCATCTGCGGCCATTACTCAATTATATATATATATATATATATATATATATATATATATATATATATATATATATATATATATATATATATATATATATATATATAATAGTTTCTTTTTATTTCCAGTTCGTCCGTTTGCTGAAGGTAGGAGTATAATACGTGTCCGATTGTAATAACTTTCCAGTTCATTTGCTGATTCCTTTCTCGTGCTGCTTCTTATTATCGAACAAACTATTTCTCAACGTGTTGTAAATAACGTCCATATGACCATTAGACATCGGAGCGATATTAGGCTGTTCAGCCCATCGTGTCTGCTCCGCATTGAATCATGGCGGATCCCCAATCCCACTCAGCCCTATACACGAGCCTTCTCGCCACATCATCTTATACCTGACCCATCAGGAAACGACCAGCTTCTGCCTTAAATAAAGCACATCCTCTGGTTGCTTAAACCTTTTCAAACAAAACCAGACCGCGCTAGCCATGCCCCACGATGAATGTTTCCTCCAAATGTGGCCGATGAGAAATCCTTTCTTTTTGTTCGCCCCGCGGTAACGAAAATAAACCAACAGCTCCCTGGACCTTTTTTTTAAAAAAAACATCCCATGTTAGCAACTAACGATTCCTCGAGCTGATTTCAGACCATCGTGGGCTCTTTTTAATCCTCTCGCGTCGTCACCACCACAGGATCTCTCCCGCTGTTTGCAGCCCGTTGGGAAGAAGCTGAAAGCCCCCATGCACTTTATGAATCTCGTGCTGTTTTACCAACAAAGGACTGCTTGGCAGTTACGGTGAAGTAGGTCTACGCCACATTTGCATTTCT
This sequence comes from Hemitrygon akajei, assembly GCF_048418815.1. Lineage (NCBI taxonomy): Eukaryota > Metazoa > Chordata > Chondrichthyes > Myliobatiformes > Dasyatidae > Hemitrygon > Hemitrygon akajei. Next base: position 20,984,729 of record NC_133151.1, read on the forward strand.
TAGTTAATAGATTAGTCTTGGAACGTTGACTGTATATGCTTCTCTATAGATGCTGCCTGAACTGCTGTGTTTCTCCAGCATCATATATGGGTTCCTTGTGATTTACAGCATCGTTGATAATAAATTTACTTTGAACTTCAATTAGCAGAATCTCTTGTTCAAAAATCAAGTTCAAAGTTAAAAATGTTTTGTTTTGTAACTAGGTAATACACCATATCCAACGCTGAGATCCATTTTCTTGTCAGCGTTCACCGTAGAACTAAGAAATACAAAATCAATGAAAAACTGCACACAAAGTCTGTCAGACAACCAATGTGGAAGAAAAAAGACAATCTGTGTTAATACTTCAAAAACTGAGCATTGGACGTGTTGGAGTGGAACGTAAGACCCCTGTACCTCCTTCCCGATGGCAACAGTGAGAGTAGAACATGGCCTAGATCGCGGCGATTTGCCTTATGTTTATGTCTTATAAGACGAATGACTGAGTTCAGGAGTTGGGACGAAATGTTGCAAATATATAAAGTTCCGGTTCGAACACATCTGCAGAATTGCATTCAGTTTGGTGGTGCCATTACAGGGAGGATGTTGAGGTTGGGGAAGGGTAGAGCAGAGGTTCACCAGGATGCTGCCTGGATTACAGTAGATGTAAAGTGGAATTTTCTGCAGTAGGGTGCTCAATAACCACTGGACACAGCTCGAGGATACAAGCAAAACATAATTTATTTCCTGTAGTCCAGCACAACTTTCTGGGTGGAGTAGTCTGTTGCTGCCTTCTATGTTGCAAGTTTCATGATCTCTGCTCTATGTAATATGTTCTATACTATCTGTTCTATGATCTATGTCCTGCGTTCTATGTTCTTTGCTCTCTGAGCACTGATTCATGTTCTTTATTTTAATTACAGAATCAGAAACATACAGGATGTATGAAATGCAGTCGTTTGGGGTTTGAATTCCACAGACACTTTACCAGCAGTAAACAGACCTGAATTAAGACGGCAGGCTTGGGAAAGATTATTATTTGCCTTTCTAAAGGTCTTCCAAAAAGATGGAACAGGACTTTATTCCTCTCCATTGGTGCTACCTGACATGCCTGAGTCACTTCGGAATTTTGTTTGTGTTACGCTGAATTTCCAGCATTTGCAGCATTTCTTCGGATGAGCATAGCCTGACAGGGTATCTGTCCTCCTATTGCTTGGTGAGGATCTGTGATTTCAACAGGCGGTTCTCCTCAGGATGATGGAACACGTTCTGCTGCTAGTGTTGGTGCTTCGTGGTGAGGTGGGTGGTGGTTGGCCTTACCTGTGCACGCTGAATGCAAATATCCGTCCCCAGAGACAGGGAACACTACAAAGGAGCTCACTCCTTCCTGGGGGTCTACTGGTGTTGATACGCCTCCCTCCCCCATCTTTCACCCTGGGGTACTTGACAGAGATGTTGCTTACCACCGAAGTCAAAGCCTGGTGAAGTTCAGGGAAAACGAGTTGTGCCGGTGCGGGAATAACAACAAGAGGAAGGTCCAACTGAGAGAGTTGGCGGGTTATCCTTTATTGCAGAGTATATGCAGTTCAAAAAACGTGAATATTTTATCCATTGTCTGGGAAAGAATGAATTTGTACTGGAGAGCGATCAGCGGAGGTCCGCAACAATGATCCCAAGAATAAACAGGTTAACCCGCGAGGAGAGTGTGGGTCGGTGCCTGTTCTCGCCAAGGTTTATAAGAATGATGTTGGATCTCATTGATACTTATCAAATATTCAAAATCATAGACTGGAGATTCTAAGCGTAAGAGAGGCGTGGATGAAATAGACAGTTGGTGTTTTTTTTTTAACCGAGTAAAAATATTAAATACCAAAGGGGATATACTTAAGGTGTGTGGGGATAAGTTGAAAGGACATCTGTGGGGCTCTAAGCAGGCAGATATGGAGTCATGTGCAGGCAGATATGTTAACGGCGTTTAAAGAGTGTGTCAGAGCAACGAATAAATGTGTAGGGAATGGAGGGATACGGATGTTTTGAAGGCAAAAGGAAGTACAGTATTCAATTGAATCAAGGACAGTGGAAGCAGGTGGACAAATTACCTTTCTGCACGCCATGAGGAAGGGAATGAAGATTGTCATTTTTTGAAGGGACTGTGTTGTCCATTATGTGAGCTAAATTCGCTTGGCATGATCAATGTTATAAAGTCGACTCAATTAAGATACAGGTAATCTGCTGAACTAGGGATCATTTCCAAATATGATCTTATTTGTGAGGTGTTCTTCGGTTGAATATAACATGCAGGTTTGTGACTGTTGGGGTCCGTATTTGCCCTGTGTGATTTAAGATGTTTGGAAAATTAAGAACAAAGAGCCATAAATTACCGATTGTCCTATGCAGGGAAGACCGCGATAAATGGACCCTGGCTTGGGGTGGAAACAAGCAAAAGCTGATAAAACTCAGGCACATGACTTGCATCCAATGACACTGTAATGCAATATTTGAATTGGTAAGAAATGAATATAAAAGTATCCTGGCACTTATGACTCTCCAGAGGATCACCATCGTACGTGTGAGGTGCTCCGCAGACGTGGAAATTTCAAAATGGAGAACGAGAAACACGTGATCAAGAGCAAAGATTCCTGTTAACTGTGTTTTTTTTTACCCCTTTCTATCATTTAACTGTTCATCGAAGGTAGGGATACAGGTGTGCACACATATATATAGTTGCCGAAGTTAACGAGATCTTCTGTTGAAACCGTAAGTACTTGGCGGGAATGACAAATTTTCTCCGTGGCTGCCTATTCTTTACTACAAGGACTGATTATTGGACTATATTTAGCTCAGTTGGGCATTTAATTACTAGTATCTTTAGTTTGACACAACACTATTGTGCGAAGACTCTGTTCCAGTCCTGTATTGTTCTTTGCATTATTATACATATTTTATGCTCTATATTGGAACGTGGCCCCAGCGGACTTCCTTTCGGCTTTCCGCGACCTCGTCTCTACCTTCCATTCAATGCTACATGTTGACCTCTAGCTCTAGTTCCCAACCCCACCCGCCCACCACACCTCCGCATACCGCATGATAAAACTCTGAAGGATAGCTCCAGCAAAATTCCCTGTCAGAATATTCGGTACCCTTCTGCACCCTTTCGGTACAGGCGTAAACTATCCTCCTTGCACTAGTCCCACCCATCCTGGATGAGAGCCCCATCATATCTGTACCTGATGCCCTCCCTCCTGCCCCAGATTTTTTGCCACACATTTAATTGAACGACCATCCAATCTTCTTCCTCGCTCGCATTTTATGGCGGATTGAATCCTGAGATCACCACCCCAGAGTTCCTACTTCTTAACTTTCTGCCCAACTCCCGAAATTCTCTTTACAGTCTCTTTACTCACCCCTTTCCACAGATACTCCTGTTTGTGTCCACTGGCTAAAGAGTTTGGGACATTTTATTCATATCCTGCCATCTCCTCTATATTCACCTGCTTAACTAATAGTCACTTTGGAATGAAAATTATGTTAACATTCATTCAGTGATCATTTTTGATTCAGCTCAGGGTATTTACATAAGCGTTCTCAAACAAAGAAGACATTGCAAACGTGTTCAAACAAAACACTTTATTAGAACGCGTGCAATTCTAATACAGAAAAAAATGTCCTCAGTAGTAGCAGTGCAGCAATCAAAATAATACTGATCATTCAGTAGCAATACGAGCTCAATTTTCGAGGAGGCTACAGGTCAGACAATTTCACGCAACCTGTTCTCTATCTTTCTCTCACTGCCTCTCACTCCTTCTCACTCTCCCCTTCGCCGTGTCTCCTTCTCTCGCTCTCCTTAACACTCATCCTCCTTGTGTCTTTTCCCTCGCGCTATCTTCCTCGCGCTCACTCTCGCGTAATCTCCTTGGCGCCTTCTCTCTCCCGCCCTCTCCCTTACGCACCTTCCCTCACGCGCTCGTCCTCGCCCTCGCGCACTTTCCTTCGCGGCCTCTTTCTCGCTATGTCGCATTCGCTTTCCCTCCTTCGCGCCCTCAACCCTCGTATTTACTCCTTTGTTATGTCTCCTTCGCTCTCACTATCTCCTCTCTCCCTGTCTTTCTCTCACTGTTTCTCTCGTTCTTTCTCTCCCAATCTCCCTCACAATGCCTCATTCTCTCTTTACCCCTGGCGATGTCGCAGGGCTCTCTCCGCCTCACGATATCTCCTTCTATCGTTTTCCGTCGCGTTCGCCTTCGCACGCCCCCTCTCAGTCGACCGGTCTCACGTGTCATTTCCCTGGCGCCCTGTATTTCGAGAAGCTGCAAATTTTCTCGTGTTTGTTTCATAACTCTGTTCATCACAATGTTTCTAATGTGATGGGGTATAGAATAGGGAACAGGAAGACAACTGAATTGTGACACTTTACAACATTTATTACTATCTTTTCATTAGTTTCAAAATCGGATTCAATGGGTATTTCAACGCATTCATTAGTTCTGCTCGGAATTTGCTCTGAGTCAGGGCGTATATACACGTGTTGGTGCAGGAACTGAGAATCTGCAGCATTGTTGATGCCTGTTGTGTGATGTAACGGGGATCCGTGACAGAATAAACAAAACTCATTGAAATGCGTCTATAGATATAAAATACCACCTCTGTTCCATACAACAGTATGAAACTACCGGTTATGCTGAAGAGAAAAACGATGGATTTGCGTCGGTTCTCCATCTCCCGGTCCTTGTCGTTCTCTCCACTCTTTTGTCCCCGGAGCCCCCTGCGGGCTCGACTGGCCACTAGAATCCGCCTGACAGTCAGAACATTGAAAAAAAGAATTAGAATGAACGGGACACAAGGCACGAAAATAAGGTCAAACATCTCAAATGCCACCCATGGGGGTGCGTTTATGAAGCTCGGTGTAAGAACACAACCCCAGGGAACACCATCAATTATTTCTCCAGGCTCGTACACAAAGCCCCAGGGGACAGTCTCCAAACAGGCCAGCACACTCACTGTCCCGATAACCACAGCCGCCGTTCTCTCGGTGCAATATTTTGTTTTCAGCTTCTCACAGCAAATAACCACAAATCGATCGACGGTGAATGCGACAGTCAGCCAGACTGAGGCCGCAGTGCTCGCAAACATCAGCCATAGATCGAGTCTGCACACAGGAGTGATTCGCAAGAATGATCGGGGGAAATAAATCAGAGCAGTCATCCTCAGCAGCGGTTCCGAGATAACGACCAGGAGATCGGCCGCTGCCATTCCCATCAAGTAGAAACTGATGCATTTGGAGAGACCGCAGTTTCCCCGGGACAGGATCACAATCGCCACCAAGTTCGCTGGAAGAGAGACAGGGAGCAGCAAGTTGAGAAAATACTGAGCAGAAGCCAATGCAGCAGTTTGGGGGGATCCTGTAATATTTCGACTTTATTGTTGCATTTAGAGCTTGGAGGGTCGAGGGAGGGTGCAAAGCTTTTGGAGACATGAGGAGTTTAACCGTAAAATAAAGTCAATATCAGAATCAGAATCAGACTTTAATCGCCAAGTACCGATGCACATACAAGGAATTTACTTCCGGCAGATGTTGTCTCTCTGCTCATAACAATAATAATGATAAATATAAATGAAAATATAGATTATACATACAGGTAGTGCAATCCAAGTAATAGTTAGCCGACAGTTAACCGGCAGTTAACTGTTCAGCAAAGTGACCGCAGTAGGGAAAAAACTTCTCCAGTGCCTATTAGTCTTAGTCTGGAGGGATCTGAAGCGCCTACCAGACGGAAGCAGATCAAACAGTCCATGCGCAGGATGGGCGGAGTCCTTTATGATGTTCCCTGCCCTCTTCTTCAACCTGGAATAGTACAGGTCCACAATAGAGGGCAGGGAGTCTCCAATGATGCGAATACAGATTCCTTACTAATGACCGAACTGTGAAGTAGCAACGAAGACCTAAAACTGGGTAACTAGCTCCTCAGAGTCAATACTGGATGGAACATTGTCTTCCGGCGCCAGTCGTGTTTCCGCTGGATGAAATTATTAAACCCGGCGCTGATGGTGGGATTCTTCCATAAGACGATCATTAACTTAATTCGGGGATCCCTGCCATCGGCAGGACAGCCGAAGAGCGAGATCAAACAACAGGAAATACTGCAATCCCTCATCCCGGCTAAAGAAAATATGTGGTAAAAAAAAAGTTAAAATTATCGCTTCTCGAAACCGTTCTCTGAGAGACCCCTGACACAAGGGTTAACTGGTTTCTCTTTCCATACAAGCTGTTTGGCGCTTAGTGTATCCAGAAATCCCGAGTTTGTTTCCTTTTCCAGCATTTGCTACCTCACTGACCTTGCAACAGATCTTTCTCTGATTCTGAATGATACAGCGCAGTCTGTCACAACCGCACAGACGTAGATATAATAGAATACATTTCATTGTATTGATAACTATGAAGCACCACGTCGCTTCTGATAATCTGCTCAGCAAGTATGTCATCGTGTTGTCCATCAACTGCCTGATATTCACTCATATCGCACACATGTATTAAACAGCAATAGTACCGTGCTACAATGCAACAGTGTCAGAAGTAGATATAATGAAATACATTTTACATTATTGATAACTATGAAGCACCACGTCGATTTCTGAGGTCCATCAACTGCTTTGTATTCAGTCCTATCGCAGACATGTAATAAATATTCACAACAGTTTCCTTCTACAACAGGGAAATCCTTGCATTTGCTAAAGTGTTACCACCAGTCGATAGCTCGTTTTTTGCACTTCACACAGACAATCGCTCACAAACAAATGCAGACAATCAATTGGTAATATCTCCGCGGGCTGGGTAAACACAATACTTGGAAATGCAGTGTAGCAGCTTCAAGATCAAAAGAACAGAGACCCGCACTTCCCATTATTGATCACAATCCGCGGGGAGAACGCTGCGTTACCCGCTCAGTTCCACAGATGTTGGCGGATTCGCTGAGTTCCAGCAGTAGTTTGTTTTGAGATCCAGGTCCCAGAATCCAAAGTCCGGTTGTTTTCATTCCCATCTTGAAATACAGAATACTGGGACTGGAAGGTGACAGTGGAAACCAGCGACAGAAACTATCACAACATTGGAATTAAACATCATTTTCCACCAACGGCAGTGGACACTGCGGCTTACCAGGAATTCCAAAGGCTGAAATAAAAGGGTAGTAAATTTCTCGTATCCGCCAGATGACTGGATACACCATTTCACTGAGTATCTGTGATTTCTGTTGCTCCTGAATTCACAGCTCCAGCAGCCACTGAGCTGATGTTTCACAACAATCCTGATTTATATCGAGGATCAGTCTCCAGAGATACAATTATACACCTCACAAACCTTCTCAGTTACAGTTGCTTGAACAAACACTTTAATTAAAAAGAATATTATCTCTGATGTAAATATTGGGCCGATTGAAGACTAATATATCAAAAGTACTGGGCGTTACCTCAGCAGTGAGTCTGGTGGAAATAAGGCCGGTAGCTTAGATCACAAAGACTGAGATTCGTCACGGAACTGCTACGTTTACATATTACATTTTTGTGGTCCAATTATCCATCTTTCAACGAAGACCAGCGACTCTGTCAGACTCCTACCTTCTGCCCCTGCAGCTTCCTAATGTGATCTGTCCTTCAGTTTCTACGCGGTCGCGAGCGTGCGCTTGTGCACGCAGACAGACAGACACACACACACACACACACACACACACACACACACACACACACACACACACACACACACACACACACACACACACACACACACACACACACAGAGATACAATAGAGAGAACAAGATCGGGATGGTAACGGTCAATTGACCTCGTTGCTAATGTGGAAACACCAGAAAGTCTGCAGATGCGATAATTTGAGGGACTTAAAGTCCATTGGGGGTCACACACCACATGCGGGCAAACATACAGTTTGAACTGGCGTCAAGGTGAACACACACGCAGTGAGCTGACGGGACCGTTCCTGTGTTGTACTTTTCACTGTTAATTGGTGAAGGATTTAAGGTACAGTGTGCAACGGATCAAAGGGGTTTTCTTAATTCTACATTTACAATGGTTCTCATCTGGGACTCACAGTTTCAGCGTTGGTGGAAACCACAAATCAAAGTGTTCAAAGAGGAACGGGACGGGTACATTCGGTGAAATCACCTGCTGAGTAGTGGGAAAACAATGTGAAAATGGATAGTGGGAAGGTTGCAGTATAGACTTGATAGTTTGAAAGTGGTTGCCCATCCCACTGTGACCCTGTGCCCACTAATCGCCTGAAGAAGAAGAAAAAAAAAACTCAGTCTGGTCTCCAGGAACGTCTAATTTACCTGGGTGCACAAGGCATTTTTCTCTAATAAGCAAACATTCTGTAAAAACACTGGCACTGCATTCCAAGCACACTGAGCTGCGAGAACACAACACTGGCCAGTTTGAGCACAGATCAGTACAGGACTGTAGTGCAACGAGGACAGAGAATACAAAATAAATTACTGATGACACAGGGCTAGACAGAATAGAGGAACGTAGTTTCAAACAGCCCCAGCCCTGCTCTGTGGGCCACAGATTTCCAGCACCAGCCCATTTACTGTACAGAAAAAGACATGAACAACCCCATATTGCGCTGCAAGTTCACAGACGAACACAGACCACACTCATCACGTTGTGTACACGCACCACCTGCAACGCTGCAAGAACACAGACCTGTGCAAACTAGTTATGAACTGCATGGACGCTGCCCAATTTAGGGCTAGCTTTGCTCAGAAGGAAGGCGGGCAAGTAAAAGCCAAACACAGTACGACAGGAACACAAACTGCTGCAACTCAGCTTTCTGAGGAAGGACAGGGTGAAACTCTGGAATAGACATCCCCTGCACATGAGACTGCACAAGGCCTGTCAGCAATGCACTACAGGGACAATGACTTTCACAATACCTAGACCTGGATATCCAGGATACAGACGTATCGAACTCGCAGCACTGTGCAGTGAGCACACCGACACATACAGAACCGGCACTCCGCCGGTGAACATTGGTAGAATACCAGCACTTCGAGGACAGAGACCTGCACTACCCTGCTAATGGGCTACAATTCATGGACCCTACCTATATCCTCCCTCCCACTGGACATCTTTCAGGATGTAACGGAGATTTGGTAAAGGAGAATCTTGAGATGTTGTCTCTTTCAAATTCCAAATGTTTTTGAAATGCCAGCAGGAGAAAGAGGAACACAAATGTACGTTATGGAAAGATATAAAAACACCAGAGTAGTATGTGACTGTAATATCTCCAATATTGACTTGGATTCTCAAAGTGTTTAAGCTCGGAGGAGCAGAATTTGTGGGCACCCCAAAATTTTTTAGCAGCATTTACAGCCTAGACTCTACCAGTTTGTGCATACTTAGCATGCCGTCTAAAACTTAGACAAACTTCTATATATGTACAGTGGAGAATATCCTGACTGGTGGTATCATGGCCTGACATGGAAACATCAGTGCTGTTATGGATGCAGCCAATCCATCACAGGGAATACCCTCCCCACTACTGAACACAAGGACCATCTGATCATCAAGGACCCCCATCATCCAGGTGATGCTCGCTTCTCGATGCTGCCATCAAGAAAGAGTTACGGGAGCCTCAGACATTTGCAACTACTGCCATCGCATTTTCCGTGCTTATGACAATCTGAACCAACAAACTAATCTTCAGGGAATCCTGCACAAGGACTCCCAATTCCATTGCTCCTCAAATTTCTGTACTTTCTCTCCATTTTGAAAATAGTCACCTCTTTCAAATCTTCTACCAAAGTGCATGACTATGCAATTCCTGACACTGTATTCCATCTGCAATTTCTTTGCCTATTCCTCTAATTTAATCCCAACTGCAGCCTCTCTACTCGTGAAAATTACGTGTCCCTCTATATATTGTTATATCGTCTGCAGTCTTTGCAACAATACCGTAAAGCCCCTCACTCAGGTAAGTCTTTGAAATATACCGTAAACATTCTCGGTCTAAAGAAAGACCCCTATAGAACACAGCTAGTCACCTGCAGCGGACCCGATAAAGCTCCTTTTATTCCCAATCTTTGCTACCTGTACATCTGCCACTGCGTTATCCATCTTGTTCTTGAATACGCAGCCTCAGAGTTATTAATCAGTCTCATGTGTGTAAACCTGTCAAAAGCATTCTGAAAATCCAAGTGCGCAACTGGAAACTTTACATACTGGTGAATTCGAAAAAAAAAATATCTGGCAAGATTGTCCCTTTATGAAAATACTGAGTACGGCCTACATTACAATGCGCCGCCAAGTTTCCTGGGCCTGATCTTTAAGAACAGACTCCACAATCTTCCCAACCATTGAGGTTAGACTAACTTGACTGCAGTTTCATTACTTCGGGCTCTCTTCCTGCTTGAAATGTCCAAAGACATTTGCAATTTGTAAGTCTTCCAGAACAATTCCAATATTCTAGTTCATCTTGACAGATCATTACTGTCTCTACGATCTCTTCAGCCTTCGCCTGTAAAACCCTAGGGTGCTGAACATCTGCGCCAGGTGAGCTACCTACATTCGAACTTCTGTTATGTTGTCTGGGAAAAGAAAAGATAACAAAAGACTAAGTAAGAAACCACCGTGACAATGTGGAATGGAACTTATATTAGGAACACGAAACCATTGGGAAGGGGCGATCTGCAGCATGGATATTGGGTGCAAGTTGAATAGGGGGTTAACATTGGCATGTGGCAAAGTTCATGTCGCAGTAGTTATGGGGGATTTCAACATGCGGGTGAACTGGGAGATTCATGTTGGTGCTGGACCCCAGGATAGGGAGTTTGTAGAGTGTCTACGGGATGCGTTCTTGGAACAGCTTGTACGAGAGCCGACCAGGGACAAGGCTATTCTGGATTTAGTGTTGTGTAATGAACAGGATTTGATAAGCGATCTTGAAGTAAAGGAGCCATTAGGAGGTAGTGACCATAATATGATAAGGTTTTATCTGCAATTTGAGAAGGGTAAGGGCAGATCGGAGGTGACAGTGTTGCAGTTGAACAAAGGAGACTCTGGAGCCATGAGGGAGAAGCTGGCCAAAGTTAAATGGACGGATATCCTAGCAGAAAAGACAGTGGAACAGAAATGGCAGGTATTCTTGGGAAAAATGCACAGGGTGCAAAATCAGTTCATCCCCCGGATTAGGAAGGATTCAAAGGGGGGAAAGGGGCCACAGCTGTTGACAAAGGAAGTCAGAAATTGCATAGCATTAAAAAAAAAGAAGTATTACAGAGCTAAGGTCAGTGGGAAGACAGATGATTTGGAAATGTTTAAGGAACAACAGAACTTAACTAAAAAGGCAATACGGGGAGAAAAAATGAGGTACGAACGCAAGCTAGCCAGGACTATAAAGGAGGATAGCAAAAGCTTTTTTAGGTATGTGAAGGGAAAGAAGATATTTAAAAACAATGTTGGGACCTTGAAGAATGAATTGGGTGAAATTGTTATGGGAAACAGTGAAATGGCAGAAGAATTTAATAAGTACTTTAGATCTGTCTTCACTAAGGAAGACACAAGCAATCTTTCAGATGAATGGATGGGCCAAGAACATAGGGTAACAGAGGAAATGAAACATTAGGAAGGAAACGGTGATGTGTAGAATGATGGTACTGAAGGCTAACAAATCCCCAGGTCCAGATGGTCTGCAACCTAGGGTACTAAGGGAGTTGGCTCTGGAAATTGCGGATGCATTGGTAATCATTTTCCAATGTACCTTAGATTCAGGATCAGTTCCTGAGGATTGGAGAATGGCTAATGTTATCCCACTTTTTAAGAAAGAAGGGAGGGCGAAAACAGAGAACTATCGACCTGTCAGCCAAACATCAGTATTGGGGAAGATGCTGGAGTCCATTATTAAAGATGAAATAGTGGCATATCTAGATAGCTGTTATAGGATTGTGCCGAGCCAGCATGGATTTACCAAGGGTAAATCATGCTTGACTAATCTATTGGAGTTTTCCGAGGATGTAACCAGGAAGTTAGACAAGGGAGATCCAGTGGATGTAGTGTACCTCGATTTTCAGACGGCATTTGATAAAGTCCCACATAGGAGATTGGTGGGTAAAATCAAACTCATGGCATTTGGGGGAACATATTGGCATGGATAGAAAACTGGTTGGCAGATAGAAAGCAAAGGGTAGCGGTGAATGGGTGTTTCTCGGAATGGCTGGTGGTGAATAGTGGGGTGCCACAGGGCTCGGTATTGGGACCACAGCTGTTTACAATTTACATCAACGATTTAGATGAAGGCATTGAGATTAACATCAGCAAGTTTGCTGATGTTACTAAGCTGTGTGGCAGTGTGACATGTGATGAGGATGTTAGGAGTATTCAGGGTGACTTGGATTTGGCTGGGTGAGTGGGCAGATACTTGGTAGATAACGTTTAATGTGAATAAGTGTAGAAGTTATCCACTTTGGGAGTAAGAACAGGAAGGCAGATTATTATCTGAACGGTGTAAAGTTAGGTAAGGGAGAAATACAAAGAGATCTAAGAGTTCTTGTTCATCAGTCACTGAAGATGAATGAGCAAGTGCAGCAGGCAGTGAAGAAGGCTAATGAAATGGAGGCCTTTATTACAAAGGGAATTGAGTACAAGAGCAAGGAAATCCTTTTGCATTTGTACAGGGCCCTCGTGAGACCACACCTGGAGAATTTTGTACAGTTTTGCTCTCCAGGGTTAAGGAAGGACATCCTAGCTGTAGAGGAAGTGCAGCGTAGATTCACAAGGTTAATTCCTGGGATGTCCGGACTGTCTTACGCAGAGATGTTAGAGAGACTGGGCTTGTACACGCTGGAATTAAGGAGATTGAGAGGGGAACCAATTGCAACATGTAGGTTTATTAAGGGATTGGACAATATAGAGGCAGGAAATATGTTCCAGATGCTGGGAGAGTCCAGTACCAGAGGGCATGCTTTTAGATTAAGGGGTAGGTCATTTAGGACAGAGTTAAGGATAAACTTCTTCTCCCAGGGAGTTGTGGGTGTGTGGAATGCACTGCCTCTGAAGGCAGTTGGGGCAAATTCTCTGGAAGCTTTCAAGAAGGAGCTGGATAGATATCTTACGGATAGGGGAATCAAGGGATACTATTCTTGCCCATTAATAGTATCAAGGGATACTATTCTTGCCCATTAACGCCAACCTCAGGCCTCAAAACAGTCCTTCCAGCTGAGGCAACATTTCATCCACGAATTAGCTCTGGTCACCTTCTGTATCCGGTAGTCCCGATGCATCCCGTTCCCGTACGTCGGTTTGGGCGTCAAATTGCTGAGCACCCTCGCTCCGTTCGAAAAATTGAGGATTTCCCGAAGTTCGTCCAGGTTAATTCCATTAACCATTTTCATTTGACATGTCACTGCATCCTTATATTAGGAGCAGCACCTTATATTACCGAAGAAAATTCTTCACCCTAGCAGGATAAACATTGATTTCCTAACCCGGTATTTCTTTTCACTCTCCTTCTCCTTCTCTGTTTTTTTATTCCCCATTCTGAATTCCGTCTGCTTCATCTCTTTTCGTCGTCTGCCTCTCTAGTCTCCACCTCCATCCCGTTCTTCCATGGACTACTCCGCACTGCTATTGGAGAACTCTGTTATCAACCCTTTCTCTTTTTCACCTCGTGGCTCCCAGCTTCTCACTGTACCCCACTTTGCAAACCCCTCAGCTGACTTTACTTACCAACTTCTAGCATATACTCATTTCCCTCTACACACCTTCAACATCCGGCCTCTTCCCGCTTCCTTTCCAGTCCTGATGAAGGGACTCCAACAGAAACGCCGACTCATTGCTAACATCCAAAGAGGCTACCTAACCAGCATGTTGTGTGTATTTTTCAGACAATTGTTTCAGAAATGCCGATCCTCGCCCGTGATTCACCTGTCATTTATATTCAATTGCTTTTATAAGACCATAACAACATAAAACATAGAAGCAAAATGAGGTCATTTGGCCGATCGAGACTGCTCCGCCATTAAATCATGGCTGATTCCCTCTACTTCCCCTTATCAGCTCCCTCCCGGGCTTACTCCCCATAACCTTTGTTGCCGTGTCCAATCAAGAAGATATCAATATCCGCTTTAAATATTCCTAACGAACTTGTTTCTATAGGTGCTGTTGATAACAAATTCACCAACTTTATCATTTTCTGGCTGAAGAAATTTCTCAGCAGATCTGTTTTACAAGGAGATCTGTCAACATGTAACTGTGCACTCTTGTGCTAGCCTCCCGCCTGATGCGAAACATCCCTTTCACAGCGACTCTCGCTGGGCTTCTCAACATTGGAAAGTTTTTCCAGGGATCCCACCTCATCCTTCTAAATTCCGGCGATTACCGGCCCAGAAATATCAAACTTTACTCATATAATAGCATTTTTCTTCATGGTATCTTCCTTATGATCCTCCTCTGAGTCCTCTCGAATGCCAGCACGTCCTTTGTGCGATAAGCAGCACAGAACTGTTCGCAATAGCCACAGAGAAGCTACAGCAGTGTCTTATAAAGCTGCAGTTTCGAGTGACAGCTCTTATATGATGGATCTCTTGAAATGATTGCTAACATTTCACTTGACTTCCTGTTTCCGATCTCAACCAGCGTAAAGCTTTAGGGGATGGCAGAAGAACTTCGAAGACCCTTTGCATCACTGAATCTTGGATTACGTCTCCGTTTAGGGAATCGTCTGCACGTTTATTTCATCTACCAAAGTGCATGACCACACATTTTACAAAATTGTATTTCATTTGCCACTGTCCTGCCCTGTCTCCGAATGTGACCCAGTCCCTCTACAGCCTTCCTATTTCCTCAACACTACTTCTACCGATTTTTGCGTCCAGATAGTGTCCCTGATAACTGCACACTTAGCAAAGCGCAGCCAACTACTGCTCATGAAAGCCTGGAAAAAGGACCTGGAGCTGGAGTTGGATGAAATAAGGTCATTCCGGAGGAAGAATAATTGATATATACGAGTTCTGAGGAGGTGTTTATTCGCAGAGTGCAGAATTATGGGAGTAGGTAGGTGAACACCGGAAGAATTGAAGCGAGAAAGATGCCAGTGCGGGATCCTCCTGTGACCATTGCCCTCAGCAACAGGTATATGCTGACAGGGATAACCTGCCTGGGCAAGGCAGCAGCAACCACAGTAAAAGCACTGAGGTCGGCTCTGACCTACAGAAGAGTAGGCTATAGTCAGGCGCAGCATAAGCTCGACAGATATGGGGACAGATAGGGGATTCTGCGGCACTGTGTTGCCTCCCGGTTGCTAGGGTCCAGTATGTCTCTGAGAGGTTGCAGAATGTTCTGAAAGGGTCCGGTGATCAGTCGGAATTCGCCAAACGTGTTGAGACCAATGACATCCTCGCAGTAAATTTAGGGAATTTGGAAAGGAGTTGAATGGCATGACCTTGAAGGGAGTAATCTCCAGTTGCCCCGAGCTTGGGAAGGTCCGAACAGGAAGACAGTGGAGAGATATGACTGACAATGGCATGAGATGATGCAGGGTGCAAAGTTTCAAATGATTGGATCAATTGATTTTTTTATGGGGAATGGGTGACCTGTGCAAGTGCGGCGGTTTGCACATGAACTGCACGGCATCCTATATCCGGGGAGAAAGGTTCGCTACTGCTATTGGGGAGGTTTTAATTAGATTTGTAGTGAGGTGGGAACCGAAGTAAAGAGGCAGAGAATGAGGCGGTCGGAGCACAAGCAGAGAGAACTAGTAGGGGATTTGTGATGAAGGTCAATCAGATGATGGAGCAAAGATGCACTCAGCAATATAGTTGAAGATGTTTCTATCTTCATGTAAAGGGTATCATAATCAAAGCGTGTGAACTTAGAGCCGATGGACAAGTTGGATTAATCCGTGGATACTCGACGTTGTGGCCATGGCATAAACTTCAATGTCTCAGCGGCAGGAATGGCGCTGGAGGTTTGGAAATGGACAGGGAGGGAGGCTAAAGAACAGCGAGCGTGACATTGCTAATCAAGGATAGCATCACGGCTGCAGAAAATGAGGAAGTCGGGGAGGGATTATTTACTGAGTCATTGTGGGTGGAAATCAGAAACACGAAGTGGACAATAACTCTACTGGGTGCTCTTTTATAGACTACCCAGTATGAATAGAGACGTTGAGGAGCAGATAAGGAGGTAGATTCTGGAATGGTGAATAATAATTGGGTTGTTGTGAAGGGTTCTTTTTACTTTCTTAGTATTGACTGACATCTCCTTGGAGCGAAGCGTTTAGATGGGATTGAATTTGTTAGGTGTGTTCTGAAGATTTCCTGACGCATATGTAGATGAGCCAACTAGAGTAGATATTAAATGTAATTCTCCATAACTTAATGCTTCAATTTTGCATGGGGATATGATTGAGGTGCTCGCTACTGTTATGTATTATAATGTAATATTAACCGATGCATACATTACAACGTTATTCTATTGTTAACAGAGCTATATGCTAGAAAAACTTAAATATTCTTATAAAGCGCGCAGACAGGAAAGTATTGCTGGAGCTCAGTAGGCAGGCTGCATCCATGGAGAGTAATAATTATTCGACTTTTCGCGGCGAAACCCTTATGACGACTTCATCAGGACAGGTTGCAAAGATACCGCTTCACGTCAATGCACAGAATGCCCTTCGCGTTCACCGCTGAGTACATTTACAGTGATATCTGTCACTGAGTTGCGCAGTGCTGCACAATTCATTTCCTAGTAGCGTGACTGTTTACTGTTTGGACCAGGAATTTCGACACCTAGCTGGTATTCATTAAATCCCGAATAATTCTTAGCTTTTGCCTCTCTCTCGACGTAAAATTAATGCATCCTCTGCTGTCATCACAACGTGAGGGCATTTAAAACATATCGTCGCTATCTGATCTACGCTGTTTAGGTTTAAGTGGAAATCAATGCATAAGCTGTGCAGTGTTATTCAGTGAAATGGCAATATCATTCACGTCGTTTTATAATTTAATTAAATTACATAAAACGTGGCCAATCCCGATCCTGAATATTTCACATGATTTACGTTGAAAACTGCCTTTTGATGTTCAATGAACAAGCGTGACTCTTTCTCTTGGGTCCTCCCTAACGGCGAAGAAAAGGCAGGTATATACATGATACATGATGTTTAATAGTAGTCTGTCTGTCCAACCAAGAATACGTTGCTCCCCGAAACTGCATCTGCGGCCATTACTCAATTATATATATATATATATATATAGTTTCTTTTTATTTCCAGTTCGTCCGTCTGCTGAAAGGAGGAGTATAATACGTGTCCGATTGTAATAACTTTCCAGTTCATTTGCTGATTCCTTTCTCATGCTGCTTCTTATTATCGAACAAACTATTTCTCAACGTGTTGTAAATAACGTCCATATGGCCATTAGACATCGAAGCGATATTAGGCTATTCAGCCCATCGTGTCTGCTCCGCATTGAATCATGGCGGATCCCCAATCCCACTCAGCCCTATACACCAGCCTTCTCGCCACATCATCTTATGCCTGACCCATCAGGAAACGACCAGCTTCTGCCATAAATAAAGCACATACTCTGGTTGTTTAAACCTTTTCAAACAAAGCCAGACCGCGCTAGCCATGCCCCACGATGAATGTTTCCTCCAAATGTGGCCGATGAGAAATCCTTTCTTTTTGTTCGCCCCGCAGTGACGGGCACCTGACGAAAATAAACTAACAGCTCCCTGGACCTTTTTTTAAAAAAACAATTCATCCCATGTTAACAAATAACGATTCCTCGAGCTGATTTCAAACCATCGTGGGCTCTTTTTAATCCTCTCGCGTCGTCACCACCATAGGATCTCTCCCGCTGTTTGCAGCCCGTTGGGAAGAAGCTGAAAACCCCCAAGCACTTTATGAATCTCGTGCTGTTTTACCAACAAAGGACTGCTCGGCAGTTACGGTGAAGTAGGTCTACGCCACATTTGCCTTACTTAGTTAATAGATTAGTCTTGGAACGTTGACTGTATATGCTTCTCTATAGTTGCTGCCTGAACT
This sequence comes from Hemitrygon akajei, assembly GCF_048418815.1. Classification (NCBI taxonomy): domain Eukaryota; kingdom Metazoa; phylum Chordata; class Chondrichthyes; order Myliobatiformes; family Dasyatidae; genus Hemitrygon; species Hemitrygon akajei. Next base: position 21,002,762 of record NC_133151.1, read on the forward strand.
GCTGAGTTTCTCCAGCATCACATATGGGTTTCTTGTGATTTACAGCATCGTTGATAATAAATTTACTTTGAACTTCAATTAACAGAATCTCTTGTTCAAAAATCAAGTTCAAAGTCAAAAATGTTTTGTTTTGTAACTAGGTAATACACCAGATCCAACGCTGAGATCCATTTTCTTGCCAGCGTTCACCGTAGAACTAAGAAATACAAAATCAATGAAACACTGCACACAAAGTCTGTCAGACAACCAATGTGGAAGAAAAAAGACAATCTGTGCTAATACTTCAAAATCTGAGCAGTGGACGTGGTGGAGTGGAACGGAAGACCCCTGTACCTCCTTCCCGATGGCAACAGTGAGAGTATAACATGGCCTAGATCGCGGCGATTTGCCTTATTTTTATGTCTTATAAGATGAATGACTGAGTTCAGGAGTTGGGACGAAATGTTGCAAATTTATAAAGCTCCGGTTCGAACACATCTGGAGAATTGCATTCAGTTTGGTGCTCCCATTACAGGGAGGATGTTGAGGTTGGGGAAGGGTAGAGCAGAGGTTCACCAGGATGCTGCCTGGATTACAGTAGATGTAAAGTGGAAGTTTCCTGCAGTAGGGTGCTCAATAACCACTGGACACAGCTCGAGGATACAAGCAAAACATAATTTATTTCCTGTAGTCCAGCACAAATTTCTGGGTGGAGTAGTCTGTTGCTGCCTTCTAAGTTGCAAGTTTTATGATCTCTGCTCTATGTAATATGTTGTATACTATCTGTTCTATGATCTATGTCCTGCGTTCTATGTTCGTTGCTCTCTGAGCACTGATTCATGTTCTTGGTTTTAATGACAGAATCAGAAATCTACAGGATGTATGAAATGTAGTCGTTTGGGGTTTGAATTCCACAGACACTTTACCAGCAGTAAACAGACCTGAATTAAGACGGCAGGCTTGGGAAAGATTATTATTTGTCTTTCTAAAAATCTTGCAAAAAGATGGAACAGGACTTTATCCCTCTCCATTGATGCGACCTGACATGCCTGAGTTACTTCGGAATTTCGTTTGTGTAACGCTGTATTTCCAGCATTTGCAGCATTTCTTCTGATGAGCATAGGCTGACAGGCTATCTGTCCTCCTTTTGCTTGGTGAGGATCTGTGATTTCAACAGGCGGTTCTCCTCAGGATGATGGAACACGTTCTGCTGCTAGTGTTGGTGCTTCGAGGTGAGGTGGGTGGTGGTTGGCCTTACCTGTGACGCTGAATGCAAATATCCGTCCCCAGAGACAGGGAACACTACAAAGGAGCTCACTCCTTCCTGGGGGTCTACTGGTGTTGATTCGCCTCCCTCCGCCATCTTTCACCCTGGGGTACTTGACAGAGATGTTGCTTACCACCTAAGTCAAAGCCTGGTGAAATTCAGGGAAATCGAGTTGTCCCGGGGCGGGAATAACAACAAGAGGAAGGTCCAACTGAGACAGTTGGCGGGTTATCCATTATTGCAGAGTATATGCAGGTCATAAATCGTGAATATTTTATCCATTGTCTGGGAAAGAATGTATTTGTACTGGAGAGCGATCAGCGCAGGTCCGCAACAATGATCCCAAGAATAAAGAGGTTAACCCGCGAGGAGAGTATGGGTCGGTGCCTGTTCTCGCCAAGGTTTATAAGAATGATGTTGGATCTCATTGATACTTATCAAATATTCAAAATCATAGACTGGAGATTCTAAGCGTAAGGGAGGCGTGGATGAAATAGACAGTTGGTGTTTTTTTTTTTTAACCGAGTAAAAATATTAAATACCAAAGGGTATATACTTAAGGTGTGTGGGGATAAGTTGAAAGGACATCTGTGGGGCTCTAAGCAGGCAGATATGGGGTCATGTGCAGGCAGATATGTTAACGGCGTTTAAAGAGTGTGTCAGAGCAACGAATGAATGTGTAGGGAATGGAGGGATACGGATGTTTTGAAGGCAAAAGGAAGTACAGTATTCAATTGAATCAAGGACAGTGGAAGCAGGTGGACAAATTACCTTTCTGCACGCCATGAGGAAGGGAATGAAGATTGTCATTTTTTGAAGGGACTGTGTTGTCCATTATGTGAGCTAAATTCGCTTGGCATGATCAATGTTATAAAGTCGACTCAATTAAGATACAGGTAATCTGCTGAACTAGGGATCATTTCCAAATATGATCTTATTTGTGAGGTGTTTTTCGGTTGAATATAACATGCAGGTTTGTGACTGTTGGGGTTCGTATTTGCCCTGTGTGATTTAAGATGTTTGGAAAATTAAGAACAAAGAGCCATAAATTACCGATTGTCCTATGCTGGGAAGACCGCGATAAATGGACCTGGGCTTGGAGTAGAATCAAGCAAATGCTGATAAAAGTCAGGCACATGACTTGCATCCAATGACACTGTAATGCAATATTTGAATTGGTAAGAAATGAATATAAAAGTATGCTGGCACTTATGACTCTCCAGAGGTTCACCATCGTACGTGTGAGGTGCTCCGCAGACGTGGAAATTTCAAAATGGAGAACGAGAGACACGTGATCAAGAGCAAAGATTCCTGTTAACTGTGTTTTTTCCCCCTTTCTATCATTTAACTGTTCATCGAAGGTAGGGATACAGGTGTGCACACATATATATAGTTGCCGAAGTTAACGAGTTCTTCTGTTGAAACCGTAAGGTACTTGGCGGGAATGACAAATTTTCTCCGTGGCTGCCTATTCATTACTAAAAGGACTGATTCTTGGACTATATTTAGCTCAGTTGGGCATTTAATTACTAGTATGTTTAGTTTGACACAACACTATTGTGCGAAGACTCTGTTCCAGTCCTGTATTGTTCTTTGCATTATTATACATATTTTATGCTCTATCTTGGAACGTGGCCCCAACGGACTTCCTTTCGGCTTTCCTCGACCTCGTCTCTACCTTCCATTCGATGCTACATGTTGACCTCTAGCTCTAGTTCCCAACCCCACCCGCCCACCACACCTCCGCATACCGCATGATAAAACTCTGAAGGATAGCTCCAGCAAAATTCCCTGTCAGAATATTCGGTATCCTTCTGCACCCTTTCGGTACAGGCGTAAACTATCCTCCTTGCACTAGACCCACCCATCCTGGATGAGAGCCCAATCATATCTGTAACTGATGCCCTCCATCCTGCCCCAGATTTTTTGCCACACATTTAATTGAACGACCATCCAATCTTCTTCCTCGCTCGCATTTTATGGCGGAATGAATCCTGAGATCACCACCCCAGAGTTCCTACTTCTTAACTTTCTGCCCAACTCCCGAAATTCTCTTTACAGTCTCTTTACTCACCCCTTTCCACAGATACTCCTGTTTGTGTCCCCTGGCTAAAGAGTTTGGGACATTTTATTCATATCCTGCCATCTCCTCTATATTCATCTGCTTAACTAATAGTCACTTTGGAATGAAAATTATGTTAAAATTCATTCAGTGATCATTTTTGATTCAGCTCAGGGTATTTACATAAGCGTTCTCAAACAAAGAAGACATTGCAAACGTGTTCAAACAAAACACTTTATTAGAACGCGTGCAATTCTAATACAGAAAAAAATGTTCTCAGTTGTAGCAGTGCAGCAATCAAAATAATACTGATCATTCAGTAGCAATACGAGCTCAATTTTTGAGGAGGCTACAGGTCACACAATTTCACGCAACCTGTTCTCTATCTTTCTCTCACTGTCTCTCACTCCTTCTCCCTCTCCCCTTCGCCGTGTCTCCTTCTCTCGCTCTCCTTAACACTCACCCACCTTGTGTCTTTTCCCTCGCGCTATCTTCCTCGCGCTCACTCTCGCGTAATCTCCTTGGCGCCTTCTCTCTCCCGCCCTCTCCCTTACGCACCTTCCCTCACGCGCTCGTCCTCGCCTTCGCGCACTTTCCCTCGCGGCCTCTTTCTCGCTATGTCGCATTCGCTTTCCCTCCTTCGCGCCCTCAACCCTCGTATTTACTCCTTTGTTATGTCTCCTTCGCTCTCACTATCTCTTCTCTCCCTGTCTTTCTCTCACTGTTTCTCTCGCTCTTTCTCTCCCATTCTCCCTCGCAATGCCTCATTCTCTCTTTACCCCTGGCGATGTCGCAGGGCTCTCTCCGCCTCAGGATATCTCCTTCTATCTTTTTCTGTCGCGTTCGCCTTCGCACGCCCCCTCTCAGTCGACCAGTCTCACGTGTCATTTCACTGGCGCCCTGTATTTCGAGAAGCTGCAAATTTTTTCGTGTTTGTTTCATAACTCTGTTCATCACAATGTCTCTAATGTGATGGGGTATAGAATAGGGAACAGGAAGACAACTGAATTGTGACACTTTACAACATTTATTTCTAGCTTTTCATGAGTTTCAAAATCGGATTCAATGGGTATTTCAACGCTTTCATTAGTTCCGCTCGGAATTTGCTCTGAGTCAGGGCGTATATACACGTGTTGGTGCAGGAACTGAGAATCTGCAGCATTGTTGATGCCTGTTGTGTGATGTAACGGGGATCCGTGACAGAATAAACAAAACTCATTGAAATGCGTCTGTAGATATAAAATACCACCTCTGTTCCACACAACAATATGAAACTTCCGGTTATGCTGAAGAGCAAAACGATGGATTTGCGTCGGTTCTCCATCTCCCGGTCCTTGTCGTTCTCTCCACTCTTTTGTCCCCGGAGTCCCCTGCGTGCTCGACTGGCCACTAGAATCCGCCTGACAGTCAGAACATTGAACAACAGAATCAGAATGAACGGGACACAAGGCACGAAAATAAGATCAAACATCTCAAATGCCGCCCACGCGGGAGAGTTTCTGTAGCTCTGTGTATAAACACAATACCAGGGAACGCCATCAATAATAAATCCGGGCCCATACACAAAGCCCCAGGGGATAGTCTCCAAACAGGCCAGCACACTCACTGTCCAGATAACCACAGCCGCCGTTCGCTCGGTGCAATATTTTGTTTTCAGCTTCTCGCAGCAAATAACCACAAATCGATCGACGGTGAAAGCGACAGTCAGCCAGACTGAGGCCGCATTGCTCGCAAACATCAGCCATAGATCGAGTCTGCACACAGGAGTGATTCGCAAGAATGATCGGGGGAAATAAATCAGAGCAGTCATCCTCAGCAGCGGGTCCGAGATAACGACCAGGAGATCGGCCGCTGCCATTCCCACCAGGTAGCGAGTGATACATTTGGAGAGACCGCAGTTTCCCCGGGACAGGATCACAATGGCCACCAAGTTCGCTGGAAGAGAGACAGGGAGCAACAAGTTGAGAAAATACTGAGCAGAAGCCAATGCAGCAGTCTGGGGAGATCCTGTAATATTTCGACTTTATTGTTGCATTTAGAGCTTGGAGGGTCGAGGGAGGGTGCAAAGCTTTTGGAGACATAAGGAGTTTAACCGTAAAATAAAGTCAATATGATCCGAATACGGATTCCTTACTAATGACCGAACTGTGAAGTAGCAACGGAGACCTAAAACTGGGTAACTAGCTCCTCAGAGTCAATACTGGATGGCACATTGTCTTCCGGCGTCGGTCGTGTTTCCGCTGGATGAAGTTAATAAACCCGACGCTGATGGTGGGATTCTTCCATAAGACGATCATTAACTTACTTCGGGGATCCCTGCCATCGACAGGACAGCCGAAGAGCGAGATCAAAAAACAGGAAATACTGCAATCCCTCATCCCGGCTAAAGAAAATATGTGGTAAAAAAAAGTTAAAAGTATCACTTCTCGAGACCGTTCTCAGTGAGACCCCTGACACAAGGGTTAACTGGATTCTCTTTCCATACAAGCTCTTTGGGGCTTAGTGTATCCAGCAATCCCGAGTTTGTTTCCTTTTCCAGCCTTTGCTACCTCACTGACTTTGCAACAGATCTTTCTCTGATTCCAAATGATACAGCGCAGTCTGTCACAACCTCAAAGACAGAAACGACACCTCCCACTGAATGCATCACAGAGAAGCAGGGGAGAGGAATCCAACGCCCAACAGCAGACTCGGTGCCGTAGTCAGATGTCAGTAACGGTGTCAGATGTAGATATAATAGAATGCATTTCATTGTATTGATAAATATGAAGCACCACGTCGCTTCTGATAATCTGCTCAGCAAATATGTCATCGTGTTGTCCATCAACTGCTTGATATTCACTCATATCGCACACATGTATTAAACAGCAATAGTACCGTGATAAAATGCAAAAGTGTCAGATGCATATATAATGAAATACATCTTACATTATTGATAACTATGAAGCACCACGTCGATTTCTGAGGTCCATTAACTGCTTTGTATTCAGTCCTATCGCAGACATGTAATAAATATTCACAACAGTTTCCTTCTACAACAGGGAAATCCTTGCATTTGCTAAAGTGTTACCACCAGTCGATAGCTCGTTTTTTGCACTTCACACAGACAATCGCTCACAAACAAATGCAGACAATCAATTGGTAATATCTCCGTGGGCTGTGTAAACACAATACTTGGAAATGCAGTGTAGCTGCTTCAAGATCAAAAGAACAGAGACCCGCCCTTCCCATTATTGATCACAATCCGCGGGGAGAACTCTGCGTTACCCGCTCAGTTCCACAGATGTTGGCGGATTCGCTGAGTTCCTGCAGTAGTTTGTTTTGAGATCCAGGTCCCAGAATCCAAAGTCCGGGGGTTTTCATTCCCATCTTGAAATACAGAATACTGGGACTGGAAGGTGACCGTGGAAACCAGCGACAGAAACCATCACAACATAGGAATTAAACATCATTTTCCACCAACGGCAGCGGACACTGCGGCTTACCAGGAATTCCAAAGGCTGAAATAAAAGGGTAGTAAATTTCTCGTATCCGCCAGATGACTGGATACACCATTTCACTGAGTATCTGTGATTTCTGTTGCTCCTGAATTCACAGCTCCAGCAGCCACTGAGCTGATGTTTCACAACAATCCTGATTTATATCGAGGATCAGTCTCCAGAGATACAATTATACACCTCACAAACGTTCTCAGTTACAGTTGCTTGAACAAACACTTTAATTAAAAAGAATATTATCTCTGATGTAAATATTGGGCCGATTGAAGACTAATATATCAAAAGTACTGGGCGTTACCTCAGCAGTGAGTCTGGTGGAAATAAGGCCGGTAGCTTAGATTACAAAGACTGAGATTCGTCACGGAACTGCAACGTTTACATATTACATTTTTGGGGTCCAATTATCCATCTTTCAACGAAGACCAGCGACTCTGCCAGACTCCTACCTTCTGCCCCTGCAGCTTCCTAATGTGATCTGTCCTTCAGTTTCTACGCGGTCGCGAGCGTGCGCTTGTGCACGCAGACAGACAGACACACACACACACACACACACACACACACACACACACACACACACACACACACACACACACACACACACACACACCCACACACACACACACACACACACGCGCAAACAGATACAATAGAGAGAACAAGGTCGGGATGGTAACGGTCAATTGACCTCGTTGCTAATGTGGAAACACCAGAAAGTCTGCAGATGCGATAATTTGAGGGACTTAAAGTCCATTGGGGGTCACACACCACATGCGGGCAAACATACAGTTTGAACTGGCGTCAAGGTCAACACACACGCAGTGAGCTGACGGGACCGTTCCTGTGTTGTACTTTTAACTGTTAATTGGTGAAGGATTTAAGGTTCAGTGTGCAACGGATCAAAGGGGTTTTCTTAATTCTACATTTACAATGGTTCTCTTCTGGGACTCACTGTTTCAGCGTTGGTGGAAACAACAAATCAAAGTGTTCAAAGAGGAACGGGACGGGTACATTCGGTGAAATCACCTGCTGAGTTGTGGGAAAACAATGTGAAAATGGATAGTGGGAAGGTTGCAGTAGAGACTTATGGTTTGAAAGTGGTTGCCCATCCCACTGTGACCCTGTGCCCACTATTCGTCTGAAGAAAAAAAAACTCAGTCTGGTCTCCAGGAACGTCTAATTTACCTGGGTGCACAAGTCATTTTTCTCTAATAAGCAAACATTCTGTAAAGACACTGGCACTGCATTCCAAGCACACTGAGCTGCGAGAACACAACACTGACCAGTTTGAGCACAGATCAGTACAGGACTGTTGTGCAACGAGGACAGAGATTACAAAATATATTACTGATGACACAGGGCTAGACAGAATAGAGGAACGTAGTTTCAAACAGCCCCAGCCCTGCTCTGTGGGCAACAGATTTCCAGCACCAGCCCATGTACTGCACAGAAAAAGACATGAACAACCCCATATTGCGCTGCAAGTTCACAGACGAACACAGACCACACTCATCACGTTGTGTACACGCACCACCTGCAACGCTGCAAGAACACAGACCTGTGCAAACTAGTTATGAACTGCATGGACGCTGCCCAATTTAGGGCTACCTTTGCTCAGAAGGAAGGCGGGCAATAAAAAGCCAAACACAGTACCGCAGGAACACAAGCTGCTGCAACTCAGCTTTCTGAGGAAGGACAGGGTGAAACTCTGGAATAGACATCCCCTGCACATGAGACTGCACAAGGCCTGTCAGCAATGGACTACAGGGACAATGAATTTCACAATACCTAGACCTGGATATCCAGGATACAGACGTATCGAACTCGCAGCACTGTGCAGTGAGCACACCGACACAAACACAACCGGCACTCCGCCGGTGAACATTGGTAGAATACCAGCACTTCGAGGACAGAGACCTGCACTACCCTGATAATGGGCTACAATTCATAGACCCTACCTATCTCCTCCCTCCCACTGGACATCTTTCAGGATGCAACGGAGATTTGGTAAAGGAGAATCTTGAGATGTTGTCCCTTTCAAATTCCAAATGTTTTTGAAATGCCAGCAGGAGAAAGAGGAACACAAATGTCGGTTATGGAAAGATATAAAAACATCAGAGTAGTACGTGACTGTAATATCTCCAATATTGATTTGGATTCTCTATGTGTTTAAGCTGGGAGGAACAGAATTTGTGGGCATCCCAAAATGATTTAGCAGCATTTACAGCCTAGACTCTGTCAGTTTGTGCATATTTAGCATGCCGTCTAAAACTTAGACAAACTTCCATATATTTACAGTGGAGAACATCCTGACTGGTTGTATCATGGCCTGACATGGAAGCATCAGTGCTGTTATGGATGCAGCCAATCAATCACAGGAAATACGCTCCCCACTACTGAACACAAGGACTATCTGATCATCAAGGACCCCCATCATCCAGGTGATGCTCGCTTCTCGATGCTGCCATCAAGAAAGAGTTACGGGAGCCTCAGGTCCCACAGCACCAGGTTCAGAAATAACCATTACCTCTCGATAATCACGGTTTTGAAGCAGAGGGAATATTTTCACTCACCACAACAATGAATTCACATTCTGGGACTCTACAACTCCTGTTCCTAATATTTACTTCATATTTATTATCGTTTTTCTTTGTTTTGTTTAATTTACACAATTTGATGTCTATGCTGTCTTTTACACATACTAGTATATTTTATTTTTGTGTACACATTTGATTCCATTACGTTTCCTTGTATTCACTGTGCATGTCCACGATAATTTGAATCTGAGTGTCGTGTATAGTGACTCATACGTACTTAGACAATAATCTTACTTTTAACACCGAATTTCGTAGAACATGTCTTGTGAATATAAGTGGAGTAAGATCGGGCTTTTCTCTTTAGAGAAGTAGAATGGGAGTTGACTTGAAAGAGGTATAGAAGAGCTGAGGAGGCAAAAATCGAGGGGACATCCAGAGAATATTTCTCAAACAGAAGTGGCTAAAATGAGGAGGCATACAATTAAGGTAATTGAAGGAAAGTAGATGGGTGATGTCTGAGGTTATCCCCAAAGAAAGACACAATTTTACGGAATTTGTTGAACTGCAGGCAAGTTAATTATCACCTACTACCTTGACCCTCTTCGTCATCTCCCTCTACCTTCGAAAATACTGACTTCACATGTTTTATTTTTCCCCAGTACTGGTGATGGGTTTCGGCCAGAAACATCGACTGTTTACTCATTTCCATTGGAGGTGCTAAGCCTGTTGAGTTCCTCCAGCATGTTCTGTGCGTTGAAAACTAATGCAAACTGTGTTAGGTAGGAACTGGAGAGATTAGAGACCGGGAGCGGCTATAATTGGGTACATTCACATCTGACCTATGAGACTTATTTAAAGACGAATGATTCTGAACTTAAACTATGTCAGTGAGGGGGAAAGGCAAAGATGTAAGATCTGAGAACAATGGATAACCAGAGATGTTGCAGATGCTGTGAAGAAGTAAAAGGAAACAAACGGAGAGTTTAGAAAGTGGAAATTAAACAAGTTATGGTTAATATAAATATGCAGCAATATGCAAATTAAACTGGGCATCAGCAGTGCTGAATGCTGCTGCGGGAGTGGGAATGATTCCGCTGGGCAAAAGTGGAGAGAATACCAACGCAATTTGTACATATATTAGGAACAAAAGAGGCACCACGGAAAAGGTAGGAAGGTAGGACAACTCAAGGACAGAGGAGGGAACGTATGCCTGGAACCAGGGCAAGTGAGCAAAGCACCAAATGAAAACCTCACATCAGTATTCATCAAACAGAAAGTGACTATAGAAAAAAAAACATGAAGGATACGGTGATATATCATGGCATGCTGATAACAATCTGGGGGGAGTCGGGACACTCAAACAACTCTAAGGTAGATGAATCACCAGCCCTGGATGGGATATATCCCAGCTTATGGAGTGAGTGAAGCAAGATTTCAGATTGCTGAGCCCTTCAAAGAGATCTTTGCCATCTGCTTTTATTTTTTCTGAATTTCCAATGCAGTTGCAGAGATTAGCCAAAATTGTTCAACTGGTTTGTGTGTTGCAGAGGCAAACCCGGCCACTACACCATTGACAGAACATTTCCGTGCTTATGTGTATAGTGTGTTACGTACCCGTGACACGTGACAGTGGTACCCTTGTCACGTGACTGGGGTTGAAGTTATACTGGACATGAGGTAATGGTTTTGTGATGGTGGAGTGATGTCATTTTCCCGCCAGTAGAGGTCATGTGACAGGTTTTTTCTACAGGGTATAAAAGGGAGACCCACCCTGTCAGGTGGGGCAGTTCGTGGCTAGATTTGCCAAGATGACTTCATGTTACTGTGTGATTTAATGTGATGACGCAGTTTAGTTAAAAATGAAGTTTTATATAATGCCTAAAGTTTAAAAGGTCAGAGCCAACGGTTTCTTTGCTAAGGGAGAGTGAAGTTTGGAAAATGGAGATCGAGGAAAATCGATTTTCGATGGATTGACTTCGACCTTGTGTGATCCTCATTCGGAAGGATTTCGTTTACTATTCTCATGATAGTCTCCGCTGGAAAACGCGGGAGATTGAGAATATTGTGGAAGGAAGGTCAGTCACTTTAAGTTGTTATATTTAATAAAATTCGACGTGGGAGTTTGACGCTGGGAATCGAAGGACATCGACGTGGAAGAGAATTTACATCGCTTTAAAAAGTCTCTCCTTTTAAAAGTACCGTGAGCTTTTGAACTGTCGGCATATCGTTTTAAAGTACTGTTTTCTTTCGGCATATCGCTTTAAAGAACTGAGTTCTTTTCAATACCGCTTTGAAGACTGTTTGGGACTGCAACGCTATTAAGGACTGTTTGAGCATCTGAACTCGGATCATTGTTTGGGTTTGTTTACATTTGAAGGGGGTTTGTTATCAGTGTTTAATAAACGTGTTATTTGTTATAAAACCCTTCGTCTAACTCATCTATAATTATTGTTGCCTGAATACGTAACAAGTGAGAAAGTTTATATAAACATCAGCAGAACATAGACCAGCTAGAATTGTGGACAGAGAATTGCCAGATGAAGTAATGTACTCTGGCAAGTCAGAATTCAGAGATTTCCTTCAAAATTCCTCTCCCTATTGGAGTAGCTAGAATGGCTGTTATGCCCGTGACATTCTCTGCCTCAGGATGTGAGAGATCGGGAGTCGATTAGTATACACAATAACTTCACCAGCTCTAGCTCCTAATCGTGTGAAGGAAACGGAGGTTAAGATTGACAGGCGAAGGATCATGTAGGACACTGAGACTACGTCGTTAGTGACATGGTCACACCTAAGGTACGGGATGCTGGCAAGTCTGGTGACCACCAGGAGAGACACGGGAAACTGTCAGATAGTGCAGTTTCCCCCGGTAGCTCAGGTCCTCACAACTACTCGTTCTGAATAATGATAACCTATCAGAGCACCACAGCAGCAGCCAGATCGTTGGCAAGGAGATGTTCGCTGGTGCCCTGCAGGGGAGGAAGAGATCACATAGGATATTATTTAAGAGAAGACTCAAAGTCATCTCATGATGATGTATTGTCTCCTTAGTACCGGTTTCAGGAATGTGACAGAGGCTGCAGAAATCTCTCAAGAGCATATTGGTACCAATGTCATAGTTCAAATAGGGTTGAGCTGAAATAAAGTGCATATAGGAAGTTAGGAGAGAACTAAATAACACTACCTCAATATCAGTCATTTCTTACTCCCAGTGCCATTTTCTACATAAGGATTGGAATACAATTGTGATTCAGATGAACGTGTAACCAAGAAGCGGATGCAGGGGAAAGACTGAGTTCTTGCATCACTGCAATTTCTTCTGCGGGAGGGGGACGAGTACAAAAGCCATGGGCTGTTCTTGAACTGCAGGGGGTCCAATATCCTAGAGATGTACTTCTGAAGCTAGGAAGTGTATGCTACTTCCATGCAAGTTGCTTCACAGGTAAAATGGATAAACTCAGGTGTGGCTGACTCTGGGGACTGCTGCATAACTTATTTTCACGTTATAGGTGAATGATTTGGGTGACATTATTAATGGTTTTGTGATCACATTTGCAGACTATTCAAAGATAGGTGAATGGAGTAGGAGGAGCTTCTGAGGAAGCAGGGAGTCAGCAGAAGTACGTAGGCAGATTGGAAGATTGGGCAAAAAAGTGGCAGATGGAATATAGTGCAGGGAAGTTTATGGTCATGCACTTTGATATAAATTGCAATGGTGTAGGCTATTGTTTTTTTTACCAATATGAAAATTCAGAAGTCACTTGTGCAAAGGGACTTGGGAGTCCTCCTATCAAACATCCAAAGATGAATTTTCGGCTTGATTTTGTTGTAAGGAAGAAACATCCAATATTAGCATTCAAGAAGATAATTGTGCAAAAACAAGATCTAATGCTCAGGTTTAACAAGATATTGGTGAAACCGCAGTTGGAGTATTGGGAGTGGTTGTGGAACCGTAATCCATGAAAAGATTTGCTAGCATTGGAGAGGGTACAGAGAGGTTAATAGTAATGATTCCTGAAATGTAACTATGAATGTTTAAGGAGTTGATGGCTCTGGGACTATACGCGCTCTGGTTCAGAAGAATGAATGGGATTTTATTGAAGACAATAGAATATTGCAATGCCCAGATGTGTGGATCTGATGAGAATGCTAACTATAGTGGAGGAGTCCAGAACGAGAGCAAAGTTTGGAGCTATTAAGTGGGATCTTGTAGTGGTGAACTGGTTAAATCAAATGTCTTTAAAAGTATGTTTCAGGAGTTAAGACCTGCATTTTCCTGTTAAGGAGAAGGACAAGTCTGGCTCGTTTCAGGTCTGGCTCGTTTCAGGGTTGATAAGAGATACTGATGCTGTAGAATGAGAGGGGCACACACAGCGCACAACTAAATTTGAACTAATTGATCTCTTGATAATATAAATGTACAGATGTTATTAAAATTAAAAGGGCAATAGTTTGATATGAGAAGGATCTGAAAGGCAGGAAGAGACAAATGTCTTGGCGATTCTATAGATGAAGACCTAAAGGGACGTTTGGGAGAAAGTAGATGTTTTTAAAGACCAGCATGGACAACTGTGCATGGGACTAAATGAAAGGGATGATTTCTAGTGAATATATCTCTTCATTTTTTTCCGTGTAGAAACGAAATGTGAAGTAAAACCGGGAAATAAGCAGTCAGCCATGTCTTGCACCACAAAAGAATTAGTAGCGAGCAGGTGTCTCCGTCCCTACAGGGTATAAAAACGCATAAATCCACAACGTCTAACCAAGTGTAGTCTTGAACATAGTGGGAAATAAGAAAACATCTTGCAGAAACCATTAATACTTATTGCTGCATTTTTGTCTATAGGTGGGATATCGGTAAACAGGGGAGTGGCTAAGCTTTTACCATTGTTTGAAACTGACAGCACAAACAAGAAAGAAAACTATAAGCCATAGAGATAGCGGGTAGATTGTTGGAGAGGATTCGAAAGGACAGGCTCAAACAACATTTGGAGAGATATGGTCTGATTTGGAAGTCAGTATTACTGTTTTTGTGAGGTCATTTCTGATAATTTTCTTAGAATATTTCAAGGAGGTAACTGGAATTGGAAATGAAAATGGCAGGTCGATGTTCTCTGTATGGATTTCACTAAGACCTTTGACAAAATTCATCATGACATATTGGTCTAACCGGTTAGATTGCATGAGATCCAGAGGGAAAAGACTGATTGGACTCACAATTACCTCAGTTGAATAAAGCAGAGGATGATACTTGAAAATTGTTTATACGACAGGAGGTGTCACAAGATTTGCAAAGTGAAGGGGAGTATTATAGAACAGAGGAACCGCGGCATACAAGTGCATCACAGGTAGAGGAATTGATGAAGATGTTTGGCTCAACACCTCCATCAGTCAGTGAACTTGGTGAGTACAGGAATTATGAAGTTTAGTTGCAGTTATACAAAACGTGGGTGAGGCGTCTGGGAGTATTATACATACATTTGGTCATTCTGTTACAGAAAACATTATACTAAGTTATAAAATGGTGTAAAAATAACTTACCATGGAGTTACTGCACCTGATGGGTAGAGTTACAAGAGAGTTGCATATTTTCTGGAACGCAGAAGAAAGAGGGATGATGTGATATAGGTGTGTCAGATTATTAGTGGCTTGGGTATGACAAAAGGGGGGCGTTGACACTGGACCCAAGTGCGGGACGCAGACACTGAAGTACTAGGCTCAAGGCGGAAAAAAGCTAAAGGACGGGACAGGTCGCGGTTCGTGGCGTTCGTGGAGATCTTGGAGATCGTGGCATTCGTGGGATTCGTGGAGATCCTGGGATTCGTGGAGACTTGGCTAGAGGCTTGGGGTTCTGGAGGCTTGGCTAGAGGCTGGGGTCCTGAGGCTTGGCTAGATGCTGGGGACTTGAGGCATGGCTTGGGTTCTTGGACCTGGCCTCTTGGGCGGGCCGCGGAACTCCTGGACAGGACGCCGGACTCAACCCGACAGAGACAAGGAACCGGAAGGAACAGCACCAACTGCACGGCAACGGAAACCGGCCTGGCGTACCCGACGGACGCGATGGACAGGAAGGGACAGAACCGGCTAGAGTCTTGGGTTCTTGGAGCTAGCCTCCTGGGCGGGACGCGGAACTCCTGGGCAGGACGCGGGACACAACCCGACAGAGGCAAGGAACCAGAAGGGACAGAACCAACCGCAGGGCAACGTTTTACCCTACGGAGGCAACGGACAGGAAGGGAGCTCAGCCTGTGTTGCCTTCAAGACTCGAGGCGGCCGCTGACTATCGGCGGGCAACAGAACAGCCAAACCCATTACACACTGAAAGCCCTCGCCTTTCACTGGTGCGTTACTCCAAACGGAGACAGACGGGACGACCAAACCCCCCCCCCCCCCACCCACCCAACTGCACTCAATCCCCGAGCCACTTATGTTCCCAGACAACCAGATTAGCATCAGGTGATCAGGTGCAAATGCTTGAGTCCAAGCCGAAACAAGGGATGAACGGAGAAACCGGAGTCTGGAGTCCGCAGAACGGACCATGTCAGGATAAAGTGAAATCATAGTTGTTTCCTCAGGAAAGAGTTAATTAAAAACAAGAGGGCTTCAGTTTCACAACAGAGGCGAGAGATTTGAAACGTTTACGAGTTGAGAGATTTCTTTGGATTTCCTTTGTCTATGAGGAATGGAGACTGAAGTTTTAATATGCATCCGGAGAGCTTTCTGTGCTAGTACATAAATAGTCCCGCTAAGAATTGGGCAGGGATGTGTTGATCAGTTGATGAGGACTTTCAGACTCGTCAACACAGAACTTAAGATGTTTCAAATCAGTTTTGGGATAGGGAGATAGATAGACCGCAAGTAAAGACCGAAATGTCACTCCACTCGTTATGAAAGGAGGAAGGCAGGATAAGGAAAATTATACACCAGTTAGTCTGATCTTAGTGTTTGGGAAGATGCTGGAGTCAATTGTTAAGGAGGATGTTATAGAGTACTTGGTGACACACGACAAGGTTCGACAATGTCAGCATGGTTCCACACATGAGTCTTCTTAACAAGTTAAGAGCCCGTGGCATTACACGTAAGTTACAATGATGGTTAGATTATTTGCTGATTGGATAATGCTGTGAGTGGGAATAATAGAATTTTGTTTGGTTGGCTGCCAGTGGCCAGTGCTGTTCCGCAGGGGTCGGTGTTGGGACCACTTATTTTTGTACTGTATATAAATGAAGTAGATGATGAAATAGCAGGTGGTGTTGCCTGGTCTGCAGATGGAATGATTGGTGGAGAAGCAGGTGGTGATGAGGAAGCAGGTAGGATGCAAAAACACTTAGACAGATTAGGAGAACGGGCAAGAAAATGGCAAATGAAACATAACGTCGGACATTTACTAGTCTTGCACTTTTAGTAGTAGAAATAAATGTGCGGGCTAATTTCTAAACGGGGAGAAATTCGAAACATGAAGAGATGCAAAGGACTTGGAAAAACACTCTGAAGGTTAACTTGCAGGTCGAGTCGGTGGTGAGGAAGGCAAATGCAATGTTAGCATTAAATTCAGGAGGTATAGAATTCAACAGCAGGGATACGATGCAGAGGCTTTATAAGGCATTGGTCAGGCCTCACCTAGAGTACTGAGAACAGTTTCGGGCTCCTCATCTTGGAAAAGATGTGCTGGCATTAGAGAGGTTCAGAGGAGGTTCACAAGGATGATTCCAGTAATGCAAATGTTATCATACAAGGAACGTTTGCTGATCCTGGGTCTGTACTCGCTGGAATTTAGAAGGATGATGGGGTTCTAATTGAAGCCTTTCGAATTCTGAAAGGCCTACAGAGAGTAGATGTGGAAAGGATGTTTCCCATTGTGGGAGAGACTGGAGTAAGAGTCACAGTCTCACGATAGAGGGAAGTCTATTGTAAACAGAGATGCAGAAAAACTTCTTTAGCTAGAAGGTGGTGAATTTGTGGAATTCGTTGCCACGTGCAGCTGTGGAGGCATTTCGTTGGGTGTATTTATGAGTTTTGTAGGTTGTTTATTGGAGATGGTAACAATGATTAAGACCGAGAAAGGCCGTAGAGAATGAGAACAAAAATGGATCAGCCATGATTAAATGGCGGACCAGAGTCGATGGGCCAAATGACTTAATCCTGCTCCTCTGTCTTGTGGTCTTATGGTTTCCTTAAGGGAAATCCTGCAATATAAACCTGTTGCAATTCCTTGAGAAGATTACAAGTACGATAGATTAAAAAGATGCAGTGGATGCTGATTTTTTGCCTTTCAGAAAGCCTTCGACATGGTGTCACACGTGAGGCTGCTTAACAGTTTAGAAAACTATGATATTACAGGAATGTTACTTGCGTGGTTAGCGCACTGGCTGATTGGCAGAAGGCAGCGAGTGGGAATAAGCTGATCCCCTTCGGGTTGTCTGCCAGTGATTAGGGGTCGGTGTTGGGACCGCATCATTTAATGTTGTACGTCGGTGATTGAGGGGATGGAACAAATGGCTTTGTTGCCATGTTTGCAGATGAATTGTAGATTCGTGGAGGGGTAAGTAGTGTTGAAGAGAGCATTTCGGAGATAGTGCTCACAATTCTATCTCTTTTACCATAGCATTTGAGAGGGATAGGAACAGATAGCTTAGGGAAACGTCTCATGGGAGTAAGGGGAATAATGAGGCAATCAGGCAGGAACTTGGAAGCATAAATGGGAAACAGATGTTCTCAGGGAAACGTATGGAAGAAATGTGGCGTTTGTTCAGGGGATATTCCCGTGAGGTTTATGTGGAGGATGGTAGGGTACAAGATTCGTGGAGTACAAAGACTGCTGTAAATCTAGCCAAGTAGAAAAGCAGAGCTAGGAAAGTTTCAAAACACTAGGTAGTGATCGGAATCTAGAAGATTAGAAGGCTAGCAGGAAGGAGTTTAAGAATGAAATTAATAGAGCCAGAAGGGGCCAAGAGAAGGCGTTGGCGGATAGGATTAAGGAAAACACCAAGGCATTGTACAAGTATGTGAAGAACAAGAGGATAAGACGTCAGAGAATAGGGCCAATCAAGTGTGACATTGGAAACGTGTGCATGGAACCAGAGGGAATAGCGGAGGTATTAATGAATATTTTGCTGCAGTAATCACTACGGAAAAGGATCTTTGCGATTATAGGGATGACTTGTAGTGTACTGAAAAGCTTGCGGATGTAGATATTAAGAAAGACGTTTTGCTGGAGCTTTTGGAAGGTATCAAGTTAGGCAAGTCACTGGGACCGGAAGGGATGTACCCCAGGCTACTTTAGGAAGCAAGGGAAGAGATTGCTGAGCCTCTGGGAATGATCTTTGAATCATCAACGAGGACGGGAGATGTTCCGTAGGATTGTAGGGTCACGGATGTCGTTCCCTTTTTGAAAATAACGGAGTAGGGATAGTGTGGGAAATTATATGCCAGTGTATCTTACTTCAGTGATTGGTAAGTTAATGGAAAAGATCCTGAAACGCAGAATTTCTGACCATTTGCAGAGACATAATATGATTCGGAATAGTCACCATAGCTTTGTCAAAGGCAGGTCCTGCCTTACGAGCCGGTTTGAATTTTGTGAGGATGTGACTAAACACATTGATGAAGGTAGAGCAGTAGATGTAGTTTATATGGATTTTAGCAAAGCATTGGTAATTACCCCATACAACGCTTATTAACAAAGTAAAGAGGCATGAGATCCAAGGGGACATTGCTTGGTGGATCCAGAACTAGCTTTCCCACAGAAGGCAAAGAGTGGTTTTACACGGGTCATATTCTGCATGGAGGTGACCAGTGGTGTGCCACAGGGATCTGCTCTGGGATCCCTACTCTTTTTGATTTTTATACAAAACCTGGATGAAGAAGTGGAAGGATTGGTTAGTAAATTTGCTGATGACACAAAGTTTGGGTGTGTTATGGATAGTGTGGAGGGCTGTCAGAAGTTACAATGGGACATTGATAGGATGCAAACCTGGGATTAGAAATGGCAGATGAAGTTCAACCCAACTAAATTTCAGGTGGTTCTAAACAGGTAGGCTTCAGAAGGACTTATACAGATTCGGAGAATGGGCAAGAAAGCGACAAATGAGATAAAATGTTGGAAAATGTTGACCATGTACTTTGGTTGTAGAGCACAGTATTATATATATATATATATATATATAGAGAGAGAGAGAGAGAGAGAGAGAGAGAGAGAGAGAGAGAGAGGAGAGAGGAGAGAGAGAGAGAGAGAGAGAGAGAGAGAGAGAGAGAGAGGAGAGAAGAGGAGAGAGAGAGAGAGAGAGAGAGAGAGAGAGTGAGAGAGAGAGAGAGAGTCCTAAATTCTGAGATGCAACGGGACTTGGGAGTCCTTATGCAGAACACACTGAAGTAAGCTTGCAGGTAGTGTCAGTACTGACGAAGGCAAATTCAATATTAACAACTAGTTCAAGAGGTTTAGAACCGTGCTGGCTTCACCTTGATTATTGAGAACGGTTCCGGGCTCCTCATCAAATACATCCTGGTATGAGAGCGGGTACAGAGGAGATACACAAAGATGATTTCCAGAATGAAAGGGATATCATACTAGCAAGATTTGATGGCATTGTGTGTTACTCGCAGGAATTTGGAAGGATGAGTGGTCATCTCATTGAAGCCTTTGCAATTTTAATATTCCAAGACAGAGTAGTTATGGAAAGGATGCTTCCCATCGCGTGGGAGTCTAGGACAGGAGGGCAGAGCCTCAGGATCGTGTGGTTTCCACTTAAAACATGGATGCGGAGAAATACCTCCCACCAGAGCGTGGTGAACTTATGGAAATTGTTACTCCAGGTAGCTGTGGAGGCCTGGTCGTTGGGTCGATTTAAGGCAGAGGTTGATATCTCTTGATTGGAATCCCCATCAAATTTTTGGGGAGAAGGCCGAGAACAGTGGCTGAGGAGGGAAAAAAAGATCAGAGATGATTGAAAGGCGGATCAGACTTGACTGGCCCACTTCAGTTCTTGTACCTTATGGTCTGATTTTATTAGCATAGACAGGATCTGGGAAGTGTGGATGGAGAGAAGTTACAGTGCCTTGAAAAAACATTCACCCATACCCTTTGTTCATATAAGTAATATTATAACTATGGATGTTGATCAATTTAACTGAGTATTTTTATTTTTGAATCATAATATCTTTAATTACACAATAGAGCCCCCAAAATGGGAAAATTGTAATGCATCAAAAACAAAAAAAATTGAAATAGTAACAGTTCAAACGCATTCATACGCCGTTTTCAGCACTTAGTTGAATCACCTCTGATAGCAATTACAGCTAGGAGTCATTTTGCTGAAGTCTCCATTAATTCGCACAACATGATGTAGCAAGACGTGCCCCTTTCTTCATTGCACAAGTGCTCAGCTGTGACAGGTTAGTTGGGGCGTGCTCGTGGAGAGGAATCCTGAGACTTGACAGAAATGTTCGATTAGGTTAAGGTCGGGACTCTGACTGGGCCATTAAAGGGCATCAGCCCTCTTCATCTGAAGCCATTTCATGGTTACTCTAGTATGCGCTTTAGATTATTTTGCTGCTGAAAGACAAACTGCCTGCCCTGTGTAAGTTTCTAGCAGTTTTATTTTTTTCTCCAAGGATCTTTCTGTATGCAGCAGCATTCATCTTCCCATCAATCCTGAGTAGATTTCTGTTCCCTGCAGATGAAAACTATCCCATAGCATGATGCTACCTCCACCATACCTTACAGTAGGAATGATATAACCTCGCTGATATGCAGTAGAAGGTTTACACTACATGTACCGCTTAGTGTTGAGGCCAAAACGTTCCACTTCAGTCTCTTTCGAACAGCAGAACTTATTCCTCAACTTTACAGTATATTCCAAGTAACGATTTATAAATATTTATGGACAAGGATAGGCAACATATTAGTCACGTGTTCTACTTTGCTATTCTTCCATTAAAACTTCATTTGTGCAATGTCTTAGAGACTGTGCAGACAGGAAATGCATCTGCAGTTCAGCCATTGACCTCTGCAGGTCATTGCAGAGTATTGGAGTAGTCTCTTCTGCAAGTGTCGTTCTTCTTCAGTGATTAAGATTAGAGAGCCAGCCTGACTTTGGTAGTTTGGCTGTGGTTTCATCATTCATATCTTTCCACTTTTTTATGGTCTGCTCTGAGCTCCGAGGTAGGTACAGTTCCTTTGACATGGTCTTGTATCCTTTCTCAGATTTGTGTTTCTATATTATAATTTCCCCGACTTAAATTGAATGTTCTTTTATCTTCATTTTAGATTTGTCAGTTGAAAACCTACCTCACTCTTGAACCGTACAGACAGAGGGGATACTGATTCTTTTGAATTCATTGAAATGAGCGGATCCTCCAATATTCTGCATCAACAAGTTGGGTGAATTGATAATTTATTAGAGTATATTGCACCTAAGGAAAGTTAGTGTCATAATTACAGAGGACATGAATGCATTTATAGAGTTATAATTCTGGCTGTTTTTTTTTCTTTTTTTGTGAATTGTTGACAGGTTTTAGATTTTTCTTTTGATTTGACATAATGCACAATGTTTTGTAGAGCTGTTCGAACCCGCCCCACCCCCAATGCATATTAAAATTAGAAAATGAGACAGTAAATGTGAAAATATTTTTTTCGCTGAATACTGTTTCATGGCAATATACCTGAAAGTAAATCTACATTGCGAAAGTGAGACCCGTTTCAGAGTGAAGTAGTGAGAGTTTTGAGTCATCGGATATCTGTGAGGAAGGCAAAGACGGTAGATCGACGGAAATTTGCCTGAATGTCAATAGGTGTTGAAAGATTGACTGAAATCATAGGAAATATGTTGCAGGAAAAGCAGTGTAGACGCGACAGTTCATTAAATAGCTTGATAGTCTGCAGCAAATCTGAAACAAAAAAAAATTACAAGACGATACAAGTCACAAATTTCCTGTGGCAACTGAGATTAAGGAAATTATCAATAATGATAGTAATCTAGATATATTATCGTGTTTTATGTCGATTAAACCCTTCCTGGGCATCCAGCCGGGTATAGTTATCGATTATAGCTGACATTTCGAAGACAGACTCTGCCACCCTCTTCAGCGGTGATACCCGAGGATGTCCAGTCCGCCGGTATTTGTTCCCTCGCAGTCCATCACTCCTGGTTGGTTAGTCCTTATCCTATCAGGTTTCTGCTCTCCCACTCTTCTCTTTACAATCGAATTCCAGCTCTTACTAAGAGCGAGACAAAATTTGGTCAGAATTCTTTTCCAATAGGTTTGTTTCAATGGCTTCTTTAACATGCGTTCCCGAAAGCCATTGGGCGGCACGGTGGTTTTGCGCCCTCGAGGTCAATCCTATAGCCGTTGCGAATGCAGTGCTCTGATACCGGCGATTTGTTTGTGAAACCCTAAGGAATATAACTGCTATGCTCCTTGATGCGGGTTTCCAAAGTGTGTCTTATCTGGACGCTGACCGATATACGATTCACAGAGAATTCTCTAAACGCTAACTGACCTGAGTCCCGGGTAAACTTTAGCCCGCAGAAGCTGTGAGATGAGCTTTCCCACGGGTCTGTGGTTGGTATTAATCCAGTACATTTTCAGCATCCTGTCGATCCTTCCAGAAACTGTGGAAATGTAGGTCGGAAGCCATGGCTATATCTGTCTTCCCTATATTACTTAATAATCAATAATCTATCAAACTCCAATTTAAATTTATACAGTGATTGGCCTCCACAGCCATCATTAGCTATACCTTCATCACCTTCTGGTTTAAAAAAGTCCTCCTTATCTTTGTTTTAAATGGACGTCCCTCTATTCATAGGCTATGCAATTGGGGCCCATAATCTCCTACTAAATGAAATGTTCTCTCCATTTCCATTCCGAAAAGGCTTTTCAATACTTGATAGGTTTCAATTAGATCCCCGCTCAATCTTCGGAACTCCATTGAGTACAGGCCCAGGGCCATCAAACGCTCCTCATATGTTAACCCTCTCATTCCCGGGATCATTCTCGAGATTCTTTACTGGACCCTCTATAGTGCCAGCAGAAGTTGACCAAAGCTGCTCACAATACACGATGTGGCGTGACCAATGCCTTACATAGCAATAGATCTTTGTTATTTTATTCGGATCCTATCCAGAAAGGTGCTTGCTTTACATTTACCTTCCTCACCACCAACGCAATCTATAAGTTAACCTTTAGGATATCCTGCACAAGGACTCCCACCACCCTTGCAGCTCTGATCATTGAATTTTCTCTCCATTTATAAATAGTCTATGCCTTTATCCCTTCTACCAAAGTGCATAAACATATAGGTAATTACACCATATTCCATCTAGCACTTCTTTCTCCATTCTCCTGATCTGTCATTGTCGTTGTGCAAACTCCTGGCTTCCCCAACGCTACATGCCGCTCCATCCATCACCCTATTTTTAGCAAACATGACCACAAAGTTATCAATTCTAACCTGCAAATTATTGACAAATAACCTGCACAGAAACCGCTACTCACGGAGAGCAAAGTGTAAAAGCCAACTTTATTCCCATACTTTGCCTCCAGCCAGTCTGCCAATATTCTATCCATGTGAGCAGCTCACCTGTAACATATCATCCCCTGACTCCCGGTTGTCTATCCTAACTGTAATTTCTTCAAACAATTCCAAACAGTTTGGTCTAGTACGAGTTCCTACATATTTGTCAGACAATATTTATGCTGACTGGTCTCTTTTTTATATGCCTGCAAGGACTCCGAGACCTCATCTTCAGTCATGGACTCCAGCACTTAACAGACACTGAAGTCAGGATAGTTAACCAATAATTTTCAATTCATTTGCTTTTCTCTCTTTTTTAAAAGAGTGGACTTACATTCTCCAGTCCTCTGAAAGAAATTCAGAATGTAGTGGTTCTTGAATGGTCATTACTGCTGCCCCCACAGTCTCTTCAGTAAACTCGTTCGAAACCCGGGGCAGTCGTCCATCTTGGGCAAGTGACTTATATACCTTAAAACATTTTTAGCTTTCAAGCACCATCTCATTAGTAATAGCAACTCAGACACTTCTTCCCATTGGCACTCTCGACTTTGAGGCGTACTGCTGCTGTCTTCCACAGGAAAGACGGTCTCAAAATAGTCATTGAGTTCACCTGCCATTTCTTCGCCCTGCATTAATCCCTCCCCAATACTTCTTCTGATATCCACTCTTGCGTCTCGTGTACTGTTTATAGTGTACAACTGGGAAAAAAAAAGAGGCTGGCTAGCTGATCCTAATATTTCATCTCTTTTATCCTTACTACTGTTTTGGGTCCATGCCGGATTAAGATGGCTGAGAGCGTATCGAAGCGGCAGGACCTGGGACAGAAAGCGAAGAATGACTCAAAATTAGGAGAATTTAAATGCCGGCCCAGATTGTAGAGGTCACAGTGTTGGTGCTGGAGGTGAGGGACACGCCATTTCAGATCACTGACCTGCTAAGTTTTCCCATCTCTACGCTGATTCACTGATCTGCTAAGTTTTCTCATCTCTACGCTGATTTGTAACTAACGGTCTTTAGAACTGGCGGCAGTGATGACTGTTTTCTTGGACGTGGAGTCAGGTTCGACAACGTCAGTTCTAAAAGCTATTTGCTTACTTGTGTTGATTGCACGATCTGTTTGTTTTTTCCCTACGTATTGAGTGTTTGTCGGTCTTCCTTTAGTGGGTTCTACCGTCTTTCTTTGCTTTATCTCTGCCTGTAAGGAGACAATTCTCAAGGTCAACTAAAATATTCATATATTGACAATAAATTCACTTTGATATTTTGAACATTGCTTCTGATATTTTTAAAAGCTTACTAATTCTCCAGCTTCTCCCTATTCTCCTGTGTTAGCCATGGTTACCTTAAACGTCCGTTAAAATTCTTTGGCTTTGGGATTTCTCTATCGTAAGCCTTCTGAATTTCACCCAGAAGTCCTCGCATTGATGTACAGGTACAGCGATCCCTGACAGTGTAGACTCGAGACGAGTAAAGGCTTGCAATGAGATACTTGCTTTCATTAGCCGGGCACTGAACTGAAATCTTAGATTGACTTTCTAAAACATTAATTGTATCAGCTGGAAAAGTGTGCACCCTTCTGGTGCTTCACTGCAGAAAGGGTGAGATTGCGCTGGAGAGAAGACACACCAGGATGTTATGGGAGTGCCTTAGTCACAAGGAAGCACTGCATTGACTGGAACTTTGTTTTTCCCTACTTGAGCATCGGAGTTTGAAAGAGGAAATTACAAATAATAAATTTCACGGGGTGCACCAATAGTGTGAAATTATACAGGCTTTTCAAGCACCGTGGAGTCTAAAACAAGACGGCATAAATTTAAAGTAAGTGGGAAATATTTAACGAGGTCATGAGAGACAATTTTTTTTTCTACACAGTGTATGTAGAAGGAGCTACCAGAGAATGTGGTAGACGTGACGTCAAGTACTAAGTTAAAAAAGACAATTGAACATGTTTCTGAATAGTACTGTTTCAGAGCGATATGGGCCAGATTCAGGTAAATCGGACGAGCTCAGGTAGGCAAGCGACACGCGCACTCACAATGCTGTACTCTTTACACACGTCGACTGTACATTTTTCCCGCATATATGCTGCCTGGCCTGCAAAATCATCCAGCATTTTCTGCGTATTGCCTCGAATTCCAGCATCTTTACACTTTCCCTTATTTGTACTCAGGTCGTCATGGATCAGTTAGAATGAGGGGTTAATATCTGTGCATTAGAACTGTGTCACCAGACAGATGTCTGTATAACAAAGGGGGCAATGTTTTATAAAGAGCAGTGTGAGGTTTAGAGGAGACCTGAAGAATAATTTCCTCTGAAGGTTACAATCTGGAACACAGTGCCTGAAGGCATTGTGCAGACAGGTATTGTAGGAGCGTTTCTATGACCACTTCAATC
This sequence comes from Hemitrygon akajei, assembly GCF_048418815.1. Classification (NCBI taxonomy): domain Eukaryota; kingdom Metazoa; phylum Chordata; class Chondrichthyes; order Myliobatiformes; family Dasyatidae; genus Hemitrygon; species Hemitrygon akajei. The sequence goes on from NC_133151.1 coordinate 21,029,010, forward strand.
ATCAAGGCTCAGAATGTGACAGGTCAAGAGCTGAATTAGATGAGACAGATTCTCGACGACACGCGCACGCATGATGGGCGGAAGTCCGTGTTTCTATGCAGCACAAACCTATGACTCTGCTGTAGGACTCTGTAACATAGCATTTCAGGCTGGATTCACTTGAAATATTCAGAACCAGAGGGAGGAATTTCTAATGGGCGAGGATAATAATTGCAGAATAATGAACCACTGCCCTCCCTTTTGCATGAGAAATTGGTGAAGCTTTGTGGAAGAGATGGTTGACAGATTGGTCAGTGGGAGGGACCTAGAGTTGTACTCGATAGAAACAGTTCATTCGGCCCACCATCATACCCATTTGTACTAATCGCACTTCTTTGCTTTAATTCCACGTCTGGCTCACTGAAGTATCCGTGCAGATACCTCACATGTTATAGAGTAACAGAGTCATAGAACATCAGAGATTAGAAACAGGCACCACTCCATCTTGATCCTGCCAAAGTATTATTCTGCCTATTCATATAGACTGGAGGCTAGACCATAACCCTCCATACCCTTCCGATCCAAAAGTTATCGAAATTTCAATAAACTGTTCAAATCATACCTGTATTCATCAACCCTGATGGCAGCTTGTTCTAAAATTTCACCGCCCATTGAGTGAAGAAGCTCCTCATATAATCACTTCCAACAGCTCACCCTTTACCCATAACATTCGACCACTTGTGCTAGACTCACTGAACATGTGTGGTAAAGCCAGCTTGCATTTATCCCACCTATAGCCCGCAGAATTTTATATAAATCAACCTTTTTCCACTCTGCTCTGGGGAATAAAGTTCTAACTCATTCAACCTTTCCCTGCGACTCTGGTAGTCAAGTCCTGGCATCATCTTTCTAAACTTTCTCTGCTCTCTTTCAATCTTATTGTAGACAGGTGACCAACTGAAAACAATGCTTTAAGTTAACCCTCACCAACGTCTTCTGCAGCTTCAGAAAAACACCACAATTCCTGCACTCAATACTCTAATTTATGAAGGTTAATGTGCCAGAGCTCTCTTTACAATGTTCTCCTAACTTTGATGAGATGATAGATCTGAATTTCCACATCCCTTTATTCTGCCACACATCTCAGTGGCCTACCACTCACTCTACAAGTGCAACCATTGTTTGTCTTTACAAACGAAATCACCTCAAAATTGTCTGCATTAAATTTCATCTGCCGTTTTTCCACCTGGTCCAGATCCCATTTCAAGTTTTGGTAACCTTTCTTGCGGTCCACCATGCCCCAAATCTTGGTGTCATGGCAAATGCACTGATCCAATTTACTATATTATCATTCAGATCCTTGATATAGGTGAAAACTACAAAAGATCCAGAACCGATTTCTGCATCAGGCCATTAGTCAAATATGGAACTTCTCCAACCAATCGCTAGCTTCTCCAGCAGGGCCAACGTCTATTTCTCTTTACTAGCTCATTACGAATGTCATACGACTGAACCTTCTTGATCAATCTCCTATGTGGGATTTATCAAAGGACTTGCAAATTTCCATGTAGAGGATAGTTACTACCTTTTACTCATCAAACTTCCTGGTAAACACCTTGAAAAAGAATCTACGATGAGGTCACTTCCACTCTTTCCTTGTGCACTGAATTCCGCAGATTCACTGCTCTCTGGGAGGAAGAGTTCATCACCTCCATTCTAAATTTATTTCACCAAATCCTCATCCTGATTCTCTGCCCCTTAGTGTTCGTCTTACCTTCCAGTGGAACAACATTCTTGTCTATATCTCATCTATCCTTTTCATTATTTTGTAGTTTTCCCCGATGTACCCTCTCATTCTGCCGAATCCCATCATGAACAGTCCAGGCAACTCAATCTCTACTCATTGACTAACTCTCTCATCCCCGGAATCAACCTGGTGAACCTCCTCTGAAATACCAACAAACCGGGTATCAAATAAATAAAACACATGCAGACAAGCAAACTGTGCAAAGACAAATACATAAATAGTACTGAGAACATGAGTTAGAGGTCGATGTTTTGCTGTGGCCATTCAGGTATGACCACTCTGTCCTTTAGCTAGACCGTTTTTCTATGGTGGACTCGTCACCCAGTCAAGGGTGGACACACACACAAGCCCCCACAGGCCTCGCTATAAACAATGTGAGTTAAAATTGACCGATCCTTCGTTCGGTCTCCGATGCCCCACAATTTCTCGTGGGTTCCAACACTCAAGCAGTGCTGACTAATGTGTCTCTTGGTGCGTCTCCTGGTGTGTCTGAGGGGTGTCTCCCCAGACCTCACTTTTATCCCTACTCACGGGGTCTCAGGTGTCAATCAGTTTTGAATGTCTTATTCCATCAAACCAGCCCACTCCGGCCTTCACTGAGGAATTTTAATTAACAGAATAGTACCAAGTAAACAATCCTTCTCCGAAACCAAAAGTCTTACAGGAGTCATAATATGGTGGAACAAGTCTCTTCCCGAGTATGTAAATCCCGAGTGTGTGACTTTGCATTCCCTCCGAAACTGCTGGAGGCAACTACAAAAATTGCCAAAGCTCTACCAGAGGTATTTCAATCAACCTTAGACACCGATTTGTTACCAGAAGATTGGGCACTGGCAAATGTTGTTCCGCTGTTTAAGAAAAGCGCTAAAAATAAACTAGGGAGTTATAGGCCGTTGAGCCTGACAGCGGGCACCTTGTTTACAAGCCATTGTTCCTTCAACCTTGTTACTGCTTCCAAAGCCAATTCAGACTTTAAATTTTCTTTATTCAATTTAGGAACAACACCTTTCCCTTCTCCTTCAATAATATTCACATCACCACCTTTCATCTCCTCACTAACTTTTAACACACATTCTAACACAAACGACTGAGAATTCTCACTCTCCACTGGTACCAAGTTTAACCCTTTCTTCACTGAACCAAGTCCATCTCACCCAAAAGGACTGCATTCCTTTTCAACTAAATCAGATGCCTCACTTTTCCTGAGTTTCATTACTAGTTTCAGTACCATGTGCATCCATATTTTGAACACACTCAAACGGGACATCTACCTCTTCCAGGCTTTCCATACCAGTCCCTTTTTCAACTTCTAAGTTCCCCTGATCCTCCCAGTTACTCTTTGGGCAACTCCCATCCAGAGTAAATTCAACCCTGCGGGTTAAAACAACTTCATCTGCTAACCCAGCAGACTCCTTCAAGGTAATGACATCCTTTTCCTTACATCATTATTGGGAACTCATTTAAAATTTTCAACTTCTTCAAACTGCTCTGTCAAGCCAGACAGATCATCCATGTCCAACCCTGGACATTCTAACTGCCTTATCTGTTTCCATCTTTACTCTGTGCCTCTTTATAAAGTCCCTCCTGGCTAAGGGTAGGTCTACCTCCTCTCCTTTACTCTCTTCCTCCTCCCTATTCTCCGTTTTACCATCCCCTAACCCCTCCTGGTACAGGGTCGGTAAGAACATCTCAGCCAAATCAACACTGGACTCATTTAAACTGTCCTCTTTCTCAGCCGCCTTTCTCGACATGCTGCGAGTAATTGCGCATGCGGGATAGATCTTAGAATCTAGGGGTGGGTCCTCAGCACTCACAGGCTTGATCGTTAATTTCACTGCTGAACACACGTCACCACCTGCTAAATCATTACGAAGGAGGACGTCCACGCCGTTTCTCGGTAATTCTGACCGCACCCCTACTTCGACTGGTCCAGATACCAGGTCACAATTTATAATGATCCCATGCAAAGGCACAGCTTCTTTCCCTTTTCCTATACCTCTTAAAACTACCTCTCCAGTCTCAGGACCAAAATCTAGCACCTTACTTAGGATCAATGACTGATCAGCCGCAGTATCTCTCCAGATTCTCACTGGAACTGGGGTCTGTCCTTCTTTCACAGACACCGTCCCTTCTGAAATAAATTTCTCAAGCCCCTCTCGTACTCTATCTACCTTTGCCTTCCTCGTCGATTTACTGATTGACTCAATACACCCTGTAGGGACTGCCGTTTTCTTTTTTCCTGTTTCCTTCTTCGGCGCAAAGCACTTAGATGCAATATTACCCACCTTTCCACAATTATAACAGGTCAAGCCAGGAAACTTCCTGCCAGCCTGCTTGTCCTCCTCCATACCTTTACCACTAGCTCCCGGTTTATGCTCTAGCTTAGCCGGTGGAATTTCTTTACCGTCCCTACTTTCTTTCTGGTAACTCTTATTTGAGGAAAACTTTGTCTTGTGAGTTAGGGCATATTCATCTGCGAACCTGGCAAATTCCGATATAGACTTATTCGGCTTCTCGTTCTGATACATCCTGATATTATCCGAAACACAACCTTTAAATTCCTCAATCAGAATTAACTCTCTGAAACGATGGAAATCCTCCTCCACCTTTTCTGCAGCACACCTGCGATCCAAGAGCACACAATTTAATAGGCAAACTCTGCATACGTCTGATCCCACAGTTTATTTAAATCTCTGAACTTTTGTCTATATGCCTCAGGTACCAACACATAGGCCCAAAGGATAGCCTCTTTTACTTCCTCATAATCCTTAGTTCCATCCATGGGCAATGTCGCATATGCCCGTTGAGCCTTACTTTTTAATGCACTTTGTAATAACGCCACCCACTGATCTCTGGGCCACTTCTGATTCACTGCCACCTTTTCAAAATGCAAGAAGTAAATATCAACATCTGTCTCCTCGAACGGAGGTTCTAACCTAAACTCTCTACTAACATTAAACTTCTCCTCTCTTGAGCCTTCCTTTCGGTCTTTTCCCTGTTGCTTTACCCTCTCTATTTCCAGCTCATGTTGCCTCTCTTTCTCCCTTTCCTTCATCTGACTTACAGCTTTCTTTTCTTCCTCCTCTGCTTCCAGCTGTTTTAACCTAAGTTCATGCCCCCTCTGTTTCTCATTCTCCTCTGCATCCAACCTTAATTTTTCCAACTCTAACTGAACAACCCCAACAACTGGTTTCTTTTCAGGGTTAAGTTACAATACCCCCGACGTGAACACATCCTCGGATATATAATACTAGGCTATGACCCTCTGTATCTCCCACTTTTTCATTGACGACTTCACCTCTGTGAGATTTAAACCTTTCACAATATTCACCAAGTCCGTCTTATTGGCACTCTCTAGCGCCTTCAAAGTCGGTTTTTGTATTAATTCGTCTACATCCATCTTTGCTGGTTTCCCGTCTGGTTACCCATGCAACCAGAACAAATAATGGACATATAGCCCGATTCACTGGCCCCCCAATTTGGTATCAAATCTCGAGATGAGGCCCCAATTTGTTACGTACCCCGTAACTGGGTGTCTTACCAGCAAAGATAGAAGTATCCATTGGCGTCTGGTACTATTTTCAAAACAATGTTTATTAGTAAAAATATACAAATAAATATCAAAAATGCAACTATACAGATATTACACCTAAAATTATGGGTATAATAATAATCAATAATAAACAAGCTCTATCGATGTCTAGGGGATAATGAATTGTCATATGTGAATATAAAGTTCTGCTCAGTTCATAAAGGTTGAGGTAGTTGTTCGTCGATGTGTTGTAATTGTTGGAGAGAGAGAGAGAGAGAGAGAGAGAGAGAGAGAGAGAGAGAGAGAGAGAGAGAGAGAGAGAGAGAGAGAGAGAGAGAGAGAGAGATCAAACAGTCAAACCTTCCTTTACGTTCCTGATCCGTCGATGTGTTGTTGTGGCCATTCAGGTATGACCCCTCTGTCCTTTAGCTGGACCGTTCTTCTATGGTGGACTCGTCACCCAGGCAATGGTGGACACACACACACAAGCCCCCACCGGCCTCGCTATAAACACTGTGAGTTAAAATTGACCGATCCTTCGTTCGGTCTCCGATGCCCCACAATTTCTCGTGGGTTCCAACATTTAAGCAGTGCTGACTAATGTGTCTCTTGGTGCGTCTCCTGGTGTGTCTGAGGGGTGTCTCCCCAGACCTCACTTTTATCCCTACTCACGGGGTCTCAGGTGTCAATCAGTTTTGAATGGCTTCGCCCATCAAACCAGCCCACTCCGGCTGTCCACTGAGGAATTTTAATGAACAGAATAGTACCAAGTAAACAGCCCTCTCCGGAGCCGTGAGTCTTACAGGAGTCATAATATGGTGGGACAACAAGTCTCTTCCTCCCTGTGTTATCTCGCCCTTGTCTGAAGCAAATGTTCCAGTCCCTGTATGTTTTTGTTCCATCTCTTTCTCTCTCATTAGCAGCCTGGCAACAGTAACGGTTTGTAATTCTCCCAGTGGAGGGGGACATGGGCAACCTTGCACCCTTCTGCCCATCAGAGCTGTTCATCCTTCGTAACATCCCAGAGCTTGCTGAAAGTAGAAGTGTGTGAAGTAATCCACATTGCTTCATCCAGATATGGCCTGTATTTTTGCACCTTCAGAAGATGGGCACAGAGTCTATAGAAGTGAAACAAAGCAGCATCATACTCATTGACCCTATCCAGATTTCAGAGGAGAAAATGTTCGCAGTTCTGACGCAAATTGGAGAGCATAAATCCCGAGTGTGTGACTTAGCATTCCCTCCGAACCTGCTGGAGGCAACTACAAAAATTGCCAGCGCTCTACCAGATGTATTTCAATCAACCTTAGACACCGATTTGGTACCAGAAGATTGGGCACTGGCAAATGTTGTTCCGCTGTTTAAGAAAAGCGCTAAAAAATAAACTAGGGAGTTATAGGCCGTTGAGCCTTACAGCGGGAGTTCAAAAGTTAGTGGAAGGCATATTAAGGAAGCGAATATATACTGTAAGTCTTTCCATAGACATGGGCTGATTAAGAATAATCATCATGACTTCGATCATGCTGATGATGTTTGTGTGAATACGTCTCACCCAGGTTGATGACCAATATTCGGCGAATGAGAAGCATATTCCACGGCCAGTGTTCGTAGGGCTGACTGGTGTAGCACCTCATTTGGTTCCGGCTATCTTCCTGATCATGACTGGATTTTAGTTCCTTTGTAACATTTAGAAGATGGATCTTGTATGAGAGAGTTCGATCCAGTGTGACTCCCAAGTACTCTGGCTGTGTATCGTTGACAAGATGTTCGCCATTTAGTTTCATGTTAAGTCTAAGTTTGGTTAATCGGTTGTGCAGATGAAATATGGACGTTACTGCTTTGTTGACATTCATATTTAGGTGCAAATTTGAGAAGCAGGTGGATAGGGAGTTTTTATCTTTGGTAAGTTTTTTTTTCAATAGATTGGACGTCGTTGAATTGGACGGACTATGACCAGAAATCAGCCTATCCAAATTTAGCGGATTTGGTTTCAGAGATGTCACTGAGGTACAGATTGAACACGGTTGGAGAGAGAACGCACCTTTGCGTACGCATTGAGGAATTGCATTATGCGTCTAGAATCACGTCTTAATCATCTGAAGAAAGAACGAGTGCCTGTAATTCTTACTGGAGACATCGGATCGTTTCTACCTGGGGTGATTCGGACTAGTTTCAAGAGTAAGCCTTAATTCCAAACGCGTCATGTGCAGCGGATAAATCCATAAAAATTGCTTCGATTTCTTTTTCATTTCAAAGCCTGACCCGATATACCATATGAGTGCGAGTCCTTTTTCGCTGGTATTTTTGGCGTTGCCTGAAGGCGGTTTGTTCGATCAGTATATAAGGATATATCAGACGCAATATTCCTAACAAAATAATACTCTGAAGAAGTTTGTAGGTACAGCAGTGGAGAAAAATTGAGTGGTAACTTCCTGGATAGTCTGCAGGCTTTTCTGCTTGAAGTATGACAATGAATATGGCCCATTTCACGTGCTGGGTCTTTTCCATTCTGTTATAACATCAGTGAAACCGCTTTTGAGACGCTTGACGCTCTTTCCTCCAAGGCGTTGCGGTATTTCCGGATATCTTCGACAGCGGCGATTTTCGCTGATTTTAGTGGGTTGCAAAGCGGATTTTACTTCGGCTGTTGTTATTGGAAATATAATTCTGTCATCATCCTCTGGCGCGCTGTTACAAAGGTTTTGGTATTCGTGCTGAACTTGTCTTTCGAAGAATACCTCTTTGTCTGATGTATTTTGCCACTGCTTCTGCACTGTCTGGATAATTGGCTTGTTACTTGGAGGTGTGTTGTGGTCTAGTTGTTTAAGGAGGGTCCATGACGGTTTGCTGGAATGAGTGAAGTCCATGATTTCGACAGTTTTCATCTATCTATTTCGACTGTCGTGTTGAGCAATTTCAGGAGATAATTAGCTGTAGTTGTGTCGCATGTTGTCTTGAGCTCTTGAATCGTTTCCTCGATTTCTTTAGAGCAATATGGAATGCATTATTCTCGACGACCTCTTGGTATTCCCTCTTTCGCGCATATTAGCATGAGGCTATGAAATCGGAGGGAATTTTCCATGGTGATTGGTATTCTCCTACACCTACTGTCTACTTGCAATGAGGTCTTTTCCCATTTTTCTTTTCTGAAGTTCCGTCTAGGATTTTGGAATATCGGGATGAGTGGGTATTGGGAATCCAGCCGTTATCAGCGCAGTTTTGTATTGACTATGAGGAAAGTCACCAAGGATTTCTCGACTGGCTATAGGGGTTCAAACTGGCTGTTTGTTATTGCAAAATGGAAGTTTAATGTATAATTTTGTCGCCATCGTGCTGAGATGAATGGCCTCTCATCTATAGGATCGTGTAATAGTTGAAGGTGCCCAATGACCTCCAACACAACAGTAAATGTCAGTGACACATTTCACCAAGGGAATAGTTGGCATCCTTTCTTCGCCAGGTGCAACAAAGGCCTGTGTGCCTGTGGGTTTACTGACTCTTTGAGAACTCCTCACCCTATTATTTTCATCCTCAGATTCAGACATTCTCTGGGCTCTCTCCTGTCTTACGGGGAACCACCTCTCTGGCAATTACTCGTACCTGCCGATAACTCAGGTCCCCTGATCACTTGGCTTCATGCCCACTTACTTTAGAGTCCTTCCTCCCGTGATTTTGTAACTGTAAACCTATTTATCCAGTACTTGACTCCCCCCCACCCCCGCCCCATTTCCGATGACGCGCTGGAAAACCGCTGAGGCTCTGGATATACCCTGGGGGATCTTTTCAAACTGGGGTAAACCCACTGGACATATGAAAGAAAACGTCTTCACTTTGGCAGACTCGCTAATGGTTAATACCCGCTCCTCAAGTCCAGCACAGTGAACCGTTCTGCAGCACTCAGGCAGGCCAGCTCTCCCTCGTTTCTCGTTGATCGAGGGCTATTCAGAATTAGATCGTGCACACAAATCGGTATCTTCCCATTCATCTTCCTAGCTACCATTGTTGGAGAAGCATTGGGGCTTCTGGACTCAGTGATGATTCCAGCAATGCCTCCACAAATTGGGTATCTGGTCTATGGCTATGTCTGTACACGGAATGAAGCTGCCGGGTGCTCCCCGTATTATCTCATGTCGGGACTTGAAGCGATTTTGCCCATTGACCTCGGATTGGGACTGTCGGTGAGGAACTCTTTCTCAAAACGAGAAAATTCACTGCTAAGTCATTTAAATTTGGCACTCCGTGGTACCTGAAGTTTGGAAGTGGAGGCTGATAGGGAAGATGCTGAAGCTGAAAGATGTCTTTCCTACTGATGGTTTTGATGTGGGTTGTTCCAAGAGCACTCGCCACATCATCCGAGTGACAGGGATCTCCCCGTTCAGAAAAGGTTCACGGCGACTGGCGTCTTCAGGGCTGGAGAACATTCGACAGTATCCGGGGAAGCTGAAGGAAGCTGGGATCATCACTGAGTCCAGAATCCCCTATGCGTCTCTAACTGTGGTGGACCTTCTATATTCGGCCTTTCCATTCCTTCTTTCTTTACTGACCCTTTAGTTAGGATTGATAAATTTAATGCCTCTAATCGTATGCAGCGTGCTCCCATGTGTTCCAGGTTGTAACACGGTAGCAAATTACACAGCATGCACACAAATCGAATTTTCGGGTGGGAGAGCCATCCTATTCTCACGGGTTTGTTGTGACCGGCGTCTGTATTCCGTTGACTAACGGTGCCCGAGGAAACCGGAGTTTTACTCGTATCCACAGCGCTTGTTAGATCCTCAAAGTTCTCCAATAACTGTGTCAAACAGGAATTACTTCTGCCTAATGGATCTATTTACTTCCAGATGCCTCACCATTTATTATTTAAAGATAGCTTCAAACATTTTTTGAACTGCAGATGTTACACTAACTGGCCTATAATTTCCTGTCTTTTGCCTACACCCTTTTTAAAAAGAAAAACAGTGGCGTGATATTCGTCTTTTTCCAATCCGCCGGTGATCCGCCGGGAGTCCAGATAATTTTGGTAAATTATCACCAAAGACTCTAATATAATCTCTGCCATTAATATCAGTACCCTGCGATGTATTCCGTCATGACCAGGGGATTCGTCCATCTTTAGGCCCACGTTTTATTCGGTTTACCTTTTTATTGTTAGCTATTGTATCGAGGTCCTCACTTCCCATCGCAAACATGTCACTTCTCTTTGTATGTCAGACGAATCCTCTGCCGGGAAGACCGACGCAAAATTTGTAACTCAAAGCATCGGCTATTTCCTCATTACCCAACAAGAAATTACCCTTCTCGTCCTCCAAGAACCTACGTGCACTGTAGCCACCATTTAAGGCTTTCTATAATCGTTAAAAAAAACTTCTATTACCTGATTTTATATTTTGTGCTAGTTTACTTTCATAACCTATCTCCTTTTTGTATTGCTCGCTTAGTGGTTTTATGTTGGTTTATAAAGTGATCCCAATCTTTTAGTTTCCCACGATACTTGGCGACTGGTACGGACGTGCTTTTCGTTTGAAGCTTTCCTGTATTTCCTTAATTATCCTTGGTTGGCTCTTCACACCTTTGCCCATTCATGCTTTTAACTGGAATATACCTCCCTGGAGCACCGTTAAAAATCTATTTGAAAGACATCCTCTGAGACTTTACACGGTGCTCAACTGAGGTATATTCCAGTTAAAAGCCAGTCTCGAATCCCAACCCCCGCTAGACGATACCGCGGCTCAGAAGTCAGTTTTTGCATATGTAGGCACATATCTATTTGTTATTTTATCTGTATTTAATAATGTATTTTTCTTAATTTACTGATCTGTACACGTCTTATTTTGCCAGTCTGTTTTTGTGTAGTTTCTCATTGCTTGATACTGTTTTATTTGTCAATTCTACAGTGAAAGCCAACAAGTGAATAAATCTCAGAGTGTCATATATTGCAGAATGACCGCTATGATGTCGTAGCCATCATTGATTTGTGGCTGAAGGATGATTGTAGTTGGGAGCTGAATGCCCAAGGTTACACGTTGTATCGGAGGGATAGGAAGAATGGCAGAAGGAGTGGCGTGTCTCTTCTGGTCAAATCAGAAGAATGATGTGACATAGGGTCGGGCGATATAGGGTCTTTGTGGGTTGAGTCAAAAACCTGCAAGTGTAAAAAGGACCCTGATGGTAGCTCACCCAACATTGCCTGGGGTGGACCACAGATTAGAAAAGGCGTGCCAAAAAGGCAATGCTATAATAGTCATGTGAGATTTCAACATGTAGGTCGGTTGTGAAAATCAGTTTGGAAATGGATCTCAAGAGAATGATTCTATTGAATGTCTGAGAGATGACTTTTTAGACCAGCTTGTCTTTGATCCTATTGCGGTGTCAGATATATTGGATTGGGAGTTATGTAACGAACTGGAGGCGATTACAGAGCATTTAGAAACTAGTATTAACAATCTGATTGAGTTCAACTTGAAATTTGAAAGAGGGAAATTAAAGTCTGTCGTAGCATTATTTCGGCGGAGTAAGGGAAAATACAGTGGTATGAGAGAGGAGTTGGCCAAGCTAAATTGGATGGAGCTGCTGGCAGGGATGTGCAGCAATGGTGTGCGTTTCCGGGAAAAATGAGGAAGGCGCAGAACATGTGTATTCTAAAAATGAAATCATATTCAACTTGCCAAACAGTACAACCATGGTTGACAAGGGAAACCAGATCTAACGTGCGAACAAAAGAGAGGGCATATATCAAACCAAATGTGAGTGGAAAGATTATGGATTGGGAAGTTTTGTAAAACCTACAGAGAGCAACTAAAGGAGTCATTAGATGAAATATGAAAGCAAGCTAGCAAATAATATCAAAACAGATAATAACGTTTTTACCTGTAAGGTAAAAATAAAAGAGAACCGAGAGACGACATACGAGCGTTAGAAAATTAAAATAACAAATAACGTGTGACAAGGAGGTGACGCATAAACTAAATGAATATTTTGCATCAGTCTTCACTGTGGAACACACCAACAGTATGCCAGTGTTGTTGAATGTGGAGGAAGAGAAGTTGGTGTAGTTACTATTGCAAAGGAGAAGGTGTTCAAAATGATCAATAACCTAAAGGTTTATAAATAACCTGCAGAAGTTAAACTGTACCCTCGGGTTCTGAAAGAGGTAGTGTTAGAGATTGTGGTGGCACTTGAAATGATCTTTCAAAGATTATTGAAGTCTGGAATGGTGCCGGAGGACTGGAAAACTGCAAATGCCACTCTATGCTTCAGAAAGGAGGAAAGCAGCAAGAAGAAAATTATAGACCAGTCAGCTTGACCTCAGTGGTTGGGAAGATTTTAGAGTCAATTGTTAAAGATGAGATGATGGAGTACTGAGTGACACAGGGCAAGATAGGACAAAATCAGCATGTCTTTCTTCAGGTAAAATCTTGCCTGCCCTGCCTGTTTGAATTCGTTGGGGAGATAGCAAGTAGCACAGACAAAGGGGATGCAGTGGATGTCGCATAGTTGGACTTTCAGACCTCTGACAAGGTGCCACACATGAGGCTGCTTACCATAAATGCACACAACCAAACCCTAGCAGAGGCTAATGACACAGCACGAACACTAACATAAACGTTGAAACGAGCAAAACAAAACAATCAGGATTCGGACAAAATAGTAAAAACTTGTTCTGACCGCACAGTGAAAAGGCCACAATATCTAGAAGACATTGTCCCAGATTGAATAATTGCAGGAACAATTGAACAATAAGTCTATGAAACTATTTGGCATTTTAATATCATATTCATACTCAAGGAAGGACCATTTTGAGGTTGTTTAGTTTGTAGTTTGAATTTAAAGTTGAATTTTAGCATGTTTTATGTTTTGTATATATGCTCATACAAACGGAAATAATGAGTGGTATGTATTTGTGACAGGCATTAGAGACAAAGGCATGATTAATGAATGCTTTGGAAGTTAATTCCATGAGAATACACTCGAAAGCAGACTTCAGAGAAAATGAGTTTAATTGTTGATTCAATATTCCTTTTCTTTGCTTTGATAAAAAGGGAGATGTTATGATACACTTGTACATGCACTCGTGAGCAGACGATTAAAGTCGGTGCGCATGCGCCGTTGTTTTTATCTGCGGTATCTATCTCGAAACTCTGCCCTTCTAATTCATGTATGGTCCAAGACAGCTCCACTCATTTCCTGCATGAACTTCACTTCCATCAGTTTATACACAGTAAAAACAAAATAAAGAGATATATTCATTAAAAATCTCTTCATTTCCTTATATCCCTTTATTTGTAGAGAATATTGGGCATTTGTCTCATCTTGCCTTTCTGATCCTTCTTATTGTTACGATCCAGCAACAATGAATATATGATTGAGACAAGATTTTATAACAAATAAAACATTTATTAAACACTTCTAAAAAAACACGTAAGTAAACAAACAACTAACTTAACCGGATGTTGGCTGCAACACGGCAGCTCGAAAAGTTCTTAAAGCAAGAAATGCGAACTCAGTTCTTTATTAGTAGTATTGCAAAAAGTCCAAAATTAGTTACAGTCAATTAAAGGAGATACTTTCCTTGCAGTAATTAAATCCTCTTTCGCGACGTTACTGCTGATCCCAGCCGAAGTATGCTTTGCCGACGGATTTACGATGGAAGGAAATAAAACGGCTTAAAGGCACTGACCTTTCCTTGGTGAACCTCTACATCCAACTCTTCCTGCTTTCAGAAATTGAAGAGTTATCACGGATACAGGTTACTAACTCCTTGCACGAATATTTAATAAGGTCGAACCTGCTTTACAGCCGAAAGCACCAACTTTCTTCGATTATTCCAGCTTCCAAAACTTGGACGCATTTTCACTCTCCGACTGGATTTTAACTGGCAGTGTTTTATCAAAACCGCCGGCAATACCCTTTGAGACTTAATACAGAAAGTAAAACAACACTTAAAACAAAACTGCGTCACAGCACTGAATACTCATCAACATGGATTCACTTGCGAATTCAATCATGAACTGCTCCACCCCCCCTCCCCGTCACTGGGACGGGTTCTCCTTTTATACCCTGTTGGAAAAAAACCTGTCACATGACCACTCACTGGCGGGAAAATTACGTCACTCCACCATCACAAGACCATTACATCATGCCCAGCATAGCTTCAAGTACATCATGGTCATGTGACAGGCAGAAGATACACACGGGTACGTAACACCTCCCTCCAAAAAAAATTTGTCTGTCATTAACAAAATTTTAACAATTAACTATTTACAGAAGAAAAAGACAAATATATAAAAATTACAACGTACACAGTATACATAGTATTATCAGCAGCTTACAAATTATTACACAGGAGTGTTACAAATGTTAAAATATCACTCCATAAAAAATTACATTGCACATTCAACATCGAGATAGACAATCAGTAACCACATTATCTTTCCCTTTAATATGAGTTATTAACATATTGTATTCCTGTAACCTTAAAACTTTCGTTACTAAATTGGAATTTAATGTACTTCTTTAACCATTTGCTTTAACCAAGCCCGGACTTACAACAGATCTAAGGTGTTATTTCCGAATTCACTTTCAACTAAATTAATAATTAAGTTAGCATTTGAAAACCTTTTATTTCACCGCAGTAATGTGTGCTTCCCAAGTATCATTTCCTATCACTAAATCGTCAATATAAGCATTTACGTCGTTTAATCCCTGAATCACAGAGTTTATAATCCGCTGGAAATTACCTGGGGCATTCATCATCCCAAATGGAAGAACATTATATTCATATAACCCAGATGGAGTTACAAATGCAGAAATCTCTCTACCTCTACCCGTTAATGGAACACACCAATACCCTTTCAAAAAATCAATCTTTCTAAGGAATGTTGCTATTCCGACTTTACCTATACAATCATCTACTCTAGGTATTGGATATGCATCTGTTTTCATCATAGCTTTCACCTTCCTGTAGTCCGTGCAAAATCTAATACTACCGTCAGATTTCGGCAGCATAATACAAGGTGAACTCCAATTCGAGTTAGGAGGTCGATTATTATTATTATTATTATTATTATTATTATTATTATTATTATTATTATTATTATTATTATTATTATTATTATTATTATTATTATTATTATTATTATTATTATTATTATTATTATTATTATTGTTATTATTATTAACCACAGCAGCCATAGTAGCAGAATGTTTCTCATAATATGGTTTTATCATATTTATATGGCAACGTTGAGTTGGCCTTGTACGATCTGGAGTTTTTATCACGTAATCCACGTCATTAATTTTAGACACCATTTCATTAGGACCATGAAATTTAGCTTGTAAATTATTCGTTTGCACTGGGAAAAGAACCAGTGTTGTGCATTCTCAAGTACTTTCTATATTGTTGCACACATTTCATAAATTTAGCATGCTTTTTACACGATGATAGGCCCAGTCAATAAGAGGAAGTTAAAATCTCTTACTGATACGATCTTATGTTCAAAACAACTGAGGTCTTTCTGCAGGTCGGCAATTCCAATTCCTGCTGGCTGTTCGGGTTTCTCTAAACCATCTTGTTCTGTCTAAATCGTATCCATGTGATGATCCAGCTAAGAATGATGCCCTCTCTATGGGTCACTGTTGCTATCAAATTGCAAATCCCATTTCCCTCTCACCTACATGGAAAGGTTGCAGAGGAGCTTTTGAAGGATGTTGCCTGGATTAAGGAGCAAACCTTATTAAAACAGGTTGAGTGCACTCGGCCTTTTCTCCTTGGAGCGACAGAGGGTGAGAGGTGACCTGATACAGGTGTATAAGATGATGAGAGGCATTGGTCGTGTGGACAGTCGGAGGATTTTTCCGAGGGCTCAAATGGCTGCCATAAGAGCACATAGGTTTAATGTGCTTGAGAGAAGGTGCAGAGGAGATGTCAGGGGTCAGATTTTTACGCAGAGTGGTGAGTGCGTAGAATGGCCTGCCGGCAACGGTGGTGAAGCCGAATATGGTAGGGTGTTTTCAGAGACTTTTGGATGTACATGTTGCTTAGAAAAATAGAATGCTATGGGTAACCCTAGTAATTTCTAAAGTAGGCACAACTTTGTGGGCCGAAGGCCCTGTATTGTGCAGTGTTTTCTATGATTTTTATACATCTTTATATACCATGAAGTAAACAATCAGGGTATAGTAGTATATTACTATACTGGCATTCTCTAGTATAAATTTATAGATGTCTGTCAAAGTTTTAGATGACATGCTGAATCTGCATAAATTTACTTGGTATAGGTTCTAAATGCTGTTAAACCTTTTCAGGATACCAACAAATTTGGCATCTCTTAGCCTGTCCACTAATATCTCTGTCAACATTAGGGGAAATTACAGTCACACAATACTCTGTTGAAGTCCAATGCCAGTTTTTTTATTATTTTGTTTTTGTTTTTTTTTCTCTCTCTCCCTCTCTCTCCCATTTATGTGTTTGAGACTTCCATTTTATTTCAGCATCAGTCCAGAAGAAATCACTTTGACAGGGTTTTCCAAACACACAACACCCGCTGTGTGTAAAACAAAACTGCGCCTGGCCATCCTCTCCCGATAATTTTCTCCAGCTGCCTGAAAGTTATGTCTTCTTCTGTTTGACAATGCCACCCTGCCGAAATATTGCTCCATGTCTACACTTAACATTCACTGTATGCGAAATAAAACTGCCAGTGGCACCCGTTCCCCTAAAATTATCTCCATCTAACTGAAAGGAATGTCCTCTTGTGGTTGCCATAACCACCCTTGCGAAAAGGCGCTGCAAACCATGCTATCCATCCTCATTGTTCTCCAGTATACCTCTGTCAAGCCTCTTCTCATCCCTCTATGCTCCAAAGAGTAAAGCCTTCGCTTTCTCAGCTTTTCCTCCATGTTCACAAATTAAGGCAGAGTCTTAGTAAATACCCCCTTCACCCTTTCGAAAGCTCTCATGTGCTGTCTGTAATGAGGCGACCAGCTGAACACAATACTCAAGTATTGTCTAATCAGAGTTTTGTAGAGTTGTAACATTACCACGGAGCTCTGGAATTCAGTCCCCCGACTCATGAAGGCCAACACATCAAAAGCCTTTTTAAACACCCAATTTACTTTGCGTGGAAATTTTGAAGGTTCTGTGGACTTGAATAACACAATCCACCACCTCCACCCCGCTTCTCCGTGCTGCGAAACAAATAAGCCATTTGCGCGCTATTATCCAGTTTGATTTTTTTATTGGGTACCACCTCACATTTTCCCGGATGGAACTCCATCTGCCACTTCTCTGTCCAGCTCTGCAATGTGTTGATGTCCCATTTAATCCCATGAACACGTTATACACGATAGACAACACCACCATCGCTGCACTGTGTCCATGTCACTTTGTCAGCTATGAACACATTCTGCACTATCCACAACACAACAAGCTCAGCACCGTGTCCACGTCCCTTTATAACCTACGAACACGTTCTACACTATACACTACACTAATAAACTTTGTGTCAGTTATTTATTTAACGATGCAGCGAGCAACAGGTCATTCCGGCCGAATTACTCTCCAACTTTCCACTTGCATGATTTCAAAGTTAATCGACGTTTGTTCCTTTAATTATCTGTGTCTGCTTCTGCTTTATCAATCCATCAGACTGTCCCATTAGAAGACGGCACTTCCAAAAACATAACCTTATTCTCTTGTTCTTTGTCCACGATCGATTCGTTTCTGGCACAGCCGAATATCACGCTGATATTGACCAGGATTACACTATATCAGTTCACGCTTCCCATCCCGGTATCTTTTGTTCTGGAATTCATAACATCAATATCTCCGTCTCCCTCTACCAGTCCCACCCCACTCACACACACAGCTACATGGAAAGGAAATGGTACCTTGTCGTAATTTGTAAAACCGTTAAATGTTGTTACGGGAAGATAGTTCAAGATGCCAGAGAGAAGGAGAATCTACAGGTGGACAAAACGGAGAAAAAGAGGGTGAAGCAAAGGAAGGGCTTTCATGGGCCCTGGAGTTCTTGATACTGACGAACATATACTCCAAGATCAGACAGCATTGTCAGAACCGGGAAGAGCGATTAACAGGTTCGTGCTAACACTCAATTTAAAAAGAGGGGATGGGAGGTGCAAAGAGGATTGCGCTGGGACGGTAAGGCCAGTGATACCGTCGAGTTCAGCTGTTCTGTAACTCTGCGCTGGACTGGAACCGTTGTCCTCGGGGGAGCGTTGGCTACTGCTGTTCAGGAGGCTTTAAACTAATGTGGCAGGGGGATGGGAACAAGTGCAGAGAGACAGAGGGGTGTAAAATGAGGGTAGAAGCAAAAAGTAGTAAGGTGAAAAGTAAAAGTGGCAGGTAGGCAAATCCAGGGCAAAAAGAGCCTCTTTTCAACATAATTGTATAAGGGCTAAGAGTGTTGTAAAAGCAAGCCTGAAGGCTTTGTGTGTCAATGCGAGGAGCATTCGTAACAAGGTGGATGAATTGAATGTGCAGATAGTTATTAATGAATATGATATAGTTGGGATCACAGAGACATGGCTCCAGGGTGACCAAGGATGGGAGCTCAACATCCAGGGATATTCAATATTCAGGAGGCACAGACAGGAAAGAAAAGGAGGTGGGGTAACATTGCTGGTTAGAGAGGAGATTAACGCAATAGAAAGGAAGGACATTAGCCTGGAGGATGTGGAACCGATATGGGTAGAGCTGCATAACACTAAGGGGCAGAAAACGCTGGTGGGAGTTGTGTACAGGCCACCTAACAGCAGTAGTGAGGTTGGGGATGCTTCAAACAGAAAATTAGAAATGCGTGCAATAAAGGAACAGTAGTTATAATGGGTGACTTCAATCTACATATAGATTGGGCGAACCAAGTTGTTAAGGGTGCTGAGGAAGAGGATTTCTTGGAATGTATGCGGGATGGTTTTCTGAACCAACATGTTGAGGAATCAAATAGAGAGCAGCTAATTCTAGATTGGGTATTGCGCAATGAGGAAGGGTTAGTTAGCAATCTTGTCGTGCGAGGCCCCTTGGGTAAAAGTGACCATAAAATGGTAGAATTCTTCATTAAGATGGAGAGTAACATAGTTAATTCAGAAACAAAGATTCTGAACTTAAAGAAGGGTAACTTTGAAGGTATGAGACGTGAATTAGCTAAGACAGAATGTCAAATGATACGTAAAGGGTTGACGTTGGATATGCAATGGCAAGCATTTAAAGATCGCAGGGATGAACTACCACCATTGTTCATCCCAGTTTGGCAAAAGAATAAACCAGGGAAGGTAGTGCACCCGTGGCTGACAAGGGAAATTATGGATAGTATCAAGTCCAAAGAAGAAACATATCAATTAGCAAAAAAAAGCGGCACACCTGAGGACTGGGAGAAATTCAGAGTCCAGCAGAGGAGGACAAAGGGCTTAATTAGGAAAGGGAAAGAAGATTATGAGAGAAAGCTGGTAAGGAACATAAAAACTGGCTGTAAAACCTTTTGTAGATACGTGAAAAGAAAAAGATTGGTCAAGACAAATGTAGGTCCTTTACAGTCAGAAAAAGCTGAATTGATCATAGGGAACAAAGACATGGCAGACTAAATAACTACTTTGGTTCTGTCTTCACTAAGGAGGACATAAATAATCTTCCGGAAATAGTAAGGGACCGAGGTTCTAGTGAGATGGAGGAACTGAGGGAAATACATGTTAGTATGGAAGTGGTGTTAGGTAAATTGAAGGGAAGAAAGGCGGATAAATCCCCAGGGGCAAATGGTCTGCATCCCAGAGAGCTTAAGGAAGTAGCCCAGGAAATAGTGGATGCATTAGTGATATTTTTTCAAAACTCCATAGATTCTGTATTTGTTCTGAGGATTGGAGGGTGGCTAAGTAACCCCACTATTTTTTTAAAAGGAGCGAGAGAGAAACCGGGGAATTATAGACCGGTTAGTCTGACATCGGTAGTTGGGAAAATACTAGAGTCGTTTATCAAAGATGTGATAACAGCACATTTGGAAAGAGGTGAAATCATCGGAAAAATTCAGCATGGATTTGTGAAAGGAAAATCATGTCTGACGAATCTTATAGAATTTTTTGAAGATGTAACTAGTAGAGTGGAGAGTGGAGAGCCAGTGGATGTGGTATGTTTAGATTTTCAAAAGGCTTTTGACATGGTCCTACACAGGAGATTAGTGTGCAAACTTAAAGCACCCGGTATTGGGGGTATGGTATTGATGTGGATAGAGAATTGGTTGGCAGACAATAAGCAACGAATGGGAGTAAATGGGACCACTTCAGAATGGCAGGCAGTGACTAGTGGAGTACCGCAAGGCTCAGTGCTGGGACCCCAGTTGTTTACAATATATATTAATGATTTAGACGAGGGAATTAAATGCAGCATCTCCAAGTTTGCAGATGACACGAAGCTGGGCGGCGGTATTAGCTGTGAGCAGGATGCCAAGAGGATGCAGGGTGACTTGGATAGGTTAGGTGAGTGGGCAAATTCATGGCAGATGCAAATTAATGTGGAAAAATGCGAGGATATCTACTTTGGTTTCAAGAACAGGAAAACAGATTATTATCTGAACGGTGGCCGATTAGGAATAGGGGAGGTGCAACCAGACCTGGGTGTCATTGTACACCAGTCATTGAAGGTGGGCATGCAGGTACAGCAGGCGGTGAAAAAGGCAAATGGTATGTTGGCATTCATAGCAAAATGATTTGAGTACAGGAGCAGGGAGCTTCTACTGCAGTTGTACAAGGCCTTGGTGAGACCGCACCTGGAATATTGTGTGCAGTTTTGGTCCCCTAATCTGAGGAAAGACATTCTTGCCATAGAGGGAGTGCAGAGATGGTTCACCAGATTGATTCCTGGGATGGCAGGACTTTCATATGAAGAAAGATTGGATCGACTAGGCTTATACTCACTGGAATTTAGAAGATTGAGGGGGGATCTTATTGAAACGTATACAATTCTAAAGGGATTGGACAGGCTAGATGTAGGGAGATTGTTTCCGATATTGTGGAAGTCCAGAACGAGGGTCACAGTTTAAGGATAAAGGGGAAGCCTTTTAGGACTGAGATGAGGAAAAACTTCTTCACACATAGAGTGGTGAAACTGTGGAATTCTCTGCCACTGGAAACAGTTGAGGCCTGTTCGTTGGCTATTTTTAAGAGCAAGTTAGATATGGCCTTGTGGCTAAAGGGATCAGGGGGTATGGAGAGAAAGCAGGTACAGGGTTCTGAGTTGGATGATCAGCCATGATCATACTGAATGGTGGTGCAGGCTCGAACGGCCGAATGTCCTACTCCTGCACCTATTTTCTATGTATCTACGTTTCTAAGGCAACGATACAAAATAGAATAGATAGGAAGGGCTCTGATGAAAAATCTCGACCAGAAATACCGACTGTTAACTCTTTTCCATTGTCGCTGCCTGGCTTGCTGAGTTCCTGCAGCATTTTGTGTGTGAAAGAAGTAAATCGTCGACGATTCAAACTGAGACCCTTCAATAGGATCTGATTGTGTGTATGTTGTTTTGTATTTCGCGCACCCGCAGATTTTCTGCAGTTTGTTTTGTAACTCTGTTCATCACCTTGTTTCCGTTTACCCACAAGTGGGGTTATAGAATATGGAGCAAGAAGGCAGCTGAATTGTAATGATTTACAACATTTATTTCTAACGTTTCATGAGTTTCAAAATCCGATTCAGTGGAGATTTCACCGCATTCTTTAGTTCCTCTCGGAATTTGCTCTGTGTCAGGGCGTAAATACACGTGTTGGTGCAGGAACTCAGAATCTGCAGCATTATCGATGTCTTTTCTGTGATGGAACGGGGATCTGTGACAGAATAAACAAAACTCATTGAAATCCGTTGATAGATCGAATATACCAGCTGTGTTCCCCACAACAATATGAAACTACCGGTTATGCTGAAGAGCAAAACGATAGATTTGTGTCGGTTCTCCATCTCCCGGTCCTTGTCATTCTCTCCACTCTTTTGTCCGCGGAGCCCCCTGCGGGCTCGACTGGCCGCTAGAATCCGCCTGACAGTCAGAATATTGAACAACAAAATCAGAAAGAATGGGGCACAAGGGACTAAAATGCGGTGAAATATCTCGAACGCCGCCCAAGCCGGAGAGTTTTTGTAGCTCGGTGTGTAAACACAATACCAGGGAACACCGTTAATTATTTCTCTAGGCTCGTATATGAAGCACCAGGGAACACTCTCCAAACATACAAACACACTCACTGCCCCGATCACCAAAGCAGCCGTTCTCTCGGTGTAATATTTTGTTTTCAGTTTGTCACAGCAAATAGCCACAAATCGATCGATGGTGAAAGAGACAGTCAACCAGACTGAGGTCGCAGTGCTCGCATAAATAAACCATAGACTAAAACTGCACACGGGAGTAATGTACAGAAATGATCCGGGAAAATATATCCAAGCAGTCCATCTCAGCAGCGGATCCGAGATAACGACCAGGAGATCGGCCGCTGCCATTCCCACCAGATAGCGAGTGACACATTTGGAGAGACCGCACTTTCCCCGGGACAGGATCACAATCGCCACCAAGTTCGCTGGAAAGGAGACAGGAAGCAGAAACTTGAGAAAATGCTGAGCAGAAGCCATGCGGCGGTTTGAGAGAATCCTGTAATATTTCCACAGTATTATTGCATTTTGCATGGGGGGGGAGGGTTTAGAGAGGGCGGTGACAGAGAAGGAATTTACACAGTAACATTAAGTCAATATGATCGGAATACGGATTTCCTACTGTTGACCGAAATCTGAAGTGGCAGCGGAAAGCTAGAACTGGGTAACGACTTCCTCGAAGTCAATACCGGCTGGAACATTTTCTACCGGCGCCTTACGCGTCTCGTCTGGGTGAAATGAATATATCCGGACGCTGATTGCGAGATTCTTCCATTAGACAATCATTAACTTCCATGGCCATCCCTGTCAGCGACCGAACAGCTGAAGGACCGAACAAAAACAGGAAATGCTGGAAATGCTCTTTCAAGCAAAACAGAATATGTGGGAAAACAGTTAAAGTATCTCTCCTCAGAACTGTTCTCAGAGAGACCTGTGACACGACTGTTAACTATTGCCTCTTTCCATACAAGCTGCATGGGGCTTATTGTTAACAGGATTCCCGGAGTTTGTTTCCTATTACAGCATTTGCCACCTCACTGACTTTACAACAGAACATTGACTGATTCCAACAGATACAGCGCAGTCTGACACACCCACACAGACAGATGACGCATCGCACTGGATCCATCACATGGAATCGGGGGAGAGGAATTCAAAGTCCAGCAGCAAACCTGGAGCCGTTGTCAGATCTCTATAACAATGTCAGATGTAGATACATATAATAGAATACATTTCACAGTACTGATAACTGTGAAACACCACGTCGCTTGTGTTAATTTGCTCAGCAATGAGTTAATGGTGTTGTCCATCAACTGCTTTATATTCAGCCATAACCGCACTATATTTTATTAATGATCCACGAAAGTTTCGTACTACAACAAGGACCTTCTCACAGTTGCTGAAGTGTTAATATCAGTCGATGGTTTGATTACTGCTCCTCACTCAGACAGCCGCTCACATACAAATGCAGACAATCAATTGTCACATCTCCGCGGCTGTATAAACACAATGTTTCCAAATGCTTTGCAGCTTCTACAACACCAAAGCAGAGAGATTCGAAATCCCATCACTGATCACAAACCGTTGGAAGAACGCTGTCCCACCCGCTCAGTTACATAGAAGGTGGTGGATTCGCTGAATTCTCGCTGCGGGTTGTATTTGGATAAAGATCACCGAATCCACAGGGCCGTTGTTTCCATTCTATTCTTTGTTTGCAGGTTACTGGGGTGACAGATTGTAAAGGTGACAGTGAAACGCAGCGATGGAAACAAACACAACATCGGAATTAAACTTAATTTCCCACCTACAGCAGCTGATACCGCGACTTACCGGGAATTCCAAAGCCTGAAATAAAAGGATAGTAAACGTCTTCAATCCGCCAGATGACTGGATACACCATTTCAGTGAGTATGTGTGACTTCTGTTGCTCCTGAAATCAAAGATCTGAGCTGATGCAAGGAAAACGGTCCTGATTTATGGATAGGATCTGTCTCTAGAGATACTGCTATACACCTGTCTAACTTTTTTAGACAAGAATATTGTTGATTGATCAAGCACTTTAATTTAGCACCATTGTCTCTGATGTACATATTTTTTCGATTGAACACAAGTACATTAAATTTCTTGGGAATTACATCAGCAGCGTGTCTGGTGGAAATGAGGCAGGTACATTTATTCACAAAGACTGAGCTTCGTCACGGAGTATCTACTTTTACTGATGCCAAGTTACTGTTGGTCAATCGAACAGCGATCAACAGAAACCAGAAACAATTACTATCCCCGACCTTCTGTACCTGCAGATTCCAATTTGAATTATCCTTCAGTCACCGAACTCTCTCCCGATCGCGTACACAAACACACACACACACACACACACACACACACACACACACACACACACACACACACACCACACACACACACACACACTCGCACAAACACAGACACACACACACACACACACACACACACAGACACACACACACTCGCACAAACACACACACACACACCACACACACACACACACACTCGCACAAACACAGACACACACACACACACACACACACACACACACTCACACACACACACACACACTCACACACACACACACACACTCGCACAAACACAGACACACACACACACACACACAGACACACCACACACACACACACACTCGCACAAACACAGACACACACACACACACACACACACAGACACACACACACTCGCACAAACACAGACACACACACACACACACACACTCGCACAAACACAGACACACACACACACACACACACACCACACACACACACCACACACACACACACACCACACACACACACACACACTCGCACAAACACAGACACACACTCACACACACACACCACACACACACACACACCACACACACACACACACTCGCACAAACACAGACACACACACACACACACACACTCACACACACACAATCGCACAAACACACACACACACACACAGACACACACACACACACACTCACACACACACACTCGCACAAACACACACACACACACACCACACACACACACACACACTCGCACAAACACAGACACACACACACACACACACACACACACACACACACACACACACACACACACACACACACTACCCTTATGAAGCCTCAGCATTTTTGTTTATGTTTATATGCCATTCTGCTTGATATAAATGGCACATTGCATTGGCTTCTTTAAACCAGACGCAATCTGTAAATTTAATTTGTGGGAGTCTTGCATTTAAATAATATCCCCTTTTAGATAATATTCAACACTATTGTTCCCTGTATAAAAATTACATTATTATGCATGTCCTAACACTGCATTCTATCTGCCACTTTTTCCCCATTTTCTAAGTTGTCTAAGTCCTGCTGCAATCACATAGCTTCCTCAACACTAGGTACCGTTCCAGCTATCTTCGTATCATCCGTATACATGGTCACAAGGCCTTGAATTCCATTACGTAAATCACTGACAAGCAATATGAAAAGTCGTGGTCCCAATATTGCCCACTGAGGAACAACACTTGTCACCAACAGCCAGGCAGAAATGGCCCCTTTTATTGCCTCTTTCTGCCTACTACCTGTCAGCCATTCCACTATCCATTCCAATATCGTTCCTGTAATGCCACAAGATTTTATATTGTTAAGCAGCCTCATCAACGGCACGTTATCAAACACTTACTGATAATGTAAGTAAATGATATCCACTACCTTTCCTTTTCACACACTGCATGTTACTTCCTTCAAGAACTCTGACAGATATGTCATTCAATGTTTTCCTTTACAGAAACCATGCTGAATTTGACTTATTTTGTCATTACTCCAGCAGTTTCCTAACACTGAGGTAGGCTAAAATGCATATACTTTCTTTTGTTTTGCTTTCCTCTCTTCTTAAAGAGTGGAACGATATTAGCAAATGTCCAGTCCTCAGGGACAATGCCAGAATCAATTGATTCTTGAAGGATCATGAATAATGCATCTGTTATCTTTTCAGCCACAACTCGCAGAAGTCAGCCATGTAGTTCATCTGGTCCTGATGACTTATGCACCTTAAGAATTTAGACTTGCCCCGCACTCCTTAATTTATAATCATAATGGCACTTCCTTCTTCTCGCTGACACTCACGGACTCTGGCACACTGCTAGTTTCATCCACAGTGAAGACATATGTAAAATACCCAATAAGTTCAGCTGTGATTTTTGTGTCCCCCTGTACTACCTCACCAGCATTATTTTCTAATTATCCAATTCCAATTCTAACCTCATTTTCACCCTTCATATAACAAAAAAATATTTTCGTACCCTGCATTATATTATTGGATAGTTTGCCCCCATAATTCACTTTTCCATTCTTATAGCTTTTTTTAGTTGCCTCTTGTTGGATTTTAAAAGCAGCCCAGTCATCCATCTTCCACTTAATTTCTCTACCTTATATGCCCTTTCCTTGGATTCCATGCAGTCTTTAACTTCCTTTGACATCTAAGATTGCCTGTATCTGCCATGTGAGATCTTCTTCCTCTGTGGGGCTTTCTAGCCTGTGCCTTGTGAACTATTCCAAGAAACTTCAGACATCTCTAGTCGGCCATCATGTCCACTACTATCCCCCTCCGATCCACCTGGGCAAGGTCCACTATCATGCCTCTGTAATTTTCTTATTCCATTGCGATACTGATGCATGTGAATTATGCCTCTCCCTCTAAATTTGCAATACGAGTTCAATAAATTTATGATCATTGCCTCCTAAGGGCTCGTTTACGTTAAGTTCCCTAATAAGATCTGGGTTATTACACATCACCAAATCTATGATTGCGTTTACCTGGGTAGGCCCAAGCACAAGCTGCTCGGAAAAGCCATTTCATAGTCATTCAACAAATTCCTTCTCTTGCGATTGGACACAAACCTGATTTTCCTGATCCCCATGCATATTGAAGTCCCCCATTACCATTGTGCCATTACCCTTATCACATGTTTTTCTTCCAGCTCCTTTTGCAAATTCAAAACTATATAATGGCTACTATTTGGAGGCTCACGTGTGATTCAAATCAGGATTATTATTACCTTTGCAATTGTTTAACTGCATTCACAAAGATTTAACATTCATAAGTGTCAAACTACAACTGAGACTTTTACGCACCTGTCCATCTATGAAACAGCTTGAGCGAGTAGCTTTCTTTCTGTTAATTCCATTCTCTGAAACAGTGTGAAAATGTGGGGTTCATACATTTATTTTTTACATTGTGTTCTATAAATCTGGCATTGAAACATTATATGTAATTTACAGGCTTTCTTCAAACTACATTTTACACTACTATATTAAACTACCTGTAAATTTCACAAATGGTTCAAATGTTTGTTTTATTGTCAACTCTGATACTTGTCTTCTCCAGACAGCCATTAAATACAGCAATACCATGAGTGTTGATGAAAGAAAAGATATCAGTTTCTTTCCCCAAATGGCACAAGAAAAGAATCCAAACTTACATCTCCGAAATCCCCACTACCCCGCAGCAAAAAAACAACTACGATAATAATTACCAAACCCCCAACACATAACAATTCCCGATCCCTTGCATCTGATTCTTCAATTCATTATGCATAATGCCAAATTGAATGGTGCTGACTATGCATTTCGAAAGTCGTTGAGTCTGAAATTGGACCACTGGACGACAAAGTCTATGCACACAACTGGATTCCGTTCCATTGTGTTCTCAGCACAAGTACCGAGGGACAATGTAAACAATGTCTTGAACACTGTTTAATAAAATCTCTCACATTGTGGTAGTACAAGTTAAACAACAACAAAAGGAAGAATAAATTATTATAGCGGCAGAGAAAGGAAGATCACAGGGTAGTAGATTGTTAGATTATGATTTCATGATGCATTGTTATAACAGTGTGTTAAATATTTTCATTAAGACCTATGGTACGTGCTTACAGAGTTATTTATCAACCATTCCTGTGTGTTTGCAACTTTCTTCTCTTATGAAGGAGATAAGAGCATTGGTTTGAGTATCTTTCAGACAGCAGTGAGCGGGTAGTTCACAAATAAATATGTGAACACTTACCGTGGGTACATCAATACCTTGATCCCTGCTCTGACATTCAGTGCCTTAACGCAACAGAGGTAAGTCTCAATCCATCTGTTGCATGACCTAGAGAGCTAAGCCACTATCATCAGAGATCTGTGTTCATGCTTTCCAGTGTCCCACTATTCCCCGCACATTTGTCCAGGTACCGCATGCATTTGCTCATTTCCACATAGACATGTACTCTCCAGATTAAAATGGAGAAGTTCCATCGATCTATGACCTTCACAACTTTATAAAATCGGAAACATCACTTTTACATTCCTCCTGTCCAAAGGAAACAAAACCACACAAGACGAATACTTTAAGAAAAATTCATTCATATTCTACAAGGACAGGTGTGTCAACATTTGTTCCGATGATTAGTAAGAAGGTGAGATTGTAATTCCGCATCTGTCCATCACCCTATATAAGATAGTGGTTGCGCTGTTGCTGAATTATGACAGAGTACAAGTAGGGCGAAGCTATGAGTTCCAGTGACCATGGGAAAGGGACCTTGATATCAGGAAAACAATGAGTTCCAGTCAATTGTACATGATGCGTGAGAGATCTAAACACCTGGTGTCAATGTACCTTTATCCCCGAGGACTCTCCACAGCCAAGGTGCTGTTCCCAGTGGACTGAACAGGAATAAAGAATAATTCCAGTTACAGTGACAGCTTCTCCCCAAACCCAGAACCGGGACAGCACACAATGGGAGAACCACATTCTGTGTTAATTATGTTTCCGGGAAAATATTCCCATCCAGTTGCAGTGGAGCAACTCCACCGTTCTTGGAATCAGGCACTGGCTCTGGTTGCTCATCATCCAAGAGCAAGCTTCATATTCCAACCCTGAACTCGGGCTCAGTCTCGGAAACACAAAACTGTCGTTGAAATGGCCCTGACACTGACCACAGTAATTCCCCCGTCTCCCATCGCCTCTTTCCACCTGTCACCCACATGCACAAAGGACAATATCCTGCGGCTAAAGAAGCAACATCCATCTCGCCTGTGGTCTGTGGAAGGAAACCAGTCCAGTCACTTTCTATTCCTATTATCTAATACATGGTCTATGGAACTGCTTGCCGAGATTTTCAATGCCAGGGTATAGCAGATTTATATATATTTTTAGCGAGGTTCTCAGGCAGTCAGTCCAAATCAACTGGCGCTCACAGTGTCGTTTGCCTCTACGTGATTCTACAATTTTCTTTACGTTCAAAATGAAACTAATAATCCGTGGTAATATCCGGCAGGCTACACTGAATCCCTGGACAGGCACAGTTACCAGTCGAAAAACTGCACTCAGAATTGCCTACAATTATGCTGTTTTGTTCAGCATTAGTGCTAATTATATGAGGTCCCGAGATCAGGGACGATCCATAGCCATATTCCACAGACAATTCACATTACGATTGCGGGTAGAAATTGCTCACAGAGCAGTTCTGTTAAACATCAAAGTGACATTGATTAGTGTAAATTGGCATTTCCAAGGAGGCTAGAGTAAAAGAACATTTTCTGTTTCAGTAGAATCGGACGCATGGAGTCCCAGGCTTTATAAACATCTTTTGGAAAGCAGAGCAACGAAGTCCTGATGAGTGCCAGCCCAGCCACAAGCTGTGGTGGTGATGGCTGGAGTTTGGGGAATGTGATAGGTCGGTGTGGTTTGGGTTGTGACGAAACTTGCAGAAAATACTGGAGACAATGAACATGGAAACCAAAACTAACAATGATGAAAACAAAGCAGTTTACAAAAACAATAGCAGAGTTAGTTACTTCATCTGCAACATTTACTTTGCACAACAACACACACAAAATGCTGGTGGAACACAGCAGGCCAGGCAGCATCTACAGGGAGGAGCGCTGTGGACGTTTCGGGCCGAAACCCTTCGTCAGGACTAACCGAAAGGAAAGATAGTAAGAGATTTGAAAGTAGTGGGGGCAGAGGAAAATGCGAAATGATAGGAGAAGACTGGAGGGGGTGGGATGAAGCTAAGAGCTGGAAAGGTGTTTGGTGAAAATGAAACAGAGCTGGAGAAGGGAAAGGATCATGGGACGGGAGGCCTCAGGTGAAAGAAAGGGGGGGAGCACCAGAGGGAGATGGAGAACAGGCAAACAACTAAATATGTCAGGGATGGGGTAAGAAGGGGAGGAGGGGCATTAACGGAAGTTAGCGAAGTCAATGTTCATGCCATCAGGTTGGAGGCTACCCAGCCGGTATATAAGGTGTTGTTCCTCCAACCTGAGTTTGGATTCATTTCGACAATAGAGGAGGCCATGGATAGACATATCAAAATGGGAATGGGACGTGGAATTAAAATATGTGGCCACTAGGAGAACCTGGTTTTTCTGGCGGACCGAGCGTAGGTGTTCAGCGAAACTGTCTCCCAGTCTGCATCGTGTCTCACCAATATATAAAAGGCCGCACCGGGAGCACCGGACGCAGTATACCACACCAGCCGACTCACAGGTGAAGTGTCGCCTCACCTGGAAGGACTGTCTGGGGCCCTGAATGGTGGTGAGGGAGGAAGTGTAAGGGCAGGTGTAGCACTTGTTCCGATTGTGTTGTTGTTTGAATTTCCAGCATCTGCAGATTTCCTCGTATTTACTTTACACATATGACATTTGACCTATTGAGTACAGTATATTTAGTACTCTGTGTTTCTTCATCTGTGGGTGCCATTTATTAGCAAAGATGGGCACGCGTTAGAAAGTGAGCAAAAATATCAACGAGAATAATTCTAAGGAGTGGTATTTTAGTGATCCGATAGTTTCTTGAAACCAGTGTTGTTCACCATGGAAACAAACGGGTTGAGAGGAATCTGATAAAGATATTTAAAACGACAAATGAATCAAAGCTGCTGTAGCGTAAAGGAACACATGAGTAAAGGTCTCACCATGAAACCGCGACTGTTTTTTTCAATTTCCACTGACGTGCTGACTTCATCCAGCATTTTGTGCGTTTTGCCTTCGATTTCCAGCATTTGCAGATTGCCACTTGTTTGTGGCACCACACTTCGAACATTGCAGTGAAAGAATAATCATCGAGGAGGTATTTGGAGGTGTTTGAGCGGAAGGGAAAGATGTAAGGAATTCCTGCAGAGAAGTCCTGGGCATGGACTGATGGACGCTAACAATTTGTCTTCAATCATGCGAGAGATGACTGCTCTTGTTAAGCTGTCTTCTCTCTGGTTCCGGGTGAACTTAGTTTTATCTAAGGTAGACAGGGAAGGGAGAGATGTTACCATTGACCTGTAAGGTGACAATAAGGAGACATGGCATAAGGGTGAATTATCAGTGGGTGACGACAATTCCTTTGCCTGGCCGGAATCTGGATGTTAACAGATCGACAGAGGATACAAATATGTTTCATAAACAGGGTACACAAGCAATGCCTAAACTGAACGTTTGTATATTTGCTCATGATCTCCCCGTCCAACTGTTCCTAAATTCTTTTCTCAGCTCCCGCCATTCTGAACCTGGAAATGCGACATGTAACTCACTTCGTCAGCTCACTGATGTATGTGTGAGTAGCTGTTCCGAAACCCCGATCCCTTCATTGGTCCAAGAGTAAATGTATTCCACCTCGATGAAATGCATTCCACCTCTGTCCCAGTTTTCCAATATATTCTCAAACTATGTCAGCCAATTTTAACCCTATCTGATTTTCTTTAATTTTATAATGGATAGGAAATTATAAAAGTTTTTTTTTACTTATTGTTACTTATGCTGTCTTATGTATTTATATCGACTGTGTGTGATTTATTTATATTTATTGTTTTCTACGTCTTATTGTGTTATTTTGTCATATTACATCTGATCTGGAGTAACAACTATTTTGTTCTGTTTTACACTTGTACACTGGAAATGACATTAAACTCTCACAGAAGAAAGTTTTACTGAGACATGAATCAATCACAGAGAAATGGGAATAGATCAGTTAGGCTCTCTAGTCAGTACGAAGTTGTCTAAATGGCCTGTTTCATGCTCCATAACTCTATGACACTAATAAATCAGATACTTACCTACTGATTCACTGCTGTGTTACCTCATACACTGCAGTGGTATAAGGACGGCCTTCCTTTATTTATAAACCCTTTGTAAACCCTTAAGCCTTTACATGATTTTGTTGTTGAGTATTCTATACAAGATTATAGCTTTCTGTCCAAACTAAGTGCTTCATAATAAAAATGTCGATTATTTCCCATGATTCCATCAATACTGCTGTCAAACTTGTTGCGCTCTAGGCTTTCACGTGTTTTCCAGATCCATAGAATTTTGGAAGGTGCCTGACGATGCAATCTCTCACTACAGCGTGTATTCCTTTGGTACCATTTCGAAATTAATCCAGCTTTGACGATACGTGCGATCAAACAGCGTTGATGAAACAGGGGTAAATAGTGAACAAAGTGAAGACACCATCTCCCCCACAAGAGAAAACCCTTGTAGCTGTCAGCAGTCGATCTTCTCAGCTCCAAGGTATCTCTGCCGTGGTTCCTCAGAACTGTATCCGGGACTGAACAGCATTCAACTGTTTCAGAAATGATTCCCCTCCCATCTCAAAGTCAACAGCTTTAATTCTATGTCCGATCTTCCAGGAAATAAAGCACGGCATGCCTAGATGATTCAAGACATTTGACGATCGTGGACCTTTCACAATTAGTATACTCGCAAAGGGGGTTCTTAGACGATATCTCCAGCAGGATAAGGCCCAACCATCTACCAACGGCATTTAATACTTCTACTGTCGTAATTATTGACTTACCAAAGCAATTTGTGTCGTTTTCTGTTGTCGTCTGGCGCACCGACGTGTACATAGCGGAGGCACGATGACAACTCGCTGACACCTCCTCTTATCTACCCCTGGACCATGACTCCACTAGGGAGCACCAGACTCCTGATGAAGGGTTTCGGCCCGAAACGTCGTCACTAACTCCTCCCATAGATGCTGTCTGGCCTGCTGAGTTCTGCCAGCATCTTGTGTTTTATTGAATCGTTTTCACCCGTTTGGAACATTTTCTATGTCTTTATTCTTTTTACCTAAGAACATGACCATAAACTTCACTACACTGCATCCCATCTAACATTTCTGTGCCCATTGTTCCAAACACCGTGTCCTTCTACAGACTCGGCTTCCCTGACGTAAACTTGCCCTCAGCCTATCTTCATGTATTCTATAACCATATCACAAAGTCAACTATTCCACCATCAAGACCCCTACAGAATGCCACAAGACCCAACAAAACCCATGTGGGATATCAATAGTCAACAACAGTCATCCAGAAAGGGCTGTCTATATTCCCACTACTCTTGCTACTATTTATCCTGCAATACCTTGGGCTCGTATCTTCTTTACCATCCTCGTGTGTAAGCCAACTGAAAATCCAAGGGAAAAAAAACACCAACTTACTCAAATTTATCCAGCCTACCTATGATTTCCTCAAATATTTCCAGAATATACGGTATGTTAGGCAATATTTCCGCTGAAAGAAACAACGCTGACTTTAGCCTACATTATCACGTGCCTCTAAGAACCCCAAAAACTCATCCTTCATAATGGACTTCAACATCTTCTCAACCATGGAAAGGATCTCTCTCCTATATTTTCCGATCTTTCCCTCCCTATATTCTTAAAGAGTGGAGTGACATTTGTAATGTTTTATAACTCTGGAAGGATTCCAAAATCTCGAGACTGATGAAATATCACTAATCATGCCTCTACAATCTATCTGTTTACCTCTTTCAGAACATTCGCGTGTAGTCCATCAAGTCCAGGTGACCTGTCTCCTTCACATGTTTCAACTTCACAAACACATTCTCCTTAGTGATGTTGACTATGCTCACTTCTGCCCCCTGACTCTCACCAATTTTGTCTCTGAAATATTTTAAGCATTTCAATCACCACTTCTCACACAAGCCAAATTTCTGCCCGGTCCGTTCATCACTGATGTGGATGTGTATACTTCATGATAATTCGACATATCCACTCTTCTCCTATCCATACCCGCAGCCAAAAGAATGAGCTAACACTGTCTAATTCTACTGCAGAACCGCAGAACCATAGAACATTACTGTACAGAAACAGGCCTTTTGGCCCTTCTTGGCTGTGCCGAGCCATTTTTCTGCAAAGTCCAACTGACCTGCACCTGGGCCATATCCCTCCAAACCCCTCTCATCCATGTACCTGTCCAAGATTTTCTTAAATGTCAAACGTGAGCCCGCATTCACCACCTCATCTGGCTGTACATTCCACACTCCCACCACTCTCTGCGTGAGGAAGCATCCCCCCCCCCATGTTCCTTTTAAACTGTTACCCCTTCACACTTAACCCATGACCTCATTTTTTTCTCTCCACTGGCCTCAGTGGAAAAAGCCTGCTTGCATTCACTCTATCTATACCCATCATAATTTTATTCACCTCTATCAAATCACCCCTCATTCTCCTACGCTGCAGGGAATAAAGTCCTAACCTATTCAACCTTTCTCTGTAACTCAGTTTCCCAAGTCTCGGCAACATCCTTGTAAACCTTCTCTGCACTCTTTCAACTTTATTAATATCCTTCCTGTAATTAGGTGAACAAAACCGAACACAATACTCCAAATTCGGTCTCACCAATGCCTTATACAACTTCACATTTACATTCCAACTCTTATACTCAGTACTTTCATTTATAAAGGCCAATGTACCAAAAGCTCTCTTTACAACCCTATCTACTTGTGACGCCACTTTTAGGGAACTATGTATCTGTGCTCCCAGATCCCTCTGTTCTACTGCACTCTTCAGTGTTCTACCATTTGCCTTGTATGGTCTGCCTTGGTTTGATCTTCCGAAGTGCAATACCTCACACTTGTCCGCATTAAACTCCATCTGCCATTTTTCTGCCCATTCTCCAACTGGTCCAAATCCCTCTGCAAGCTTTGAAAACCTTCCTCACTTTCCACTACACCTCCAATCTTTGTATCATCAGCAAATTTGCTGATCGAATTTGCCACATTATCATCCAGATCATTGATATAGATGACAATTAACAATGTACCCAGCACTGAACCCTGTGGCACATCACTAGTCACAGGCCTCCACTCAGAGTAGCAATCCTCCACTACCACTCTCTGGCTTCTTCCATTGAGCCAATGTCTAATCCAATTTACTACCTCTCCATGTATACCTAGCGACTGAATCTTCCTAACTAATCTTCCAAGCCGGACCTTGTCAAAGGCCTTACTGAAGTTCATGCATACAACATCCACTGCCTTCCCTTCATCCACTTTCCTGGTAACTTCCTTGAAAAACTCTAATGGATTGGTTAAACATGACCCACCACGCACAAAGCCATGCTGACTGTTTCTAATCTGTTCATGTCTATCCAAATACTTGTAGACCCTATCTCTTAGTATTCCTTCCAATAATTTATTTATCTACTTCCGATATCAAACTTACTGGCCTACAATTTCCCTGCTTATTGTTTGAGCCTTTTTTTAAACAACGGAACTACGTAAGCTATCCTCCAATCCTCCGTCACTTGACCCGTGGATATCGACATCTTAAATACTTCTTCCAGGGCCCCTGCAATTTCAACACTAGTCTTCCTCGAGGTCCAAGGGAATACCCTGTCAGGACCTGGGGATTTATCCACTCTGATTTGCCTCAAGACAGCAAGCACCTCCTCCTCTTTAATCTGTATTTGTTCCATGACCTCCCTACTTGTTTGCCTTGTTTCCATAGACACCATTCCAGTTTCCTTAGTAAATACAGATGCAAAAAAAAATTAATATCTCTCCCATTTCTTTTGCTTCCATACATAGCCGACCACTCTGATCTTCAAGAGGACCAATTTTATCCCTTACTATCCTTTTGCTGTTAATATACCTGGAGAAGCTCTTAGGATCATCCTTCACCCTGACTGCTAAATCAACATGTCGTCTTTTAGCCCTCCTGATTTCTTTCTTAATTATTTTCTTACTCTTTTTATACTCCTCAAACATCTTATTTCCTCCCTCTCTCTTATACATCTCTCTCTTCTTCTTTATCAGAGTTCCAATATCCCTCGAGACCCAAGGTTTCTTATTCTTAAAAAAACACAAAATGCTGGCAGTACTCAGCAGGCCAGACAATATCTATGGGAGGAGGTAATAACGACGTTTCGGGCCGAAACCCTTCATCAGGAGTGAAGTAACATGGGATGGTCGAGGGGGGGGGGTAAGAAGTGGGGGGAGGGATAAGTAGAGAGCTGGGAAGAGATAGGCTGCAGGGAAATGGGCTGGGCGAAGGTGGAGAACTATGGGAAATAAAAGAGAAAGAAAGGTATTGCTGAGGGGTTAGATTGTAGTGAGGGGACAAAAAGAGAGTGGAAGAGAACCAGACTAAAATAACAGATAGGGATGGGGGTAAGGGTGGGGGGCAGGGGTATCAACGGAGGTCAGTGAATTGGATGTTCATGCCGGCAGGAAGGAGGTTACCTAGGCGGGAGATAAGGTATTGCTCCATCGACCTGCGTGTGGCCTCATCTTGACGGTAGAGGAGGCCATGGACAGACATGTCGGAGTGGGAGTGGTCTGTGGAATTGAAGTGTGTGGCCACAGGGAGATCCCGCCACTGCTGGAGGACCGAGCGCCGGTGTTCGGCGAAACGTTCTTACAGTCTGCGGCGGGTCTCCCTAATGTATAAATGGCCACATCGGGAGCACCGGATACAGTATATCACCCCAGTTGACGCGCAGGTGAAGTGGTGCCTCAGCTGAAAGGACTGTCTGGGGCCAGGGAAGGTGGTGAGGGAAGAAGTGTGGGGGCAGGTGTAGCACTTCTTCCGTTTGCAGGGATGAGTGCCCGGAGGGAGGTCCGTGGGGAGGAATGGGGGGGGGGGATGAATGGACAAGGGAGTCGCGTAGGGAGCGATCCATGCCGAAAGCCGAGAGTGGGGTGGGAGGGGAAGATGTGGTTGGTGGTGGGATCACGTAGCAGGTGGCGGAAGTTACGGAGGATTATACGTTGGATCTGTAGGCTGATAGGGTGATAGGTGAGGACCAGAGGGACTGTATCCCTGGTGGGCTGGCGGGGGGATGGGGTGAGGGCAGAGGTGCGTGAAATACGGGAGACTCGTTGGAGGGCAGAGTTGATAGTGAACGAAGGGAAGCCCCTTTCATTGAAAAAGGAAGACATCTCCTTTGTCCTAGAATGAAAGACCTCATCCTGAGAGCAGATGCGACGGAGGCGGATGAATTGAGAGAAAGGGATAGCATTTTTGCAGGAGCCAGGGTTGGAGGATGAATAGTCCTCTTCTTATTCTTATTCGTTTTGCCTTTAACCCTGACAGGAGCATACAAACTCTGCACTCTCAAACTTTCTCCTTTGAAGGCCTCCCACTTACCAATCACATCCTTGCCATAGAAAAACCTGTCCCAGTTTACACTTTTTAGATCCTTTCTCATTTCATCAAATTTGGCCTTTTTCCAGTTTAGAACTTCAACCCGACGATCAGATCTATCTTTACCCATGATCAAGTTGAAACTAATGATGTTATGATCACTGAAACCAAAGTGTTCCCCTACACACATTTCCGTCACCTGCCCTAATTCATTTCCTAATAGGAGATCTAATATCTAATAATATCCTCCCTAGTTGGTACATCTCTATATTGATTTAGAAAATTTTCCTGAACACATTTCATAAGTTCTAACCCATCTAGACCTTTAAGAGTACGGGAGTCCAAATCAATGTGTCGAAAATTAAAATCCCCTACAATCACAACGTTCTGTCACCTGCAGTTGTCTGTTATCTCTCTGCAGATTTGCTCCTTCAATTCTCGCTGACTATTGTGTGGTCTATAATACCACACTGTTAATGTGGTCATACCTTTCCTATTTCTCAGCTCCACCCATATGGCCTCAGTAGACAAGCCGTCTAATCTTTCTTGCCGAAGCACTGTTGTAATATTTTCCCTGACTTGCAAAGCCACTCCCCCACCCTTCATCCCTCGGCCTCTATCACGTCTGAAACATCGGAACCCTGGAACATTGAGCTGCCAGTCCTGCCCCTCCTGTAGCCAAGTTTCAGTACTGGCTATGATGTCATAATTCCACGTGTCATTCCAGGCCCTCAGCTCATCTGCCTTTCCCACAATACTCCTTGCATTGAAACATACACACCTCAGAAGGTTGTTACCACCACACGCAACCTTACTATTTGTGACTTTGCATGAACTACTAACATCATTTATTTTTACCCCCGTTCCACTACCTACTCTGGCACTCTGGTTCCCATCCCCCAGCAAATCTAGTTTAAACCCTCCCCAATAACACTAGCAAACCTCCCTGAAAGTACATTGGTCCCCTTGTAGTTCAGGTGTAACCCGTCTCTCTTGTACAGGTTCCACCTGTCCCAGAAGAGGTCTCAAAGATCTATAAATCTGAAACACTGCCCCCTACACCAGTTTCGCAGCCGCGTGCTCATCTGCCAGAGCATCCTACTCTTACACTCACTGGCACATGACACAGGCAGCAATCCGGAGATTACTACCCTCGAGGTCCTGTTTTTCAACTTCCTACCAAGCTCTCTGGACTCGCTCTTCATGACCTCCTGACACTTTCTACCTATGTCATTGGTACCGATGAGTACCACGACATCTGGCTGATCAGCCTCCCACTTCAGAATGCTCTGCGCGTGAACAGAGCCATCCCTGACCGTGGCACCCGGGAGGCAACAAACCATCGGGGAGTCTCTGTCACGACCACATAATCTCTTCTCTATACCCCTGACTATGGAGTACTCTATCACTACTGCTCTCCTCTTCTTCCTCCCTCCCTTCTGCACTTCAGAACCAGACTCAATGCCAGAGATCCGGCTGCCGCAGCTTGTCCCAGGTAAGACACCCCCCACCCAAACAGTATCCAAATCGGTACACCTGCTCTGCAGGGGAATGGCCACAGGGGAATCCTGCACTACCCCTTCCCTCGCCTGACGGTAACCCAATTACCAGTGCCCTGTTCCTTAGGTGTAACTACCTCCTGAAAGCTATTTATAAACTGCTCAGTTTCCCGAATGATCCGGAGGTCATCCAGATCCGCGGTGCATCATTCTTTCACTCTCAGCCTCTTGCTTCGATTGAAAAGACCTTTGAAAGTTGCAGTCACCCTTTTAAACATTGGTGCGCTACGTCACGCGCCTGCGCAGTAGAGCCTCTTTTCCCCAATCAGTTAAAGAAAAACGACCTTCCCTCCGCGATGCTTCAATCTTACACTCTCAGCCTCTTGCTTCGATTGAAAAAGTTGAAGTAAATTGATCATAAATCAGATTTCTTCGCAATCTCTGATAAAAGCGTCAATTATGCGTTTGAGAGGTGCATATAGAAATTACGCTTCCTGTGGCTGTGTAGAAGCACAGATAAATGTAACATTTTTCTGCACACACATATTTATCGAATTCATCATTTTTTCAGGCTTTATATGCAAGTTTCGATATTGTAGCAATGCAATCATCATTGTGCTTCGAGTCATCATTGATGTGCGTCTATACTCTTGAAAACATACTCGGACGGACAGGATTCAGAATCGAATACTGGAAAGGACACAATCTGCAAGAAGCAGGTGAAAGCACAGGACTAAAATACACTGAGCAATAAACAGAGAGGCAGGTGATAGGTGGAGCACAATGAGATAGAAGTGGCAGGAGAACAGGTGAAAATGAGAAACCGGTGAGAGGCGGAGTACTCAGTAATACAAGGGCCGGAATAGAGCAGGAGAGGGGACAGGACACATGTGACATTAAAGCAAACAAGAGCAAATGGCGATGCAAAACCACAGAATGACGGCTAGGAGGTAAGCACACGGAGTTCAACTGGAGGTACTGATGTTACGTACCCGTGACACGTGACAGTGGTACCCTTGTCACGTGACTGGGGTTGAAGTTATACTGGACATGAGGTAATGGTGGAGTGATGTCATTTTCCCGCCAGTAGAGGTCATGTGACAGGTTTTTTCTACAGGGTATAAAAGGGAGACCCACCCTGTCGGGTGGGGCAGTTCGTGGCTGGATTTCCCAAGATGACTTCATGTTACTGTGTGATTTAATGTGATGACGCAGTTTAGTTAAAAATGAAGTTTTGTTAATGCCTAAAGTTTAAAAGGTCAGAGCCAACGGTTTCTTTGCTAATGGAGAGTGAAGTTTGGAAGACAAATCGAGAAGAATCGATTTTCGATGGATTGACTTCGACCTTGTGTGATCCTCATTCGGAAGGATTTCGTTTACTATTCTCACGATAGTCTCCGCTGGGAACAAAAGCGGGAGATTGAGAATATTGTGGAAGGAAGGTCAGTCACTTTAAGTTGTTGTATTTAATAAAATTCGACGTGGGAGTTCGACGCTGGGAATCGAAGGACACCGACGTGGAAGAGAATTTACATCGCTTTAAAAAGTCTCTCCTTTTAAAAGTACCGTGAGCTTTTGAACTGTCGGCATATCGTTTTAAAGTCTGCTTTCTTTCGGCATACCGTTTTAGCGAACTGAGTTCTTTTCAATACTGCTTTAAAGACTGTTTGGGACTGCAACGCTATTAAGAACTGTTTGATTCAGCTGCCAGCAGCTGAGCTCGGATCATTGTTTGGGTTTGTTTACTTTTGAAGGGGGTTTGTTATCTGTGTTTAATAAACGTGTTATTCGTTATAAAACCCCTTCGTCTAACTCATCTATAATTATTGTTGCCTGAATACGTAACACTGACAAGACCATTTACTGATGTTGACAGTGTGCCAATTTGTTAGCAGATTCGGTAGTGATTGACCGATTCAAAGTATATTTCAGTGTTTGTTGGAAATCTATATAAACATCTCGTTTATTAAATTGAAGAAGTTATTCAAAGAAATACCTGTGATATTATTTTACCAGCAAAATAAAGCGAAGTGTTGGGGTAGGACAAATATCTTATAAGACTATAAAAATGAAGATAAAATAACGTTCAACATGAGTCAGGGAAATGATAATACAGAAGCACCAACCTGAGGAAAGATGCAAGCCCATCTCTCAGATCTCACAGTGAAAAGTGGAATCATATGAAACCACAGGTCCTTACTGATGGAAGGCTACCCCTCTAAACTGGAGTACAATGAGGCCACTGTGACAGTAACCTTCACTGTGAGTGCCCTGCAGACATCAACGGCTGAAACTGGACATTAATGTGCTGACTCTACAACCTCCATCCATGCAGAAATAGATTGTTTTTTTTTTTATGGAAGGGACGCAAGAAAATAGAAAACTTCTCCTTAAAAACAAAACATATCCTTTGTCAAGCACCACTTAAAAGATATTGTACAGATGGCGGTCGGATGAGACTATAGTAGAAATTTTTGGCCTCAAAACAAATCTGTACTTGTGATGTAAATCTAGTTCCTATTCCTACGATTCCTACTGTGCCACTGTAAAGTATGGTGGAAGCAACATCATGCTATTGAATACTTTTCACCTGCAGTGAAAAGGAATCGTGTCAGAATTATGGGAAGGCGTACACCGTTAAATACAGAGAGATCCTGAGAGATGCAGGGAAATCTGCTGCAGAGCTGAAGCAGGGGAGAAAGTTTGTCCCTCAGCACGCGAACAACTTAAAACTAGCAGAGCAACCACAGAGTAGCTTTGAATGAACAAAATCGATGTCTTTGAATGAGCCAGTCAGAGTCCTGACGCTAAAGCTATCGACCACTCCACGTTCCGAGATGATCCCCTCTAAACAATCTGTAGAATCACCTATTTCAGTATAAGTTGCAAACGTAGTACATCTTGAACATTCACATTGAATTCATTCATATAAATTTCATACAACTGATATCCTCGGACTGACCCGTATGACACTCCCTTAACATAACCCTCCTGTTTGAGATAAAAGCTTCAATTAACTGCCTCTACTTCCTACTACTTAGGAAGTTATGAATCCAATCAGCCTCCGCCCTCTAGATCCCAGGCAATATACCCTGTTAGACTAAATTGTTAACTTCCTTGTAAAATCCATACAAAGAACATCCACCATGCTATCTTCATTTTCAGTCCCAGTTACCTCCTTAAAATAATATGAGACAATAATCAAACCTTACTCCCACACAGAGTCATACTGACTGTTCTGAATCAGACCATGCGTCACCAAATGTTGGTAAATGCTGTCCCTTAGAACTCCTGTCCAGTAATCTAGCCACTATGAAATATTATAAGACATGATTCAATCGTTGACAGTCTTCTGGTTTGATTTTGCTTCCCATTTTAAACAGCAGTAACAAGGTCGCCAGTCTGTAGTTGTCTGAAATCACATTAGTGGATAGGCATGAAGCAAAATCCTCTTAAGTGTCTCGGTAAGATATTCCGTAATTTCACACTGAGTTCCACTTGGTTAGGCCGGCGATTTATCCATCTTAATACACTGTAGGCACTTACACCTCTGATTTCAGACACCACTGATTTCCTGAATTTACTTCACTTTCATCAGTGTATAGGCAGTAATAAATAAAGAGTTATATTAATTAAAATATTTCCATTTCCTTTGTTTCACATACAGGTGGTCATGCTGAACTTTACCAGCACTCATTTTCATCCCAAAGTCTCTTTAACCCTTGCATTTGTCTCATCTTGCCCCTTGATCCCATATCCACCTTTTATTGTCCTAATTTTAATATAATTCTACATTTGTAGTTATCCAGAGATTACCTAGTTCAAAGTTATTTAAATGCCGTGCATGACTCCCAATTTCTCTGTAACTGACTCAGTATGTCTCATTAGCCAGGGTTCTTTAAATTTCTGTCTTTGTCTTTCACCATAAGAGGAATATGCAGGTCCTTAGATCTTGACATCACACTTTTAAAGGCTTCGCACTTGGGAGATGCATCGTTCCTGTAAATAATCTTGCCCAGTTAAACACTGCAATATCCGGCTTAATGATTCTTAACTTTGCCCTAATCCTGTTCAGAAACATAAATATTTTACTTGTTACATTCTTTTACATATCCAATTAAAACTATTGGAACTCTGGTCATTGAAAGCAAAATGCTCACCGACTGACACTTATGCTGTTTACCTGACCTTATTTCTCAAGAGATGGTCCAGTGCTGTACCCTTTTAAGCAGTTCCTTTATCTTGATAAAGGAAGCTTTCTTGGGCATATTTCACGAACTCATCTCCATGCCATTTGAACTATGACAGGCCCAGTCAATACCAGCAAGTTAAAAACTCTTACTAATACTACTGTATAATGTTGCTGTCTCTCTGCTTATCTGCGATTCCAGTCGTTGCAGAATGTTAAAGTGCCTATCATACCATATCGTTATGTCTAAGTGATATCCATATGGCCTCATTAGATGATTCGGCTAAGAATAATACCCTCTCAATGGATCATTATTGTGACCATTGTCACAAACATGGTAACTCTCCCTCCCCTCTTACTTCCATCTCTGTAACCTGGAAGACTGACCTGCCCATTCTGCCCTTCCCTCAGCCAATTTTAGTTATGCTTCTGATGGACAATGAGACAAAGGGACAGAGTCTGGACATTCAGCCATTGAGTCTTCTCCATCATTCCTTGATGGCTGATGTATTCTCCCTCTCAACACCATTCGTTTGACATCCCCATAACCTTATGATGCACTGACTCTGCAAAAATCTATCAGCCTTCGACTTATACGCAATAGCGGCCTCCACAGCTGTCGGAGGCAATCATTTCCAGTTTCATTACTTACTAGCTGAAGAAAATCATCTTCATTTCTATTCAAGATGGAAGTCCCGCTATTAAGAGACTGTTCACTTTGCTCCCTCACGTCTCCACTATAGAAAACATGCTCTCCACATCCTCTTTATTAGGACATTAAAAATTTTCTGTAGATTTCAGTGAAATCCCACTCATTCTCCAGTGGGTACAAGCCCAGAGACATCAATCGCACCTCATCCACTAATCCTTTCAGTTCTGGAATCATTCTCATGAACCTCTCCAATGCCTTAGATAGCGGCTTACAGCTGCTCCCAATACCCCAAATACAGTCTGAACACTCCTTTGTTAAAACACAGCATTACACTTTGCTGATTTATACTTGTCATACTGAAATGAATGCTAACATTGGATTTGTCTCATTTACCACGACTCAAACTGCAAGCTTTATTTTAGAAAGTGCGTAGGTGGGTATCCAATTCTTTTCCACCTCTTATATTTCAATGTTCACCCTGCTTAGAATATAGTCTATGCCATTACTGCGTGTATGC
The DNA here is from genome assembly GCF_048418815.1 of Hemitrygon akajei. Lineage (NCBI taxonomy): Eukaryota > Metazoa > Chordata > Chondrichthyes > Myliobatiformes > Dasyatidae > Hemitrygon > Hemitrygon akajei. The sequence goes on from NC_133151.1 coordinate 21,073,791, forward strand.
ATGACTATACACTTTTCTGCAATTCTGCCACTTCTTTGTCGATTATACCATTTGTCTAATTCCTCCTGCAGACACCTTGCTTCTTTAACACTACTTGTCCCATCCACCTATCTTTGAGTAGCCGGCAAACCTGACACAAAACTATTAATTCCGTCATCCAAATCATTGAATAACAATGTGAAAGCGATTCAGCAGTCCCATGAGTTAGTCACATCTGAGTTTATCCACCTGACCTGTCGAGCCTCTTGTATTGAAGTAAATTCATTTTAAACCAATTGAACTTTGTCTATCTTGCCTGTACTTCAGTCTATCCTGTTGACTGTTTGCTCTCATTGGCGACAGTATTATCCCTTGCTCGGGATCACATTGCCTGTCACTCCAATTTACACCATTTCAAGCATCCAGCATCTTGCCACCTTCCTCCGGTTTAGGAATACATCTCTTGTGTACAGGTCTCCGGTACTTTAGAAGAATTGTAGTGATGCAAGAAATTTAGTCTTGTCCCCTGATCAGCTTTTCGGTCTCATCTAAGGTTTAATTCTACATCTACCCTCACCAACACTTAGCACTGGGAATACAGTTTACTGCCCTTGAAGTTGCGAACTTTAAGTTCTCTCCTAATTCGCTATATTCACTGTTTAGATGAACTCTCTTTTTGTCATGTTGTATGCACCACGATCACTTCATTTCTATTCAAGATGGAAGTCCCTCTATCAAGGAACTGTTCACTTTGGTCCCTGACGTCAGCACTATCGGAAACATCCTCTCTGCATACTTTTTATTAGGACATTTTAATTTTCTGAAGAAGTGAAATCCCACTCATTCTTCAGTGAGTACAGGCCCAGAGACATAAATCGCTCCTCATCCACTAATCCTTTCATTTCTGCAATCCTTCTCATGAAACTCTCCAATGCCTCAGATAGCGGCTTACAGCTGGTCGCAATACTCTAAATACAGTCTGACCACTGTTTTGTTAAAACACAGCACTACACTTTGCTGATTTATACTTGCCATCTTGAAATGAATGAAAACATTGAACTTGTCTTCTTTACCACAAGTCAAACTTCAGGTTTTCTTTTAGAAATCGCGTAGGAGGATTTCGAACACTTTTCCAACTCTTATATTTGAATGTTCACCCTGCATAGAAAATAGTCGATGCCATTACTGCGTGTATGCGACTATACACTTTCCTGCACTTCTGCCACTTCTTTACACATTATCCTATTTGTCTAATTCCTCCTGCAGACACCTTGCTTCCTTAACACTACTTGTCCCATCCACAGTATCATACAAACCTGACCACAAAACTATTAATTCTGCAATCCAAATCATTTATTTATACTGTGAAAACGATTCAGCAGTCCCAAGAGTCATATCTGCGTTCATCCACCTGATCTGTCAAGCCTCTTGTATTGAAGTGAACGCAGCTTAAACCAGTGGAATTTTGCCTATGTTGCCGGTACTTGTCTATCCTGTTTCTTTGCTCTCATTGGCGACAGTATTATCCCTTGTTCAGGATCACATTGCCTGCCATTCCCAGTTACACCATGTCAAACATCCAGCATATTGCCGCCTTCCTCCGGTTTAGGACCCCATCTCTTGTGTATAAGTGACCCGTACTTTAGAAGAATTGCAGTGATGAAAGAAATTCAAACTTGCTGCCTGATCAGATTCTCTGTCTCATCTAAGGTTTAATTTTATATCTATCCTCACCAATATTTAGCACTGGGAATAGAGTTTACTGTCCTTGAAGTTGTGATGTTTAAGTTCCCTCCTAATTCGCTATATTCACTGTGTAGGAGGTGAACATTCTTTTTACCATGTTGTATGCACCACGATCACTGGAGAAATGCATGCAGCCACTCCGACGTGTTCCTGATCCTGTTACTCAGGAGGCAACACGCTATCCTGCTCTCAACTTTTGCAGCAACAGAATCTCAGATCTTCTCACATCTACTGTCCCACCAAATCTCTTACTCCCCTGCTGGGCATCTGAGACACTGTCAATGCCATTAGCCTGGCTGCTGCTGTTGTGCCTTGAGAGGTTATTCCTCCATCAGTATTCAAAAATTGTATTTATTGTGAGGGGAAGCAGCCACCAGCGGACCCTGCACTAACCGGCACTTCCCCTTGTCACTCCAGGTGGTCACCAAATTTATCAGCATCCTTTACTTTAGGTACGACAATCTCACTAATGATCTGATCTCAGCATCTTAGACGATCCTTAATCTGGTATCGCCACCTCCAATACATTCGCACAGCCGTCAGGAGCGCAGCTGGTGCACTTCAATCGGACACTCTGGCCAACTCCCTGATCTCCCATACCCTGAGACAGAGCATGTCACTGGAACCGCCATTCCAGCAAATAGAGAGGGGAATTCTGAAGAAAACCTGTGAAATTTGACTTCCCAGGGAACAACACGTCATCTGGCCTTTCTCTGCCCACAATTCTAGTTGGTCTATGTTCTGATGAATGCTTTGGCAACCTTCCTCACTATCTGCATCTGCACCATTTTTTGTGCCAATGGAGCACTTCCCTTGTTTTTGTCTCTATAGCCTTTTAAAAGCAAGATAACGACATTGGCCCATCTCCGGTCCTCCACAACAACATTTTTAATTAAAACGAGACTACAATTATCTCTGTGAAGGTTTCATCAATCGACAGTCTTGCCTCACTCACTTAATAATCTGAGATGAATCATACACCGTCTTGGTGATCAGTCCACCTTATTTTTCTTTGAGAGAACCAGCACCCCCATCAGCTTGCTATCAATGTGCTGCGGAATATCAGCGTATTTTTCCTGATTTTACTCTCGTCCATGACACCCTCTATAATGACGACTGGTGAGAAATATGTATTTAGCGCTTTGCCCACTTCCTCTGGCTCCTGGTATAGGTTTCCTTCTTCGCGCTTGAGTTGTGCTACATTCCTACCTTCTTCACAATGCCCCTGTTGTTTCTAACGTATGTACAAAATGCTTTGGTATTCTATACAGTCCATCTCAGCAAGTCATTCCCCCTACCCGACGATTATTCAGCACTGCTTTTCTCTGTTTAATTTGCATCCTTTGTCTAAGCTTATCTTTTGGTTTTGTTTCCTTTTCGACTCCATTTGCAACACCTATGATCATCCATTCTTCTCTGATCTGGTATTGCTGTCTTCCCCCTCACAGAAACAGTTTGAATTCTGAACCAGTCTTCTTTTAAAAAAAGAACTCCCACAGTACAGATGTGAACTTACCTAATCATAGTTGTTCCCGATATTTACTCCCCCATGGTTGTTGCCCAACATAATTCTCATTATCCTGCAACATACACAACATGCTGGAGGAACTCGGCGGTCCAGGCAGCATCCATGGATAAGAGTAAGCAGTCGACCTTCTGGCCGAGTCCCTACATTAGGACTGGAAAAGTCCCTTCATCAATCAGAGTGCGAAGGTTGATGAGGGAGGGGAGGACGAAGTACCAGTTGACAGGTGATCATTAATGTGCACCCAGTTTCGCAAATATCTCCAATATTGTATCGTTCCATCTATTATCAAGACAGTCACCCACTGAAATGCATCAATTGCTAGGCCTGTGCCCCAATGCAAGGTCTCTTAAATATAACTAAAGCAGTCGCTTCTACCACCACCACTAACATCGAATCCACGCATTTACTGTCTAGGGTTCTCAGTGGTAACTGTGGTGTTAACTGTTCAGGCTAACAAAATGGCTTCTCTGAATTGCTATAATGAAATGGCTTCTCTGTAATATTACTTAATGCTGTAATGGGTTTGTGTATCTGGAATGTTTATGTTATAACTTCGGATGGGGGGGAACTAATCAATAGAGAATTGTTATGTTGTCTTGTATGTGTGAGCTGAGCGGGAGATCGCGGTCGTTTTCGGGAAGCAAGCGAGGAGGACGGACCTCCGAGGAGCGGACAGCGGTTAGATGGCGGCGGATTGGACGGTGGCCTAAGCTCTCAAGGTCGTTATGGATGGAACCGGAGGCGTGAGCTCCAAAGTATTAAAATATTATGTGCACAAACTGATCAATTTACTGCTTTGGTGCCATAGGTTATCTGTTTGTACCAACCCATCACTAAGAAATAACTATGAAGTTTCAATTATTTACTGGGCTTTGGTGCTTTGTCTGATATGTGTATTGCGAACGTGTACTGGCGGGGGGTGGTGGGGGGGGCATTACACCGGTTTTACACCGAAGTGCTGAAATATTGGCCGGGCGACGTCCGTTCACTCCAGGCTAATGGGTGCAAATTCGGAGCACGGAAGCTACATTTGCAGGGTTTCGCGTTCGGGATTTGAATTTTTCAGATACGGTGTAATTCGGCCTGGTTTAAACGAGCGGAGATGGATTCGTCTAAGATTCAACTCTGGTGTGAGATCGAGGGACACCAGTTAATCATGTCTGCCTATCCAGTGGGGTGGACATGCTTATCTCGGACGAAGCGTTAATTCCATAGAAAAGACTTAAACTTCTTCAGGGTAGGCATACCTCTAAGAGGTATGCATTAATTCCATATTTGAGTAGGGTTAGAGCTATCGGTAAGGTCGAAATCGTAGGCAGAAAGATTGGTGAAATGGGGGATTATCAACATAGAAAATAGAAGTATAGGGTACAATCTACGGGTTCTGTGTCTCGAAGAATAAATCAAAGGTAATCATCCTGTGGGATTCTTTGCAAATTTTCTGGAAATGTTGGCGTCTTTGCCTATGAGTGATCGAGTTCACAAGTCTCCCGTATTTAGACTTCCTAACGGAGGTAGAACAGGATCAGTAATAATTTGTTTTCATGAATTTAAAACAAAGGAACTGTTAATAGGCGAATCCCGTCGAAGAGGCATAATTGATTATCATGATGCAAGATTAGAATTGTTGAAGATTACTCACCTGAGGTTATGCAGGAACCTGCTAAGTTCAAAGATGTTATGTTCGAGTTTTAACAAGGGTTTCACGCTTTCCCTTCGCTACCCGGTTCATTCGAATGGTTTTGTTCGACTGCTGAAGCACAAAGTTTTTTTAAATCCGAGAGCGAGTTGTTTAGTTTGGCCTTACATGAAGACAGAACATTAAATGAGAAGCTTTTAATTCGCAATTTCCGTCGAAGAGACATGATTCGTTATAGGGTGGAATATTAAGATACTAGAAGACTATTCGATTGAGGCTATGCAGGAATATGCTAAGTTTAAACAAGCTTTGCTGGAATTTTTTAACAAGGGCTTTAACCGTCCCTTGACTACCCAGTTCGACTGCGAATTTCATTAAAGATGGATCCTTCCAATGGTTTCGTTCAAATACTGAAACATAAAGATTTTTTTAAATTTGAAAGCTAGCTGCTTAGCTTGCTTTTTCATATAAGATTAAAAATTTAATCCCTTTCTGTATGGATAATCGTATCTTTTACTTTTAGTAAACCTTTCTAACTAATTTCCTTTTGCATTTTTAAAACTGTATTTTTGATATACGATAATGAAATTTCTAGTTTGGATATTGTTTACTCTAGTTTTGAATATAAACAAACTTGAAACTAATTGGAGCGATCACCAGTATTTGTAGATGCCAGCTTTCTATTGGTCGGTTTTCTTTTTTTTTTTGGGAGGTGGGCGGGGTATGACTGTCTTTCACAGAAGCTGTTTTCGATTTTTTTTAGCCAAATTTTACTTGGTTACCATTTCTCAAGCTTTATGGATTGATTTTAACTTACATTTTAATCCGTCCTTTAAATAGTAATAAAAATTGAGACAAGCTATTAATCTACTCAGTTTTAACGTGAAAGGGTTAAATACGATTTTTTCTTATATTAGGAAGCTTAAAATCCCCATTATTTTTAACACGAAACTCACTCATCCAAATGTTTTAATCTACGTGATTTTTTTTTAACCTTTGGTATGGACTTTGTTTTCATTCATCTGTTCATGCCAGATCCAAAGGATTTCGATTCTTATAAATAATGCACTTTCCTTTGTCCAAAATAATGTAGAGTCTGATACTAATGGACGTTCTCTTATAGTTTCAGGAAAACATGATAATAAATTAATAGTATTTGTCAATGTGTATGCCCCAAATGTAGATGATCCAGCATTCTTTGAGCGTTTTTTTTTTCGTTATCTAATTCTTTATTCTTTAGTGACGGGAGAAGATTTTACCTGCTCGATAAACCCAATTTTAGACCGATTATCTTCTAAACCAGCGTCTCTTAATAAATCAGTTTTATTTATTCAACCTTTTTATTGAAATGTAATATTGTTGATACTTGGTGTTTCTTACATCTTTAGATAGGGAGTACTCCTTTTTTGTTTCCATGTTCATCATACGTATTGCAAGATTCATTATTTATTTATTGATAGTCAAATGATTTCATCAGTTCGTTCCTGTGAATATAAAGAGATGGCTGTTTCAGATCATGCTTCTGTATTTCTATCTTTAAGTCTCCCTGGTCTTCCTCAAACAAACAGATTTTGGCGTTTTACTACAACTTTGTTATCTGATAAGAAACTATTAAAATTTCCAGAGAAACATATTATTTTGTTATTTCAGGAGAATAAAATGAAAGAGACTTATAATCTTTGAGCCTGGAAATTAAATCAGTACTAGGTTTTGCACTGGGTTCTATTTTGGGGACTTCTCTCCCTTTTGCTCTTTCTAAATTGCCGAAAAGAATAGACAACCCGGTAGTTAAACATACCTTACGTATATGGTTTCAATTTCGGAATTTTTTTGGGTTGACTCAGTTTGTTTTAAATATTCCTATTGTATCCAATTGTTTTTTCCTCCCTGCAATTATAGACCAAGCTTATTTGGCTTGGAAGACTAAAGGATTACTACGATTTTCTGATTTATTTTTGGATAATTGTTTTATGTCTTTTGAGCAGTTATCTAATAAATATAATTTGCCTAGATTTCATTTTTTTAGATATTTACAGATTAGGAATTTTTTAAATATTGTACTTCCTACTTTTCCAAACTTTGTGTCTTCAGGCATTTTGGAGAATTTGTTTGAATTAAACCCCTTTCAGAAAGGGCTTATATCAAAACTTTATAATATAATTATGAAGATACGTTCAGAGCCCCTTTATAAGACAAAAAATGATTGGGAAAGAGAGCTCAACATTATTATTCCTATTGAGAATTGGGATAAAATTCTTCAATTAGTTAATACATCATCTATATGTGCTAAACATTCATTAATACAGTTTAAGGTTGTACACAGGGTTCATATGTCCAAGGATAAATTGGCTCATTTTCATTCCTATATAAATCCTATTTGTGATAGATGTCAATCTGAAATAGCGTCTTTAACTCATATGTTCTGGTCGTGTCCGCTTTTGAAAAAATATTGGAAAGATATTTTTGATATTATCTCTGCGGTATTGAACATTGATTTACAACCCCATCCTATTACCGAAATTTTTGGGTTACCAATGATGGACTCACTTCATTTATATTCTTCTGCTTGTCGAATGATTGCATTTCTTACACTAATGGCTAGAAGATCTATTTTGTTGAATTGGGAGGAAATTAATCCTCCTACTGTAATTCATTGGTTTTCTCAAACAATGTTATGTTTAAATTTAGAAAAAAATAGAAGTGGTGTATTTGACACTTCCACTAAATTTGAAAAGATATGGAGACCATTTATTCAATATTTTCATATGATGTAATAGGACCCTGTTCCAGGCCTATTTCACTTTCCAGTTTTGATTGTATATATGTCAAGAGGATCGGAGTTGACGACACTGATGATTTTGTATTTTTGTGAGATATTATAAACAGCCCTTTTTTTCTCTTTTTTATTTTTTATTTTTCTCTCTTTTTTGTTTTTTTCTCTTTATTATTTATTAGATTTTTAGTTTAGTTTTTTGCATAATGATTTTTTTTCTTTTTATCTTTTTCTTTTTTCTTTTTATTTTATATTATGATACACCTAGGTTTGTCTTGTCTATTTGTATATTGTATCATTTACGATGTGGGAATACTCATTTATACTGTAATCATTGTTTTTGTAATCTTTTATAGTTAGTTGAAATATGTACGTTTGTAATCCCATTATCTATGTATCTATTTTATTTTGTTGTTATTAATAATGATAATAAAAAGATAGAAAAAGAAAGAGACTTATAATCTTATTTTATGGGTTACTTTTAAGGCCTATAATAGAAGACAAATTATTGCCTATACTTCAAGTGTTAAGAATAAAGCTAATAAAGAAATTATTGAATTAAACAATCAATTGAAACAATTAGATTAAAAATATACTATAGCTCCAGATCCTGTTTTATATAAACGACTTGTTGAAGTTAAAACTAAATATGATCGTCTGTTAGCATGTCCTATTAAAACTCAGCTGCTTAAAGACAAAATCAAATTTACATTCACGGAGATAAGTCAGGTAAAGTATTGTCTAACCAATTAAAAACTTCTGTAGTTAAACAGCAAATTAAAGAAATTTGCAAAACTAATGTTGATAGGACAACTGATCAATCTGAAGTAAATGATACCTTTAGAGAATTCAATTCCAAACTTTATAGTTCTGATTCCCCTACAGATAATACCGTAATGAATAATTTTCTAGATCAATGAAATATCCTAGCACTTTCTGCAGATAATTGTAAACAGTTCAATCAACACATTTCTTATGACGAAATTGCCGAACATATACGCTCATCACACTCGGGGAAGACTGTGGGTCCAGGTGGATTTTCTGGAGAAATTCATAAGACTGTTTCTTCATTAGTGATACTGCAGTTGCAATTAGTCTTTTTGGATTCTTTCAAATTGGGTAGCTTGCCTCAATCTTTCGATGAAGCCTCTATTTTGCTTATCCTAAAGAACAAGAACCCAAATGAATGTTCTTCATATAGGCCAATTTCATTATTCATTGTTGATACTAACATCCTTTCTAAAGTTCTGGCTCGAAGGATTGAACATATTCTACCTTCTATTATTTCTGATGATCAGACTGGATGTATTAAAATCGACAATGTTATTTTAATATACGCCATGTAATAAATGATTATTTACTTTCCCTCCCAGGAGATAGCGGAATATGTGACATCCTTAGATGCTGAGAAGGCCTTCGATCGGATTGAATGGAATTATTTATTTAAAAACTTAGGAAAAAAATAATTTTGCATCAGATTTAATTTAATAGATTAAAGTACTTTATTTCGAACTATAAAACCATAGAACATTACAACACAGAAACAGGCCTTTTGGCCCTTCTTGGCTGTACCAAACCATGTTTCTGCCTAGTCCCACTGACCTGCACCTGGGCCATATCCCTCCATACACCTGTCATCCATATACCTGTCCAAGTTTTTATTAAATGTTAAAATTGAGTCCGCATTCACCACTTCATCTGGAAGCTGATTCCACATTCCCACCACTCTCTACGTGAATGTTCACTTTAAACTTTTCCCCCTTGAACCTTAACAAATGACCTCTGTTTTCTTTTGCTCCCCTGGCCTCAGTGGAAAAAGCCTACTTACATTCACTCTATCTATACCCATCATAATTTTATACACCTCTATCAAATCACCCCTCATTCTTCAATGCTCCACATGAATAAAGTCATAACCTATTCAACCTTTCTCTGTAACTCAGTTTCTCAAATCCTGGCAACATCCTTGTAAACCTCCTCTGCACTCTTTCAACCTTATTAATATCCTTCCTGTAATTAGGTGACCAAAACTGCACACAGTACTCCAAATTCGGTCTCACCAATGTCTTATATAACCTCGCCATTACATTCCAACTCTTATACTCAATACTTTGATTTATAAAGGCCAATGTACCAAAAACTCTCTTTACAACCCTATCTACTTGTGACGCCACTTTTAGGGAATTATGTATCAGTACTCCCAGATCCCTCTGTTCTACAGCACTCTTCAGTGTCCTACCATTTGCCTTGTATGTTCTACCTTGGTTTGACCTTCCGAAGTGCAATACCTCACACTTGTCCGCGTTAAACTCCATCTGCCATTTTTCAGCCCATTCCTCCAACTAGTCCAAATCCCTCTGCAAGCTTTGAAAACCTTCCTCACTGTCCACTACACCTCCAATCTTTGTATCGTCAGCAAATTTACTGTTTCAATATGCCACATTATCATCCAGATCATTGTTATAGATGACAATTAACAATGGACTCAGCACTGATCCCTGTGTCACACCACTAGTCACAGGCCTCAACTCAGAGTAACAATCCTCCACTACCACTCTCTGGCTTCTTCCACTGAGCCAATGTCTAATCCAATTGACTACCTCTCCATGTATACCTAGTGACTGAATCTTCATAACTAACATCCCATACGGGACCTTGTCAAAGGTCTTATTCAAGTCCATGTATTCAACATCCACTGCCTTCCATTCATCCACTTTCCTAGTAACTTCTTCGAAAAACTCTAATAGATTGATTAAACATGACCGACCATGCACAAAGCCATGCTGACTTTTTCTAATAAGTCCCTGTCTATCCAAATACCTGTAGATCCTATCTCTTAGTATTCCTTCCAATAATTTGCCTACTACCGATGTCAAACTTACTGGCCTATAAATTCTCGGCTTACTTTTTGAGCCTTTTTTAAACAACAGAAATTAAACAACATACAATTTATCTCCTTCTGTTCCGATTCTTAACTAATTTTCAATATTCCAAACCACATAAACTTCATCGCGGAATTAGACATAAACTTCATCGCTGTCCATTGAGGCCTTTGCTCTTTGCTCTAGCTTTAGAACCCCTGCCATTGCTTTTTGATAATCTAATGATATCTGTGTTATTTGAAGGAGAGGTATTACTCACAAAATTTCGCTTTACGCTTCTGATATATTGTTTATCTCTAATGTTGAGACTGCGCTAGCTTGCGTATTTTCTTTAGTTCGCTGTTTTAGCCAGTTTTCAGGATATAAATTGAACCTAAGTAAGAGTGAATTATTTCCTTTAAATAAGGCATCAATGAATACTAATCTCTCTTTTAATGTTGTATGGAATCAATTTACTTATTTGGGTGTAACAGAATTACAAACATCTGTTTAAAGAAAAGTTTCTTACTTATTGAATCATGCAACAAGGATATCATTAAGTTGGTAACCTCTTTTAATATCTTGACTGGCCGAATTAATTCTATTAAAATGAATATTCTACCTAATTTTATATATCTTTTTCAGGCTTTAACCATTTTTATTCCTAAATCCTTTTTTGACTCTCTTGATTCTATTTTATCCTCTTATATATGGAAAAAAGAAACGTCTTCATTTAAAAGAAGTTCATCTTCAAAAATCTATAAAGTCTGGAGGTTTAATCTTACGTAATTTTAAATTTTATTACTGTGCAGTTAATAGACGATACCTTACGTTTATCTAGATTATATTAATCTTGTAGACTCTCCGGTTTGGGTCTCATTAGAAACTAACTCTGTGAATAAATTTTCTATTATTTCTCTTCTTGGATCCTCACTTCCTTTACTTGTAAGTAAAGTAACTGATAATTTAATACTTAAGCATACTGAGAATCTGTATACAATTTGGTAAATACTTTGGTTTACCTGAGATTTTCCTTTTCAAGTCCCATTAATTATCATTTTTAAACCCTCCATGACTGATTTAGTTTTTAAAGAATGTGACAGGTTAGGTATTAAATGTTTTTCCGATCTGTTTGTGGAGAAAACCTTTTTTTTTTCATTTGAGCAATTGTAGCTAAATATACCTTACTCAAAAACTAACTTTTTTTTAGATATTTACAAATCAGAGACTTTTTATGATCTCAGTTATGCACTTTTCCTATAAGCTCAGTTAAGAACTTACTGGACGCAATTTTAGTTTTATAACTTTTCATAATGGTTCAATATCTAATATTTACGATTTAAGATGGTACATAGAGTTCATATGACTAAGGATAAGCTATCGCGCATTTTTTTCGGATATGTCTTCCTACTGTGACTGATGTAATAATGGAAAAGCTTCATTAATTCGTATGTTTTGCACTTGTCCGAATATTGAAAAGTATTGGAAGGTAGTTTTGTAAAACTTTTTTCATAGTTTTTAAAGTCAATTTTAAGCCCAGCACTCTGACGGCTCTATTCGGTATTGTTGACGGACAGGATATTAAGCTGAAGATATCTGATTTACACATTTTGGCCTTTAGCTGTCTTATAGCTAGGAGGACGTTTTTGTTTAAATGGAAAGATGTTTTTCCTCCCACTCATGCCAATGGTTGTGCGAAAGTATGTCATGTTTAGATTTGGAGAAGATTCGTTGTTCAATTTCTGAATGTCGTCAAGCCTTTCAAACATTGAAGGGATTCTTCTGGATTATTTTCAAAACCTTCAATTCGCTGTTTAAAGTCAGATATTGTCTACAGATATTATTAATTTTTATTTCATGAGAAGGTATTTTACCTTCTTTATTCTTAATAAACAGCTTCGGTCTTGGTAAGGGTTAGATTCTTTAAAAAAATAAATTCGTTTATTTCAACATTACTATTGATTAACTCACATGAATACGGGGTAATGGGACTGTTATTATGAACAGATATAATGTAATTTGCTAGTTTTTTTTATCTTTTAGACCTTTATGTACACTTTCTGGTACACTGTATTCTTCTATGTAGAAACTAATAAAAATATTGAAAAGAGAGGAGTGGCAGCTGAGGTAGTAAAAGGCGTGAAAGGTACAAAACCCTTGGCTACGTGGAAGCAGTATCTAGAAGCATTGGAGGAGGCTTTTGGTCTGACGGGGGGGGGGGGGCACGGTGGAATTTTTAGGGTGCTTCGGAGCCTGTGTCAGGAGAAAGGGGAAAGATTTCCGAGTAACTTTTGGGGTGGAGCGAAATCCAAATTATTTGAGGCGACGGGGGGTGGGGTCATTTCGGAGACGGAGGTGAATCAACGATAGACCAGGTAGCCCGGGGCGCACAGAAGCATGATGAGATTGCTACGAGTCCCCTAGATATCCCCCCATCTTTTGTTTAGTTGCCCATAGAGGTGAGGGATGAGGAGGACGCATTGGAGTCGGAAGAGGGCTCCATCAGTACAAGTGCAGTCCTCCGTGGTAACCCTTTGTAGTGAAGTAACTGGGGCCAGCTCCAATCGGGAGATAGTGAGGGGTGTCGCTGCAGGCGGGATCCCTCCGCGTGAGGGGACCCCGGGGGAGGCCGAGGTCTCGCGAGACGAGATATGTGTTGTAACTGTGGGGGAAATGGCCACTTCAGGCGAGAATGTGACCGGCCGCAAGTCCCTCGGAAAGGGACTCCACATGTGTCCCAGCAGGAAGGGGGGTCGGGAAACCTAGAGGAGACCAGTGAGGGAACGGCCTGGAGTCTCTGGAAAAACACTTTCCCAGCAATGTATTAGATTTTGTATGGATTACAGGAAAGTGAATGCTGTGACGAAAATAGATGCATATCCAATTCCTGGGGTAGATGATTGTGTAGATAAAGTTGGAAAAGTAAAGTTCATTACAAGGATTGATTTATTGAAAGGGTATTGGTGTGTTCCATTAACGGATAGAGATAGAGATATTTCTGCATTTGTAACTCCAACTGGGTTATATAAATATAATATTCTTCCATTTGGGATGACGAATGCACTAGGTACTTTACAGCGGATGATTAACACCGTGATTCAAAGATTTAAAGATACAGATGCTTATATTGACGATTTAGTAACAGGAAATGATACTTGCGAAGCACACATTACTGTGGTGGAGAAATTATTTGAAAGACTTTCAATAGCTAACCTAACTATTGATTTAGCTAAAAGTGAATTCAGACATGCCACTGTGACTTACCTTGGTTATGTTGTGGGCTAAGGTAAGGTAGCTCCTGTTCAGGAAAAAGTTCGGGCAATTTTAGAGGTTCGCACTCCAACTGGGGAAAAAAAACTCTCAGAATATTCCTGGGAAAGGTAGGATATTACCGGAAATTTTGTACGAAGTTTGCTAATGTTGCCCTTCCATTAGCTAACCTCTTGAAGAAGAATGAAAAGTTTGTGTGGAGAGTGCCTTGTCAAGAAGCATTTGAAAAATTGAAAACTATGATATGTCAACAACCTGTGCTTAAGGCACTTGACTTTGAAAAACCTTTTTCATTTGCTGTAGATGCTAGCGATGAGGCTGCAGGAGCACTATTAATGCAAAGGAATGAGGGTGATGAGGTTGATCATCCAGTAGCTTACTTTTCTAAGAAATCTAATGAGCATCAAAGAAACTATTCGCTACAATTTAAGAGATAAATATGAAACATTTTTGAAAATTTGGCGCCCTTATTTACAAAAGACAGGATTAAATATATAGGTGCTCCGAAGATGAAATAATTGGTTACTTGGGGAAAGAAATAAATGCATACACCAAAGTTATTACGAACTCCGTGGAGCGTGTGGGGATCTTCCAATATCCAGGCATTCCTTTTTTTTTTTCTCTTTCTTTTTTTTTAGGGATGTTAGGGGGGAGGGGTTAAGGGGAGGGGGGCTGGGTAACATTTTTTTTTCTCATACACTTTTATTTTGTAACTATTTGAAAACAATAAAAAAAGTTTAAAAAAAAAAAAAAGAAACTATTCGACAATAGAAAAGGAATTGTTATCTCTTGTTTTAGCCTTAGAACATTTTGACGTGCATGTTGGTACAACTCAAAAACTACTTATCGTCTACACTGATCATAATCAGTTAGTGTTTCTGAATAAGATGAAAAACACAAATAGAAGGTTATTAAATTGGAATTTAATGTTACAAGAGTACAATATTTTGATAACTCATATTAAAGGTAAAGACAACGTGATTGCTGATTGTCTATCTCGATGTTGAATGTACAATGTAATTTTTATAGAGTGATATTTTAACATTTGTAACACTCCTACTGTGTAATGATTTGTAAGGTGCTGTATGATAATGCTGTGTATACTGTGTGCATTGTAAATTTTATACGTTTGTCTTTTTCTTCTGTAAGTAGTTAATTGTTAAAATTTTCTTGACAGACCAATTTTGTTTGGAGGGGGGTGTTACGTACCTGTGGGTATCTCGTGCCTGTCACATGACCATGATGTAGTTGAGGCTATGCTGGGCATGATGTAATGGTCTTGTGATGGTGGAGTGACGTAGTTTTCCCACCAGTGAGAGGCCATGTGATTTTTTTTCAACAGGGTATAAAAGGAGAACCCTTCCCTGTGACGAAGGAGCAGTAGTGGTTGCATTCGTTCAGGGACTCCGCTTTGCTGCGTATTCGATGTTATGACGTTGTTTATTTTAAACTGGAGTTTTACTTTCCGCCTTAAGTCAAAGGTCATTGCCGGCCGTTCTGCTACAATATAGCCAGTTAAAGTCCAGTCGGAGAGTGAAGAATTATCGAAGTTCGGGAAGCTGGAAGATCGAGGAAAGTTGATGTCAGCTTTGAAGCAGGTTCAACCTTTATTGAATCTTCGTACAAGGAATTAATAACTTGTGTCCTTGATAGCTCCTGCATTTCTGAAAGCAGAAAGAGCTGGATGCAGAGTTTCGCCAAGGAAATCTCAGTGCCTTTAAGCCATTTTATTTCCTTCAATCGTAAATCCCGCTGCAGAGCATACTTTCCCTGGGATCAGTAATAACGTCACGAAAGAGGATTTAATTACTGCAAGATAAGTCTCTCCCTTAACTGACTGTGTAAATCATTTTGGACTTTTTGCAATACTACTTTAAAGAACTGAGTTCGCATTTCTCGCTTTAAGAACTGTTCGAGCTGCCGTATCGCAGCCGACTTCCGGTTAATTAGTCGTTTGTTTACTTTCGGGTTTTTTTAAGCAGTGTTTAATAAATGTTTTATTTGTTATAAAAAAAACCTGTCTTAATAATATATTCATTGTTGCTGGATCGTAACACTATTTATTTCTGTATTCCATATATAGATGTCACCCATGTACACAACGGACAGTATCTTACAGCCAATGCACGCACCATTCAGCTCGCCTTTGGATTCTGGAAGGAAACGGGTGCCGTCACCTACTATTCGCCAGTCAGCCCGAGTCCACCAACAATTTTGGTAAGTTTTGTCTGTAACTCATTCAATGAATTTCATTAAGTTAAAAATGAGACGAAGAAAACCTGGTGGTCCCCCTGTGCATGGAAACATAAAGTCACGCAGTGCATAGTGATAGGGAACTTGATAGTTAGTGGTAGAAACAGGAGATACTGTAGAGGCAAAAGAGGCTCCAGTATTCTGCGCTGCCTACCGGGTGTTCGGGTCCAGATGTATCAGGGCGGCTTCAGGGTATTCTCAAGGAGAAGAGTGAACGGCCAGAGCTCGTGGTGCATATTGGTACCAATGCCAATGCCAAAAACGGGGATGAGGTTCCACAAACTGAGCTTATAGAGGCAGGAAATAGGGTGAAGAAAAGGACCCCAAATGTAGTAATTTCTGCATTACACAGACTGCCATGGGCTAGTGTAGCTAGGAATGGGATTATAGCATAATTGAATGAATGACTGAGGAGGTGGTCCAGGGGGGCAAGAACTGATCTATGGAACAGGGATGGGTTGCACCTAAACTAGAGGTGAACTAATATGCTGGCCGAGAGTTTTGCTAATGCAGAGGTTTTAAACTAGTTTTGCAGGGCGCTGGGAATCGGAACACCAGGTCGGTAAGTGAAGGATTGGACGCAAAGGTAAATATCAGTGGAGTGGAAGTATGGACAGGGAAAATCAAATTAACAGGTATTATGAGACCTATCATTTAAATAGTTTTTGAAATGATAGAGAAGGAAGCAAAAGAAGTGTGAGTTGGACTAACAGTAGAGGACAATATCACAGCTGCGCTCAGGGGAGAACTAGTGGAGGGTTCAGACACTTGCGAAGAACTCAAGAACAGGAAGGGTGCAATCAGACTAAAGGGATTGTACTACTACCTGGTGTTGGGTAATGAGTCTGTTCAGGTGACTGCCCTCTTAGTTGGAGAGCAGTTAAGTGACAGAGACCACAACTCCCTCACTTTCAATATAGTTATAGATAAGGATGAGATTTTTTTTTTGAATTGGAGAAGGGCCAATTACGAGAGCATTATGCAGGGACTCAAGGGTTAATTGGAAATAACTTTTCTTCTGGTAAATCCACATCAGACATGGGGAATGTGCTTAAAGATCAATTGCACCGAGTACAGAAATGGTATGTTCCTGTTAGAGGGAAGGACAGGGATGGAAACAGAAGGGAAACCTGGATGCCCACAGAGGTGATGAATATAGTCAAGAAGAAAAGGGAAAAGTATGTCAAGTTTTGGAAGTTAGGATCGAATGCAGTAGAGAAAGGTTATACAGAATCGGGAGAAGAATTAAAAAAGGAATTAATGAGAGCCAAGAGGGGCCATGAAAAATCATTGGCAAGCAGAATTAAAGTGAATCCCAATGTACTCTGTGCATACATCAAGATAAGAAGATAACTAGGGAGAGAGTAGGACACCTCAAGGATAAAAAGATAATCATTTGCTTGGATGTGCAAAATGTGAGTGAAATACATGATAAGTACTTTGCTTCGGTATTGACGAAAAGGGAAAGATGTGGGCTAGGATACAGACCTGCTTTAATAAATAGGTTAAGGAATTTGGAGGGCAAGGAGGAAGATATTTTTCTCAGAGGCCAATGTTCAGCTGTCTTTAAAAAGAGTGAACTCTCACAAGGCGGAAGGTCCCGATGGAGTGCCTTCTAAGATTCTGAAAACCTTTGCCAGCCAACTGACGGGGATATTCAAGGGCATGTTCAACCTCTCACTGCTACGGGTAGATGTCCCCACTTGTTTCAAAAAGGCAACAATTATACGAGTACCTAAGAAGAATAATGTGAGCTGCCTTAATGACTATGGTCTGGTAGCACTAACATCTACAGTGATGAAATGTTTGAGAGGTTGGTCAGGACCAGACTGAACTCCTAGCTCAGCAAGATCCGGGACCCATTACAATTTGCCTATTGCCACAATAGTACAACGGCAGATGCAATCTCAATGGCTCGTCATACGGCTTTAGACGACCTGGACAACACAAACATCGATGACAGGACTATTGCTCAGCATTTAATGCCATCATTCACACTCCTGATTCAGAAGTTGCAGAACCTGGGCCTCTGTCCCTCCCTCTGCAATTGAATCCTCGACTTCCTATTCAGAAGGCCAAAATCTGTGCGGATTGGTGATAATCTCTTCTCTTCTCTGACAGTCAACACTGGTGCACCCCAGGCGTGTGTGTTTAGCCCACTGCGCGACTCTCTCTATACTCTTGACTGTGTGGCTAGCAATACCTCAAATACCATCTATAAATTTGCTGATTATACAAACATTGTTGGTAGAATCTCAGGTGGTAATGAGAGGTCCTACAGGACTGAGATATGCCAACTAGTGTAGCAGTGCCGCAGCAACAACCTGGAACTCAACATCAGTAAGACTAAAAAGCTGATTGTGGACTTCCAGACGGTTAAGATGAAAGAACGCATACCAATCCTCATAGAGGAATGAAACGTGGAGAGACTGAGCGGCTTCAAGTTCATGGGTGTCAAGATCCCTGAGGATCTAACCTGTCCACAACATATCTATGAATGTATAAAGAAGGCCAGACAGCAGCTATACATAATTAGGAATTTGAAGAGATTTGATATGTCAACAAATACACTAAAACCGTCCATAGATGTACTGTGGAGAGTATTCTGACAGGCTACATCAGCGTCTGGTAAGGGGGGTGGGGTGGGGAGGTGCTACTACACAGGACGGAAAGAAGTTGCAGATGGTTGTAAATTGAGTTGGCTCCATCTTGAGTACCAGCCTACAATGTGCCCAGAAGATCTTCAAGGAGCACTGTCTCAGAAAGGTAGCATCCAATATTGAGGACCTCCAGCGCCCAGGGCATGCCCCTTCCTCACTACTTCCATCAGGTAGGAGGTACAGAAGTTTGAAGGCGCACATTTAGCGTTTCAGAAACAGCTTCCCCTCTGCATTCCGATTCCTAAATGGACTTAGAACCCTTAGACACTACCTCATTTTTTAAATATACATTATTTCTGAGTTTTTGCACGATTAACATGGAACATGGATCAGTATATGGAACTACTGACTCATCAGCATTTGGGCCTGCCGGATACAGGTGTCCTTTTATTACAGTCAATTGAAACATCCTGACTGCACACGTTTATCCTCACAATGCATTAAGGTAGATGAATACTCAGGCCCTGACCAACTGCTTTGTGGAAGTCCAGAGAAAGTTGTGAAACCTCTTCTGAAGATATTTGCCACATAATTAATCACTGAGGCTTGTCCCATGACTACGCAAAAACATAAATGTATTTGCATTGTTTAAAAGAGCTGTCAAGGACAGGCCAGGGAACTACAGGCCAGTCAGCCTAACATCAGTTGTGGGAAAGTTACTGGAGTGGTTTATGTTGGAAATTACCAACCAGTATTTTGATGGACAGAGTCTGATTAGTAGGTGTCAGTATGGCTTATTGTACGGAATGTTGTGGTTGATGAAACTTTCATAGACTTTTTGATGTTAATAAAAATGTTTCTCAGAATGGAGGCTGGAAGTCCGAGAAGAGAAGAGTAAATTTACTCACATCTATACCTTCCACTGACAGCTCATTCCATGGACTGACCACCTTTGTGCAAAAATGTAGCTCCCCACATCTCCTTTAAATCATTCTCATCTCACCACAGATCTACTCCATCTAGTTTCAGATGGCCTCTTTTGGGAAAAAAAGGCTGCAGCCATTAATCGTATCAACCATGTCATTCAGGAATTTATGCACCTGTATACGCTCAACACTCAGCTTTCTACATTCGAGGGAACACAGACCCATGGTTTCCAGTCTTCTCTTGCAACTCAGTACCAATCACATCCTTTCTGTTGCAGGGGAACAATCCAACTACAGTCTCATCAATATATTGTTCAGTCGTAACAATACATCCTAACTCTTATACTCAGTGCCCTGACTGATGAAGGATTCATGCCAGCGGATTTCTTCGCCACTGAGGTTACACTGTCACAACTTTCAATGAACCACAGACTCCAGAATAATTTCCCACAATAAATAAATGAACGGGTATAATGCTATTGTGTGTTTTCTTTTCTTAATTGGCTATTCTTTATCTAGTTTTACGACTTACGTGAAGATCTGTTCGCATTTAGGTCATATTTATACAGAAATTCTATAGGGTTTGCGAATTTCCCATATGTCTGTATCTGTGTCGAAACCATTTGTCACTCTGTGGCCCTCTTCCCCAACTGATCACATATCTGTGTAATCTATAATAATCGTCGGCACTGTCAGCAGGATGGCTTACATTACTGATCAAGTATTGTGTATTTGCATGCAAATAATTTCTTACAATAATGAATAACAATGTTTCCAGCTCTATCCCCTGCAGTACGTTACTAATCACCAGCCTCTATTCTGAGAAAGATTTCCATTTAACTCTGAATCATTCATCAGGCACAACTTCCAGAACACAAAGCCATGCTGACACCTACTAATTAAACTCCATAGATGAAAACGCTGGTGGTTTCTGTCCCTCAGAATCACCTCCCAAAATTTCCCCACTGATGATGTCAGCCTGACTCATGTCATACCTTGGCTTATCATTGGAGCTCTTTAAAAAATGGAACAACATTAGCCACTCTTCAGTATTTGGAACAACCCTCATTGGCTAATGATGATGCAAATATCTTCAGAAAAGCTTCCACAATTTTCTGTTGTCTACAACAAAACAGTTGCTCAGGGCCTGAGGATTCATTCACCTTCATGCATCCAAGCTTGCAAACAACTTCTCGCTGGTAATATGAATATCCTCCAGTGCAACTCCACCAGTTCCTATTATCTGTGAACCAACCATGAGATTGTACACAGTAAACACTAATAAGGTATATTCATTAATTGATTCATGATCACACCCATTCCCTGTGGCTCAAGGGACGGGGACCCTGCTGAGCTCTCTCTCCCTCGCACTCTTATACTCTACTAAGTGTTATAGAACCTCTCAGAAATCTCCCTGATCTGCCAGATCCATCACTTGCTTTGTTCTCCTAGTTTCCCCCTTAACATTATTCTTAATCACTTTTTGTTTTGTTATCAAGTGATTCGTCGGATCCTGCCCTCTTAAACACACTGTATGCTTCCTTTATTCCTTACGGAGCTTGATTCTCCTTGGCCAAGCTTCAGTAAACTTGCCAGGTTACCCTTCCCCCGAACAGGAACACGCTTCTCCTCGACACTTGCAATCACGCTCAGAAAAACTCCCATTGGTCATTGTCTCCTTTTCCTTTGTTCAGACGGTCTTACACCAACTATGCTAGATCAGTCAAATCTCCACAAATTCACCTTTTCTTCAGAATACGTTCCGAAACTGTAGGTCTCACCATATATTCCTGCTACTAGCTTCTAAACATTACAATGAATGAAGAGGGTATTAACAATTACAAGGAATTCTTGATCAGCTTGGTGAATAGGTTGAGGAATGATAAATGGACTTCAGTCCAGATGTGTGAGGAGCTGTAATTTCTGAAGTCATATCAGAGGAGGACCTTGCCGATCAGAGAAAAAGTCCCCACCTTCATTGACTCTGTCTGCAGTTCCTGCTGCCCCAGGAGAGCAGTCAACATAATCACAGACCCTTCCCACCCCTGTCATTCTCTCAACTCACATCTTTCATTGGGCAGCAGATAAAAAGGAATGAGAACACACAGCACCAGGATCAAGGATGACTTCTGTCCCATTGTTTATTTGATTATACATTATAGAGCAGAACACAGGCCCTTCTGCCCAAAATGATTTACTGTATTAGTTAAAAACCACCAGGGAATAAGGGTAAAATGTCTTGAGATTATTCTTGGTCTTGCTTGTCAAGAACGTTTCAGGTTCCTTTTTTTGTCTGTACAAATCAAACGTTGGGGCAGTATTCTGCTATCTTTGTATTCAGTTAGATCCAGTTTGATTTTAGGTTCCTGAACCCCTTTAATTGCACTTTTGAAGGTCATAGAAGCACTGATCTGCTTGTATATTCAGCTCCTTCCTGTGACCGAATTTTCATTTTCTCCTCACTCTCTGGTACAACTCTTTTACACTGAGACCAACTGCACCCGCGCCAACCAGCTGCTCTGAGTGAAGAGGATGCGCTGAACGGTTCTTGGTCCCGTGGAAGAACTTACTTCAATTTCCCCCAACTCCTCCGTTCTTTGCTTACAGAATGGAAAATAATTTCTTTTAATTCTAGAGCATAACTGGGGGCAGTAAAACCCAGGAAATCGTTCAATGTGGACCCGGTGTGTGAAAGCATTTGTCTAAGGTACTGATTTCCAGTTCTGTTGTGCATACACCGTTGGAAATTGGTGGTTGTATTAAAGTGTAGGTGGAGCTGGAAGATGAGGTGCTGGACTTCGTTGTAAATTACCCTGACTCTGTCTTATCTTCTTCCCAAGTCTTTCTCTCTGCACATTACTCAGGCCATTTGAGGTGTTGTGTATAAAAGGAAAGAGCAGTACCCCATTTGTCACTGAACAACGACCTAAGTGAAGCAGCATCATGTCTGGTAGAGGGAAAGGAGGCAAAGGAATGTGCAAGGGTGGAGCCAGGCACCATTAAGTGCTCGATAATAATATCCAGGGTAACACCAAACCACCAATTTGCCGCCTGGCTCCTACTGGCACATTTCAGAGTGCAGGAGTACATACGGAGGGATGCACTGAAGCTTTGTGCAGGGACAGTAAGAACTCGGCGCTTAAGGACCACAGGGTATTGTTGTTCTGCTACTGGAGAGGGAGGATCGGGGTTGTGTGAGGAATCCCCTCAATTACTGCAATTGTGAACCTTCCCAGTGTGTCACATGAGTGGCAGCAGTACTACTGATTGATGTGTAGTAAAGTAATAGAACACTAATCAAAGCATTGACCTTGAATGGAAAGGTTTTGCGTGACTCATTCTGGTAACGTTTATTCTGAATACAGTTTGTATTGTTACTGATCTTCACCTGGCTGTTTAGATATAGAATAATGTGAGTACGGATCTTCTCCAACTGATCAGGATCTACCTGTAATGTGTAAATAACAGTCATCACTATCAACAACATGTCTGAATTACTGATCAAATCTGTGCATTTGCATACAAGGCTCCCAGCTCTTCCTCCTGGAGCACGTCAGCAATCATCAGAAAGAGTTTTATTTATTTCTCCAAAAAATTTCTGAAAGATTCATCAGTAACAACTTCCCACACAAATATCCATGCTGATATCTGCAAATCAGACTCTGTCTATCAAGATGTTGGTTGGCGCTGTCCATCAGAAACCCTCCAGTAACTTTCCCACGACTGATGTTAGGCTGACTGGTTTGTCATTCTCTAGCTGGTCCTTGACAGCTCTTTTAAACAATGCAACAACATTTTCGGTTTTGCACAGTCTTTGGGACAACCCGCAGTGTCTAAAGGTGAAGTAAAGATCTTCATAAGGGCCTCCACAATTTTCTCAAAACTTCCATAAAGCAGTTGGTCAGGCCCTGATGATTCATCCATCTTAATGCACTGGTAAGGCTGCAGATAACTGCTTGCTGGTAACATGAATATCCTCCAAAGAAACTCCTTTATTTTCCATCATAAATTGAGAAACCATGATATTGCACTCAATAAGCTCCAAGCCTACATATTCATCAATTGTTTCACAATCATACCAATTCCCTGTGGCTCTAGACACTGCGACCCTGCTGATCTCTCTGGGGCCTCTCTCTCCCTAACCACGTATTAATCTTAACATAGCTATAGAACCTCTTGGTATTTTCCTGACCTGCCAAATCCATCACATAACATTGTTTTGTCATAGTGGTTACCTTCTCCAAGTCAAGTCAAGTCACTTTTTATTGTCATTTCGACCATAAAATGCTGATACAGTACACAGTAAAAAAGAGGCAATGTTTTTCAGGATCATGGTTCTACATAAAACAATACAAAAACTACTCTGAACTACTTAAAAACAACACAAAAAACTGCACCAGACTACAGACCTACCCAAGACTGCATAAAGTGCACAAAACAGTGCAGGCATCACAACAAATAATAAACAAGTCAACAGGCACAGTAGAGGGAAGTAAGTTGGTGTCAGTCTAGACTCTGAGTATTGAGGAGTCTGATGGCTTGGAGGAAGAAACTGCTAAATAGTCTAGTCGTGAGAGTCCGAATGCTTCTGTGTCTTTTTCCAGATGGCAAGAGGGAGAAGAGTTTGTATGAGGGTGCGTGAGGTCCTTCATAATACTGCTTGCTTTGCAGATGCAGCGTGTAGTGTAAATGTCTGTAATGGCGGGAAGATAGACCTCGATGATCTTCTCAGCTGACCTCACCATCTGCTGCAGGGACTTGCGATCCGAGATGGTGCAATTTCCGAACCAGGCAGTGTTGCAGCTGCTCAGGATGCTCTCAATACAACCCCTGTAGAATGTGATCAGGATGGGGGTTGATAGATAGACTTTCCTCAGCCTTCACAGAAAGTAGAGACGCTGCTGCGCTTTCTTTGCTATGGAGTTGGTGTTGAGGGACCAGGTGAGATTCTCCGCCAGGTGAACACCAAGAAATTTGGTGCTGTTAACGATCTCTACTGAGGATCCATCAATGTTCAGCGGAGAGTGGTCGTTCCGTGCCCTCCTGAAGTCAACAACCATCTCTTTTGTTTTGTTCACATTCAGAGACAGGTTGTTAGCTCTGCACCAGTCCGTTAGCCGCTGCACCTCCTCTCCGTAAGCTGACTCGTCGTTCTTGCTGATGAGACCCACCACAGTCGTGTCATCGGCAAACTTGATGATGTGGTTCGAGCTGTGTTTTGCAGCACAGTCATGCATCGGCAGAGTGAACAGCAGTGGACTAAGCACACAGCCCTGGGGGGCCCCGTGCTCAATGCGATGGTGTTGGAGATGCTGCTCCCGATCCGGACTAACTGAGGTCTCCCAGTCAGGAAGTCTAGTATCCAGTTGCAGAGGGAGGTATTCAGGCCCAGTATGCTCAGCTTTCCAATCAGTTTCTATGAATGATCGTGTTGAAAGCTGAACTGAAGGCTATGAACAGCATTCGAACGTACTTGTCTTTTTTGTGCAGGTGGGTTAGGGCCAGGTGGAGGGTGATAGCAATCGTGTCATCTGTTGAGTGGTTGGGGCCGTACGCGAACCACGGGTGTCCAGTGAGGGTGCAGCAGGGTTTTGCTGTGCCTCATGACGAGCCTCTCTAAACACTTCATGATGATGGATGTGAGTGCCACGGGACGGTAGTCGTTGAGGCAGGACACTGAAGACTTCTTCGGCACGTGGACGATGGTGGCGGCCTTGAAGCACGTGGAACGACGGCGCTGCTTAGGGAGATGTTGAGGATGTCAGTGAGAACATCTGCTAGATGGTCTGCACATCCTCTAAACACTCTGCCAGGAATATTGTCTGGTGCAGCAGCCTTCCGTAGTTTGACCCAGCACAAGGTTCTCCTCACATCGGCCACGGTGAGACGCAGCACCGGATAATTTGGAGGAGGGGCTGACTTCCTCGCCGCCACGTCATTTCCGCCTCAAAACGGGGGTAGAAGTTGTTCAGCGCATCTGGGAGGGAGGCGTCACCCGCACAGTCAGGTGATGTTGTCCTGTAGTTGGTGGTGTCCTGGATGCCCTTCCACATGTGGGGCGTGTCACTGCTGCATGGAACTGGCTGTGTTTTCGCTGGGCGTGTGCACGCTTTGCCTCTCTGATGGCCCGGGTCAGTTTGGCCCTTGCTGTTGTTAGGGCTGCCTTGTCGCCTGCTCTGAAGGCGGAGTCACGGGTCCTCAGCAGCGCACTCACCTCCGCGGCCATCCATGGCTTTTGGTTAGCGCGTGCAGTGATGGTCTTGGACACAGTGACGTCACCGATGCACTTGCCGTGTAGTCCTCTAAGTTGGTAGTGTCGTCATCTGTTGCAGCCTCCCTGAACATGTGCCAGTCAGTGTGCTCAGAGCACTCTTGAAGAGCAGAGATGGCTCCTGCTGGCCAGGTTTTCACCTGCTTCTGAACTGGTCTGGAGCGCCTGACGAGCGGCCTGTATGCTGTGATTAGCATAACAGAGATGTGGTCTGAGTAACCGAGGAGGGGGCGGGGCTCCGCCGGTAGGTGTC
This sequence comes from Hemitrygon akajei, assembly GCF_048418815.1. Lineage (NCBI taxonomy): Eukaryota > Metazoa > Chordata > Chondrichthyes > Myliobatiformes > Dasyatidae > Hemitrygon > Hemitrygon akajei. Next base: position 21,099,890 of record NC_133151.1, read on the forward strand.
GGGGATGTTTGTGTAAACAAGGTCCAACGCATTTTACCCTCTCGTTGCAAAGTCCACATACTGATGGAATTTGGGGAGCACTGACTTAAGGATCGCGTTGTTAAAATCACCGGCGACAATAAACAGATCATCAGGGTGTGCGTTCCGCAGTTCGCTAAGAGCACCGCACAGTTCACAGAGCGCTTCCTTAGCATTAGCGCTGGCGGATATAGACACCGAATACAAGGACAGTGTTGAATTCCCGTGGTAAATAAAATGGTCTGCATCTAACAGTCACGAACTCCACTAGCGATGAGCAGTATCTGGAAACCAGCACAGAGTTCTTGCACCGTTCCGTATTGATGTAAACACACAAGCCACCACTGCGAGTCTTACCGGAAAAGAGCTGCATCCATTTCCGCTCGAAGCAAGCCCATCCGGCTGAATGGCGGCGTCCGGGTCTTCATCGGTTTTTCCGTGAAAACATACGGTTAGCAAACTCTATACTCCCGCCGAGTATTTCGTTGCAGTCGGATGTAGTCCAATTTATCGTCCAGGGAGCGGACATTGGAGAGCAGAATGGTCGGGAGAGCCGACCGGCTAGGGTTTGCTTTTTGCCTGGCACGGACCCCTGCCCGCTTGTCTCGCTTCCACTTACTCGCACACCGTTTACTACGCCCCCACCTCCGGCCACTGGCATCATGCGACTCCGAGGACTGTAGACCTGATCCCCTCAGCTAGCCGAGGTCGCGTAATTTAACCAGCAGATCTTCATGAAGCTTTTTTTTTGGGCGATCTCTGTATTGTAGCAGCATCTGCCGATGGTAGATAGTCGCTTTATTATCCATCTGCCCTAATCAAAAACTTGTACCTCAAAATTAAATTAAAAACTTAAATTAAAGTAACTCCAGTACCGAAAGGCTGCTGCTATCGTGCCTCGCCGCCTGCTGATTCACTCTCCGTTCTGCCCCTTCTCAACAAAGTAATTTCTTGCCCCCTGTTTGGCACTTCTGATTCTCTGTTTAATATCTCGTTTCCTTACTTCATATTGCCAGAGGCCTTCTCCGGTTTATACTTCTGAAACGCTCCTTATCCTTCATTTTCTTTCAGTCTGAATTTATAACATCTGTCAACGTGCCTGTCTGCCAGACTTTACCATCTTGTCGGTCCTCCTCATGAAAACAGTCTCGTCTGAATTCTGACCTGATTGCTTTTAAACATCATTCACATGTTAAATGTGGACTGACCAATCACAGCTGCTCCCAGTCCCCTCTCCCCAGTTCCCGCCCAACACAGTTGCCATTAGCTGTACCCCAATTGACCACATTACCACCAGGTCCAGTTTTGTCCTTATTTACTGTTCTATCAATGGCCAGGCTCGTTCCCAACACAATGTCTTCTGTGGCGTCTTCTCTGCTTAGAATATCAACTTCTATGTTAAGAAACATCCCAGGATACTCCCAGCAAGGTACCTAAGCCCATGGCTGTAAAGGAGTCCCAGTCAACTCTGGGGAAATAAGTCACCGACTGCAACTACCCTGCTACTTTGACATTTTTCATTATCTGTTACATTTCTGTTCCTTTATCTCCTGCTGACATTTGAGAAGCCTGTGGTATAACCCCATCAGTGAATGCACCTCTGTTATCCTGAGCTCCATCCACATTGTCTCATTGGATGAACCCTCTAGTGTGCTTTCTTCCACCCTGACCCACAATTCCATGTAAAGACTGATCTGCCTCCTCATGTATGTCAATCCCACTCCCTGATTTCACGATCATTTATCTTCCTTCTCTTTAAATTTTTTCAGTTACCCAACATTCCCATTCCTGTCAGTTACGGAATTCTAGTATTTGTCATACAGTGCTATGATTTTTTTTTATCATCTGTGCAGTTGAAGAACAGTGCAGGTGTGTATTTTGGTTTCTTGCAGTTCAATATTTTGTGTGCCACAGTCCCAAGCAGTCATCAGATTATGTAAAGGGATAGGGATTTTAAATGAAGGGCATATTGGCAATTGGCACATTCTATGTGTCACAGTTCCCACGGATAAATTTGATTCTGCATAATTGGGCACTTAGCAAGATACAATAAAAAGAAGTTAAACAGAGCAGTCATTGTGTGAGTGGGCCAGAATGAGCAACGGGGGTGCCAGACCAGATTCTGCCTAATATCACAAAATGGGCTTGGTATAAGGAGACAGAGGATAGTCGTGGCAGTTTGGAAGTATCTGACCAAATTCATTCACAGGGATCGGTGCCCGTACTGTCATTTGTCATCAATGTTAACAATTTCTCTGACATTGTTCGTAAGCTGATTAGTGAGTTTGCAGTTGACAGCAACATTGTTGGTAAAGTGAACGGTGAAGATTCTTTGAGAGTACAATGGGATCGAGATGAACTGGGTATGTCGGCCAAAGAATGGCAGATGTATATGGACATGGACAAACGTGAGGTGTTGCATTTCTGGAAATTCAACCAGGGAAGGATCTGCACAGTAAACCCTTGTCCCTTGGAGAGTATTGCAGAACAGAGAGACCATGGAATACAGGAACATCATTCACTGGAAGTGACAACACAGGTAGCCAGGATGGTGAAGACGATGTTTGGCTTATTTGCCTCCATTGGTCATGGAATCCAGTACAGGATTTGGTATGGCATATGGCAACTGTAAAAGTCAAAGTGAAACCACACTTAATTGTGCACAGTTCAGGTCACCCAATTGCAGGAAGGATGTCATGAAGCTAGAAAGTGTGAAGAGAAGTTTGGTGAGGATGTTACAGACACTGGAGGATTTGATTTATCAGCAAAGCTTCTCACGAGAGAGTAAGGAGCTGTCAGATGACCTTATAGAGCTTCACGAAATCAATAGGTGACCAGTCTTAGTGTCAGGGTGGGGAAGCCTAAAATTACAGGATCATTGTTTGAGGTGAAGGAGAAATATTTAAAGGCTACCTGAGGGGAATTGTTTTCCACACAGACGCTAGTGTATACATAAAACATTGGAGTTGTCCACAACGATACAATAATCACATTTGCCTTTCCTCAGACGGGTGTGGTCCAGTTTATTGCATGTCTGATTAAGGAGTCCAACACTGCAGTAATAAGGGAGGTTTTTGATGAGGTGATGTGAGTAGAGCTTCTACATAAAATGATGAATGGTGATTTTGATGGGACTATACTGCTAGCCTCCCGATAGGGTGAGATATTGTGGAGCACACTTGTTGGTAAATCACACAGAGGCATGATGGAAACAGGCTTACAGCAGTCCACATCCGTCTGAGGAAAGGCAAATCTCTTTGAAATCCTTGGAGAAACAAAGGATGAGAGGTGACTTGACAGAGGTGTATAATATGATGAGAGGCATTGATTGTGTGGATAGCCAGAGGCTTTTTCCCAGGACTGAAATAACTAACACGACTAACATAGCTAACATATTTTAAGGTGCTTGGAAGTAAGTACAAGGGGACTGTCAGAGGTAAGTACACAGAGTGCTGAGTGCGTGGAATTCACTGCCAGCGAAGGTGGTAGATGCAGATGCAAAAGGGTCTTTAATGGGACTCTTAGATATGTACATGGTGCTAAGTAAGATATAAGACTACACAAAATTCAAGGCAGCTTCTAGAACAAGTGACGTAGTTCACACAACATTGTGGGCCAAAGGGCCTGAATCGTGCTGTAGATTTTCTATGTTCATTCCAGCTGTGGGAATATAATTGTGGAGCACCACAGAAATCAACTTTTGATCCTGTATGTGACACTGAGGGACGACAAACTCTAGGGCTCATCCGGTGAGCCAATGTGGGTAGCGCTCAGGAATAAGGGAGCTGCCATCACTCTGACAGGGTTATTCTACAGGCCTCCCAGATGCCAGCAGCTGACAGAAGAACAGAAATGCAGGCAGATTATGGAAAGTTGTAAAAGCACCAGAATAGTGTGTGACTGTAATTTCCCCAATACATACTGGGATTCTCTTAGTCCTGGAGGCTTAAAGGAACAAAATTTTTAGTGTACCCTGGAAATTTTCTTTACATTGTATGTGGATCGACCAACTGGGTAGGAGGCCAAGACAGGTGATGGTAGTTTCAGTGAGAGAATATATTGGGAACAATCATCCCCAAATAGCGACACGGCCTTCTGGTAATCTTCAAAACTGGGGAAATAGGTAATATGTTAGGCAGGAACTGGGGAGAGTAGAGACTAGTAACTAGTGATTGGGTGACTCTAATCTGACACGTGGGAGTTGTTTAAGTGCCAGTGAGTTAAAATTTAAACAGTTTCGTTGAAAAGGAAAACAAGAATGCAGATCTGAGAAACTTGGATGGTCAGAGATTATGAACGTTCAGTCAAAAAGGAAAAGCAACCATAAGGAGCATTCAGGAAGTGAAAATTGGTCAAGGCCCATGAGGAATATGCAACAATATGCAACTTAAGCAGGAAATTAGCAGTGTGTGGGGGCGTGGAATGATTTTGCAGAATAAGACTGGAAAGATAGCAAGGCATTTTGTACATATATTACAAACAAAAGTGGCATCATGGAGAAGGTAGAGAAAGGAACACATACCTGGAGCCAGAGGGAGTGGACAATATACAAAATTGATATTTTATGTCAGTTTCATCAAAGATGTTATGGAGAATAGATAGATCAGGAAAAGAATTAATGATATTCCACAGCACGTTGATAACAAAGGGGTGGTGGTCTTGTGGCTTTTGAAGAACATTAATGTGGATAAATCACTCGAGCTGGATGGGATATATCCCAGTTTATTGAGTAAATAACGCAATAAAGCAGATTGCTGAGGCCTTCAGAGATTTTGTGGGCTCTTTTAATTACAGGTGAGGATGCAGAAGAGTGGAAAATGACAAGTAATTTTTTGCTTTTTAAGAAATGCAACAGAGACAAGACAGGAAACTATACTATGGTGACTCTGATATTAGAGTAAGGGAAATTATTGGGAAAGGTTTTGAATGATAGGATCCACTTGCATCTGGAAGCAAAACCGTATTCAGATTAGCCTGTGGTGACACCACGTCTTGCAAACTTGATCAAACTTTTCAAGTGACAAATTAGATTGTTGAGCACTGGGTATCGCATATAGGACATGAGGAATTTGGTAACGCTTCCAACAAGGGCCCTCATGGTCGGCTGGTCCAGAGCATGAAGGCACATGGACTGAGTAGAAATTTTGTAGAATATATTCAAAGTGTAGCTTGGTCAGAGAAACAGAAGGTAAAGGTTGAGAGGTGTGATTCTAACTGGAGACCGGACAACAGCGGTGCCTGCAAGGATCAATGCTGAGAAATATGTTCTTTGTGAAATGATTTGGATGAAAATGAAGGAGAGCTGATTTCTAGGTCTGCAGAGACACGGATATGGTGAAACTGTTGATACTGTACTGATGTCCAGTTGAGTGACCTGCAGTTCCCAGGCTTGTCCATTTTAAACAATGGAACTACATTAGTTACTCTTCCGTCTTTGGGCAACCCTCAGTGGTCAATGACGCAAATATCTTCAGAAGGACCTCTAGAATTTTCCCTCTCTTTCCACAGAGCAGTTGGTCAGACCCTAACGATCCATCCACCTTAATACACTATAGGCTGCTGATAACTGCTCGCTGGTAATATGAATGTCCTCCAAAGCAACTCCACTAGATTACATTAACCATTGAGCATCTATGATATTGAATGCAGTAAACACAAAGTAGAAATATTCATTAATTGATTCATGATCCCATCTATTCCCTGTGGCTCAAGACACGGAGACCCTGTTGATCTCTACGGGGTCCTTCTCTCCCTAGCCACACTGTTATTCTTAATATAGCTACTGAACCTCCTGACCTGCCTGATCAATCACATAACATTGTGCTGTCCTCCTTGTTTCTTTCTTAAGAGTATTCTTAATAATTTTTATTCTTATCAAGTGATTTACCCGATTCCGACCTCCTAAACCCAGTGTATGTTTCCTTTATTTCTTGACCGGAGCCTTTAATTCTCTCTTTGGCCAAGGTTCCCTAAACTTGCCAGGTTATCCTTCACCCTAAAAGGAACATGCTTCTTCTGGACAGCTGCAATCACACTCATATAAAAAAAAACTCCCACTTGCCATTTGTTCCTGTTCTGTCATACAGATTCTCTCACTCGACCTCTGCTGGATCCAGTCAAATCCACTAAAATTCACCTTCTCTTCAGAATAGATCCCTAAACTGTGAACTTGACCATACGTTCCCATCACTATCTTCAAACTAATAGAAAGAATGAAGAAGGTATTAACAATTACAAGGGTAAAACGTGGGAACACGGAACAATCCTCATAGAGGGATCAGAATAGAAGAGAGTATGCAATTTCAAGTTCCTAGGAATCAAGATCTCTGATTATTCTGTTATCCTTGTCCCAGAATAACAATGCTACTATAAAGAAGACAAGACAGCAGCTATATTTCATTAGAGTTTGAAGAGATGTGGTTTCTCAAAAAACCTCTCTCAATGTACTGAGTGTACTGACAGGCTGCATCACTCTTTAGTGGGGATAGGGGCGGTTACTACACAGGTCCAAAATAAGCTTCCAGAAGTTGTAAAATTAGTCAGCTCCATCTAGGGTACTAGCCTCCATAGTATCCAAGACATGGTCAAGTAGCCATGCATCAGAAAGGCGACGTCAATAATGAAGGACTTCCATCACCCAGGACATGCCTTCTCATTGTTAGGGGCAGGAAGGAAGTACAGAAGGCTAAAGGAGCACACTCAGTTATTCAGAAACAGCTTCTTCCCCTCTGCCATCCGATTCCTAAGTGGACTGAACCCATGAACACTATCTCACTTTTATAACATATTATTTCTGTATTTGCACTGTATTTCATCATTTTAATATGCATACATACAGTTGTTGTTTTACTTGTGATTTTTTTTTCCTTTCTATGTTATCATCTGTTGGATTGAACAGCTGCTGGTAAGTTAGCAAATCAGAATCACAGTTATCATCACCGGCAAGTGTCGTGAATTTTGTTAATTTGGCAGCAGCAGTTCAATGCAATACATAATATAGAAGAAACAAAAACCAAATATAATATTAACAACAATAATAATTAAGTAAATCCATTTCACCATACATATATTGAATAGATAAAAATCATACAAAAACAGAAACAGTATTTACAAACGTTTGTATTTAAAAAGTGAGGTAGTGTCCAAGGGTTCATCTGGGAACTGGATGGCAGAGGGTAAGAAGCTGTTCCTGAATCACTGAGTGTGTGCCCTTGAGGCTTCTGTCCCTCCTACAGGTGATAATAAACCTGATTCTGATACAAGGGATTCTTCAACAGCCTGGGGAGTAGGCTGAGGAATGGTAAATGATTGTTCTGTTCATATGAGTGAGGTGTGGCAATTTGTGAAGTCATATCAGAGAAAGACTTTGTAAACACAGCCCACTCTGTCACAGAAACATTCCTCCCCTCCATTGACTCCGGCTGCATTTCCTGCTGCCCCGGGAAAGCAGTTAACATAATCAAAGACCCTCCCCACCTCAGTCATTCTCTCTTCTCACACCTTCCATTGGGAAGCAGACATAAAGGTGTGAGAACACACAGCACCGGCATCAAGGACAACATCGGTCCTACTGTTACAGCACCTTCGAAGTTTTCATGCTTTATTGTTTTACAACATTTATCCACAGTGGTTTAATTTAGCTTTTCTGACACTGAATAACAGAAAGACTATTTCGTGGCAAAATGAAAATAATAACTACAAAGTGAAAAAACAGAAATAATCAATTGTATAAGTATTCACCCCTTTTAATATGACACACCAATTCATCACTGTTGCAGCCAACTGGTTTTAGAATTCCTATAATTAGTTAAAAGGAGATCGCCGAGAGCAGTCAGGATGTTTCAGCTGACTGTCGGAAAAATACATCAGCTCCAATTGCTGCTGAGTCAGTGTCCTACCAAAAGCTACACCATGAAGACAACAGAACGCTCCAAGCAACTTTGTGAAATGGTTTTGAAAAGCAAGAAAATTGGTGAAGCACGCCGACAACAGTTGTTGAATGTGCAGTCTCTCCCATCTCGGCACTGAAGCTTGTAACTCCTTCCGCATTATCATAGGTCTCTTGCTGGCCTCCATCACTCTCCGTTTCTTGCACGCTGCCTCCATTTTTGAGAACAGCCTGCTCTTGGCAGTTTTATAGATGTGCCATATTCTTCCCATTTTTTGATGATTGATTTAAGTGTACTTCAATAAATATTCAGTGACTTGGAAATATTCTTGTATCCGTCTTCTGACATGTTTTAAAATGACCTTTCCATGGAATTGACGATTCTAGTGGCTTACTGTCCTGTGATTAAGGCAAATAGACGGGATTTTAATAAAAATGGAAAAGATGCTTTTCACTACATTTCAATGTAAATGTGACAAATAAAGATAATCTTTACAAAAGGAACAGTCGAAGGCAGTAGGTATATATATCTCTACATGTACAACCCTGAGATTAATTTTCTTGTGTACTCAACAAATCTTTAGAATAATAGCTGTTATCTGTTCTATAGATAATAACTGTAACGGAATCAATGAAAAACTGGTCAACGAGGATGCTCAACCAGAGTGAAGGAGACAGCAAACTGTGCGAATGCAAAAAGAAAAAAAAATTAAACAAACAATAAATATGGGGAATATCAGATGAGGTGTCCTTGAAAGTAAGTTCATTGGTTGTTCATTTGAGAAGATTTCGCACTGGTATGCTAACGTTTGATTTACCTTCCTTATCACCGACTCATACTGCAAGTTACACTTCCTACAGGATGACTCCCAAGTCTCTTTGCACCTCTGTTATTGATTTTTTAAACTGCTTAGAAATCAGTTTACACCATTACTGCTTCTATGCATGACCATACAGTTCCTCGCATGATATTCCATCTTCCATTTATTTAACCATTCTCCTAATCTGTCTGTGCTTCAGCAGATTCCCTGCTTCCTTAACACTACCTGCACTCCATCTATCTTCGAATTGTCTGCAAACTTGACAACAAAGCCATTAATTCTATCACCCAAATCATTGCCCTATAAGTAAAAAGAAGTAACCCAGGGGTCCCAGAGTCAGTCACACCTGAGTTCATCCACCTGACCTGTCAAGCCTCTCACACTGAAGCAAATGCAGTTTAAAACAAGTGTCGTTCCTCTCTTCGTCTGTACTCCTTTCTATCCTTTTGACCAAATTTGCTCTCATTGGCGACAGTATTATCTCCTGCTCAGGGTCACACTAACTGCCACTCCCATTTACACGATTTGAGCATCACTCACAAATCTACAGGATATTGTCCCCCTCCAGTTCAGGAGCAATCCATCTCTTGTGTGCAAGACCCCTACCACAGAAGAAATTGCAGTGATCCAAGAACTTCAATCTTCCCCCCTGTCTCAGCCCTTCAGTCAAATATTCATCTGAATCACCATTCTATTCCTATCCTCACCAACGTGTGGTGCAGGGTGTAATCCAGAGATTACTGTTTTTGAAGTTATGCTTTTTAAGTTTTTCCCTAATTCCCTCTGTTCACTGTGTACAAGCTCAACCCTCTTTTTACCAAGTTATATGCACCACTAGCAATTGAGAATCTGCTGCAGCTGCTCTGACTCATTCCTGACGCTGGTACTCAAGAGGCAACACACCATCCTGGATCTCTTTCACAGACACAAAATCTTCAGTCTTCTCTCAAATACTGTCCAGACTGATCCCGTCCTCCCCTATTGGGCATCTGAGACACTGTCAGTGCCAGCAGCCTGGCGGCTGCTGCTAGTGTGCCCTGAGAGGTCATTCCGCCATTGGTATTCAAAGCGTGTAAGAGCTGTGAGGGGAGTATCCACTGGGGGACCCTGCACTGTGCGACTCTTTCCCTTGTATGTCCTGGTGGTCACTAAACCTACTAGCATCGTTCAACTTAGGTGTGACTGACTCCCTAGCATCCTGAGGCAGAGCAAGTCACTGGCATCACTGCCATTCTTGCTACTCCAAAAGGGAGAGAAATTCTGAAAAAAAACCTCTAAAATTTCATGTCCTAGAGTACACCACCTCATATGCCATTCCTCTGCCCACATTTCCAGCTGTCTACGTTCTGCTGAATCTGGTGATTTGGTCACTTATTCCGGCTCCAGACATACGTTCACTCCTCCAACACTGAGTTGTCTACGTTCCTGCTTTCGCTGTAGTGCCCCTTTTGTTTTGAATGTATGTACAAGGTATTCTCTCGCTTGCTCAGCAAATCATTCTGTCTCCCTTACTATCATTCAGCACTGCAGATTATCTGTTTAATTTGTATATTGTTGTATACTCATCAAGGAAGGGCATTGTCTAATTTCCACCTTCTAAACTTACCTTATCGTTCCTTTCCCATTTCGACTGCATTTTTGCAAGGACGTGGCGTTGAAACGAACCCAAGTGCTGAACATGGGCGCGGAGGCCGAGGAGCGAGTGTGGGAAGGGTTCCAAGGTGGGTTTTACCTGGAGTCTTGGTCTTGGTAGATAATTCAGGAACAAGGCTAGACTTAGAACTGATAGTCCTAAACACCATGGAGTGAGGTTACTCGTACACGAGTCGACCAACGATCTGGCACCTTTTAGTAGTGGTTACAGGACTCTTGGCCTACATCCACACTACGCTGGATAAATCCGTAACCGAAGCTTTTTCTCTTCATTTTTACCCTCCGTCCACACTAAAACGGCGTTTTCGTCTCCTGAAACCGGAGCTTTTCAAAAACACTTTTCAAGGTGGATATTTTTGAAAACGCTGCTCGGGCAGATCAGTGTGGACAGCGTAACCGGAGACTTCTGAAAACGCTGTCAGGCGGCAGCGCGCTATTTCATTGTTTTCTTGAACGCAGCCTAACAATTTCAGAACAGACGGCAACGAGACTGACGCCAGAAGAGTTAGAAATGTACTCACCAAATACTTTGACCCATAACTTATTGAATAAATAAGTACACTCACTTTGCCCTGTTTTCTGTCCTTGCTCGTATGAAGTACTTCTGCAAGTACTTCTCTGACAGTAGATGTGTAACAGCCTAATGTAACATTGTATGGAAATACAAGATAACACTCATGCAGATATGTTTTAGACATTTAACAAGGGGCTTTATTAATGCAACAGAGTTAGTCAGTTTTTCAATGTTTGTCGTCAGCCAGGTCATACTGTCCGTGAACTCCCTGTCGGTTCCCGCCGTACGCTCCAGTATTTGTTTTTTTTTTAGTTTTAAGTTCTTCTGCGCGACAGCCAACAGCTGTCCGTCGTTTTAAGTTTTTCTAGTCTGGAACTACACAAACGCGCACTTTTACAGCGAGATTCGACACCAAACATTTCACTTGTTTTCGGTAGATGTGTCCTGCGCATGCGCAGCAGGAGGAGATTCGCCAAAATCTCCGTTTCCGTGTGGATAGAGATATTTTCAAAAACGCATAGTGGGGGTGCCTATCGTTTTTACGCGAACCGGCGTTTTCAAAATTATCCGGTCTAGTGTGGATGTAGCCTCTGGTTGATGGAATGCAGGTGTTCGTAATTATTGGAACCTGGGAATAGATTGGGAACTAAACGAGGTGTTAAAGGCCCAATTCCTGAGTAAGGCAGCCAGGTGCCAGAAGGGATCATGACAGCATTTGCAACATCTCTGATCATGCAATATTCTTAGATCTGGATTCTGGTCTTTCCTTCTCTCATAAACCACTTGAATTTAGAAACACTCCACATTAAATAGGTCAGTTGTGAGTAACAGCTGCTCCCGGTCCCTGCTGACCCCAGGTCCTGCCTAACATCGTTTTCATTGCAACACACACAAATGCTGGAGGAACTCGATTAGGGTCTATCAATAGTCCCCAATGCATCTGCCTTTACCGCCATCCACATAAGTTAACTTCACATATTGTTTGTGTTTAGAAGTTATCTTCAGACATCCCCACAACCCCTACACTTTTCTCAAATCAACATAAAATTATGCCTCCTTGTTTCAGCGACTTCCATTTTGGGATAAATTCTCTGGATGCCCACTCATTTGATGTCTCCCATCATTTTGTATACCTCCATCAAGTCACCTCTCATCCTGTTTCCTACCAAAGAGAAATACCCTACCTTACGCCACCTAACATCACAAGATATTTTCTGTGAAGTTTAATGTTGAAAGTAAATTTACTGTCAAAATACAAATGTGTCCATATAATTTTCTTACAAGCATGCACAGTAAATACAAAGAAACACAGATTAATCAATTGAAAGTCTGGCAAAACCCCAATGTAGAGAGGACAACAGAGACAAAATTGTGGAAGTAAACAAAAAAGCAAAGTAAAGTGATAATAAATATGCAGTAACTATCAAGAACATGAGCTGTGGAGTCCCTGAATGTGAGTTAATTGTTGTTCTGAGCGACATTATCCCCTCTGCTTCCAAAGCCTGATCGCTGAGGGGTAATAGCTTTTCCTGAACCTGGTGTTGTGGGACCTGAGGCTCCTGTAACACCTTCATGATGGATGATGGTGTCCTTGGTGATGGATGCTGATTTCCTGTAACAGCTCTACTTGTAGATGTGTTCAGTGGTGAGGACGGCTTTACCTTTGATGGATTGGCTGCATCCACAATTCTTCAATTGTTACTGCATTCAAGGACACTGGTGTTTCTAAACCAGACCAGTCAGACAATTCTCCACTATAGATCTAGAGAACATTATCAACGTTTTAAATGACATGCTAAATCTGCACAAACTGACATAGTAGAGTCAGTAAATGCTGGAAAATATTTCCAGGATGCCAACAAATTCCACTCCTCAGAGCCTCTACACTAAGACGATCTCAGTCAATGTTGGGGAAATTACAGTCACACACTACTCTATTGTTAGCAGAACTTTCCAGAACCTGTCTACATTTCTGTTCCTCTTTCTGCCAGCAGCATTTCAAAAATATTTGGAAATTGAACCACATGTCATTCAAGGTTCTGATTCTCAACTCTGTTACATTCTGAGGGATTGAGGGGATAGAGAGCGTTCATGAATTATAGACCATTATCACGGTTGTACAGTTCTCCGTCCTTGAAGTTCTGGCATTGTTCTAGTATTTAACGGTGGTGTACCATGCTGGGCGTGTACAGGACCGTGTGCTTACTGCACAGTGCTGTGAGTTTTATTGTTCTGTGTCCTGGTAGTGAAGGTCTAGATATTGTAAAGTTCACTGTCCCTGTAGTCAAATGTTGACTTTGCTTGAGCAGTCACATATGCAGGGCATGTTTATACCAGAGATAGACCATTTCCTTCCCTTCCAGTATGTGCCAGATGTTGTTAATACAGTACGGTGCCGGCAGTTGAAACATCATATTTAACCGCATGCGGTCTATGTCCCACAATGGACTAAATCTCCTAAAGGATTGACTCATCTAAATGGTCTGAGAGCCCCAAAAGCACCTCCTCTTTAGTATCAACACGCCAGAAAATATCACCATACCACCTTTCTCATCGCACTTTCTTCCTTGTACATTTAGTGAACTTCTCTCGAATGCTAACTCTGACTCTGGGCATAAACTCCCACCTTTGTCCTTGACCTCGCCCTTCTCCACCTTCCTCACAGGGACGGGGAAGTCCTGAATATTGACCAACTGGACAGTAAGTGACACTCACATGTCAGACATGGACTTAACCAGTAACATCAGCTCCCAGACTACTCTCTATCGTTCCTGCCCAATTCTGCTGTAATTTTCCTTTCACAAAAATACATTGATCCACCTGCAGGTCCTGACTTAACTTTCTCAATAACTGTCTAAAAACCTCCTGAATTATAAACCGTAAATCTTTCGGAATGAAATTCCATCATCTCGCTCATTTCCCATTACTGTGTAAAGCATGTCCCCTTCCCTGGTGGACCAACCACATATTGTTTCCGGAAACCATCCTGAAAACACCTAACAAATAATTCCCCATCCAAGCCTCAGGTGGGAATGGAGCCCCAGTCATTCTGGAGGGATTATTCACCCACTGGTGATACTCTATTGTATTTATATCATCTCATAAGCTGCCGACATATTTGTTCCTCTCTCTCACTGGCTATTTGGAGACCTACAGTGTAATCCCATCACAGTGATTGCACCTTTCTCATTCCTGAGATCGACCCGCATTGGTTATTGGATGAGCCTCTGGGATTTGCTCAACCTTGTGATGTTCTGCCTGATCGGCAATGCATCTCATCAACCTCATTTACCTCCCTCTGCACGGTTTGAATCATATGAATCCTGGAATATTTCGATACCCGTCCTGCCCTTCTCTCAACCAGATCTCTGTAATGAATGAATCACGGTGCCATGTACCAATCCAGGCTCTAAGTACGTCTGCATTAACTGTTCTACACCCTGCACTGAAATAAACTCAATTCTGCCCTTCAGTGCTACTGTGCTCATTAACGTGGCCCCATCTTTACTTCTTTTTAGGGTTCCTCGACCTCATCTCTACCTTCCACTCAATGCTACTTACTGACCTGTAGCTCTGGATCCCAAAAGCCTCTCCACATGACACATGATAAAAAATCATCAGTGTGTCTCCAGCAAGCTTACCTGTGCGAATATTACTTCTCCTTCACTGTAACCCATCCTCCTTACACCAGACCCACTTACCCTGGAAGAGAGCTCAATGATCAGTGTTCCTGATGTCCTGCCTCCTGCACCATATTGCTAGCCACACATTTAACTGTATCAACTTACCATATCTTACCTTGCAAGCATGTGACACTGAAATAACCTGAAATTACAACCCGAGTGTTCCTATTTCCTAACTTTCTGCCCAACTCCCTAAAGTCTCTATAGGATCTTATCTCGCTATTGTTAGTTTTAAAAAGGACCACGATCTCTGGCTGTTCACCCTGCCCTTTCAGAATGGCCTGTAGCTTCTCAGAGACATTCTTGCCCCTGGCATGATGAGGGTAACGCACAATCCTGCAATTTCAGTCATCTTCCACAGATACTCCTGTCCGTCCCCCTGCCCCACCCCCGCTAAAGTGTTTGCTCTATGTGATTTATATCCTTCCATTCTGTATATTAATGTGCCTTCAAGTAGCCTCTTTGTAATGAAAATTGTTTTAAAATTCATTCTTCGTATATTTCATTATTCAGCTCAGGGTATTTAGTTACGCATTCGCAAACAAAGGAGACTGCACACTTTTTGAAACCACACAACTTGTTAGAATTTGTACGATTTTAATATAGAACCAAAAAAAACGTTTACAGCAGCAGCTCTACATAATCCGAAATAATACTAATCATCCTGAAAACAAGCCGATCTCAGTGATAAAGTGTATTGTCACTCAACCTGTTCTCTCTTTCTCTCTCCGTCTCCCTCACGATGTCTTAATCGCTTCAATACTCTCTCTCTCCCATTCTATTCTCTCTGCCTCTCCCACGCGCCCATTCTCTCACGCTCTCTCGCGACATCTTCCTCGTGTCCTGTCCCTCGTGAGCTCTCCATCACACCCCCTCCTTCACACCCTCTCCCTCGCGCTCACTCTAGCATCACCTCGATGGCACCCTCTCCCTCGCGCCGTCCCTCACGTGCTCTCCCTCGCGATGTCTGAGTCGCTCTCTCCTTCGCGCTCTCAGCCCTCGCGCTCACTTTCTCTATCTCTCGCAGAGAGTCAAGTGAACGTAACGGTACTTTGTCTTCAATTGTAAAACGGGATAATTCTCTTACAGGAAGATAGCTCAAGTTGGAAGTGAGAAGGAAAACCTACCGGTTGGGAAGGAGGACGAAAAGGTGAAAGGATGGACGGGTTTTGACGAGAGCAGGAGTGTCTGATAGAGACGAAAAGATACTCCAAGATCAGGCAGTTTTGTCAGAATCGGGAAGCAGGGATAACAGGTTCGTCTCAAGCTCCAATTTAACAGGGCGGGAAGTGAGGCGCAAAAGGGATTTTTCTGGGATGATAAGGCCAGCGATGTCGTCGGGATCAGCTGTAAACTGCTGTTTTGTAACTCTAAGGGTACACACACAAAACGAGAAAAGAGTAAACAGTTGACAGGACTCAGATGAAGGGTCTCAGCCCGAAACATCGACAGTTTAATCTTACCCACAAATGCTGCCTGGTCTGCTGAGTTCCTCCGGCAATTTGTGTGAGGAAAAGCGTAAGCAGTCGACAGTTCTGGCCGACACCCTTCATCAGGATCTGATTTTGTGGGTGTTGTTTTGTATTTCGAGGGAATACAGATTTTCTCGTGTTTGTTTTGTAACCCTGTTCATCACATTGTTTCCATTGCTGCGATTCGGCAACAATGAATATAGAATTGAGACTGTTTTTTTTTCATAAGCAAATAAAACCTTTATTAAACACTGCTCAAAAAATAACCAAAAGTAAACAAACGACTAACTCAACTGCTATGTGGCAACTCGAACAGTTCTTACAGACATTTTGGCAGATGGGCAGACATTTGGCAGATGAAATATAATACTGACAAGTGAGAGGTCTTGCATTTTGGCAGGAAAAATAATAGAGCAAGTTATTATCTAAATGGAGAGAAACTAGAAAGTGCTTCTGTACAAAGGGATCTGGGGGTCCTGGTGCAGGAAACACAAAAAGTTAGTATGCAAGTGCAGCAGGTGGTCAAGAAGGCCAATGGAATGCTGGCTTTTATTGCTAGGGGGTGGAGTATAAGAACAGGGAGGTCTTACTGCAGTTGTACCGGGTATTGGTGAGACCACACCTGGAGTACTGCGTGCCGTTCTGGTGTTCATATTTAAGAAAGGACATACTGGCTCTCGAGACAGTGCAGAGAAGGTTCACTAGGTTAATTCCGGGGATGAGTGGGTTGATGTATGATGAGAGGTTGAGTAAATTGAGACTCTACTCATTGGAGTTCCGAAGAATGAGAGGCGATCTTATTGAAACATATAAGATTGTGAAGGGGCTTGATCGGGTGGATGCGGGGAGAATGTTCCCAATGATGGGTGAAACTAAGACTAGGGGGCATAATCTTAAAATAAGGGGATGCCTTTCCAGGACTGGGATGCGGAGAAGTTTCTTCACTCAGAGGGTAGTGGGGCTGTAGAATTTACTGCCCCAGAGAGCTGTGGAAGCTACTACACTCAATAAATTCAACAGGGAGATAGACATTTTCCTGGATAAAAATAGCATTGGGGATACGGTGAGCGAGCAGGTAAGTGGACATGAGGCTAGGTTTAGATCAGCCATGTGATCTCCTGGACCAGTTTTCGATAGTCTGGATGGGTCGGAGAGGAATTTTCCAGATATTTTCTCCTCAAATTGGCAACTCGATTTTTTTTCCCCGTGTGATCACATGGGTTTGGGCGGGATGAATAATAAAATAAAATGGGTGGCATGGTGCCCTGTTGGTTGGCACTGTTGCCTTGTGGGATTCGGTGAAAACTAGAGTTAAGATTGGATCAGCCATGATCTTGTTGAATGGCGGAGCAGGCTTGAGGGGCCGATTGGCCTACTTCTGCTCCTATCTCTTATGTTCTTATGTTAAAGCGAGAAATGCGAACACAGTTCTTAAAAGTAGTAAATGCAAAAGTCAAAATGAATTACACAGTCAATTAGGAGAGATTTCCTAGAAGTAATGAATTACTCAACGATGCGACGTTACTGCTGATTCCAGCCGAAATATGTTATGCCCGAAGGATTTACGACAAAGGAAATAAAACGGTTTAAAGGCATTGACCTTTCCTTGGCGAAACCCTGCATCCAGCTCTTTCTGCTCTTATAGCAATTCAAGAGCTATCTCAAACGCAAGTTACTAATTCCTTGAATGAAGATTAAATATGCTCGAACCTGTTTTACTGCTGACAACTACAACTTTTCTCGATCTTTCGGGTTTTCCACAGTTCAATAAATTCTTCACTCCCCGACTGGACTGAACTGGCAGTATTGCAGCGAAACTGCCGGCAATAACTTTTGAGATTTAAGGCAGAAAGTAAAACTCCACTTTAAAACAAAACTGCGCCATGAGACGAATACCCAGCATAACGGAGTCACTGATGAATTAAGCCACGATCTAACCTGCGTCACAGCGAGACCTGCTCCTTTTATACCTGGTGAAAAAGGCCATCACATGACCTCTCTCTGGCGGGAAAATTACATCACTCCACAATCACGAGACCATTACATCATGCCCAGCAGAGACTCAATTACATCATAGTCATGAGACAATCACAAGGCACCTACGGGATATGTAACACCTCCCTTCAAAAAAAAAGAATTTGATCTGTCCAGAGCAAAATTTTAACAATTAACTATTTACAAAAGAAAAATACAAATGTATAAAATTTGCAACATACAGAGTATACATAACACTATCATACAGCACCTTACAAATTACTATACAGCAGGAGTGTTACAAATGTTAAAATATCATTCCATAAAAAATTACATTGTACATTCCACATCGAGATAGACAATCAGCAATCACATTATCTTTGCATTTAATATGAGTTATCAAGATATTGTACTCCTGCAATATTAAACTCCAGTTTAATAACCTTCTATTTTTTTGTTTTTCATCTTACTCAGAAACACTAATGGATTATGGTCAGTGTAGACTATGAGTGGCTTTTGAGTTGTACCAACATACACATCGAAATGTTCTAAGGCCGAAACAAGAGATAACAATTCATTTTCTGTGGTTGAATAGTTTCTTTGATGCTTATTAAATTTCCCTCCACTTCCCATCCCCATCCTACTTTCACTCTGCCTCCCTTTCTAGCTGCCTATCACCTCTCATGATTCTGCCTTCTTCTACTACCCATTGTACTTTCCCCTTAGATTCCTTCTTCACCTTTCCTGCCTATCCCCTCCCTGCTTCCCCTCCCCACCCCTTGAACTTTCCTCTGATTGTTTTTTCACCTGGCACCTTCCCCCTCCCCCCCACCTTCTTTATAGGGCCCCTGTCCCCTCCTTCTTCAATCCTGACGAAGGGTCTCCGCCCGAAACGTTGACTGCTCCTTTCAACGGATGCTGCCCGACCTTCTGAGTTCATCCGGCTTGTTTGTACGTGTTGATTTGACCACAGCATCTGCAATGTACCTTGTGTTTAATATTCCATTCATCACTTGCTGGAATTGTACCTGATCTCCACTTCCTCATCAATACTCCTTTCTCAAAATAATATCCCGCTGGCACCTTATTAATTTCACTACCCGGAAGAGTTTGTTCTTTTAATTTTATAATCTCAGGGTCTGCACTCTGCTTTCCTATCATCTCTTCCCGAGACAAAGACAAGTCTTCATGGTCAGACTTACTCAAAGAATCTTGTTCAAACAATGAAGGTAAGAAAGTTTCTGACACATCCTCAAAATTCGAATCCTGAGTTGAACAGTCACGGGTAACAACCTCATCCTGCACATCAAGCTTTTTAGCTGTAGCTCGAGTTACAATACAGGGGGACTCTGTGTTAGAATCCATCCGTGCTTCCTCTGAATTTATTGTCAAATGCACTTCAGGAAAAACGTCCATTTGTCAATTCATTTCCTAACAATAAATAAATATGATTCACAGGTAAACTAGGTTGTAGTCCTACTTTAACAAGTCTGTAACCAACCCTGACCTTAAATTTATTATATGCAAATGTACAGGCACAAGGGCACTCCCAACACCTCGTATATAGTTTACCTTATTAGTATCAGACTCATCATTAAACTTTAAAACACTAATATCAGTGATTGAGAAGCTCCAGTATCCCTAAGGATTTTTTATTGGCACTGGAGTGGATCCCTCTTTCAAGGAAAGAAATCCTTCAGTTATAAAATGATCATATCCCTTCTTAACTTGGTTAGACTATAACAAAGCTTCATTTGTGATTATCGAACCCTGTGGATTGGAGGTGTTTCAGCATGTAGCACGTAAGCATCTGGGACCGCTTCCTTCTCCGTCTTCTTCAATCGGAAACGGTTGGCTATTATGTGACCAGGTTTCTTACAATAATTACAAATGGGACCAAAATGGCTTTCCTTCACAGGTTTTCCTTCATCCTTACTTTTCTCACTAACTTCTGATTTAATTTCTGATTTACCTTGACTATCTGTGCTATTTTTCCTTTTAAAAGTTCTGCGCTGAAGAAATTTATTCTTAGGGATTAAAGCAGACTCATCAGCAAATTTAGCAGACTCCTGCAGTGTAGCAGTGTCCCTCTCATTTAAGTATGTACTTACTTCAACAGGGGTGCTCTTTATAAATTCTCCCATTAAAATCAGCTATTTCAAATTATTATAGACCCTATTTACATTTTGAGAGGAAACCTATCTCTCAAAACACCCAGCTTTATGGTAGGCAAATTCCACATAAGTTTCTTCCACGGATTTCTTCAAATTTCTGAATCTTTCTCTATATGATTCCAGAACTAGCTC
Source organism: Hemitrygon akajei (assembly GCF_048418815.1). Taxonomy (NCBI): domain Eukaryota; kingdom Metazoa; phylum Chordata; class Chondrichthyes; order Myliobatiformes; family Dasyatidae; genus Hemitrygon; species Hemitrygon akajei. Next base: position 21,120,219 of record NC_133151.1, read on the forward strand.
ATATGACTATAATATATGCTGCTTCATAATATCATAATTAAGTGCTTGCTCAACAGTTAAAGCTGTATAAACTTGTTGTGCTTTCCCGTTAATTACACTCTGTAACAACGCTGGCTCTTTCTCTTTCGGCCACTCTAATCAGAGCAAGTTTCAAAATGTTGAAAATATTTCTCTACTTCTGTTTCACTAAATGGACGGACCAATTTAATTTCCTGACTAACAACAAACGTTTTTTCTAGAACCAGAGGTCTGAACACTGGACCTTAATTCCACCATCACAGGTTCAAATTCTCTCTTTTTTATTTTCAGCTTCTAACCAACTTAGTTCCAAGTTAGCTTCTGATTGCTTCCGTTTTAACTCAGCTTCTGTTCTAAGCTTTTCTAACGCTACTTGTTCCAGGTGTAACTGGATCGCTCCTTTACTCAAAGGGAACCTATCTAACATCGCTTCATCAAAACACCTGAATCTATATAGTGTTCCGCGATTTTCCTCTGAATTACAGGCTTTGTTGTAACCTTCGAAATACCTCTGTGTTCCAACATGCTAGCAATCATAGATACATCACTCTTTTTCACTTTCGCTAATAACTCAGGATCTGGCGATGCCAGAAAGTCATCAATATTCATTGTTGCCGAATACCACTCACAAACCAATCAAACAAAAGAATCGGGTATTTCCCTTTTCAAAATCAGACTGATAAATAAACAAGCATTTAAGCACAAAAATGGTGCCTATCCCATGAACCCCCCAATTGTTACAATTCGGCAACAATTCGGTTGAAACAGGCCACCGCATGACCTCTCACTGGAGGGAAAATTACATCATTCCACCATCACAAGTCTCATGCCCAGCAGAGACTCAATTACATCATGGTCATGTGACAGTCACAAGATACCCACGGGGTATGTAACACCATTTACCCACAAGTGGGGGGGGGGGGGTTAGAATAGGAAGCATGAAGGCAGCTGAACTGTAATACTTTACAGCACTGATCTCTAACATTTATTGAGTTTCAACATCCGATTCAGTGGGTATTTCATCGCATTCTTTAGCTCCTCTCGGAATTTGCTCTGAGTCAGGGCGTAAATGCAGGTGTTGGTGCAGGAACTGAGACTCTGCAGCATTCCCGATGTGTGTCCTGTGATGTAACGGGGATCCGCGACAGAAAAAACAAAACTCATTGAAATCCGTCTATAGATAGAAAATACCACGTATGTTCCCCACAGCAATATAAAACTACCGGTTATGCTGAAGAGCAAAACGATGGATTTGCGTCGGTTCTCCATCTCCCGGTCCTTGTCATTCTCTCCACTCTTTTGTCCCCGGAGCCCCCTGCGGGCTCGACTGGCAGCTAGAATCCGCCTGACAATCAGAATATTGAACAGCAAAATCATAAAGAATGGGAGACAAGGGGCTAAAATGAGGTCAAACATCTGAAATGCCGCCCATGAGGGAGAGATTTTGAAGCTCGGTGTAATAACACAACCCCAGGGAACACCGTCAATTATTTCTCTAGGCCCGTATATAAAGCCCCAGGGGACAGTCTCCAAACAGGCCAGCACACTCACTGTCCCGATAACCACAGCCGCCGTTCTCTCGGTGCAATATTTTGTTTTCAGCTTCTCACAGCAAATAGCCACAAATCGATCGACGGTGAAAGCGACAGTCAGCCAGACTGAGGCCGCAGTGCTCGCAGAAATCAACCAGAAACCGAGTCTGCACACAGGGGTGATTCGCAGGAATGATCGGGGAAAATAAATCGCTGTGGTCCAACGCAGCAGCGGATCAGAGATAACGACCAGGAGATCGGCGGCTGCCATTCCCACCAGGTAGCGAGTGATACATTTGGAGAGACCGCACTTCCCCCGGGACAGGATCACAATCGCCACCAAGTTCGCTGGAAAAAGACACGGAACAGCAAGTTGAGAAAATACTGAGCAGAAGCCAATGCAGCAGTTTTCGTGGATCCTGTAATATTTCCACTTTATTGCTGCATTTTGCAGTGGGAGGGTCGAGAGAGGACGCAGAGCTGACGGAGACAGAGAAGGAGTTTACACAGGAAAATAAAGTCAATATGAATCTGAATACGGATTCCTTACTGATTAGCGAAATGTGAAGTGGCAGCGGAAAGCAAACCTGCTCAGAGTCAATACTGGATGGAAGATTTTCTACTGGCGCCTTCCGCGTCTCGTCTGGATGAAATTAATAAATCCGGACGCTGACGGGGGGATTCTTCCATCAGACAATCATCAACTTCCATGGCGATCCCTTTCAGCGACAGAACAACCGAAGGACAGATCAAAAACAGGAAATGCTGGAAACTCTCACCCAGTCAAAACAGAGTATGTGGACAATTAAAGTATTTCTCCTCAGAACTGTTCTCACAGAGACCCCTGACACGAGTGTTAACTGGTTTCTCTTTCCACACAAGCTGCTTGGGTCTCAAGTGTTTCCAGCATTCCCCGAGTTTGTTTCCTATTCCAGCATTTGTCACCTCACTGACTTTACAACAGAATATTGACTGATTCCAACAGATACAGCGCAGTCTTGCACAACCTGACAGACAGAAATGACGCCTCCCACTGAATCCATCAGAGGGTAGCAGGGGAGAGGAATTCAAACTCGGTGACGTAGTCAAATGTCTGTAACAATGTCAGGTGTAGATATAACATAAATCATTTTACAGTATTGATAACTATGAAGCAGCATATCATATTAATTGTCTTAGCAACGACTTCTTTCTCCTTTGCATATAGTCATATCGCACACATTTATCGAAAATCCACAACAGTTTCGTGTTACAACACGGAAATCCTCAGATTCACTAAAGTATTACTGGAGTCTGTGGTTTGATTGTTGCTCCTAAGTAGACAATCACTCACATTCAAATGCAGACAATCACTGGCATAGAGCTCCTCGGGCTGTATAAACACAATACTTGCAAACACAGTGCAGCTACTACAAAAACAAAAGCAGAGAGCCGAACATCTCATTATTCATCACAAACTGTTGGCAGAACGCTGCCTGACCCGTTCATCCCACTGAAATTGGCCGATTCGCTGACTTCCTGCAGCAGTTTGTTTTTAGTGTTACGTATTCGGGCAACAATAATATAGATGAGTTAGGCAAGGGGTTTTATAACGATTAACACGTTTATTAAACACTGATAACAAACCCCCTTCAAATGTAAACAAACCCAAACAATGGTCCGAGCTCAGCTGCTGGCAGCTGGTCAGACAGTTCTTAATAGCTTTGCAGTCTCAAACAGTCTTTAAAGTAGTATTGAAAAAAACAGTTCTCCAAAGCGAATTGCCGAATGAAAACAGTTCAAAGAACGATATGCCGACAGTTCAAAAGCTCACGGTACTTTTAAAAGGAGAGACTTTTTAAAGCGATGTAAATTCTCTTCCACGTCGATGTCCTTCGATTCCCAGCGTCGAACTCCCACGTCGAATTTTATTAAATATAACAACTTAAAGTGACTGACCTCTCTTCCACACTATTCTCAAACCCTTTCTGGTCATCCCAGGGGTCAACAGCGAGAATAGTCAACGAAATCCTTCCGAATGAGGATCACACAAGGTCGAAGTCAATCCATCGAAAATCGATTTTTCTTGATCTCCAAACTTCACTCTCCATTAGCAAAGAAACCGTTGGCTCTGACCTTTTAAACTTCAGGCATTATATAAAACTTCATTTTTAACTAAACTGCGTCATCACATTAAATCACACAGTAACATGAAGTCATCTTGGCAAATCCAGCCACGAACTGCCCCACCTGACAGGGTGGGTCTCCCTTTTATACCCTGTAGAAAAAACCTGTCACATGACCTCTACTGGCGGGAAAATGACATCACTCCACCATTACCTCATGTCCAGTATAACTTCAACCCCAGTCACGTGACAAGGGTACCACTGTCACGTGTCACGGGTACGTAACACCTCCCTCCAAAAAAAACATTTTTGGTCTATCAAGAACAAAAATTTTTAACAATTACTTACAAAAAAAAAACAAATGTATAAATCATATAACATACACAATATACAATACAGTAGGAGTGTTACAATAAAAAAAACCACTCCAAAAAAAAACATTGTACATTCAATATCGAGATAGACAATCAGCAACCACATTATCTTTACCTTTAATATGAGTTATCACAATATTGTACTCTTGTAACATCAAACTCCAATTTAACAATCTTCTGTTTTTGTTTTTCATCTTACTCAGAAAAACTAACGGATTATGATCAGTGTAAACAATAAGTGGTTTTTGAGTTGTACCAACATATACCTCAAAATATTCCAAAGCTAAAACAAGAGATAACAATTCTTTCTCTATTGTTGAATAGTTTCTTTGATGCTTATTAAATTTCTTAGAAAAGTAAGCTACTGGATGATCAACCTCATCACCCTCATTCTTTTGCATCAATACTGCTCCCGCAGCTTCATCACTAGCATCTACAGCTAATGAAAAAGGTTTTTCAAAGTCAGGTGCCTTAAGCACAGGTTGTTCACATATCATTGTTTTCAATTTTTCAAATGCTTCCTGACAAAACACTGTCCATACAAACTTCACATTCCTCTGCAGAAGGTTAGTTAATGGAAGGGCAACATTAGCAAAATTCTTACAAAATTTTCGATAATATCCTACCATTCCCAAAAACCTTCTGAGAGTTTTTTTCCCCGTCGGAGTGGGAATTTCTAAAATTGCCTGAACTTTTGCCTGAACAGGAGCTACCTTACCTTGACCCACAACATAACCAAGGTAAGTCACAGTAGCATGTCCAAATTCACTCTTGGCTAAATTAATAGTCAAGTTAGCTTTTGAAAGCTTTTCAAACAATTTCTCCACCGCAATAATGTGTGCTTCCCAAGTATCATTTCCTGTCACTAAATCATCAATATAAGCATCAGTATCTTTCAAACCCTGAATCACAGAATTAATCATCCTCTGAAAAGTACCTGGGGCATTCTTCATCCCAAATGGAAGAACATTATACTCATATAACCCAGATGGAGTTACAAATGCAGAAATCTCTCTACCTCTGTCCGTTAATGGAACACACCAATACCCTTTCAATAAATCAATCTTTGTAAGGAACCTTGCTTTCCCAACTTTATCTACACAATCATCTACTCTAGGAATTGGATATGCATCTGTTTTCGTTACAGCATTCACCTTCCTATAGTCCGTACAAAACCTAATACTACCATCAGGTTTTGGCACCATAACACATGGCGAACTCCAATTCGAGTTAGAATGTCTAATAATATCATTCTCTAACATGTATTCAATTTCTTTCTCAGCAAGTTCACATTTTTCCATGTTCATCCTATATGGATGTTGTTTAATAGGTTTGGCATCTCCAACATCTACATCATGTGAAGCTATAGTAGTCCTTCTCGGAACATCTGGAAACAAATCCTTATACTTAAAAATCAATTCCTTCATCTGTTGTTTCTGCTCTAGCTGTAAATGTGCTAATTTCTCATCCATATTTTCCAAAATAGTCGAATTAGGTAACCTAACAGAAACAATGTTAGATTTAGAATGAAAGTCAGATGAATCATCTATCATGTTCCCAGTTAAATCCAACTCATTCTCACTAACCACAACAGTCACAGTATCAGATTGTTTCTCAAAATATGGTTTAATCATATTTATGTGGCAAAGTTGTGTTGACCTTCTACGATCTGGAGTTTTTATTACATAATCCACATCATTAACTCTAGACACAATTTCATAAGGTCCATGAAATCTAGCTTGTAAAGGATTTGTCTGCACTGGGAAAAAAACCAACACCTTATCTCCAGGCTTAAACATCCTCATCCTAGCTTCCTTATCATACCAAGTCTTCATTTTCTCCTGAGCCAACTTCAAATTTTCCTTGGCTAAGCTACAAGCTTTATGTAACCTGTCCTTAAATTTCAAAACATAGTCCAACAAATTAGTATGCACTTCCTTACTAATCCATTGTTCCTTCAATAAAGCTAAAGGTCCTCTAACTCTATGTCCAAACACAAGTTCAAATGGACTAAAACCTAAAGATTCCTGTACCGATTCCCTTACTACAAATAAAAGTAAGTTTATACTCTCATCCCAGTCACTTTCATTCTCCACACAATATGTCCTAATCATATTCTTGAGAGTAGAATGAAACCTCTCCAAAGCACCTTGCGATTCTGGATGGTATGCAGACGAAGTAATTTGCTTAGTTCCCAATTTATAAACTATCTGTTGAAACAATCCAGACATAAAATTACTACCTTGATCAGTTTGTATTTCCTTAGGCAATCCAAAATAAGTAAAGAATTTAATAAGAGCCTTCGTCACAGTTTTAGCTTTTATATTCCTAAGTGGTACTGCCTCTGGAAACCTAGACGAAGTACACATGATAGTCAACAAATACTGATAACCAGTTTTTGTCTTTGGTAATGGACCAACACAATCTACAATAACTTTAGAAAACGGTTCACCAAATGCTGGAATAGGTTGTAATGGAGCTACTGGTGTAACCTGATTTGGTTTACCCACAATTTGACAAGTATGGCACGTTTTACAAAACATCGCCACATCTTTTCTTAAACCAGGCCAGTAAAAATGTTTTAAAATCTTGTCCACAGTTTTCCTTACCCCTTGATGTCCACCTAAAGGCACACTATGAGCTAAAGTCAAAATCTCATTCCGATAAACTTTAGGAACAACCACCTGGTAAACAACATTCCATTCCTCACTTGCAGGAATTGTAGGCGACCTCCACTTCCTCATCAACACTCCTTTTTCCAAGTAATATCCTACTGACACCTTCTCAATTTCCCTACCTAGTAAAGCTTGTTCCCTTAATTTTACAATCTCAGGATCTCTATTCTGCTCTGCTATCATCTCCTTCCGAGACAGAGATAAATCTTCATAGTCAGACTTACTCCCAGAACCTTGTTCAAACAACGAAGGTAAGAAAGTTTCTGACACATCCTCAAAACTCAAATCCTGAGTTGAACAGTCATGAGTAACAACCTCATTCTGCACATCAATCTTTTTAGCCATAGCTCTAGTCACAACACAAGAAAAATCTGTGTTAGAATTCACCTCTGGTTCCTCTGATTCCATTGTCAAATGCACTTCAGGAAAAACTTGTCCACCTGCCAAGTCATTACCTAACAATAAAGAAATACCCTTCACAGGTAAGCTATGCTGTAGTCCTACTTTAACAAATCCTGTAACTAACCCTGACTTTAAATTTACTTCATGTAAACGTACAGGCATAAAATCACTTCCAACACCTCTTATGTAATTTACCTCACCAGTATCACTCTCTTCATTAAACTTCAACACACTATCTAACATCAGTGATTGAGAAGCTCCAGTATCCCTAAGAATCTTTATTGGCACTAGAGTAGATCCTTCTTTCAAGGATACAAACCCTTCAGTTATAAAATGATCATATCCCTTTCTAACTTTGTCAGACTCTAACAAATCCTCATTTGTGTTTACCAAACCCTGTAACTTTACAGGTGCTTTAGTATGTTGCACACAAGCATCCGGAACTGCTTCCTTCTCTTTCTTTTTCAATTTGAAACAGTTAGCTATTACATGGCCAGGCTTCTTACAATAGTTACAAATAAGACCAAACTGTCTTTCCTTCACAGGTTTTCCTTCCTCCTTACCTCTCTCATTAACCTCTAATTTAATTTCTGATTTACCTTGAGTCTCCATATTATTTTTCCTCTTAAAAATTCTACCCTGAGGAAATTTATTCTTATGGATTAAAACATACTCATCAGCTAATCTAGCACAGTCCTGCAATTTATCAGTATCCCTCTCATTTAAGTAGGTCCTTACTTCAACAGGAATGCTTCTTTTAAATTCCTCCATCAAAATCAGCTCTCTCAATGTATCATAGTCCCCATTTACATTTTTAGAAGAAACCCATCTCTCAAAACACATAGCTTTATCATAGGCAAATTCCACATAAGTCTTTTCCACAGACTTTTTCAAACTCCTGAATCTTTCCCTGTACGCTTCTGGGACCAACTCATACGATTTGAGAATATTTTCTTTCACAATATCATAATCTAATGCTTGCGCAGCAGTCAAAGCTGTGTAAACGTGTCGTGCCTTGCCTTTGATTACACTCTGTAATAACACTGACCATTTATCTTTCGGCCACTCTGACATCCGAGCAATAGTTTCAAAATGTTGAAAATATCTCTCCACTTCTGTTTCACTAAATGGAGGGACCAATTTAATTTCTTGGCTAGCAACAAACGGTTTTTTAGAATCAGCAGACTGCTCTACAGACCTTAATTTAGCCATTGCATATTCAAAATCTCTCTGCTTTTGTTCAGCTTCCAATTTACACCTTTCTAACATCATTTGTTCAATTTGCAACTGCATCTCCAGATTACTTATTGGAAACGATTCTAAAATCGATTCTTCAAAATGACCCGAAGCCACAAAATCTGATGCGATCTTTCTCTGTATTACAGCTTTTGATGTAGTTGGCAAAATCCCTTTAATATGCAACCGATTCGCAAGTTCAGAGACTTCAGTTTTTTTCGCCTTCGCTAACAAATCCGCGACTGGCGAATCCAGAAACTCATCAATATTCATCGTTGCCGAATACCACTCACAAGCCAATCAAACAAAAAAAATCGAGCAATCCCCGTTACCAAAACACCGATTCAAAATTCAAAAAACTTTTTAAAATCAAATAATTCAATTCCGAACGTAGCCCCCATAATTATGTTACGTATTCGGGCAACAATAATATAGATGAGTTAGGCAAGGGGTTTTATAACGATTAACACGTTTATTAAACACTGATAACAAACCCCCTTCAAATGTAAACAAACCCAAACAATGGTCCGAGCTCAGCTGCTGGCAGCTGGTCAGACAGTTCTTAATAGCTTTGCAGTCTCAAACAGTCTTTAAAGTAGTATTGAAAAAAACAGTTCTCCAAAGCGAATTGCCGAATGAAAACAGTTCAAAGAACGATATGCCGACAGTTCAAAAGCTCACGGTACTTTTAAAAGGAGAGACTTTTTAAAGCGATGTAAATTCTCTTCCACGTCGATGTCCTTCGATTCCCAGCGTCGAACTCCCACGTCGAATTTTATTAAATATAACAACTTAAAGTGACTGACCTCTCTTCCACACTATTCTCAAACCCTTTCTGGTCATCCCAGGGGTCAACAGCGAGAATAGTCAACGAAATCCTTCCGAATGAGGATCACACAAGGTCGAAGTCAATCCATCGAAAATCGATTTTTCTTGATCTCCAAACTTCACTCTCCATTAGCAAAGAAACCGTTGGCTCTGACCTTTTAAACTTCAGGCATTATATAAAACTTCATTTTTAACTAAACTGCGTCATCACATTAAATCACACAGTAACATGAAGTCATCTTGGCAAATCCAGCCACGAACTGCCCCACCTGACAGGGTGGGTCTCCCTTTTATACCCTGTAGAAAAAACCTGTCACATGACCTCTACTGGCGGGAAAATGACATCACTCCACCATTACCTCATGTCCAGTATAACTTCAACCCCAGTCACGTGACAAGGGTACCACTGTCACGTGTCACGGGTACGTAACATTAGATAGAAGTCCCAGCATCTATAGTCCTGGTGTTTCCATTCTATTCCTGAAATGCTGAATACTGGAACTGGAATCTGAGAGTTTAAACCAGCAGCAGAATCAATCACAACATTGGGATTAAACTTCAACATTCACCCACAGCAGCTGACATTGTGGTTTACCGGGAATTCCAAAGGCTGAAATAAAAGGATAGTAAACATCTTGGATCCGCCAGATGACTGGATACACCATTTCAGTGTGAATCTGTGATTGCTGTTGCTCCTCTATTCACAGCTCCGGCAGACAGCTGATGCATTCCGAGCGGCCCTGATTTATACAGAGGATCTGTCTCCAGAGACACGGTTATACACCTCAGTAACGTTCTTAGTTAAAGTTGTTTGAACAAACATTTTAATTCAATCCATTGTCTTTGTTGTAAATATTGGGGCGATTGGAGACAAATACATCAACATTCTTTAGCATTACCTCAGCAGTATCTCTGGTGGAAATAGGCCGGTAGATTTAATTTCAAAGACAGCTTTGTCACGAAGCAGCTACACTTTTTGTTGGCTAATTATTCGTCTCTGAACGGAGACCTGCGACACTGACCGACTCGGTCTCTGTCCCTGCAGTTTCCCATTTTAAACTGTCTTTCAGTCCTTCGGCTTCATCCTGGTGACACTCAGTCACACATGCACACACTCACAGAAACAATTGCACAAATGTATTTCTATGTTATCGTGACTGTCCTGTGTTACGATATGGCAAGAATGAATATAAAATTGAGACAGGTTTTAATAAAACATCTATTAAATACTGCTCAAAAAACCCCCAAAAGTAAACAAACAACTAACTTAACTGCAAGTCAGCTGCTATAAGGCAGCTCGAACAGTTCTTAAAGAGATAATGCAAAATCAGTTCTTAAAAGTAGTAATGCAAAAGTCCAAGTGATTTACACAGTCAGTTAAGAGAGATTTTGCTGGAAGTAACGAATTCCTCGACGTCACGACGTTACTGCTGATTCCAGCCAAAATATGCCTTGCCTGAAGGACTTACGACGAAGGAAATAAAACGGCTAAAAGGCATTGGCCTTTCCTTGGAAAAACCCTGCAACCAGCTCTTTCTGCTCTTTTAGCAATGTAGAAGCTATCTTGAATTGCAGGTTGCTAATTCCTTCCGAATGTGGATCAAATAAGGTCGAACCTGTTTCACCGCTGACAACACCAACTTTTCTTGATCCTTTGGGTTTTCCAAACTTTGATAATTCTTCAGTTTCCAACTGGACTTTAATTGGCAACGATTTTCAGAAATGCTGGCACAACAATTCTAACAATAGAAATTAAAACCCCAGTTTTAAAACGAAACTGCGTCATAAAATCAAATACGCAGCAGAACAGAGTCACTGACAAATTAAACCACGAACTGACCTCCATCACAGGGAGGGGTTCTCCTTTTATACCCTGTTGAAAGAGGCCATCACATAACCCCTCACTGGCGGGAAAATTACATCACTCTACCGTCACAAGACCATTACATCATGTCCAGCAGAGCTTCAATTACATCATGGTCATGTGACAGTCCCAAGATACCCACGGGTACGTAACACCTGTTATACATACTATTTATTATAAATTACTATAAATTGTACAGTGCCAATTTAGTCAGGGACATAACGTAAGGAGGATATCTTGAAGGATATAAGTAATGAAGTCAATACAATTCGAAATGCACAAACACAGATACATTAGAGAGACCGAGATCGGGATGGAAATGGTAAAATGAGCACGTTGCTAATGTACAAACACGAGAATATCTCAAGATATTGGAAATCCAGGGCAACACGAGGAACTCTGCTGAGTTCCTCCAGCATCATGTATGTCATGTTGCTGATGTAACAGTCTTTAATAGGTATCTCAATTCTGTCAAAGGTCAAAAGAAATGGAAAATAAATATTTCAATCTGCAAAGGAATGGGCAGACTGTGAAATTATACAAAGCAATACTGGAAATTGAATAGGTGCATGGCGGCTGGAAATGAACAAGAGAAAGTTCAGGGAGAGGAGGGAAAGGGATGGGGGAGGGGGAAGAGGGGGGGAGGGGAGGGTTCATTCAGTGCCTGTCAGTCCATGATGCAGTGTGAGAGTGTGGGGTTCACTCTGTCCCTGTCAGTCTATGATACGGTGTGATACTGCACAGGACCAAAAGAAGTGGAGAAGGTTGTAATTCTTGTCAGCTCTATCTTGGGTACTATCCTACGAAGTACCCAGAACATCTTCATGGAGCGGTGTCTCAGAAAGGCAACCTCCATTATTAAGGTCCTCCAGCACCCTCATGCCCCTTTCTCACTATTACTGTTGTTGCATGAATGAAATAACAGGAGAGAGAAAGTTACTGACAGATAAAAAGCAGCTACTGTATTCGACAAAACAAGTGGCAGTAGGCATCATTATCATACCGAGACGCTTTCGGTGGGAAGCTCTGCTGGCCCAATGTGGTGCTCGATATTTATTTGCTAAACACAAAGGACAATTCCATATTTAAAAGTATAGACAATGCTTTCGTTTGAAGCTGCATAAGAACTTCAGACCTTCTGGGCACATCCACCCCACAGGAGCCAGCAGAGTCTGGACTGGGGTTTTAGGATTCCATTGTTCCAAACTGAATCCACAGTACATTTATTTGGTGTTTTACGTGCTTAACATGAAGGACAATCCATCATTACAAAGTATAGAGAATGCTGTCTTTGAAACGACATGCAAACTGCACACGGTCTGGTTCACATTCATTCCACCGGCGCCAGCAGCGTCTGCATTGGTATTTACAGCTTTTAGGAAATGCAATGTTACGAACTAAATCCACAGTACTTTGTCAAGGAACAGAAGACTGGTGGCCAAAGGCATTTGCTAAATGTAAATGACTTAAACCCAAAAATCACTCCAACAGGGGAACATGCGAAGTCAGCACGTCATTTGTCATTTTGTCATTTAAAGTAAAATTGGATAGATATATGGATAGGAAAGGAATGGGGGGTTATGGGCTGAGTGCGGGCCTCTGGGACTAGGTGAGTGTAAGGGTTGGCACGGACTTGAAGGGCCGAGATGGCCTTTTTCTGTGCTGTAATTGTTAGATGGTGAAATGGTAAAATAGCATGGTTTCCTGAAGGCATAACCTTCCCCGACAGGCTGGATAAATCCGTAAATCTGAAGACCTCCCTCCTGAATCAGCTCCTCAACAATACATCACACTGCACGAAATATTGATTTCTCACCACTCTAGCACATGGTTTAGGTCACAATTCCAAAATTACTGTCCTGGAAATCCTGCTATTTTAACCTAGTTCCCCAAAATCACCTTGTAGGAACTCATCCCTGCTCGTTTAAATCTTTCCGTGTAGCTCGAAGGAACCTCCACATAAAACATATTTTTCCCCTCCTCATTCTACCCGTCTCATCTTCATTTCAAGAGTCCAATAGTCCTTGTAACCGAAGCCCCTCTCACCTCGCACCAGCTCCTCAGCCACCCCTTTACCTGGGCTTTAGAAGGCGTCAGAAACGCGGTCTATATATCCTTATATCTGCCTATGTATCCTGTTCCTTTATGTGACCGGACTTTCATTTCCCTCGCGACCCAGAGGAACAATTGTTCTGATGAATTAACCCTCTCATCACTGGAAGTGACTACACCCTCTCCCACCAACTGCTGTGTGTGAGGACGCTCGCACTGGTCATGGGGCCGGGGAGGGACAGACCGAGTTCCTTGGGGATTTGAAGAATGGAAAAGCACTTCCTGTAATTTAAAGCAGGAGAATCAGCATATTCCCAGAAATAGGAGACAGCAGCAGTCGTTTTGTTGCTGAAAAGCGACCTGAGTGAAAGAGCATCATGTCTGGCAGAAGGAAAGGAGGCAAAGGACTGGGCAAAGGCGGAGCCAAGCGGCACCGTAAGGTGCAGGCAGGACACACAAAATGCTGGTGGAACGCAGTAGACCAGGCAGCATCTATAGGAAGAAGCATTGTCGGTGTTTCGGGCCGAGATCCTTAGTCAGGACTAACTGAAAGAAAAGATAGTAGGTGATTTGGCATCACTGGCAGAGGCTCCACAGTAATGTATTTAAAAAGACAAACATGAGGTGCTCCGTGATAACATCCAGGGCATCACCAAACCGGCCATCCGCCGTCTGGCTCGCCGTGGCGGCGTCAAGATGATCTCGGGTCTGATCTACAAGGAGACCCGAGGGGTGCTGAAGGTTTTCCTGGTGAATGTGTTCCGGGATGCGGTCACCTACACTGAACATGCCATCTTGTGTGCCTTACTGGTGGGAGTGGTTCACGATTAAATATTCATAATAATTCTGAAACTGCTGTAAATTTAACTTTAGTTTCAAACATTCAGGCTGGACTGAGTGAGTGGTATGTCATGGGAGATGAAACATTGGGGAGTGATCATTTTCCTCTATTTATAAGCCTGGGTTTAGAATTATATCAGGGACAAAAGGCCACTTTCAGGAGGTGGAATTTTGGTAAAGCAAATTGGAGAAGTTTTAATGTTTTATGTGATAAACGGAACGTCTGTCTGGACCGAATGGTGAGGATGATGTGGATTTCTGCAAAGAAAGGTTGTCACATTATTCATCAAATTGTGGTGGAAGAAATTCATATTAAAAGGTGCATTAATAGGAGGAAGCTTGTACCATGGTGCATGGAGGAGTGTGCTGAGACAATTATTGAGAGAAATGAGGCATTTTGGAAAGTTACGATATATCACTCTCTGAGTGACCTTATTTTGTGTAACAGGTCACAGGCCGTGATGAGGAAAGTAATGAGGGTTATGAGAAAGATTTACCGGAGGCCATATTATGCTAATATTGAAAGGACTATTAAAGTTGGTGATGTTTGGAGAATGATTAAGAAAATGGAGTGCATGATTCATAGGGATCCCAGTATAGATTAAAGAAGGTAATACAATTGTTACTGAAAGAGAGAACACTGTCATTTTCTCCCTTTCTCCCTTTCTCTTCACCATCTACACCTCGGACTTCAACTACTGCACAGAGTCTTATCATCTTCAGAAGGTTTCTGATGACTCTGCCAGAGTTGGATGCATCAGCAAGGGAGATGAGGCTGAGTACAGGGCTACTGTGGGAAACTTTGTCACATGGTGCGAGCAGAATCATCTGCAGATTAACGTGAAAAAGATGAAGGAGTTGATGGTGGACCTGAGGAGGGCTAAGGCACCGGTGACCCCTGTTTCCATCCAAGGGGTCAGTGTGGACATGGTGGAGGATTACAGATACCTGGGGATACGAATTGACAATAAACTGGACTGGTCAAAGAACACTGGGGCTGTCTACAAGAAGGGTCAGAGCAATCTTTATTTCCTGAGGAGACAGGGGTCCTTTAACATCTGCCGGATGATGCTGAGGATGTTCCACGAGTCTGTGGTGGTCAGTGCTATCATGTTTGCTGTTGTGTGCTGGAGCAGCAGGCTGAGGGTAGCAGACACCAACAGAATCAACAAACTCATTCGTAAGGCCAGTGATGTTGTGGGGGTGGAACTAGACTCTCTGAGGGTGGTGTCTGAAAATAGGATGCTGTCCAAGTTGCATGCCATCTTGGACAATGAGACCTATCCACTCCATAATGTACTGGTTAGGCACAGGAGTACATTCAGCCAGAGACTCATTCCACCGAGATGTAACATTGAGCGTCATAGGAAGTCATTCCTACCTGTGGCCATCAAACTTTACAACTCGTCCCTCGGAGTGTCAGACATCCTGAGCAAATAGGCTGGTCCTGGACTTATTTCCACTTGGCATGATTAACTTATTTTATTTAATTATTTATGGTTTTATATTGCTATATTTCTACAGTATTATTGGTTTGCGCGGCTGTAACGAAACCCATTTTCCCTCAGGATCAATAAAGTATGTCTGTCTGTCTTTCGCTGCAATTCATAGTCAAAATAATGAAGAGACTAAACAATGGAGGGATAAGCACTTAAGAGAATACCTCAATGTGTTGGAAACCAGCTATAGCAATGACAGCGATGTAGTTTTCTTTGTGTGAATTTAAGAAAGCTCTTAATAGTACAGGTCAGGCGGCTCAAGGAAAGGATGATACACGTTATTGTATGTTTAAACATATGATCAACCACTCTTTTGAGATAATATTACAATTTTTGAATCACAATTGGAGTTCAGGCCATCTTCCCTCCTCATAGAAAATAGCAATTGTAGTGTCTATTCTAAACCCTGGGAAACACCTGATGGATCCTTCTAGTTATACAACAATATCACTGATGTCCCATTTGTGTAAATTTATGGAATGCATGGAAGTAGAGTGGCTGAATTATATTTTGGAAAAGGGAGGTGACGTGCTGTTGTTAATATACTGGATTATTTTGAGGGGAGAAGTGCTGGTTCCACGGCACATGTCCCAAAAGCAGTCAATGTTTTTATGCAGAAAACTCACCCAGCTACTTCAACACAGCGAGCTTCCACAAACAATATACTCAATGGAGATGTCAATCCATGGCCTCCTATACTGTCGCGATGAGGCCACACTCAGGTAGGAGGAACAACACCTTGTATTCTCTCTGGGCAGCCTCCAATCTGATGGCATGAACATCGATTTCTTCATCTTCTGGTCATGCCTTCCCTCCATCATCATTCCCCATCCCCTTTTCCCTCTCGTTACCAGCCCGTCACCTCCCTCGGGTGTTCCTCCTCACCCTCTTCTTTCTTCCATGGACTTCTGTTCTCTCCGATCAGACTTCCCCTTCTCCAGCCCTGTATCTCTTTCACCACTCAACTTCCCAGCTCTTTACTTCATCTGTACCCCTCCCAGTTCCAACTGTCACTTAGTGTTTCTCTCTCCCCTCCCCCACCTTTAAAATTTACTCCTCATTGTTTTTTCTCCAATCCTGCTGAAGAACCTCAGTCCAAAACGTCAACTGTACTTTTATCCACAGATGTTGCCTGGCCTGCAGAGTTTCTCCAGCAGTTTCGTGTGTTCCTTGGATTTTGAGCATCTGCAGATCTTCTCTTGGTTATTACTCAATGTCAGCAGATGTTTTGTATGACTCTCTAAGTCCCACTCACTTAGAAATGCAGATATGTAACTCGAGGTTCAGTAGATGCTGGGGATAAACTGGAAAGTAACACACACACCAAGTACTGCAGGAAGTCAGCAGATACTAAGCAGAGGAATAAACAGTCTAGATAGGATGAAGTGTCTTGTCCCATAATATTGATTATTTATTCCTCTCCATAGATGCTGCTGGGGCCATTGAGTTCCCCCAGTATTTTGCAAACATAAACCTCTTTATTCAGTCAATCAGTTTCCGAATGTTGCTGAACTTGCATTTGTAGCCTCATCCTCCTGGTCTGATTCTTCCCTTCTACTCCCCGTAAACTCCAGCCTCCATCACATATAGAGCCCCAAGGCCCTCATTTGTGCTGACCCTCATGTTTCTGCTCCATCGAATATGTATCCACCATTCTGCTGTCATACTTTAGAGGACAGTTCTGTATTGCAACAGCCTGGCTGTGTGAGGCACAGCCCTTCAAAATCAGTGAAAATAACCCAAAACAATGAATAGAGCAGGACAGAAAGATTTTAACCACACAAGACTTCTTCCTTGGTCCAGAACTGTGAGGAATGAAGACTATTTGGGACAAAACCCTAGTGAACTCATCTTCTGCAGTTTCCAGAAAGTCATCGATTTAATTCAAATTAAACCTCTTCATCCACAGACTGGTGACCAGTTGCAAACTGAATATTATAGGGTGAGTGAGAAGTGAACATCAGGGATGGACTTGAAAGCTCTGGTGTGGAATAGGAACAGGAGCAGGTACCAGACGGACTGAGTGGCCTCTCTACTGTACATTAACTGTGTGACAGGCAGGAAGCACCTGAGACACAGGATTTGAAATAGAGCTGATTAATTTGTCACAGATCCACAGTATTAATACCTGTGTATTTTCAGACTAACATTAGCAGAACAACCCTCCAATGCTCGGTGACCAGGTTTCAGTCCTGGGTGTGATGAACAGCCACAGTATCTGCTGAATATTACATGAAGAGTCTCACATGAACTTCCAACTAGATTCAGTCACCATGATGGTTAAAATGTTCACCTAGAGCTTATTTCAACTTCCTCCCTAATGTGAAGTTGCCAGTGTCTCAGCAGGTGGGATGACTGAGTAAATTTATTTGCTGACTCAGGACAGAAGTGGATCCTCTATGCATGATAAACTCACTGGAGCCTCACAAAGTAGGTGAACTGAATGAATCTCCTCCCACAATCGGAAAAGGTGTGAAGCTACACTGAGAGACAAAGACAACTGAGCCAAGTCTAGCTGCTCACTGGTGTGAACTGGCTGGTGTTGTAAGAGCTCATGTGACAGAATGAATCCCGTCCCACACACGGAGCAGGTGAATGGCCTCTCCCCACGTGAACTGGCTGGTGTATCTGCAGGTTCAGTGGCCTGGTGAATCCCTGGCAAAATGAGAGGCGGTGAATGTCAGCTCACCGGTATCAACTCTGTGGCCATTTATCAGGTCAGATCAAGGACATGTCCATGTATTGGGGTTCTCCTTGCTCAGACTGGTGTGCTGTCTTCTCAACCATCTCCTCCTTCACATTCAACGATTGGTAGCCTTCAAATGCTGGGGAACTGGCAGACACATAAGACCTGACACATTGTTGTGTTTGAGATTCTCAGACAGAAGTTCTTTGCCTTTTCTACCCTGTAAAATATTTGCAAAGAAGATCAACAGGTGAAAGACAATATTTCAGCTGAGATTATTTTAGTATTTATGCTGCTGTCTGATGTTAAACTGTTGCAGCGAGGCTGAACAAAATTTGGAGGAGCAACTAAATGGGCACAGTTCAGGCATAAGGACACGACATCAGATTCTCTGTTTTCCTCTCTGCCCATCAAGCTGTGACTTGGCTCAGTTTGTCTCTCTCCATTAGTACAGCTTCACATCCCGGATATCTCCCACAGACCCACTAAGAACACATATTTGTTGGCATTTGACGGTGGTAAACTCAGAGTCAGCAATGCCATTGAACCTGAAGAGAATGTGATCAGGCTTTCTCATTGCAGACTGACATTGCGGTATTCTTGTGGTGTGAATGCTACTGGTACCCAGTATGTTATTGTGGGTTTTTGCAAATAAAATGGTATGAGGCATTTTATGTTTAAGGACAACCATAACAATGCATTTATTGTCCTACAAACACAGAAACACAAAGCATGGTTTAAAAAGAAATCACGCAATTACATCATAACATCTCTCCAGCCTTTTAAAGAGAAACACAACGCAATGTTGTTGGTTGTTAATTCTGCATGTTTCCACCCATTGCGTTCATCTACACAGACACCCCTCACCCCCCCCCCCCCCCAGTCCTCTCACTGCTCCCCCTCTGTGATCCTTATAGCAGTTTATTTCCTTTCAATGTCACTGGCAGCATGTTATGGACGAACACATCAAGGTCCCTCAGTGTATCAGCGCTCCTAAGGGTATTGCCATTTACTATGGAGTTTCCTCCAACATTTGACCTGTAAAACTCCTCACACTTATCCAGGTTAAACTCCGTCCCCCATTTCTCCATCCTTGTTTCCAACTGGTCTACATCCACTTCTGTCCATTTGATAATCTTCTGCACCACCCACAACTACACCAACATTCTTCGGCAGCGGGTGCAAGTCAGCCCGTGAGGCAGCGGGAGAATTTAAAAAGCAAGCAGATTAATGGAGCGGGTGACGTAGTAGCGGGAGACAGAGTCGGAAGGATTTGGCTCGAGAGGCTTCGGCGAGCAGAGGCTGAGGACGAGCTTGCTCCCAGTGAGGTATGGCTGGGTAAGCTCCTTTAGTTGATCTAATTAGCTTAGGAGTAGGTAATGGAGGCTGTAGTCAGGGCAGTTGAGTGCTTCGTTTGCAGTATGTGGGAAATCAGGGCGAGCACAATTGCTCCTTGATGAGTAGTAAAAGGTGCATCCAGCTGCACCTCCTGACAAACCGTGTTAGGGATCTGGAGCTGGAGCTGGATTAACTTCGGATCATTAGTGAGGCAGAGGCAGAAATAAACAGGAGACAGTCACCCCTAAGAGTCAGGAGACAGGTAGCTGGGTTACTGTGAGGAGAGGGAAGGGGAATACCCATAATGAGCAGAGAAACCCTGGGGCCATTCCAATCAACAATAAGTATACTGTTTTGGATACTGTTGGTGGGGACGACCTACCAGGGACAAGTTGCAGTGGTTGCGTCTCTGCCACCGAGACTAGACCCTCAGCTCAGAAGAGAAGGAAGAAAAGAGGAGAGCAGTAGTGATAGGGGATTCGATAGTTAGGGGGACAAATAAGAGGTTCTGTGGCAGAGATTGACAATCCTCCCTGGTGCCAGGGTCCGCAATATCTCGGATCGAGTTCTCAGTATTCTCAAGAGGGAGGGTGAGCAGCCGGATGTCGTGGTCCATGTAGGGACCAATGACGTGGGTAGGAAGAGTGAGGAGGTCCTGAAAGGTGAGTTTAAGTAGTTCGGTGCCAAGTTGAAGGACAGGACCTCCAGGATAGCAATCTCAGGATTGTTACCAGTGCCACTTTCAGGCGAGTTTAGAAATAGAAAGATAGTGCAGATCAACATGTGGCTGAAGACATGGTGCAGGAGGGAAGGCTTCAGATTTATACATAATTGGGCAGTTTTCCAGGGAAGGTGGGATCTGTTCCGGTGGGACGGTTTACATCTGAACTGGAGGGGGACAAATATTCTTGCAGGTAGGTTTGCTAGAGAGGCTCCAGTGGATTTAAAATAAATATGAGGGGGGAGGGGAACCCGAGTGTAGGAACAGATGTATGGGAGAAGGAAGAAAAAGAAGACAGTAAAGTTCTCTGTACTGTTAGAGATAAACAGAGAGGAAGAGGTGGAGTAATTCTTAAATGAATTTATTTTAATGCTAGGAGCATTGTAAGAAAGGAGGATGAGCTTAAAGAATGCATTGATACATAGAAATATGATGTAGCTATTAGTGAAACATGGCTGCAGGAGGGGTGAGATTGGCAACTAAATTCTCCTGGATTTGGTTGCTTCAGGTGTGATAGAATCAGAGGGACAGGGGTGGAGGTGTTGCATTGCATGTCAGAGAAAATATTACAGTGGTGCTCTGGCAGGATAGATCATAGAGCTCGCCTAGGGAGGGTATTTGGGTGGAATTGAGGAAGGGGAAATGTGTAGTAACACTTACATGGGTGTAGTATAGACCACCTAATGGGGAGCGATAAATGGAGGAGCAAATTTGTAAGGAGATAGCAGATATTTGTAGTAAGCACAAGGTTGTGATTGTGGGAGATTTTAATTTTCCACACATAGACTGAAAAGCCCATACTGTAAAAGGGCTGGATGGTTTGGAGTCTGTAACCTATGTGCAACATAGTTTTTTTGCAGCAATATATAGAGGTACCAACTAGAGAAGGGACAGTGTTGTATCTCCTGTTAGGGAATGAGATAGGTCAGGTGACGGAGGTATGTGTTGGGGAGCACTTCGGCTCCAGTGATCACAATGCCATTAGTTTCAATATGATTATGGAGAAGGATAGGACTGGACCCGGGGTTGAGATTTTTGATTGGAGAAAGTTTAACTTTGAAGAGATGCAAAAGGATTTAGAAGGAGTGGACTGTGACAATTTGTGATTCATTCTGTACCTTTCAGTCTCTGGTACAGTGTGCAAGTGTGGGGTTCATTCTGTCCCTGTCAGTCTCTGGTACAGTGTGAGAGTGTGTGGTTCATTCTGTCCCTGTCAGTCTCTGGTGCAATGTGAGAGTATGGGGTTCATTCTGTACCTGTCAGTCTCTGGTACAGTGTGAGAGTGTTGGGATCATTCTGTATCTGTCAGTCTCTGGTACAGTGTGAGAGTGTGGGGTTCATTCTGTACCTGTCAGTCTCTGGTACAGTGTGAGAGTGTGTGTTTTGTTTAGCAACATTTGGCCCAATGGAATTCAGAATTGTTTTGTAACCAGTGTGCCCACAGTGATCAGTGAGGTGGCCTCTGTCTGATCAGATTAAAACACACATGGGCTGATCAGATCGCTGATGACACGGATGTTGGTTCAGTTGTGGGTGGTGGGTGGTGGCCTCATTATTCAAGGGAGAATCTCAATGTATCGGAATCAGTTTGGAGAATGTTTACTGGATCAATACTGGCAGTGGACTGGCTGTCTGATCAGGAGAGTCTGGGCTTGTGCTTTTTGTTGGTACTGCCTCCATGTACTTATGTACAGAGCCATTGGACAGGGTGTAATGTCAACAGAAGTTTTTCCCTGTACCTCGGGACATGCAAAAATAATAAACCTGTAATGAAATAAAACATGGAGGTTCCAGAATGATCTTGATAAAGCATGGGGGGAGAGGAAGCTTTCATCT
Source organism: Hemitrygon akajei (assembly GCF_048418815.1). Classification (NCBI taxonomy): domain Eukaryota; kingdom Metazoa; phylum Chordata; class Chondrichthyes; order Myliobatiformes; family Dasyatidae; genus Hemitrygon; species Hemitrygon akajei. Next base: position 21,142,225 of record NC_133151.1, read on the forward strand.
GTGGGACAACTAGAATATTTAATGATATGAGTGAAAGATGAGAGGATTCTTTTCTGAATCAATGCATCCTCAGACACTGGAAATCATGAATTGACAGCTTCTTGAGATCAGAATCCTTGAATGGTTTTAAGGGCGAGAGACTGGGATAGTTTACAAGGGAAGTGGGTGAAATGCTCCCGTGGGCAGACAGGAATATGGAGTTTAATGTTGAAATGGGACAGCCGTGACATTAAATGACAGAGCAGGTGTGAGGAGCTAAGTGGGGCTCCTGCTCCTCATTTGAATGTGGGTGTGAGCCTGTGGTGTGCTGACAAGGACTATACACAGAGCTCCAGCAATTCCACCATAGCTCCCTCCTCTGCCAATCTGTGCCTTCAGCCATCAAAAGCAAGTCTCTCATCCGCCTTCTAAACCGATCGAATGCTCTGTCCTCCTCACCTGAGGGATCATTTCACATGCTCTCCAGGGCCCTCTGTCCCCCTATATTTCTCCACCTTCCACAAGGTACCAAGTGCCTTCTGGCCTGGTTTGTGTTCCCCACCTGCATCACCTCACTTCCCCAGATTAAATTCCACCTGTCTACCTGTCCAGTTCCATGATACCTTCCACTTCCCTCCACAATGTCACCCACATGGTCAATTATACGGGACAATAAATTCATTGCTTACTGAATACTTTTGGGAATATCTTATGAATCTGGGCTGAAATTTCCCTATCACACACCATCTCTGAAATTGCCTATATTTTTATATTTTAGTTCATAATCCAAGTCAGATAATTTGATGCCGAGATCAAGGGAGGCATTTATGTTGGTCCACAAATCAAATAGGCCACCAAAAACAGGAACTTCTCGTGGGACTAGAGAAAATCGCATGGAAGGCATTAAAGGAAGTTGTTGAACAATTTCTCAGCAACTACAGCGTACCAAGCTGCGTGCAGATGGTTGACGACGTGCTTCATGCCTACAAAACCATGAAGTGCAACATGTCCCTGAAGATTCATTTTTTGCATTCCCATTTAGATTTCTTCCCTGAAAATCTCGGTGTTTTCAGTGACGAGCATGGCGACAGGTTTCACCAGGACATTGCGGTCATGGAGAAATGTTATCACGTCCACAAAGTCTCAGCTGAAAAAGACGCCAAATTAAACTAACCCCGTCTGTCTTTACAACATCCGTACCCCTCCATCCCTGCACACTTGAAAAGCCGACGGAACACCATTCTCACATTTGCTTCCACTCCCAACACAGGCCAAGTGTTCCATGCCCCTCCCACTCTGCAAATCTAAAGCTTGCATATCAGCTTTGAACTTTACCCCCTCTCCAACTAAAGCTAAACCGTGGGTGGGGATTTGGCATCTGGTCTCTGTCTCCACCTGTAGGACATTGGGGTGCAGTTTACAATGGAAATACTGACTGTCAGTGATTCAATGTAACTGTTGTATTGGAAATGTGTGTCTGGGTCTTGGGCTCAGTGTGGGACTGAATGCCTCTGCTGTCTGAGACTGTGGAACGAATGAGCCGTCAGTGTCTCTGTGCTCTGTAACACACCTTGTGTGTGAGAGATTGAGCCGCTGCTCTGTTTCTTGTGCCTCAGCAGGAGGGAACATTGACATTGATTGAAGTCTTTTCTGCAGGTAGGAGAAGGAAACTGAGAGGTAAAAAGCAGACACTGTGTGAAGCGACTGGTGCAGCCAGTGCCAGTGTGTGAGGTCACTCAGGGGCTGCAGCCCTCAGCTTTTTCTGAGCAGCAGACGGAGGCAACTCCAAACCAAGGAAGGGACAGACAAACCTCGCCAATTCCCGGCACCGATCCGGGGGTAGAATAGAGACAACACGCATTTCCACACAATTCTCCATGGGACTCGCAACTCAGCAGACTCACTGTCCAGTAACAACAGACATAGAGAAATAGGTAAATGGGAAACTGTCTTCCCATGGTCAGGGAGAGGAAGCATCAATGACAACTTCTCCCCACTCTGCCTCGCTCGACTCGGCCCACTCCCAGTGCGGAAATGAATTCTCTCTCCCCAATCACTCCGTTTTCAACCTATAGGACCAAGGTCTCTGCAACTGGATCCATAACTTCCTAACCGGAATACCACTATCTCTGCGGATTGGAAATGACATCTGCAGCTCACTGACAAATACAACTGGCACTCCACAGGGTGCGTACTTAGCTCACTGCTCTGCTGTCTCTACACCCACAACTGTGTGGCTAGGCACAGCTCAAACATCATTAATAAATTTGCTGATGATACAACCACGGGTGGCAGAATTTCAGATGGTGACAATAGGTCGTAAAGCAGTGAGATGTACCAGTTAGTTGAGTATTGTCACAGCAACAGCCTTGCACTCAACGTCAGCAAGACCAAAGAGCTGATTGTGGACTTCAGGAAAGGTAAGAGTAAGAAACACAAACCAATTCTCATCAAGGGACAGAAGTGGAGAGAGTGGACAATGGCAAGTTCTGGGTGTCAACATCTCTGAGGTTCTAACCTGGAAGCAACATATTGATGCAGTTATAAAAAAGGCAAGGTAGTGTCTATATTTCATTAGGAGTTTGAAGAAATTTAGTTTGCCAACTTCAACAACTAAAAACTTCTACAAATGTGCATTCTGACTGGCTGCATCTCCATCTGGTATGGGGGGAGGGTGTGGGCTACTGCACAACATCAAAATAATTTGTAGAAACTTGTAAAACTGGTCAGCACTACCATGGGTAGAGCCTCGGTATTATCCGACATCTTCAAGGAGCGGTGACTCAGGAAGGCACAGACCATCACTAAGGATCCCCACCACCAAGGACATGCCCTTTGCACACTGTTACCATTGGGAAGGAGGTGTAGAAGGCTGAAGACACACACACATTGATTCAGGAACAGTTTCCTCCCTTCTGTCATCTGAATTCTGTATGCTCAATGGGCATTAACCTACGAGCACTACCTAACTACTTTTTTCTTTTAATTTATGTTATTTTGCACTACATATTTTAACATAAACGGTTAATACTTAATGTAACTCAGGTTTTTCTCTATATTAATTTATCATTATTTCATTGTGCTGCAGTAAAGTTAACATATTTCACAACATCTGCCAATGATATCATCAGCATACAAAGCCAAACCGATCGCAGGCCCACCACCATTAAGAATATCATTAACCACCAGATTAAACAACATTGAACTGATAACACTATCCTGGGGAGGGAGGCACGTTACCCTCCACAAACTCTGATGACACTCCTTTCACACACCCTCACTCTACATGACTGCCCAAACAATAAAAAACGATACCCATTTGAAAACCTCCCACCAATAGCAAACTTACCGAGTCTAATCAAAAGCCTCTCCCTCCATAGGATATCATAAATTGTTTCAATGTCCAAAAACACTGCAACTACTGATTCTTTCAGCGTAACAAGATTTCCAAATATCATTCCCAGTAGTACAGGGGCTTCATAGATCTTCCTTTACGAAACCCACATTGGGAGTGATGAAGTAATTCTCTCCTCTCCAAAACAATCATCAGCCTAATTGCTGTCATTTTTGTCATTATTTTACACAGTGAAGATGTGACAGCAACAGGGCTGTCACAACTGGACAGCATCGGATCCTTCCCATATTTTACAATTGACTTCCCAACAGACCTCTTCCAGTCTCCAGCAAACATTCCTTGCTTCCAGACCTTCTTATAAAACTCAAGCAACTTCTTTTAGGCTGCCTCAGGGAGATACTGGAGTATATGATAGCTTCCCATATCCTGTCCTGGGCTGTAGTACTTGTCCTATTGACAGCAAGTTTCAATTCAGCAAACGTAAAGTTATCATCCATGGCAATCTCAAACGCCTCTTGTTTGTCAAAAATCCTCCCACTGTTCATCAAAATACACTCTTGTTTCTTAATATACTGTTACGTATTCAGGCAACAATATATATATGTGAGTTAGGCAAGGGTTTTTATAACAAATAACACGTTTATTAAACACTGAAAACAAACCCCCCAAAAGTAAACAAACACTAACGTAACCGGAAATCAGCTGCTGTGCCGCAGCTTAACAGTTCTTAAAGCAATGTTGCAAAAACAGTTCTTAAAGGAATGTTGCAAAAACAGTTGTTTAAAGCGATATTGCCAAAAGTTCAAAATGCTCAGTCCATTTAAAAGGAGAGACTTTTTAAGGCGATAAATTCTCTTCCACGACGTTTTATTTTGATCCCCGGCATCGAACTCTTCCCACAAAGAATTTTATGAAACGTAACGGTTTAAAGGCACTGACCTTTCCTTCCACACTATTCTCAAATCCTTTCTGATCATCCCACGGATTAACACAAGAATAGTCAACAAAATCCTTCCGAATGAGGATCACACAAGGTCGAAACCATTCCACCGTCGAAATTCGATTCTCCTCGATCTTTAGCTCCCGAACTTTTATCTTCACTCTCCACAGTAAAGAAACTGCTGGCAATGACCTTTTAAACTTTAGGCATTAGATAAAACTTCATTTTTCAACTAAACTGCGTCATCACATTAAATCGCGCAGTGGCATGAAGTCAGCTTGGCAAATCCAGCCACGAACTGTCCCTCCCCACAGGGAGGGGTCCTCCTCTTATACCCTGTAAAAAAAACTGTCACATGACCTCTACTGGCGGGAAAATGACGTCAGTCCACCATCACAAGACCATTACCTCAAGTCCAGTATAGCTTCAACCCCAGTCACCTGACAAGGGTACCACTGTCACGTGTCACGGGTACGTAACAATACTCATCCCCTAAATTGTCTGGTCTGTGTCTCTTTATAAATGTATTTTGCAGAAATTCTGCCTTTTCTTTGTCTATTGCAGCCAAATTTCCATTTTCCACCAATACTGGAATCTGGTTATAACCGCTGACACCATTCATTTTCTTCAGCATTCTCCACACCACTCCCAGGCCAGTTTCCTTCCCAATTGTTCAGTAAAATCCCTTCCAAGCTGCTTTTTCAGCATTCCTAATAACTCTCCTTGCTATTGCTCTTCTCCTCACAAATGCTTCAGCAAAGCCTCTTGCGTTGACCTGCGTGGCAAAACACAAAACGCCCCTCTCCAGTCTCTGATGGCCTCTGATCATTCCTGTGTCCAACAAGGAATATGTTCTTACCAGCTCTGCTGGACAACTGCTTGATGGGCAGGTCCACACAATCCAGAAATTACACTCTGTTAGTCTTCTTGCATGGTACTGCCTAGAGACAATTGATCAAATGATTTCTCACACTCAAAAGAATTTTCCCATTTCCTCTCTTAAAACAACTTTTAGTACCACGACTCAAATTCTGAAGGTGAACTTTGTCCCCTACAGTACACAGGACTAGAAAATGATTACTCCCCATACCCTCAACTCTTACATCCCAGCTCCAGTCCAGCAAGTAGAGCACAGATAAGAGTCAAGTCCAGACAAGAACCCCATCTTTGGCAATATCCACTCATATCTCTCTTTCATCATTTAAATAAACTAAATCAGATTCTTCCAGACACTTATCTAATGCAGTCCCATTAGTCTTACTGCCACAAAGACCGGCATGTGCGTTAAAGTCACCACAAAAAATAATTTTACCAGAATTAATTCAGAGCATTCTCCACAACCCTTCCGCAGACTGGATTATAAAAGTTCATACTTTTGATACCTCCATGTGGATAAAATAATTCAATGATTGTGCATTCATTATTTTTTGGAGAAGGCAGAATTCTTTACAATAAAGCTTCACAATGGTAACACCCCTCCCCCACTGCTCTGTGTTTAGCCCACGAAATCATAACCCGGAATATTAAACAATAAATGTGATTGCAACAAGTTTCTTGTACACAGATAACACCCAAGGGAACACCAAAACAGATTCTTAAAATTCCTCTCCGTTGAATAAGATACTTCATGCATTCCAATGAAAAACTGTAATTTGATTGGAAAATATCAATGTCTAGCACCCTGTGTAGAATTACCCTCCACCACCAGCCCATTCCCTCTACAATCATCCTCCAATTACCCTCCACCACCAGTCTATTCCCTCTACAATCATCCCCCAATTACCCTCCACCACCAGCCCATTCCCTCTACTATCATCCCCAATTACCCTCCACCAGCCCATTCCCTCTACTATCATTCCCCAATTACCCTGCACCACCAGCCCACTCCCTCTACTATCATCCTCCAATTACCCTCCACCACCAGCCCATTCCCTCTACAATCATCCCCCAATTACCCGCCACCACCAGCCCACTCCCTCTACTATCATCCCCCAATTACCCTCCACCAGCCCATTCCCTCTACTATCATTCCCCAATTACCCTCCACCACCAGCCCATTCCCTCTACTATCATTCCCCAATTACCCTCCACCACCAGCCTATTCCCTCTACAATCATCCCCCAATTACCCTCCACCACCAGCCTATTCCCTCTACAATCATCCCCCAATTACCCTCCACCACCAGACTATTCCCTCTACAATCATCCCCAAATTACCCTCCACCACCAGCCCATTCCCTCTACTATCATCCCCAATTACCCTCCACCAGCCCATTCCCTCTACTATCATTCCCCAATTACCCTCCACCACCAGCCCATTTTCTCTACAATCATCCCCCAATTACCCTCCACCAGCCCATTCCCTCTACTATCATTCCCCATTTACCCTCCACCACCAGCCCATTCCCTCTACAATCATCCTCCAATTACCCTCCACCACCAGCCCATTCCCTCTACTATCATCCCCCAATTACCCTCCACCACCAGCACATTCCCTCTACTATCATCCTCCAATTACCCTCTTCCACCAGCCCATTCCCTCTACTATCATTCCCCATTTACCCTCCACCACCAGCCCATTCCCTCTACAATCATCCCCCAATTACCCAGCACCAGCAGCCCAATCCCTCTACTATCATCCCAATTACCCCCCACCTCCAGCCCATTCCCTCTACAATTATCCTCCAATTACCCTCCACCACCAACCTATTCCCTCTACTATCATCCTCCAATTACCCTCCACCACCAGCCTATTCCCTCTACTATCATCCTCCAATTACCCTCCACCACCAGCCCATTCCCTCTACTATCATTCCCCAATTACCCTCCACCACCAGCCCATTCCCTCTACAATCATCCCCAATTACCCACCACCACCAGCCCAATCCCTCTACTATCATCCCAATTACCCTCCACCACCAACCTATTCCCTCTACTATCTTCCTCCAATTACCCTCCACCACCAACCTATTCCCTCTACTATCATCCTCCAATTACCCTCCACCACCAGCCTATTCCCTCTACTATCATCCTCCAATTACCCTCCACCACCAGCCCATTCCCTCTACTATCATTCCCCAATTACCCTCCACCACCAGCCCATTCCCTCTACAATCATCCCCAATTACCCACCACCACCAGCCCAATCCCTCTACTATCATCCCAATTACCCTCCACCACCAACCTATTCCCTCTACTATCTTCCTCCAATTACCCTCCACCACCAACCTATTCCCTCTACTATCATCCTCCAATTACCCTCTACCACCAGCCCATTCCCTCTGCTAACATCCTCCAATTACCCTCCACCACCAGCCCATTCCCTCTACTATCATCCTCCAATTACCCTCCACCACCAGCCTATTCCCTCTACTATCATCCTCCAATTACCCTCCACCACCAGCCCATTCCCTCTACTATCATTCCCCAATTACCCTCCACCACCAGCCCAATCCCTCTACTATCATCCCAATTACCCTCCACCACCAACCTATTCCCTCTACTATCTTCCTCCAATTACCCTCCACCACCAACCTATTCCCTCTACTATCATCCTCCAATTACCGTCCACCACCAGCCTATTCCCTCTACTATCATCCTCCAATTACCCTCCACCACCAGCCCATTCCCTCTACTATCATTCCCCAATTACCCTCCACCACCAGCCCATTCCCTCTACAATCATCCCCAATTACCCACCACCACCAGCCCAATCCCTCTACTATCATCCCAATTACCCTCCACCACCAACCTATTCCCTCTGCTAACATCCTCCAATTACCCTCCACCACCAGCCCATTCCCTCTACTATCATCCTCCAATTACCCTCCACCACCAGCCCATTCCCTCTACTATCATCCTCCAATTACCCTCCATCACCAGCCCATTCGCTCTACTATCATCCTCAAATTACACTCCACCACCAGCCCATTCCCAATCACCCTCCAGCAAACTATTTACCAATCACTCTCAACAGGGAATTTCCCTCTACTATCATTCTCTGAATCTACTCTCTAAAGTACTTCATGCACCTATTCTGCAGTAATCCCCGCTAATCCCAAATACCTTCATGCCGTATCCGTCACTATTCTGAATCTATCAGATTTCATTCCCACCTACACTGTTCCATTAACCACAGCACGTAGAGCCACAATTTTTTTTTAAATTAAATCAACACCTCACTAGATGTCACATCTGCCACATTCCCCTGCACAACTTCTCTCCATCTGAATCCCAGTAGTTGTCTGTAGAAACCCGACATCCATCAGATGCGGACGAATCGCAGCTTCTCTCAGCTTCGGCATGAGAAATGCTGATCGCCGTTTTCACCTTCCGACCTCCTTGAGCCTTTTGTAAAAACGGACAACCGAAGTAAATCCGCTTCCTCGAGTGTTACGTACGGTCAGTGCTGAGGTGTGGATCAGAAACATGGACCCTGGAGAAAGCTGACATGACACGAATTAATGCTTTTGAAATGTGGCGCTATCGACGACTGTTGGAGATCAGCTGGGTGGAGAAGGTTTCAAATGAGAGGGTTTTGTCCGAAGCTGATAGACCACGGATACTGCTGGAGAAGAGCATGAAGGTAAAAGTTGCTTATTCTGGACAAGTTACGCGGAGAGATAACATCTTGTCGGACTTGCTAAATGGAAAGGTGGAGGGAAAGAAACGAAGAGGAGGACAAAGAACAACGTGGCTGGATAACATCAAGGATTGGACCAAGCTAGACAAGACTGGGGATGTTGTGGACAAGTGTCGGGACAGAGCGGCGTGGAGGGAAATCGTCCGCCAACTGGGAATTCCAGATGCGACCTAACGAGGACGACGGGCAACCTGGATAAGCAGCTCTCTGAGCATGCGCACAGTTGCAGCATCTCGCCTCAGCACCGACATCGCAATCCGCATATTCCTGTTCACCTCCGCATTTTGCACATCGCTATTTCCCGCCACGAGAAGCAGAAACACGCCCCACCCTTTGGCATTTAAATACCCGCAACGGTGGAGGGTCAACCCGTCTGACAGATTAACTAATTCAGCCCAAATATACTTTTCAACGGTAGCCATTCACCAGAAAAGCACAACATAACAGGGAAACCCCTTCCCTTTCTCTCCAAGTCTGTAATCTCTTAGCCAAAGCTACCTTACCTCCTCTCGGGTTGTCCCACTATCACACACACACACACACACACACACACACACACACACACACACACACACACACACACACACACACACACACACACACACACACACACACACACACACACACACACACACACACACACACACACACACACACACACACACACACACACACACACACACACACACACCCGAACCTCGTTTTCCCCACCAATGTACTGACAAATTTGCTTCCTTCCTCAGTCTGCATTTTCAGTATTTTCTCCTGTTGTTTCAAATCAGCACACGTAGCCTACTCCCGCTCATTGCTCAGACATATTGCTGACGTTACCAATATCCTTCTGAATACCCTTAGTTAATTTACCGGGATGAAGACGCTTATCACAAAAAAGATATAAAATTAACCATTACCGTGAACTCGACAGCATATTCTACCCCAGTCCTTCTTCCCTTACCGGGCGATCCTCTTCATCCAAACCCGTCCCTCCCGACTCATTATCCTTTTATTTCTTGCCAAAATCCATTCCATTCTATCACTGAACTCCCCATCTGAATTTCCAATCATCGGCTCCTCTCTGTCACATTACAGGTGGTCAAACCGCCAGCACCCGTCACTGTCGCCCCAACACTCTCCGGTTGTCTCCCCCTCCCCCTGCCTCCGGTCTTCCAGAACCCAGTTCCGATTGCCGGGCCGAGGTGGCCCCCGGATCTCCCCGGCTCACCTCCTCAATTTACCGCTTCGGGCCCGGGTACTCCCCACTCACGGCTGATTCCAAGGCGCCGCTGCTGATGGGTGAGGGAATGGGACTGCGCATGTCTTCAGCTGTGCACTGTCAATCAGGTCTGGGGGCGGAGCCTCACTGCGCATGCGTTCGAGCAATTCCTATGTCCACTTGGATTGTTCTGTGCCAAGTGTCTCAAGTGTCCCTTTGCCTGTCTTCTCCACACAGTCATGCAGACGTACTGAAGGAGACGTGCTCACAGCAACAGCCCCGGTTTAATGTGTTCGGACTGACGGATTCGGGACACTGAGTGTAACTCGGAACGGCGCTTAGATACCGACTCGCTGAGAGAATGTCTGAGGAAAGAGGTTGAACCCAACGGCCCATGTTCTCGGGAAACTCTCCCGTCCCATAGTCTCAATGATCACTTCAACAGGAAGCAGGAAGCAGGAAACGGTGTCCCGATCGCGTGTCTCCCACGTGACAGGCGGGGATTCTAACCACTGTACTGACGAGGAATATACGAGAATATGGAATCTGCCGCACGTTTTCAGGGTACACAGTCACCCTGACGTTTGTTTGTTGAGTGTGGATCTGACGCTTTTCACACATCCCCTTCTCACTGTGTAACTGGAGGGGTGTCGGGATTCTTTAGCGATCCCGTCACTTACTGTGTTCAAGGGCTCCCATCAGCGTGTGGTTTGAAAGGACAATTCCAATCAGGATTTGTTTATCCATTTGGTGATGCGTGAGGTAGGGAAGGATCTCATTAGTAGGGTCTACGACTCGGTTCTAACTCAGTCTGATTCTTGGAGTATGCTCGCTGTGAGTTGTATAACTCCGGTTTGTTGGTGATGGCGACATTAATTTACCGGAACAGGACCTGCAGCAGAGTGAGGAATGTCCCGACAGACAGCAGCTTGGAAACTGATCGAGTCACACGGAACTATGGAAGACGCCTCACTACTCAAATCCTTTGCAACATCATTGAGCGATGGTGGTATAGTGGTGAGCATAGCTGCCTTCCAAGCAGTTGACCCGGGTTCGATTCCCGGCCATCGCAGGTTGTACCGTTTTAGACTACATAACAAATAAACCTCTTACATAGACACGGTCTACGCGGAACTCCAAGGGCCGAGTAATGACTCACGCTAATTGACTCTGCGAGTTTAAGATTGGTTCATTACTTATCGTTCACTGTGTCGTGGATCAGAGATGGAATTAACGTCGCTCAAGAGTTTCCCGTTAAATCCTGTTTTGACTCTATTCCAGATTCAGCAAGAATGGACACTTCACAGGAAGGATTTATAAAGCGTTGCCCGGACGTTGCCTGATCAAATTGTTTGAGCTTTCATTGGGATGTCAGAGCCTGAGAGGAAACTTGATCGAATTATGAGGTAGAAAATTATGAGAGACATAGGCAACACGAGTGAATCTACAGATGCTGGAAATGAATAAAAACACAAAATGCTGGCAGAACTCAGCAGGCCAGACAGCATCTATGGGAGGAGGTAGTGACGCCGTCTGCCAGCATTTTGTGTTTTTATGAGAGACATAGATTGGGCAGAGTCAGAATTGGTTCCCAGGGTAAGGATTTGAAATTCTAGCGGGAATGAATGTAAGGTCGGAGTGGGAGAGAGTTTAAAGAAGATGTGCGGCTCACGTTTTCAGACGGAGTGGGGTGGGTGCTTGGAACGGGCTGCCAGGTTCAGAGACGGAAGGGTGTACGATGTTCTTAGATCGGCACATGAATATGTTAGTGTGCAGCGACATGGATAGAGGCACAAAGAGAAAATCGCAGGTGATGGAAATCCAAGCAACACAGAAAATGTTGGAGGAAGTCAGCAGGCCAGGTAGCACCTGTGGTAAATATACAGTGGACGTTTCGGGCCGAGTCCCTTCATCCCGGCTGACAGAGCCAGACGGTGAAGGAGGGGGGGCGGGGAGCAAGAAACACGAGGTGACAGGTGAATCCGGCGGAGGGGGGGGGGGTGTCTGGTAAATTAAAGACCTGAAACTTTGATTGGTGAAAGAGATACTGTGCTGGATAACAGGGAAGGGGAGAAGGCCATGGAAGAAAGAAAAGGGGGAGGAACACCAGGGGGAGGTGACGGACAGGTAACGGATAAGGTTAGAGATGGAAAAGAGAATGGGGCTTCGTGAAGGAGGGGGCATTACCGGACATTTGAGAAATCGATGTTCATGCCATCAGGTTGGAGGCTACCCAGACGGAATATAATGTGTTGCTCTTCCACCCTGGGTGTAGCCTCATCACGACAATACGGGAGACCATGGGCTAATGGGCTGTTTTGTCGGAATTGGAATGGGAAGTGGAATTAAAATGGGTGGCCACTGGGAGATCTGGCTTGTTCTGGTGGACGGAGTGTAAGGTGCTCGCTGAAGTGGACTCCTAATCTGTGTCAGGTCTCACCGATATACAGGAGGCCACACTGGACAAGCTGGACATGGTAGATGATCCTGAAAGACTCACAGCTGAGGTGTCCCCTTACTTGGAAGGATTTCTTGGGGCCCTGAATGGTGATGAGGGCGGATGTGTAGGGGCACTTGTTTCACTTGCAAGGATGAGTGCCAGGAGAGAGATCAGTGGGAGGGACGAACGCACATGGGATTCACATGGGATCCCTGCAGAAAGTAGAGGGGGGGGGAGGGAAAATGTGTTGCGTGGTGGGATCCCGTCGGAGATGGCGGAAGTTACCGAGAATTGTGTGCTGGAGGCGGAGGCTGTTGGGAGGGGGAGGTAGGTGACCACAAGACGAACCCTATCCTGGTGGAGGGCGCGAGGATGGGGTGAGGGCAGACGTGAGCAAAATGGGAGAGATTCTGTTGAGGGCAGCTTTGAAAAAAAAAACACAACACGATATCTCCTTTGCTCTTGAATGAATCTCCTGCGGACACGGAGGAATTGAGAGAAGGGGCTGGCATTTTTACAAGTAACGGGGTGGGAAGAGGTATAGTCTAGGTTGCTGTGGGAGTCTGTGTGGTTATAATAGGCATCAGTAGACAAGCTGTCTGCAGAGAGATCGAGAAAAGGGAGGGAGGTGTCGGATATGGGCCACGTAAACTTTTGGGCTGGGTGGAAGTTGCAAGCAAAGCTGATTAAGTGGACGAGTTCCACACGGGTGCAGAAAGAACCGGCAATGCTGCCGTTTATGTATGTAGTACAGGAAAAGTGAGGGAGCGATACCGGTGTTGGCTTGGAACATAGACTGTTCCACGTAACCGACAAACAGGCAGGCACAGCTGGGACCCATGACAGCGTCCGTGGCTACACCGTGTGTTTAAAGGAAGTGGGAGGCCAAGTTCGGCCGGAAGGAGGTGACTGGTGGTAGAGTGGAGCTGGCTGGGTTTGTTATCCAGATGGAAGCGGAGAGCTTTGAGACCTTCCTGGTGCGGGGGGTGTGGAGTTGCTGGACGTGTATAGGGTTTGGACATCCATAGTGAAAATAAGATGGTCTAGGACCGATGTGGGATGAAACCAATTAGACTCCAACTGAATGACCAAATTAAATCAAAACCACGACATTAGACCCGGCAAGTCGGTTAGTTCCAAAGATGTCGCTCGAGGCAACGCACACTTATGGACAAAGAGAAGCGGATCTTACACACTCATAGAACCATAGAATATTCCAGCACAGAAACAGGCCTTTTGGCCCTTCGTGGCTGTGCCGAACCATTTTTCTGCCTAGTCCCACTGACCTGCACCTGGGCCATATCCCTCCAAACCCCTCTCATCCATGTACCTGTCCAATTTTTTTCTTAAATGTCAAAGTGATCCCGCATTCACCACTTCATCTGGCAGCTCATTCCACACTCCGACCAGTCTCTGCGTGAAGAAGCTTCCCCCAATGATCCCTTTAAACATTTCCCCCTTCACCCTTAACCCATGACCTCTGTTTTTTTTTCTACACTGGCCTCAGTGGAAAAAGCCTGCTTGCATTCACTCTATCTATACCCATCATAATTTTATTCACCTCTGTCAAATCACCCCTCATTCTCCTACGCTCCAGGAATAGAGTCCTAACCTATTCAACCTTTCTCTGTAATTCAGTTTCTCAAGTCCCGGCAACATCCTTGTAAACTTTCTTTGCACTCTTTCAACCTTATTAACATCCTTCCTGTAATTAGGTGACCAAAACCGCACACAATACTCCAAATACGGTCCCACCAATGTCTTATACAACCTCACCATTACATTCCAACTCTCATACTCAATACTTTGATTTATAAAGGCCAATGTACCAAAAGCTGTCTTTACAGCTCTATCTACTTGTGACGCCACTTTTAGGGAATTATGTATCTGTACTCCCAGATCCCTCTGTTCGACTGCACTGCTCGGTGTCCTGACAGAAAGATATCATGCGCCCCGGGTATTCTCTGTTTTCCCTTCTTCTATCCGGCTGAAGGTAGAAGTTCATGGGTAGGTTCAACTCCGCTGTTCTGTCGGTTGAATGGTGTCCGAGTACAGTAAGATGGACCCTTGACCTCACAATCTACCCGTTATGATGGGGCACCTGATTATTTACCCGCACTGTGCTTTTTCTGTCGCAGTTACATTTTATTCTGCATTCTGTTATTGCTTAACATTGTTCTCTCTCTTTTCTTTTTACAATATTTTTATTCAGAAGAAAAAAACAAGATTTACAGAGTGCAACACATAGATACATCTCAACAAAACTTGTGTACATTCATATATTGTAATAAAATTGATCAAAATGTTATAGTATAAGACATAAAGGTATACCACTCTGTAATCAAAAATTTAAAGATAGGTTATACATCATAACATATTTTTTATATAAAACAAACAGTCAACCCCCTACCAACCCAACTACCAAAGAAAAAAGCTGATGGATGATAATGGATAATTAGGGAAAAAAACATATTCGCTTAAGAAGAGAAGATAAAAATATGCACAAAAGTCTTTGGACTGTTAAACTTTATAAATTGGAAAAGTAATTTAGGAAAGGTCCCCAGATATCATAAAAAAGATTGTTTCGAATTTAAGACTGAGCAGCGGATCTTTTCTAAATTTAAATAAGACATAATATCACGTAGCCATTGAAGATGTGTAGGAGGGGTAGACTCCATCCATTTAAGCAAGATTGTTCTTCTTGCTAAAAGAGAAGTAAAAACTAAAACCTTAGGTTAGGAGTATTTAAAGTTATATCTTCATTTGCAATAATTCCAAACAAGGCAGTAAGGGGATTTGGGTCAAATTGGACCCTATACTTCCCGCCAAAACTTTTCAATTTTAGGACAAAACCAAAACATATGAATTAAAGAGGCATCAGCAGAGTTGCATTTAATTCAAAGTGGAGAAACATTCGGATAAAAACTGTACAGCTTCTGTTTAGAAATGTAAGCTCTCTGAACCACTTTAAAGTGTAGAAGAGAATGACGAGTACAGAAGGACGATTTATTAACCCGTTGAAGAATTTTATTCCATCTATCATCAGAAATCTGACAATTTAGGTCATCCTCCCAAGAAATAAAGAGATGGGTGGATTAGCCCTACCCAATTTTAGGTTTTACTATTGGGCTGCCAATATAAGGAATATTACTTTCTGGTCCTACTATATTTATCGTAAAGATTGCCCATCGTGGGTCTCCTTAGAAGTTAATTCTGTAAAAAATTCCTCTATTGTCTTTCTTCTTGGATCATACTCTTCTTTTTCAGCAAATGAAATAACAGATAAACATAATTGTTAAGCAAACTTTAAGGATTTTGTCTCAATTTAGGAAATTTTTTGGTTTAGGTAATTTTTCATTATCATCTCCCATTCGCCTTAATTATTTTTTATCCCTTCCATGACTGACAAAGTCTTTGAGGATTGGGATGAACCAGGTATTAAGTGATTTTGGGACCTGTTTATCTCAGGATCTCTTGCTTCATTTGACCAATTGTCAACTGAATTTGCACTTCCAAAAACACATTTTTACAGATACCTTCAAATTAGAGATTTCTTACGTTCCCAATTAACTACTTTTCCTATAGGTCCTGATAAAAATTTACTGGACGATCTTTTAAATTTAAAACCTTTTGTTAATGGTTCTATTACCGGTATCTATAACTTGTTGATTGATTCTAGACAAGTCTTTTTAGATAAAATTAAAAAAAAGCTTGGGAGGAGAACATTGTTCTGTCTCAATACACTGTGGAATGATTTGATCTCTCGGAACAGCGTGAAAGCGAAGCTTTCTGTATCTCGGTACGCGACAACAAACATTTTAAATGCCACTGAATGTGGTGAGGCAGTAGCAGGGACACCGATCTCTGGACAGCGCAGCGTTTCCCAGCGGGCAATACAACGCACAGCAAAAGCTGCTGGACCACCAGCGTCCCTGGGTGGGCTCGAACCAGCAACCTTTCGGTTAACAGCCGAACGCGCTGACCGATTGCGCCACAGAGACAATCTCGAAAAGGCTTCTATAAATGGTCCATTGCAGCGTTGCAAGATGGTGACTAACAATTGATGCTGTGACCCGGCTTTTCACGGTCTACATGAATGGTTTGCACCAGAGGGTGACGGACTACATAAAACTGAAAACGCTGAAACCACATATGTTTTGAGAGGCAGGTGTTGAAGCAAATCAGCTTTTGTCTGAATGGTGACTTGGATCCTCTCCAATTCACTTACTGAAGCAACAGCAGATGTGTCTCGTTGGCTCCTCACACAACTCTGGAACATCTGGACACCAAAGATGCAAACATCTGGATGCCCTTTATTGACTACAGCTCAGCATTTAACACCATCATGCCCTCAGAACTAATCAGCACACTGCAAGACATGGGCTTCAATACCCACTTGTGCGATTGGTTCCTGGATTTCCTCAGTTGCAAACCGCAGTCAGTTCGGATTGGCAAAAACATCTCCTCCACAATCTCTGTCAGCACAGGAGCACCACAGGGTTGTGAGCTTAGCCCCCAGCTCCACTCGCTTTCAACCTATAACTGTGTGGCTAAGTACAGCTCCAACACCATATACAAGTTTACAAACATGCGGGATCTCCCAGTGGCCACACATTTTAATTCCACGTCCCATTCCCATTCTGATATGTCAATCTATGGCCTCCTCTACTGTCGAGATGAAGCCACATTCAGGTTGGAGGAACAACACCTTATATTCTGTCTGGGTAACCTCCAACCTGATGGCATGAAGACTGATTTCTCTAACTTCCGTTAATGCCCCTCCTCCCCTTCTTACCCCATCACCTATCTATTTATTTATTTATTGTTTGCTTATTCATTCATTCATCCATCCATCCATCCACTTATTTATTTATTTATTTATTTATTTATTTCGCCCTTTTTCCTTTTTTTTCTCTCTCTGTCCCTTTCACAATCACTCCTTGCCTGCTGTCCAGCTCCTTCTGGTGCTCCCCTACCCCTTTCTTTCCCTCAGCCTCCCGTCCCATGATCCTTTCCCTTCTCCAGCTGTGTATCCCTTTTGCCAATCAACTTTCCAGCTCTTAGCATCCCTCCCTCTCCGGTCTTCTCCTATCATTTTGGATCTCCAGCTCTCCCTCCCACTTTCAAATCTCCTACTATCTCTTCTTTCAGTCAGTCCTGACGAAGGGTCTCGGCCCGAAACGCGAAACGTCGACTGTACTTCTTCCTATAGATGTTGCCTGGCCTGCTGCGTTCCACCAGCATTTTGTCTGTGTTACCATATACAAATTTACTGATTACACTACTGTTGTGGGCTGTATCAAAGGGAGTTATCATACAGGAGGGAGATCGAAAATTTGGCTGATTGACATAATAACAACAACCACTTACTCAATGACAGTAAACCAAGGGACTGATTGTGGACTTTAGGAGAGGAAACTGGAGATACTGGTGCCAGTACTCAAAGGACGAACTGAGTTGGAGAGAGTCAGTAACTTTAAATTCCTGACCTGTCCTGGAAATAATACAATGAAAGCACAACAGCACCTGTACTTGCTCAGGACTCTGCGGAGGTTCGGCACGTCATTGAAAACCTTGGGAAGCTTCTATAAATGTGTGGTGGAAAGTGTGCTGACTGGCTGTAATACAGCCTGGTATAGGAACATAGTGGAACATATAGAACATATAGGAACATAGGCCTTTGAGTGGAAAATACCACGAAGGGTAGTGGATCCAGCCCAGGTATATCACAGTTAAAACATTCATTACCACTGAGCCCTTCCACATGAAATATTGCTGTAGGAAAGCAACATCCATCATCAAAGATCCTCACCACCCAGACAATGCACTTTTCTCACTGCTACCATCAGGCAGAAGGTACAGGTACCTCAGGACTCGCAGCACCAGGTTCAAGAACAGTTACTACCCCTCAACCATCAGGGGCTTGAACAAAAGTGGAGAGTTACATTCATTTCAGGATTGTGTTATATCATTAATATATTTATTATATTAATAAATATATATTTATTGCTCGATATTTATTGCTATTTATTTTTCTGCATTTGCACAGTTTGATAACAGTTTATAGTTCCTCATATTTACAGTTCACAGTTACTGTTCTATAGTTTTGCTAAGAATACCCGCAGAAAAAGAATCTCAGCGTTGTATCTGGTGACACGTCTGTATTGTGAGAATAAATTTTACTTTGTACTTTGGACTATATGGTGACATATGCGTATTGTGATAACAACTTACTTTGGATTAAATTTTTGGCTTTGCAATATTTTTCCGTAATTTTCTTTTTTCATGAAATGTTCAGTGATCTTGTCCCAATGTTTTTTACCCAGAATTATAAAAGATCATTGAAACAAAAATATACAAAATACAAACATTAAGTATTTATAAGACCGAAGAGTCAAATTACAATATGAATATTACTGTCTATAACACACTGAATTCCCGAGGGAGGGAGAGGGGTCACCATTCACCGAAATCCCCCACTATTCCCACTCTGTTCACAATTCTCACTAGTTTTTCAGCGGCTCCACTGATTGACAGCTTCCTCTGCCCCGCCCCCGGGCCGCTGTCAAAAGTCACGTGTCAACACGATATTGTTAGCCCGTGACGCGGGACGTCACAGAGGTTTCACCGACGTCGTTTCCAGGGGAACGGTCCTGAATGGCGGTCACGGGGCTGCGGTTAAGCGGAGTCGGTCTTGTTCAGTATTCGGTTCCACTGTGGGAACCGGCCTCTCCTCTTCCTGCCCACGGAACAGTGAGTGTCTGTCAGCGCCTCACCGCACCGGCTCTCTGCCTCAGGTACAATATTTCAACCATATTTGCACAGTTACATGGATAGGAAAGGTGGAGAGGGACACGGGCCTAATGCAGGCGGATGGGACGAGTTCAGGTCGACAGCTTGGTCAGCGTGGATGAGTTTTGCCGAAGGGACGGTTTCAGTTCTTTATAAATCACTGACTCTGTTTTGGGAGGTTAATTCCGGATGCCAGCTATTCTTTGTGTGAAATATTTACCCCTCAGATCCGTTTAAATGTGTCTTTTACAGCCCTGTACAATTCTAACAGACAATAGACAACAGGTGCAGAAGTAGACCATTCGGCCCTTCGAGCCTGCACCGCCATATTGAGATCATGGCTGATCATCTACTATCAATACCCGGTTCCTGCCTTGTCCCCATATCCCTTGATTCCCCTATCCATAAGATACCTATCTAGCTCCTTCTTGAAAGCATCCACAGAATTGGCCTCCACTGCCTTCCGAGGCAGTGCATTCCAGACTCCCACAACTCTCTAGGAGAAGAAGTTTTTCCTTAACTCTGTCCTAAATGACCTACCCCTTATTCTCAAACCATGCCCTCTGGTACTGGACTCTCCCAGCATCTGGAACATATTTCCTGCCTCTATCTTGTCCAATCCCTTAATAATCTTATATGTTCCAATCAGATCCCCTCTCAATCTCCTTAATTCCAACGTGTACAAGCCCAGTCTCTCTAACCTCTCTGCGTAAGACAGTCCGGACATCCCAGGAATTAACCTCGTGAATCTTCGCTGCACTTCCTCCACAGCCAGGATGTCCTTCCTTAACCCTGGAGACCAAATCTGTACACAATACTCTGGGTGTGGTCTCACCGGGGCTCTGTACAAATGCAAGAGGATTTCCTTGCTCTTGTACTCAATTCCCTTTGTAATAAAGGCCAACATTCCATTAGCCTTCTTCACTGCCTGCTGCACTTGCTCATTCACCTTCAGTGACTGATGAACAAGGACTCCTAGATCTCTTTGTATTTCTCCCTTACCCAACTCTACACCGTTCAGATAATAATCTGCCTTCCTGTTCTTACTCCCAAAGTGGATAACCTCACACTTATTCACATTAAACTTCATCTGCCAAGTATCTGCCCACTCACCCAGCCTATCCAAGTCACCCTGAATTCTCCTAACATCCTCATCACGTCACACTACCACCCAGCTTAGTATCATCAGCAAATTTGCTGATGTTATTCTCAATGCCTTCATTTCGGGCTGAGAACCTTCATCGGGATGAGAAAAAAAGGGACAAAAGCCAGAATAAGGTGGTGGTTCATCAGTCACTGAAGGTGAATGAGCAAGTGCAGCAGGCAGTGAAGAAGGCTAATGGAATGTTGGCCTTTATTACAAAGGGAATTGAGTACAAGAGCAAGGAAATCCTCTTGTATTTGTACATAGCCCTGGTGAGACCACACCTGGATTATTGTGTACAGATTTGGTCTCCAGGGTTAAGGAAGGACATTCTGGCTGTGGAGGAAGTGCAGCGTAGATTCACGAGGTTAATTCCTGGGATGTCCGGACTGTCTTACGCAGAGAGGTTAGAGAGACTGGGCTTGTACACGCTAGAATTAAGGAGATTGAGAGGTGATCTGATTGCAACATGTAAGATTATTAATGGATTGGACAAGATAGAGGCAGGAAATATGTTCCAGATGCTGGGAAAGTCCAGTACCAGAGGGCATGGTTTGAGAATAAGGGGTAGATCATTTAGGACAGAGTTAAGGAAAACCTTCTTCTCCCAGAGAATTGTGGGGGTCTGGAATGCACTGCCTCGGAAGGCAGTGGAGGCCAATTCTCTGGATGCTTTCAAGAAGGAGCTAGATAGGTATATTATGGGTAGGGGAATCAAGGGATATGGGGACAAGGCAGGAACCGGGTATTGATAGTAGATGATCAGCCATGATCTCAAAATGGCGGTGCAGGCTCGAAGGGCTGATTGGTCTACTTCTGCACCTATTGTCTATTGTCTGTTGAAATGTTGACTGTTTGCTGAGTTCCTGCAGTATTTTGTGCGTGTTTGCTTCAGTCTGTGTATTGATTAATCAAACTGGTACAGTGGAAGAGGAATTTGTGGAGTGGTCATAGACAGTTTCTTACAGCAGGATCTTACCCAGGAACAGGCCATTTCAGATGTAATCTGAGTAATGAGGTGCAATTACAGAGAGATCTTGTGGTGAAGGATCCCTGAAGCAGTGATCACAATGAGGGAGAAGTCCAGACCGCAGATTGAGGGTGAATTCAGGGTCCAGGTTTCAGGTCAGGGTTTTCCTTCCACTAGATGAGCTGCCAAGCATGGTTGATGAGCCCATCTGCCCATAGCTGTTGGTTGTATGACATTAGTAAACCAATTTGCACATTCCTCTGTCACTAGAAACAGTTCCGTCGGGCTTAGTAGCTAAGCCATATGTTAAAGTCAGGAGCTGGATTTGGCTGACAGAGGCAATTTGAGGCACACACCATTGGCAGCATTTAATGGGAAGTGGGAGCTTGTCCCATTACCACCCCATCACCGGTTAAGACAGCTGTAAGGCACCGATATGTTGGTATGTGAATGGGAAACTCAGTTGGAATGGGTTGCCACCAGCAGATTGTGGTTGTTGCAGCTCTTAGAGCAAAGTTACTCGATGCAGCAGTACTCCAATCTGCTTCTGATTAAATCTCTCATGACAATCACATTTCCATTCTTATCCTCTCTTCGATATTTCCCCTTTTGTGTTTTCTCCCATCGGGAGGAACACCTGACAATCTTGAGACCACTCCACCCTGTGTCTTCTTTCCCTCCCCTTTCACCAGCACTGTCCCTACATGTAAAGTGCCTATGAAAAGTATTTATGCCCCTTGGAAGTTTTCATGTTTTATTGTTTTACGATATTGAATCACAGTGGATTAAATTTGGCTTTTTTTAACTGATCAACAGAAAAAGACTCTTGTGTCAAAGTGAAAACAGATCTCTACAAAATACTCTAAATTAATTACAGACAGAAGTCACTAAATAATTGTCTGTATAAGTATTCACCTCCTTTAATATAACACACCAAATCATCACTGGTGCAGCCAATTGGTTTTAGGAGTTACATTATCAGTTAAATGGAGATCACCATGTGCAGTCAAGGTGTTTCAATTGATTGTAGTAAAAATACACCACTGTTGGTAGTCAGTGTCCTGGCAAAGACTACACCATGAAGACAAAAGAACACTCCAAGAAGCTCTGCAAAACGCTTATTGAAAAGCACAAGTCAGGAGACTGATACAAGAAAATTTCCAAGTCACTGAATACCCTTGGATTCCAGTTTAGTCATAGAAATATAGAAAACCTACAGCACCATACAGGCCCTTCGGCCCACAAAGTTGTGCCGAACATGTCCCTATCTTAGAAATTACCAGACTCACCTATAACCCTCTATTTTTCGAAGCTCCATGGACCTATCGAAAAGCCTCTTAAAAGACACTATCGTATCCGCTTCTACCACCGTTGCTGGCAGCCCATTCCATGCACTCACCACTGTCTGAGTAAAAAACTTACCCCTGACATCTCCTCTGTACCTACTCCCCAGTACCTTAAACCTGTGTCCACTTGTGGCAGCCATTTCAGTCCTGGGAAAAAGCCTCTGACTATCCACACGATCAATGCCTCTCATCACCTTGTACACCTCTATCAGTTCACATCTCATCCTCCTTTGCTCCAAAGAGAATAGGCTGAGTTCATTCAACCTATTCTCATAAGGCATGCTCCCCAATCCAGGCAAATCTCCTCTGCACCCTTTCTATGGCTTCCACATCCTTCCTGTAGAGAGGTGACCAAAACTGAGCACAGTACTCCAAGTGGGTTCTGACCAGGGTTCTGTATAGCTGCAACATTACCTCTCGGCTCCTAAATTCAATTCCACGATTGATGAAGGCCAATACACCGTATGCCTTTTTAACCACTGAGTCAACCTGCGCAGCTGTTTTGAGCATCTACGGACTCGGACCCTAAGATCACTCTGATCCTTCACACTGCAAAGAGTCTTACCATTAATACTTATTTCTGCCATCATATTTGTCCTATCAGAATGAACCACTTCAGACTTAACTGGGTTGAACTCCATCTGCCACTTCTCAGCCCAGTTTTGCATCTTATCAATATCCCGCTGTAACTTCTGACAGCCGTCCACACTATCCACTACTCCTCCAACCTTTGTGTCATCAGCAAACTTACTAACCCATCCTTCCACTTCCTCATCCAGGTCATTTATAAAGATCACGAAGGGTCCCAGAACTGGTGACCGACCTCCATGCAGAATATGACCCGTCTACAACCATTCTTTGCCTTCTGTGGGCAGGCCAGTTCTGGATCCACAAAGCAATGTCCCCTTGGATCCCATGCTTCCTTACTTTCTCAGTAAGCCTTGCATGGCGTACCTTATCAAATGCCTTGCTGAAATCCATATACACTATATCTACTGCTCTTCCTTCATGAATGTGTTTAGTTACATCCTCAAAAAATCCAATCAGGCTTGTAAGGCACATCCTGCCCTTGACAAAGCCACGCTAACTACTCCTAATCATATTATAGCTCTCCAAATGTTCATAAATCCTGCCTCTCAGGATCTTCTCCATGATCTTACCAACCACTGAGGTAAGACTCACTGGTCTGTAATTTCCTGGGCTATCTCTGCTCCCTTTCTTGAATAAAGGAACAACATCCACAACCCTCCAATGCTTCAGAACCTCTCCCGTCCCCATTGATGATGCAAAGAGCATCAAGTCAGAGTCCAGACTTCAATCTGTAGCTGGATTTGAAAAGAGCTTTTCACTCACAAACTGTATGCATTCTGACAGATCTTGAGTAGTTTTGTAAGGAAGAATGGGGAAAAATTGCAGTGTCCAGATGTGCAAAGCTGATAGAGACCTATCCACACAGACTCAAGGTTGTAATTGCTGCCAATGGTGCATCAACTAAATACTGACTTGAAGGAGCTGAACACGCCTACCTGGACATGGTCCATTCCCTGTACGTTTGTGTGCCTGTCTTAATACACGACTCCCTTACTCAACACCCTGACTAGTCGGGACCAGCGTTCTGTACACCTTATCCCATTGTGCAGCCACGTTCAGTGAACTATGTGCCTGGATCCCAAGATCACTCTTTACACCAATGCTGGGAAGGAGTCAATCATTAACATTATACTTTCTTCTTTCATTTGACCTCCCAAAGTGCAAAACCGCATTCCCTCCCAGATTAAATTGCTTCTGCAACTTCTCTGCATATCTGTTTGTGATCTATATCCCACTGAGTGCATTGATCAATGTTTACACTGTCCACAATTCCACCAATCTTGCTGTCACATGTAAACTTGTAAACCACCCATCAACATTTTCATCCAAACATTGATATATATCACAAACAACATAATTCCCAGCATCAATCCTCGTGGATCACCACTGTTCATGGACTTCCAGCACTATTTAGCTTTCTATGAGGAATCCATTTCTGAATTGAAATAGCAATTTATATTGAATCCCACGGGTCTTTTTCAAATGCCTTACTAGGGTCTATAGAGATCATGTCCACAGTCTTGCCGTCATCAAGCACCAAGATGTTGGTGCTGATTCTTTTTACGTTATATGTCAATGATTTGAATGATGGAGTTGATGGATTTGTTGCAGAATATGCAGATGATATGAAGAGACAGGTGGATGCACAGGTATTTTTGAGGAAATAGGGAAAGACAGACAGATGAAGAGAATGGGCAAATAAGTGGCAGATGGAATACAGAATTGGGAAGTGTATGGTCATGCACTTCGGTTGAAGAGATATTAGGGTTGACTATTTTCTAATTGGAGAAAAGATACAGAAAAAAGGCCCACCTTTAGCAGCGGGCAGTGTTGGTGCGGGCAGCGGAGTGGGAGTAAGGAGTGCTGGAGGTCGACAGACGACTGGAGATCGGGGGATCGGAGGATCAGCCGTTGTAGGTAGGCCGAGACTGTCGGACCTACCTGGACAGTACCTGAGGAGGAAGGTAAAACTGCTCAGGCGAGAGTGATGTCAGCGGCGAGTGCAGGGTTTAAAAAAAGGACCACTTTTAGCAGCGGGCAGCAGAGTGCGTGGGAGCAGAGTGCTGGGCTTTGGCTCAGCGGGCTTCGGCGCAAGGGGACTTTGGTGAGAGGAAATCAGTGAGCCTGAGTACGTGCTTGCTGAGGTTAAAAAGGTAAGGTCAGTAGGTACTTTTTTCATTTATTCTTACCGTAGATTCCGGATTTTAAGCCGCTACTTTTTTCCCACATTTTGAACAGCTTTGAACTTTGCGGCCTATAATCCGGAGCGGCTAATGCATGATTTTTTTTCATGCCGCCTTGTAAACATTTTGCCTCATAACAGTAGACCAATAAAATTGATGAGTAGTTCACAGAGGTCCAATGAAATTGTACGATAAATCAAGCGCACTTTCACAATTAAATTATTGTAAATCAGTCATTTGTACTCACCCTCATCAACATGGAAAACACTCGAAGCATTGTGCTGCCTTATGGCAGTTACTTAGTTTATAATATTTTCGCTTAGTAATTCATTTTCTAGTTAAAGTTAGAAGAGTTTTAACTATATTTGTTTTCTGTACTACATCGCGGGATGCTATGACGTCACACCCGGTTTCGCGGTGTCTTGTGGGAAAATGCCGGTTTGCGATAAACGGAAAGGAGGGGGGGGAGCGCATTACGCGAGCGGCTTTGGATCTGAGCGAACGCTGCTTTTAAATGCCGTTTGCGATAAACGGAAAGGAGGGGGGGAGCGCATTACGCGAGCGGCTTTGGATCTGAGCGAACGCTGCTTTTAAGTTAAAGGTGATCAATAACTTTTCCTGGTAGGCTGTAGTATATATATTTTTTACCAGTCGTTAGGAGATATTGGAATGTTGTTCAGTAAAGAAGTATACGCAACGTATTTAAAAGTAGCCGCGTTACGGGCACGGTTCGAAAAAAAGCATTTGCAATATGTATTTGTTTTTGTTACCATATGGATTTAATTAAAAGTTAAAAAATCCTCACGTGTAATATCTTTCTGTGTAAATATCTCATATTACAACGTGGGACACCTGCGGCCGAAAATCCGGTGCGGCCTAAAATCCGGTGCGGCCTGTACAAGTAAAAAATTGATTTTATTTCTAAAATTAGAGCCAGCGGCTTTTAATCAGGTGCGCTCTGTAGTCCGGAATCTACGGTACTTATCTGGGATCAGGTAATGGCGGAGACAGTTAGAGCAGTGGTGTGCTCCGTATGCAGTATGTGGGAGGTCAGGGTCAACACAGTTGTCCCTGATGACCACACCTGCAAAAGGTGCATCCAGCTGCAGCTCCTATCAGACCGAGTTAGGGAATTGGAGCAGGAGCTGGATGAACTACGGATCATTCGGGAGGCAGAGGCAGAGATAGATAAGAGTTATCGGGAGGTAGTCACACCGAAAAGACAGGAGCTAGGCAAATGGGTGACAGTCAAGAGAGGCTGGGGGAGCAAACAGAGAGAGCAGAGCACCCCTGTGGCCGTTCCCATCAACAATAAGTATACTGTTTTGGATACTGTTGGTGGGGATGACCTACCAGGAACAAGTTGCAGTGGTCCTGTCTCTGGCACTGAGGTTGGACCCTCGACTAGGAAGGGGAGGAGGGAAGAGAAGAGAGCGATAGTGATAGGGGATTCTATAGTCAAGGGGGTGGATAGGAGATTTTGTGGGGAAGATCGGGAGTCTCGGATGGTATGTTGCCTCCCTGGTGCTGGGGTCCGGGACATCTCAGATTGGGTGCAGGTTATTCTTCAGAGGGAGGGCTAGAACCCAGATGTTGTTGTCCATGTAGGGACCAACGACGTGGGTAGGATTAGTGAGGGGGTCCTGCGTAGGGAGTTCAGGGAGTTAGGTGCGAAGCTGAAGGGCAGGACCTCCAGGGTAACAATCTCAGGATTGCTACCTGTGCCACGTGTGAGTGAGGCAAGAAACAGAAGGATTATACAGATTAATACGTGGCTGAGAGGATGGTGCAGGAGGGAGGGCTTCAGGTTTTTAGATAATCGGGCTTTGTTCCAGGGAAGGTGGGATCTGTTCTGACGGGACGGTTTACACCTGGATTGGAGCGGTACAAACATTCTTGCAGGAAAGTTTGCTAGTGCTTCTCGGGAGGGGGTTTAAACTAAATTTGCAGGGGGCAGGGATCCAGAATGCGAGAGAGGATAGCGAGATGAAAAATAAAGGGCAGGTGGGGGCTACATGGTTCCAGAATATTAAGTGTGTAGTAGAGAAAGGTGATAAGGAGGACACATGTACAGGGAGATGGTCTGATGGAACATGGAGTTAAATGTGCAGAAAGAATAAGTAAATTTAGGAAGGACAACAAAATTCAAGGGGCGTATAGCCCGATGGGAGTTCAGGGAGCTGGGTTAAGCACAATAGGCAGCAATTTAAACAGAGAGAGGAGAAATGGGCTAAAAATTCTATATCTGAATGCACGGTGTCAGAAATAAGGCGGATGAGCTTGAAGCTCAGGTGCGAATGGGTAACTATGATGTTGTTGGGATAACGGAGACATGGCTGCAGGGAGATCACACCTGGGAAATGAATGTACAAGGGTATACGTGCTATCGTAGGGACAGAAATGTGGGCAGAGGGGGTAGGGTGGCCCTGTTGGTGAGGAATGAGATTCAGTCCTTTGCAAGGGGGGACATAGGATCAGGAGAAGTAGAGTCTGTGTGGATAGAACTGAGGAACAGTAAGGGCAAAAAGACCCAAATGGGTGTTGTCTACAGGCCACCAAACAGCAGCATGGATATTGGGTGCAAGTTGAATAGGGAGTTAACAATAGCATGTGGCAAAGGTAATGTCGCAGTAGTTAAGGGGGATTTCAACATGCAGGTGAATTGGGAGAATCAGGTTGGTGCTGGACCCCAGGATAGGGAGTTTGTAGAGTGCCTACGGGATGCATTCTTGGAACAGCTTGTACGAGAGCCGACTAGGGACAAGGCTATTCTGGATTTAGTTTTGTGTAATGAACAGGATTTGATAAGCGATCTTGAAGTAAAGGAGCCATTAGGAGGTAGTGACCATAATATGATAAGTTTTTATCTGCAATTTGAGAAGGATAAGGGCAGATCGGAGGTGTCAGTGTTGCAGTTGAACAGGGGAGACTATGGAGCCATGAGGGAGGAGCTGGCCAAAGTTAACTGGACGGATATCCTAGCAGAAAAGTCAGTGGAACAGCAATGGCAGGTATTCTTGGGAATAATGCACAAGGTGCAAAATCAGTTCATCCCCCGGAGAAGGAAGGATTCAAAAGGGGGAAAGGGGCCACAGTGGTTGACAAAGGAAGTCAGAGATTGCATAGCATTAAAAAAAAACAGAACTTAACTGAAAAGGCAATACTGGGAGAAAAAATGAGGTATGAACGCAAGCTCGCCAGGAATATAAAGGAGGATAGCAAAAGCTTTTTTAGTTATATGAAGAGAAAGAAGATAGTTAAGAACAATGTTGGGCCCTTGAAGAATGAACTGGGTGAAATTGTTATGGGAAACAGAGAAATGGCAGAAGAAATTAATAAGTACTTTAGATCTGTCTTCACTAGGGAAGACACAAGCAATCTCCCAGATGTATGGATGGGCCAAGGACATAGGGTAACAGAGGAAATGAAACAGATTGACATTAGGAAGGAAACGGTGATGAGTAGACTGATGGGACTGAAGGCTGACAAATCCCCAGGTCCAGATGGTCTGCATCCTAGGGTACTAAAGGAGGTGGCCCTGGAAATTGCGGATGCATTGGTAATCATTTTCCAATGTTCTTTAGATTCAGGATCAGTTCCTGAGGATTGGAGAATGGCTAATGTTATCCCACTTTTTAAGAAAGGAGGGAGGGAGAAAACAGAGAACAATCATCCTGTCAGCCTAACATCAGTCGTGGGGAAGATGCTAGAGTCCATTATTAAAGATGAAATAGTGGCATATCTGGATAGCAGTGATAGGATTGGGCCGAGCCAGCATGGATTTACCAAGGGCAAATCATGCTTGACTAATCTATTGGAGTTTTTCGAGGATGTAACCAGGAAGTTAGACAAGGGAGATCCAGTGGATGTAGTGTACCTCGATTTTCAGAAGGCACTTGATAAGGTCCCACATAGGAGATTGGTGGTAAAATCAGAGCTCATGGCATTGGGGGGGAAGATATTGACATGGATAGAAAACTGGTTGGCAGATAGAAAGCAAAGGGTAGCGGTGAATGGGTGTTTCTCGGAATGGCAGGTGGTGAATAGTGGGGTGTCACAGTGCTCGGTATTGGGACCACAGCTGTTTACGATTTACATAAATGATTTAGATGAAGGCATTGAGAATAACATCAAGTTTGCTGATGATACTAAGCTGGGTGGCAGTGTGACATGTGATGAGGATGTTAGGAGAATTCAGGGTGACTTGGATAGGCTGAGTGAGTGGGCGGATACTTGGCAGATGACATTTAATGTGAATAAGTGTGAGGTTATCCACTTTGGGGTTAAGAACAGGAAGGCAGATTATTATCTGAACAGTGTAGAGTTAAGTAAGGGAGAAATACAAAGAGATCTAGGAGTACTTGTTCATCAGTCACTGAAGGTGAATGAGCAAGTGCAGCAGGCAGTGAAGAAGACTAATGGAATGTTGGCCTTTATTTCAAAGGGAATTGAGTACAAGAGCAAGGAAATTCTTTTGCATTTGTACAGGGCCCTGGTGAGACCACACCTGGAGTATTGTGTATAGTTTTGGTCTCCAGCGTTAAGGAAGGACGTCCTGGCTATAGAGGAAGTACAGCGTAGATTCACAAGGTTAATTCCTGGGATATCCGGACTGTCTTTTGCAGAGATATTCGAGAGACTGTGCTTGTACACGTTGGAATTAATGAGATTGAGAGGGGATCTGATTGCAACATATAAGATTATTAAGGGATTGGACAAGCTAGAGGCAGGAAATATGTTCCAGATGCTGGGAGAGTCCAGTACCAGAGGGCATGGGTTGAGAATAAGGGGTAGGTCCTTTAGGACAGAGTTAAGGAAAAACTTCTTCTCCCAGAGAGTTGTGGGGGTCTGGAATGCACTGCCTCAGAAGGCAGTGGAGGCCAATTCTCTGGATACTTTCAAGAAGGAGCTAGATAGGTATCTTATGGATAGGGGAATCAAGGGATATGGGGACAAGGCAGGAACCGGGTATTGATAGTAGATGATCAGCCATGATCTCAGAATGGCGGTGCAGGCTCGAAGGGCCGAATGGTCTACTTCTGCACCTATTGTCTAAAATGAGGTGCAAAGGGATTTGGGATTCATTGTGCTGGTTCTCAAGATTAATTTGCAGGTGGAGTCTGTGGTGAGGAAGGCAAATATGTTAGCATTCATTTCAAGAGGACTAGAATATAAGAGCAAGGATGCAATGTTGAGACTTTATAAAGTACTGGGGTCTCACTTGGAGTATTGGGAGCAATTTTGGGCCCTTTATCTTTGGAAGGATGAGCTGAAACTGGATGGGTTTCAAACGAGATTCTCAAAAATGATTCCAAGATTAAACAGCTTGTCATATGAAGAGTGTTT
The DNA here is from genome assembly GCF_048418815.1 of Hemitrygon akajei. Lineage (NCBI taxonomy): Eukaryota > Metazoa > Chordata > Chondrichthyes > Myliobatiformes > Dasyatidae > Hemitrygon > Hemitrygon akajei. The sequence continues at coordinate 21,173,165 of NC_133151.1, forward strand.
AATGGCTCTGGGCCCTTATTCCCTGGAAGTTAGAACAATGAGGGATGACGAATTGAAACCTATCGAATGGTGAAAGACCTTGATAAAGTTGATGTGGAGAGGATGCGAGTGTCTAAGACCAGAGAACACAGCCTCAGAAGAGAGGGACATCCTTTTAGAATGAAGATGAGGAAGAATTTCTTCAGAGAGTGGTGAATCTGTGGAATTCATTGCCACAGGTGGCAGCTGTGGAGGCCAAGTCTTCAGGTATTAAAGGTGGAGGTTGATTGGTTTTTGATTGGTCAGTGCATGAAGAGATACAGGGAGAAGTTCAGGAGATTGGGGCTGAGAGGAAAGATGTATCAGCCAAGATGAAAAGACAGAGCAGACTCGATGGGCCAAATGGCTTAATTCTACTCCTGTATCTTATAACCTGTATCACCACCACCAAACCCTCGATCAATGTTGTCAAGCGTGATCTGCCCACAAAAAACCATGCTGATTGTCCCTAAGCCTTTTCAAATGTGGATAAATCCTGTACCTCAATATCAAACTCGGATCTGCTGGTCTTTAAACAAATCCCACATGTCAGGCCTGGACTTGTCTAACAGTGGCTTCTCCCAATCAATGCCCCTTGGCTTCTGTCTTACTGCATTCTAACTTGCCCTTCATTTAGTACTAGATTTAGTACCTTCGTACAAGATCTAATTTTATTCTTACTCATAAGTAAGAGAAATATAAGATCCTAAAATATTCACTGACTCTCAGCTGTCAGCTGGCCTGGTTCATTTCTGAAAAAACTAATTCCCGTCTGTTCTGAACTCTGATTGGGCTCTACATAATGTTTCAAACACTCCTCAGATTCGCTGAACCAGTCTGGAATATCTTAGCAATAAGCAAGTTGCAGTCAATTCTATGGAAGATAAAGTCCCCCACTTGTTACTGGGGAGGGGCAATTCAATAATCCCGTCAGTGTAACTGAAGTTTGCCTTTGTAAATGAACCCTCCAGTTTGCTGTGACATTCCCAGTTGTGTAATCTTTGCACTTTTTAACCCCCCACTGACATGTAAAACAATCAAACCCAGGAATGTTGAGCTGCCAGCCCTGTCCATCTGACACATACTCCTAATGTTTAAATAAACTCATTTCAGCCCATCAGTTCCACCATTGGCCTGACATTGGCTCTCGTTCTTTGCAGACTGTCTTGTCATACATACATTCTCCCACTTGCTACTCCAGTGCAAATTCCGCCAAGTGACACTAACAAACCTCCTGGTTAGGATAAACCGTTGGAAATTGGCGGGTGTGGTAAAGTGAAGGCGGAGCTGGACGATGAGAGGCCGCTCTCGGCTCTGTCCGTCACTCTGACTCTGTCTCCTCCCCTCCCCGCCTCTGTCTCTCTGCGCGTTTCTCGGGCAGGTCGGGGCGCTGTGTATAAAAGGAGACAGCAGCAGTCGGTTTGTCACTGAGCAGCGACCCGAGTGAAGTAGCATCATGTCCGGCAGAGGGAAAGGAGGCAAAGGACTGGGCAAAGGCGGAGCCAAGCGGCACCGTAAAGTGCTCCGTGATAACATCCAGGGCATCACCAAACCGGCCATCCGCCGTCTGGCTCGCCGTGGCGGCGTCAAGCGGATCTCGGGTCTGATCTACGAGGAGACCCGCGGGGTGCTGAAGGTTTTCCTGGAGAATGTGATCCGGGATGCGGTCACCTACACTGAACACGCCAAGCGCAAGACGTTCACTGCCATGGATGTGGTGTACGCTCTGAAACGCCAGGGCCGCACTCTCTATGGCTTCGGCGGCTGAAAAACTCCCACTTCCTCCCGACAACACAAAGGCTCTTCTAAGATCCACCCACCGCCTCACAGAGGGAGCCGTGTCCACAACCTGTCAATTATTTTTATCGATATATTTTGCTGAGTTACTTTTGAAGCAGATTAATCCTTTATGCTTGAAATATGTTTGCGATTCTGCCTTTTCTGTCGGTGATTACGGCAGAAGCTCTGAATGCATTAAGATCGATCATCATCCCCTCGTCCGTCTCGGACAGAAATCAGTTCCCTCATTCAGAGAAACGATTCTGTAATCATCCATTTAAATCTTCACTGAGGTAATTATATATTAAATGAAACTAAAATTGTAGAATCCGTGATGCAATTAATGGTAAATAATATAAAAAAGTAATCAAGCACCGTTGCTGGGTGCTCTGAAATTGGCGGGCGATTTGAAATTAATCCTGCGCCAATCACACTGTATTCTGATTGCATGAAGTCCGACAGCCAGTAACTTAGTAGAAATCCTTCACTGTGTACGTGGTGTGTGAGGGAGTTTTGTTTCCCCTCTCTGGAGCTCTGTGTTTCGGAGATAAACCGTTGGAAATTGCCGGGTGTAGTAAAGTGAAGACGGAGCTGGAAGATGAGAGGCCGGTTTCGGCCCTGTCTGTCACTCTGACTCTTTCCCCTCACCTCCCCGCCTCTGTCTCTCTGCGCGTTTCTCGGGCAGGAGTAGTGGCAGAGGATTGGAGGATGGGTTATGTTATCCAGTCACGTAGGAAAGGATCGAAGGAAAACCAAACACAAGACATTGTTCAGATTCTGGAGGGTCTTGGCCTGAATCATCGACTCATTACTCTTTCCCATAGATGCTGCCTGGCCTGCTGACTTCCTCCAGCATTTTGTGTCTGTTGATCAGTGAGGTGACAAGCATTCAGGATGGAAATGAGATGCTGTTTCTTTAATCAGAGAACAAAGAACATCTGTATTCCTTATATAAGTAATCTGGAGCCTCAGGTGCTGGGTTGTGTCAAAGCTGAGGGAGAATTTTAGTCACTAAGTAAGTCCATAAGACGATAAGATTTAGGAGCAGAATTCAGCCATTTGACCCATCGAGCCTGCACTGCCATTTCATCATCACTGATCAACTTTTCCTCTTAGCACCAATCTCTGCCGATACCCAGTGATTTGGTCTCCACAGTTGCCTGTGGCAAAAAATTCCACCGATTCACCACTCTCTGGCTGAAGAAACTCCTCCTCATCTCCACTCTAACAGGATGCCCTTCTATTTTGAAGCTGCGTGGTCTGGTTTTAGACACTCCCACCACAGGGAATGTCCTCTCCACATCCACTCAGTCAAGCCCTTTCACTATTGGATAGGTTTCAATTCAGTAACCTTCTTTCCTCGAAATTCCAGTGAATAGAGGCCCAGAGCCGTGAAACGCTCTTCATTAGACAAGCCATTTAATCCGGGGTAAAATTCCCCATTTATGATGTCATGTCAGCACAAAAACTTCTGGATTTGAGATTTTTGCGTTTTGGAATCATGGATTCCAACATTAATCACTAGTTTGTACTGCAGTAAACACTGTTATGAGATTTTTGTGTTTTGGAATCATGGATTCCAACATTAATCACTAGTTTGTACTGCAGTAAACACTGTTAATTTTACCCATGCAATCCCAGGCATCACCAGGCATAAATAAAGACTGGTGTAAATTTAATGTAGGGAAGTTGAACCTTACTTGGAGCTAAAGCCTGATTACTAGGCCTCAGAACATTCTACTCCCCAGATGGTCAAATTAATGCCAAGTAACAAGGTAGGAAATCATGCAACATGCAGAATTACATGCCTCTTGTTATCTTGCTTCCTGGGATAAACACAAACCGGGCCTGATCTACCCTGGCTGGGTCGCCTGGGCAAAATGGTCTCATGATTAAAGACCCGAAACACCCAATGACCCTAAGTTGTATTATTGATGATGTGTCCCTTTGCACACCCGGTTCCCTAAGCCAAGTGGTGCTGAACCACGATAATGAAAGGCATCAGCCACTGTGTGGCTCCACTACACTACCCCATCCACCGTAGCCCCACATATCTCACCATACTAAACTCTACAGCCTTATCTCTCCCAGCATATATACATCCACCAGGCCTACCTTCAAACCTAATCCAGAGGTCCAAGGGGGCACACAACCCCACAAACCCGATGACTAGTGTAAGGAGGAGGAAGATCCAATAAAGGCAAGTGTTGGGCCTGGTGAATGAAGGCATGGGCCGGATCAAAGTGGCAGCGTTGCGTGCCACTGAATCTAGAGAAACGAGATGAAGAAGCACAAGAGGGGTGATTCTCCCACTGCCCGCATAATCTCTTTGTTATTTTGATTTTGTTCTGATAGTCCTCTGTCTATTTGAATATGTTGGTATAATTCATATTTAATTCCAGTGTTTCTGGTCAATGTTGTGTCTGATGCAATGTGTCTGTGATGCTGCTACAAATACGTTGTTCCTCTCACCTGTGCATAAATAAACTCGATTTGAACTTTACATTGAAATGTCCAAATCTCTCCTTCGCTCTCCTGCCTGTATCATGAACTAAACGGCTTAGTGTTTAATTTTACAATATTTCATCTGGTTTTATTTTCATTCTGCTTTTGAAATTTGCGTTTCCCTTTTCAGTTTCAGCCCGCACCCCCGCCTGTCTCTGCCCTTCTGTACTTCCTCCCGCATTAAACGACAGCGGTAACCGCCACACATTGGCGCCGCTTCCCATCCCCCAGCGTTCTGATTGGTGATTAATTTCTCCAAACAGCCAATGGGAATGCCATCCTCATTAACATACCACTTTGAGCGCTGCCTATTTAATCCGCGCTCCGGACAGCTTCTGCTTATTATTGTGTTTGAAACCGACGAGAAATGCCTGATCCACCGAAACCCGCTCCCAAGAAGGGCGCCAAGAAAGCTCTGGCCAAACCGGCGAGCAAGTCTGGCAAGAAGCGCAAGAGGTCGAGGAAGGAGAGTTACGCCATCTACATCTACAAAGTGATGAAGCAGGTTCACCCCGACACCGGCATCTCCTCCAAGGCCATGAGCATCATGAATTCATTCGTGAACGATATTTTCGAGCGCATCGCGGGTGAGGCTTCCCGCCTGGCCCATTACAACAAGCGGTCCACCATCAGCTCCCGGGAGATCCAGACCGCCGTGCGCCTGCTGCTGCCTGGGGAGCTGGCCAAGCACGCCGTGTCCGAAGGGACAAAGGCGGTGACCAAGTACACCAGCTCCAAGTGAAGACAAGTTTGCTGACAAAACAAACCCGAAAATCAAAGGCTCTTTTAAGAGCCACTCACGGTTTCATTAAAAGAGTTACTAAATATTGAGACATGGATTTGAGGTAAAGTTGGACATTTCTTGTTGAGCTCATTCAGAATCTTACCTCCGTCAATCAGAACTTGCTGTCCGCTGCTCAGTATAATCCCGATTTTTTGTTACATTTCTGTGTACAGGCACGGAATCGTTAAGCACCCGTTCCCCATCATTTCCCTCTCTGTCATCAGATTTCTCTGACGTGACACTAATTATTGTTTCTGGTATAATTACTGTGGGGAATGCGGTTCATTAAGCTTTGTCACATTTTGGTTACTTCTCTTAACCCCATTCCAACGCGAGAGCTGAACACTCACGGTTCGTTCAGAGTATTGTTTAAAGCTCCACTTTCTGAAGGGCGACCCGTTGGTAAACTGACAGTTTACACAATGACCGATCGCGAACAGAAGCTGAGAATCTGTTTTATTCCAATCGTTCATCAATTGAATGAAATCGGTGAACTAAATTCCCAGACACCATCGCAATATTAACTACACTTGGTTTAAATGTGTTGGACTTCATTAACGGGGGTAAAGGGTCGACAAACAAACCTGTTGTAGTTTAATTTCAGCAACAAAGGCTCTTTGGCGGTCTTTTACTAATTTCAGTTTATTTCGGCAGTTGGACGGTTATTTTCCGCGCTTCTACCGTTTCTGTCTCTTGATTGGTGAAAAAGCAGCTCTCTGATTGGAGTATTTTCTGTCCAATCAGATAAGGCACTGTGTCACCAATCATAAACGCCCCGCTACATTACTGCAGGCGGTACAAGAAGGGCTACTGCGCGCTTTTCCAGAAGCCTGATTTCTAATGATCAAGACTTCAAGTTGATTTCTGATTTATCAAATTTATCTGAAGTTGTATGTATTCAGGAAACCTGTTGTTAACACAATTAATTTCTTCCTTCCAGAATTATATCGTTATTTGGCGTGATTTATTTATAAGTCTGGGTTTAGATTTATATCGGGGTCAAGAGGCCACTTTCAGTAGGTGGAACTTTGGTAAAGCAAATCGGGAGAAGTTTTAATGTTTTATGTGATGAACAGAACGTCTGTCTGGACTGAATGGTGAGGATGATGTGGATTTATTCAAAGAAAGGTCACATTAATCATCAAACGATGGTGGAAGAAATTCATATTAAGAAGTGCATTAATAGGAGAAAGGCTGTACCATGGTGTATGGAGGAGTGTGCTGAGGCAATTATTGAGAGAAATGTGGCATTTTGGAAAGTTATGAAGTATCACTCTCCGCGTGATCTTATTAAGAGTAACAGATCACAGGCCGTGGTGAGGAAGGTAATGAAGCTTGTGAAAAAGATTTACTAGAGGTCATATTGTGAGAGTATTGGAAGGACTATTAAACTTGGAGATATTTGGGGAATGATTAAGAAAATGGGGGTGTGGGATTCATAGGGTACTCAGTATTGATGGAAGAAGGTAATATAATTGTTACTGAAAGAGAGAAGGCTGAGTACTGGCTCGGTCATTTGCTGCAATTCATTATCAAAATAATGAAGAGACTCAACAATGTAGAGATAAAGCTTTAAGAGAATAACTCAATGTGTTGGAATCCAGCTGTAGCAATGATAGCGATGTAAGGTTTGCTTTGTGTGAATTTAAGAAAACTATTAATAGTACAGGTCAGACTGCTCCAGGACAGGATGATCCATGTTACTGTATGTTTAGACACATGGCCAGCAACTCTCTTGAGATAATATTACATTTTGTGAATCATAATTGGAGTTAACGGCCATCTTCCGTCCTCATGGATAATCACAATTGTAACGTCTATTCTAAAACCTGGGAAACCCCAGTTGGATCCTTCTAGTTAAATGTCCCATTTGTGTAAATTTATGGAATGTACGGTAATAGAGTAGTTGAATTATATTTTGGAATAGGGAGGTGTTAACATACTGGATTAATTTGAGGGGGCAAGTGCCACATGTCCCAAAAGCAGTCAATGTTATAATGCAGAAAACTCACCCAGCTACTTCAACACAGCGAGCTTCCACAAACAATATACTCAATGGAAATGTCAATCCATGGCCTCCTATACGGTTGCAATGAGGCCACACTCAGGTAGGAACAACACCTTGTATTCTCTCTGGGCAGCCTCCAATCTGATGGCATAAACATCGATTTCTTGACCTTCCTGTCATGCTTCCCCCCCCCCCCCCCCCATCATTCCCCATCCCCTTTTCCCTCTCGTTCCCTGCCCATCACCTCCCTCTGGTGTTCCTCCCCACTTTTCTTTCTTCCATGGACTTCTGTTCTCTCCTCTCTGACTCCCCTACTCCAGCCCTGTATCTCTTTCACCAATCAACTTCCCAGTTCTTTACTTCATCTCTCCCTCTCCCAGTTCCACCTATCACTTTGTGTTTCTCTCTCCCCTCCCCCACCTTTAAAATTTACTCCTCATTGTTTTCTCCCCAGTCCTTCTGAAGAATCCCGGCCCAAAATGTCAACTGTAAGTCCCACTCACTTAGAAATGCAGATATGTAACTTGAGGTTCAGCAATGCTGCGGATAAACTGTAAAGTAACACACACAAAGTACTGCAGGAAGTCAGCAGATACTAAGCAGAGGAATAAACAGTCTAGATAGAATGAAGTGTCTTGTCCCATAATAATCACTATTTATTCCTCTCCATAGATGCTGCCGGGGCCACTGAGTCCCTCCAGCATTTTGCAAACATAAACCTCTGTTTTCTGTCAATCACTTTGCCAATGTTGCTGAACTTTCATTTGTAGCCTCATCCTCCTGGTCTGATTCTTCTACTTCCCCATAAACTCGAGCCTCCATCACATATGGAGCCCCAAGGCCATCATTGTGCTGACCCCTCTTGTTTCTGCTCTATCAAATATTTATCCACCATTCTGCTGTCATTCTTTAGAGGAGAGCGTTGTATTGCAACAGCACGGCTGTGTGAGGCACAGCCCTTCAAAATCAGTGAAAATGACCCAAAACAATGAATAGAGGAGGACAGGAAGATTTTAACCACACAAGACTTCATCCTTGGTCCAGAGCTGTGAGGAATGAAGACTATTTGGGACAAAACCCTAGTGAATTCATCTTCTGCAGTTTTCAGAATGTCATTGATTTAATTCAAAGTAAACCTCTTCATCCACAGACTGGTGACCAGTTGCAAACTGAATATTATATGGTGAGTGAGAGGTGAACAGCAGAGATGGATTTGAAAGCTCTGGTGTGGAATAGGATCATGAGCAGGTACCAGATGGACTGAGTGGCCTCTCTACTGTCCATTAGCTGTGTGACAGGCAGGAAGCACCTGAGACACAGGATTTGAAATAGAGCTGATTAATTTGTCACAGATCCACAGTATTAATGCCCGTGTATTTTCAGACTAACATTAGCAGAACAACCCTCCAATGCTCAGTGACCAGGGTTCCGTCCTGGGTGTGATGAACAGCTGCAGTATCTGCTGAATATTACACGAAGAGTGTCACATGAACTTCCAACTAGATTCAGTCACCATGATGGTTAAAATGTTCACCTAGAGCTTATTTCAACTTCCTCCCTGATGTGAAGTTGCCAGTGTCTCAGCAGGTGGGATGACTGAGTAAATTTCTTTGCTGACACAAGACCGAAGTGGATCCTCTATGTATGATAAACTCACTGGAGCCTCACAAAGTGGGTGAACTGAATGAATCTCTTCCCACGCTCGGAACAGGTGTGAAGCTACACTGAGAGACAGAGACAGCTGAGCCAAGTCTAGCTGCTCACTGGTGTGAACTGACTGGTGTTGTATGGGCTCATGTGACTGAATGAATCCCGTCCCACACACGGAGCAGGTAAAATGCCTCTCCCAGTGTGAACTGGCTGTGTGTCTGCAGGTTCAGTGGCCTTGTGAATCCCTGGCAAAATGAGAGGTGGTGAATGTCAGCACACTGGTATCAACTCTGTGGCCATTTATCAGGTCAGATCAAGGACCTGTCCATGTATTGGGGTTCTCCTTGCTCAGACTGGTGTGCTGTCTTCTCAACCATCTCCTCCTTCACATTCAACGATTGGTGGCCTTCAAATGCTGGGGAACTGGCAGACACAGCAGACCTGACACACTGCTGTGTTTGAGATTCTCAGGCAGAAATTCTTTGCCTTTTCTATCCTGTGAAATATTTGCAAAGAAGATCAACAGGTGAAAGACAACATTTCAGCTAAGATTATTTCAGTATTTGTGTTGATGTCTGATGTCACTCTGTGACAGTGAGACTGAACACTGTTTGGAGGAACAACACTTCTAACCGGCCAGAGTTCAGACATAAGGAAACAACATCAAATTCTGTTTTCCTCTCTGCCCATCAAGCCGTGACTTGGCTCAGTTTGTCTCTCTCCATCGATATAAGCTTCATATTCTGGGTAAGTCCCACAGACCTCCGAAGACACACAATACTTACAGGGTTGATTTGTAAGAGGTTCTGCTGATTGTGACCCTGCTGGCATTTGACGGTGGTAAACTCAGAGTCAACAATGCCATTGAACCTGAAGAGAATGTGATCGGGCTTTCTCGTTGCAGATTGACAGTGCGGTATTCTTGCGGTGTGAAAGCTACAGGTCACTTGTTACCCAGTACGTTACTCTGGGTTTTCACAAATAAAATGAGATGAGACATTTTCTGTTCAAGGAACACCATAACTCATTTATTGTCCTCCAAACACTGAAATGTAAAAACAGTTTAAATAAAACTTCACGTAATTGCATCATAACATCAGTCCAGCTTCTTAAAGAGAAACACAACTCAATGTCGGTGGTCGTTAATTATGGACATTTCCACCCATTACATTACCCGACACAGACACACACCCCCAAATCCTCTCACTGTTCCCCCTCTTTGATCTTAGCAGTTTATTTCCCTTCAATGTCACTTGCAGGATGATATGTACAGACACAGCAAGGTCCCTCAGTGTATCAGTGCTCCTAAGGGTGTTGCCATTTACTGTAGAGTTTCTTCCAACATTTGACCTGTAAAACTCCTCACACGTCCAGATTAAACTCTGTTCCATAATTCTCCATCCCTGTTCCCAACTGGTCTACATCCAGTTCTGTCCATTTGATAACCTTCCTCAACACCCACAACTGCACCAACATTCATGTCATCAGTGATCTGATCAGCCCGTGAGTATTTTAATCTAATCAGACAGAGGCCCCATCACTGATCACTGTGGAAACACAGGTTACATATCTACAGTCAAAATCATTCTCAATTCCATCAGCCCGAATGTTGCTGCACAATACACACCATTCAAACCCTCACACAGAGACTCGAGAGAAGTTACATATTTATCACAAGCCCAGAGTTGGATTCAATGGTCTGGTCTTGTTGCTCTAGATGCTCTGCTGCAAAGTCCATTCAGAGTAGTTCAATGTAACCAGATACATCATCCCTCAGATACCAATATACAACATAGTGTCACAAACAAGAGAAAATCTGTAGATGCTGGAAATCCGAGCAACACACACAAAATGCTGAAGGAACGCATCAGGCCAGGCAGCATCAATAGGGAAAAAAGTAGTCAATGTTTCAGGCCAAAATCCTTCAGCAGGACTGGGGAGGAAAAGCTGAAAAGTAGATTTAAAAGTTGGGGGTAGGGGAGAGAGAAAACAAGGTGTGAGGTGAATCCTGAAAGGGGACGGGTGAAGTAAAGAGACTGAGAGGTACAGAATGAACCCCACACTCTCACACTGTACCAGAGACTGACAGGTACAGAATGAACCCCACACTCTCACACTGTACCAGAGACTGACAGGTACAGAATGAACCCCACACTCTCACACTGTACCAGAGACTGACAGGTACAGAATGAACCCCATACTCTCACACTGTACCAGAGACTGACAGGTACAGAATGAACCCCACACTCTCACACTGTACCAGAGACTGACAGGTACAGAGTGAATCCCACACTCTCACATTGTACCAGAGAGTGACAGGTACAGAATGAACCCCACACTCTTAAACTGTACCAGAGCGTGACAGGTACAGAATGAACCCCATACTCTTACACTGTACCAGAGACTGACAGGTGCAGAATTAACCCCACACTCTCACACTGTACCAGAGACTGACAGGTACAGAATGAAACCCACACTCACACACTGTACCAGAGACTGACAGGTACAGAATGAACCCCACACTCTCACACTGTACCAGAGACTGACAGGTACAGAATGAACCCCACACTCTCACACTGTACCAGAGACTGACAGGTACAGAATGAACCCCACACTCTCACACTGTACCAGAGACTGACAGGTACAGAATGAATCCCATACTCTCACACTGTACCAGAGACTGACAGGTACAGAATGAACCCCACACTCTCACACTGTACCAGAGACTGACAGGTACAGAGTGAATCCCACACTCTCACATTGTACCAGAGAGTGACAGGTACAGAATGAACCCCACACTCTTAAACTGTACCAGAGCGTGACAGGTACAGAATGAACCCCATACTCTTACACTGTACCAGAGACTGACAGGTGCAGAATTAACCCCACACTCTCACACTGTACCAGAGAGTGACAGGTACAGAATGAACCCCACACTCTCACACTGTACCAGAGACTGACAGGTACAGAATGAACCCCACACTCTCACACTGTACCAGAGACTGACAGGTACAGAATGAAACCCACACTCACACACTGTACCAGAGACTGACCGGTACAGAATTAAACCCACACTCTCACACTGTACCAGAGACTGACAGGTACAGAATGAACCCCACACTCTCACACTGTACCAGAGACTGACAGGTACAGAATGAACCCCACACTCTCACACTGTACCAGAGACTGACAGGTACAGAATGAACCCCACACTCTCACACTGTACCAGAGACTGACAGGTACAGAATGAACCCCACACCCTCACACTGTACCAGAGACTGACAGGGACAGACATTGTGTTCTTTAATAAACCTGGAGAAACCACATCACACCACAGTACAGCACCACTTTGACCACTTTACACAGCAAAGGACTGTCTGGAGATTCTTGCTCAAATTCTCTTCTGTCTATAATTCTGTACAGTATGTTTATATTTTGTGAATGTTGTGTCTCCGATATGACTACAAACTCGGCTTTCAACCTCACTCAGAAATATGTCTTTCATGATGACAATTTGGCCTTCGATCTCCTGCTGCCCTGTTTCATTACAGAAACGTTTCATATTATCAAGTGTGTGTTTTTCTCATTCCATCTGCTTTTCTAGCGGACACCATGGGTCGAATGGCCAAATACTGCGCCTGTACTTTATAGTCCATTTTGTATTTTAGATTTCCTTCCTGCCGAATTAACTGGCAGCGGCAACTCACCAGATCAGCGCCAGTTCCCAGTCCACGGTGTTAGCCAAAACGACAATGGGCAGCGGAGAGAGAGTTCAGATTGGTTGAATGTGTTCTACAGATATCCAGTGAAATGAATTGACTGCATGAATCTTTTCTTCGAATAGCCATTGGGAATCCAAAGCATTCCCATCCCTCATTAGCATACTGCTCTGGGTGCTGCCTATTTAATTCGTGCTCACGGCCGATTCCGCTTATTTCTGGGTCTAAAACGGTCAGAGGAGATGCCTGAGCCAGCGAAATCCGCTCCGAAGAAGGGCGCCAAGAAAGCTCTGCCTAAATCAGCGGGCAAGGCAGGTAAGAAACGCAAGAGGCTGAGGAAGGAGAGTTACTCCATCTACATCTACAAAGTGATGAAGCAGGTTCACCCCGACACAGGCATCTCCTCCAAGGCCATGAGCATCATGAACTCGTTCGTGAACGATATCTTCGAGCGCATCGGGGGCGAGGCTTCCCGCCTGGCCCATTACAACAAGCGGTCCACCATCAGCTCCCGGGAGATCCAGACCGCCGTGCGCCTGCTGCTGCCCGGGGAGCTGGCCAAGCACGCCGTGTCCGAAGGGACAAAGGCGGTGACCAAGTACACCAGCTCCAAGTAAAGCTCCCCAGTGAGATGATCGAAAACACAATGGCTCTTTTAAGAGCCACTCACAATTTCAATGAAAGAGTTGTACTAGCATTTAGGTAATAAATTACACATACTTTATGTCTGGTGACTTTTACAACAGCTAAATCGCGGTTTTAGTAAGCTCCCACTGAACTGACAAGGAATTGTTACCCCCCTCCGCTTCCCCATCAGTCCGTCCCACTCGGTATCCATGCCAAGCGGAGGATTGCTGCCGTTGTTGTTTTATTTGTGGCTTCAGGAGTTTATTGGTTCCAGTTGGGTAACTCCTGAATCCCATTTCAACTCGAGCCTGAAAGACATCATGGCTCTTTCATATGGAGAAGCGTCGACAGTGCTTCTCCTTATCGATGCTGCCTGGCCTGCTGGGTTCCACCAGCATTTTGTGTGTGTTGTTTGAATTTCCAGCATCTGCAGATTTCCTTCTAATGGCTCTTTCATATAATAACTTTATAAAATTGCAGACTAGACTCTGGTCAAAGTTTGAGAAGAACCGTTTTCCATAACCTGATAACGTTCACACAGAGACCGACCGCGGGCAGAAGCTGAGGGTCAGTTTTATTCGGTTCCGTAACGGGTTGAAAGAAATTAGAGAATTGAGTTCCCAGCCAGTCCAATATCAACTACACTTAAATCAAATGTGCCCGGTTTCAGTAACAGAGGGAAATGCGAAGACCCAATCTTAAAACAGATCTGCAATTACTTAACTTGAAAATACATTTGAACAATAGATTTATTTTTGGGCGGGCTTTTTTCCAGATTTCAGTGCACTTTGGGGAGGAGACAGTTATTTTCCGCGCTTCTACCTTTACGGACTGCTGATTGGTGATTAACCAGCTCTTCGATTGGAGCATTTTACTTCACCAATGAGAATAAACAGGATCACACCAATCACAAACATCAGTTTGCATTCTCAAAGAGGGTATAAAAAGTCGCTTTGGGGCGGGTTGAACATTCCTTCATACTCGTTGGAGTAATATAGTGACTGTGGAAATGTCTGGACGTGGAAAAGGCGGCGCTGGCAAAGCTCGGTCCAAGGCCAAATCTCGCTCGTCTCGGGCTGGACTGCAGTTCCCGGTCGGCCGGGTTCACAGACTCCTAAGAAAGGGCAACTATGCTGAGCGGGTGGGTGCCGGTGCCCCGGTCTATCTGGCTGCTGTGCTCGAGTATCTGACGGCCGAAATCCTCGAATTGGCCGGCAACGCGGCCCGGGACAATAAGAAGACCCGCATCATCCCCCGGCACCTGCAGCTGGCCGTCCGCAACGACGAGGAGCTGAACAAGCTGCTAGGAGGGGTGACTATCGCTCAGGGCGGTGTGTTACCCAATATCCAGGCCGTCCTGTTGCCCAAGAAAACCGGCGCTGCCAGTAAGTGAAGTGACGTAAGCTGAATCTATTTACCCAAAGGCTCTTTTCAGAGCCGCTCACAATATCTGTGGAAGGGCTGAGCGGCGGGTGCTTTCGGTCCGTTTGATATCCTGCATCTGTCAATGTCTCGACATGTTTCTTCCGCGAAAGAAACCGATATAAATCTGCAGGGAAACCGGCTCGTTTTCCCCTCTCAGCCGACCGAATGTAGCTCTCTCCCCTTGCAGAGAGTCAGCGGGTTCACTAGGCGCAGAGTCGTGAAATGAATTTCCGGAGTCAGCCCCGAGAGGGAGAATTTAATCTCCGACCACTGAACGACTCCGCTCTTCATCACCCAGAACCGCGTTGTCTGGGTTCCACATTGCGGGTTGACCCCGGACCGTTCCGGTGTGCAGAAGGCGGGAACATCGCCTGTTCGTTGCTTCATGAGCGATTCCCATCGCCTGACAGAAAAATAACATTTGCGTTTTACATTTCAGAATCAAGTTTATTATCACCGGCAAGTGACGTGAAATTTGTTAACTTAGCAGCAGCAGTTCAATGCAATACATAATCTAGCAGAGAGAGAAAATTAATAGTAAATATAATAAAACAAGTAAATCAGTAACGTATATTGAATAGATTATTTTTAAAATGTGCAAAAACAGAAACTGTATATTGGAAAAGTGAGGTATTATCCAAAGCTTCAATGTCCATTTAGGAATCGGATGGCAGAGGGGAAGAAGCTGTTCCTGAATGGCTGAGTGTGTGTCTTCAGGCTTCTGTATCTCCTGCCTGACGGTAACAGTGAGAAAAGGGCATGCCCTGGGTGTTGGAGGTCTTTAATAATGGACGCTGCCTTTATGAGCACCGCTCCCTAAAGATGTCCTGGGTACTATCAGCAGCTTCTTTCGGTGCTGTGCAGTAGCCCCTCCACACCAGACAGATGCAGCCTGTCAGAATGTTCTCCGCGGTACAGCTACACAGGTCTCTGACTGTCTACAAAGGTACGTTTACCCTGTGGAACCGACCGTATTTACTGAAAAAACTCGTCCACCCAGGCCTCTGAATATAAATGAACATTTTGCGAAAGAGACCCTACTGACTGTCTTCATGCCAAAGAAACGCATTGATTGATCACCTTCTGACGAAAGAAATTACTCATCTCTATTCTAGAGGGGCATCTTTGTATTGAGGGTGTGGTCTGGTTCTAGATTCTTCCATTATTGGAAACATCCTCTCATATCAACGCTATCTAGGCTTTTCAACATTCAATGTGTTTCTATACGATTCTCCCTCATTCTTCTAGATTCCAGTGAGTACAGGCCCAGATCATCAAACATCCCAGTATTCTTCTAACACATGCAGTGATATCTAAGCCCCTGAGTCTAAGGGAGTCCCAGTCAAAATTGGGGAAATTACAATGACCCTGTTGCTTTTACATCTTTCATTCCCTGCTACATTTCAGTTTCTTTACCTCCTGCTGGCATTTGGGAGGCCTGTAGCACAACTCCGTCAGTGAATGCACCTCTCTTATCCTGAGCTCTATTCACACTGTCTCACTGGATAAACCCTCCAGTGTGTTCTCTCTTAGTCTCTCACCCACAATTCCATGTAAAGGCTGATCTGCCTCTTGTATGTCGATCCCAATTCCCTGATTTTATAAACAGTTATCTTGCTTCTCTTTAAATCTTTTTGGTCATCCAGCATCTCCACTCCTCTCAGTTAGGGATTCTAGTGTTTGTTATACAGTGTTTTGTTTGTTTTATCATTTGTGGCCTTGTGGAACAGTGCAGGCATGTACTTTGGTTTCCTGCATTTCACAATTTTGTGTGCCACAGTCATATGATTATGCAAAGGCAGCGGGAGTTTAAATGAAGTGAACATGGGCATTTGGCGTTTGATTGTGCATAGTTATGCACTTACCAAGATCCAATAAAAAGAAGTTAGATTTAAACAGAGCGGACATTCAATGAGTGGGCCAGAAATTGGAGTGGGGAGTTGAGGCTTCGGCACTTCTGAGAGGTGTAGGCTGTAGGAAGATATGTTTTTCTTTATTCTTTATTTCCTCTGTATTACACATTTGTAGCAGAAAGGATGCCAGACAAGATTCTGCCTAATGTCAGTGTCACAAAATTGTCTTGGCGGAAGGAGAGAGAGGGTGGTCGTGGCAGCTTGTCATTCAGGTTGGAGGCCTCTGACCAGTGACGTTCACAGGGATCGGTTCTGGTACTGTCATTTGTCATCAATGTGAACAGTTTCTCTGACATTGTTGTGAACGTGATTAGTGAGTTTGCAGATGACAGCAATGTTGGTGGCAGAGTGGACAGTGAAGATTCTTTGAGAGTACAATGGGATCGAGATGACCTGGGGAAGTCGGACAAAGAATGACAGATGGATGTTGATGTGGACAAGTGTGAGCTCTTGCATTTTGAGAAATCCAACCAGGGAAGGACCTGCACAGTAAATTCTTGTTCCTTGGAGAGTATTGCAGACAGAGTGTCCATGGAATACAGGAACATCATTCACTGAAAGTGACAACACAGGTAGTCAGGATGGTGAAGATGATGTTTGGCCTATTTGTCTTCATTGGTCAGGGAACTGAGTTACAGGATTTGGGATGTCATATGACAACTGTAATCATCAAAGTGAGATTGCACTGTATTGTGCACAGTTCTAGTCACCCAGATACAGGAAGGATGTCATGAAGCTGGAAAGTGTGGAGGGAAGTTATGATGAGGGTGTTACTGACACTGGAGGATTTGAATTATTAGCAGAAGTTTGGACAGACTGGGACTCTCTTTCTCACCAGAGAGATTAAGGAGCTGTCTGGTAACCATCCAAAGGTTTACAAAATAATTAGGCAATCACTCTTTGTGTCAGGGTAGGGAAGCATAAATTTACAAGACAATTGTTTAAGGTGAAGGGGAAACATTTAAAGGCTACCTGACAGGTGGGAGGATGTTGCATGTTTGATTAGGGAGACCAACACTACAGTAATAAGTGAGGGACTTGATGAGGTCTTGTAAGTAGAGGTTTTAAATAAAATGATGAATGGTGATTTTGATGGGATTACACTGCTGGCCTCCCAATAGGCTCAGGGATTGTGGAGCAGATATGTTGGTAAATCACACAGAGGTGTAATGGGAACAGGTTTACAGCAGTCGGGCATTTTGACTTCCCCAGCATTAACCAGATTACCTTTGTATGAAAAGCTTGAGTTTCCAGGAGTAATTTGGAAGATGCAGGATCAGTTCATCCCTCAGCAGAAACAATATTTGAAAGGAAGAATGAGGCAACCATCACCAACAACGGAAGACAAAGGCAGCATAAAGGAACATGAGAGAGCAGAGAATATCACAAAAGTTAGTGGGGAGCTAAAGGATTAGTGGACTTAAAAAGAACAAAAGGTAACTAAATAGCAATATGGAGAGTACAGATGAATTATTAAAGTAACTGGCCAATAGTATAAAGGGGAATAAGGATTTCTTTCAGGTAGTTAAAGAGTAAAAGAGGCAAGAATGGATCAGGTTTCAGGTTTCCCATTCTCACCTTCGGAATCACATCCCTCCCTGATCCTCTTTTACACTGTTTAGTTTATTCTGTATTTCTTATTTAACTGGGCAATCTTGATCATTTAGCACAGCGTGATAAATGCATTTCAATGGTGAGGCAGTGCACATTGCAATAGACAATAGAGAGTAGGTGCAGGAGTAGGCCATTCGGCCCTTCTGGCCAGCCCCACCTTTCGCTGTGATCATGGCTGATCATGCACAATCAGTACCCCATTCCTGCCCTCTCCCCATATCCCTTGACCCAGCTATCTATAAGAGCTCTATCTAACTCTCTCTTGAAAGCATCCAGAGACTTGGCCTCCACTGCCTTCTGGGGCAGAGCATTCCATCTATCCACCACTCTCTGGGTGAAAAAGTTTTTCTGCACCTCTGTTCTAAATGGCCTACCACTTATTCTTAAACTGTGGCCTCTGGTTCTGGACTCACCCATCAGCGGGAACATGCTTCCTGCCTTCAGTGTATCCAATCTCTTAATAATCTTATATGTTTCAATCAGATCCCCTCTCATCCTTCTAAATTCCAGTGTATACAAGCCCAATCGCTCCAATCTTTCAACATATGAGAGTCCCGTCATTCCGGGAATTAACCTTGTGAACCTACGCTGCACTCCCTCAATAGAAAGAATGTCTTTCCTCAAATTTGTTGACCAAAACTGCACACAAAGTCAAACCAGTGTAGAATTTACACTGTGAATGGTCGGTCATTAGGGAGTGTAATGGGCCGGAGAGATTTAGGGGTAAATCTCTTACACACAGTTAATTGAAAGTGGTGTCACTGGTAGACAGGGTGGTGAAGAACGGGGTTAACATGCTGGTCTTCATTAGCCAGGGGACTGAGTATATCAGTTGCGACATTATGTTACAGTTGTGTAAGTGACTGGAGGCCACACTTGTATTGTGTACAGCTCTTGTCACCGTTTTAGGAAACGGGGTTAAACTGGGGAGAGTGTAGAAAAGATTTCCAACGATGTTTCCCGGATCTGAGGTTCTCAGTTACACAGAGAGGTTGGTCAGACAATGTCCGTTGTCCTTTATTCCGTGGAATCAGAATCATTTATCACCGTGTTATATGACAAGGAATCTGTTATTTTATTTTGACAGCAGTACAATGCGATGAAGGTGCAGATGTGAACATTGTGTCATGAGAACGCCAAGAGATTCTGGGAATGGCGAACAACGCGGACAAAATGCTGGAGGAACCCAGCAAGTCAGGCAGCATCTCCCACCAGAGTCCTGAGGAAGGGTTTCAGCCCGAAATGTCGACTGTTTATTCCCACCATTGATGCTGCCTGACTTGCTGATTTCCGCCAGCATTGAGTGTGTATTGTGTCAGAGAGAGTGAGTTAAAGGGGCGGGCGGCTTAGACCAGTGTCACTGTGTTTGTGAGTCCGAACACATCGTAGGATTTCTCAGCGCCTCCTGTCGAAAATGAAAATATTTTTTCTGTTACGGAAGCGCCCCACTCCCCCGCTCAGTCCCGAAGAGGGAATTAACCGCAAAGTTTTAATTCGATTAAATATTTCAGCCATAAAACAGAGAACAGGTCAACGATCGGGAGAGCGAACGCGGGCAATGCAGTAATGAAACGGGTTAAAATAGAAAGTGCTGCCTTTAATCCCGATTAAACTTTCTTTCCAGCGAACATTCCGGTCTCAGGGACGGACAGGGACTAGTCCGAGTCTCCGCAGTGTCCGATTTGAATTGGAATCGGCGAGTTTTTGAGGAGAGAGAAACACAGAAAAATGAAGCCGCCGGGAGCTGACAGCAGGATGTCTCCGCCCCGTCCGCTCGCAGCCTTTAAATGGCTCTGTGCCGCCGCCTTTCGCTTCATTTCTCATTCAGTTCTGGTTGTGAGAAGGATTTACCAGAGTCGCCGACATGACTGAGACAGCACCCGCCGAAACGGCTCCTCCAGCCGCACCCGCCGCCGCAAAGAAGACTCCCAAGAAGAAGGCGGCTGCCCGGAGCAAACCAACCGGTCCCTCGCTGGGCGAACAGATCGAAAAGATCGTGGCGGGTTGTCACGATAGGAAGGGTATGTCCGGTACGGCCATCATTAAGGCTCTGGCCGGCAGCGGTGTCGATGTGGTGAAACGTCGCCACCAGGTCAAAATGAGCATCAAGAGGAAAGTGGAAAGCGGATCCTTGGTTCAGGCCAAGGGCTCGGGTATTTCGGGATCCTTTAAATCCGGTAAAGGAAAAACTGCCGTGAAGGTGGTGAAGAAAGCGAAGAAGCCAGCGGCAAAGAAATCTCCCAGCAAGAAGCTTGGCGCCAAGAAACCATCGGCTAAAAAAGTGGGAGTTAAGAAACCAGCAGCTAAAAAAGCGGGAGGTAAGAAACCAGCGGCTAAAAAAGCGGCAGCAAAGAAGCCCGCGGCTAAGAAACCAGCAGCTAAGAAAGCGGCAGCTAAGAAACCCGCGGCTAAGAAAGCGGCGCCGAAGCCCAAGAGCCCCAAGAAAGCCGCAGCCCCGAAGACGAAGGCGGCCAAGAAGCCGAAGGCGAAATCCGCGAAACCCAAGAAGACAGCAGTCAAAAAGTGAATTAAGAATACACCATTTGTGTGTATCTGAACCCAACGGCTCTTCTCAGAGCCACCCACATCTCAGAAAAGAGCTGATTCAGAGTGTTGTGATTCCCGCGCCGGGTCCGATTGAGTTTCCGGGGGAACTTCTCACATGGAACCCGAGATTACCGGTACCTCTGACATTTGGTGCGGCCGTGCCGTCTCAGTGTCTGAAATGAGACGTGGATGCCCGAGCTGAGATTGAGAGATATGGGATGTGGGCAGTTTCAGGCCCAATTCCTTCTCCGATCCGGGAGAGAGTGACTGAGACATTGACACCAGCGGAGATTCAGCTGAGTTGATTGGGAACTGCTGAAAGCTACGCGAGAGGGGAGGGGGCGTGTTGAGAGAGGGATCCGTCTCTGGGGACGGACTGCAGCGGGAGGATATGTGATAAACTACCCGGTGGCATTGCCGACTGACCTTCATTCAGGCCCCAGCTACAAAACTACATAGTTAATTTACACAAAACACCAATAACAAAAATGTACAAGAGAGTGAAATCTAATGTAAAAAATCACTATTTCCTGGTAGTCACCACCCCCCGAAATCCCCAACTGTACCCCTCGCGTCGGCATGCTCCCACTCCAAGCACAGCGGGCACGAACGTATCCCCATGTCCAAATCAAACAAAACGGTAACAGCCGCACCAGCTGTACATGACAGGTTTGTGGGAGAAGTGAAGGGCCAGATGAGACCCTGACAGGGAGGGAAGCGCGTTAATCTCTGGATGCATTCAAGAGAGAGTTAGATAGAGCTCTTATAGATAGCGGTGTCAAGGGATATGGGGAGAGGGCAGGGACCGGGTACTGATTGTGTATGATCAGCCATGATCACAGTGAATGGCGGTGCTGGCTAGAGGGGCCGAATGGCCTACTCCTGCTCCTACTGTCCATTGTCTATTATCTCTTGTCCCTCGCTTAATTACCCTGTCTGCACAGAACTGATGCTCGGGGTCAATTAGTGCAAAACCGATCGGGAAGGCAGATCGCTACTACAATAATGATCAGCAAGCTACAGCCCTTTCCTTTGCCGTGGTAGTGGCTCTTAAAAGAGCCGTTTCTTGTGTTCGGTGTGCAGTCTGGGCTTAGGCGCGCTCCCCGCGGATGCGGCGGGCCAACTGGATGTCCTTGGGCATAATGGTGACTCGCTTGGCGTGGATGGCGCACAGGTTAGTGTCCTCAAAGAGCCCGACCAGGTAAGCCTCACTTGCCTCCTGCAGGGCCATGACGGCCGAGCTCTGGAAACGCAGATCGGTTTTGAAGTCCTGAGCGATCTCCCGGACCAGGCGCTGGAAGGGAAGTTTGCGGATGAGCAGCTCGGTGGATTTCTGGTAGCGCCGGATCTCCCTCAGAGCCACGGTGCCGGGCCGGTAGCGATGAGGCTTCTTCACTCCGCCGGTGGCAGGAGCGCTCTTCCGCGCCGCTTTGGTCGCCAACTGTTTGCGAGGAGCTTTTCCGCCAGTCGATTTGCGCGCTGTCTGCTTGGTGCGGGCCATTCTGCTTCGGGAGTGAGAACACGGGCTGAAATACAGGAACGAGATAGACGAAACGCACACCAGCTCAGGCTTTTATACCGCTGGGAGGGCCGTCCCATCGCTTATAATTGGCGGAACACCAACTGTCTATTAAAGGATCTAGTTGCTGCGATTGGTTTATTGATTTCATGCAGACTGGCGGCGATTAACAATTTTGGACAAAATGGGAAATTGTTAACTGGCGGTCGGACTTCATCCAATCAGAATGCACTGTGATTGGCGCCCGATTAATTTCGAACCGCCCGCCAATTTCAGAGCGCCCAGCTTGATAACTTTTTATTTACAATTAATTCTATCACGTATCATTGATTTTCAGTATCATTTAATATCTAATTCCCTCAGTTAAGATTTGAATGCATGATTACGGAATCGACTTAACTGATTTTTGTCCGAGATGGACAGAATGATTAAGATCGATATAAATGCATTCAACATTTACGGTAATCACCGCCTGGAAAGGCACAATCGCAGCTATATATATTTCAAGAGGTATGATTAATCTATTTCAAATGAAACCAGATTAATATATCGACAAAAAATAATTAAAAGGTTGTGGACACGGCTCCGTCTGTGAGGCGGTGGGTGGCTCTTAGAAGAGCCTTTGTGTTCTCGGGAGGAAGTGGGAGTTTTTCAGCCGCCGAAGCCATAGAGAGTGCGGCCCTGGCGTTTCAGAGCGTACACCACATCCATGGCAGTGACCGTCTTGCGCTTGGCGTGTTCAGTGTAGGTGACCGCATCCCGGATCACATTCTCCAGGAAAACCTTCAGCACCCCGCGGGTCTCCTCGTAGATCAAACCCGAGATCCGCTTGACGCCGCCACGGCGAGCCAGACGGCGGATGGCCGGTTTGGTGATGCCCTGGATGTTATCACGGAGCACTTTACGGTGCCGCTTGGCTCCGCCTTTGCCCAGTCCTTTGCCTCCTTTCCCTCTGCCGGACATGATGCTGCTTCACTCAGGTCGCTGCTCAGTGACAAACCGACTGCTGCTGTCTCCTTTTATACACAGCGCCCCGACCTGCCCGAAAAACGCGCAGAGAGATAGAGGTGGGGAGGGGAGGAGACAGTCAGAGTGACGGACAGAGCCGAGAACGGCTTCTCATCGCCCAGCTCCGCCTTCACTTTACCACACCCGCCAATTTCCAACGATTTATCCGACACAAAGCGCTCCAGCTCCATCTGTGTTCTCTGATCCTAGACTTCCCCACTATAGGAAACATCTTCTCCACACCCACTCTATCTGTGTCCTCTGATCCTAGACTCCCCCACTATAGGAAACATCCCCTCCACATCCACTCTAGACAGACAGAGTGACATACTTTATTGATCCAGGGGGAAATTGGGTTTCGTTACAGTCACACCAACCAAGAATAGTGTAGAAATATAGCAATATAAAACCATAAATAATTCAATAATAATAAGTAAATTATGCCAAGTGGAAATAAGTCCAGGACCAGCCTATTGGCTCAGGTTGTCCGACACTCCGAGGGACGAGTTGTAAAGTTTGATGGCCACAGGCAGGAATGACTTCCTATGACGCTAGTGTTACATCTCGGTGGAATGAGTCTCTGGCTGAATGTACTCCTGTGCCTAACCAGTACATTATGGAGTGGATGGGAGTCACTGTCCAAGATGGCATGAAACATGTACAGACTGGAAGATTTCTGGAAATTTGCTGATTCTCCTGCTTTAAACTATAGGAAGTGCTTTTCCATTCCGCAAATCCCCGAGGACCTCATTCTGTCCCTCCCCGGCCCCATGACCAGTGCGAGCACCCTCACACACAGCAGTTGGTGGGCGAGGGTGCAGTCACTTTCAGTGATGAGAGGGTTAATTCATCAGAACAATTGTTCCTCTGGGTCGCGAGGGAAATGAAAGTCCAGTCACATAAAGGAACAGGATACATAGGCAGATATAAGGATATATAGACCGCACTTTGGCGCCTTCTAAAGCCCAGGTAAAGGGGTGGCTGAGGAGCTGGTGTGAGGTGGGTGAGGGCTTTAGGTACGAGGATCATTGAGGTCCCGAGGGAAAGGTGAGACGGGTCCAAGGAGAGGAGCTCAACATCTCTAGGTTTCATTGTTTTACATGTGAGTGGGGGGGAGGGGGGTTATAAGATGCAGAGGTTACCCCACTGGGAATGTCACAGCAAACTGGAGGGCTCACTTACAGAGGCAATCTACAGTCACACGGATTGGATTATAGTATTGGCCCCCAATAACCACCGGGAGGTGGAGGAACACAGAGGTTTATGTTTATGGGGAGGTGCAGAACGGAACTGTCATAGTGGGAGACTTTATCTTCCCTAGAATTGACTGCATCTTGCTCAATGCTTAGGTGCTCAAGATTTCTTTAGCGATTCCGAGGAATGTTTGAAACATTATGTACAGAGCCCTACCAGAGGCGAGAACAGACGGGAATTAGTTCAGGGAAACGAGCCAGGCCAGCTGACGATCACAATTTATTTTGTTCGTTAGTTATGAGTAAGACAGAAGCCAAGGGGCATTGATTGGGAGCAGCCACTGTCAGACAAGTCCACATCTGACATGTGGGAGTTGTTTAAAGACCAGCAGATCTGAGTTCAGGATCAGCATGTTCCTTTAAGGATTAAGGACAAGGATGGTAAGGTAAGGGAACTTTGGATGAATGGAGAGATCCTGAATTTAGTCAGAAGGATATGGAAGGTTTAAGAAGCTAAAATCAGACTGGGTATCTTTGGAATATAAAGATAGCGAGGAAATGCTAAAGCTGGTGATAGGAAAGGCCAAATGGGGCCTCAAACTGTCCTTGTGGAGTGGGATCAAAGATAATCCCAAGGCCTTTTGATTCATATTAGTTAAACAGGGATAACCAGAGACTGGAAAGGTCCACTCAAGATTAAAGGAGGAATGATGTGGTTGAAGTTAGATGAAGTGGCTGAGCTACTACATGAGTCCGTTGTGTCAATATTTACTGAGGAGAAGGAATTGAATGTCAATGAAAACAATGTGAGACATGCTAATGTGCAGAGACGTGTTGAGATTAAGGAGCAGGCTGTGCTGGGATGTCTGAAAAGCAATAAGATGGATAAGACTCCAAGAACTGAAGGCAAATATCCTACAATAGTGAAAGAAGCAAGTGAGCAGATTGCTGGGGATTTGACAAGGATCTATGTCGGGGCTCCCAACTTTTTTTGCACTGCAGACCCATTTAATATTGACAATATTCTTGCGGACCGGATGGCGGGGGGGGGGGGGGGGGGGAGCGGGGGTTTGTTAATATATACCAGAATACAGGTGAAACTATAAGTCACTTATAAGTGGCTAATTAATACACTCAATTTTGTTTCTAAAAGGGTTTATCTAAAGAATTTAATATTAAACACACAGTGCATATTTTCCTCCCATGCATATAGTGATAAGTCAATTATAGGGCACTTATAAGTCAATAGCATCATAACATGTTAAGTAACATTTGGATATTAAACACACAGCGCATATTTTCCTCGTATGAACATATAAAATCATTGCAACACACCAATATTGGTGAATCAGTAAGAGCCCTGGGCTTGTTTCCCTGCAATAAGGCGGTCTCATCGAGGTGTGATGGGAGACAGCAATACTCAAAGGGGGTTCCTTATGTCCTGATGAAGGGTCTCGGCCTGAAACGTCGACAGTGCTTCTTCCTGTAGATGCTGCCTGGCCTGCTGTGTTCTACCAGCATTTTGTGTGTGTTTGAATTTCCAGCATCTGCAAATTTCCTCGTGTTTGCTCCTTATATCCAGTCTATTCCGCAATTTAGTTTTTGTTGCATTCGTTGCAGAAAACCCTGCTTCACAGAGATATGATGTTGGAAACGGAAGCAACGTTTTCAGTGCTTTCGTGGCTATCTCAGGATATTCAGCCTTGACTTTGATCCAGAATGCCGGCAGAGATGTTATGTCAAACATATTTTTCAGCCCACCGTCATTTGCAAGCTCGAGGAGTTGATCTTCCCGCGCTGACATGGATAGTTGTCATTCTCCCCTGAAGTGACAAATTGAGTTCATTGAGCAGGTTGAAGATGTCACACAGATAAGCCAGTTTTGCTATCCACTCCTCATCAAGTGTGCTGCCAGTGGTGACGTTTTTCCTGAAAGAAATCTCTGTAGCTGCTCTCTTAACTCAAAAACCTTGGCCAGGGCTCTCCATCTTGATAGCCACCTGACTTCAGTGTGAAAGAGAAGGCATTTGTGCTCTGTATCCATTTCTTCATAAAGCTGCTCAAACAGATGTGAGTTAAGGGCTTTTACTTTGATGTGATTGATAACTTCAACGACGTCACTAAATACGCTGTTAAGATCAGGTGACATTTTTCATGGAGAGGACATTGATGGGCTCACAGGGTGCATCACTGGTTACATCAACTTCTGTGTGGACTGCAATGTTCCGGCAAGAACTGTCCTTCATTATTCAAATAACAAGTCATGGGTAACAAAGGACATTAAGGACAACCTGAACGCTAAAAAGAGGGCATTTAGGGATGGAAATAGGGAGGAGTTGAGGACAATACAGAGGGACCTGAAAGCCAAGATCAGGGAGGCTAAAGACAGGTTTAGGAGGACGCACGAGGAAATCTGCAGATGCTGGAAATTCAAACACACACAAAATGCTGGTGGAACACAGCAGGCCAGGCAGCATCTATAGGAAGAATCACTGTCGACGTTTCGGACCGAGACCCTTCGTCAGGACGCTTGAGTGGAAACTCCAGCAGAACAACATGAGAGAGGTCTGTAGTGGGATGAGGACCATCACTGGTTTCCGGCAAACTAGCAACAGAGGAGCTGAAGGCAGTGTGGACAGGGATGACAAACTTAACCTGTTCTTCAACAGATCTGACACTGTGGCCCCTGCCCATCCCCCACATGATTCATCTGTTTTCGGCCCCCAATCAACACATACTCCACTCTCCCCTCCTACCCCTCCTCACAACCCCCCACCCTGCTCTCAGGACTACACCCCTCCCCCACCTGAAACCACCACGGAGGGCTTCACAGCTGAACAGGTGAGAAGACAGCTGAAACGTCTCCACCCAAGCAAGGCTGCAGGCCCGGATGGTGTCAGCCCCAGGGTGCTCAAAGCCTGTGCCCCCCAGCTATGTGGAGTACTTCACCATGTCTTCAACCTGAGCCTGAGTCTCCAGAGGGTTCCTGTGCTATGGAAGATGACCTGCCTCGTCCCTGTACCGAAGACGCCGCGCCCCAGTGGCTCCAATGACTACAGACCGGTGGCATTGACCTCCCACATCATGAAGACCCTGGAGAGACTTGTTCTAGGGCAGCTCCGGCCTATGGTTAGGCCACACTTAGACCCCGTCCAGTTCGCCTACCAGCCTCGACTAGGAGTTGAGGATGCCATCGTCTACCTGCTGAACCGTGTCTACGCCCGCCTGGACAAGCCAGCGAGCACTGTGAGGGTCATGTTTTTTGACTTCTCCAGTGCGTTCAACACCATCCGCCCTGCTCTGCTGGGTGAGAAGCTGACAGTGATGCTTCCCTGGTGTCATAGATTATTGATTACCTGACTGGCAGACCACAATACGTCAGCTTGCAACACTGTGTCAGACAGAGTGGTCTGCAGCACTGGGGCTCCACAGGGCACTGTCCTGTCTCCCTTTCTCTTCACCATCTACACCTCAGACTTCAACTACTGCACAAAGTCTTGCCATCTTCAGAAGTTTCCTGATGACTCTGCCATAGTTAGATGCATCAGCAAGGGAGATGAGGCAGAGTACAGGGCTACGGTGGGAAACTTTGTCAAATGGTGCGAGCAGAATCATCTGCAGCTTAATGTTAAAAAGACTAAGGAGCTGGTGGTGGACCTGAAGAGGGCTAAGGCACTGGTGACCCCTGTTTCCATCCAAGGGGTCAGTGTGGACATGGTGGAGGATTACAAATACCCGCGGATACGAATTGACAATAAACTGGACTGGTCAAAGAACAGTGAGGCTGTCTACAAGAAGGGTCAGAGCCGTCTCTATTTCCTGAGGAGACTGAGGTCCTTTAACATCTGCCAGACGATGCTGAGGATGTTCCACGAGTCTGTGGTGGCCAGTGCTATCATGTTTGCTGTTGTGTGCTGGGGCAGCAGGCTGAGGGTAGCAGACACCAACAGAATCAACAAACTCATTCGTAAGGCCAGTGATGTTGTGGGGGTGGAACTGGACTCTCTGAAGGTGGTGTATGAAAAGAAGATGCTGTCCAAGTTGCATGCCATCTTGGACAATGTCTCCCATCCAATGCATAATGTACTGGTTAGGCACAGGAGTACATTCAGCCAGAGACTCATTCCACCGAGATGCAACACTGAGCGTCATAGGAAGTCATTCCTGCCTGTGGCCATCAAACTTTACAACTCCTCCGTTGGAGTGTCAGACACCCTGAGCCAATATGCTGGTCCTGGACTTATTTCCATTTGGCATAATTTACTTATTATTATTTAATTATTTATGGTTTTATATTGCTATATTTCTACACTATTCTTGGTTGGTGCGACTGTAACAAAACCCAGTTTCCCTCGGGATTAATAAAGTATGTCTGTCTGTCTGTGTCCTCAATTGCAACATATGAGGTCCCTCAGTACTGGAGTGTAGCAAATGTTGCAGCTTTGATCAAGAAAGGAAATAACAAGAATTTAGGGATCTATAGGCAAGGCAGCCTCATTTCAGTGGTGGAGAAGCTACAGGGGAGGATATTGAGGTACAGGGTTTATGCTCATTTGGAAAGGCACGGCCTGCTTAGGGACAATCAGCATGGCTTTGTGCAGGCAGATCACACTTGATAAAGCTGATTGAGGTTTCTGAGGAGGTGATACAGACTCTAAGATATAGGATCAGAATTAGGCCATTAGGCCCATCAAATCTGCTCCATCATTTCATCATGGCTAATCCATTTTCCCTCAAAGCCCCAATCTCCTGCCTTCTCCCCACAACCTTTCATGATCTGACCAATCAAGAATCTACCAACCTCTGCCTTAAATATACATAAAGTCTTGGCTCCACAGCTGCCCGAGGCAACAAATTCCACAGATTCCCCACTCTCTGGCTAAAGAAATTCCTCATCTCCACATTCTACGAGGATGGTGCTCTATTCTGAGGCTGCGTCCTCTGGTCTCAGACACTCCCATCCTCCGCACATCCACTTTATCAAGGCCTTTCACCATTCGATAGGTTTCAATTAGGTCAGCCCTTATTGACCTAAATTCCAGTGAGTACAGGCCCAGAGCAATCAAACACTCTTCATATGCCAAGCTGTTTAATCCTGGAGTCAATTTTGAGAATCTCCTTTGAAACACATCCAGTTTCAGCTCATCCTTCCTAAGATAAAGGGCCCACAAATGCTCACAATACTCCAGTGAGAACTCACCAGTACTTTATAAAGTCTAAACACTGTTATGATTGGTGCAGATATTGTGGACTGAAGGGGGGGTTGCCATCTGTTCCATATTGTGTACTGACGAATATGTTTGATCTACCAGCTATTGCAGGGACATGGTTACAGAGACTTGGACTGGGAATTTGACATTCCTACATGTCCAATGTTCCACACGGAATCGGCAAAATGGAAAGGAGCAGGGTGGATTTGTTCATAACGTGCTGGTGAAGGGGTGGATACAGTGCCATCAAAAGTATTCAGTCTCCTTTGGCGGTTTTCATGTTTATTGTTTTGCAACGTTGATTCACAGTGGATTTAATTTGGCTTTATTTTCCCAAACTGATCAGCAGAATGGACTCTCTGGTGTCAAAGTGAAAAACAGATCTTTACAAAGTGATCTAATTGCAAATATAAAACACAAAATAATTTAATTGCATTGGTATTCACCTCCTTCAAGTCAAGTTGATGCACCTTTGTCAGTAATTACCGTTGGCTCTGTGGGGATAGGTCTCTATCCGCTTTGCACATCTGGACACTGAAAATTTTTCCCATTTTTCTTTACAAAACTGCTGAAGCTCTGTCAGATTGCATGTGGTTCATGAGTGAACAGATCTTTTCAAGTCCAGCCACAAATTCTCAATTGGATTGAGGTCTGGACTCTGACTTGGCCACTCCAGGACATTAACTTTGGTTTTAAGTCATTCCTGTGCAGTTTTGGTTTTATACTTGTGGTCATTCTCCTGCTGGAAAATGAATCTTCTCCTACGTCACAGTTCACTTGCAGACTGAATTGGGTTTTCCTCCAAGATTTCACTGTATTTGGCTGCATTCATTTTACCCTCTACTTTTATGAGCCTTTCAGGGCCTGCTGCAGTGAAACAGCCCCACAGCATGATGCAGCCTCACCATGCTGGGATGGTGTGTTTTTGATGCTGTGCGGTGTTTGTCTTGCGCCAAGCTTAGTGTTTAATCTGATGGCCAAAAAGGTCAATTTTGTTTCATCAGACTATAGAACCTTCTTCCAGTTGACTTCAGAGACTTCTGGCAAACTCCAGGTGAGATTTCATGAGAGCTTTTTTCAACAACGGCTTTCTCTTTGCCACTCTCCCATAAAGCTCTGACAGGTGATGCATCTGGGCAACAGTTGTTGTATACACAGTCTCTCCCATCTCAGCCACTGAAGATTGTGATTTCTCTAGAGTTAGCATAGGTCTCTTGGTGGCCTCCCTCACTCGTCCCCTTCTTGCACAGTCACTCAGTTTTTGAGGATGGCCTGTTCCTGGCAGATTTACAGCTCTGCCATATTCTTTCCATTTCAGGATGAGTGACTTAACTGTACTCCAAGGGATATTCAGTGACTTGAAAATTTTTTTGTATCCATCTCCTGAATTGTGTTTTTCAATTACCTTTTTGCAGAGCTGCTCAGAGTGTTAATTTGTTTTTATGGTGTAGTTTCTCCCAGAATACTGACTACCAACAGTCGTGTATTTTTACTACAATCAATTGAAACACCTTGACTCACACAGAGACCTCCACTTAACTTACAATGTAATTCCTAAAACTACTTGGCTGTACCAGTGATGATTTGGGGGTGAATATTTATACAGTCAATTATTTTGTGTTTTATATCTGTAATTAATTTAAAGCACTTTGTGGAGATCTGCTTTCACTTTGACAAAAAAGTCTTTTTCTCTTGATCAGTAAAACAAATGCCAAATTCAATCCACTGTCATTCAAAGTTGTAAAACATTAAAACATGAAAACTTTACAGCAGCATGAATACTTTTCATAGTTACCTTACATGTAGGGACAGTGATGGTGAAAGGGGAGGGAAAGAAGACACGGGTAGGAGTGGTCTCAAGATCCTCAGGTGTTCCTCCCGATGGGATAAAGCACAAAAGAGGAAATATCAAAGAGAGGTGAGAATGGAAATGTGATTGTCATGAGAGATTTAATCGGAAGCAGATTGGGGTACCACTACATCGAGTACCTTTGCTCTGTGAGCTGCAACAACCACAATCTGCCAGTGGCAATGCATTCTAGTTCCATTTCCCATTCACAGACTGACATATTGGTGCCTTACAGGTGTCTTAACCAGTGGTGGGGTGGTAATGGGGACAAGCTGTCACTTCCTATTAATTGCTGCTTCAAATTGCCTCTGTCAACCAAGTCCAGGTCCTGGCTTTTACATATGGCTTAGCTACGAAGCCTGACAAACTCTTTCTTAGTGACAGGGGAGGGTCTAAATGGGTTTACTGGCATCATATAACTAACTGCTATGGGCAGATGGAGCTTTCACCCACGGTTGGCAGCTCCTCTAGTGGAAGGAAAATTCTGATCTAAAACCTCTACTGGCTTGTGGCTCGACCCATTCATGGGGAAGGCTTCGGGAGTAAACCCCGAGGAACAATCCAGAGCTGGATTCCCTGTCAGTCAGATGTTCAATGCAGACTGGCAATCCTGTGACACTGTTGGTGCCTGACCCCATCGGTCTCTGCCGTTGATCTGGATTCATCAGCTGTGTGGAGAGCAGTAGCCCCTGCAAGGGCAACAGCTTGCTTTACGTATCGTACTACCCTGGCTTGGATATTGACTTTCAGAGCGAGGGTACAATATCCATGGTCAACCCTGACGCAGCAGAGGGCCATCACTAACATGTCTGTCCATGGCCTCCTCTCCTGCTACGATGAGGCCAACTACAGGTTGGACGAGCAACATCTCATATTCTGATATTGATTTCTCTAAATTTCAGAAATCACTGCCCTCTGTTTCCACACATTCACCGAACTACTATTTATCTTCTGACTTTTCCCCCATTCTGGTGCCATTTACCCCCTTTACCTCTCCTCACGCACCATCATGACTTGCCCATCAACTCTCTCTGGTTCTCCACCTCCTTCGTGTCATCCCATGGTCCAACGTTCTCTCCTACTGGATTCCTTTCTCTTCATCTCTTTGCCTTTCCTGTCTGTCACCCAGGTCCTCTCATCATCATCCCTCCACAAACCACCCCCTCCCCCACTCACTTGTCCTCCTCCCCCTCCCCAGCACCTTATTCTGGCTTTTGTCCCTTTCTTTCTAATCCTGATGAAGGTTCTCAGCCCGAAATGTCGACTCTTTGCTGAGCTCCTGCAGTATTCTGTGCGTGTTTGCGTCAGTCTGTGTGTTGATTAAGCTGATCAAACTGGTACAGTGGAAGAGGAATTTGTGGAGTGGTCAGAGACAGTTTCTTACAGCAGGATCTTACCCAGGAACAGGACATTTCAGATGTAATCTGTGTACTGAGGTGGGAATGCAGAGAGATCTTGTGGTGAAGGATCCCTGAAGAAGTGAGCACAATGTGGGAGAACTCCAGACCACAGACTGAGGGTGAACACCAGGGTCCAGAACCAGTGTCGTCAACCTAAATAAAGACAATTACAGAGACGTAACAGTGCAGTTGTCTGGGGAAGATGGGGTAAATATGCTCAGGGACAGGTCAGCAATGAGCAGTGGCAATGTTTAAGGAGACTGTTCATAACAGTCAGCAGACATTGATCCCGATTCTACAGAGGGATCACAGAGAGCAAAGAACATTCTGTGGTCAATGGAGTTCAAGGGAAATATTAAATCAAAGTGCATAAAAAGAGGCAAGGGTTGGCAGTAGAAAAGAGGATCAGGATTTTTCCAGGAACCAGTGATGAGACAAAAGCTAAAACTAACAAGGAAAAAGCAGATAGGTTAACTCAATAATTTTAATTAGTGTTCACAGTGGGGACACAGCAAACATCCCAGAGATATCTAACAGTGACATTTCAACATTGTGCCATAACGTGTAACAATCATCATAATGAGGGAGAAACTAATGGGACTAAATGCAAACATTTCCAAGTCCCAACGACCTGCACTGGAGGGTTTCACAGGAAGTCTGGAGAGAAAGTAGAGACATTGAAGTCTGTCAAAACTCACTGTTACAGAAAGGTCCCAGTGGAGTTGAAAACCATTGTTGAAGAAGGGTGGAAGATAAAAACCAGGTGACTGTAGTCCAGTTAACTTCACTTCAAGTACTGGAGTCTATAATCTGTGAAGAAATAACAAGTCATTTAGAAAAGTTTAATGTGATTGTACTAAGTCAACAGGGTTTACAGTCAGATTCACACAGCACAGAAACGAGCCCGTCAGCTCAAATGGTCCACGCTGACCAAAGTTCCCATCTGAGCTTGTGGTCTGTCACCCCCTCACCCCCACATTAAGAACAAGGCTATCCTCCTCCTTAGCCCATATCCTTCAAAACTTTTCCTTCCCATCTACCTGTCCAAGTACTTTTTTTAAATATACCTGACTCAACCACTCCCCCCGGCAGCTCACTCCATACACTGACCAGCCTGTGTGTGGAAAAGTTGCCCTTCAGGTTCCTATTAAATCTCATCTCAAACCAATGCCCTCCAGTTCTTGATTCCCCAACCCTGACAAAAATATTGTTATCTTTGACTCAACCCAGGCCGCTTATTATTTTATACACCTCTGCAATATCGCCACTCATTCTCCAACTTTCCAAGGAAAATTATCCAAAACGCTTTCCACAAATCAGTCCTTCGAGATCCAGTAACATGCCCGTAAATCACCTCTGCACTCTTTCCAGCTCAATGGTGTCTGTCATACTGCATGATCACTAAAACTAAACACTATTTATGAAAGGCGGCCAAACCAACGTGTTGTACAACTGCACCATTTCATCCCAGCTTCTATATTCGGTGCCCTGACTGAAGGCCGGTGTTCCAAAAGCCTCTTCACCACCCTGTCCATCTGGAACCTGGTTTTTGTCCCTGTAACCTGGGTTACTGAATGTTAAGTCATGTTTGACAAACATACCAGAGATTTGAGACTTTACAGGGGAAGTTGGAGAAGTGGTGATTTTGGATTTTCAGGAGCCATTTGCCAAGGTCGCACATGAAAGGCTGGTGCACAAGACCAGATCTCAGTACTGGGAAGGAAGTGTGTTCATACGAACTGAAGACTGGTTATCATACTGAGACAGAATAACAGGTCTGTTTCAGGCTGGGATGACATAACTACTGGAGTGTCGAGGTGTTGCCTGCACAACAAAATAGAGACGGGTGCGGTGAGGGGTTCATAAGACCATATATGACCAAAGTTCAGAGGTGAATGGTTCATTGACATTTATTGCTAGGGCATTAGTGCAGAGAAACAGAGAAGTGTTGTTACAGTGTCAGACAAATGCACAATGATGGATTTTGGGAAGTTAAAGCAGGTCGGACATACCCAGTGAATGGCAGGGTCCTGAGGAGTGTTGATGAAAAGATAAACCTGAGGCACAGGTAAATAGTTCCCTGAATGTGCCAACACAGGTAGACAAGGTGGTGAAGAAGGTGCACGACATGCTTACCTTCATCGGCAAAGGCTCTGAGAGGAGTTGGGACATCACATTACAGTTGTACAAATCAATAATTACACCAGACCAGGAGTACCCTGTGCAGTTCTGGTCACCATGAGAGGAAGGATGTGATTAAGCTGGAAAGGTGCAGAAACAATTCACAGGAATGTTACCTGGACTGCGGGCTTGATTTACAAGGAAAGATCAGACTAACTGGGACTGTTTTCCCTGGAGTGAAGGAATCTGAGGGGAGACCTGACAGAAGTTTATAAAACTATGAGAGGTGCAGACAAGGTAGACAGTCAGAATCACTTCCTCAGATTAGAAATATCAAATATGAGAAGGCACAGCTTTAAAATGCCAGGGTGAGAATTTAACGTGGGATGTCAGGGCAGGTAAGATTTCTGTTTCCGTACAGAGAGTGGTGAGGGCCGGGTTTGGGCTGCCATAGGGAGTGGTGGAAGTAGATATGATAATGACATTTAACAGGGTTTTTGATAAACACATGAATATTCAGAGAATTGAAGCACATGAATTATATGCAGGCAGAAGGGATTTAGTTCCATTTGACATTGTGTTCAGCACAGACATCATGGGAAGAAGGGCCTGTTCCTGTGCTGTATTGTTCTGTGTTCTCGGTGAGCCTCAGTGACGGGGGAGTCTTTAGCCGGGGTCACAGACAGGTGTATCTGTGGCAAGGAGAGAGACTGCAGGATGGTGCATTACCTCCCTGGTACCAGGGCCAAGGATGTAACTGAACAAGTACAGGCCATTCTGAAAGGTCAGGGTGAGCAGCCAGAGGTCGTGTCCATATTGGTTCTAACAAAAGAGGCAAAGTCCTGCAAACAGAACTTGGGGAGTTGGGGAAAAAATTAAGTAGAAACTCTGTGCTGAGGAGGGGGCAATCCCAGTGTCACCTGCTAGCGAGGGAAGAAAGAAAAAGGTGGTACAGTTATATGTGTGGCTCACAAGCTGGTGCAGGACGGAGGATTTTTGTTACATGGATCATTGGGTTCTCTTACAGGAGAGGAGATGGGAAGAGTGAAAGGTCAGTAGTGCAGTTGATGGATGTGGATCAACACAGAAAGTAAGTCCAAATAGACAAATTACAGTGTCTCAGTAGCACTACGTGCACAGATAAATAAATACCAGATAGGCCTCAAATTTACATTTAATTTTTAAAAATGGATCTGAAAGAAACATAACACAATTTTTGGTCTTTAATGGAGCAATCGGGAAAGGATCATGAGTTTTTAATCAAAAAGTACTGATGATAGGCTTGTTATGCCTACTTTTGAGTGGGGAAGGGTCAGGAAATATCCTAAATAAAGCCTTTAAAACTATCTAGATCTCTGAACCAGCATTACTTATTTTTTGTGATGTGGCAACCACAATAATGTATGCAAGTCTTTGAAGTCCTTTGAAACTCTTAAGTATTTGAAAGAGAGAGAGCTAGAAATGATAATTAAATGGAGAAAAGTTGAGAAGGTTTGTGAGGCATAAATTCCAGCCTGACTGGGCTGAATAGCAAGTTTCTGTGTGCTGTATTACATCTTGTATATAATTTCCAGATAAAATATCAGAATATCAAAGTTTCTTAAAATTACTTCCTCAAAGGGATTTTATGATATTTTGTTGATAATCAATGATGCTCAAAGTTGGTGTATTTTCAAAGTTCAAGATAAGTTTATTATCAATGCATATGTCACCATATACAACCCCAAGGACATTCACAGTAAAAACTAAAAAAAACAATAGAATCATTAAAAGACTGCACCCAACAGGACAGACAAACAACTGTTGTGCAAAAGACAACAAGCTCTGTAAATACAAAAAGAAAGAAAAATAAATAAACAAACAATAAATATTGAGAGCATGGGATGGAGTCCTTGAAGGTGAGTCCACAGATTGTGGGAAGAACTCAGTGATGGGGCAAGTGAAGTTATCCCTTTTGGCTCAGGGGTCTGATGATAACTTTTCCTGAACCTGGTGGTGTGGTCCCTGAGGCTCTCTGACCAACTCCTTGATGGCAGCAATGAGAGGAGAGCTTGTCCTGCGTGTTGGGGGTTCCTGATGAATGCAGCTTTCCTGCAATAGCATTTTGTGTAGATATGCTCAGTGGTAGGAAGGTCTTTACCTGCGATGGACAAAATTTACAAAATAGGTTTTAGTGTTTATAGGAATATTTTATTTAGAGATAAAGCACAGAAAAGGCCATCAAGCACCACGACTTAGCAGCCTCCAATTTAACCCTAGTCTATTCGTGTGGCAATTTGCAATGACCAATTAACCAACTAACCGATTCGTCTTTGGACAGTGGGAGGAAAGCTGGGCAGCGGTGTTAGCTGTGAGGAGGATGCTAAAAGGATGCAGGGTGACTTGGATAGGTTAGTTGAGTGGGCAAATTCATGGCAGATGCAATTTAATGTGGATAAATGTGAGGTTATCCACTTTGGTTGCAAGAACAGGAAAACAGATTATTATCTGAACGGTGGCCAATTAGCAAAAGGGGAGATGCAACGAGACCTGGGTGTCATTGTACACCAGTCATTGAAGGTGGGCATGCAGGTACAGCAGGCGGTGAAAAAGGCAAATGGTATGTTGGCATTCATAGCAAAAGGATTTGAGTACAGGAGCAGGGAGGTTCTACTGAAGTTGTACAAGGCCTTGGTGAGACTGCACCTAGAATATTGTGTGCAGTTTTGGTCCCCTAATCTGAGGAAAGACATTCTTGCCATAGAGGGAGTACAGAGAAGGTTCACCAGATTGACTCCTGGGATGGCAGGACTTTCATATGAAGAAAGACTGGATCAACTAGGCTTATACTCACTGGAATTTAGAAGATTGAGTGGGGATCTTATTGAAACGTATACAATTCTAAAGGGATTGGACAGGCTCGATGCAGGAAGATTGTTTCCGATGTTGGGGAAGTCCAGAACGAGGGGTCACAGTTTAAGGATAAAGGGGAAGCCTTTTAGGACCGAGATGAGGAGAAACTTCTTCACACAGAAAGTGGTGAATCTGTGGAATTCTCCGCCACAGGAAACAGTTGAGGCCGGTTCATTGGCTATATTTAAGAGGAAGTTAGATATGGCCCTTGTGGCTAAAGGGATCAGGGGGTATGGAGAGAAAGCAGGTACAGGGTTCTGAGTTGGATGATCAGCCATGATCATACTGAATGGCGGTGCAGGCTCGAAGGGCCGAATGGCCTACACCAGCATCTATTTTTTATGTTTCTATTAGAAATAAGAAAAAGAATAAAAAGTTACCGCAAACAGACTAACATGAGGGGTGTCGTCACTTCCCCGGCTATAGGTTGACTCATTACAGAGCCGAGGGTCAGAATGACTTCAACCCGTGTTGATGCCATTAGCCCAGTACACCACTGCATAGTTAGGCCCAGTTAATGAGCACAGTGGCACCGAGGGGCTGAATTGTGTTTGTATCAGTGCCGGGTGTAGAACAGTTAATGCAGACGTACTTAGAGCCTGGATTAGTACATGGCACAGTGATTCAGCCATTACAGAGAAGGGCAGGACTGGTAGCTAAACATTCCAGGATTCAGATTCAGACAGTCCAGAGGGAGGTGAATGAGGCTGGGGGAGCTGTACCGCTGATCAGTCAGAATGTCACAAATTCAAGTTCATCCAGTGAGACAATGCGGGTAGAACTCAGGAATAAGAAGAGTGCAATCACTGTGATGGGATTGTACTGTAGGGCTCCAAATAGCCAGTAAGAGAGAGGCACAGATATGTCGGCAGGTTATGGGCTGATGTAAAAACAACAGAGTACCTTTACTGAGTGAATAATCTCCCCAGAGTGACTGGGACTCCCTTACCACCTGAGACTTGATTGGGGCATTATTTGTTGTGTGTTCAGCAAGGTTTCCTGAAACAGTATGTAGATGGTCCACCATGGAGGGAGACATTCTTGACTTTGCCTTGGGAAATATGGGACTCACTAGAGTGGTGGCAGGAACAACCAGTGTTCAAAGAGGAATTAGACAGGTCCTTCAGGGGAAATAACCTGCAGAGCTGTGGGGACAGAGTGGGGAATTGGACTGTGGAAACGTTGTAGCAGGAGTTGGTATAAACTTGATGGGACAAATATTCCAGACCATCCCAGAATGATCCTGTGACCAATAACAGTCTGAAAAAATCATTCTGGTCTCCAGTCAATCTTCCAAGCTCCAGGGTGGACAAGATCAATTGTGTAATAAGGACACACTTCTGTAAAAACACTGACACTGTATTCCAAGCACACTGAGCTGCCAGAGCACAGCACCGGCCAGTGAGGACACAGACCAGTACAACACCCGGCTCTCTACTACAAAGTTCAAAGCTGAAAGTAAATGTAATATCAAAATACATTTCTGTCATCATACGCAACCCCGGGATTTATTTTCTTGTGGGCGTACTGCTGGTTTGTTAGAGCTCTTGGGGAGGGTTTAAACTGATTTGGCAGGGGCGTGAGAACTGGCATGAAAATACTTAGGATAGTACAGTTGGTAAAGAAAGAAAAGATAGCATGCAGTCACACTGTCAGGAAGAGCGAGCAGATGATAGGACATAACTGCAGCCAGCAGAGGGATGCAAAATCAATAAGGGTAGCAAATCCAATACTTGAAGTGTTATACCTCAATGCACAGCGTATAAAAAATAAGGTGGATAATCTTATTGCCCTCTAACGGATTGTCATGTATAATGTGATCATCACTGAATCACGGCTGAAAAATATTTATAGTTGAGAGCTAAATGCCCAATTTAGACATATCAGAGGGACAGGAAGGTAGGCAATGGGGATGGCATGGCTCTGCTGGTAGAGAATGGTATCAAATCAGTAGGAAGATGTGCCATAGGATCGGAAGATGTTGAATCATTGTGAGTAGAGTTAAAAAAATCTGCAAGTGTAAAAGGACGTTGATGCAGTTATAAACAGGCCGTCAACAGTTGTTTGGATGTGGACCACAGATTACAACAGGAAATAGAAAAGGCATGTCAAACGGGCAATGTTATTGGAGATTTCAACATCCAGGTCAATTGGGAGAATCAGGTTGGAAACAGATCTCAAGAGAGTGAGTTTGTTGAATGCCTAAGAGATGGCTTTTCAGAGCAGTTTGTCGTTGAGCCTACGAGGGAATCAGCTATACTGGATTGTGTGTTATTTAATGAACAGGAGGCAATTAGGGAACTTAAGGTAATGAACCCTTAGGAGGCAGTGATCACAGTATCATTGAGTTCAACTTGAAATTGGATAGGGAGAGAGTACAGTCTGACATTGCAGTGTTTCAGTGGAGTAAAGGTAGTAACAGTGGTATGAGAGAGGAGTTGGCTAAAGTAAATTGGAAGGAGATGCTGGCAGAGATGGCAGCAGAGCAGCAATGGTGAGAGTTTCTGAGAAAAATGAGGGAGGTACAGGATAAATGTATTCCAGAAACAAATAAATACTCAAATGGCAAAATAGTACAACTGTGGCTGACAAGGAAGTCAAAGCTAATGTAAAACCAAAAGGGAGGGCATAAAACAAAGAAACATTTCAGAATACAGAGGATTGGGTAGCTTCTAACACCTTACAGAGAGCAACCTAAAGAGGTTAAAGATTAAATATGCAAGCAAACTAGCAAATATTATCAAAGTGGATCGTTGAAGCTTTTTCAAGTATGTAAAACATAAAAGGAGAGATGAGACTGGATATTGCATTGCTAGAAAATCAGGCCAGAGGAATAATAACGGGGTGGGGGGGGGGAGGAGATGGCAGATGAACTAAATGAGTATTTGGCATCAGTGGAAGTTACTAGCCGTGTGCCAGATGTTGAAGGGTGTGAGGGGAGAGAAGGGAGTGCAGTTATTATTATAAGGGAAAGGTGCTCAAAAAGCTGAAAGACCTGAGGGTATATCAGTCACCTGGACCAGATGAACTGGACCCTAGGGTTCTGACAGAGGTAGTGGTAGAGGTTGTGGTGCCATTAGTAATGATCTTTCAAAACGTATTGGACTCTGGCATGGTGCTAGGGGACTGGAAAATTGCAAATGTCACTCCACTCTTTAAGAAAGGAGGAAGGCGGCAGAAAGGAAATTATAGACCAGTTAGTCTGACCTCAGTGGTTGGGAAGATGCTGGAGTTAATTGTTAAAGATGAGGTTATGGAGCATTGGAAAGACAGGACAAGAAAGGACAAAGTCAGCATGGTTTCCTACAGGGGTAATCTTGCCTGATGAACCTGTTGGAATTCTTTGAAGAGATTACACGCAGGATAAATAAAGGGGATGCAACGGATGTCATATATTTGGACTTTCAAAAGGCCTTTGACAAGGTGCCACACATGAGGCTGCTTACCAAGTTAATAGCCCATGGTATTACAGGAAAGTTACTGGCGTGGTTAGAACATTGGCTGATTGGTAGAAGGCAGCACGTCAGCAAGTGGGAATAAAAGGATCCTTTCTGGTTGGCTGCCAGTGAGCAGTGGTGTTCCGCAGGGGTCGGTGTTGGGACCACTTCTGTTTATGCTGTATATCAATGATTTAAATGATGGAATAGATGGATTTGTTGCAAGTTTGCAGATGACAAGAAGGGCAGGTACTCTTCAGGAAACAGGTAGGCTGCAGAAGTACTTTGACAGATTAGGAGAATTGGCAAGACAATGGCAAAGGAAATACAATGTTGGAAAATGCATGGTCGTGCACTTTGGTAGTAGAAATACATGTACAGACAATTTTCCAAATAGGGAGAAAATCCAAAAACCTGAGATGCAAAGGGACCTGGAGTCTTTGTGCAGACCAACCTAAAGATAACTTGCAGGCAGAGTCGGAGGTGAGGAAGGCAAAAGCAATGTTAGCATTCACATCATGCGGTTAGAATACAAGAGCAGGGATGTGATGCTGAGACTTTATAAGGCGTTGGTGAGGCCTCACCTTGAGTATTGTGATGAGCTTTGGGCTCCTCATCTAAGAAAAGATGTGCTGGCACTGGAAACGGTTCAGAAGAGGTTCACAAGGGTGATTCTGGGAATGAAACGGTTATCATACGAGGAACATTTGATAGCTCTGGGTCTGTACTCGCTGGAAGTTCGAAGGATGGGGTGGGGGGGGAATCTCATTTCAAATGCTGAAAGGCCTAGACTGAGTAGATGTGGAAAGGATGTTTCCTATGGTGGGGGAGTCTAGGACTAGAAGGCACAATCTCAGGATAGAGGGCTGTCCATTCAAAACAGAAATGCGGAGAAATTCTTTAGTCAGAGGGTGGTGAATTAGTGCAATTTATAACCACAGGCTGCTGTGGAGGCCACATTCCTGGGTGTATTTCAGGCAGAGCTTGATAGGCTCATGATTGGACACGGCATCAAAGTTTGCAAGCAGAAGGCCAGGGAGTGGGGTTGCACAGAGAGAAAAGGGTCAGCCATGATTGAATGGCAGAGCGGACTCGATGGGCCAAATAGCCTAATTTTGCAGCTATGTTGTACGGCGTTACTCAGTATATCCAAGAACCACAACAGAAAGACCGCACCCAACAGTGTGGCCAAATCACCAATGTGCAAACGACAATAACTTGTGTAAATACAAGAGAGAAAATAATAATATTGTGGCGACCCACTTCCCAGCGCACTTGAACAGGCTCACAAAGTGGCGCGTGCCGGCATTGAGGCCGGTCACAAAAAGGGCACCAAGCCTGCTTCACCAGCAAGGGGAAAGCCCGTGCGCGGGACGGGACTGAGGGCGGGAACAGGAAGGCTTTAAAGCGAGGCCGCGCAGCTTGAATAAACCTCTTTTGCAACTGCAGCTCACCGACTACGTGTCGTTATTTCAGCGCTGCTTGTAGCACACCGCTACAATTGGTGACCCCGACAGCCCAAACGATATTTGGACCAGAGATGAACAACGCCGCATCTGTTCATGCATTTTCGTTAAAACTGCCAAGCTTCAGGACGCTGCGACCTCACCTATGGTTCAAGCAAGCAGAAGCCCAAGTCCACATTCGGCAGATAACCTCGGATGCCACTTGTTACTACTACGTGGTGAGCTCCCTCGACCAGGAGACAGCCGCCCAGGTTCAGGAGTTCATACAGTCGCCCCCGGAGGACGGCAAATACACAAAATTCAAAGCCCTGCTCATAAGGACTTTCGGACTCTCACGGCGCGAGCGAGCTGTCCGCTTACTGCACCTGGATGGTTTGGGGGACAGGCCACCATCAGCTTTGATGAACCAGATGCTGTCCCTGGCCGGAGGACACAAGCCCTGCCTCTTGTTTGAGCAGGCGTTCCTGGAGCAGCTGCCCGAGGACATACGTCTGCTGCTGTCCGACGCGGATTTCAGCGACCCCCCGTAAGGTGGCGGCCCAGGCAGACGTGCTGTGGAAAGCCAAGGAGAGTGGGACGTCCATCACAAAAATCACCAGGCCACGCTCCCAGCAGCATACCAGACCAGGCCTGGCCGCAGAGCCCACTGACCCCAGAGGCAGGCCAACGGACAATGGTGCTTCTACCACCAGCGATGGGGCGCAGAAGCCCGTCGCTGTAGCCCGCCCTGCAAGTTCCCGGGAAACGCCAGGGCCAGCCACCGCTGATGGCTACAGCGGCTGGCCATCGGGATAGCCTCCTGAACGTCTGGGACAAGCAGTCGGGATGCTGCATTTTGGTCGACACCGGAGCCGAGATCAGCGTCTTACCTCCGATGAGTTACGACACCCGCCACAGAGAACCGGGTCCCACCCTGAGGGCCGCGAACGGCAGCACAGTAAGGACCTATGGCACCCATACGGTGCGGCTACAGTTCGGCTCCAGCCAGTTCACGTGGGACTTCTGTTACATACCCTTGTCACATTACTGGGGTTGAAGATATACTGGACTTGAGGTAATGGTTTTGTGATGGTGGAGTGATGTCATTTTCCCACCAGTAGAGGTCATGTGACAGTTTTTTTTTTACAGGGTATAAAAGGAGGACCCCTCCCAGTGAGGGGCAGTTCGTGGCTGGATTTGCCATGTTGACTTCGTGATTTAATGTTATGACGCAGTTTAGTTGAAAGATGAAGTTTTATCTAATGCCTAAAGTTTAAAATGTCATTGCCAGGAGTATCTTTATAACACTGCTAGTTGAGAATCAGTGGTGAGTGAACATCGGAGTTCGGGAGTTAAAAGATCGAGGAGAATCGATTTCGACGGTGAAACAGGTTCGACCGTGTTTGATCCTCATTCGGAAGGAATTCGTTGACTGTTCTCGTGTTAATCCATGTGAAATAGCAGAAAGGATTGGGAACGGTTCTGTAAAGGAAAGGTCAGTGCCTTTAAGCCGTTCCATTTGTCCATCTACGTAAATTCTTAGTGGGAAAAGTTCGATTTTGGGAACCGAAGCAACACGACGTGAAAGAGAATTTAAATCGTCTTAAAAAGTCTCTCCCTTAAATGGACTGTGAGCATTTTGAACTTCTGCAATACTACTTTGAAGAACTGTTTTTGCAACATCGCTTTAAGAACTGTTTAAGCTTCATCGCTTTAAGAACTGTTTAAGATTCCTTGCTTTAAGAACTGTTTAAGCTGCCGCACAGCAGCTGATTTCTGGTTATGTTAGTGATTTGTTTACTTTTGGGGGGTTTGTTTTCAGTGTTTAATAAACGTGTTATTTGTTATATAAACCCCTGCCTAACTCATATATTTATTGTTGCTTGAATCCGTAACACTTCACACTGGCGGCCGTAGCCCAACCGCTCCTGGGAGCAGATTTTTTGCTAGCTCACAGCCGACTGGTCGACCTGCCAAGGAAGAGACTGGTCCACGCTGAGACCTTTCAAACTTTCTCCCTGGGTGAAGCCCAGTTGCCGGCCCCACACCTGGACTCCATCACACAGTCCGACAACGACTTCACCAGAGTCCTGGCGGGTTTCCCATCGGTTCTGGTGCCGCAGTTCACGGCAGCCATGCCCAGAC
Source organism: Hemitrygon akajei (assembly GCF_048418815.1). Classification (NCBI taxonomy): domain Eukaryota; kingdom Metazoa; phylum Chordata; class Chondrichthyes; order Myliobatiformes; family Dasyatidae; genus Hemitrygon; species Hemitrygon akajei. Next base: position 21,217,973 of record NC_133151.1, read on the forward strand.
ACAGAATACAGCACCACATCCCGATACAAGGACCATCCCGTGCTCGAAGGATTCCCCCGGACAAGCTCCGACTAGCGAAGGAGGAGTTCAAGAGGATGGAGGAATTGGGGATCATACAGCGGTCCGACAGCCCATGGGCCTCCCCCCTGCACATGGTGCCCAAAGCAACAGGGGGCTGGAGTCCATGCGGCAACTACCGCAGGCTGAACGAGGCTACAACACCGGACCGCTACCCTGTGCCGCACATTGAGGACTTTGCAGCAAACCTGCACGGCGCACGGATCTTCTCCGAGGTAGACCTCGTCCGGGGATACCATCAAATCCCGATGCATCCGGACGACGTCCCCAAAATGGCACTCATCAACCCGTTCGGCCTTTTCGAGTTCCTCCGCATGCTGTTCGGCCTAAAGAATGCCGCACAGACATTTCAGCGGTTAATGGACGCGGTGGGACGCGACCTGGACTTCGCTTTCATCTATTTGGACGACATCCTCCGTCAACTCTACGCCCGACTGAGTGAATACGGCCTAACAATCAACCCGGCCAAATGCCAGTTCGGGCTCGACAACATCGACTTTCTGGGCCACAGGATTACTAAAGGCGGGGCAACCCCTCTGCCCGCCAAGGTAGACACGGTCCATCATTTCCCCCGACTCAACATAATCAAAGGCCTTCAGGAATTCGTGGGTATGGTAAATTTCTACCACCGCTTCCTCCCTTCAGCAGCCCGAATCATGCGCCCCCTGTTCGCCCTGATGTCGGGTAAAGGCAAGGACATTACCTGGGATGAGGAGTCCGCCGCCGCTTTCATTAAAACCAAAGAAGCCTTGGCAAATGCCGCGATGCTAGTGCACCCCAGAACGGACGTCCCTACCGCCCTCACAGTGGACGCATCTAACATGGCAGTCGGTGGGGTGCTGGAACAACTCATCGAGGGTCGCTGGCAACCACTGGCGTTTTTCAGCAAACACCTATGACCACCCGAGCTCAAATACAGTGCTTTCGACCGGGAACTGTTGGCACTATAACTGGCAATCTGGCATTTCAGGTACTTCTTAGAATGTAGGCCCTTTACCGCGTTCACGGACCACAAACCTCTTTCATTTGCGTTCACGAAAGCATCCGACTCCTGGTCGTCCCGCCAGCAGCAACATCTGTCCTACATCTCCAAATACACGATGGATGTCCGGCATGTCTCGGGAAAGGACGATGTTGTGGCGGACGCCCTCTCCCGCCCTAACATCCAAGCCCTGTCCCGGGGGTAGACTATGAAGCGCTGGCGGAGGCGCAGCAGGCAGACGAGGAGATCCCTAGTTACAGAACCGCAGTCTTTGCTTTGCAGCTCCAGGACCTCCCTGCAGGCCCAGGTGAGAGGACCCTACTCTGTGACGTCACCACCGGCCAACCTCGCCCCGTCGTCCCGGCAGCCTGGTGGCGTTGCGTTTTCGACTCCATTCACAACTTAGCGCACCACTCCATCAGGTCAACCGTCCGGATGGTAGCCAACAGGTTCATTTGGCACGGACTCCGCAAGCAGGTCAGTGAATGGGCCAAAACGTGCATGCACTGCCAAACTGCCAAGATGCAGCGGCACACCAAACCCCTGCTGCAGCAGTTCCACCCCACCCGCCGGCGTTTCAACCACATTCATTTGGATATCGTGGGCCCCTGCCAGTGTCGCGAGGAGCGCGGCAACTCCTGACTATCGTGGACCGGTTCACAAGATGGCCAGAGGCAGTCCCGCTCACCGACACCACCTCCGAATCTTGCGCCCGAGCACTGATTGCAACCTGGATATCTCGGTTTGGTGGACCGGCCCACATTACCTCCGACAGAGGCACCCAGTTCACTTTGAGCCTGTGGTCAGCTATGGCCAGCCTTTTGGGGACACAGCTGCACCACACAACTGCCTACCACCCACAGTCGAACGGACTAGTGGAGCATTTCCACCGTCACCTGAAGTCGGCTCTCATGGCCCGCCTCAAAGGGCCTAACTGGGTGGACGAGCTTCCCTGGGTCCTGCTCGGAATCCGCACGGCGCCCAAAGAAGATCTGCACACCTCGTCGGCCGAGTTGGTGTACGGCGCACCCCTGGTCGTCCCAGGGGAGTTCATACCAGCCCCAAGGGGGCAAGAGGAAGAACCCGCAGCAGTCCTGGGCAGACTACGCGAGAGGCTTGGTAACCTGGCCCCCATACCCACTTCACAGCATGGACAGAACCCGACCTGCAAAACTGTAAGTTTGTTTTTGTACGACAGGGTGGATATCGGGCACCGCTACAGCGGCCCTACGAGGGGCCGTTTACAGTGATCAGAAACAACAGGTCCACATTCGTACTGGACTTTGTGGGGGGGGGGGGGGGGAAGAGGAGGTTTTCACAGTGGACCAACTCAAACCAGCCCATGTGGACTTGGCGCAGCCGGTCGAGATTCAGGCACCGCGGCGCAGAGGCAGACCATCCAAACAGAGTCCGACCCAGACTGAGTACATTGGGGGGTGTATCGCCGGTTCTGGGGGGGGGAGGTTATGTGGCGACCCACTTCCCAGCGCACTCGCACCGGCTCACAAAGTGGCGCGTGCCGGCATTGAGGCCGGTCCCAAAAAGGGCGCCAAGCCTGCTCCACCAGCGAGGGGAAAAGCCCGCACGCGGGACAGGACTGTGAATACACGCCCCCTACAGTATTCCCGCCCGGGGAGGGCGGGAACAGGAAGGCTTTTAAGCGAGGCCGCCAAGTTTGAATAAACCTCTTTTGCAACTGCAGATCACCGACTACGTGTCGTTATTTCAGCGCTGCGTGTAGCATACCGCTACAATGTAGTGTTATGACCCCAGCCCCCTCCTTTGTGAGAATCGCAAGAGCCCTAGTGAAGGGGGGGGGGGTCAATGAACCAAGAGAAGAGAAAGATACGTGCGGTGTCCCTCGTTTCACGGCGAGGCAAAAGCTGGCGACTGTGGTCATTGTCTCGTGGAGACACCTTTGTGAATTGGGAACTGTACTACGTGTATACCCTCAGGGCAACGTGGGTGGAGAGATGGAGAGAGATTGCATCATCCCAACCTGATTGACATCTGAGACCCCGTGAGTTCAGATAAAAGAGGGATTGTAAAGACGGCCCCCCAGACGCACCAGAAGACACGCTAGAAATCCTGTGACAGCGTTTAATAGCGACAGCCGGTGGTGGGGTTCGTGTGCATCTTTTCCTTGCCTGGGATTGGCGACCTCACCACGGAAGAACGGCTTAGCTACAGGAGAGGCCACAAGTGAGCGTCCATTCCCCAATGAGACTCCGACGGATCGAACTCATAAAGGTTGGAAAAACCGGCCGGGTAACTGTTCCATTCAATCTCTATCTCTCTCTCTCCAAAAAAAGTGCACCACCGCGACACCCCAAAAGACGGCCGCTGGTGGAACTGCAGTGAACACAAGAGACTTTTAGATATACAGCGGACAATATATACATTACCCCTAGACAACGAAAGAGCTTATTTCTTATTGATTATTACTATATCTGCGCTTTAGCTTGAGTATTGACGACGTATGTTATCTGAATGTTTGTATTAACCTTACTTTTGTGCCCCTTTATAAAATAAAACGTTTAAAAATGGTACCATCAGACTTCAGCGGACCTCTCTATATTTGCTGGTAAATGATCCAGTTACTGGATACGTAACAATAGTCATAATTAAATAAATAGAGAACATGACGAGGTCAGCAGGAGACGCTCATGGAGTGAGTACTGTTTCAGATTCGCTCCATAACCTTTACTTTTTTTAACCTATGATCACCCTTATTTAATTTATTTTTACCTACACCAAAAGATTCTTGCTACTTTCTTGGACTTATCTTTAAGAGATTATTGTGAATTTTTGAAGAAATGAATACAGAAATGGCTCTTAGATCTAAAGGGCGAGAACCTGGGAAGGATCCTAATGGCAACGGGAGGAAAAAGCAGACCGATCCTAAGCATACTGAATTGACTTATGAAATGTTATTGGAGGTTTTAAATCAAAAATTTGAAGAACAATGACAAATTTTTTAAACAAGATATAAAGGCTTTTCAAGATTATATGGATAAGACGGATTCAGTAGTTAACCAGCAGCAAGTTCTAATCACAACTCTGCAAGAGGATGCTCGGAAGCGAGACTTGATAATTGAAAAACTGCAGCAGAACTTCCTTTCGACGATTAAACAGGTGGAAACACTTAAAGCCAAGAGTGTCGACTTTGAGAATCGGTCCAGAAGACAGAACCTACGCATACTTGGTCTCCCGGAAGGTATTGAACAAGGGGACCCCACGAAGTACTTTGCTCAACTTTTAAAGGATGCGTTCCCTTCTGTATTCCAAGACAGTCCTCCGGTACTCGATCACGCTCACAGAATTATGCGTCCATCACCGAGTGCTTCAGCTAAACCACCGGTTGTAATTGTCCGATTTCATTATGCGCATGTTAAAGAGCAACTTATTCGTGTGGCTCGGCGTGTAGGGATGGTCAAATTTCAAGATCACAATTTTCGATTAGTAGAAGATTTTAGTCCAGAAGTAATGAAGGCAAGGCTTCTTTTGAAACCTCTGATGTCTGAATGTTATGAGAAAAATCTAAAACCTGCGCTCTTATACCCTGCGAAGCTCAGAATCTCGCCTCCACATGCTCCACGTCGTGTTTTTCTTTCTACATCTGAAGCGAGAAGCTTTCTGAAGGAGAACTTCCCTACTGCTACGGACAGTCATCTCTAATAAATGAGTGATTTTGATCGTGCAAGATGGTTTTTATTTCCAAAACCAGATTTTGTTTCTGGCTATTGGTGTAGGTTTACTCTATATTTTATATTCTAGTTAAAGTTTTTTTTTCGACATACTAATCTTTTTATTTTACTTACTTCAACCACTGTACTTTATCTTTGGTAATTATTAATCCTTCGAAGGTGAATTTCTTTTTTACTAAGATGGCGGTTTTTTCTCTAAAATATTTTTGACTTTTTTTTATTTCACTTTTTTTTCTCTCGTCTTCTTCCTATAATGCATCTCTTATCACAGTTTAAATTTTTTTGGTTTCTTTGGGTTTTAACCCGATTTATAAGTTACTAGTGATTATATTATTTTTGTTTTTTTTTACTACCAATTACATTAAGAAGTTTGGTTTTAGTATAGTGATTATAATTTCTTTAGAGTTTGGGTGGATTTTTTTATATCCTTTATATACGAGTTGTCTTCTGCTGATATGGGGGTAGATTTAGTTTCATCTTTCCCTTTTCCCAGCCTATCCTTGGCTGAGGTGGTCTTTTTTTTCCTCTTGGGTGGGGGGTGGGAGGTCTTTTTCTAAATCTTATGTTTCTTATATCAGTTTTTTTCAGTATTTTCATTTGGGTTGATTTTGAACAACAAAAATGTCTGTGATGTCATCACTTCCGGGTCCGTTCCTTATTTTTGTTCCTCTTCCGGGTGCATGAGTTCATAATTTGGTTAACCCTTTATTTACCAAAGGGTTGATTTCAGAAATATGGCTCAGACCATTAATTTTGTCTCTTGGAATACTAATGGCTTAAACCATCCGATTAAACGGAAAAAGATTTTCAAAGTATTCCAAAGACTTAATGCTCATATTAGTTTTTGTACAAGAAACTCATGTGAGGAAAGAGGACAATTATCGCTTTTTTAGGTTTTGGGAGGTCCAACAGTATCATTCGAATTCGAATGCCAAAGTAAAGGGAGTTTCAATTTTTATTGATTCCTCTATTGCATTTGTCCAACATGATATCTTTTTGGATCCAAATGGTAGATTTTTGTTAATTACTGGCTTACTTTTTAACAAAAAGGTTGCTATGGTTAATGTTTATGCTCCAAATGTGGATTGTCCTGATTTTTTTAAGTCCTTATTTACTTCTCTACCTAATCTAAATGAACATAAGTTAATAATGGGTGGTGACTTTAATTATTGTTTAAAATCCTTTGATGGTCAAATCTATATCTACTCAGACTTTACCCAATAAGTTGGCCACTTGTATTAACTCTTTTTTGACTGATAATGGAATTTTTGATATTTGGAGATTTCGGCATTCTAAGGACAAAGAGTTTTCTTTTTTCTCACGTTTATCATTCCTACTTGAGAATTGATTATTTTTTTATTGACTCTTGTTTTATTCCATCGGTAATTGGTTGTAATTATGATATTATAACCATCTCTGACCATGCTCCATTAAAACTTTCTATTAAATTTACAGATACAGCTTCTAATGCAAGACAATGGCGATTTGATTCTACCTTACTGCAAGATCCGGATTTTATTAAATTTATGAAGGAACAGATCGATTTCTTCTTTTCAACTAATTCCACCGATGATATTTCTTGCGGAACACTTTGGGACACTTTTAAAGCATATATACGTGGACAGATTATCTCTTACTCTATTGGTCTGAGAAAACGCATTAAGAAGGAAACTCTTTTATTGGTTGATAAAATTAAAGAGATTGACAAGAAATATTAGATCACTCCTAGTAAGGAGCTTTACAAACAAAGGGTTGAACTTCAAACGGAACATAGTTTATTACTTACATCTTTGATTGAAAATCAATTAATGAAAACCAGATCTGATTTTCATATACATAGTGATAAATCGGGTAAACTGTTAGCTAGTCAATTGAAGAATGCTTTGGTTAAACGTCAAATTACTAAGATCCGTCAGCAGAATGGGGATTTGACAGTTAACCATGATGAGATAAATAAATCATTTCAAGATTTTTATACCTCCCTGTATCATTCTGAATTTCCTCATGATCGTAATACCATGTGTGATTTTCTTGGGAAATTGAATTTTCCAAAATTCTCATCAGATGATCTTTCAATATTAGAAACTCCTATTACGGATACAGAAATTAAAGGGGTTATTTCCTCCATGAATTCTGGGAAAGCACCAGGTCCAGATGGGTATACAGTAGAATTTTTAAAATGTTTTTCCGCTATTCTTTCTCCTTGGTTATGCAGGATTTTTGAAGAAACAATTAGATTGGGCAATTTGCCACAATCTTTTTATAGAGCTTCCATTTCTTTAATATTGAAGAAAGATAAAGACCCTACTGACTGCACACCCTATAGACCAATATCTTTATTGAATGTTGATTCCAAGATCTTTTCCAAGTTACTGGCATCCAGGTTGGAGAAGGTATTACCCCAAATTATTTCTGAAGACCAAACTGGTTTTATTAAAAATCGCTATTCTTTTTTCAATGTTAGATTATTGAATATTTTTTATACTCCTTCACATAGCACTTCAGAATGTGTTATTTCATTAGATGCGGAGAAAGCATTTGATAGAGTTGAATGGCCATACATTTAATGTGCTGGAGAAGTTTAATTTTAGTCCGACATTCATTTCCTGGATTAAACTGATATATCATACTCCAGTAGCCTCGGTGCTTACTAACAATAAAAGATCTCCCTTTTTTCGTTTTTTTTCGGGGCACTAGACAAGGCTGTCCTCTTAGTCCATTATTATTTGATATTGCTTTAGAACCCTTGGCAATTGCTATCAGAGAATCACAGAATATTTTTGGCATTAATCATGGGACAGATATACATAAGTTATCATTATATGCACATGATTTATTATTATTTATTTCTGATCCTGAGAAATCCATTCCTGCAGTTTTATCATTGTTGGCTCAATTTAGTGATTTTTCCGGGTATAAATTATATCTTAATAAGAGTGAATTGTTTCCTTTAAATAGACAGGTTCCAATTTATGGAAATTTACCTTTTAAATGAGTTAATGACTCTTTCACTTACTTAGGGATTAAAATCACAAAAAACTATAAAGACTTATTTAAGGTTAATTTTTTTACCCTTAATCGATCAGATTAAATGTTTGTTTCCTAAGTGGTCACCACTATCTTTATCTCTGATAGGTCAGATTAATGCTATTAAGATGGTTATTTTACCCAAGTTTATATATATTTCAAGCGGTACCAATTTTTATTCCGAAATCTTTTTTTGCTAATGTTGATTCAAAAATTTCCTCATATATATGGCAGAATAAAAATCCTAGGTTAGGAAAAATATATTTACAGAAGGTAAGGAAGGAAGGTGGATTGGCATTGCCTAATTTTAGATTTTATTATTGGGCAGTTAATATCCGATATTTGATATGTTGGTTAAAGGATTGGGATATATCTTTTAGCCCTCATTGGGTGAACCTGGAAATTAAATCTGTACAAGGATTTGCATTGGGTTCTATTTTAGGGACTTCTCTTCCCTTTGCTCTTTCTAAATTGCCGAAACGAATTGACAACCCAATAGTTAAACATACTTTACGTATATGGTTTCAATTTCGGAATTTTTTTTGGGTTGACTCAGTTTGTTTTGAATATTCCTATTGTATCCAATTGCTTTTTTTATCCTTCTATTATAGACCAAGCTTATTTAGCTTGGAAGACTAAAGGATTACTACGATTTTCCGATTTATTTTTGGATAATTGTTTTATGTCTTTTGAGCAATTATCTAATAAATATAATTTGCCTAGATTTCAGTTTTTTATATATTTACAGATTAGGAATTTCTTAAATACTGTACTTCCTACTTTTCCAAATTTTGTGTCTTCAGGTATTTTGGAGAATTTGTTTGAACTAAACCCTTTTCAGAAAGGGCTAATATCAAAACTTTACAATATAATTATGAAGATACGTTCAGAACCCTTTTATAAGACTAAAAATGATTGGGAAAGAGAACTTAACCTTACTATCCCTATTGAGAATTGGGATAAAATTCTTCAATTAGTTAATACATCATCTATATGTGCTAAACATTCATTAATACAGTTTGAAGTTGTTGTGCACAGGGCTCATATGTCCAAGGATAAATTGGCTCATTTTTATTCCTATATAAATCCTATTTGTGACAGATGTCATTCTGAGATAGCGTCTTGAACTCATATGTTCTGGTCGTGTCCGCTTTTGAAAAAATATTGGAAAGATATTTTTGATATTATTTCTGCGGTATTGAACATTGATTTACAACCTCATCCTATTACTGCAATTTTTGGTTTACCAATGATGGACTCACTCCATTTATCCTCTTCCGCTTGTCGAATGATTGCATTTCTTACACTAATGGCTAGAAGATCTATTTTGTTGAATTGATAAGAAATTAATCCTCCTACTGTATTTCATTGGTTTTCTCAAACTATGTTATGTCTAAATTTAGAAAAAATTAGAAGTGGTGTATTTGATACTTCTATAAATTTGAAAAGATATGGAAACCAATTATTCAATATTTTCATATGATGTAATATGACCCTGTTCCAAGCCTATTTGATTTTATGTATGTTGAGAGGATCGGAATTGACGACACTGATGATTTTGTATTTTTGTGAGATATTATAAACAGCCCTTTTTTTTCTTTTTCCGTTTTTTCTTTTTCTCTTTTTTTCTTTTTTTGTTTTTTTTCTTTATTAGTTATTAGATTATTAGATTAGTTTATTTTGTATATTTTTTTCTTTTTTCCTGTTTTTTTATTATATATTATGATATACCTAGGTTTGCCATGTTTATTTGTATATTGTATCGTCCATGATTTGGGAATACTCATTTATACTGTAATCATTGCTTAAGTATTCTTTCATGTTCAGTTGAAATGTGTATGTTTGTAATCCCCTTATCTATGTATCAATTTTATTTTGTTGATATTAATAACAATAAGAAAAAGATTGAAAAAGAAAAGAAAAGACAACATGACATGCAGAATACTTGAAAGTGAAGTGATACATTGTGGGAAACAGTTCAGTGGTGAGTTAAGTGAAGTTAAATAGAGTTATCTCCACTGGTTCTGGTTTAAAGTGACACCAGTAAATCTCTTTTTCTGGTAAACAAATAGCCTGTAACTTTCCTTTCAACTTGGACGCAATTTGATGTGGCAGAACCAAGGTGAGGAAGACCCGAAGTATGGTTAGTTTAAACTCCAGGCTGAAATGGCAAAGTCAGGTACAGGCCAAATCGAGGTGGTGGGTACCAGGCCCCAGATCATATCAAAGCGACTGAACCCAATGTTTGGACGACGATTTAGACGCGGGGCCAGAATGAAAAGGTCAGGTTGTTCTGCCCGAGGCCAGGGACAAAAAATATTTAACGATAGGATCAGCTTGCATCTGAAAAAGCATAAACAAGTTCAGAGCAGCCAATATCGCTTTGCATGGGCAACGTCAAGTCTTGCGAACTTGGCCGAACGTTTTAAGTGACAGACTCGACTGATGAGAGCTGGGTAGTGGGTACAGGACACAAGGACTTTGGTAAAGCTTTCAACAAGAGTCCCCATGGTAGGCTGATCCACAGCATGGAAGCACATGGCTCAAAAGAAATTTGGTAGAATATATTCAAAATGTACTCGGTCAGAGAACACAGAAGGTAATGGTTGAGGGGTGTGATTCTGACTGGAGGCCTGTGAACAGTGGGGCCCACAAGAAATTCTGCTTTTTGTTAAATGATTTGGATGAAAATGAAGGAGGGCTGATTTGTAGGTCTGCAGAGACACAGAAATTGGTGCAGTTATGGATCGTGAGGAAAGTTGCCAAAGGATTCAGCAGAACATAGACCGGCTAGAAATGAGCGCAGAGAAATGGGAGATAAGTCTGTGTACTCTGGGAAGTCAAATGTCAGAGGATTTCTTTGGAATTCCTCTCCCCATCAGAGTGGCTGGAATTACAGTTACGGCAGTGACATGCTCCACCTCAGGATGTGGGAGTCACTCAGTGTCCCCGATAACTTCACATGAGGGAAGTGCACCGAGGTGCAGCTCCTGACTGACCGTGTGAAGGAAATGAAGATGGAGATGGACAGACCGAGAGTTTCCAGGATGCTGAGACCAGAGATTCATGAGTTGGTCACACCTGAGGTCAGGATGCAGACTGTTGTGTGACCATCACGACGGAAAGGGGAAGAGACACACGGTGCAATGTCTCCCTGTGGCCGTGACCCTCAGCAACAAGTACACTCCTTTGGATACCCCTGGGAGGATGACAAACCAGAGGCAGCAGCCCGTCAGGTTGGTGGTACTGAGACCCCAGACCGATGCTCCGCGGGAGGAAAGGTCAAGCAGAGCAGTGATGACAGCAGACTCACAGTACAGGGGATGTGCAGGAGATTCTGTGGCAGCAACAGAGATGACACGATGGTGTGTTGTCTTCTGGCTACTGGGGTCAGGTTCGTCTCAGATGTGCAGGATTTCCTAAAGATAAACTTGCCAGTCAAGTCAGTGGTCAGTGGTTAGAACAAAGGTAAGGAGCAAATTCCTTGGAAAAATGCAGTGAATCTGTGTAGCCTATGTCAGGATGTTGTTCAGTGACAAGAGATCAGCATTTAACACCGTCAATCCCACAGTCCTGATCAATAAGCTATGGAACCTGGTCCCTCTGCAAATGGATCCTTGACTTCCTAACCGGGAGACCACAAACTGTGCGGATTAGTGATAATCCACACAGATTGTGTAGATTCATGGAGATGGGCTAACCCCTATTGACTCTGCGGTTCAGAGGGTAAACAGCTTTAAATTCCTCAACATCAACATACCCGAGGATCTCACGTGGTCTGTACATACCTGCTGAGTGGTGGAAAAGGCACAACAGTGCCTCCTTCACCGCAGACGACTGAGGAAGTTTGCTATGGGCCCCCAAATCCTAAGAACTTTCTACAGGGGCACAACTGGGAGCATCCCGACTGGCTGAATCACTGCCTTGTATGGGAACTGTACTTCCCTCAGTCGCAGGACTCTGCAGAGTGTGTTGCGGACAGCCCAGCGCATCTGTAGTTGTGAACTTCCCATCATTCAGCACATTTACAAAGACAGGTGTGAGAAAAGGGCCCGAGGGATCATTGTGGACCCGAGTCACCCCAAGCACAATCTATTCCAGCAGCAACCATCTTTCTATATTAGCATGTCCTGCATTGAACTGCTGCTGCTAAATTAACAAATTTCCTGACTCCTGCCGGTGGTATTAAACCTGATTCTGGATCTGATTCTTAATTCATCCCCACAGACGGATGTGGCCAATTCATTGGGTATATTGAATGTGGAAGTTCTCGATTGTGGGGGTGGGGGGGGGGGGGGCGGGATAAGAGTGTTTGAGAGGTTTAAGAGATCTGTCATGATCTCTTACTCCTGGCAGAATGGTGCAGCAAACGGGATGGGCCAAATGGCCTAATTCTGCTCCTGTGTCTTATGGTCCGATGGTCTCGGAGCAGCTGCAGGACATTTCAAAGGGAAGGTTGAGCAGCCGGACATCGTGGTGGACGGTGCATGTTGGTAATAGCAATGTAGGGATAGGAGGGTTGTGTCCTGTGCAGTGAATTTAGAGAAATCAGACAGAAACTAAGACGTGACAGGGTGGAGGTTGAAAGGGAATCTGATGGGTGAGTTGATGGAGGTGGATAAAATTATGTGAGGCATATAAAGGTCAGAGAGACAGAGACTGTTTCCCATGGTGTGGCTGTATAAAGCTATAGTTGTAAGGTGACAGGGAGGTGGTTTAAAGGGGATCTGAAGGGTAAATATTTGACACAGAGAATAGCTGGTATCCCCAATGAGCTGCCAGAGGAGGTGGTGGAGGCAAAAACACACAAAGTTTCTGTTGATGAACACTTCCCAGGAACCTGTCATTACTGTGTTCATCCTGCCCTGGTTTAACTTCCCAGTGCTGGGTCCATTGTTGTTTTCCATCTGTATAAACGATCTGGATGAGAATGTGGTAAACTGCAGCAGCAAGTTTGCAGATGACACCAAGATTAGGGGTATGATAGACAGCAAAGGCGGCTAGAAAATCTTGATGTGGGATGTGAACCAGCTTGCAAAATGAAGTTGGTTTACAATCTGGAACACACTTCCTGAGGGAGTGATGCAGGCTGGTATTTAAGGAACATCTGGCTGAACATTTGAATCACCAGGTCAGGGTAGGAGACAGACCAAGTGCTGAGTTAGTGGAGACAGATTTTCGATGGTCAGTATAGACATGCAGAAACCACTGACTGTGAAAGTTCAATGGGAACCTGGAACACAGAATTTCAGGATGGACTTACCTAAAACACTCAGAACCCAGGACAATGGATTTTTGTTGGACAAAGATATTAAAGGATTAGGGTTAATAGTGAATCAAACACCTCAAAAGGCTACCAAAATGCACCCATTCCACAGGCACCAGTAACAGTTCTTTTAAAAGGGAATTCGGTGAAGAACACTGGTTAATAGCAGGAGAGATGGCGGACGGCTTGGTCACAATGGAAGGGTGCAAATATCTTCTCAGAGGATAAGGGGGTCAGTGGAACAAGCTCACAGCTGAGAATGAAGATAACAAACACCACTGCAGTGGAGGACTGCTGTTCCCAGGGTTGTCCAGGATAGAAACAGACCCTCTGCCCCATCACATTTATGCTCCCCATCACGCACAGCAACAAAAATCCCACTTTCCTGCATTAGTTTCATATCCCTCCAGGCCTTGCTCACCAAAGTACCTGTGCATGTGTCTCTAATATTGTTACACAGTTCCCTGTATGTGGCATCACAGGTAGACAGGGTTGTGTGTTCTACTTGCCTTATCAGCCAAAGAACTGCCTCTCATTAGAATTGTACAAAACTGTTTAAAGACAGATTTAAAGGGGATCTGAAGGGTACACACTTCACACAGAGAATAGCTGCTATCCTGAATCAGCTGCCGGAGGAGGTGTGGGGGCAGAAACCCACAAAGTCTCTGTTCATTAAAACTTCTCAGGAACCTGTCATTCACTGTGTACATCCTGCCCTGGTTGAACCGCCCAGAATAGAGTCAGTGATTTATACAGAACTGAAACCGTCCCTTCGGTAAAACTCATCCACGCCGACCAAGTTGTCGACCTGAACTCGTCCCATCCGCCTGCATTAGGCCCGTGTCCCTCTCAACCTTTCCTATCCATGTAACTGTGCAAATATGGTTGAAATATTGTACCTGAGGCAGAGAGCCGGTGCGGTGAGGCGCTGACAGACACTCACTGTTCCGTGGGCAGGAAGAGGAGAGGCCGATTCCCACAGTGGAGCCGAAACCCAAAGTAGAGACCGACTCCACTTTACTACAACCCCGTGCCCACCATCCCGGACTAACCGCCCGCACCAGACCGTTCCCATGGAAACGACGTCGGTGAAGGCGGGACATCAATGACGTCAGCTCGTCACAGATCGGCACACACGCGTATTCACGTGACGGTGTCCATCAGCTCGGGAGGCGGGGCCGGGAGAGCTGTCAATCAGTGGAGCCGATGAGGAATTGCGAGCATTGTAACAGAGTGGGTACAGAGGGGCATTTCCGGGTACAGTGACCCCCCTCCCCACACCCACAGGAATTGAGTGTCTTACATACAGTAATATTCACATTTTAATTTGACTCTTAGGTCTTATAAATAGTTAATGTTTGTATTTTGTATAATCTTGTGTATATAATCTTTTATAATTTGGGGTGAAATAACGTTGTATCTGGATCACTGAACCCTTCATGAAAACAGAACGTTATGGAAAAATACTGTCAAAGTCAACATTTTAATCCAAATTAAGTTAGTAGAAACGTAGAAAACCTCCAGCACAATACAGACCCTTCGGCCCATAAAGTTGTGCAGAACATGTCCCTACCTTAGAAGTTACTAGGCTTACCCATAGCCCTCTATTTTTCTAAGCTCCATGTACCTATCTGAAAGTCTCCTAAAAGACCCTATCTTATCTGCCTCCACCACCGTTGCCAGCAGCCCATTCCACGCACTCACCACTCTCTGAATAAAAAACTTGCCACTGACATCTCCTCTGTACCTACTCCCCAGCACCTTAAACCTGTGTCCACTTGTGGCAGCCATTTCAGTCCTGGGAAAAACCTCTGACTATCCACACGATCAATGCCTCTCATCATCTTATACACCTCTATCAGGTCATCTCTCATCCTCTGTCGCTCCAAGTAGAAAAGGCCAAGTTCACTCAACCTATTCTCATAAGGCATGCTCCCCAATCCAAGCAACATCCTTGTAAATCTCATCTGAACCATTTCTATGGTTCCCATATCTTTCCTGTAGTGAGGGACCAGAACTGAGCACAATACTCCAAGTGGGGTCTGTCCAGGGTCTTATATAGCTGCAACAATACTTCTCAGCTCTGAAGCTCAATCCTACGATTAATGAATACCAAGGCACTGTATGCCTTCTTAACCACAACGTCAGACTGCGTAGCATCTTTGAGTGTCCTATGGATTCAGACCTCTGATCCTCCACACTGCCAAGAGTCTTACCATTAATGCTACATTCTACCATCATATTTGAACTACCAAAATGAACCACATCACACTTTCCTGCCACTTCTTGTCCCAGATTTGCATCCTATCAATGTCCCGCTGTTACCTCTGACAGCCCTCCACACTATCCACAACACCCACAACATTTGTGTCATCAGCAGATTCGCTAACCCGTCCCTCCACTTCCTCATCCAGGTCATTTATAAAAATCACAAAGAGTAGGGGTCCCAGTACAGATCTCTGGGGTGCACCACTGTTCACCAGCCTCCATGTAGAATATAACCACTCTATAACCATTCTTTGCCTTCTGTGGGCAAACCAGTTCTGGATCCACAAAGCAACATCCCCTTCGATCCCATGCCTCCTTACTTTCTCAATGTGCCTTGCATTGTGTTCCTTATCGAATGCCTTGCTGAAATCCATATACACTACATCTACGGCTCTGCCTTCATCACTGTGTGCAGTCACATCCTCAAAAAAATTCAACCAGGCTCGTAAGGCACGACCTGCCTTTCACAAAGCCATGCTGAATATTCCTAATCATATGATGCCTTCATAAATCCTGCCTCTCAGTATCTTCTCCATCAACTTAACGACCTCTGATGTAAGACTCACTTCTTGAGACTTGGTCAGAGCACAGCAACAGATCGATTTTGTTTTGCATCGGCCTTGCCTGAAAACCTGGACTTTGGAGTCAACTGACTCTGAAGACTCACGCTATTCGTTCAATAATTAGATGTTCTTTTGAGCCCGTTACCTGTTTGAGAGTTTTGGTTACTAGTCCTGTTTTTGCCTAGCATTTACTGATTTATTTTCATTTGAACACTGTTCACATGAAAGATTTGTGAACTATCGACCCGCTTCAGTGTCTCTCACATTGCACTTTGGCCATATCCAAACCAGGGCGACAAAACAAACCCCATTTCAACAATGTATCGGATCACTGAAATATCACACCTTAGAATTAATGTCTTTGCTGATGTATGGAACCCACTGATGAACCCAATACTCTGAGAAACAGAGAAAATGCTGAATAGATCAGGCGGCATCTGTGTAAAGTTAATGTTGCGTATGGAGTTGTTAATTCAGCTACTCTTGTCTGCTGAGTGATGTGTGTCTTCATCACTGTCAGTTGCGGTTTTCACGTTCGTTTTCTTCCACACAACCCAAAACACCTTGATCTGTCACACAACCCCAAACCCCACGCACTACCACCACAGTGTGTAAAAGGACATACTCACCAGGACTCCCTCGCTTTGCTTCCCAATATAAGTCCAGGACTAAAACAGACCGATTCTACTGAAATAGGAAATTTCATTTTCACTGGTAGGTTTGCAAATGCCACATTACGTTAATCAAGGTTGCTTTGTAGTTTAACAGAATTGCTTCAATACCAATTCCTACCCACAATCGTACGGCTGTGGATCGTATCTGATCTCAGGACCTCATATTATATTCAATAACGCTGAACAAACAGCATCGTTTTGGGCCATTCTGAGGGCGTTTTTTCAACTGATAACTTTGTCACTCCAGGCATTCGGTGTAGCCTCCTGAACATTCCCAGGTTTACTTAGTCTCAGTTTGAACTTAAAAGAAATTCATAGAATCAGGTAGAGGCAAAAGTCATGAAGAGAAACTTGCTTATGAACTACTGGGCCCTGATATTGAAGATCTCGGACACCAGGCCCACAGGTGAAGTATTGAATGGTGGGAATTGAAACTGACCGCACTGGTTTCCTTTCGTAGACCAAAGCCCAGCTGGATGGTCTATCTGCGACTCTGTATCTTTCTCTCTCTCTCTCTCATCTATTTTGTATCTTATGCTTGTCTGTTTCTCTTTCACTTCCAGCATCTATTCCTCTCCCAATTTCGAGCACAATTTTTATTATTTAACCGGACTGCCCATTCCATGGCAGAATGGAGCATTTCCTCTCAATTTTCTTTTGACCTGTGGCAGATTGAGATGCTCATAAAAGACATCGGGAAGGATGACCAGGAGCCCCAGTTCCCACAGCACCAGGTTCAGAATGAGTTATTACCCTACACAGGTCATGCTCTTGAAACAGAGTAAATAACTTCTCTGAGCTGATTCCATAGCTTGCAGACTCACTTTCAAATATTCTACAACTGAATTTCACAGTAATTTTTTTTTTATTTTTCCACTATTTGTCTTCTTTTACACATTAGTTGTCTGTCAGTCTTTGCTGTTTATATTTTTTCATCCATTCTATGATATTTATTTTCCTGTAAATACCTGAAAGAAAATGAATTTGAAGTAGTAACCTTTTACATCAGAGGTCCCAACACACTAGGCACCTGCTACACCACGATAAGGAATGCCTATTGTTGTTAAGTCAGATCATTTGACTGTACTCCTGCTACCTGCATGCAGACAGAGTCTAAGGAACAAGGCTTCATTGATCCAGATAACCAAGGGTTGGTCTTGAGAGGCAGAGGAACGGTTACAGGATTGCCTTGAGTCAGCAGGCTGAGCCATGTTCAAGAACTCATCTAACTGTCTGACCGATTAGGCCAGGGTCATTACAGAGTTCATTAAAACATCTGTGGAGGTGTGTGTCCCCACAAAATTACTCAGGGTTTTCCCAAATCAGAAGCTCTGGATAAGCACTGAGATCCAGAACCTGCTGAGCACCAGATCAGTGGCATTCAAGTCTGGAGATCAGGAGTGTTACAAGAGGTGCAGGTATGATCTCCAGAAAGCCTCTTGGGCAATGTGGAGATTCCAGACTAGACTGGAATAAAATAGAGATTCTTGACAGTTGTGGCAGGGTTTGAATGCCAGAACCTCCTGCAAAGGTAAATCCTGTGACAAAGGGGACAGCAGAGATTTGCTTCCAGATGAGTTCAATGCCTTCATATTTTCAACCTTGATATCTTCAACCTCCCTATCTGGCAGTGTGTGGTACCCTCCTGCTGGAAGAAAGCTTCAATCATATCGGTGCCCAACAGCAGCATGGTAACTTGTTTAAATGACTATTGCCCAGTGGCTGTTACATCCACAGTGATTAAGTGTGTTGAGAGGCTGGAGTTGAAGCATACCAGCTCTTGTCTGAATGGTGAATTGGATCCTCTGCAATTCACCTACCACAGCAAAAGCAGATGTGTCTCGTTGGCTCTTCACACAACTCTGGAACACCTGGACAGCAAAGATGCAAACACAAACATCAGGATGCCCTTTATTGATTACAGCTCAGCATTGAACACTGTCATACCCTCAAATCTAATCAGTAAACTCCAAGACTGGGCCTCGATACCCCCTTGTACAATTGGATCCTAGGTTTCCACAGGTGCAGACCCCAGTCAGTTCAGATTGGCAAAAACATCTCCTCCACAATCTCGATCAGCACAGGAGCACAACCGAGAAGTGATCTTAGCCCTTCCTCCCCCACCTACTCACTTTTCACCTACAGTATGACTGTGTGGCCAAGTACACTGCCAACACCATTTACAAGTTTGCTGATTACACCACTGTTGTGGGCTGTATGAATCAGCATACAGGAGGGACACGGAAAACTTGGCTGTGTGCCATAATGACAACTCAATGTCAATAAGACCAAGGGACTGATTGTGGCTTCAGGAGGGGAAAACCCGAGGTCCATGGACCTGTAATCAAAGGACGATTAGAGGTGGAAAGGGTCAGTAACTGAATTTCTGTGCGTCACTCTTTGAGGACCTGTCCCAGACTGATCATATAAACATTATTGTGAAGAAATCCCAACTGTGCCTCTACTTCCTCAGGGCTCTCAGAGATTCAGCATGCCATCGAAAACTTTGCCAAACTTCTATATATGTGTGGTGACTGGCTGCATTGTGGCCTGGTAACCAACACCAACACCAATCCTACAAACTGTAGTGGATTTGGCCCTGTATATCACTCACAACCACTGAGCACATCTACATGAAACACAGCCGTGGGAAAGCAGTGTCCATCATCAAAGATCCTCACCACCCAGACAATGCTCTTTTCTCACTGCTACCATCAGGTACAATGTACAGGTACCTCAGGATTTGCAACACCAGGTTCAAGAACAGTTACTACCCATCAACCATCAGGGGCTTGAACAAAAGGGGATAGCTACACTCATTTAAGGACTCTGTTATATTGTTATTTCATACTTGTTATTTACTTGTTCAAGACCTGTGAGGTAAAGACCTTGGTCAGACCCCACGGAGTTAAAAACATAGAAACATAGAAAACCTACAGGCACAATACAGGCCCTTCGGCCCACAAAGTTGTGCCAAACATGCCCTTACCTTAGAACAACCTAGGCTTATCCATAGCCTTTAATTTCCTAAAAACCATGTATCCATCTAGGAGTCTCTTAAAAGACCCTACCATCTCTGCCTGCACCATGGTCACCATCAGCCTATTCCATGCACTGACCATGGATAGGAAAGTTTGAGAGAGACAGGGGCCTAATGCAGGCAGATGGGACGAGTTCAGGTCGACAACTTGGTTGGCGTCGATGAGTTGTACCAAAGGGATGGTTTCAGTTCTGTATAAATCACAGACTCTATTTTGGGAGGTTAAACCAGGGCAGGATATACACAGTGAATGACAGGTTCCTGGGAAGTTTTCATGAACAGTGACTTTATTGGCTTCTGCCCCCAGTCCTCTGCCAGCTCGTTCGGGATACTAGTTATTCTCTGTGTGAAATATTTACACTTCAGATCCCCTTCTCACTGATAGGCTGGAACATTCTCATCAGAGTGTATGTGACATTAGAGAGGCTGATAAAATAATGGCAGACATTGATACGGACAGTAGTAAATCTGTGATCTCCAGGGTCATGGAATCAAAAGCTAGAGATTACAGGTATAAAGTGCGAGAGGAAAGATTTAACTGGGACCATGAGGAGCAGGTTTTGTTCACAGAATGTGCTGTTTACATGGAACAAACTACCTCCAGTGATGGTATAGGGGGGCATAGTTGCCAAATCTCTTGGACTGTGGAGAGGGAAGTTTCACAGGGACATGGGCCAAATTCAGGTAACTGACAATGGTTTTGTTTGGCCGCTTGGTCAGCATGGATGTGTTGGGCTGAAGGGCCTGTTTCTGTACGGCATAACTCAGTGACAACGTCTGTTGCTGTGGCAGAGCAGGAGGGACAGGGTCAGTAGTAAGAAGGTTTGGGGGATGTAGACAGGAAAGTGAATGGTTGAGGATTGGGCGGATAGAACAGAATGTGGGGAAATGTGAGCTCACCCATTCCCAGGAACAAACTGTAAGAGTTATTTCCACATGGGGATGTTCAGAGGAACCTGGGCGTCCTTCGAAACAAATCACTTGAGTTAACATGCAGATACAACAAGTAATGAGAGAGGGAAACAGTATTTTGTCCTGTGATCCAGGAGGAGTGGAGAAGAGGGGTACAGATGTCTCACTGGGAGTCTATAGGGCCCTGGTGAGAGCACTCCTTGAATATAGTGTCCGGGTTTGGTCACACTTCCTCAGGAAGGATATCCCTGCAATAGAGGGAGTGCAGTGACTGTTCCCCACACTGTCTGGGCTGGTTCCAGGGATGGAGGGTTGGTTATGTGAGAGGAGAGTGAGTGGGCTGGGTCTGTATTCCCTGCAGTTAATGAGAAAACAAGGAAATCTGTTAGATTCTTTCAGGATGTGACAGACAGTAGGCAAGGAGGTTCTTTCCTCTGAATGAGATCATAACTGAGGAAAATACCCTCAGAATGAGGCGTAAATTACAAACACCAGAGAATCTGCTGATGCTGGAAATCCAAAGCAACACATACAAAATGCTGAAGGAACTCAGCAGCACAGGCAGCCTTTATGGTAAAGAGTAAACAGTCGACACTTTGGCCCGAGACCCTTCCATCAGATCTCTCCCTGGTGAAGGTTCTCAGCCTGAAGCATCGACTCGTTACTCTTTCCCATAGATGCTGCCCGGCCTGCTGACTTCCTCCAGCATTTTGTGTCTGTTGATCAGAGTGAGGTGACAAGCATTCAGGATGGAAATGAGATCATATTCCTTTAATCTGAAAACAAAGAACATCTGTATTCCTTATATAAGTAATCTGGATCTCAGGTGCTGGGTTGAGTCAAAGCTAAGATCAACAGTCTCTGGGAAAATTTTAGTATCTAAGTGAGTCCATAAGACCATCAGATTTAGGAGCAGAATTCGGCCAATTGGCCCATCGAGCCTGCTCTGCCATTTCGTCATCACTGATCAATTTTTCCTCTTAGCCCCAATCTCTGCATATATCCAGTGATTTGGCCTCAACAGCTGCCTGTGGACACAAATTCCACCGATTCACCTCTCTCTGGCTGATGAAATTCCTTCTCATCTCCACTCTAAAAGGATGCCTCTCTATTTTGAAACTGTGTGGTCTGGTTACAGACACTCCTACCACAGGAAAAGTCCTCTCCACATCCACTCACTCAAGCCCTTTCACTATTTGATAGATTCTAATTCCGTAACCCTTCTTTCTTCAAAGTTCTAGTGAATAGAGGCCTAGTAACGTGAAACGCTCTTCATTAGACAAGCCATTTAATCCTGGGTAAAATTCCATATTTGTGACGTAATGTCAGTACAATAAATTCTGGATTTCAGAGATTTTTGCATTTTGGAATCATGGATCAATCTGCCCAAAATTAATCACTAGTTTGTACTGCAGTAAACACTGTTAGTTTAACCTATGCAATCCCAGGCACACAGATGCAAAATAAAGACAGGTGTAAATATAGAGTAGGGAAGTTGAACCGTACTTGGAGGTAAAGCCTGATTACTAGGCCTCAGAACATTCTATTCCTTAAATGGTCAGAATAAAGCCAAGTAACAAGGTCAAAAATACCCACAACTTGCAGAATTACACGCCTCTCATTATCTTTCTTCCTCGGATAAACACCTGATCCACCCTGGCTGCGTTGCCTGGGCGAGATTGTTTCATGATTAAAGACCCGAAACACCCAATGACCCTAAGTTGTATTATTGATGATGTGTCCCTTTGCACACCCGGTTCCCTAAGCCAAGAGGTGTTGAACCACGATAATGAAAGGCATCAGCCACTGTGTGGCTCCACTACACTACCCCATCCACCGTAGCCCCACATATCTCACCATACTAAACTCTACAGCCTTATCTCTCCCAGCATATATACATCCATCAGGCCTACCCTCAAACCTAATCCAGAGGTCCAAGGGGACACACAGCCCCACAAACCCGATGACTAGTGTAAGGAGGAGGAAGATCCAATAAAGGCAAGTGTTGGACCTGGTGAATGAAGGCATGGGCCGGATCAAAGTGGCAGCGTTGCGTGACACTGAATCGAGAGAGACGAGTTGAAGAAGCACAAGAGGGATGATTCTCCCACTGCCTGCATAAACTCTTTGTTATTTTGATTTTGTTCTGATAGTCCTCTGTCTATTTGAATATTTTGGTATAATTCATATTTAAATTCAGTGTTTCTGGTCAATGTTGTGTCTGATGCAATGTGTCTGTGATACTGCTACAAATCCGTTGTTCCTTTCACCTGTGCGTAAATAAACTCGATTTGAACTTTACATTGAAATGTCCAAATCTCTCCTTCGTTCTCCTGCCCTGTGTCATGAACTGAACGTCTTATTGTTTAATTTTACAATATTTCATCTGATTTTATTTTCATTCTGCTTTTGAAATTTGCGTTTCCGTTTTCAATGTCAGCCCGCACCCCCGCCTGTCTCTGCCCTTCTGTATTTCCTCCCGCATTAAACGACAGCGGCAACCACCACACATTGGCGCCGCGTCCCATCCCCCAGCGTTCTGATTGGTGATTCATTTCTCCAAACAGCCAATGGAAATGCTCAGCATTCCCATCGTCATTAACATACCTGTTTGGGCGCTGCCTACTTAATCCGCGCTCCAAACAGCTTCTGCTTATTATTGTGTTTGAAACCGACGAGGAAATGCCTGATCCACCGAAACCCGCTCCCAAGAAGGGCGCCAAGAAAGCTCTGGCCAAACCGGCGAGCAAGTCTGGCAAGAAGCGCAAGAGGTCGAGGAAGGAGAGTTACGCCATCTACATCTACAAAGTGATGAAGCAGGTTCACCCCGACACCGGCATCTCCTCCAAGGCCATGAGCATCATGAATTCATTCGTGAGCGATATTTTCGAGCGCATCGCGGGTGAGGCTTCCCGCCTGGCCCATTACAACAAGCGGTCCACCATCAGCTCCCGGGAGATCCAGACCGCCGTGCGCCTGCTGCTGCCCGGGGAGCTGGCCAAGCACGCCGTGTCCGAAGGAACAAAGGCGGTGACCAAGTACACCAGCTCCAAGTAAAGCTCCCCAGTGAGATGATCGAAAACAAAACGGCTCTTTTAAGAGCCACTCACAATTTCAATGAAAGAGTTGTCCTGGCATTTAGGTAATAAATTACACATACTTATGTCTGGTGACTTTTACAAGAGCTAAATCGCAGTTCGAATATGCTCCCACCCCCTTCCCCATCACTTCGTCCCACTCGGTATCCATGCAAAGCGGAGGATTGCTGCCGTTGTTGTTTTATTTGTGGCTTCAGGAGTTTATTTTTTCCAGTTGGGTAACTCCTGAATCCCATTTCAACTCGAGCGTGAAAGACATCATGGCTCTTTCATATGGAGAAGCGTCGACAGTGATTCTCCTTATCGATGCTGCCTGGCCTGCTGGGTTCCACCAGCATTTTGTGTGTGTTGTTTGAATTTCCAGCATCTGCAGATTTCCTTCTGATGGCTCTTTCATATAATAACTTTATAAAATTGCAGACGAGACTCTGGTCAAAGTTTGAGAAGAACCGTTTTCCATAACCTGATAACGTTCATACAGAGACCGACCGCGGGCAGAAGCCGAGGGTCAGTTTTTTTCGGTTCCGTTACGGGTTGAAAGAAATTAGAGAATTGAGTTCCCAGACACTCCATTATCAACTACACTTAAATCAAATGTGCCCGGTTTCATTAACAGAGGGAAATGCGAACCCCAATCTTAAAACCGATCTGCAATTATTTAACTTGAAATTAAATTTGAACAATAGATTTATTTTTGGCGGGCTTTTTTCCAGATTTCAGTACATTTTGGGGAGGAGACGATTATTTTCTCCGCTTCTACTTTTACGGTCTGCTGATTGGTGATTAAGGCTGTTCCTCGAATGGGGCATTTGTCTTCACCAATGAGAATAAGCAGAATCACACCAATCACAAACATCAGTTTGCATTCTCAAAGAGGGTATAAAAAAGGCGAGTTGGGGAAGGGAGTACATTCCTTCATACTCGCTGGAGTAATATCGTTACTGTTGAAATGTCTGGACGTGGAAAAGGCGGCGCTGGCAAAGCTCGGTCCAAGGCCAAATCTCGCTCGTCTCGGGCTGGGCTACAGTTCCCGGTCGGCCGGGTTCACAGACTCCTAAGAAAGGGCAACTATGCTGAGCGGGTGGGTGCCGGAGCCCCGGTCTATCTGGCTGCTGTGCTCGAGTATCTGACGGCCGAAATCCTCGAATTGGCCGGCAACGCGGCCCGGGACAATAAGAAGACCCGCATCATCCCCCGACACCTGCAGCTGGCCGTCCGCAACGACGAGGAGCTGAACAAGCTGCTGGGAGGGGTGACTATCGCTCAGGGCGGTGTGTTACCCAATATCCAGGCCGTCCTGTTGCCCAAGAAAACCGGCGCTGCCAGTAAGTGAAGTGAAGTAAGATGAATCTATTTACCCAAAGGCTCTTTTCAGAGCCACTCACAATGTCTGTGGAAGGGCTGAGCGGCGGGTGTTTTCCGTCCGTTTGATATCCTGCATCTGTCAGTGTCTCGACATGTTTCTTCCGGGAGATAAACCAATATAAATCTGCAGGGAAACCGGTTCGTTTCAGTCCCGGCTCGTTTTCCCCTCTCAGCCGACCGAATGTAGCTCTCTCCCCTTGCAGAGAGTCAGCGGGTTCCCCAGGCGCAGAGTCGTGAAATGAACTTCCGGAGTCAGCCCCGAGAGGGAGAATTTAATCTCCGACCACTGAACGACTCCGCTCTTCATCACCCAGAACCGCGTTGTCTGGGTTCCACATTGCGGGTTGACCCCGGACCGTTCCGGTGTGCAGAAGGCGGGAACATCGCCTGTTCGTTGCTTCATGAGCGATTCCCATCGCCTGACAGAAAAATAACATTTGCGTTTTACATTTCAGAATCAAATTTATTATCACCGGCATGTGACGTGAAATTTGTTAACTTAGCAGCAGCAGTTCAATGTCATACACAATCTAGAAGAGAGAGTTATGAAAATAATAAATAAAATATAATAAAATAACGAGTAAATCAGTTACGTATATTGACTGTTATTTTGAAAAATGTGCAAAAACAGAAATACTGTATATTAAAAAAGTGAGGTAGTGTCCATAGTTTTAATGTCCATTTGGAAATCGGATGGCAGAGGGGAAGAAGCTGTTTCTGAATGGCTGAGTGTGTGTCTTCAGGCTTCTGTATCTCCTGCCTGACGGTAACAGTGAGAAAAGGGCATGCCCTGGGTGTTGGAGGTCTTTAATAATGGACGCTGCCTTTATGAGCACCGCTCCCTAAAGATGTCCTGGGTACTATCAGCAGCTTCTTTCGGTGCTGTGCAGTAGCCCCTCCACACCAGACAGATGCCGCCTGTCAGAATGCTCTCCGCGGTACAGCTACACAGGTCCCTGACTGTCTACAAAGGTACGTTTACCCTGTGGAACCGACCGGATTTACTGAAAAAAACTCGTCCACCCAGGCCTCTGAATATAAATGAACATTTTGCGAAAGAGAGGGTCAGTTTGATCAGATCTGCCGAGAGTCTCCCTATGTGAGGCGGTGCGTCGCTCTGAGTTTGGTTTGTGCAGGGGAGAAAAGGGAGGGGGGTGGATCGAGTTCTTCAGCACCGTAGTACCAGTCACTTCTCTACAAATTCCTGTCTGTCTAAGACTTCCCTAAATACCCCTGTGCTCTCTGCCTCTGCCACCACCCCTGACAGTGTATTCCAAGTCCCCATCACTGTTCCCTTCACTTTCTTCCTCTGATCTTAGATACATGCGTTTTAGTAGAAGACATTTCCCTCCTGTGAAAAATATTACTGGTTGTCTACACCAACTATGTCCTGCAAAACTCAATGCCTTGCCTGATGAAGGCAAACATGCCGTACACCGGCTTTACCACCCTGTCAACCTGTGCTCCCAGTTTCAGGGAACCAATCTGCCCGGACCCAACATCCTTCTGTGTGTCAATCCTGTTAATGTTCCTGCCATTACCTGTGTACCCACCCTTTATGTTGGATCTGCACCCCTGGGTATCCTTTTCACCACAATGAATGTACAGAATGCAGTGCGGTTATCTTTAATCCTATTCATCAGAGATTTTTCATCACTGTTTCTCGCTCTCCAAATGATCTTGTGTTCCCTTCTGTGTTTTAAATATAGTCCTCAAACTCCCTGTTTGATTCCAGCTTCCTAAGCCTTGCATATGCTTCTCACTCTTCCTCGACTAAATTTACTTCCTCTCTCATCATCCAAGGTGCCTGAACCTTGCCATCCTGGACCCTCCCCCTTACAGGAACAAACTGGCCCTGAAACACTGTGCAGCTGGTCTTTAAACAAACTCATGTCAGATGTGGATTTGCCTCAAAATCCATCCTTACAGCATTAAGCATCAAACTTAGCATCAATCTCTCCATTCAGTGACTGGTGTTCTGGTTCACATCCCCCTGTCAATCTCATTTCAACCCTCCCAGGGAGCAACAATGAACCTCATGATACTGACCCCCCCCCTCCTGTGAAGGTGCAAACCACACCCCCCCCCTTGTAAATGTCACCTCTGGACCTGAAGAGGTTCCAGTGTTCTGGAATCCTGAAACCCTGTCCCTGCACCAGCTCCTCAGCCACACATTCATCTGCTCTAACTTTCTGTTCCCACCCGTACTACCACAGAGCATTGGGAGTAACACAAAAATTATAACATTTCAGGCCCTGCCCTTTAACTTGTTCCCTAACTCTCTATATTCACTGTGGGACCTCATCCCTCTTCTACCTGTCCACTGCTACTGATGTGAACCACCACCTCTGGCTGAGTGAACATTGTTCAGTAGCTGCTCTGAGACGTCCCTGACACTCAGTTATACGATTTACAAAACTTTGAAACCGACTAAAAAAAGTCATTGAGAGGAAAAAGATGAAATACGAAGGTAAGCTAGCCATTAGTATTAAAGAGGATACCAGAAGTTTCTTCAGATATACAAAGTGTAAAAGAGAGGCAAAAGTAGATGATGCTGGAGAGGTAGTAATGGGGTACAGGGAAGTGGCAGAGAAGCTGAGTAAGTATTGTACATCAGTCTTCACTGTGGAAGACACTGGCAGTCTGCTGGAAATTCAGAAGAATCAGGGGCAGAAATGAGTAAATTGGCCTTTACTAGGGAAAAGCTGCTTGGGAAACTGAAAGATCTGAAGGTAGATAAATCAGCTGGACTGGATTTTCTACACCAGTGCTATGAAAGAGGTGACTGAAGAGATAGTGGCAGTTTTAGTAATAATCTTTCTATAATCCCTGTATTCTGGCGTGGTTCTGGAGAAGAGGAAAATTGCAAACATTATTCCACTCTTGAAGAAGGGAGATGGGCAGAAGAGAGGAAATCCTAGGCCAGTCAGTCTGACCTCAGTGGTTGGGAAGATGATGGACTCGATGTATTTTCGGGCTACTTGGCGACACATGATAAAATAGGACAAAGTCAGCATCGTTTCCTTTAGGCCCAAGGTGTACAAGATGATGAGAGGCATCGATCGTGTGGATAGTCAGAGGCTTTTTCTAGGGGCTGAACTGGCTGCAACAAGAGGACACAGGTTAAGGTGCTGGGGAGCAGGTACAGAGATGTCAGGGGTAAGTTTTTTACTCAGAGAGTGGTGAGTGCGTGGAATGGGCTGCCCGCAACGGTGGTGGAGGTAGATACGATAGGGTCTTTTAAGAGACTTTTGGATAGGTAAGCCCAGTAATTTCTAAAGTAGGGACATGTTCAGCACAACTTTGTGGGCCGAAAGGCCTGTTTGGTGCTGTAGGTTTTCTACGCTTCTATTAACTTACTTTGGATTAAAATGTTGACTTTGACAAAATTTTTCCGTAACGTTCTTTTTTCATAAAGGGTTCAGTGATCTAGTTACAACGTTTTTCTATCCCAAATTATGAAAGATTATCCACACAAAAGTATAGAAAATACAAATATTAAATATTTATAAGACCGAAGAGTGAAATTAAAATGTGAATATTACTGTATATAACACACTCAATTCCCGTGGGTGGGGGGTGGGGTTGAGTCACTGTTCCCGGAAATGCCCCTCTGTACCCACTCTGTTACAATGCTCGCAATTTCTCCAGCGTCTCCACTGATTGACAGCTCTCTCTGCCCCGCCTCCCGGGCTGGTGGTCACCGTCACGTGATACCGCGAGTGTGCCGATCTGTGACGGGCTGACGTCACCGAGGTCCCACCGACGTTGTTTCCTGGGGAACGGTCCGGGGCGGGCGGTTAGTCCGGGATGGTGGGCACGGGGTTGTAGTAAAGTGGAGTCGGTCTCTACTTTGGGTTTCGGCTCCACTGTGGGAATCGGCCTCTCCTCTTCCTGCCCACGGAACAGTGAGTGTCTGTCAGCGCCTCACCGCACCGGCTCTCTGCCTCAGGTACAATATTTAAACCATATTTGCACAGTTACATGGATAGGAAAGGTTGATAAGGCAAGTAGAACACACAACCCTGTCTACCTGTGATGCCACATACAGGGAACTGTGTAACAATATTAGAGACGCATGCACAGGTACTTTGTTGAGCAAGGCCCGGAGGGATATGAAATTAATGCAGGAAAGTGGGATTAGTATAGCTGTGCATGATGGGGAGCATAAATGTGATGGGCCAGAGAGTCTGTTTCTATCCTGTACAACCCTGGCAACAGCATTCCTCCACTGCAGTGGGGTTTGTTACCTTCATTCTCAGCTGTGAGCTTGTTCCACTGAACCCCTTATCCTCTGAGAAGATATTTGCACCTTTCCATTGTGACTAAGCTGTCCGTCATCTCTCCTAATATTAAACAGTGTTCTTCACCAAATTCCCAGTTAAAAGTCCTGCTGCTGGTGCATGGGGAATGGGTGCATTTTGGTAGCCTTTGAGGGGGTTAATTCACTATTAACCCTAATGCATTAATACCTTTCTCCAACAAAAATCCATTGTCCTGGGTTTTGAGTGTTTTAGGTAAGTCCATCCTGAAGTTCTGTGTTCCAGGTTCCCACTGAACTTTCACAGTCAGTGGTTTCTGCATGTCTATACTGACCATCGAGAATCTGTCTCCACTAACTCAGCACTTGGTCTGTCTCCTACCCTGCCCTGGTGATTCAAATGTTCATCCAGATTGTCCTTAAATACCAGCCTGCACCACTCCCTCAGGCAGTGTGTTCCAGATTGTAACCTTTATTTTTCCAGCTGGTCCACATCCCACATCCAGATTTGTTAGCCGACTTTACTGTTCATCATACCCCTAATCTTGTTGTCATCTACAAACTTTCTGATCCAGTTTACCACATTCTCATCCAGATCGTTTATACAGATGGAAAACAACAATGGACCCAGCACCGGGAAGTTAAACCAGGGCAGGATGAACACAGTAATGACAGGTTCCTGGGAAGTGTTCAGGAACAGAGACTTTGTGTGTCTTTGTCTCCACCACATCCTCTGGCAGCTTATTCGGGATACCAGCTATTCTCTGTGTCAAATATTTACTCTTCAGATTCCCTTTAAACACACCCTCTTACCTTACAACTATTCCCTTTAGCTTTAGACAGCCACACCACGGGAAACAGCCTCTGGTTCTCTGACCTTTGTATGCCTCACATAATTTTATTCACCTCCATCAACTCACCCTTCAGATTCCCTTTCAACCTCCACCCTGTCACATCAAAACTATCCCGTGCAGTTTTAGGACAGAGAAAACTTTTGCTTCCCTAAAAGACCCTGGGGAGTGAACAGTTTCTGCTGACCCATCCCGAGAAGATGTCCCATTGATCCATGAAACTGGCTGTCTGCCCCCTACACCAGCTCCTCAGCCGCACATTCATCACTGGTATCTCTCTATATCTCCCCCCACTAACAAGTGTCACTGGGAGTAATACAGAGCTTACTACTTTTTAGTTCCTGTCTTATTTCTCTAAATTCACTGCACAGGACACAACCCTCCGTATCCCTACGTTGCTATTACCAACATGCACCGTCCACCACGATGTCCGGCTGCTCAACCTTCCCTTTGAAATGTCCTGCAGCTGCTCCGAGACCATCGGACCATAAGACACAGAAGCAGAATTAGGCCATTTGGTCCATCCCGTCTGCTGCACCATTCTGCCAGGAATAAGAGATCATGACAGATCTCTTAACCCTCTCAAACACTCTTATCCCACCACCCCCCCCACCACAATCGAGAACCTCCACATTCAATATACCCAGTGAATTGGCCACATCCGTCTGTGGGGATGAATTCAGAGTCAGAACCAGAATCAGGTTTATTATCATCCGCACAGATTGTGGTCTCCCGGTTAGGAAGTCGAGGATCCATTTGCAGAGGGACCAGGTTCCATAGCTTATTGATCAGGACTGTGGGAATGATGGTGTTAAACGCTGAGCTCTAGTCAATGAGCAACATTCTGACATAGGCTACACAGATTCACTACCGTTACTAAGGAAATTGCTCCTTATCTTTGTTCTAACGGTATGTCCTAGTATTCTGAGGCTGTGCCCTGTGGTCCTAGACGGCCCCACTATCAGAAACACCCTCCCCACTCCATTCTTGGCCTTTCAATATTTGATCGGTTTCAATGAGATTCCTTCATTCTTCTAAAGTCCAGAGAGCACAGTCCGAGCCATCAAACAATCCTCATGCATTAACCCTTTTATTGCCAGGATCATTTTTGTGAACTTCCTCTGGACCCTCTCTGATGCGAGCATGTAGCTTTTTAGATAAGGGGCCCAAAACAGTTCACAATACTCCAAGTGTGATCAGACCAATGCTTACATCCTTGCTTTTGTATTGTAGTCCTCTCAGAATGAATGCCGACATTTCGTTTCCTTACCACTGACTCGACTGGCAAGTTTATCTTTAGGAAATCCTGCACATCTGAGACGAACCTGACCCCAGTAGCCAGAAGACAACACACCATCGTGTCATCTCTGTTGCTGCCACAGAATCTCCTGCACATCCCCTGTACTGTGAGTCTGCTGTCATCACTGCTCTGCTTGACCTTTCCTCCCGCGGAGCATCGGTCTGGGGTCTCAGTACCACTGACCTGACAGGCTGCTGTCTCCGGTTTGTCATCATCCCAGGGGTATCCAAAGGAGTGTACTTGTTGCTGAGGGTCACGGCCACAGGGAGACATTGCATCGTGTGTCTCTTCCCCTTTCCGTCGTGGTGGTCACCCAACAATCTGCAGCCTGACCTCAGGTGTGACCAACTCACTGAATCTCTGGTCTCAGCATCCTGGAAACTCTCGGTCTGTCCATCTCCATCTTCATTTCCTTCACACGGTCAGTCAGGAGCTGCAGCTCGGTGCACTTCCCTCATGTGAAGTTATCGGGGACACTGAGTGACTCCCACATCCTGAGGTGGAGCATGTCACTGCCGTAACTGTAATTCCAGCCACTCTGATGGGGAGAGGAATTCCAAAGAAATCCTCTGACATTTGACTTCCCAGAGTACACCAACTTATCTCCCATTTCTCTGCCCACATTTCCAGCCGGTCTATGTTCTGCTGAATCCTTTGGCAACTTTCCTCACGATCCATAACTGCATCAATTTCTGTGTCTCTGCAGACCTACAAATCAGCCCTCCTTCATTTTCATCCAAATCATTTCACAAAGAGTAGAATTCCTTGTGGGCCCCACTGTTCACAGGTCTCCAGTCAGAATCACACCCCTCAACCATTTCCTTCTGTGTTCTCTGAACAAGCTGCATTTAGAATATATTCTACCAAATTTCTTTTGAGCCATGTGCTTCCATGCTGTGGATCAGCCTACCACGGGGACTCTTGTTGAAAGCTTTACCAAAGTCCTTGTGTCCTGTACCCACTACTCAGCTCTCATCAATAGAATTTGTCACTTAAAACGTTCGGCCAAGTTTGCAAGACTTGACGTTGCCCATGCAAAGCGATATTGGCTGCTCTGAAATTGTTTATGCTTTTTCAGATGCAAGCTGATCCTATCGTTAAATATCTTTTCCAATAATATCTGCAATTTATAATATCCCTACCACTATTGTAAGAGTCACCAGGGTAGTTTCCCATCTTGTCCCTATTGCAATTCTTAAAAAGGTGAAGAGTATTTGTCATTTTGCGCTCTTCTGCATCCTGGCCTGTAATTAAAAGAGAATCACTTTTGAGTTGGTTATCTTTTTGTCCTTATTTTATCCCTCAAGCATTAGGTTTTTGAATCAATGTTCAAAGTAAATTTATTATTAAAGTACACATACATTATACAACTTTGAGGTTTGTTTCAAACCGGCTGCCACAAAACAAAGAAAGCCAAAACAACCCACTAATAAAATAAGAAGACCATCAAACACCCAATGTGCAGAAAGAAAGACAAATCCTTCAAACAATAAACACAAGCAAATTCTGTAGCGTATTGAACTGAAATGCTCAGAGAGAGTCTGTGCACAGATGCTTAGTTCAGTGCAGAGTGGAGCAGCGAGCTGAACCGGCTTGTCCCTGGCCTCGGGCAGAACAACCTGACCTTTTCAATCTGGCCCCGAGTCTAAGTCGTCGTCCAGACATTGGATTCAGTCGCTTTGATATGATCTGGGGCCTGGTCCCCGCCACCTCGATTTGGCCTGTACCTGACTTTTCCATTTCAGCCCAGAATTTAATCAGCAGCTTGGAAACTGATTGAGTCACATGGAACTATGGAAGACGCCTCACCACCTCAAATCCTTTGCAACATCATTGAGCGATGGTGGTATAGTGGTGAGCATAGCTGCCTTCCAAGCAGTTGACCCCGGGTTCGATTCCCGGCCATCGCAGGTTGTACAGTTTTAGACTACAGAACAAATAAACCTCTTACATAGACACGGTCTACGCGGAACTCCAAGGGCCGAGTAATGACTCAGGCTAATTGATGCTGTGAGTTTAAGATTGGTTCATTAGTTATCATCCACTGTGTCGTGGATCAGAGATAGAATTAACGTCGCTCAACTTTCCCGTTAAATCTTTTTCTGACTGTATTCCAGATTCAGCAAGAATGGACACTTCACAGGAAGGATCGGTAGGATTTATAAAGCGTTGCCCGGACGTTGCCTGATCGAAGTGTTTGAGGTTTCACTGGAATATCAGAGCCTTAGAGGAAACTTGATCGAATTGTGAGGTAGAAAATTATGAGAGACATGGGCAACACGAGTGAATCTGCAGATGCTGGAAATAAATAAAAACACAAAATGCTGGCAGAACTCAGCAGGCCAGACAGCATCTATGGGAGGAGGTAGTGACGTGGTCTGCCAGCATTTTTGTGTTTTTATGAGAGTCATAGATTGGGCAGAGTCAGAATTGGTTCCCAGGGTAAGGATTTGAAATTCTAGTGGGAATGAATGGGAGTGGGAGAGAGTTTAAAGAAGATGTGCGGCTCACGTTTTCAGACGGAGTGGGGTGGGTGCTTGGAACGGGCTGCCAGGTTCAGAGACGGAAGGGTGTACGATGTTCTTAGGTCAGCACATGAATATGTGAGTGTGCAGCGACATGGATAGAGGCACAAAGAGAAAATCGCAGGTGATGGAAATCCAAGCAACACAGAAAATGTTGAAGGAAGTCAGCAGGCCAGGTAGCACCTGTGGGAAATATATAGTGGGCGTTTCGGGCCGAGTCCCTTCATCCCGGCTGGAGAAAAAAACGAAGAGGAATCAGAGCCAGACGGTGGGGAGGGAGGAAGAAACACGAGGTGACAGTTGAAACCGGCGGGGGGTGGGGTTGTCTGGTAAATTAAAGACCTGAAAATTTGATTGGTGAGAGAGATACTGGGCTGGATAACAGGGAAGGGGAGAAGACTGTGGAAGAAAGAAAAGGGGGAGGAACACCAGGGGGAGGTGATGGGCAGGTAATGGATAAGGTCAGAGATGGAAAAGAGAATGGGGCTTCGTGAAGGAGGGGGCATTACCGGACATTTGAGAAATCGATGTTCATGCCATCAGGTTGGAGGCTACCCAGACGGAATATAATGTGTTGCTCTTCCACCCTGAGTGTAGCGTCATCATGACAATAATGGGCTATTTTGTCGGTATTGGAATGGGAAGTGGAATTAAAATGGGTGGCCACTGGGAGATCTGGCTTGTTCTGGTGGACAGAGTGTAAGGTGCTCGCTGAAGTGGACTCCTAATCTGTGTCACATCTCACCGATATACAGGAGGCCACACTGGACAAACTGGACATGGTAGATGATCCTGAAAGACTCACAGCTGAGGTGTCCCCTTACTTGGAAGGATTTCTTGGGGCCCTGAACGGTGATGAGGGCGGATGTGTAGGGGCACTTGTTTCACTTGCAAGGATGAGTGCCAGGAGAGAGATCAGTGGGAGGGACGAACGCACATGGGATTCACATGGGATCCCTGCAGAAAGTAGAGGGGGGAGGGAAAATGTGTTTCGTGGTGGGATCCCGCGGGAGATAGCGGAAGTTACCGAGAATTGTGTGCTGGAGATGGAGGCTGGTGGGAGGGGGGGGAGGTAGGTGACCACAAGACGAACCCTATCCTGGTGGAGGGCGCGAGGATGGGGTGAGGGCAGACGTGAGCAAAATGGGAGAGATTCTGTTGAGGGCAGCTTTGATGGTGGAAGAAAGGAGGCCCCTTTCTTAGAAAAAAAACACTGTATCTCCTTTGCTCTTGAATGAATCTCCTGCGGACACGGAGGAATTGAGAGAAGGGACTGGCACTTTTACAAGTAATGGGGTGGGAAGAGGTATAGTCCAGGTATCTGTGGGAGTCTGTGTGGTTATAATAGGCATCAGTAGACAAGCTGTCTGCAGAGAGATCGAGAAAAGGGAGGGAGGTGTCGGATATGGGCCACGTAAACTTTTGGACTGGGTGGAAGTTGCAAGCAAAGCTGATGAAGTAGGACGAGTTCCACGCGGGTGCAGAAAGAACCGGCAATGCTGCTGTTTATGTATGTAGCACAGGAAAAGTGAGGGAGCGATGCCAGTGTTGGCTTGGAACATAGACTGTTCCACGTAACCGACAAACAGGCAGGCACAGCTGGGACCCATGACAGCGTCCGTGGCTACACCGTGTGTTTAAAGGAAGTGGGAGGACGTTCGGCCGGAAGGAGGTGAATGGTGGTAGAGGGGAGCTGACTGGGTTTGTTATCCAGATGGAAGCGGAGAGCTTTGAGACCTTTCTGGTGCGTTGGGGGGTGGGTGGGTGGAGTTGCTGGACGTGTATAGGGTTTGGACAGCCATAGTGAAAATAAGATGGTCGAGGACCTATGTGGGTTGAAACCAATTAGACTCCAACTGAATGACCAAATTAAATCAAAACCACGACATTAGACCCGGCAAGTCGGTTAGTTCCAAGGATGTCGCTCGAGGCAACGCACACTTATGGACAAAGAGAAGCGGATCTTACACTCTCATAGAACCATAGAACATTACAGCACAGAAACAGGCCTTTTGGCCCTTCGTGGCTGTGCCAAACCATTTTTCTGCCTAGTCCCACTGACCTGCACCTGGGCCATATCCCTCCAAACCCCTCTCATCCATGTACCTGTCCAAGTTTTTCTTAAATGTCAAAGTGATCCCGCATTCACCACTTCATCTGGCAGCTCATTCCACACTCCCACCACTCTCTGCGTGAAGAAGCTCCACCCCCCCCATGTTCCCTTTAAACTTTTCCCCCTTCACCCTTAACCCATGACCTCTGTTTTTTTTCTACACTGGTCTCAGTGGAAAAAAGCCTGCTTGCATTCACTCTATCTATACCCATCATAATTTTATACACCTCTATCAAATCACCCCTCATTCTCCTACGCTCCAGGGAATAAAGTCCTAACCTATTCAACCTTTCTCTGTAACTCAGTTTCTCAAGTCCCGGCAACATCGTTGTAAACTTTCTTTGCACTCTTTCAACCTTATTAATATCCTTCCTGTAATTAGGTGAGCAAAACTGCACACAATACTCCAAATACGGTCCCACCAATGTCTTATACAACCTCACCATTACATTCCAACTCTTATACTCAATACTTTGATTTATAAAGGGCAATGTACCAAAAGCTCTCTTTACAGCACTATCTACTTGTGACACCACTTTTAGGGAATTATGTATCTGTATTCCCAGATCCCTCTGTTCTACTGCAGTCCTCGGTGTCCTGACAGAAAGATATCATGCGCCCTGGGCATTCTCTGTTTTCCCTTCTTCCATCCGGTTGAATGGTGTCCAAGTACAATAAGATGGACCCTCGACCTCAGAATCTACCCGTTATGATGCGGCACCTGATTATTTACCCGCACTGTGCTTTCTCTGTCGCAGTGACATTTTATTCTGCATTCTGTTATTGCTTAACATTGTTCTCTCTCTTTTCTTTTTACAATATTTTTATTCAGAAGAAAAAAAACAAGATTTACAGAGTGCAACCCATAGATACATCTCAACATAACTTGTGTACATCCATATATTGTAATAAAATTTATCAAAATGTTATAGCATAACACATAAAGGTATACCACTCTGTAATCAAAAATTACTGGACGATCTTTTAAATTTAAAACCTTTTGTTAATGGTTCTATTACCGGTATCTATAACTTGTTGATTAATTCTAGACAAGACTTTTTAGATAAAATTTTAAAAAAAGCTTGGGAGGAGAACATTGTTCTGTCTCAATACACTGTGGAATGATTTGACCTCTCGGAACAGCGTGAAAGCGAAGCTTTCTGTATCTCGGTACGCGACAACAAACATTTTAAATGCCACTGAACGTGGTGAGGCAGTAGCAGGAACGTCGATCTCCGGACAGCTCAGGGTTTCCCAGCGGGCAATACAACGCACGGCAAAAGCTGCAGGACCACCAGCGTCCCTGGGTGGGCTCGAACCACCAACCTTTCGGTTAACAGCCGAACACGCTCACCGATTGCGCCACAGAGACTATCCAGAAAAGGCTTCTATAAATGGTCCACTCCAGCGTTGCAAGATGGTGACTAACAATTGATGCTGTGACCCGGCTTTTCTCGGTCTACATGAATGGTTTGCACCAGAGGGTGACAGACTACATAAAACTGAAAACGCTGAAACCACATATGTTTTGAGAGGCAGGTTTTGAAGCATATCAGCTCTTGTCTGAATGGTGACTTGGATCCTCTGCAATTCACCTACTGAAGCAACAGCAGATGTGTCTCGTTGGCTCTTCACACAACTCTGGAACATCTGGATGAACTTTATTGACTACAGCTCAGCATTTAACACCATCATACCCTCAAAACTAATCAGCATACTGCAAGACATGGGCTTCAATACCCACTTGTGCAATTGGTTCCTGGATTTCCTCAGTTGCAAACCGCAGTCAGTTCGGATTGGCAGAAACATCTCCACAATCTCTGTCAGCACAGGAGCATCACAGGGACGTGAGCTTAGCCCCCAGCTCCACTCACTTTCGACCTATGACTGTGTGGCTAAATACAGCTCCAACACCATATACAAGTTTGCAAACATGCAAGATCTCCCAGTGGCCACACATTTTAATTCCACGTCCCATTCCCATTCTGATATGTCAATCTATGGCCTCCTCTACTGTCGAGATGAAGCCACATTCAGGTTGGAGGAACAACACCTTATATTCTGTCTGGGTGGCCTCCAACCTGATGGCACAAACACTGATTTCTCTAACTTCCGTTAATGCCCCTCCTCCCCTTCTTACCCCATCACCTATCTATTTATTGTTTGCTTATTCATTCA
Organism: Hemitrygon akajei; assembly: GCF_048418815.1. Taxonomy (NCBI): domain Eukaryota; kingdom Metazoa; phylum Chordata; class Chondrichthyes; order Myliobatiformes; family Dasyatidae; genus Hemitrygon; species Hemitrygon akajei. Next base: position 21,256,181 of record NC_133151.1, read on the forward strand.
TCCATCCATCCACATATTTATTTATTTATTATTTATTTTCACCCTTTTCCCTCTTTTTTCCTTTTTTTTCTCTCTCTGTCCCTTTCATAATCACTCCTTGCCTGCTGTCCAGCTCCCTCTGGTGCTCCCCTACCCCTTTCTTTCCCTCAGCCTCCTGTCCCATGATCCTTTCCCTTCTCCAGCTGTGTATCCCTTTTGCCAATCAACTTTCCAGCTCTTAGCTTCATCCCTCCCCCTCCAGTCTTCTATCATTTCGGATCACCCCATCTCCCTCCCACTTTCAAATCTCCTACTATCTCTTCTTTCAGTTAGTCCTGACGAAGGGTCTCGGCCCGAAACGTGGACTGTACTTCTTCCTATAGATGTTGCCTGGCCTGCTGCGTTCCACCAGCATTTTGTCTGTGTTACCATATACAAGTTTACTGATTACACTACTGTTGTGGACTGTATCAAAGGGAGTTATGAATTATCATACAGGAGGGAGATCGAAAATTTGGCTGATTGACATAATAACAACAACCACTTACTCAATGACAGTAAACCTTTTAGGAGAGGAAACGGGAGATACAGGAGCCAGTACTCAAAGGATGAACTGAGTTGGAGGGAGTCAGTAACTTTAAATTCCTGACCTGTCCTGGACCTTATACAATGAAAGCACAACAGCACCTGTACTTGCTCAGGACTCTGCGGAGGTTCAGCATGTCATTGAAAACCTTGGGAAGCTTCTATAAATGTGTGGTGGAAAGTGTGCTGACTGGCTGTAATACAGCCTGGTATAGGAACATAGTGGAACATTTAGAACATATAGGAACATAGGCCTTTGAGTGGAAAATACCACGAAGGGTAGTGGATCCAGCCCAGGTATATCACAGTTAAAACATTCATTACCACTGAGCACTTCCACATGAAATATTGCTGTAGGAAAGCAACATCCATCATCAAAGATCCTCACCACCCAGACAATGCTCTTTTCTCACTGCTACCATCAGGCAGAAGGTACAGGTACCTCAGGACTCGCAGCACCAGGTTCAAGAACAGTTACTACCCCTCAACCATCAGGGGCTTGAACAAAAGTGGATAGTTACATTCATTTCAGGATTGTGTTATATCGTTAATTCATGTTCGATATTTATTGCTATTTGTTTTTCTGCATTTGCACAGTTTTGATAAGTTTATAGTTCCTCATATTTACAGTTCACAGTTACTGTTCTATAGTTTTGCTAATAATACCCGCAGAAAAAGAATCTCAGCGTTGTATCTGGTGACACGTCTGTATTGTGAGAATAAATTTTACTTTGTACTTTGGACTATATGGTGACATATGCGTATTGTGATAACAACTTACTTTGGATTAAATTTTTGGCTTTGCAATATTTTTCCGTAACTTTCTTTTTTCATGAAATGTTCAGTGATCTTGTTCCAATGTTTTTTTACCCAAAATTATAAAAGATCATCGAAACAAAAATATACAAAATACAAACATTAAGTATTTATAAGACCGGAGTCAAATGAAAATATGAATATTACTGTCTATAACACACTGAAGTCCCAAGGGAGGGAGAGGGGTCACCATTCACCGAAATCCCCCACTATTCCCACTCTGTTTACAATTCTCACTAGTTTTTCAGCGGCTCCACTGATTGACAGCTTCCTTTGCCCCGCCTCCCGGGCTGCTGATATACGTCACGTGAAACACGATTTACCGGTCCGTGACGCGCTGGCGTCACAGAGGATTTACCGACGTCGTTTCCAGGGGAACGGTCCGGAATGGCGGTCGCGGAGCTGCGGTTAAGTGGAGTCGATAATGTTGGGTTTTGGCTCCCCTGTGGGAATCGGCCTCTCCTCTTCCTGCCCACGGAACAGTGAGTGTCTGTCAGCGCCTCACCGCACCGGCTCTCTGCCTCAGGTACAATATTTCAACCATATTTGCACAGTTACATGGATAGGAAAGGTTGAGAGGGACACGGGCCTAATGCAGGCGGATGGGACGAGTTCAGGTCGACAACTTGGTCGGCGTGGATGAGTTTTACCGAAGGGACGGTTTCAGTTCTGTATAAATCACTGACTCTATTTTGGGAGGTTAATTCCGGATGCCAGCTATTTTCTGTGTGAAGTGTGAACCCTTCAGATCCCCTTTAAATCTGTCTTTAAACTGTTTTGTACAATTCTAATGAGAGACAGTTCTTTGGCTGATAAGGCAAGTAGAACACACAACCCTGTCTACCTGTGATGCCACATACAGGGAACTGTGTAACAATATTAGAGACACATGCACAGGTACTTCAGTGAGCAAGGCCTGGAGGGATATGAAACTAATGCAGGAAAGTGGGATTATTGTTGCTGTGCGTGATGGGGAGCATAAATGTGATGGGGCAGAGGGTCTGTTTCTATCCTGGACAACCCTGGGAACAGCAGTCCTCCACTGCAGTGGGGTTTGTTACCTTCATTCTCAGCTGTGAGCTTGTTCCACTGAATGCATTATACTCTGAGAAGATATCTGCACCCTCCCACTTTGACCAAGCTGTTAGCCATCTCTTAATATTACTCAGAGCTCTTCACCAGATTCCCATATAAAAGTCCTGTTACTGGTGCACAGGGAGTGGGAGCATTTTGGTAGCTTTTTGAGGGGGTTGGTTCACTATTTGACCATTAATACCTTTGTCCAACAGAAATCCGTTGTCCTGGATTCTGGGAGTTTTAGGTAAGTCCATCCTGAAGTTCTGTGTCCCAGGTTCCCACTGAACTTTCACAGTCAGGGGTTTATTCATGTCTATACTGACCATCGAGAATCTGTCTCCACAAACTCAGCACTTGGTCTGTCTCCTACCCTGCCCTGGTGATTCAAATGCTCAATCAGATGGTCCTTAAATACCAGCCTGCACCACTCCCACAGGCAGTGTGTTCCCGATTGTAACCAACTTCTGGAGAGTGGACAGTTTTCCTCCTATCCTCTTTAAGCCACACATTTCACACAAGAAAACTAATCTCAGTTTTGCATATGGTGACAGAAATGATTTTGGTAATACATTTACTTTCAGATTTGAACTTTGTAGTAGAGAGCCGGGTGTTGTACTGGTCTGTGTCCTCACTGGCCGGTGCTGTGCTCCGGCAGCTCAGTGTGCTTGGAATACAGTGTCAGTGTTTTTACAGAAGTGTGTCCTTATTACACAATTGACCTTGTCCACCGTGGAGCTTGGAAGATTGACTGGAGACCAGAATTATTTTTCAGACTATTATTGGTCACAGGATCATTCTGGGATGGTCTGGACTATCTGACTCATCAAGTTTATACCAACTCCTGCTACAACATTTCCACAGTCCCATTGCCCACTCTGTCCCCACAGCTCTGCAGGTTATTTCCCCTGAAGGACCTGTCTAATTCCTCTTTGAACACTGGTTGTTCCTGCCACCACTCTGGTGAGTCCCATATTTCCCAAGGCAAAGTCAAGAATGTCCCCCTCCCTGGTGGACCATCAACATACTGTTTCAGGAAACCTTGCTGAACACACTTAACAAATAATGCCCCAACCAAGTCTCAGCTGTTAAGGGAATCCCAGTCACTCTGGGGAGATTATTCACTCACCAAAGCTACTCTATTGTTTTTACATCAGTCCACAACCTGCTGACATATTTGTTCCTCTCACTGGCTATTGGCTCATTGGCTACAGTATAATCCCATCACTGCGATTGCACCTTTCTCATTCCTGAGTTCCACCCACATTGTCTCAGTGGATGAGCCTCCGGGATGACCTTGAATTTGTGACATTCTGCCTGATCAGCAGTACAGCTCCCCAAACCTCATTCACCTCCCTCTGGATTGTCTGAATCTGAATCCTGGAATGTTTAGCTACCAGTCCTGCCCTTCTGTAATGGCTGAATCACTGTGCCATGTACTAATCCAGGCTCTAAGTATGTCTGCATTAACTGTTCCACACCCGGCACTGATACAAACACACTTCAGCCCCTCGGTGCCACTGTGCTCATTAACTATGCAGTGGTGTACTGGGCAAATGGCATCAACACGGGTGATGCCATCTGAGAATAAACTGATTAGAAAGGTTGGCTCTACTATAGGAGTCAAACTGGACACACTGGAGGCCGTGGTAGAACAAAGGACCCTACGGACTGGACAATGTTTCTCACCCTCTGCATGCCTCCTTGGCTGAACAGAGGAGCATCTTCAGTAACAGACTAAGACAACTGTGCTGCTCCGAGGAGCGCTGTATGAAGTCATCCTTACACTGGGCCATTAGGCTCTGTAATGAGTCAACCTGTAGCCGGGGAAGTGATGACACCCCCCATGTTAGACTGTTGGAGGTAACTTACTTTTTATTCTTTCTCTTATTTCTAATATGTGTTTATCTGTGCACTTGTAGTGCTACTGAGACACTGTAATTTATCTATTTGGACTTAGTTTCTGTGTTAATCCACATCAGTCATTGCCACTACTAACCTTTCGCTCTTCCCATCTCCTCTCCTGAAGGAGAGCCCAATGATCCATGTAACAAAAACCCTCCGTCCTGCACCAGCTTGTTAGCCACACATATAACTGTACCACCTTCTTATTTCTTCCCTCGCTAGCAGGTGACACTGGGATTAGCCCCTCCCACAACACAGAGTTTCTACTTAATTTGTCTCTTTTGTTAGAACCAATATGGACACGGCCTCTGGCTGCTCACCCTGCCCTTTCAGAATGGCCTGTACTTGTTCAGTTACATCCTTGGCCCTGGTACCAGGAAGGTAATGCACCATCCTGCAGTCTCTCTCCTTGCCACAGATACACCTGTCTGTGACCCCGGCTAAAGAATCCCCCGTCACTGAGGCTCAGCGAGAACACAGAACAGTACAGCACAGGAACAGGCCCTTCTTCCCATGATGTCTGTGCTGAACACGATGCCAAATGAAACTAAATCTCATCAGCCTGCGTTTATCTAAGACCCTGACAAATGTCCTTGTATCTGCTTCCAGCACTCCCCTTGGCAGCCCAAACCCGGCCCTCACCACTCTCTGTACGGAAACAGAAATCTTACCTGCCCTGAAATTCACCTTTAAATTCTCACCCTGGTGTTTTAAAGCTGTGCCTTCTCATATTTGATATTTCTACCCTGGGGAAGTGATTCTGACTGTCTACCTTGTCTACACCTCTCATAGTTTTATAAAATTCTGTCAGGTCTCCCCTCAGCCTCCTTCACTCCAGGGAAAACAGACCCAGTCAGTCTGATCTTTCCTTGTAACTCAAGCCCCCAGTCCAGGTAACATTCCTGTGAAACGTTTCTGCGTCTTTCCAGCTTAATCACATCCTTCCTCTCGTGGTGACCAGAACTGCACAGGGTGCTCCTGGTGTGGTGTAATTATTGATTTGTACAACTGTAATGTGATGTCCCAACTCCTCTCAGAGCCTTTGCTGATGAAGTGTTGTGCACCTTCATCACCACCTTGTCTACCTGTGTTGGCACTTTCAGGGAACTATTTACCTGTGCCTCAGGTTTATCTTTTCATCAACACTCCTCAGGACCCTGCTATTCACTGGGTATGTCCTGACCTGCTTTAACTTCCCAAAATCCATCATTGTGCATTTGTCTGACACTGTAACAACAATTCTCTGTTTCTCTGCCCCAACACGCCAGCAGTAAATGTCAATGAACCATTCACCTCTGAACCTTGCTCATAAATGGTCTTATGAACCCCTCACTGCACCAGTCTCTATTTTGTTGTGCAGGCAACACCTCGACCCCTCTCTATTTCTCTCATTTACAATTTATCTCCACATCATAGTCTGACTTTTGATTTCTCCTGCCACTTTACATGCCATCACGCTTTGCCACCTTAAACTCCATTTTCCAAATATTCTACTCACCAACTTCTTATCCTGTTGGAGAGATCAAATGTCCAATCACAACATGTCCCCCACCACATTCCCTGTTATTGACAACCATGGATTCCTCCCTCCTCCGGGTTATTAAAATCAGTAATAAATCATTGGCAATCTAGAACTGATCGCTGGGACACTCCACAAGTTATATCATCCCAGTCTGAATCAGACCTGTTATTCTGTCTCAGTATGATAACCAGTCTTCAGTCAATATTAACACACTTCCTTCCCAGTACTGAGATCTGGTCTTGTGCACCAGCCTTTCATGTGGCATCTTGGCAAATGGCTCTTGACAATCCAAAATCACCACTTCTCCAACTTCCCCTGTAAAGTCTCAAATCTCTGGTATGTTTGTCAAACATGACTTAACATTCAGTAACCCAGGTTACAGGGACAAAAACCAGGTTCCAGATGGACAGGGTGGTGAAGAGGCTTTTGGAACACCGGCCTTCAGTCAGGGCACCGGATATAGAAGCTGGGATGAAATGGTGCAGTTGTACAACACGTTGGTTTGGCCGCATTTCATAAATAGTGTTTAGTTTTAGTGACCATGCAGTATGACAGACACCATTGAGCTGGAAAGACTGCAGAGGTGATTTACGGGGATGTTACTGGATCTTGAAGGACCGATTTATGGAAAGACTTTTGGACAATTTTCACTGGAAAGTTGGAGAATGAGTTGCGATATTGCAGAGGTGTATTAAATAATAAGCAGCCTGGGTTGAGTCAGAGATAACAATATTTTTGTCTGGGTTGGGGAATCAGGAACTGGAGCGCATTGGTTTAAGATGAGATTTAATAGGAACCTGAAGGGCAACTTTTCCACACACAGGCTGGTCAGTGTATGGAGTGAGCTGCCGGGGGAGTGGTTGAGTCAGGTACATTAAAAAGGTACTTGGACAGGTAGATGGAAAGGAAAGGTTTTGAAGGATATGGGTCAAATGCAAGGAAATGGGACAAGGAGGAGGATATCCTTGTTCATAATGTGGTGGTGAGGGGGTTACTGACCACAAGCTCAGATGGGAACTTTGGTCAGCGTGGACCATTTGAGCTGAAGGGCTCGTTTCTGTGCTGTGTGAATCTGACTGTAACCCCTTTGGCTTAGTTCAATCACATTAAACTTTTCTAAATGACGTGTTATTTCTTCATAGATTATAGACTCCAGTACCTGAAGTGAAGTTTACTGGACTACAGTCACCTGGTTTTTATCTTCCACCCTTCTTCAACAATGGTTTTCTACTCCACTGGGACCTTTCTGTAACAGTGAGTTTTGACAGACTTCAATGTCTCTACTTTCTCTCCAGATTTCAGTGCAGATCATTGGGACCTGGGAATGTTTGCTTTTAGTCCCATTAGTTTCTCCCTCATGATGGCGGTTGTTACACATTATTGCACAATATTGAAATGTCTGCATCAGATATCTGTGGGATGTTTGCTGTGTCCCCACTGTGAACACTAATTCCCTGTCGGTCCTATGTTCAGTGCAGGCTGGCAATCCTGTGACACTGCTGGTGCCTGACTCCATCGGTCTCTGCCGTTGCTCTGGGTTCATCAGCTCCTGCATGGGCAACAGCTGGCTTTACGTATCGTACTACCCTGGTCTGCATATTGACTTCGACAGCTAGGGCGCAATATCCATGATGGACCCTGACCAGCAGAGGGCCATCACCAACATGTCTGTCCATGGCCTCCTCTCCTGCTACGATGAGGCCAAATACAGGTTGGATGAGCAGCACCTCGTGTTTTGACTGTGTAGCCTCCAATCTTGATGGCATGAACATTGATTTCTCCAAATTCCGGATATCACTGCACTCTTTTTCCTTCTCGCCCACTTCTTTCCCCCATTCTGATGCAATTTAATCCCTTCACCTCTTCTCACGCACCCTCATGACCTGCCCATCATCTCTCTCTGATTCTTTACCTCCTTCATGTCATCCCATGGTCCGACATTCTCTCCTATTGGATTCCTTTCTCTTCATCTCTTTGCCTTTCCTGTCTGTCACCCACCTCCTCACATCATCATCCCTCCACAAACCACCCGCTCCCCCACTCACTTGTCCTCCTCCCCCTCCCCACCACCTTATTCTGGCTTTTGTCCCTTTCTTTCTCATCCCGATGAAGGTTCTCAGCCCGAAATGTCGACTGTTTGTTGAGTTCCAGCAGTATTTTGTGCGTGTTTGCTTCAGTCTGTGTATTGATTAATCAAACTGGTACAGTGGAAGAGGAATTTGTGGAGTGGTCAGAGACAGTTTCTTACAGCAGGACCTTACCCAGGAACAGGGCATTTCAGATGTAATCTGTGTAATGAGGTGCGATTACAGAGAGATCTTGTGGTGAAGGATCCCTGAAGAAGTGATCACAATGAGGGAGAACTCCAGACCACAAATTGAGGGTTAATTCAGGATCCAGGTTTCAGGTCAGGGTTTTCCTTCCACTAGATGAGCTGCCAAGCATGGTTGACGAGCCCATCTGCCCATAACTGTTGGTTGTATGACATTAGTAAACCGATTTGCACCTTCCCCCGACACTAGAAACAGTTCCGTCGGGCTTAGTAGCTAAGCCATATGTTAAAGTCAGGAGCTGGATTTGGCTGACAGAGGCAAGTTGAAGTGCACACCATTGGCAGCATTTAATAGGAAGTGGGAGCTTGTCCCATTATCACTCCACCACTGGTTAAGACAGCTGTAAGGCACCGATATGTCGGTATGTGAATGGGGAACTCAGTTGGAATGGGTTGCCACCAGCAGATTGTGGTTGTTGCAGATTTCAGAGCAAAGTTACTCGATGCAGCAGTACTCCAGTCTGCTTCTGATTAAATCTCTCATGACAATCACAGCTCCATTCTCATCTCTCTTTGATATTTCCCCTTTTGTGCTTTATCCCATCGGGAGGAACACCTGAGGATCTTGAGACCACTCCTCCCTGTGTCTTCTTTCCCTCCCCTTTCACCATCACTGTCCCTACACGTAAAGTGCCTATGAAAAGTATTCATGCCCCTTGGAAGTTTTCATGTTTTATTGTTTTATGATATTGTATCACAGTGGATTAAATTTGGCTTTTTTTAACTGATCAACAGAAAAAGACTCTTGTGTCAAAGTGAAAACAGATCTCTACAAAGTGCTCTAAATTAATTACAGATAGAAGTCACAAAATAATTGTCTGTATAAGTATTCACCTCCTTTAATATAACACACCAAATCATCACTGGTGCAGCCAATTGGTTTTAGGAGTTACATTATCAGTTAAATGGAGATCACCATGTGCAGTCAAGGTGTTTCAATTGATTGTAGTAAAAATACACGACTGTTGGTAGTCAGTGTCCTGGCAAAGACTACACCATGAAGACAAAAGAACACTCCAAGTAGCTCTGCAAAAAGCTTATTGAAAAGCACAGGTCAGGAGACTGATACAGGAAAATTTCCAAGTCACTGAATACCCTTGTAGTGCAGTTTAGTCATAGAAACATAGAAAACCTACAGCACCATACAGGCCCTTCGGCCCACAAAGTTGTGCCGAACATGTCCCTATCTTAGAAATGACCCGGCTCACCTATAGCCCTCTATTTATTGAAGCTCCATGGACCTATTGAAAAGCCTCTTAAAAGACCCTATCGTATCCGCTTCTACCACCGTTGCCGGCAGCCAATTCCATGCACTCACCACTCTCTGAGTAAAAAAACTTACTCCTGATATCTCCTCTGTACCTACTCCCCAGTACCTTCAACCTGTGTCCACTTGTGGCAGCCATTTCAGCCCTGGGAAAAAGCCTCTGACTATCCACACGATCAATGCCTCTCATCACCTTGTACACCTCTATCAGTTCACCTCTCATCCTCCTTTGCTCCAAAGAGTATAGGCTGAGTTCATTCAACCTATTCTCATAAGGCATGCACCCCAATCCAGGCAACATCCTTGTAAATCCCCTCTGCACCCTTTCTATGGCGTCCACATCCTTCCTGTAGAGAGGCGACCAAAACTGAGCACAGTAATCCAAGTGGGTTCTGACCAGGGTTGTGTATAGCTGCAACATTACCACTCGGCTCCTAAATTCAATTCCACGATTGATGAAGGCCAATACACCCTATGCCTTTTTAACCACGGAGTCAACCTGCGCAGCTGCTTTGAGCGTCTATGGACTCGGACCCCAAGATCACTCTGATCCTCCACACTGCAAAGAGTCTTACCATTAATACTATATTCTGCCATCATATTTGACCTATCAAAATGAACCACTTCAGACTTAACTGGGTTGAACTCCATCTGCCACTTCTCAGCCCAGTTTTGCATCCTATCAATATCCTGCTGTAACTTCTGACAGCCGTCCACACTATCCACTACTCCTCCAACCTTTGTGTCATCAGCTAACTTACTAACCCATCCTTCCACTTCCTCATCCAGGTCATTTATAAAGATCACGAAGGGTCCCAGAACTGGTGACCGACCTCCATGCAGAATATGACCCGTCTACAACCATTCTTTGCCTTCTGTGAGCAAGCCAGTTCTGGATCCACAAAGCAATGTCCCCTTGGATCCCATGCTTCCTTACTTTCTCAGTAAGCCTTGAATGGGGTACCTTATCAAATGCCTTGCTGAAATCCATATACACTACATCTACTGCTCTTCCTTCATGAATGTGTTTAGTTACATCCTCAAAAAATCCAATCAGGCTTGTAAGGCACGTCCTGCCCTTGACAAAGCCACGCTGACTACTCCTAATCATATTATAGCTCTCCAAATGTTCATAAATCCTGCCTCTCAGGATCTTCTCCATCATCTTACCAACCACTGAGGTAAAACTCACTTGTCTGTAATTTCCAGGGCTATCTCTACTCCCTTTCTTGAATAAAGGAACAACATCCACAACCCTCCAATCCTCCGGAACCTCTCCCGTCCCCATTGATGATGCAAAGATCATTGCCAGAGGCTCAGCAATCTCCACCCCTCACCTACCCCATGTAGCCTGGGGTACATTTTGTCCGGTCCCAGCGACTTATCCAACTTTCCAAAAGCTCCAGCACATCCTCTTTCTTAATATCTATATGCCCAGGCTTTTCAGTCTGCTGCAAGTCATCACGACAGTCACTAAGATCCTTTTCCATAGTGAATACTGAAGTATTCATTAGGTACCTCTGCTATTTCCTCCGGTTGCATACATGCTTTCCCACTGTCAGGCCTGATAGGTCCTATTCTTTTATGTCTTATCCTCTTGCTCTTCACATACTTGTAGAATGCCTTGGGGTTTTCCTTAATCCTGCCCGCCATGGCCTTCTGGCTCTCCTAATTTCCTCCTTAAGCACCTTCCTAGTAGCCTTATAATCTTCTAGATCTCTATCACCCAGAAGTGGAAAGAACATGGCACAGCTGTAAACCTACCTCGAGTAGACAGTGTTCAAAAATTGAGCAGCTGTGCAAGAAGAGAACTAGAGAGAGAGGCTACCAAAACACCTTTGATAACTCTAGATAACTCAACCTTTGATAACTCAAGCTTCCATGGCTAAAATGGGAGAGATTTTGCATACAATGGTAGTTGCCCAGGTGTTTCACCTGTCACAGGTTTATCAGGGAGTGGCAAAGAGAAAGCCACTGTTGAAAAAAGCTCTCATGAAATCTCACCTGGAGTTTGTCAGAGGACGAGAGGGACTCTGAAGCCAGCTGGAAGAAGGTTCTATGGTCTGAAACTAAAATAGAACTTTTTTTGCAATCAGACTAATCTCGTAAGTTTGATGTAAGCCAAACACTGCACATCATCAAAAACACACCATCCCTACTGTGGAGCATGGTGCATTGTGCTTCACTGCAGCAAGCCCTGGAAAGCTTGTGAAGGTAGAGGGTAAAATGAATGCAGCAAAATACAGGGAAATCCTAGAGGAAAACGTAACACAGTCTGCAAGAAAACTGAGACTTGGGAGAAGATTTGTTTTCCAGCAAGACAATGACCACGAGCTTAAAACCAAAGCTGCATAGGAATGCATTAAAACAGCAAAGTTAATGTCCCGGAGTGGCCAAGTCAGAGTCCAGACTTCAATCTGTAGCTGGATTTGAAAAGAGCTTTTCACTCACAAACTGTATGCATTCTGACAGATCTTGAGTAGTTTTGTAAGGAAGAATGGGGAAAAATTGCAGTGTCCAGATGTGCAAAGCTGATAGAGACCTATCCACACAGACTCAAGGTTGTAATTGCTGCCAATGGTGCATCAACTAAATACTGACTTGAAGGAGCTGAACACGCCTACCTGGACATGGTCCATTCCCTGTACGTTTGTGTGCCTGTCTTAATACACGACTCCCTTACTCAACACCCTGACTAGTCGGGACCAGCGTTCTGTACACCTTATCCCATTGTGCAGCCACGTTCAGTGAACTATGTGCCTGGATCCCAAGATCACTCTTTACACCAATGCTGGGAAGGAGTCAATCATTAACATTATACTTTCTTCTTTCATTTGACCTCCCAAAGTGCAAAACCGCATTCCCTCCCAGATTAAATTGCTTCTGCAACTTCTCTGCATATCTGTTTGTGATCTATATCCCACTGTGTGCATTGATCAATGTTTACACTGTCCACAATTCTACCAATCTTGCTGTCACTTGTAAACCACCCATCAACATTTTCATCCAAACATTGATATATATCACAAACAACATAATTCCCAGCATCAATCCTTGTGGATCACCACTGTTCAAGAACTTCCAGCACTATTTAGCTTTCTATGAGGACTCCATTTCTGAATTGAAATTGCAATTTATATTGAATCCCACGGGTCTTTTTCAAATGCCTTACTAAGGTCTATAGAGATCATGTCCACAGTCTTGCCGTCATCAAGCACCAAGATGTTGGGACTGATTCTTTTTACGTTATATGTCAATGATTTGAATGATGGAGTTGATGGATTTGTTGCAAAATATGCAGATGATATGAAGAGACAGGTGGATGCACAGGTATTTTTGAGGAAATAGGGAAAGACAGACAGATGAAGAGAATGGGCAAATAAGTGGCAGATGGAATACAGAATTGAGAAGTGTATGGTCATGCACTTCGGTTGAAGAGATATTAGTGTTGACTATTTTCTAAAGGGAGAAAAGATACAGAAAAAAGGCCCACCTTTAGCAGCAGGCAGTGTTGGTGCGGGCAGCGGAGTGGGAGTAAGGAGTGCTGGAGGTCGACAGACAACTGGAGATCGGAGGATTGGAGGATCAGCCATTGTAGGTAGGCCGAGACCGTCTGACCTACCTGGACAGTACCTGAGGAGGAAGGTAAAACTGCTCAGGCGAGAGTGATGTCAGCGGCGAGTGCAGGGTTTAAAAAAAGGACCACTTTTAGCAGCGGGCAGCAGAGTGCGTGGGAGCAGAGTGCTGGGCTTTGGCTCAGCGGGCTTCGGCGCAAGGGGACTTTGGTGAGAGAAAATCAGTGAGCCTGAGTACGTGCTTGCTGAGGTTAAAAAGGTAAGGTCAGTAGGTACTTTTTTCATCTATTCTGACTAATCTGGGATCAGGTAATGGGGGAGACAGTTAGAGCAGTGGTGTGCTCCATATGCAGTATGTGGGAGGTCAGGGTCAACACAGTTGTCCCTGATGACCACACCTGCAAAAGGTGCATCCAGCTGCAGCTCCTATCAGACCGAGTTAGGGAATTGGAGCAGGAGCTGGATGAACTACGGATCATTCGGGAGGCAGAGGCAGAGGCAGAGATAGATAAGAGTCATCGGGAGGTAGTCACACTGAAAAGACAGGAGGTAGGCAAATGGGTGACAGTCAAGAGAGGCAGGGGGAGCAGACAGAGAGAGCAGAGCACCCCTGTGGCCGTTCCCATCAACAATAAGTATACTGTTTTGGATACTGTTGGTGGGGATGACCTGCCAGGAACAAGTTGCAGTGGTCCTGTCTCTGGCACTGAGGTTGGACCCTCGACTAGGAAGGGGAGGAGGGAAGAGAAGAGAGCGGTAGTGATAGGGGATTCTATCGTCGGGGGGGCAGATTTTGTGGGGAAGATCGGGAGTCTCGGATGGTATGTTGCCTCCCTGGTGCCGGGGTCCAGGACATCTCAGATCGGGTGCAGGTTATTCTTGAGAGGGAGGGCTAGAACCCAGATGTTGTGGTCCATGTAGGGACCAACGACGTGGGTAAGATGAGTGAGGGGGTCCTGCGTAGGGAGTTCAGGGAGTTAGGTGCGAAGCTGAAGGGCAGGACCTCCCGAGTAACAATCTCAGGATTGCTACCTGTGCCACGTGCGAGTGAGGCAAGGAACAGAAGGATTATACAGATTAATACATGGCTGAGAGGATGGTGCAGGAGGGAGGGCTTCAGGTTTTTAGATAATTGGGCTTTGTTCCAGGGAAGGTGGGATCTGTTCCGACGGGACGGTTTACACCTGGATTGGAGTGGTACTAACATTCTTGCAGGAAAGTTTGCTAGTGCTTCTCGGGAGGGGGTTTAAACTAAATTTGCAGGGGGCGGGGATCCAGAAGGTGAGAGAGGATAGCGAGATGAAGAATAAAGGACAGGTGGGGGCTACATGGTTCCGGAATATTAAGTGTGTAGTAGATGAAGGTGAGGCGGAACAAGTGATAAGGAGGACACATGTACAGGGAGATGGTCTGATGGAACATGGAGTTAAATGTGCAGAAAGAATAAGTAAATTTAGGAAGGACAACAAAATTCAAGGGGCGTATAGCCCGATGGGAGTTCAGGGAGCTGGGTTAAGCACAATAGGCAGCAATTTAAACAGAGAGAGGAGAAATGGGCTAAAAATTCTATATCTGAATGCACGGTGTCAGAAACAAGGTGGATGAGCTTGAAGCTCAGGTGCAAATGGGTAACTATGATGTTGTTGGGATAACGGAGACATGGCTGCAGGGAGATCACACCTGGGAAATGAATGTACAAGGGTATATGTGCTATCGTAGGGACAGAAATGTGGGCAGAGGGGGTGGGGTGGCCCTGTTAGTGAGGAATGAGATTCAGTCCTTTGCAAGGGGGGGACATAGGATCAGGAGAAGTAGAGTCTGTGTGGATAGAACTGAGGAACAGTAAGGGCAAAACGACCCAAATGGGTGTTGTCTACAGGCCACCAAACAGTAGCATTGATATTGGGTGCAAGTTGAATAGGGAGTTAACATTGGCATGTGGCAAAGGTAATGTCGCAGTATTTATGGGGGAGTTCAACATGCAGGTGAATTGGGAGAATCAGGTTGGTGCTGGACCCCAGGATAGGGAGTTTGTAGAGTGCCTACGGGATGCATTCTTGGAACAGCTTGTACAAGAGCCGACTAGGGACAAGGCTATTCTGGATTTAGTTTTTTTGTAATGAACAGGATTTGATAAGCGATCTTGAAGTAAAGGAGCCAATAGGAGGTAGTGACCATAATATGATAAGTTTTTATCTGCAATTTGAGAAGGATAAGGGCAGATCGGAGGTGTCAGTGTTGCAGTTGAACAGGGGAGACTATGGAGCCATGAGGGAGGAGCTGGCCAAAGTTAACTGGACGGATATCCTAGCAGAAAAGACAGTGGAACAGCAATGGCAGGTATTCTTGGGAATAATGCAGAAGGTGCAAAATCAGTTCATCCCCCGGAGAAGGAAGGATTCAAAGGGGGGAAAGGGGCCACAGTGGTTGACAAAGGAAGTCAGAGATTGCATAGCATTAAAAATAAAACCAGAACTTAACTAAAAAGGCAATACTGGGAGAAAAAATGAGGTATGAATGCAAGCTCGCCAGGAATATAAAGGAGGATAGCAAAAGCTTTTTTAGTTATATGAAGAGAAAGAAAATCGTTAAGAACAATGTTGGGCCGTTGAAGAATGAATTGGGTGAAATTGTTATGGGAAACAGAGAAATGGCAGAAGAAATTAATAAGTACTTTAGATCTGTCTTCACTAGGGAAGACACAAGCAATCTCCCAGATGTATGGATGGGCCAAGGACATAGGGTAACGGAGGAAATGAAACAGATTGACATTAGGAAGGAAACAGTGATGAGTAGACTGATGGGACTGAAGGCTGACAAATCCCCAGGTCCAGATGGTCTGCATCCTAGGGTACTAAAGGAGGTGGCCCTGGAAATTGCGGATGCATTGGTAATCATTTTCCAATGTTCTTTAGATTCAGGATCAGTTCCTGAGGATTAGAGAATGGCTAATGCTATCCCACTTTTTAAGAAAGGAGGGAGTGAGAAAACAGAGAACAATCGTCCTGTCAGCCTAACATCAATCGTGGGGAAGATGCTAGAGTCCGTTATTAAAGATGAATAGTGGCATATCTGGATAGCAGTGATAGGATTGGGCCGAGCCAGCATGAATTTAACAAGGGCAAATCATGCTTGACTAATCTATTGGAGTTTTTCGAGGATGTAACCAGGAAGTTAGACGAGGGAGATCCAGTGGATGTAGTCTACCTGGATTTTCAGAAGGCATTTGATAAGGTCCCACATAGGAGATTGGTGGGTAAAATCAGAGCTCATGGCATTGGGGGAAAGATATTGACATGGATAGAAAACTGGTTGGCAGATAGAAAGCAAAGGGTAACGGTGAATGGGTGTTTCTCGGAATGGCAGGTGGTGAATAGTGGGGTGTCACAGGGCTCGGTATTGGGAGCACAGCTGTTTACGATTTACATAAATGATTTAGATGAAGGCATTGAGAATAACATCAAGTTTGCTGATGATACTAAGCTGGGTGGCAGTGTGACATGTGATGAGGATGTTAGCAGGGTGACTTGGATAGGCTGAGTGAGTGGGCAGATACTTGGCAGATGACATTTAATGTGAATAAGTGTAAGGTTATCCACTTTGGGGGTAAGAACAGGAAGGCAGATGATTATCTGAACGGTGTAGAGTTAGGTAAGGGAGAAATACAAAGAGATCTAGGAGTACTTGTTCATCAGTCACTGAAGGTGAATGAGCAAGTGCAGCAGGCAGTGAAGAAGGCTAATGGAATGTTGGCCTTTATTACAAAGGGAATTGAGTACAAGAGCAAGGAAATCCTCTTGCATTTGTACAGAGCCCTGGTGAGACCACACCTGGAGTATTGTGTACAGTTTTGTTATCCAGGGTTAAGGAAGGACATGCTGGCTATAGAGGAAGTACAGCGTAGATTCACGAGGTTAATTCCTGGGATGTCCGGACTGTCTTATGCTGAGAGATTAGAGAGACGGGGCTTGTACACGTTGGAGTTAAGGAGATTGAGAGGGGATCTGATTGCAACATATAAGATTATTAAGGGATTGGACAAGATAGAGGCAGGAAATATATTCCAGATGCTGGGAGAGTCCAGTACAAGAGGGCATGGTTTGAGAATAAGGGGTAGGTCATTTAGGACAGAGTTAAGGAAAAACTTCTTCTCCCAGAGACTTGTGGGGGTCTGCAATGTATTGCCTCGGAAGGCAGTGGAGGCCAATTCTCTGGATACTTTCAAGAAGGAGCTAGATAGGTATCTTATGGATAGGGGAATCAAGGGATATGGGGACAAGGCAGGAACCGGGTATTGATAGTAGATGATCAGCCATGATCTCAGAATGGCGGTGCAGGCTCGAAGGGCCGAATGGTCTACTTCTGCACCTATTGTCTAAAATGAGGTGCAAAGGGATTTGGGAGTCATTGTGCTGGTTCTCAAGATTAATTTGCAGGTGGAGTCTGTGGTGAGGAAGGCAAATATGTTAGCATTCATTTCAAGAGGACTAGAATATAAGAGCAAGGATGCAATGTTGAGACTTTATAAAGTACTGGGGTCTCACTTGGAGTATTGGGAGCAGTTTTGGGCCCTTTATCTTTGGAAGGATGAGCTGAAACTGGATGGGTTTCAAACGAGATTCTCAAAAATGATTCCAAGATTAAACAGCTTGTCATATGAAGACTGTTTGATGGCTCTGGGCCCTTATTCCCTGGAAGTTAGAACACTGAGGGATGACAAATTGAAACCTATCGAATGGTGAAAGACCTTGATAAAGTTGATGTGGAGAGAATGGGAGTGTCTAAGACCAGAGGACACAGCCTCAGAAGAGAGGGGCATCCTTTTAGAATGAAGATGAGGAAGAATTTCTTCAGAGAGTGTGGTGAATCTGTGGAATTTATTGCCACAGGTGGCAGCTGCAGAGGCCAAGTCTTCAGGTATTTAAGGTGGAGGTTGATTGGTTCTTGATTGGTCAGTGCATGAAGGGATACAGGGAGAAGTTCAGGAGATTGGGGCTGAGAGGAAAGATGTATCAGCCAAGATGAAAAGACAGAGCAGACTCGATGGGCCAAATGGCTTAATTCTACTCCTGTATCTTATAACCTGTATCACCACCACCAAACCCTCAATCAATGTTGTCAAGCGTGATCTGCCCACACAAAACCATGCTGATTGTCCCTTTTCAAATGTGGATAAATCCTGTACCTCAATATCAAACTCGGATCTGCTGGTCTTTAAACAAATCCCACATGTCAGGCCTGGACTTGTCTAACAGTGGCTTCTCCCAATCAATGCCCCTTGGCTTCTGTCTTACTGCATTCTAACTTGCCCTTCATTTAGTACTAGATTTAGTACCTTCGTACAAGATCTAATTTTATTCTTACTCATAAGTAAGAGAAATATAAGATCCTAAAATATTCACTGACTCTCAGCTGTCAGCTGGCCTGGTTCATTTCTGAAAAACTAATTCCCGTCTGTTCTGAACTCTGATTGGGCTCTACATAATGTTTCAAACACTCCTCAGATTCGCTGAACCAGTCTGGAATATCTTAGCAATAAGCAAGTTGCAGTCAATTCTATGGAAGATAAAGTCCCCCACTTGTTACTGGGGAGGGGCAATTCAATAATCCCGTCAGTGTAACTGAAGTTTGCCTTTGTAAATGAACCCTCCAGTTTGCTGTGACATTCTCAGTTGTGTAATCTTTGCACTTTTTAACCCCCTCACATGTAAAACAATCAAACCCAGGAATGTTGAGCTGCCAGCCCTGTCCATCTGACACATATTCCTAATGTTGAAATAACCTCATTTCATCCCATCAGTTCCACCATTGGCCTGACATTGGCTCTCGTTCTTTTCAGACTGTCTTGTCATACATACATTCTCCCACTTGCTACTCGAGTGCGAACTCCGCCAAGTGACACCAACAAAACTCCTGGTGAGGATAAACGGTTGGAAATTGCCGGGTGTGGTAAAGTGAAGGCGGAGCTGGAAGATGAGAGGCCGGTCTCGGCCCTGTCTGTCACTCTGACTCTGTCCCCTCACCTCCCCGCCTCTGTCTCTCTGCGCGTTTCTCGGTCAGGAGTAGTGGCAGAGGATTGGAGGATGGGTTATGTTGTCCAGTCACGTAGGAAAAGATCGAAGGAAAACCAAACACAAGACATTGTTCAGATTCTGGAGGGTCTCGGCCTGAAGCATCGACTCATTACTCTTTCCCATAGATGCTGCCTGGCCTGCTGACTTCCTCCAGCATTTTGTGTCTGTTGATCAGTGAGGTGACAAGCATTCAGGATGGAAGTGAGATGCTATTTCTTTAATCAGAGAACAAAGAACATCTGTATTCCTTATATAAGTAATCTGGAGCCTCAGGTGCAGGATTGTGTCAAAGCTGAGGGAGAATTTTAGTCACCAAGTAAGACCATAAGATTTAGGAGCAGAATTCGGCCATTTGGCCCATTGAGCCTGCTCTGCCATTTCATCATCACTGATCAACATTTCCTCTTAGCACCAATCTCTGCCTATACTCAGTGATTTGGTCTCCACAGTTGCCTGTGGCAAAAAATTCCACCGATTCACCACTCTCTGGCTGAAGAAATTCCTCCTCATCTCCACTCTAACAGGATGCCCTTCTATTTTGAAGCTGTGTGGTCTGGTTTTAGACACTCCCACCACAAGAAATGTCCTCTCCACATCCACTCAGTCAAGCCCTTTCACTATTGGATAGGTTTCAATTCAGTAACCCTTCTTTCCTCGAAATTCCAGTGAATAGAGGCCCAGAGCCGTGAAACGCTCTTCATTAGACAAGCCATTTAATCCTCGGTAAAATTCCCCATTTATGATGTCATGTCAACACAAAAACTTCTGGATTTCAGAGATTTTTGCGTTTTGGAATCATGGATCAATCTGTCCAACATTAATCACTAGTTTGTACTGCAGTAAACACTGTTAATTTTACCCATGCAATCCCAGGCATACAAATGCTAAATAAAGACTGGTGCAAATTTAATGTAGGAAAGTTGAACCTTACTTGGAGCTAAAGCCTGATTACTAGGCCACAGAACATTCTACTCCCCAAATGGTCAAAATAATGCCAAGTAACAAGGTGGGAAATCATGCAACATCCACCGTAGCCCCACATATCTCACCATACTAAACTCTACAGCCTTATCTCTCCCAGCATATATACATCCACCAGGCCTACCCTCAAACCTAATCCAGAGGTCCAAGGGGGCACACAGCCCCACAAACCCGATGACTAATGTAAGGAGGAGGAAGATCCAATAAAGGCAAGTGTTGGACCTGGTGAATGAAGGCATGGGCCAGATCAAAGTGGCAGCGTTGCGTGCCACTGAATCTAGAGTGATGAGATGAAGAAGCACAAGAGGGGTGATTCTCCCACTGCCCGCATAATTTCTTTGTTATTTTGATTTTGTTCTGATAGTCCTCTGTCTATTTGAATATGTTGGTATAATTCATATTTAATTCCAGTGTTTCTGGTCAATGTTGTGTCTGATGCAATGTGTCTGTGATGCTGCTACAAATACGTTGTTCCTCTCACCTGTGCATAAATAAACTCGA
This sequence comes from Hemitrygon akajei, assembly GCF_048418815.1. Taxonomy (NCBI): domain Eukaryota; kingdom Metazoa; phylum Chordata; class Chondrichthyes; order Myliobatiformes; family Dasyatidae; genus Hemitrygon; species Hemitrygon akajei. Next base: position 21,276,792 of record NC_133151.1, read on the forward strand.
TTTGAACTTTACATTGAAATGTCCAAATCTCTCCTTCGCTCTCCTGCCTGTGTCATGAACTAAACGGCTTAGTGTTTAATTTTACAATATTTCATCTGATTTTATTTTCATTCTGCTTTTGAAATTTGCGTTTCCGTTTTCAATGTCAGCCCGCACCCCCGCCTGTCTCTGCCCTTCTGTACTTCCTCCCGCATTAAACGACAGCGGCAACCACCACACATTGGCGCCGCGTCCCATCCCCCAGCGTTCCGATTGGTGATTCATTTCTCCAAACAGCCAATGGGAATGCCATCCTCATTAACATACCACTTTGGGCGCTGCCTATTTAATCCGCGCTCCGGACAGCTTCTGCTTATTATTGTGTTTGAAACCGACGAGGAAATGCCTGATCCACCGAAACCCGCTCCCAAGAAGGGCGCCAAGAAAGCTCTGGCCAAACCGGCGAGCAAGTCTGGCAAGAAGCGCAAGAGGTCGAGGAAGGAGAGTTACGCCATCTACATCTACAAAGTGATGAAGCAGGTTCACCCCGACACCGGCATCTCCTCCAAGGCCATGAGCATCATGAATTCATTCGTGAACGATATTTTCGAGCGCATCGCGGGTGAGGCTTCCCGCCTGGCCCATTACAACAAGCGGTCCACCATCAGCTCCCGGGAGATCCAGACCGCCGTGCGCCTGCTACTGCCCGGGGAGCTGGCCAAGCACGCCGTGTCCGAAGGGACAAAGGCGGTGACCAAGTACACCAGCTCCAAGTGAAGGCAAGTTTGCTGACAAAACAAACCCGAAAATCAAAGGCTCTTTTAAGAGCCACTCACGGTTTCAAGAAAAGAGTTACTAAATATTGAGACATGGATTTGAGGTAAAGTTGGACATTTCTTGTTGATGAACTCATTCAGAATCTTATCTCCGTCATTCAGAACTTGCTGTCCGCTGCTCAGTATAATCCCGATTTCTCTGTTACATTCCTGTGTACCGGCACGGAATCGTTAAGCACCCCTTCCCCATCATTTCCCTCTCTGTCATCAGATTTCTCTGATGTGACACTAATTATTGTTTCTGGTATAATTACTGTGGGGAATGCGGTTCATTAAGCTTTGTCACATTTTGGTTTCTTCTCTTAACCCCATTCCAACGCGAGAGCTGAACACTCACGGTTCGTTCAGAGTATTGTTTAAAGCTCCACTTTCTGAAAGGCGACCCGTTGGTAAACTGACAGTTTACACAATGACCGATCGCGAACAGAAGCTGAGAATCTGTTTTATTCCAATCGTTCATCAATTGAAAGAAATCGGTGAACTAAATTCCCAGACAACATCGCAATATTAACTACACTTGGTTTAAATGTGTTGGACTTCATTAACGGGGGTAAAGGGTCGACAAACAAACCTGTTGTAGTTTAATTTCAGCAACAAAGGCTCTTTGGCGGTCTTTTACTAATTGCAGTTTATTTCGGCGGTTGGACGGTTATTTTCCGCGCTTCTGCCGTTTCTGTCTCTTGATTGGTGAATAAAGCCGCTCTCTGATTGACATATTTGCTGTCCAATCAGATAAGGCACTGTGTCACCAATCATCAACGTCCCGCTACATTACTGCAGGCGGTACAAGAAGGGCTACTGCGCGCATTTCCAGAAGCCTGATTTCTAATGATCAAGACTTCAAGTTGATTTCTGATTTATCAAATTTATCTGAAGTTGTATGTATTCAGGAAACCTGTTGTTAACACATTTAATTTATTCCTTCCAGAATTATATCGTTATTTGGCGTGATTTATTTATAAGTCTGTGTTTAGATTTATATCGGTGTCAAGAGGCCACTTTCAGTAGGTGGAACTTTGGTAAAGCAAATTGGGAGAAGTTTTAACGTTTTATGTGATGAACAGAACGTCTGTCTGGACTGAATGGTGACGATGATGTGGATTTATTCAAAGAAAGGTCACATTAATCATCAAACGATGGTGGAAGAAATTCATATTAAGAAGTGCATTAATAGGAGAAAGGCTGTACCATGGTGTATGGAGGAGTGTGCAGAGGCAATTATTGAGAGTAATGTGGCATTTTGGAAAGTTATGAAGTATCACTCTCCGCCTGATCTTATTAAGAGTAACAGGCCACAGGCCGTGGTGAGGAAAGTAATGAAGCTTGTGAAAAAGATTTACTAGAGGTCATATTGTGAGAGTATTGGAAGGACTATTAAACTTGGAGATATTTGGGGAATGACTAAGAAAATGGGGGTGTGGGATTCATAGGGTACCCAGTATTGATGGAAGAAGGTAATATAATTGTTACTGAAAGAGAGAAGGCTGAGTACTGGCTCGGTCATGTGCTGCAATTCATTATCAAAATAATGAAGAGACTCAACAATGTAGAGATAAAGCTTTAAGAGAATAACTCAATGTGTTGGAAACCAGCTGTAGCAATGATAGCGATGTAAGGTTCGCTTTGAGTGAATTTAAGAAAACTATTAATAGTACAGGTCAGACTGCTCCAGGACAGGATGATCCATGTTACTGTATGTTTAGACACATGGCCAGCAACTCTCTTGAGATAATATTACATTTTGTGAATCATAAATGGAGTTAACAGCCATCTTCCGTCCTCATGGATAATCACAATTGTAACGTCTATTCTAAAACCTGGGAAACCCCAGTTGGATCCTTTTAGTTAAATGTCCCATTTGTGTAAATTTATGGAATGTACTGTAATAGAGTAGTTGAATTATATTTTGGAATAGGGAGGTGTTAACATACTGGATTAATTTGAGGGGGCAAGTGCCACATGTCCCAAAAGCAGTCAATGTTATAATGCAGAAAACTCACCCAGCTACTTCAACACAGCGAGCTTCCACAAACAATATACTCAATGGAAATGTCAATCCATGGCCTCCTATACTGTCACGATGAGGCCACACTCAGGTAGGAGGAACAACACCTTGTATTCTGTCTGGGCAGCCTCCAATCTGATGGCATGAGCGTTGATTTCTTGACCTTCCTGTCATGTCTTCCACCCCCTCCCATCATTCCCCATCCCCTTTTCCCTCTCGTTCCCTGCCCATCACCTCCCTCTGGTGTTCCTCCCCACTTTTCTTTCTTCCATGGACTTCTGTTCTCTCCTCTCAGACTCCCCTACTCCAGCCCTGTATCTCTTTCACCAATCAACTTCCCCGTTCTTTACTTCATCTCTCCCTCTCCCAGTTCCACCTATCACTTTGTGTTTCTCTCTCCCCTCCCCCACCTTTAAAATTTACTCCTCATTGTTTTCTCCCCAGTCCTTCTGAAAAATCCCGGCCCAAAATGTCAACTGTAAGTCCCACTCACTTAGAAATGCAGATATGTAACTCGAGGTTCAGCAATGCTGCGGATAATCTGTAAAGTAACACACACAAAGTACTGCAGGAAGTCAGCAGATACTAAGCAGAGGAATAAACAGTCTGGATAGGATGAAGTGTCTTGTCCCATAATATTGACTATTTATTCCTCTCCATAGATGCTGCCGGGGCCACTGAGTCCCTCCAGCACTTTGCAAACATAAACCTCTGTTTTCTGTCAATCACTTTGCCAATGTTGCTGAACTTTCATTTGTAGCCTCATCCTCCTGGTCTGATTCTTTCCTTCTACTCCCCATAAACTTGAGACTCCATCACATATGGAGCCCCAAGGCCCTCATTGTGCCGACCCCTCTTGTTTCTGCTCCATCAAATATTTATCCACCATTCTGCTGTCATACTTTAGAGGAGAGCGTTGTATTGCAACAGCACGGCTGTGTGAGGCACAGCCCTTCAAAATCAGTGAAAATGACCCAAACCAATGAATAGAGGAGGACAGGAAGATTTTAACCACACAAGACTTCATCCTTGGTCCAGAGCTGTGAGGAATGAAGACTATTTGGGACAAAACCCTAGTGAATTCATCTTCTGCAGTTTTCAGAAAGTCATGGATTTAATTCAAAGTAAACCTCTTCATCCACAGACTGGTGACCAGTTGCAAACTGAATATTATATGGTGAGTGAGAGGGGAACAGCAGGGATGGATTTGAAAGCTCTGGTGTGGAATAGGAACATGAGCAGATACCAGATGGACTGAGTGGCCACTCCTCTGTACATTAGCTGTGTGACAGGCAGGAAGCACCTGAGACACAGGATTTGAAATAGAGCTGATTAATTTGTCACAGATCCACAGTATTAATGCCTGTGTATTTTCAGACTAACATTAGCAGAACAACCCTCCAATGCTCAGTGACCAGGGTTCAGTCCTGGGTGTGATGAACAGACGCAGTATCTGCAGAATATTACATGAAGAGTCTCACATGAACTTCCAACTAGATTCAGTAACCATGATGGTTAAAATGTTCACCTAGAGCTTATTTCAACTTCCTCCCTGATGTGAAGTTGCCAGTGTCTCAGCAGGTGGGATGACTGAGTAAATTTATTTGCTGACGCAAGACCGAAGTGGATCCTCTATGTATGATAAACTCACTGGAGCCTCACAAAGTGGGTGAACTGAATGAATCTCTTCCCACGCTCGGAACAAGTGTGAAGTTATACTGAGAGACAGAGACAGCTGAGCCAAGTCTAGCTGCTCACTGGTGTGAACTGACTGGTGTTGTATGGGCTCATGTGACTGAATGAATCCCGTCCCACACACGGAGCAGGTGAAATGCCTCTCCCCGTGTGAACTGGCTGTGTGTCTGCAGGTTCAGTGGCCTGGTGAATCCCTGGCAAAATGAGAGGTGGTGAATGTCAGCTCACCAGTATCAACTCTGTGGCCATTTATCAGGTCAGATCAAGGACATGTCCGTGTATTGGGGTTCTCCTTGCTCAGACTGGTGTGCTGTCTTCTCAACCATCTCGTCCTTCACATTCAACGATTGGTAGCCTTCAAATGCTGGGGAACTGGCAGCCACATCAGACCTGACACACTGTTGTGTTTGAGATTCTCAGTCAGAAATTCTTTGCCTTTTCTATCCTGTGAAATATTTGCAAAGAAGATCAACAGGTGAAAGACAACATTTTAGCTGAGATTATTTCAGCTTTTGTGTTGATGTCTGATGTCACTCTGTTACAGTGAGGCTGATCACTATTCGGAGGAACAACACTTCTAACCGGCCAGAGTTCAGACATAAGGAAACAACATCAAATTCTGTTTTCCTCTCTGCCCATCAAGCCGTGACTTGGCTCAGTTTGTCTCTCTCCATTAATATAAGCTTCATATTCTGGGTATGTCCCACAGACCTCTGAAGACACACAATACTTACAGGGTTGCTTTGTAAGAGTTTCTGCTGATTGGGACCCTGCTGGCATTTGACGGTGGTAAACTCAGAGTCAGCAATGCCATTGAATCTGAAGAGAATGTGATCGGGCTTTCTCGTTGCAGATTGACACTGCGGTATTCTTGCGGTGTGAAAGCTACTGGTCACTTGTTACCCAGTACGTTACTCTGGGTGTTCACAAATAAAATGAGATGAGGCATTTTCTGTTCAAGGAACACCATAACTCATTTATTGTCCTCCAAACACTGAAATGTAAAAACAGTTTAAATAAAACTTCACGTAATTGCATCATAACATCAGTCCAGCTTCTTAAAGAGAAACACAACTCAATGTCAGTGGTCGTTAATTATGGACTTTTCCACCCATTACATTACCCGACACAGACACCCCACACCCCCAATCCTCTCACTGCTCCCCCTCTTTGATCTTAGCAGTTTATTTCCCTTCAATGTCACTTGCAGGATGATATGTACAGACACAGCAAGGTCCCTCAGTGTATCAGTGTTGCCATTTACTGTGGAGTTTCCTCCAACATTTGACCTGTAAAACTCCTCACACGTCCAGATTAAACTCTGTCCCCTATTTCTCCGTCCCTGTTCCCAACTGGTCTACACCCAGTTCTGTTCATTTGATAACCTTCCTCACCACCCACAACTGCACCAACATTCATGTCATCAGTGATCTGATCAGCCCTTGTGTATTTTAATCTGATCAGACAGAGGCCCCATCACTGATCACTGTGAACACACTGGTTACATATCTACAGTCAAAATCATTCTCAACTCCATCAGCCCGAATGTTGCTACACAATACACACCATTCAAACCCTCCCACAGAGACTCGAGGGAAGTTACATATTTATCACAAGCCCAGAGTTGGATTCAATGGTCTGGCCTTGTTGCTCTGGATGCTCTGCTGCAAAGTCCATTCAGAGTAGTTCAATGTAACCAGATACATCATCCCTGAGATACCAATATACAACATTGTGTCACAAACAAAAGAAAATCTGCAGATGCTGGAAATCCAAGCAACACAGACAAAATGCTGAAAGAACGCATCAGGCCAGGGAGCATCTATAGGGAAAAAAGTAGTCAATGTTTCAGGCCAAAATCCTTCAGCAGGACTGGAGGTGAAAAGCTGAAAAGTAGATTTAAAAGTTGGGGGTAGGGGAGAGAGAAAACAAGGTGTGAGGTGAATCCTGAAAGGGGACGGGTGAAGTAAAGAGACTGAGAGGTACAGAATGAACCCCACACTCTCACACTGTACCAGAGACTGACAGGTACAGAATGAACCCCACACTCTCAGACAGTACCAGAGACTGACAGGTACAGAATGAACCCCACACTCTCACATTGTACCAGAGACTGACAGGTACAGAATGATCCCCACACTCTCACACTGTACCAGAGAGTGACAGGTACAGAATTAACCCCACACTCTCACATTGTACCAGAGAGTGACAGGTACAGAATGATCCCCACACTCTCACACTGTAACAGAGTCTGACAGGTACAGAGTGAACCCCACACTCTCACACTGTACCAGAGACTGTCAGGTACAGTATGAACCCCACACTCTCACACTGCACCAGAGACTGACAGGTACAGAATGAACCCCACACTCTCACACTGTACCAGAGACTGACAGGTACAGAATGAACCCCACACTCTCACACTGTACCAGAGAGTGACAGGTACAGAATGAACCCCACACTCTCACACTGTACCAGAGACAGACAGGTACAGAATGAACCCCACACTCTCACATTGTACCAGAGACTGACAGGTACAGAATGATCCCCACACTCTCACACTGTACCAGAGAGTGACAGGTACAGAATTAACCCCACACTCTCACATTGTACCAGAGAGTGACAGGTACAGAATGATCCCCACACTCTCACACTGTAACAGAGTCTGACAGGTACAGAATGAACCCCACACTCTCACACTGTACCAGAGACTGACAGGTACAGAATGAACCACACACTCTTACACTGTACCAGAGAGTGACAGGTACACAATGAACCCCACACTCTTACACTATTCCAGAGACTGACAGGTACAGAAAGAACCCCACACTCTCACACTGTACCAGAGACTGACAGGTACAGAATGAACCCCACACTCTCACACTGTACCAGAGACTGACAGGTACAGAATGAACCCCACACTCTCACATTGTACCAGAGAGTGAAAGGTACAGAATGAACCCCACACTCTCACACAGTACCAGAGACTGACAGGTACAGAATGAACCCCACACTCTCACACAGTACCAGAGACTGACAGGTACACAATGAACCCCACACTCTTACACTATACCAGAGACTGACAGGTACAGAATGAACCCCACACTCTCACACTGTACCAGAGACTGACAGGTACAGAATGAACCCCACACTCTCACACTGTACCAGAGAGTGACAGGTACACAATGAACCCCACACTCTTACACTATACCAGAGACTGACAGGTACAGAATGAACCCCACACTCCCACACTGTACCAGAGACTGACAGGTACAGAATGAACCCCACACTCCCACACTGTACCAGAGACTGACAGGTACAGAATGAACCCCACACTCTCACACTGTACCAGAGACAGACAGGTACAGAATGAACCCCACACTCTCACATTGTACCAGAGAGTGAAAGGTACAGAATGAACCCCACACTCTCACACAGTACCAGAGACTGACAGGTACAGAATGAACCCCACACTCTCACACAGTACCAGAGACTGACAGGTACATAATGAACCCCACACTCTCACACTGTACCAGAGACTGACAGGTACAGAATGAACCCCACACTCTCACACTGTACCACAAAGTGACAGGTACAGAATGAACCACACACTCTCACAGTGTACCAGAGAGTGACAGGTACAGAAAGAACCCCACACTCTCACACTGTACCAGAGAGTGACAGGTACAGAATGAACTCCACACTGTCACACTGTACCAGAGACTGACAGGTACAGAATGAACCCCACACTCTCACACTGTACCAGAGACTGACAGGTACAGAATGAACCCCACACTCTCACACTGTACCAGAGACTGACAGGTACAGAATGAACCCCACACTCTCACACAGTACCAGAGACTGACAGGTACACAATGAACCCCACACTCTCACACTGTACCACAAAGTGACAGGTACAGAATGAACCACACACTCTCACACTGTACCAGAGAGTGACAGGTACAGAAAGAACCCCACACTCTCACACTGTACCAGAGAGTGACAGGTACAGAATGAACTCCACACTCTCACACTGTACCAGAGAGTGACAGGTACAGAAAGAACCCCACACTCTCACACTGTACCAGAGAGTGACAGGTACAGAATGAACTCCACACTCTCACACTGTACCAGAGACTGACAGGTACAGAATGAACCCCACACTCTCACACTGTACCAGAGACTGACAGGTACAGAATGAACCCCACACTCTCACACTGTACCAGAGACTGACAGGTACAGAATGAACCCCACACTCTCACACTGTACCAGAGAGTGACAGGTACAGAATGAACCCCACACTCTCACACAGTACCAGAGACTGACAGGTACACAATGAACCCCACACTCTTACACTATACCAGAGACTGACAGGTACAGAATGAACCCCACACTCTCACACTGTACCAGAGACTGACAGGTACAGAATGAACCCCACACTCTCACATTGTACCAGAGACTGACAGGTACAGAATGAACCCCACACTCTCACATTGTACCAGAGACTGACAGGTACTGAATGAACCCCACACTCTAACACTGTACCAGAGAATGACAGATACAGAATAAACCCCACACTCTTACACTGTACCAGTGACTGACAGGTACAGAATGAACCCCACACTCTCACACTGTACCAGAGAATGACAGGTACAGAATGAACCCCACACACTCACACTGTACAAGAGACTAACGGGGACAGAATGAACCCAACACTCTCACACTGTACCAGAGACTGACAGGTACACAATGAACCCCACACTCTTACACTGTACCAGTGACTGACAGGTACAGAATGAACCCCACACTCTCACACTGTACCAGAGAATGACAGGTACAGAATGAACCCCACACACTCACACTGTACAAGAGACTAACGGGGACAGAATGAACCCAACACTCTCACACTGTACCAGAGACTGACAGGTACACAATGAACCCCACACTCTTACACTGTACCAGTGACTGACAGGTACAGAATGAACCCCACACTCTCACACTGTACCAGAGAATGACAGGTACAGAATGAACCCCACACACTCACACTGTACAAGAGACTAACGGGGACAGAATGAACCCAACACTCTCACACTGTACCAGAGACTGACAGGTACACAATGAACCCCACATATTTAACTCGTGCTCACGGCCGATTCCGCTTATTTCTGGGTCGAAAACGGTCAGAGGAGATGCCTGAGCCAGCGAAATCCGCTCCGAAGAAGGGCGCCAAGAAAGCTCTGCCTAAATCAGCGGGCAAGGCAGGTAAGAAACGCAAGAGGCTGAGGAAGGAGAGTTACTCCATCTACATCTACAAAGTGATGAAGCAGGTTCACCCCGACACCGGCATCTCCTCCAAGGCCATGAGCATCATGAACTCGTTCGTCAACGATATCTTCGAGCGCATCGCGGGTGAGGCTTCCCGCCTGGCCCACTACAACAAGCGGTCCACCATCAGCTCCCGGGAGATCCAGACCGCCGTGCGCCTGCTGCTGCCCGGGGAGCTGGCCAAGCACGCCGTGTCCGAAGGGACAAAGGCGGTGACCAAGTACACCAGCTCCAAGTAAAGCTCCCCAGTGAGATGATCGAAAACAAAACGGCTCTTTTAAGAGCCACTCACAATTTCAATGAAAGAGTTGTACTAGCATTTAGGTAATAAATTACACATACTTTATGTCTGGTGACTTTTACAAGAGCTAAATCGCGGTTGGATTAAACTCCCAGTGAACTGACAAGGAATTGGTTCGACCCCCCCCCCCCCACCCGCTTCCCCATCAGTCCGTCGCACTCGGTATCCATGCCAAGCTCTGCTGCCGTTGTTGTTTTATTCGTTTATTCAGGAGTTTATTGGTTCCAGTTGTGTAACTCCTGAATCTCATTTCAACTCGAGCCTGAAAGACATCATGTCTCTTTCATATGGAGAAGCGTCGACAGTGATTCTCCTTATCGATGCTGCCTGGCCTGCTGTGTTCCACCAGCATTCTGTGTGTGTTGTTTAAATTTCCAGCATCTGCAGATTTCCTTCTGATGGCTCTTTCATATAATAACTTTATAAAATTGCAGACTATACTCTGGTCAAAGTTTGAGAAGAACCGTTTTCCATAACCTGATAACGTTCACACAGTGACCGAACGCGGGCAGAAGCTGAGGGTCAGTTTTATTCGGTTCCGTTACCGGTTGAAAGAAATTAGAGAATTGAGTTCCCAGACACTCCAATATCAACTACACTTAAATCAAATGTGCCCGGTTTCAGTAACAGAGGGAAATGCGAAGACCCAATCTTAAAACAGATCTGCAATTATTTAACTTGAAAATACATTTGAACAATAGATTTATTTTTTGGCGGGCTTTTTTCCAGATTTCAGTGCACTTTGGGGAGGAGACTGTTATTTTCCGCGCTTCTACCTTTACGGACTGCTGATTGGTGATTAACCAGCTCTTCGATTGGAGCATTTCTCTTCACCAATGAGAATAAATAGGATCACACCAATCACAAACATCAGTTTGCATTCTCAAAGAGGGTATAAAAAAAGGCGAGTTTGGGCTGTATGAACATTCCTTCATTCTCGCTTGAGTAGGAGTGTGACTGTGGAAATGTCTGGACGTGGAAAAGGCGGCGCTGGCAAAGCTCGGTCCAAGGCCAAATCTCGCTCGTCTCGGGCTGGACTGCAGTTCCCGGTCGGCCGGGTTCACAGACTCCTAAGAAAGGGCAACTATGCCGAGCGGGTGGGTGCCGGAGCCCCGGTCTATCTGGCTGCTGTGCTCGAGTATCTGACGGCCGAAATCCTCGAATTGGCCGGCAACGCGGCCCGGGACAATAAGAAGACCCGCATCATCCCCCGACACCTGCAGCTGGCTGTCCGCAACGACGAGGAGCTGAACAAGCTGCTGGGAGGGGTGACTATCGCTCAGGGCGGTGTGTTACCCAACATCCAGGCCGTCCTGTTGCCCAAGAAAACCGGCGCTGCCAGTAAGTGAAGCGATGTAAGCTGAATCTATTTACTCAAAGGCTCTTTTCAGAGCCACTCACAATATCTGTGGAAGGGCTGAGCGGCGGGTGTTTTCCGTCCGTTTGATATCCTGCATCTGTCAATGTCTCGACATGTTTCTTTCCCGAATAAACCAATATAACTCTGCAGGGAAACCGGTTCGTTTCAGTCCCGGCTCGTTTTCCCTTCTCAGCCGACCGAATGTAGCTCTCTCCCGTTGCAGAGAATCAGCGGGTTCACTAGGCGCAGAGTGGTGAAATGAACTTCCGGAGTCAGCCCCGAGAGGGAGAATTTAATCTCCGATCACTGAACGACTCCGCTCTTCATCACCCAGAACCGCGTTGTCTGGGTTCCACATTGCGGGTTGACCCCGGACCGTTCCGGTGTGCAGAAGGCGGGAACATCGCCTGTTCGTTGCTTCATGAGCGATTCCCATCGCCTCACAGAAAAATAACATTTGCGTTTTACATTTCAGAATCAAGTTTATTATCACCGGCAAGTGACGTGAAATTTGTTAACTTAGCAGCAGCAGTTCAATGCAATACATAATCTAGCAGAGAGAGAAAAATAATAATAAATAAAATAACACATAATGAAAAAACAAGTAAATTAGTTACGTATACTGAATACACTATTTTAAAAATGTGCAAAGTCAGAGAAACTGTATATTAGAAAAGTGAGGTATTATCCAAAGCCTCAATGTCCATTTGGGAATCGGATGGCAGAGGGGAAGAAGCTGTTCCTGAATGGCTGAGTGTGTGCCTTCAGGCTTCTGTATCTCCTGCCTGACGGTAACAGTGAGAAAAGGGCATGCCCTGGGTGTTGGAGGTCTTTAATAATGGACGCTGCCTTTATGAGCACCGCTCCCTAAAGATGTCCTGGGTAATATCAGCAGCTTCTTTTGGTGCTGTGCAGTAGCCCCTCCACACCAGACAGATGCAGCCTGTCAGAATGCTCTCCGCGGTACAGCTACACAGGTCTCTGACTGTCTACAAAGGTACGTTTACCCTGTGGAACCGACCGTATTTACTGAAAAAAACTCGTCCACCCAGGCCTCTGAATATAAATGAACATTTTGCGAAAGAGACCCTACTGACTGTCTTCATGCCAAAGAAACGCATTGATTGATCACCTTCTGACTAAAGAAATTTCTCATCTCTATTCTAGAGGTGCATCTTTGTATTGAGGGTGTGGTCTGCTTCTAGATTCCTCCATTATTGGAAACATCCTCTCATATCAACGCTATCTAGGCTTTTCAACATTCAATGTGTTTCTATACGATTCTCCCTCATTCTTCTAGATTCCTGTGAGTACAGGCACAGATTATCAAACCATATAACAATCACAGCACGGAAACAGGCCATTCCGGCCCTCCTAGTCCGTGCCGAACTCTTAATCTCACCTAGTCCCACCTACCCGCACTCAGCCCATAACCCTCCACTCCTTTCCTGTCCATATATCTATCCAATTTTACCTTAAATGACACAACTGAACTGGCCTCTACTACTTCTACAGGAAGCTCATTCCACACAGCTATCACTCTCTGAGTAAAGAAATACCCCCTCGTGTTTCCCTTAAACTTTTGCCCCCTAACTCTCAAATCATGTCCTCTTGTTTGAATCTCCCCTACTCTCAATGGAAACAGCCTATTCACGTCAACTCTATCTATCCCTCTCAACATTTTAAATACCTCGATCAAATCCCCCCTCAACCTTCTACACTCCAATGAATAGAGACCTAACTTGTTCAACCTTTCTCTGTAACTTAAGTGCTGAAACCCAGGTAACATCCTAGTAAATCGTCTCTGCACTCTCTCTAATTTATTGATATCTTTCCTATAATTCGGTGACCAGAACTATACACAAAATTCCAAATTTGGCCTTACCAATGCCTTGTACAATTTTAACATTACATCCCAACTTCTGTACTCAATGCTCTGATTTATAAAGGCCAGCGTTCCAAAAGCCTTCTTCACCACCCTATCTACATGAGACTCCACCTTCAGGGAACTATGCACTGTTATTCCTAGATCTCTCTGTTCCACTGCATTCCTCAATGCCCTACCATTTACCCTGTATGTTCTATTTGGATTATTCCTGCCAAAATGTAGAACCTCACACTTCTCAGCATTAAACTCCATCTGCCAACGTTCAGCCCATTCTTCTAACCAGCATAAATCCCCCTGCAAGCTTTGAAAACCCACCTCATTATCCACAACACCTCCTACCTTAGTATCATCAGCATACTTACTAATCCAATTTACCACCCCATCATCCAGATCATTTATGTATATTACAAACAACATTGGGCCCAAAACAGATCCCTGAGGCACCCCGCTAGTCACCGGCCTCCATCCCGATAAACAATTATCCACCACTACTCTCTGGCATCTCCCATCTAGCCACTGTTGAATCCATTTTATTACTCCAGCATTAATACCTAACGACTGAACCTTCTTAACTAACCTTCCATGTGGAACTTTGTCAAAGGCCTTGCTGAAGTCCATATAGACTACATCCACTGCCTTACCCTCATCAACATTCCTTGTAACTACTTCAAAATATTCAATAAGGTTTGTCAAACATCCCAGTATTCTTCTAACATATGCAGTGATATCTAAGCCCCTGAGTCTAAGGGAGTCCCAGTCAACATTGGGGAAATTAGTCGCCCTCTACAATGACCCTGTTGTTTTTACATCTTTCGTTCCCTGCTACATTTCAGTTTCTTTACCTCCTGCTGGCATTTGGGAGGCCTGTAGCACAACTCCGTCAGTGAATGCACCTCTCTTATCCTGAGCTCTATTCACACTGTCTCACTGGATGAAGCCTCTAGTGTGTTCTCTCTTAGTCCCTCACCCACAATTCCATGCAAAGGCTGATCTGCCTCTTGTATGTCAATCCCAATTCCCTGATTTTATAAACATTTATCTTGCTTCTCTTTAAATCTTTTTGGTCATCCAGCATCTCCATTCCTCTCAGTTAGGGATTCTAGTGTTTGTTATACGTGTTTTGTTTATTTTATCATTTGTGGCCTTGTGGAACAGTGCAGGCCTGTACTTTGGTTTCCTGCATTCACAATTTTGTGTGCCACAGTCATATGATTATGCAAAGGCAGAGGGAGTTTAAATGAAGTGAACATGGGCATTTGGCATTTGATTGTGCATAGTTATGCACTTACCAAGATCCAATAAAAAGAAGTTAGATTTTAACAGAGCGGACATTCAATGAGTGGGCCAGAAATTGGAGTGGGGAGTTGAGGCTTCGGCACTTCTGAGAGGTGTAGGCTGTAGGAAGATATGTTTTTCTTTATTCTTTATTTCCTCTGTATTACACATTTGTAGCAGAAAGGATGCCAGACAAGATTCTGCCTAATGTCAGTGTCACAAAATTGTCTTGGTGGAAGGAGAGAGAGGGTGTTCGTGGCAGCTTGTCATTCAGGTTGGAGGCCTCTGACCAGTGACGTTCACAGGGATCGGTTCTGGTACTGTCATTTGTCATCAATGTGAACAGTTTCTCTGACATTGTTGTGAATGCGAATAGTGAGGTTGCAGATGACAGCAATGTTGGTGGTAAAGTAGAGAGTGAAGATTCTTTGAGAGTACAATGGGATCGAGATGACCTGGGGAAGTCGGCCTAAGAATGGCAGATGGATGTTGATGTGGACAAGTATGAACTCTTGCATTTTGAGAAATCCAACCAGGGAAGGACCTGCACAGTAAATTCTTGTTCCTTGGAGAGTATTGCTGGCAGAGTGTCCATGGAATACAGGAACATCATTCACTGAAAATGACAACACAGGTAGTCAGGATGGTGAAGATGATATTTGGCCTATTTGTCTTCATTGGTCAGGGAATTGAGTTACAGGATTTGGGATGTCATATGACAACTGTAATCGTCAAAGTGAGATTGCACTGTATTGTGCACAGTTCTAGTCACCCAGCTACAGGAAGGATGTCATAAACCTGGAAAGTGTGGAAGGAAGTTTGATGAGGATGTTACTGACACTGGAGGATTTGAATTATTAGCAGAACTTTGGACAGACTGGGACTCACTTTCTCACCAGAGAGATTAAGGAGCTGTCTGGTGACCATCCAAAGGTTTACAAAATCAGTAGGCAATCACTCTTTGTGTCAGGGTAGGAAGCATAAATTTACAAGACAATTGTTTAAGGTGATGGTGAAACATTTAAAGGCTACCTGACAGGTGGGGGGATGTGGCATGTTTGATTAGGGAGACCAGCACTACAGTAATAAGTGAGGGATTTGATGAGGCCTTGTAAGTAGAGGTTTTAAATAAAATGATGAATGGTGATTTTGATGGGATTACACTGCTGGCCTCCCAATAGGCTCAGGTATTGTGGAGCAGACATGTTGGTAAATCACACAGAGGTGTAATGGGAACAGGCTTACAGCAGTCGGGCATTTTGACTTCCCCAGCATTAACCAGATTACCTTTGTATGAAAAGCTTGAGTTTCCAGGAGTAATTTGGCAGATGCAGGATCAGTTCATCCCTCAGCAGAAACAATATTTGAAAGGGCGAATGAGGCAACCATCAGCAACAACGGAAGACAAAGGCAGCATAAAGGAACATGAGAGAGCAGAGAATATCACAAAAGTTAGTGGGGAGCTAAAGGATTAGTCGACTTAAAAAGAACAGAAGTTAACTAAATAGCAATATGGAGAGAACAGATGAATTATTAAAGTAACTGGCCAATAGTATAAAGGGGAATAAGGATTTCTTTCAGATAGTTAAAGAGTAAAAGAGGCAAGAATGGATCAGGTTTCAGGTTTTCCATTCTCACCTTTGGAATCACATCCCTCCCTGATCCTCTTTTACACTGTTTAGTTTATTCTGTATTTCTTATTTAACTGGGCAATCTTGATAATTTAGCACAGCGTGATAAATACATTTCAATGGTGAGGCAGTGCACATTGCAATAGACAAAAGAGAGTAGGAGCAGGAGTAGGCCATTCGGCCCTTCTGGCCAGCACCGCCATTCACTGTGATCATGGCTGATCATGCACAATCAGTACCCCATTCCTGCCCTCTTCCCATATCCCTTGACACCGCTATCTATAAGAGCTCTATCTAACTCTCTCTTGAAAGCATCCAGAGACTTGGCCTCCACTGCCTTCTGGGGCAGAGCATTCCATATATCCACCACTCTCTGGGTGAAAAAGTTTTTCCGCATTTCTGTTCTAAATGGCCTACCACTTATTCTTAAACTGTGGCCTCTAGTTCTGGACTCACCCATCAGCGGGAACATGCTTCCTGCCTTCAGTGTATCCAATCTCTTAATAATCTTATATGTTTCAATCAGATCCCCTCTCATCCTTCTATATTCCCGTGTATACAAGCCCAGTCGCTCCAATCTTTCAACATATGACAGTCCCGCCATTCCGGGAATTAACTTTGTGAACCTACGCTGCACTCCCTCAATAGCAAGAATGTCCTTCCTCAAATTTGTTGAACAAATCTGCACACAAAGTCAAACCAGTGTAGAACTTACACTGTGAATGGTCGGTCATTAGGGAGTGTAATGGGCCGGAGAGATTTAGGGGTAAATCTCTCACACACAGTTCATTGAAAGTCGTGTCACTGGTAGACAGGGTGGTGAAGAACGGGTTTAACATGCTGGTCTTCATTAGTCAGGGGACTGAGTATATCAGTTGCGATATTATGTTACAGTTGTGTCAGTGACTGGAGGCCACACTTGTATTGTGTACAGCTCTTGTCACCGTTTTAGGAAACGGGGTTAAACTGCGGAGAGTGTAGAAAAGATTTCCAAGGATGTTTCCCGGATCTGAGGTTCTCAGTTACGCAGAGAGGTTGGTCAGACAATGTCCGTTGTCCTTTATTCCTTGGAATCAGAATCATTTATCACCGTGTTATATGACAAGGAATCTGTCATTTTATTTTGACAGCAGTACAATGCGATGAAGGTGCAGATGTGAACATTGTGTCAGCAGAACGCCAAGAGATTCTGGGAATGGCGAACAACGCGGACAAAATGCTGGAGGAACCCGGCTAGTCAGGCAGCATCTCCCACCAGAGACCTGATGAAGGGTCTCAGTCCGAAAGTGGGCTGTATATTCCCACCATTGATGCTGCCTGACTTGTTGATTTCCACCAGCATTGAGTGTGTATTGTGTCAGAGAGAGTGAGTTAAAGGGGCGGGCGGCTCAGACCAGAGTCACTGTGTTTGTGGGTCCGAACACATCGTAGGATTTCTCAGCGCCTCCTGTAGAAAATGAAAAGATTTTTCTGTTACTGAAGCGCCCCACTCCCCAGCTCAGTCCCGAAGAGGGAATTAACCGCAAAGTTTTAATTCGATTAAATATTTCAGCCATAAAACAGAGAACAGGCCAACGATCGGGAGAGCGAACGCGGGCAATGCAGTAATGAAACGGGTTAATATAGAAAGCGCTGCCTTTAATCCCGATTAACCTTTCTTTCCAGCGAACATTCCGGTCTCAGTGACAGACAGGGACTAGTCCGAGTCTCCGCAGTGTCCGATTTGAATTGGAATCGGCGAGTTTTTGAGGAAAGAGAAACACAGAAAAATGAAGCCGCCGGGAGCTGAAAGCAGGATGTCTCCGCCCCGTCCGCTCGCTGCCTTTAAATTGCTCTGTGCCGCCGCCTTTCGCTTCATTTCTCATTCAGTTCTGATTGTGAGAAGGATTTACCAGAGTCGCCGACATGACTGAGACAGCACCCGCCGAAACGGCTCCTCCAGCCGCACCCGCCGCCGCAAAGAAGACTCCCAAGAAGAAGGCGGCTGCCCGGAGCAAACCAACCGGTCCCTCGCTGGGCGAACAGATCGATAAGATCGTGGCGGGTTGTCGCGATAGGAAGGGTATGTCCGGTACGGCCATCATTAAGGCTCTGGCCGACAGCGGTGTCGATGTGGTGAAACTTCGCCCCCAGATCAAGATGAGCATCAAGAGGAGAGTGGAAAGCGGCTCCTTGGTTCAGGCCAAGGGCTCGGGTATTTCGGGATCCTTTAAATCCGGTAAAGGAAAAACTGCCGTGAAGGTGGTGAAGAAAGCGAAGAAGCCAGCGGCAAAGAAATCTGCCACCAAGAAATCTCCCAGCAAGAAGCTTGGCGCCAAGAAACCCGCGGCTAAGAAAGTGGGAGGTAAGAAACCAACAGCTAAGAAAGCGACAGCTAAGAAACCAGCGGCTAAGAAACCAGCAGCTAAGAAACCCGCGGCTAAGAAAGCGGCGCCGAAGCCCAAGAGCCCCAAGAAAGCCGCAGCCCCGAAGACGAAGGCGGCCAAGAAGCCGAAGTCGAAATCCGCGAAACCCAAGAAGACAGCAGTCAAAAAGTGAATTGAGAATACAGCATTTGTGTGTATCTGAACCCAACGGCTCTTCTCAGAGCCACCCACATCTCAGAAAAGAGCTGATTCAGAGTGTTGTGATTCCCGCGCCGGGTCCGATTGAGTTTTCCGGGGGAACTTCTCACATGGAACCCGAGATTACCGGTACCTCTGACATTTGGTGCGGCCGTGCCGTCTCAGTGTGTGAAATGAGACGTGGATGCCCGAGCTGAGATTGAGAGATATGGGATGTGGGCAGTTTCAGGCCCAATTCCTTCTCCGATCCGGGAGAGAGTGACTGAGACATTGACACCAGCGGAGATTCAGCTGAGTTGATTGGGAACTGCTGAAACCTATGCGAGAGGGGAGGGGGCGTGTTGAGAGAGGGATCCGTCTCTGGGGACGGACTGCAGCGGGAGGATATGTGATAAACTACCCGGTGGCATTGCCGACTGACCTTCATACCGGCCCCAGCTACAAAACTACATAGTTAATTTACACAAAACACCAATACCAAAAATGTACAAGAGAGTGAAATCTAATGTAAAAAAATCACTATTTCCTGGTAGTCACCACCCCCCCCCCCGAAATCCCCCACTGTACCCCTCGCGTCGGCATGCTCCCACTCCAAGCACAGCGGGCACGAACGTATCCCCATGTCCAAAGCAAACAAAACGGTAACATCCGCACCAGCTGTACATGACAGGTTTGTGGGAGAAGTGAAGGGCCAGATGAGACCCTGACAGGGAGGGAAGTGCGTTAATCTCTGGATGCATTCAAGAGAGAGTTAGATAGAGCTCTTATAGATAGCGGTGTCAAGGAATATGGGGAGAGGGCAGGGACCGTGTACTGATCGTGTATGATAAGCCATGATCAGTGAATGGCGGAGCTGGCTAGAAGGGCCGAATGGCCTACTCCTGCACCTACTGTCCATTGTCTATTATCTCCTGTCCCTCGCTGAATTACCCTGTCTGCACAGAACTGATGCTCGGGGTCAATTAGAGCAAAACCGATCGGGAAGGCAGATCGCTACTACAATATTGATCAGCAAGCTACAGCCCTTTCCTTTGCCGTGGTAGTGGCTCTTAAAAGAGCCTTTTCTTGTGTTCGGTGTGTAGGCTGGGCTTAGGCGCGCTCCCCGCGGATGCGGCGGGCCAACTGGATGTCCTTGGGCATAATGGTGACTCGCTTGGCGTGGATGGCGCACAGGTTAGTATCCTCAAAGAGCCCGACCAGGTAAGCCTCACTTGCCTCCTGCAGGGCCATGACGGCCGAGCTCTGGAATCGCAGATCGGTTTTGAAGTCCTGAGCGATCTCCCGGACCAGGCGCTGGAAGGGAAGTTTGCGGATGAGCAGCTCGGTGGATTTCTGGTAGCGCCGGATCTCCCTCAGAGCCACGGTGCCGGGCCGGTAGCGATGAGGCTTCTTCACTCCGCCGGTGGCAGGAGCGCTCTTCCGCGCCGCTTTGGTCGCCAACTGTTTGCGAGGAGCTTTTCCGCCAGTCGATTTGCGCGCTGTCTGCTTGGTGCGGGCCATTCTGCTTCGGGAGTGAGAGCACAGGCTGAAATACACGAACAAGATAGACTTAACGGGCTCCAGAACAGGCTTTTATACAGCTGGGAAGGGCCGTCCCACCGCTTATGATTGGCTGAACAGCGACTGTCTATTAAAGGATCTAGTTGCTACGATTGGTTTATTGATTTCATGCAGACTGGCGGCGAATAACTATTTTCGACAAAATGGAAAATTGTTAACTGGCGGTCGGACTTCATCCAATCAGAATGCACTGTGATTGGCGCCCGATTAATTTCAAACCGCCCGCCAATTTCAGAGCGCCCAGCTTGATAACTTTTTATTTACAATTAATTCTATCACGGATCATGGATTTTCAGTTTCATTTAATATCTAATTCCCTCAGTTAAGATTTGAATGGATGATTACGGAATCGACTCTCTAAACGACTTAACTGATTTCTGTCCGAGATGGACAGAATGATTAAGATCGATATAAATGCATCCAGAATTTACGGTAATCACCGCCTGGAAAGGTACAATCGTAGCTATATATATTTGAAGCGGAATGATTAATCTATTTCAAATGAAACCAGATTAATATATCGACAAAAAAAATAATTAAAAGGTTGTGGACACGGCTCCGTCTGTGAGGTGGTGAGTGGCTCTTAGAAGAGCCTTTGTGTTGTCGGGAGGAAGTGGGAGTTTTTCAGCCGCCGAAGCCATAGAGAGTGCGGCCCTGGCGTTTCAGAGCGTACACCACATCCATGGCAGTGACCGTCTTGCGCTTGGCGTGTTCAGTGTAGGTGACCGCATCCCGGATCACATTCTCCAGGAAAACCTTCAGCACCCCGCGGGTCTCCTCGTAGATCAGACCCGAGATCCGCTTGACGCCGCCACGGCGAGCCAGACGGCGGATGGCCGGTTTGGTGATGCCCTGGATGTTATCACGGAGCACTTTGCGGTGCCGCTTGGCTCCGCCTTTGCCCAGTCCTTTGCCTCCTTTCCCTCTGCCGGACATGATGCTACTTCACTCGGGTCGCTGCTCAGTGACAAACCCACTGCTGCTGTCTCCTTTTATACACAACGCCCCGACCTGCCAGAGAAACGCGCAGAGAGACAGAGGCGGGGAGGGGAGGAGACAGAGTCAGAGTGACGGACAGAGCCGAGACCGGCCTCTCATCGTCCAGCTCCGCCTTCACTTTACCACACCCGGCAATTTCCAATTGTTTATCCGACACAAAGCGCTCCAGCTCCATCTGTGTCCTCTGATCCTAGACTTCCCCACTATAGGAAATATCCCCTCCACATCCACTCTAGCCAGACAGAGAGACATACTTTATTGATCCCGGTGGAAATTGGGTTTTGTTACAGTCGCACCAACCAAGAATAGTGTAGAAATATAGCAATATAAACCATAAATAATTAAATAATAATAAATAAATTATGCCAACTGGAAATAAGTCCAGGACCAGCCTATTGGCTCAGGTTGTCCGACACTCCGAGGGACGAGTTGTAAAGTTTGATGGCCACAGGCAGGAATGACTTCCTATGACGCTCAGTGTTGCATCTCGGTGGAATGAGTCTCTGGCTGAATGTACTCCTGTGCCTAACCAGTACATTATGGATTGGATGGGAGTCGCTGTCCAAGATGGCATGAAACATGTACAGACTGGAAGATTTCTGGAAATTTGCTGATTCTCCTGCTTTAAATTACCAGGAAGTGCTTTTCCATTCCGCAAATCCCCGAGGACCTCAGTCTGTCCCTCCCCGACCCCATGACCAGTGCGAGCGCCCTCACACACAGCAGTTGGTGGGCGAGGGTGCAGTCACTTCCAGTGATGAGAGGGTTAATTCATTAGAACAATTGTTCCTCTGGGTCGCGAGGGAAATGAAAGTCCGGTCACATAAAGGAACAGGATACATAGGCAGATAGAAGGATATACAGAGCGCACGTTGCCGCCTTCTAAAGCCGAGGTAAAGTGGTGGCTGAGGAGCTGGTGTGAGGTGGGTGAGGGCTTTAGGTACGAGGATCATTGAGGTTCCGAGGGAAAGGTGAGACGGGTCCAAGGAGAGGAGCTCAACATCTCTAGGTTTCATTGTTTTACATGTGAGTGGGGGGGAGGGGGGTTATAAGATGCAGAGGTTACCCCACCGGGAATGTCACAGCAAACTGGAGGGCTCACTTACAGAGGCAATCTACAGTCACACGGATTGGATTATAGTATTGGCCCCTAATAACCACCGGGAGGTGGAGGAACACAGAGGTTTATGTTTATGGAGAGATGCAGAACGGAACTGTCATAGTGGGAGACTTTATCTTCCCTAGAATTGACTGCAACTTGCTCAATGCTTAGATGCTCAAGATTTCTTCAGCGATTCCGAGGAATGTTTGAAACATTATGTACAGAGCCCCACCAGAGGCGAGAACAGACGGGAATTAATTCAGGGAAACGAGCCAGGCCAGCTGACGATCACAATTTATTTTTTTCGTTAGTTATGAGTAAGACAGAAGCCAAGGGGCATTGATTGGGAGCAGCCACTGTCAGACAAGTCCACATCCGACATGTGGGAGTTGTTTAAAGACCAGCAGATCTGAGTTCAGGATCAGCATGTTCCTGGAAGGAGTAAGGACAAGGGTGGTAAGGTAAGGGAACTTTGGATTAATGGAGAGATCCTGAATTTAGTCAGAAGGATATGAAAGGTTTAAGCAGCTAAAATCAGACTGGGTTTCTTTGGAATATAAAGATAGCGGGGAAATGCTAAAGCTGGTGATAGGAAAGGCCAAATGGGGCCTCAAACTGTCCTTGTGGAGTGGGATCAAAGATAATCCCAAGGCCTTTTGATTTATAGTAGTTAAACAGGGATAACCAGAGACTGGAAAGGTCCACTCAAGATTAAAGGAGGAATGATGTGGTTGAAGTTAGATGAAGTGGCTGAGGTACTAAATGAGTCCGTTGTGTCAATACTTACTGAGGAGAAGGAATTGAATGTCAATGAAAACAGAGCGAGACATGCTAATGTGCAGAGACGTGTTGAGATTAAGGAGCAGGCTGTGCTGGGACGTCTGAAAAGCAATAAGATGGATAAGACTCCAAGAACTGAACACATATATCCTACAATAGTGAAAGAAGCAAGTGAGCAGATTGCTGGGGATTTGACAAGGATCTATGTCGGGGTCCCCAACTTTTTTTGCACCGCGGACCCATTTAATATTGACAATATTCTTGCGGACCGGCTGGCGGGGGAGAGGTTTGTTAATATATACCAGAATACAGGTGAAACTATAAGTCACTTATAAGTGGCTAATTAATACACTCAATTTTGTTTCTAAAAGGGTTTATCTAAAGAATTTAATATTAAACACACAGTGCATATTTTCCTCCCATGCATATAGTGATAAGTCAATTATAGGTCACTTATAAGTCAATAGCATCATAACATGTTAAGTAACATTTGGATATTAAACACACAGCACATATTTTCCTCGTATGAGCATATAAAATCATTGCAACACACCAATATTGGTGAATCAGTAAGAGCCCTGGGCTTGTTTCCCTGCAATAAGGCGGTCTCATCGCGGGGTGATGGGAGACAGCAATACTCAAAAGGGGGTTCTTTATGTCCTGACGAAGGGTCTCGGTCTGAAACGTCGACAGTGCTTCTCCTTACAGATGTTGCCTGGCCTGCTGTGCTCTACCAGCATTTTGTGTGTGTTTGAACTTCCAGCATCTGCAGATTTCCTCGTGTTTGCTCCTTATATCCAGTCTATTCCGCAATTTAGTTTTTGTTCCATTCGTTGCAGAAAACCCGGCTTCACAGAGATATGATGTTGGAAACGGAAGCAACGTTTTCAGTGCTTTCGTGGCTATCTCAGGATATTCAGCCTTGACTTTGATCCAGAATGCCGGCAGAGATGTTATGTCAAACATATTTTTCAGCCCATCGTCATTTGCAAGCTCGAGGAGTTGATCTTCCCGCGCAGACATGGATAGTTGTCATTCTCCCCTGAAGTGACAAATTGAGTTCATTGAACAGGTTGAAGATGTCACAAAGATAAGCGAGTTTTGCTATCCACTCCTCGTCAAGTGTGCTGCCAGTGGTGATGTTTTTCCTGAAAGAAATCTCTGTAGCTGTTCTCTTAACTCAAAAACCTTGGCCAGGGCTCTCCATCTTGATAGCCACCTGACTTCAGTGTGAAAGAGAAGGCGTTTGTGCTCTGTATCCATTTCTTCACAAAGCTGCTCAAACAGACGTGAGTTAAGGGCTTTTACTTTGATGTGATTGATAACTTCAACGACGTCACTAAAAATGCTGTTAAGATCAGGTGACATTTTTCATGGAGAGGACATTGATGGGCTCACAGAGTGCATCACTGGTTACATCAACTTCTGTGTGGACTGCAATGTTCCAGCAAGAACTGTCCTTCGTTATTCAAATAACATGTCATGGGTAACAAAGGACATTAAGGACAACCTGAACGCTAAAAAGAGGGCATTTAGGGATGGAAATAGGGAGGAGTTGAGGACAATACAGAGGGATCTGAAAGCCAAGATCAGGGAGGCTAAAGACAGGTGTAGGAGGAAGCACGAGGAAATCTGCAGATGCTGGAAATTCAAACACACACAAAATGCTGGTGGAACACAGCAGGCCAGGCAGCATCTATAGGAAGAATCACTGTCGACGTTTTGGACCGAGACCCTTCGTCAGGACGCTTGAGTGGAAACTCCAGCAGAACAACATGAGAGAGGTCTGGAGTGGGATGAGGACCATCACTGGGTTCCAGCAAACTAGCAACAGAGGAGCTGAAGGTAGTGTGGACAGGGACAACAAACTTAACCTGTTCTTCAACAGATTTGACACTGTGGCCCCTGCCCATCCCCCACATGATTCATCTGTTTTCGGCCCCCAATCAACACATTTTCCACTCTCCCCTCCTACCCCTCCTCACAGCCCCCCACCCTGCTCTCAGGACTACACCCCTCCCCCACCTGAAACCACCACAGTGGGCTTCACAGCTGAACAGGTGAGAAGACAGCTGAAACGTCTCCACCCAAGCACGGCTGCAGGCCCGGATGGTGTCAGCCCCAGGGTGCTCACAGCCTGTGCCCCCCAGCTATGTGGAGTACTTCACCATGTCTTCAACCTGAGCCTGAGTCTCCAGAGGGTTCCCGTGCTATGGAAGATGTCCTGTCTCGACCCTGTACTGAAGACGCCGTGCCCCAGTGGCTCCAATGACTACAGACCGGTGGCATTGACCTCCCACAACATGAAGACCCTGGAGAGACTTGTTCTAGGGCAGCTCCGGCCTATGGTTAGGCCACACTTAGACCCCGTCCAGTTCGCCTACCAGCCTCGACTATGAGTTGAGGATGCCATCTTCTACCTGCTGAACCATGTCTACGCCCGCCTGGACAAGCCGGCGAGCACTGTGAGGGTCATGTTTTTTGACTTCTCCAGTGTGTTCAACACCATCTGCCCTGCTCTGCTGGGTGAGAAGCTGACAGTGATGCTTCCCTGGTGTCATAGATTATTGATTACCTGACTGGCAGACCACAGTACGTGAGCTTGCAACACCGTGTCAGACAGAGTGGTCAGCAGCACTGGGGCTCCACAGGGGACTGTCCTGTCTCCCTTTCTCTTCACAATCTACACCTCGGACTTCAACTACTGCACAAAGTCTTGCCATCTTCAGAAGTTTTCTGATGACTCTGCCATAGTTAGATGCATCAGCAAGGGAGATGAGGCAGAGTACAGGGCTACTGTGGGAAACTTTGTCAAATGGTGCGAGCAGAATCATCTGCAGCTTAATGTTAAAAAGACTAAGGAGCTGGTGGTGGACCTGAAGAGGGCTAAGGCACTGGTGACCCCTGTTTCCATCCAAGGGGTCAGTGTGGACATGGTGGAGGATTACAAATACCTGGGGATACGAATTGACAATAAACTGGACTGGTCAAAGAACAGTGAGGCTGTCTACAAGAAGGGTCAGAGCCGTCTCTATTTCCTGAGGAGACTGAGGTCCTTTAACATCTGCCAGACGATGCTGAGGATGTTCCACGAGTCTGTGGTGGCCAGTGCTATCACGTTTGCTGTTGTGTGCTGGGGCAGCAGGCTGAGGGTAGCAGACACCAACAGAATCAACAAACTCATTCGTAAGGCCAGTGATGTTGTGGGGGTGGAACTGGACTCTCTGAAGGCAGTGTATGAAAAGAAGATGCTGTCCAAGTTGCATGCCATCTTGGACAATGTCTCCCATCCAATGCATAATGTACTGGTTAGGCACAGGAGTACATTTAGCCAGAGACTCATTCTACTGAGATGCAACACTGAGCGTCATAGGAAGTCATTCCTGCCTGTGGCCATCAAACTTTACAACTCCTCCCTCGGAGTGTCAGACACCCTGAGCCAATACGCTGGTCCTGGACTTATTTCCATTTGGCTTAATTTACTTATTATTATTTAATTATTTATGGTTTTATATTGCTATATTTCTACACTATTCCTGGTTGGTGCGACTGTAACAAAACCCAGTTTCCCTCGGGATTAATAAAGTATGTCTGTCTGTCTGTGTCCTCAATTGCAACATATGAGTTCCCTCAGTACTGGAGTGTAGCAAATGTTGCAGCTTTGATCAAGAAAGGAAATAACAAGAATCTAGGGATCTATAGGCAAGGCAGCCTCATTTCAGTGGTGGAGAAGCTACAGGGGAGGATATTGAGGTACAGGGTTTATGCTCATTTGGAAAGGCACGGCCTGTTTAGAGACAATCAGCATGGCTTTGTGCAGGCAGATCACACTTGATAAAGCTGATTGAGGTTTCTGAGGAGGTGATACAGACTCTGAGATATAGGATCAGAATTAGGCCATTAGGCCCATTAAATCTGCTCCGTCATTTCATCATGGCTAATCCATTTTCCTTCAAAGCCCCAAGCTCCTGCCTTTTCCCCATAACCCTTCATGATCTGACCAATCAAGAATCTACCAACCTCTGCCTTAAATATACATAAAGTCTTGGCTCCACAGCTGCCCGAGGCAACAAATTCCACAGATTCACCACTCTCTGGCTAAAGAAATTCCTCATCTCCACATTCTACAAGGATGATGCTCTATTCTGAGGCTGTGTCCTCTGGTCTCAGACACTCCCATCCTCTGCACATCCACTTTATCAAGGCCTTTCACCATTCGATAGGTTTCAATTAGGTCAGCCCTCATTGATCTGAATTCCAGTGAGTACAGGCCCAGAGCAATCAAACGCTCTTCATATGCCGAGCTGTTTCATCCTGGAGTCAATTTTGAGAATCTCCTTTGAAACACATCCAGTTTCAGCTCATCCTTCCTAAGATAAAGGGCCCACAAATGCCCACAATACTCCAGTATGACCTCACCAGTACTTTATAAAGTCTCAACATTGTTATGATTGGTGCAGATATTGTGGACTGAAGGGCAGGTTGCCATCTGTTCCATATTGTGTACTGACGAATATGTTTGATCTACCAGCTATTGCAGGGACATGGTTACAGAGACTTGGACTGGGAATTTGACATTCCTACATGTCCAATGTTCCACATGGAATCGGCAAAATGGAAAGGAGCAGGGTGGATTTGTTCATAACGTGCTGGTGAAGGGGTGGATACAGTGCCACCAAAAGTATTCAGTCTCCTTTGGAGGTTTTCATGTTTATTGTTTTGCAACGTTGATTCACAGTGGATTTAATTTGGCTTTATTTTCCCAAACTGATCAGCAGAATGGACTCTCTGGTGTCAAAGTGAAAAACAGATCTTTACAAAGTGATCTAATTAATTGCAAATATAAAACACAAAATAATTTAATTGCATTGGTATTCACCTCCTTCAAGTCAAGTTGATGCACCTTTGTCAGTAATTACCGTTGGCTCTGTATGGACAGGTCTCTATCCGCTTTGCACATCTGGACACTGAAATTTTCCCCATTCTTCTTTACAAAACTGCTGAAGCTCTGGCAGATTGCATGTGGTTCATGAGTGAACAGATCTTTTCAAGTCCAGTTACAAACTCTCAATTGGATTGAGGTCTGGACTCTGACTTGGCCACTCCAGGACATTTACTTTGGTTTTAAGTCATTCCTGTGATTTGCAGTCATTCTCCTGCTGGAAAATGAATCTTTTCCTAAGTCACAGTTCACTTGCAGACTGAATTAAGTTTTCCTCCAAGATTTCACTGTATTCGGCTGCATTCATTTTACCCTCTACTTTTATGAGCCTTTCAGGGCCTGCTGCAGTGAAACAGCCCCACAGCATGATGCAGCCTCACCATGCTGGGATGGTGTGTTTCTGATGCTGTGCGGTGTTTGTCTTGCGCCAAGCTTAGTGTTTAATCTGATGGCCAAAATGGTCAACTTTGTTTGATCAGACTATAGAGCCTTCTTCCAGTTGACTTCAGAGTCTTCTGGCAAACTCCAGGTGAGATTTCATGAGAGCTTTTTTCAACAATGGCTTTCTCTTTGCCACTCTCCCATAAAGCTCTGACAGGTGATGCATCTGGGCAACAGTTGTTGTATACACAGTCTCTCCCATCTCAGCCACTGAAGATTGTGATTTCTCTAGAGTTAGCATAGGTCTGTTGGTGGCCTCCCTCACTCGTCCCCTTCTTGCACAGTCACTCAGTTTTTGAGGATGGCCTGATCCTGGCAGATTTACAGCTCTGCCATATTCTTTCCATTTCAGGATGAGTGACTTAACTGTACTCCAAGGGATATTCAGTGACTTGAAAATTTTCTTGTATCCATCTCCTGAATTGTGTTTTTCAATTACCTTTTTGCAGAGCTGCTCAGAGTGTTAATTTGTTTTTATGGTGTAGTTTCTCCCAGAATACTGACTACCAACAATCGTGTATTTTTACTACAATCAATTGAAACACCTTGACTCACACCGAGACCTCCACTTAACTGATAATGTAATTCTTATAACTACTTGGCTGTACCAGTGATGATTTGGGGGTGAATATTTATACAGTCAATTATTTTGTGTTTTATATCTGTAATTAATTTAAAGCACTTTGTGGAGATGTTTTCACTTTGACACAAAAGTCTTTTTCTCTTGATCAGTAAAACAAATGCCAAATTCAATCCACTATCATTCAATGTTGTAAAACAATAAAACATGATAACTTTAAAGCAGCATGAATACTTTTCATAGGTACCTTACATGTAGGGACAGTGATGGTGAAAGGGGAGGTGTAAGATTCAAAATTAAGATGTGCGTTTCTGAAAGAGGTCTGGGTTAAAGTCAGAGGACAAATGTGATTTAATTATGTCTGGGTTAAAGTCAGAGGACAAATGTGATTTAATTATGAATGCAGAAGCCCTGACAAGATTAACTGTTTGTTGAATCATTGAAGTCCTGAGATATGGACTATTGTTTTACAGAAATGTGTAAAAAAACAACTCCAAATATGGAATGGGAAAACACTGTGTACCTCCCGAGTCAGGGAGGGGAGGGGTAAGGAAGAAGAATAAAACCTGCTGCCCTGTAAGGTTCAGGGTTCCCTTCTCTGAGGGGGCCCAGCTCTGCAGAACTGTTAATAAACTTTGTTTCCTTGAATTTGTCTTGAAGCCATTATTCGGGAGCGTGGCTCGTTTCTGACAACTTGGGGTGCTCGTCCGGGATCCACACTCCGGCCGTGAGGGGGGCAAGGAAGGACATCGGAAAAGGTGCACCCTGCCGAGTTCGGCAGTCCGATTCCTTGCTCTTCGCCCCGCGCAGCTTGAGCGAGTGATATCCGGCGGACTCAAGGAAACAAAGAGGGGTTGTCGAGGCAGTCGAGACAGTGAGCGATCGAGTAATTTCTGTGCACAGGACCCAGGTAAGAAATTAAATTCCTGTAGAGACGTAGTACACAAGAATCGTGGAGCTGCGGGATTCCTGCAGGTAGATCCTGTAGAGACGTAGTGCACGAGAATTGTGGAACTGCGGGGTGCCTGCAGGTGGATTCCTGGGCGATCGCGGGAATACAGGTTCCGGAATTGGACAGGAGTGACCGAGCTAGGTGGGTCACATTCAAATTAAATTCCTGCAGAGACGTAGTGCACGAGAATTGTGGAATTACGGGGTGCCTGCGGGTGGATTGGAACTGGGCAAGTCCTCGAGATGGGGAATAAGGGGTCTAAGAGAGAAAAGGGTAAAGGAAATCCAGGCGCCAACGATGAAAAATACCCCGGGGTACCCCCTGATAGTCCCTTGGGACGGATGTTAGAAAATTGGGATTAGGGGAGGCGAAAAGGGAAGTCAAAGAAAAAGATGATACAGTACTGTGAATTCTGGTCCCGCCAGCCGATCCAAGGGTTGGCTGTGTGGTGGCCTAAGTTCGGGTCTAGCGAGGATTGGGTACAACAAGCCCTTAATCTGTACGTGAATTCAAAACCTAACGTTAAACCTGAAGAAAGTGATTATGCCCTATGCTGGTTACCAACGATAAATAGTTATAAATTGAAAACGATAAATGAAGGGGGACAGAAAAAGAATACATGGGAGGTGCTCGAGCACCTGCCGCCCCCATATGTGCCCCCTACCGCTCCGCAAATCGATGACCTTGAGGCAAGGGAAAGTGAAAATGAATCGGCAGCTGCAGCTGGAGAAAATGCAGACCAGGGTGAAGAGGAAACAGAGCGTGCAAAACCGCAGAGTATAGGAGCCAGGAGGATGGAAACCAGGTCACAAACAGCTAAAAATCACAAAGAGGAAGTCGAACAGACTGCCAGACTATATCCTCTGAGAGAAGTACCTATGGGAGGAGCAAATGGAGGGACAGGGTATGTTAATGTTCCCCTGACTAGCGCTGAGGTACGGAATTTTAAAAAGGAAATGAAAAGCCTGTTAGAAGATCCAATGGGCCTTGCGGAACAATTGGACCAATTCCTGGGACCAAATACCTATACCTGGGATGAAATGTACTCAAATATGGGAACCTTGTTTTCCACCCAAGAAAGACAAATGATAAGACAGGCGGCCATAGTAATGTGGGAAAAGGAAAGGCCAAACGAAGCAGAGCCGCAACAGAAATTCCCTCTTGTGGACCCAGGCTGGGATAAGCAAACGGAGGGGGGCCGAAGAAATATGAGAGATATGCGAGAATTCCTAATAAAGGGAATGAGACAGGCTGTGCCAAAGGGATACAACTTCACTAAGGCCTTTGGAAGTCACCAGAACCCTGATGAAACCCCGTCAGATTTCCTGGATAGGATTCGGAAAAATATGCAACAATACGCAGGAGTAGACCCAGAGACAGAGGTGGGACAACAACTAATTCGAGTAGAGCTTGTGTCCAAAGCCTGGCCGGCCATTAGGACAAAGCTGGAGAAAATGAAAGATTGGAACAGCAAGCCCTTGAGTGAATTACTCCGTGAGGCTCAGAAGGTCTTTGTCAGAAGGGACGAAGAGAAACAAAAGAAGACGGCAAGGATAATGGTCCAGACAGTGCGACAAGTAACCGCAGATAGTAGAGAGAGACGGGGACCATGGTTGGATCGAGGTAGTAGCCAGGAGCAAGGAGGAGGGCTAAGGAAGGCTTTAAGATGTTTTCACTGCAACAAAGAGGGACACTTCAGGCGCGAGTGCCCCAGATACCGACGGGAAGTGCGCTCGTATGCCATGATGGAAGATGAAGACTAGGGAGGTCGGGGGTTCCACCCCTTGGGGATGAATTATCGGCAGGAACCCCTGGTAAATTTAAAAGTAGGTCCCCAAGGGTCAGATTCAACCTTTATGGTAGATTCGGGTGCCGAAAGATCTAGCGTAATCCAGATACCTCCCGGCGCCCGGACAGGAACAAAAGTAATGGGGGTATCCGGTATCGGAGGAAAGACAATACAAGTGCAAATTGTGGACAATGTGGAAGTCGGATATGAAGATAGAGCAACCAGATGAGACCTCCTCCTGCTGCCCTCGGCAGGATTTAATCTATTAGGAAGAGATCTGCAAGTTCAATTGGGTATTGGAACAGTGCCAAGTAATGGAGAAATAATAGTAAAACTATTCGCATTAAAAGAGGAAGACGATCGGAAAATAGCACCCGAGGTATGGTACAGAGAGGGAAACAGGGGAGGATTGAACATCAGCCCTTCACAGATTACCTTGTTACCGGACACTCGCCCAGTGAGAAGGAAGCAGTACCCCATTGCGATGGAAGGAAGAAAAGGTCTGCAGCTGGTGATTGAGGGATTGATCGCTGACGGACTACTGGAGGAACGTATGTCACCATATAATACCCCAATACTCCCGGTGCGAAAGCCAGATGGGACTTATCGGATGGTACAAGACCTGCGGGGCCTAAATGCAGTAGTCCAAACCCGATACCCAGTAGTGCCCAACCCTTACACGCTGATGAGTAAGATCTCCCCTGACCATGAATGGTTCAGTGTAATAGATCTAAAAGATGCCTTCTGGAGTTGCCCGCTAGAAGAGAGCAGTCGTGACATGTTTGCGTACGAATGGGAAAATCCTACGACGGGGCGGAAAAGACAACTCCGGTGGACGGTCCTGCCACAGGGGTTCACCGAATCACCTAACCTATTTGGGCAGGTCTTGGAGCAAGTACTAGCGGAATTCCAATGTGCTCCAGAGAGCCAACTGCTACAGTATGTGGACGATCTATTACTATCCGGGCCAACACAGGAAGGGGTGCAGGAAGACACCATCAGACTACTGAACTTACTGGGGAAGCAGGGGCTACGGGTCTCAAAGAAAAAGTTACAATTTGTAGAAAAGGAAGTAAGGTATCTGGGACACCGGGTCAGTAAAGGACAGCCATGCATTACCCCAGAAAGGATAGCTGGAATAACGGGAGTATCACTACCACGTACCAAGAAGGAGATACGCACCAGTTAATTTGCGATGCACTTGATATCGAATGGAAGTACCATACCCCGTGGCATCCCCAGAGTTCGGGAAGAGTAGAACGAATGAACAGCACCCTGAAGGCACAGCTAACCAAGTTGATGTTGGAAACCAAGCTACCATGGACCAAGTATTTGCAGATCGCTCTCCTGAGAATACGTACAGCGCCCCGGAAGGACATAGGAGTATCTCCTTATGAGATGCTCTTTGGACTGCCATATTGGAATAAAATAGAGGGGTATCCCACACTACAGGGGGGTGATGTATTTGTAAAGAACAATTTACTGGCCTTGTCCCGTTCCTTTGCAGAACTGCGGAAAAAGGGTCTCTTGGCCCAGACTCCGCCGCTCGACTTTGCTTTACATCAGATCGTGCCTGGAGATTGGGTTCTGGTAAGGACCTGGAAGCCGGAGAAGTTACAGCCACAGTGGGAAGGTCCTTTCCAGGTCCTGCTAACAACAGAGGTGGCTGTACGGACAAAAGAAAAAGGGTGGACACACGCATCCAGGGTAAAAGGACCGGTGAAGCCCGAAAGCCGCACTGAGTGGACCTGTGTTCCCGGTGAAGAACCATTGGTGGTGAAGCTAAAAAGGCAGCAAAAATGAACTCTATGTGGACTGTAACATTATTGACTGTAATATATTTGATTCTATATGTCGGGGAAATTGGAGGGAAATGTGACAAGTGCAGAACCGTGGTATGAGTGGGGCAGAGGGTCTTCCCTGGATCCTTCGTATCCCACTCGCATGTAAATGACCGTTGTTATGATAAAAGCAGAAGGGTGTTGGGAAAATGGTAAGCCGTACTATCTGGTCTATAATAAAGGCGGTTGGTGGCGAACAGTACTCTGGATGGTGGGAGGTGGATTAATGAGTCTGATGCTTTTACCCTGCCTCATTCCCGGTGTACAAGCACTAATAAGACAAAGTGTGTCACAACTTCAGGCAATAGCAATACCTCAGCACGGCACTGGCATTGGAGTTGTTGGCAAAACAGCAGAGACAGATGTGAACAGCAATATACCAGAACAGGCTGGCTGTGGATTACCTATTGGCCTCTGAAGGTGGGGTATGTGGGAAGTACAATCTTACAAACTGTTGCCTTAAGATAGACGACAGTGGAAAGGCTGTGTTAAAAATATCTGACAAAATTCGGAAACTGGCTCACGTGCCAGTACAAACCTGGAGATCCCTGGGGAACATGAGTTGGCTAGACGGGCTACTAGGAGGGAGCTGGTGGCGTACCGCTCTCGTAGCAGGCGGGGGTCTAATGATTCTCTTGTCTAATGATTCTCTTGATTCTCTTGATCCTGCCGTGCTTGATTCCTTGTATACAGGCACTGGTCAGGCGTAACGTGTCCCAGCTCCAGGCAGTAGCGATACCCCAACATGGGACGAATGAGCTAAAGATTATGCTATTAATGAAGAAAGTTGACCCTCACGGGGGGGCGGAGGAAGGGTGGTGGGCCCCCTGGGAGTGAGAGAAATGCTAGCTGCTACGCACATCTTAAAAAGAAAAAGGGTGGAATTGTAAGATTCAAAATTAAGATGTGCGTTTCTGAAAGAGGTCTGGGTTAAAGTCAGAGGACAAGTGTGATTTAATTATGTCTGGGTTAAAGTCAGAGGACAAATGTGATTTAATTAGGTCGGGGTTAAAGTCAGAAAACAAATGTGATTTAATTATGTCTGGGTTAAAGTCAGTAAACAAATGTGATTTAATTATGAATGCAGAAGCCCTGACAAGATTAACTGTTTGTTGAATCATTGAAGTCCTGAGATATGGACTATTGTTTTACAGAAATGTGTAAAAAAACAACTCCAAATATGGAATGGGAAAACACTGTGTACCTCCCGAGTCAGGGAGGGGAGGGGTAAGGAAGAAGGATAAAACCTGCTGCCCTGTAAGGTTCAGGGTTCCCTTCTCTGAGGGGGCCCAGCTCTGCAGAACTGTTAATAAACTTTGTTTCCTTGAATTTGTCTTGAAGCCATTATTCGGGAGCGTGGCTCGTTTCTGACAGGAGGGAAAGAAGACACGGGGAGGAGTGGTCTCAAGATCCTCAGGTGTTCCTCCCAATGGGATAAAGCACAAAAGAGGAAATATCAAAGAGAGATGAGAATAGAGCTGTGATTGTCATGAGAGATTTAATCGGAAGCAGATTGGGGTACCACTACATCAAGTACCTTTGCTCTGTGAGCTGCAACAACCACAATCTGTCAGTGGCAATGCATTCTAGTTCCATTTCCCATTCACAGACTGACATATTGGTGCCTTACAGGTGTCTTAACCAGTGGTGGGGTGGTAATGGGGACAAGCTGTCACTTCCTATTAATTGCTGCTTCAAATTGCCTCTGTCAACCAAGTCCAGCTCCTGGCTTTTACATATGGCTTAGCTACGAAGCCCGACAGACTCTTTCTTAGTGACAGAGGAGGGTCTAAATGGGTTTACTGGCATCATATAACTAACTGCTATGGGCAGATGGGGCTTTCACCCATGGTTGGCAGCTCATCTAGTGGAAGGAAAATTCTGATCTGAAACCTCTACTGGCTCGTGGCTCGACCCATTCATGGGGAAGGCTTCGGGAGTAAACCCCGAGGAACAATCCAGAGCTAGATTCCCTGTCAGTCCGATGTTCAATGCAGACTGGCAATCCTGTGACACCGTTGGTGCCTGACCCCACCGGTCTCTGTCGTTGATCTGGATTCATCAGCTGTGTGGAGAGCAGGAGCCCCTGCATGGGCAACAGCTTGCTTTACGTATCGTACTACCCTGGCTGGCATATTGACTTTCACAGCAAGGGTACAATATCCATGGTCGACCCTGACCCAGCAGAGGGCCATCACTAACATGTCTGTCCATGGCCTCCTCTCCTGCTACGATGAGACCAACTACAGGTTGGACGAGCAACATCTCATATTCTGATATTGATTTCTCCAAATTTCAGAAATCAGTGCCCTCTGTTTCCACACATTCACCGAACTACTATTTATCTTCTGACTTTTCCCCCATTCTGGTGCCATTTACCCCCTTTACCTCTCCTCATGCATCATCATGACTTGACCATCAACTCTCTCTGGTTCTCCACCTCCTTCGTGTCATCCCATGGTCCAACGTTCTCTCCTACTGGATTCCTTTCTCTTCATCTCTTTGTCTTTCCGGTCTGTCACGCAGGTCCTCTCATCATCATCCCTCCACAAACCACCCCTCCCCCACTCACTTGTCCTCCTCCCCCTCCCCAGCACCTTACTCTGGCTTTTGTCCCTTTCTTTCTAATCCTGATGAAGGTTCTCAGCCCGAAATGTCGACTCTTTGCTGAGTTCCTGCAGTATTTTGTGCGTGTTTGCGTCAGTCTGTGTGTTGATTAAGCTAATCAAACTGGTACAGTGGAAGAGGAATTTGTGGAGTGGTCAGAGACAGTTTCTTACAGCAGGATCTTACCCAGGAACAGGACATCTCATATGTAATCTGTGTAATGAGGTAGGAATGCAGAGAGATCTTGTGGTGAAGGATCCCTGAAGAAGTGATCACAATGTGGGAGAACTCCAGACCACAGATTGAGGGTGAACACCAGGGTCCAGAACCAGTGTCCTCAACCTAAATAAAGGCAATTACAGAGACGTGACAGTGGAGTTGTCTGGGGCAGATGGGGTAAATATGCTCAGGGACAGGTCAGCAATGAGCAGTGGCGATGTTTAAGGAGACTGTTCATAACAGTCAGCAGACATTGATCCCGATTCTACAGAGGGATCACAGAGAGCAAAGAACATTCTGTGGTCAATGGAGTTCAAGGGAAATATTAAATCAAAGTGCATAAAAAGAGGCAAGGGTTGGCAGTAGAAAAGAGGATCAGGATTTTTCCAGGAACCAGTGATGAGACAAAAGCTAAAACTAACAAGGAAAAAGCAGATAGGTTAACTCAATAATTTTAATTAGTGTTCACAGTGGGGACACAGCAAACATCCCAGAGATATCTAACAGTGACATTTCAACATTGTGCCATAATGTGTAACAATCACCATCAGGAGGGAGAAACTAATGGGACTAAATGCAAACATTTCCAGTTCCCAACGACCTGCACTGGAGGGTTTCACAGGAAGTCTGGAGAGAAAGTAGAGACATTGAAGTCTGTCAAAACTTACTGTTACAGAAAGGCAGAAAGGTCCCAGTGGAGTTGAAAACCATTGCTGAAGAAGGGTGGAAGATAAAAACCAGGTGACTGTAGTCCAGTTAACTTCACTTCAAGTACTGGAGTCTATAATCTGTGAAGAAATAACAAGTCATTTAGAAAAGTTTAATGTCATTGAATTAAGTCAACAGGGTTTACAGTCAGATTCACACTGCACAGAAACGAGCCCGACAGCTCAAATGGTCCACGCTGACCAAAGTTCCTATCTGAGCTTATGGTCTGTAACCCCCTCACCACCACATTATGAACAAGGCTATCCTCCTCCTTAGCCCATATCCTTCAAAACTTTTCCTTCCCATCTACTTGTCCAAGTACTTTTTTTAAATATACCTGACTCAACCACTCCCCCCGGCAGCTCACTCCATACACTGACCAGCCTGTGTGTGGAAAAGTTGCCCTTCAGGTTCATATTAAATCTCATCTCAAACCAATGCCCTCCATTTCCTGATTCCCCAACCCTGGTAAAAACATTGTTATCTTTGACTCAACCCAGGCTGCTTATTATTTTATATACCTCTGCAATATCGCCACTCATTCTCCAACTTTCCAAGGAAAATTATCCAAAACGCTTTCCACAAATCAGTCCTTCGAGATCCAGTAACATGCCCGTAAATCACCTCTGCACTCTTTCCAGCTCAATGGTGTCTGTCATACTGCATGATCACTAAAACTAAACACTATTTATGAAATGCGGCTAAACCAACGTGTTGTACAACTGCACCATTTCATCCCAGCTTCTATATTCGGTGCCCTGACTGAAGGCCGGTGTTCCAAAAGCCTCTTCACCACCCTGTCCATCTGGAACCTGGTTTTTGTCCCTGTAACCTGGGTTACTGAATGTTAAGTCATGTTTGACAAACATACCAGAGATGTGAGACTTTACAGGGGAAGTTGGAGAAGTTGTGATTTTGGATTGTCAGGAGCCATTTGCCAAGGTGCCACATGAAAGGCTGGTGCACAAGACCAGATCTCAGTACTGGGAAGGAAGTGTGTTCATACTGACTGAAGACTGGTTATCATACTGAGACAGAATAACAGGTCTGTTTCAGGCTGGGATGACATAACTACTGGAGTGTCGAGGTGTTGCCTGCACAACAAAATAGAGACAGGTGCAGTGAGGGGTTCATAAGACCATAAATGACCAAGGTTCAGAGGTGAATGGTTCATTACTTATTGCTGGAGCATTAGTGCAGAGAAACAGAGAAGTGTTGTTATAGTGTCAGACAAATGCACGATGATGGATTTTGGGAAGTTAAAGCAGGTCAGGACATACCCAGTGAATGGCAGGGTCCTGAGGAGTGTTAATGAAAAGATAAACCTGAGGCACAGGTAAATAGTTCCCTGAAAGTGCCAACACGGGTAGACAAGGTGGTGAAGAAGGTGCACGACATGCTTACCTTCATCGGCAAAGGCTTTGAGAGGAGTTGGGACATCACATTACAGTTGTACAAATCAATAATTACACCACACCAGGAGCACCCTGTGCAGTTCTGGTCACCACGAGAGGAAGGATGTGATTAAGCTGGAAAGACGCAGAAACGATTCACAGGAATGTTACCTGGACTGGGGGCTTGAGTTACAAGGAAAGATCAGACTGACTGGGACTGTTTTCCCTGGAGTGAAGGAGGCTGAGGGGAGACCTGATAGAAGTTTATAAAACTATGAGAGGTGCAGACTAGGTAGACAGTCAGAATCACTTCCTCAGATTAGAAATATCAAATATGAGAAGGCACAGCTTTAAAATGCCAGGGTGAGAATTTAAAGTGGGATGTCAGGGCAGGTAAGATTTCTGTTTCCGTACAGAGAGTGGTGAGGGCCGGGTTTGGGCTGCCATAGGGAGTGGTAGAAGTAGATATGATAATGACATTTAACAGGGTTTTTGATAAACACATGAATATTCAGAGAATTGAAGCAAATGAATTATACGCAGGCAGAAGGGATTTAGTTCCATTTGACATTGTGTTCAGCACAGACATCATGGGAAGAAGGGCCTGTTCCTGTGCTGTACTGTTCTGCGTTCTCGGTGAGCCTCAGTGACGGGGGAGTCTTTAGCCGGGGTCACAGACAGGTGTATCTGTGGCAAGGAGAGAGACTGCAGGATGGTGCATGACCTCCCTGGTACCAGGGCCAAGGATGTAACTGAACAAGTACAGGCCATTCTGAAAGGGCAGGGTGAGCAGCCAGAGGCCGTGTCCATATTGGTTCTAACAAAAGAGACAAAGTCCTGCAAAGAGACTGAGGGAGTTGGGGAAAAATGTAAGTAGAAACTCTGTGTTGAGGGGGGGGGGTGGGTAATCCCAGTGTCACCTGCTAGCGAGGGAAGAAAGAAAAAGGTGGTACAGTTATATGTGTGGCTCACAAGCTGGTGCAGGACGGAGAATTTTTGTTACATGGATCATTGGGCTCTCTTTCAGGAGAGGAGATGGGAAGAGTGAAAGGTCAGTAGTGGAGTTGATGGATGTGGATAAACACAGAAAGTAAGTCCGAATAGATAAATTAGAGTGTCTCAGTAGCACTACAAGTGCACAGATAACAAATATTAGAAATAAGAGAAAGAATAAAAAGTTACCGCAAACAGTCTAACATGAGGGGTGTCGTCACTTCCCCGGCTATAGGTTGACTCATTACAGAGCCGAGGCATTCCTGGAGCAGATGCCCGAGGACATACGCCTGCTGCTGTCCAACACAGATTTCAGTGACCCCCCGGAAGGTGGCGGCCCGGGCAGACGTGCTGTGGAAAGCCAAGGAGAGTGGGACGTCCGTCGCAAAAATCACCAGGCCACGCTCCCAACAGCATACCAGACCAGGCCCGGCCGCAGAGCCCACTAACCCCAGAGGCAGGGGTGAGAAGACCAACGGACAATGGTGCTTCTACCACCAGCGGTGGGGCGCAGAAGCCCATCGCTGTAGCCCGCCCTGCAAGTTCCCGGGAAACGCCATGGCCAGCCGCCGCTGATGGCTACAGCGGCTGGCCATTGGGATAGCCTACTGAATGTCTGGGACAAGCAGTCGGGATGCTGCATTTTGGTCGACACCGGAGCCGAGATCAGCGTCTTCCCTGTGACAAGTTACGACACCCGCCACAGAGAACCGGGTCCCACCCTGAGGGCCGCGAACAGCAGCACAGTAAGGACCTACGGCACCCATACGGTGCGGCTACAGTTCGGCTCCAGCCAGTTCACATGGGACTTCTGTTACGTACCCTTGTCACGTTACTGGGGTTGAAGCTATACTGGACTTGAGGTAATGGTTTTGTGATGGTGGAGTGATGTCATTTTCCTGCCAGTAGAGGTCATGTGACAGGTTTTTTTTACAGGGTATAAAAGGAGGACCCCTCCCAGTGAGGGGCAGTTCGTTGCTGGATTTGCCATGTTGACTTCATGCCACTGTGTGATTTAATGTTATGACGCAGTTTAGTTGAAAGATGAAGTTTTATCTAATGCCTAAAGTTTAAAAGGTCATTGCCAGCAGTTTCTTTATAACACTGCTAGTTGAGAATCAGTGGTGAGTGAAGATCGGAGTTCGGGAGTTAAAAGATCGAGGAGAATCGATTTTGACGGTGAAACAGGTTAGACCTTGTTTGATCCTCATTC
The DNA here is from genome assembly GCF_048418815.1 of Hemitrygon akajei. Classification (NCBI taxonomy): domain Eukaryota; kingdom Metazoa; phylum Chordata; class Chondrichthyes; order Myliobatiformes; family Dasyatidae; genus Hemitrygon; species Hemitrygon akajei. The sequence continues at coordinate 21,317,771 of NC_133151.1, forward strand.
GGAAGGAATTTGTTGACTGTTCTCGTGTTAATCCATGTGAAATAGCAGAAAGTATTGGGAACAGTTCTGTAAAGGAAAGGTCAGTGCCTTTAAGCCGTTCTATTTGTCCATCTACGTAAATTCTTCTTGGGAAAAGCTCGATTTTGGGAACCGAAGCAACACGACGTGAAAGAGAATTTAAATCATCTTAAAAAGTCTCTCCCTGAAATGGACTGTGAGCATTTTGAACTTTTGCAATACTACTTTGAAGAACTGTTTTTGCAACATCGCTTTAAGAACTGTTTAAGCTTCCTTGCTTTAAGAACTGTTTAAGCTGCTGCACAGCAGCTGATTTCTGGTTACGCTAGTGATTTGTTTACTTTTGGGGGGTTTGTTTTCAGTGTTTAATAAACGTGTTATTTGTTATATAAACCCCTGCCTAACTCATATATTTATTGTTGCTTGAATCCGTAACACTTCACACTGGCCGCCGTAGCCCAACCGCTCCTGGGAGCAGATTTTTTGTGAGCTCACAGCCTACTGGTCAACCTACCAAGGAAGAGACTGGTACACGCTGAGACCTTTTAAACGTTCTCCCTGGGTGAAGCCCAGTTGCCGGCCCCACACCAAGACTCCATCACGCAGTCCGACAACGACTTCACCAGAGTCCTGGCGGGTTTCCCATCGGTTCTGGCGCCGCAGTTCACAGCAGCCATGCCCAGACATGGCGTACAGCACCACATCCCGATACAAGGACCATCCCGTGCTCGAAGGATTCCCCTGGACAAGCTCCGACTAGCGAAGGAGGAGTTCAAGAGGATGGAGGAATTGGGGATCATACAGCGGTCCGACAGCCCATGGGCCTCCCCCCTGCACATGGTGCCCAAAGCAACAGGGGGCTGGAGTCCATGTGGCAACTACCGCAGGCTGAACGAGGCTACAACACCGGACCGCTACCCTGTGCCGCACATCCAGGACTTTGCAGCAAACCTGCACGGCGCACGGATCTTCACCGAGGTAGACCTCGTCCGGGGATACCATCAAATCCCGATGCATCCGGACAACGTCCCCAAAACGGCAGTCATCACCCCGTTCGGCCTTTTCGAGTTCCTCCGCATGCTGTTCGGCCTAAAGAATGCCGCACAGACATTTCAGCGGTTAATGGACGCGGTGGGACGCGACCTGGACTTCGCTTTCATCTATTTGGACGACATCCTCCGTCAACGCTACGCCCGACTGAGTGAATACGGCCTAACAATCAACCCGGCCAAATGCCAGTTCGGGTTCAACACCATCGACTTCCTGGGCCACAAGATTAGTAAAGACGGGGCAACCCCTCTGCCCGCCAAGGTAGACGCGGTCCATCATTTCCCCCGACCCAACATAATCAAAGGCCTTCAGGAATTTGTGGGTATGGTAAATTTCTACCACCACTTCCTCCCTTCAGCAGCCCGAATCATGTTCGCCCTGATGTTGGATAAAGGCAAGGACATTACCTGGGATGAGGAGTCCGCGGCCGCTTTCATTAAAACCAAAGAAGCATTGGCAAATGCCCTGATGCTAGTGCACCCCAGAACGGACGTCCCTACCGCTCTCACAGTGGATGCATCTAACACGGCAGTCAGTGGAGTGCTGGAACATCTCATCAAGGGTCGCTGGCAACCGCTGGCGTTTTTCAGCAAACACCTATGACCACCCAAGCTCAAATACAGTGCTTTCGACCGGGAACTGTTGGCGCGATAACCTGGCAATCTGGCATTTCAGGTACTTATTAGAAGGTAGGCCCTTTACCGCGTTCACAGACCACAAACCTCTTACCTTTGCGTTCACGAAAGCATCCGACCTCTGGTCGTCCCTCCAGCAGCAACATCTGCCCTACATCTCCGAATACACGACGGATGTCCGGCATGTCTCGGGAAAGGACGATGTTGTGGCGGACGCCCACTCCCCCACTAACATCCAAGCCCTGTCCCAGGGGGTAGACTATGAAGCGCTGGCGGAGGCGCAGCAGGCAGACGAGGAGATCCCTAGTTACAGAACCGCAGTCTCCGGTCTGCTGCTCCAGGACCTCTCTGCAGGCCCAGGTGAGAGGACCCTACTCTGTGACGTCACCACAGGCCAACCCCGCCCCGTCGACCCGGCAGCCTGGTGGCCGCGCGTTTTCGACTCCATTCACAACTTAGCGCACCACTCCATCAGGTCAACCGTCCGGATTGTAGCCAACAGCTTCGTTTGGCACGGACTCCGCAAGCAGGTCAGTGAATGGGCCAAAACGTGCATGCACTGCCAAGCTGCCAAGGTGCAGCGGTACACCAAACCCCTGCCGCAGCAGTTCCACCCCACCCGCCGGCGTTTCAACCACATTCATGTGGATATCGTGGGCCCCTGCCAATGTCACGAGGAGCGCGGCACCTCCTGACTGTCGTGGACCGGTTCACAAGATGGCCAGAGGCAGTCCCGCTCACCGACACCACCTCCGAATCTTGCGCCCGAGCACTGATTGCAACCTGGATATCTCGGTTTGGTGTACCGGCCCACAATACCTCCGACAGAGGCGCCCAGTTCACCTCCAGCCTGTGGTCAGCTGTGCCCAGCCTTTTGGGGACACAGCTGCACCACACAACTGCCTACCACCCACAGTCGAACGGACTAGTGGAGCGTTTCCACCGTCACCTGAAGTCGGCTCTCATATCTGGGAGTACAGTTAGACGAGAAGCTAGACTGGACTGCCAACACAGATGCCTTGTGCAGGAAGGCACCGAGTCGAATGTACTTCCTAAGAAGGTTGGCGTCATTCAATGTCTGTAGTGAGATGCTGAAGATGTTCTATAGGTCAGTTGTGGAGAGCGCCCTCTTCTTTGTGGTGGCGTGTTGGGGAGGAAGCATTAAGAAGAGGGACGCCTCACGTCTTAATAAGCTGGTAAGGAAGGCGGGCTCTGTCGTGGGCAAAGTACTGGAGAGTTTAACATCGGTAGCTGAGCGAAGGGCGCTGAGTAGGCTACGGTCAATTATGGATAACTCTGAACATCCTCTACATAGCACCATCCAGAGACAGAGAAGCAGTTTCAGCGACAGGTTACTATCGATGCAATGCTCCTCAAACAGGATGAAGAGGTCAATACTCCCCAATGCCATTAGGCTTTACAATTCTACCGCCAGGACTTAAGAACTTTTTAAAGCTATTATTAATGCTTTTTGAGATGGTGATTTAGATGCATATCATATTTTTTTTTTACTGTTAAGTATTGTATGTAATTAGTTTTGCTACAACAAGTGTATGGGACATTGGAAAAAAGTTGAATTTCCCCATGGGGATGAATAAAGTATCTATCTATCTATCTATCTAACTGGGTGGACGAGCTTCCCTGGGTCCTGCTCGGAATCCGCACGGCGCCCAAAGAAGATCTGCACACCTCGTCGGCCGAGTTGGTGTACGGCGCACCCCTGGTCGTCCCAGGGGAGTTCATACCAGCCTCAAGGGGGCAAGAGGAAAAACCCGCAGCAGTCCTGGGCAGACTACGCGAGAGGTTTGGTAACCTGGCCCCCATACCCACTTCACAGCATGGACAGAACCCGACCTGCGTACCCAAAGACCTGCAAAACTGTAAGTTTGTTTTTGTACGACAGGGTGGACATCGGGCACCGCTACAGCGGCCCTACGAGGGGCCGTTTACGGTGATCAGAAACAACAGGTCCACATTCGTGCTGGACATTGGGGGGCAAGAGGAGGTTTTCACAGTGGACCAACTCAAACCAGCCTGTGTGGACTTGGCGCAGCCGGTCGAGATTCAGGCACCGCGGCGCAGAGGCAGACCTCCCAAACAGAGTCTGACCCAGACTGAGTACATTGGGGGGTGTATCGCCGGTTCTGGGGGGAGGGGGAGGTTATGTGGCGACCTACTTCCCAGCGCACTCGCACCGGCTCACAAAGTGGCAAGTGCCGGCATTGAGGCCGGTCCCAAAAAGGGCGCCAAGCCTGCTTCACCAGCAAGAGGAAAAGCCCGCGCGCGGGACAGGACTGTGAACTACAGTATTCCCACCCGGGGAGGGCAGGAACAGGAAGGCTTTTAAGCAAGGCCACCAAGTTTGAATAAACCTCTTTTGTAACTGCAGCTCACCGACTACGTGTCGTTATTTCAGCACCGCGTGTAGCACACCGCTACAATATAGTCATAATTAAATAAATAGAGAACATGATGAGGTCAGCAGGAGACGCTCATGGAGTGAGTACTGTTTCAGATTCGCTCCATAACCTTTACTTTTTTTAACCTATGATCACCCTTATTTAATTTATTTTTACCTACACCAAAAGATTCTTGCTACTTTCTTGGACTTATCTTTAAGAGTTTATTGTGAATTTTTGAAGAAATGAATACAGAAATGGCTCTTAGATCTAAAGGGAAAGAACCGGGGAAGGATCCTAATGGCAACGGGAAGAAAAAGCAGACCGATCCTAAGCGTACTGGATTGACTTATGAAATGTTATTGGAAGTTTTAAATCAAAAATTTGAAGAACAACAACAAATTTTTAAACAAGATATAAAGGCTTTTCAAGATTATATGGATAAGACGGATTCAGTAGTTAACCAGCAGCAAGTTCTAATCACAACTCTGCAAGAGGATGCTCGGAAGCGAGACTTGATAATTGAAAAACTGCAGAACTTACTTTCGACGATTAAACAGGTGGAAACACTTAAAGCCAAGAGTGTCGACTTTGAGAATCGGTCCAGAAGACAGAACCTACGCATACTTGGTCTCCCGGAAGGTATTGAACAAGGGGACCACACAAAGTACTTTGCTCAACTTTTAAAGGATGCGTTCCCTTCTGTATTCCCAGACAGTCCTCCGGTACTCAATCACGCTCACAGAATTATGCGTCGATCACCAAGTGCTTCAGCTAAACCACCGGTTGTAATTATCTGATTTCATTATGCGCATGTTAAAGAGCAACTTATTCGTGTGGCTCGGCGTGTAGGGATGGTCAAATTTCAAGATCACAATTTTCGATTAGTAGAAGATTTTAGTCCAGAAGTAATGAAGGCAAGGCTTCTTTTGAAACCTCTGATGTCTAAATGTTATGAGAAAAATCTAAAACCTGCGCTCTTATACCCTGCGAAGCTCAGAATCTCGCCTCCAAATGCTCCACGTCGTGTTTTTCTTTCTACATCTCAAGCGAGAAGCTTTCTGAAGGAGAACTTCCCTACTGCTACGGACACTCATCTCTAATAAATGAGTGATTTTGATCGTGCAAGATGGTTTTTATTTCCAAAACCAGATTTTGTTTCTGGCTATTGGTGTAGGTTTACTCTATATTTTATACTCTAGTTAAAGTTTTTTTTTCGACATACTAATCTTTTTATTTTACTTACTTCAACCACTGTACTTTATCTTTGGTTATTATTATTAATCCTTCGAAGGTGAATTTTTAATCCTTCGAAGGTGAATTTTTTTTTACTAAGATGGCGGTTTTTTCTCTAAAATATTTTTGACTTTTTTTAATTTTGCTTTTTTTTTCTCTCGTCTTCTTCCTATAATGCATCTCTTATCACAGTTTAAATTCTTTTGGTTTCTTTGGGTTTTAACCCGATTTATAAGTTACTAGTGATTATATTCTTTTAGTTTTTTTTAATACCAATTATATTAAGAAGTTTGGTTTTAGTATAGTGATTATAATTTCTTTAGAGTTTGGGTGGATTTTTTTATATTCTTTATATACGGAGTTGTCTTCTGCTGATATGGGGGTAGATTTAGTTTCATCTTTCCCTTTTCCCAGCCTATCCTTGGCTGAGGTGGTCTTTTTTTTCCTCTTGGGTGGGGGGGTGGGAGGTCTTTTTCTAAATCTTATGTTTCTTATATCAGTTTTTTTCAGTATTTTCATTTGGGCTGATTTTGAACTACAAAAATGTCCACGATGTCGTCACTTCCGGGTCCGCTCCTTATTTTTGTTCCTCTTCCGGGTGCATGAGTTCATAATTTGGTTAACCCTTTATTTACCAAAGGGTTGATTTCAGAAATATGGCTCAGACCATTAATTTTGTCTCTTGGAATACTAATGGCTTAAACCATCTGAAGGAAAGAGGACAATTATCGCTTTTTTAGGTTTTGGGAGGTCCAACAGTATCATTCGAATTCGAATGCCAAAGTAAAGGGAGTTTCAATTTTTATTGACTCTCTCTATTGCATTTGTCCAACATATCATCTTTTCGGATCCGAATGGTAGATTTTTGTTAATTACTGGCTTACTTTTTAACAAAAAGGTTGCTATGGTTAATGTTTATGCTCCAAATGTGGATTGTTCTGATTTTTTTGAAGTCCTTATTTACTTCTCTACCTAATCTAAATGAATATAAGTTAATAATGGGTGGTGACTTTAATTGTTGTTTAAATCCTTTGATGGACAAATCTATATCTACTCAGACTTTATCCAATAAGTCGGCCACTTGTATTAACTCTTTTTTGACTGATAATGGAATTTTTGATATTTGGAGATTTCGGCATTCTAAGGACAAAGAGTTTTCTTTTTTCTCACATGTTTATCATTCCTACTTGAGAATTGATTATTTTTTTATTGACTCTTGTTTTATTCCATCGGTAATTGGTTGTAATTACCGTATGATATTATAACCATCTCTGACCATGCTCCATTAAAACTTTCTATTAAATTTACGGATACAGCTTCTAATGCTGGACAATGGCGATTTGATTCTACCTTACTGCAAGATCCGGATTTTATTAAATTTATGAAAGAACAGATCGATTTCTTCTTTTTAACTAATTCCATGGATGATATTTCTTGCGGAACACTTTGGGACACTTTTAAAGCATATATACGTGGACAGATTATCTCTTACTCTGTTGGTCTGAGAAAACGTATTAAGAAGGAATCTCTTTTATTGGTTGATAAAATTAAAGAGATTGACAAGAAATATTCGATCACTCCTAGTAAGGAGCTTTACAAACAAAGGGTTGAACTTCAAACGGAACATAGTTTATTACTTACATCTTTGATTGAAAATCAATTAATGAAAACCAGATCTGATTTTTATATACATAGTGATAAATCGGGTAAACTGTTAGCTAGTCAATTGAAGAATGCTTTGGTTAAACGTCAAATTACTAAGATCCGTCAGCAGAATGGGGATTTGACAGTTAACCATGATGAGATAAATAAATCATTTCAAGATTTTTATACCTCCCTGTATCATTCTGAATTCCCTCATGATCGTAATACCATGTGTGATTTTCTTGGGAAATTGAATTTTCCAAAATTATCATCAGATGATCTTTCAATATTAGAAACTCCTATTACGAATGCAGAAATTAAAGAGGTTATTTCCTCCATGAATTCTGGGAAAGCACCAGGTCCTGATGTGTATACAGTAGAATTTTTAAAATGTTTTTCCGCTACTCTTTCTCCTTGGTTATGCAGGGTTTTTGAAGAAGCAATTAGATTGGGCAATTTGCCACAATCTTTTTATAGAGCTTCCATTTCTTTAATATTGAAGAAAGATAAAGACCCTACTGACTACACATCCTATAGACCAATATCTTTATTGAAATTAGATTCCAAGATCTTTTCCAAGTTACTGGCATCCAGGTTGGAGAAGGTATTACCCCAAATTATTTCGGAAGATCAAACCGGTTTTATTAAAAATCGCTATTCTTTTTTCAATGTTAGGAGATTATTGAATATTGTTTATAATCCTTGACATAGCACTTCAGAATGTGTTATTTCATTAGATGCGGAGAAAGCATTTGATAGAGTTGAATGGCCATACTTATTTAATGTGCTGGAGAAGTTTAATTTTAGTCCGACATTCATTTCCTGGATTAAACTGATATATCATACTCCAGTAGCCACGGTGCTTACTAACAATCAAAGATCTCCCTTTTTTCGTTTTTTTTCGGGGCACTAGACAAGGCTGTCCTCTTAGTCCATTATTATTTGATATTGCTTTAGAACCCTTGGCAATTGCTATCAGAGAATCACAGAATATTTTTGGCATTAATCATGGGACAGATATACATAAGTTATCATTATATGCAGATGATTTATTATTATTTATTTCTGATCCTGAGAAATCCATTCCTGCAGTTTTATCATTGTTGGCTCAATTTAGTGACTTTTCCGGGTATAAATTAAATCTTAATAAGAGTGAATTGTTTTTTTTTTAAATAGACAGGTTCCAATTTATGGAAATTTACCTTTTAAATTAGTTAATGACTCTTTTACTTACTTAGGGATTAAGATCACAAAAAACTATAAAGACTTATTTAAGGTTAATTTTTTACCCTTAATCAATCAGATTAAATGTTTGTTTACTAAGTGGTAACCACTATCTTTATCTCTGATAGGCCGGATTAATGCTATTAAGATGGTTATTTCACCCAAATTTTTATATATATTTCAAGCGGTACCAATTTTTATTCCGAAATCTTTTTTTGCTAATGTTGATTCAAAAATTTCCTCATATATATGGCATTATAAAAATCCTAGGTTAGGTAAAATATATTTACAGAAGGCAAGGAAGGAAGGTGGATTGGCATTGCCTAATTTTAGATTTTATTATTGGGTAGTTAATATCCGATATTTGATATGTTGGTTAAAGGATTGGGATATATCTTTTAGCCCTCATTGGGTGAACCTGGAAATTAAATCTGTACAAGGATTTGCATTGGGTTCTATTTTAGGGACTTCTCTTTCCTTTGCTCTTTCTAAACTGCCGAAACGAATTGACAACCCGATAGTTAAACATACTTTACGTATATGGTTTCAATTTCGGAAAATTTTTTGGGTTGACTCGGTTTGTTTTAAATATTCCTATTGTATCCAATTGCTGTTTTTATCCTTCTATTATAGACCAAGCTTATTTAGCTTGGAAGACTAAAGGATTACTACGATGTTCCGATTTATTTTTGGATAATTGTTTTATGTCTTTTGAGCAATTATCTAATAAATATAATTTGCCTAGATTTCATTTTTTTAGATATTTACAGATTAGGAATTTCTTAAATACTGTACTTCCTACTTTTCCAAATTTTGTGTCTTCAGGTATTTTGGAGAATTTGTTTGAACTAAACCCTTTTCAGAAAGGGCTAATATCAAAACTTTAAAATATAATTATGAAGATACGTTCAGAGCCCTTTTATAAGACTAAAAATGATTGGGAAAGAGAACTTAACCTTACTATCCCTATTGAGAATTGGGATAAAATTCTTCAATTAGTTAATACATCATCTATATGTGCTAAACATTCATTAATACAGTTTAAAGTTGTGCACAGGGCTCATATGTCCAAGGATAAATTGGCTCATTTTTATTCCTATATAAATCCTATTTGTGACAGATGTCATTCTGAGATAGCATCTTTAACTCATATGTTCTGGTCGTGTCTGCTTTTGAAAAAATATTGGAAAGATATTTTTGATATTATTTCTGCGGTATTGAACATTGATTTACAACCTCATCCTATTACTGCAATTTTTGGTTTACCAATGATTGACTCACTCCATTTATCCTCTTCCGCTTGTCGAATGATTGTATCTCTTACACTAATGGCTAGAAGATCTATTTTGTTGAATTGGTAAGAAATTAACCCTCCTACTGTATTTCATTGGTTTTCTCAAACTATGTTATGTCTAAATTTAGAAAAATTTTGTTGATATTACTAACAATAATAAAAAGAATGAAAAAGAAAAGAAAAGAGAACATGACATGCAGAATACTTGAAAGTGAAGTGATACATTGTGGGAAACAGTTCAGTGGTGAGTTAAGTGAAGTTAAATAGAGTTATCTCCACTGGTTCTGGTTTAAAGTGACACCAGTGAATCTCTTTTTCTGGTAAACAAATAGCCTGTAACTTTCCTTTCAACTTGGACGCAATTGGATGTGGCAGAACCAAGGTGAGGAAGACCCAAAGTACGGTCGTTTTAAACTCCGGGCTGAAATGGCAAAGTCAGGTACAGGCCAAATCGAGGTGGTGGGTACCAGGCCCCAGATCATATCAAAGCGACTGAACCCAATGTTTGGACGACGATTTAGATGCAGGGCCAGAACGAAAAGGTCAGGTTGTTCTGCCCGAGGCCAAGGACAAAAGATATTTAATGATAGGATCAGCTTGCATCTGAAAAAGCATAAACAAGTTCAGAGTAGCCAATATCGCTTTGCATGGGCAACGTCAACTCTAGCAAACTTGGCCGAACGTTCTAAGTGACAGACTCGACTAATGAGAGCTGGGTAGTGGGTATAGGAGAGAGGGACTTTGGTAAATCTTTCAACAAGAGTCCCCATGGTAGGCTGATCCACAGCATGGAAGCACATGACTCAAAAGAAATTTGGTAGAGTATATTCAAAATGTACTCGGTCAGAGAACACAGAAGGTAATGGTTGAGGGGTGTGATTCTGACTGGAGACCTGTGAACAAGGGCCCCACAAGGAATTCTACTCTTTGTGAAATGATTTGGATGAAAATGAAGGAGGGCTGATTTGTTGGTCTGCAGAGACACAGAAATTGGTGCAGTTATGGATCGTGAGGAAAGTTGCCAAAGGATTCAGCAGAAAATAGACCGGCTGGAAATGTGGGCAGAGAAATGGGAGATAAGTCGGTGTACTCTGGGAAGTCAAATGTCAGAGGATTTCTTTGGAATTCCTCTCCCCAACAGAGTGGCTGGAATTACAGTTACGGCAGTGACATGCTCCACCTCAGGATGTGGGAGTCACTCAGTGTCCCCGATAACTTCACATGAGGGAAGTGCACCGAGGTGCAGCTCCTGACTGACCGTGTGAAGGAAATGAAGATGGAGATGGACAGACCTAGAGTTTCCAGGATGCTGAGACCAGAGATTCAGTGATTCGGTCACACCTGAGGTCAGGCTGCAGATTGTTGGGTGACCACCATGACGGAAAGGGGAAGAGACACACGGTGCAATGTCTCCCTGTGGCCGTGACCCTCAGCAACAAGTACACTCCTTTGGATACCCCTGGGAGGATGACAAACCAGAGACAGCAGCCCATCAGGTTGGTGGTACTGAGACCCCAGACCGATGCTCCGCGAGAGGAAAGGTCAAGCAGAGCAGTGATGACAGCACACTCACAGTACAGGGGATGTGCAGGAGATTCTGTGGCAGCAACAGAGATGACACGATGGTGTGTTGTCTTCTGGCTACTGGGGTCAGGTTCGTCTCAGATGTGCAGGATTTCCTAAAGATAAACTTGCCAGTCAAGTCAGTGGTCAGTGGTTAGAACAAAGGTAAGGAGCAAATTCCTTGGAAAAAGGTAGTGAATCTGTGTAGCCTATGTCAGGATGTTGTTCAGTGACAAGAGATCTGCATTTAACACCGTCAATCCCACAGTCCTGATCAGTAAGCTATGGAACCTGGTCCCTCTGCAAATGGATCCTTGACTTCCTAACCGGGAGACCACAATCTGTGTGGATTAGTGATAATCCACACAGATTGTGTAGATTCATGGAGATGGGCTAACCCCTTTGACATCAATGGATCTGCGGTTGAGAGGGTAAACAGCTTTAAATTCCTTGACATCAACATACCCGAGGATCTCACGTGGTCTGTACGTACCTGCTGAGTGGTGGAAAAGGCACAACAGCATTTTGTTCACTGCAGACGACTGAGGAAGTTTACTATGGGCCCCCAAATCCTAAGAACTTTCTACAGGGGCACAGCTGGGAGCATCCCGACTGGCTGAATCACTGCCTTGTATGGGAACTGTACTTCCCTCAATCGCAGGACTCTGCAGAGTGTGTTGTGGACAGCCCAGCGCATCTGTAGTTGTGAACTTCCCATCATTCAGGACATTTACAAAGACAGGTGTGAGAAAAGGGCCCGAGGGATCATTGTGGACCCGAGTCACCCCAAGCACAATCTATTCCAGCAGCAACCATCTTTCTATATTAGTATGTCCTGCATTGAACTGCTGCTGCTAAATTAACAAATTTCCTGACACCTGCCGGTGGTAATAAACCTGATTCTGGTTCTGACTCTGAATTCATCCCCACAGACGGATGTGGCCAATTCACTGGGTATATTGAATGTGGAGGTTCTCGAATGTGGTGGGGGGGGGGGGTGGGATAAGAGTGTTTGAGAGGGTTAAGAGATCTGGCGTGATCTCTTATTCCTGGCAGAATGGTGCAGCAGACTGGATGGGCCAAATGGCCTAATTCTGCTCCTGTGTCTTATGGTCCGATGGTCTCGGAGCAACTGCAGGACATTTCAAAGCGAAGGTTGAGCAGCCGGACATCGTGGTGGACGGTGCATGTTGGTAATAGCAACGTAGGGATACGGAGGGTTGTGTCCTGTGCAGTGAATGTAGAGAAATTAGACAGAAACTAAAAAGTAGTAAGCTCTGTATTACTCCCAGTGATACTTGTTAGTGGGGGGAGATATAGAGAGATACCACTGATGAATGTGCGGCTCAGGAGCTGGTGTAGGGGACAGAGTGCAAGTTTTATGGATCAATGGGACATCTTCTAGGGATGGGAAGGCAGAAACTGTTCACTCCCCAGGGTCTTTTAGGGAAGCAACAGTTTTCTCCGTCCTAAAACTGCACGGGATAGTTTTGATGTGACAGGGTGGAGGTTGAAAGGGAATCTGATGGGTGAGTTGATGGAGGTGGATAAAATTATGTGAGGCATACAAAGGTTAGAGAGACAGAGACTGTTTCCCGTGGTGTGGCTGTATAAAGCTATAGTTGTAAGGTGACAGGGGGGTGGTTTAAAGGGGATCTGAAGGGTAAATATTTGACACAGAGAATAGCTGGTATCCCAAATGAGCTGCCAGAGGAGGTGGTGGAGGCAAAAACACACAAATTTTCTGTTGATGAACACTTCCCAGGAACCTGTCATTACTGTGTTCATCCTGCCCTGGTTTAACTCCCCAGTGCTGGGTCCATTGTTATTTTCCATCTGTATAAACGATCTGGATGAGAATGTGGTAAACTGCATCAGCAAGTTTGCAGATGACACCAAGATTAGGGGTATGATGGACAGCAAAGGCGGCTAGCAAATCTTTATGTGGGATGTGAACCAGCTTGCAAAATGAAGTTGGTTACAATCTGGAACACACTTCCTGAGGGAGTGATGCAGGCTGGTATTTAAGGACCATCTGGCTGAACATTTGAATCACCAGGTCAGGGTAGGAGACAGACCAAGTGCTGAGTTAGTGGAGACAGATTTTCGATGGTCAGTATAGACACGCAGAAACCACTGACTGTGAAAGTTCAGTGGGAACCTGGAACACAGAATTTCAGGATGGACTTACCTAAAACGCTCAGAACCCAGGAAAATGGATTTTTGTTGGATAAAAGTATTAATGGATTAGGGTTAATAGTGAATCAAACACCTCAAAAGGCTACCAAAATGCACCCATTCCACAGGCACCAGTAACAGTTCTTTTAAATGGGAATTCAGTGAAGAACACTGGTTAATAGCAGGAGAGATGGCGGACGGCTTGGTCACAATGGAAGGGTGCAAATATCTTCTCAGAGGATAAGAGGTTCAGTGGAACAAGCTCACAGCTGAGAATGAAGGTAACAAACCCCACTGCAGTGGAGGACTGCTGTTGCCAGGGTTGTACAGGATAGAAACAGACCCTCCGGCTCATCACATTTATGCTCCCCATCACACACAGCTATACTAATCCCACTTTCCTGCATTAGTTTCATATCCCTCTGGGCCTTGCTCACCGAAGTACCCGTGCATGTGTCTCTAATATTGTTACACAGTTCCCTGTATGTGGCATCACAGGTAGACAGGGTTGTGTGTTCTACTTGCCTTATCAGCCAAAGAACTGCCTCTCATTAGAATTGTACAAAACTGTTTAAAGACAGATTTAAAGGGGATCTGAAGGGTACATACTTCACACAGAGAATAGCTGCTATCCTGAATCAGCTGCCAGAGGAGGTGTGGGGGCAGAAACCCACAAAGTCTCTGTTCATTAAAACTTCTCAGGAACCTGTCATTCACTGTGTACATCCTGCCCTGGGTGAACCGCCCAGAATAGAGTCAGTGATTTATACAGAACTGAAACCGTCCCTTCGGTAAAACTCATCCACGCCGACCAAGTTGTCGACCTGAACTCGTCCCATCCGCCTGCATTAGGCCCGTGACCCTCTCAACCTTTCCTATCCATGTAACTGTGCAAATATGGTTGAAATATTGTACCTGAGGCAGAGAGCCGGTGCGGTGAGGCGCTGACAGACACTCACTGTTCCGTGGGCAGGAAGAGGAGAGGCCGATTCCCACAGAGGAACCGAAACCCAAAGTAGAGACCGACTCCACTTTACTACAACCCCGTGCCCACCATCCCGGACTAACTGCCCGCCCCGGACCGTTCCCCTGGAAACGACGTCGGTGAAGGCGGGACCTCGGTGACGTCAGTTCGTCACAGATCGGCACCCTCGCGATATCACGTGACGGTGTCCACCAGCCCGGGAGGCGGGGCAGTGAGAGCTGTCAATCAGTGGAGCCGCTGAGAAATTGCGAGCATTGTAACAGAGTGGGTACAGAGGGGCATTTCCGGGAACAGTGACCCCCCCCCACCCCACACCCACGGGAATTGAGTGTGTTATAGACAGTAATATTCACATTTTAATTTGACTCTTCGGTCTTATAAATAGTTAATGTTTGTAATTTGTATAATCTTGTGTATATAATCCTTTATAATTTGGGGTGAAATAACGTTGTATCTGGATCACTGAACCTCTTCATGAAAACAGAATGTTATGGAAAAATATTGTCAAAGTCAACATTTTAATCCAAATTAAGTTAATAGAAACGTAGAAAACCTCCAGCACAATACAGACCCTTCGGCCCACAAAGTTGTGCAGAACATGTCCCTACCTTAGAAGTTACTAGGCTTACCCATAGCCCTCTGTTTTTCTAAGCTCCATGTACCTATCTGAAAGTCTCTGAAAAGACCCTATCTTATCCGCCTCCACCACCGTTGCCAGCAGCCCATTCCACGCACTCACCACTCTCTGAATAAAAAACTTGCCACTGACATCTCCTCTGTACCTACTCCCCAGCACCTTAAACCTGTGTCCGCTTGTGGCAGCCATTTCAGTCCTGGGAAAAAGCCTCTGACTATCGACACGATCAATGCCTCTCATCATCTTATACACCTCTATCAGGTCACCTCTCATTCTCTGTCGCTCCAAGTGGAAAAGGCCTAGTTCACTCAACCTATTCTCATAAGGCATGTTCCCCAATCCAAGCAACATCCTTGTAAATCTCATCTGAACCATTTCTATGGTTTCCACATCCTTCCTGTAGTGAGGCAACCAGAACTGAGCACAATACTCCAAGTGGGGTCTGTCCAGGGTCTTATATAGCTGCAACAATACTTCTCGGCTCCGAAGCTCAATCCTACGATTAATGAATACCAAGGCACCGTATGCCTTCTGAACCACAACGTCAGACTGTGTAGCATCTTTGAGTGTCCTATGGATTCAGACCTCTGATCCTCCACACTGCCAAGAGTCTTATCATTAATGCTACATTCTACCATCGTATTTGAACTACCAAAATGAACCACATAACAGCCCAGATGAACACTTCTCAGCCCAGATTTGCATCCTATCAATGTCGCACTGTTACCTCTGACAGCGCTCCACACTATCCGCAACACCCCCAAACTTTATGTCATCAGCAGATTCGCTAACCCATCCCTCCACTTCCTCATCCAGGTCATTTATAAAAATCACAAAGAGTGGGGGTCCCAGTACATATCTCTGGGGTGCACCACTGTTCACCAGCCTCCATGTAGAATATATCAACTCTATAACCACTCTTTGCCTTCTATGGGCAAACCAGTTCTGGATCCACAAAGCAACGTCCCCTTGGATCCCGTGCCTCCTTACTTTCTCAATGTGCCTTGCATTGTGTTCCTTATCGAATGCCTTGCTGAAATCCATATACACTACATCTACGGCTCTGCCTTCATCACTGTGTGCAGTCACATCCTCAAAAAATTCAACCAGGCTTGTCAGGCATGACCTGCCTTTCACAAAGCCATGCTGAATATTCCTAATCATATGATGCCTTCATAAATCCTGCCTCTCAGTATCTTCTCCATCAACTTACCGACCTCTGATGTAAGACTCACTTCTTGAGACTTGGTCAGAGCACAGCAACAGATCGATTTTGTTTTGCATCGGCCTTGTCTGAGAACCTGGACCTTGGAGTCAACTGACTTTGAAGACTCGCGCTATTCGTTCAATAATTAGATGTTCTTTTGAGCCCGTTACCTGTTTGAGAGTTTTGGTTACTAGTCCTGTTTTTGCCTAGCATTTATTGATTTACTTTCATTTGAACACTGTTCACATGAAAGATTTGTGAACTATCGACCCGCTTCAGTGTCTCTCACATTGCACTTTGGCCATATCCAAACCAGGGCAACAAAACAAACCCCATTTCAACAATGTATCGGATCACTAAAATATCACACCTTAGAATTAATGTCTTTGCTGATGTATGGAACCCACTGATGAACCCAATACTCTGAGAAACAGAGAAAATGCTGAATAGATCAGGCGGCATCTGTGTAAAGTTAATGTTGCGTATGCTTTTTGAGATAGTGATTTAGATGCATATCATATTTTTTTACTGAGTTAAGTATTGTATGTAATTAGTTTTGCTACAACAAGTGTATGGGACATTGGAAAAAAAGTTGAATTTCCCCATGGGGATGAATAAAGTATCTATCTATCTATCTATCTATCTATGGAGTTGTTAATTCAGCTACTCTTGTCTGCTGAGTGATGTGTGTCTTCATCACTGTCAGTTGCGGTTTTCACGTTTGTTTTCTTCCACACAACCCAAAACACCTTGACCTGTCACACAACCCCAAACCCCACTCACTACCACCACAGTCTGTAAAAGGACATACTCACCAGGACTCCCTCGCTTTGCTTCCCAATATAAGTCCAGGACTAAATCAGACTGATTCTACTGAAATAGGAAATTTCATTTTCACTGGTAGGTTTGCAAATGCTACATTACGTTAATCAAGGTTGCTTTGTAGTTTAACAGAATTGCTTCAATAGCAATTCCTACCCACAATCGTACGGCTGTGAATCGTATCTGATCTCAGGACCTCATATTATATTCAATAATGCTGAACAAACAGCATCGTTTTGGGCCATTCGGAGGGCGGTTTTTCAACTGATAACTTTATCTCTCCAGGCATTCAGTGTAGCCTCCTGAACATTCCCAGGGTTCCTTAGTCTCATTTTGAAATTGAAAGAAATTCATAGAATCAGGTAGAGGCAAAAGTCACCAAGAGAAACTCGCTTATGAACTACTGCGCCCTGATATTGAAGATCTCGGACAACAGGCCCTCAGGTGAAGTATTGAATGGTGGGAATTGAAAGTGACCGCACTGGTTTCCTTTGGTAGACCAAAGTCCAGCTGAATGGTCTATCTGCGACTCTCTTTCTTTCTCTCTCTCTCTCTCTCATCTATTTTGTATCTTATGCTTGTCTGTTTCTCTTTCACTTCCAGCATCTATTCCTCTCCCAATTTCAAGAACAATTTTTATTTTACAACAAAGAAATAATACTGAGTTAAAGAGTCATTGCTAGTGAGTGCAGAGGTTGCTCGGGGTTGAAGTGAGTGAAGTTATCCACACTGTTTCATCCAGCTACAGCCTGTATTTTGCACATTCAGGAGATGGTCAGTGTCTAGAGAAGCGAGACGAAGCAGCATCTATTTCATGGACCCTATACAGATTACAGAGGAGGAGATGTTTGCTCTCCTCAGATAAATGAGGATAAATAAATCCCCAGGGTGTTCCCTCGGACTCTGCAGGAGGGAAGTGCAGAGAGTGCCAGAACTCTACCAGAGATATTTAAATCGTGCTTAGCAACAGATGTGCTACCAGAGGACTGGAGGGTAGCAATGTTGTTCCGCTCTTTAAGGATGGCTCAAAACTTAAACCTGGAAATGATAGGCCCTTAAGCCAGACATCATTATTTGCAAAGTAAATGGAATATATTTAGAGGGGCTGGATTTACAAGTATTTGGATAAACATGAACTGATTATGGATATTCATCATGGCTTTGAGCGTGGTAGTTAATGCCAACTAATCTTACAGAGTTTTCAAGGAAGTTATCAGAAAAGTTCACAAAGGGAAGGAAGTGGATGTTGTCTACATGGACTTCAGCAAGGTATTTGACAAGGTCCTGCATAATGGGTTGGATAAGTCGTTTCAGGGATTGGTGCTGGGTCTATTGTTGTCTGTCATCTATATCAATGATCTGTGTGATAATGTGGTGAACTGGATCACAAATATACAGCTCATATCAAGATTAGGGCTGCTGTGGACAGCGAGGAACGCTATCATAGTTTGCAGTGGGATCTGGAGCAGCTGGTTAAATGGGCTGAAAATGGCAGATGGAACTTAACGCTGACAAGCGTGAGTTCTTGTACTTCTGTGGTGTACAGTGAACCGTGGGGAAGTAAGGAGTATGCTAGAACAAAGGGAACTGGGATTACATGTCCATAATAGTTGAAAGGGGTGTCAAGGTAGATAGTGTCATAAAGAAAGCTTTTGGCATATCAAAGTATCGAGTGCAGGAGATGGGATTATTTTGAAGTTGAATAAGTCAGTGGTGAGGCATAATTTGAAGTATTGTGTGCAGTTTTGTTTGCCAACTCACAGGAATGCAAATAAGTTTGAAAGAGTGAAAGGAAGTATTACAAGGACGTTGCTGGGTCTGGAGGACCTGAGTAATAAGGAAAGATTGAATAAATTAGAACTTTATTTCTCGGAAGGTAGAGGATTGAGAGGATATTGAAAGGGGTACACAAAATTGTGAGGAGTATTGTTCGGTAACATGCAAGCAAGCTTTTCCCCCTCAGGTTGGGTGGGATGACAACCGGAAGTCATAGGTTGAGGGTAAAAGGTGAAAGGTTTAAGGGATCATGAGTGGAAAGTTCGTCACTCAGAAGGTTGTGGAAAACACAAGTGGTACGTGCAAGCTCGATTTCAATGTACCAGAGAAGTCTGGATAGGTTCATGGCTGATCGGGCTATGGAGGTCAATAGCCTTGGTGCACGCAGATGGGATTAGGCAATTTAAATAGTTATGGGGTGAAGGGCCTGTTTCTGTGTTGTACATTTCTGTGACATTATGGCCTCACCAGTACCCTGTAAAGTTGCAGCATAACCTCCCTGCTCTAAAATTCAATTTCTCTAGCCAACATTCTATTTGCAGGTTGATAACCAATTGAACGAAACGTTTGCAATCGCAGTCCCAAGTCACCCTGCACAGCAACTTACTGCATTTTTTCAGCATTTAAATTATCATCTGAACTGTATTTTTTCTTAGAAATGGATGACGTTGCACTTGTCAGCATTTTACTCCATCTGCCAGACAATTCCCCATTGCTATCGATGTTGTCAGCTCATCCCACCACCCCTTAGAATGGTCTCTGACTTCTCTGACCCTGCTACCTTGTTTGGCAACATATCGGCAACGCACTCTAGTCCGGTTTGCTGCGTAAGTCTTGGGAAGACAATATACGGCCCGGCCAAACATCTGAGATAGAGGTGCAAGCCCAGCTCAAACCCCTGTTTATGTGGATGCTGAGTGATTTGTTACCGTGTTCAAAATGTACCACGGAATAACAGGTAGTACACCATATACAATTAAACTATTTAGCTTTATAATTCTTAATTTGACTAAAGGGTTAGTAGGAAAAACAAAGAAAATGGCCAATTTTAATAAAACAGTTTGAAGTGCACAAGTTAGAGCTGATAGTTTCCCATTCGCCGATCCTCCTCCTACGTCCGCGGACGATGTTGAATCATGGTCCCACTCCGGGTCCTTCCCTCCGGCGTCTCCTTCCTTCATCTCCCGCCGAACAGAAGACCCGGCTCTACACCGGTGTCAGGCACACAACACGAAAACACACAGCCTTCATTCGGCGGTTTACATTCCAAATCACTCGTTATTGACCGGCGGAGGCAGGTACACTCACAACATTAGAGAATTGTCTGGGCGAGTACTTGAATTATCAAGACTCTGAAGGAAATAGCTGCTGAGCGAGGTCGTTTTTGGTATGATCGGTACTTGATCGTCAGCACGGACATTGTGGGCCGAAAGGCCTGTTTCAGGGTTGCATGATTCTGTGACTGTATGTTGCATTTATTAATCACAATAAAGGGGTTAGTTTACTCTCGTAGTGGGGGGGGGGGGTGATGAGAGAGTGGATGGTGAGTAGACTGACAGCACTCAGTGCGAACACATCATCCGACATGTTTTGTTGTTGGTTGTGGGAAGCTGGGTTAGAGTGAGAGCAGGAAGCTGCCGAGATCGGTTGACCGGGGAAAATGTGAGGGAGAGCAATTCCATCGTTGATGGACTGGCCTGGCCAGCCCATAATAATTTTCGAGTGACCCATGGATTGAAATGACTTGTGGAATTGGTAGGCGAGTTGTGAGGGTTGGAGCAGTGGGACGCTGGAAGTGCATGAGTGTGGCTGGAGGTGATTCTGAATGTTGTCGGTCGGATTCTTCAGTGTGGTGCAGTTCGTGTTATGGCCAGTTGGGGTCGCGATCGTCCGACAGAGCGGAGATACAGAAGCTGTGTTTGAGTGAAGTTGATTGAAGTGGGAGTGATGGCTTCAGAATTGGATGAGCTACATGTCGTTTCCCGCCTGTGGCATTACGAAAGCAGAAATATAAATGTATAACTGTGATGAAAATGTTGATTGGAAGACGGAGTTGGGGTGGAATGAGAGCAATCTGTATCTCAGAACCGTTACTTGTTCATTATTCGTTTTTACACTCAGTGACAGAGTCCATCATTCCGAGCATATTAATCCGGGGCATTTGTTGTCAACTATGAGTTCCCGCATGGTCCCACCACAGTAGTAAAGTAACTGACCAATATCAGTCCAGACAAAGGATGCCGGTCGGAAACGTCGTCTGTTTACCATTTTCAATCGATTATGCTTGTTCTGCCGAGTTCCTTCAGCATTTTCTGTGTTGCTTGGATTTCCAGCATCCGCAGATTTCTCTTGTTTCTGACCAATATTATGTGTCACCCCGGAACACTTCCTTTGCATCCTCATCTTGTTTTGGTATGCAAAATGGCTCCAGCCCCCGCTGTGCAAAGGGAAACTCTGCTCTTCAAAGATCATTCTTCCCTGGGTTGACTGCACACGATCTGTAAACTTTCCTTGCCAAGACGCGACATTAACTTGACTCGCTGTGACTTCCACACTCCCCACTTCCCTTTCGTCCTGTAAAGGACAGCATGGATTGTGGCTGCAGTTGAACTGCACAGAGAATTCGGGTCTCCTCAGTGACCCTGTCATCGACTGTCTGAAGAGGAGGATTGCTGAACGATAGGAGGCAGCTATCCTTTGGGTCCTCTCTCCATAGAGAGCTCTCAGTAAGAAACTTCAACAAGTTTCAACAGCAGCAAGAATATAAACCGCCTTGCCCACTGTACACTGGAGTTGCACGAGCATCCCAGCAAGGAATGAAGCTAATCAAGGGGGGTTCATTATAACAGAATCACTCAGTACAATTGAGGGGTTCAGAGTCCACTGTTAACCCACCTTCCGTATGTATGGCCCCCAACACACTCAACAACTTGAGCGTTTAGTACCAACATGCGTTCATAAGTAAGGGTCATGTTCTTTGAGTGGAACAGGACCTGTGCCGCTTCATCTATGACATGAGGCGAAGAAGTCATCAAGGCCAAGAATTGAGAGGCAGACTTACATCATGGGGCATTTTACAGCGGGCAGAATTACAATTGTACAAATTCTACAGTACAGTTTGGGAAAAGATTATTTAAAGTAAACTTCATAGTCTGTGGTGGTTGTGGCGGCTGAGGCTGAAACTGACTGTTAGCAAAGTTGCTTTGGCGCTGAGGGCATCTTTGAACTCAGTGGCGAGGCTGTCCACAAACAATGTGCACCTCTCACTGACGCCTCCACCTTTTACCAGTAACTGTCCTCCACCATCTCCCCATGTTTCTTGAAGTGAATCAAAGAACTGCAAATCCATCCATTTAGAATAGCTGTTTTATTTCTAAATAACACTATACAATGTTCAGCACAAAATAAATACCAGTCACAAGTGGTTGACAAGTCAAATACATTTAAAGCAGGTAACGTTCAAACAAAATTTAGAATGAAATTGAAAACAGATTTAATCTAGTAATGATGAGCAACAATGTGGTCACTGTCATCTTTATTAAATATAAAACAGAATACAAGTTAAAATAACTTTCAAATCATGCAGGGCAGCTGTCACAATATTTTTATACAATGGTCAATATTAATGAGACAATGGTAGAGCAGTCCAGGGAGTCTCCAGTCCTCACACAAATATTATCCACTCCCTTAACAGCTTGAAGCACTTGATTTCATCTGAAATTATTCAGAATTTTACTTACCTCTTTTCATCTCACACAAGTAACAATCTACATTTCCTTTAACCCGGGCTCATTTAATCATCATTTGCAATAACATTCATTACAATCGAGTAAATCTGTGTATTTCTGAAATACCTTGTTTATCTACTTTACAAATTTATTAAGGTGCCCATCTGCTTTTTGTGCAATACGGTGTATCGTATGTCACTACGGATTGTGAAGGAAACACTTCAATATAACATGACATTTCAGTTCAAAGTGCATAAAAGTCTCCATATTGCTCATTCTCCCATCGAGCTTTTGAGAGATTTACACCAGCCTCATCAAGAACTCAGGAGACACTACTTGGGTGGGCTTTGCTGTAACCGTACCTGTGGGGGGCAGGGGTAAAACAGGTTCCTACTACTTCCTACTCAGACATTGGTACGAGTTCTGTCTTGTGTAAACATAGAATAGTACAGCACATTACAGGCCCTTCGGTCCACAATATTTTGCCGTCCCTCAAACCATGCCTCCCATATAACCCCCCATCTTAAATTCCTCCATATACCTGCCTAGTAGTCTCTTAAACATTGAGGTAGACTCGATTACATTTTCCTGTTCTTTCTGACTCTATTTCTCTAACTTTTTTTTCATCTTCTCTGCTCTTACTGCGAGAAGCAACCAATTATTTTTGCATTTCTGTCCAGGTGAACACCACAGGGCATCTGAAAGTTTCCACTCTCCTTTATCTGTACTTCTGCAAGCACTCAATTCTTCCACTCCACCCCCTTCTCAACATACTTAATTCTTTCTGCTCCATAACGTAGGAATAGACACGCCACCGGAGTCATCTTAGATGTCCAGTAAGGGACTCTCACGTGACCATTCAGACACACAATCAAGGCACTCACTCATACTTCAGAATTCCCTTTCTTTCGTGCATCATGGGATCAAATCCACCCCAAGGCATATGCATCATGACCAATGGGATTCAATCTAGCATCAGACATCCTCTTTTCCCGTCGATTCATGAGATCCAGCCCTGCCTGAGGCAGCCACAGTTTCCCTCTATTCACTCAGCTGATTCAAACCCACCTAATGCTCCTTCTTTACTGTTGCAGCTTTCCTACAGTGGACAAAGGTGATGGACTACTCCACACACGAGGAATTCTGTTTGAGGACCGATTGGCTTCTGGGGCTGAATTCCTTTCTCTTGTACAACAAAGCCAAGGGTTCAGTTTCTCAGAGGAAACTCCATGTTTCCACCATCACCCATTAGCTGGAATCTGAAAACTCACACTCGTTCTTCAATCAAACCTTTGTTACCTGTGCACAAGGAGAACAACATGGCCTCTGAACCAAACTGTTCTCAAATTTGATCAAAGAAATATCACTTTTTACAGAGTTGTTTATTCAGAGACTTGTAATGACCAAATGGTAATCTCCTCGCCCACCCCCACTCTCCACTTCCCACAGCGATTGCTCCCTATGTGACTCCCTTGTCCACTCATCGCTCCGGACTGATCCCCCTCCTGGTACTTACACTTGCAAAGTGTCATACCCACCCCTACCCCTCCTCCCACACTACCATTCAGGGCCCTAACCAGTCCTTCCAGGTGAGGCAAAAATTCACCTGCGAGTCTGTTGGGGTTGTCTACTGTCTCCAGTGCTCCCGGTGTGGCCTCCTGTATATCAGTGCATCCTGATTTAGATTGGAGGACACTTCGTCAAGCATCTTCGCTCCGTCTGCCAGGAAAAGTGGCATCTCCCCATGGCTATTATTTCAATTCCGCTTCCTATTCCCTTTCCAATATGTCAGTCCATCACCACCTCTACTGCCGCAATGAGTCCACACTCAGGTTGGAGGAGCAACGCCTTATATTCCAAAATGGTAGCCTCCAACCTGATGGCATGAACATCAATTTCTTGCACTTCCACTAATTGCCCCCTGCTCTCCTTCACCATTCCACATTCCTGTTTCCTCCTCCTACTTAATCTCCTTACCTGTCCATCCTCTCCTTCTTCCCTTTCTTCCACGGTCTTCTCTTCTCTGCTATCAGATTCCCCTTCCTCTAGCCCTTCATCTCTATCACCAATCTATTTCCCAGCTCTTTCCTTAGCCCCTCCCCTCTCCCAGTTTCACACATCGCCTACCATCTTTTACTTCTTCCTTCCTCCCCCACCTTCTTAATCGGACTTCTCTTCTTTTTTCAAATGATGATTAAGGGCCTCGCCTCAAACGCACATTGAATCTTTACTCTTTATCATAGATGCTGCCCGGCCTGCTGAGTTCCTCCAGCATTTTGTGTGTGTTGCTTTGGATTTCCAGCATCTGCACATTTTCTCATGTTTGAAATGGAACTTGTTTATGTTCAAATTCCTTATTTGTCTGTTTCATCCACATTGAAACTACGATAATACAGAATAAATAGTCAAAACAATCTGCACATTAAATGCCAATAATAATCCAGAATTAGTAAAGCAACTGTTACACGGCAATCTGTCACTTGAATCATTATCTTGTCTTGGAATGTAAAATGGGTCCATCCCCTGCTGTGCAAAGGGAAGCTCTGCTCTTCAACACCCTTTCTGCCGAGGTTGACTGCACCTACCTGTAAACTATCCTTGCCTGAGCAGTAACTTTACCCTAGCCTTGTTACAACTTCAACTGGCTCAGCCACTGAAAAGTCAGTCACCTGGCTCACTTCTCAGAACAGGACAGACCTCCCAACTAGTTGGACCACACACACACACTGCTTAAAGAATCCCTTTTAGACATGGCTAACAAATTCTGCTGCATCGAATATTGTGCTCCGTGGAATTCCCAGTCAGTGCTCAAAGTTCAAAAGTTTAAAGCACATTTATTATTACAATTATGCTGACATTATACAGCCTTGAGATTCCTCTCCTAACAGGCAGCCATGAAACAAAGGAACATCAAAGGAACAAAACAAAAATGAAAAGAGGACAGTCAAACACTCAATGTGCAGAGAGAAAAAATAACATGCAAACAGACAGAGAGCCCAAAGTTCAGCGCAGGGCAGAGTAAACATCGTGGAGCAGTGATCTGAACCAACTTGTTCAGTCGGATATGGGTGCCTCCTGGAAGAGAGTTTTCCTCGGCCTGGACCAGATGGACTGAAAGTTCCATTTTTATGCAGTGTGTCGCTGCAAATCTGAACATTGTTCACTCGGTTTGATGACATTTCACTTTTTTCAATGACTTGTAATTTCCTCATAGATCAGACTCCAGCATCTTGCCCTCAACACTTGTGAAAGTAACAGGACGACAATTACCTTCTGTTGTATTCTAACTTTCTTGAACAATGGAAGCAGTTGAGGTTTTTCACTCCATTGGGACCTTCCTGGAACACAGTGTGTTCTGGCAAACAGCAACTTCTACCCGTACTTTCTATCCAGCCACTTCCCTGTTAAACTCTCGAGTGCAGGTCATTGTGACCCGGTGATGTTAACTTTTAGTCTCATTAGATTTTTTTCTCATGATGGTGAGTGTTGTAAGTCATTGCACAGTGTTGAAATGTCAAGCAATATATCATTGAGATGTGTCCCATGTCCCCAATGTGAACAATATTCACATATCGAGTTTAATTTATTGCAATTTTATTTGTTAGAGTAGCTTTGAGGCTCTTGCCACTGGTTCCTGAATTAATCTCAGTCTGTTAGTCTATCTCTAGGCCTTGTCACTATCTGTGCTCTAGGCTTTGATTTAATGTTTCCCTTGACCCCATTGGTCCATCATTCTCCTGGGTCCCTCTGTCTAATTGGGATCAATGTCTGCTGAGTGTTATGAACCAGTAGTTTAAACATCCACCACTGCTGGTCTGTTGAGCTGTCATGATCTTATTTACCCTGTCGACCCCATGCAACCCCACCTTCACATCTATATAATTTGTTACGTATTCGGGCAACAATAATATAGATGAGTTAGGCAAGGGGTTTTATAACGAATAACATGTTTATTAAACACTGATAACAAACCCCCTTCAAAAGTAAACAAACCCAAACAATGATCCGAGCTCAGCTGCTGACAGCTGGTCAGACAGTTCTTAATAGCTTTGCAGTCTCAAACAGTCTTTAAAGTAGTATTGAAAAAAACAGTTCTCCAAAGCGAATTGCCGAATGAAAACAGTTCAAAGAACGATATGCCGACAGTTCAAAAGCTCACGGTACTTTTAAAAGGAGAGACTTTTTAAAGCGATGTAAATTCTCTTCCACGTCGATGTCCTTCGATTCCCAGCGTCGAACTCCCACGTCGAATTTTATTAAATATAACAACTTAAAGTGACTGACCTTCCTTCCAAAATATTCTCAATCTCCCGCTTTTTCAGCGGGGACTATCGTGAGAATAGTAACCGAAGTCCTTCCGAATGAGGATCACACAAAGTCGAAGTCAATCCATCGAAAATCGATTTTTCTCGATCTCCATTTTCCAAACTTCTCTTCACTCTCCATCAGCAAAGAAACCGTTGGCTCTGACCTTTTAAACTTTAGGCATTATATAAAACTTCATTTTTAACTAAACTGCGTCATCACATTAAATCACACAGTGATATGAAGTCATCTTGGCAAATCCAGCCACGAACTGCCCCACCTGACAGGGTGGGTCTCCCTTTTATACCCTGTAGAAAAAACCTGTCACATGACCTCTACTGGCGGGAAAATGACATCACTCCACCATTACCTCATGTCCAGTATAACTTCAACCCCAGTCACGTGACAAGGGTACCACCGTCACGTGTCACGGGTACGTAACAAATTGTCCTTAATTATGTTGAGGACATTGGTTGTGGACATGGGTGTTCACCCTCAAATTGTATCTGGAATCCTCCCATGTTTTGTTGACTTCTTCTTCAGGTGTCCCTGACCACAGGATCTCTTATTAATCCCACACCATCACGTCTGAAATGTCCAGTTCCTGGATAAGTTCTGTAACATTATGCTGTAGGAAGCAGTCTCTGATCACTCCACAAATTCCTTTTCCTGTGCCAGATTGATTAGTCTTATCAATGAACAAAGGCACCCTCCTCATTTCACTTTTGCAGACTTGTGTGGAACATTGCATATGCTGGAATACTGAGTTCCCAGTCCCAATCTGCCTGCAACCATATCTCTGGAATACCTATAACATCAAACACATTTGTCACAATACAATGCAATTTTCACACTGTATTTTCACATTTATAAGAAATAGTATATAACTTCAATTCTTACACTTTGCTTATTTTAATGTAATATTCTTCTTCAGTTGTAATTTTTATTTCACTTCCACGGTGAAGGAATTTGCATTCAAAGTCAACAGCATCTCCTCCACAATTACCATCAACACTGGTACACCACAAGGCTGTGTGCTTGGCCCCTATTCTACTCACTCTATACCTGTGATTGTGTGGCTCAGTACAACTCCAATGCCACATTTAAGTTTGCAGATGACACCACTGTTGCTGGATGAATCAAAGGTGGTGACAAATTTGCCATCAGGAGGGAGATGGAAAATCTAGTTGAATGGAGTCTCAACAATAATCACTCACTCAACATCAACAAAACCAAAGAGTTAATTATTGACTACAGGTTAATCATTGACTACAGGAGAAGGGAAGTGCAGGTCTATGTGCCTCTTATCATCGGGGAATTCGAGGTGGAGAGAGTCGATAACTTTAAATTCCTTGTCATTATCATTTCAGAGGATCTGTCCTGGGACTAGCAGTAAATGCCATCATAAAGAAGGCATGGCAGTGACTACTTAGAAGTTTGCTTATAATCAGCATGATATTGAAAACTTTGACACACTTCTATAGATGCACAGTGGAGAGTATCCTGACTGGTTGTTGCATCACAGCCTGATATGGAAACACAATGATCAGGAATGGAAAAGTCTACAAGAAGTAGTGGATACATCCCAGTCCATCACAGGCAAAGCCCTCCGCATCACTCAGTACATTTACAGGAAGCGCTTCTACAAGCAAACTGCATCCATCATCAACAACATCCTTCATCCACCTCATGCCCTCTTTGCACAGCTGCCATCGGGAAGGACGACCAGGAGCCCCAGTTCCCACAGCACCAGGTTCGGAATGAGTTATTACCCTACACAGGTCATGCTCTTGAAACAGAGTAAATAACTTCTCTGAACTGAGTCCATAACTTGCAGACTCACTTTCAAGTATTCTACAACTGAATTTCACAGTAATATTTATTTTATTTTATTTTTCCACTATTTGTCTTCTTTTGCACATTAGTTGTCTGTCAGTCTTTGCTGTTTATATTTTTTTGTCAATTCTATGGTATTTATTTTCCTGTAAATACCTGAAAGAAAATGAATCTGAAGTCGTAACCTTTTACATCAGAGGTCCCAACACACTAGGCCACTGCTACACCACAATAAGGAATGCCTATTGTTGTTAAGTCAGATCATTTGACTGTACTCCTGCTACCTGCATACAGACAGAGCCTAAGGAACAAGGCTCCAGAGATCCAGATAACCAAGGGTTGGTCTTGAGAGGCAGAGGAACGGTTACAGGATTGCCTTGAGTCAGCAGTCTGAGCCATGTTCAAGAACTCATCTAACTATCTGACCGATTAGGCCAGGGTCATTACAGAGTTCATTAAAACATCTGTGGAGGTGTGTGTCCCCACAAAATCACTCAGGGTTTTCCCAAATCAAAAGCTCTGGATAAGCACTGAGATCCAGAACCTGCTGAGCACCAGATCAGTGGCATTCAAGTCTGGAGATCAGGAGTGTTACAAGAGGTGCAGGTGTGATCTCCAGAAAGCCTCTTGGGCAATGTGGAGACTCCGGACTAAACTGGAATAAAATAGGGATTCTGGACAGTTGTGGCAGGGTTTGAATGCCAGAACCTCCTGCAAAGGTAAATCCTGTGACAAAGGGGACAGCAGAGCTTTGCTTCCAGATGAGCTCAATGCCATCTTTGACCACCAGAAGAGGGAGGAATCATCGTACACCCCAATGTCTCCCGATGATCATTTGGTCTCAGTATCTGAAGATGATGTGCAGGCTGCCTTCAAGAGAGTGAATCCAAGGAGAGCATCCAGTGTGGATGGAGTACCGGGCCGAGTACTGAAGACCTGTGCTGACCAGCTGGCTGGTGTATTCACAGATACCTTCAACCTCCCTATCTGGCAGTGTGTGGTACCCTCCTGCTGGAAGAAAGCTTCAATCATATCGGTGCCCAACAGCAGCATGGTAACTTGTTTAAATTGCCCAGCGGCTGTTACATCCACAGTGATGATGAGTTTTGAGAGACAGGTGTTGAAGCATATCAGCTCTTGTCTGAATGGTGACTTGGATCCTCTCCAATTCACCTACCGAAGCAACAGCAGATGTGTCTCGTTGGCTCTTCACACAACACTGGAACATCTGGACACCAAAGATGCAAACATCAGGATGCCCTTTATTGATTACAGCTCAGCATTTAACACTGTCATCCCCTCAAATCTAATCAGTAAACTCCAAGACTGGGCCTCAAGTAGGGACATGTTCAGCACAACTTTGTGGGCCGAAAGGCCTGTTTGGTGCTGTAGGTTTTCTATGCTTCTATTAACTTACTTTGGATTAAAATGTTGACTTTGACAATTTTTTTCCGTGACGTTCTGTTTTCATGAAGGGTTCAGTGATCTTGTTACAACGTTTTTCTACCCCAAGTTGTAAAAGATTATCCACACAAAAATAAACAAAATAAAAACGTTAAATATTTCTAAAACCGAAGAGTCAAATTAAAATGCGAATATTACTGTCTATAACACACTCAATTCCCGTGGGTGGAGGGGGGATCACTGTTCCCGGAAATGCCCCCTGTACCCACTGTGTTACAATGCTCGCAATTTCTCAGCGTCTCGACTGATTGACAGCTCTCTCTGCCCCGCCTCCCGGGCTGTTGACACGCGTCACGTGATACCGTGTAGCGTATGCCGATTTGTGACGAGCTGACGTCATAGATGTTTCACCGTCACCGACGTCGTTTCCAGGGGAACGGTCCGGTGCGGGCGGTTAGTCCGGGATGGTGGGCACGGGGTTGTAGTAAAGTGGAGTCGGTCTCTACTTTGGGTTTCGGCTCCACTGTGGGAATCGGCCTCTCCTCTTCCTGCCCACGGAACAGTGAGTGTCTGTCAGCGCCTCACCGCACCGGCTCTCTGCCTCAGGTACAATATTTCAACCATATTTGCACAGTTACATGGATAGGAAAGGTTGAGAGGGACACGGGCCTAATGCAGGCGGATGGGACGAGTTCAGGTCGACAACTTGGTCGGCGTGGATGAGTTTTACCGAAGGGACGGTTTCAGTTCTGTATAAATCACTGACTCTATTCTGGGCGGTTCAACCAGGGCAGGATGTACACAGTGAATGACAGGTTCCTGGGAAGTTTTAATGAACAGAGACTTTGTGGGTTTCTGCTCCCAGTCCTCTGGCAGCTCATTCGGGATACCAGTTATTCTCTGTGTGAAATATTTACACTTCAGATCCCCTACTCATTGTTACCTTAAAACGATTCCCTTTAGTTTTAAAAAGCCAGTCAGGATGCTCTCAATCATGCCCCGATAGAAAGTTCTTATGATTTGGGGGCTCACACCAAATTTCCTCAACTGTCTGAGGTGAAAGATGCACAGTTATGCCTTTTCCACCACACAGCCGATATGCTGAGTCCACGTGAGATCCTCGGTGATGTTTATGCCGAGGGATTTAAAGCTGTTCACCCTCTCAACCCCAGATCCATTGATGTCGGTATGGGTTAGCCTGTCTTCATTCATCTTGTAGTTCACAACAAGCTCCTTTGTTTTTGCGATATAGTCGGAGAGGTTGTTTTCTTGACAGCACTGTGTCAGGGTGATGACTTCTTCTCTGTAGGTTGCCTCATCATTATTTGAAATAGGCCAATCAGTGCAGTGTCTTCAGCGAATTTAATTAGCAGATTGGAGCTGCGGGTGGCGACACAGACATGGGAATACAGACAGTAAAGAAGGGAGCTTAGTATACAGACCTGAGGGGCACCTGTGTTGTGGGTCAGAGGGACAGCGGTGAGGGAGTCCACTCTTACCACCTGCCAGCAGTCTGACAGGAAGTCCAGGATCCTGCTACAGAAATAGGATGAGGCTGAGGTCTCTAAGCTTCTTGTGGAGCCTGGAGGGAATTATGGTGTTGAACGCTCAACTGTAGTCCAAGAACAGCATTCTGACATAAGCATCCCTCTTCTCCAAGGACGATGTACACAAAACACCCTTCCCACTCCATCCTAGGCCTTTCGATATTTGATCGGTTTCGATGAGAGTCCCTCATTCTTCTAAAGTCCAGCGAGTACGGTCCCAGAGCCATCAAACAATCCTCGTGTATTAACCCTTTTATTGCCGGGATCATTTTTGTGAACCTCCTCTGGACTCTCTCCAATGCTAGCACATACTTTTTTAGAGAAGGGGCCCAAAACTGTTCACAATACAGGTGTCCGCCACTTTTCGAATGTTCACTTTTCGCCACTTCACTTTTACAAAAGACCTACATTAGTAACCTGTTTTCCCATTACAAGAGGAATTTCGCTTTTACGAAAATTTTTCCCATATAAATTAATGGTTCTTCACTTTACGCCATTTTGGCTTAAGAAAGGTTTCATAGGAACGCTCTACCCTTTGTATGGGGGGACACCTGTACTCCAAGTGTGATTTGCCGATGCCTTATCAATCCTCAGCATTCTAGCCTTGCTTCTGTGTCGTGGACCACTGGAAATTAATGCTAACATTGCATTTGGCTTCCTTACCACCGACTCTAATGGTAAGTTTATCTTTTGGAAATCGTACGTATCTCAGACATACCTGACCCTGGTACCCAGGAGGTAAAACATCATCCTGACATCTCTGTTGCTGCCACAGAATCTCCTGCATGCCTCCTGTACTGTAAGGCTGCTGCCATTACTGCTCTGCTTCTCCTTTCCTCCCGCAGAGCATCAGACCGGGGTGTCAGTACCAACGACCTGACAGGCTGAACTGCTCTGGTTTCTCTTCCTCCCAAGGGTGTCCAAAGGAGTGTACAGCCACAGGGAGACGTTGAACTGTCTGTCCCTTCCCCTTTCCTGTCATGGTGGTCACTAAACTATCTGCCGCCTGACCTTAGGTGTGACCAACTGACTGAATCTCTGGTCTCAGCATCCTGGAAACTCTAAATCTGTCCATCTCCAGCTCAGTTTCCTTCACACAGTCAGTCAGGAGCTGCAGATGGTGCATATCCCTGATGTGAAGTTGTCTGGGACACTGACTGACCCCCTGATCTCCAACATCTTGAGGTGGAGCTTGTCATTGCCATAAATACCATTTCAACTACTCCAGCAGGGAGAGGAATTCCAAAGAAAACCTCAGAAATTTGACTTCCGAAAGTTATTTGGCTCATCTGCCATTTCTCTGTCCACATCTACAGCTGGTCTATATTCTGCTGAATCCTTTGTGAAACTTGCTCTGCATCCACAACTCCACTAATTTCTGTGTCTCTGCAGACCTACAAATCAGCCCAGCTTCATTTTCATCGAAATCACTCCACAAACCGCAGAGTTCCCAGCTCTAATCCTTGGGGGGCCCCACTGGTCACAGGTCTCCAGTCAGAATCACACCCCTCAACCATGATCTTCTCTGTTCTCTGACCGAGTACATTTTGAATATATTCTAGCAAATATCTATTCAGCCCGTGTGCCTTCTTGCTTTTGATCAGGGCCCTTGTTGAAAGTCCATGTGTTCTATATCTACCACCCGGCCCTCATCTGCTTAACACTTTGAGTACCGTATTGCTACCCTTTGATGCTGCATCCCTCATGCACTGATACTCACCCTGCTGGCTGTAGTTATGTCCTATCATCTGCCTGCCCTTCCTGGCAGTCTAATTTCATGCTATCTTTGCTTTTTTACCCTCCATGCTATCCTGAGTGCCTTCACTCTGGTTTCTACACCCTCCCCTCCACCAAATTAGTTTAACCCTCCCCTATCTAACAAACTGGCAGTATACCCACAAGAAAACTAATCTCAGGCTTGCATATGGTGACAGAAATGTATTTTGATATTACGTTTACTTTCAGCTTTGAACTTTGTAGTAGAGAGCCGGGTGTTGTACTGGTCTGTGTCCTCACTGGCCACTGTGCTCTGGCAGCTCAGTGCGCTTGGAATACAGTGTCAGTGTTTTTACAGAAGTGTGTCCTTATTATACAATTGATCTTGTCCACGCTGGAGCTTAGAAGATTCACTGGATACCAGAATGATTTGTTTTGGTCACCCTGCTGTATGACAGACACCATTAAGCTGGAAAGAATGCAGAGGAGATTTCTGGAAAGCATTTTAGACAATTTTCTCTGGAATGTTGCAGAATGAGTGCTGATATTGCAGAGGTGTATAAATTAATGAGGACTTGGGGTGGGTCAAAGAGAACTGTCTTTTTGCCAGTATTGGGGAATCAAGAACTAGAGGACATTGGTTTAGGATGAGATTTAATAGGGACCTGAATGGCAACTTTTCCACACACAGGCTGGTCAGTAAATGGAATGAGCTGCTAGGGGAGTCGTTGAGTCAGGTGTATTTAAAAGGCATTTGGGCAGGTAGATGGAAAGGAAAGGTTTTTAAGGATTTTGGTCAAATGCAAGGAAATGGGACAATGAGGAGGATAGCCTTGTTCTTAATGTGGTGGTGAGGGGGTTACAGCCCACAAGCTCAGATGGGAACTTTGGTCAGTGTGGACCATTTGAGCTGAAGGGTTCGTTTCTGTGCTGTGTGAATCTGACTGTAAACCCTGTTGACTTAGTTCAATGACATTAAACTTTTCTAAATGACTTGTTATTTCTTCACAGATTATAGACTCCAGTACTTGAAGTGAAGTTAACTGGACTACAGTCACCTGGTTTTTATCTTCCACCCTTCTTCAACAATGGTTTTCAACTCCACTGGGACCTTTCTGTAACAGTGAGTTTTGACAGACTTCATTGTCTCTACTTTCTCTCCAAACTTCCTGTGAAAGCCTGCAGTGCAGGTCGTTGGGACTTGGTAATGTTTGCTTTTAGTCCCATTAGTTTTTTCCCTCGTGATGGTGATTGTTACACATTGTGGCACAATGTTGAAATGATACCATCAGATATCTGTGGGATGTTTGTTGTGTCTCCACTGTGAACACTAATGCAAATTCTTGAGTTGATTTATTTGCTTTTGTGGTGGTTTTTCGTGCCTCACAAATGACCTAGAGATGCAGAAGATTCTTCAAGAAGGGTTAAACTTTAATTTGCAAATCAAAGCTGAGACAGTCATTGAGCTAGTCGCTGATTGCCCACCGATCCCCGGACACAGCATTTTTTATAGCAATCTCCTGGTCCAGTTGCATTAGCATATGTAATCGATCTATAGTTGCTTATTACACGTACCTCACGTACATCATGTCCCTATTGTTTCTATCAATTGACTTAATCATGTTCTAATCTACATCTCTTTAACACACCATTGTCTTCTACGTTCTTAAGGTTTCATTCTCTAGCAAATAGCAAGTTTACATTCTTAATACTTCGTGACTTAATTATGTTCTAATCTACATCTCTTAGCTACCTGTCATTAACACACCATTGTCTTCAGCAAATAACTGACTTCATAGTTTTGGTTACACACAAAATTTATACTTTTATGAAATTACTACTTTTATACTCCAATATATACCCCCTTTGAGACCCAGAGGGTCTCACAGAGAAAGAAGACCAAGAGTCCGTGCACAAAAGCCACAATAAACTCAAGCATTTATTCCCAAATCTCGGGTTAAACTATAATTTTCTGCGCCAAGACCTCAAAGTATTCTCTCCCTGTTACCCTGGGCCGCTGAGCCAAAAACCTGTCCCTCTGTATCTGAGACAGGTAAAAAGACTCAGCAGCCCTTACAATCTACTCCCACACTGTCATTTTGCTCCTGTTCATCCTGCAGGTGTTGTAGGCTGTAACAATACATTTTCGGTGTTTCTTTCTCCACTAAGCTTGCTTCAGTAATTGCCACGAGCATCGGAAATTGTTTGGTTGCAGCACGCACTACAAGAGATTTGAGACAAGGAAGAAAACAACACAGCACAAACGCACAGCTCAACAATATAATACTGACAGTTATTGCTATTTTAGTCAGCCATGCTCCCCATCCTCCGAGTCTACTTTCTAACCAATCAAAGAACTGATGTCCGAACCCTGCATTCTGTTTGACCTCCGTCCGCAGATTCTTTAACTTATTCATTGCTCTGGTGAAAGACCCTTCTGGGGTAGTATTGTTCGGTATGAAAGTGCAGCATTGTTCTCCAAACAGTACACACACACCCCCTTTTTCTGCCAAAAGCCAATCCAGTACCTGTCTGTTTTGCCACGCCACCCTGCTAGTTGCATCTAGCTGTTGCCCTAAGGCCTGCAGTGCATCATCGGTGTAGTTGATGAACCTCTGTTGATTGTAGTATATATAGTTTATCCATTCAACAGTTTTGCTTACCCCTATCACTGGTATGATAGCTTCCCAGTGAGCATCTCATGCGGTGTCAGGCATGTCATTCGATTAGTTTGCATGCGGTAACTCATCAATGCTAACGGTAAAGCATCGACCCAATTAAGTTTAGTGTCTGCACAAATTTTGTTTAGTTTGGCTTTCAGGGTTCCACTAATTCTCTCTATCATGCCCTGCGACTGAGGGTGGTATACACATCCAAATCTTTGCTTTATCCTCAGCGCCTGTAGTACCAGTTCGACCACTTTCTGGATAAAAGCTGAACCATTGTCTGAGCTAACTTCTGTAGGTATTCCAAACCTTGGGATCACTTCATTTGTCAGGAATTTTACCACTGTTTTTGCCCCTTGATCTCTTGAAGGTACCGCCACCACCCATCTGCTAATTCGATCAATTACTACCAGCATGTATCTTTTCCCTCTCACTGTCTTTATCATGTCTACGTAATCGATCACTAAATGTTTAAATGGTCCTTCAGGTACAGCAATGTGACCTATTGGGGTTGTAATTCCCTTCCGAACATTATTCTGTGCGCATACCTCGCACTGTGACAAGACAAAGTCCACTGAAGCCTGTAAATAAGGTGACCAAAAACCATCCTTCTTTATTTTCCTTATCACTTCCCCCCTTGCACAATGGTCCACCCCATGCGCTTCTGAAATCAGAATCGTCAGTAGAGGGGTGGGTGCTACCAACAAACCGTCTTCCGTGCTCCACAAGCCTTCCGGGTTCTGCTTGGCCCCCCTTTTTCTCCACATTGTCTGTTCTGCCAAAGTTGCCTTACCTTGTATTTCAATTAGGTCCTCTACCTCAGGTTCTGGAGTTAGGCTTACCTGGGGGGCAATGACAGCTGACGTACACCCAGACGCTTTTCTGGCTGCCTCGTCCGCAGCTTGATTCCCCTTTTATGTGCCTGGCATTTTACTACAGCCAATGCTTTAGGTTTCATTATGGCTTTTATTAAGTCTAGAATTTGCTGACAATGTTGTATGGGATCTCCATTACCTTTTTTAAAACCTCTCTGCTTCCACACTGCCCCGAACAAATGGCATACTCCGTGAGCATATGCCGAATCAGTATAGATATCTACTTTCTCACCTTCCATCATTTCACACGCAGCTGTCAGGGCTTTGATTTCTGCTAGTTGGGCGGAACACGGTTGGGGACAGAACTCCATCCTAATAATCTTATAGCTCGACTGATCCTGCTGCACCACTGAGAATCCTGCGTGATTTCCATCATACTCCCTATAACAAGAGCCATCTACGAACAGAACCTTTTTATCTATATCCTCTAGTGGTTCTGACCGTAAATCTGCTCTCAATTTGGCAAATGCCATCGTCTTCCCTACACAATCATGGGGTTCTCCTTCATAGTCTAAAGGGACAAAATCGGCTATATTACTGGTAGTGCATCTCTGTATAGTTATGTCAGGAAATGTCAATAGCATCTGATACGCTGCTATCCTGGCTGGCGTCAGCACAAATTTCCCCCTTTCTAGCAATTCTGCTACTTTGTGGTGTGTGTACAGAATCACAGGATAGCCCAGGGTTACCGATGATGCCTTTTCATATGCATAGTACAGTGCCGTCAATCCCTGATAACAGGGTGGATACCCCTGAGCCACCTCATCTAGTCTCGTACTGTAGTATGCTATCGGCTGCTTTGCTTTTCCTGTGCCTGTCTCCTGTGTTAGAACCACTGTGACATAACCCTCCTGTCGGTTGGATACATACAAATGAAAAACCTTCTCGTAGTCAGGCAAAGCTAATGCTGGTGCTGACTGCAATTCCTGCTTAATAGTATTGAAAGCTATCTCTGTCTCTCCATTCCACTGTAAGCCGTTCTTCAAATTTGTATGTCCTGCTTCTTTCATTATCTTTCTCAAAGGTGCCACAATCTCAGCATATTCTCCTATCCAATCTGAGCTGTTCCCTGCCATTCCCAAAAACGTCATCATCTGCCCTACAGTCTGGGGTTTTGGGGCCTTAGTTATTGCCTCAATCTGATCTGGTGCTATCGCCTTCATTCCCTTGGATATTACCCTGCCTAAGTACTCCACTTGCTGCGTGCAAAATTGCAGTTTCTTTTTGGATACTTTATGTCCTCCGCGCGCTAATTTCTCTAACAGAGTTATAGTGTCCTGCTCACACTGTTCCTTACTGTGGGAGCAAATCAACAGGTCATCCACATACTGTAACAATGTACTTTCCAACAGCATGCCCTCTAGGTCTGCCTTCAATACCTGATTAAAAATGTGTGGTGAATGTTTAAATCCTTGCGGCATTCTGGTATAGGTATACTGAGCACCTCTGTAAGTAAATGCAAACAGATACTGACACTGATCGGCTAGAGGAATGCTGAAGAAAGCCGAACACAAATCAATCACTGAAAAGTAACTTGCTTCTGGTGGAACATTAGTCAAAAGCGTGTGTGGGTTGGGGACTACCGCTGGCCAGTCCTCTACCACATCATTTACCGCTCGCAAATCATGCACCAATCTCGACTTAGATTTATCTGCTTTTAAGACCGGCAACAACGGGGTATTGCATGGACTGTTTGTTCTTTTAAGCACTCCTATTTCAAGCAACCCCTGCACTGTCGACGCTATTCCCTCTTCTGCTTCTGGTCTTAGTGGGTATTGTGGTCTCCTGGGTGGAATTGCTCCTTTTTTCAGCCTTATTTCCACCGGACTAGCTGTTTTTATTTTCCCTACGTCCGTGTCATGCTGTGACCACAGAATAGACGGCAACTCATCTAACCTTTTATCTTTCTGCTGGCCTCTTTCCTTTCCCAGCAAGGGCATGTGTGGTTGGGGAGTTATTTCGACCTCTCTCACTGTCCCTACCATATCTACACTTACCATTATTTTAATACAATTGTTGTCTTCTGATATCCACACCTCTGGCGTGATTTTCCACCACACTGTTACGGTTTCAGCACTCTTAACTAAAGGTCCTAAGTCTTTAGACTGATATCCCTTATTTACCAACAACGTTACGTGGGGCGCAGCCTCCGGTATCCTGTACCATTTTTCTAAAAAGGTGTTCCACTTAACTTGTAAAGCTGCCCCTTGCTTTCCAATTATCACAGCCTCCCCTTCCAGGTGCTGTTGGGTACATACCTCCAGGTGCCATTTCTCCTCTAACTCCCTGTTCTGAGTCTCGTCAAAAATCACTGTACAATGTAGCTCAGATTTGGGCATTACAGCCCTGGGTAATATAGCCTGCATGCCCTTTTTCCATTTTTCCCAGGTTTCCTGAATCTGATCTGCGATGTCTCCTATCCAAAAGACATTAGCCTTCTTGTCTTCTCGCACTATCAATTGAGCCCCTGCTCTTTTCACACTCAGCCCATTTCTGGTGCATTCTAATTTTAATTCCAGTTTCATCCTTTAATTCCTTTAAATACTAGCACCGGCAAAACAATTTCTTTATTTCCCATTCTCAACCGCACTGGAGCCGTGCACTGTGTCAACTGTGTTTTCCCCGAGAACCCTAACGTCTTAATAAACTTTCCTGACATGGGAAGGTGAAGGGCATACTGTGGCTGTACACAAGTGTACGTGGCTCCAGTATCTATCATCATTGGTGTCAGTTGCCCTTCTAACATAACCTGAACAATGGGTTCCTCATCTGCCTCCCTTGTTATCATTGGGTAATGTCCCTTCCCACTCAAGTTCTCGGGGCACCCCTAATACCTCGCATAGGGGTTCACAGGTCCGCTTGGGCCTGTGGGGGCTGGTCCTGGGATAAACTTTAGTTCCCTTCTTATCAGTTCCTGCTGGTGTGTGACAGGCCATAGTGTAAACGGACAATCTCTTCTCATGTGACCTGGCTGATTACATTCCCAGCACAATCTCTCTACCTCTCTTTCCCACTGTTTCCTCACTGGTCCCCTTTGCCCATAGCTCCTCTGTCCCCCTCCTTGGGACTTCCAGTCCTGTCTGGGCTGTTTGAATTTAGTCTGTTCCTGGTAGGGCATTTGTGGGAATGCTCCCTCAAAGACAATTATTGGCATGGGGTTTTCCAGCCCTTGTCTTACAGTATGATCGGTCCCTCCATATAGCAGTGCTTTGTCCAGTTCGATGGCTGTACTCGAACCGGTGGTTGCTGGCAGCATCTTTTTGTTTTTCTCTTTTTCCTTCTTTTTGAGTTCTTTGAGCTGCATTTGTATTAACTTTCTTTGCACCTCTTCCTGCTGCTCAGCCAACCTTTGTTTGTCTTTCCGGTATTTCTCAACCGCATGGACTACGTGGTCTCTAAATTCTTGTGGAGTCT
Source organism: Hemitrygon akajei (assembly GCF_048418815.1). NCBI lineage: Eukaryota > Metazoa > Chordata > Chondrichthyes > Myliobatiformes > Dasyatidae > Hemitrygon > Hemitrygon akajei. Next base: position 21,357,930 of record NC_133151.1, read on the forward strand.
TTGACATTAGCCCAACCACTTCCTCCAGTTTGGATTTTACTTGTGGAGGCATTGCATCCAAAATGCTATGTCGGAACAGTGTGGTCATAAATAAGCTATTCTCCACCTCTTGCTCAGTCTCCAGTCTCCACCTTTTCAACTGGTTTTCTACGTAGGCTGCTGGGTTTTCAGTGTCTTCCAGTGGATCCCCTTTTAAGGCTTTGGGGTCCACTTTGGGTGGATAAAGCTTTCTGAGGGCCTGCCATACCCTCTGCCTCACTCTGTCAAACCCGCCTCCATCAGTTCTCGGGTCGTTCGAGTTTACTATGCCAGCCATTTCCATTAGTTCATTAAATTTGGAGGTTCCCATCAGCTTTATCAATAGTGCCTTCAAATCTCCCATAGCCAGTAATCGTCCCGTCGTTTCTTCTTCAAAGGCACTAATCCATTTCCCTGCTCCTTCATGTAAATTGGGCAGTGTGTTTTTCAGCCCTTCTAGATCCTGGGATCCCCAAGGGATATACTGCACTTGTCCTGATCATTTTACTAACAACGGCATCATTCTTCCTCCTTCTTCCCACCTGTCCTGGCTCTCCTCCTCATCTGACTCCCCATCTGTCTCAGGGTATGTCTTTACTGCCTCCCACACAAATGTCTCCGGGGTCCTCTTCTTCCCTCGGTCTTCCTGTGGAGTCCTTTCTTTTTGTCTTGATTCAATACTTGGTTGGCCCCTAGAGTATTTTTCGCATCTCTCCTGGCAATCCCTTCTCAGTAACTTATCTAGCTCTCTCTCTACTTCCACAAGTCGCTCCCATACCACCTCCTTCTGCTCTTCTAGGCTTCTGCCTCCTACCTCTTCCCTGAAAATTCTCACATCCTCTCTCCACTTAACTCTTGCTCCTCCAATGAGTCACTTTCTCTTTCTTCCTGTCCTGATGAGCCACTTTCTTTTCTAGTCTGTTTATTTCTATAGTATAACCGATACTCCTCATACTCCTTTACCTCTCTCAAGTATTTCATCCGTTCAATCTCTTCTCCCATTTCTCTCTGTACCTGTTCTATCTTTATCCTTTCTGCCTGTATTTCCTTCCATATCGCCGCTTTTTCCTTCTCGTATTGTTTTTTTTCCTCCTCATTATCCCAAACCTGTACTTCTCTCTGCACGTTTACTGTTCCTGTCAGCAGGGGGCACTGCTTAGGGGTTCCTTCCCCATTATAGGGAGGGGGTTTTTCTGTTTCTTTCGCAACCGGGTACGGAGCTGATGCCAGCTTCTCACCGTACCCTTCTCTCTCTCTAACAGGCTGTTTCTCCAGCACCTTAGTGTTTTCCTCGCTTGTAATCAATATTCTACCTGTCCTCCTCAGCCTTTCCCCCTCCGTTCTGAAGAGTTTTAGCACTTCCACTTCTCGTTCTCTTTTTTGCCCTCTTTTCTTAGATTTATCTTTTGGTTTGTAATTTTTAATTAGTCCCTCCATATCTTCGCACAAACTTTCATCAAACGTTCCTTCTCTTGGCCACTTTGTGACTAGGTTTTTGGTTCTTTTTTCCCATTTTTCTGAGGTTTTTGTGATCTCATTTTGAATTAACGGGAATTTTTTGCTCAGAATCTCTACTGCTGTTCCTTTACCTGTCATGTTATTCTCTCTTTTTAAGGTATTTCATAGATTCACAGTTTGTTTACTGGATAATATTATTTACTCTAATTCTACACCTAGTTCTAGTCTAACACCACGTGGACTTTTTCTTAACTAAACTTACTCTAATTCTACGCCTAGTCTAACACCTCGCCCGTTCAGACCCTTATCTCTTAAGGCGGTATCCACGAGGATTTTCTACTCTAATTCTATTCTAACACCTCGCCCGTTCAGACCCTTATCTCTTAAGGCGGTATCCACGAGGATTTTCTACTCTAATTCTATTCTAACACCTCGCCCGTTCAGAGCCTTATCTCTTAAGGCGGTATCCACGAGGATTTTCTACTCTAATTCTATTCTATTTTCCTTTCCCTGCCCGTTCAGCCCTTCATTTCATACGAAGCGGTACCCACAGGGATTTACCAACACCATGTGGACTTTTTCTTAACGTCTTATTAACTTATTTGTACTTACCCTCACTGCAGTGTTCTTGAGCAATCCTCTGAGCCTCCTCTGCCAATTCTGCCAGATTCTTTGGACCGGAGAGACCCTTCGGCAGTGGTTCCACACTTCTGAGACTCCAAGACCTCCCCAAAGCCAACAGAATTCTCAGTCCAATTTGTCGCAAAAAGTGCTTTCCTTTTGTTTGTGTGCACCCTTAATTCTGTTAGCCTTGTGGGGGTCCCTAGAGGACTGGGAAGCGTCCCCAATCTGCCGTTTCCCTTCCGCGGGTCTCTATCCGGTCCTGCCACGGTCGCCAATTTTGTCGTGGTTTTTCGTGCCTCACAAATGACCAAGAGACGCAGAAGATTCTTCAAGAAGGGTTAAACTTTAATTTGCAAATCAAAGCTGAGACAGTCATCGAGCTAGTCGCTGATTGCCTACCGATCCCCGGACACAGCATTTTTTATAGCAATCTCCTGGTCCAGTTGTATTAGCATATGTAATCGATCTATAGTTGCGTATTACACGTACCTCACGTACATCATGTCCCTATTGTTTCTATCAATTGACTTAATCATGTTCTAATCTACATCTCTTTAACACACCATTGTCTTCTACGTTCTTAAGATTTCATTCTCTAGCAAATAGCAAGTTTACATTCTTAATACTTCGTGACTTAATTATGTTCTAATCTACATCTCTTAGCTACCTGTCATTAACACACCATTGTCTTCAGCAAATAACTGACTTCATAGTTTTGGTTACACACAAAATTTGTACTTTTATAAAAAAAAAACTACTTTTATACTCCATTACTTTTTCCTTGTTAGTTTTTAGCTTTAGTCTTATCGCTGGTTCCTGGAAAAATCCTGCTCCTCTTGTCTGCCTCCTTTGACCACAGAAGGTTCTTTGCTCTCTGTGATCCCTCTGTAGAATCAGGATCAACGTCTGCTGTGTGTTACGAACAGTCTCCTTAAACATCTGCTACTATTTTCCCACATTGTGATCACTTCTTCAGGGATCCTTCACCACAAGATCTCTCTGTAATCCCACCTCATTAGATAGATAGATAGATAGATAGATAGATAGATAGATACTTTATTCATCCCCATGGGGAAATTCAACATTTTTTTCCAATGTCCCATACACTTGTTGTAGCAAAAACTCATTACATACAATACTTAACTCAGTAATAATATGATATGCATCTAAATCACTAACTCAAAAAGCATTAATAATAGCTTTAAAAAAGTTCTTAAGTCCTGGCAGTTGAATTGTAAAGCCTAATGGCATTGGGGAGTATTGACCTCTTCATCCTGTCTGAGGAGCATTGCATCGACAGTAACCTGTCGCTGAAACTGCTTCTCTGTCTCTGGATGGTGCTATGTAGAGGATGTTCAGGGTTTTCCATAATTGACCGTAGCCTACTCAGCGCCCTTCGCTCAGCTACCGATGTTAAACTCTCCAGTACTTTGCCCACGACAGAGCCCGCCTTCCTTATCAGCTTATTAAGACGTGAGGCGTCCTTCTTAATGCTTCCTCCCCAACACGCCACCACAAAGAAGAGGGCGCTCTCAACAACTGACCTATAGAACATCTTCAGCATCTCACTACAGACATTGAATGACGCCAACCTTCTAAGGAAGTACAGTCGACTCTGTGCCTTCCTGCACAAGGCATCTGTGTTGGCAGTCCAGTCTAGCTTCTCGTCTAACTGTACTCCCAGATACTTGTAGGTCTTAACCTGCTCCACATACATCTGAGATGTCTTGTTCCTGGGAAGATCCTGCTGTAAGAAACTGTCTCTGACCACTCCACAAATTCCTCTTCCACTGTACCAGTTTGATTAGCTTAATCAACACACAGACTGAAGCAAACATGCACAAAATACTGCAGGAACTCAGCAAAGAGTCGACATTTCGGTCTGAGAACCTTCATCAGGATTAGAAAGAAAGGGACAAAAGCCAGAATAAGGTGCTGGGGAGGGGGAGGAGGACAAGTGAGTGGGGAGGGGTGTGGTTTGTGGAGGGATGATGATGTGAGGAGCTGGGTGACAGGCAGAAAAGGCAAAGAGAGGAAGAGAAAGGAATCCATTAGGACAGAACGTTAGACGATGGGATGACGCAAAGGAGGTGGAGAACCAGAGAGAGTTGATGGGCAGGTCATGAGGGTGTGTGAGGAGAAGTCAAGGGGTTAAATGGCACCAGAATTGGGGGAAAAGTCAGAAAAAAGGAGCAGTTTGGGAGGTGTAGTGATTTGAAGAACTTGGAGAAATCAATGTTCATTCCATCGAGATTGGAGGCGGCACAGTTAGTGTATGAGGTGTTGCTCATCTAACCCGTATTTGGCCTCATTGTAGCAGGAGAGGAGGCCATGGACAGACATGTTAGTGATGGCCCTCTGCTGGGTCAGGGTCGACCATGGATATTGTACCCTCGCTCTGAAACTCAATTTGCAAGCCAGGGTAGTACGATACGTAAAGCAAGCTGTTGCCCATGCAGGGGCTCCTGCTCTCCACGCAGCTGATGAATCCAGATCAACGACAGAGACCGATGGGGTCAGGCACCAGCGGTGTCACAGGATTGCCAGTCTGCATTCAACATCGGACTGACAGGGAATCCAGCTCTGGATTGTTCCTCGGGGTTTACTCCCGAAGCCTTCCCCATGAATGGGTCGAGCCACGAGCCAGTAGAGGTTTCAGATCAGAATTTTCCTTCCACTAGATGAGCTGCCAACCGTGGGTGAAAGCCCCATCTGCCCATAGCAGTTAGTTATATGATGCCAGTAAACCCATTTGCTACTGTCCACTGTCACTAGTTCTTTGGGCTTAGTAGCTAAGCCATATATAAAAGCCTGGAGCTGGATTTGGTTAACAGAGGCAATTTGAGGCACACACCATTGGCAGCATTTAATGGGAAGTGGGAGCTTGTCCCATTACCTCCCGATCACCAGTTAAGACAGCTGTAAGACGGTATGTGAATGGGGAACTCAATTGGAATGAGCTGCCACCAGTAGATCGTGGTTGTTGCAGCTATCAGAGCAAAGTTACTCGATGCAGCAGTACTCCAATCTGCTTCTGATTAAATCTCTCATGACAATCATATTTCCATTCTCATCTCTCTTTGATAGTTCCCCTTTTGTGCTTTATCCCATCGGGAGGAACACCCGAGGATCTTGAGACCGCTCCTCCCTGTGTCTTCTTTCCCTCCCCTTTCACCATCACTGTCCCTACATGTAAACTGCCTATTAAGAAGTATTCCCGCCTCTTGGAACTTTCCATATTTTATTTCTTTACAACATTGAATCATAGTGGCTTGAATTTGGCTTTTTTTGATACTGATCAGCGGTTTAAAAAAAAACTCGTGTCAAAGTGAAAACAGATCTCTACAAAGTGCTCTAAATTAATTACAAATATAATACATAAAATAATTGCCTGTGTAAGTATTCTCCCCCTTTAATATGACACATCAAATCATCACTGGTGTAGCCAATTGGTTTTAGGAGTTAGATTATCAGTTAAATGGAGATCACCGTGTGCAGTCAAGCTGTTTCAGTTGATAGTAGTAATGACACACAATACACAGGTAGTCAGTATCCTGGCAAACACTACACCATGAAGACAAAAGAACACTACAAGCAGCTCTGCAAAAAAGCTTCTTGAAGAGCACAGGTCAGGAGATGGTTACAAGAAGATTTCCAAGTCACTGAATATCCTTGGTGTACAATTTAGTCAATCATCCAGAAATGGAAAGAACATGTCACCGCTATTAATCTCGTTACGAACCCCGTAACTGGGTGACTTACCAGCAAAGATAGAGATGTCCGTTGAAGTCTGATGATACTATTTTTAACAGTATTTATTAGTAAAAATGCACAAAAATAATATCAATGCAAATATACAGATAATATACGTCATCAATACTAAACCTAAAAGTGCGGGTATAATAATAATCAATAAGAAATAAGCTCTATCGTTGTCGAGGGGATAATGTATTGTCCGATGGAAATATAAAGTTCACTGCAGTTCACACAAGCTGCCGTCTTTTGGTTGTCGCTGTGTTGCAATTGTTGGAGAGAGAGAGAGAGAGAGAGAGAGAATGGGAACATTTACCACGACGGGTTTTGCCAAACTTCCTTTATGATTTCGATCCGTCAGGTGTCTCGTTGTCGTGGCCGTTCAATTGTGACCTCTCCTTTAGCTAAACCGTTCTTCTATGGTGAGCCCGCCACCCTGGCAAGGGAGGACACACACGAGCCCCCACCGGCTTTCACTGTAAAACGCTGTCTCGGGATTTCTAGCGTTTCTCCTGGTGCGTCTAAAGGGGTGTTCCCCAGACCCCTCTTTTATCCTTATTCAAGGGGTCTCAGATCAATCAGGTTGGGATGATGCAATCCCTCAACTAGACCACTCTGGTTGTCCCCTGAGGGGTTTCAATGAATAGTACAGTACTCAAAACACAATTCCTTCTCCAAGAGACAATGGCCGTTATCAGTGGTTCCGTTCCGCTTATGTCAGGAGACATTCCACCTGGTTGTGTATTCTGTGTCTCTCCCTCTCATTTCCTGGCATGCTGTGTATCTCTGTCATCTCCTGGGTCTCAGACCCAAAATACTAGCGATCTTGCGATTCTCAAAGGGGTGGGGGGGCGGGCATTGGCGATTCTGGACCCTTCTGCCCATCAGATTTGCTCCAGATTCGTAACACCCACATCCTTCTAAGGATTTTTGCCACAGGTAAAAATTAGTTAATACAGAGTCTTACAGGATTTCAGAATCTAACACAATACAAAAGTTTTTTTTTCCCACTACAGAGTAATACAGTTATACATTTAATCCAGCATCTAAACAGTTAGCGATTACATTGTCACTTCCTTTAATATCTTAATATCTTGTACCTTAATAAATTCCTGTAACACCAGACTACAATTTAGTAACCACCTATTTTTATTGCTTTTCTTCAGCAAAAAAAAGAGTTGTGATCTTAGCTTACGTGTATATTACAAAAGTTCATGCAAATACTAATCTTTATTTTACTTTCAAACTTAATAGTCAATCTTCCATGGTGTTGTCTTTATTATTTACATGCTTTTTCGAAATCCCTTAAAACCGGATCCTGATATTTAAAGTGGCATCCCATCAACCCTCGCCCCTTTTCCAGTTAACTCCCACGTCGTTAGCTTGTGTACCGGTGTGGAATAGGCTTTTGCATGCTCCTTTCATAGGAGTTATTTTATCAACAATGTTTTCCAAACGTAGCCCATTTTCTGAATTTCCACACAATTCTTTATTTTTAAGCAAGTCGTTAATTTTATCTTCAGGACCCTTCATTCTATTAGTTGTCAGTTTAATATCTCTTTGTCCAAACAACATTTCAAATTCTGCCTCTTCACAGCACACCCTTGAATAACTTTAGCGCATGGGTCACCTTTACATTCCAAATCAAACTGTAATTGATTTGCAGGCACCGTGTTAACAAGCCATTGTCCCTTCAGCCTGGTTACTGTTTCTGACACCAATCCAGACTTTAAATTTTCTTCATTCAATTTAGGAACTACACTTTTCCCTTTCCCTTCAATAATAATATCCACATCACCACCTTTTATCTCCTCACTAACTTTTAACACACCTTCGAACACAAACAACTGGGAATTCTCACTTCCCACTAGTACCAAGGTTAACCCTTTCTTCACTGAACCAAGTCCATCTGACCCACAAGGACTGCATTCCTTTTTAACTGAATCAAATACCTCAGACTTTTCCTGAGTTTCATTACTAGGTTTAGTACCACGTGCATCCACATCTTGAACACACTCAAACTGGACATCTGCCTCCTCCAGGCTTTCAATACCTGTCCCCTTTTCAAATTCTACGTTCCCCTGATCCTCCCAGTTACTCTCTGGGCAACACCATTCCGGAGTAAATTCAACCCTGCGGGCTGAAACAACCTCATCTGCCAACCCAGCAGACTCCTTCAAGGTAATGGCATCCTTTTCATCTAGGACTGCCCTCATTTCATTATCGGGAACACCTTTAAAATTTTCAACTTGTTCAAACAGTTCTGTCAAGCCAGACAGATCATCCATGTCCAACCCTGGACCTTCTACCAGCCTTATCTGTTTCTCATCTTTACTCTATGCCTCTATAAATTTCCTCCTGGCTAGGGGTAGGTCTACTTCCTCTCCCTTACTCTCTTTCACCTCCCTATTCTCCGTTTTACCACCCTCTAACCCCTCTTGGTACAGGGTCGGTAAAAACGTCTCAGCCAAATCGATACTGGCCTGAATTAAACTGGTCTCTGTCTCAGCTGCCTTTCTCGACATGCTGCGAGTGGTTGCGCATGCGGGATAGATCTTGGAACCTAGGGGCGGGTCCTCAGCACTTACAGGCTGGCTCTTCAGCTCCATGGCCAACCAAACTTCACCACCAGCTAAATCGTTACCCAGAAGGATGTCTACGTCAGTTCTCGGGAATTCTGATCGCACCCCTATTTCAACTGGTCCAGATACCAGCTCACAATTTATAATGATCCTATGCAAAGGCACAGCTTCTGTCCCTTTTCCTATGCCTCTCAAAGCTACCTCTCCAGTCTCGGGACCAAAATCTAGTACCTTACTGAGAATCAATGACTGCTCAGCTCCAGTGTCTCTCCAGATCCGCACTGGAACTGGTGGTTCTCCCTCTTTCACAGACACGGTCCCTTCTGAAATAAATTTCTCACGCCCCTCTTGTATTCTATCTACCTGGGGCTTTCTCGTAGATTTACTGATCAACACAATACATCCTGTAGGGACTGCTGCTTTCCCTTTTCCTGTCTCCTTCCTCGGAGCAAAGCACTTAGATGCAATATGACCCACATTTCCACAATTAAAAATTAAAACAGGTCAAGCCAGGACCCCTCCTGCCGTCTTGCCTTTCTTCCTCCTTATTTTTACCACTAGCTCCTGGCTGAATCTCTGCCTCAGCCGGCGGGCTTTCTCTACCGTTCCCACGGTCTTTCTGGTAACTTTAATTCGAGGAAAACTTTGTCTTGTGGGTTAGGGCATATTCATCTGCGAACCTGGCAAATTCGGATATGGACTTACTCCGCTTCTCGTTCAAATACATCCGGATATCATCCGAAACACAACCTTTAAATTCCTCAATCAGAATTAACTCCCTTAAATGCCGAAAATCTTCTTCCACCATTTCTGCTACACACCAACGATCCAAGAGCACACCCTTCTTATAGCCAAACTCTGCATACGTCTGATTCCACACTTTATTTAAATTTCTGAACTTTTGTCTATAGGCCTCAGGTACCAATTCGTAGGCCCGAAGAATGGCCTCTTTTACTTCCTCATAATTCTCAGACTCCTCCTCCTCCTCCATAGACAACGCCGCATATGCCCGTTGTGCCTTCCCTTTTAACAGACTTTGTAACAACGCCACCCACTGATCTCTGGGCCACTTCTGACTCACTGCCACCTTTTCAAAATGCAAGAAATAACTATCAACATCTGTCTCTTCGAACGGAGGTACTAACCTAAACTCCCTACTAACATTAAACCTCTCCTCTCGGTCTGGCCCTTCAGCTCTTCGCTCTTGCCTGAACTTCTCCATGTCCAGCTCATGTTTCCTCTGTTTCTCCTTCTCCTCATACTCCCTCTCCTTTTCGGCTCCTTCCTACTCCTTTTCAGCTTCTTCCAGCTGTTTTAACTTAATTTCATGCTCCAACCTTAATTTTTCAAACCCTAACTGAGCCGTCCCACCAGCTGGTACCTTTTCAGGGATATTTTCCAATACCTCAGCCAAAAACACATTGTTCACAATATAATACTGAGTTATTGCCCTCCGCTCATCCCGCTTTTTCATTGACAACCTCACCTCTGCGAGACTTAGTCCTTTCGCAATATTTATCAAGACCGACTTTGTGGCAGCCTTTTTTATAAATTCGTCTACGTCCATCTTTGCTGGTTTCCCGTCTGGTTACCTGCACAACCAGATCCAAGTTTGGACTTAAAAGCCCGGTTTACTGGCCCTCCAATTTGGTATCAGATCTCAAGACGAGGCCCCAAGTTGTTACGAACTCCGTAACTGGGTGACTTACCAGCAAAGATAGAGACGTCCGTTGAAGTCTGCTGATACTATTTTTAACAGTATTTATTAGTAAAAATACACAAAAATAATATCAATGCAAATATACAGATAATAAACATCGTCAATATTAAACCTAAAAGTGCGGGTATAATAATAATCAATAAGAAATAAGCTCTATCTTTGTCGAGGGGATAATGTATTGTCCGATGGAAATATAAAGTTCAGTGCAGTTCACACAAGCTGCCGTCTTTTGGTTGTCGCTGTGTTGCAATTGTTGGAGAGAGAGAGAGAGAGAGAGAGAGAGAATGGGAACATTTACCGCTACGGGTTTTGCCAACCTTCCTTTATGATTTTGATCTGTCAGGTGTCTCGTTATTGTGGCCGTTCAATTGTGACCTCTCCTTTAGCTAAACCGTTCTTCCGTGGTGAGCCCGCCACCCCGGCAAGGGAGGACGCACACGAGCTCCCACCGGCTTTCGCTATAAAACGCTGTCACAGGATTTCTAGCATTTCTCCTGGTGCGTCTAAAGGGGTGTCCCCCAGACCCCTCTTTTATCCTTACTCACAGGGTCTCAGATGTCAATCAGATTGGGATGATGCAATCCCTCAACCAGACCACTCTGGTTGTCCCCTGAGGGGTTTCAATGAATAGTACAGTACTCAAAACACAATTCCTTCTCCAAGAGACAATGGCAGTAATCAGTGGTTCCGTTCCGCTTATGTCAGGAGACATTCCACCTGGTTGTGTATTCTACATCTCTCCCTCTCATTTCCTGACATGCTGTGTATCTCTCTCATCCCCTGGGTCTCAGACCCGAAATAATAGCGATCTTGCGATTCTCAAAGGGTGTGGGGGGCGGGCATTGGCGATTCTGGACCCTTCTGCCCATCAGATTTGCTCCACATTCATAACAATCTATTTTCTAAATGGTGAGAAGATACAAAAATTACGGTGCAAAGGGATTTTTGAGTCACTGTGCTGGATTCTCTAAAGGTTAATTTGCAGGTCGAGCCTGTAGTGAGGAAGGCAAATATGATGTTAGCATTCATTTCAAGAGGACTAGAATATAAAAGCAAGAATGCAATGTTGAGACTTTATCAAGTACTGGTGAGGTCTCACTTGGAGTATTGGGAGCAGTTATGGGCCCTTTATCTTCAGAAGGATGAGCTGAAACTGGATGGGTTTCAAACGAGATTCTCAAAAATGATTCCAGGATTAAACAGCGTCATATGAAGAGTGTTTGATGGCTCTGGGCCCTTATTCCCTGGAAGTTAGAACAATGAGGGATGATGAATTGAAACCTATCGAATGGTGAGCGGCCTTGATAAAGTTGATATGGAGAGGATGGGAGTGTCTATGACCAGAGGACACGGGCACAAATAGAGGGGCATCCTTTTAGAATGGAGATGAGGAAGAATTTCTTCAGAGAGAGTGGTGAATCTGTGGAATTCATTGCCACAGGTGGCAGCTGTGGAGGCCAAGACTTTAGGTATTTAAGGCAGAAGTTGATTGGTTCTTGATTGGTCAGTGCATGAAGGGATACAGGGAGAAGGCAGGAGATTGGGGCTGAGAGGAAAGATGTATCAGCCAAGATGAAAAGACAGAGCAGACTTGATGGGCCAAATGGCCTAATTCTACTCCTGTATCTTATAACCTGTATCACCACCACCAAACCCTCGATCAATTTTGTCAAGCATGATCTGCCCACACAAAACCATGCTGATTGTCCCTAAGCAAGCCATGCCTTTCCAAGTGTGCATGAATCCTGTACCTCAATATCGACTCGGATCTGCTGGTCTTTAAACAACTCCCACATGTCAGGCCTGGACTTGTCTAACAGTGGCTGCTCCCAATCAATGCCCCTTGGCTTCTGATTTACTGCATTCTAACTTGCCCTCCTGTGATTTAGTACCTTCATACAAGATCTAATTATATTCTTACTCATCGGTAAGAGAAATATAAGATCCCAAAATATTCACTGACTCTCAGCTGTCAGCTGGCCTGGTTCATTTCTGAAAAACTAATTCCCGTCTGTTCTGAACTCTGATTGGGCTCTACATAATGTTTCAAACACTCCTCAGATTCGCTGAACCAGTCTGGAATATCTTAGCAATAAGCAAGTTGCAGTCAATTCTGTGGAAGATAAAGTCCCCCACTTGTTACTGGGGAGGGGCAATTCAATAACCCCGTCAGTGTAACTGAAGTTTGCCTTTGTAAATGAACCCTCCAGTTTGCTGTGACATTCCCAGTTGTGTAATCTTTGCACCTTTTAACCCCCTTTCCGCCAAGTGACACCATCAAACCTCCTGGTGAGGATATTGGTTCCCCTCCGGTTCAGATGGAAATGGTCTTGTTTGTCCCGGTCTCCCACCTGACTGGAAGGGAGCCCATTGATCCATGAATCTGAAGCCCTCACTCCTGCATCAGTTCCTCAGCAACATATTAAACTGCACGAAATATCAATTTCTCACCACACAACCACATGTTTTGGGTCATAATTCTGTAATTATAATCCTGGAAGTCCTGCTGTGTTAACCTAGTTCCCGAAAATCAATTTGTAGGACCTCATACATGCTCGTTTAAACCTTTCCGTGTAGCACGAAGAAGCTTCCAGTAAACATATTGACTCCCCTCCTCACTGGACCTGTCTCACCTTCATTTCGAGAGGCAAATGATCCTTGTACCAGAAGCCCCACCCACCTCGCACAAGCTCCTCAGCCACCCCTTTACCTGGGCTTTAGAAGGCGCCAGAAGCGCGGTCTATATATCCTTCTATCTGCCTATGTATCCTGTTCCTTTATGTGACCGGACTTTCATTTCCCTCGCGACCCAGAGGAACAATTGTTCTGATGAATTAACCCTCTCATCACTGGAAGTGACTGCACCCTCGCCCACCAACTGCTGTGTGTGAGGACGCTCGCACTGGTCATGGGGTCGGGGAGGGACAGACTGAGGTCCTCGGGTATTTGCGGAATGGAAAAGCACTTCCTATAATTTAAAGCAGGAGAATCGGCAAATTTCCAGAAATCCTCCAGTCTGACCGTGGTGTGTGAGGGAGTTTATTTCACTGGAGCGCTTTGTGTCGGATAAACCGTTGGAAATTGGCGGGTGTGGTAAAGTGAAGGCGGAGCTGGACGATGAGAAACCGCTCTCGGCTCTGTCCGTCACTCTGACTCTGTCTCCTCCCCTCCCCGCCTCTGCCTCTCTGCGCGATTCTCGGGCAGGTCGGGGCGTTGTGTATAAAAGGAGACAGCAGCAGTCGGTTTGTCACTGAGCAGCGACCTGAGTGAAGCAGCATCATGTCCGGCAGAGGGAAAGGAGGCAAAGGACTGGGCAAAGGCGGAGCCAAGCGGCACCGTAAAGTGCTCCGTGATAACATCCAGGGCATCACCAAACCGGCCATCCGCCGTCTGGCTCGCCGTGGCGGCGTCAAGCGGATCTCGGGTCTGATCTACGAGGAGACCCGCGGGGTGCTGAAGGTTTTCCTGGAGAATGTGATCCGGGATGCGGTCACCTACACTGAACACGCCAAGCGCAAGACGGTCACTGCCATGGATGTGGTGTACGCTCTGAAACGCCAGGGCCGCACTCTCTATGGCTTCGGCGGCTGAAAAACTCCCACTTCCTCCCGAGAACACAAAGGCTCTTCTAAGAGCCACTCACCACCTCACAGAGGGAGCCGTGTCCACAACCCTTTAATCATTTTTATCGATATATTTTGCTGAGTAACTTTTGAAGCAGATTAATCCTTTATGCTTGAAATATGTTTGCGATTCTGCCTTTTCTGTCGGTGATTACGGCAGAAGCTCTGAATGCATTAAGATCGATCATCATCCCCTCGTCCGTCTCGGATAGAAATCAGTTCCCTCATTCAGAGAAACGATTCTGTAATCATCCATTTAAATCTTAACTGAGGCAATTATATATTAAATGAAACTGAAATTGTAGAATCCGTGATGCAATTAATGGTAAATAATATAAAAAAGTAATCAAGCACCGTTGCTGGGTGCTCTGAAATTGGCGGGCGATTTGAAATTAATCCTGCGCCAATCACACTGTATTCTCATTGCATGAAGTCCGACCGCCAGTAAATTCCTAGAAATCCTTCACTGTGTACGTGGTGTGTGAGGGAGTTTCTTTCCCCTCTCTGGAGCTCTGTGTTTCGGATAAACCGTTGGAAATTGCCGGGTGTAGTAAAGTGAAGACGGAGCTGGAAGATGTGAGGCCGGTCTCGGCCCTGTCTGTCACTCTGACTCTGTCCCCTCCCCCCCCCGCCTCTGTCTCTTTGCGCGTTTCTCGGGCAGGAGTAGTGGCAGAGGATTGGAGGATGGGTTATGTTATCCATTCACGAAGGAAAGGATCGAAGGAAAACCAAACACAAGACATTGTTCAGATTCTGGAGGGTCTCGGCCTGAAACGTCGGCTGTTTACTGTTTCTCACAGATGCTGCCTGGCCTGCTGAGTTCCTCCAGCACTGTGCGTGTATCGCTGCAAGGAAAAGCCTGCGAGCTGAGTCAGGTCTGCTGCTGCAGTTCATTCATTACAGACTCGGCTGACAATGTCAATGCCCGGCTCAGCAAATATGCAGATATCACTAACCAGCAATACAACAGGACGGTGATCAATGAGGTCACTGATTTGAGGAATGACAGATAAATGTGAGATAGAAACATAGAAAATAGGTGCAGGAGTAGTCCATTCGGCCCTTCGAGTCTGCAAACAAGAACAAGAGTTGTTCCATTGTCATTGACGAACCAGGGCAGAACTGCCGTGGGGAATGGTCGGTCCCTGGGAGTGCTGTAAAACAGAGAGATATCGGGGTGCAGATATCGAATTCCTTCAAAGTGTAAACACAGGTAGGCAGGACGGTGAAGAAGGTGTTTTCCACACTTGCATTCATCGGGAGAGTATTGGACACTGTACCGTAACGTCACATTACAGCTCTACCAGCCTTGGGGAAACTACTCTTGGAGCACGGCGTACAGTTATAGTTGCCCTGTGATGAGAGGGTGACATTAAACTGGAGAGGGTGCAAAAGGGATTTAACAGGAGGCCGGATAGGCTGGAACATTTCCATCAGAGTGTATGTGACATTAGAGAAGCTGATAAAATAATGGTAGACATTGATACGGACAATAGTGAATCTGTTATCTCCAGGGTCATGGAGTTGGAAGCTAGAGACTACAGGTATAAAGTGCGAGAGGAAAGATTTAACTGGGACCCTGAGGAGCAGGTTTTGTTCACAGAATGTGCTGTTTACATGGAACAAACTACCTCCAGTGATGGTATAGGGGGGCTCAGTTGCCAAATCTCTTGGACTGCGGAGAGGGAAGTTTCACAGGGACATGGGCCAAATTCAGGTAACTGACAATGGTTTTGTTTGGCCGCTTGGTCAGCATGGATGTGTTGGGCTGAAGGGCCTGTTTCTGTGCTACATAATTCAGTAACTAGGTCTGTTGCTGTGGCAGAGCGGGAGGGACAGGGTCAGTAGTGAGAAGGTTTGGGGGATGTATACAGGAGAGTAAATGGTTGAGGATGGGGCAGATGGAACAGAATGTGGGGAAATGTGAGATCACCCATTCCCAGGAACAAACTGTAAGAGTTATTTCCACATGGAGATGGTCAGAGAGACCTGGTCGTACTTGTAAACAAATCACTTGAGTTAACATGCAGATACAACCAGTAATGAGAGAGGCAAACAGTATTTTGTCCTATGATCCAGGAGGAGTGGAGAAGAGGGGTACAGATGTCTCACTGGGATTCTATAGGGCCCTGGTGAAAGCTCACCTTGAATATAGTGTCCGGGTTTGGTCACACTTCCTCAGGAAGGATATCCCTGCAATAGAGGGAGTGCAGTGACTGTTCCCCACACTGACTGGGCTGGTTCCAGGGATGGAGGATTGGTTATGTGAGAGGAGAGTGAGTGGGCTGGGTCTGTATTCCCTGCAGTTAATGAGAAAACAAGGAAATCTGTTAGATTCTTTCAGGATGTGACAGACAGCAGGCAAGGAGGATCTTTCCCCTGAATGAGATCTCCATAACTGAGGAAAATACCCTCAGAATGAGGCGTAAATCACAAACACCAGAGAATCTGCTGATGCTGGAAATTCAAGCAAAACATACAAAATGCTGAAGGGACTCAGCAGGACAGGCAGCCTTTATGGAAAAGAGTACACAGTCGACAATTCAGCCCGAGACCCTTCCAGCAGATCTCTCTCTGGTGAAGGTTCTCAGCCCGAAGCATCGACTCGTTACTCTTTCCCATAGATGCTGCCCGGCCTGCAGACTTCCTCCAGTATTTTGTGTCTGTTGATCAGAGTGAGGTGACAAGCATTCAGGATGGAAATCAGATCATATTCCTTTAATCTGAGAACAAAGAACTTCTGTATTCTTTATATAAGGAATCTGGAGCGTCAGGTGCTGGGTTGAGTCAAAGCTGAGATCAACAGTCTCTGGGAAAATTTTAGTATCTAAGTGAGTCCATAAGACCATCAGATTTAGGAGCAGAATTCAGCCATTTTGCCCATCGAGCCTGCTCTGCCATTTCATCATCACTGATCAATTTTTCCTCAGCCCCAATCTCTGCCTATATCCAGTGATTTGGCCTCTACAGCTGCCTGTGGACACAAATTCCACCGATTCACCACTCTCTGGCTGAAGAAATTCCTCCTCAACTCCACTCTAAAAGGATGCCCCTCTATTTTGAAACCATGTGGTCTGGTTACAGACACTCCCACCACAGGAAAAGTCCTCTCCACATCCACTCACTCAAGCCCTTTCACTATTTGATAGGTTTCAATTCAGTAACCCTTCTTTCTTCGAATTTCCAGTGAATAGAGGCCTAGTGACGTGAAACGCTCTTCATCAGACAAGCCATTTAATCCTGGGTAAAATTCCCCATTTGTGACGTAATGTCAGTACAATAAATTCTGGATTTCAGAGATTTTTGCGTTTTGGAATCATGGATCAATCTGCCCAACATTAATCACTAGTTTGTACTGCAGTAAACACTGTTAATTTAACCCATGCAATCCCAGGCACACAGAGGCAAAATAAAGACAGGTGTAAATTTAGAGTAGGGAAGTTGAACTGTACTTGGAAGTTAAGCCTGATTACTACGCCTCAGAACATTCTATTCCCCAAATGGTCAAAATAAAGCCAAGTAACAAGGTCGAAAATACCCACAACTTGCAGAATTACACGCCTCTCTTTTTTTTGCTCCCTGGGATAAACACGGCGGGCCTGGGTGGGTGGCCTAGGCGAGATTCTCTCATACATCCACCAGGCCTACCCTCAAACCTAATCCAGAGGTCCAAGGGGGCACACAACCCCACAAACCCGATGACGAGTGTCAGGAGGAGGAAGATCCAATAAAGGCAAGTGTTGGGCCTGGTGAATGAAGGCATGGGCCGGATCAAAGTGGCAGCGTTGCGTGCCACTGAGTCGAGAGTGACGAGATGAAGAAGCACAAGAGGGGCGATTCTCCCACTGATAGTCCTCTGTCTATTTGAATATTTTGGTATAATTCTTATTTAATTCCAGTGTTTATGTCAATGTTGTGTCTGATGCAATGTGTCTGTGATACTGCTACAAATCCGTTGTTCCTCTCACCTGTGCGTAAATAAACTCGATTTGAACTTTACATTGAAATGTCCAAATCTCTCCTTCGCTCTCCTGCTGCCCTGTGTCATGAACTGAACCTCTTAGTGTTTATTTTCACAATATTTCATTTGATTTTATTTTCATTCTTCTTTTGATATTTGCGTTTCCCTTTTCAGTTTCAGCCCGCACCCCCGCCTGTCTCTGCCCTTCTGTACTTCCTCCCGCATTAAACGACACTGGTAACCGCCACACATTGGCGCCACTTCCCATCCCCCAGCGTTCTGATTGGTGATTCATTTCCCCAATCAGCCAATGGAAATGCTCAGCATTCCCATCCTCATTAACATACCACTTTGGGCGCTGCCTATTTAATCCGCGCTCCAAACAGCTTTTGCTTATTATTGTGTTTGAAACCGACGAGGAAATGCCTGATCCACCGAAACCCGCTCCCAAGAAGGGCTCCAAGAAAACTCTGGCCAAACCGGCGAGCAAGTCTGGCAAGAAGCGCAAGAGGTCGAGGAAAGAGAGTTACGCCATCTACATCTACAAAGTGATGAAGCAGGTTCACCCCGACACCGGCATCTCTTCCAAGGCCATGAGCATCATGAACTCGTTCGTGAGCGATATTTTCGAGCGCATCGCAGGTGAGGCTTCCCGCCTGGCCCATTACAACAAGCGGTCCACCATCAGCTCCCGGGAGATCCAGACCGCCGTGCGCCTACTGCTGCCCGGGGAGCTGGCCAAGCACGCCGTGTCCGAAGGGACAAAGGCGGTGACCAAGTACACCAGCTCCAAGTAAAGCTCCCCAGTGAGATGATCGAAAACAAAACGGCTCTTTTAAGAGCCACTCACAATTTCAATGAAAGAGTTGTACTAGCATTTAGGTAATAAATTACACATACTTTCTGTCTGGTGACTTTTACAACAGCTAAATCGCGGTTTTAGTAAGCTCCCACTGAACTGACAAGGAATTGTTACCCCCCACCCCCCCAATCAGTCCGTCCCACTCGGTATCCATGCCAAGCGGAGGATTGCTGCCGTTGTTGTTTTATTTGTGGCTTCTGGAGTTTATTGGTTCCAGTTGGGTAACTCCTGAATCTCATTTCAACTCGAGCCTGAAAGACATCATGGTTCTTTCATATGGAGAAGCGTCGACACTGCTTCTTATAGATGTTGCCTGGCCTGCTGTGTTCCACCAGCATTTTGTGTGTGTTGTTTGAATTTCCAGCATCTGCAGATTTCCTTCTGATGGCTCTTTCATATAATAACTTTATAAAATTGCAGACTATACTCTGGTCAAAGTTTGAGAAGAGTTGTTTTCCATAACCTGATAACGTTCACACAGAGACCGACCGCGGGCTGAAGCTGAGGGTCAGTTTTATTCGGTTCCGTTACGGGTTGAAATAAATTAGAGAATTGAGTTCCCAGACACTCCAATATCAACTACACTTAAATCAAATGTGCCCGGTTTCAGTAACAGAGGGAAATGCGAAGACCCAATCTTAAAACAGATCTGCAATTATTTAACTTGAAATTAAATTTGAACAATAGATTTATTTTTGGGCGGGCTTTCTTCCAGATTTCAGTGCACTTTGGGGAGGAGACGGTTATTTTCCGCGCTTCTACCTTTACGGACTGCTGATTGGTGATTAAGGCAGTTCTTTGATTGGAGTATTTCTCTTCACCAGTTAGAATAAGCAGGATTACACCAATCACAAACATCAGTTTCCATTCTCAAAGAGGGTATAAAAAGGGCGAGTTTGGGCGGGTTTGAACATTCCTTCATTCTCTTTGGAGTAATATCGTGACGGTGGAAATGTCTGGACGTGGAAAAGGCGGCGCTGGCAAAGCTCGGTCCAAGGCCAAATCTCGCTCGTCTCGGGCTGGACTGCAGTTCCCGGTCGGCCGGGTTCACAGACTCCTAAGAAAGGGCAACTATGCTGAGCGGGTGGGTGCCGGAGCCCCGGTCTATCTGGCTGCTGTGCTCGAGTATCTGACGGCCGAAATCCTCGAATTGGCCGGCAACGCGGCCCGGGACAATAAGAAGACCCGCATCATCCCCCGGCACCTGCAGCTGGCCGTCCGCAACGACGAGGAGCTGAACAAGCTGCTGGGAGGGGTGACTATCGCTCAGGGCGGTGTGTTACCCAATATCCAGGCCGTCCTGTTGCCCAAGAAAACCGGCGCTGCCAGTAAGTGAAGTGACGTAAGCTGAATCTATTTACCCAAAGGCTCTTTTCAGAGCCAATCACAATATCTGTGGAAGGGCTGAGCGGCGGATGTTTTCCGTCTATTTGATATCCTGCATCTGTCAATGCCTCGACATGTTTCTTCCGCGAAAGAAACCAATATAAATCTGCAGGGAAACCGGTTCGTTTCAGTACCGGCTCGTTTTCCCCTCTCAGCCGACCGAATGTAGCTCTCTCCCCTTGCAGAGAGTCAGCGGGTTCACTAGGCGCAGAGTCGTGAAATGAACTTCCGGAGTCAGCCCCGAGAGGGAGAATTTAATCTCCGGTCACTGAACGACTCCGCTCTTCATCACCCAGAACCGCGTTGTCTGGGTTCCACATTGCGGTTTGACCCCGGACCGTTCCGGTGTGCAGAATGCGGGAACATCGCCTGTTCGTTGCTTCATGAGCGATTCCCATCGCCTCACAGAAAAATAACATTTGCGTTTTACATTTCAGAATCAAGTTTATTATCACCGGCATGTGGCGTGAAATTTGTTAACTTAGCAGCAGCAGTTCAATGCAATACATAATCTAGCAGAGAGAGAAAAATAATAATAAATAAAATAACACATAATGAAAAAACAAGTAAATTAGTTACGTATACTGAATACACTATTTTAAAAATGTGCAAAGTCAGAGAAACTGTATATTGGAAAAGTGAGGTATTATCCAAAGCTTCAATGTCCATTTAGGAATCGGATGGCAGAGGGGAAGAAGCTGTTCCTGAATGGCTGAGTGTGTGTCTTCAGGCTTCTGTATCTCCTGCCTGACGGTAACAGTGAGAAAAGGGCATGCCCTGGGTGTTGGAGGTCTTTAATAATGGACGCTGCCTTTATGAGCACCGCTCCCTAAAGATGTCCTGGGTACTATCAGCAGCTTCTTTCGGTGCTGTGCAGTAGCCCCTCCACACCAGACAGATGCAGCCTGTCAGAATGCTCTCCGCGGTACAGCTATACAGGTCTCTGACTGTCTACAAAGGTACGTTTACCCTGTGGAACCGACCGTATTTACTGGAAAAAAACTCGTCCATCCAGGCCTCTGAATATAAATGAACATTTTGCGAAAGAGACCCTACTGACTGTCTTCATGCCAAAGATACGCATTGATTGATCACCTTCTGACGAAAGAAATTACTCATCTCTATTCTAGAGGGGCATCTTTGTATTGAGGGTGTGGTCTGGTTCTAGATTCTTCCATTATTGGAAACATCCTCTCATATCAACGCTATCTAGGCTTTTCAACATTCAATGTGTTTCTATACGATGCTCCCTCATTCTTCTAGATTCCAGTGAGTACAGGCCCAGATCATCAAACATCCCAGTATTCTTCTAACACATGCAGTGATATCTAAGCCCCTGAGTCTAAGGGAGTCCCAGTCAACATTGGGGAAATTAGTCACCCTCTACAACGAGCCTGTTGCTTTTACATCTTTCATTCCCTGCTACATTTCAGTTTCTTTACCTCCTGCTGTGCATTTGGGAGGCCTGTAGCACAACTCCGTCAGTGAATGCACCTCTCTTATCCTGAGCTCTATTCACACTGTCTCACTGGATAAACCCTCCAGTGTGTTCTCTCTTAGTCTCTTACCCACAATTCCATGTCAAAGCTGATCTGCCATCAGACTCCTCCTGTATGTCGATCCCAATTCCCTGATTTTATAAACAGTTATCTTGCTTCTCTTTAAATCTTTATGGTCATCCAGCATCTCCACTCCTCTCAGTTAGGGATTCTAGTGTTTGTTATACAGTGTTTTGTTTGTTTTATCATTTGTGGCCTTGTGGAACAGTGCAGGCATGTACTTTGGTTTCCTGCATTTCACAATTTTGTGTGCCACAGTCATATGATTATGCAAAGGCAGAGGGAGTTTAAATGAAGTAAACATGGGGATTTGGCACATTTTGCATGTCATCGTTCCCAGGGGGATGTTTGATTGTGCATAGTTAGGCACTTAGCCAGATCCAATAAAAATAAGTTAGATTTAAAGAGAGCGGTCATTGTATGAGTGGGCCAGAATTGGAGTGGGGAGTTGAGGCTTCGGCACTTCTGAGAGGTGTAGGCTGTAGGAAGATATGTTTTCCTTTATTTTTTATTTCTTCTGTATTACACATTTTGATCAGAAAGGATGCCAGAGAAGATTCTTCCCAATATCAGCATCACAAAATTGTCTTGGTGGAAGGAGAGAGAGGGTGGTCGTGGCAGCTTGTCATTCAGGTTGGAGGCCTCTGACCAGTGACGTTCACAGGGATCGGTTCTGGTACTGTCATTTGTCATCGATGTGAACAGTTCCTCTGACATTGTTGTGAACGTGATCAGTGATTTTGCAGATGACAGCAATGTTGGTGGCAGAGTGGACAGTGAAGAATCTTTGAGAGTACAATGGGATCGAGATGACCTGGGGAAGTCGGACAAAGAATGACAGATGGATGTTGATGTGGACAAGTATGAGCTCTTGCATTTTGAGAAGTCCAACCAGGGAAGGACCTGCACAGTAAATTCTTGTTCCTTGGAGAGTATTGCAGACAGAGTGTCCATGGAATACAGGAACATCATTCACTGAAAGTGACAACACAGGTAGTCAGGATGGTGAAGATGATGTTTGGCCTATTTGTCTTCATTGCTCAGGGAACTGAGTTACAGGATTTGGGATGTCATATGACAACTGTAATCATAAAAGTGAGATTGCACTGTATTGTGCACAGTTCTAGTCACCCAGCTACAGGAAGGATGTCATGAAGCTGGAAAGTGTGGAGGGAAGTTTGATGAGGATGTTACTGACACTGGAGGATTTGAATTATTAGCAGAAGTTTGGACAGACTGTGACTCTCTTTCTCACCAGAGAGATTAAGGAGCTGTCTGGTGACCATCCAAAGGTTTCCAAAATAATTAGGCAATCACTCTTTGTGATTTAATGGCTACCTGACAGGTGGGGTGATGTGGCATGTTTGATTAGGGAGACTAACACTACAGTAATAACTGAGGGATTTGATGAGGTCTTGTAAGTAGAGGTTTTAAATAAAATGATGAATGGTGATTTTGATGGGATTACACTGCTGGCCTCCCAGTAGGCTCAGGTATTGTGGAGCAGACATGTTGGTAAATCACACAGAGGTGTAATCAGAACAGGCTTACAGCAGTCGGGCATTTTGACTTCCCCAGCATTAACCAGATTACCTTTGTATGAAAAGCTTGAGTTTCCAGGAGTAATTTGGCAGATGCAGGATCAGTTCATCCCTCAGCAGAAACAATATTCGAAAGGGAGAATGAGGCAACCATCAGCAACAACGGAAGACAAAGGCAGCATAAAGGAACATGAGAGAGCAGAGAATATCATAAAAGTTAGTGGGGAGCTAAAGGATTAGAGGACTTCAAAAGAACAGAATGTAACTAAATAGCAATATGGAGAGAACAGATGAATAATTCAAGTAACTGGCCAATAGTATAAAGGGGAATAAGGATTTCTTTCAGATATTTAAAGAGTAAAAGAGGCAAGAATGGATCAGGTTTCAGGTTTCCCATTCTCACCTTCGGAATCACATCGCTCCCTGATCCTCTTTTACACTGTTTAGTTTATTCTGTATTTCTTATTTAACTGGGCAATCTTGATCATTTAGCACAGCGTGATAAATGCATTTCAATGGTAAGATAGATAGATAGATAGATAGATAGATAGATAGATAGATAGATACTTTATTCATCCCCATGGGAAAATTCAACTTTTTTTTTCCAATGTCCCATACACTTGTTGTAGCAAAACTAATTACATACAATACTTAACTCAGTAAAAAATATGATATGCATCTAAATCACTATCTCAAAAAGCATTCATAATAGCTTTTAAAAAGTTCTTAAGTCCTGGCGGTTGAATTGTAAAGCCTAATGGCATTGGGGAGTATTGACCTCTTCATCCTGTCTGAGGAGCATTGCATCGATAGTAACCTGTCACTGAAACTGCTTCTCTGTCTCTGGATGGTGCTATGTAGAGGATGTTCAGAGTTTTCCATAATTGACTGTAGCCTACTCAGCGCCCTTCGCTCAGCTACCGATGTTAAACTCTCCAGCACTTTGCCCACGACAGAGCCCGCCTTCCTTACCAGCTTATTAAGACGTGAGGTGTACCTCTTCTTAATGCTTCCTCCCCAACACGCCACCACAATGAAGAGGGCGCTCTCCACAACTGACCTATAGAACATCTTCAGCATCTCACTACAGACATTGAATGACGCCAACCTTCTAAGGAAGTACAGTCGACTCTGTGCCTTCCTGCACAAGGCATCTGTGTTGGCAGTCCAGTCTAGCTTCTCATCTAACTGTACTCCCAGATACTTGTTGGTCTTAACCTGCTCCACACATTCTCCATTAATGATCACTGGCTCCATATGAGGCCTAGATCTCCTAAAGTCCACCACCATCTCCTTGGTCTTGGTGATATTGAGACGCATGTAGTTTGAGTTGCACCATATCACAAAGTCCTGTATCAGTTTCCTATACTCCTCCTCCTGTCCATTCCTGACACACCCCACTATGGCCGTGTCATCAGCGAACTTCTGCACATGGCAGGACTCCGAGTTATATTGGAAGTCTGATGTGTACAGGGTGAACAGGACCGGAGAAAGTACGGTTCCCTGCGGCGCTCCTGTGCTGCTGACCACCGTGTCAGACCTACAGTCTCCCAACCGCACATACTGAGGTCTATCTTTCAAGTAGTCCACTATCCAATCCACCATGTGAGAGTCTACTCCCATCTCCGTTCGTTTGTGCCTTAAGATCTTGGGCTGGATGGTGTTAAAGGCACTAGAGAAGTCAAGGAATGTAATCCTCACAGCACAAGGCAGTGCACATTGCAATAGACAATAGACAAAATCAAACCAGTGTAGAACTTACACTATGAATGATCGGTCATCAGGGAGTGTAATGGGCCGGAGAGATTTAGGGGTAAATCTCTCACACACAGTTAATTGAAAGTCGTGTCACTGGTAGACAGGGTGGTGAAGAACGGGTTTAACATGCTGGTCTTCATTAGTCAGGGGACTGAGTATATCAGTTGCGATATTATGTTACAGTTGTGTAAGTGACTGGAGGCCACACTTGTATTGTGTACAGCTCTTGTCACCGTTTTAGGAAAGGTGGTTAAACTGGGGAGAGTGTAGAAAAGATTTCCAAGGATGTTTCCCGGACCTGAGGTTCTCAGTTACACAGAGGTTGGTCAGACAATGTCCGTTGTCCTTTATTCCTTGGAATCACAATCATTGATCACTGTGTTATATGACAAGGAATCTGTCATTTTATTTTGACGGCAGTACAATGCGATGAAGGTGCAGATGTGAACATTGTGTCAGCAGAACGCCAAGAGATTCTGGGAATCGCGAACAACGCGGACAAAATGGTGCAGGAACCCAGTAAGTCAGGCAACATCTCCCACCAGAGTCCTGATGAAGGGTCTCAGCCCGAAATGTCGGCTGTTTATTCCCACTATTGATGCTGCCTGACTTGTTGATTTCCGCCAGCATTGAGTGTGTATTGTGTCAGAGAGTGTGAGAGCGGGCGGGTTAGACCAGTGTCACTGTGTTTGTGGGTCCGAACACATCGTAGGATTTCTCAGCGCCTCCTGTCGAAAATGAAAATATTTTTCTGTTACGGAAGCGCCCCACTCCCCAGCTCAGTCCCGAAGAGGAAATTAACCGCAAAGTTTTAATTAGATTAAATATTTCAGCCATAAAGCAGAGAACAGGTCAACGATCGGGAGAGCGAACGCGGGCAATGCAGTAAGGAAACGGGTTAAAGCAGAAAGTGCTGCCTTTAATCCCGATTAAACTTTCTTTCCAGCGAACATTCCGGTCTCAGTGACAGATAGGGACTAGTCCGAGTCTCCGTAGCGTCCGATTTGAATTGGAATCGGCGAGTTTTTGAGGAGAGAGAAACACAGAAAAATGAAGCCGCCGGGAGCTGACAGCAGGATGTCTCCGCCCCGTCCGCTCGCTGCCTTTAAATTGCTCTGTGCCGCCGCCTTTCGCTTCATTTCTCATTCAGTTTTGATTGTGAGAAGGATTTACCACAGTCGCCGACATGACCGAGACAGCACCCGCCGAAACGGCTCCTCCAGCCGCACCCGCCGCCGCAAAGAAGACTCCCAAGAAGAAGGCGGCTGCCCGGAGCAAACCAACCGGTCCCTCGCTGGGCGAACAGATCGATAAGATCGTGGCGGGTTGTCACGACAGGAAGGGTATGTCCGGTACGGCCATCATTAAGGCTCTGGCCGTCAGCGGTGTCGATGTGGTGAAACTTCGCCCCCAGATCAAGATGAGCATCAAGAGGAAAGTGGAAAGCGGCTCCTTGGTTCAGGCCAAGGGCTCGGGTGTTTCGGGATCCTTTAAATCCGGTAAAGGAAAAACTGCCGTGAAGGCGGTGAAGAAAGCGAAGAAGCCAGCGGCAAAGAAATCTGCCACCAAGAAATCTCCCAGCAAGAAGCTTGGCGCCAAGAAACCCGCGGCTAAGAAAGTGGGAGGTAAGAAACCAGCAGCTAAGAAAGCGGCAGCTAAGAAACCAGCGGCTAAGAAAGCGGCAGCTAAGAAACCCGCGGCTAAGAAAGCGGCGCCGAAGCCCAAGAGCCCCAAGAAAGCCGCAGCCCCGAAGACGAAGGCGGCCAAGAAGCCGAAGGCGAAATCCGCGAAACCCAAGAAGACAGCAGTCAAAAAGTGAATTAAGAATACACCATTTGTGTGTATCTGAACCCAACGGCTCTTCTCAGAGCCACCCACATCTCAGAAAAGAGCTGATTCAAAGTGTTGTGATTCCCGCGCCGGGTCCGATTGAGTTTCCGGGGGAACTTCTCACATGGAACCCGAGATTACCGGTACCTCTGACATTTGGTGCGGCCGTGCCGTCTCAGTGTCTGAAATGAGACGTGGATGCCCGAGCTGAGATTGGGAGATATGGGATGTGGGCAGTTTCAGGCCCAATTCCTTCTCCGATCCGGGAGAGAGTGACTGAGACATTGACACCAGCGGAGATTCAGCTGAGTTGATTGGGAACTGCTGAAACCTACGCGAGAGGGGAGGGGGCGTGTTGAGAGAGGGATCCGTCTCTGGGGATGGACTGCAGCGGGAGGATATGTGATAAACTACCCGGTGGCATTGCCGACTGACCTTCATTCAGGCCCCAGCTACAAAACTACATAGTTAATTTACACAAAACACCAATACCAAAAATGTACAAGAGTGAAATCTAATGTAAAAAATCACTACTTCCTGGTAGTCACCACCCCCCGAAATCCCCCACTGTACCCATCGCGTCGGCATGCTCCCACTCCAAGCACAGCGGGCACGAACGTATCCCCATGTGCAAAGCAAACAAACGGTAACAGCCGCACCAGCTGTACATGACAGGTTTGTGGGAGAAGTGAAGGGCCAGATGAGATCCTGACGGGGAGGGAAGCGCGTTAATCTCTGGATGCATTCAAGAGAGTTAGATAGAGCTCATAGATAGCGGGGTCAAGGGATATGGGGAGAGGACAGGGACCGGGTACTGATCGTGTATGATCAGCCATGATCACAGTGAATGGCGGTGCTGGCTAGAAAGGCCGAATGGCCTACTCCTGCACCTACTGTCCATTGTCTATTATCTCCTGTCCCTCGCTGAATTACCCTGTCTGCACAGAACTGATGCTCGGGGTCAATTAGTGCAAAACCGATCGGGAAGGCAGATCGCTACTACAATAATGATCAGCAAGCTACAGCCCTTTCCTTTGCCGTGGTAGTGGCTCTTAAAAGAGCCGTTTCTGGTGTTCGGTGTGTAGGCTGGGCTTAGGCGCGCTCCCCGCGGATGCGGCGGGCCAACTGGATGTCTTTGGGCATAATGGTGACTCGCTTGGCGTGGATGGCGCACAGGTTAGTGTCCTCAAAGAGCCCGACCAGGTAAGCCTCACTTGCCTCCTGCAGGGCCATGACGGCCGAGCTCTGGAAACGCAGATCGGTTTTGAAGTCCTGAGCGATCTCCCGGACCAGGCGCTGGAAGGGAAGTTTGCGGATGAGCAGCTCAGTGGATTTCTGGTAGCGCCGGATCTCCCTCAGAGCCACGGTGCCGGGCCGGTAGCGATGAGGCTTCTTCACTCCGCCGGTGGCAGGAGCGCTCTTCCGCGCCGCTTTGGTCGCCAACTGTTTGCGAGGAGCTTTTCCGCCAGTCGATTTGCGCGCTGTCTGCTTGGTGCGGGCCATTCTGCTTCGAGTGAGAATACCGGCTGAAATACAGGAACAAGATAGACGAAACGGGCTCCAGGACAGCATTTTATACAGCTGGGAGGGCCGTCCCATCGATTATGATTGGCTCAACACCAACTGTCTATTAAAGGATCTAGTTGCTGCGACTGGTTTATTGATTTCATGCGGGTTGGCGGCGAATAACAATTTTCGACAAAATGGGAAACTGTTAACTGGCGGTCGGACTTTATCCAATCGGAATGCACTGTGATTGGCGCCCGATTAATTTCAAACCGCCCGCCAATTTCAGAGCGCCCAGCTTGATAACTTTTTATTTACAATTAATTCTATCACGGATCATGGATTTTCAGTTTCATTTAATATCTAATTCCCTCAGTTAAGATTTGAATGCATGATTACGGAATCGATTCTCTAAACGAGGGAACTGATTTCTGTCCGAGATGGACAGAATGATTAAGATCGATATGAATGCATTCAACATTTACGGTAAACACCGACTGGAAAGGCACAATCGCAGCTAAATATATTTGAAGCGGAATGATTAATCTATTTCAAATGGAACCAGATTAATATATCGACAAAAAATAATTAAAAGGTTGTGGACACGGCTCCCTCTGTGAGGTGGTGGGTGGCTCTTAGAAGAGCCTTTGTGTTATCGGGAGGAAGTGGGAGTTTTTCAGCCGCCGAAGCCATAGAGAGTGCGGCCCTGGCGTTTCAGAGCGTACACCACATCCATGGCAGTGACCGTCTTGCGCTTAGCGTGTTCAGTGTAGGTGACCGCATCCCGGATCACATTCTCCAGGAAAACCTTCAACACCCCGCGGGTCTCCTCGTAGATCAGACCCGAGATCCGCTTGACGCCGCCGCGGCGAGCCAGACGGCGGATGGCCGGTTTGGTGATGCCCTGGATGTTATCACGGAGCACTTTACGGTGCCGCTTGGCTCCGCCTTTGCCCAGTCCTTTGCCTCCTTTCCCTCTGCCGGACATGATGCTACTTCACTCGGGTCGCTGCTCAGTGACAAACTTAATAATTAAATAATAATAAGTAAATTATGCCGTGGAAATAAGTCCAGGACCATCCTATTGGCTCAGGTTGTCTGACACTCCGAGGGACGAGTTGTAACGTTTGATGGCCACAGGCAGGAATGACTTCCTATGACGCTCAGTGTTGCATCTCGGTGGAATGAGTCTCTGGCTGAATGTACTCCTGTGCCTAACCAGTACATTATGGAGTGGATGGGAGACATTGTCCAAGATGGCATGCAACACGTACAGACTGGAAGATTTCTGGAAATTTGCTGATTCTCCTGCTTTAAGTTATAGGAAGTGCTTTTCCATTCCGCAAATCCCCGAGGACCTCAGTCTGTCCCTCCCCGGCCCCATGACCAGTGCCAGCGTCCTCACACACAGCAGTTGGTGGGTGAGGGTGCAGTCACTTCCAGTGATGAGAGGGTTAATTCATCAGAACAATTGTTCCTCTGGGTCGCGAGAGAAATGAAAGTCCGGTCACATAAAGGAACAGGATACATAGGCAGATAGAAGGATATATAGACCGTGCTTTGGCGTCTTCTGAAGCCCAGGTAAAGGGGTGGCTGAGGAGCTGGTGCGAGGTGGGTGAGGGCTTTAGGTACGAGGATCATTGAGGTCCCGAGGGAAAGGTGAGACGGGTCCAAGGAGGAGAGCCAATATGTTTACCGGATCTTTCTTCGTGCTACACGGAAGGGTTTAAACGAGCATGTATGAGGTCCTACACAGTGATTTTCGGAAAAAAGGTTAAAAAGCAGGACTTCCAGGATTGTAATTACGGAATTGTGGCCCAAACCTTGTGCTGGTGTGGTGAGAAAACAATTGCTGCTGAGGAACTGATGCAGGAGGGAAGTCTTCAGATTCATGGATCAATGGGCTCCCTTCCAGTCAGGTGGGAGACCGGGACAAACAAGGCCATTTCCATCTGAACCGTAGGGGAACCAATATCCTCACCAGGAGGTTTGATGGTGTCACTTGGCAGAGTTTGAACTCGAGTAGCAAGTGGGAGAATGTATGTATGACAAGACAGTCTGAAAAGAACGAGAGCTAATGGCAGGCCAATAAACATGGTGGGATTGATGGGCTGAAATAAGTTTATTTCAGCATTAGGGAGTATCATGTTGTCGGATGTTCAGGGCTGGCAGCTCAACATCTCTAGGTTTCATTGTTTTACATGTGAGTGGAGGGGGGGGCGGTTATAAGATGCAGAGGTTACCCCACTGGGAATGTCACAGCAACCTGGAGGGCTCACTTACAGAGGCAATCTACAGTCACACGGATTGGATTATAGTATTGGCCCCCAATAACCACAGGGAGGTGGAGGAACACAGAGGTTTATGTTTATGGAGAGGTGCAGAACAGAACTGTCATAGTGGGAGACTTTATCTTCCCTAGAATTGACTGCATCTTGCTCAATGCTTAGATGCTCAAGATTTCTTCAGCGATTCTGAGGAGTGTTTGAAACATTATGTACAGAGCCCCACCAGAGGCGAGAACAGACGGGAATTAGTTCAGGGAAACGAGCCAGGCCAGCTGACGATCACAATTTATTTTGTTCGTTAGTTATGAGTAAGACAGAAGCCAAGAGGCATTGATTGGGAGCAGCCACTGTCAGACAAGTCCACATCTGACATGTGGAAGTTGTTTAAAAACCAGCAGATCTGAGTTCAGGATCAGCATGTTCCTGTAAGGATTAAGGACAAGGATTCTCTCAACAGTTCACAGCACATGTCCTTGGCAGCAGGCAGAATCAATTCTTCCCCAACAGTGAAAGGCTTCTTAGCCTTCGCAATACGGCTAGCCACTAACTATGACGCTCTCAGAGCAGCAGCATTTGTGGAGGTGGTGGCTCTCAGCACTTGCTTCTGTCCCGCTTGCTCACGTTTTTTCCACTCAAAAAACTCAACAGGTTTGTCTTTAAGTGCAGGGTGCTGGGACTCAAGATGCCGAAGCAGTTTTGAGGGTTCTCCACATCACACACAGGGGTTTGGAGCATACGAGTCACCGGTCGCAATAAAGCCATATTTTATGTGCGACTCATCATATTTTCTGTTGAAGGAAGCTTTCTTTTTTTTGTTGTCTTGGCCTCAGCTGTCTCTGCGTTGTCATCATCGTTAGGCCTTTTATGTCCCCTACCACCTCTTCCAAAGAAACTCTCAAGCGACGCTTGTTTTTTACTCATACCGACTGATGACCTTGCGTGCGTTCAAGTTCAACAGTGGCATCACAGGGAATGAGCAAAGGTGCAGCTGACTCATATTGTTTCATATCACCAAATCATATCGTTTCTTCACAGCCCGGCAGCATGTGTTTTGCGGCCCGGTATCGGTCTGCAGCCCGGTGGTTGGGGACCACTGATCTGAAACACTCCAGAGTTGTTTTGAGGTGACAGACAGGCAGGCACTCTGTGAGCCACATGGAGAGGACATTGATGGGCTCACAGAGTGCATCACTGGTTACATCAACTTCTGTGTGGACTGCAATGATCCGGCAAGAACTGTCCTTTGTTATTCAAATAACAAGTCATGGGTAACAAAGGACATTAAGGACAACCTGAACGCTAAAAAGAGGGCATTTAGAGATGGAAATAGGGAGAAGCTGAGGACAATACAGAGGGACCCGAAAGCCAAGATCAGGGAGGCTAAAGACTCCTTCCTAGGAGGAAGCACGAGGAAATCTGCAGATGCTGGAAATTAAGACAACACACACAAAATGCTGGTGGAATACAGCAGGCCAGGCAGCATCTATAGGAAGAATCACTGTCGACGTTTCGGACCGAGACCCTTCGTCAGGACGCTTGAGTGGAAACTCCAGCAGAACAACATGAGAGAGGTCTGGAGTGGGATGAGGACCATCACTGGGTTCCGGCAAACTAGCAACAGAGGAGCTGAAGGCAGTGTGGACAGGGACGACAAACTTAACCTGTTCTTCAACAGATCTGACACTGTGGCCCCTGCCCATCCCCCACATGATTCATCTGTTTTCGGCCCCCAATCAACACATACTCCACTCTCCCCTCCTACCCCTCCTCACAGCCCCCCACCCTGCTCTCAGGACTACACCCCTCCCCCACCTGAAACCACCACGGTGGGCTTCACAGCTGAACAGGTGAGAAGACAGCTGAAACGTCTCCACCCAAGCACGGCTGCAGGCCCGGATGGTATCAGCCCCAGGGTGCTCAAAGCCTGTGCCCCCCAGCTATGTGGAGTACTTCACCATGTCTTCAACCTGAGCCTGAGTCTCCAGAGGGTTCCTGTGCTATGGAAGACGTCCTGCCCCGTCCCTGTACCGAAGATGCCGCACCCCAGTGGCTCCAATGACGACAGACCGGTGGCATTGACCTCCCACATCATGAAGACCCTGGAGAGACTTGTTCTAGGGCAGCTCCGGCCTATGGTTAGGTCACACTTAGACCCCGTCCAGTTCGCCTACCAGCCCCAACTAGGAGTTGAGGATGCCATTGTCTACCTGCTGAACCGTGTCTATGCTCACCTGGACAAGCCAGCGAGCACTGTGAGGGTCATGTTTTTTGACTTCTCCAGTGTGTTCAACACCATCCGCCCTGCTCTGCTGGGTGAGAAGCTGACAGTGATGCAGGTGGATGCTTCCCTGGTGTTATAGATTATTGATTACCGTAGATTCCGGACTACAGAGCGCACCTGATTAAAAGCCGCTGGCTCTAATTTTAGAAATAAAATCAATTTTTTAATTGTAAAGGCCGCACCGGATTTTAGGCCGCACCGGATTTTCGGCCGCAGGTGTCCCACGTTGTAATATGAGATATTTACACAGAAAGATATTACACGTGAGGATTTTTTAAACTTTTAATTAAATCCATATGGTAACAAAAACAAATACATATTGCAAATGCTTTTTTTCGAACCGTGCCCGTAACGCGGCTACTTTTAAATACGTTGCGTATATTTCTTTACTGAACAACATTCCAATATCTCCTAACGACTGGTAAAAAATATATATACTACAGCCTACCAGGAAAAGTTATTGATCACCTTTAACTTAAAAGCAGCGTTCGCTCAGATCCAAAGCCGCTCGCGTAATGCGCTCCCCCCCTCCTTTCCGTTTATCGCAAACGGCATTTAAAAGCAGCGTTCGCTCAGATCCAAAGCCGCTCGCGTAATGCGCTCCCCCCCCGCCTTCCCGTTTCATCGCAAACCGGCATTTAAAAGCAGCGTTCGCTCAGATCCAAAGCCGCTCGCGTAATGCGCTCCCCCCCCGCCTTCCCGTTTCATCGCAAACCGGCATTTTCCCACAAGACACCGCGAAACTGGGTGTGACGTCATAGCATCCCGCGATGTAGTACAGAAAACAAATATACGGTAGTTAAAACTCTTCTAACTTTAACTAGAAAATGAATTACTAAGCGAAAATATTATAAACTAAGTATGCCATAAGGCAGCACAATGCTTCGAGTGTTTTCCATGTTGATGAGGGTGAGTACAAATGATTGATTTACAATAATTTAATTGTGAAAGTGCGCTTGATTTATCGTACAATTTCATTGGACCTCTGTGAACTACTCATCAATTTTATTGGTCTACTGTTATGAGGCAAAATGTTTACGAGGCGGCATGAAAAAAAATCATGCATTAGCCGCTTCGGATTATAGGCCGCAAAGTTCAAAGCTGTTCAAAATGTGGGAAAAAAGTAGCGGCTTAAAATCCGGAATCTACGGTACCTGATTGGCAGACCACAGTACGTGAGCTTGCAACACTGTGTCAGACAGAGTGGTCAGCAGCACTGGGGCTCCACAGGGCACTGTCCTGTCTCCCTTTCTCTTCACCATCTACACCTCAGACTTCAACTACTGCACAAAGTCTTGCCATCTTCAGAAGTTTTCTGATGACTCTGCCATAGTTAGATGCATCAGCAAGGGAGATGAGGCGGAGTACAGGTGTACGGTGGGAAACTTTGTCAAATGGTCCGAGCAGAATCATCTGCAGCTTAATGTGAAAAAGACTAAGGAGCTGGTGGTGGACCTGAGGAGGGCTAAGGCACCGGTGACCCCTGTTTCCATCCAAGGGGTCAGTGTGGACATGGTGGAGGATTACAAATACCTGGGGATACAAATTGACAATAAACTGGACTGGTCAAAGAACAGTGAGGCTGTCTACAAGAAAGGTCAGAGCCGTCTCTATTTCCTGAGGAGACTGAGGTCCTTTAACATCTGCCAGAGGATGCTGAGGATGTTCCAGGAGTCTGTGGTGGCCAGTGCTACCATGTTTTCTGTTGTGTGCTGGGGCAGCAGGCTGAGGGTGGCAGACACCAACAGAATCAACAAACTCATTCGTAAGGCCAGTGATGTTGTGGGGGTGGAACTGGACTCTCTGAGGGTGGTGTTTGAAAAGAAGATGCTGTCCAAGTTGCATGCCATCTTGGACAATGTCTCCCATCCAATGCATAATGTACTGGTTAGGCACAGGAGTATATTCAGCCGGAGACTCATTCCACCGAGATGCAACACTGAGCGTCATAGGAAGTCATTCCTCCCTGTGGCCATCAAACTTTACAACTCGTCCCTCGGAGTGTCAGACACCCTGAGCCAATACGCTGGTCCTGGACTTATTTCCATTTGGCATAATTTACTTATTATTATTTAATTATTTATGGTTTTATATTGCTATATTTCTACACTATTCTTGGTTGGTGCGACTGTAACAAAACCCAGTTTCCCTTGGGATTAATAAAGTATGTCTGTCTGTCTGTGTCCTCAATTGCAACATATGAGGTCCCTCAGTACTGGAGTGTAGCAAATGTTGCAGCTTTGATCAAAAAAGGAAATAACAAGAATCTAGAGATCTATCGGCAAGGCAGCCTCATTTCAGTGGTGGAGAAGCTACAGGGGAGGATATTGAGGTACAGGGTTTATGCTCATTTGGAAAGGCATGGCCTGCTTAGGGACAATCACAATGGCTTTGTGCAGGCAGATCACACTTGATAAAGCTGATTGAGGTTTCTGAGGAGGTGATACAGACTCTGAGATATAGGATCAGAATTAGGCCATTAGGCCCATCAAATCTGCTCCGTCATTTCATCATGGCTAATCCATTTTCCCTCAAAGCCCCAATCTCCTGCCTTCTCCCTGTAACCCTTCATGATCTGACCAATCAAGAATCTACCAACCTCTGCCTTAAATATACATAAAGTCTTGGCTCCACAGCTGCCCGAGGCAACAAATTCCACAGATTCCCCACTCTCTGGCTAAAGAAATTCCTCATCTCCACATTCTACGAGGATGGTGCTCTATTCTGAGGCTGTGTCCTCTGGTCTCAGACACTCCCATCCTCTGCACATCCCCTTTATCAAGGCCTTTCACCATTCAATAGGTTTCAATTAGGTCAGCCCTCATTGACCCGAATTCCAGTGAGTACAGGCCCAGAGCAATCAAACGCTCTTCATATGCCAAGCTGTTTAATCCTGGAATTAATTTTGAGAATCTCCTTTGAAATGCATCCAGTTTCAGCTCATCCTTCCTAAGATAAAGGGCCCACAAATGCTCACTAAACTCCAGTGAGACCTCACCAGTACTTTATAAAGTCTCAACATTGTTATGATTGGTGCAGATATTGTGGACTGAAGGGCGGGTTGCCATCTGTTCCATATTGTGTACTGACAAATATGTTTGATCTACCAGCTATTGCAGGGACATGGTTACTGAGACTTGGACATGGAATCTGACATTCCTACATGTTTAACGTTCCACACGGAATCGGCAAAATGGAAAGGAGCAGGGTGGATTTGTTCATAACGTGCTGGTGAAGGGGTGGATACAGTGCCATCAAAAGTATTCAGTCTCCTTTGGAGGTTTTCATATTTATTGTTTTGCAACGTTGATTCACAGTGGATTTAATTTGGCTTTATTTTCCCACACTGATCAGCAGAATGGACTCTCTGGTGTCAAAGTGAAAAACAGATCTTTACAAAGTGATCTAATTAATTGCAAATATAAAACACAAAATAATTTAACTGCATTGGTATTCACCTTCTTTAAGTCAGTAATTAGTTAGATGCACCTTTGTCAGTAATTACCGTTGGCTCTGTATGGACAGGTCTCTATCCGCTTTGCACATCTGGACACTGAAAATTCTCCCCATTTTTCTTTACAAAACTGCTGAAGCTCTGGCAGATTGCATGCGGTTCATGAGTGAACAGATCTTTTCAAGTCCAGGCACAAATTCTCAATTGGATTGAGGTCCGGACTCTGACTTGGCCACTCCAGGACATTAACTTTGGTTTTAAGTCATTCCTGTGTAGTTTTGATTTTATACTTGCAGTCATTCTCCTGCTGGAAAATGAATCTTCTCCTAAGTCACAGTTCACTTGCAGACTGAATTAGGTTTTCCTCCAAGATTTCACTGTATTAGGCTGCATTCATTTTACCCTCTACTTTTACGAGCCTTTCAGGGCCTGCTGCAGTGAAACAGCCCCACAGCATGATGCAGCCTCACCATGCTGGGATGGTGTGTTTCTGATGCTGTGCGGTGTTTGTCTTGCGCCAAGCTTAGTGTTTAATCTGATGGCCAAAAAGGTCAATTTTGTTTCATCAGACTATAGAACCTTCTACCAGTTGACTTCAGAGACTTCTGGCAAACTCCAGGTGAGATTTCATGAGAGCTTTTTTCAACAGTGGCTTTCTCTTTGCCACTCTCCCAAAAAGCTCTGACACGTGATGCATCTGGGCAACAGCTGTTGTATACACAGTCTCTCCCATCTCAGCCACTGAAGATTGTGATTTCTCTAGAGTTAGCATGTCTCTTGGTGGCCTCCCTCACTCGTCCCCTTCTTGCACAGTCACTCAGTTTTTGAGGATGGCCTGATCCTGGCAGATTTACAGCTCTGCCATATTCTTTCCATTTCAGGATGAGTGACTTAACTGTATTCCAAGGGATATTCAGTGACTTGAAAATTTTCTTGTATCCATCTCCTGAATTGTGTTTTTCAATTACCTTTTTGCAGAGCTGCTCAGAATGTTAATTTGTTTTTATGGTGTAGTTTCTCCCAGAATACTGACTACCAACAGTCGTGTATTTTTACAACAATCAATTGAGACAGATTGACTGCACCCAGTGACCTCCACTGAACTGATAATGTAATTCCTAAAACTACTTGGCTGTACCAGTGATAATTTGGGGGTGAATATTTATACAGTCCATTATTTTGTGTTTTATAACTGTAATTAATTTAAAGCACTTTGTGGAGATCTGTTTTCACTTTGACACAAAAGTCTTTTTCTCTTGATCGGTAAAACAAATGCCAAATTCAATCCACTGTCATTCAACATTGTAAAACAATAAAACATGACAACTTTAAAGCAGCATGAATACTTTTCATAGGTACCTTACATGTAGGGACAGTGACGGTGAAAGGGGAGGGAAAGAAGACACGGGGAGGAGTGGTCTCAAGATCCTCAGGTGTTCCTTCCGATGGGATAAAGCACAAAAGGGGAAATATCAAACAGAGGTGAGAATGGAAATGTGATTGTCATGAGAGATTTAATTGGAAGCAGATTGGGGTACCACTACATCGAGTAACTTTGCTCTGTGAGCTGCAACAACCACATTGGGGACAAGCTGTCACTTCCTATTAATTGCTGCTTCAAATTGCCTCTGTCAACCAAGTCCAGCTCCTGGCTTTTACATATAGCTTAGCTACGAAGCCTGACAAACTCTTTCTAGTGACGAGGAGGGTCTAAATGGGTTTACTGGCATCATATAACTAACTGCTATGGGCAGATGGGGCTTTCACCCATGGTTGGCAGCTCATCTAGTGGAAGGAGAATTCTGATCTGAAACCTCTTCCGGCTTGTGGCTCGACCCATTCATGGGGAAGGCTTCGGGAGTAAACCCCGAGGAACAATCCAGAGCTGGATTCCCTGTCAGTCCGATATTCAATGCAGACTGGCAATCCTGTGACACCGTTGGTGCCTGACCCCACCGGTCTCTGTCGTTGATCTGGATTCATCAGCTGTGTGGAGAGCAGGAGCCCCTGCATGGGCAACAGCTTGCTTTACGTATCGTACTACCCTGGCTTGCATATTGACTTTCAGAGCGAGGGTACAATATCCATAGTCGACCCTGACCCAGCAGAGGGCCATCACTAACATCTCTGTCCATGGCCTCCTCTCCTGCTACGATGAGGCCAACTACAGGTTGGACGAGCAACATCTCATATTCTGATATTGATTTCTCCAAATTTCAGAAATCAGTGCCCTCTGTTTCCACACATTCACCGAACTACTATTTTCCTTCTGACTTTTCCCCCATTCTGGTGCCATTTACCCCCTTCACCTTGCGAATGGGTAACTATGATGTTGTTGGGATAACGGAGACAGGGCTGCAGGGAGATCAGACCTGGGAAATGAATGTACAAGGGTATACGTGCTATCATAGGGACAGAAATGTGGGCAGAGGGGGTGGGGTGGCCCTGTTAGTGAGGAATGAGATTCAGTCCTTTGCAAGGGGGGACATAGGATCAGAAGTAGAGTCTATGTGGATAGAACTGAGGAACAGTAAGGGCAAAACGACCCTAATGGGTGTTGACTACAGGCCACCAAACAGTAGCATAGATATTGGGTGCAAGTTGAATAGGGAGTTAACATTGGCATGTGGCAAAGGTAATGTCGCAGTAGTTATGGGGGATTTCAACATGGAGGTGAACTGGGAGAATCAGGTTGGTGCTGGACCCCCGGATAGGGAGTTTGTAGAGTGACTACGGGATGCATTCTTGGAACTGCTTGTACGAGAGCCGACCAGGGACAAGGCTATTCTGGATTTAGTGTTATGTAATGAACAGGATTTGATAAGCGATCTTG
Source organism: Hemitrygon akajei (assembly GCF_048418815.1). Taxonomy (NCBI): domain Eukaryota; kingdom Metazoa; phylum Chordata; class Chondrichthyes; order Myliobatiformes; family Dasyatidae; genus Hemitrygon; species Hemitrygon akajei. The sequence continues at coordinate 21,396,967 of NC_133151.1, forward strand.
AAGTAAAGGAGCCATTAGGAGGTAGTGATCATAACATGATAAGTTTTTATCTGCAATTTGAGAAGGATAAGGGCAGCTCGGAGGTGTCAGTGTTGCAGTTGAACAGGGGAAACTATGGAGCCATGAGGGGGGAGCTGGCCAAAGTTGACTGGACGGATATCCTAGCAGAAAAGACAGTGGAACAGCAATGGCAGGTATTCTTGGGAATAATGCACAAGGTGCAAAATCAGTTCATCCCCCGGAGAAGGAAGGATTCAAAGGGGGGAAAGGGGCCACAGTGGTTGACAAAGGAAGTCAGAGATTGCATAGCATTAAAGAAAAAGGAAGTATGACAGAGCTAAGGTGAGTGGGAGGACAGATGATTGGGAAGTTTTTAAGGAACAACAGAACTTAACTAAAAAGGCAATACAGGGAGAAAAAAATTAGGTACGAACGCAAGCTAGCCAGGAATATAAATGAGGATAGCAAAAGCTTTTTTAGGTATATGAAGAGAAAGAAGATAGTTAAGAACAATGTTGGGCCCTTGAAGAATGAATTGGGTGAAATTGTTATGGGAAACAGAAATGGCAGAAGAATTTAATAAGTACTTTAGATTTGTCTTCACTAAGGAAGACACAAGCAATCTCCCAGATGTATGGATGGGCCAAGGACATAGGGTAACAGAGGAAATGAAACAGATTGACATTAGGAAGGAAACTGTGATGAGTAGACTGATGGGACTGAAGGCTGACAAATCCCCAGGTCCAGATGGTCTGCATCCTAGGGTACTAAAGGAGGTGGCCCTGGAAATTGCGGATGCATTGGTAATCATTTTCCAATGTTCCTTATATTCAGGATCAGTTCCTGAGGATTGGAGAATGGCTAATGTTATCCCACTTTTTAAGAAAGGAGGGAGTGAGAAAACAGAGAACTATCGACCTGTCAGCCTGACATCGGTGGTGGGGAAGATGCTAGAGTCCATTATTAAAGATGAAATAGTGGCATATCTAGATAGCAATGATAGGATTGGGCAAGTTTTTCGAGGATATGACCAGGAAGTTAGATGGGGGAGATCCAGTGGATGTAGTTTACCTCGATTTTCAGAAGGCATTTGATAAGGTCCCACATAGGAGATTGGTGGGTAAAATCAAAGCTCATGGCATTGGGGGGAAGACATTGACATGGATAGTAAACTGGTTGGCAGATAGAAAGCAAAGGGTAGCGGTGAATGGGTGTTTCTCGGAATGGCAGGTGGTGACTAGTGGGGTGCCACAGGGCTTGGTATTGGGACCACAGCTGTTTACGATTTACGTCAACGATTTAGATGAAGGCATTGAGAATAACATCAGCAAATTTGCTGATGATACTAAGCTGGGTGGCAGTGTGACATGTGATGAGGACGTTAGGAGAATTCAGGCTGACTTGGATAGGCTGGGTGAGTGGGCAGATACTTGGCAGATGGCGTTTAATGTGAATAAGTGTGAGGTTATCCACTTTGGGAGTAAGAACAGGAAGGCAGATTATTATCTGAACGGTGTAGAGTTAGGTAAGGGAGAAATACAAAGAGATCTAGGAGTCCTTGTTCATCAGTCACTGAAGGTGAATGAGCAAGTGCAGCAGGCAGTGAAGAAGGCTAATGAAATGTAGGCCTTTATTACAAAGGGAATTGATTACAAGAGCAAGGAAGTCCTCTTGCATTTGTACAGAGCCCTGGTGAGACCACACCTGGAGTATTGTATACAGTTTTGGTCTCCAGGGTTAAGGAAGGACATCCTGGCTGTAGAGGAAGTGCAGCGTCGATTCACGAGGTTAATTCCTGGGATGTCTGGACTGTCTTACGCAAAGAGGTTAGAGAGACTGGGCTTGTACACGCTGGAATTAAGGAGATTGAGAGGGGATCTGATTGAAACATATAAGATTATTAAGGGATTGGACAAGATAGAGGCAGGAAATATGTTCCAGATGCTGGGAAAGTCCAGTACCAGAGGGCATGGTTTGAGAATAAGGGGTAGGGCATTTAGGACAGAGTTAAGGAAAAACTTCTTCTCCCAGAGAATTGTGGGGGTCTGGAATGCACTGCCTCGGAAGGTAGTGGAGGCCAATTCTCTGGATGCTTTCAAGAAGGAGCTAGATAGGTATCTTATGGATAGGGGAATTGAGGGATATGGGGACAAGGCAGGAACCGGGTATTGATAGTAGATGATCAGCCATGTTTTCAAAATGGCGGTGCAGGCTCGAAGGGCAGAATGGTCTACTTCTGCACCTATTGTCTATTCACCTCTCCTCACGCACCGTCATGACCTGCCCATCAACTCTCTCTAGTTCTCCACCTCCTTCGTGTCATCCCATGGTCCAACGTTCTCTCCTACTGGATTTCTTTCTCTTCATCTCTTTGCCTTTCCTGTCTGTCACCCACCTCCTCACATCATCATCCCTCCACAAACCACCCCCCTCCCCCACTCACTTGTCCTCCTCTCCCTCGCCAGCACCTTATTCTGGCTTTTGTCCCTTTCTTTCTAATCCTGATGAAGGTTCTCAGCCCGAAATGTCGACTCTTTGCTGAGTTCCTGCAGTATTTTGTGCGTGTTTGCGTCAGTCTGTGTGTTGATTAAGCTGATCAAACTGGTACAGTGGAAGAGGAATTTGTGGAGTGGTCAGAGACAGTTTCTTACAGCAGGATCTTACCCAGGAACAGGCCATTTCAGATGTAATCTGTGTAATGAGGTGGGATTACAGAGAGATCTTGTGGTGAAGGATCCCTGAAGAAGTGATCACAATGTGGGAGAACTCCAGACCACAGATTGAGGGTGAACACCAGGGTCCAGAACCAGTGTCCTCAACCTAAATAAAGGCAATTACAGAGACGTGACAGTGGAGTTGTCTTGGGCAGATGGGGTAAATATACTTAGGGACAGGTCAGCAATCAGCAGTGGCGATGTTTAAGGAGACTGTTCATAGCAGTCAGCAGACATTGATTCCGATTCTACAGAGGGATCACAGAGAGCAAAGAACATTCTGTGGTCAATGGAGTTCAAGGGAAATATTAAATCAAAGAGCATAAAAAGAGGCAAGGGTTGGCAGTAGAAAAGAGGATCAGGATTTTTCCAGGAACCAGTGATGAGACAAAAGCTAAAATTAACAAGGAAAAAGCAGATAGGTTAACTCAATAATTTTAATTAGTGTTCACAGTGGCGACACAGCAAACTTCCCAAAGATATCTAACAGTGACATTTCAACATTGTGCCATAATGTGTAACAATCACCATCAGGAGGGAGAAACTAATGGGACTAAATGCAAACATTTCCAGGTCCCAACGACCTGCACTGGAGGGTTTCACAGGAAGTCTGGAGAGAAAGTAGAGACACTGAAGTCCGTCAAAACTCACTGTTACAGAAAGGTCCCAGTGGAGTTGAAAACCATTGTTGAAGAAGGGTGGAAGATAAAATCCAGGTGACTGTAGTCCAGTTAACTTCACTTCAGGTACTGGAGTCAATAATCTGTGAAGAAATAACAAGTCATTTAGAAAAGTTTAATGTGATTGTACTAAGTCAACAGGGTTTACAGTCAGATTCACACAGCACAGAAATGAGCCCTTCAGCTCAAATGGTCCACGCTGACCAAAGTTCCCATCTGAGCTTGTGGTCTGTAACCCCCTCATCACCACATTAAGAGCAAGGCTATCCTCCTCCTTAGCCCACATTCTTCAAAACTTTTCCTTCCCATCTACCTGTCCAAGTACTTTTTTTAAACATACCTGACTCAACCACTCCCCCCGGCAGCTCACTCCATACACTGACCAGCCTGTGTGTGGAAAAGTTGCCCTTCAGGTTCCTATTAAATCTCATCTCAAACCAATGCCCTCCAGTTCTTCATTCCCCAACCCTGGCAAGAACATTGTTATCTTTGACTCAACCCAGGCTCTTATAATTTTATACACCTCTGCAATATCGCCACTCATTCTCCATTCCAAGTAAAACCATCCAAAACACTTTCCACAAATCAGACCTTTGAGATCCAGTAACATGCTCGTAAATCACCTCTGCACTCTTTCCAGCTCAATGGTGCCTGTCATATAACATGGTCATTCTCCAACATTCCAAGGAGGAGGAGCAGAGAGTGATGACTCCCCAATTGTCAATGACGGGAATGTGGTACGGGCATGTTCTGATTGGACATTTGGTCTCTACAACAGGATATGGGGAAGCTGGTGTCGGATACTTGGTAAATGGAGCTTAATGTGCTGAAGTGTGATGGCATGTGGTAGGAGAAATCAAAATTCCCTACTATTTATGTGGAGATAAATTGTAATTGAGAGAAACAGAGAGGGGTCAAGGTGTTGCCTGCACAACAAAATAGACACGGGTGCAGTGAGGGGTTCATAAGACCATATATGACCAAGGTTCAGAGGTGAATGGTTCATTACTTATTGCTGGGGCATTAGTGCAGAGAAACAGAGCAGTGTAGTTACAGTGTCAGACAAATGCACAATGATGGATTTTGGGAAGTTAAAGCAGGTAGGACATACCCAGTGAATGGCAGGGTCCTGTGGAGTGTTAATGAAAAGATAAACCTGAGGCACAGGTAAATAGTTCCCTGAAAGTGCCAACACAGGTAGACAAGGTGGTGAAGAAGGTGCACAACATGCTTACCTTCATCGGCAAAGGCTCTGAGAGGAGTTGGGACATCACATTACAGTTGTACAAATCAATAATTACACCAGACCAGGAGTACCCTGTGCAGTTCTGGTCACCACGAGAGGAAGGATGTGATTAAGCTGGAAAGATGCAGAAACAATTCACAGGAATGTTACCTGGACTGGGGGCTTGAGTTACAAGGAAAGATCAGACTGACTGGGACTGTTTTCCCGGGAGTGAAGGAGGCTGAGGGGAGACCTGACAGAAGTTTATAAAACTATGAGAGGTGTAGACAAGGTAGACAGTCAGAATCACTTCCCCAGGGTAGAAATATCAAATATCAGAAGGCACAGCTTTAAAATGCCAGGGTGAGAATTTAAAAGTGGATTTCAGTGCAGGTAAGATTTCTGTTTCCGTACAGAGAGTGTTGAGGGCCGGGTTTGGGCTGCTATGGGGAGTGGTAGAAGCAGATATGATAATGACATTTAACAGGGTTTTAGATAAGGCCATGAATATTCAGAGAATTGAAGCACATGAATTATACGCAGGCTGAAGGGATTTAGTTCCATTTGACATCGTGTTCAGCACAGACATCATGGGAAGAAGGGCCTGTTCCTGTGCTGTACTGTTCTGTGTTCTCGGTGAGCCTCAGTGACAGGGGATTCTTTAGCCAGGGTCACAGACAGGTGTATCTGTGGCAAGGAGAGAGACTGCAGGATGGTGCATTACCTCCCTGGTACCAGGGCCAAGGATGTAACTGAACAAGTACAGGCCATTCTGAAAGGACAAGGTGAGCAGACAGAGGCCGTGTCCATATTGGTTCTAACAAAGGAGACAAAGTCCTGCAAAGAGAACTTAGGGAGTTGGGGAAAAAATTAAGTAGAAACACTGTGGTGAGGAGGGGGGTAATCCCAATGTCACCTGCTAGTGAGGGAAGAAAGAAAAAGGTGGTACAGTTATATGTGTGGCTAACAAGCTGGTGCAGGATGGAGGATTTTTGTTACATGGATCATCAGGCTCTCTTTCAGGAGAAGAGTGAAAGGTCAGTAGTGGCATTGATGGATGTGGATTAACACAGAAACTAAGTCCAAATAGATAAATTACAGTGTCTCAGTAGCACTACAAGTGCATAGATAAACAAATATTAGAAGTAAGAGAAAGAATAAAAAGTTTGCAGATGACAAGAAGGCAGGTACTGTTCAGGAAACAGGTAGGCTGTAGAAGTACTTTGACAGATTAGGAGAATTGGCAAGACAATGGCAAAGGAAATACAATGTTGGAAAATGCATGGTCGTGCACTTTGGTAGTAGAAATACATGTACAGACTATTTTCCAAATAGGGAGAAAATCCAAAAATCTGAGATGCAAAGGGACCTGGAGTCTTTGTGCAGACCAACCTAAAGATAACTTGCAGGTAGAGTCGGAGGTGAGGAAGGCAAAAGCATTGTTAGCATTCACAGCAAGTGGTTAGAATACAAGAGCAGGGATGTGATGCTGAGACTTTATAAGGCATTGGTGAGGCCTCACCTTGAGTATTGTGATGAGCTTTGGCCTCCTCATCGAAGAAAAGATGTGCTGGCACAGGAAAGGGTTCAGAAGAGGTTCACAAGGGTGATTCTGGGAATGAAACGGTTATCATACGAGGAACATTTGATAGCTCTGGGTCTGTACTCGCTGGAATTTCGAAGGAAGGGGTGGGGGAATTTCATTTCAAATGCTGAAAGGCCTAGACTGAGTAGATGTGGAAAGGATGTTTCCTATGGAGGGGGAGTCTAGGACGAGAGGGCACAATCTCAGGATAGAGGGCTGTCCATTCAAAACAGAAATGCGGAGAAATTCTTTAGTCAGAGGGTGGTGAATTAGTGCAATTTATAACCAAAGGCTGCTGTGGAGGCCACGTCCTTGGGTGTATTTAAGGCCAAGCTTGATAGGCTCATGATTGGACATGGCATCAAAGTTTGCAAGAAGACCAGGGAGTGGGGCTGCACAGAGAGAAAAGGGTCAGCCATGATTGAATGGCAGAGCAGACTCGATGGGACAAATAGCCTAATTCTGCTGCTATGTCGTAAATCCAAGAACCACAACAGAAAGACCGCACCCAACAGGGTGGCTAAATCACCAATGTGCAAACGACAATAACTTGTGTAAATACAAGAGAGAAAATAATAATATTGTGGTGACCCACTTCCCAGCGCACTCAAACCGGCTCACAAAGTGGCGCGTGCCGGCATTGAGGCCGGTCACAAAAAGGGCACCAAGCCTGCTTCACCAGCAAGGGGAAAGCCCGTGCGCGGGACGGGACTGAGGGCGGGAACAGGAAGGCTTTAAAGCGAGGCCGCCAAGTTTGAATAAACCTCTTTTGCAACTGCAGCTCACCGACTACGTGTCGTTATTTCAGCGCTGCGTGTAGCACACCGCTACAATTGGTGACCCCGACGGCCCAAACGATATTTAGACCGGAGATGAACGACGCCGCATCTGTTCATGCATTTTCGTTAAAACTACCAAGCTTCTGGACGCTGCGACCTCACCTATAGTTCCAGCAAGCAGAAGCCAAAGTCCACATTCGGCACATAACCTCGGATGCCACACGTTACTACTACGTGGTGAGCTCCCTCGACCAGGAGACAGCCACCCAGGTTGAGCAGTTCATACAGTCAACCCCGGAGGACGGCAAATACACAGAATTCAAAGCCCTGCTCATAAGAACTTTTGGACTGTTATGGCGCGAGCGAGCTGTCCGCTTACTGCACCTGGATGGTTTGGGTGACAGGCCACCGTCGGCTTTGATGAACGAGATGCTGTCCCTGGCTGGAGGTCACAGCCATGCATCATGTTTGAGCAGGCGTTCCTGGAGCAGCTGCCCGAGGACATACGCCTGCTGCTGTCAGACGTGGATTTCAGCGACCCCTGGAAGGTGGCAGCCCGTGCAGACATGCTGCGGAAAGCAAAGGAGAGTGGGGCGTCCGTCGCACAGATCACCAGGCGACGCTCCCAGCAGCAAACCAGACCAGGCCCGGCCGCAGAGCCCACTAACCCCAGAGGCAGGGGTGAGGAGACCAACAGACAATGGTGCTTCTACCACCAGCTGTGGGGCGCAGAAGCCTGCCGCTGTAGCCCGCCCTGCAAGTTCCTGGGAAACGCCAGGGCCTGCCGCTGATGGCTACAGCGGCTGGCCATCGGGATAGCCTCCTGTATGTCTGGGACAAGCAGTCCGGACGCCGCTTTTTGGTTGACACCCGAGCCGAGATCAGCATCTTACCTCTGACAAGTTACGACACCCGCCACAGAGAACTGGGTCCCACACTGCGGGCCACGAACGGCAGCACAGTAAGGACCTACGGCACCCATATGGTGCGGCAACAGTTCGGCTCCAGCCGGTTCACGTGGGACTTCACACTGGCCGCCGTAGTCCAAACGCTCCTGGGAGCGGATTTTTTGCGAGGTCACAGCCTACTGGTTGACCTGCCAAGGAAGAGACTGGTCCACGCTGAGACCTTTCAAACGTTCTCCCTGGGTGAAGCCCAGTTGCCGGCCCCACACCTGGACTCCATCACGCTGTCCGACAACGCCTTCACCAGAGTCCTGGTGGGTTTCCCATCGGTTCTGGCGCCGCAGTTCACAGCAGCCATGCCCAGACACGGCGTACAGCACCACATCCCGACACAAGGACCACCCCTCCACGCCCGTGCTCGACGGCTTCCCCCTGACAAGCTCCGACTGGCGAAGGAGGAGATCAAGAGGATGGAGGAACTGGGGATCTTACGGCGGTCCGACTGCCCATGGGCCTCCCCACTGCACATGGTGCCCAAAGCAACAGGGGGCTGGAGACCATGCGGCGACTACCGCACGCTGAACGAGGCTACAACACCGGACCACTACCCTGTGCCGCACATCCAGGACTTTGCAGCAAACCTGCACGGGGCACGGATCTTCTCCAAGGTAGACCTCGTCCGGGAATACCATCAAACTCCGATGCATCTGGACGACGTCCCGAAAACGGCACTCATCACCCCGTTCGGCCTTTTCGAGTTTCTCCGCATGCCGTTCGGCCTAAAGAATGCCGCACAGACATTTCAGTGGTTAATGGACGCGGGGAAAGGCAACCTGGACTTCGCTTTCATCTATTTGGATGACATCCTCATAGCCAGCAGTAGTCGTCAGGAGCATCTGTCCCACCTTCGTCAACTCTACACCCGACTGAGTGAATACGGCCTAACAATCAACCCGGCCAAATGCCAGTTCGGGCTCGACACCATCAACTTCCTGGGCCACAGGATTACTAAAGACGGGGCAACCCCTCTGCCCACCAAGGTAGACACGGTCCATCATTTCCCCCGACACAACACAATCAAAGGCCTTCCGGAATTTGTGGGTATGGTAAATATCTACCACCGCTTCCTCCCTTCAGCTGCCTGAATCATGCGCCCCCTGTTCGCCCTGATGTCGGGTAAAGGCAAGGACATTACCTGGGACGAGGAGTCCACCGCCGCTTTCATTAAAACCAAAGAAACCTTGAAAAATGCCACGATGCTAGTGCATCCCAGAACGGACGTCCCTACCGCTCTCACAGTGGACGCATCTAACATGGCAGTCGGTGGGGTGCTGGAACAACTCATCGAGGGTCGCTGGCAACCTCTGGTGTTTTTCAGCAAACACCTACGTCCACCCGAGCTCAAATACAGTACTTTCGACTAGGAACTGTTGGCGCTATACCTGGCAATCTGGCATTTCAGGTACTTCTTAGAAGGTAGGCCCTTTACCGTGTTCACAGACCACAAACCTCTTATGTTTGCGTTCACGAAAGCATCCGACCCCTGGTCGTCCCTCCAGCAGCGACATCTGTCCTACATCTCCAAATACACGATGGATGTCCTGCATGTCTCAGGAGAGGACGATGTTGTGGCGGACGCCCTCTCCCGCCCTAACATCCAAGCCCTGTCCCAGGGGGTAGACTATAAAGCACTGGCGGAGGCGCAGCAGGCAGACGAGGAGATCCCTAGTTACAGAACCGCAGTCTCCAGTTTGCAGCTCCAGGACCTCCCTGCAGGCCCGGTGAGAGGACCCTACTCTGTGACGTCACCACCGGCCAACCCCGCCCCGTCGTCCCGGCAGCCTGGCGGCGGCACATTTTCATCTCCATCCACAACTTAGCGCACCCCTCCATCAGGACAACTGTCCGGATTGTAGCCAACAGGTTCGTTTGGCACGGACTCCGCAAGCAGGTCAGTGAATGGGCCAAAACGTGCATGCACTGCCAAACAGCCAAGGTGCAGCAGCACACCAAAGCCCTGCCGCAGCAGTTCCACCCCACCGGCCGGCGTTTCAACCACATTCATGTGGATATCGTGGGCCCCCTGCCAGTGTCGCGAGGAGCGCGACACCTCCTGACTATTGTGGACCGGTTCACAAGATGGCCAGAGACAGTCCCGCTCACCGACACCACCTCCGAATCTTGTGCCCGAGCACTGATTGCAACCTGGGTATCTCGGTTTGGTGTACCGGCCCACATTACCTCTGACAGAGGCGCCCAGTTCACCTCCAGCCTGTGGTCAGCTGTGCCCAGCCTTTTAGGGACACAGCTGCACCACACAACTGCCTACCACCCACAGTCGAACGGACTAGTGGAGCGTTTCCACCGTCACCTGAATTCGGCTCTCATGGCCCACCTGAGAGGACCTAACTGGGTGGACAAGCTTCCCTGGGTCCTGCTCGGAATCCGCACGGCGCCCAAAGAGGATCTGCACATCTCGTCGGCCGAGTTGGTGTACGGCGCACCCCTGGTCGTCCCAAGATAGATCATACCTGCCCCAAGGGGACAAGAGGAAGAACCCGCAGCAGTCCTGGACAGACTACGCAAGAAGGCTCAGTAACCTGGCCCCCATACCCACTTCACAGCATGGGCAGAACCCGACCTGCGTACCCAAAGACCTGCAAAATTGTACGTTTGGTTTTGTATGTTAGGGCGGACGTTGGGCACCGCTGCAGTGGCCCTACAAGAGGCTGTTTACGGTGATCAGAAACAACGGGTCCACATTCGTACTGGACTTTGGGGGGGGGGGGAAGAGGAGGTTTTCACAGTGGACCGACTCAGACCGGCCCATGTGGACTTGGCGCAGCCGGTCGAGATTCAGGCACCGCGGCGCAGAGGCAAACCTCCCAAACAGAGTCCGACCCAGACTGAGGACATTGGGGGGTGTATCGCCGGTTCTGGGGGTGGGGGTTATGAGGTGACCCACTTCCCAGCGCACTCGAACCGGCTCACAAAGTGGCGCGTGCCGGCATTGAGGCCGGTCCCAAAAAGGGCGCCAAGCCTGCTTCACCAGCAAGAGGAAAAGCCCGCACGCGGGACAGTGAATATAGTATTCCCGCCCGGGGAGGGCGGGAACAGGAAGGCTTTAAAGCGAGGCCGCCAATTTGAATAAACCTCTTTTGCAACTGCAGCTCACCGACTACGTGGCGTTATTTCAGCGCTGCGTGTAGCACACCGCTACAATATAGTCATAATTAAATAAACAGAGAACATGAGATGCAGAATACTTGAAAGTGAAGTGATAGATTGTGGGAAACAGTTCTGTGGTGAGCTAAGTTAAATAGAGTTATCTCCACTGGTTCTGGTTTAAAGTGACACCAGTGAATCTCTTATTCTGGTAAACAAATAGCCTGTAACTTTCCTTTCAACTTGGACGCAATTTGATGTGGCAAAACCAAGGTGAGGAAGACCCAAAGTACAGTTGATTTAAACTCCGGGCTGAAATGGCAAAGTCAGGTACAGGCTAAATCGAGGTGGCGGGGACCAGGCCCCAAATCGTATCAAAGCGACTGAACCCAATGTTCGGACAACGATTTAGACGCAGGGCCAGACTGAAAAGGTCAGGTTGTTCTGCCCGAGGCCAGGGACAAAAGATATTTAATGATAGGATCAGCTTGCATCTGAAAAAGCATAAACAATTTCAGAGCAGCCAATATCGCTTTGCATGGGCGTCAACTCTTGCAAACTTGGCCGAATGTTTTAAGTGACAAATTCAGTTGATGAGAGCTGGGTAGTGGTACTTCCTTAGAAGGTTGGCGTCATTCAATGCTTGTAGTGAGATGCTGAAGATGTTCTATAGGTCAGTTGTGGAGAGCGCCCTCTTCTTTGTGGTGGCGTGTTGGGGAGGCAGCATTAAGAAGAGAGACGCCTCACGTCTTAATAAGCTGGTAAGGAAGGCGGGCTCTGTCGTGGGCAAAGTACTGGAGAGTATAACATCGGTAGCAGAGCGAAGGGCGCTGAGTAGGCTACGGTCAATTATGGAAAACCCTGAACATCCTCTACATAGCACCATCCAGAGACAGAGAAGCAGTTTCAGCGACAGGTTGCTATCGATGCAATGCTCCTCAGACAGGATGAAGAGGTCAATACTCCCCAATGCCATTAGGCTTTACAATTCAACCGCCAGGACTTAAGAACTTTTTAAAAGCTATTATGAATGCTTTTTGAGATAGTGATTTAGATGCATATCATATTTTTTACTGAGTTAAGTATTGTATGTAATTAGTTTTGCTACAACATTGGAAAAAAAGTTGAATTTCCCATGGGGATGAATAAAGTATCTATCTATCTATCTCTATCTATCTTGTTCAGAGAACACAGAAGGTAATGGTTGAGGGGTGTGATTCTGACTGGAGACCTGTGAACAGTGGGGCCCACAAGGAATTCTACTCTTTGTGAAATGATTTGGATGAAAATGAAGGAGGGCTGATTTGTTGGTCTGCAGAGACACAGAAATTGGTGCAGTTATGGATCGAGGAAAGTTGCCAAAGGATTCAGCAGAACATAGACCACAGGGGGGTGGTTTAAAGGGGATTTGAAGGGTAAATATTTGTCACAGAGAACAGCTGGTATCCCGAATGAGCTGCCTGAGCAGGTGGTGGAGACAAAAACACACAAAGTCTCTGTTGATGAACACTTCCCAGGAAACTGTCATTACTGTGTTCATCCTGCCCTGGTTTACCTCCCCAGTGCTGGGTCCATTGTTGTTTTCCATCTGTATAAATGAGCTGGATGAGAACGTGGTAAACTGGATCAGCAAGTTTGCAGATGACACCAAGATTAGGGGTACAATGGACAGCAAAGGTGGCTAGCAAAACTTGATGTGGGATGTGGACCAGCTGGCAAAATTAAGTTAGTTACAATCTGGAACACTCTGGCAGATGGAATTTAATGCACACAAGTATGAGGTGTCTGCAACATAAATTTAACAAGAGAAATGTGTGGTTTACAGAGGACCTGAGGTCCTCTCTCCTCTGAAGGTGGTTACAATTGGGAACACACTGCCTGTGGGGGTGGTGCAGGCTGGTATTTAAGGACCATCTGACTGAGCATTTGAATCACCAGGGCAGGGTAGGAGACAGACCAAGTGCTGAGTTAGTGGAGACAGATTCTCGATGGTCAGTATAGACATGCAGAAACCAGTGACTGTGAAAGTTCAGTGGGACCCTGGAACACAGAACTTCAGGATGGACTTACCTAAAACACTCAGAACCCAGGACAATGGATTTCTGTTGGACAAAGGTATTAATGCATTAAGGTTAATAGTGAACCAACCCCCTCAAAAGGCTACCAAAATGCATCCATTCCCCGTGCACCAGTAACAGGACTTTTAAATGGGAATTTGGTGAAGAACACTGGTTAGTATTAGGAGAGATGGCGGACAGGTTGGTCACAAAGGAGGGGTGCAAATATCTTCTCAGAGGATAAGGGGTTCAGTGGAACAAGCCCACAGCTGAGAATGAAGGTAACAAACCCCACTGCACTGGAGGACTGCTGTTGCCAGGGTTGTCCAGGATAGAAATAAACCCTCTGGCCCATCACATTTATGCTCCCCATCACGCACAGCTATATACAGTTCCCTGTATGTGGCATCACAGGTAGACAGGGTTGTGTGTTCTACTTGCCTTATCAGCCAAATAACTGCCTCTCATTAGAATTGTACAAAACAGTTTAAAGACAGATTTAAAGGGGATCTGAAGGGTACACACTTCACACAGAGAATAGCTGCTATCCTAAATCAGCTGCCGGAAGAGGAGTGGGGGCAGAAACCCACAAAGTCTCTGTTCATTAAACCTTCTCAGGAACCTGTCATTCACTGTGTACATCCTGCCCTGGTTGAACCGCCCAGAATAGAGTCAGTGATTTATACAGAACTGAAACCGTCCCTTCGGTAAAACTCATCCACGCCGACCAAGTTGTCGACCTGAACTCGTCCCATCCGCCTGCATTAGGCCCGTGTCCCTCTCAACCTTTCCTATCCATGTAACTGTGCAAATATGGTTGAAATATTGTACCTGAGGCAGAGAGCCGGTGCGGTGAGGCGCTGACAGACACTCACTGTTCCGTGGGCAGGAAGAGGAGAGGCCGATTCCCACAGTGGAGCCGAAACCCAAAGTAGAGACCGACTCCACTTTACTACAACCCCGTGCCCACCATCCCGGACTAACCGCCCGCCCCGGACCGTTCCCCTGGAAACGACGTCGGTGAAGGTGGGACATGAATGACGTCACTCGTCACAGATCAGCTCACACGCATATTCACGTGACGGTGTCCATCAGCTCGGGAGGCGGGGCCGGGAGACCTGTCAATCAGTGGAGCCGCTGAGAAATTGCGAGCATTGTAACAGAGTGGGTACAGAGGGGCATTTCCGGGAATAGTGACCCCCCCCCTCCCCACACCCACAGGAATTGAATGTCTTACATACAGTAATATTCACATTTTAATTTGACTCTTGGGTCTTATAAATAGTTAATGTTTGTATTTTGTATAATCTTGTGTATATAATCTTTTATAATTTGGGGTGAAATAACGTTGCATCTGGATCACTGAACCCTTCATGAAAACAGAACGTTATGGAAAAATATTGTCAAAGTCAACATTTTAATCCAAATTAAGTTAATAGAAACGTAGAAAACCTCCAGCACAATACAGACCCTTCGGCCCACAAAGTTGTGCTGAACATGTCCCTACCTTAGAAGTTACTGGGCTTACCCATAGCCCTCTGTTTTTCTAAGCTCCATGTACCTATCTGAAAGTCTCTTAAAAGACCCGATCTTATCCGCCTCCACCACCGTTGCCAGCAGCCCATTCCACGCACTCACCACTCTCTGAATAAACAACTTGCCACTGACGTCTCCTCTGTACCTACTCCCCAGCACCTTAAACCTGTGTCCGCTTGTGGCAGCCATTTCAGTCCTGGGAAAAAGCCTCTGACTATCCACACGATCAATGCCTCTCATCATCTTATACACCTCTATCAGGTCATCTCTCATCCTCTGTCACTCCAAGTAGAAAAGGCTGAGTTCACTCAACCTATTCTCATAAGGCACACTCCCCAATCCAGGCAACATCCTTGTGAATCTCCTCTGCACCTTTTCTATAGCTTCCACATCCTTCCTGTAGTGAGGCAACCAGAACTGAGCACAATACTCCAAGTGGGGTCTGTCCAGGAACTTATATAGCTGCAACAATACTTCTCGGCTCCGAAGCTCAATCCTACAATTAATAAATACCAAGGCACCGTATGCCTTCTTAACCACAACGTCAGACTGTGTAGCATCTTTGAGTGTCCTATGGATTCAGACCTCTGATCCTCCACACTGCCAAGAGACTTATCATTAATGCTACATCCTACCATCGTATTTGAACTACCAAAATGAACCACATCACACTTTCCTGCCACTTCTCGGCCCAGATTTGCATCCTATCAATGTCCCGCTGTTACCTGTGACCGCGCTCCACACTATCCACAACACCTCCAACCTTTGTGTCATCAGCAGATTCGCTAACCCATCCCTCCACTTCCTCATCCAGGTCATTTATAAAAATCACGAAGAGTAGGGGTCCCAGTACAGATCTCTGGGGTGCACCACTGTTCACCAGCCTCCATGTGGAATATATCAACTCTATAACCACTTTTTGCCTTCTGTGGGTTGTGGGATCCAGTTCTGGATCCACAAAGCAACGTCCCCTTGGATCCCATGCCTCCTTACTTTCTCAATGTGCCTTGCATTGTGTTCCTTATCGCATGCCTTGCTGAAATCCATATACACTACATCTACGGCTCTGCCTTCATCACTGTGTGCAGTCACATCCTCAAAAAATTCAACCAGGCTCGTAAGGCACGACCTGCCTTTCACAAAGCCATGCTGAATATTCCTAATCATATGATGCCTTCATAAATCCTGCCTCTCAGTATCTTCTCCATCAACTTACCGACCTCTGATGTAAGACTCATTTTTTGAGACTTGGTTAGAGCACAGCAATGGTTCGATTTTGTTTTGCATCGGCCTTGCCTGAAAACCTGGACCTTGGAGACAACTGACTCTGAAGACTCACGCTATTCGTTCAATAATTAGATGTTCTTTTGAGCCCGTTACCTGTTTGAGAGTTTTGGTTACTAGTCCTGTTTTTGCCTAGCATTTATTGATTTACTTTCATTTGAACACTGTTCGCATGAAAGATTTGTGAACTATCGACCCGCTTCAGTGTCTCTCACATTGCACTTTGGCCATATCCAAACCAGGGCGACAAAACAAACCCCATTTCAACAATGTATCGGATCACTGAAATATCACACCTTAAAATTAGTGTCTTTGCTGATGTATGGAACCCACAGATGAACCCAATACTCTGAGAAACAGAGAAAATGCTGAATAGATCAGGCGGCATCTGTGTAAAGTTAATGTTGCGTATGGAGTTGTTAATTCAGCTACTCTTGTCTGCTGAGTGATGTGTGTCTTCATCACTGCCAGTTGCGGTTTTCACGTTCCTTTTCTTCCACACAACCCAAAACACCTTGACCTGTCACACAACCCCAAGCCCCACGCACTACCACCACAGTGTGTAAAAGGACGTACTCACCAGGACTCCCTCGCTTTGCTTCCCAATATAAGTCCAGGACTAAATCAGACCGATTCTACTGAAATAGGAAATTTCATTTTCACTGGTAGGTTTGCAAATGCTACATTACGTTAATCAAGGTTGCTTTCAAGTTTAACAGAATTGCTTCAATAGCAATTCCTACCCACAATCGTACGGCTGTGGATCGTATCTGATCTCAGGACCTCATATTATATTCAATAACGCTGAACAAACAGCATCGTTTTGGGCCATTCGGAGGGTGGTTTTTCAACTGATAACGTTATCTCTCCAGGCATTCAGTGTAGCCTCCTGAACATTCCCAGGGTTCCTTAGACTCATTTTGAAATTGAAAGAAATTCATAGAATCAGGTAGAGGCAAAAGTCACCAAGAGAAACTCGCTTATGAACTACTGCGCCCTGATATTGAAGATCTCGGACAACAGGCCCTCAGGTGAAGTATTGAATGGTGGGAATTGAAAGTGAGCGCACTGGTTTCCTTTGGTAGACCAAAGTCCAGCTGAATGGTCTATCTGCGACTCTCTTTCTTTCTCTCTCTCTCTCTCTCTCTCTCTCATCTATTTTGTATCTTATGCTTGTCTGTTTCTCTTTCACTTCCAGCATCTATTCCTCTCCCAATTTCAAGAACAATTTTTATTTTACAACAAACAAATAATACTGAGTTAAAGAGTCATTGCTAGTGAGTGCAGAGGTTGCTCGGGGTTGAAGTGAGTGAAGTTATCCACGCTGTTTCATCCAGCTGCAGCCTGTATTTTGCACATTCAGGAGATGGTCACAGTGTCTAGAGAAGCGAGACGAAGCAGCATCTATTTCATGGACCCTATACAGATTACAGAGGAGGAGATGTTTGCTCTCCTCAGATAAATGAGGAAAGATAAATCCCCAGGGTGTTCCCTCGGACTCTGCAGGAGGGAAGTGCAGAGAGTGCCAGAACTCTACCAGAGATATTTAAATCGTGCTTAGCAATTGATGTGCTACCAGAGGACTGAAGGGCAGCAATGTTGTTCCGCTCTTTAAGGATGGCTCAAAACTTAAACCTGGAAATGATAGGCCCTTAAGCCAGACATCATTATTTGCAAAGTAAATGGAATATATTTAGAGGGGCTGGATTTACAAGTATTTGGATAAACATGAACTGATTATGGATATTCATCATGGCTTTGAGCGTGGTAGTTAATGCCAACTAATCTTACAGAGTTTTCAAGGAAGTTATCAGAAAAGTTCACAAAGGGAAGGAAGTGGATGTTGTCTACATGGACTTCAACAAGGTATTTGACAAGGTCCTGCATAATGGTTTGGATAAGACGTTTTAGGGATCGGTGCTGGGTCTATTGTTATCTGTCATCTATATCAATGATCTGTGTGATAATGTGGTGAACTGGATCACAAATATACAGCTCA
This sequence comes from Hemitrygon akajei, assembly GCF_048418815.1. Lineage (NCBI taxonomy): Eukaryota > Metazoa > Chordata > Chondrichthyes > Myliobatiformes > Dasyatidae > Hemitrygon > Hemitrygon akajei. The sequence goes on from NC_133151.1 coordinate 21,414,896, forward strand.
TATCAAGATTAGGGCTGCTGTGGACAGCAAGGAACGCTATCATAGTTTGCAGTGGGATCTGGAGCAGCTGGTAAATGGGCTGAAAATGGCGGATGGAACTTAACTCTGACAAGCGTGAGTTCTTGTACTTCTGTGGGGTACAGTGAACCGTGGGGAAGGAAGGAGTATGCTAGAACAAAGGGAACTGGGATTACATGTCCATAATAGTTGAAAGGGGTGTCAAGGTAGATAGTGTCATAAAGAAAGCTTTTGGCATATCAAAGTATCGAGTGCAGGAGATGGGGTGTATTTTGAAGTTGAATAAGTCAGTGGTGAGGCATAATTTGAAGTATTGTGTGCAGTTTTGTTTGCAACTCACAGGAATGCAAATAAGTTTGAAAGAGTGAAAGGAAGTATTACAAGTACGTTGCTGGGTCTGGAGGAACTGAGTAATAAGGAAAGATTGAATAGATTAGAACTTTATTTCTCGGAACGGAGAGGATTGAGAGGATATTTGAAAGGGGTACACAAAATTATGAGGGGTATTGTTCGGGTACATGCAAGCAAGCTTTTCCCCCTCAGGTTGGGTGGGATGACAAACGGAGGTCATGGGTTGAGGGCGAAAGGTGAAAGGTTTAAGGGATCATGAGGGGAAAGTTCGTCACTCAGAAGGTTGTGGAAAACACAAGTAGTACGTGCAAGCTCGATTTCAATGTACCAGAGAAGTCTGGATAGGTTCATGGCTGATAGGGCTATGGAGGTCAATAGCCTTGGTGCACGCAGATGGGATTAGGCAATTTAAATAGTTATGGGGTGAAGGGCCTGTTTCTGTGTTGTACATTTCTGTGACATTATGGGCTCACCAGTACCCTGTAAAGTTGCAGCATAACCTCCCTGCTCTTAAATTCAATTTCTCTAGCCAACATTCTATTTGCAGGTTGATAACCAATTGAACGAAACGTTTGCAATCGCGGTCCCAAGTCACCCTGCACAGCAGCTTACTGCATTTTTTCAGCATTTAAATTATCATCTGAACTGTATTTTTTCTTACAAATGGATGACGTTGCACTTGTCAGCATTTTACTCCATCTGCCAGACAATTCCCCATTGGTATCGATGTTGTCAGCTCATCCCACCACCCCTTAGAATGATCTCTGACTTCTCTGACCCTGCTACCTTGTTTGGCAACATATTGGCAACGCACTCTAGTCCGGTCTGCTGCGTATGTCTAGGGAAGACAATATACGGCCCGGCCAAACATCTGAGATAGAGGTGCAAGCCCAGCTCAAACCCCTGTTTATGTGGATGCTGAGTGATTTGTTACCGTGTTCAAAATGTACCACGGAATAACAGGTAGTACACCATATACAATTAAACTATTTAGCTTTATAATTCTTAATTTGACTAAAGGGTTAGTAGGAAAAACAAAGAAAATGGCCAATTTTAATAAAACAGTCTGAAGTGCACAAGTTAGAGCTGATAGTTTCCCATTCGCCGATCCTCCTCCTACGTCCCCGGACGATGTTGAATCATGGTCCCACTCCGGGTCGAGTCCTATGACCTCTTCCCTCCGGCGTCTCCTTCCTTCATCTCCCGCCGAACAGAAGACCCGGCTCTACACCGGTGTCAGGCACACAACACGAAAACACACAGCCTTCATTGGGCGGTTTACATTCCAAATCACTCGTTATCTTTTACCATAATCCAAACACTGCTTCTGCAGAAGGACTATTACGTCAGCATTGAAAAGTGATAGCACTAATCATGTCCTCATGATATTGAGATAATTTGCTACCCCTTCATACAAAGCACAGAGTCCAACCCAGGTGTACACTTAGAGAGCATCAGACGGAGAACTTCATGCAGATGGTGTTTCGAAACCGGAATCCATGCCTGAGTGACCGGCGGAAGCAGGTACACTCACAACATTAGAGAATTGTCTGGGCGAGTACTTGAATTATCAAGACACTGAAGGAAACAGCTGCTGAGCGAGGTCGTTTTTGGTATGATCGGTACTTGATCGTCAGCACGGACATTGTGGGCCGAACGGCCTGTTTCAGCGGTGCGGGGGGGGGAGGTGCATGATTCTGTGACTGTATGTTGCATTTATTAATCACAATAAAGGGGTTAGTTTACTCTCGTAGTGGGGGGGGGGGGGTGATGAGAGAGTGGATGGTGAGTAGACTGACAGCACTCAGTGTGAACACATCATCCGACATGTTTTGTTGTTGGTTGTGGGAAGCTGGGTTAGAGTGAGAGCAGGAAGCTGCCGAGATCGGTTGACCGGGGAAAATGTGAGGGAGAGCAATTCCATCGTTGATGGACTGGCCTGGCCAGCCCATAATAATTTTCGAGTGACCCATGGATTGAAATGACTTGTGGAATTGGTAGGCGAGTTGTGAGGGTTGGAGCAGTGGGACGCTGGAAGTGCATGAGTGTGGCTGGAGGTGATTCTGAATGTTGTCGGTCGGATTCTTCAGTGTGGTGCAGTTCGTGTTATGTCCAGTTGGGGTCGCGATCGTCCGACAGAGCGGAGATACAGAAGCTGTGTTTGAGTGAAGTTGGTTGAAGTGGGAGAGATGGCTTCAGAATTGGATGAGCTACATGTCGTTTCCCGCCCGTGGCATTACGAAGGCAGAAATATAAATGTATAACTGTGATGAAAATGTTGATTGGAAGACGGAGTTGGGGTGGAATGAGAGCATCTGGTTTGGCTAATCCTAGAAGATAATAGGTGACTGAAAGGCTGGAGAAAAGTGAGACTCTGCTGTGGGAAGGACACGTGTGAAAGGCTCCAGTATCACAGTGAACAAACATCAAGATGATTCTGTTCACTGTGGTGTGTTCTGAAATCTGCATAAACTGGGACATGAATTCCTCGTTAGTATAGTGGTTAGTATCCCCGCCTGTCACGCGGGAGACCGGGGTTCAATTCCCCGACGGGGAGTTGCAAGTTTTACTGCATCATTCAAGGGGAATGTTGAATTAAGAAGACAAATTAAAGCGGACAAAGCATTTGTGTTTACGCTAAATCAGTTCATTGGGCATTGGCAAGGTGGAATATAGTTCGGACTGCTGTGAGGCCGGGTCAGTAGAGTCTTCCGAGAAGAAAGGGGCGTTGTTCTCAGCCTCTTTCCTTAAATATCCCCTGACAATCTGTATCTCAGAACCGTTACTTGTTCATTATTCGTTTTTACACTCAGTGACAGAGTCCATCATTCCGAGCATATTAATCCGGGGCATTTGTTGTCAACTATGAGTTCCCGCATGGTCCCACCACAGTAGTAAAGTAACTGACCAATATCAGTCCAGACAAAGGGTGCCGGTCGGAAACGTCGTCTGTTTACCCTTTTCCATCGATTATGCTTGTTCTGCCGAGTTCCTTCAGCATTTTCTGTGTTCCTTGGATTTCCAGCATCTGCAGATTTCTCTTGTTTCTGACCAATATTATTGTCACCCCGGAACACTTCCTTTGCATCCTCATCTTGTTTTGGTATGCAAAATGGCTCCAGTCCCCCGCTGTGCAAAGGGAAACTCTGCTCTTCAAAGATCATTCTTCCCTGGGTTGACTGCACACGATCTGTAAACTTTCCTTGCCAAGACGCGACATTAACTTGACTCGCTGTGACTTCCACACTCCCCACTTCCCTTTCGTCCTGTAAAGGACAGCATGGATTGTGGCTGCAGTTGAACTGCACAGAGAATTCGGGTCTCCTCAGTGACCCTGTCATCGTCTGTCTGAAGAGGAGGATTGCGGAACGATAGGAGGCAGCTATCCTTTGGGTCCTCTCTCCATAGAGAGCTCTCAGTAAGAAACTTCAACAAGTTTCAACAGCAGCAAGAATATAAACCGCCTTGCCCACTGTACACTGGAGTTGCACGAGCATCCCAGCAAGGAATGAAGCTGATCAAGGGGGGTTCATTATAACAGAATCACTCAGTACAATTAAGGGGTTCAGACTCCACTGTTAACCCACCTTCCGTATGTATGGCCCCCTACAACACACTCAACAACTCGAGCTAACGTTTAGTACCAACATGCGTTCATAAGTAAGGGTCATGTTCTTTGAGTGGAACAGGAGCTGTGCCGCTTCATCAATGACATGAGGCGAAGAATCCATCAAGGCCAAGAATTGAGAGGCAGGCATACATCAGGAGGCATTTTACAGGGGGCAGAATTACAATTGTACAAATTCTACAGTACAGTTTGGGAAAGGATTATTTAAAGTAAACTTCATAGTCTGTGGTGGTTGTGGCGGCTGAGGCTGAAACTGACTGTTAGCAAAGTTGCTTTGGCGCTGAGGGCATCTTTGAACTCAGTGGCGAGGCTGTCCACAAACAATGTGCACCTCTCACTGACGCCTCCACCTTTTACCAGTAACTGTCCTCCGCCATCTCCCCATGTTTCTTGAAGTGAATCAAAGAACTGCAAAATCCATAATTTAGGATAGCTTTTATTTTCTCTAAATAACACTATACAATGTTCCGCACAAAAAAAATACCAGTCACAAGTGGTTGACAAGTCAAATGCATTTAAAACAGGTAACGTTCAAACAAAATTTAGAATGAAATTGTAAACAGATTTAATCTAGTAATGATGAGCAACAATGTGGTCACTGTCATCTTTATTAAATATAAAACAGAATACAAGTTAAAATAACATTCAAATCATACAGGGCAGCTGTCACAATATTTTTGTACAATGGTCAATATTAATGAGACAATGGTAGAGCAGTCCAGGGAGTCTCCAGTCCTCACACAAATATTATCCACTCCCTTAACAGCTTGAAACACTTGATTTCATCTGAAATTATTCAGAATTTTACTTACCTCTTTTCATCTCACACAAGTAACAATCTACATTTCCTTTAACCCGGACTCACTTAATCATCATTTGCAATAACATTCATTACGATCGAGTAAATCTGTGTATTTCTGAAATACCTTGTTTATCTACTTTACAAATTTATTAAGGTGCCCATCTGCTTTTTGTACAATACGGTGTATCGTATGTCACTATGGATTGTGAAGGAAACACTTCAATATAACATGACATTTCAGTTCAAAGTGCATAAATGTCTCCATATTGCTCATTCTTCCATCGAGCCTTTGAGAGATTTACGCCAGCCTCATCAAGAACTCAGGAGACACTTCTGGGGTGGGCTTTGTTGTAACCGTACCTGTGGGGGGCAGGGGTAAAACAGGTTCCTACTACTTCCTACTCAGACATTGGTACGAGTTCTGTCTTGTTAAACATAGAATAGTACAGCACATTACAGGCGAAGGTTCACAATATTGTGCTGTCCCTCAAACCCTGCCTCCCATTATAACCTCCCCCCATCTTAAGTTCCTCCATATACCTGTCTAGTAGTCTCTTAAACATTGAGGTAGACTCGATTACATTTTCCTGTTCTTTCCGACTCTATTTCTCTAACTTTTTTTTCATCTTCTCTGCTCTTACTGCGAGAAGCAACCAATTATTTTTGCATTTCTCTCCAGGTGAACACCACAGGGCACCTGAAAGTTTCCTCTCTCCTTTATCTGTACTTCTGCAAGCACTCACTTCTTCCATTCCACCCACTTCTCAACATATAACCATATAACCATATAACAATCACAGCACGGAAACAGGCCATTCCGGCCCTCCTAGTCCGTGCCGAACTCTTAATCTCACCTAGTCCCACCTACCCGCACTCAGCCCATAACCCTCCACTCCTTTCCTGTCCATATACCTATCCAATTTTACCTTAAATGACACTACTGAACTGGCCTCTACTACTTCTACAGGAAGCTCATTCCACACAGCTATCACTCCCTGAGTAAAGAAATACCCCCTTGTGTTTCCCTTAAACTTTTGCCCCCTAACTCTCAAATCATGTCCTCTCGTTTGAATCTCCCCTACTCTCAATGGAAACAGCCTATTCACGTCAACTCTATCTATCCCTCTCAACATTTTAAATACCTCGATCAAATCCCCCCTCAACCTTCTACGCTCCAATGAATAGAGACCTAACTTGTTCAACCTTTCTCTGTAACTTAAGTGCTGAAACCCAGGTAACATCCTAATAAATCGTCTCTGCACTCTCTCTAATTTATTGATATCTTTCCTATAATTCGGTGACCAGAACTGTACACAATATTCCAAATTTGGCCTTACCAATGCCTTGTACAATTTTAACATTACATCCCAACTTCTGTACTCAATGCTCTGATTTATAAAGGCCAGCGTTCCAAAAGCCTTCTTCACCACCCTATCTACATGAGACTCCACATTCAGGGAACTATGCACTGTTATTCCTAGATCTCTCTGTTCCACTGCATTCCTCAATGCCCTACCATTTACCCTGTATGTTCTATTTGGATTATTCCTGCCAAAATGTAGAACCTCACACTTCTCAGCATTAAACTCCATCTGCCAACGTTCAGCCCATTTGCAGCATCTGCTCATTTTCTCATATTTGAAATGGAACTTGTTTATGTTCAAATTCCTTATTTGTCTGTTTAATCCACATTGAAACTTCGATAATACAGTATAAATAGCCAAAACAATCTGCAAATTAAATGCCAATAGTAATCCAGAATTAGTAAAGCAACTGTTACACGGCAATCTGTCACTTGCATCATTATCTTGTCTTGGAATGTAAAATGGGTCCATCCCCTGCTGTGCAAAGGGAAGCTCTGCTCTTCAACACCCTTTCTGCCCAGGTTGACTGCACAACACCTGTAAACTATCCTTGCCTGAGCAGTAACTTTACCCTAGCCTTGTTACAACTTCAACTGGCTCAGCCACTGAAAAGTCAGTCACCTGGCTCACTTCTCAGAACAGGACAGACCTCCCAACTAGTTGGACCACACACATACTGCTTAAAGAATCCCTTTTAGACATGGCTAACAAATTCTGCTGCATCGAATATTGTGCTCCGTGGAATTCCCAGTCAGTGCTGAAAGTTCAAAAGTTTAAAGCACATTTATTACTACAATTATGCTGACATTATACAGCCTTGAGATTCCTCTCCTAACAGGCAGCCATGAAACAAAGGAACATCAAAGGAACAAAACAAAAATGAAAAGAGGACCATCAAACACTCAATGTGCAGAGAGAAAAAATAACATGCAAACAAACAGAGAGCCCAAAGTTCAGCGCAGGGCAGAGTAAACATTGTGGAGCAGTGATCTGAACCAACTTGTTCAGTCGGATATGGGTGCCTCCTGGAAGAGAGCTTTCCTCGGCCTGGACCAGATGGATTGAAAGTTCCATTTTCATGCAGTGTGTCGCTGCAAATCTGAACATTGTTCACTCGGTTTGATGACATTTCACTTCTTTAAATGACTTGTAATTTCCTCATAGATCAGACTCCAGCATCTTGCCCTCAACACTTGTGAAAGTAACAGGACGACAATTACCTTCTGTTGTATTCTAACTTTCTTGAACAATGGAAGCAGTTGAGGTTTTTCACTCCATTGGGACCTTCCTGGAACAAAGTGTGTTCTGGCAAACAGCAACTTCTACCCGTACTTTCTCTCCAGCCACTTCCCTGTTAAACTCTCGAGTGCAGGTCATTGTGACCCGGTGATGTTAACTTTTAGTCTCATTAGATTTTTTTCTCATGATGGTGAGTGTTGTAAGTCATTGCACAGTGTTGAAATGTCAAGCAATATATCATTGAGATGTGTCCCATGTCCCCAATGTGAACAATATTCACATATCGAGTTTAATTTATTGCAATTTTATTTGTTAGAGTAGCTTTGAGGCTCTTGCCACTAGTTCCTGAATTAATCTCAGTCTGTTAGTCTATCTCTAGGCCTTGTCACTATCTGTGCTCTAGGCTTTGATTTAATGTTTCCCTTGACCCCATTGGCCCATCATTCTCCTGGGTCCCTCTGTCTAATTGGGATCAATGTCTGCTGAGTGTTATGAACCAGTAGTTTAAACATCCACTACTGCTCGTCTGTTGAGCTGTCATGATCTTATTTACCCTGTCGACCCCATGCAACCCCACCTTCACATCTATATAATTGTCCTTAATTATGTTGAGGACATTGGTTGTGGACATGGGTGTTCACCCTCAAATTGTATCTGGAATCCTCCCATGTTTTGTTGACTTCTTCTTCAGGTGTCCCTGACCACAGGATCTCGTATTAATCCCACACCATCACATCTGAAATGTCCAGTTCCTGGGTAAGTTCTGTAACATTATGCTGTAGGAAGCAGTCTCTGATCACTCCTCAAATTCCTTTTCCTGTGCCAGATTGATTAGTCTTATCAATGAACAAAGGCACCCTCCTCATTTCACTTTTGCAGACTTGTGTGGAACATTGCATATGCTGGAATACTGAGTTCCCAGTCCCAATCTGCCTGCAACCATATCTCTGGAATACCTATAACATCAAACACATTTGTCACAATACAATGCAATTTTCACACTGTATTTTCGCATTTATAAGAAATAGTATATAACTTCAATTCCTACACTTTGCTTATTTTAATGTAATATTCTTCTTCAGTTGTAATTTTTATTTCACTTCCACGCTGAAGGGATTTGCATTCAAAGTCAACAGCATCTCCTCCACAATTACCATCAACACTGGTACACCACAAGGCTGTGTGCTTGGCCACTACTCTACTCACTCTATACCTGTGATTGTGTGGCTCAGTACAACTCCAATGCCACATTTAAGTTTGCAGATGACACCACTGTTGCTGGATGAATCAAAGGTGGTGGCAAATTTGCCATCAGGAGGGAAATGGAAAATCTAGTTGAATGGAGTCTCAACAATAATCACTCACTCAACATCAACAAAACCAAAGAGTTAATTATTGACTACAGGTTAATCATTGACTACAGGAGAAGGGAAGTGCAGGTCTATGTGCCTCTTATCATTGGGGAATTCGAGGTGGAGAGAGTCGATAACTTTAAATTCCTTGTCGTTATCATTTCAGAGGATCTGTCCTGGGACGGACAGTAAATGCCATCATAAAGAAGGCATGGCAGTGACTACTTGGAAGTTTGCTTATAATCAGCATGATATTGAAAACTTTGACACACTTCTATAGATGCACAGTGGAGAGTATCCTGACTGCTTGTTGCATCACAGCCTGATATGGAAACACAATGATCAGGAATGGAAAAGTCTACAAGAACTAATGGATACATCCCAGTCCATCACAGGCAAAGCCCTCCGCATCACTCAGTACATTTACAGGAAGCGCTTCTACAAGCAAACTGCATCCATCATCAACAACATCCTTCATCCACCTCATGCCCTCTTTGCACAGCTGCCATCGGGAAGGACGACCAGGAGCCCCAGTTCCTGCAGCACCAGGTTCGGAATGAGTTATTACCCTACACAGGTCATGCTCTTGAAACAGAGTAAATAACTTCTCTGAACTGAGTCCATAACTTGCAGACTCACTTTCAAGTATTCTACAACTGAATTTCACAGTAATATTTATTTTATTTTATTTTTCCACTATTTGTCTTCTTTTGCACATTAGTTGTCTGTCAGTCTTTGCTGTTTATATTTTTTTGTCAATTCTATGGTATTTATTTTCCTGTAAATACCTGAAAGAAAATGAATCTGAAGTCGTAACCTTTTACATCAGAGGTCCCAACACACTAGGCCACTGCTACAGCACAATAAGGAATGCCTATTGTTGTTAAGTCAGATCATTTGACTGTACTCCTGCTACCTGCATACAGACAGAGCCTAAGGAACAAGGCTCCAGAGATCCAGATAACCAAGGGTTGGTGTTGAGAGGCAGAGGAATGGTTACAGGATTGCCTTGAGTCAGCAGTCTGAGCCATGTTCAAGAACTCATCTAACTGTCTGACCGATTAGGCCAGGGTCATTACAGAGTTCATTAAAACATCTGTGGAGGTGTGTGTCCCCACAAAATCACTCAGGGTTTTCCCAAATCAGAAGCTCTGGATAAGCACTGAGATCCAGAACCTGCTGAGCACCAGATCAGTGGCATTCAAGTCTGGAGATCAGGAGTGTTACAAGAGATGCGATCTCCAGAAAGCCTCTTGGGCAATGTGGAGACTCCGGACTAAACTGGAATAAAATAGGGATTCTGGACAGTTGTGGCAGGGTTTGAATGCCAGAACCTCCTGCAAAGGTAAATCCTGTGACAAAGGGGACAGCAGAGCTTTGCTTCCAGATGAGCTCAATGCCATCTTTGCTCGCTTTGACCACCAGAAGAGGGAGGAATCATCGTGCACCCCAATGTCTCCCAATGATCATTTGGTCTCAGTATCTGAAGATGACGTGCAGGCTGCCTTCAAGAGAGTGAATCCAAGGAGAGCATCCAGTGTGGATGGAGTACCGGGCCGAGTACTGAAGACCTGTGCTGACCAGCTGGCTGGTGTATTCACAGATACCTTCAACCTTCCTATCTGGCAGTGTGTGGTACCCTCCTGCTGGAAGAAAGCTTCAATCATATCGGTGCCCAACAGCAGCATGGTAACTTGTTTAAATGACTGTTGCCCAGCGGCTGTTACATCCACGGTGATGAAGAGTTTTGAGAGACAGGTGTTGAAGCATATCAGCTCTTGTCTGAATGGTGACTTGGATCCTCTCCAATTCACTTACCGAAGCAACAGCAGATGTGTCTCGTTGGCTCTTCACACAACTCTGGAACATCTGGACACCAAAGAAGCAAACATCAGGATGCCCTTTATTGATTACAGCTCAGCATTTAACACTGTCATCCCCTCAAATCTAATCAGTAAACTCCAAGACTGGGCCTCAAGTAGGGACATGTTCAGCACAACTTTGTGGGCCGAAAGGCCTGTTTCGTGCTGTAGGTTTTCTATGCTTCTATTAACTTACTTTGGATTAAAATGTTGACTTTGACAATTTTTTTTCCGTGACGTTCTGTTTTCATGAAGGGTTCAGTGATCTTGTTACAACGTTTTTCTACCCCAAATTGTAAAAGATTATCCACACAAAAATAAACAAAATAAAAACGTTAAATATTTCTAAAACCGAAGAGTCAAATTAAAATGCGAATATTACTGACTATAACACACTCAATTCCCGTGGGTGGAGGGGGGATCACTGTTCCCGGAAATGCCCCCTGTACCCACTGTGTTACAATGCTCGCAATTTCTCAGCGTCTCGACTGATTGACAGCTCTCTATGCCCCGCCTCCCGGGCTGTTGACACCGCGTCACGTGATACCGTGTACCGTTTGCCGATTTGTGACGAGCTGACGTCATTGATGTTTCACCGACACCGACGTCGTTTCCAGGGGAACGGTCCGGGGTGGGCGGTGAGTCCGGGATGGTGGGCACGGGGTTGTAGTAAAGTGGAGTCGGTCTCTACTTTGGGTTTCGGCTCCACTGTGGGAATCGGCCTCTCCTCTTCCTGCCCACGGAACAGTGAGTGTCTGTCAGCGCCTCACCGCACCGGCTCTCTGCCTCAGGTACAATATTTCAACCATATTTGCACAGTTACATGGATAGGAAAGGTTGAGAGGGACACGGGCCTAATGCAGGCGGATGGGACGAGTTCAGGTCGACAACTTGGTCGGCGTGGATGAGTTTTACCGAAGGGACGGTTTCAGTTCAGTATAAATCACTGACTCTATTCTGGGCGGTTCAACCAGGGCAGGATGTACACAGTGAATGACAGGTTCCTGAGAAGTTTTAATGAACAGGGTCTTTAAGGGTTTCTGTTCCCAGTCCTCTGGCAGCTCATTCGGGATACCAGTTATTCTCTGTGTGAAATATTTACACTTCAGATCCCCTACACATTGTTACCTTAAAACGATTCCCTTTAGTTTTAAAAAGCCAGTCAGGATGCTCTCAATCATGCCCCGATAGAAAGTTCTTAAGATTTGGGGGCCCACACCAAATTTCCTCAACTGTCTGAGGTGAAAGATGCACAGTTATGCCTTTTCCACCACACAGCCGATATGCTGAGTCCACGTGAGATCCTCGGTGATGTTTATGCCGAGGGATTTAAAGCTGTTCACCCTCTCAACCCCAGATCCATTGATGTCGGTATGGGTTAGCCTGTCTTCATTCATCTTGTAGTTCACAACAAGCTCTTTGTTTTTGCGATATAGTCGGAGAGGTTGTTTTCTTGACAGCACTGTGTCAGGGTGATGACTTCTTCTCTGTTGGTTGCCTCATCATTATTTGAAATAGGCCAATCAGTGCAGTGTCGTCAGCGAATTTAATTCGCAGATTGGAGCTGTGGGTGGCGACACAGACATGGGAATACAGACAGTAAAGAAGGGAGCTTAGTATACAGACCTGAGGGGCACCTGTGTTGTGGGTCAGAGGGACAACGGTGAGGGAGTCCACTCTTACCACCTGCCAGCAGTCTGACAGGAAGTCCAGGATCCTGCTACAGAAATAGGATGAGGCTGAGGTCTCTAAGTTTCTTGTGGAGCCTGGAGGGAATTATGGTGTTGAACGCTCAACTGTAGTCCAAGAACAGCATTCTGACATAAGCATCCCTCTTCTCCAAGGACGATGTACACGAAACACCCTTCCCACTCCATTCTAGGCCTTTCGATATTTGATCGGTTTCGATGAGAGTCCCTCATTCTTCTAAAGTCCAGCGAGTACAGTCCCAGAGCCATCAAACAATCCTCGTGTATTAACCCTTTTATTGCCTGGATCATTTTTGTGAACCTCCTCTGGACTCTCTCCAATGCTAGCACATACTTTTTTAGAGAAGGGGCCCAAAACTGTTCACAATTCAGGTGTCCGCCACTTTTCGAATGTTCACTTTTCGCCACTTCGCTTTTACAAAATACCTACATTAGTAACCTGTTTTCCCATTACAAAGAGGAATTTCGCTTTTACGAAAATTTTTCTCGTATAAATTAATGGTTTTTCAGTTCACGCCATTTTGGCTTAAGAAAGTTTTCATAGGAACGCTCTACCCTTTGTATAGGGGGGACCCCTGTACTTCAAGTGTGATTTGCCGATGCCTTATCAATCCTCAGCATTCTAGCCTTGCTTCTGTGTCGTGGACCACTGGAAATTAATGCTAACATTGCATTTGGCTTCCTTACCACCGACTCTAATGGTAAATTTATCTTTTGGAAATCGTACTTATCTCAGACATACCTGACCCTGGTACCCAGGAGGTAAAACATCATCCTGACATCTCTGTTGCTGCCACAGAATCTCCTGCATGCCTCCTGTACTGTAAGGCTGCTGCCATTACTGCTCTGCTTCTCCTTTCCTCCCGCAGAGCATCAGACCGGGGTGTCAGTACCAAAGACATGACAGGCTGAACTGCTCTGGTTTCTCTTCCTCCCAAGGGTGTCCAAAGGAGTGTACAGCCACAGGGAGACGTTGAACTGTCTGTCCCTTCCCCTTTCCTGTCATGGTGGTCACTAAACTATCTGCAGCCTGACCTTAGGTGTGACCAACTGACTGAATCTCTGGTCTCAGCATCCTGGAAATTCTAAATCTGTCCATCTCCAGCTCAGTTTCCTTCACACAGTCAGTCAGGAGCTGCAGATGGTGCATATCCCTGATGTGAAGTTGTCGGGGACACTGACTGACTCCCTGATCTCCAACATCTTGAGCTGGAGCTTGTCATTGCCATAAATACCATTTCAACTACTCCAGCAGGGAGAGGAATTCCAAAGAAAACCTCAGAAATTTGACTTCCGAAAGTTATTTGGCTCATCTGCCATTTCTCTGTCCACATTTACAGCTGGTCTATATTCTGCTGAATCCTTTGTGAAACTTGCTCTGCATCCACAACTCCACTAATTTCTGTGTCTCTGCAGACCTACAAATCAGCCCAGCTTCATTTTCATCGAAATCACTCCACAAACCGCAGAGTTCCCAGCTCTGATCCTTGGGGGGGCCCCACTGGTCACAGGTCTCCAGTCAGAATCACACCCCTCAACCATGATCTTCTCTGTTCTCTGACCGAGTACATTTTGAATATATTCTAGCAAATATCTATTCAGCCCGTGTGCCTTCTTGCTTTTGATCAGGGCCCTTGTTGAAAGTCCATGTGTTCTATATCCACCACCCGGCCCTCATCTGCTTAACACTTTGAGTACCGTATTGCTACCCTTTGATGCTGCATCCCTCATGCACTGATACTCACCCTGCTGGCTGTAGTTATGTCCTATCATCTGCCTGCCCTTCCTGGCAGTCTAATTTCATGCTATCTTTGCTTTTTTACCCTCCATGCTATCCTGAGTGCCTTCACTCTGGTTTCTACACCCTCCCCTCCACCAAATTAGTTTAACTCTCCCCTATCTAACAAACTGGCAGTATGCCCACAAGAAAACTAATCTCAGGGTTGCATATGGTGACAGAAATGTATTTTGATAATACATTTACTTTCAGCTTTGAACTTTGTAGTAGCGAGCCGGGTGTTGTACTGGTCTGTGTCCTCACTGGCCGGTGCTGTGCTCCGGCAGCTCAGTGCGCTTGGAATACAGTGTCAGTGTTTTTACAGAAGTGTGTCCTTATTACACAATTGATCTTGTCCACCCTGAAGCTTAGAAGATTCACTGGAGACCAGAATGATTTGTTTTGGTCACCCTGCTGTATGACAGACACCATTAAGCTGGAAAGAATGCAGAGGAGATTTCTGGAAAGCATTTTAGACAATTTTCTCTGGAATGTTGCAGAATGAGTGCTGATATTGCAGAGGTGTATAAATTAATGAGGACTTGGGGTGGGTCAAAGAGAACTGTCTTTTTGCCAGTATTGGGGAATCAAGAACTAGAGGACATTGGTTTAGGATGAGATTTAATAGGGACCTGAATGGCAACTTTTCCACACACAGGCTGGTCAGTAAATGGAATGAGCTGCTAGGGGAGTCGTTGAGTCAGGTGTATTTAAAAGGCATTTGGGCAGGTAGATGGAAAGGAAAGGTTTTTAAGGATTTGGGTCAAATGCAAGGAAATGGGACAATGAGGAGGATAGCCTTGTTCTTAATGTGGTGGTGAGGGGGTTACAGCCCACAAGCTCAGATGGGAACTTTGGTCAGTGTGGACCATTTGAGCTGAAGGGTTCGTTTCTGTGCTGTGTGAATCTGACTGTAAACCCTGTTGACTTAGTTCAATGATATTAAACTTTTCTAAATGACTTGTTATTTCTTCACAGATTATAGACTCCAGTACTTGAAGTGAAGTTAACTGGACTACAGTCACCTGTTTTTTATCTTCCACCCTTCTTCAACAATGGTTTTCAACTCCACTGGGACCTTTCTGTAACAGTGAGTTTTGACAGACTTCATTGTCTCTACTTTCTCTCCAAACTTCCTGTGAAAGCCTGCAGTGCAGGGCGTTGGGACCTGGAAATGTTTGCTTTTAGTCCCATTAGTTTTTTCCCTCGTGATGGTGATTGTTACACATTGTGGCACAATGTTGAAATGATACCATCAGATATCTGTGTGATGTTTGTTGTGTCCCCACTGTGAACTCTAATGCAAATTCTTGAGTCGATTTATTTGCTTTTGTCGTGGTTTTTCGTGCCTCACAAATGACCAAGAGACACAGAAGATTCTTCAAGAAGGGTTAAACTTTAATTTGCAAATCAAAGCTGAGACAGTCATTGAGCTAGTCGCTGATTGCCCACCGATCCTTGGACACAGCATTCTTCATAGCAATCTCCTGGTCCAGTTGCATTAGCATATGTAATCGATCTATAGTTGCTTATTACACGTACCTCACGTACATCTTGTCCCTATTGTTTCTATCAATTGACTTAATCATGTTCTAATCTACATCTCTTTAACACACCATTGTCTTCTACGTTCTTAAGATTTCATTCTCTAGCAAATAGCAAGTTTACATTCTTAATACTTCGTGACTTAATTATGTTCTAATCTACATCTCTTAGCTACCTGTCATTAACACACCATTGTCTTCAGCAAATAACTGACTTCATAGTTTTGGTTACACACAAAATTTATACTTTTATGAAATTACTACTTTTATACTCCAGTATATACCCCCTTTGAGACCCAGAGGGTCTCACAGAGAAAGAAGACCAAGAGTCCGTGCACAAAAGCCACAATAAACTCAAGCATTTATTCCCAAATCTCGGGTTAAACTATAATTTTCTGCGCCAAGACCTCAAAGTATTCTCTCCCTGTTACCCTGGGCCGCTGAGCCAAAAACCTGTCCCTCTGTACCTGAGACAGGGAAAAAGACTCAGCAGCCCTTACAATCTACACCCACACTGTCATTTTGCTCCTGTTCATCCTGCAGGTGTTGTAGGCTGTAACGATACATTTTCGGTGTTTCTTTCTCCACTAAGTTTGCTTCAGTAATTGCCACGAGCATCGGAAATTGTTTGGTTGCAGCACGCACTACAAGAGATTTGAGACAAGGAAGAAAACAGCACAGCACAAACGCACAGCTCAACAATATAATACTGACAGTTATTGCTATTTTAGTCAGCCATGCTCCCCATCCTCCGAGTCTACTTTCTAACCAATCAAAGAACTGATGTCCGAACCCTGCATTCTGTTTGACCTCCGTCCGCAGATTCTTTAACTTATTCATTGCTCTGGTGAAAGACCCTTCTGGGCTAGTATTGTTCGGTATGAAAGTGCAGCATTGTTCTCCAAACATTACACACACACCCCCCTTTCTCTGCCAAAAGCCAATCCAGTACCTGTCTGTTTTGCCACGCCACCCTGCTAATGGCATCTAGCTGTTGCCCTAAGGCCTCCAGTGCATCATCGGTGTAGTTGATGAACCTCTGTTGATTGTAGTATATATAGTTTATCCATTCAACATTTTTGCTTACCCCTATCACAGGTATGATAGCTTCCCAGTGAGCATCTCATGCGGTGTCAGGCATGTCATTCGATTAGTTTGCATGCGGTAACTCATCAATGCTAACGGTAAAGCATCGACCCAATTAAGTTTAGTGTCTGCACAAATTTTGTTTAGTTTCGCTTTCAGGGTTCCACTAATTCTCTCTATCATGCCCTGCGACTGAGGGTGGTACACTCATCCAAATCTTTGCTTTATCCTCAGCGCCTGTAGTACCAGTTCGACCACTTTCTGGATAAAAGCTGAACCATTGTCTGAGCTAACTTTTGTAGGTATTCCAAACCTTGGGATCACTTCATTTGTCAGGAATTTTACTACTGTTTTTGCCCCTTGATCTCTTGAAGGTACCGCCACCACCCATCTGCTAATTCGATCAATTACTACCAGCATGTATCTTTTCCCTCTCACTGTCTTTATCATGTCTACGTAATCGATCACTAAATGTTTAAATGGTCCTTCAGGTACAGCAATGTGACCTATTGGGGTTGTAATTCCCTTCCGAACATTATTTTGTGCGCATACCTCGCACTGTGACAAGACAAAGTCGACTGAAGCCTGTAAATAAGGTGACCAAAAACCATCCTTCTTTATTTTCCTTATCACTTCCCCCCTTGCACAATGGTCCATCCCATGCGCTTCTGAAATCAGAATCGTCAGTAGAGGGGTGGGTGCTACCAACAAACCGTCTTCCGTGCTCCACAAGCCTTCCGGGTTCTGCTTGGCCCCCTGTTTTCTCCACATTGTCTGTTCTGCCAAAGTTGCCTTACCTTGTATTTCAATTAGGTCCTCTACCTCAGGTTCTGGAGTTAGGCTTACCTGGGGGGCAATGACAGCTGACGTACACCCAGACACTTTTCTGGCTGTCTCGTCCGCAGCTTGATTTCCCTTTGTTATTACATCATTTCCCCTTTTATGTGCCTGGCATTTTACTATAGCCAATTCTTTAGGTTTTTCTTTATGGCTTTTATTAAGTCTAGAATTTGCTGACAATGTTGTATGGGATCTCCATTACCTTTTTTAAAACCTCTCTGCTTCCACACTGCCCCGAACAAATGGCATACTCCGTGAGCATATGCCGAATCAGTATAGATATCTACTTTCTCACCTTCCATCATTTCACACGCAGCTGTCAGGGCTTTGATTTCTGCTAGTTGGGCGGAACACGGTTGGGGACAGGACTCCATCCTAATAATCTTATAGCTCGACTGATCCTGCTGCACCACTGAGAATCCTGCGTGATTTCCATCATAATCCCTATAACAAGAGCCATCTACGAACAGAACCTTTTTATCTATATCCTCTAGTGGTTCTGACCGTAAATCTGCTCTCAATTTGGCAAATGCCATCGTCTTCCCTACACAATCATGGGGTTCTCCTTCATAGTCTAAACGGACAAAATCGGCTATATTACTGGTAGTGCATCTCTGTATAGTTATGTCAGGAAATGTCAATAGCATCTGATACGCTGCTATCCTGGCTGGCGTCAGCACAAATTTCCCCCTTTCTAGCAATTCTGCTACTTTGTGGTGTGTGTACAGAATCACAGGATAGCCCAGGGTTACCGATGATGCCTTTTTATATGCATAGTACAGCGCCGCCAATCCCTGATAACAGGGTGGATACCCCTGAGCCACCTCACCTAGTCTCGTACTGTAGTATGCTATCGGCTGCTTTGCTTTTCCTGTGCCTGTCTCCTGTGTTAGAACCGCTGTGACATAACCCTCCTGTCGGTTGGATACATACAAATGAAAAACCTTCTCGTAGTCAGGCAAAGCTAATGCTGGTGCTGACTGCAATTCCTGCTTAATAGTATTGAAAGCTATCTCCGCCTCTCCATTCCACTGTAAGCCGTTCTTCAAATTTGTATGTCCTGCTTCTTTCATTATCTTTCTCAAAGGTGCCACAATCTCAGCATATTCTCCTATCCAATCTGAGCTGTACCCTGCCATTCCCAAAAACGTCATCATCTGCCCTACAGTCTGGGGTTTTGGAGCCTTAGTTATTGCCTCAATCTGATCTGGTGCTATCGCCTTCATTCCCTTGGATATTACCCTGCCTAAGTACTCCACTTGCTGCGTGCAAAATTGCAGTTTCTTTTTGGATACTTTATGTCCTCCGCGCGCTAATTTCTCTAACAGAGTTATAGTGTCCTGCTCACACTGTTCCTTACTGTGGGAGCAAATCAACAGGTCATCCACATACTGTAACAATGTACTTTCCAACGGCATGCCCTCTAGGTCTGCCTTCAATACCTGATTAAAAATGTGTGGTGAATGTTTAAATCCTTGCGGCATTCTGGTATAGGTATACTGAGCACCTCTGTAAGTAAATGCAAACAGATACTGACACTGATCGGCTAGAGGAATGCTGAAGAAAGCCGAACAGAAATCAATCACTGAAAAGTAACTTGCTTCTGGTGGAACATTAGTCAAAAGCGTGTGTGGGTTGGGGACTACCGCTGGCCAGTCCTCTACCACATCATTTACCGCTCGCAAATCATGCACCAATCTCGACTTAGATTTATCTGCTTTTAAGACCGGCAACAACGGGGTATTGCATGGACTGTTTGTTCTTTTAAGCACTCCTATTTCAAGAACCCCTGCACTGTCGACGCTATTCCCTCTTCTGCTTCTGGTCTTAGTGGGTATTGTGGTCTCCTGGGTGGAATTGCTCCTTTTTTCAGCCTTATTTCCACCGGACTAGCTGTTTTTATTTTCCCTACGTCCGTGTCATGCTGTGACCACAGAATAGACGGCAACTCATCTAACCTTTTATCTTTCTGCTGGCCTCTTTCCTTTCCCAGCAAGGGCATGTGTGGTTAGGGAGTTATTTCAACCTCTCTCACTGTCCCTACCATATCTACACTTACCATTATTTTAATGCAATTGTTGTCTTCTGATATCCACACCTCTGGCGTGATTTTCCACCACACTGTTACGGTTTCAGCACTCTTAACTAAAGGTCCTAAGTCTTTAGACTGATATCCCTTATTTACCAACAACGTTACGTGGGGCGCAGCCTCCGGTATCCTGTACCATTTTTCTAAAAAGGTGTTCCACTTAACTTGTAAAGCTGCCCCTTGCTTTCCAATTATCACAGCCTCCCCTTCCAGGTGCTGTTGGGTACATACCTCCAGGTGCCATTTCTCCTCCATTTCCCTGTTCTGAGTCTCGTCAAAAATCACTGTACAATGTAGCTCAGATTTGGGTATTACAGCCCTGGGTAATATAGCCTACATGCCCTTTTTCCATTTTTCCCAGGTTTCCTGAATCTGATCTGCGATGTCTCCTATCCAAAAGATATTAGCCTTCTTGTCTTCTCGCACTATCAATTGAGCCCCTGCTCTTTTCACACTCAGCCCATTTCTGGTGCATTCTAATTTTAATTCCAGTTTCAATAAGGCATCTCTGCCTAACAAATTAAATACTATCCTTTAATTCCTTTAAATACTAGCACCGGCAAAACAATTTCTTTATTTCCCATTCTCAACCGCACTGGAGCCGTGCACTGTGTCAACTGTGTTTTCCCCGAGAACCCTAACGTCTTAATAAACTTTCCTGACATGGGAAGGTGAAGGGCATACTGTGGCTGTACACAAGTGTACGTGGCTCCAGTATCTATCATCATTGGTGTCAGTTGCCCTTCTAACATAACCTGAACAATGGGTTCCTCATCTGCCTCCCTTGTTATCATTGGGTAATGTCCCTTCCCACTCAAGTTCTCGGGGCACCCCTAATACCTTGCATAGGGGTTCACAGGTCTGCTTGGGCCTGTGGGGGCTGGTCCTGGGATAAACTTTAGTTCCCTTCTTATCAGTTCCTGCTGGTGTGTGACAGGCCATAGTGTAAACGGACAATCTCTTCTCATGTGACCTGGCTGATTACATTCCCAGCACAATCTCTCTACCTCTCTTTCCCACTGTTTCCTCACTGGTCCCCTTTGCCCATAGCTCCTCTGTCCCCCTCCTTGGGACTTCCAGTCCTGTCTGGGCTGTTTGAATTTCGTCTGTTCCTGGTAGGGCATTTGTGGGAATGCTCCCTCAAAGACAATTATTGGCATGGGGTTTTCCAGCCCTTGTCTTACAGTATGATCAGTCCCTCCATATAGCAGTGCTTTGTCCAGTTCGATGGCTGTACTCGAACCGGTGGTTGCTGGCAGCATCTTTTTGTTTTTCTCTTTTTCCTTCTTTTTGAGTTCTTTGAGCTGCATTTGTATTAACTTTCTTTGCACCTCTTCCTGCTGCACAGCCAACCTTTGTTTGTCTTTCCGGTATTTCTCAACCGCATGGACTACGTGGTCTCTAAATTCTTGTGGGGTCTTTGACGTTAGCCCAACCACTTCCTCCAGTCTGGATTTTACTTGTGGTGGCATTGCATCCAAAATGCTATGTCGGAACAGTGAGGTCATAAATAAGCTATTCTCCACCTCTTGCTCAGTCTCCAGTCTCCACCTTTTCAACTGGTTTTCTACGTAGGCTGCTGGGTTTTCAGTGTCTTCCAGTGGATCCCCTTTTAAGGCTTTGGGGTCCACTTTGGGTGGATAAAGCTTTCTGAGGGCCTGTCATACCCTCTGCCTCACTCTGTCAAACCCGCCTCCATCAGTTCTCGGGTCGTTCAAGTTTACTATGCCAGCCATTTCCATTAGTTCATTAAATTTGGAGGTTCCCATCAGCTTTATCAATAGTGCCTTCAAATCTCCCATAGCCAGTAATCGTCCCGTCGTTTCTTCTTCAAAGGCTCTAATCCATTTCCCTGCTCCTTCATGTAAATTGGGCAGAGTATTTTTCAGCCCTTCTAGATCCTGGGATCCCCAAGGGATATACTGCACTTGTCCTGATCCTTTAACTAACAACGGCATCATTCTTCCTCCTTCTTCCCACCTGCCCTGGCTCTCCTCCTCGCCTGACTCCCCATCTGTCTCAGGGTATGTCTTTACTGCCTCCCACACAAATGTCTCCGGGGTCCTCTTCTTCCCTCGGTCTCCCTGTGGAGTCCTTTCTTTTTGTCTTGATTCAATACTTGGTTGGCCCCTAGAGTATTTTTCGCATCTCTCCTGGCAATCCCTTCTCAGTAACTTATCTAGCTCTCTCTCTACTTCCACAAGTCGCTCCCCTACTGCCTCCTTCTCCTCTTCTAGGTTTCTGTCTCCTACCTCTTCCCCGCAAATTCTCGTATCCGCTCTCTCTTTCCACTTAATTCTTGCTCCTCCAATGAGTCACCTTCTCTTTCTTCCTGTCCTGATGAGCCACTTTCTTTTCTAGTCTGTTTATTTCTATAGTATAACCGATACTCCTCATACTCCTTTACCTCTCTCAAGTATTTCATCCATTCAATCTCTTCTCCCATTTCTCTCTGTACCTGTTCTATCTTTATCCTTTCTGCCTGTATTTCCTTCCATATCGCCGCTTTTTCCTTCTCGTATTGTTTTTTTTCCTCCTCATTATCCCAAACCTGTACTTCTCTCTGCATGTTTACTGTTCCTGTCAGCAGGGGGCACTGCTTAGGGGTTCCTTCCCCATTATAGGGAGGGGGTTTTTCTGTTTCTTTCGCATCCGGGTACGGAGCTGAAGCCAGCTTCTCACCGTACCCTTCTCTCTCTCTAACAGGCTGTTTCTCCAGCACCTTAGTGTTTTCCTCGCTTGTAATCAATATTCTACCTGTCCTCCTCAGCCTTTCCCCCTCCGTTCTGAAGAGTTTTAGCACTTCCACTTCTCGTTCACTTTTTTGCCCTCTTTTCTTAGATTTATCTTTTGGTTTGTAATTTTTAATTACCGTAGATTCCGGACTACAGAGCGCACCTGATTAAAAGCCGCTGGCTCTAATTTTAGAAAGAAAATCAATTTTTCACTTGTACAGGCCGCACCGGATTTTCGGCCGCAGGTGTCCCACGTTGTAATATGAGATATTTACACAGAAAGATATTACACGTGAGGATTTTTTAACTTTTAATTAAATCCATATGGTAACATAAACAAATACATATTGCAAATGCTTTTTTTCGAACCGTGCCTGTAACGCGGCTACTTTTAAATATACGTTGCGTATACTTTTTTACTGAACAACATTCCAATATCTCCTAACGACTGGTAAAAAATATATATACTGCAGCCTACCAGGAAAAGTTATTGATCGCCTTTAACTTAAAAGCAGCGTTTTCGCTCCGCCGCTCGCGTAATGTGCTCCCCCCCGCCGTCCCGTTTATCGCAAACTGGCATTTTTCCCACAAGACGCGGTGAAACCGGGTGTGACGTCATAGCATCCCGCGATGTAGTACAGAAAACAAATATAGTTAAAACTCTTCTAACTTTAACTAGAAAATGAATTACTAAGCGAAAATATTATAAACTAAATAACTGCCATAAAGGCAGCACAATGCTGTTCTTCGAGTGTTTTCCATGTTGATGAGGGTGAGTACAAATGACTGATTTACAATAATTTAATTGTGAAAGTGCGCTTGATTTATCGTACAATTTCATTGGACCTCTGTGAACTACTCATCAATTTTATTGGTCTACTGTTACGAGGCAAAATGTTTTTGGCGGCATGAAAAAAATCATGTATTAGCCGCACCGTATTAAAGGCTGCAGAGTTCAAAGCTGTTCAAAATGTGGGAAAAAAGTAGCGGCTTAAAATCCGGAATCTACGGTAGTCCCTCCATATCTTCGCACAAACTTTCATCAAACGTTCCTTCTCTTGGCCACTTTGTGACCAGGTTTTTGGTTCTTTTTTCCCATTTTTCTGAGGTTTTTGTGATCTCATTTTGAATTAACGGGAATTTTTTGCTCAGAATCTCTACTGCTGTTCCTTTACCTGTCATGTTATTCTCTCTTTTTAAGGTATTTCAGAGATTCACAGTTTGTTTACTGGATAATATTATTTACTCTAATTCTACACCTAGTTCTAGTCTAACACCACATGGACTTTTTCTTAACTAAACTTACTCTAATTCTACGCCTAGTCTAACACCTCTCCCGTTCAGACCCTTATCTCTTAAGGCGGTATCCACGAGGATTTTCTACTCTAATTCTATTCTAACACCTCGCCCGTTCAGACCCTTATCTCTTAAGGCAGTATCCACGAGGATTTAATACTCTAATTCTATTCTATTTTCCTTTCCCTGCCTGTTCAGCCCTTCATTTCATACGAAGCGGTACCCACAGGGATTTACCAACACCATGTGGACTTTTTCTTAACGTCTTATTAACTTATTTGTACTTGCCCTCACTGCAGTGTTCTTGAGCAATCCTCTGAGCCTCCTCTGCCAATTCTGCCAGATTCTTTGGACCGGAGAGACCCTTCGGCAGTGGTTCCACACTTCTGAGACTCCAAGACCTCCCCAAAGCCAACAGAATTCTTAGTCCAAATTGTCGCAAAAAGTGCTTTCCTTTTGTTTGTGTGCACCCTTAATTCTGTTAGCCTTGTGGGGGTCCCTAGAGGACTGGGAAGCGTCCCCAATCTGCCGTTTCCCTTCCGCGGGTCTCTATCCGGTCCTGCCGCGGTCGTCAATTTTGTTGTGGTTTTTCGTGCCTCACAAATGACCAAGAGACGCAGAAGATTCTTCAAGAAGGGTTAAACTTTAATTTGCAAATCAAAGCTGAGACAGTCATTGAGCTAGTCGCTGATTGCCTACCGATCCCCGGACACAGCATTTTTTATAGCAATCTCCTGGTCCAGTTGTATTGGCATATGTAATCGATCTATAGTTGCGTATTACACGTACCTCACGTACATCTTGTCCCTATTGTTTCTATCAATTGACTTAATCATGTTCTAATCTACATCTCTTTAACACACCATTGTCTTCTACGTTCTTAAGATTTCATTCTCTAGCAAATAGCAAGTTTACATTCTTAATACTTCGTGACTTAATTATGTTCTAATCTACGTCTCTTAGCTACCTGTCATTAACACACCATTGTCTTCAGCAAATAACTGACTTCATAGTTTTGGTTACACACAAAATTTGTACTTTTATAAAAAAACTACTTTTATACTCCATTACTTTTTCCTTGTTAGTTTTTAGCTTTAGTCTTATCGCTGGTTCCTGGAAAAATCTGCTCCTCTTGTCTGCCTCCTTTGACCACAGAAGGTTCTTTGCTCTCTGTGATCCCTCTGTAGAATCAGGATCAACGTCTGCTGTGTGTTACGAACAGTCTCCTTAAACATCTGCTACTATTTTCCCACATTGTGATCACTTCTTCAGGGATCCTTCACCACAAGATCTCTCTGTAATCCCACCTCATTACACAGATTACATCTGAGATGTCTTGTTCCTGGGAAGATCCTGCTGTAAGAAACTGTCTCTGACCACTCCATGAATTCCTCTTCCACTGTACGAGTTTGATTAGCTTAATCAACACACAGACTGAAGCAAACATGCACAAAACTCAGCAAAGAGTCGACATTTCGGTCTGAGAACCTTCATCAGGATTAGAAAGAAAGGGACAAAAGCCAGAATAAGGTGCTGGGGAGGGGGAGGAGGACAAGTGAGTGGGGGAGGGGGGTGGTTTGTGGAGGGATGATGATGTGAGGAGCTGGCTGACAGGCAGAAAAGGCAAAGAGAGGAAGAGAAAGGAGTCCATTAGGACAGAACGTTAGACGATGGGATGACACAAAGGAGGTGGAGAACTAGAGAGAGTTGATGGGCAGGTCATGAGGGTGTGTGAGGAGAAGTCAAGGGGTTAAATGGCACCAGAATTGGGGGAAAAGTCAGAAAAAAGGAGCAGTTTGGGAGGTGTAGTGATTTCAAGAACTTGGAGAAATCAATGTTCATTCCATCGAGATTGGAGGCGGCACAGTTAGTGTATGAGGTGTTGCTCATCTAACCCGTAGTTGGCCTCATTGTAGCAGGAGAGGAGGCCATGGACAGACATGTTAGTGATGGCCCTCTGCTGGGTCAGGGTCGACCATGGATATTGTACTCTCACTGTGAAAGTCAATATGCAAGCCAGGGTAGTACGATACATAAAGCAAGCTGTTGCCCATGCAGGGGCTCCTGCTCTCCACGCAGCTGATGAATCCAGATCAACGGCACAGACCGATGGGGTCAGGCCCCAACGGTGTCGCAGGATTGCCAGTCTTCATTGAACATCGGACTGACAGGGAATCCAGCTCTGGATTGTTCCTCGGGGTTTACTCCCGAAGCCTTCCCCATGAATGGGTCGAGCCACGAGCCAGTAGAGGTTTCAGATCAGAATTTTCCTTCCACTAGATGAGCTGCCAATCTTGGGTGAAAGCCCCATCTGCCCATAGCAGTTAGTTATATGATGCCAGTAAACCCATTTGCTACTGTCCACTGTCACTAGTTCTTTGGGCTTAGTAGCTAAGCCATATATAAAAGCCTGGAGCTGGATTTGGTTAACAGAGGCAATTTGAGGCACACACCATTGGCAGCATTTAATGGGAAGTGGGAGCTTGTCCCATTACCACCCCATCACCAGTTAAGACAGCTGTAAGACGGTATGTGAATGGGAAACTCAATTGGAATGAGCTGCCACCAGTAGATCGTGGTTGTTGCAGCTCTCAGAGCAAAGTTACTCGATGCAGCAGTACTCCAATCTGCTTCTGATTAAATCCCTCATGACAAACATATTTCCATTCTCATCTCTCTTTGATAGTTCCCCTTTTGTGCTTTATCCCATCGGGAGGAACACCCGAGGATCTTGAGACCGCTCCTCCCCGTGTCTTCTTTCCCTCCCCTTTCACCATCACTGTCCCTACACGTAAAGTGCCTATGAAAAGTATTCATGCCCCTTGGAAGTTTTCATGTTTTATTGTTTTATGATATTGTATCACAGTGGATTAAATTTGGCTTTTTTTAATTGATCAACAGAAAAAGACTCTTGTGTCAAAGTGAAAACAGATCTCTACAAAGTGCTCTAAATTAATTACAGATAGTAGTTTGGTTTACAGATTGGTTTTAGGAGTTAGATTATCAGTTAAATGGAGATCACCGTGTGCAGTCAAGCTGTTTCAGTTGATAGTAGTAATAATACACAATACACAGGTAGTCAGTATCCTGGCAAACACTACACCATGAAGACAAAAGAACACTACAAGCAGCTCTGCAAAAAAGCTTCTTGAAGAGCACAGGTCAGGAGATGGTTACAAGAAGATTTCCAAGTCACTGAATATCCTTGGTGTACAATTTAGTCAATCATCCAGAAATGGAAAGAACATGTCACTGTTATTAATCTTGTTAAGAACCCCGTAACTGGGTGACTTACCAGCAAAGATAGAGACGTCCGTTGAAGTCTGATGATACTATTTTTAACAGTATTTATTAGTAAAAATACACAAAAATAATATCAATGCAAATATACAGATAATATACGTCATCAATACTAAACCTAAAAGTGCGGGTATAATAATAATCAATAAGAAATAAGCTCTATCATTGTTGAGGGGATAATGTATTGTCCGATGGAAATATAAAGTTCACTGCAGTTCACACAAGCTACCGTCTTTTGGTTGTCGCTGTGTTGCACTTGTTGGAGAGAGAGAGCGAGAGAGAGAAAGAGAATGGGAACATTTACCGCTACGGGTTTTGCCAAACTTCCTTTATGATTTCGATCCGTCAGGTGTCTCGTTGTCGTGGCCGTTCAATTGTGACCTCTCCTTTAGCTAAACCATTCTCCTATGGTGAGCCCGCCACCCCGGCAAGGGAGGACGCACACGAGCCCCCACCGGCTTTCACTGTAAAACGCTGTCTCGGGATTTCTAGCGTTTCTCCTGGTGCGTCTAAAGGGGTGTTCCCCAGACCCCTCTTTTATCCTTACTCACGGGGTCTCAGATGAATCAGATTGGGATGATGCAATCCCTCAACCAGACCACTCTGGTTGTCCCCTGAGGGGTTTCAATGAATAGTACAGTACTCAATACACAATTCCTTCTCCAAGAGACAATGGCAGTAATCAGTGGTTCCGTTCCGCTTATGTCAGGAGACATTCCACCTGGTTGTGTATTCTGCATCTCTTCCTCTCATTTCCTGACATGCTGTGTATCTCTCTCATCCCCTGGGTCTCAGGCCCGAAATAATAGCGATCTTGCGATTCTCAAGGTGGGGGGGGGGCGGGCATTGGCGATTCTGGAACCTTCTGCCCATCAGATTTGCTCCACATTCGTAACAATCTATTTTCTAAATGGTGAGAAGATACAAAAATTACGGTGCAAAGGGATTTTTGAGTCACTGTGCTGGATTCTCTAAAGGTTAATTTGCAGGTCGAGCCTGTAGTGAGGAAGGCAAATATGATGTTAGCATTCATTTCAAGAGGACTAGAATATAAAAGCAAGAATGCAATGTTGAGACTTTATCAAGTACTGGTGAGGTCTCACTTGGAGTATTGGGAGCGGTTATGGGCCCTTTATCTTCAGAAGGATGAGCTGAAACTGGATGGGTTTCAAACGAGATTCTCAAAAATGATTCCAGGATTAAACAGCATCATATGAAGAGTGTTTGATAGCTCTGGGCCTTTATTCCCTGGAGGTTAGAATAATGAGGGATGATGAATTGAAACCTATCGAATGGTGAGCGGCCTTGATAAAGTTGATATGGAGAGGATGGGAGTGTCTAAGACCAGAGGACACGGGCGCAAATAGAGGGGCATCCTTTTAGAATGGAGATGAGGATGAATTTCTTCAGAGAGTGGTGAATTTGTGGAATTCATTGCCACAGGTGGCAGCTGTGGAGGCCAAGACTTTAGGTATTTAAGGTGGAGGTTGATTGGTTCTTGATTGGTCAGTGCATGAAGGGATACAGGGAGAAGGCAGGAGATTGGGGCTGAGAGGAAAGATGTATCAGCCAAGATGAAAAGACAGAGCAGACTTGATGGGCCAAATGGCCTAATTCTACTCCTGTATCTTATAACCTGTATCACCACCACCAAACCCTCGATCAATTTTGTCAAGCATGATTTGCCCACTCAAAACCATGCTGATTGTCCCTAAGCAAGCCATGCCTTTCCAAGTGTGCATGAATCCTGTACCTCAATATCGACTCGGATCTGATGGTCTTTAAACAACTCCCACATGTCAGGCCTGGACTTGTCTAACAGTGGCTGCTCCCAATCAATGCCCCTTGGCTTCTGTCTTACTGCATTCTAACTTGCCCTCCTGTGATTTAGTACCTTCATACAAGATCTAATTTTATTCTTACTCATAGGTAAGAGAAATATAAGATCCCCAAATATTCACTGACTCTCAGCTGTCAGCTGGCCTGGTTCATTTCTGAAAAACTAATTCCCGTCTGTTCTGAACTCTGATTGAGCTCTACATAATGTTTCAAACACTCCTCAGATTCACTGAACCAGTCTGGAATATCTTAGCAATAAGCAAGTTGCAGTCAATTCTATGGAAGATAAAGTCCCCCACTTGTTACTGGGGAGGGGCAATTCAATAATCCCGTCAGTGTAACTGAAGTTTGCCTTTGTAAATGAACCCTCCAGTTTGCTGTGACATTCCCAGTTGTGTAATCTTTGCACTTTTTAACCCCCTCACATGTAAAACAATCAAACCCAGGAATGTTGAGCTGCCAGCCCTGTCCATCTGACACATATTCCTAATGTTTAAATAAACTCATTTCAGCCCATCAGTTCCACCATTGGCCTGACATTGGCTCTCGTTCTTTGCAGACTGTCTTGTCATACATGCATTCTCCCACTCGCTACTCCAGTGCAAATTCCGCCAAGTGACACCATCAAACCTCCTGGTGAGGATATTGGTTCCCCTCCGGTCCAGATGGAAATGGTCTTGTTTGTCCCGGTCTCCCACCTGACTGGAAGGGAGCCCATTGATCCATGAATCTGAAGCCCTCACTCCTGCATCAGTTCCTCAGCAACATATTAAACTGCACGAAATATCAATTTCTCACCACACAACCACATGGTTTAGGTCATAATTCTGTAATTTTAATCCTGGAAGTCCTGCTGTTTTAACCTTTCAAAATCAATTTGTAGGACCTCATACCTGCTCGTTTAAACCTTTCAGTGTAGCACCAAGAAGCTTCCAGTAAACATATTGACTCCCCTCCTCACTGGACCTGTCTGACCTTCATTTCGAGAGGCAAATGATCCTTGTAGCAGAAGCCCCACCCACCTCGCACCAGCTCCTCAGCCACCCCTTTACCTGGGCTTTAGAAGGCGCCAGAAGCGCGGTCTATATATCCTTATATCAGCCTATGTATCCTGTTCCTTTATGTGACCGGACTTTCATTTCCCTCGCGACCCAGAGGAACAATTGTTCTGATGAATTAACCCTCTCATCACTGGAATTGACTGCACCCTCGCCCACCAACTGCTGTGTGTGAGGGCGCTCGCACTGGTCATGGGGTCGGGGAGGTCCTCGGGGATTTGCGGAATGGAAAAGCACTTCCTATAATTTAAAGCAGGAGAATCGGCAAATTTCTAGAAATCCTCCTGTCTGTACGTGGTGTGTGAGGGAGTTTATTTCGCTGGAGCGCTTTGTGTCGGATAGACCGTTGGAAATTGGCGGGTGTGGTAAAGTGAAGGCGGAGCTGGACGATGAGAGGCCGCTCTCGGCTCTGTCCGTCACTCTGACTCTGTCTCCTCCCCTCCCCGCCTCTGTCTCTCTGCGCGTTTCTCGGGCAGGTCGGGGCGTTGTGTATAAAAGGAGACAGCAGCAGTCGGTTTGTCACTGAGCAGCGTCCTGAGTGAAGCAGCATCATGTCTGGCAGAGGGAAAGGAGGCAAAGGACTGGGCAAAGGCGGAGCCAAGCGGCACCGTAAAGTGCTCCGTGATAACATCCAGGGCATCACCAAACCGGCCATCCGCCGTCTGGCTCGCCGTGGCGGCGTCAAGCGGATCTCGGGTCTGATCTACGAGGAGACCCGCGGGGTGCTGAAGGTTTTCCTGGAGAATGTGATCCGGGATGCGGTCACCTACACTGAACACGCCAAGCGCAAGACGGTCACTGCCATGGATGTGGTGTACGCTCTGAAACGCCAGGGCCGCACTCTCTATGGCTTCGGCGGCTGAAAAACTCCCACTTCCTCCCGAGAACACAAAGGCTCTTCTAAGAGCCACCCACCGCCTCACAAACGGAGCCGTGTCCACAACCCTTTAATTATTTTTATCGATATATTTTGCTGAGTAACTTTTGAAGCAGATTAATCCTTTATGCTTGAAATATGTTTGCGATTCTGCCTTTTCTGTCGGTGATTTTGGCAGAAGCTCTGAATGCATTAAGATCGATCATCATCCCCTCGTTCGTCTCGGATAGAAATCAGTTCCCTCATTCAGAGAAACGATTCTGTAATCATCCATTTAAATCTTAACTGAGGCAATTATATATTAAATGAAACTGAAATTGTAGAATCCGTGATGCAATTAATGGTAAATAATATAAAAAAGTAATCAAGCACCGTTGCTGGGTGCTCTGAAATTGGCGGGCGATTTGAAATTAATCCTGCGCCAATCACACTGTATTCTGATTGCATGAAGTCCGACCGCCAGTAAATTCCTAGAAATCCTTCACTGTGTACGTGGTGTGTGAGGGAGTTTCTTTCCCCTCTCTGGAGCTCTGTGTTTCGGATAAACCGTTGGAAATTGCCGGGTGTAGTAAAGTGAAGACGGAGCTGGAAGATGTGAGGCCGGTCTCGGCCCTGTCTGTCACTCTGACTCTGTCCCCTCCCCTCCCCGCCTCTGTCTCTCTGCGCGTTTCTCGGGCAGGAGTAGTGGCAGAGGATTGGAGGATGGGTTATGTTATCCAGTCACGTAGGAAAGGATCGAAGGAAAACCAAACACAAGACATTGTTCAGATTCTGGAGGGTCTCGGCCTGAAACGTCGGCTGTTTACTGTTTCTCACAGATGCTGCCTGGCCTGCTGAGTTCCTCCAGCACTGTGCGTGTATCGCTGCAAGGAAAAGCCTGCGAGCTGAGTCAGGTCTGCTGCTGCAGTTCATTCATTAAAGACTCGGCTGACAATGTCAATGCCCGGCTCAGCAAATATGCAGATATCAGTAAAGTGTGAAAAAATGTAACCAGCAATACAACAGGACGGTGATCAATGAGGTCACTGATTTGAGGAATGACAGATAAATGTGAGATAGAAACATAGAAAATAGGTGCAGGAGTAGTCCATTCGGCCCTTCGAGTCTGCAAACAAGAACAAGAGATGTTCCATTGTCATTGACGAACCAGGGCAGAACTGCCGTGGGGAATGGTCGGTCCCTGGGAGTGCTGTAAAACAGAGAGATATCGGGGTGCAGATATCGAATTCCTTCAAAGTGTAAACACAGGTAGGCAGGATGGTGAAGAAGGTGTTTTCCACACTTGCATTCATCGGGAGAGTATTGGACACTGTACCGTAACGTCACATTACAGCTCTACCAGCCTTGGGGAAACTACTCTTGGAGCACGGCGTACAGTTATAGTTGCCCTGTGATGAGAGGGTGACATTAAACTGGAGAGGGTGCAAAAGGGATTTAACAGGAGGCCGGATAGGCTGGAACATTTCCATCAGAGTGTATGTGACATTAGAGAAGCTGATAAAATAATGGTAGACATTGATACGGACAATAGTGAATCTGTTATCTCCAGGGTCATGGAGTTGGAAGCTAGAGACTACAGGTATAAAGTGCGAGAGGAAAGATTTAACTGGGACCCTGAGGAGCAGGTTTTGTTCACAGAATGTGCTGTTTACATGGAACAAACTACCTCCAGTGATGGTATAGGGGGGCACAGTTGCCAAATCTCTTGGACTGCGGAGAGGGAAGTTTCACAGGGACATGGGCCAAATTCAGGTAACTGACAATGGTTTTGTTTGGCCGCTTGGTCAGCATAGATGTGTTGGGCTGAAGGGCCTGTTTCTGTGCTACATAATTCAGTAACTAGGTCTGTTGCTGTGGCAGAGCGGGAGGGACAGGGTCAGTAGTGAGAAGGTTTGGGGGATGTATACAGGAGAGTAAATGGTTGAGGATGGGGCAGATGGAACATAATGTGGTGAAATGTGAGATCACCCATTCCCAGGAACAAACTGTAAGAGTTATTTCCACATGGAGATGGTCAGAGAGACCTGGGCATACTTGTAATCAAATCACTTGAGTTAACATGCAGATACAACCAGTAATGAGAGAGGCAAACAGTATTTTGTCCTGTGATCCAGGAGGAGTGGAGAAGAGGGGTACAGATGTCTCACTGGGATTCTATAGGGCCCTGGTGAGAGCACACCTTGAATATAGTGTCCGGGTTTGGTCACACTTCCTCAGGAAGGATATCCCTGCAATAGAGGGAGTTCAGTGACTGTTCCCCACACTGACTGGGCTGGTTCCAGGGATGGAGGATTGGTTATGTGAGAGGAGAGTGAGTGGGCTGGGTCTGTATTCCCTGCAGTTAATGAGAAAACAAGGAAATCTGTTAGATTCTTTCAGGATGTGACAGACAGCAGGCAAGGAGGATCTTTCCCCTGAATGAGATCTCCATAACTGAGGAAAATACCCTCAGAATGAGGCGTAAATCACAAACACCAGAGAATCTGCTGATGCTGGAAATTCAAGCAAAACATACAAAATGCTGAAGGAACTCAGCAGGACAGGCAGCCTTTATGGAAAAGAGTAAACAGTCGACAATTCGGCCCGAGACCCTTCCAGCAGATCTCTCTCTGGTGAAGGTTCTCAGCCCGAAGCATCGACTCGTTACTCTTTCCCATAGATGCTGCCCGGCCTGCAGACTTCCTCCAGTATTTTGTGTCTGTTGATCAGAGTGAGGTGACAAGCATTCAGGATGGAAATCAGATCATATTCCTTTAATCTGAGAACAAAGAACTTCTGTATTCTTTATATAAGGAATCTGGAGCGTCAGGTGCTGGGTTGAGTCAAAGCTGAGATCAACAGTCTCTGGGAAAATTTTAGTATCTAAGTGAGTCCATAAGACCATCAGATTTAGGAGCAGAATTCAGCCATTTGGCCCATCGAGCCTGCTCTGCCATTTCATCATCACTGATCAATTTTTCCTCAGCCCCAATCTCTGCCTATATCCAGTGATTTGGCCTCTACAGCTGCCTGTGGACACAAATTCCACCGATTCACCACTCTCTGGCTGAAGAAATTCCTCCTCAACTCCACTCTAAAAGGATGCCCCTCTATTTTGAAACCGTGTGGTCTGGTTACAGACACTCCTACCACAGGAAAAGTCCTCTCCACATCCACTCACTCAAGCCCTTTCACTATTTGATAGGTTTCAATTCAGTAACCCTTCTTTCTTCGAATTTCCAGTGAATAGAGGCCTAGTGACATGAAACGCTCTTCATTAGTCAAGCCATTTAATCCTGGGTAAAATTCCCCATTTGTGACGTAATGTCAGTACAATAAATTCTGGATTTCAGAGATTTTTGCGTTTTGGAATCATGGATCAATCTGCCCAACATTAATCACTAGTTTGTACTGCAGTAAACACTGTTAATTTAACCCATGCAATCCTAGGCACACAGAGGCAAAATAAAGACAGGTGTAAATTTAGAGTAGGGAAGTTGAACTGTACTTGGAAGTAAAGCCTGATTACTACGCCACAGAACATTCTATTCCCCAAATGGTCAAAATAAAGCCAAGTAACAAGGTCGAAAATACCCACAACTTGCAGAATTACACGCCTCTCTTTTTTTTGCTCCCTGGGATAAACACGGCGAGCCTGGGTGGGTGGCCTGGGCGAGATTCTCTCATACATCCACCAGGCCTACCCTCAAACCTAATCCAGAGGTCCAAGGGGGCACACAACCCCACAAACCCGATGACGAGTGTCAGGAGGAGGAAGATCCAATAAAGGCAAGTGTTGGGCCTGGTGAATGAAGGCATGGGCCGGATCAAAGTGGCAGCGTTGCGTGCCACTGAATCTAGAGTGACGAGATGAAGAAGCACAAGAGGGGCGATTCTCCCACTGATAGTCCTCTGTCTATTTGAATATTTTGGTATAATTCTTATTTAATTCCAGTGTTTATGTCAATGTTGTGTCTGATGCAATGTGTCTGTGATACTGCTACAAATCCGTTGTTCCTCTCACCTGTGAGTAAATAAACTCGATTTGAACTTTACATTGAAATGTCCAAATCTCTCCTTCGCTCTCCTGCTGCCGTGTGTCATGAACTGAACCTCTTAGTGTTTATTTTCACAATATTTCATTTGATTTTATTTTCATTCTGCTTTTGATATTTGCGTTTCCCTTTTCAGTTTCAGGCCGCACCCCCGCCTGTCTCTGCCCTTCTGTACTTCCTCCCGCATTAAACGACAGCGGCAACCACCACACATTGGCGCCACTTCCCATCCCCCAGCGTTCTGATTGGTGATTCATTTCTCCAAACAGCCAATGGAAATGCTCAGCATTCCCATCCTCATTAACATACCACTTTGGGCGCTGCCTATTTAACCCGCGCTCCAAACAGCTTCTGCATTATTGTGTTTGAAACCGACGAGGAAATGCCTGATCCACCGAAACCCGCTCCCAAGAAGGGCGCCAAGAAAACTCTGGCCAAACCGGCGAGCAAGTCTGGCAAGAAGCGCAAGAGGTCGAGGAAGGAGAGTTACGCCATCTACATCTACAAAGTGATGAAGCAGGTTCACCCCGACACCGGCATCTCTTCCAAGGCCATGAGTATCATGAACTCGTTCGTGAGCGATATTTTCGAGCGCATCGCAGGTGAAGCTTCCCGCCTGGCCCATTACAACAAGCGGTCCACCATCAGCTCCCGGGAGATCCAGACCGCCGTGCGCCTGCTGCTGCCCGGGGAGCTGGCCAAGCACGCCGTGTCCGAAGGGACAAAGGCGGTGACCAAGTACACCAGCTCCAAGTAAAGCTCCCCAGTGAGATGATCGAAAACACAACGGCTCTTTTAAGAGCCACTCACAATTTCAATGAAAGAGTTGTACTAGCACTAGGTAATAAATTACACATACTTTATGTCTGGTGACTTTTACAACAGCTAAATCACGGTTTTAGTAAGCTCCCACTGAACTGACAAGGAATTGTTACCCCCCCCCCAATCAGTCCGTCCCACTCGGTATCCATGCCAAGCGGAGGATTGCTGCCGTTGTTTTATTTGTGGCTTCAGGAGTTTATTGGTTCCAGTTGGGTAACTCCTGAATCTCATTTCAACTCGAGCCTGAAAGACATCATGGCTCTTTCATATGGAGAAGCGTCGACACTGCTTCTTATAGATGTTGCCTGGCCTGCTGTGTTCCACCAGCATTTTGTGTGTCTTGTTTGAATTTCCAGCATCTGCAGATTTCCTTCTGATGGCTCTTTCATATAATAACTTTATAAAATTGCAGACTATACTCTGGTCAAAGTTTGAGAAGAGTTGTTTTCCATAACCTGATAACGTTCACACAGAGACCGACCGCGGGCAGAAGCTGAGGGTCAGTTTTATTCGGTTCCGTTACGGGTTGAAATAAATTAGAGAATTGAGTTCCCAGACACTCCAATATCAACTACACTTAAATCAAATGTGCCCGGTTTCAGTAACAGAGGGAAATGCGAAGACCCAATCTTAAAACAGAACTGCAATTATTTAACTTGAAAATACATTTGAACAATAGATTTATTTTTTGGCGGACTTTTTTTCCAGATTTCAGTGCACTTTGGGGAGGAGACGGTTATTTTCCGCGCTTCTACCTTTACGGACTGCTGATTGGTGATTAAGGCAGTTCTTCGATTGGAGCATTTCTCTTCACCAATGAGAATAAGCAGGATCAGACCAATCACAAATATCAGTTTGCATTCTCAAAGAGGGTATAAAAAGGGCGAGTTGGGGCTGTTTGAACATTCCTTCATTCTCGTTGGAGTAATATCGTGACGGTGGAAATGTCTGGACGTGGAAAAGGCGGCGCTGGCAAAGCTCGGTCCAAGGCCAAATCTCGCTCGTCTCGGGCTGGACTGCAGTTCCCGGTCGGCCGGGTTCACAGACTCCTAAGAAAGGGCAACTATGCTGAGCGGGTGGGTGCCGGAGCCCCGGTCTATCTGGCTGCTGTGCTCGAGTATCTGACGGCCGAAATCCTCGAATTGGCCGGCAACGCGGCCCGGGACAATAAGAAGACCCGCATCATCCCCCGGCACCTGCAGCTGGCCGTCCGCAACGACGAGGAGCTGAACAAGCTGCTGGGAGGGGTAACTATCGCTCAGGGCGGTGTGTTACCCAATATCCAGGCTGTCCTGTTGCCCAAGAAAACCGGCGCTGCCAGTAAGTGAAGCGACGTAAGCTGAATCTATTTACCCAAAGGCTCTTTTCAGAGCCGCTCACAATGTCTGTGGAAGGGCTGAGCGGCGGGTGTTTTCCGTCTGTTTGATATCCTGCATCTGTCAGTGCCTCGACATGTTTCTTCCGGCAGATAAACCAATATAAATCTGCAGGGAAACCGGTTCGTTTCAGTACCGGCTCGTTTTCCCCTCTCAGCCGACCGAATGTAGCTCTCTCCCCTTGCAGAGAGTCAGCGGGTTCACTAGGCGCAGAGTCGTGAAATGAACTTCCGGAGTCAGCCCCGAGAGGGAGAATTTAATCTCCGACCACTGAACGACTCCGCTCTTCATCACCCAGAACCGCGTTGTCTGGGTTCCACATTGCGGGTTGACCCCGGACCGTTCCGGTGTGCAGAAGGCGGGAACATCGCCTGTTCGTTGCTTCATGAGCGATTCCCATCGCCTGACAGAAAAATAACATTTGCTTTTTACATTTCAGAATCAAGTTTATTATCACCGGCATGTGACGTGAAATTTGTTAACTTAGCAGCAGCAGTTCAATGCAATACATAATCTAGCACAGAGAGAGAAAAATAATAATAAATAAAATAACACATAATGAAAAAACAAGTAAATTAGTTACGTATACTGAATACACTATTTTAAAAATGTGCAAAGTCAGAGAAACTGTATATTGGAAAAGTGAGGTATTATCCAAAGCTTCAATGTCCATTTAGGAATCGGATGGCAGAGGGGAAGAAGCTGTTCCTGAATGGCTGAGTGTGTGTCTTCAGGCTTCTGTATCTCCTGCCTGACGATAACAGTGAGAAAAGGGCATGCCCTGATGTTGGAGGTCTTTAATAATGGACGCTGCCTTTATGAGCACCGCTCCCTAAAGATGT
Source organism: Hemitrygon akajei (assembly GCF_048418815.1). NCBI lineage: Eukaryota > Metazoa > Chordata > Chondrichthyes > Myliobatiformes > Dasyatidae > Hemitrygon > Hemitrygon akajei. The sequence continues at coordinate 21,452,736 of NC_133151.1, forward strand.
CCTGGGTACTATCAACAGCTTCTTTCGGTGCTGTGCCGTAGCCCCTCCACACCAGACAGATGCAGCCTGTCAGAATGCTCTCCGCGGTACAGCTACACAGGTCTCTGACTGTCTACAAAGGTACGTTTACCCTGTGGAACCGACCGTATTTACTGAAAAAAAAAACCTCGTCCATCCAGGCCTCTGAATATAAATGAACATTTTGCGAAAGAGACCCTAATGACTGTCTTCATGCCAAAGAAACGCATTGATTGATCACCTTCTGACGAAAGAAATTACTCATCTCTATTCTAGAGGGGCATCTTTGTATTGAGGGTGTGGTCTGGTTCTAGATTCTTCCATTATTGGAAACATCCTCTCATATAAACGCTATCTAGGCTTTTCAACATTCAATGTGTTTCTATACGATGCTCCCTCATTCTTCTAGATTCCAGTGAGTACAGGCCCAGATCATCAAACATCCCAGTATTCTTCTAACACATGCAGTGATATCTAAGCCCCTGAGTCTAAGGGAGTCCCAGTCAACATTGGGGAAATTAGTCACCCTCTACAATGAGCCTGTTGCTTTTACATCTTTCATTCCCTGCTACATTTCAGTTTCTTTACCTCCTGCTGTGCATTTGGGAGGCCTGTAGCACAACTCCGTCAGTGAATGCACCTCTCTTATCCTGAGCTCTATTCACACTGTCTCACTGGATAAACCCTCCAGTGTGTTCTCTCTTAGTCCCTCACCCACAATACCATGTAAAAGCTGATCTGCCATCAGACTCCTCCTGTATGTCGATCCCAATTCCCTGATTTTATAAACAGTTATCTTGCTTCTCTTTAAATCTTTATGGTCATCCAGCATCTCCACTCCTCTCAGTTACGGGATTCTCGTGTTTGTTATACAGTGTTTTGTTTGTTTTATCATTTGTGGCCTTGTGGAACAGTGCAGGCATGTACTTTGGTTTCCTGCATTTCACAATTTTGTGTGCCACAGTCATATGATTATGCAAAGGCAGAGGGAGTTTAAATGAAGTAAACATGGGGATTTGGCACATTTTGCATGTCATAGTTCCCAGGGGGATGTTTGATTGTGCATAGTTAGGCTCTTAGCACGATCCAATAAAAAGAAGTTAGATTTAAAGAGAGCGGTCATTGTATGAGTGGGCCAGAATTGGAGTGGGGAGTTGAGGCTTCGGCATTTCTGAGAGGTGTAGGCTGTAGAAAGATATGTTTTCCTTTATTTTTTATTTCTTCTGTATTACACATTTGGATCAGAAAGGATGCCAGAGAAGATTCTTCCCAATATCAGCATCACAAAATTGTCTTGGTGGAAGGAGAGAGAGGGTGGTTGTGGCAGCTTGTCATTCAGGTTGGAGGCCTCTGACCAGTGACGTTCACAGGGATCGGTTCTGGTACTGTCATTTGTCATCGATGTGAACAGTTCCTCTGACATTGTTGTGAACTTGATTAGTGAGGTTGCAGATGACAGCAATGTTGTTGGCAGAGTGGACAGTGAAGATTCTTTGAGAGTACAATGGGATCGAGATGACCTGGGGAAGTCGGACAAAGAATGACAGATGGATGTTGATGTGGACAAGTATGAGCTCTTGCATTTTGAGAAGTCCAACCAGGGAAGGACCTGCACAGTAAATTCTTGTTCCTTGGAGAGTATTGCAGACAGAGTGTCCATGGAATACAGGAACATCATTCACTGAAAGTGACAACACAGGTAGTCAGGATGGTGAAGATGATGTTTGGCCTATTTGTCTTCATTGCTCAGGGAACTGAGTTACAGGATTTGGGATGTCATATGACAACTGTAATCATCAAAGTGAGATTGCACTGTATTGTGCACAGTTCTAGTACCCAGATACAGGAAGGATGTCATGAAGCTGGAAAGTGTGGAGGGAAGTTTGATGAGGGTGTTACTGACACTGGAGGATTTGAATTATTAGCAGAAGTTTGGACAGACTGGGACTCTCTTTCTCACCAGAGAGATTAAGGAGCTGTCTGATGACCATCCAAAGGTTTACAAAATAATTAGGCAATCACTCTTTGTGTCTGGGTAGGGAAGCATAAATTTACAGGACAATTGTTTAAGGTGAAGGGGAAACATATAATGGCTACCTGACAGGTGGGGCGATGTGGCATGTTTGATTAGGGAGACCAACACTACAGTAATAAGTGAGGAATTTGATGAGGTCTTGTAAGTAGAGGTTTTAAATAAAATGATGAATGGTGATTTTGATGGGATTACACTGCTGGCCTCCCAGTAGGCTCAGGTATTGTGGAGCAGACATGTTGGTAAATAACACAGAGGTGTAATCAGAACAGGCTTACAGCAGTCGGGCATTTTGACTTCCCCAGCATTAACCAGATTACCTTTGTATGAAAAGCTTGAGTTTCCAGGAGTAATTTGGCAGATGCAGGATCAGTTCATCCCTCAGCAGAAACAATATTCGAAAGGGAGAATGAGGCAACCATCAGCAACAACGGAAGACAAAGGCAGCATAAAGGAACATGAGAGAGCAGAGAATATCACAAAAGTTAGTGGGGAGCTAAAGGATTAGAGTACTTCAAAAGAACAGAATGTAACTAAATAGCAATATGGAGAGAACAGATGAATAATTAAAGTAACTGGCCAATAGTATAAAGGGGAATAAGGATTTCTTTCAGATATTTAAAGAGTAAAAGAGGCAAGAATGGATCAGGTTTCAGGTTTCCCATTCTCACCTTCGGAATCACATCGCTCCCTGATCCTCTTTTACACTGTTTAGTTTATTCTGTATTTCTTATTTAACCGGGCAATCTTGATCATTTAGCACAGCGTGATAAATGCATTTCAATGGTAAGATAGATAGATAGATAGATAGATAGATAGATAGATACTTTATTCATCCCCATGGGAAAATTCAACTTTTTTTTTCCAATGTCCCATACACTTGTTGTAGCAAAACTAATTACACACAATACTTAACTCAGTAAAAAATATGATATGCATCTAAATCACTATCTCAAAAAGCATTCATAATAGTTTTTAAAAAGTTCTTAAGTCCTGGCGGTTGAATTGTAAAGCCTAATGGCATTGGGGAGTATTGACCTCTTCATCCTGTCTGAGGAGCATTGCATCGATAGTAACCTGTCGCTGAAACTGCTTCTCTGTCTCTGGATGGTGCTATGTAGAGGATGTTCAGAGTTTTCCATAATTGACCGTAGCCTACTCAGCGCCCTTCGCTCAGCTACCGATGTTAAACTCTCCAGCACTTTGCCCACGACAGAGCCCGCCTTCCTTATCAGCTTATTAAGACGTGAGGCGTCCCTCTTCTTAATGCTTCCTCCCCAACACGCCACCACAAAGAAGAGGGCGCTCTCCACAACTGACCTATAGAACATCTTCAGCATCTCACTACAGACATTGAATGACGCCAACCTTCTAAGGAAGTACAGTCGACTCTGTGCCTTCCTGCACAAGGCATCTGTGTTGGCAGTCCAGTCTAGCTTCTCGTCTAACTGTACTCCCAGATACTTGTTGGTCTTAACCTGCTCCACACATTCTCCATTAATGATCACTGGCTCCATATGAGGCCTAGATCTCCTAAAGTCCACCACCATCTCCTTGGTCTTGGTGATATTGAGACGCAGGTAGTTTGAGTTGCACCATATCACAAAGTCCTGTATCAGTTTCCTATACTCCTCCTCCTGTCCATTCCTGACACACCCCACTATGGCCGTGTCATCAGCGAACTTCTGCACATGGCAGGACTCCGAGTTATATTGGAAGTCTGATGTGTACAGGGTGAACAGGACCGGAGAGAGTACGGTTCCCTGCGGCGCTCCTGTGCTGCTGACCACCGTGTCAGACCTACAGTCTCCCAACCGCACATACTGAGGTCTATCTTTCAAGTAGTCTACTATCCAATCCACCATGTGAGAGTCTACTCCCATCTCCGTTAGTTTGTGCCTTAAGATCTTGGGCTGGATGGTGTTAAAGGCACTAGAGAAGTCAAGGAATGTAATCCTCACAGCACAAGGCAGTGCACATTGCAATAGACAATAGACAAAATCAAACCAGTGTAGAACTTACACTATGAATGATCGGTCATCAGGGAGTGTAATGGGCCGGAGAGATTTAGGGGTAAATCTCTCACACACAGTTAATTGAAAGTCGTGTCACTGGTAGACAGGGTGGTGACGAACGGGGTTTAACATGCTGGTCTTCATTAGCCAGGGGATTGAGTATATCAGTTGGGGCATTATGTTACAGTTGTGTAAGTGACTGGAGGCCACACTTGTACTGTGTACAGCTCTTGTCACCGTTTTAGGAAACGGGGTTAAACTGGGGAGAGTGTAGAAAAGATTTCCAAGGATGTTTCCCGGACCTGAGGTTCTCAGTTACACAGAGGTTGGTCAGACAATGTCCGTTGTCCTTTATTCCTTGGAATCACAATCATTGATCACTGTGTTATATGACAAGGAATCTGTCATTTTATTTTGACGGCAGTACAATGCGATGAAGGTGCAGATGTGAACATTGTGTCAGCAGAACGCCAAGAGATTCTGGGAATCGCGAACAACGCGGACAAAATGGTGCTGGAACCCAGTAAGTCAGGCAACATCTCCCACCAGAGTCCTGATGAAGGGTCTCAGCCCGAAATGTCGGCTGTTTATTCCCACCATTGATGCTGCCTGACTTGCTGATTTCCGCGAGCATTGAGTGTGTATTGTGTCAGAGAGAGTGAGTTAAAGGAGCGGGCGGGTTAGACCAGTGTCACTGTGTTTGTGGGTCCGAACACATCGTAGGATTTCTCAGCGCCTCCTGTCGAAAATGAAAATATTTTTCTGTTACGGAAGCGCCCCACTCCCCAGCTCAGTCCCGAAGAGGAAATTAACCGCAAAGTTTTAATTAGATTAAATATTTTAGCAAAAAGCAGAGAACAGGTCAACGATCGGGAGAGAGAACGCGGGCAATGCAGTAATGAAACGGGTTGAAATAGAAAGTGCTGCCTTTAATCCCGATTAAACTTTCTTTCCAGCGAACATTCCGGCCTCAGGGACGGACAGGAACTAGTCCGAGTCTCCGCAGCGTCCGATTTGAATTGGAATCGGCGAGTTTTTGAGGAGAGAGAAACACAGAAAAATGAAGCCGCCGGGAGCTGACAGCAGGATGTCTCCGCCCCGTCCGCTCGCTGCCTTTAAATTGCTCTGTGCCGCCGCCTTTCGCTTCATTTCTCATTCAGTTTTGATTGTGAGAAGGATTTACCACAGTCGCCGACATGACTGAGACAGCACCCGCCGAAACGGCTCCTCCAGCCGCACCCGCCGCCGCAAAGAAGACTCCCAAGAAGAAGGCGGCTGCCCGGAGCAAACCAACCGGTCCCTCGCTGGGCGAACAGATCGATAAGATCGTGGCGGGTTGTCACGATAGGAAGGGTATGTCCGGTACGGCCATCATTAAGGCTCTGGCCGTCAGCGGTGTCGATGTGGTGAAACTTCGCCCCCAGATCAAGATGAGCATCAAGAGGAAAGTGGAAAACGGCTCCTTGGTTCAGGCCAAGGGCTCGGGTGTTTCGGGATCCTTTAAATCCGGTAAAGGAAAAACTGCCGTGAAGGTGGTGAAGAAAGCGAAGAAGCCAGCGGCAAAGAAATCTGCCACCAAGAAATCTCCCAGTAAGAAGCTTGGCGCCAAGAAACCCGCGGCTAAGAAAGTGGCAGCTAAGAAACCAGCGGCTAAGAAAGCGGCAGCTAAGAAACCAGCGGCTAAGAAAGCGGCAGCTAAGAAACCAGCGGCTAAGAAAGCGGCAGCTAAGAAACCAGCGGCTAAGAAAGCGGCAGCTAAGAAACCCGCGGCTAAGAAAGCGGCGCCGAAGCCCAAGAGCCCCAAGAAAGCCGCAGCCCCGAAGACGAAGGCGGCCAAGAAGCCGAAGTCGAAATCCGCGAAACCCAAGAAGACAGCAGTCAAAAAGTGAATTGAGAATACACCATTTGTGTGTATCTGAACCCAACGGCTCTTCTCAGAGCCACCCACATCTCAGAAAAGAGCTGATTCAGAGTGTTGTGATTCCCGCGCCGGGTCCGATTGAGTTTCCGGGGGAACTTCTCACATGGAACCCGAGATTACCGGTACCTCTGACATTTGGTGCGGCCGTGCCGTCTCAGTGTCTGAAATGAGACGTGGATGCCCGAGCTGAGATTGAGAGATATGGGATGTGGGCAGTTTCAGGCCCAATTCCTTCTCCGATCCGGGAGAGAGTGACTGAGACATTGACACCAGCGGAGATTCAGCTGAGTTGATTGGGAACTGCTGAAACCTATGCGAGAGGGGAGGGGGCGTGTTGAGAGAGGGATCCGTCTCTGGGGACGGACTGCAGCGGGAGGATATGTGATAAACTACCCGATGGCATTGCCGACGGACCTTCATTCAGGCCCCAGCTACAAAACTACATAGTTAATTTACAAAAAACACCAATACCAAAAATGTACAAGAGAGTGAAATCTAATGTAAAAAAACACTATTTCCTGGTAGTCACCACCCCCCGAAATCCCCCACTGTACCCCTCGCGTCGGCATGCTCCCACTCCAAGCACAGCGGGCACGAACGTATCCCCATGTCCAAAGCAAACAAAACGGTAACAGCTGCACCAGCTGTACATGACAGGTTTGTGGGAGAAGTGAAGGGCCAGATGAGATCCTGACGGGGAGGGAAGCGCGTTAATCTCTGGATGCATTCAAGAGAGAGTTAGATAGAGCTCATAGATAGCGGGGTCAAGGGATATGGGGAGAGGGCAGGGACCGGGTACTGATCGTGTATGATCAGCCATGATCACAGTGAATGGCGGTGCTGGCTAGAAAGGCCGAATGGCCTACTCCTGCACCTACTGTCCATTGTCTATTATCTCCTGTCCCTCTCTGAATTACCCTGTCTGCACAGAACTGATGCTCGGGGTCAATTAGTGCAAAACCGATCGGGAAGGCAGATCGCTACTACAATAATGATCATCAAGCTACAGCCCTTTCCTTTGCCGTGGTATTGGCTCTTAAAAGAGCCGTTTCTTGTGTTCGGTGTGTAGGCTGGGCTTAGGCGCGCTCCCCGCGGATGCGGCGGGCCAACTGGATGTCCTTGGGCATAATGGTGACTCGCTTGGCGTGGATGGCGCACAGGTTAGTATCCTCAAAGAGCCCGACCAGGTAAGCCTCACTTGCCTCCTGCAGGGCCATGACGGCCGAGCTCTGGAAACGCAGATCGGTTTTGAAGTCCTGAGCGATCTCCCGGACCAGGCGCTGGAAGGGAAGTTTGCGGATGAGCAGCTCGGTGGATTTCTGGTAGCGCCGGATCTCCCTCAGAGCCACGGTGCCGGGCCGGTAGCGATGAGGCTTCTTCACTCCGCCGGTGGCAGGAGCGCTCTTCCGCGCCGCTTTGGTCGCCAACTGTTTGCGAGGAGCTTTTCCGCCAGTCGATTTGCGCGCTGTCTGCTTGGTGCGGGCCATTCTGCTTCGGGAGTGAGAACACAGGCTGAAATACACGAACAAGATAGACGAAACGGGCTCCAGGACAGCATTTTATACAGCTGGGAGGGCCGTCCCATCGATTATGATTGGCTCAACACCAACTGTCTATTAAAGGATCTAGTTGCTGCGACTGGTTTATTGATTTCATGCGGGTTGGCGGCGAATAACAATTTTCGACAAAATGGGAAACTGTTAACTGGCGGTCGGACTTTATCCAATCGGAATGCACTGTGATTGGCGCCCGATTAATTTCAAACCGCCCGCCAATTTCAGAGCGCCCAGCTTGATAACTTTTTATTTACAATTAATTCTATCACGGATCATGGATTTTCAGTTTCATTTAATATCTAATTCCCTCAGTTAAGATTTGAATGCATGATTACGGAATCGACTCTCTAAACGACTTAACTGATTTCTGTCCGAGATGGACAGAATGATTAAGATCGATATAAATGCATCCAGAATTTACGGTAATCACCGCCTGGAAAGGTACAATCGTAGCTATATATTTTTGAAGCGGAATGATTAATCTATTTCAAATGAAACCAGATTAATATATCGACAAAAAAAATTATTAAAAGGTTGTGGACACGGCTCCGTCTGTGAGGCGGTGGGTGGCTCTTAGAAGAGCCTTTGTGTTCTCGGGAGGAAGTGGGAGTTTTTCAGCCGCCGAAGCCATAGAGAGTGCGGCCCTGGCGTTTCAGAGCGTACACCACATCCATGGCAGTGACCGTCTTGCGCTTGGCGTGTTCAGTGTAGGTGACCGCATCCCGGATCACATTCTCCAGGAAAACCTTCAGCACCCCGCGGGTCTCCTCGTAGATCAGACCCGAGATCCGTTTGACGCCGCCACGGCGAGCCAGACGGCGGATGGCCGGTTTGGTGATGCCCTGGATGTTATCACGGAGCACTTTACGGTGCCGCTTGGCTCCGCCTTTGCCCAGTCCTTTGCCTCCTTTCCCTCAGCCAGACATGATGCTGCTTCACTCAGGTCGCTGCTCAGTGACAAACTTAATAATTAAATAATAATAAGTAAATTATGCCGTGGAAATAAGTCCAGGACCAGCCTATTGGCTCAGGGTGTCTGACACTCCGAGGGACGAGTTGTAACGTTTGATGGCCACAGGCAGGAATGACTTCCTATGACGCTCAGTGTTGCATCTCGGTGGAATGAGTCTCTGGCTGAATGTACTCCTGTGCCTAACCAGTACATTATGGAGTGGATGGGATACATTGTCCAAGATGGCATGCAACACGTACAGACTGGAAGATTTCTGGAAATTTGCTGATTCTCCTGCTTTAAGTTATAGGAAGTGCTTTTCCATTCCGCAAATCCCCGAGGACCTCAGTCTGTCCCTCCCCGACCCCATGACCAGTGCGAGCGTCCTCACACACAGCAGTTGGTGGGCGAGGGTGCAGTCACTTCCAGTGATGAGAGGGTTAATTCATCAGAACAATTGTTCCTCTGGGTCGCGAGGGTAATGAAAGTCCCGTCACATAAAGGAACAGGATACATAGGCAGATAGAAGGATATACAGACCTCGCTTTGGCGTCTTCTGAAGCCCAGGTAAAGGGGTGGCTGAGGAGCTGGTGTGAGGTGGGTGAGGGCTTTAGGTACGAGGATAATTGAGGTCCCGAGGGAAAGGTGAGACGGGTCCAAGGAGGAGAGCCAATATGTTTACCGGATCTTTCTTCGTGCTACACGGAAGGGTTTAAACGAGCATGTATGAGGTCCTACACAGTGATTTTCGGAAAAAAGGTTAAAAAGCAGGACTTCCAGGATTGTAATTACGGAATTGTGGCCCAAACCTTGTGCTGGTGTGGTGAGAAAACAATTGCTGCTGAGGAACTGATGCAGGAGGGAAGTCTTCAGATTCATGGATCAATGGGCTCCCTTCCAGTCAGGTGGGAGACCGGGACAAACAAGGCCATTTCCATCTGAACCGTAGGGGAACCAATATCCTCACCAGGAGGTTTGATGGTGTCACTTGGCAGAGTTTGAACTCGAGTAGCAAGTGGGAGAATGTATGTATGACAAGACAGTCTGAAAAGAACGAGAGCTAATGGCAGGCCAATAAACATGGTGGGATTGATGGGCTGAAATAAGTTTATTTCAGCATTAGGGAGTATTATGTTGTCAGACGTTCAGGGCTGGCAGCTCAACATCTCTAGGTTTCATTGTTTTACATGTGAGTGGGCGGGGAGGAGGGTTATAAGATGCAGAGGTTACCCCACTGGGAATGTCACAGCAAACTGGAGGGCTCACTTACAGAGGCAATCTACAGTCACACGGATTGGATTATAGTATTGGCCCCCAATAACCACAGGGAGGTGGAGGAACACAGAGGTTTATGTTTATGGAGAGGTGCAGAACAGAACTGTCATAGTGGGAGACTTTATCTTCCCTAGAATTGACTGCATCTTGCTCAATGCTTAGATGCTCAAGATTTCTTCAGCGATTCCGAGGAGTGTTTGAAACATTATGTACAGAGCCCCACCAGAGGCGAGAACAGACGGGAATTAGTTCAGGGAAAAGAGCCAGGCCAGCTGATGATCACAATTTATTTTGTTCGTTAGTTATGAGTAAGACAGAAGCCAAGGGGCATTGATTGGGAGCAGCCACTGTCAGACAAGTCCACATCTGACATGTGGGAGTTGTTTAAAGACCAGCAGATCTGAGTTCAGGATCAGCATGTTCCTGTAAGGATTAAGGACAAGGATTCTCTCAACAGTTCACAGCACATGTCCTTGGCAGCAGGCAGAATCAATTCTTCCCCAACAGTGAAAGGCTTCTTAGCCTTCGCAATACGGCTAGCCACTAACTATGACGCTCTCAGAGCAGCAGCATTTGTGGAGGTGGTGGCTCTCAGCACTTGCTTCTGTCCCGCTTGCTCACGTTTTTTCCACTCAAAAAACTCAACAGGTTTGTCTTTAAGTGCAGGGTGCTGGGACTCAAGATGCCGAAGCAGTTTTGAGGGCTTCATTGCCTCATTAGACAGCATGTCTCCACATCACACACAGGGGTTTGGAGCATACGAGTCACAGGTCACAATAAAGCCATATTTTATGTGCGACTCATCATATTTTCTGTCGAAGGAAGCTTTCTTTTTTTTGTTGTCTTGGCCTCAGCTGTCTCTGCGTTGTCATCATCATTGGGCCTTTTATGTCCCCTACCACCTCTTCCAAAGAAACTCTCAAGCGACGTTTGTTTTTTACTCATACCGACTGATGACCTTGCGTGCGTTCAAGTTCAACAGTGGCGTCACAGGGAATGAGCAAAGGTGCAGCTGACTCATATCGTTTCATATCACCAAATCATATCATTTCTTCACAGCCCGGCAGCATGTGTTTTGCGGCCCGGTGGTTGGGGACCACTGATCTGAGACACTCCAGAGTTGTTTTGAGGTGACAGACAGGCAGGCACTCTGTGAGCCACATGGAGAGGACATTGATGGGCTCACAGACTGCATCACTGGTTACATCAACTTCTGTGTGGACTGCAATTTTCCGACAAGAACTGTCCTTTGTTATTCAAATAACAAGTCATGGGTAACAAAGGACATTAAGGACAACCTGAACGCTAAAAAAAGGGCATTTAGAGATGGAAATAGGGAGCAGCTGAGGACAATACAGAGGGACCTGAAAGCCAAGATCAGGGAGGCTAAAGACAGGTGTAGGAGGAAGCACGAGGAAATCTGCAGATGCTGGAAATTAAGACAACACACACAAAATGCTGGTGGAATACAGCAGGCCAGGCAGCATCTATAGGAAGTATCACTGTCGACGTTTCGGACCGAGACCCTTCGTCAGGACGCTTGAGTGGAAACTCCAGCAGAACAACATGAGAGAGGTCTGGAGTGGGATGAGGACCATCACTGGGTTCTGGCAAACTAGCAACAGAGGAGCTGAAGGCAGTGTGGACAGGGACGACAAACTTAACCTGTTCTTCAACAGATCTGACACTGTGGCCCCTGCCCATCCCCCACATGATTCATCTGTTTTCGGCCCCCAATCAACACATACTCCACTCTCCCCTCCTACCCCTCCTCACAACCCCCCACCCTGCTCTCAGGACTACACCCCTCCCCCACCTGAAACCACCACGGTGGGCTTCACAGCTGAACAGGTGAGAAGACAGCTGAAACGTCTCCACCCAAGCACGGCTGCAGGCCCGGATGGTGTCAGCCCCAGTGTGCTCAAAGCCTGTGCCCCCCAGCTATGTGGAGTACTTCACCATGTCTTCAACCTGAGCCTGAGTCTCCAGAGGGTTCCCGTGCTATGGAAGACGTCCTGCCCCGTCCCTGTACCGAAGATGCCGTGCCCCAGTGGCTCCAATGACGACAGACCGGTGGCATTGACCTCCCACATCATGAAGACCCTGGAGAGACTTGTTCTAGGGCAGCTCCGGCCTATGGTTAGGCCACACTTAGACCCCGTCCAGTTCGCCTACCAGCCCCAACTAGGAGTTGAGGATGCCATTGTCTACCTGCTGAACCGTGTCTATGCTCACCTGGACAAGCCAGCGAGCACTGTGAGGGTCATGTTTTTTGACTTCTCCAGTGCGTTCAACATCATCAGCCCTGCTCTGCTGGGTGAGAAGCTGACAGTGATGCAGGTGGATGCTTCCCTGGTGACATGGGTTATTGGTTACCTGACTGGCAGACCACAGTACGTGAGCTTGCAACACTGTGTCAGACAGAGTGGTCAGCAGCATGGGGGCTCCACAGGGCACTGTCCTGTCTCCCTTTCTTTTCACCATCTACACCTCAGACTTTAACTACTGCACAAAGTCTTGCCATCTTCAGAAGTTTTCTGATGACTCTGCCATAGTTAGATGCATCAGCAAGGGAGATGAGGCGGAGTACAGGTGTACGGTGGGAAACTTTGTCAAATGGTCCGAGCAGAATCATCTGCAGCTTAATGTGAAAAAGACTAAGGAGCTGGTGGTGGACCTGAGGAGGGCTAAGGCACCGGTGACCCCTGTTTTCATCCAAGGGGTCAGTGTGGACATGGTGGAGGATTACAAATACCTGGGGATACGAATTGACAATAAACTGGACTGGTCAAAGAACAGTGAGGCTGTCTACAAGAAGGGTCAGAGCCGGCTCTATTTCCTGAGGAGACTGAGGTCCTTTAACATCTGCCAGAGGATGCTGAGGATGTTCCAGGAGTCTGTGGTGGCCAGTGCTACCATATTTTCTGTTGTGTGCTGGGGCAGCAGGCTGAGGGTGGCAGACACCAACAGAATCAACAAACTCATTCGTAAGGCCAGTGATGTTGTGGGGGTGGAACTGGACTCTCTGAAGGTGGTGTATGAAAAGAAGATGCTGTCCAAGTTGCATGCCATCTTGGACAATGTCTCCCATCCAATGCACAATGTACTGGTTAGGCACAGGAGTATATTCAGCCAGAGACTCATTCCACCGAGATGCAACACTGAGCGTCATAGGAAGTCATTCCTGCCTGTGGCCATCAAACTTTACAACTCGTCCCTCGGAGTGTCAGACACCCTGAGCCAATACGCTGGTCCTGGACTTATTTCCATTTGGCATAATTTACTTATTATTATTTAATTATTTATGGTTTTATATTGCTATATTTCTACACTATTCTTGGTGCGACTGTAACAAAACCCAGTTTCCCTCGGGATTAATAAAGTATGTCTGTCTGTCTGTGTCCTCAATTGCAACATATGAGGTCCCTCAGTACTGGAGTGTAGCAAATGTTGCAGCTTTGATCAAAAAAGGAAATAACAAGAATCTAGAGATCTATCGGCAAGGCAGCCTCATTTCAGTGGTGGAGAAGCTACTGGGGAGGATATTGAGGTACAGGGTTTATGCTCATTTGGAAAGGCACGGCCTGTTTAGGGACAATCAGCATGGTTTTGTGCAGGCAGATCACACTTGATAAAGCTGATTGAGGTTTCTGAGGAGGTGATACAGACTCTGATATAGGATCAGAATTAGGCCATTAGGCCCATCAAATCTGCTCCGTCATTTCATCATGGCTAATCCATTTTCCCTCAAAGCCCCAATCTCCTGCCTTCTCCCCGTAACCCTTCATGATCTGACCAATCAAGAATCTACCAACCTCTGCCTTAAATATACATAAAGTCTTGGCTCCATAGCTGCCCGAGGCAACAAATTCCACAGATTCACCACTCTCTGGCTAAAGAAATTCCTCATCTCCACATTCTACGAGGATGGTTCTCTATTCTGAGGCTGTGTCCTCTGGTCTCAGACACTCCCATCCTCTGCACATCCACTTTATCAAGGCCTTTCACCATTCGATAGGTTTCAATTAGGTCAGCCCTCATTGACCCGAATTCCAGTGAGTACAGGCCCAGAGCAATCAAACGCTCTTCATATGCCAAGCTGTTTAATCCTGGAATTAATTTTGAGAATCTCCTTTGAAATGCATCCAATTTCAGCTCATCCTTCCTAAGATAAAGGGCCCACAAATGCTCACTAAACTCCAGTGAGACCTCACCAGTACTTTATAAAGTCTCAACATTGTTATGATTGGTGCAGATATTGTGGACTGAAGGGCGGGTTGCCATCTGTTCCATATTGTGTACTGACAAATATGTTTGATCTACCAGCTATTGCAGGGACATGGTTACAGAGACTTGGACATGGAATCTGACATTCCTACATGTTTAATGTTCCACACGGAATCGGCAAAATGGAAAGGAGCAGGGTGGATTTGTTCATAATGTGCTGGTGAAGGGGTGGATACAGTGCCATCGAAAGTATTCAGTCTCCTTTGGAGGTTTTCATATTTATTGTTCTGCAACATTGATTCACAGTGGATTTAATTTGGCTTTATTTTCCCACACTGATCAGCAGAATGGACTCTCTGGTGTCAAAGTGAAAAACAGATCTTTACAAAGTGATCTAATTAATTGCAAATATAAAACACAAAATAATTTAACTGCATTGGTATTCACCTTCTTTAAGTCAGTAATTAGTTAGATGAACCTTTATCAGTAATTACCGTTGGCTCTGTATGGATAGGTCTCTATCTGCTTTGCACATCTGGACACTGAAATTTTCCCCATTTTTCTTTACAAAACTGCTGAAGCTCTGTCAGATTGCATGTGGTTCATGAGTGAACAGATCTTTTCAAGTCCAGGCACAAATTCTCAATTGGATTGAGGTCCGGACTCTGACTTGGCCACTCCAGGACATTAACTTTGGTTTTAAGTCATTCCTGTGTAGTTTTGATTTTATACTTGCAGTCATTCTCCTGCTGGAAAATGAATCTTCTCCTAAGTCACAGTTCACTTGCAGACTGAATTAGGTTTTCCTCCAAGATTTCACTGTATTAGGCTGCATTCATTTTACCCTCTACTTTTATGAGCCTTTCAGGGCCTGCTGCAGTGAAACAGCCCCACAGCATGATGCAGCCTCACCATGCTGGGATGGTGTGTTTCTGATGCTGTGCGGTGTTTGTCTTGCGCCAAGCTTAGTGTTTAATTTGATGGCCAAAATGGTCAATTTTGTTTCATCAGACTATAGAACCTTCTACCAGTTGACTTCAGAGACTTCTGGCAAACTCCAGGTGAGATTTCATGAGAGCTTTTTTAACAGTGGCTTTCTCTTTGCTACTCTCCCATAAAGCTCTGACAGGTGATGCATCTGGGCAACAGTTCTGGTATACACAGTCTCTCCCATCTCAGCCACTGAAGATTGTGATTTCCCTAGAGTTAGCATAGGTCTCTTGGTGGCCTCCCTCACTCGTCCCCTTCTTGCACAGTCACTCAGTTTTTGAGGATGGCCTAATCCTGGCAGATTTACAGCTCTGCCATATTCTTTCCATTTCAGGATGAGTGACTTAACTGTACTCCAAGTGATATTCAGTGACTTGAAAATTTTCTTGTATCCATCTCCTGAATTGTGTTTTTCAATTACCTTTTTGCAGAGCTGCTCAGAATGTTAATTTGTTTTTATGGTGTAGTTTCTCCCAGAATACTGACTACCAACAGTCGTGTATTTTTACTACAATCAATTGAGGCAGATTGACTGCACCCAGTGACCTCCACTGAACTGATAATGTAATTCCTAAAACTACTTGGCTGTACCAGTGATAATTTGGGGGTGAATATTTATACAGTCCATTATTTTGTGTTTTATAACTGTAATTAATTTAAAGCACTTTGTGGAGATCTGTTTTCACTTTGACACAAAAGTCTTTTTCTCTTGATCAGTAAAACAAATGCCAAATTCAATCCACTGTCATTCAACGTTGTAAAACAATAAAACATGACAACTTTAAAGCAGCATGAATACTTTTCATAGGTACCTTACATGTAGGGACAGTGACGGTGAAAGGGGAGGGAAAGAAGACACGGGGAGGAGTGGTCTCAAGATCCTCAGGTGTTCCTTCCGATGGGATAAAGCACAAAAGGGGAAATATCAAACAGAGGTGAGAATGGAAATGTGATTGTCATGAGAGATTTAATCGGAAGCAGATTGGGGTACCACTACATCGAGTAACTTTGCTCTGTGAGCTGCAACAACCACATTGGGGACAAGCTGTCACTTCCTATTAATTGCTGCTTCAAATTGCCTCTGTCAACCAAGTCCAGCTCCTGGCTTTTACATATGGCTTAGCTACGAAGCCTGACAAACTCTTTCTAGTGACAAGGAGGGTCTAAATGGGTTTACTGGCATCATATAACTAACTGCTATGGACAGATGGGGCTTTCACCCATGGTTGGCAGCTCATCTAGTGGAAGGAGAATTCTGATCTGAAACCTCTTCCGGCTTGTGGCTCGACCCATTCATGGGGAAGGCTTCGGGAATAAACCCCGAGGAACAATCCAGTGCTGGATTCCCTGTCAGTCCGATGTTCAATGCAGACTGGCAATCCTGTGACACCGTTGGTGCCTGACCCCACCGGTCTCTGTCGTTGATCTGGATTCATCAGCTGTGTGGAGAGCAGGAGCCCCTGCATGGGCAACAGCTTGCTTTATGTATCGTACTACCCTGGCTTGCATATTGACTTTCAGAGCGAGGGTACAATATCCATGGTCGACCCTGACCCAGCAGAGGGCCATCACTAACATCTCTGTCCATGGCCTCCTCTCCTGCTACGATGAGGCCAACTACAGGTTGGACGAGCAACATCTCATATTCTGATATTGATTTCTCCAAATTTCAGAAATCACTGCCCTCTGTTTCCACACATTCACCGAACTACTATTTTTCTTCTGACTTTTCCCCCATTCTGGTGCCATTTACCCCCTTCACCTTGCGAATGGGTAACTATGATGTTGTTGGGATAACGGAGACATGGCTGCAGGGAGATCAGACCTGGGAAATGAATGTACAAGGGTATATGTGCTATCGTAGGGACAGAAATGTGGGCAGAGGGGGTGGGGTGGCCCTGTTGGTGAGGAAAGAGATTCAGTCCTTTGCAAGGGGGGGACATAAGATCAGAAGTAGAGTCTGTGTGGATAGAACTGAGAACAGTAAGGGCAAAACGACCCTAATGGGTGTTGACTACAGGCCACCAAACAGTAGCATGGATATTGGGTGCAAGTTGAAAAGGGAGTTAACATTGGCATGTGGCAAAGGTAATGTCGCAGTAGTTATGGGGGATTTCAACATGCAGGTGAAATGGGAGAATCAGGTTGGTGCTGGACCCCCGGATAGGGAGTTTGTAGAGTGACTACGGGATGCATTCTTGGAACTGCTTGTACGAGAGCCGACCAGGGACAAGGCTATTCTGGATTTAGTGTTATGTAATGAACAGGATTTGATAAGCGATCTTGAAGTAAAGGAGCCATTAGGAGGTAGTGATCATAACATGATAAGTTTTTATCTGCAATTTGAGAAGGATAAGGGCAGCTCGGAGGTGTCAGTGTTGCAGTTGAACAGGGGAAACTATGGAGCCATGAGGGGGGAGCTGGCCAAAGTTGACTGGACGGATATCCTAGCAGAAAAGACAGTGGAACAGCAATGGCAGGTATTCTTGGGAATAATGCACAAGGTGCAAAATCAGTTCATCCCCCGGAGAACGAAGGATTCAAAGGGGGGAAAGGGGCCACAGTGGTTGACAAAGGAAGTCAGAGATTGCATAGCATTAAAAAAAAAGGAATTATGACAGAGCTAAGGTGAGTGGGAGGACAGATGATTGGGAAGTTTTTAAGGAACAACAGAACTTAACTAAAAAGGCAATACGGGGAGAAAAAAATTAGGTACGAACGCAAGCTAG
The DNA here is from genome assembly GCF_048418815.1 of Hemitrygon akajei. Lineage (NCBI taxonomy): Eukaryota > Metazoa > Chordata > Chondrichthyes > Myliobatiformes > Dasyatidae > Hemitrygon > Hemitrygon akajei. Next base: position 21,470,451 of record NC_133151.1, read on the forward strand.
CCAGGAATATAAAGGAGGATAGCAAAAGCTTTTTTAGGTATATGAAGAGAAAGAAGATAGTTAAGAACAATGTTGGGCCCTTGAAGAATGAATTGGGTGAAATTGTTATGGGAAACAGAAATGGCAGAAGAATTTAATAAGTACTTTAGATTTGTCTTCACTAAGGAAGACACAAGCAATCTCCCAGATGTATGGATGGGCCAAGGACATAGGGTAACAGAGGAAATGAAACAGATTGACATTAGGTAGGAAACTGTGATGAGTAGACTGATGGGACTGAAGGCTGACAAATCCCCAGGTCCAGATGGTCTGCATCCTAGGGTACTAAAGGAGGTGGCCCCGGAAATTGCGGATGCATTGGTAATCATTTTCCAATGTTCCTTAGATTCAGGATCAGTTCCTGAGGATTGGAGAATGGCTAATGTTATCCCACTTTTTAAGAAAGGAGGGAGTGAGAAAACAGAGAACTATCGGCCTGTCAGCCTGACATCGGTGGTGGGGAAGATGCTAGAGTCCATTATTAAAGATGAAATAGTGGCATATCTAGATAGCAATGATAGGATTGGGCCAAGCCAGCATGGATTTACCAAGGGTAAATCATACTCGACTTATCTGTTGGAGTTTTTCGAGGATATGACCAGGAAGTTAGATGGGGGAGATCCAGTGGATGTAGTTTACCTCGATTTTCAGAAGGCATTTGATAAGGTCCCACATAGGAGATTGGTGGGTAAAATCAAAGCTCATGGCATTGGGGGGAAGACATTGACATGGATAGTAAACTGGTTGGCAGATAGAAAGCAAAGGGTAGCGGTGAATGGGTGTTTCTCGGAATGGCAGGTGTTGACTAGTGGGGTTCCACAGGGCTTGGTATTGGGACCACAGCTGTTTACGATTTACGTCAAGGATTTAGATGAAGGCATTGAGAATAACATCAGCAAATTTGCTGATGATACTAAGCTGGGTGGCAGTGTGACGTGATGAGGATGTTAGGAGAATTCAGGGTGACTTGGATAGGCTGGGTGAGTGGGCAGATACTTGGCAGATGGCGTTTAATGTGAATAAGTGTGAGGTTATCCACTTTGGGAGTAAGAACAGGAAGGCAGATTATTATCTGAACGGTGTAGAGTTAGGTAAGGGAGAAATACAAAGAGATCTAGGAGTCCTTGTTCATCAGTCACTGAAGGTGAATGAGCAAGTGCAGCAGGCAGTGAAGAAGGCTAATGAAATGTAGGCCTTTATTACAAAGGGAATTGATTACAAGAGCAAGGAAATCCTCTTGCATTTGTACAGAGCCCTGGTGAGACCACACCTGGAGTATTGTATACAGTTTTGGTCTCCAGGGTTAAGGAAGGACATCCTGGCTGTAGAGGAAGTGCAGCGTCGATTCACGAGGTTAATTCCTGGGATGTCTGGACTGTCTTACGCAAAGAGGTTAGAGAGACTGGGCTTGTACACGCTGGAATTAAGGAGATTGAGAGGGGATCTGATTGAAACATATAAGATTATTAAGGGATTGGACAAGATAGAGGCAGGAAATATGTTCCAGATGCTGGGAAAGTCCTGTACCAGAGGGCATGGTTTGAGAATAAGGGGTAGGGCATTTAGGACAGAGTTAAGGAAAAACTTCTTCTCCCAGAGAGCTGTGGGGGTCTGGAATGCACTGCCTCGGAAGGTAGTGGAGGCCAATTCTCTGGATGCTTTCAAGAAGGAGTTAGATAGGTATCTTATGGATAGGGGAATTGAGGGATATGGGGACAAGGCAGGAACCGGGTATTGATAGTAGATGATCAGCCATGTTTTCAAAATGGCGGTGCAGGCTCGAAGGGCCGAATGGTCTACTTCTGCACCTATTGTCTATTCACCTCTCTTCACGCACCGTCATGACCTGCCCATCAACTCTCTCTAGTTCTCCACCTCCTTCGTGTCATCCCATGGTCCAACGTTCTCTCCTACTGGATTCCTTTCTCTTCATCTCTTTGCCTTTCCTGTCTGTCACCCAGGTCCTCACATCATCATCCCTCCACAAACCACCCCCCTCCCCCACTCACTTGTCCTCCTCCCCTTCGCCAGCACCTTATTCTGGCTTTTGTCCCTTTCATTCTAATCCTGATGAAGGTTCTCAGCCCGAAATGTCGACTCTTTGCTGAGTTCTTGCAGTATTTTGTGCGTGTTTGCGTCAGTCTGTGTGTTGATTAAGCTGATCAAACTGGTACAGTGGAAGAGGAATTTGTGGAGTGGTCAGAGACAGTTTCTTACAGCAGGATCTTACCCAGGAACAGGCCATTTCAGATGTAATCTGTGTACTGAGGTGGGATTAAAGAGAGATCTTTTGGTGAAGGATCCCTGAAGAAGTGATCACAATGTGGGAGAACTCCAGACCACAGATTGAGGGTGAACACCAGGGTCCAGAACCAGTCCTCAACCTAAATAAAGGCAATTACAGAGACGTGACAGTGGAGTTGTCTGGGGCAGATGGGGTAAATATGCTTAGGGACAGGTCAGTAATGAGCAGTGGCGATGTTTAAGGAGACTGTTCATAACAGTCAGCAGACATTGATCCCGATTCTACAGAGGGATCACAGAGAGCAAAGAACATTCTGTGGTCAATGGAGTTCAAGGGAAATATTAAATCAAAGAGCATAAAAAGAGGCAAGGGTTGGCAGTAGAAAAAAGGATCAGGATTTTTCCAGGAACCAGTGATGAGACAAAAGCTAAAATTAACAAGGAAAAAGCAGATAGGTTAACTCAATAATTTTAATTAGTGTTCACAGTGGGGACACAGCAAACTTCCCAGAGATATCTAACAGTGACATTTCAACATTGTGCCATAATGTGTAACAATCACCATCAGGAGGGAGAAACTAATGGGACTAAAAGCAAACATTTCCAGGTCCCAACGACCTGCACTGGAGGGTTTCACAGGAAGTCTGGAGAGAAAGTAGAGACACTGAAGTCCGTCAAAACTCACTGTTACAGAAAGGTCACAGTGGAGTTGAAAACCATTGTTGAAGAAGGGTGGAAGATAAAATCCAGGTGACTGTAGTCCAGTTAACTTCACTTCAAGTACTGGAGTCTATAATCTGTGAAGAAATAACAAGTCATTTAGAAAAGTTTAATGTGATTGTACTAAGTCAACAGGGTTTACAGTCAGATTCACAGAGCACAGAAATGAGCCCTTCAGCTCAAATGGTCCACGCTGACCAAAGTTCCCATCTGAGATTGTGGTCTGTAACCCCCTCACCACCACATTAAGAGCAAGGCTATCCTCCTCCTTAGCCCATATTCTTCAAAACTTTTCCTTCCCATCTACCTGTCCAAGTACTTTTTTTAAACATACCTGTCTCAACCACTCCCCCTGGCAGCTCACTCCATACACTGACCAGCCTGTGTGTGGAAAAGTTGCCCTTCAGGTTCCTATTAAATCTCATCTCAAACCAATGCCCTCCAGTTCCTGATTCCCCAACCCTGGCAAAAATATTGTTATCTTTGACTCAACCCAGGCCCTTATAATTTTATACACCTCTGCAATATCGCCACTCATTCTCCATTCCAAGTAAAACCATCCAAAACACTTTCCACAAATCAGACCTTCGAGATCCAGTAACATGCTCGTAAATCACCTCTGCACTCTTTCCATCTCAATGGTGCCTGTCATATAACATGGTCATTCTCCAACATTCCAAGGAGGAGGAGCAGAGAGTGATGAATCCCCGATTGTCAATGACGGGAATGTGGTACGGGCATGTTCTGATTGGACATTTGGTCTCTACAACAGGATATGGGGAAGCTGGTGTTGGATACTTGGTAAATGGAGCTTAATGTGGTGAAGTGTGATGGCATGTGGTAGGAGAAATCAAAATTCCCTACTATTTATGTGGAGATAAATTGTAATTGAGAGAAACAGAGAGGGGTCAAGGTGTTGCCTGCACAACAAAATAGACACGGGTGCAGTGAGGGGTTCATAAGACCATATATGACAAAGGTTCAGAGGTGAATGGTTCATTACTTATTGCTGGGGCATTAGTGCAGAGAAACAGAGCAGTGTAGTTACAGTGTCAGACAAATGCACAATGATGGATTTTGGGAAGTTAAAACAGGTCAGGACATACCCTGTGAATGGCAGGGTCCTGAGGAGTGTTAATGAAAAGATAAACCTGAGGCACAGGTAAATAGTTCCCTGAAAGTGCCAACACAGGTAGACAAAGTGGTGAAGAAGGTGCACAACATGCTTACCTTCATCGGCAAAGGCTCTGAGAAGAGTTGGGACATCACATTACAGTTGTACAAATCAATAATTACACCACACTAGGAGTACCCTGTGCAGTTCTGGTCACCACGAGAGGAAGGATGTGATTAAGCTGGAAAGGTGCAGAAACGATTCACAGGAATGTTACCTGGACTGGGGGTTGAGTTACAAGGAAAGATCAGACTGACTGGGACTGTTTTCCCTGGAGTGAAGGAGTCTGAGGGGAGACCTGACAGAAGTTTATAAAACTATGAGAGGTGTAGACAAGGTAGACAGTCAGAATCACTTCCCCAGGGTAGAAATATCAAATATCAGAAGGCACAGCTTTAAAATGCCAGGGTGAGAATTTAAAAGTGGATTTCAGGGCAGGTAAGATTTCTGTTTCCGTACAGAGAGTGGTGAGGGCCGGGTTTGGGCTGCTATGGGGAGTGGTGGAAGCAGATATGATAATGACATTTAACAGGGTTTTAGATAAGGGCATGAATATTCAGAGGATTGAAGCACATGAATTATACGCAGGCTGAAGAGATTTAGTTTCATTTGACATTGTGTTCAGCACAGACATCATGGGAAGAAGGGCCTGTTCCTGTGCTGTACTGTTCTGTGTTCTCGGTGAGCCTCAGTGACGGGGGATTCTTTAGCCGGGGTCACAGACAGGTGTATCTGTGGCAAGGACAGAGACTGCAGGATGGTGCATTACCTCCCTGGTACCAGGGCCAAGGATGTAACTGAACAAGTACAGGCCATTCTGAAAGGACAGGATGAGCAGCCAGAGGTCGTGTCCATATTGGTTCTAACAAAAGAGACAAAGTCCTGCAAAGAGAACTTAGGGAGTTGGGGAAAAAATTAAGTAGAAACACTGTGGTGAGGAGGGGGGTAATCCCAATGTCACCTGCTAGTGAGGGAAGAAACAAAAAGGTGGTACAGTTATATGTGTGGCTCACAAGCTGGTGCAGGACGGAGGATTTTTGTTACATGGATCATCAGGCTCTCTTTCAGGAGAAGAGTGAAAGGTCAGTAGTGGCATTGATGGATGTGGATTAACACAGAAAGTAAGTCCAAATAGATAAATTACAGTGTCTCAGTAGCACTACAAGTGCATAGATAAACAAATATTAGAAGTAAGAGAAAGAATAAAAAGTTTGCAGATGACAAGAAGGCAGGTACTGTTCAGGAAACAGGTAGGCTGTAGAAGTACTTTGACAGATTAGGAGAATTGGCAAGACAATGGCAAAGGAAATACAATGTTGGAAAATGCATGGTCGTGCACTTTGGTAGTAGAAATACATGTACAGACTATTTTCCAAATAGGGAGAAAATCCAAAAACCTGAGATGCAAAGGGACCTGGAGTCTTTGTGCAGACCAACCTAAAGATAACTTGCAGGTAGAGTCGGAGGTGAGGAAAGCAAAAGCAATGTTAGCATTCATATCAGGCGATTACAATACAAGAGCAGGGATGTGATGCTGAGACTTTATAAGGCATTGGTGAGGCCTCACCTTGAGTATTGTGATGAGCTTTGGCCTCCTCATCGAAGAAAAGATGTGCTGGCATTGGAAAGGGTTCAGAAGAGGTTCACAAGGGTGATTCTGGGAATGAAACGGTTATCATACGAGGAACATTTGATAGCTCTGGGTCTGTACTCGCTGGAATTTCGAAGGAAGGCGGGGGGGGGGGGGGGGAATTTCATTTCAAATGCTGAAAGGCCTAGACTGAGTAGATGTGGAAAGGATGTTTCCTATGGTGGGGGAGTCTAGGACGAGAAGGCACAATCTCAGGATAGAGGGCTGTCCATTCAAAACAGAAATGCGGAGAAATTCTTTAGTCAGAGGGTGGTGAATTAGTGCAATTTATAACAACAGGCTGCTGTGGAGGCCACATCCTTGGGTGTATTTAAGGCAGAGCTTGATAGGCTCATGATTGGACACGGCATCAAAGTTTGCAAGGAGAAGGCCAGGGAGTGGGGCTGCACAGAGAGAAAAGGGTCAGCCATGATTGAATGGCAGAGCAGACTCGATGGGCCAAATAGCCTAATTCTGCTGCTATGTCGTACAGCATTACTCAGTAAATCCAAGAACCACAACAGAAAGACCGCACCCAACAGGGTGGCTAAATCACCAATGTGCAAACGACAATAACTTGTGTAAATACAAGAGAGAAAATAATAATATTGTGGTGACTCACTTCCCAGCTCTCTCGAACAGGCTCACAAAGAGGCGTGTGCCGGCATTGAGGCCAGTCCCAAAAAGGGCACCAAGCCTGCTTCACCAGCAAGGGGAAAAGCCCGTGCGCGGGACGGGACTGAGGGCAGGAACAGGAAGGCTTTAAAGTGAGGCCGTGAAGTTTGAATAAACCTCTTTTGCAACTGCAGCTCACCGACTACGTGTCGTTATTTCAGCGCTGCGTGTAGCACACCGCTACAATTGGTGACCCCGACGGCCCAAACGATATTTGGACCGGAGATGAACGACGCCGCATCTGTTCATGCATTTTCCTTAAAACTGCCAAGCTTCAGGATGCTGCGACCTCACCTATGGTTCCAGCAAGCAGAAGCCCAATTCCACATTCGGCACATAACCTCGGATGCCACATGTTACTACTACGTGGTGAGCTCCCTCGACCAGGAGATAGCCGCCCAGGTTGAGGAGTTCATACAGTCAACCCCGGAGAACGGCAAATACACAGAATTCAAAGCCCTGCTCATAAGGACTTTTGGACTGTCATGGCGCGAGCGAGCTGTCCGCTTACTGCACCTGGATGGTTTGGGTGACAGGCCACCGTCGGCTTTGATGAACGAGATGCTATCCCTGGCCGGAGGTCACAGCCCTGCCTCATGTTTGAGCAGGCGTTCCTGGAGCAGCTGCCCGAGGACATACGCCTGCTGCTGTCAGACGTGGATTTCAGCGACCCCTGGAAGGTGGCAGCCCGTGCAGACATGCTGTGGAAAGCCAAGGAGAGTGGGGCGTCCGTCGCATAGCTCACCAGGCGACGCTCCCAGCAGCATACCAGACCAGGCCCGGCCGCAGAGCCCACTAACCCCAGATGGAGGGGTAAGGAGACCAACAGACAATGGTGCTTCTACCACCAGCTGTGGGGCACAGAAGCCTGCCGCTGTAGCCCGCCCTGCAAGTTCCTGGGAAACGCCAGGGCCTGCCGCCGATGGCTACAGCGGCTGGCCATCGGGATAGCCCCCTGTATGTCTGGGACAAGCAGTCCGGATGCCGCTTTTTGGTTGACACCCGAGCCGAGATCAGCATCTTACCTCTGACAAGTTACGACACCCGCCACAGAGAACTGGGTCCCACACTGCGGGCCACGAACGGCAGCACAGTAAGGACCTACGGCACCCATATGGTGCGGCAACAGTTCGGCTCCAGCCGGTTCACGTGGGACTTCACACTGGCCGCCGTAGTCCAAACGCTCCTGGGAGCGGATTTTTTGCGAGGTCACAGCCTACTGGTCGACCTGCCAAGGAAGAGACTGGTCCACGCTGAGACCTTTCAAACGTTCTCCCTGGGTGAAGCCCAGTTGCCGGCCCCACACCTAGACTCCATCACGCTGTCCGACAATGATTTCAGCAGAGTTCTGGTGGGTTTCCCATCGGTTCTGGCGCCGCAGTTCACGGCAGCCATGCCCAGACACGGCGTACAGCACCACATCCCGACACAAGGACCACCCCTCCACGCCCGTGCTCGATGGCTTCCCCCGGACAAGCTCCGACTGGCGAAGGAGGAGATCAAGAGGATGGAGGAACTGGGGATCTTACGGCGGTCCGACAGCCCATGGGCCTCCCCACTGCACATGGTGCCCAAAGCAACAGGGGGCTGGAGACCATGCGGCGACTACCGCACGCTGAACGAGGCTACAACACCGGACCACTACCCTGTGCCGCACATCCAGGACTTTGCAGCAAACCTGCACGGGGCACGGATCTTCTCCAAGGTAGACCTCGTCCGGGAATACCATCAAACTCCGATGCATCTGGACGACGTCCCGAAAACGGCACTCATCACCCCGTTCGGCCTTTTCGAGTTCCTCCGCATGCCGTTCGGCCTAAAGAATGCCGCACAGACATTTCAGCGGTTAATGGACGCGGGGAAAGGCAACCTGGACTTCGCTTTCATCTATTTGGATGACATCCTCATAGCCAGCAGTAGTCGTCAGGAGCATCTGTTCCACCTTCGTCAACTCTACACCCGACTGAGTGAATACGGCCTGACAATCAACCCGGCCAAATGCCAGTTCGGGCTCGACACCATCAACTTCCTGGGCCACAGGATTACTAAAGACGGGGCAACCCCTCTGCCCGCCAAGGTAGACACGGTCCATCATTGCCCCCGACACAACACAATCAAAGGCCTTCCGGAATTTGTGGGTATGGTAAATATCTACCACCGCTTCCTCCCTTCAGCTGCCCGAATCATGCGACCCCTGTTCGCCCTGATGTCGGGTAAAGGCAAGAACATTACCTGGGACGAGGAGTCCACCGCCGCTTTCATTAAAACCAAAGAAACCTTGAAAAACGCCACGATGCTAGTGCACCCCAGAACGGACGTCCCTACCGCCCTCACAGTGGACGCATCCAACACAGCAGTCGGTGGGGTGCTGGAACAACTCATCAAGGGTCGCTGACAACCGCTGGTGTTTTTCAGCAAACACCTACGTCCACCCGAGCTCAAATACAGTGCTTTCGACTAGGAACTGTTGGCGCTATACCTGGCAATCTGGCATTTCAGGTACTTCTTAGAAGGTAGGCCCTTCACCGCGTTCAAGGACCACAAACCTCTTACCTTTGCGTTCACGAAAGCATCCGACCCCTGGTCGTCCCTCCAGCAGCGACATCTGTCCTACATCTCCAAATACACGATGGATGTCCTGCATGTCTCAGGAGAGGACGATGTTGTGGCGGACGCCCTCTCCCGCCCTAACATCCAAGCCCTGTCCCAGGGGGTAGACTATGAAGCGCTGGCGGAGGTGCAGCAGGCAGACGAGGAGATCCCTAGTTACAGAACCGCAGTCTTCGGTTTGCAGCTCCAGGACCTCCCTGCAGGCCCGGTGAGAGGACCCTACTCTGTGACGTCACCACCGGCCAACCCCGCCCCGTCGTCCCGGCAGCCTGGCGGCGGCACATTTTCATCTCCATCCACAACTTAGTGCACCCCTCCATCAGGACAACCGTCCGGATTGTAGCCAACAGGTTCGTTTGGCACGGACTCCGCAAGCAGGTCAGTGAATGGGCCAAAACGTGCATGCACTGCCAAACAGCCAAGGTGCAGCGGCACACCAAAGCCCTGCCGCAGCAGTTCCACCCCACCCACCAGCATTTCGACCACATTCATGTGGATATCGTGGGCCCCCTGCTAGTGTCGCGAGGAGCGCAGCACCTCCTGACTATCGTGGACCGGTTCACAAGATGACCAGAGGCAGTCCCGCTCACCGACACCAACTCCGAATCTTGCGCCCGAGCACTGATTGCAACCTGGGTATCTCGGTTTGGTGTACCGGCCCACATTACCTCCGACAGAGGCGCCCAGTTCACCTCCAGCCTGTGGTCAGCTGTGCCCAGCCTTTTAGGGACACAGCTGCACCACACAACTGCCTACCACCCACAGTCGAACGGACTAGTGGAGCGTTTCCACCGTCACCTGAATTCGGCTCTCATGGCCCGCCTGAGAGGACCTAACTGGGTGGACGAGCTTCCCTGGGTCCTGCTCGGAATCCGCACGGCGCCCAAAGAGGATCTGCACATCTCGTCGGCCGAGTTGGTGTACGGCGCACCCCTGGTCGTCCCAAGATAGATCATACCTGCCCCAAGGGGACAAGAGGAAGAACCCGCAGCAGTCTTGGACAGACTACGCAGAAAGGCTCAGTAACCTGGCCCCCATACCCACTTCACAGCATGGGCAGAACCCGACCTGCGTACCCAAAGACCTGCAAAATTGTACGTTTGTTTTTGTATGTTAGAGCGGACGTTGGGCACCGCTGCAGCGGCCCTACAAGAGGCCGTTTACGGTGATCAGAAACAACGGGTCCACATTCGTACTGGACTTTGGGCGGGGGGGGGGGGGGGAAGAGGAGGTATTCACAGTGGACCGACTCAGACCGGCCCATGTGGACTTGGCGCAGCCGGTCGAGATTCAGGCACCGCGGCGCACAGGCAAACCTCCCAAACAGAGTCCGACCCAGACTGAGGACATTGGGGGGGTGTATCGCCGGTTCTGGGGGGGGGGGGGGTTATGAGGTGACCCACTTCCCAGCGCACTCGAACCGGCTCACAAAGTGGCGCACGCCGGCGTTGAGGCCGGTCGCAAAAAGGGCGCCAAGCCTGCTTCACCAGCAAGAGGAAAAGCCCGCACGCGGGACTGTGAATACGCGCCCCCTACAGTATTCCCGCCCGGGGAGGGCAGGAACAGGAAGGCTTTAAAGTGAGGCCGCCAATTTGAATAAACCTCTTTTGCAACTGCAGCTCACCGACTACGTGGCGTTATTTCAGCGCTGCGTGTAGCACACCGCTACAATATAGTCATAATTAAATAAATAGAGAATATGAGATGCAGAATACTTGAAAGTGAAGTGATAGATTGTGGGAAACAGTTCTGTGGTGAGCTAAGTTAAATAGAGTTATCTCCACTGGTTCTGGTTTAAAGTGACACCAGTGAATCTCTTATTCTGGTAAACAAATAGCCTGTAACTTTCCTTTCAACTTGGACGCAATTTGATGTGGCAAAACCAAGGAGAGGAAGACCCAAAGTACAGTTGATTTAAACTCCGGGCTGAAATGGCAAAGTCAGGTACAGGCCAAATCGAGGTGGCGGGGACCAGGCCCCAAATCGTATCAAAGCGACTGAACCCAATGTTCGGACAACGATTTAGACGCAGGGCCAGACTGAAAAGGTCAGGTTGTTCTGCCCGAGGCCAGGGACAAAAGATATTTAACGATAGGATCAGCTTGCATCTGTAAAAGCATAAACAATTTCAGAGCAGCCAATATCGCTTTGCATGGGCAATGCCAAGTCTTGCAAACTTGGCCGAACGTTTTAAGTGACAAATTCAGTTGATGAGAGCTGGGTAGTGGTACTTCCTTAGAAGGTTGGCGTCATTCAATGCTTGTAGTGAGATGCTGAAGATGTTCTATAGGTCAGTTGTGGAGAGCGCCCTCTTCTTTGTGGTGGCGTGTTGGGGAGGCAGCATTAAGAAGAGGGACGCCTCACGTCTTAATAAGCTGGTAAGGAAGGCGGGCTCTGTCGTGGGCAAAGTACTGGAGAGTATAACATCGGTAGCAGAGCGAAGGGCGCTGAGTAGGCTACGGTCAATTATGGAAAACCCTGAACATCCTCTACATAGCACCATCCAGAGACAGAGAAGCAGTTTCAGCGACAGGTTGCTATCGATGCAATGCTCCTCAGACAGGATGAAGAGGTCAATACTCCCCAATGCCATTAGGCTTTACAATTCAACCGCCAGGACTTAAGAACTTTTTAAAAGCTATTATGAATGCTTTTTGAGATAGTGATTTAGATGCATATCATATGTTTTACTGAGTTAAGTATTGTATGTAATTAGTTTTGCTACAACATTGGAAAAAAAGTTGAATTTCCCATGGGGATGAATAAAGTATCTATCTATCTATCTCTATCTATCTTGTTCAGAGAACACAGAAGGTAATGGTTGAGGGGTGTGATTCTGACTGGAGACCTGTGAACAGTGGGGCCCACAAGGAATTCTACTCTTTGTGAAATGATTTGGATGAAAATGAAGGAGGGCTGATTTGTTGGTCTGCAGAGACACAGAAATTGGTGCAGTTATGGATCGTGAGGAAAGTTGCCAAAGGATTCAGCAGAACATAGACCACAGGGGGGTGGTTTAAAGGGGATTTGAAGGGTAAATATTTGTCACAGAGAACAGCTGGTATCCCGAATGAGCTGCCTGAGGAGGTGGTGGAGACAAAAACACACAAAGTCTCTGTTGATGAACACTTCCCAGGAACCTGTCATTACTGTGTTCATCCTGCCCTGGTTTACCTCCCCAGTGCTGGGTCCATTGTTGTTTTCCATCTGTATAAACGAGCTGGATGAGAACGTGGTAAACTGGATCAGCAAGTTTGCAGATGACACCAAGATTAGGGGTACAATGGACAGCAAAGGTGGCTAGCAAAACTTGATGTGGGATGTGGACCAGCTGGCAAAATTAAGTTAGTTACAATCTGGAACACTCTGGCAGATGGAATTTAATGCACACAAGTATGAGGTGTCTGCAACATAAATTTAACAAGAGAAATGTGTGGTTTACAGAGGACCTGAGGTCCTCTCTCCTCTGAAGGTGGTTACAATTGGGAACACACTGCCTGTGGGGGTGGTGCAGGCTGGTATTTAAGGACCATCTGACTGAGCATTTGAATCACCAGGGCAGGGTAGGAGACAGACCAAGTGCTGAGTTAGTGGAGACAGATTCTCGATGGTCAGTATTGACATGCAGAAACCAGTGACTGTGAAAGTTCAGTGGGACGCTGGAACACAGAACTTCAGGATGGACTTACCTAAAACACTCAGAACCCAGGACAATGGATTTCTGTTGGACAAAGGTATTAATGCATTAAGGTTAATAGTGAACCAACCCCCTCAAAAGGCTACCAAAATGCATCCATTCCCCGTGCACCAGTAACAGGACTTTTAAATGGGAATTTGGTGAAGAACACTGGTTAGTATTAGGAGAGATGGCGGACAGGTTGGTCACAAAGGAGGGGTGCAAATATCTTCTCAGAGGATAAGGGGTTCAGTGGAACAAGCCCACAGCTGAGAATGAAGGTAACAAACCCCACTGCAGTGGAGGAATGCTGTTGCCAGGGTTGTCCAGGATAGAAACAAACCCTCTGGCCCATCACATTTATGCTCCCCATCACGCACAGCTATATACAGTTCCCTGTATGTGGCATCACAGGTAGACAGGGTTGTGTGTTCTACTTGCCTTATCAGCCAAAGAACTGCCTCTCATTAGAATTGTACAAAACTGTTTAAAGACAGATTTAAAGGGGATCTGAAGGGTACATACTTCACACTGAGAATAGCTGCTATCCTAAATCAGCTGCCGGAGGAGGAGTGGGGGCAGAAACCCACAAAGTCTCTGTTCATTAAACCTTCTCAGGAACCTGTCATTCACTGTGTACATCCTGCCCTGGTTGAACCGCCCAGAATAGAGTCAGTGATTTATACAGAACTGAAACCGTCCCTTCGGTAAAACTCATCCACGCCGACCAAGTTGTCGACCTGAACTCGTCCCATCCGCCTGCATTAGGCCCGTGTCCCTCTCCACCTTTCCTATCCATGTAACTGTGCAAATATGGTTGAAATATTGTACCTGAGGCAGAGAGCCGGTGCGGTGAGGCGCTGACAGACACTCACTGTTCCGTGGGCAGGAAGAGGAGAGGCCGATTCCCACAGTGGAGCCGAAACCCAAAGTAGAGACCGACTCCACTTTACTACAACCCCGTGCCCACCATCCCGGACTAACCGGCCGCCCCGGACCGTTCCCCAGGAAACGACGTCGGTGACGGTAAAACATCTATGACGTCAGCTCGTCACAGATCAGCACACACGCATATTCACGTGACGGTGTCCATCAGCTCGGGAGGCCGGGCAGAGAGAGCTGTCAATCAGTGGAGCCGCTGAGAAATTGCGAGCATTGTAACAGAGTGGGTACAGAGGGGCATTTCCGGGAATAGTGACCCCCCTCCCCACACCCACAGGAATTGAATGTCTTACATACAGTAATATTCACATTTTAATTTGACTCTTGGGTCTTATAAATAGTTAATGTTTGTATTTTGTATAATCTTGTGTATATAATCTTTTATAATTTGGGGTGAAATAACGTTGCATCTGGATCACTGAACCCTTCATGAAAACAGAACGTTATGGAAAAATATTGTCAAAGTCAACATTTTAATCCAAATTAAGTTAGTAGAAACGTAGAAAACCTCCAGCACAATACAGACCCTTCGGCCCACAAAGTTGTGCTGAACATGTCCCTACCTTAGAAGTTACTGGGCTTACCCATAGCCCTCTGTTTTTCTAAGCTCCATGTACCTATCTGAAAGTCTCTGAAAAGACCCTATCTTATCCGCCTCCACCACCGTTGCCAGCAGCCCATTCCACGCACTCACCACTCTCTGAATAAAAAACTTGCCACTGACGTCTCCTCTGTACCTACTCCCCAGCATCTTAAACCTGTGTCCGCATGTGGCAGCCATTTCAGTCCTGGGAAAAAGCCTCTGACTATCCACACGATCAATGCCTCTCATCATCTTATACACCTCTATCAGGTCACCTCTCATCCTCTGTCACTCCAAGTAGAAAAGGCTGAGTTCACTCAACCTATTCTCATAAGGCACACTCCCCAATCCAGGCAGCATCCTTGTGAATCTCCTCTGCACCTTTTCTATAGCTTCCACATCCTTCCTGTAGTGATGCAACCAGAACTGAGCACAATACTCCAAGTGGGGTCTGTCCAGGGTCTTATATAACTGCAACAATACTTCTCGGCTCCGAAGCTCAATCCTACGATTAATGAATACCAAGGCACCGTATGCCTTCTTAACCACAACGTCAGACTGTGTAGCATCTTTGAGTGTCCTGTGGATTCAGACCTCTGATCCTGCACACTGCCAAGAGTCTTGTCATTAATGCTACATCCTACCATCATATTTTAACTACCAAAATGAACCACATCACACTTTCCTGCCACTTCTCGGCCCAGATTTGCATCCTATCAATGTCCCGCTGTTACCTCTGACCGCGCTCCACACTATCCACAACACCTCCAACCTTTGTGTCATCAGCAGATTCGCTAACCCATCCCTCCACTTCCTCATCCAGGTCATTCATAAAAATCACGAAGAGTAGGGGTCCCAGTACAGATCTCTGGGGTGCACCACTGTTCACCAGCCTCCATGTAGAATATACCAACTCTATAACCACTTTTTGCCTTTTGTGGGTTGTGGGATCCAGTTCTGGATCCACAAAGCAACGTCCCCTTGGATCCCATGCCTCCTTACTTTCTCAATGTGCCTTGCATTGTGTTCCTTATCGAATGCCTTGCTGAAATCCATATACACTACATCTATGGCTCTGCCTTCATCACTGTGTGCAGTCGCATCCTCAAAAAATTCAACCAGGCTCGTAAGGCACGACCTGCCTTTCACAAAGCCATGCTGAATAATGCTAATCATATGATGCCTTCATAAATGCTGCCTCTCAGTATCTTCTCCATCAACTTACCGACCTCTGATGTAAGACTCATTTTTTGAGACTTGGTCAGAGCACAGCAATGGTTCGATTTTGTTTTGCATCGGCCTTGCCTGAAAACCTGGACTTTGGAGTCAACTGACTCTGACGACTCACGCTATTCGTTCAATAATTAGATGTTCTTTTGAGCCCGTTACCTGTTTGAGAGTTTTGGTTACTAGTCCTGTTTTTGCCTAGCATTTATTGATTTACTTTCATTTGAACACTGTTCGCATGAAAGATTTGTGAACTATCGACCCGCTTCAGTGTCTCTCACATTGCACTTTGGCCATATCCAAACCAGGGCGACAAAACAAACCCCTTTTCAACAATGTATCGGATCACTAAAATATCACACCTTAGAATTAATGTCTTTGCTGATGTATGGAACCCACTGATGAACCCAATACTCTGAGAAACAGAGAAAATGCTGAATAGTTCAGGCGGCATCTGTGTAAAGTTAATGTTGCGTATGGAGTCATTAATTCAGCTACTATTGACTGCTGTGTGAAGTGTGTCTTCATCACTGTCAGTTTCGGTTTTCACGTTCATTTTCTTCCACACAACCTAAAACACCTTGACCTGTCACACAACCCCAAGCCCCACTCACTACCACCACAGTGTGTAAAAGGACATACTCACCAGGACTCCCTCGCTTTGCTTCCCAATATAAGTCCAGGACTAAATCAGCCCGATTCTTCTGACATAGGAAATTCCATTTTCACTGGTAGGTTTGCAAATGTCACATTACGTTAATCAATTTTGTTTTGTAGTTTAACAGAATTGCTTCAATAGCAATTCCTACCCACAATCGTACGGCTGTGAATCGTATCTGATCTCAGGACCTCATATTATATTCAATAACGCTGAACAAACAGCATCGTTTTGGGCCATTCTGAGGGCGTTTTTTCAACTGATAAGTTTGTCATTCCAGGCATTCGGTGTAGCCTCCTGAGCATTCCCAGGTTTACCGAGTCTCAGTTTGAACTTAAAAGAAATTCATAGAATCAGGTAGAGGCAAAAGTCACCAAGAGAAACTCGCTTATGAACTACTGCGCCCTGATATTGAAGATCTCGGACAGCAGGCCCACAGGTGAAGTATTGAATGGTGGGAATTGAAAGTAACCGCACTGGTTTCCTTTCGTAGACCAAAGTCCAGCTGGATGGACTATCTGCGACTCTCTTTCTTTCTCTCTCTCTCTCTCATCTATTTTGTATCTGATGCTTGTCTGTTTCTCTTTCATTTCCAGCATCTATTCCTCTCCCAATTTCGAGCACAATTTTTATTATTTAACCGGACTGTCCATTCCATGGCAGAACGGAGCATTTCTTCTCAATTTTCTTTTGACCTATGGCAGATTGAGATGCTCATAAAAGACTGTTCATCAGCAACATCACACACAACATTCTCGTGGAAATCAGCAGAGTTCCGTGGGTTACCTTGGATTTCCACCATCTGTAGATTTTATCCTGTTTGAGCATTAAAAACGCGTTCATTTGACCGTTTCCATATTGACGTCTGTCTCCCTATTGTATCTTTGTTCGAACCTGTGTTTCTGTGTGTGTGTGTGTGTGTGTGTGTGTGTGTGTGTGTGTGTGTGTGTGTGTGTGTGTGTGTGTGTGTGTGTGTGTATGTGTGTGAATGTTGGTGTGTATATGTGTGTGCATGTGTGTGTATGCGTGTATGTGTGTGTGCATGTGTGTGAGTGTGTGTGTGTGCGTGCGTGTGTGTGTGTGTGTGTGTGTGTGTGTGTGTGTGTGTGTGTATGAGTGTGCGTGTGCGTGTGTGTGAGACCAGTAAGGAACTGAAGGATAAAGGACGGTACCAAATGGGAAACTGCAGGGAGAGAAGGTAATTGTCGGACAGTGTCGCTGGTCTCTGTTTATCGATGAACAATTAGCCAGAAGAACGTTGAAATCTATAAATGTAGCTGCTCCGTGACCAGGCCCAGTACTTATAATTAAATCGTGAGGCCGCATTGTCACCAGAGACAGTGCTGATGTAATGCACAAGATTTCCGATGTATTTGACTTCAGTTGGCGCAATACTTACATCAGTGACAATGGTGTTGAATTAAAATGTTTGTTTCTGCAACTGTAGTTGAATTAAAGTGTTTGTTCAAGTGACTGTAACTAGGAAAGTTAGTGAGGTGTATAACCGTATCTCTGGAGATTAATACTCTGTATAAATCAGCGCTGCTTTGAATGGATGATCTGTCTGCCGGAGCTGTGAATTCTGGAGGAACAGAAATCACCGATTCTCACTGAAATGGTGTATCCAGTCATCCAGCGCATACGAGAAGTTTACTATCCTTTTATTTCAGCCTTTGGAATTCCCGGTAAGCCGCAGTGTCAGCTGCCGTTGGTGGAAAATGAAGTTTAATTCTAATGTTTCTATCTCTGGTTCCACTGTTACATGTCTATTCCTAGTGTTCTACATTTCAGGAATGGAATAGACCCACTGGGAAGTGGGTTCTGGGATCTGGATTTAAAATCAAACTGTTGCAGGAATTCAGCGAATCCACAAACATCTGTGATTCAGAGCGGGTCCAGCAGCGTTCTTCCAGCGGATTGTGATCAATGACGGGACGTTATTGGGCTTTTGGGCTCTTAGCAGCTGCACTGCATTTGCAAATATTGTGTTTATACAGCCCGCGGAGATCATGCCAATTGATTATCTGCATTTGTATGTGAGCGGTTGTCTGAATGAGATGCAACAATCAAGCCAACGACTGGTAGTGACACTTCAGCAATCTGCGATATGGCTGAATGCAAAGCGATTGATGGACAGCACAATGAAGTCGTTGCCGAGCTAAATAGCGAAAGCGAGGTGGTGTTTCATAGTCATCAGTACAGTGAAATGTATTCTATTATATCTACATCTGACACCGTTACAGGCATTTCACTGCGGCGTCGAGTTTGCTGCTGGGCGATGAATCCCTCCCCCCTGTGATGGATTCAGTGGGAGGCGTCATGTCTGTCTGTGAGGTTGTGTCAGACCGCGCTGTATCTGTTGGAATCAGTCAGTGTTCTGTTTTCAAGTCACTGCACCGCGCACACCCCTCATACAAACTATTCTCCCTCCTGGCATCTGGCAAAAGGTACCGAAGCATTCGGGCTCTCACGACCAGACTGTGCAACAGTTTCTTCCCCCAAACTATTAGACTCCTCAATTCCTGCTAAAACATTACATCATTTATTAATACATTGTAATTTGCCCTTTACAGTGTCTATTGTCTTGTTTATTAATTATTGTACTGTCTTGCAGTTTTGTGCAATTTATGTAGTTCCGTGTTGGTCTGAAGTTTAATATAGCTTTGTGTTGTTTCACGTAGTCCAGTGTAGTTTTGTGTTGTTCCATGTAGCACAGTGGTCCTGGAGGAACGTTGTTCCGTTTTCACTGTGTACTGTACCAGCAGTTATGGTTGAAACGACAAAAGAAGCGACTTGACTTGACTTGAGGAGAGATACTTCAACTCTTTTACCATATCGTCTGTTTTCCCTTGAAGAGTTTTCCGGCATTTCCTGTTTTTCTTCCATCCTTCACCTGCTCTGCTGCTGACAGGGATCGCCATGGAAGCTGATGATTGGCTAATGGAGAGAACCCCGCCATCAGAGCCCGGATTTATTCACTTCATCCAGACGAGACGCGGGTAGAAAATGTTCCACCCAGTATTGACTCTGAGGAGGTAGTTTCCCAGTTTTAGCTTTCAGCTGCCACTTCACATTTCTGTCATCAGTAAGGAATCCGTATTCAGATCATTTTGACTTTATTTTACTGTGTAAACTCCTTCTCTGTCTCTGCCAGCTATGCGCCCTTTCTCAACCCTCCCACCACTAATTGTAAAAAATAAAGTGGAAATATCGCAGGATCGCCCCCCCCCCCCCCCCACAAACAGCTGTATTCTTCAACTGGCTGTTTCCTGTCTCTCCTCCAGCGAACTTGGTGTCGATTGTGATCCTGTCCCGGGGAAAGTGCGGTCTCTCCAAATGTGTCACTCGCTACCTGGTGGGAATGGCAGCGGCTGATCTCCTGGTCGTTATCTCGGAACCGCTGCTGAAGTGGACTGCTGAGATTTATTTCCCCCGATCATTCCTGCGAATCACTCCTGTGTGCAGACTCGTCGAATGGTTGATTTCTGCGAGCACTGTGTCCTCAGTCTGGCTGACTGTCGTTTTCACCGTCGATCGATTTGTGGCTATTTGCTGTGAGAAGCTGAAAACAAAATATTGCACAGAGAGAACAGCGGCTGTGGTTATCGGGACAGTGAGTGTGCTGGCCTGTTTGTAGACTGTCCCCTGGGGCTTTGCATTGGAGCCTGGAGAAATAATTGATGGTGTTCCCTGGGGTTGTGTTCCCTCACGGAGCTTCACAAACTCTCCCTCATGGGCGGCATTTGAGATGTGTATTCTCATTTTAACCCCTTGTGTCCCATTCTTTCTGATTTTTCTGTTCAATATTCTGACTGTCAGGCGGATTCTAGTGGCCAGTCGCGCCCGCAGGGGCCTCCGGGGACAAAAGAGTGGAGAGAATGACAAGGACCGGGAGATGGAGAACCGACGCAAATCCATCGTTTTGCTCTTCAGCATAACCGGTAGTTTCATATTGTTGTGGGGAACATTCGTGGTATTTCATATCTATAGACGGATTTCAATAAGTTTTGTTTATTCTGTCACGGATTCCAGTTACATCACAAAACACGCATCTTTAATGCTGCAGATTCTCAGTTCCTGCACCAACACGTGTATTTACGCCCTGACTCAGAGCAAATTCCGAAAGGAACTGAAGAATGTGGTGAAGTACCCACTGAATCGGATTTTAACATTCGTTAAACATTTGAAATAAATGCTGTAAAGTTGTACCATTCGCTGCCTTCATGTTCCCTATTCTATACCCCCTCTTGTGAGTAAAGGGAAACAATGTGATGAACAGAGTTACGAAACAAACACGAGAAAATCTGCAGATGATCGAAATATAAAAGAACACACACACAAAATCAGTTCATAATGAAGGGTCTTGGTCCTAAAAGTCGACCGTTTACTCTTTTCCACACACAGAATGATGGAGGAACTCAACAGGTCAGGCTATGGAAAAGAATAAACTGTCGTCGTTTCGGCCCGCGATACTTCATCAGAGTCTGTCAACCGTTCACTCTTTTCCATTTTGTGTGTGTTGCCTTAGAATTACAAAACAGCTGATCACAGTTGATTCGGACGGCATCACTGTCCACACCATCGCAGAGAGATCCCCTTTGCAGCCCTGTTAAATTGAAGCTTGAGGCGAACACGTTCCCCCCGCTTCCCGGTTTTGACAAAACTGCCTGATCTTGGGGTATGTTATCGTCTGTATCAACCACTCCTGCTCCCGTCATTATCCGTCCTTCCTTTCACCCTCTTTTTCTCCTCAAGGGAGCTTGAGAGAGCGTGATTGAAAGAGAGAGAGAGAGAGAGAGAGAGAGGAGAGAGAGAGAGAGGAGAGAGAGAGAGAGAGAGAGAGAGAGAGAGAGAGAGAGAGAGAGAGAGAGAGAGAGAGAGAGAGCGAAAGAACGAAAGATCGAACAGAATGTGTGGCATTATCGCATCTGTGATCCCCCCAATCACTGAGACCTGCTTGATTCTTGGATGAGAAGTGTTATTTTGATTTATACACTGCTCCTATTGTATTTATTGTTTTCTTTCTACATTGATATCGTACGAGTTTTAATAAAGCGTGCAGTCTCCTTTCTTTGCGTATACATATGTAAATACAGTGAACGGAAACAAAAAAGAGCATACTGAATTTTGAAATAATTTTTATGACAAAGAGCCTATCACATAAACACAGGAATATAGTTGGATGGATATGAGTCACATTCAGCAAGCACTTTAGCGGGGGCACAAATAGGAGTATCAGTGGAAATGAGTGAGATTGCAGGATGATGCGTTACCCCCATCATACCAGGGCCAAGGATGTCTGTGAGAAGGTAGAGACAACTCTAAAAGGGCCGGGTGATCAGCCAGAGGTCGTGGTCCTTATTGGAACAAACAACAGAGAAACATGGTCCTGCAAAGAGAATTTAGGGAGTAAGGCCGAAAGTTAAGAAGTAGGAACTCTCGGGTGGTGATCTCAGAATTAATTCTGGTGTCACATGCGAGCGAGGAATGAAATGGCAACTTTCGTCCAATTAAATGTGTAGCTAACAATCTGGGACACGGGAAAGGGCATCAGGTATACAGATCATTGGGAGTTCTTCCAAGATATATGGGACTTGTGCAAGAAGGATGGGTTACCCCTGCAGTGAAGGGGAGCTGATATTCTGCCAGGGAATTTCGCTGGAGACACCCTGAAGAGTTTTATCATGTGGCATGCAGAGGCCGGGGTGGGGGGCGGGGGAGTTGGGAACTCGAACTACAGTTCATCAAGTCGCATTCAGCGGAAGGTAGAGACGAGGTCAAGAAACGCCAAAAGGAAGTCAAGGTGGAGCCACGTTAATGAACACAGTGCACCAAAGGGCAGAAGTGTGTTTATTTCAGTGCCCGATGTAGAACAATTAAGGTAGACATATTTCGAGTCCGGTTAAGAGAAGAGCAGGACTGGTAGCTAAACATTCCAGGATTCAGATGATTTAGAGAGTCCAGAGGGAGGTAAAAGATGTTGCTGAGATGCACTGCTGATCAGTCAGAATGTCACAAATTCAACGTCTTCCCAGAGGCTCATCCAGTGAGACAATGAGAGTGGAACTCAGGAATGAGAAAGGTGCAATCACTGTGATGGGATTGTACTGTAGGGCTCCAAATAGCCAGTGTGAGAGAGGAACAGATATGTCGGCATGTTGTGGATTGATATAAAAATCTACAGTAGCTCCAGTGGGTGAATAATCTCCCGAGAATGACTGGGACTCCCTAACTGCCTAAGACTTGAATGGGGCATTATTTATTCGTTTTCTTTGGGACGTTTTCCTGAAACAGTATGTAGATGGTCCACCAGGGAGGGGGAGATAGTTGACTTAATGCTGCAAAATGATACTAGCAAGATGGTTGGACTTTCATTTGGAAAAAAATGTAAAGATTATAATTACGGAGGTTTTTGGACTGTTATTAGTAAGGGTAAGAATGGACCTGCAGATGGAGAAATGCAAATTTGGGGAAGGCAAATTACAACAGAATTGGGCAGGAATCGTAGAGAGTAGTCTGGGAGCCGATCATTCTGGTTAAGTCCAGGTCTGATATGTGAGAGTCACTTACTGTCTTGCTGATCAGAATTCAGGACTTTCCTGTCCCTGTGGGGAAGGAGAAGGAAGGCGAAATTCAGGAACTTCAGATGATGAGTGATATTGTATTCAATTAAAACAAGTAAGAGGAGGTATATGTAAGGTTTAGAAAGCTGAAATTGCACAAGGCCTTGGAGCAACATACAGGAAGAAAGAAGCAAGTCACAGTGTGAACCAGAAGAATGAACAGTGACCAGGAAATGTCCTCGCTGAGGAGAATCAACGAGAATCCTGAGATAGTTTATGCAGACACTGGAAACAATAGTATACTGCGGAAGAGGACAGGACCACATAAGGACAAAAAGGGAGATTATGTCCGGAGCCAGAGTTAACATGCGAGGTAGAGAATGAATACTTTGCCTTCATTGGTGTTCACTAAAGAGAAGGAAATAGGGGAAAACGAGATGATGGTGGCTAAGTTGATATACTCAGGTGTTTTGTTACTAAGGGGAAGGCAGTGTTGGGCTCTAAAAGAGTACAAAGATGGGTAAATCCTCACAAAATGCTGGTGAACGCAACAGGCCAGGCAGCATCTATAGGAAGAAGTAGAGTCGACGTTTCGGGATGAGACCTTTCGACAAGACTAACTGAAAGAAGAGATAGTAAGAGATTTGAAAGTAGGAGGGGGAGGGGGAAATCCGAAATGATAGAAGACAGGAGGGGAGGGATGAAGCTAAGAGCTGGAAAGCTGATTGGCAAAAGGGATACACAGCTGGAGAAGGGAAAGGACCATGGGACGGGAGGCCTAGGGAGAAAGAAAGGGGGAGTGGAGCACAAGAGGGAGATGGAGAACAGGCAAGGAGTGATTGTGAGAGGGGCAGAGAGAGAAAAAAATGCGGGGGAATAAAAAAATAAGGGATGGGGTAAGAAGGGGAGGAGTGGCATTACCAGAAGTTAGAGAAATCAATGTTCATGCCACCAGGCTGAAGGATACCTAGACAGAATATAAGGTGTTGTTCCTCCAACCTGACTGTGGCTTCAGCTTGACAGTAGAGGAGGCCAAGGATAGACATATCAGAATGGGAATGGGACGTGGACACACATTTCCTGGTCTTCTGGTCCCACAGCACCAGTTTCAGGCATAGCCATTACCCCTCAAAGGTAAGGGTTTTGAAGCAGAGGGGACACTTTCAGTCACCCCAATAATGAATCCACATTCAGGGACACCACAACTCTATTTTCTCGATATTAACTTTGTATTGATTATATATTTTTATAGCATTTGTTTTCTTTTGTGCACTGGTGGTCTGTCTGTCTTAGTTGTGTTCTGCTTTTCATTGATCCATTGTGTTTCTTTTTATTTACTGTGTATGCCTGAAGAAAATGAGTCGCGGGGTAGCATATTGCGACACATAAGTACTTTGAAAAATAAATGTACTTTAAATGCTGTATTTGATGGAACATGTTTTGTGAGGACACGTGGAGTAAGAATGGACTTTTCTCATGGGAGGGTATCAGGATGACAAGTATCTTACGCTTTTCCGTTGATGCTGACTGGCCTGCTGAGTATCTCCAGCATTGTGTGTGCGTTCCAGGCGAATGAGAACTATGTCAGGCAGGAACTGTCGAGAGTAGAGATTGCGAACAGCTGTGATTCGGTGAACTCACATCTCATCTGTGAGAGTTATTTAAAGACAAGTGGTTCAGAATTCAAATTGTTTCCATGAGGGGAAAATACACGGATGCAAGATCTGAGAACATTAGATGATGAGAGATGCTGCAATTTCAGTAAGAAAGAAAAATAACCTGTATGGAAGATTTAGGGAGTGGAAATTAGACAAGACCCTTGATAACTTTTCAGCAATGTGCAACTTGAACATAGAATAGCAGTGCTCAGTGATGTTGTGGAAGGGGGCTGATTTTGCTGAGCATGTCTGGAGAGAATAACAAGGCATTTTATGCATACATTAGAAAAAACAGCAGCCCGGCTGAGAAGGTAGGATTGTCGACAATTCCAGAGCAGAGGGGGGAACATATGCCTGGAGTTAGAGGAAGTGGGAAAGCACCAAATGAATATTTCATGTCAATATCCATCAAAGAGAAAGTGATAGTGGATAGAATGATCAGGAAGGATGCACCGATATTCCATGGCACTTTGATAATAAGCTGTTGGGAGCTTCGGGACTCTCCAAGAACATTAGGTGGATAAATTACCAGGATTTGTTAGGATGCATCCCACGTTATTGAGTGAGTG
Source organism: Hemitrygon akajei (assembly GCF_048418815.1). NCBI lineage: Eukaryota > Metazoa > Chordata > Chondrichthyes > Myliobatiformes > Dasyatidae > Hemitrygon > Hemitrygon akajei. The sequence continues at coordinate 21,495,419 of NC_133151.1, forward strand.
AAGCAAGATTGCAGATTGCTGGGGCCTTCACGGAGATCTTTGTAGTATTTTTTTTAATTACACATAGTGTTGCAGAGGACTGAAGATGAGCCAATATTGTCCAGCTGCTTAACAATGGCTCATAGAGACAAATGAGGAAACTACATCACTGACACAGAAATTTGGTGCAGATGTGGATGGTGATAGGCATTGCCAAAAGATTCAATAGAACAGAGTCCAGCTGGAAATGTGGGCAGAGAAATGGCATATGAGGTGTTGTACGCTGGGAAGTCAAATTTCAGAGGTTCTTTTTTCAGAATCACTCTCCGGTTTGGAATGGGCCGTTATGCCAGGGACATGCTCTGTGTCAGAATGTGGCAGATCAGGGAGTCAGTCAGTGCCCCATTAACTTCACATGAGTGAAGTGCACCAGCTGCAGCTCCTGACTGACCGTGTGAACTCTGCGCTCTTTCGACATTTTTGATAAATTTCCCATAGATCGGTGACAGAACTGAAAACAATACCTTATATTAGACCTCACCAAAACCTTCCACATCTTCAACAGAACACCTCAAATCCTGTACTCAGTACATACATTTATAAAGTCCAGTTTGCCAAAAGCTATTTTTACAACTCTCTCTACCTTGATTGAAAGGGAAGCCTATAAAGACCTTTTCAAGTATATCAGAACTGATATCATACCCAACAAGGTGATTATACAAGTCACTTCTTTGGTCACGGAACTTGAATCTTTCATGCTATCTGGTGGAGTTACACTCCTGCAGGATTCTACAAGGAAGTACATTCGTAGGAAACTGGAATCTGAGCTGGGCAATTCGGTAGATATATTTCCAGATGACAGGGGAAAATTGTTAATGTTTCCTGAAAGTGTATCATTAAGGGACGTTGTCTTGGAAAATCAAACTCTACAGAGGGAACTCAAAGTTTGGAGGGCCAAGGCAACCAATCAGGAAGGTTGCTGCCACTGTTGGCATAGAGGTTTGTAGGGCTCTCATCGGGTTGCACGCATATACAGGATGTGACACTGTAAGCCTGTTGCTGGCAAAGGGAAGACAAGTGCCCTGAATCTTCTGACCAGCAACAGGGACTCAGGACACATTCTTAGAGTTGGTCAGGAATGGGGCCTCTCCCCAGAACTGATGGACAAACTGGAGGCATTTACATGTCTCCTGTATGCCCGCAAAGCATCGACCACCAAGGTCAATGAGCTCAGATATCACCATTTCTGTGCCAAAAAAAAGGTGAAATCGAAATTTATCAACTCCCACCATGCAAGGACTGCTTAAACAAAACATGCACAGCGAGCCAACTACAATGCTGGTATCTGGAGAAGATGTTGGAGAAGGACCCACAAGTGCCAAGCTCTGTTGGTGGAGGATGGAAGATGGACAGAGTAGAGGAAGCTGAACAGTTGGTGGTGCACTGGATGGAAGGCCAGCCAGCACCCGATGCTGTCCTGGATCTACTGGCCTGTAACTGTCCATAGAAATGTTCACTCCCAAGAAGTATGTGTGTTGCAAATGGCCTCAGGTGTACTGACATGTGTAGACTGGCAGACTGTGAGCACCAGGCATCCACCTCGGAGAGTGTCGAAAGTTCAGATGAAGATGTGGAAGACGTGGAAGACTTGGAAAATTATTATGATTATTAATAGGTTCTGAAAGTATTGAAAATAATTATGGAAAACAGTCTTTGATTAAATATATTCATTTTACAACCAAATGGGGCCTAGGTTATGGCCATTTGGAACCCCACATTTGAATTATTGTACTGTAATTCTATATGCTATGACAAAAGCTTAAGATTGTTTTGATTTGATACAACAATATGGAAATATCATGACATTGATAAAACTCCAGAAATCTCTCCAAATGTGTTTTTTTTTACCCTTTGGGGGGTGTGGTAACATTTTCTGCTGTACTGATATTATTACAGAATATATACAAAAAGGGATTGCTTATCTGAATCCCTGAATAACTTCTCTACAAATCCACATAATTATATGTGTCCTGGGGTTTTTAATTGACTTTTCCAAAATAAACAAAAGACAAACATTTTTCTAAAAATGAAATGATTCACTCTACTGAAATTCGCACTGTATTGTGAGTGCCACCAGTGACATAGTTTTCAATGCAGAATTTCATAACAACATTTGATGAAAGGTGCTTGAACTTGGCTATCATTGCTACAAATTTCAATGTTGAGGGATCATTGATGACAAAGTACCACTAGTTTGAATATATATGTTGTACTTTATATTGGCCACTTTTCAGAAATGCTTATTTTTGGGTAGTGTTATCAAATGCATGATAGCATGCACAAAGCTACCACTGGTGCAATGTTATCACAAATTTTCTAACTCTAGAGATGCATACCTTGCCAAAAACCACTATAAGCATTATTCCCCTCAGATGGTACTGTCCAACCCTACTGGCCCACGGACTATCAGTGCCCGACTGCCCACCCGACAAGTCAACCATTGCTTCTCCTTGCAAAGTGTAACACCTAAGACTTGTCTGCATTAAACTCCATTTTTTGAACTGGTCCATATCCCATAGCAAGCTTTGATAACATTTCTTGCTGTCCACTATGCCCCCAATCTTGGTGTCATCCACACATTTGCTGATCCAATTTATCACATTATCATCAAGATTCTTGCTATAGATGGTCAATAACAACAGACACAGCACCGATTCCTGCATCACACCATTAATCACTGGCCTCTAGTCAGACAGTCAACATATGCTACCACACTCTAGCTTCTCCAGCAAAGCCAATATGTAATCCAACTTACTACCTCATCTGGAATATCATTCAAAAATTGCCGTTTACAATGCGGGAACTTGTCAACGGGCTTCCTGAAGCCCATACGGACAACATCTACTGCCTTTTCCTCATCTATCCTCCTGGTAACTTCATTGAAAAATGCCATGATAAGGTCACGTCCACTTCTTCCATGGGCAGAGAATTCTGCAGATTCACTACTCTCTGGGAGGAGCAGTTTCTCCTCAACACCATCCTAAATCTATTTCCCTGAATCTTAATCATAATGCTATATCCCCTACTTTTAGTCTTACTGAGCAGTGGAGACAATATTCCCGACTCCACCTCATTCATCCTTTTTCACAATTTTGTATATTTCTCTAATGTCCCCTCTCATTCTTCTGAATTCCATCATGTAGAGTCCCAGGCAACTCAATCTCTTCTCATTGACTAACTCCACCTTCTCCAGAATCAACCTGGTGAACCTCCTCTGCAAATCCAGCAAACCCAGTATCTTTCCTGAACAAAGAAAACCAGATCTGCATGCAGTTTTCAATGTACAAAGTAAATTTGTCACCAAGACACATACAACGTCACCATGTAATTGAGATTTTTTTCCTGCAGACATTCGGAGTAGAACAAATAAAAGCAATAGGATCAAAGAAATAAAACACACAAAGACTAACATTTTGCAACTAGAAATAAAGGAACAAACAAACAAATAATACTGAGTTAAAGAGTCATTGCTAGTGAGTGCAGAGGTTGCTCGGGGTTGAAGTGAGTGAAGTTATCCACACTGCATCATCCAGCTACTCCCTGTATTTTGCACATTCAGGAGATGGACACAGTGTCTATAGAAGCGAGACAAAGCAGCATCTATTTCATGGACCCTATACAGATTACAGAGGAGGAGATGTTTGCTTTCCTCAGATAAATTAGGATAGATAAATCCCCAGGGTGTTCCCTCGGACTCTGCAGGAGGGAAGTGCAGAGAGTGCCAGAACTCTACCAGAGATATTTAAATCATACTTTGCAACAGATGTGCTACCAGAGGACTGGAGGGTAGCAATGTTGTTCCACTCTTTAAGGATGGCTCAAAACTTAAACCTGGAAATGATAAGCCCTTAAGCCAGACATCATTATTTGCAAAGTAAATGGAATGTATTTAGAGGGGCTGGATTTATAAGTATTTGGATAAACATGAACTGATTAAGGATATTCATCGGTGTCGAGCGTGGTAGGTCATGTCAACTAATCTTATAGAGTTTTCAAGGAAGTTATCAGAAAAGTTCACAAAGGGAAGGAAGTGGATGTTGTCTACATGGACTTCAGCAAGGTATTTGACAAGGTCCTGCATAATGGGTTGGATAAAACGTTTCAGGGATTTGTGTTGGGTCTATTGTTGTCTGTCATCTATATCAATGATCTGTGTGATAATGTGGTGAACTGGATCACAAATATACGGCTCACATCGAGATTAGGGCTGCTGTGGACAGCGAGGAACGCTATCAGAGATTGCAGTGGGATGTGGACCAGCTGGTAAAATGGGCTGAAATTGGCAGATGGAACTTAACGCTGACAAGCGTGAGTTCTTGCACTCCTGTGGGGTACAGTGAACCGTGGGGAAGTAAGGAGTATGCTAGAACAAAGGGAACTGGGATTACATGTCCATAATAGTTGAAAGGGGTGTCAAGGTAGATAGTGTCATAAAGAAAGCTTTTGGCATATCAAAGTATCGAGTGCAGGAGATGGGGTGTATTTTGAAGTTGAATAAGTCAGTGGCGAGGCATAATTTGAAGTATTGTGTGCAGTTTTGTTTGCCAACTCACAGGAATGCAAATAAGTTTGAAAGAGTGAAAGGAAGTATTACAAGGACGTTGCTGGGTCTGGAGGACCTGAGTAATAAGGAAAGATTGAATAGATTAGAACTTTATTTCTCGGAATGGAGAGGATTGAGAGGATATTTGAAAGGGGTACACAAAATTATGAGGGGTATTGTTCGGGTACATGCAAGCAAGCTTTTCCCGCTAAGGTTGGGTGGGATGACAACCGGAGGTCATGGGTTGAGGGTGAAAGGTGAAAGGTTTAAGGGATCATGAGTGGAAAGTTCGTCACTCAGAAGGTTGTGGAAAACACAAGTGGTATATGCAAGCTCGATTTCAATGTACCAGAGAAGTCTGGATAGGTTCATGGCTGATAGGGTTATGGAGGTCAATAGCCTTGGTGCACGCAGATGGGATTAGGCAATTTAAATAGTTATGGGGTGAAGGGCCTGTTTCTGTGTTGTACATTTCTGTGACATTATGGCCTCACCAGTACCCTGTAAAGTTGCAGCATAACCTCCCTGCTCTAAAATCCAATTTCTCTAGCCAACATTCTATTTGCAGGTTGATAACCAATTGAACGAAACGTTTGCAATCGCGGTCCCAAGTCACCCTGCACAGCAGCTTACTGCATTTTTTCAGCATTTAAATTATCATCTGAACTGTATTTTTTCTTAAAAATGGATGTCGTTGCACTTGTCAGCATTTTACTCCATCTGCCAGACAATTCCCCATTGCTATCGATGTTGTCAGCTCATCCCACCACTCCTTAGAATGATCTCTGACTTCTCTGACCCTGCTACCTTGTTTGGCAACATATTGGCAACGCACTCTAGTCCGGTCTGCTGCGTAAGTCTTGGGAAGACAATATACGGCCCGGCCAAACATCTGAGATAGAGGTGCAAGCCCAGCTCAAACCCCTGTTTATGTGGATGCTGAGTGATTTGTTACCGTGTTCAAAATGTACCACGGAATAACAGGTAGTACACCATATACAATTAAACTATTTAGCTTTATAATTCTTAATTTGACTAAAGGGTTAGTAGGAAAAACAAAGAAAATGGCCAATTTTAATAAAACAGTCTGAAGTGCACAAGTTAGAGCTGATAGTTTCCCATTCGCCGATCCTCCTTCTACGTCCCCGGACGATGTTGAATCATGGTTCCACTCCGGGTCCTTCCCTCCGGCGTCTCCTTCCTTCATCTCCCGCCGAACAGAAGACCCGGCTCTACAGCGGTGTCAGGCACACAACACGAAAACACACAGCCTTCATTGGGCGGTTTACATTCCAAATCACTCGTTATCTCTTACCATAATCCAAACACTGCTTCTGCAGGAGGACTATTACGTCAGCATTGAAAAGTGATAGCATTAATCATGTCCTCATGACATTGAGATAATTTGCTACCCCTTCATACAAAGCACAGAGTCCAACCCAGGTGTACACTTAGAGAGCATCAGACGGAGAACTTCATGCAGATGGTGTTTGGAAACCGGAATCCATGCCTGAGTGACCGGCGGAAGCAGGTACACTCACAACATTAGAGAATTGTCTGGGCGAGTACTTGAATTATCAAAACACTGAAGGAAATAGCTGCTGAGCGAGGTCATTTTTGGTATGATCGGTGCTTGATCGTCAGCACGGACATTGTGGGCCGAACGGCCTGTTTCAGCGGTGCGGGGGGGGGGGTGCATGACTCTGTGACTGTATGTTGCATTTATTAATCACAATAAAGGGGTTACTTTACTCTCGTAGTGGGGGGGGGGGGTGATGAGAGAGTGGATGGCGAGTAGACTGACAGCACTCAGTGTGAACACATCATCCGACATGTTTTGTTGTTGGTTGTGGGAAGCTGGGTTAGAGTGAGAGCAGGAAGCTGCCGAGATCGGTTGACCGGGGAAAATTTGAGGGAGAGCAATTCCATTGTTGAATGACTGGCCTGGACAGCCCATAATAATTTTCGAGTGACCCATGGATTGAAATGACTTGTGGAATTGGTAGGCGAGTTGTGAGTGTTGGAGCAGTGGGACGCTGGAAGTGCGTGAGTGTGGCTGGAGGTGATTCTGCATGTTGTCGGTCGGATTCTTCAGTGTGGTGCAGTTCGTGTTATGTCCAGTTGGGGTCGCGATCGTCCGACAGAGCGGAGATACAGAAGCTGTGTTTGAGTGAAGTTGATTGAAGTGGGAGTGATGGCTTCAGAATTGGATGAGCTACATGTCGTTTCTCGCCTGTGGCATTATGAAGGCAGAAATATAAATGTATGACTGTGATGAAAATGTTGATTGGAAGACGGAGTTGGGCTGGAATGAGAGCACCTGGTTTGGCTAATCGTTGAAGATAATAGGTGACTGAAAGGCTGGAGAAAAGTGAGAGACTGCTGTGGGAAGGACACGTGTGAAAGGCTCCAGTATCGCAGTGAACAAACATCAAGATGATTCTGTTCACTGTGGTGTGTTCTGAAACGTGCATAAGCTAGGGCACGAATTCCTCGTTAGTATAGTGGTTAGGATCCCCGCCTGTCACGCGGGAGACCGGGGTTCAATTCCCCGACGGGGAGTTGCAAGTTTTACTGCATCATTCACGGGGAATGTTGAATGAAGAAGACAAATTAAAGCGGACAAAGCATTTGAGTTTACGCTAAATCAGTTCATTGGGCATTGGCAAGGTGGAATATAGTTCGGACTGCTGTGTGGCCGGGTCAGTAGAGTCTTCCGAGAAGAAAGGGGCGTTGTTCTCAGCCTCTTTCCTCAAATATCCCCTGACAATCTGTATCTCAGAACCGTTCCTCGTTACTTGTTCGTTATTCGTTTTTACACTCAGTGACAGAGTCCGTCATTCCGAGCATATTAATCCGGGGCATTTGTTGTCAACTATGAGTTCCCGCATGGTCCCACCACAGTAGTAAAGTAACTGACCAATATCAGTCCAGACAAAGGGTGCCGGTCGGAAACGTCGTCTGTTTACCCTTTTCCATCGATTATGCTTGTTCTGCCGAGTTCCTTCAGCATTTTCTGTGTTCCTTGGATTTCCAGCATCTGCAGATTTCTCTTGTTTCTGACCAATATTATGTGTCACCCTGGAACACTTCCTTTGCATCCTCATCTTGTTTTGGTATGCAAATGTCTCCTGTTACCCTGCTATGCAAAGGGGAACCAGGGCCTTTAACGACCTTTCTTGCCGAGGTTGACTGCACACGATCTGTAAACTTTCCTTGCCAAGACGCGACATTAACTTGACTCGCTGTGACTTCCACACTCCCCACTTCCCTTTCGTCCTGTAAAGGACAGCATGGATTGTGGCTGCAGTTGAACTGCACAGAGAATTCGGGTTTCCTCAGTGACCCTGTCATCGTCTGTCTGAAGAGGAGGATTGCGGAACGATAGGAGGCAGCTATCCTTTGGGTCCTCTCTCCATAGAGAGCTCTCAGTAAGAAACTTCAACAAGTTTCAACAGCAGCAAGAAGATAAACCGCCTTGCCCACTGTACACTGGAGTTGCACGAGCATCCCAGCAAGGAATGAAGCTGATCAAGGGGGCTTCATTATAACAGAATCACTCAGTACAATTGAGGGGTTCAGACTCCACTGTTAACCCACCTTCCGTATGTATGGGACCCCTACAACACACTCAACAACTCGAGCGTTTAGTACCAACATACGTTCATAAGTAAGCGTCATGTTCTTTGAGTGGAACAGGAGCTGTGCCGCTTCATCTATGACATGAGGCGAAGAAGCCATCAAGGCCAAGAACTGAGACATGGGCGTACATCAGGAGGCATTTTACAGCGGGCAGAATTACAATTGTACAAATTCTACAGTACAGTTTGGGAAAGGATTATTTAAAGTAAACTTCATAGTCTGTAGTGGTTGTGGCGGCTGAGGCTGAAACTGACTGTTATCAAAGTTGCTTTGGCGCTGAGGGCATCTTTGAACTCAGTGGCGAGGCTGTCCACAAACAATGTGCACCTCTCACTGACGCCTCCACCTTTTACCAGTAACTGTCCTCCGCCATCTCCCCATGTTTCTTGAAGTGAATCAAAGAACTGCAAAATCCATAATTTAGAACAGCTGTTTTTTTCTAAATAACACTATACAATGTTCAAAACAAAATAAATACCAGTCACAAGTGGATGACAAGTCAAATGCATTTGAAGCAGGTAACGTTCAAACAAAATTTAGAATGAAATTGTAAACAGATTTAATCTAGTAATGATGAGCAACAATGTGGTCACTGTCATCTTTATTAAATATAAAACAGAATACAAGTTAAAATAACATTCAAATCATACAGGGCAGCTGTCACAATACAACGGTCAATATTAATGAGACAATGGTAGAGCAGTCGAGGGAGTCTCCAGTCCTCACACAAATATTATCCACTCCCTTAACAGCTTGAAGCACTTGATTTCATCTGAAATTATTCTAAACCACTCAGAATTTTACTTACCTCTTTTCATCTCACACAAGTAACAATCTACATTTCCTTTAACCTGGACTCATTTAATCATCATTTGCAATAACATTCATTACGATCAAGTAAATCTGTGTATTTCTGAAATACCTTGTTTATCTACTTTACACATTTATTAAGGTGCCCATCTGCTTTTTGTGCAATACGGTGTATCGTATGTCACTATGGAGTGTGAAGGAAACACGTCAATATAACATGACATTTTAGTTCAAAGTGCATAAAAGTCTCCATATTGCTCATTCTCCCATCGAGCTTTTGAGAGATTTACACCAGCCTCATCAAGAACTCAGGAGACACTACTGGGGTGGGCTTTGTTGTAACCGTACCTGTGGGGGGCAGGGGTAAAACAGGTTCCTACTACTTCCTACTCAGACATTGGTACGAGTTGTGTCTTGTTAAACATAGAATAGTACAGCACATTACAGGCCCTTCGGCCCACAATGTTGTGCCAACCCTCAAACCCTGCCTCCCATATAACCTCCCCCCATCTTTAGTCCCTCCATATACCTGCCTAGTAGTCTCTTAACACTGAGGTAGGCTCGATTACATTTTCCTCTTCTTTCTGACTCTTTTTCTCTTATTATTTTTTCATCTTCTCTGATCTTACTGCGAGAAGCAACCAATTATTTTTGCATTTCTCTCCAGGTGAACACCACAGGGCACCTGAAAGTTTCCTCTCTCCTTTATCTGTACTTCTGCAAGCACTCACTTCTTCCACTCCACCCACTTCTCAACATACTTAATTCTTTCTGCTCCATAACGTAGAAATAGACATGCCACCGGAGTTGTCTTAGATGTCCAGTAAGGGACTCTCACGTGACCATTCAGACACACAATCAAGTCACTCACTCATACTTCAGAATTCCCTTTCTTTCGTGCATCATGGGATCAAATCCACCCCAAGGCATATGCATCATGACCAATGGGATTCAATCCAGCATGAGGCATCCTCTTTTCCCATCGATTCATGGGATCAAGCCCGGCCCGAGGCAGCCACAGTTTCCCTCTATTCACTCAGCTGATTCAAACCCACCTAATTCTCCTTCTTTACTGTTGCAGCTTTCCTACAGTGGACAAAGGTGATGGACTACTCCACACACGAGGAATTATGTTTGAAGACTGATCGGCTACAGGGGCTGAATTCCTTTCTCTTGTACAACAAAGCCAAGGGTTCAGTTTCTCAGAGGAAACTCCATGTTTCCACAATCACCCATTAGCTGGAATCTGAAAACTCACACTCGTTCTTCAATCAAACCTTAGTTACCTGTGCACAAGGAGAACAACATGGCCTCTGAACCAAACTGTTCTCAAATTTGATCAAAGAAATATCACTTTTTACAGAGTTGTTTATTCGGAGACTGATAATGACCAAATGGTAATCTCCTCGCCCACCCCCACTCTCCACTTCCCGCAGCGATTGCTCCCTATGTGACTCCCTTGTCCACTCATCGCTCCGGACTGATCCCCCTCCTGGTACTTACACTTGCAAAGTGTCATACCCACCCCTACCCCTCCTCCCTCACTACCATTCAGGGCCCTAAACAGTCCTTCCAGGTGAGGCAAAAATTCACCTGCGAGTCTGTTGGGGTTGTCTACTGTCTCCAGTGCTCCCGGTGTGGCCTCCTGTATATCAGTGCAAACTGATGTAGATTGGAGGACACTTCGTCAAGCATCTTCGCTCGGTCTGCCAGGAAAAGTGGCATCTCCCCATGGCTATTATTTCAATTCCACTTCCTATTCCCTTTCCAATATGTCAGTCCATCACCACCTCTACTGCCGCAATGAGTCCACACTCAGGTTGGAGGAGCAACGCCTTATATTCCAAAAGGGTAGCCTCCAACCTGATGGCATGAACATCAATTTTGTGCACTTCCACTAATTGCCCCCTGCTCTCCTTCACCATTCCACATTCCCGTTTCCTCCTCCTACTTAATCTACTTACCTGTCCATCCTCTCCTTCTTCCCTTTCTTCCACGGTCTTCTCTTCTCTGCTATCAGATTCCCCTTCCTCTAGCCCTTCATCTCTATCATCAATCTATTTTCCATCTCTTTCCTTAGCCCCTCCCCTCTCCCAGTTTCACATATCACCTACCATCTTTTACTTCTTCCATACCTCCCCTACCTTCTTAATCGGACTTCTCTTCTTTTTTCAAATGATGATTAAGGGCCTCGGCTCAAATGCACATTGAATCTTTACTCTTTATCATAGATGCTGCCTGGCCTGCTGAGTTCCTCCAGCATTCTGTGTGTGTTGCTTTGGATTTCCAGCATCTGCTCATTTTCTCATGTTTGAAATGGAACTTGCTTATGTTCAAATTCCTTATTTGTCTGTTTAATCCACATTGAAACTACGATAATACAGTATAAATAGCCAAAACAATCTGCACATTAAATGCCAATAGTAATCCAGAATTAGTAAAGCAATTGTTACACGGCAATCTGTCACTTGCATCATTATCTTGTCTTGGAATGTAAAATGGGTCCATCCCCTGCTGTGCAAAGGGAAGCTCTGCTCTTCAACACCCTTTCTGCCGAGGTTGATTGCACCTACCTGTAAACTATCCTTGCCTGAGCAGTAACTTTACCCTAGCCTTGTTACAACCTCAACTGGCTCAGCCACTGAAAAGTCAGTCACCTGGCTCACTTCTCAGAACAGGACAGACCTCCCAACTAGTTGGACCACACACATACTGCTTAAAGAACCCCTTTTAGACATGGCTAACAAATTCTGCCACATCGAATATTGTGCTCTGTTGAATTCCCAGTCAGTGCTCAAAGTTCAAAAGTTTAAAGCACATTTATTATTAAAATTATGCTGACATTATACTGTTACGTACTCGTGACACATGACAGTGGTGTACTTGTCACGTGACAGGGGTTGAAGCTATACTGGACTTGAGGTAATGGTCTTGTGATGGTGGAGTGACGTCATTTTCCTGCCAGTAGAGGTCATGTGACAGGTTTGTTTTTACAGGGTTTAAAAGGAGGACCCCTCCCTATGAGGAGGGGCAGTTCGTGGCTGGATTTGCCATGTTGACTTCATGCCACTGCGTGATTTAATGTTATGACGCAGTTTAGTTGAAAGATGGAGTTTTATTTAATGCCTAAAGTTTAAAAGGTCATTGCCAGCAGTTTCTGTATAGTACTGCTAGTTGAGAATCAGTGGAGAGTGAAGATCGGAGTTTGGGAGTTAAAAGATCGAGGGGAATCGATTTCGACGGTGAAACAGGTTCAACCTTGTTTGATCCTAATTTGGAAGGAATTCGTTGACTGTGCCCGTGTTAATCCCTGTGAATAATAGCAGAAAGGATTGGGAACAATTTTGTAAAGGAAAGGACAGTGCCTTTAAGCTGTTTCATCTCCATCTGCGTGGGAAAAGTAGTTCGCCTGGGAATTGCATCAACACGACGTGAAAGAGAATTTAAATCGTCTTAAAAAGTCTCTCCCTTAAATGGACTGTAAACATTTTGAACTTTTGCAATACTACTTTGAAGAACTGTTTTTGCAACATCGCTTTAAGAACTATTTAAGCTGCCGCACAGCAGCGAATTTCCGGTTACGTTAGTGATTTGTTTACTTTTGAGGGGTTTGTTTTTCAGTGTTTAATAAACGTGTTATTGGTTATAAAAACCCCTGACTAACTCATATATTTATTGTTGCTTGAATCTGTAACAATACAACCTTGAGATTCCTCTCCTAACAGGCAGCCATGAAACAAAGGAACATAAAAGGAACAAAACAAAAACGAAAAGAGGACCGTCAAACACTCAATGTGCAGAGAGAAAAAATAACATGCAAACAAACAGAGAGCCCAAAGTTCAGCGCAGGGCAGAGTAAACATCGTGGAGCAGTGATCTGAACCAACTTGTTCAGTCGGATATGGGTGCCTCCTGGAAGAGTGCTTTCCTCGGCCTGGACCAGATGGACTGAAAGCTCCATTTTCATGCAGTGTGTCGCTGCAAATCTGAACATTGTTCACTCGGTTTGATGACATTTCACTTCTTTAAATGACTTGTAATTTCCTCACAGATCAGACTCCAGCATCTTGCCCTCAACACTTGTGAAAGTAACAGGACGACAATTACCTTCTGTTGTGTTCTAACTTTCTTGAACAATGGAAGCAGTTGAGGTTTTTCACTCCAATGGGACCTTCCTGGAACACAGTGTGTTCTGGCAAACAGCAACTTCTACCCATACTTTCTCTTCAGCCACTTCCCTGTTAAACTCTCGAGTGCAGGTCATTGTGACTTGGTGATGTTAACATTTAGTCTCATTAGATTTTTTTCTCATGATGGTGAGTGTTGTAAGTTATTGCACAGTGTTGAAATGTCAACCAATATATAATTGAGATGTGTCCCATGTCCCCAATGTGAACAATATTCACATATCGAGTTTAATTTATTGCAATTTTATTTGTTAGAGTAGCTATTGAGGCTCTGGCCACTGGTTCCTGAATTATTCTCAGTCTGTTAGTCTATCTCTAGGCCTTGTCACTATCTGTGCTCTAGGCTTTGATTTAATGTTTCCCTAGACCCCATTGGTCCATCATTCTCCTGGGTCCCTCTGTCTAATTGGGATCAATGTCTGCTGAGTGTTATGATCCAGTAGTTTAAACATCCACCACTGCTCGTCTGTTGAGCTGTCATGATCTTATTTTCCCTGTCGACCCCAGGCAACCCCACATTCACATCTATGTAGTTGTCCTTAATTATGTTGAGGACATTGGTTGTGGACGTGAGTGTTCACCCTCAAATTGTATCTGGAATCCTCCCATGTTTTGTTGACTTCTTCTTCAGGTATCCCTGACCACAGGATCTCTGATCATTCCCACATCATCACGTCTGAAATGTCCAGTTCCTGGGTAAGTTCTGTAACATTATGCTGTAGGAAGCAGTCTCTGATCACTCCACAAATTCCTTTTCCTGTGCCAGATTGATTAGTCTTATCAATGAACAAAGGTACCCTCCTCATTTCACTTTTGCAGACTTGTGTGGAACATTGCATATGCTGGAATACTGAGTTCCCAGTCCCAATCTGCCTGCAACCATATCCCTGGAAATCCTATAACATCAAACACATTTGTCACAATACAATGCAATTTTCATACTGTGTTTTCTCATTTATAAGAAATAGTATATAACAATTCCCACATTTTGCTTATTTTAATGTAACATTCTTCCTCATTTGTAATTCTTATTTCACTTCCACGGTGAAGGAATTTGCATTCAAAGTCAACAGCATCTCCTCCACAATCACCATCAGCACTGGTGCACCACAAGGCTGTGTGCTTGGCCCCTACTCTACTCACTCTATACCTGTGATTGTGTGGCTCAGTACAACTCCAATGCCACATTTAAGTTTGCAGATGACACCACTGTTGCTGGATGAGTCAAAGATGGTGACAAATTTGCCATCAGGAGGGAGATTGAGGATCTGGTTGAATGGAGCCTCAACAATAACCACTCACTCAACATCAACAAAACCAAAGAGTTAATCATTGACTACAGGAGAAGGGAAGTGCAGGTCTATGTGCCTCTTATCATCAGGGTATTCGAGGTGGAGAAAGTCAGTAACTTTAAATTCCTTGTCGTTATCATTTCAGAGGATCTGTCCTGGGACTAGCAGTAAGTGCCATCATAAAGAAGGCACGGCAGTGACTACTTAGAAGTTTGCCTATAATCAGCATGATATTGAAAACTTTGACACACTTCTATAGATGCACAGTGGAGAGTATCCTGACTGGTTGTTGCATCACAGCCTGATATGGAAACACAATGATCAGGAATGGAAAAGTCTACAAGAAGTAGTGGATACATCCCAGTCCATCACAGGCAAACCCCTCCGCATCACTCAGTACATTTACAGGAAGTGCTTCTACAAGCAAACTGCATCCATCATCAACAACATCCTTCATCCACCTCATGCCCTCTTTGCACAGCTGCCATCGGGGAGGACGACCAGGAGCCCCAGTTCCCACAGCACCAGGTTCAGAATGAGTTATTACCCTACACAGGTCATGCTCTTGAAACAGAGTAAATAACTTCTCTGAGCTGATTCCATAACTTGCAGACTCACTTTCAAGTAGTCTACAACTGAATTTCACAGTAATATTTATTTTATTTTATTTTTACACTATTTGTCTTCTTTTGCACATTCATTGTCTGTCAGTCTTTGCTGTTTATATTTTTTCATCAATTCTATGGTATTTATTTTCCTGTAAATACCTGAAAGAAAATGAATCTGAAGTCGTAACCTTTTACATCAGAGGTCCCAACACACTAGGCCACTGCTACACCATGATAAGGAATGCCTATTGTTGTTAAGTCGGATCATTTGACTGTACTCCTGCTACCTGCATACAGACAGAGCCTAAGGAACAAAGCTCCAGAGATCCATATGACCAAGAGTTGGTCACGAGAGGCAGAGGAACGGTTACAGGATTGCCTTGAGTCAGCAGGCTGAGCCATGTTCAAGAACTCAACTAACTATCTGATCGATAAGGCCAGGGTCATTACAGAGTTCATTAAAACATCTGTGGAGGTGTGTGTCCCCACAAAATCACTCAGGGTTTTCCCAAATCAGAAGCTCTGGATGAGCACTGAGATCCAGAACCTGCTGAGCACCAGATCAGTTGCATTCAAGTCTGGAGATCAGGAGTATTACAAGAGGTGCAGGTGTGATCTCCAGAAAGTCTCTTGGGCAATGTGGAGATTCCGGACTAGACTGGAATAAAATAGGGATTCTGGACAGTTGTGGCAGGGTTTGAATGCCAGAACCTCCTGCAAAGGTAAATCCTGTGACAAAGGGGACAGTAGAGCTTTGCTTCCAGATGAGTTCAATGCCTTCATATCTTCAACCTTGATATCTTCAACCTCCCTATCTGTCAGTGTGTGGTACCCTCCTGCTGGAAGAAAGCTTCAATCATATCGGTGCCCAACAGCAGCATGGTAACTTGTTTAAATGACTATTGCCCAGTGGCTGTTACATCCATGGTGATGAAGAGTTTTGAGAGACAGGTGTTGAAGCATATCAGCTCTTGTCTGAATGGTGACTTGGATCCTCTCCAATTCACTTACCAAAGCAAAAGCAGATGTGTCTCGTTGGCTCTTCACACAACTCTGGAACATCTGGACAGCAAAGATGCAAACATCAGGATGCCCTTTATTGATTACAGCTCAGCACTGAACACTGTCATACCCTCAAATCTAATCAGAAAACTCCAAGACTGGGCCTCAATACCCCCGTGTGCAATTGGATCCTGGATTTCCCTAGGTGCAGACCCCAGTCAGTTCAGATTGGCAAAAACATCTCCTCCACAATCTCAATCAGCACAGGAGCACAATCGGGAAGTGAGCTTAGCCCTTCCTCCCCCACCTACTCACTTTTCACCTACAGTATGACTGTGTGGCCAAGTACACTGCCAACACCATTTACAAGTTTGCTGATTACACCATTGTTGTGGGCTGTATGAATCAGCATACAGGAGGGACACGGAAAACTTGGCTGTGTGCCATAATGACAACTCAATGTCAATAAGACCAAGGGACTGATTGTGGCTTCAGGAGGGGAAAACCCGAGGTCCATGGACCTGTAATCAAAGGACGATTAGTGGTGGAAAGGGTCAGTAACTGAATTTCTGTGCATCACTCTTTGAGGACCTGTCCCAGACTGATCACATAAACATTATTGTGAAGAAATCCCAACTGCGCCTCTACTTCCTCAGGGCTCTCAGAGATTCAGCATGCCATCGAAAACTTTGCCAAACTTCTATATATGTGTGGTGACTGGCTGCATTATGGCCTGGTAACCAACACCAACACCAATCCTACAAACTGTAGTGGATTTGGCCCTGTATAGCACTCACAACCACTGAGCACAGCAACATGAAACACAGCCGTAGGAAAGCAGTGTCCATCATCAAAGATCCTCACCCCCCAGGCAATGCTCTTTTCTCACTGCTACCATCAGGTAGAAGGTACAGGTACCTCAGGACTCGCACCACCAGGTTCAAAAACAGTTACTACCCCTCAACCTTCAGTGTCTTGAATGAAAGGGGATAGCTACACTCATTTAAGGACTCTGTTATTTTGATATTTCATACTTGTTATTTACTTGTTCAAGAGCTGTGAGGTAAAGACCTTGGTCAGACCCCACGGAATTAAAAACATAGAAACATAGAAAACCTACAGCACAACACAGGCCCTTCGGCCCACAACGTTGTGCCAAACATGTCCCTACCTTAGAAATTAGTAGGCTTTCCTATAGCTCTCTATTTCTCTAAGCTTCATATACCTATCTAAAAGTCTCTTAAAAGACCCTATCGTATTCACCTCCACCACCTTTGCCGGCAGCCCATTCCATGCACTCACCACTCTCTGAGTAAAAAAACTTACCCCTGATGTCTCCTCTGTACCTACTCCCCAGCACCTTAAACCTGTGTCCTCTTGTGGTAACCATTTCAGCCCTGGGAAAAAGCCTCTGACTATCCACACGATCAATGCCTCTCATTATCTTATACATCTCTATCCAGTCACCTCTCATCCTCCGTCGCTCCAAGGAGTAAAGGCCGAGTTCACTCAACCTATTCTCATAAGGCATGCTCCCCAATCCAAACAACATCCTTGTAAATCTCCTCTGCACCCTTTCTATGGTTTCCACATCCTTCCTGTAGTGAGACGACCAGAACTGAGCACAGTACTCTAAGTGGGGTCTGACCAGGTTTGTGTATAGTTGCAACATTACCTCTCAGCTCCTAAATTCAATCCCATGATTGATGAAGGCCAATACACCGTACGCCTTCTTAAACACAGAGTCAACCTGTGCAGCTGCTTTGAGTGTCCTATGGACTCGGACCCCAAGGTCCTTCTGACCCTCCACACTGCCAAGAGTTTTACCATTAATACTATATTCTGTGTTCAGTGCTGGTCACCTCACTACAGGAAGGATGTGAAGAGGAGTGTAGAGGAGATTTACAAGGATGTTACCTGGATTGGAGAGAATACCTTATGAGAATAGGTTGAGTGATTGTGGCCTTTTCTCCTTGGAGCGACGGTGGATGAGAAGTGACCTGATATGGGTGTATAAGATGATGAGAGGCATTGATCGTGTGGATAGTCAGAGGTCCTTTCCCAGGGCTGAAATAGCTAACTCAAGGGGCATATTTTAAGGTGCCTGGAAATAGGTACTGAGGGGTTGTTAGGGGTAAGTTTTTCACACAGAGTGGTGGATGTGTGGAATGAACTGCTGGCAATGGTGGCGGAAGCAGAGAAATAGCATTTTCTAAGAGCCTCTTACATAGGTACATGGAGCTTAGCAAAATAGAGGGTTATGTACTTTGGAAATTCTAGGCAGTTTCTAGAGTAGGTAACATGTTCGGCACAACATTGTGGGCTGAAAGGCCTGTAAAGAGCTGTAGATTTCTATGTTTTCTATGAATAAATAAATTACAGTAAATAATTTATACATGTATTAAATAGAGTAAAAATAGTGCAGAAACTGATATAAAATATATATATCTTTTTTAAAAAGTGAGGTAGTGTCCAAGGGTTCAATGTCCATTTAGGAATCAGATGGCAGAAGGGAAGAAGCTGTTCCTGAATCGCTGAGTGTGTGCCTTCAGGCTTCTGTATCTCCTACATGATGGTAACAGTCAGAAAAGGGCATGCCCTGGGTGCTGGAGATCCTTAATAATTGACACTGCCTTTCTGAGACACCGCTCCCTAAAGATGTCCTGGGTGCTTTGTAGGCTAGTACCCAAGATGGAGCTGACTAGATTTACAACCTTCTGCAGCTTCTTTTGGTCCTGTGCAGTAGCCCCTCCGTACCAGACAGTGATGCAGCCTGTCAGAATGTTCTCCATGGTACAACTATAGAAGTTTTTGAGGTTATTTGTTGACATGACAAATTTCAAACTCCTAATAAAGTATAGCCACTGTCTTACCTTCTTTATAACTACACCGATATGTTGGGACCAGGTTAGATCCTCAGAGATCTTGATACCCAGGAACTTGAAACTGTTCACTCTCTCCACTTCTGATCCCTCTATGTGGATTAGTTTGTGTTCCTTCATCTTACCCTTCCAGATGTCCAGAATCAGCTTTCGTCTTGACGTTGAGTGCCAGGTTGTTGCTGCGGCACCACTCCACTAGTTGGCATATCTCACTCATGTATGTCCTCTCCTCCCCACCTGAGATTCTACCAACAATGGTTGTATCATCAGGATATTTATAGATGGAATTTGAGCTATGCCTAGCCACACAGTCATGGGTATACAGAGAGTAGAGCAGTGGGCTAAGCACACACCCCTGGGTGCGCCAGTGTTGATCGTCAGCGAGGAAGATATGTTTGTCACCAATCCGCACAGATTGTGGTCTTCCAGTTTGGAAGTCGAGGATCCAATTGCAGAGGGAGGTACAGAGGCCCAGGTTCTGCAACTTCTCAATCAGGATTGTGGGAATGATGGTGTTAAATGCTGAGCTATGGTCGATGACCAGCATCCTGACGTGGGAGTTTGTGTTGTCCAGGTGGTCTAAAGCCATGTGTAGAGCCACTGAGATTGCGTCTGCCATTGGCCTATTGTTTAGCAATCGGATGACAAAGCGGCAGAAGCTGTTCCTGAATTGCTGAGTGTGTGCCATCAGGCTTTTGTACCTCCTACCTGACGGTAACAATGAGAAGAGGGCACGTCCTGGAGGATTGGTCCTTAATAATGGACGTCGCATTTCTGAGACACCGCTGCTTGAAAATGTGTTGGATACTACAGAGGCTAGTACCCAAGATGAAGCTGACTAATTTTACAGATTTCTGTAGTTTCTTTCAGTCCTGTGCAGTAACACTCCAACCCCACCGTATACCAGACAGTAATGCAGCCTGTCAGAATGATCTCCATGGTACATCCATAGCAGTTATTGAGTGCTTTAAGTGACAAACCAAATCTCTTCAAACTCCTAATGAAATATATTTGCTGTCTTGTCTTCTTTACTGTAGATGCATCGATATTTTGGGACCAGGTTAGATCCTCAGAGATCCTGATATCAAGGAACTTGAAATCGCTCACTCTCTCCACTTCTGACCCCTCCATGAGGATTGGTTCAGGATCCCTCGTCTTACCCTTCCTGAGTTCCACACTCAGCTCTTTTGTCTTACTGACATTGAGTGCAATGTTCTCACTGCGACACCACAGCTGGTATATCTCATTCCTGTTTGCCATCTCATCTCCATCCAAGTTTCTAACAACAGTGGTAGTATCATCTGCAAGTTTGTAGATAGTATTTGAGCTATGCCTAGCCTCACAGTCATGGGTATATAGAGAGTAGAGCGGTGGGCTAAGCACACACCCCTGAGGTGAACCAGTGTCGATTGTTAGCGAGAGGGAGATATTATCACCAATCCCCACAGATTGAGGTCTCCCGGTTAGGAAGTCGAGGATCCATTTGCAGAGGGACCAGGTTCCGTAGATTATTGATCAGGACTGTGGGAATGACGGTGTTAATCACTGAGCTCTAGTCAATGAACAACATGCTGACATAGGCAGCACAGATTCACTGCTCTTTATTAAGGAAATTGCTGCTTATCTTTGTTCTAACGGTATGTACTAGTATTCTAAGGCTGTGCCCTGTGGTCACTATTAGAAACACTCTCTCCATATCATTCTAGGTCTTTCTATATTTGATCGGTTTCGATGAGAGTCCCACATTCTTCTAAAGTCCAGCGAGTACGGTCCCAGAGCCATCAGACAATCCTTATGCATTAACCCCTTTATTGTCAAGATCATTCCTATGAACCTCCTCTGGACTCTCTCCAATGCTAGCACATACTTTTTTAGATAAGGGGCCCAAAACTGTTCACAATACAGGTGTCCCCCACTTTTTGAATGTTCGCTTTTCGCCACTTCGCTTTTACAAAAGACCTACATTAGTAACCTGTTTTCCCATTACAAAGAGGATTTTCGCTTTTACGACAACTTTTCTTTTATAAATTAATGGTTCTTCACTTCACACCATTTTGGCTTAAGAAAGGTTTCATAGGAACGCTCTACCCTTTGTATGGGGGGACACCTGTACTCCAAGTGTGATTTGCCGATGCCTTATCAATCCTCAGCATTCTAGCCTTGCTTCTGTGTAGTGGACCACTGGAAATTAATGCTAACATTGCATTTGGCTTCCTTACCACCGACTCTAACGGTAAGTTTATCTTTTGGAAATCGTGCATATCTCAGACATACCTGACCCTGGTACCCAGGAGGTAAAACATCATCCTGGCATCTCTGTTGCTGCCACAGAATCTCCTGCATGCCTCCTGTACTGTAAGGCTGCTGCCATTACTGCTCTGCTTCTCCTTTCCTCCCGCAGAGCATCAGACCGGGGTGTCAGTACCAACGACCTGACAGGCTGAACTGCTCTGGTTTGTCTTCCTTCCAAGGGTGTCTGAAGGAATGTACAGCCACAGGGAGACGTTGAACTGTCTGTCCCTTCCCCTTTCCTGTCATGGTGGTCACTAAACAATCTGCAGCCTGACCTCAGGTGTGACCAACTCACTGAATCTCTGGTCTCAGCATCTTGGAAACTCTAAATCTGTCCATCTCCAGCTCAGTTTCCTTCACACAGTCAGTCAGGAGCTGCAGATGGTGCATATCCCTGATGTGAAGTTGTCGGGGACACTGACTGACTCCCTGATCTCCAACATCTTGAGGTGGAGCTTGTCATTGCCATAAATACCATTTCAACTACTCCAGCAGGGAAAGGAATTCCAAAGAAAACCTCAGAAATTTGACTTCCAAAAGTTCTTTGGCTCATCTCTCATTTCTCTGTCCACATTTACAGCTGGTCTATATTCTGTTGAATCCTTTGTGAACCTTGCTCTGCATCCACAACTCCACTAATTTCTGTGTCTCTGCAGACCTACAAATCAGCCCAGCTTCATTTTCATCCAAATCGCTCCACAAACCGCAGAGTTCCCAGCTCTGATCCTTGGGGGGCCCCACTGGTCACAGGTCTCCAGTCAGAATCACACCCCTCAACCATGAGCTTCTCTGTTCTCTGACCAAGCTACATTTTGAATATATTCTAGCAAATATCTATTCAGCCCGTGTGCCTTCTTGCTTTTGATCAGGGCCCTTGTTGAAAGTCCATGTGTTCTATATCCACCACCCGGCCCTCATCTGCTTAACACTTTGAGTACCGTATTGCTACCCTTTGATGCTGCATCCCTCATGCACTGATACTCACCCTGCTGGCTGTAGTTATGTCCTATCATCTGCCTGCCCTTCCTGGCAGTCTAATTTCATGCTATCTTTGCTTTTTTACCCTCCATGCTGTCCTGAGTGCCTTCAGTCTGGTTTCTACACCCTCCCCTCCACCAAATTAGTTTAACCCTCCCCTATCTAACAAACTGGCAGTATGCCCACAAGAAAACTAATATCAGGCTTGCATATGGTGACAGAAATGTATTTTGATATTACATTTACTTTCAGCTTTGAACTTTGTAGTAGAGAGCCAGGTGTTGTTCTGGTCTGTGTCCTCACTGGCCGGTGCTGTGCTCTGGCAGCTCAGTGTGCTTGGAATACAGTGTCAGTGTTTTTACAGAAGTGTGTCCTTATTACACAATTGATCTTGTCCACGCTGGAGCTTAGAAGATTCACTGGAGACCAGAATGATTTGTTTTGGTCACCCTGCTGTATGACAGACACCATTAAGCTGGAAAGAATGCAGAGATTTCTGGAAAGCATTTTAGACAAGTTTCTCTGGAATGTTGCAGAATGAGTGCTGATATTGCAGAGGTGTATAAATTAATGAGGACTTGGGGTGGGTCAAAGAGAACAGTCTTTTTGCCAGTATTGGGGAATCAAGAACTAGAGGACATTGGTTTAGGATGAGATTTAATAGGGACCTGAATGGCAACTTTTCCACACACAGGCTGGTCAGTAAATGGAATGAGCTGCTAGGGGAGTCGTTGAGTCAGGTATATTTAAAAGGCATTTGGGTAGGTAGATGGAAAGGAAAGGTTTTGAAGGGTATGGGCCAAATGCAAGGAAATGGGACAAGGAGGAGGATATCCTTGTTCATAATGTGGTGGTGAGGGGGTTACTGACCACAAGCTCAGATGGGAACTTTGGTCAGCGTGGATCATTTGAGCTGAAGGGTTCATTTCTGTGCTGTGTGAATCTGACTGTAAACCCTGTTGACTTAGTTCAATCACATTAAACTTTTCTAAATGACTTGTTATTTCTTCACTGATTATAGACTCCAGTACTTGAAGTGAAGTTAACTGGACTACAGTCACCTGGTTTTTATCTTCCACCCTTCAACAATGGTTTTCAACTCCACTGGGACCTTTCTGTAACAGTGAGTTTTAACAGACTTCAATGTCTCTACTTTCTCTCCAGACTTCCTGTGAAAGCCTCCAGTGCAGGTCGTTGGAACCTGGAAATGTTTGCTTTTAGTCCTATTAGATTTTTCCCCTCGTGATGGTGATTGTTACACATTGTGGCAGAATGTTGATATGTCACCATTAGATATCTGTGGGATGTTTGTTGTGTCCCCACTGTGAACACTAATGCAAATTCTTGAGTCGATTTATCTGCTTTTTCCTTGTTAGTTTTTAGCTTCAGTCTTATCGCTGGTTCCTGGAAAAATCCTGCTCCTCTTGTCTGCATCCTTTGACCACAGAAGGTTCTTTGCTCTCTGTGATCCCTCTGTAGAATCGGGATCAACGTCTGCTGGGTGTTACGAACAGTCTCCTTGAACATCTGCTACTGTTTATTACTCACCTGTCCCTGACCATATTTACCACAATTCCACGTTCATATCTCTGTAATTGCCTTTATTTAGGTTGAAGATACTGGTTCTGGACCCTGGTGTTCACTCTTAATCTGTGGTTTGGAGTTCTCCCACATTGTGATCACTTCTTCAGGGATCCTTCACCACAAGATCTCTCTGTAATCCCACCTCATTACACAGATTACATCTGAAATGGCCTGTTCCTGGGTAAGGTCCTGCTGTAAGAAACCGTCTCTGACCACTCCACAAATTCCTCTTCCACTGTACCAGTTTGATCAACTTAATCAACACACAGACTGAAGCAAACATGCACAGAATACTGCAGGAACTCAGCAAAGAGTCGACATTTCGGGCTGAGAACCTTCATCAGGATTAGGAAGAGAAAAAAACTAGAATAAGTTGGTGGGGGAAGGGGAGGAGGACAAGTGAATGGGGGAGGGGTGTGGTTTGTGGAGGAATGATGATGTGAGGAGGTGGGTGACAGACAGGAAAGACACAGAGATGAAGAGAAAGGAATCCAGTAGGAGAGAACATTGGACCATGGGATGACACGAAGGAGGTGGAGAACCAGAGAGAGTTGATGGGCAGGTCATGAGGGTGTGTGACGAGAAGTGAAGGGGTTAAATGGCACCAGAATTGGGGGAAAAGTCAGAAAAAAGGATCAGTTTGGGAGGGGTAGTGATTTCAAGAACTTGGAGAAATCAATGTTCATTCCATCGAGATTGGAGGCGGCACAGTTAGTGTATGAGGTGTTGCTCATCTAACCTGTATTTGGCCTCAACGTAGCAGGAGAGGAGGCCATGGACAGAGATGTTAGTGATGGCCCTCTGCTGGGTCAGGGTCGACCATGGATATTGTACCCTCGCTCTGAAAGTCAATATCCAAGCCAGGGTAGTACAATACGTAAAGCAAGCTGTTGCCCATGCAGGGGCTCCTGCTCTCCACGCAGCTGATAATCCAGAGCAATGGCAGAGACCGATGGGGTCAGGCACCAACAGTGTCACAGGATTGCCAGTCTGCATTCAACATCGGACTGACAGGGAATCCAGCTCTGGATTGTTCCTCGGGGTTTACTCCCGAAGCCTTCCCCATGAATGGGTCGAGCCACAAGCCGGTAGAGGTTTGAGAACAGAATTTTCCTTCCACTGGATGAGCTGCCAACCATCACTTATGAGCCCCATCTGCCCATAGCAGTTAGTTATATGATGCCAGTAAACCCATTTGCTACTGTCCACTGTCACTAGTTCTTTGGGCTTAGTAGCTAAGCCATATATAAAAGCCTGGAGCTGGATTTGGTTAACAGAGGCAATTTGAGGCACACACCATTGGCAGCATTTAATGGGAAGTGGGAGCTTGTCCCATTACCACCCCATCACCAGTTAAGACAGCTGTAAGGCACCGATATACCGGTATGTGAATGGGAAACTCAGTTGGAATGGGTTGCCACCAGTAGATTCTGGTTGTTGCAGCTCTCAGAGCAAAGTTACTCGATGCAGCAGTACTCCAATCTGCTTCTGATTAAATCCCTCATGACAATCACAGCTCCATTCTCATCTATCTTTAATATTTCCCCTTTTGTGTTTTATCCCATTGGGAGGAACACCTGAGGATCTTGAGACCACTCCTCCCCGTGTCTTCTTTCCCTCCCCTTTCACCATCACTGTCCCTACATGTAAAGTGCCTATTAAAAAGTATTCATGCCCTTTGGAACTTTTCATCTTTTATTTCATTACAGCATTGAATCACAGTGGCTTGAATTTGGCTTTTTTTAACTGATCAATGGTAAAAAAAAACTCTCGTGTCAAAGTGAAAACAGATCTCTACAAAGTGCTCTAAATTAATTACAAATATAGAACATAAAATAATTGCCTGTGTAAGTATTCTCCCCCTTTAATATGACACATCAAATCATCACTGGTGTAGCCAATTGGTTTTAGGAGTTAGATTATCAGTTAAATGGAGATCACCGTGTGCAGTCAAGCTGTTTCAGTTGATAGTAGTAATAATACACAATACACAGGTAGTCAGTATCCTGGCAAACACTACACCATGAAGACAAAAGAACACTACAAGCACCTCTGCAAAAAAGCATCTTGAAGAGCACAGGTCAGGAGATGGTTACAAGAAGATTTCCAAGTCATTGAATACCCTTGGTGTACAATTTAGTCAATCATCCAGAAATGGAAAGAATATGGCACTGCTATTAATCTATTTTATAAATGGTGAGAAGATACAAAAATTACGGTGCAAAGGGATTTTTGAGTCACTGTGCTGGATTCTCTAAAGGTTAATTTGCAGGTTGAGTCTGTGGTGAGGAAGGCAAATATGATGTTAGCATTTACTTCAAGAGGACTAGAATATAAAAGCAAGAATGCAATGTTGAGACTTTATCAAGTACTGGTGAGGTCTCACTTGGAGTATTGGGAGCAGTTTTGGGCCCTTTATCTTTGGAAGGATGAGCTGAAAGTGGATGGGTTTCGAATGAGATTCTCAAAAATGATTCCAGGATTAAACAGCTTGTTATATGAAGAGTGTTTGATGGCTCTGGGCCCTTATTCCCTGGAAGTTAGAACAGTGAGGGATGATTAATTGAAACCTATCGAATGGTGAAAGACCTTGATAAAGTTGATGTGGAGAGGATGGGAGTGTCTAAGACCAGAGGACACAGCCTCAGATGAGAGTGACATCCTTTTAGAATGGAGATGAGGAAGAATTTCTTCAGAGAGAGTGATGAATTTGTGGAATTCATTGCCACAGATGGCAGCTGTGGAGGCCAAGACTTTAGGTATTTAAGGCAGAAGTTGATTGGTTCTTGATTGGTCAGTGCATGAAGGGATACAGGGAAAAGGCAGGAGATTGGGGCTGAGAGGAAAATTGTATCAGCCATGATGAAAAGACAGAGCAGACCTGATGGGCCAAATGGCTTAATTCTACTCCTGTATCTTACAACCTGTATCACCACCACCAAACCTTCGATCAATTTTGTCAAGCGTGATCTGCCCACACAAAACCATGCTGATTGTCCCTAAGCAAGCCATGCCTTTCCAAGTGTGCGTGAATCCTGTACCTCAATATCGACCTGGATCTGCTGGTCTTTAAACAACTCCCACATGTCAGGCCTGGACTTGTCTAACAGTGGCTGCTCCCAATCAATGCCCCTTGGCTTCTGTCTTTCTGCATTCTAACTTGCCCTTCATTTAGTACTAGATTTAGTACCTTCATACAAGATCTAATTTTATTCTTACTCATAGGTAAGAGAAATATAAGATCTCAAAATATTCACTGACTCTCAGCTGTCAGCTGGCCTGGTTCATTTCTGAAAAACTAATTCCCGTCTGTTCTGAACTCTGATTGGGCTCTACATAATGTTTCAAACACTCCTCAGATTCGCTGAACCAGTCTGGAAAATCTTAGCAATAAACAAGTTGCAGTCAATTCTATGGAAGATAAAGTCCCCCACTTGTTACTGGGGAGGGGCAATTCAATAACCCCGTCAGTGTAACTGAAGTTTGCCTTTGTAAATGAACCCTCCAGTTTGCTGTGACATTCCCAGTTGTGTAATCTTTGCACCTTTTAACCCCCTTCCCCCCACTGACATGTAAAACAATCAAACCCAGGAATGTTGAGCTGCCAGCCCTGTCCATCTGACACATATTCCTAATGTTTAAATAAACTCATTTCAGCCCATCAGTTCCACCATTGGCCTGACATTGGCTCTCGTTCTTTTCAGACTGTCTTGTCATACATACATTCTCCCACTTGCTACTCCAGTTCAAACTCCGCCAAGTGACACCATCAAACCTGCTGGTGAGGATATTGGTTCCCCTCCGGTTCAGATGGAAATGGTCTTGTTTGTCCCGGTCTCCCACCTGACTGGAAGGGAGCCCATTGATCCATGAATCTGAAGCCCTCACTCCTGCATCAGTTCCTCAGCAACATATTAAACTGCACGAAATATCAATTTCTCACCACACAACCACATGGTTTGGGTCATAATTCTGTAATTATAATCCTGGAAGTCCTGCAGTTTTAACCTAGTTCCCGAAAATCAATTTGTAGGACCTCATACCTGCTCGTTTAAACCTTTCCGTGTAGCACGAAGAAGCTTCCAGTAAACATATTGACTCCCCTCCTCATTGGACCTGGCTCACCTTCATTTCGAGAGGCAAATGATCCTTGTAGCAGAAGCCCCACCCACCTCGCACCAGCTCCTCAGCCACCCCTTTACCTGGGCTTTAGAAGGCGCCAGAAGCGCGGTCTATATATCCTTCTATCTGCCTATGTATCCTGTTCCTTTATGTGACCGGACTTTCATTTCCCTCGCGACCCAGAGGAACAATTGTTCTGATGAATTAACCCTCTCATCTCTGGAAGTGACTGCACCCTCGCCCACCAACTGCTGTGTGTGAGGGCCCTCGCACTGGTCATGGGGTCGGGGAGGTCCTCGGGGATTTGCGGAATGGAAAAGCACTTCCTATAACTTAAAGCAGGAGAATCGGCAAATTTCCAAAAATCCTCCTGTCTGTACGTGGTGTGTGAGGGAATTTATTTCGCTGGAGCGCTTTCTGTCGGATAAACCGTTGGAAATTGGCGGGTGTGGTAAAGTGAAGGCGGAGCTGGACGATGAGAGGCCGCTCTCGGCTCTGTCCGTCACTCTGACTCTGTCTCCTCCCCTCCCCGCCTCTGTCTCTCTGCGCGTTTCTCGGGCAGGTCGGGGCGCTGTGTATAAAAGGAGACAGCAGCAGTCGGTTTGTCACTGAGAAGCGACCTGAGTGAAGCAGCATCATGTCTGGCAGAGGGAAAGGAGGCAAAGGACTGGGCAAAGGCGGAGCCAAGCGGCACCGTAAAGTGCTCCGTGATAACATCCAGGGCATCACCAAACCGGCCATCCGCCGTCTGGCTCGCCGTGGCGGCGTCAAGCGGATCTCGGGTCTGATCTACGAGGAGACCCGCGGGGTGCTGAAGGTTTTCCTGGAGAATGTGATCCGGGATGCGGTCACCTACACTGAACACGCCAAGCGCAAGACGGTCACTGCCATGGATGTGGTGTACGCTCTGAAACGCCAGGGCCGCACTCTCTATGGCTTCGGCGGCTGAAAAACTCCTACTTCCTCCTGAGAACAAAACAAAGGCTCTTCTAAGAGCCACCCACCGCCTCACAGAGGGAGCCGTGTCCACGACCTTTTAATTATTTTTATCGATATATTTTGCTGAGTTACTTTTGAAGCAGATTAATCCTTTATGCTTGAAATATGTTTGCAATTCTGCCTTTTCAGTCGGTGATTACGGCAGAAGCTCTGAATGCATTAAGATCGATCATCATTCCCTCGTCTGTCTCGGATAGAAATCAGTTCCCTCATTCAGAGAAACGATTCTGTAATCATCCATTTAAATCTTCACTGAGGGAATTATATATTAAATGAAACTGAAATTGTAGAATCCGTGATACAATTAATGGTAAATAATATAAAAAAGTAATCAAGCACCGTTGCTGGGTGCTCTGAAATTGGCGGGCGATTTGAAATTAATCCTGCGCCAATCACACTGTATTCTGATTGCATGAAGTCCGACAGCCAGTAAATTCCTAGAAATCCTTCACTGTGTACGTGGTGTGTGAGGGAGTTTATTTCCCCTCTCTGGAGCTCTGTGTTTCGGATAAACCGTTGGAAATTGCCGGGTGTAGTATAGTGAAGACGGAGCTGGACGATGAGAGGCCGCTCTCGGCCCTGTCTGTCACTCTGACTCTGTCCCCTCCCCTCCCCGCCTCTGTCTCTCTGCGCGTTTCTCGGGCAGGAGTAGTGGCAGAGGATTGGAGGATGGGTTATGTTATCCATTCACGAAGGAAAGGATCGAAGGAAAACCAAACACAAGACATTGTTCAGATTCTGGAGGGTCTCGGCCTGAAACGTCGGCTGTTTACTGTTTCTCACAGATGCTGCCTGGCCTGCTGAGTTCCTCCAGCACTGTGCGTGTATCGCTGCAAGGAAAAGCCTGCGAGCTGAGTCAGGTCTGCTGCTGCAGTTCATTCATTACAGACTCGGCTGACAATGTCAATGCCCGGCTCAGCAAATATGCAGATATCACTAAAGTGTGAAAAAATGTAACCAGCAATACAACAGGACGGTGATCAATGAGGTCACTGATGTGACATTAGAGAAGCTGATAAAATAATGGTAGACATTGATACGGACAATAGTGAATCTGTTATCTCCAGGGTCATGGAGTTGGAAGCTAGAGACTACAGGTATAAAGTGCGAGAGGAAAGATTTAACTGGGACCCTGAGGAGCAAGTTTTGTTCACAGAATGTGCTGTTTACATGGAACAAAATACCTCCAGTGATGGTATAGGGGGGCATAGTTGCCAAATCTCTTGGACTGCGGAGAGGGAAGTTTCACAGGGACATGGGCCAAATTCAGGTAACTGACAATGGTTTTGTTTGGCCGCTTGGTCAGCATAGATGTGTTGGGCTGAAGGGCCTGTTTCTGTGCTACATAATTCAGTGACAACGTCTGTTGCTGTGGCAGAGCGGGAGGGACAGGGTCAGTAGTGAGAAGGTTTGGGGGATGTATACAGGAGAGTAAATGGTTGAGGATGGGGCAGATGGAACAGAATGTGGGGAATTGTGAGATCACCCATTCCCAGGATCAAACTGTAAGAGTTATTTCCACGCGGGATGTTCAGAGGGACCTGGATGTCGTTGTAATCAACTCACTTGAGTTAACATGCAGATACTACCGGTAATGAGAGAGGCAAACAGTATTTTGTCCTGTGATCCAGGAGGAGTGGAGAAGAAGGGTACAGATGTCTCACTGGGATTCTATAGGGCCCTGGTGAGAGCACACCTTGAATATAGTGTCCGGGTTTGGTCACACTTCCTCAGGAAGGATATCCCTGCAATAGTGGGAGTTCAGTGACTGTTCCCCACACTGACTGGGCTGGTTCCAGGGATGGAGGATTGGTTATGTGAAAGGAGAGTGAGTGGGCTGGGTCTGTATTCCTGCAGTTAATGAGAAAACGAGGAAATCTGTTAGATTCTTTCAGGATGTGACAGACAGTAGGCAAGGAGGATCTTTCCCCTGAATGACATCTCCATAACTGAGGAAAACACCCTCAGAATGAGGCATAAATCACAAACACCAGAGAATCTGCTGATGCTGGAAATCCAAAGCAACACATACAAAATGCTGAAGGAACTCAGCAGGACAGGCAGCCTTTATGGAAAAGAGTAAACAGTCGACACTTCGTCCCGAGACCCTTCCAGCAGATCTCTCCCTGGTGAAGTTTCTCAGCCTGAAGCATCGACTCGTTACTCTTTCCCATAGATGCTGCCTGGCCTGCTGACTTCCTCCAGCATTTTGTGTCTGTTGATCAGAGTGAGGTGACAAGCTTTCAGGATGGATATGAGATCATATTCCTTTAATCTGAGAACAAAGAACTTCTGTATTCCTTATATAAGTAATCTGGAGCCTCAGGTGCTGGGTTCAGTCAAAGTTGAGATCAACAGTCTCTGGGAGAATTTTAGTCTCTAAATGAGTCCATAAGACCATCAGATTTAGGAGCAGAATTCAGCCATTTGGCCCATCGAGCCTGCTCTGCCATTTCATCATCACTGATCAATGTTTCCTCTTAGCCCCAATCTCCGCCTATATCCAGTGATTTGGCCTCTACAGCTGCCTGTGGCCAAAAATTCCACCGATTCATCACTCTCTGGCTGAAGAAATTCCTCCTCATCTCCACTCTAACAGGATGCCTCTCTATTTTGAAGCTGTGTGGTCTGGTTACAGACACTCCTACCACAGGAAAAGTCCTCTCCACATCCACTCACTCAAGCCCTTTCACTATTTCATAGGTTTCAATTCAGTAACACTTCTTTCTTCGAATTTCCAGTGAATAGAGGCCTAGTGACGTGAAACGCTCTTCATTAGACAAGCCATTTAATCCTGGGTAAAATTCCCCATTTGTGACGTAAAATAAATTCTGGATTTCAGAGATTTTTGCGTTTTGGAATCATGGATCAATCTGCCCAACATTAATCACTAGTTTGTACTGCAGTAAACTCTGTTAATTTAACCCACACAATCCCAGGCACACAGATGCAAAATAAAGACAGGTGTAAATTTAGAGTAGGGAAGTTGAACTGTACTTGGAGGTAAAGCCTGATTACTAGGCCTCAGAACATTCTATTCTGCAAATGGTCAAAATACAGCCAAGTAACAAGGTCGAAAATACCCACAACTTGCAGAATTACACGCCTCTCATTATCTTGGTCCATGGGATAAACACCTGATCCACCCTGGCTGGGTGGCCTGGGCGAGATTGTCTCATGATTAAAGACCCGAAACACCCAATGACCCTAAGTTGTATTATTGATGATGTGTCCCTTTGCACACCCGGTTCCCTAAGCCAAGTGGTGTTGAACCACGATAATGAAAGGCATCGGCCACTGTGTGGCTCCACTACACTACCCCATCCACCGTAGCCCCACATATCTCACCATACTAAACTCTACAGCCTTATCTCTCCCAGCATATATACATCCACCAGCACTACCCTCAAACCTAATCCAGAGGTCCAAGGGGACACACAGCCCCACAAACCCGATGACTAGTGTAAGGAGGAGGAAGATCCAATAAAGGCAAGTGTTGGGCCTGGTGAATGAAGGCATGGGCCAGATCAAAGTGGCAGCGTTGCGTGCCACTGAATCTCGAGAGCCGAGATGAAGAAGCACAAGAGGGGTGATTCTCCCACTGCCCGCATAATCTCTTTGTTATTTTGATTTTGTTCTGATAGTCCTCTGTCTATTTGAATATGTTGGTATAATTCATATTTAATTCCAGTGTTTCTGGTCAATATTGTGTCTGATGAAATGTGTCTCTGATGCTGCTACAAATACGTTGTTCCTTTCACCTGTGCATAAACTCGATTTGAACTTTACATTGAAATGTCCAAATCTCTCCTTCTCTCTCCTGCTGCCCTGTGTCATGAACTGAACGTCTAAGTGTTTAATTTTACAATATTTCATCTGATTTTATTTTCATTCTGCTTTTGAAATTTGCGCTTCCGTTTTCAATGTCAGCCCGCACCCCCGCCTGTCTCTGCCCTTCTGTACTTCCTCCCGCGTTAAACGACAGCGGCAACCGCCACACATTGGCGCCACTTCCCATCCCCCAGCGTTCCGATTGGTGATTCATTTCTCCAAACAGCCAATGGAAATGCTCAGCATTCCCATCCTCATTAACATTCCACTTTGGGCGCTGCCTATTTAATCCGCGCTCTAAACAGCTTCTGCTTATTATTGTGTTTGAAACCGACGAGGAAATGCCTGATCCACCGAAACCCGCTCCCAAGAAGGGCGCCAAGAAAGCTCTGGCCAAACCGGCGAGCAAGTCTGGCAAGAAGCGCAAGAGGTCGAGGAAGGAGAGTTACGCCATCTACATCTACAAAGTGATGAAGCAGGTTCACCCCGACACCGGCATCTCCTCCAAGGCCATGAGCATCATGAATTCATTTGTGAGCGATATTTTCGAGCGCATCGCGGGTGAGGCTTCCCGCCTGGCCCACTACAACAAGCGGTCCACCATCAGCTCCCGGGAGATCCAGACCGCTGTGCGCCTGCTGCTGCCCGGGGAGCTGGCCAAGCATGCCGTGTCCGAAGGGACAAAGGCGGTGACCAAGTACACCAGCTCCAAGTGAAGACAAGTTTGCTGACAAAACAAACCCGAAAATCAAAGGCTCTTTTAAGAGCCACTCACGGTTTCATTAAAAGAGTTACTAAATATTGAGACATGGATTTGAGGTAAAGTTGGACATTTCTTGTTGATGAACTCATTCAGAATCTTATCTCCGTCAATCAAAACTTGCTGTCCGCTGCTCAGTATAATCCCGATTTCTCTGTTACATTCCTGTGTACAGGCACAAGATCGTTACGCACCCCTTCCCCATCATTTCCCTCTCTGTCATCAGATTTCTCTGACGTGACACTAATTATTGTTTCTGGTATAATTACTGTGGGGAATGCGGTTCATTAAGCTTTGTCACATTTTGGTTACTTCTCTTAACCCCATTCCAACGCGAGAGCTGTACACTCACGGTTCGTTCAGAGTATTGTTTAAAGCTCCACTTTCTGAATGGAGTTCAGAACTGAATGACAGTTTACACAATGACCGATCGCGAACAGAAGCTGAGAATCTGTTTTATTCCAATCGTTCATCAATTGAAAGAAATCGGTGAACTAAATTCCCAGACACCATCGCAATATTAACTACACTTGGTTTAAATGTTTTGGACTTCATTAACGGGGGTAAAGGGTCGACAAACAAACCTGTTGTAGTTTAATTTCAGCAGCAAAGGCTCTTTGGCGGTCTTTTACAAATTTCAGTTTATTTCGGCGGTTGGACGGTTATTTTCCGCGCTTCTGCCGTTTCTGTCTCTTGATTGGTGAATAAAGCCGCTCTCTGATTGACATATTTGCTGTCCAATCAGATAAGGCACTGTGTCACCAATCATCAACGCCCCGCTACATTACTGCAGGCGGTACAAGAAGGGCTACTGCGCGCATTTCCAGAAGCCTGATTTCTAATGATCAAGACTTCAAGTTGATTTCTGATTTATCAAATTTATCTGAAGTTGTATGTATTCAGGAAACCTGTTGTTAACACATTTAATTTATTCCTTCCAGAATCATATCGTTATTAGGCGTGATTTATTTATAAGTCTGGGTTTAGATTTATATCGGGGTCAAGAGGCCACTTTCAGTAGGTGGAACTTTGGTAAAGCAAATCGGGAGAAGTTTTAACGTTTTATGTGATGAACAGAACGTCTGTCTGGACTGAATGGTGAGGATGATGTGGATTTATTCAAAGAAAGGTCACATTAATCATCAAACGATGGTGGAAGAAATTCATATTAAGAAGTGCATTAATAGGAGAAAGGCTGTACCATGGTGTATGGAGGAGTGTGCTGAGGCAATTATTGAGAGAAATGTGGCATTTTGGAAAGTTATGAAGTATCACTCTCCGCGTGATCTTATTAAGAGTAACAGATCACAGGCCATGGTGAGGAAAGTAGTGAAGGTTGTGTAAAAGATTTACTAGAGGTCATATTGTGAGAGTATTGGAAGGACTATTAAACTTGGAGATATTTGGGGAATGACTAAGAAAATGGGGGTGTGGGATTCATAGGGTACCCAGTATTGATGGAAGAAGGTAATATAATTGTTACTGAAAGAGAGAAGGCTGAGTACTGGCTCGGTCATTTGCTGCAATTCATTATCAAAATAATGAAGAAACTCAACAATGTAGAGATAAAGCTTTAAGAGAATAACTCAATGTGTTGGAAACCAGCTGTAGCAATGATAGTGATGTAAGGTTTGCTTTGTGTGAATTTAAGAAAACTATTAATAGTACAGGTCAGATGGCTCCATGACAAGATGATCCATGTTATTGTATGCTTAGACACATGGCCAGCAACTCTCTTGAGATAATATTACATTTTGTGAATCATAATTGGAGTTAACGGCCATCTTCCGTCCTCATGGATAATCACAATTGTAACGTCTATTCTAAAACCTGGGAAACCCCAGTTGGATCCTTCTAGTTAAATGTCCCATTTGTGTAAATTTATGGAATGTATGGTAATAGAGTAGTTGAATTATATTTTGGAATAGGGAGGTGTTAACATACTGGATTAATTTAAGGGGGCAAGTGCCTCATGTCCCAAAAGCAGTCAATGTTTTAATGCAGAAAACTCACCCAGCTACTTCAACACAGCGAGCTTCCACAAACAATATACTCAATGGAAATGTCAATCCATGGCCTCCTATACTGTCACGATGAGGCCACACTCAGGTAGGAGGAACAACACCTTGTATTCTGTCTGGGCAGCCTCCAATCTGATGGCATGAGCGTTGATTTCTTGACCTTCCTATCATGCCTCCCCCCCCCCCATCATTCCCCATCCCCTTTTCCCTCTCGTTGCCTGCCCATCACCTCCCTCTTGTGTTCCTCCCCACTTTTCTTTCTTCCATGGACTTCTGTTCTCTCCTCTCAGACTCCCTTACTCCAGCCCTGTATCTCTTTCACCAATCAACTTCCCAGTTCTTTACTTTATCTCTCCCTCTCCCAGTTCCACCTATCACTTTGTGTTTCTCTCTCCCCTCCCCCACCTTTAAAATTTACTCCTCATTGTTTTCTCCCCAGTCCTTCTGAAGAATCCCGGCCCAAAATGTCAACTGTAAGTCCCACTCACTTAGAAATGCAGATATGTAACTTGAGGTTCAGCAATGCTGCGGATAAACTGTAAAGTAACACACACAAAGTACTGCAGGAAGTCAGCAGATACTATGCAGAGGAATAAACAGTCTAGATAGGATGAAGTGTCTTGTCCCATAATAATCACTATTTATTCCTCTCCATAGATGCTGCTGGGGCCACTGAGTCCCTCCAGCATTTTGCAAACATAAACCTCTGTTTTCTGTCAATCACTTTGCCAATGTTGCTGAACTTTCATTTGTAGCCTCATCCTCCTGGTCTGATTCTTCTACTTCCCCATAAACTCGAGCCTGCATCACATATGGAGCCCCAAGGCCCTCATTGTGCTGACCCCTCTTGTTTCTGCTCCATCAAATATTTATCCACCATTCTGCTGTCATACTTTAGAGGAGAGCGTTGTATTGCAACAGCCCAGCTGTGTGAGGCACAGCCCTTCAAAATCAGTGAAAATGACCCAAACCAATGAATAGAGGAGGACAGGAAGACTTTAACCACACAAGACTTCATCCTTGGTCCAGAGCTGTGAGGAATGAAGACTATTTGGGACAAAACCCTAGTTAATTCATCTTCTGCAGTTTTCAGAAAGTCATGGATTTAATTCAAAGTAAACTTCTTCATCCACAGACTGGTGACCAGTTGCAACCTGAATATTATATGGTGAGTGAGAGGGGAACAGCAGGGATGGATTTGAAAGCTCTGGTGTGGAATAGGATCATGAGCAGGTACCAGATGGACTGAGTGGCCTCTCCTCTGTACATTAGCCATGTGACAGGCAGGAAGCACCTGCGACACAGGATTTGAAATACAGCTGATTAATTTGTCACAGATCCACAGTATTAATGTCCGTGTATTTTCAGACTAACATTAGCAGAACAACCCTCCAATGCTCAGTGACCAGGGTTCAGTCCTGGGTGTGATGAACAGACACAGTATCTGCTGAATATTACATGAAGAGTCTCACATGAACTTCCAACTAGATTCAGTCACCATGATGTTAAAATGTTCACCTAGAGCTTATTTCAACTTCCTCCCTGATGTGAAGTTGCCAGTGTCTCAGCAGGTGGGATGACTGAGTTAATTTCTTTGCTGACACAAGACCGAAGTGGATCCTCTATGTATGATAAACTCACTGGAGCCACACAAAGTGGGTGAACTGAATTAATCTCTTCCCACGCTCGGAACAGGTGTGAAGCTACACTGAGAGACAGAGACAGCTGAGACAAGTCTAGCTGTTCACTGGTGTTGTATGGGCTCATGTGACTGAATGAATCCCGTCCCACACACGCAGCAGGTGAAATGCCTCTCCCCGTGTGAACTGGCTGTGTGTCTGCAGGTTCAGTGGCCTGGCGAATCCCTGGCAAAATGAGAGGCAGTGAATGTCAGCTCACCGGTATCAACTCTGTGGCCATTTATCAGGTCAGATCAAGGACATGTCCGTGTATTGGGGTTCTCCTTGCTCAGACTGGTGTGCTGTCTTCTCAACCATCTCCTCCTTCACATTCAACAATTGGTAGCCTTCAAATGCTGGGGAACTGGCAGACACATCAGACCTGACACACTGTTGTGTTTGAGATTCTCAGTCAGAAATTCTTTGCCTTTTCTATCCTGTGAAATATTTGCAAAGAAGATCAACAGGTGAAAGGCAACATTTTAGCTAAGATTATTTCAGTATTTGTGTTGATGTCTGATGTCTCTCTGTGACAGTGAGGCTGAACACTATTTGGAGAAACGACACTTCTAACGGCCAGAGTTCAGACATAAGGAAACAACATCAAATTCTGTTTTCCTCTCTGCCCATCAAGCCGTGACTTGGCTCAGTTTGTCTCTCTCCATCGATATAAGCTTCATATTCTGGGTAAGTCCCACAGACCTCCGAAGACACACAATACTTACAGGGTTGATTTGTAAGAGTTTCTGCTGATTGTGACCCTGCTGGCATTCAACGGTGGTAAACTCAGAGTCAGCAATGCCATTGAATCTGAAGAGAATGTGATCGGGCTTTCTCGTTGCAGACTGACACTGCGGTATTCTTGCGGTGTGAAAGCTACTGGTCACTTGTTACCCAGTACGTTACTGTGGGTTTTCACAAATAAAATGAGATGAGGCAATTTCTGTTTAAGGAACACCATAACTCATTTATTGTCCTCTAAACACAGAAATGTAAAAACAGTTTAAATAAAATTTCACGTAATTGCATCATAACATCAGTCCAGCTTCTTAAAGAGAAACACAACTCAATGTCGGTGGTCGTTAATTATGGACATTTCCACCCATTACATTACCCGACACAGACACCCCCCCCCCCAAATTCTCTCACTGCTCCCCCTCTTTGATCTTAGCAGTTTATTTCCCTTCAATGTCACTTGCAGGATGATATGTACAGACACAGCAAGGTCCCTCAGTGTATCAGTGCTCCTAAGGGTGTTGCCATTTACTATGGAGTTTCCTCCACCATTTGACCTGTAAAACTCCTCACACGTCCAGATTAAACTCTGTCCCCTATTTCTCCGTCCCCGTTCCCAACTGGACTACATCCAGTTCTGTCCATTTGATAACCTTCCTCAACACCCACAACTGCACCAACATTCATGTCATCAGTGATCTGATCAGCCCGTGTGTATTTTAATCTGATCAGACAGAGGCCCCATCACTGATCACTGTGGACATACTGGTTACATATCTACAGTCAAAATCATTCTCAACTCCATCAGCCCGAATGTTGTTACACAATACACACCATTCAAACCCTCCCACACAGAGACTCGAGGGAAGTTACATATTTATCACAAGCCCAGAGTTGGATTCAATGGTCTGGTCTTGTTGCTCTGGATGCTCTGCTGCAAAGTCCATTCAGAGTAGTTCAATGTAACCAGATACATCATCCCTGAGATACCAATATACAACATTGTGTCATCAATTGGCAACTTGTTTTTTTTTTCCCCAGGTGATCACATGGGTTTGACGGGAAGAATAATAAAATAAAATGGGTGGCATGGTGCCCTGTTGGTTGGCACTGTTGCCTTGTGGGATTCGGTGAAAACTAGAGTTAAGATTGGATCAGCCATGATCTTGTTGAATGGCGGAGCAGGCTTGAGGGGCTGATTGGTCTACTCCTGCTCCTATCTCTTATGTTCTTATGTAAACAAGAGAAAATCTGTAGATGCTGGAAATCTGAGTAACACACACAAAATGCTGAAGGAACACATCAGGCCAGGCAGCATCAATAGGGAAAAAAGTATTCAATGTTTCAGGCCAAAAGCCTTCAGCAGAACTGGAGAGGAAAAGCTTGAAAGTAGATTTAAAAGTTGGGGGTAGGAGAGAGAGAAAACAAGGTGTGAGGTGAATCCTGAAAGGGGACGGGTGAAGTAAAGAGACTGACAGGAACAGAATGAACCCCACACTCTCACACTGTACCAGAGACTGACAGGAACAGAATGAACCCCACACTCTCACACTGTACCAGAGACTGACAGGAACAGAATGAACCCCACACTCTCACACTGTACCAGAGAGTGACAGGTACAGACTGAACCCCACACTCTCACACTGTATCAGAGACTGAGAAGTACAGAATGAACCCCACACTCTCACACTGAACCAGAGAGTGACAGGGACAGAATGAACCCCACGCTCTCTCACTGTACCAGAGACTGACAAGTATAGAAGGAACCCCACACTCTCACACTGTACCAGAGACTGACAGGTACAGAATGAACCCCACACTCTCACACTGTACCAGAGACTGACAGGTACAGAATGAACCCCACACTCTCTCACTGTACCAGAGACTGACAAGTATAGAAGGAACCCCACACTCTCACACTGTACCAGAGACTGACAGGTACAGAATGAACCCCACACTCTCACACTGTACCAGAGACTGACAGGTACAGAATGAACCCCACACTCTCACACTGTACCAGAGACTGACAGGGACAGACATTGTGTTCTTTAATAAACCTGGAGAAACCACATCACACCTCAGTACAGCACCACTTCGACCACTTTACACAGCAAAGGACTGTCTTGTGATTCTTGCTCAAATTCTCTTCTGTCTATAATTCTGTACAGTATGTTTATATTTTGTGAATGTTGTGTCTCCGATATGACTACAAACTCGACTTTCAACCTCACTCTGAAATAGGTCTCTCATGATGACAATTTGACCTTCGATCTCCTGCTGCCCTGTTTCATTACATAAACGTTTCATATTATCAAGTGTGTGTTTTTCTCATTCCATCTGCTTTTCTAGCGGACACCATGGGTCGAATGGCCGAATACTGCGCCTGTACTTCATGGTCCATTTTGTATTTTAGATTTCCTTCCTGCCGAATTAACCGGCAGCGGCAACTCACCAGATCAGCGCCAGTTCCCAGTCCACGGTGTTAGCCAAAACGACAATGGGCAGCGGAGAGAGAGTTCAGATTGGTTGAATGTGTTCTACAGATATCCAATGAAATGAATTGACTGCATGAATCTTTTCTTCGAATAGCCATTGGGAATCTATAGCATTCCCGTCCCTCATTAGCATACTGTTCTGGGCGCTGCCTATTTAACTCGTGCTCACGGCCAGTTCTGCTTATTTCTGAGTCCAAAACGGTCAGAGGAGATGCCTGAGCCAGCGAAATCCGTTCCGAAGAAGGGCGCCAAGAAAGCTCTGCCTAAATCAGTGGGCAAGGCAGGTAAGAAACGCAAGAGGCTGAGGAAGGAGAGTTACTCCATCTACATCTACAAAGTGATGAAGCAGGTTCACCCCGACACCGGCATCTCCTCCAAGGCCATGAGCATCATGAACTCGTTCGTCAACGATATCTTCGAGCGCATCGGGGGCGAGGCTTCCCGCCTGGCCCAATACAACAAGCGGTCAACCATCACTTCCCGGGAGATCCAGACCGCCGTGCGCCTGCTGCTGCCCGGGGAGCTGGCCAAGCACGCCGTGTCCGAAGGGACAAAGGCGGTGACCAAATACACCAGCTCCAAGTAAAGCTCCCCAGTGAGATGATCGAAAACACAACGGCTCTTTTAAGAGCCACTCCCAATTTCAAAGTAAGAGTTGTACTAGCATTTAGGTAATAAATTACACATACTTTATGTCTGGTGACTTTTACAAGAGCTAAATCGTGGTTGGAATAAGCTCCCAGTGAACTGACAAGGAATTGTTACCACCCACGCTTCCCCATCAGTCCGTCCCACTCGGTATACATGCCAAGCGGAGGATTGCTGCCGTTGTTTTATTTGTGGCTTCAGGAGTTTATTGGTTCCAGTTGGGTAACTCCTGAATCCCATTTCAACTCGAGCCTGAAAGACATCATGGCTCTTTCATATGGAGAAGCGTCGACAGTGCTTCTTATAGATGTTGCCTGGCCTGCTGGGTTCCACCAGCATTTTGTGTGTGTTGTTTGAATTTCCAGCATCTGCAGATTTCCTCGTGATGGCTCTTTCATATAAAAACTTTATAAAATTGCAGAGTAAACTCTGGTCAAAGTATGAGAAGAGCTGTTTTCAATAACCTGATAACGTTCACACGGAGACCGACCGCGGGCAGAAGCTGAGGGTCAGTTTTATTCGGTTCCGTTACGGGTTGAAAGAAATTAGAGAATTGAGTTCCCAGACACTCCATTATCAACTACACTTAAATCAAATGTGCCCGGTTTCAGTAACAGAGGGAAATGCGAAGACCCAATCTTAAAACAGATCTGCAATTATTTAACTTGAAAATACATTTGAACAATAGATTTATTTTTTGGCGGGCTTTCTTCCAGATTTCAGTGCACTTTGGGGAGGAGACGGTTATTTTCCGCGCTTCTACCTTTACGGACTGCTGATTGGTGATTAAAGCAGTTCTTCGATTGGAGTATTTTTCTTCACCAGTTAGAATAAGCAGGATTACACCAATCACAAACATCAGTTTGCATTCTCAAAAAGGGTATAAAAGGGGCGTGTTGGGGCTGGGTGGACATTCCTTCATACTCGTTGGAGTAATATAGTGACTGTGGAAATGTCTGGACGTGGAAAAGGCGGCGCTGGCAAAGCTCGGTCTAAGGCCAAATCTCGCTCGTCTCGGGCTGGACTGCAGTTCCCGGTCGGCCGGGTTCACAGACTCCTAAGAAAGGGCAACTATGCTGAGCGGGTGGGTGCCGGAGCCCCGGTCTATCTGGCTGCTGTGCTCGAGTATCTGACGGCCGAAATCCTCGAATTGGCCGGCAACGCGGCCCGGGACAATAAGAAGACCCGCATCATCCCCCGGCACCTGCAGCTGGCCGTCCGCAACGACGAGGAGCTGAACAAGCTGCTGGGAGGGGTGACTATCGCTCAGGGCGGTGTGTTACCCAACATCCAGGCCGTCCTGTTGCCCAAGAAAACCGGCGCTGCCAGTAAGTGAAGTGATGTAAGCTGAATCTATTTACCCAAAGGCTCTTTTCAGAGCCACTCACAATGTCTGTGGAAGGGCTGAGCGGCGGGTGTTTTCCGTCCGTTTGATATCCTGCATCTGTCAATGCCTCGACATGTTTCTTCCGCGAATAAACCAATATAAATCTGCACAGAAACCGGTTCGTTTTCCCCTCAGCCGACCGAATGTAGCTCTCTCCCCTTGCAGAGAGTCAGCGGGTTCACTAGGCGCAGAGTCGTGAAATGAACTTCCGGAGTCAGCCCCGAGAGGGAGAATTTAATCTCCGACCACTGAACGACTCCGCTCTTCATCACCCAGAACCGCGTTGTCTGGGTTCCACATTGCGATTTGACCCCGGACCGTTCCGGTGTGCAG
Source organism: Hemitrygon akajei (assembly GCF_048418815.1). Taxonomy (NCBI): domain Eukaryota; kingdom Metazoa; phylum Chordata; class Chondrichthyes; order Myliobatiformes; family Dasyatidae; genus Hemitrygon; species Hemitrygon akajei. Next base: position 21,538,288 of record NC_133151.1, read on the forward strand.
AAGGCGGGAACATCGCCTGTTCGTTGCTTCATGAGCGATTCCCATCGCCTCACAGAAAAATAACATTTGCGTTTTACATTTCAGAATCAAATTTATTATCACCGGCATGTGACGTGAAATTTGTTAACTTAGCAGCAGCAGTTCCATCTCATGCATAATCTAGAAGACAGAGTAATAAAAATAATAAATAAAATAAAACATAATAAATAAACAAGTAAATCAGATCCGTATATTGACTGTTATTTTGAAGAATGTGCAAAAACTGAAATACTGTATATTAAAAAAGTCAGGTAGTGTCCATAGTATTAATGTCCATTTGGGAATCGGATGGCAGAGGGGAAGAAGCTGTTCCTGAATGGCTGAGTGTGTGTCTTCAGGCTTCTGTATCTCCTGCCTGACGGTAACAGTGAGAAAAGGGCATGCCCTGGGTGTTGGAGGTCTTTAATAATGGACGCTGCCTTTATGAGCACCGCTCCCTAAAGATGTCCTGGGTACTATCAGCAGCTTCTTTCGGTGCTGTGCAGTAGCCCCTCCACACCAGACAGATGCAGCCTGTCAGAATGCTCTCCGCGGTACAGCTATACAGGTCTCTGACTGTCTACAAAGGTACGTTTACCCTGTGGAACCGACCGTATTTACTGAAAAGAACTCGTCCACCCAGGCCTCTGAATATAAATGAACATTTTGCGAAAGAGAGGGTCAGTTTGGTCAGATCTGCCGAGAGGCTCCCTATGTGAGGCGGTGCGTCGCTCTGAGTTTGGTTTGTGCCAGGGAGAAAAGGGAGGGGTGGGTGTATGGAGTTCTTCAGCACCGTAGTACCAGTCACTTCTCTACAAATTCCTGTCTGTCTAAGACTTCCCTAAATACCCCTGTGCTCTCTGCCTCTGCCACCACCCCTGACAGTGTATTCCAAGTCCCCATCACTGTTCCCTTCACTTTCTTCCTCTGATCTTAGATACATGTCTTCTGGTAGAAGATATTTCCCTCCTGTGAAGAATATTACTGGCTGTCTACACCAACTATGTCCTACAAAATGGTATACATTTCTGTCAGATCTCTCCTGAGCTGATGCCACTCCAGAGGAAAAAGCTCCAGCATGTCGAGCCTCTCCTCACCTCACTCCTCCTCCAGACATCCTGCTTAACAACTTCTGCACCTGCACCAAAACCTCCACATGCTTCCTAGAATGAGGTGACCAGAACTGAACACTGTGCTCTCAATGTGGCCTAACCAGCATTTTATAAACTGTAACATGATGTCCTGGTGATTGAACTCAATGCCTTGCCTGATGAAGGCAAACATGCCGTACACCGGCTTTACCACCCTGTCAACCTGTGCTCCCAGTTTCAGGGCACCAATCTGCTCGGGCCCAACATCCTTCTGTATGTTAATGTTCCTGCCATTACCTGTGTACCCACCCTTTATGTTGGATGTGCACCCCTGGGTATCCTTTCAACCACAATGAATGTACAGAATGCAGTGGGATTATCTTTAATCCTACTCATCAGAGATTTTTCATCACTGTTTCTCGCTCTCCAAATGATCTTGTGTTGCCTTCTGTGTTTTAAATATAGTCCTCAAACTCCCTGTTTGATTCCAGCTTCCTAAGCCTTGCATATGCTTCTCACTCTTCCTCCACTACATTTACTTCCTCTCTCATCATCCAAGGTGCCTGAACCTTGCCATCCTGGACCCTCCCCCTTACAGGAACAAACTGGCCCTGAATCACTGTGCAGCTGGTCTTTAAACAAACTCATGTCAGATGTGGATTTGCCTCAAAATCCATCCTTTCAGTATTAAGCATCAAACTTAGCGTCAATCTCTCCATTCAGTGACTGGTGTTCCGGTTCACATCCCCCTGTCAATCTCATTTCAACACTCCCAGGGAGCAACAATGAACCTCATGATACTGACCCCCCCCCTCCTGTGAAGGTGCAAACCACCCTCCCCTTGTAAATGTCACCTCTGGACCTGAAGAGGTTCCAGTGTTCTGGAATCCTGAAACCCTGTCCCTGCACCAGCTCCTCAGCCACACATTCATCTGCTCTAACTTTCTGTTCCCACCCGTACTACCACAGAGCATTGGGAGTAACACAAAAATTATAACCTTTCAGGCCCTGCTCTTTAACTTGTTCCCTAACTCGCTGTATTCACTGTGGGACCTCATCCCTCTTCTACCTGTCCACTGCTACTGACGTGAACCACCACCTCTGGCTGAGTGAACATTGTTCAGTAGCTGCTCTGAGACGTCCCTGACACTCAGTTATACGATTTACAAAACTTTGAAACCGACTAAAAAAGTCATTGAGAGGAAAAAGATGAAATACGAAGGTAAGCTAGCTATTAGTATTAAAGAGAATACCAGAAGTTTCTTCAGATATACAAAGTGTAAAAGAGAGACAAAAGTAGATGATGCTGGAGAGGTAGTAATGGGGTACAGGGAAGTGGCAGAGAAGCTGAGTAAGTATTGTGCATCAGTCTTCACTGTGGAAGACACTGGCAGTCTGCTGGAAATTCAGGAGAATCAGGGGCAGAAATGAGTGAATTGGTCTTTACTAGGGAAAAGCTGCTTGGGAAACTGAAAGATCTGAAGGTAGATAAATCAGCTGGACTGGATTTTCTACTCCAGTGCTATGAAAGAGGTGACTGAAGAGATAGTGGCAGTTTTAGGAATAATCTTTCTATAATCCCTGTATTCTGGCGTGGTTCTGGAGAACAGGAAAATTGCAAACATTATTCCACACTTGAAGAAGGGAGAAGGGCAGAAGAGAGGAAATCATAGGCCAGTCAGTCTGACCTCAGTGGTTGGGAAGATGATGGACTGGATGTATTTTCGGGCTACTTGGAGACGCATGATAAAATAGGACAAAGTCAGCATCGTTTCCCTTAGGCCCAAGGTGTACAAGATGATGAGAGGCATCGATCGTGTGGATAGTCAGAGGCTTTTTCTCGGGGCTGAACTGGCTGCAACAAGAGGACACAGGTTAAGGTGCTGGGGAGCAGGTACAGAGATGTCAGGGGTAAGTTTTTTACTCAGAGAGTGGTGAGTGCGTTGAATGGGATGCCTGCCATGGTGGTGGAGGTAGATATGATAGGGTCTTTTAAGAGACTTTTGGATAGGTAAGCCCAGTAATTCCTAAAGTAGGGACATGTTCAGCACAACTTTGTGGGCCTGAAGGCCAGTTTGATGCTGTAGGTTTTCTATGCTTTGGATTAAAATGTTGACTTTGACAATATTTTTCCGTAACGTTCTGTTTTCCGTGATCTTGTTACATTTTTCTACCCCAAATTATAAAAGATTATCCACAAAAAACTAAACAAAATAAAAACGTTAAATATTTCTAAGACTGAAGAGTCAAATTAAAATGTGAATAAGACACTCAATTCCCGTGGGTGGGGAGGGGGGGTCACTGTTCTTGGAAATGCCCCTCTGTACCCACTCTGCTACAACGCTCTCAATTTCTCAGCTGCTCCACTGATTGACAGCTCTCCCTGCCCCGTCTCCCGGGCGGTTGACTCCACGTCACGTGATACTGTTTTTAGTATGCCGATCTGCGACGAGCTGACGTCATTGATGTCCCGCCTTCACCGACGTCGTTGCCTGGGGAACGGTCCGGTGCAGGCGGTTAGTCCGGGATGGTGGGCACGGGGTTGTAGTAAAGTGGAGTCGGTCTCTACTTTGGGTTTCGGCTCCACTGTGGGAATCGGCCTCTCCTCTTCCTGCCCACGGAACAGTGAGTGTCTGTCAGCGCCTCACCGCACCGGCTCTCTGCCTCAGGTACAATATTTCAACCATATTTGCACAGTTACATGGATAGGAAAGGTTGAGAGGGACACGGGCCGAATGCAGGCGGATGGGACGAGTTCAGGTCGACAACTTGGTCGGCGTGGATGAGTTTTACCGAAGGGACGGTTTCAGTTCTGTATAAATCACTGACTCTATTCTGGGCGGTTCACCCAGGGCAGGATGTTCACAGTGAATGACAGGTTCCTGAGAAGGTTTAATGAACAGAGACTTTGTGGGTTTCTGCCCCCACACCTCCTCTGACAGCTGATTTAGGATAGCAGCTATTCTCAGTGTGAAGTATGTACCCTTCAGATCCCCTTTAAATCTGTCTTTAAACAGTTTTGTACAATTCTAATGAGAGGCAGTTCTTTGGCTGATAAGGCAAGTAGAACACACAACCCTGTCTACCTGTGATGCCACATACAGGGAACTGTGTAACAATATTAGAGACACATGCACAGGTACTTTGGTGAGCAAGGCCCGGAGGGATATGAAACTAATGCAGGAAAGTGGGATTATTGTAGCTGTGCGTGATAGGGAGCATAAATGTGATGGGCCAGAGGGTCTGTTTCTATCCTGGACAACCCTGGCAACAGCATTCCTCCACTGCAGTGGGGTTTGTTACCTTCATTCTCAGCTGTGAGCTTGTTCCACTGAACCCCTTATCCTCTGAGAAGATATTTGCACCCCTCCTTTGTGACCAAGCTGTCCGTCATCTCTCCTGATATTAACCAGTGTTCTTCACTGAATTCCCATTTAAAAGTACTGTTACTTGTGCATGGGGAATGGGTGCATTTTGGTAGCCTTTTGATGGGGTTGATTCACTATTAACCCTAATGCATTAATACCTTTGTCCAACAAAAATCCATTGTCCTGGGTTTTGAGTGTTTTAGGTAAGGCCATCCTGAAGTTCTGTGTTCCAGGTTCCCACTGAACTTTCACAGTCAGTGGTTTCTGCGTGTCTATACTGACCATCGAAAATCTGTCTCCACTAACTCAGCACTTGGTCTGTCTCCTACCCTGACCTAGTGATTCAAATGTTCAGCCAGATGTTCCTTAAATACCAGCCTGCATCACTCCCTTAGGAAGTGTGTTCCAGATTGTAAACCAACTTCATTTTGCAAGCTGGTTCACATCCCACATCAAGATTTGTTAGCCGACTTTACTGTTCATCATACCCCTAATCTTGTTGTCATCTACAAACTTTCTGATCCAGTTTACCACATTCTCATCCAGATCGTTTATACAGATGGAAAACAACAATGGACCCAGCAGCAGGAAGTTAAACCAGGGCAGGATGAACACAGTAATGACAGGTTCCTGGGAAGTGTTCAGGAACAGAGACTTTGTGTGTCTTTGTCTCCACCACCTCCTCTGGCAGCTTATTTGGTATACCAGCTATTCTCTGTGTCAAATATTTACCCTTCAGATCCCCTTTAAACACACCCTCTTACCTTACAACTATTCCCTTTAGCTTTAGACAGCCACACCACTGGAAACAGCCTCTGCTTCTCTAACCTTTGTATGCCTCACATAATTTTATTCCCCTCCAGCAACTCACCCTTCAGATTCCCTTTCAACCTCCACCCTGTCACATCAAAACTATTCCGTGCAGTTTTAGGACACAGAAAACTGTTGCTTCCCTAAAAGACCCTGGGGAGTGAACAGTTTCTGCCTTCCCATCCCTAGAAGATGTCCGATTGATCCATGAAACTGGCGCTCTGCCCCCTGCACCAGCTCCTGAGCCGCACATTCATCAGTGGTATCTCTCTATATCTCCCCCCACTAACAAGTGTCACTGGGAGTAATACAGAGCTTACTACTTTTTAGTTTCTGTCTAATTTCTCTAAATTCACTGCACAGGACACAAACCTCGTATCCCTACGTTGCTATTACCAACATGCACCGTCCACCACGATGTCCGGCTGCTCAACCTTCCCTTTGAAATGTCCTGCAGCTGCTCCGAGACCATCGGACCGTAAGACACAGGAGCAGAATTAGGCCATTTGGCCCATCCAGTCTGCTGCACCATTCTGCCAGGAATAAGAGATCATGACAGATCTCTAAACCCTCTCAAACACTCTTATCCCCCCCCCCCCCCACAATCGAGAACCTCCACATTCAATATACCCAGTGAATTGGCCACATCCGTCTGTGGGGATGAATTCAGAGTCAGAACCAGAATCAGGTTTATTACCACCGGCAGGAGTCAGGAAATTTGTTAATTTAGCAGCAGCAGTTCAATGCAGGACATGATAATATAGAAACAATAAATAAATTACAGTATATTTGGGTATGTATATTAAGTAGATTAAAATAGTGCAAAAACAGAAATATTATAAATAATATATAGAATACATCTACAGCAGTTTTTGGGTGTTTTAAAGTGATAAACCAAATATCTTCAAACTCCTGATGAAATATATCTGCTGTTTTGCCTTCTTTATACTGTAGCTGCATCAATAGATCCTCAGAGATATTGACTCCCAGGAACTTAAAATTGTTCCCTCTGTCCTCTTCTCATCCCTCTGTGAGGATTGGTTGGTGTTCCCTCGTCTTACCCTTCCTTCAATCAGCTGTTTTGTCTCACTGACATTAAGCACAAGGTTGTTGCTGTGACACCACTCAACTAGCTGGTTTATCCCACTCCTGTTTGTCCAATCATCTCCATCTGAGATTCCACCAACAATGGTTGTATGCAGCATATTTATAGATTGCATTTGAGTGAGATTTCTTCACATCGTCATGGGTTTAGAGGGAGTAGAGCAGTTGGCTAAACACACATCCTTGAGGTGCACCAGGTCAGTGTTGATCTTCAGAGGACAGGAGATTGTTGAATTTGAATTGACTTTAATTCTTGCATCTTTCACATACATGAGGTGTAAAAATCTACGTTATGTCTCCATCTAAATATGCAATGTGCAATCATAGTGATTTATAATAATTGATAATAAATAGAACAGCCAGTGTAACATGGAGGTTCCCTCAAATCAGCGTGAGTTGATCAGACTGATGGCCTGGTGGAAGGAGCTGTCCAGAAGCCTGTTGGTGCTGTCTTTTGTGCTGTGGTACCGTTTCCTGGATGGTTGCTGCTGGAATAGATTGTGCTTGGGGTGACTGGGATCCACGATGATCCCTCGGGCCCTTTTCTCACACCTGTCTTTGTAAATGTCCTGAATCATGGGAAGTTGACAACAACAGATGTGCTGGGCTGTGCTGCAATTAAGGGAAGTACAGTTCCCATACCAGGCAGTGATGCAGCCAGTTGGGATGCTCCCAATTGTGCCCCTGTAGAAAGTTCTTAGAATTTGGGAGGTGAAAGAGGCGCTGTTGTGCCTTTTTCGCCACACAGCAGGTACGTACAGACCACGTGAGATCCTCGGGTATGTTGATGCCGAGGAATTTAAAGCTGTTTAGCCTCTCAACCCCAGATCCATTGATGTCAATAGGGGTTAGCCCATCCCCATAAATCCACACAATCTGTGTGGATTATCACTAATCCGCACAGATTGTGGTTTCCCGGTTAGGAAGTCGAGGATCCATTTGCAGAGGGACCAGGTTCCGTAGCTTATTGATCAGGACTGTGGGAATGATGGTGTTAAACGTTGAGCTCTAGTCAATGAACAACATCCTGACATAGGCTACACAGATTCACTGCTCTTTTCTAAGGAAATTGCTCCTTATCTTTGTTCTAACAGTATGTCCTAGTATTGTGAGGCTGTGCCCGGTGGTCCTAGACGGCCCCACTATCAGAAACACCTTCCCCACTCCATTCTAGGCCTTGCAATATTTGATCAGTTTCAATGAGATTCCCTCATTCTTCTGAAGTCCAGAGAGTACAGGCCCAGAGCTATCAAACAATCCTCGTGCATTAACCCTTTTACTGCCAGGATCATTTTTGTGAACTTCCTCTGGACCCTCTCTGATGCGAACATGTAGCTTTTTAGATAAGGGGCCCAAAACAGTTCACAATACTCCAAGTGTGATCGGACCAATGCTTATATCCTTGCTTTTGTATTGTAGTCCTCTCAGAATGAATGCCGACATTTGGTTTCCTTACCACTGACTCGAATGGCAAGTTTATCTTTAGGAAATCATGCACATCTGAGACGAACCTGACCCCAGTACCCAGGAGGCGACACACCATCGTGTCATCTCTGTTGCTGCCACAGAATCTCCTGCACATCCCCTGTACTGTGAGTCTGCTGTCATCACTGCTCTGCTTGACCTTTCCTCCTGCGGAGCATTGGTCTGGGGTCTCAGTACCACCAACCTGGCGGGCTGCTGTCTCTGGTTCGTCATCCCAGGGGTAAGGAGTGTACTTGTTGCTGAGGGTCACGGCCACAGGGAGACATTGCACCGTGTGTCTCTTCCCCTTTCCGTCATGGTGGTCACCCAACAATCTGCAGCCTGATGTCGGTTGTGACCAACTCACTGAATCTCTGGTCTCAGCATCCTGGAAACTCTCGGTCTGTCCATCTCCATCTTCATTTCCTTCACACGGTCAGTCAGGAGCTGCACCTCGGTGCACTTCCCTCATGTGAAGTTATCGGGGACTCTGAGTGACTCCCACATCCTGAGGTGGAGCATGTCACTGCCGTAACTGTAATTTCAGCCACTCTGATGGGGAGAGGAATTCCAAAGAAATCCTCTGACATTTGACTTCCCAGAGTACACCGACTTATCTCCCATTTCTCTGCCCACATTTCCAGCTGGTCTATGCTGAATCCTTTGGCAACTTTCCTCACGATCCATAACTGCACCAATTTCTGTGTCTCTGCAGACCAACAAATCAGCCCTCCTTCATTTTCATCCAAATCATTTCACAAAGAGTAGAATTCCTTGTGGGGCCCTTGTTCACAGGTCTCCAGTCAGAATCACACCCCTCAACCATTACCTTCTGTGTTCTCTGAACAAGCTGCATTTTGAATATACTCTACCAAATTTCTTTTGAGTCATGTGCTTCCATGCTGTGGATCAGCCTACCACGGGGACTCGTGTTGAAAGCTTTACCAAAGTCCTTCTCTCCTATACCCACTACCCAGCTCTCATCAATTGAATTTGTCACTTAAAACGTTCGGCCATGTTCACAAGACTTGACGTTGCCCATGCAAAGCAATATTGGCTACTCTGAAATTGTTTATGCTTTTTCAGATGCAAGCTGATCCTATCGTTAAATATCTTTTCCAATAATATCAGCAATTTATAATATCCCTACCACTAATGTAAGAGTCAACAGGGTATAGTTTCTCGTCTTGTCCCTATTGCAATTCTTAAAAAGGTGAAGAATATTTGTCATTTTCCGCTCTTCTGCATCCTGGCCCGTAACTAAAAGAGAATCACTTTTGAGTTGGTTATCTTTTTGTCTTTATTTTATCCCTCAAGCATTAGGTTTTTGAATCAATGTTCAAAGTAAATTTATTATTAAAGTACGCATACATTATACAACTTTGAGGTTTGTTTCAAACAGGCTGTCGTGAAACAAAGAAAGCCAAAAGAACCCACTAGTAAAATAAGACCATCAAACACCCAATGTGCAGAAAGAAAGACAAATCCTGCAAACAATAAGCACAAGCAAATTCTGTAGCGTATTGAACTGAAATGCTCAAAGAGAGTCTGTGCACAGATGCTTAGTTCAGTGCAGAGTGGAGCAGCGAGCTGAACCGGCTTGTCCCTGGCCTTAGGCAGAACAACCTGACCTTTTCAATCTGGCCCCGCGTCTAAATTGTTGTCCAAACATTGGGTTCAGTCGCTTTGATATGATTTGGGGCCTGGTCCCCGCCACCTCGATTTGGCCTGTACCTGACTTTTCCATTTCAATCCGGGATTTAATTAACCGTACTTCGGGTCTTCCTCACTTTCTGTGATGGTCCTGCTGCCTCACGTCGGTTCTGCCACATCAAATTGCCTCCAAGTTGAAAGGAAAGTTACAGGCTATTCATTTACCAGAAAAACCAGATTACCTTAAACCAGAACCAGTGGAGATAACTCCATTTAACTTCACTTAACTCACCACAGTACTGCTTCGCATAATTTATCAATACACACAAAATGCTGGTGGAACACAGCAGGGCAGGCAGCATCTATAAGGAGAAGCACTGTTGACGTTTCGGGCCGAGACCCTTCGTCAGGACTAACTGAAAGGAAAGATAGTAAGAGATACTCAACTCTCTACTGTCAAGATGAAGCCGCTGTCAGGTTGGAGGAACAACACCTTATATACCGGCTGGGTAGCCTCCAACCTGATGGCATGAACATTGACTTCTCTAACTTCCCTTAATGCCCCTCCTCCACTTCTTACCCCATCCCTGATATATTTTCCCCCCTCCCTTTGTTTTCTCTCTTTCTGCCCATCACTCTGCCTGTTCTCCATCTCCCACTGGTGCTCCCCTCCCCCTTTCTTTCTCCCTCGGCCTCCCGTCCAATGATCCTTTCCCTTCTCCAGCTCTGTACCCCTTTTGCCAATCTCCTTTCCGGGTCTCAGCTTCACCCCACCCCCTCGGTCTTTTCCTATCATTTTGCAGTTTCCCCTCCCCCTGCTACTTTCAAATCTCTTAGTATCTTTCCTTTCAGTTAGTCCTGACGAAGGGTCTCGGTTGGAAACGTCGACAGTGTTTCTCCTTATAGATGCTGCCTGGTCTGCTGTGTTCCACCAGCATTTTGTGTATTTTGCTTGAATTTCCAGCATCTGCAGATTTCCTTGTGCCCACAATCTATGACGTCACTTTCAAGGATTCTGCATCTCATGTTCTCTATTTATTTAATTATGACTATATTATTATTTTCTCTCTTGTATTTACACAAGTTATTGTTGTTTGCATATTGGTGATTTGGCCACCCTGTTGGGTGTGGTCTTTCTGTTGTGCTTCTTGGATTTACTGAGTAAGACCGTACAACATAGCAACAGAATTAGGCTATTTGGCCCGTCGAGTCTACTCTCCCATTCAATCATGGGTGACCCTTTTTTCCCTTTGCAGCCCCACTCCCTGGACTTCTCCTTGCAAACTTTGATGCCGTGTCCAATCATGAGCCTATCAAGCTCTGCCTTAAATACACCCAAGGACCTGACCTCCACAGCTGCCTGTGGTTATAAATTGCATTAATTCACCACCCTCTGGCTAAGGAATTTCTCTGCATTTCTGTTTAAGTGGACAGCCCTCTATCCTGAGTTTGTGCCTTCTAGTCCTAGACTCTCCCACCATAGGAAACATCCTTTCCGCATCTACTCAGTCTAGGCCTTTCAACATTCGAAATGAGATTCCCCCCCCCCGCCATCCTTCGAAATTCCAGTGAGTACAGACCCAGAGCTATCAAATGTTCCTCGTATGATAACCGTTTCATTCCCAGAATCACCCTTGTGAACCTCTTCTGAACCCTTTCCAGTGCCAGCACATCTTTTCTTAGATGAGGAGCCCAAAGCTCATCACAATACTCAAGGTGAGGCCTCACCAATGCCTTATAAAGTCTCAGCATCACATCCCTGCTCTTGTATTCTAACCGCTTGATGTGAATGCTAACATTGCTTTTGCCTTCCTCACCTCCGACTCTACCTGCAAGTTATCTTTTGGTTGGTCTGCACAAAGACTCCAGGTCCCTTTGCATCTCAGGTTTTTGGATTTTCTCCCTATTTGGAAAATAGTCTGTACATGTATTTCTACTACCAAAGTGCACGACCATGCATTTTCCAACATTGTATTTCCTTTGCCATTGTCTTGACAATTCTCCAAATCTGTCAAAGTACTTCTACAGCCTACCTGTTTCCTGAACAGTACCTGCCCTTCTTGTCATCTGCAATCTTGCAACAAATCCATCTATTCCATCATTTAAATCATTGACATACAGCATAAAAAGAAGTGGTCCCAACACCGACCCCTGCAGAACACCACTACTCACTGGCAGACAACCAGAAAGGATCCCTTTATTCCCACTTGTTGACTTGCTGCCTTCTACCAATCAGCCAATGCTCTAACCACGCCAGTAACTTCCCTGTGGTACCATGGGCTATTAACTTGGTAAGCAGCTCCATGTGTGGCACCTTGTCAAAGGCCTTTTGAAAGTCCAAATATATGACATCCGTTGCATCCCCTTTATTTATCCTGCGTGTAATCTCTTCAAAGAATTCCAACAGGTTCATCAGGCAAGACTTCCCCTTAAGGAAACCATGCTGACTTTGTCCTTTCTTGTCCTGTGTTTCCAATGCTCCATAACCTCATCTTTAACAATTAACTCCAGCATCTTCACTGAGGTCAGACTAACTGGTCTATAATTTCCTTTCTGCCGCCATCCTCCTTTCTTAAAGAGTGGAGTGGCATTTGCAATTTTCCAGTCCCCTAGCACCATGCCAGAGTCCAGTACATTTTGAAAGATCATTATTAATGGCACCACAATCTCTACCGCTACCTCTGTCAGAACCCTAGGGTCCAGTTCATCTGGTCCAGGTGACTGATATACCCTCAGGTCTTTCAGCTTTTTGAGCACCTTTCCCTTATAATAATAACTACACTCCCTTCTCTACGAGAACGAGATCTAGGTGTTCTTGTACATCAGTCAATGAAAGCAAGCATGCAGGTACAGCAGGCAGTGAAGAAAGCTAATGGCATGCTGGCTTTTATAACAAGAGGAATTGAGTATAGGAGTAAAGAGGTCCTTCTGCAGCTGTACAGGGCCCTGGTGAGACCCCACCTGGAGTATTGTGTGCAGTTTTGGTCTACAAATTTGAGGAAGGACATTCTTGCTATTGAGGGACTGCAACGTAGGTTCACAAGGTTAATTCCTGGAATGGCGGGACTGTCATATGTTGAATGATTGGAATGACTGCGCTTGTATACACTGGAATTTAGAAGGTTGAGAGGGGATCTGATTGAAACATATAAGATTATTAAGGGATTGGACACACTGGAGGCAGGAAGCATGATCCTGCTGATGGGTGAGTCCAGAACTAGAGGCCACAGTTTAGGAATAAGGGGTAGACCATTTAGAACAGAGATGCAGAAAAACTTTTTCACCCAGAGAGTGGTGGATATGTGGAATGCTCTGCCCCAGAAGGCAGTGGAGGCCAAGTCTCTGGATGCATTCAAGAGAGAGTTAGTTAGAGCTCTTATAGATAGCGGGGTTAAGGGATATGGGGAGAGGGCAGGGACGGGGTACTGATTGTGTATGATCATCCATGATCACAGTGAATGGCGGTGCTGGCTAGAAGGGCCAAATGGCCTACTTCTGCACCTACTGTTTATTGTCTCTCCCCTCACATCCTTCAACATCTGGCACACGGCTAGTAACTTCCACTGATGCAAAATACTCACTTAGTTCATCTGCCATCTCCTCCCCCCGCCCCCCGCACCCCGTTATTATTTCTCTGGCCTGATTTTCTAGCAATCCAATATCCAGTGTCATCTCTCCTCTATGTTTTACATACTTAAAAAAGTTTAAGCTATCCACTTTGATAATATTTGCTAGCCTGCTTGCATATTTAATCTTTATCCTCTTTAGGTTGCTCTCTGTAAAGTGTTAGAAGCTTCCCAATCCTCTGTATTCTGAATTTTTTCTTGTATGCCCTTCATTTTGGTTTTACATTAGCTTTGACTTCCTTATCAGCCACGGTTGTACTATTTTGTCATTTGAGTATTTATTTGTTTCTGGATTACATTTATCCTGCACCTCCCTCATTTTTCTCAGAAACTCACCTTTGCTGCTCAGCTGCCATCTCTGCCAGGATCTCCTTCCAATTTACTTTAGCCAACTCCTTTGTCATAACACTGTTCCTACCTTTACTCCACTGAAACACTGCCATGTCAAACTGTACTCTCTCCCTGTCCAAGTTGGACTCAATGACACTGTGATCAGTGCCTCTTAAGTGTTATATATAACATATAACAATTACAGCACGGAAACAGGCCATCTCAGCCATTCTAGTCCGTGCGGAACGCTTACTCTCAGCTAGTCCCATCGACCTGCACACAGCCCATAACCCTCCATTCCTTTCCTGTCCATATACCTATCCAATTTTTTTTTAAATGACAATATCAAACCTGCCTCTACCACTTCTACTGGAAGCTCGTTCCACACAGCTACCACTCTCTGAGTAAAGAAGTTCCCCCTTGTGTTACCCCTAAACTTTTGCCTCTTAACTCTCATCTCATGTCCTCTTGTTTGAATCTCCCCTACTCTCAATGGAAAAAGCCTATCCACGCCAACTCTATCTATCTCCCTCATAATTATAAATGCCTCTATCAAGTTCCCTAACAACCTTCTTCACTCTAAAGAATAAAGACCTAACTTGTTCAACCTTTCTCTGTAACTTATGTGCTGAAACCCAGGTAACATTCTAGTAAATTTCCTCTGTACTCTCTCTATTTTATTGACATCTCAGTGCAGGCTCGAAGGGCCGAATGGCCTACTTTTGCACCTATTGTCTATTGTCTATAATTCGGTGACCAGAACTGTACACGATACTCCAAATCTGGCCTTACCAATGCCTTATACAGTTTTTACATTACATCCCAACTCCTATACTCAATGCTCTGATTTATAAAGGCCAGCATATCAAAAGCTTTCTTCACCACTCTATCCACATGAGATTTTACCTTCAGGGAATGATGCACTATTATTCCTAGAATACTCTGTTCTACTGCATTCCTCAATGCCCTACGATGTATCATCTATGTCGTATTTTGATTAGTCCTACCAAAATGTAGCACCTCACACTTATCAGCATTAAACTCCATCTGCCATCTTTCAGCCCACTCTTCTAACTGGCCTAAATCTCTCTGCAAGCTTTGAAATCCTACTTCATTATCCACAACGCCACCTATCGTAGTATCATCTGCATACTTACTAATCCAATTTACCACCCCATCATCCAGATTAGTGGTCGCCAACCCGTCGATCGCGATCGACTGGTCGATCTTTGAGACTTACCCTGTAGATCCCAAAAAAAAAGAAAAATAAATACACAAATACTGTTGCGAGTTTGTTTCCGGGTTGCGGGGTTTTAGTTCCATTCTTTCTGCTCAGTGCACATGCGCATATCTCCCCCGCACGACACAGTGTACTTCAGTGGTCCCCAACCACCGGGCCGCGAGGAAACAATATGAGTCAGCTGCACCTTCCCTCAGTCGCTGTCACACTGACTTTTGAACTTGAACTCACGTGAGGTCATCAGTCGCCTAAACGCAGTGACACCCTCGCGGCAGTGTTCGCCTCGCGCAGCTGGCGGGAACTGCCGACGCTACTGGCCTGGAGCGTGGCCGGCGGGAAGTGTTGATGCTACTGGCCTGGAGCGCGGACAGATGGGAGCTGCCTCTAAACCTGTTTAGCACACCGAATGTTCGTGGGGAACCCGGTGCTAAAATATTAGCAGACAACCAAATTTGGGCTCAAGGTTTCGTAAGTATCAGAACAGCTAGCTCACTGCGATCTACTGAAACAAATTTTTATCGGCCGATAGATCCTATCCTACAAGGGGGGCGAGCGCGGGCCTGTCGCTCTCCTCACTCGGTCGGTCGCTCTGTTCTAACTGTGACTGCCGCATCCCCGGCACAAGGACCTCTGGCCCTGAACTTGTCCTCTCACCCCACCCACGACCAGCCGCACCTGGCTAGGGCGTCTGGCGGCGGGCGGGCAGAGGCTGGAGTTCGGGCCCGGAGGCTGTCTAATGAGGCAATGAAGCCCTCAAAACTGCTTCGGTACCTTGAGTCCAAGCACCCTGCACTTAAAGATGAACCCGCTGAGATTTTTCAGAGGAAAAACGTGAGCAGCGTGGGACAGCAGCTAAGTGCTGAGAGTCGCGAAAACTAAATTGCGGGATAGTCTGGACATAAGGAACCTGCTTCATTCCCGTCATCCCGTCCCGTCCACCCCCCCGTCGGCCGGTCCTCAAGAATATTGTCAATATTAAACCGGTCTGCGGTGCAAAAAAGGGTGGGCACCCCTGGTGTTTATGCATTATTTCTACTTCCGGGTTGCGGGGTATTACTTCCAGTCTTTCTGCCCCGGTGCGCCTGCGTGTAACTAATCAATTTGGAGTTGATCTTGCCTTTCACTAAGGCCGAGGTAGGGGATCTTGGGCTTAAAAAGGTTGGTGACCACTACTTTAGGGGATTATCCTGCCTGACAAATGTGTTGAAATTCCTTGAAGAAATAAGCAGGATAGACAAAGAGAATCAGTGGATGGGTGTGTCTTGTGCAATTGGATTTTTAGAAGGCCTTTGACAAGGTGCCACACATGAGGCTGCTTAAATTAAGAGCCTATGGCACAGGAAAGATACGAGCATGGATTAAGACTTGGCTGATTGGCAGGAAGCAAAGAGTGGCATAAAGGGAGCCTTTTCTGGTTGACACAATGTCTAATGGCATTTTATGTTATAGTATATGTCAGTGATTTGGATGACAGAAATGATGGCTTCGGGGCCATTTTCAGTTCAAAATAGGTCGGGAGAAGACAGTGCCGAGGAAGCAGAGAGGCTACAGAAGGGCTTAGAGAGATTGTGAGAATAGGCAAAGATATGGCAGGTGGAATACCATGTTGAGAAGTTTATGGTCATGGACATTGGTATAAAAATAAAAGGATAGACAATTGCTCTAAGAGGAAAGAGAAATGAAAATCTGATGTGCAAAGGAACTTTGTAGCAGAGGAGGTTCCTTGAGGTTCATTTGTACTGTGAGCAATTCTGGGCCCCTTAGCTAAGAAAGGTGCACTGACATTGGAGAGGGTTCAGAGGAAGTTCACGAGAATTATTCCAGGATTGAAGGGTTATCATACTGTTACGAACCCCGTAACTGGGTCACTTACCAGCAAAGATAGAGAGGTCCATTGAAGTCTGATGGTACTATTTTTAACAGTATTTATTGGTAAAAATACACAAAAATAATATCAATGCAAACATACAGATAATATACGTTGTCAATACTAAATCTAAAAGTGTGGGTATAATAATAATCAATAAGAAATAAGTTCTATCGTTGTCTAGGGGATAATGTATTGTCCGATGGAAATATCAAAGTCACTTAGTTCATTCGGGCTGCAGCCTTTGGTTGGAGTCAAGAGACAGATTTTTAAAACTTGCCAGCTTTTCCTTTTTATGATGTCGATCCTTCCAGAGTTCCGTTTTTGTAGTCGGTCCTTTAGCTAAGCCGTTCCGTGGAAAACTCGTCATCCGGGCAAGGATGGACACACACACGAGTCACCACCGGCTGTCGCTAGTAAACGCTGTCACGGGATTTCTAGTGTTTCTCCTGGTGCGTCTAAAGGGGTTGTTCCCCAGACCCTCTTTTATCCTTACTCACGGGGTCTCAGATGTCAATCAGGTTGGGATGATGCAATCCCTCGACCAGCCCCCTCTGTTCATTCCCTGAGGGCTTCAATGAATAGTACAGTACTCAATACACAATTCCGTCTCCAAGAGACAATGGCCGTTATCCGTGGCTTTGTCTTTCGGAGGCCCAGGACACATTACAAACTTTGAGGATTCTGCGTGTCTCTCTCTCATTTCCTGGGTCCCAGACCTGAATTAATAGCGATCTTGCGATTCTCAAAAAGGAGGGGGCTGCTTTGTACCCTTCGGCCCCTCAGAGTTTTGGCACATCCGTAACAATATGAAGACCATTTGATTATGCTGGGCCTGAACTGACTGGAATTCATAAGGATGAGAAGGGATTGCTTTGAAACCTGTTGAATGTTGAACGGCCACGGTAGAGTGGATATGAAGAGGACGTTTTCTATAGAGGGGGAGTCTAGGAACAGAGGGCACAGCCTCTGACTAGAGGGACGTCCATTTAAATGGAGATGAGGAGGAATTTATTTAGCCAGAGAGTGGTTAATCTGTGGAATTCCATGCCAAAGGCAGCTGTAGAGGCCGTCATTGGGTATATTTAAGGTAGAGGTTGATACATTGTTGGTTTGTCAGGGCATGATGGGTTAAGGGGAGGTCAGGATATTGGGGCTGAGAGGGAAATGGATCAGCCATGATGAAATGGAAGTACTGTCTTAATGGGCCAAAGGGTCTAACTCTGCTCCTATATTTTATGGTCTTACATCAGATAGGTTCCATCCCAAACAACCTCCTGGTAAACCTGCTCCACACTGTCAGGGGGGTTCATTCCTGTTCCCTGGGATTGGCAGGGGATGGGGACCAGAGCCCCAGGTCACCCATTCCAGTGATAATTTTCTTTCTACAGTGTGTCGACCAGACAAGCAGGCAGTACGCCAGCAGTGTGAAAACCCACATGTTATCAAGCTGGTGCCTAAAACATCTTTTATCTATTAACTCTTTATTTTCTGCCATTAATACCCGCAATATCTCCAAAACTCACTGTGCTTTACCAATGTAGTTAAAATTCTCAGCAATAAGTCTGCTCATATTAAACGTCTCAGCATTAGTTTTCAAATCTCTCTAGCTTTATATCTCACAAAATGCTGGAGGACTCAGCAGGCCAGGCAGCATCTATGAAAAAAAAATGTACAGTGGAAGTCTCGGACCGAGACCCTTCAGCCCAATACATGCTTTCCCATACATGCTGTCTGGCCTGCTGAGTTCCTCCAGCATTTTGTGTGTGTAGTTTAGATTTCCAGCATCTGCAGATTCCCTCGGTTGTTGCATGTTGCACTCTGTCTGTGACTCGTTTCCTCAGCAACGGACGCGGGAGAGGGAGGGGGAGCGCCCTCGTCCCGGGGGTGGGGGTGAGGCTTCCTTTCCCCCCCACCCCCAGCGTGGCGGCAGGGACTGAACTGAAATGGGGTCGGTCTGTACTGGCTGCCCTTTGGAAGAATGAGAGGGGATGGAATGGGCTTCTCCAATCCCTGCCTGACGAAACACCTCTTCAACATTACCAGTGTATCAGCTTGAACCTTTCCCTGGCAGCCATCAGTCTCTGAGAAAAATAGAAACTCACCTGCTCAATCTATTTGAACCATTCCCTCTCCCACTTTTAAATTGAAGCTCTGCCCTTGAGTATTTGACATTTGCTGCCTGTGTAAAAGACTCTTGTCCACCTTATCTGTTTTATAGGTCTCTGCTCAGCCTTTGAAACAAGAGAGATAAAGAGAGATTGAACAAACACAGTTTGTACACAATCTGTGTTTGTACAACCTCACCTTATAACTGAAACTGTCTTTCCTGAGATGTGGCAACCAGCTCTGATCACAAGATTTTAAAATGTTTCTAATGTGTCTGCCACAATCACTGGCAGTTTGTTCAAAATACATACCACACTCTGCCCATTATGTCTGATCTGAAACACCTACCTTCTTGTTTTTACCAGCCATTTCCTGTGAAAAAAACTGTTTTTACCCTGTCTGTGCTCCCCATGATCTACATACCTCTCCTGGGATCACCTCTGAATCTGCTCTGCTCCAGGGAATAAAATACTAGTCTATACAATGTGTCCTTCTAACTCAGACTCCCCAGGTCTAAGCAAACATCTGGTATTTATTTTTTTCTGTGCACTCTTTCTAGTTTAGGAAAATCTTTGCTATAATAGGGTGATCAAAACTATAGTCAGTATACCCAGTCAGTACTCACCAAAGACTTGTATATCTACAACGTATCTTCTCAACTCTTATACTCTGTGCAATGAATGATGAAGGACAGCAGGTGAAACAACACCAACTTCACCACCGTATCTCCTAGAGGTGTCACTTCCGGTGAACTATGATTCACATGGACATTGTTTATATAAATTACAAACAACAAAGGTCCCGGTGTGCAGTGGAACACCACTTGACAGAGACCTCCAGTCTGAGGTATAACCCTCAACCACCAGCCTCTGCCTCCTGATACTGAGGCAATTATGAAACCAATCAATTACCTCCCCTGGATTCCATCTGTCAGATCTAACCTCCCAGACCAGAGTCAAAGGTCTGGCTAATGTCCAGATAGACAACACTCTCAACCCTAACCTCATCTACGCACTTGTGAAACTCCTCGAAGAGCTGCACGGTATTTGTGAGACATGGTTTCCCTTGCACAAAACTGTGCTGATTGTCTTGAATCAGACCAAATGTTAGTAGATCCTGTTCCTCAGAAACCCCTCCATTATATTCCCCAACACTGATATCCTGCCTGTAGTTTCCTGACTAGTTTCCACTACCCTTTTTAAACAATGGCATGACATTAAAACAAAAGACCTTAAGTCATTGGAGCAGGATTAGGTCTTTTGGCTCATCCAGTCTGTTCCATCATTCCATCATGCCTGATTTATTATCCATCCCAACCCCATTCTCCAGCCTTTTCCCCGTAAACTTTGATGCCCTTAATAATAATTAAATCCTACTAACCTCTGCTTTAAATAGACCTACTGACTGCCTTCATGGCTGCCTGTACCAAAGAAACCCATCGATTGATCACCTTCTGACTAAAGAAATTACTCATCTCTATTCTAGAGGGGCATCATGTATTGGGGGTATAGTCTGGTTCTAGATTTTTCCATTATTGGAAACATCCTCTCATATCAACACTACCTACGCCTTTCAACATTCAATGTGTTTCTATACGATGCTCCCTCATTCTTCTAGACTGCAGTGAGTACAGGCCCAGATCATCAAATGATCGTTATATCCTAACTCTTTCAGACTTGGGATCATTCTCGTGAATTTCCCCTGCAGCCTCTGGAATGCCAGCACAGCCTTGCTTAGAAAAGTGACCCAAACCTGCTCATGATACTCCAAATAAGGTCTGACTAAAGCTTCAGCATTAGATGCTTGCTTTTATATCCTAGTTCTCTTGGAATGAATACAAATATTGCATTTGCCTTCCTTACTACATCTAAACGTGCACATTAACCTTTAGGGAATCCTGCACTCGGACCCCCAAAGTCCCTTTACACATCTGATTTCTGTTCTCTCCCGGATTAGATGGAGTCAATGCCTTTATTCCTCCTCCCAGAGTACATGACCACACACTTCCTTACACTGTATATTGTCTGGCACTTCTTTGTCCATTCTCTAAATCTGTCCAAGTGCAGATTCCCTGCTTCCATAACACTGCCTGCCTCTCTGTCTATTTTTGATTCATCCACAGACTTGGCCTCAAAACTGTCAATTCCACATTAGTCACTCTCCAATCACGTGTAACCTCAAATGGTGCCTGTGATGGAGCAACAATCTCTCCCGTGGCCTCCCCAATGTATTCTCTAACTTCTCACAAAGTACAAGAATGTACCTGATAAGGCCCTGGAGATTCAACAACCTTAATCCATCTTAAGGCTTCCAATATCGATCCCTACTAATTTGAATGTGGTTTCTTAATCACAGTGGATTCCTGCCATTTTGGTAACTCCATCACTTTCCATAATTTTCTCAGTGGTGAAATAAATGTCAGAAACATTCATGGAAAGCCTCTCCCATTTCCTTCAGTTCCACACACAGATGGCCATCCTCATCTCCAAGCGGAACAATTCTGTCCAAATTCCCTTTTCCTCTGAATGTACCGAGAGAATCTCAGGGGATTTTACTTGCTTTTCCTTCCAAATCCTGATATATTGTCCTTTTACACTCCTAATTTTTATGAGAGATCGTATGTCTAATAATATTCTCGAACAATTTCCTGAGCATTGATCCAAGCCTCATCAGTCAATAATTTCCTGGTTTGACTCTGTTGCCTGAGGAACAACAAGCCCTGGAATATCAGCAATCCCTTCTCTGATCTCACTATCCTCTATGACCACACTGATGAATACTGATGTGAAGTACTGGCTCAGTCTTTCGCCCACTTCAGACATAAACTCTCTCCTTTGTCTTTTTGTTGTCGTACCCTCTCCATAGTGCCCCTTCTCCCCACAGTCATTTCTTGTCCCCGTTTGAAACTTCTGATCCTGTTTATCTTCTCTCTTGCTTGCTTCATATTGCTAGAGGCCATCTCCAATTTATACACCTGAAACATTCTTTATCTTTTTCTTTCAGAGTGAATTCATGACATCTCTTACCATGCCCGTCTGCCAGACTTTACCATCCTTGTCTTTCCTCCACACATAGAAACAGTCTGAATTCTGACCTGATTGCCTTTAATAAATAGTCACATGTCAATCACAAAATACTCTGCAGATGCTGAGGTCAAAGCAACACGCACAACACAGGATGTCGGCCCGAAACATTGACTGTTCATTTCCATGTATGCTGCCCCCCCCCGCTGAGTTCTTCCAGCATGTTGTGAGAGTCACATGTCAAATATGGTTGGACAAATCACATTCCGCTCTCCTCAGTTCCTGTCCAACACAGTTGCCTTTCGCTATAATCCCGATTGACCACATTACCAGCGTGTCCAGTCTTGTGCTTATTTACTTTTCCCTGAATGAAACTTTTATCAATGGCCAGGCTCATTTCCCAATACAATGTCTTGTATGACCACCTTCCCTGGTTAGACTATCCACTTCTATGTTAAGAAACATCCCAGTATTCTTCCAACATATGCAGTGATATCTAAGCCCCTGAGTCCCAGTCAACATTGGGGAAATTAGTCACCCTCTACAACGACCCTGTTGCTTTTACATCTTTCATTCCCTGCTACATTTCAGTTTCTTTACCTCCTGCTGGCATTTGGGAGGCCTGTAGCACAACTCCGTCAGTGAATGCACCTCTCTTATCCTGAGCTCTATTCACACTGTCTCACTGGATAAACCCTCCAGTGTGTTCTCTCTTAGTCTCTCACCCACAATTCCATGTAAAGGCTGATCTGTCTCTTGTATGTCAATCACAATTCCATGATTTTATAAACAGTTATCTTGCTTCTCTTTAAATCTTTATGGTCATCCAGCATTTCCATTCCTCTCAGTTAGGGGATTCTAGTGTTTGTTACACAGTGCTTTGTTGTTGGTAGAGTGGACAGTGAAGATTCTTTGAGAGTACAATGGGATCGAGATGACCTGGGGAAGTCGGCCAAAGAATGACAGATGGATGTTGATGTGGACAAGTATGAGCTCTTGCATTTTGAGAAGTCCAACCAGGGAAGGACCTGCACAGTAAATTCTTGTTCCTTGGAGAGTATTGCAGACAGAGTGTCCATGGAATACGGAAACATCATTCACTGAAAGTGACAACACAGGTAGTCAGGATGGTGAAGACGATGTTTGGCCTATTTGTCTTCATTGGTCAGGGAACTGAGTTACAGGATTTGGGATGTCATATGACAACAGTAATAATCAAAGTGAGATTGCACTGTATTGTGCACAGTTCTAGTCACCCAGCTACAGGAAGGATGTCATGAAGCTGGAAAGTGTGGAGGGAAGTTTGATGAGGGTGTTACTGACACTGGAGGATTTGAATTATTAGCAGAAGTTTGGACAGACTGGGACTCTCTTTCTCACCAGAGAGATTAAGGAGCTGTCTGGTGACCATCCAAAGGTTTCCAAAATAATTAGGCAATCACTCTTTGTGTCAGGGTAGGGAAGCATAAATTTACAGGACAATTGTTTAAGGTGAAGGGGAAACATTTAAAGGCTACCTGACAGGTGGGGCGATGTGGCATGTTTGATTAGGGAGACCAACACTAAGTAATAAGTGAGGGATTTGATGAGGTCTTGTAAGTAGAGGTTTTAAATAAAATGATGAATGGTGATTTTGATGGGATTACACTGCTGGCCTCCCAATAGGCTCAGGTATTGTGGAGCAGACATGTTGGTAAAACACACAGAGGTGTAATGGGAACAGGCTTACAGCAGTCGGGCATTTTGACTTCCCCAGCATTAACCAGATTACCTTTGTATGAAAAGCTTGAGTTTCCAGGAGTAATTTGGCAGATGCAGGATCAGTTCATCCCTCAGCAGAAACAATATTTGAAAGGGCGAATGAGGCAACCATCACCAACAACGGAAGACAAAGGCAGCATAAAGGAACATGAGAGAGCAGAGAATATCACAAAAGTTAGTGGGAAGCTAAAGGATTAGTGGACTTAAAAAGAACAGAAGGTAACTAAATAGCAATATGGAGAGTACAGATGAATTATTAAAGTAACTGGCCAATAGTATAAAGGGGAATAAGGATTTCTTTCAGACATTTAAAGAGTAAAAGAGGCAAGAATGGTTCAGGTTTCAGATTTCCCATTCTCACCTTCGGAATCACATCCCTCCCTGATCCTCTTTTACACTGTTTAGTTTATTCTGTATTTCTTATTTAACCCGGCAATCTTGATCACTTAGTGAAGAGGGCCACAGCGTGGCAAATGCATTTCAATACAGATAAATGTGAGGCAGTGCACATTGCAAAGTCAAACCAGTGTAGAACTTACACTATGAATGGTCGGTCATTGGGGAGTGTAATGGGCCTGAGAGATTTAGGGGTAAATCTCTCACACACAGTTCATTGAAAGTGGTGTCACTGGTAGACAGAGTGGTGAAGAACGGGGTTTAACAGGCTGGGTACTGAGTATATCAGTTGGGACATTATGTTACAGTTGTGTCAGTGACTGGAGGCCACAGTTATCGTATTGTGTACAGCTTATGTCACCGTTTAAGGAAACGGGGTTAAACTGGGGAGAGTGTAGAAAAGATTTCCAAGGATGTTTCCCGGACCTCAGGTTCTCATTTACACAGAGAGGTTGGTCAGACAATGTCCGTTGTCCTTTATTCTTTGGAATCAGAATCATTGATCACTGTGTTATATGACAAGGAATCTGTCATTTTATTTTGACGGCAGTACAATGCGATGAAGGTGCAGATGTGAACATTGTGTCAACAGAACGCCAAGAGATTCTGGGAATCGCGAACAACGCGGACAAAATGGTGCAGGAACCCAGTAAGTCAGGCAACATCTCCCACCAGAGTCCTGATGAAGGGTCTCAGCCCGAAATGTCGGCTGTTTATTCCCACCATTGATGCTGCCTGACTTGCTGATTTCCGCCAGCATTGAGTGTGTATTGTGTCAGAGAGAGTGAGTTAAAGGAGCGGGCGGGTTAGGCCAGTGTCACTGTGTTTGTGGGTCCGAACACATCGTAGGATTTCTCAGCGCCTCCTGTAGAAAATGAAAAGATTTTTCTGTTACTGAAGCGCCCCACTCCCCAGCTCAGTCCCGAAGAGGAAATTAACCGCAAAGTTTTAATTAGATTAAATATTTCAGCCATAAAGCAGAGAACAGGTCAACGATCGGGAGAGCGAACGCTGGCAATGCAGTCATGAAACGGGTTAAAATAGAAAGTGCTGCCTTTAATCCCGATTAAACTTTCTTTCCAGCGAACATTCCGGCCTCAGTGACAGACAGGGACTAGTCCGAGTCTCCGCAGTGTCCGATTTGAATTGGAATCGGCGAGTTTTTGAGGAGAGAGAAACACAGAAAAATGAAGCCGCCGGGAGCAGACAGCAGGATGTCTCCGCCCCGTCCGCTCGCTGCCTTTAAATTGCTCTGTGCCGCCGCCTTTCGCTTCATTTCTCATTCAGTTCTGATTGTGAGAAGGATTTACCAGAGTCGCCGACATGACTGAGACAGCACCCGCCGAAACGGCTCCTCCAGCCGCACCCGCCGCCGCAAAGAAGACTCCCAAGAAGAAGGCGGCTGCCCGGAGCAAACCAACCGGTCCCTCGCTGGGCGAACAGATCGATAAGATCGTGGCGGGTTGTCACGATAGGAAGGGTATGTCCGGTGCGGCCATCATTAAGGCTCTGGCCGGCAGCGGTGTCGATGTGGTGAAACGTCGCTCCCAGATCAAGATGAGCATCAAGAGGAAAGTGGAAAGCGGCTCCTTGGTTCAGGCCAAGGGCTCGGGTGTTTCGGGATCCTTTAAATCCGGTAAAGGAAAAACTGCCGTGAAGGTGGTGAAGAAAGCGAACAAGCCAGCGGCAAAGAAATCTGCCACCAAGAAATCTCCCAGCAAGAAGCTTGGCGCCAAGAAACCCGCGGCTAAGAAACCAGCAGCTAAGAAACCCGCGGCTAAGAAACCAGCAGCTAAGAAACCAGCGGCTAAGAAACCAGCAGCTAAGAAACCCGCGGCTAAGAAAGCGGCGCCGAAGCCCAAGAGCCCCAAGAAAGCCGCAGCCCCGAAGACGAAGGCGGCCAAGAAGCCGAAGTCGAAATCCGCGAAACCCAAGAAGACAGCAGTCAAAAAGTGAATTGAGAATACACCATTTGTGTGTATCTGAACCCAACGGCTCTTCTCAGAGCCACCCACATCTCAGAAAAGAGCTGATTCAGAGTGTTGTGATTCCCGCGCCGGGTCCGATTGAGTTTTCCGGGGGAACTTCTCACATGGAACCCGAGATTACCGGTACCTCTGACATTTGGTGCGGCCGTGCCGTCTCAGTGTCTGAAATGAGACGTGGATGCCCGAGCTGAGATTGAGAGATAGGGGATGTGGGCAGTTTCAGGCCCAATTCCTTCTCCGATGCCGGGAGAGTGACTGAGACATTGACACCAGCGGAGATTCAGCTGAGTTGATTGGGAACTGATGAAAGCTACGCGAGAGGGGAGGGGGCGTGTTGAGAGAGGGATCCGTCTCTGGGGACGGACTGCAGCGTGGGGATATGTGATAAACTACCCGGTGGCATTGCCGACTGACCTTCATGCAGATCCCAGCTACAAAACTACACAGTTAATTTACGCAAAACACCAATACCAAAAATGTACGAGTGAAATCTAATGTAAAAAAAATCACTATTTCCTGGTAGTCACCGCCCCCCGAAATCCCCCACTGTACCCCTCGCGTCGGCATGCTCCCACTCCAAGCACAGCGGGCACGAACGTATCCCCATGTCCAAAGCAAACAAAACGGTAACAGCCGCACCAGCTGTACATGACAGGTTTGTGGGAGAAGTGAAGGGCCAGATGAGACCCTGACAGGGAGGGAAGCGCGTTAAGCTCTGGATGCATTCAAGAGAGTGAGATAGAGCTCTTATAGATAGCGGGGTCAAGGGATATGGGGAGAGGGCAGGGACCGGGTACTGATCGTGTATGATCAGCCATGATCAGTGAATGGCGGTGCTGGCTAGAAGGGCCGAATAGCCTACTCCTGCACCTACTGTCCATTGTCTATTATCTCCTGTCCCTCGCTTAAGTACCCTATCTGCACAGAACTGATGCTCGGGGTCAATTAGAGCAAAACCGATCGGGAAGGCAGGTCGCTACTACAATAATGATCAGCAAGCTACAGCCCTTTCCTTTGCCGTGGTAGTGGCTCTTAAAAGAGCCGTTTCTTGTGTTCGGTGTGTAGGCTGGGCTTAGGCGCGCTCCCCGCGGATGCGGCGGGCCAACTGGATGTCCTTGGGCATAATGGTGACTCGCTTGGCGTGGATGGCGCACAGGTTAGTGTCCTCAAAGAGCCCGACCAGGTAAGCCTCACTTGCCTCCTGCAGGGCCATGACCGCCGAGCTCTGGAAACGCAGATCGGTTTTGAAGTCCTGAGCGATCTCCCGGACCAGGCGCTGGAAGGGAAGTTTGCGGATAAGCAGCTCGGTGGATTTCTGGTAGCGCCGGATCTCCCTCAGAGCCACGGTGCCGGGCCGGTAGCGATGAGGCTTCTTCACTCCGCCGGTGGCAGGAGCGCTCTTCCGCGCCGCTTTGGTCGCCAACTGTTTGCGAGGAGCTTTTCCGCCAGTCGATTTGCGCGCTGTCTGCTTGGTGCGGGCCATTCTGCTACGGGAGTGAGAATACCGGCTGAAATACAGGAACAAGATAGACGAAACGGGCTCCAGCACAGGCTTTTATACATCTGGGAAGGGCCGTCCCATCGCTTCTGATTGGCTGAACACCGACTGTCTGTTAAAGGATCTGGTTGCTGCGATTGGTTGATTAAATTCATGTAGGCTGGCGGCGAATAAAAATTTACGACAAAATGAAAATTGTTACTGGCGGTCAGACTTCATCCAATCAGAATGCTCTGTGATTGGCGCCCGATTAATTTCAACCCGCCCGCCAATTTCTGCGCACCCAGAAATGGTGCTTTATAACTTGTTATTTACAATTGATTCTATCAGGGATCATTCATTTTCAGTTTCATTTAATTTCCTCAGTTAAGATTTGTGAACTGATTTCTGTCCGAGACGGATAGGATTAAGATCGATATAAATGCATTCAGCATTTACGGTAATCACCGTCTGGAAAGGGAGAATCGCAGCTATATATATTTCAAGCGGAACTGATTAATCTATTTCAAATGGAACCAGATGAATATATCGATAAAAATAATTAAAATCTTATGGACACGGCTCCCTCTGTGAGGCAGTGGGTGGCTCTTAAAAGAGCCTTTGTGTTCACGGGAGGAAGTGGGAGTTTCTCAGCCGCCGAAGCCATAGAGAGTGCGGCCCTGGCGTTTCAGAGCGTACACCACATCCATGGCAGTGACCGTCTTGCGCTTGGCGTGTTCAGTGTAGGTGACCGCATCCCGGATCACATTCTCCAGGAAAACCTTCAGCACCCCGCGGGTCTCCTCGTAGATCAGACCCGAGATCCGCTTGACGCCGCCACGGCGAGCCAGACGGCGGATGGCCGGTTTGGTGATGCCCTGGATGTTATCACGGAGCACTTTACGGTGCCGCTTGGCTCCGCCTTTGCCCAGTCCTTTGCCTCCTTTCCCTCTGCCAGACATGATGCTGCTTCACTCAGGTCGCTACTCACTGACAAACCGGCTGCTGTTGTCTCCTTTTATACACAGCGCCCCGACCTGCCCGAGAAACGCGCAGAGAGACAGAGGCGGGGAGGGGAGGAGACAGAGTCAGAGTGACGGACAGAGCCGAGAGCGGCCTCTCATCGTCCAGCTCCGCCTTCACTTTACCACACCCGCCAATTTCCAACGGTCTATCCGACACAAAGCGCTCCAGCGAAATAAACTCCCTCACACACCACGCACAGGGGTGAAGGCTTTGTGTGTCAATGCGGGAACATTCGTAACAAGGTGGATGAATTGAATGTGCAGATAGTTAATTAATGAATATGATATAGTTGGGATCACAGAGACATGGCTCCAGGGAGCTCAACATCCAGGAGGGATAGACAGGAAAGAAAAGGAGGTGGGATAGCATTGCTGGTTAGAGAGGAGATTAACACAATAGGAAAGAAGGACATTAGCCTGGAGGATGTGGAATCGATATGGGTAGAACTGCATAACACTAAGGGACAGAAAACGCTGGTGGGAGTTGTGTACAGGCCACCTAACAGCAGTAGTGAGGTTGGGGATGGCATTAAACAGGAAAATAGAAATTCGTGCAATAAAGGAACAGTAGTTATAATGGGTGACTTCAATCTACATATAGATTGGGTGAACCAAATTGGTAAGGGTGCTGAGGAAGAGGATTTCTTGGAATGTATGCGGGATGGTTTTCTGAACCAACATGTCGAGGAACCAACTAAAGAGCAGGCAATTCTAGATTGGGTATTGAGCAATGAGGAAGGGTTAGTTAGCAATCTTGTCGTGCGAGGCCCCTTGGGTAAGAGTGACCATAATATGGTAGAATTCTTCATTAAGATGGAGAGCGACATAGTTAATTCAGAAACAAAGGTTCTGAACTTAAAGAAGGGTAACTTTGAAGGTATGAGACGTGAATCAGCTAAGATGGACTGGCAAATGATACTTAAAGGGTTGACGGTGGGTATGCAAAGGCAAGCATTTAAAAATCGCATGGATGAACTACGACAATTGTTCATCCCAGTTTGGCAAAAGAATAAACCAGGGAAGGTAGTGCACCCGTGGCTGACAAGGGAAATTAAGGATAATATCAAGTCCAAAGAAGAAACACGTAAATTAGCCAGAAAAAGCTGCACACCTGAGGACTGGGAGAAATTCAGAGACCAGCAGAGGAGGACAAAGGGCTTAATTAGGAAAGGGAAAAAAGATTATGAGAGAAAGCTGGCAGAAAACATAAAAACTGACTGTTGTTACGTACCCGTGACACGTGACAGTGGTACCCTTGTCACGTGACTGGGGTTGAAGTTATACTGGACATGAGGTAATGGTGGAGTGATGTCATTTTCCCGCCAGTAGAGGTCATGTGACAGGTTTTTTCTACAGGGTATAAAAGGAAGACCCACCCTGTCAGGTGGGGCAGTTCGTGGCTGGATTTGCCAAGATGACTTCATGTTACTGTGTGATTTAATGTGATGACGCAGTTTAGTTAAAAATGAAGTTTTATATAATGCCTAAAGTTTAAAAGGTCAGAGCCAACGGTTTCTTTGCTGATGGAGAGTGAAGAGAAGTTTGGGAAATGGAGATCAAGAAAAATCGATTTTCGATGGATTGACTTCGACCTTGTGTGATCCTCATTCGGAAGGATTTCGTTTACTATTCTCACGATAGTCTCCGCTGGAAAAAGCGGGAGATTGAGAATATTGTGGAAGGAAGGTCAGTCACTTTAAGTTGTTATATTTAATAAAATTCGACGTGGGAGTTCGACGCTGGGAATCGAAGGACATCGACGTGGAAGAGAATTTACATCGCTTTAAAAAGTCTCTCCTTTTAAAAGTACCGTGAGCTTTTGAACTGTCGGCATATCGTTCTTTGAACTGTTTTCATTCGGCAATTCGCTTTGGAGAACTGTTTTTTTCAATACTACTTTAAAGACTGTTTGAGACTGCAAAGCTATTAAGAACTGTCTGACCAGCTGCCAGCAGCTGAGCTCGGACCATTGTTCGGGTTTGTTTACATTTGAAGGGGGTTTGTTATCAGTGTTTAATAAACGTGTTATTCGTTATAAAACCCCTTGCCTAACTCATCTATATTATTGTTGCCCGAATACGTAACATAATTATGGGGGCTACGTTCGGAATTGAATTATTTGAGTTTAAAAAGTTTTTTGAATTTTGAATCGGTGTTTTGGTAACGGGGATTGCTCGATTTTTTTTTGTTTGATTGGCTTGTGAGTGGTATTCGGCAACGATGAATATTGATGAGTTTCTGGATTCTCCAGACGCGGACTTGTTAGCGAAGGCGAAATAAACTGAAGTCTCTGAACTTGCTAATCGTTTGCATCTTAAAGGGATTTTGCCAACTACGTCAAAAGCTGTAACACAGAGAAAGATCGCATCACATTTTGTGGCTTCGGGTCATTTTGAAGAATCGATTTTAGAATCGTTTCCAATAAGTAATCTGGAGATGCAGTTGCAAATTGAACAAATGATGTTAGAAAGGTGTAAATTGGAAGCTGAACAAAAGCAGAGAGATTTTGAATATGCAATGGAGAAATTAAGGTCTGTAGAACAGTCTGCTGATTCTAAAAAACCGTTTGTTGCTAGCCAAGAACTTAAATTGGTCCCTCCATTTAGTGAAACAGAAGTGGAGAGATATTTTCAACATTTTGAAACTATTGCTCGGATGTCAGAGTGGCCGAAAGATAAATGGTCAGTGTTGTTACAGAGTGTGATTAAAGGCAAGGCAAGACACGTTTACACAGCTTTAACTGCTGCGCAAGCATTAGATTATAATATTGTGAAAGAAAATATTCTCAAATCGTATGAATTGGTCCCAGAAGCGTACAGGGAAAGATTCAGGAGTTTGAAAAAGTCCGTGGAAAAGACTTATGTGGAATTTGCCTATGATAAAGCTATGTGTTTTGAGAGATGGGTTTCTTCTAAAAATGTAAATGAGGACTATGATACATTGAGAGAGCTGATTTTGATGGAGGAATTTAAAAGAAGCATTCCTGTTGAAGTAAGGACCTACTTAAATGAGAGGGATACTGATAAATTGCAGGACTGTGCTAGATTAGCTGATGAGTATGTTTTAATCCATAAGAATAAATTTCCTCAGGGTAGAATTTTCAAGAGGAAAAATAATATGGAGACTCCAGGTAAATCAGAAATTAAATTAGAGGTTAATGAGAGAGGTAAGGAGGAAGGAAAACCTGTGAAGGAAAGACAGTTTGGTCTTATTTGTAACTATTGTAAGAAGCCTGGCCATGTAATAGCTAACTGTTTCAAATTGAAAAAGAAAGAGAAGGAAGCAGTTCCGGATGCTTGTGTGCAACATACTAAAGCACCTGTAAAGTTACAGGGTTTGGTAAATACAAATGAGGATTTGTTAGAGTCTGACAAAGTTAGAAAGGGATATGATCATTTTATAACTGAAGGGTTTGTATCCTTGAAAGAAGGATCTACTCTGGTGCCAATAAAAATTCTTAGGGATACTGGAGCTTCTCAATCACTGATGTTAGATAGTGTGTTGAAGTTTAATGAAGAGAGTGATACTGGTGAGGTAAATTACATAAGAGGTGTTGGAAGTGATTTTATGCCTGTACGTTTACATGAAGTAAATTTAAAGTCAGGGTTAGTTACAGGATTTGTTAAGGTAGGATTACAGCATAGCTTACCTGTGAAGGGTATTCCTTTATTGTTAGGTAATGACTTGGCAGGTGGACAAGTTTTTCCTGAAGTGCATTTGACAATGGAATCAGAGGTACCTGAGGTGAATTCTAACACAGATTTTTCTTGTGTTGTGACTAGAGCTATGGCTAAAAAAATTGATGTGCAGAATGAGGTTGTTACTCATGACTGTTCAACTCAGGATTCGAGTTTTGAAGATGTGTCGGAGACTTTCTTACCTTCGTTGTTTGAACAAGGTTCTGGGAGTAAGTCTGACTATGAAGATTTATCTTTGTCTCGGAAGGAGATGATAGCAGAGCAGAATAGAGATCCTGAGATTGTAAAATTAAGGGAACAAGCTTTACTAGGTAGTGAAATTGAGAAGGTGTCAGTAGGATATTACTTGGAAAAAGGAGTGTTGATGAGAAAGTGGAGGTCGCCTACAATTCCTGCAAGTGAGGAATGGAATGTTGTTTATCAGGTAGTTGTTCCTAAAGTTTATCGGAATGAGATTTTGACTTTAGCTCATAGTGTGCCTTTAGGTGGACATCCACCTAAAACTGTGGACAAGATTTTAAAACATTTTTACTGGCCTGGTTTAAGAAAAGATGTGGCGATGTTTTGTAAGACGTGCCATACTTGTCAAATTGTGGGTAAACCAAATCAGGTTACACCAGTAGCTCCATTACAACCTATTCCAGCATTTGGTGAACCGTTTTCTAAAGTTATTGTAGATTGTGTTGGTCCATTACCAAAGACAAAAACTGGTTATCAGTATTTGTTGACTATCATGTGTACTTCGTCTAGGTTTCCAGAGGCAGTACCACTTAGGAATATAAAAGCTAAAACTGTGACGAAGGCTCTTATAAAATTCTTTACTTATTTTGGATTTCCTAAGGAAATACAAACTGATCAAGGTAGTAATTTTATGTCTGGATTGTTTCAACAGATAGTTTATAAATTGGGAGCTAAGCAAATTACTTCGTCTGCATACCATCCAGAATCGCAAGGTGCCTTGGAGAGGTTTCATTCTACTCTTAAGAATATGATTAGGACATATTGTGTGGAGAATGAAGGTGACTGGGATGAGAGTATAAACTTACTTTTATTTGCAGTAAGGGAATCGGTACAGGAATCTTTAGGTTTTAGTCCATTTGAACTTGTGTTTGGACATAGAGTTAGAGGACCTTTAGCTTTATTGAAGGAACAGTGGATTAGTAAGGAAGTGCATACTAATTTGTTGGACTATGTTTTGAAATTTAAGGACAGGTTACATAAAGCTTGTAGCTTAGCCAAGGAAAATTTGAAGTTGGCTCAGGAGAAAATGAAGACTTGGTATGATAAGGAAGCTAGGATGAGGATGTTTAAGCCTGGAGATAAGGTGTTGGTTCTTTTCCCAGTGCAGACAAATCCTTTACAAGCTAGATTTCATGGACCTTATGAAATTGTGTCTAGAGTTAATGATGTGGATTATGTAATAAAAACTCCAGATCGTAGAAGGTCAACACAACTTTGCCACATAAATATGATTAAACCATATTTTGAGAAACAATCTGATACTGTGACTGTTGTGGTTAGTGAGAATGAGTTGGATTTAACTGGGAACATGATAGATGATTCATCTGACTTTCATTCTAAATCTAACATTGTTTCTGTTAGGTTACCTAATTCGACTATTTTGGAAAATATGGATGAGAAATTAGCACATTTACAGCTAGAGCAGAAACAACAGATGAAGGAATTGATTTTTAAGTATAAGGATTTGTTTCCAGATGTTCCTAGAAGGACTACTATAGCTTCACATGATGTAGATGTTGGAGATGCCAAACCTATTAAACAACATCCATATAGGATGAACATGGAAATGTGAACTTGCTGAGAAAGAAATTGAATACATGTTAGAGAATGATATTATTAGACATTCTAACTCGAATTGGAGTTCGCCATGTGTAATGGTGCCAAACCCTGATGGTAGTATTAGGTTTTGTACGGACTATAGAAAGGTGAATGCTGTAACGAAAACAGATGCATATCCAATTCCTAGAGTAGATGATTGTGTAGATAAAGTTGGGAAAGCAAAGTTCCTTACAAAGATTGATTTATTGAAAGGGTATTGGTGTGTTCCATTAACGGACAGAGGTAGAGAGATTTCTGCATTTGTAACTCCATCTGGGTTATATGAGTATAATGTACTTCCATTTGGGATGAAGAATGCCCCAGGTACTTTTCAGAGGATGATTAATTCTGTGATTCAGGGTTTGAAAGATACTGATGCTTATATTGATGATTTAGTGACAGGAAATGATACTTGGGAAGCACACATTATTGCGGTGGAGAAATTGTTTGAAAAGCTTTCAAAAGCTAACTTGACTATTAATTTAGCCAAGAGTGAATTTGGACATGCTACTGTGACTTACCTTGGTTATGTTGTAGGTCAAGGTAAGGTAGCTCCTGTTCAGGCAAAAGTTCAGGCAATTTTGGAAATTCCCACTCCGACGGGGAAAAAAACTCTCAGAAGGTTTTTGGGAATGGTAGGATATTATCGAAAATTTTGTAAGAATTTTGCTAATGTTGCCCTTCCATTAACTAACCTTCTGCAGAAGAATGTGAAGTTTGTGTGGACAGTGTTTTGTCAGGAAGCATTTGAAAAATTGAAAACAATGATATGTGAACAACCTGTGCTTAAGGCACCTGACTTTGAAAAACCTTTTTCATTAGCTGTGGATGCTAGTGATGAAGCTGCGGGAGCAGTATTGATGCAAAGGAATGAGGGTGATGAGGTTGATCATCCAGTAGCTTACTTTTCTAAGAAATTTAATAAGCATCAAAGAAACTATTCAACAATAGAGAAAGAATTGTTATCTCTTGTTTTGGCTTTGGAATATTTTGAGGTATATGTTGGTACAACTCAAAAACCACTTATTGTTTACACTGATCATAATCCGTTAGTTTTTCTGAGTAAGATGAAAAACAAAAACAGAAGATTGTTAAATTGGAGTTTGATGTTACAAGAGTACAATATTGTGATAACTCATATTAAAGGTAAAGATAATGTGGTTGCTGATTGTCTATCTCGATATTGAATGTACAATGTTTTTTTTTGGAGTGGTTTTTTTTATTGTAACCCTCCTACTGTATTGTATATTGTGTATGTTATATGATTTATACATTTGTTTTTTTTCTTGTAAGTAATTGTTAAAATTTTTGTTCTTGACAGACCAAAAATGTTTTTTTTGGAGGGAGGTGTTACGTACCCGTGACACGTGACAGTGGTACCCTTGTCTGGATTTGCCAAGATGACTTCATGTTACCGTGTGATTTAATGTGATGACGCAGTTTAGTTAAAAATGAAGTTTTATATAATGCCTAAAGTTTAAAAGGTCAGAGCCAACGGTTTCTTTGCTGATGGAGAGTGAAGAGAAGTTTGGGAAATGGAGATCAAGAAAAATCGATTTTCGATGGATTGACTTCGACCTTGTGTGATCCTCATTCGGAAGGATTTCGTTTACTATTCTCACGATAGTCTCCGCTGGAAAAAGCGGGAGATTGAGAATATTGTGGAAGGAAGGTCAGTCACTTTAAGTTGTTATATTTAATAAAATTCGACGTGGGAGTTCGACGCTGGGAATCGAAGGACATCGACGTGGAAGAGAATTTACATCGCTTTAAAAAGTCTCTCCTTTTAAAAGTACCGTGAGCTTTTGAACTGTCGGCATATCGTTCTTTGAACTGTTTTCATTCGGCAATTCGCTTTGGAGAACTGTTTTTTTCAATACTACTTTAAAGACTGTTTGAGACTGCAAAGCTATTAAGAACTGTCTGACCAGCTGCCAGCAGCTGAGCTCAGACCATTGTTTGGGTTTGCTTACATTTGAAGGGGGTTTGTTATCAGTGTTTAATAAACGTGTTATTCGTTATAAAACCCCTTGCCTAACTCATCTATATTATTGTTGCCCGAATACGTAACACTGTAAAAGCTTTTATGGATACGTGAAAAGAAAAAGATTGGTCAAGACAAATGTAGGTCCTTTACAGTCAGAAACAGGTGAATTGATCACAGGGAACAAAGACATGGCAGACTAAATAACTACTTTGGTTCTGTCTTCACTAAGGAGGACATAAATAATCTTCCGGAAATAGTAAGGGACCGAGGGTGTAGTGAGATGGAGGAACTGAGGAAAATACATGTTAGTAGGGAAGTGGTGTTAGGTAAATTGAAGGGATTAAAGGCAGATAAATCCCCAGGGCCAGATGGTCTGCATCCCAGAATGCTTAAGGAAGTAGCCCAAGAAATATTGGATGCACTAGTGATAATTTTTCAAAA
The DNA here is from genome assembly GCF_048418815.1 of Hemitrygon akajei. Classification (NCBI taxonomy): domain Eukaryota; kingdom Metazoa; phylum Chordata; class Chondrichthyes; order Myliobatiformes; family Dasyatidae; genus Hemitrygon; species Hemitrygon akajei. The sequence goes on from NC_133151.1 coordinate 21,574,603, forward strand.
CTCTTTAGATTCTATATTAGTTCCTGAGGATTGGAGGGTGGCTAATATATCCCCATTTAAAAAAAAAAGAGAGAGAAACCGGGGAATTATAGACCGGTTAGCCTGACATCGGTGGTGGGGAAAATGCTAGAGTCAGTTATCAAAGATGTGGTAACAGCACATTTGGAAAGTGGTGAAATCATCGGACAAAGCCAGCATGGATTTGTGAAAGGACAATCATGTCTGACGAATCTTATAAAATTTTTTGAGGGTGTAACTAGTCGAGTGGATAGGGGAGAACCAGTGGATGTGGTACATTTGGGTTTTCAAAAGGCTTTTGATAAGGTCCCACACAGGAGATTAGTGTGCAAACTTAAAGCATACGGTATAGGGGGTATGGTATTGATATGGATAGAGAATTGGTTGGTAGACAGGAAGCAAAGAGTGGGAATAAATGGGACCTTTTCAGAATGGCAGGCAGTGACTAGTGGGGTACCGCAAGGCTCAGTGCTGGGATCCCAGTTGTTTACAATATATATTAATGATTTAGACGAGGGACTTAAATGCAGCATATCCAAGTTTGTGGATGACATGAAGCTGGGTGGCAGTGTTAGCTGTGAGGAGGATGCTGAGAGGATGCAGGGTGACTTGGATAGGTTAGGTGAGTGGGCAAATTCATGGCAGCTGCAATTTAATGTGGATAAATGCGATGTTATCCACTTTGGTGGCAAGAACAGGAAAACAGATTATTATCTCAATGGTGGCCGATTAGGAAAAGGGGAGGTGCAACGAGACCTGGGTGTCATTGTACACCAGTCATTGAAAGTGAGCATGCAGGTACAGCAGGCGGTGAAAAAGGCGAATGGTATGTTAGCATTCACAGTAAGAGGATTCCAGTACAGGAGCAGGGAGGTTCTACTGCAGTTGTACATGGCCTTGGTGAGACCACACCTGGATTACTGTGTGCAATTTTGGTCTCCTAATCTGAGGAAGTACATTCTTGCCATAGAGGGAGTACAAAGATGGTTCTCCAGATTTATTCCTGGGATGGCAGGACTTTCATATGAAGAAAGACTGGATCAACTAGGCTTATACTCGCAGGAATTTAGAAGATTTTGAGGTGGGATCTTACTGAAACATATAAAATTCTAAAGGAATTGGACAGGCTAGATGCAGGAAGATTGTTCCCAATGTTGGGTAAGTCTGGAACGAGGGGTCACAGTTTAAGGATAAAGGGGAAGCCTTTTAGGACCGAGATGAGGAGAAACTTCTTCACACAGAGAGTGGTGAATCTGTGGAATTCTCTGCCACAAGAAACAGTTGAGGCTAGTTCATTGGCTATATTAAAGAGGGAGTTAGATATGGCCCTTGTGGCTAAAGGGATCAGGGGGTATGGAGAGAAGGCAGGTACAAGGTTCTGAGTTGGCTGATCAGCCATGATCATACTGAATGGTGGTGCAGGCTCGAAAGGCCGAATGGCCTACTCCTGCACCTATTTTCTATGTTTAACTTACAAATACAAATACTTTATTGTCACCAAACAATTGATACTAAAGCGTACAATCATCACAGTGATATTTGTTTCTGTGTTTCATGCTCCCTGAAGTGCAAATCAAAGTAAATATAACAAAAATTTAAATTATAAATCATAATTAGAAAATAGAAAAGGGAAAGTATGGTAGTGCAAGTCAGGTCCAGATATTTGGAAGGTACGGCCAGGATCTGTTCAGCAGTCTTATCACAGTTGGAAAGAAGCTGTTCCCAAATCTGGCTGTACAAATGTTCAAGCTCCTGAACCTTCTGCCAGAGGGAAGAGGGACAAAAAGTATGTTGGCTGTGTGGGTCTTGACCTTGATTATCCTGGCAGCACTGCTCCGACAGCGTGTGGTGTAAAGTGAGTCCAAGGATGGAAGATTGGTTTGTGCGATGTGCTGGGCTATGTTCACGATCTTCTGCAGCTTCTTCCGGTCTTGGACAGGACAACCTCCATACCAGGTTGTGATGCACCCTAGAAGAAAGCTTTCTACGGTGCACCTATAAAAATTAGTGAGGGTTTTAGGGGACAGGCCAAATTTCTTCAGCTTTCTCAGGAAGTAAAGGCACTGGTGGGCCTTCTTGGCAGTGGACTCTGCTTGGTTAGACCAAGTCAGGTCATTTCAACCACCGACTGCGACTCCAGCCTTGAACTTCAGGCCGGGTCTTCACACGCTGCGATTGTGTCTCCCGTCTCCCCTTCCCCCACCACACTCTGCCATCCCCTTTCCCTCAGATCCCATCATCAGCTCCTGGGCCCTCAGAGGCTCCATCTTCCTCTCACCAAACAATTGATACTATAGCGTACAATCATCACAGTGATACCTTCCCTCTCCACTGACACTACCAGTCTCCCTCCCCCCTCTGATCCCATCTCTCATCTGTGCCAGGTATTTACCATTCCCTCTGACCCTCAACTCTCTGAGGCAGAGCACTCTGTCCTCAGTAACGGCCTCAGCTTTGTCCCCCTTCGCCCACATATCAGCGAGTTCCGCGTACGCCATGACGCTGAACTCTTCTTCCGCCAGCTCCATCTCCGAACTTACTTCTTTGACGAGGACTCTCCTACCCCCACCGATGAACACTTGTCCCGTCTTCAACCCTCCTCCTCTTCATGGACACCCCGCTCTGGTCTTCTGCCTGCTCTGGATCTCTTTATTGCTAATTGCCGACGGGACATCAACCATCTAGACTTCACTGCACCCTGTTCCAATTCCAACCTAACTCCTTCAGAACGCTCTGCTGTCCGCTCACTCCACACCAATCCCAACCTCACTATAAAACCTGCTGATAAGGGGGGAGCTGTTGTTGTCTGGCGTACTGACCTCTACCTGGCCGAGGGACATCGACAACTCTCTGATACCTCCACTTATTTACCCCTTGATCAAGACCCCACTAAGGATCACCAGGCCATTGTCTCCTATACCATCACCAAACTTATCAGCTCTGAGGATCTCCCATCCACTGCCACCAGCCTCATAGTTCCCACACCCCGCACTTCCCGTTTCTACCTCCTACCCAAGATCCACAAACCTGTCTGTCCAGGTAGACCTATTCCCTCAGCTTGCTCCTGCCCCACTGAACTCATTTCTGCATACCTTGACAGTGTCTTATCCCCCCTTGTTCAACCTCTTTCCACCTATGTTCGTGACAGTTCTCATACTTTGAATTTTTTCAGTGATTTTAAGTTCCCTGGCCCCCACCACCTTATTTTCACCGTGGACGTCCAGTTCCTATATACCTCCATCCCCCACCCGGACGGTCTTGAAGCTCTTTCCTTCTTTTTGGATTTCAGACCTAACTAATTCACCTCTACCACCATTCTCCTCCATCTAGCGGAATTAGTTCTTACTCTCAATAATTTCTCCTTTGGCTCCTCCCACTTCCTCCAAAGCAAGGGTGTAGCCATGGGCACCCGTATGGGTCCCAGTTATGCCTGCCTTTTTGTTGGCTTTGTGAAACAGTCCATGTTCCAAGTCTATACAGGTATCCATTCCCCTCTTTTCCTTCACTACATCGACGACTACATTGGTGCTGCCCCCTGCACGCATGCTGAGCTCGTTGACTTCATTAACTTTGTTTCCAACTTTCACCCTGCCCTCAAATTTACCTGGTCCATTTCCGACACATCCCTCCCCTTTCTTGATCTTTCTGTCTCCATCTCTGGAGACGGCTTATCTACTGATATCTACTATAAGCCTACAGACTCTCACAGCTACCTGGACTATTCCTTTTCCCACTCTGTCTCTTGCAAAAATGCTATCCCCTTCTCACAATTCCTCCGTCTCCACCGTATCTGCTCACAGATGAGGCTTTTCATTCCAGGACGAAGATGTCCTCCTTTTTTAAACAAAGGGGCTTCCCTTCTTCCACCATCAACTCTGCTCTCAAATGCATCTCTCCCATTTCCCGCACATCTGCCCTCACCCCATCCGCCCGCCACCCCACTCGGGATAGGGTTCCCCTTATCCTCACCTACCACCCCACCAGCCTCCAGCTCCAACGTATAATTCTCCGTAACTTCCGCCACCTCCAAAGGGATCCCACTACCAAGTACATCTTTCCCTACCCCCCTCTTTTTGCTTTCTGCAGGGATCGCTCCCTACGCGACTCCCTTGTCCACTAGTCCCCCCCATCCCTTCCCACTGATCTCCCTCCTGGCACATCATTGTAAGCGGAACAAGTGTTACACCTGCCCTTACACTTTCTCCCTCACCAACGTTTGGGGCCCCAGACAGTCCTTCCAGGTGAGGCGACACTTCACCTGTGAGTTGGCTGGTGTGATACACTGCGTCCGGTGCTCCCGGTGTGGCCTTTTATATATTGCTGAGACCCAACGCAGACTGGCAGACTGTTTCGCTGAACACCTACGCTTGGTCCACCAGAGAAAGCAGGATCTCCCAGTGGCTACACATTTTAAATCCATGTCCCATTCCCACTCTGATATGTCTATCCATGGCCTCCTCTACTGTCAAAATGAATCCAAACTCAAGTTGGAGGAACAACACCTTATATACCGGCTGGGTAGCCTCCAACCTGATGGCATGAACATTGACTTCTCTAACTTCCATTAATGCCCCTCCTCCCCTTCTTACCCCATCTCTGACATATTTAGCTGTTTGCCTTTTTTCCATCTCCCTCTGGTGCTTACCCCCCCTTTCTTTCTCCCGAGGCCTCCCGTCCCAGGATCCTTTCCCTTCTCCGGCTCGGTATCACTTTCACCAATCACCTTTCCAGTTCTTAGCTTCATCCCACCCCCTCCGGTCTTCTCCTATCATTTTGCATTCCCCCTCCCCCCACTACTTTCAAATCTCTTACTATCTTTCCTTTCAGTTAGTCCTGATGAGAGTCTCAGCCCGAAACGTCGACAGTGCTTCTCCTTACAGATGCTGCCTGACCTGCAGTGTTCCACCAGCATTTTGTGTGTGTTGTTTGAATTTCCAGCATCTGTAGATTTCCTCGTGTTTGCTCATTAAATTATAGGAAGTGCTTTGCAAATACCCGAGGAGCTCGGTCTGTCCCTCCCCGGTCCCATGACAAGGTAAACAGGCAGAATGATTTTGCCATGGTAGAAATATCAAATATGAGAAGGCGCAGCTTTAAAATGACTGGGTGAGAATTTAAAGGGGGATGTTAGGGCAGGTAAGATTTCTGTTTCTGTACAGAGAACGGTGAGAATCGGGTTTGGGCTGCCATGGGGAGTGGTGGAAGCAGATATGAGGACATTTAACAGGATTTTAGATAAACACATGAATATTCAGAGAATTGAAGCACATGAATTATACGCAGGCTGAAGAGATTTAGTTTCATTTGACATCGTGTTCAGCACAGACATCATGGGAAGAAGGGCCTGTTCCTGTGCTGTACTGTTCTGTGTTCTCGGTGAGCCTCAGTGACGGGGGATTCTTTAGCCGGGGTCACAGACAGGTGTATCTGTGGCAAGGAGAGAGACTGCAGGATGGTGCATTACCTCCCTGGTACCAGGGCCAAGGATGTAACTGAACAAGTACAGGCCATTCTGAAAGGGCAGGGTGAGCAGCCAGAGGTCATGTCCAGATTGGTTCTAACAAAAGAGACAAAGTCCTGCAAACAGAACTTAGGGAGTTGGGGAAAAAGTTAAGTAGAAACTCTGTGTTGGGGAGGGGGCTAATCCCAGTGTCACCTGCTAGCGAGAGAAGAAATAAGAAGGTGGTGGCTAACAAGCTGGTGGAGGACGGAGGGTTTTAGTTACCTGGATATTTGGGCTCTCTTTCAGGACAGCTGATGGGAAGAGTGAAAGGTCAGTAGTGGCATTGACGGATGTGGATTAACACAGAAAGTAAGTTCAAATAGATAAATTACAGTGTCTCAGTAGCACTACAAGTGCACAGATAAACACATTAGAAGTAAGAGAAAGAATAAAAAGTAAGTTACCTCCAACAGTCTAACATGAGGGGTGTCATCACTTCCCCGGCTACAGGTTGACTCATTACAGAGCCTAATGGCCCAGTGTAAGGATGACTTCATACAGCGCTCCTCGGAGCAGCACAGTTGTCTTAGTCTGTTACTGAAGATGCTCCTCTGTTCAGCCAAGGAGGCATGCAGAGGGTGAGAAACATTGTCCAGTCCGTAGGGTCCTTTGTTCTACCACGGCCTCCAGTGTGTCCAGTTTCACTCCTATAACAGAGCCAGCCTTTCTAATCAGTTTATTCTCAGATGGCATCACCCGTGTTGATGGCATTTGCCCAGTACACCACTGCATAGTTAATGAGCACAGTGGCACCGAGGGGCTGAAGTGTGTTTGTATCAGTGCCGGGTGTGAAACAGTTAATGCAGACGTACTTAGAGCCTGGATTAGTACATGGCACAGTGATTCAGCCATTACAGAAGGGCAGGGCAGGACTGGTAGTGTCGTGGATCTCGTGCCCCACAAATGAGCAGGAGACGCAGAAGATTCTTCAAGAAGGGTTAAACTTTAATTTGCAAATCAAAGCTGAGACAGTCATTGAGCTAGTCGCTGATTGCCCACCGATCCCCGGACACAGCATTCTTTATAGCAATCTCCTGGTCCAGTTGTATTAACATATGCAATCGGTCTATAGTTGCGTATCACATGTACATCCTGCCACTATTGTTTCTACCCATTGACTTAATCATGTTCTAATCTACATCTCTTAGCTGCCTCTCATTAACACACCATTGTCTTCTACATTCTTAAGATTTCGTGACTTAATCATGTTCTAATCTACATCTCTTAGCTATCTCTCATTTACACAACATTGTCTTCTACATTCTTAGGATTTCATTCTCCTACTAAACTGGGTACATGCATAGCAAGTTTCAAAACTGACTACATCGTTTTGGTTACACAGCAAAATTTATACTATTGTACTCCAATATATCCCCCCTTTGAGACCCAGAGGGTCTCACACAGAGAAAAGACTAAGAGTCTGCGCACAAAAGCCCCAATAAACTCAAGCACTTATTCCCAAATCTCAGGTTAAACTATAATTTTCTGTGCCAAGACCTCAAAGTATTCTCTACGTTACCCTGGGCCGCTGAGCCAAAAACCTGTCCCTCTGTACCTGAGACAGGGAAAAAGACTCAGAAGCCCTTACAATCTACTCCCACACTGTCATTTTGCTCCTGTTCATCCTGCAGGTGTTGTAGGCTGTAACAATACATTTTCGGTGTTTCTTTCTCCACTAAGCTTGCTTCAGTAATTGCCACGAGCAATGGAAATTGTTTGGTTGCAGCACGCAGTACAAGAGATTTGAGACAAGGAAGAAAACAGCACAGCACAAACGCACAGCTCAACAATACTGACAGTTATTGCTATTTTAGTCAGCCATGCTCCCCATCCTCCGAGTCTACTTTCCAACCAATCAAAGAACTGATGTCCGAACCCTGCATTCTGTTTGACCTCCGTCTGCAGATTCTTTAACTTATTCATTGCTCTGGTGAAAGACCCTTCTGGGCTAGTATTGTTCGGTATGAAAGTGCAGCATTCTTCTCCAAACATTACACACACACCCCCTTTCTCTGCCAAAAGCCAATCCAGTACCTGTCTGTTTTGCCACGCCACCCTGGTAGTTGCATCTAGCTGTTGCCCTAAGGCCTCCAGTGCATCATCGGTGTAGCTGATGAACCTCTGTTGATTGTAGTATATATAGTTTATCCATTCAACATTTTTGCTTACCCCTATCACAGGTATGATAGCTTCCCAGCCTTTAGCAATCTCATTTCATGCCTTGAATTCGTTAGGTATACCTCTCGGCTGCCCTATACTGTCAAGCCGGATTTTCGGGTCCAGGTCATATTTTCTCTTCTGCCGTAGCAGAGTCCGCTGCTCAGGGAAGTTAGCACCGGACTGTACTTCAGGGGACATTATAACTTCCTGAAGCAGCATGACACGCGTACATGTTCCTGCCCAATTGAGGGGGAGTGTAGATCTCAGACCTCCTTCCTGTCCACACAGCCACCAAGTGTCTGCTAATGGGATAGTCTGAGAGTCCATTGCACCCTCAGGAGGAGGGGAACCCGTCAAGTGTCTTTTACCTGGGGTTACATCCCATGTCTGAGTGCAGTTGCCTCGGAAGTGGCCAACCGGGTGAGTGCCCACCCGCATGAAACACTCATAATTCAGATGGTCCTGCATCATAAGCTGTTACAGTGTAGGTGTCTGGCTTCTTTTATTTATAGCCCATAGTCTGCTGTAATTGCATGCAGAGGTAAGCTTGCTTTGATCAAACTGCGAGGAAACCTGATATAACATACACCAATAGGGGCACATTGGTGCATTGTTCATACAGTTTTGATAGCAGGGATCTGCTTTATCGCAAATCCTCATGAAACAAGCCCTAACCGGACCTGGACACTGTCTTTTGCATTGTTCCCTGTGCTCTCTTCACCACCGCGTGCAAATGGAGGAGTTATAAGACATGGGAACTACATGCTGAGTGGGGCTTTCCCTTGAGCACAGGTAACAATTTTGTCTCTTCATCATTCCTGCCGTGTAAGCTGCCCATTGATACCACTGATTAGTATGTGTCTTTACCCATGGCGAGGAGGTAAGTGTTGTGCTCCTCTTACTTCTTTTCTGTAGGTTACCAGTCCCATTCCATATCTGCCACACTAATGGTTCCCAAGTCTGCACTGGAGTATGTGGGTGCTTTGTCTCCAGGGGCACGACTGGTCATTCCCAGCTCATCCCCATTATCTGAAGAAGCCCTACTATCCAGCATCATATCCTGAGGGTCTTCAGGCCCGTCCTCAGAATCAAAAATTTCCCTTACTAATTGATCAAACTCCTGCGGTGCAGTGTCAGCTTCTTGTTCCCCCTGTCTGTCTCCTGCTAACTGCTCTTCCGCATCACTTACCTCGGACACTTCACCTGATTGCCCTTGCAGGACTGCCCTCGTGCAGTGGTTCAGATGGTACCAGGTGGGAGCGTCCTTCTACCTGAACTGCGGTGGGTGATGCCTTGGTCACCGTAAAGGGTCCTTCCCTTCTTGGCTCGTTCCACTTTCTCCAAAAAACTCGCACGTAAACCTGGTCTCCTGGTTTGCTCGGTCCTTCCCCTTGTACGGTCTCCGGCTCTTTCTGTTTTTCCTGTGCATAAATAGACCTATGTATCATAGTTAGCTGCTGCATGTATTGTTTCAATTCTATTTCCAATTGTTCCAAGCTAGGTCCTTTATACGGCTTTCTCCACTGGGGCACTGGCATGGGCCTCCCAGTGAGCATCTCATGCGGTGTCAGGCATGTCATTCGATTAGTTTGCATGCGGTAACTCATCAATGCTAACGGTAAAGCATCGACCCAATTAAGTTTAGTGTCTGCACAAATTTTGTTTAGTTTGGCTTTCAGGGTTCCACTAATTCTCTCTACCATGCCCTGCGACTGAGGGTGGTATACTCATCCAAATCTTTGCTTTATCCTCAGCGCCTGTAGTACCAGTTTGACCACTTTCTGGATAAAAGCTGAACCACTGAGCTAACTTCTGTAGGTATTCCAAACCTTGGGATCACTTCATTTGTCAGAAATTTTACCACTGTCTTTGCCCCTTGATCTCTTGAAGGTACCGCCTCCACCCATCTGCTAAATCGATCAATTACTACCAGCATGTATCTTTTCCCTCTCACTGTCTTTATCATGTCTACGTAATCAATTACTAGATGTTTAAATGGTCCTTCAGGTACAGGAATGTGACCTATTGGGGTTGTAATTCCCTTCCGAACATTATTCTGTGCGCATACCTCGCACTGTGACAAGACAAAGTCCACTGAAGTCTGTAAATAAGGTGACTAAAAACCATCCTTCTTTATTTTCCTTTTCACTTCCCCCCTTGCACAATGGTCCATCCCATGCGCTTCTGAAATCAGAAACGTCAGTAGAGGGGTGGGCGCTACCAACAAACCGTCTTCCGTGCTCCACAAGCCTTCCGGGTTCTGCTTGGCCCCCCTTTTTCTCCACATTGTCTGTTCTGCCAAAGTTGCCTTACCTTGTATATCAATTAGGTCCTCTACCCCAGGTTCTGGAGTTAGGCTTACTTGGGGGGCAATGACAGCTGATGTATACCCAGACGCTTTTCTGGCTGCCTCGTCCGCAGCTTGATTTCCTTTGTTATTACATCATTTCCCTTTTTGTGTGCCTGGCATTTTACTATAGCCAATGCTTTAGGTTTCATTATGGCTTTTATTAAGTCTAGAATTTGCTGACAATGTTGTATGGGATCTCCATTACTTTTTTAAAAACCTCTCTGCTACCACACTGCCCCGAACAAATGGCATACTCCGTGAGCATATGCCGAATCAGTATAGATATCTACTTTCTCACCTTCCATCATTTCACACGCAGCTGTCAGGGCTTTGATTTCTGCTATTTGGGCAGAACACGGTTGGGGACAGGACTCCATCCTAATAATCTTATAGCTCGACTGATCCTGCTGCACTACTGAGAACCCTGCATGATTTCCATCATAATCCCTATAACAAGAGCCATCTACGAACAGAACCTTTTTATCTGCATCCTCTAGTGGTTCTGACCGTAAATCTGCTCTCCATTTGGCAAATGCCATCGTCTTCCCTACACAATCATGGGGTTCTCCTTCTTAGCCCAAAGGGACAAAATTGGCTATATTACTGGTAGTGCATCTCTGTATAGTTATGTCTGGAAATGTCAATAGCATCTGATACGCTGCTATCCTGGCTGGCGTCAGCACAAATTTCCCTCTTTCCAGCAATTCTGCTACTTTGTGGTGTGTGTACAGAGTCACAGGATAGCCCAGGGTTACAGATGATGCCTTTTCATATGCATAGTACAGTGCCGCCAATCCCTGATAACAGGGTGGATACCCCTGAGCCACCTCATCTAGTCTCGTACTGTAGTATGCTATCGGCTGCTTTGCTTTTCCTGTGCCTGTCTCCTGTGTTAGAACCGCTGTGACATAACCCTCCTGTCGGTTGGATACATACAAATGAAAAACCTTCTCGTAGTCAGGCAAAGCTAATGCTGGTGCTGACTGCAATTCCTGCTTAATAGTATTGAAAGCTATCTCCGCCTCTCCATTCCACTGTAAGCCGTTCTTCAAATTGGTATGTCCTGCTTCTTTCATTATCTTTCTCAAAGGTGCCACAATCTCAGCATATTCTCCTATCCAATCTGAGCTGTACCCTGCCATTCCCAAAAACGTCATCATCTGCCCTACAGTCTGGGGTTTTGGGGCCTTAGTTATTGCCTCAATCTGATCTGGTGCTATTGCCTTCACTCCCTTGGATATTACCCTGCCTAAGTATTCCACTTGCTGCGTGCAAAATTGCAGTTTATTTTTGGATACTTTATGTCCTCCGCGCGTTAATTTCTCTAACAGAGTTATAGTGTCCTGCTCACACTGTTCCTTACTGTGGGAGCAAATCAACAGGTCATCCACATACTGTAACAATGTACTTTCCAACGGCATGCCCTCTAGGTCTGCCTTCAGCACCTGATTAAAAACCTGTGGTGAATGTTTAAACCCTTGCGGCATTCTGGTATAGGTATACTGAGCACCTCTGTAAGTAAATGCAAACAGATACTGACACTGGTCGGCTAGAGGAATGCTGAAGAAAGCCGAACACAAATCAATCACTGAAAAGTAACTTGCTTCTGGTGGAACATTAGTCAAAAGCGTGTGTGGGTTGGGGACTACCGCTGGCCAGTCCTCTACCACATTGTTTACCACTCGCAAATCATGCACCAATCTCCACTTAGATTTATCTGCTTTTAAGACCGGCAGCAATGGGGTATTGCATGGACTGATTGTTCTTTTAAACACTCCTATTTCAAGCAACCCCTGCATTGTCGATGCTATTCCCTCTTCTGCTTCTGGTCTTAGAGGGTATTGTGGTCTCCTGGGTGGAATTGCTCCCCTTTTCAGCCTTATTTCCACTGGACTAGCTGTTTTTATTTTCCCTATTTCCGTGTCATGCTGTGACCACAGAATAGACGGCAACTCATCTAACCTTTTATCTTTCTGCTGGCCTCTTTCCTTTCCCAGCAAGGGTAGGTGTGGGTGGGGAGTTATTTCGACCTCTCTCACTGTCCCTACCATATCTACACTTACCATTATTTTAATGCAATTGTTGTCTTCTGATATCCACACCTCTGGCGTGATTTTCCTCCACATTGTTACGGTTTTAGCACTTTTAACTGAAGGTCCTAAGTCTTTAGACTGATATCCCTTGTTTACCAACAACGTTACGTGGGGCGCAGCCTCCGGTATCCTGTACCATTTTTCTAAAAAGGTGTTCCACAACTTGTAAAGCTGCCCCTTGCTTTCCAATTATCACAGCCTCCCCTTCCAGGTGCTGTTGGGTACATGCCTCCAGGTGCCATTTCTCCTCTAACTCCCTGTTCTGAGTCTCGTCAAAAATCACTGTACAATGTAGCTCAGATCTGGGCATTACAGCCCTGGGTAATATAGCCTGCACGCCCTTTTTCAATTTTTCCCAGGTTTCCTGAATCTGATCTGCGATGTCTCCTATCCAAAAGACATTAGCCTTCTTGTCTTCTCGCACTATCAATTGAGCCCCTGCTCTTTTCACACTCAGCCCATTTCTGGTGCATTCTAATTTTAATTCCAGTTTCAATAAGGCATCTCTGCCTAACAAATTAAATACTATCCTTTAATTCCTTTAAATACTAGCACCGGCAAAACAATTCCTTTATTTCCCATTCTCAACCGCACTGGAACCGTGCACTGTGTCAACTGTGTTTTCCCCGAGAACCCTACCGTCTTAATAAACTTTCCTGACATGGGAAGGTGAAGGGCATACTGTGGCTGTACGCAAGTGTACGTGGCTCCAGTATCTATCATCATTGGTGTCAGTTGCCCTTCTAACATACCCTGAACAATGGGTTCCTCATCTGCCTCCCTTGTTATCATTGGGTAATGTCCCTTCCCACTCAAGTTCTCGGGGCACCCCTAATACCTCGCATAGGGGTTCACAGGTCCACTTGGGCCTGTGGGGGCTGGTCGTTGGCTAAACTTTGGTTCCCTTCTTATCGGTTCCTGCTGGTGTGTGACAGGCCATGGTGTAAACAGACAATCTCTTCTCATGTGACCTGGCTGATTACATTCCCAGCACAATCTCTCTACCTCTCTTTCCCCCTGTGTCCTCACTGGTCCCCTCTGCCCATAGCTCCTCTGTCCCCCTCCTTGGGACTTCCAGTCCTGTCTGGGCTGTTTGAATTTAGTCTGTTCCTGATAGGGCATTTGTGGGAATGCTCCCCCAAAGTCGATTATTGGCATGGGGTTTTCCAGCCCTTGTCTTACAGTATGATCGGTCCCTCCATATAGCAGTGCTTTGTCCAGTTCGATGGCTGTACTCGAACCGGTGGTTGCTGGCAGCATCTTTTTGTTTTTCTCTTTTTCCTTCTTTTTGAGTTCTTCGAGCTGCATTTGTATTAACTTTCTTTGCACCTCTTCCTGCTGCTCAGCCAACCTTTGTTTGTCTTTCCGGTAGTTCTCAACCGCATGGTCTACGTGGTCTCTAAATTCTTGTGGGGTCATTGACGTCAGCCCAACCACTTCCTCCAGTTTGGATTTTATTTGTGGAGGCATTGCATCCAAAATGCTATGTCGGAACAGTGAGGTCATAAATAAGCTATTCTCCACCTCTTGCTCAGTCTCCAGTCTCCACCTTTTCAACTGGTTATCTACGTAGGCTGCTGGGTTTTCAGTGTCTCCCAGTGGATCCCTTTTTAAGGCTTTGGGGTCCACTTTGGGTGGAAAAAGCTTTCTGAGGGCCTGCCATACCCTCTGCCTCACTCTGTCAAACCCGTCTCCATCAGTTCTTGGGTCGTTCGAATTTACTATGCCAGCCATTTCCATTAGTTCATTAAATTTGGAGGTTCCCATCAACCTTATCAATAGTGCCTTCAAATCTCCCATAGCCAATGATTGTCCCACCGTTTCTTCTTCAAAGGCTCTAATCCATTTCTCTTCTCCTTCATGTAGATTAGCAGTGTTTTTTTCAGCCCTTCTAGATCCTGGGATCCCCAAGGGATATACTGCACTTGTCCTGATCCTTTAACTAACAACGGCATCATTCTTCCTCCTTCTTCCCACCTGCCCTGGCTCTCCTCCTCACCTGACTCCCCATCTGTCTCAGGATATGTCTTTACTGCCTTCCACACAAATGTCTCCGGGGTCCCCTTCCCTTGGTCTCCCTGCGGAGTCCTTCCTTTCTGTCTTGATTCAATACTTGGTTGGCCCCTGGAGTATTTTTCGCATCTCCTCTGGCAATCCCCTCTCAGTAACTTCTGGCTCTCTCTCTACTTCCGCAAGTCGCTCCCTGACCGCCTCCTTCTGCTCTTCTAGGCTTCTGCCTCCTACCTCTTCCCCACAAATTTTCACATCCTCTCTCTCTCCACTTAACTCTTGCTCCTCCAATGAGTCACCTTCTCTTTCTTCCTGTCCGTGTCTGTACACCTGTGGCAGGGACTCCTCATGATCCTTACTCGTGCTTGATTCCCTTCTCTCTTGTGTTTCTCCAAGCCTCTCAGCTCCTATCTTTTTTCCACCTCCTCTTGAATGCCTCATCTCTTCCCGCCATTTTCTTTTCTAGTCTGTTTATTTCTATGGTATAACCGATACTCCTCATACTCCTTTTCCTCTCTCAAGTATTTCATCCGTTCAATCCCTTCTTCCATTTCTCTCTGTGCCTGTTCCACCTTTATCCTTTCTGCCTGTATCTCCTTCCATATCGCCGCTTTTTCCTTCTCGTATTGTTTTTTTTCCTCCTCATTATCCCAAACTTGTACTTCTCCCTGCATGTTTACTGTTCCCGTCAGCAGGGGACACTGCTTAGGGGTTCCTTCCTCATTATAGGGAGGGGGTTTTTCTGTTTCTTTCGCATCCGGGTACGGAGCTGAAGCCAGCTTCTCACCGTACCCTCCTCTCTCTCTAACAGGCTGTTTCTCCAGCACCTTAGTGTCTTCCTCGCTTGTAATCAATATTCTACCTGTCCTCCTCAGCCTTTCTCCCTCCGTTCTGAAGAGTTTTAACACTTCCATTTCTTGTTCTCTTTTTTGCCCTCTTCTTAGATTTATCTTTTGGTTTGTAATTTTTAATTAGTCCCTCCATTTCTTTGCACAAATTTACATCAAACGTTCCTTCTCTTGGCCACTTTGTGACCGGGTTTTTGATTCTTTTTTCCCATTTTTCTGAAGGTTTTGTGATCTTATATTTATTTATCCAGAATTTTTTGCTCAGAATCTTTACTGCCGTTCCTTTACCTGTCATGTTATTCTCTCTTTTAAGGTACTTCAGAGATTCACAGTTCATTTACTGGATAATATTATTACTCTAATTCTATGCCTAGTCTATCGTCTATCTACCAGCGCTTTAAACTATATATTGGACTGTCCTTGTTTCCTATTCTGTTCTGCCCGTACAGACCTCTATTCAGAGCGGTACCCACAGAACTTGCTCTTTGCACCTCGTCCATGCAGACCCTTATCTCTTAAGGCGGTATCCACGAGGATTTTCTCTATTTTCCTTTCCCTGCCCGTGCTGCCCTTCGCTCTGTGCGAAGCGGTATCCACAGGGATTTACCAACACCACGTGGAATTTTTCTTAACTTAACTTCTTATTAACTTATTTGTACTTACCCTCACTGCAGTGTTCTTGATCAATCCTCTGAGCCTCCTGTTAACCCCCAATTCTGCCAGATTCTTTGGACCGGAGAGACCCTTCGGCAGTGGTTCCACACTTCCGAGACTCCAAGACCTCCCCAAACCAACAGAATTCTTAGTCCAAATTGTCGCAAAAAGCGCTTACCTTTTTTTTTGGGTGCACCCTTAATTCTGTTACCCTTGTGGGGGTCCCTAGAGGACTGGGAAGCGTCCCCAATCTGCCGTTTCCTTTCCGCGGGTCTCTTTCCGGTCCTGTCGCGATCGCCAATTTTGTCGTGGTTTCTCGTGCCCCACAAATGACCAGGAGACGCAGAAGATTCTTCAAGAAGGGTTAAAATTTAATTTGCAAATCAAAGCTGAGACAGTCATTGAGCTAGTCGCTGATTGCCCACCGATCCCCGGACACAGCATTTTTTATAGCAATCTCCTGGTCCAGTTGCATTAACATATGCAATCGGTCTATAGTTGCGTATCACACGTACATTCTGCCACTATTGTTTCTACCCATTGACTTAATCATGTTCTAATCTACATCTCTTAGCTACCTCTCATTAACACACCATTGTCTTCTACATTCTTAAGATTTCGTGACTTAATCATGTTCTAATCTACATCTCTTAGCTATCTCTCATTTACACAACATTGTCTTCTACATTCTTAGGATTTCATTCTCCTACTAAGTTGGGTACATGCATAGCAAATAGCAAGTTTCAAAACTGACTACATAGTTGTTTTGGTTACACAGCAAGATAGATAGATAGATAGATAGATAGATACTTTATTCATCCCCATGGGGAAATTCAACTTTTTTTCCAATGTCCCATACACTTGTTGTAGCAAAACTAATTACATACAATACTTAACTCAGTAAAAAAAATATGATATGCATCTAAATCACCATCTCAAAAAGCATTAATAATAGCTTTTAAAAAGTTCTTAAGTCCTGGCGGTAGAATTGTAAAGCCTAATGGCATTGGGGAGTATTGACCTCTTCATCCTGTCTGAGGAGCATTGCATCGATAGTAACCTGTCGCTGAAACTGCTTCTCTGTCTCTGGATGGTGCTATGTAGAGGATGTTCAGAGTTATCCATAATTGACCGTAGCCTACTCAGCGCCCTTCGCTCAGCTACCGATGTTAAACTCTCCAGTACTTTGCCCACGACAGAGCCCGCCTTCCTTACCAGCTTATTAGGACGTGAGGCGTCCCTCTTCTTAATGCTTCCTCCCCAACACGCCACCACAAAGAAGAGGGCGCTCTCCACAACTGACCTATAGAACATCTTCAGCATCTCACTACAGACATTGAATGACGCCAACCTTCTTAGGAAGTACTTTTATATTCCAATAGTAGCTAAACATTCCAGGATTCAGATTCAGACAGTCCAGAGGGAGGTGAATGAGGCTGGGGGAGCTGTACTGCTGATCAGGCAGAATGTCACAAATTCAAGGTCATCCCAGAGGCTCATCCAGTGAGACAATGTGGGTGGAACTCAGGAATGAGAAAGGTGCAATCACTGTGATGGGATTATACTGTAGCCAGTGAGAGGAATAGATATGTCGGCAGGTTATGGGCTGATGTAAAAACAACAGAGTAGCTTTGCTGAGTGAATAATCTCCCCAGAGTGACTGGGACTCCCTTACCACCTGAGACTTGATTGGGGCATTAAGTGTGTTCAGGAAAGTTTCCTGAAACAGTGTGTGGTCCACCAGGGAGGGAGACATTCTTGACTTCACCTTGGGAAATATGAGACTCACCAGAGCGGTGGCGGGGAAGTGTTCAGGGAAGTGTTCAAAGAGGAATTAGACAGGTCCTTCAGGGAAAATAACCTGCAGAGCTGTGGGGACAGAGTGGGGAATGGGACTGTGGAAATGTTGTAGCAGGAGTTGATATAAACTTGATGGGTCAGAGTCTAGATCAGGGGTGTCAAACTCATTTTAGGTCACGGGCCGGATTGAGCAAAATGCAGCTTCATGCGGGCCGGATCAGTCGGATGCGTGCAAACGTAGCTTTCGTTGCCTCCGTTTTTTCAGCCTGCTCTCATGTGTCTCAGTCTCTGCTATAACTACAAAGTGTTTCACTTTACAAATTCCGTTTCTTATGAAGAAGACTGCCGAATAAACACTAAAATCCTGAAAACCTGGCACCTGAATAAACTCAGCATTAGCCATATCATACGCCATAGGCGCTTCGATTACTGGGGCCAGCTTTAATAGTAATTAGATATTATCTCGCGGGCCAAAGATAATTCCACCGCGGGCCGGATTTTGCCCGCGGGCCTTGAGTTTGACATATATGGTCTAGATCATCCCAGAAGGATCCTGTGACTAATAATAGTCTGAAAAAATTATTCTGGTCTCCAGTGAATTTTCCAAGCTCCAGGGTGGACAAGATCAATTGTGTAATAAAGACACACTTCTGTAAAAACACTGACACTGTATTCCAAGCACACTGAGCTGCCGGAGCACAGCACCGGCCAGTGAGGACACAGACCAGTACAACACCCGGCTCTCTACTACAGAGTTCAAAGCTGAAAGTAAATGTACTATCTAAATACATTTCTGTCACCATATGCAACCCTGAGATTATTTTTCTTGTGGGCATACTGCTGGTTTGTTAGAGCAGTTGGGGAGAATTTAAACTAATTTGGTAGGGGCGTGGGAACTGGAGTGAAATCACTCAGGCTGGGACGGATTGTAAAACTGCAAAGATAGCGTGCAGCCACACTGTCAGGAAGGGCAGGCAGATGACAGGACATAACTGCAGCCAGCAGGGTGAGTATCAGTGCAGGAGGGATGCAGACTCAGTAAGGGTAGCAAATGCAGTACTCAGTGTTTTTTCACAATGCACAGAGTATAAGAAATAAGGTGGATAATCTTATTGCCCTATTATGGATTGTCATGTATAATGTGACCATCACTGAATCACAGCAGAAGAATATTTGTAGTTGGGAGCTAAATGCCCAAGTTTTTCTTTCCAATATTTTAATTAGTTTCTATATAGAAGAATACAGAGTATAAGAAAGTGTATATAAAAGGTCAAAAAGGATTTTTAAAAAACTAAATACATCTGTCCATAACAACAATCTCATTACCCCATATTCATGAAAGTTAATCAATATTTATATTGAAATATACTAATTTATTACAAAGAGAAAGAATCTAACCCCTACCAGGACCAAAGCTGTTCATTAAGGAATAAAGGTGGTAAAATACCTTCTCATATAATAAAAATTAATAATAGCCAACATCTGAGTTTAAACAACGAATTGAAGGTTTTGAAAATAATTCAGAAAAGATCCCCACAATGTTTGAAAGTCTTGACGAGATTTTGGCTTTCTTTGTTTTATGGCAGCCTGTTTGAAACAAACCTCAAAGTTGTAGAATGAATACGTACTTTGATAATAAATTTACTTTGAATTTTGGTTCAAAATCCTGATGGTTGAGGGATAAAATAAGGACAAAAATTTAACAAAACTCAAAACTGATGCTCATTTAATTACAGGCCAGGATACAGAAGAGTATAAAATGACAAATATTCTTCCCCTTTTTAAGAACTGCAATAGGGACAAGACAGGAAACTATACCCTGCTGAATCTTGCATTTATAGGCATCTGTTAGTCTTGTGAGACCATTGATTTGCACCTTGAAAGGTTTTTCCAGGACACAGGCCTGGGCAGGGTTGTATGGGAGACCGGCAGTTGCCCAAGCTGCAAGCCTTCCCCTCTCCACGCCACCGATGTCCCAAGGGAAGGGCACTAGGACCCAAGCAGCTTGGTCCCGGTGTCGTCGCAGAGCAGTGTGTTGTTAAGTGCTTTGCTCAAGGACACAACGCGCTGCCTCAGCTGAGGCTCGAACCAGTGACCTTCAGATCACTAGACCTGATGCCTTATACACTAGGCCACGCACCAACACATCTTCCATTAGTGGTAGGGATATTATTGGCAAAGATTTTTAACACTGGGATCAACTTGTACCTGAGTAAGCATAAACACTTTCAGAGTAGCCAATATCACTTTTCAAGTCTTGCAAACTTGGTCGAACGTTTTAAGTGACAAATTCCATTGATGAGAGCTGGGTAGTGGGTATAGGAACAAGGACTTTGGCAAAGCTTTCAACAAGCGTCCCCATGGTGGGCTGATCCGGAGCATAGAGCCACGTGGGCTGAACACAAACTTGGTATAATACATTCTAAATGTAGCTTGGTCAGAGAACACAGGGGAACAGAGGGATGCGATGCTGAATGGAGACCTGTGAACAGTGGTGCCCTACAAGGATCAGTGCTGGGAACTCTGCTCTTTGTGAAATGATCTGGACCAAAATGAAGCAGGGCTGATTTGTAGTTCTGCAGAGACACACAAACTGGTGCAGTTGCTTATAGAGGGGAAAGTTGCCAAAGGATTCAGCAGAACATAGACCTGCTGGAAATGCTGGCAGAGAAATGGGAAGTAAGTCGGTGTACTCTGGGAAGTCAAATGTCAGAGGATTTCTTTGGAATTCCTCTCCTTGTTGAAGCAGCTGGAATTACAGTAATGGCATAGACATGCTCCAGCACAGGATGTGGGAGGTCAGGGAGTCAGTCAGTATCCCTGATAACTTCACATGTCAGAAGTGCTCCAGTTGCAGCTCCTGACTGACTGTGTTAAGGAAATGGACGGACCTAGAGTTTCCATGATGCTGAGACCGGGGATTCAGTGAGTTGGTCACACCTGAGGTCAGGCTGCAGATTGCTGGGTGACCATCACGACGGAAAGGGGAAGAGACACACGGTGCAATGTCTCCCTGTGGCCGTGACCCTCAGCAACAAGTACACTCCTTTGGATACCCCTGGGAGGATGACGACCCAGAGACAGCAGCCCGTCAGGTCGGTGGTACTGAGACCCCAGACTGATGCTCCACGGGAGGAAAGGTCAAGCAGAGCAGTGATGACAGCAGACTCACAGTACAGGGGATGTGCAGGAGATTCTGTGGCAGCAACAGAGATGACACGATGGTGTGTCGCCTCCTGGGTACTGGGGTCAGGTTCGTCTCAGATGTGCAGGATTTCCTAAAGATAAACTTGCCAGTCGAGTCAGTGGTAAGGAAACCAAATGTCGGCATTCATTCTGAGAGGACTACAATACAAAAGCAAGGATGTAAGCATTGGTCCGATCACACTTGGAGTATTGTGAACTGTTTTGGGCCCCTTATCTAAAAAGCTACATGCTCGCATCGGAGACGGTCCAGAGGAAGTTCACAAAAATGATCCTGGCAATAAAAGGGTTAATGCACGAGGATTGTTTGATGGCTCTGAGCCTGTACTCTCTGGACTTTAGAAGAATGAGGTAATCTCATTGAAACCGATCAAATATTGAAAGGCCAAGAATGGAGTGGGGAGGGTGTTTCCAATAGTGGGGCCGTCTAGGACCACAGGGCACAGCCTCAGAATACTAGAACATCCCGGTAGAACAAAGATAAGGAATTATTTTCTTAGTAAAGGACAGTGAATCTGTCCTGCCTATGTCAGGATGTTGTTCACTGACTAGAGCTCAGTGTTTAACATCACCATTCCCACAGACCTGATCAATAATCTACGGAACCTGGTCCCTCTGCAATTGGATCCTTGACTTCCTAACCGGGAAACCACAATCTGTGCGGATTAATGGAGACGGGCTAACCCCTATTGACATCAATGGATCTGGGGTTGAGAGGGTAAACAGCTTTAAGTTCCTCTGCATCAACATACCTGAGGATCTCACGTGGTCTTCACGTACCTGCTTTGTGGTGAAAATGGCACAGCAGCGCCTCTTTCACCTCAAATGGTTGAACTTCCCGGTGCTGGATGCATTGTTGTTTTCCACCTGTATTAACGATCTGGATGAGAATGTGGTAAACTGGATCAGCAAGTTTGCAGATGACACCAAGATTAGGGATGTAGTGGACAGTGAGGAATGCTAGCAAATCTTGATCTGGGATTTGGACCAGCTGGAAAAATGGCAGATGGAATTTAATGCACACAAGTATGAGGGGTCTGCAACATAAATTTAACAAGAGAAATGTGTGGTTTACAGAGGACCTGAGGTCCTCTCTCCCCTGAAGGTGGTTACAATCGGGAATACACTGCCTGTGGGGGTGGTGCAGGCTGGTATTTAAGGACCATCTGATTGAGCATTTGAATCACCAGGGCAGGGTAGGAGACAGACCAAGTGCTGAGTTAGTGGAGACAGATTTTCAATGGTCAGTATGGACATGCAGAAACCACTGACTGTGAAACTGCAGTGGGAACCTGGAACACAGAACTTCAGAATGGACTTACCTGAAATCCAGGAAGATGGATTTCTGTTGGACAAAGGTATTAATGTTCAAATAGTAAACCAACCCCCTCAATAATATACCAAAATGCTCCCTTTCCCTGTGCACCAGTGACAGTACTTTTGTATGGGAATTTGTCAAAGTACTCCAGGTAATATTGGGAGAGATGGCGGACAGCTTGGTCAAAGTGGGAGGGTGCAGATATCTTCTCAGAGTATAATGCATTCAGTGGAACAAGCTCACAGCTGAGAATGAAGGTAACAAACCCCACTGCAGTGGAGGACTGCTGTGGTCAGGGTTGCCCTGGATAGAAACAGACCCTCTGGCCCATCACACACAGCTATACTAATCCCACTTTCCTGCATTAGTTTCATATCCCTCCAGGCCTTGTTCACTGAAGTACCTGTGCATGTGTCTCTAATATTGTTACACAGTTCCCTGTATGTGGCATCACAGGTAGACAGGGTTGTGTGTTCTACTTGCCTTATCAGCCAAAGAACTGCTTCTCATCAGAATTGTACAAAACTGTTTAAAGACAGATTTAAAGGGGATCTTAAGGGCACATATTTCACACAGAGAATAGAGTCAGTGATTTATACAGAACTGAAACCGTCCCTTCAGTAAAACTCATCCACGCTGACCAAGTTGTTGACAATGCAAGTTGTTGAATAGCTGCTTAGCAGCTATAGTAACACTAGCTATGCTCATGAACGAATGACACCTAAACTCACCTCAACATGTCTTTTACACTTGAACCCAGCATGGGCAATAGAAAAGTCACTGTTGCAAACAGTGCAGCGAATAACACTGACATTATTTTTGACCCCTATTAGGCAGGGGTACACTTTAGTGTCGTCTGGGGTGAAGTACGTTTAATATTTTCTTTTTTTGGATCTCTCTCTCTCTTTTTCCCAGTATATTGTATATAATTTGCGGTGTCAGGAATTTAAAATTACTGACCCTCTCCACCTCCGATTGTCCTTTGATTTCTGGCTCATGCACCTCCGGTTTCCTCTCCTGAAGTCTACAATCACTCCCTCGGTCTTACTGACATTGAGTGACAGGTTGTTGTCATTACACCACTCCACCAAGTTTTCAATTTCCTTCCTGTATGCTGATTCATCACCCCGTTTGATTCAGCCCACAACAGTGGTGTCATCAGCAAACTTGTAAATGGTGTTGCAGCTGCACTGAGCCACACAGTCGTAGGTGTAGAGCGAGTGGAGCTGGGGGCTAAGCTCACTTCCCGGTTGTGCTCCTGTGCTGATAGACATTGTGGAGGAGATGTTTTTGCCAATCTGAACTGACTGGGGTCTGCAACTGAGGAAATCCAGGATCCACTTGCACACGGGGGTATTGACGCCAAGGACTTGGAGTTTACTGATTAGATTTGAGGGGATGACAGTGTTAAATGCTGAGCTGTAATCAATAAAGGGCATCCAGATGTTTGCATCTTTGGTGTCCAGATGTTCCAGAGTTGTGTGAAGAGCCAACGAGACACATCTGCTGTTGCTTCGGTAAGTGAATTGGAGAGGATCCAAGTCACCATTCAGACAAGAGCTGATATGCTTCAACACCTGTCTCTCAAAACTCTTAATCACCGTGGATGTAACAGCCACTGGGCAATAGTCATTTAAACAAGTTACCATGCTGCTGTTGGGCACCGATATGATTGAAGCTTTCTTCCAGCAGGAGGGTACCACACACTGCCAGATAGGAAGGTTGAAGGTATCTGTGAATACACCAGCCAGCTGGTCAGCACAGGTCTTCAGTACTCGGCCCGGTACTCCATCCACACTGGATGCTCTCCTTGGATTCACTCTCTTGAAGGCAGCCTGCACGTCATCTTCAGATACTGAGACCAAATGATCATCGGGAGACATTGGGGTGCACGATGATTCCTCCCTCTTCTGGTGGTCAAAGCGAGCAAAGATGGCATTGAGCTCATCTGGAAGCAAAGCTCTGCTGTCCCCTTTGTCACAGGATTTACCTTTGCAGGAGGTTCTGGCATTCAAACCCTGCCACAACTGTCCAGAATCCCTATTTTATTCCAGTCTAGTCTGGAATCTCCACTTCACCCGAGAGATGGCTTCCTGAGATCATACCTAAACCTCTTGTGGCATTCCTGATCTCCAGACTTGAATGTCTCTGATCTGGTGCTCAGCAGGTTCCGGATTTCATTGCTCATCCAGGGCTACTGATTTGGGAAAACCCCGAATGATTTTGTGGGATGCATTCCTCCACAGCCATTTTAATAAAGTCTGTATTGATGCCAGTGTAGTCGTTCAGGTTCTTAGATGAGCTCTTGAACATGGCCGAGCCTGCTGACTCCAGGCAATCCTGTAACTGTTCCTCTGCCTCCCAACACCTCCCCTTGGTTATCTTGATCTCTGGAGCCTTGTTGTTTAGGCTCTGTCTGTATGCAGGTCAGACGAGTACAACCAAATGATCCCACTTATCACAGTGTGGTCTCGGGAGAGAAAGGCAGGCAGAGGTCTGGTGTGTTGGGACCTCTAGTGCAACAGGTTCCTACTTAGAGATTCATTTTCTGTCAGGTATTTACAGGAAAGTAAACACAATGGAATTTATGAGAACTATAAACAGCAAAGACTGACAGACAAACAACGTGCAAAAGAAGACAAATTGTGCAAATAATAAAAAATAATATCACTGTGAAATTCAGTTGTAGAATACATGAACGTGAGTGCAGGTTATGGAATCAGCTCAGTGAAGTTACCTATGCTATTGCAAGAGCATGACTGGTGTTGGGTAATAACTCTTCCTGAAGCTGGTGGTGTGGGACCTAAGGCTCCTGTACATGCTTCCCGATGGCAGCTGTGAGAAGAGAGCATGAGGTGGATGAAGGATGTTGTTGATGATGGACACAGTTTACCTGTAGAAGTGCATCTCGTAAATGTACTGAATGACGGGGAGGGCTTTGCCTGTGATGATGTGGATGTATCTACTACTTCTCATAGACTTTTCCATTCCTGGTCATTGTGTTTCCATGTCAGGCCGTGATGCAACCACTCAGGATACTCTCCAACGTGCACCTATATAAATGTCAAAGTTTCAGATGACATGCCGATTATAATCAAACTTCTGAGTAGAGTCACAGTCATTTCTTCTTTATAATGACACTTAGTGCTAGTCCTGGGACAGATCCACCTCCAGTCCCTGATGATGACTGGCTCATGGACCTCCTGTAGTCAGTGATCAGCTCTTTGGTTTTGCTGACGTTGAGTGAGAGTTTCCTGTTGTGGCCCCATTCAACCAGATCCTCCATCTTCCTCCTGATGTCAAATTTCTCACCACCTTTGATTCATCCAACAACAGTGGTGTCATCTGCAAACTTAAATGTGGCATTGGAGTTGTACTGAGCCACACAATCACAGGTATAGAGTGAGTAGAGTAGGGGCCAAGTACACAGCCTCGTGGTGCACCAGTGCTGATGGTGATTGTGGAGGAGATGCTGTTGACTTTGAATGAAAAGTCCTTAGCCATGGACAGAAAATAGAAATTACAACTCAGGGAGAAGATTACATTAAAATATGCAAAACAGATACTATTTCTCAGAAATATGAAAATGGAGGCGCCACTTGTCCATGATGACCAAGATCATCTGAGCTGGTCCCATCCGGCTGCATTTGTCCCACATCCCCCTCACCGTCACTATCCACATACCTGTCCATGTGTCATTTTACATTCTATTATTGGACAATCCTCAATCAATTCCGCTGTCTGCTGTTTCCATATCCCCACAATCCTCAGGGTGAAAACACTTGTCCTTAATGTTTTAAATCTTTCCCCCCTCACCTTTAGTCTATGCCCTCCAGATCTGATTCCACTTTGCTAAAAATATGTTTCCATTCACCCTATCAATAACCCTGATGGATTTATGTACCTCAAATTTTAAAACTAACAGAAGGCATTCTAAGACATTGGTCGGACTCCAGACGGAGTATTGTGAGCAATTTTGGGCACCTTATCGAAGGAAGGATATGTTAGCATTGGAGAGGGTCCAGCGCATATTCACAAAACATCACAGGAATACAAAAGTTTACATTTGAGGAGCATTTGATGGCTCTGGACCTGCACTTGCTGGAGTTTCAAAGAATGAGGAACAATTGAATTATAACCTACTGAAATGCCGAGTGAAAGCGGGGACGATGTTTCCTCTAGTGGGTTAGTCCAGCACCAGATGGTGCAGACTCAGAATAGAAGGAAAATCCTTTAGATCAGAAATGAGAAGAAATTTCTTCAGCCAGATGGTGGAGAATCTGTGGAATTCATTGCCAGATGTGAAGCAGACTGCACAGTGAGCACTGGATACAGTTAACGACCTCAACAGACTTGCAGGGGAAGTGGTGCTTTTCTGGAATGATTCTGGGACCCCGAATGATGGTGTAGGGGCAGGTGTAGCACGTGTCCCAGTTACATGGTGAAGTGCCAGCAGGGAGATCAGTGGAGAGAAATGAATGGACAAGGGAATCACGGAGAAAGTGATCCCAGCTGAAAGTGGAGAGTAGTGTGAAAGACATTGTATTTTCCCAGGGATGGTGGTTGAAATCAACAGCACCAAACATTAATATGAGAAGCAAGAGATTTAAAATTGACAGAACGGGCAGTTTCTTCACACCAAGGTTAGTGCATATTTGGAATTTGTAATGAGCTGCTGAATCACTGAAGTAGGTATATGAGCAACATTTAATAGTCATCTCACCCTCCCATTGGGCAACACAGTCCCAATGGACATTTGGCAAGTTCGCTATTTCTATAAGACTACAAGACATAGGCACAGAACGACGACAAAAGGGGTGGGGATGTTAGCAATAGTGTGGAGGGCTGTCAGAAGTTACAGCGGGACTTCGATAGATTGCCAAACTGGGCTAAGAAATGGCAGATGGAGTTCAACCCAGATAAGTGTGAGGTGGTTCATTTTGGTAGGTCAAATATGATGGAAAATATAGTATTAATGGTAAGACTCTTGACAGTGTGGAGGATCAGAGGGATCTTGGGGTCTGTGTACATAGATGCTCAAAGCTGATGCACAGGTTGACTCCGTGGTTAAGAAGGCACATGGTTTATTCTGCTACATTAACCGAAGGATTGAGTTCAAGAGCCAAGTGGTAATATTACAGCTGTATAGGACACTGGTCAGACCCCACTTGGAGTACTGTGCTCAATTCTGGTCACCTCATTACAGGAAGGATGTGGAATTTATAGAAAGGCTGCAGAGGAGAGTTACAAGGATATTGCCTAGATTGGGAAGCGTGTTTTACGAGAATAGGTTGAGTGAACTTGGTCTTTTCTCCTTGGAGCGACGGAGGATGAGAGGTGACCTGATAGAGGTGTATAAGATGATGAGAGGCATTGACCATGTGGATAGTCAGAGGCTCTTTCCCAGGACTGAAATGGCTAACGCAAGATGGCACAGTTTTAAGGAGCTTGGAAGCAGGTACAGAGGAGATGTCAGGGCTAAGTCTTTATACAGAGAGTGGTGAGTGCGCAGAATGGGCTGCCGGCGGCTATGGTGGAGGCGGATGTGATAGGGTCTTTTAAGAGACTCCTGGATAGGTACATGGAGCTTAGAAAAATAAAGGGCTAGGATAACCCGAGGTAATTTCTAAACTAACTACGTTTTCAGCACAGCATTGTGTGCCGAAGGGCCTGTACTGTGTTGTAAGTTTTCTATGTTTCTATGTTTTGAATTAGGCCATTTCCTCAATGCCATCATGGTTGATTGACTACCCCTCTCAACCCCATTCTCCTGTCTGCTCCCTGGGATTTTTAACACCATTACTAACAAGAAACTATCAGCCTCCTGAAGAAGATGGTGCCAGTGAATAACACAGCCAAAGGCAGTGTCCTTCAGACAGCACACAAAACTACTTCTTTCACTCTTTCTACTTTCAAATATGATTCTGCTACCAATGCAGCCTGTGATTTTCATTTTGTGGCATTTTCAGGCCAATTGGGCAACTTGGCTCCTTACTGTCTCTTGGGGAGTTTAGTGAGGTTTTGAGCGGAGTCTTGGACAGACCTAAAGGTATCTGAAAGTGGCTGTGCAACTGGATAAAGCACATGGAATGCTGGCCTTCACCAGTCAGGCTGCTCAGTACTGGAGTAAGGAAGTCACACTGCAGCTATATGAAGTTAGAGGCGGGCAATATTTGGAGTATTTTGTGCAGTTCTGGCCATGCCATTATAGCAAGGATGAATGCTCTGGCAAGGATGCAGAA
Source organism: Hemitrygon akajei (assembly GCF_048418815.1). Taxonomy (NCBI): domain Eukaryota; kingdom Metazoa; phylum Chordata; class Chondrichthyes; order Myliobatiformes; family Dasyatidae; genus Hemitrygon; species Hemitrygon akajei. The sequence goes on from NC_133151.1 coordinate 21,602,803, forward strand.
GTTTCAACAAGATGTTCCCTGGATTTGAGTTCAGCAGCTCGAAGGAAATGTTGGACGAATGTGTATCCTCCCCAAGACCTCAGAGGCTGAGGGGAGATCTAATAAGGCTGTATTTTTTTTAACTTGGAGAGGCATAGATAGGGTAGGTAGTCAGAATCTTTTCTCCACGGTAGAAATGTCAAATACTGGGGGATATGTGTATATGATTTTGAGGATAGAGGGGAAATTTAAAGGCAATGTGAGGAGATTCTTTTTTACTCCACAAGCAGTAGTAAGTGCCTGGAAAGGATTACCATAGGTAGTAGTGGAAGCTGGCAGTTTGTGGAATTTAAGAGGTGTTTAGATAGACATGCAAATGAAGGAAATTGAGGGATACGGATGACAAACAGAAGGAGGTCATTTAGACCATAAGACCATAAGACATAGGAGCGGAATTAGGCCATTTGCCCCGTTGAGTCAGCTCTGCCATTCAATCCTGGCTGATCTTATTTTTCTCCTCCTCAGCCCCACTCCCCGGCCTTTCCCTTTAACCTTTGGTACCATGTCCAATCAAGAACCCATCAAGTTCTGCCTTAAATACACCCAAGGACCTGACCTCCACAGCTGCCTGTGTAATATATTCCACAAATTCACCAACATCTAGCTAAAGAAATTTCTCCAAATCTCTGTGTTAAATGAATGCCCCTCTAACCTGAAGCTGTGCCCTCTTGTCCTAGACTCCTCCACCATGAAAACATCCTTTAATCATCTACTGGGTCTAGGCCTTTCAACATTTGAAAGGTTTCAGTGAGATCCCCTTCATCCTTCTAAATTCCAGCAAGTACAGACACTGTTATCAAACATTCTTTGTATGATAACCCTTTCATTCTGGGAATCACCCTTGTGAAACTTCTCTGAACCCTCTCCAACACCAGCACGTCTTTTCTTAGATGAGCAGTCCAAAACTGTTCACAATGCTTAAGGCGAGACCTCACCAATACCTTATAAAGTGTCTGCATCACATCTTGTATTCGAGACCTTTTGAAATAAATGTAACATTGCATTTGCCTTACTCACCACCGAACCTACCTGCAAGCTAACGTTTATGGTGTATTGCACAAGGACCCCCAAGTCCCTTTGTATCTCAGAGTTTTGGATTTTCTCTCCATTTAGAAACTAGTCTGCTCATTAATTTCTTCAGCCATTGAAGCTTGTAACTCCTCCAGAGTTGTTATAAGTCTCTTGGTGGCCTCCCTCACTAGTTCCCTTCTTGCATGGTCACTCAGTTTATGAGGACAGCTCTGCCAATATTCTTTCCATTTCTTGATAATTCACTTAACTGTACTCCAAGGGATATTCAGTGACTTGGACGATTTCTTGTATCCATCTCCTGACTTACTACAGTCTATTGAAACAACCTGAATGTACAGGGTGATCTCCATTTAGTTAATTATGTGTCTTCCAAGCTTATTAGCTGCACCAGTGATGATTTATCATGTCATATAAAGGAGCCTGAATACTTATGTAATCGGTTCTCTGTGTTTTATATTTGTAATTCATCTAGATCACTTTGTAGAGATCTGTTTTCACTTTGTAATGGGAAATTGTTCATACAATGAGAAAATCTGCAGATGCTGGAAATTCAAGCAACACAAGCAAAATGCTGGAGGAACTCAGCGGGCCAGGAAACGTTGACTGTTCTTTTTTCCATAGATGCCGTCTGACCTGCTGGTTTCCTCCAGCATTTTGTATGTGTTATGCTGTTGATCTGCGTGTAAGAAAACAAATTAAATCCACTGTGATTCAGTGTTGTAAACAGGAAAACATGATAAAACTTCCGGGGGGTGGTGTGTGGGGGAATACTTGTGCAGATGTACGCTACACTTGCCTTCATCAGTCAGGGCATTAAATACAACCCTGGGATGACTTGTTACAAACCCTTGGTTAGACCACACTTAGAGTCGTGTGTGCACTATGTCTACGGAAAGGATGGAGACGACATCCCCCAATATGTTGTTTGGATTAGTACAAGGAAAACTGGATAAAAGATGGAGTTTTAAAAAAAATTCTTACGAGATACAACATGGAATAGGCCCTTTGAGCCGCACTGCCCAGCTACACCTGACAAACCTGATTTAACCCGAACCTAATCACAGGGTAATTTACAATCACCAATTGAACTACCCTGTACATCTGTGAACTGTGGGAAGAAACCTGACACAATCCATAGGGAGAACATACAGAGACTCTGCAAAGAAGATGTAGGGATTGGTCGAAACTTTGACGCCGTGAGCTGTAATAGCGTTGTGCTAACCGCAGAGCTATCCTGGCACCCCTGTGTGTGCAGCTTCTCCTGACATCATTGTCGGTGGAGATATCATGGGCTGAAAGGGATGTTCCTTCTCCTGTCTGCAGCTACAAGTACTGGAGGGAACAGGATCTTTTATTGATAAAGGATAGAGTACAAATGTGTGTAGTTTATTCTTCACTTATATAGGACAGGAATGAGGATATTTATACAGAATTGGTCTCATTATTGAAGGGAACATCTCACCATATTGGAATCAGTTCAGAGAATGTTTACTGGACCAATGGGCCGGTTGTCTGATGAGAAGGGGTTGGACAGCCTGGGCTTGTATCTGGAGATTAAAAGATGGAGAAGGGTCTTGTATTCTGTTACATTTTCTGCACTCTGTTAGTATTTTCCTTTTCCTCTGCTTCCAAGTACTTGTGTGTGGAATGATCTGTCTGGGTGCTACGTCAACAGACACTTTTCCTCCACCTTGGGACGTATGTCAGCAATAAACCTATAATCAATTAAAACATGCACATTGATGAATGGTCTTGACCGAGCATGTGTGGAGAGGAAATGTTCATCTGTGGGACAACCAGCCCCAGGGCCATTGTTAGATGATTTGAGCTAAAGGTGAGAGGATTATTTTCTGAATCTCATCGTCCTCAGACATCGCAACTCATTTTACTCACAGGTTGTTTGGATCAGAGTGTTTTGAATCTTTTGAAAGGAGAGAGATTGGGATACTTTATAAGGAAGGGGGTGAAATGTTCCTGAGGGCAGACAGAAATGGAGTCTGATGTTGAAGTGGGACCAGCTGTGAGCTCAATAAATGACAGAGCAGGTGGGAGGGGCTGAGTGGGAATTCGGATGTGGGTGTGTCTGTCTGTCACTGTGGTGCGGCGACCAGGACTGTACATTGGTGAGGCCTGATTTGGAGTATTGTGTGCAGTTCTGGTCACTTACCCACAGGGAAGATATCAATGAAATTGAAAAAGTACTCAGAAAATATCAAAGGACGTTGCTGGAACTTGAGACCTAAGTAACAGTGAAAGGTTAAATGTGTTAGGACTTTATTCCCTGGAACACAGGAGAGTGGGGGGACCTTTGATAGACGTGTACAATATTATGAGAAGTACAGATCAGAGTCAGGTTTATTATCACCGGCATGTGTCAGGAAATTTATTAACTTAGTAGCAACAGTTCAATGCAATATATAATATAGAAAAACAATAAACATATTAAAGTATACATGTATTGAATAGATTAAAATTTGTGCAAAAAACCATAAATAATATATATCAAAAAAGTAAGGTAGTGTTCATGGGTTCAATGTCCATTGAGAAATCAGATAGCGGAGGGGAAGAAACTGTTCCTAAATCACTTAGTCTGTGTCTTCAGGCTTCTGTACCTCCTACCTGATGGTAACAATGAGAAAAGATAGTGTGATGGTGTGATTGTATGCAGGTATTGTATTGTATTGTGACATAGTTGCAGCAGACTGGGACTGGGAACTCATTATTCCAGCATATTCAATGTTCCACATGAATCTGCAAAAGTGAAATGAGGAGGGTGCCCTTGTCCATTGATAAAACTAATCAAACTGGCATGGGACGAGGAATTTGTGGAGTGTTCAGAGACAGTTTCCGACAGCATAGTGTTACAGAACTCACCCAGGAACAGGACATTCCAGATGTGATGATGTGGGATTAATAAGTGATCCTGTGGTGACGGGTATCCGAGGAAAAAGTGAATCCACCATCGGAGCTTTGCAACACAATTTGAGGATGAACACTCACATCAACAACCGAGGTCCTCAACTTATTTAAGTACAATTACATAGATGTGAAGGTGGAGTTGTCTGGGGTGGACAGGGTAAATAGGCTCAGGACAGCTCAGTGGATGAGCAGTGGCAGATGCTTAAACAGCTGGTTGATAATGCTCAGCAGACATTGTTCCAAATAGACAGAGGGACCCAGGACAATGATCAATCAGTGGGGTCAAGGGAAATATTAAATCAAAGCTTAGAGCACAGAAAGGGACAAGGTCTAGAGGTAGACCAACAGACTGAGAATAATTCAGGAACCAGTGGCAAGAGACTCAAATCTGAAAGTATGAAGTAATTTGCAATAAATTAAACTCAATAGTGTGAACATTGTTCACATTGGTGACATGGCACACATCTCAAAGTGTTATGCTGGCTGAAATTTCAACACTGTGTGTTAATTTGCAACAGTCACCATCATGAGAAAAACAGCTAATCAGACTAAAAGCAAACATCACCAGGTCACAATGACCTACACTCAAGAGTTTTACAGGGAAGTGGCTGCAGGGAAAGTTCAGTGAGAAGTTGCTGTTTGCCAGAACACACCGTGTTCCACCAAGATCCCAGTGGAGTGGAAAATGTCAACTGTTTCCATTCATCAGGAAAGTTAGTACACAACAGAAGGTAATTGTAGTCCTGTTAAATTCACAAGTATTGATGGCAAGATGATGGAGTCTGATCTGTGAAGAAATTACACTAAATTTGAAAAAGTTTAATGTCAACAAACCAAGTGAAAATGGTTCACATTTGTAGCCTCACACTGCAGGAAAAGAGAACATTAGGCCCATCTGGTCCAGGCTGAGAAAAGCTCTCGCCCAGGTTGCCCCCATATCTGACTGAACCTTGTCTATCCTCATCCCTGTCCAATACCTTCTCAATCTCGGCAATGTATCAGCCTCAACCACTTCCTCTGACACCTGGTTCCTATTGAGTTGTACTTAAAAATACCTGATTAAATTCTCCCTTCCGGAAGCAACAGTCATTCTGTCCCTGTCTGTCTCTGGTACAGTGTGAGAGTGTGGGGTTCATTCTGTACCCGTCAGTCTCTGATACAGTGTGAGAGTGTGGGGTTTATTCTGTACCTGTCACTCTCTGGTACAGTGTCAGAGTGTGGGGTTTATTCTGTATCTGTCAGTCTCTGGTACAGTGTGAGAGTGTGGGGTTCATTCTGTACCTGTCACTCTCTGGTACAGTGGGAGACTGTGGGGTTAATTGTGTACCTGTCAGTCTCTGGTACAGTGTCAGAGTGTGGGGTTCATTCTGTACCTGTCAGTCTCTGGTACAGTATGAGAGTGTGGGGTTCATTCTGTACCTGTCAGTCTCTGGTACAGTGTGAGATGTGGGGTTCTTTCTGTACCTGTCAGTCTCTGGTACAGTGTCAGAGTGTGGGGTTCATTCTGTACCTGTCAGTCTCTGGGACAGTGTGAGCATGTGGGGTTCATTCTGTACCTGTCAGTCTATGGTACAGTGTGAGAGTGTGGGGTTCATTCTGTACCCATCAGTCTCTGATACAGTGTGAGAGTGTGGGGTTTATTCTGTACCTGTCACTCTCTGGTACAGTGTGAGAGTGTGGGGTTTATTCTGTATCTGTCAGTCTCTGGTACAGTGTGAGAGTGTGGGGTTCATTCTGTACCTGTCACTCTCTGGTACAGTGGGAGACTCTGGGGTTAATTGTGTACCTGTCACTCTCTGGTACAGTGTCAGAGTGTGGGGTTCATTCTGTACCTGTCAGTCTCTGGGACAGTGTGAGCATGTGGGGTTCATTCTGTACCTGTCAGTCTATGGTACAGTGTGAGCATGTGGGATTCATTCTGTACCTGTCAGTCTCTGGTACAGTGTGAGAGTGTGGGGCTCATTCAGTACCTGTCAGTCTCTGGTACAGTGTGGGGATCATTCTGTACCTGTCAGTCTCTGGTACAGTGTGAGAGTGTGGGGTTCATTGTGTACCTGTCAGTCTCTGGTACAATGTGAGAATGTGGGGTTCATACTGTACCTGTCAGTCTCTGGTACAGTGTAAGAGTGTGGGGTTCATTCTGTACCTGTCAGCCTCTGGTACAGTGTGAGAGTGTGGGGTTCATTCTGTACCTGTCAGTCTCTGGTACACTGTGAGAGTGTGGGGTTCATTCTGTACCTGTCAGTCTCTGGTACAGTGTGAGCATGTGGGGTTCAGTCTGTACCTGTCAGTCTTTGGGTAAGTGTGAGAGTGTGGGGTTCATTCTGTATCTGTCAGTCTCTGGTACAGTGTGAGCATGTGGGTTCATTCTGTACCTGTCAGTCTCTGGTACAGTGTGAGAGTGTGGGGTTCATTCAGTACCTGTCAGTTTCTGGTACAGTGTGGGGTTCATTCTGTACCTGTCAGTCTCTGGTACAGTGTGAGAGTGTGGGGTTCATTGTGTACCTGTCAGTCTCTGGTACAATGTGAGAATGTGGGGTTCATACTGTACCTGTCAGTCTCTGGTACAGTGTGAGAGTGTGGGGTTCATTCAGTACATGTCAGTCTCTGGTACAGTGTGGGGTTCATTCTGTACCTGTCAGTCTCTGGTACAGTGTGAGAGTGTGGGGTTCATTGTGTACCTGTCAGTCTCTGGTACAATGTGAGAATGTGGGGTTCATACTGTACCTGTCAGTCTCTGGTACAGTGTAAGAGAGTGGGGTTCATTCTGTACCTGTCAGCCTCTGGTACAGTGTGAGAGTGTGGGGTTCATTCTGTACTTGTCACTCTCTGGTACAGTGTGAGAGTATGGGGTTCATTCTGTACCTGTCAGTCTCTGGTACACTGTGAGAGTGTGGGGTTCATTCTGTACCTGTCAGTCTCTGGTACAGTGTGAGCATGTGGGGTTCAGTCTGTACCTGTCAGTCTTTGGGTAAGTGTGAGAGTGTGGGGTTCATTCTGTATCTGTCAGTCTCGGGTTCAATATGAGAGTGTGGGGTTCATTCAGTACCTGACAGTCTCCGGTACAGTGTGAGAGTGTGGGGTTCAGTCTGTACCTGTCAGTCTCAGGTACAGTGAGAGATTGTGGGGTTCATTCTGTACCTGTCAGTCTCTGGTACAGTGTGAGAGTGTGGGGTTCATTCTGTCCCTGTCAGTCTCTGGTACAGTGTGAGAGTATGGGATTCATTCTGTACCTGTCACTCTCTGGTACAGTGTGAGAGTGTGGGGTTCATTCTGTACCTGTCACTCTCTGGTACAGTGTGAGAGTGTGGGGTTCATTCTGTCCCTGTCAGTCTCTGGTACAGTGTGAGAGTATGGGATTCATTCTGTACCTGTCACTCTCTGGTACAGTGTGAGAGTGTGGGGTTCATTCTGTACCTGTCAGTCTCTGGTACAGTGTGAGAGTGTGGGGTTCATTCTGTACCTGTCAGTCGCTGGTACAGTGTGAGAGTGTGGGGTTCATTCTGTATCTGTCAGTCTCGGGTACAATGTGAGAGTGTGGGGTTCATTCAGTACCTGTAAGTCTCTGGAACAGTATGTGGTTCCTTGTGTACCTGTCAGTCTCTGGTATAAAGTGAGAGTGTGGGTTTCATTGTGTACCTGTCAGTCTCTGGTACAGTGTGACAGTGTGGGGTTCTTTCTGTACGTGTCAGTCTCTGGTACAGTGAGAGAGTGTGGGGTTCATTCTGAACCTGTCAGTCTCTGGTACAGTGTGAGAGTGTGGGGTTCATTATGTACCTGTCAGTCTCTGGTACAATGTGAGAGTGTGGGGTACATTCTGTCCCTGTCAGTCTCCGGTACAGTGTGAGAGAGTGGAGTTCATTCTGTACCTGTCAGTCTCTGGTACAATGTGAGAGTGTGGGGTTCATTCTGTACCTGTCACTCTCTGGTACAGTGGGAGACTCTGGGGTTAATTGTGTACCTGTCACTCTCTGGTACAGTGTCAGAGTGTGGGGTTCATTCTGTACCTGTCAGTCTCTGGGACAGTGTGAGCATGTGGGGTTCATTCTGTACCTGTCAGTCTATGGTACAGTGTGAGCATGTGGGATTCATTCTGTACCTGTCAGTCTCTGGTACAGTGTGAGAGTGTGGGGTTCATTCAGTACCTGTCAGTCTCTGGTACAGTGTGGGGATCATTCTGTACCTGTCAGTCTCTGGTACAGTGTGAGAGTGTGGGGTTCATTGTGTACCTGTCAGTCTCTGGTACAATGTGAGAATGTGGGGTTCATACTGTACCTGTCAGTCTCTGGTACAGTGTAAGAGTGTGGGGTTCATTCTGTACCTGTCAGCCTCTGGTACAGTGTGAAAGTGTGGGGTTCATTCTGTACCTGTCACTCTCTGGTACAGTGGGAGACTCTGGGGTTAATTGTGTACCTGTCACTCTCTGGTACAGTGTCAGAGTGTGGGGTTCATTCTGTACCTGTCAGTCTCTGGGACAGTGTGAGCATGTGGGGTTCATTCTGTACCTGTCAGTCTATGGTACAGTGTGAGCATGTGGGATTCATTCTGTACCTGTCAGTCTCTGGTACAGTGTGAGAGTGTGGGGTTCATTCAGTACCTGTCAGTCTCTGGTACAGTGTGGGGATCATTCTGTACCTGTCAGTCTCTGGTACAGTGTGAGAGTGTGGGGTTCATTGTGTACCTGTCAGTCTCTGGTACAATGTGAGAATGTGGGGTTCATACTGTACCTGTCAGTCTCTGGTACAGTGTAAGAGTGTGGGGTTCATTCTGTACCTGTCAGCCTCTGGTACAGTGTGAGAGTGTGGGGTTCATTCTGTACCTGTCAGTCTCTGGTACACTGTGAGAGTGTGGGGTTCATTCTGTACCTGTCAGTCTCTGGTACAGTGTGAGCATGTGGGGTTCAGTCTGTACCTGTCAGTCTTTGGGTAAGTGTGAGAGTGTGGGGTTCATTCTGTATCTGTCAGTCTCTGGTACAGTGTGAGCATGTGGGTTCATTCTGTACCTGTCAGTCTCTGGTACAGTGTGAGAGTGTGGGGTTCATTCAGTACCTGTCAGTTTCTGGTACAGTGTGGGGTTCATTCTGTACCTGTCAGTCTCTGGTACAGTGTGAGAGTGTGGGGTTCATTGTGTACCTGTCAGTCTCTGGTACAATGTGAGAATGTGGGGTTCATACTGTACCTGTCAGTCTCTGGTACAGTGTGAGAGTGTGGGGTTCATTCAGTACATGTCAGTCTCTGGTACAGTGTGGGGTTCATTCTGTACCTGTCAGTCTCTGGTACAGTGTGAGAGTGTGGGGTTCATTGTGTACCTGTCAGTCTCTGGTACAATGTGAGAATGTGGGGTTCATACTGTACCTGTCAGTCTCTGGTACAGTGTAAGAGAGTGGGGTTCATTCTGTACCTGTCAGCCTCTGGTACAGTGTGAGAGTGTGGGGTTCATTCTGTACTTGTCACTCTCTGGTACAGTGTGAGAGTATGGGGTTCATTCTGTACCTGTCAGTCTCTGGTACACTGTGAGAGTGTGGGGTTCATTCTGTACCTGTCAGTCTCTGGTACAGTGTGAGCATGTGGGGTTCAGTCTGTACCTGTCAGTCTTTGGGTAAGTGTGAGAGTGTGGGGTTCATTCTGTATCTGTCAGTCTCGGGTTCAATATGAGAGTGTGGGGTTCATTCAGTACCTGACAGTCTCCGGTACAGTGTGAGAGTGTGGGGTTCAGTCTGTACCTGTCAGTCTCAGGTACAGTGAGAGATTGTGGGGTTCATTCTGTACCTGTCAGTCTCTGGTACAGTGTGAGAGTGTGGGGTTCATTCTGTCCCTGTCAGTCTCTGGTACAGTGTGAGAGTATGGGATTCATTCTGTACCTGTCACTCTCTGGTACAGTGTGAGAGTGTGGGGTTCATTCTGTACCTGTCACTCTCTGGTACAGTGTGAGAGTGTGGGGTTCATTCTGTCCCTGTCAGTCTCTGGTACAGTGTGAGAGTATGGGATTCATTCTGTACCTGTCACTCTCTGGTACAGTGTGAGAGTGTGGGGTTCATTCTGTACCTGTCAGTCTCTGGTACAGTGTGAGAGTGTGGGGTTCATTCTGTACCTGTCAGTCGCTGGTACAGTGTGAGAGTGTGGGGTTCATTCTGTATCTGTCAGTCTCGGGTACAATGTGAGAGTGTGGGGTTCATTCAGTACCTGTAAGTCTCTGGAACAGTGTGTGGTTCCTTGTGTACCTGTCAGTCTCTGGTATAAAGTGAGAGTGTGGGTTTCATTGTGTACCTGTCAGTCTCTGGTACAGTGTGAGAGTGTGGGGTTCTTTCTGTACGTGTCAGTCTCTGGTACAGTGAGAGAGTGTGGGGTTCATTCTGAACCTGTCAGTCTCTGGTACAGTGTGAGAGTGTGGGGTTCATTATGTACCTGTCAGTCTCTGGTACAATGTGAGAGTGTGGGGTACATTCTGTCCCTGTCAGTCTCCGGTACAGTGTGAGAGAGTGGAGTTCATTCTGTACCTGTCAGTCTCTGGTACAATGTGAGAGTGTGGGGTTCATTCTGTACCTGTCACTCTCTGGTACAGTGGGAGACTCTGGGGTTAATTGTGTACCTGTCACTCTCTGGTACAGTGTCAGAGTGTGGGGTTCATTCTGTACCTGTCAGTCTCTGGGACAGTGTGAGCATGTGGGGTTCATTCTGTACCTGTCAGTCTATGGTACAGTGTGAGCATGTGGGATTCATTCTGTACCTGTCAGTCTCTGGTACAGTGTGAGAGTGTGGGGTTCATTCAGTACCTGTCAGTCTCTGGTACAGTGTGGGGATCATTCTGTACCTGTCAGTCTCTGGTACAGTGTGAGAGTGTGGGGTTCATTGTGTACCTGTCAGTCTCTGGTACAATGTGAGAATGTGGGGTTCATACTGTACCTGTCAGTCTCTGGTACAGTGTAAGAGTGTGGGGTTCATTCTGTACCTGTCAGCCTCTGGTACAGTGTGAGAGTGTGGGGTTCATTCTGTACCTGTCAGTCTCTGGTACACTGTGAGAGTGTGGGGTTCATTCTGTACCTGTCAGTCTCTGGTACAGTGTGAGCATGTGGGGTTCAGTCTGTACCTGTCAGTCTTTGGGTAAGTGTGAGAGTGTGGGGTTCATTCTGTATCTGTCAGTCTCTGGTACAGTGTGAGCATGTGGGTTCATTCTGTACCTGTCAGTCTCTGGTACAGTGTGAGAGTGTGGGGTTCATTCAGTACCTGTCAGTTTCTGGTACAGTGTGGGGTTCATTCTGTACCTGTCAGTCTCTGGTACAGTGTGAGAGTGTGGGGTTCATTGTGTACCTGTCAGTCTCTGGTACAATGTGAGAATGTGGGGTTCATACTGTACCTGTCAGTCTCTGGTACAGTGTGAGAGTGTGGGGTTCATTCAGTACATGTCAGTCTCTGGTACAGTGTGGGGTTCATTCTGTACCTGTCAGTCTCTGGTACAGTGTGAGAGTGTGGGGTTCATTGTGTACCTGTCAGTCTCTGGTACAATGTGAGAATGTGGGGTTCATACTGTACCTGTCAGTCTCTGGTACAGTGTAAGAGAGTGGGGTTCATTCTGTACCTGTCAGCCTCTGGTACAGTGTGAGAGTGTGGGGTTCATTCTGTACTTGTCACTCTCTGGTACAGTGTGAGAGTATGGGGTTCATTCTGTACCTGTCAGTCTCTGGTACACTGTGAGAGTGTGGGGTTCATTCTGTACCTGTCAGTCTCTGGTACAGTGTGAGCATGTGGGGTTCAGTCTGTACCTGTCAGTCTTTGGGTAAGTGTGAGAGTGTGGGGTTCATTCTGTATCTGTCAGTCTCGGGTTCAATATGAGAGTGTGGGGTTCATTCAGTACCTGACAGTCTCCGGTACAGTGTGAGAGTGTGGGGTTCAGTCTGTACCTGTCAGTCTCAGGTACAGTGAGAGATTGTGGGGTTCATTCTGTACCTGTCAGTCTCTGGTACAGTGTGAGAGTGTGGGGTTCATTCTGTCCCTGTCAGTCTCTGGTACAGTGTGAGAGTATGGGATTCATTCTGTACCTGTCACTCTCTGGTACAGTGTGAGAGTGTGGGGTTCATTCTGTACCTGTCACTCTCTGGTACAGTGTGAGAGTGTGGGGTTCATTCTGTCCCTGTCAGTCTCTGGTACAGTGTGAGAGTATGGGATTCATTCTGTACCTGTCACTCTCTGGTACAGTGTGAGAGTGTGGGGTTCATTCTGTACCTGTCAGTCTCTGGTACAGTGTGAGAGTGTGGGGTTCATTCTGTACCTGTCAGTCGCTGGTACAGTGTGAGAGTGTGGGGTTCATTCTGTATCTGTCAGTCTCGGGTACAATGTGAGAGTGTGGGGTTCATTCAGTACCTGTAAGTCTCTGGAACAGTGTGTGGTTCCTTGTGTACCTGTCAGTCTCTGGTATAAAGTGAGAGTGTGGGTTTCATTGTGTACCTGTCAGTCTCTGGTACAGTGTGAGAGTGTGGGGTTCTTTCTGTACGTGTCAGTCTCTGGTACAGTGAGAGAGTGTGGGGTTCATTCTGAACCTGTCAGTCTCTGGTACAGTGTGAGAGTGTGGGGTTCATTATGTACCTGTCAGTCTCTGGTACAATGTGAGAGTGTGGGGTACATTCTGTCCCTGTCAGTCTCCGGTACAGTGTGAGAGAGTGGAGTTCATTCTGTACCTGTCAGTCTCTGGTACAATGTGAGAGTGTGGGGTTCATTCAGTACCTGTAAGTCTCTGGAACAGTGTGTGGTTCCTTGTGCACCTGTCAGTCTCTGGTATAAAGTGAGAGTGTGGGTTTCATTGCGTACCTGTCAGTCTCTGGTACAGTGTGAGAGTGTGGGGTTCTTTCTGTACGTGTCAGTCTCTGGTACAGAGTGAGAGAGTGGAGTTCATTCTGTACCTGTCAGTCTCTGGTACAGTGTCAGAGAGTGGGGTTCATTCTGTACCTGACAGTCTCTGGTACAGAGTGAGAGAGTGGAGTTCATTCTGTACCTGTCAGTCTCTGGTACAATGTGAGAGTGTGGGGTTCATTCAGTACCTGTCAGTCTCTGGTACAGTGTGGGGTTCATTCTGTACCTGTCAGTCTCTGGTACAATGTGAGAGTGTTGGGTTCATTCTGTATCTTTCAGTCTCGCGTACAATGTGAGAGTGTGCGGTTCATTCAGTACCTGTAAGTCTCTGGTACAGTGTGTGGTTCATTGTGTACCTGTCAGTCTCTGGTACAATGTGAAAGTGTGGGGTTCATTGTGTACCTGTCAGTCTCTGGTACTGTGTGAGAGTGTGGGGTTCATTCTGTACCTGTCAGTCTCTGGTACAGTGAGAGAGTGTGGGGTTCATTCTGTACCTGTCAGTCTCTGGTACAGTGTGAGAGTGTGGGGTACATTCTGTCCCTGTCAGTCTCCGGTACTGTGTGAGCATGTGGGGTTCATTCTGTACCTGTCAGTCTCTGGTACAGTGTGAGAGTGTGGGGTTCATTCTGTACCTGTTAGTCTCTGGTACAGTGTGAGAGAGTGGGGTTCATTCTGTACATGTCAGTCTCTGGTACAGAGTGAGAGAGTGGGGTTCATTCTGTACCTGTCAGTCTCTGGTACAGTGTGAGAGTGTGGGGTTCATTCTGTACCTGTCAGTCTCTGGTACAATGTGAGAGTGTGGGGTTCATTCAGTACCTGTCAGTCTCTGGTACAGTGTGGTGTTCATTCTGTACCTGTCAGTCTCTGGTACAGTGTGAGAGAGTGGGGTTCATTCTGTACCTGTCACTCTCTGGTACAGTGTGAGAGTGTGGGGTTCATTCTGTCCCTGTCAGTCTCTGGTACAGTGTGAGAGTATGGGATTCATTCTGTACCTGTCACTCTCTGGTACAGTGTGAGAGTGTGGGGTTCATTCTGTACCTGTCAGTCTCTGGTACAGTGTGAGAGTGTGGGGTTCATTCTGTACCTGTCAGTCGCTGGTACAGTGTGAGAGTGTGGGGTTCATTCTGTATCTGTCAGTCTCGGGTACAATGTGAGAGTGTGGGGTTCATTCAGTACCTGTAAGTCTCTGGAACAGTATGTGGTTCCTTGTGTACCTGTCAGTCTCTGGTATAAAGTGAGAGTGTGGGTTTCATTGTGTACCTGTCAGTCTCTGGTACAGTGTGACAGTGTGGGGTTCTTTCTGTACGTGTCAGTCTCTGGTACAGTGAGAGAGTGTGGGGTTCATTCTGAACCTGTCAGTCTCTGGTACAGTGTGAGAGTGTGGGGTTCATTATGTACCTGTCAGTCTCTGGTACAATGTGAGAGTGTGGGGTACATTCTGTCCCTGTCAGTCTCCGGTACAGTGTGAGAGAGTGGAGTTCATTCTGTACCTGTCAGTCTCTGGTACAATGTGAGAGTGTGGGGTTCATTCTGTACCTGTCACTCTCTGGTACAGTGGGAGACTCTGGGGTTAATTGTGTACCTGTCACTCTCTGGTACAGTGTCAGAGTGTGGGGTTCATTCTGTACCTGTCAGTCTCTGGGACAGTGTGAGCATGTGGGGTTCATTCTGTACCTGTCAGTCTATGGTACAGTGTGAGCATGTGGGATTCATTCTGTACCTGTCAGTCTCTGGTACAGTGTGAGAGTGTGGGGTTCATTCAGTACCTGTCAGTCTCTGGTACAGTGTGGGGATCATTCTGTACCTGTCAGTCTCTGGTACAGTGTGAGAGTGTGGGGTTCATTGTGTACCTGTCAGTCTCTGGTACAATGTGAGAATGTGGGGTTCATACTGTACCTGTCAGTCTCTGGTACAGTGTAAGAGTGTGGGGTTCATTCTGTACCTGTCAGCCTCTGGTACAGTGTGAAAGTGTGGGGTTCATTCTGTACCTGTCACTCTCTGGTACAGTGGGAGACTCTGGGGTTAATTGTGTACCTGTCACTCTCTGGTACAGTGTCAGAGTGTGGGGTTCATTCTGTACCTGTCAGTCTCTGGGACAGTGTGAGCATGTGGGGTTCATTCTGTACCTGTCAGTCTATGGTACAGTGTGAGCATGTGGGATTCATTCTGTACCTGTCAGTCTCTGGTACAGTGTGAGAGTGTGGGGTTCATTCAGTACCTGTCAGTCTCTGGTACAGTGTGGGGATCATTCTGTACCTGTCAGTCTCTGGTACAGTGTGAGAGTGTGGGGTTCATTGTGTACCTGTCAGTCTCTGGTACAATGTGAGAATGTGGGGTTCATACTGTACCTGTCAGTCTCTGGTACAGTGTAAGAGTGTGGGGTTCATTCTGTACCTGTCAGCCTCTGGTACAGTGTGAGAGTGTGGGGTTCATTCTGTACCTGTCAGTCTCTGGTACACTGTGAGAGTGTGGGGTTCATTCTGTACCTGTCAGTCTCTGGTACAGTGTGAGCATGTGGGGTTCAGTCTGTACCTGTCAGTCTTTGGGTAAGTGTGAGAGTGTGGGGTTCATTCTGTATCTGTCAGTCTCTGGTACAGTGTGAGCATGTGGGTTCATTCTGTACCTGTCAGTCTCTGGTACAGTGTGAGAGTGTGGGGTTCATTCAGTACCTGTCAGTTTCTGGTACAGTGTGGGGTTCATTCTGTACCTGTCAGTCTCTGGTACAGTGTGAGAGTGTGGGGTTCATTGTGTACCTGTCAGTCTCTGGTACAATGTGAGAATGTGGGGTTCATACTGTACCTGTCAGTCTCTGGTACAGTGTGAGAGTGTGGGGTTCATTCAGTACATGTCAGTCTCTGGTACAGTGTGGGGTTCATTCTGTACCTGTCAGTCTCTGGTACAGTGTGAGAGTGTGGGGTTCATTGTGTACCTGTCAGTCTCTGGTACAATGTGAGAATGTGGGGTTCATACTGTACCTGTCAGTCTCTGGTACAGTGTAAGAGAGTGGGGTTCATTCTGTACCTGTCAGCCTCTGGTACAGTGTGAGAGTGTGGGGTTCATTCTGTACTTGTCACTCTCTGGTACAGTGTGAGAGTATGGGGTTCATTCTGTACCTGTCAGTCTCTGGTACACTGTGAGAGTGTGGGGTTCATTCTGTACCTGTCAGTCTCTGGTACAGTGTGAGCATGTGGGGTTCAGTCTGTACCTGTCAGTCTTTGGGTAAGTGTGAGAGTGTGGGGTTCATTCTGTATCTGTCAGTCTCGGGTTCAATATGAGAGTGTGGGGTTCATTCAGTACCTGACAGTCTCCGGTACAGTGTGAGAGTGTGGGGTTCAGTCTGTACCTGTCAGTCTCAGGTACAGTGAGAGATTGTGGGGTTCATTCTGTACCTGTCAGTCTCTGGTACAGTGTGAGAGTGTGGGGTTCATTCTGTCCCTGTCAGTCTCTGGTACAGTGTGAGAGTATGGGATTCATCTGTACCTGTCACTCTCTGGTACAGTGTGAGAGTGTGGGGTTCATTCTGTACCTGTCACTCTCTGGTACAGTGTGAGAGTGTGGGGTTCATTCTGTCCCTGTCAGTCTCTGGTACAGTGTGAGAGTATGGGATTCATTCTGTACCTGTCACTCTCTGGTACAGTGTGAGAGTGTGGGGTTCATTCTGTACCTGTCAGTCTCTGGTACAGTGTGAGAGTGTGGGGTTCATTCTGTACCTGTCAGTCGCTGGTACAGTGTGAGAGTGTGGGGTTCATTCTGTATCTGTCAGTCTCGGGTACAATGTGAGAGTGTGGGGTTCATTCAGTACCTGTAAGTCTCTGGAACAGTGTGTGGTTCCTTGTGTACCTGTCAGTCTCTGGTATAAAGTGAGAGTGTGGGTTTCATTGTGTACCTGTCAGTCTCTGGTACAGTGTGAGAGTGTGGGGTTCTTTCTGTACGTGTCAGTCTCTGGTACAGTGAGAGAGTGTGGGGTTCATTCTGAACCTGTCAGTCTCTGGTACAGTGTGAGAGTGTGGGGTTCATTATGTACCTGTCAGTCTCTGGTACAATGTGAGAGTGTGGGGTACATTCTGTCCCTGTCAGTCTCCGGTACAGTGTGAGAGAGTGGAGTTCATTCTGTACCTGTCAGTCTCTGGTACAATGTGAGAGTGTGGGGTTCATTCTGTACCTGTCACTCTCTGGTACAGTGGGAGACTCTGGGGTTAATTGTGTACCTGTCACTCTCTGGTACAGTGTCAGAGTGTGGGGTTCATTCTGTACCTGTCAGTCTCTGGGACAGTGTGAGCATGTGGGGTTCATTCTGTACCTGTCAGTCTATGGTACAGTGTGAGCATGTGGGATTCATTCTGTACCTGTCAGTCTCTGGTACAGTGTGAGAGTGTGGGGTTCATTCAGTACCTGTCAGTCTCTGGTACAGTGTGGGGATCATTCTGTACCTGTCAGTCTCTGGTACAGTGTGAGAGTGTGGGGTTCATTGTGTACCTGTCAGTCTCTGGTACAATGTGAGAATGTGGGGTTCATACTGTACCTGTCAGTCTCTGGTACAGTGTAAGAGTGTGGGGTTCATTCTGTACCTGTCAGCCTCTGGTACAGTGTGAGAGTGTGGGGTTCATTCTGTACCTGTCAGTCTCTGGTACACTGTGAGAGTGTGGGGTTCATTCTGTACCTGTCAGTCTCTGGTACAGTGTGAGCATGTGGGGTTCAGTCTGTACCTGTCAGTCTTTGGGTAAGTGTGAGAGTGTGGGGTTCATTCTGTATCTGTCAGTCTCTGGTACAGTGTGAGCATGTGGGTTCATTCTGTACCTGTCAGTCTCTGGTACAGTGTGAGAGTGTGGGGTTCATTCAGTACCTGTCAGTTTCTGGTACAGTGTGGGGTTCATTCTGTACCTGTCAGTCTCTGGTACAGTGTGAGAGTGTGGGGTTCATTGTGTACCTGTCAGTCTCTGGTACAATGTGAGAATGTGGGGTTCATACTGTACCTGTCAGTCTCTGGTACAGTGTGAGAGTGTGGGGTTCATTCAGTACATGTCAGTCTCTGGTACAGTGTGGGGTTCATTCTGTACCTGTCAGTCTCTGGTACAGTGTGAGAGTGTGGGGTTCATTGTGTACCTGTCAGTCTCTGGTACAATGTGAGAATGTGGGGTTCATACTGTACCTGTCAGTCTCTGGTACAGTGTAAGAGAGTGGGGTTCATTCTGTACCTGTCAGCCTCTGGTACAGTGTGAGAGTGTGGGGTTCATTCTGTACTTGTCACTCTCTGGTACAGTGTGAGAGTATGGGGTTCATTCTGTACCTGTCAGTCTCTGGTACACTGTGAGAGTGTGGGGTTCATTCTGTACCTGTCAGTCTCTGGTACAGTGTGAGCATGTGGGGTTCAGTCTGTACCTGTCAGTCTTTGGGTAAGTGTGAGAGTGTGGGGTTCATTCTGTATCTGTCAGTCTCGGGTTCAATATGAGAGTGTGGGGTTCATTCAGTACCTGACAGTCTCCGGTACAGTGTGAGAGTGTGGGGTTCAGTCTGTACCTGTCAGTCTCAGGTACAGTGAGAGATTGTGGGGTTCATTCTGTACCTGTCAGTCTCTGGTACAGTGTGAGAGTGTGGGGTTCATTCTGTCCCTGTCAGTCTCTGGTACAGTGTGAGAGTATGGGATTCATTCTGTACCTGTCACTCTCTGGTACAGTGTGAGAGTGTGGGGTTCATTCTGTACCTGTCACTCTCTGGTACAGTGTGAGAGTGTGGGGTTCATTCTGTCCCTGTCAGTCTCTGGTACAGTGTGAGAGTATGGGATTCATTCTGTACCTGTCACTCTCTGGTACAGTGTGAGAGTGTGGGGTTCATTCTGTACCTGTCAGTCTCTGGTACAGTGTGAGAGTGTGGGGTTCATTCTGTACCTGTCAGTCGCTGGTACAGTGTGAGAGTGTGGGGTTCATTCTGTATCTGTCAGTCTCGGGTACAATGTGAGAGTGTGGGGTTCATTCAGTACCTGTAAGTCTCTGGAACAGTGTGTGGTTCCTTGTGTACCTGTCAGTCTCTGGTATAAAGTGAGAGTGTGGGTTTCATTGTGTACCTGTCAGTCTCTGGTACAGTGTGAGAGTGTGGGGTTCTTTCTGTACGTGTCAGTCTCTGGTACAGTGAGAGAGTGTGGGGTTCATTCTGAACCTGTCAGTCTCTGGTACAGTGTGAGAGTGTGGGGTTCATTATGTACCTGTCAGTCTCTGGTACAATGTGAGAGTGTGGGGTACATTCTGTCCCTGTCAGTCTCCGGTACAGTGTGAGAGAGTGGAGTTCATTCTGTACCTGTCAGTCTCTGGTACAATGTGAGAGTGTGGGGTTCATTCAGTACCTGTAAGTCTCTGGAACAGTGTGTGGTTCCTTGTGCACCTGTCAGTCTCTGGTATAAAGTGAGAGTGTGGGTTTCATTGTGTACCTGTCAGTCTCTGGTACAGTGTGAGAGTGTGGGGTTCTTTCTGTACGTGTCAGTCTCTGGTACAGAGTGAGAGAGTGGAGTTCATTCTGTACCTGTCAGTCTCTGGTACAGTGTCAGAGAGTGGGGTTCATTCTGTACCTGACAGTCTCTGGTACAGAGTGAGAGAGTGGAGTTCATTCTGTACCTGTCAGTCTCTGGTACAATGTGAGAGTGTGGGGTTCATTCAGTACCTGTCAGTCTCTGGTACAGTGTGGGGTTCATTCTGTACCTGTCAGTCTCTGGTACAATGTGAGAGTGTTGGGTTCATTCTGTATCTTTCAGTCTCGCGTACAATGTGAGAGTGTGCGGTTCATTCAGTACCTGTAAGTCTCTGGTACAGTGTGTGGTTCATTGTGTACCTGTCAGTCTCTGGTACAATGTGAAAGTGTGGGGTTCATTGTGTACCTGTCAGTCTCTGGTACTGTGTGAGAGTGTGGGGTTCATTCTGTACCTGTCAGTCTCTGGTACAGTGAGAGAGTGTGGGGTTCATTCTGTACCTGTCAGTCTCTGGTACAGTGTGAGAGTGTGGGGTACATTCTGTCCCTGTCAGTCTCCGGTACTGTGTGAGCATGTGGGGTTCATTCTGTACCTGTCAGTCTCTGGTACAGTGTGAGAGTGTGGGGTTCATTCTGTACCTGTTAGTCTCTGGTACAGTGTGAGAGAGTGGGGTTCATTCTGTACATGTCAGTCTCTGGTACAGAGTGAGAGAGTGGGGTTCATTCTGTACCTGTCAGTCTCTGGTACAGTGTGAGAGTGTGGGGTTCATTCTGTACCTGTCAGTCTCTGGTACAATGTGAGAGTGTGGGGTTCATTCAGTACCTGTCAGTCTCTGGTACAGTGTGGTGTTCATTCTGTACCTGTCAGTCTCTGGTACAGTGTGAGAGAGTGGGGATCATTCTGTACATGTCAGTCTCTGGTACAGAGTGAGAGAGTGGGGTTCATTCTGTACCTGTCAGTCTCTGGTACAGTGTGAGACTGTGGGGTTCATTCAGTACCTGTCAGTCTCTGGTACAGTGTGGGGTTCATTCTGTACCTGTCAGTCTCTGGTACAGTGTCAGAGTGTGGGGTTCATTCTGTTCCTGTCAGTCACTGGTACAGTGTGAGAGTGTGGGGTTCATTCTGTACCTGTCAGTCTCTGGTACAATGTGAGAGTGTGGGGTTCATTCTGTACCTGTCCGTCTCTGGTACCGTATGAGAGTGTGGGGTTCATTCTGTACCTGTCAGTCTCTGCTACAGTCTGAGAGTGTGGGGTTCATTCTGTACCTGTCAGTCTCTGGTACAGTGTGAGCATGTGGGGTTCATTCTGTACCTGTCAGTCTCTGGTACAGTGTGAGAGTGTGGGGTTCATTCTGTACCTGTCAGTCTCTGGTACAGTGTGAGAGTATGGGATTCATTCTGTACCTGTCACTCTCTGGTACAGTGTGAGAGTGTGGGGTTCATTCTGTACCTGTCACTCTCTGGTACAGTGTGAGAGTGTGGGGTTCATTCTGTCCCTGTCAGTCTCTGGTACAGTGTGAGAGTATGGGATTCATTCTGTACCTGTCACTCTCTGGTACAGTGTGAGAGTGTGGGGTTCATTCTGTACCTGACAGTCTCTGGTACAGTGGGAGAGTGTGGGGTTCATTCTGTACCTGTCAGTCGCTGGTACAGTGTGAGAGTGTGGGGTTCATTCTGTATCTGTCAGTCTCGGGTACAATGTGAGAGTGTGGGGTTCATTCAGTACCTGTAAGTCTCTGGAACAGTGTGTGGTTCATTGTGTGACTGTCAGTCTCTGGTATAAAGTGAGAGTGTGGGTTTCATTGTGTACCTGTCAGTCTCTGTTACAGTGTGAGAGTGTGGGGTACATTCTGTCCCTGTCAGTCTCCGGTACAGTGTGAGAGAGTGGAGTTCATTCTGTACCTGTCAGTCTCTGGTACAGTGTGAGAGTGTGGGGTTCATTCTGTATCTGTCAGTCTCTGGTACAGAGTGAGAGAGTGGAGTTCATTCTGTGCCTGTCAGTCTCTGGTACAGTGTGAGAGAGTGGGTTTCATTCTGTACCTGACAGTCTCTGGTACAGAGTGAGAGAGTGGAGTTCATTCTGTACCTGTCAGTCTCTGGTACAATGTGAGAGTGTGGGGTTCATTCAGTACCTGTCAGTCTCTGGTACAGTGTGGGGTTCATTCTGTACCTGTCAGTCTCTGGTACAATGTGAGAGTGTTGGGTTCATTCTGTATTTTCAGTCTCGGGTACAATGTGAGAGTGTGGGGTTCATTCAGTACCTGTATGTCTCTGGTACAGTGTGTGGTTCATTGTGTACCTGTCAGTCTCTGGTACAATGTGAGAGTGTGGGGTTCATTGTGTACCTGTCAGTCTCTGGTACTGTGTGAGAGTGTGGGGTTCATTCTGTACCTGTCAGTCTCTGGTACAGTGTGAGAGTGTGGGGTTCATTGTGTACCTGTCAGTCTCTGGTACTGTGTGAGAGTGTGGGGTTCATTCTGTACCTGTCAGTCTCTGGTACAGAGTGAGAGTGTGGGGTTCATTCTGTATCTGTCAGTCTCTGGTACAGTGTGAGAGAGTGGGGTTCATTCTGTACATGTCAGTCTCTGGTACAGAGTGAGAGAGTGGGGTTCATTCTGTACCTGTCAGTCTCTGGTACAGTGTGAGAGTGTGGGGTTCATTCTGTACCTGTCAGTCTCTGGTACAATGTGAGAGTGTGGGGTTCATTCAGTACCTGTCCGTCTCTGGTACAGTGTGGGGTTCATTCTGTACCTGTCAGTCTCTGGTACAGTGTGAGAGAGTGGGGATCATTCTGTACATGTCAGTCTCTGGTACAGAGTGAGAGAGTGGGGTTCATTCTGTACCTGTCAGTCTCTGGTACAGTGTGAGACTGTGGGGTTCATTCAGTACCTGTCAGTCTCTGGTACAGTGTGGGGTTCATTCTGTACCTGTCAGTCTCTGGTACAGTGTCAGAGTGTGGGGTTCATTCTGTTCCTGTCAGTCACTGGTACAGTGTGAGAGTGTGGGGTTCATTCTGTACCTGTCAGTCTCTGGTACAATGTGAGAGTGTGGGGTTCATTCTGTACCTGTCCGTCTCTGGTACCGTATGAGAGTGTGGGGTTCATTCTGTACCTGTCAGTCTCTGATACAGTCTGAGAGTGTGGGGTTCATTCTGTACCTGTCAGTCTCTGGTACAATGTGAGAGTGTGGGGTTCATTCTGTACCTGTCAGTCTCTGGTACAGTGTGAGAGTGTGGGGTTCAATCTGTACTCGTCAGTCTCTGGTACAGTGTGAGAGTGTGGTGTTCATTCTGTACCTGTCAGTCTCAGGTACAGTGTGAGAGTGTGGGGTTCATTCTGTACCTGTCACTCTCTGGTACATTGTGAGAGTGTGGGGTTCTTTCTGTACCTGTCACTCTCTGGTACAGTGTGAGAGCGTGGGGTTCATTCAGTACCTGTCAGTCTCTGGTACAGTGTGAGAGTGTGGGGTTCATTCTGTACCTGTCAGTCTCTGGTACAATGTGAGAGTGTGGGGTTCATTCAGTACCTGTCAGTCTCTGGTGCAGTGTGGGGTTCATTGTGTCCCTGTCAGTCTCTGGTAGAATGTGAGAGTGTGGGGTTCATTCTGTACCTGTCAGTCTCAGGTACTTTGTGAGAGTGTGAGGTTCATTCTGTCCCTGTCAGTCTCTGGTACTTTGTGAGAGTGTGGGGTTCATTCTGTACCTGTCAGTCTCTGGTACAGTGTGAGAGTGTGGGGTACATTCTGTACCTGTCAGTCTCAGGTACTTTGTGAGAGTGTGGGGTTCATTCTGTACCTGTCAGTCTCTGGTACTTTGTGAGAGTGTGGGGTTCATTCTGTACCTGTCAGTCTCTGGTACAGTGTGAGCATGTGGGGTTCATTCTGTACCTGTCAGTCTCTGGTACAGTGTGAGCATGTGGGGTTCATTCTGTACCTGTCAGACTCTGGTACAGTGTGAGAGTGTGGGGTTCATTCTGTACCTGTCTGTCTCTGGTACAGTGTGAGAGTGTGAGGTTCATTCTGTACCTGTCAGTCTCAGGTACTTTGTGAGAGTGTGAGGTTCATTCTGTCCCTGTCAGTCTCTGGTACAGTGTGAGCATGTGGGGTTCATTCTGTACCTGTCACTCTCTGGTACAGTGTGAGCATGTGGGGTTCATTCTGTACCTGTCAGTCTCTGGTACAGTGAGAGAGTGTAGGGTTCATTCTGTCCCTGTCAGTCTCTGGTACAGTGTGAGCCTGTGGGGTTCATTCTGTACCTGTCAGTCTCTGGTACATTGTGACAGTGTGGGGTTCATTCTGTACCTGTCAGTCTCTGTTATAGTGTGAGAGAGTGGGGTTCATTCTGTACCTGTCAGTCTCTGGTACAGTGTGAGAGAGTGGGGTTCATTCTGTACCTGTCACTCTCTGGTACAGTGGGAGACTCTGGGGTTAATTGTGTACCTGTCAGTCTCTGGTACAGTGTCAGAGTGTGGGGTTCATTCTGTACCTGTCAGTCTCTGGGACAGTGTGAGCATGTGGCGTTCATTCTGTACCTGTCAGTCTATGGTACAGTGTGAGCATGTGGGATTCATTCTGTACCTGTCAGTCTCTGGTACAGTGTGAGAGTGTGGGGTTCATTCAGTACCTGTCAGTCTCTGGTACTGTGTGGGGATCATTCTGTACCTGTCAGTCTCTGGTACAGTGTGAGAGTGTGGGGTTCATTGTGTACCTGTCAGTCTCTGGTACAATGTGAGAATGTGGGGTTCATACTGTACCTGTCAGTCTCTGGTACAGTGTAAGAGTGTGGGGTTCATTCTGTACCTGTCAGCCTCTGGTACAGTGTGAGAGTGTGCGGTTCATTCTGTACCTGTCAGTCTCTGGTACACTGTGAGAGTGTGGGGTTCATTCTGTACCTGTCAGGCTCTGGTACAGTGTGAGCATGTGGGGTTCAGTCTGTACCTGTCAGTCTTTGGGTAAGTGTGAGAGTGTGGGGTTCATTCTGTATCTGTCTGTCTCTGGTACAGTGTGAGCATGTGGGTTCATTCTGTACCTGTCAGTCTCTGGTACAGTGTGAGAGTGTGGGGTTCATTCAGTACCTGTCAGTTTCTGGTACAGTGTGGGGTTCATTCTGTACCTGTCAGTCTCTGGTACAGTGTGAGAGTCTGGGGTTCATTGTGTACCTGTCAGTCTCTGGTACAATGTGAGAATGTGGGGTTCATACTGTACCTGTCAGTCTCTGGTACAGTGTAAGAGTGTGGGGTTCATTCTGTACCTGTCAGCCTCTGGTACAGTGTGAGGCTGTGGGGTTCATTCTGTACCTGTCACTCTCTGGTACAGTGTGAGAGTATGGGGTTCATTCTGTACCTGTCAGTCTCTGGTACAGTGTGAGAGTGTGGGGTTCATTCTGTACCTGTCAGTCGCTGGTACAGTGTGAGAGTGTGGGGGTTCATTCTGTATCTGTCAGTCTCGGGTACAATGTGAGAGTGTGGGGTTCATTCAGTACCTGTAAGTCTCCGGAACAGTGTGTGGTTCATTGTGTACCTGTCAGTCTCTGGTATAAAGTGAGAGTGTGGGTTTCATTGTGTACCTGTCAGTCTCCGGTACAGTGTGAGAGAGTGGAGTTCATTCTGTACCTGTAAGTCTCTGGAACAGTGTGTGGTTCATTGTGTACCTGTCAGTCTCTGCTATAAAGTGAGAGTGTGGGGTTCTTTCTGTACGTGTCAGTCTCTGGTACAGAGTGAGAGAGTGGAGTTCATTCTGTACCTGTCAGTCTCTGGTACAGTGTCAGAGAGTGGGGTTCATTCTGTACTTGACAGTCTCTGGTACAGAGTGAGAGAGTGGAGTTCATTCTGTACCTGTCAGTCTCTGGTACAATGTGAGAGTGTGGGGTTCATTCAGTACCTGTCAGTCTCTGGTACAGTGTGGGGTTCATTCTGTACCTGTCAGTCTCTGGTACAATGTGAGAGTGTTGGGTTCATTCTGTATCTTTCAGTCTCGCGTACAATGTGAGAGTGTGGGGTTCATTCAGTACCTGTAAGTCTCTGGTACAGTGTGTGGTTCATTGTGTACCTGTCAGTCTCTGGTACAATATGAAAGTGTGGGGTTCATTGTGTACCTGTCAGTCTCTGGTACTGTGTGAGAGTGTGGGGTTCATTCTGTACCTGTCAGTCTCTGGTACAGTGAGAGAGTGTGGGGTTCATTCTGTACCTGTCAATCTCTGGTACAGTGTGAGAGTGTGGGGTACATTCTGTCCCTGTCAGTCTCCGGTACTGTGTGAGCATGTGGGGTTCATTCTGTACCTGTCAGTCTCTGGTACAGTGTGAGAGTGTGGGGTTCATTCTGTACCTGTCAGTCTCTGGTACAGTGTGAGAGAGTGGGGTTCATTCTGTACATGTCAGTCTCTGGTACAGAGTGAGAGAGTGGGGTTCATTCTGTACCTGTCAGTCTCTGGTACAGTGTGAGAGTGTGGGGTTCATTCTGTACCTGTCAGTCTCTGGTACAATGTGAGAGTGTGGGGTTCATTCAGTACCTGTCAGTCTCTAGTACAGTGTGGTGTTCATTCTGTACCTGTCAGTCTCTGGTACAGTGTGAGAGAGTGGGGATCATTCTGTACATGTCAGTCTCTGGTACAGAGTGAGAGAGTGGGGTTCATTCTGTACCTGTCAGTCTCTGGTACAGTGTGAGACTGTGGGGTTCATTCAGTACCTGTCAGTCTCTGGTACAGTGTGGGGTTCATTCTGTACCTGTCAGTCTCTGGTACAGTGTCAGAGTGTGGGGTTCATTCTGTTCCTGTCAGTCACTGGTACAGTGTGAGAGTGTGGGGTTCATTCTGTACCTGTCAGTCTCTGGTACAATGTGAGAGTGTGGGGTTCATTCTGTACCTGTCCGTCTCTGGTACCGTATGAGAGTGTGGGGTTCATTCAGTACCTGTCAGTCTCTGGTACAGTGTGGGGTTCATTCTGTACCTGTCAGTCTCTGGTACAATGTGAGAGTGTTGGGTTCATTCTGTATTTTCAGTCTCGGGTACAATGTGAGAGTGTGGGGTTCATTCAGTACCTGTAAGTCTCTGGTACAGTGTGTGGTTCATTGTGTACCTGTCAGTCTCTGGTACAATGTGAGAGTGTGGGGTTCATTGTGTACCTGTCAGTCTCTGGTACAGTGTGAGAGTGTGGGGTTCATTCTGTACCAGTCAGTCTCTGGTACAGTGTGAGAGTGTGGGGTTCATTGTGTACCTGTCAGTCTCTGGTACTGTGTGAGAGTGTGGGGTTCATTCTGTACCTGTCAGTCTCTGGTACAGTGTGAGAGTGTGGGGTTCATTCTGTACCTGTCAGTCTCTGGTACAGTGTGAGAGAGTGGGGTTCATTCTGTACATGTCAGTCTCTGGTACAGAGTGAGAGAGTGGGGTTCATTCTGTACCTGTCAGTCTCTGGTACAGTGTGAGAGTGTGGGGTTCATTCTGTACCTGTCAGTCTCTGGTACAATGTGAGAGTGTGGGGTTCATTCAGTACCTGTCCGTCTCTGGTACAGTGTGGGGTTCATTCTGTACCTGTCAGTCTCTGGTACAGTGTGAGAGAGTGGGGATCATTCTGTACATGTCAGTCTCTGGTACAGAGTGAGAGAGTGGGGTTCATTCTGTACCTGTCAGTCTCTGGTACAGTGTGAGACTGTGGGGTTCATTCAGTACCTGTCAGTCTCTGGTACAGTGTGGGGTTCATTCTGTACCTGTCAGTCTCTGGTACAGTGTCAGAGTGTGGGGTTCATTCTGTTCCTGTCAGTCACTGGTACAGTGTGAGAGTGTGGGGTTCATTCTGTACCTGTCAGTCTCTGGTACAATGTGAGAGTGTGGGGTTCATTCTGTACCTGTCCGTCACTGGTACCGTATGAGAGTGTGGGGTTCATTCTGTACCTGTCAGTCTCTGATACAGTCTGAGAGTGTGGGGTTCATTCTGTACCTGTCAGTCTCTGGTACAATGTGAGAGTGTGGGGTTCATTCTGTACCTGTCAGTCTCTGGTACAGTGTGAGCATGTGGGGTTCATTCTGTACCTGTCAGTCTCTGGTACAGTGTGAGAGTGTGGGGTTCAATCTGTACTCGTCAGTCTCTGGTACAGTGTGAGAGTGTGGTGTTCATTCTGTACCTGTCAGTCTCTGGTACAGTGTGAGAGTGTGGGGTTCATTCTGTACCTGTCACTCTCTGGTACATTGTGAGAGTGTGGGGTTCTTTCTGTACCTGTCACTCTCTGGTACAGTGTGAGAGCGTGGGGTTCATTCAGTACCTGTCAGTCTCTGGTACAGTGTGAGAGTGTGGGGTTCATTCTGTACCTGTCAGTCTCTGGTACAATGTGAGAGTGTGGGGTTCATTCAGTACCTGTCAGTCTCTGGTGCAGTGTGGGGTTCATTGTGTCCCTGTCAGTCTCTGGTAGAATGTGAGAGTGTGGGGTTAATTGTGTACCTGTCAGTCTCAGGTACTTTGTGAGAGTGTGAGGTTCATTCTGTCCCTGTCAGTCTCTGGTACAGTGTGAGCATGTGGGGTTCATTCTGTACCTGTCAGTCTCTGGTACAGTGAGAGAGTGTAGGGTTCATTCTGTCCCTGTCAGTCTCTGGTACAGTGTGAGCCTGTGGGGTTCATTCTGTACCTGTCAGTCTCTGGTACATTGTGACAGTGTGGGGTTCATTCTGTACCTGTCAGTCTCTGTTATAGTGTGAGAGAGTGGGGTTCATTCTGTACCTGTCAGTCTCTGGTACAGTGTGAGAGAGTGGGGTTCATTCTGTACCTGTCACTCTCTGGTACAGTGGGAGACTCTGGGGTTAATTGTGTACCTGTCAGTCTCTGGTACAGTGTCAGAGTGTGGGGTTCATTCTGTACCTGTCAGTCTCTGGGACAGTGTGAGCATGTGGGGTTCATTCTGTACCTGTCAGTCTATGGTACAGTGTGAGCATGTGGGATTCATTCTGTACCTGTCAGTCTCTGGTACAGTGTGAGAGTGTGGGGTTCATTCAGTACCTGTCAGTCTCTGGTACAGTGTGGGGATCATTCTGTACCTGTCAGTCTCTGGTACAGTGTGAGAGTGTGGGGTTCATTGTGTACCTGTCAGTCTCTGGTACAATGTGAGAATGTGGGGTTCATACTGTACCTGTCAGTCTCTGGTACAGTGTAAGAGTGTGGGGTTCATTCTGTACCTGTCAGCCTCTGGTACAGTGTGAGAGTGTGGGGTTCATTCTGTACCTGTCAGTCTCTGGTACACTGTGAGAGTGTGGGGTTCATTCTGTACCTGTCAGTCTCTGGTACAGTGTGAGCATGTGGGGTTCAGTCTGTACCTGTCAGTCTTTGGGTAAGTGTGAGAGTGTGGGGTTCATTCTGTATCTGTCTGTCTCTGGTACAGTGTGAGCATGTGGGTTCATTCTGTACCTGTCAGTCTCTGGTACAGTGTGAGAGTGTGGGTTTCATTCAGTACCTGTCAGTTTCTGGTACAGTGTGGGGTTCATTCTGTACCTGTCAGTCTCTGGTACAGTGTGAGAGTCTGGGGTTCATTGTGTACCTGTCAGTCTCTGGTACAATGTGAGAATGTGGGGTTCATACTGTACCTGTCAGTCTCTGGTACAGTGTAAGAGTGTGGGGTTCATTCTGTACCTGTCAGCCTCTGGTACAGTGTGAGGCTGTGGGGTTCATTCTGTACCTGTCACTCTCTGGTACAGTGTGAGAGTATGGGGTTCATTCTGTACCTGTCAGTCTCTGGTACAGTGTGAGAGTGTGGGGTTCATTCTGTACCTGTCAGTCGCTGGTACAGTGTGAGAGTGTGGGGTTCATTCTGTATCTGTCAGTCTCGGGTACAATGTGAGAGTGTGGGGTTCATTCAGTACCTGTAAGTCTCCGGAACAGTGTGTGGTTCATTGTGTACCTGTCAGTCTCTGGTATAAAGTGAGAGTGTGGGTTTCATTGTGTACCTGTCAGTCTCCGGTACAGTGTGAGAGAGTGGAGTTCATTCTGTACCTGTAAGTCTCTGGAACAGTGTGTGGTTCATTGTGTACCTGTCAGTCTCTGGTATAAAGTGAGAGTGTGGGGTTCTTTCTGTACGTGTCAGTCTCTGGTACAGAGTGAGAGAGTGGAGTTCATTCTGTACCTGTCAGTCTCTGGTACAGTGTCAGAGAGTGGGGTTCATTCTGTACCTGACAGTCTCTGGTACAGAGTGAGAGAGTGGAGTTCATTCTGTACCTGTCAGTCTCTGGTACAATGTGAGAGTGTGGGGTTCATTCAGTACCTGTCAGTCTCTGGTACAGTGTGGGGTTCATTCTGTACCTGTCAGTCTCTGGTACAATGTGAGAGTGTTGGGTTCATTCTGTATCTTTCAGTCTCGCGTACAATGTGAGAGTGTGGGGTTCATTCAGTACCTGTAAGTCTCTGGTACAGTGTGTGGTTCATTGTGTACCTGTCAGTCTCTGGTACAATGTGAAAGTGTGGGGTTCATTGTGTACCTGTCAGTCTCTGGTACTGTGTGAGAGTGTGGGGTTCATTCTGTACCTGTCAGTCTCTGGTACAGTGAGAGAGTGTGGGGTTCATTCTGTACCTGTCAGTCTCTGGTACAGTGTGAGAGTGTGGGGTACATTCTGTCCCTGTCAGTCTCCGGTACTGTGTGAGCATGTGGGGTTCATTCTGTACCTGTCAGTCTCTGGTACAGTGTGAGAGTGTGGGGTTCATTCTGTACCTGTCAGTCTCTGGTACAGTGTGAGAGAGTGGGGTTCATTCTGTACATGTCAGTCTCTGGTACAGAGTGAGAGAGTGGGGTTCATTCTGTACCTGTCAGTCTCTGGTACAGTGTGAGAGTGTGGGGTTCATTCTGTACCTGTCAGTCTCTGGTACAATGTGAGAGTGTGGGGTTCATTCAGTACCTGTCAGTCTCTGGTACAGTGTGGTGGTCATTCTGTACCTGTCAGTCTCTGGTACAGTGTGAGAGAGTGGGGATCATTCTGTACATGTCAGTCTCTGGTACAGAGTGAGAGAGTGGGGTTCATTCTGTACCTGTCAGTCTCTGGTACAGTGTGAGACTGTGGGGTTCATTCAGTACCTGTCAGTCTCTGGTACAGTGTGGGGTTCATTCTGTACCTGTCAGTCTCTGGTACAGTGTCAGAGTGTGGGGTTCATTCTGTTCCTGTCAGTCACTGGTACAGTGTGAGAGTGTGGGGTTCATTCTGTACCTGTCAGTCTCTGGTACAATGTGAGAGTGTGGGGTTCATTCTGTACCTGTCCGTCTCTGGTACCGTATGAGAGTGTGGGGTTCATTCTGTACCTGTCAGTCTCTGGTACAGTCTGAGAGTGTGGGGTTCATTCTGTACCTGTCAGTCTCTGGTACAGTGTGAGCATGTGGGGTTCATTCTGTACCTGTCAGTCTCTGGTACAGTGTGAGAGTGTGGGGTTCATTCTGTACCTGTCAATCTCTGGTACAGTGTGAGAGTATGGGATTCATTCTGTACCTGTCACTCTCTGGTACAGTGTGAGAGTGTGGGGTTCATTCTGTACCTGTCACTCTCTGGTACAGTGTGAGAGTGTGGGGTTCATTCTGTCCCTGTCAGTCTCTGGTACAGTGTGAGAGTATGGGATTCATTCTGTACCTGTCACTCTCTGGTACAGTGTGAGAGTGTGGGGTTCATTCTGTACCTGTCAGTCTCTGGTACAGTGGGAGAGTGTGGGGTTCATTCTGTACCTGTCAGTCGCTGGTACAGTGTGAGAGTGTGGGGTTCATTCTGTATCTGTCAGTCTCGGGTACAATGTGAGAGTGTGGGGTTCATTCAGTACCTGTAAGTCTCTGGAACAGTGTGTGGTTCATTGTGTACCTGTCAGTCTCTGGTATAAAGTGAGAGTGTGGGTTTCATTGTGTACCTGTCAGTCTCTGTTACAGTGTGAGAGTGTGGGGTACATTCTGTCCCTGTCAGTCTCCGGTACAGTGTGAGAGAGTGGAGTTCATTCTGTACCTGTCAGTCTCTGGTACAGTGTGAGAGTGTGGGGTTCATTCTGTATCTGTCAGTCTCTGGTACAGAGTGAGAGAGTGGAGTTCATTCTGTACCTGTCAGTCTCTGGTACAGTGTGAGAGAGTGGGGTTCATTCTGTACCTGACAGTCTCTGGTACAGAGTGAGAGAGTGGAGTTCATTCTGTACCTGTCAGTCTCTGGTACAATGTGAGAGTGTGGGGTTCATTCAGTACCTGTCAGTCTCTGGTACAGTGTGGGGTTCATTCTGTACCTGTCAGTCTCTGGTACAATGTGAGAGTGTTGGGTTCATTCTGTATTTTCAGTCTCGGGTACAATGTGAGAGTGTGGGGTTCATTCAGTACCTGTAAGTCTCTGGTACAGTGTGTGGTTCATTGTGTACCTGTCAGTCTCTGGTACAATGTGAGAGTGTGGGGTTCATTGTGTACCTGTCAGTCTCTGGTACTGTGTGAGAGTGTGGGGTTCATTCTGTACCTGTCAGTCTCTGGTACAGTGTGAGAGTGTGGGGTTCATTGTGTACCTGTCAGTCTCTGGTACTGTGTGAGAGTGTGGGGTTCATTCTGTACCTGTCAGTCTCTGGTACAGTGTGAGAGTGTGGGGTTCATTCTGTACCTGTCAGTCTCTGGTACAGTGTGAGAGAGTGGGGTTCATTCTGTACATGTCAGTCTCTGGTACAGAGTGAGAGAGTGGGGTTCATTCTGTACCTGTCAGTCTCTGGTACAGTGTGTGAGTGTGGGGTTCATTCTGTACCTGTCAGTCTCTGGTACAATGTAAGAGTGTGGGGTTCATTCAGTACCTGTCCGTCTCTGGTACAGTGTGGGGTTCATTCTGTACCTGTCAGTCTCTGGTACAGTGTGAGAGAGTGGGGATCATTCTGTACATGTCAGTCTCTGGTACAGAGTGAGAGAGTGGGGTTCATTCAGTACCTGTCAGTCTCTGGTAAAGTGTGTGGTTCATTCTGTACCTGTCAGTCTCTGGTACAGTGTCAGAGTGTGGGGTTCATTCTGTTCCTGTCAGTCACTGGTACAATGTGAGAGTGTGGGGTTCATTCTGTACCTGTCCGTCTCTGGTACCGTATGAGAGTGTGGGGTTCATTCTGTACCTGTCAGTCTCTGATACAGTCTGAGAGTGTGGGGTTCATTCTGTACCTGTCAGTCTCTGGTACAATGTGAGAGTGTGGGGTTCATTCTGTACCTGTCAGTCTCTGGTACAGTGTGAGCATGTGGGGTTCATTCTGTACCTGTCAGTCTCTGGTACAGTGTGAGAGTGTGGGGTTCAATCTGTACTCGTCAGTCTCTGGTACAGTGTGAGAGTTTGGTGTTCATTCTGTACCTGTCAGTCTCTGGTACAGTGTGAGAGTGTGGGGTTCATTCTGTACCTGTCACTCTCTGGTACATTGTGAGAGTGTGGTGTTCTTTCTGTACCTGTCACTCTCTGGTACAGTGTGAGAGCGTGGGGTTCATTCAGTACCTGTCAGTCTCAGGTACAGGGTGAGAGTGTGGGGTTCATTCTGTCCCTGTCAGTCTCTGGTACAATGTGAGAGTGTGGGGTTCATTCAGTACCTGTCAGTCTCTGGTGCAGTGTGGGGTTCATTGTGTCCCTGTCAGTCTCTGGTAGAATGTGAGAGTGTGGGGTTCATTCTGTCCCTGTCAGTCTCAGGTACTTTGTGAGAGTGTGAGGTTCATTCTGTCCCTGTCAGTCTCTGGTACAGTGTGAGCATGTGGAGTTCATTCTGTACCTGTCAGTCTCTGGTACAGTGTGAGCCTGTGGGGTTCATTCTGTACCTGTCAGTCTCTGGTACATTGTGACAGTGTGGGGTTCATTCTGTACCTGTCAGTCTCTGTTATAGTGTGAGAGAGTGGGGTTCATTCTGTACCTGTCAGTCTCTGGTACAGTGTGAGAGAGTGGGGTTCATTCTGTACCTGTCACTCTCTGGTACAGTGGGAGACACTGGGGTTAATTGTGTACCTGTCAGTCTCTGGTACAGTGTCAGAGTGTGGGGTTCATTCTGTACCTGTCTGTCTCTGGGACAGTGTGAGCATGTGGGGTTCATTCTGTACCTGTCAGTCTATGGTACAGTGTGAGCATGTGGGATTCATTCTGTACCTGTCAGTCTCTGGTACAGTGTGAGAGTGTGGGGTTCATTCAGTACCTGTCAGTCTCTGGTATAGTGTGGGGATCATTCTGTACCTGTCAGTCTCTGGTACAGTGTGAGAGTGTGGAGTTCATTGTGTACCTGTCAGTCTCTGGTACAATGTGAGAATGTGGGGTTCATACTGTACCTGTCAGTCTCTGGTACAGTGTAAGAGTGTGGGGTTCATTCT
This sequence comes from Hemitrygon akajei, assembly GCF_048418815.1. Lineage (NCBI taxonomy): Eukaryota > Metazoa > Chordata > Chondrichthyes > Myliobatiformes > Dasyatidae > Hemitrygon > Hemitrygon akajei. Next base: position 21,636,373 of record NC_133151.1, read on the forward strand.
GTACCTGTCAGCCTCTGGTACAGTGTGAGAGTGTGGGGTTCATTCTGTACCTGTCAGTCTCTGGTACACTGTGAGAGTGTGGGGTTCATTCTGTACCTGTCAGTCTCTGGTACAGTGTGAGCATGTGGGGTTCAGTCTGTACCTGTCAGTCTTTGGGTAAGTGTGAGAGTGTGGGGTTCATTCTGTATCTGTCTGTCTCTGGTACAGTGTGAGCATGTGGGTTCATTCTGTACCTGTCAGTCTCTGGTACAGTGTGAGAGTGTGGGGTTCATTCAGTACCTGTCAGTTTCTGGTACAGTGTGGGGTTCATTCTGTACCTGTCAGTCTCTGGTACAGTGTGAGAGTCTGGGGTTCATTGTGTACCTGTCAGTCTCTGGTACAATGTGAGAATGTGGGGTTCATACTGTACCTGTCAGTCTCTGGTACAGTGTAAGAGTGTGGGGTTCATTCTGTACCTGTCAGCCTCTGGTACAGTGTGAGGCTGTGGGGTTCATTCTGTACCTGTCACTCTCTGGTACAGTGTGAGAGTATGGGTTTCATTCTGTACCTGTCAGTCTCTGGTACAGTGTGAGAGTGTGGGGTTCATTCTGTACCTGTCAGTCGCTGGTACAGTGTGAGAGTGTGGGGTTCATTCTGTATCTGTCAGTCTCGGGTACAATGTGAGAGTGTGGGGTTCATTCAGTACCTGTAAGTCTCCGGAACAGTGTGTGGTTCATTGTGTACCTGTCAGTCTCTGGTATAAAGTGAGAGTGTGGGTTTCATTGTGTACCTGTCAGTCTCCGGTACAGTGTGAGAGAGTGGAGTTCATTCTGTACCTGTCAGTCTCTGGTACAGTGTGAGAGTGTGGGGTTCATTCTGTATCTGTCATTCTCTGGTACAGAGTGAGAGAGTGGAGTTCATTCTGTACCTGCCAGTCTCTGGTACAGTGTGAGAGAGTGGGGTTCATTCTGTACCTGACAGTCTCTGGTACAGAGTGAGAGAGTGGAGTTCATTCTGTACCTGTCAGTCTCTGGTACAATGTGAGAGTGTGGGGTTCATTCAGTACCTGTCAGTCTCTGGTAAAGTGTGGGGTTCATTCTGTACCTGTCAGTCTCTGGTACAGTGTCAGAGTGTGGGGTTCATTCAGTACCTGTAAGTCTCTGGTACAGTGTGTGGTTCATTGTGTACCTGTCAGTCTCTGGTACAATGTGAGAGTGTGGGGTTCATTGTGTACCTGACAGTCTCTGGTACAGAGTGAGAGAGTGGAGTTCATTCTGTACCTGTCAGTCTCTGGTACAGAGTGAGAGAGTGGAGTTCATTCTGTACCTGTCAGTCTCTGGTACAATGTGAGAGTGTGGGGTTCATTCAGTACCTGTCAGTCTCTGGTACAGTGTGGGGTTCATTCAGTACCTGTCAGTCTCTGGTACAGTGTGGGGTTCATTCAGTACCTGTAAGTCTCTGGTACAGTGTGTGGTTCATTGTGTACCTGTCAGTCTCTGGTACAATGTGAGAGTGTGGGGTTCATTGTGTACCTGACAGTCTCTGGTACAGAGTGAGAGAGTGGAGTTCATTCTGTACCTGTCAGTCTCTGGTACAGAGTGAGAGAGTGGAGTTCATTCTGTACCTGTCAGTCTCTGGTACAATGTGAGAGTGTGGGGTTCATTCAGTACCTGTCAGTCTCTGGTACAGTGTGGGGTTCATTCAGTACCTGTCAGTCTCTGGTACAGTGTGGGGTTCATTCAGTACCTGTAAGTCTCTGGTACAGTGTGTGGTTCATTGTGTACCTGTCAGTCTCTGGTACAATGTGAGAGTGTGGGGTTCATTCAGTACCTGTCAGTCTCTGGTACAGTGTGGGGTTCATTCAGTACCTGTCAGTCTCTAGTACAGTGTGGGGTTCATTCAGTACCTGTAAGTCTCTGGTACAGTGTGTGGTTCATTGTGTACCTGTCAGTCTCTGGTACAATGTGAGAGTGTGGGGTTCATTGTGTACCTGTCAGTCTCTGGTACAATGTGAGAGTGTGGGGTTCATTCTGTACCTGTCCGTCTCTGGTACCGTATGAGAGTGTGGGGTTCATTCTGTACCGGTCAGTCTCTGGTACAGTCTGAGAGTGTGGGGTTCATTCTGTACCTGTCAGTCTCTGGTACAGTGTGAGCATGTGGGGTTCATTCTGTACCTGTCAGTCTCTGGTACAGTGTGAGAGTGTGGGGTTCATTCTGTACCTGTCAGTCTCTGGTACAGTGTGAGAGTATGGGATTCATTCTGTACCTGTCACTCTCTAGTACAGTGTGAGAGTGTGGGGTTCATTCTGTACCTGTCACTCTCTGGTACAGTGTGAGAGTGTGGGGTTCATTCTGTCCCTGTCAGTCTCTGGTACAGTGTGAGAGTATGGGATTCATTCTGTACCTGTCACTCTCTGGTACAGTGTGAGAGTGTGGGGTTCATTCTGTACCTGTCAGTCTCTGGTACAGTGGGAGAGTGTGGGGTTCATTCTGTACCTGTCAGTCGCTGGTACAGTGTGAGAGTGTGGGGTTCATTCTGTATCTGTCAGTCTCGGGTACAATGTGAGAGTGTGGGGTTCATTCAGTACCTGTAAGTCTCTGGAACAGTGTGTGGTTCATTGTGTACCTGTCAGTCTCTGGTATAAAGTGAGAGTGTGGGTTTCATTGTGTACCTGTCAGTCTCTGGTACAGTGTGAGAGTGTGGGGTACATTCTGTCCCTGTCAGTCTCCGGTACAGTGTGAGAGAGTGGAGTTCATTCTGTACCTGTCAGTCTCTGGTACAGTGTGAGAGTGTGGGGTTCATTCTGTATCTGTCAGTCTCTGGTACAGAGTGAGAGAGTGGAGTTCATTCTGTACCTGTCAGTCTCTGGTACAGTGTGAGAGAGTGGGGTTCATTCTGTACCTGACAGTCTCTGGTACAGAGTGAGAGAGTGGAGTTCATTCTGTACCTGTCAGTCTCTGGTACAATGTGAGAGTGTGGGGTTCATTCAGTACCTGTCAGTCTCTGGTACAGTGTGGGGTTCATTCTGTACCTGTCAGTCTCTGGTACAATGTGAGAGTGTTGGGTTCATTCTGTATTTTCAGTCTCGGGTACAATGTGAGAGTGTGGGGTTCATTCAGTACCTGTAAGTCTCTGGTACAGTGTGTGGTTCATTGTGTACCTGTCAGTCTCTGGTACAATGTGAGAGTGTGGGGTTCATTGTGTACCTGTCAGTCTCTGGTACTGTGTGAGAGTGTGGGGTTCATTCTGTACCTGTCAGTCTCTGGTACAGTGTGAGAGTGTGGGGTTCATTGTGTACCTGTCAGTCTCTGGTACTGTCTGAGAGTGTGGGGTTCATTCTGTACCTGTCAGTCTCTGGTACAGTGTGAGAGTGTGGGGTTCATTCTGTACCTGTCAGTCTCTGGTACAGTGTGAGAGAGTGGGGTTCATTCTGTACATGTCAGTCTCTGGTACAGAGTGAGAGAGTGGGGTTCATTCTGTACCTGTCAGTCTCTGGTACAGTGTGAGAGTGTGGGGTTCATTCTGTACCTGTCAGTCTCTGGTACAATGTGAGAGTGTGGGGTTTATTCAGTACCTGTCCGTCTCTGGTACAGTGTGGGGTTCATTCTGTACCTGTCAGTCTCTGGTACAGTGTGAGAGAGTGGGGATCATTCTGTACATGTCAGTCTCTGGTACAGAGTGAGAGAGTGGGGTTCATTCTGTACCTGTCAGTCTCTGGTACAGTGTGAGACTGTGGGGTTCATTCAGTACCTGTCAGTCTCTGGTACAGTGTGGGGTTCATTCTGTACCTGTCAGTCTCTGGTACAGTGTCAGAGTGTGGGGTTCATTCTGTTCCTGTCAGTCACTGGTACAGTGTGAGAGTGTGGGGTTCATTCTGTACCTGTCAGTCTCTGGTACAATGTGAGAGTGTGGGGTTCATTCTGTACCTGTCCGTCTCTGGTACCGTATGAGAGTGTGGGGTTCATTCTGTACCTGTCAGTCTCTGATACAGTCTGAGAGTGTGGGGTTCATTCTGTACCTGTCAGTCTCTGGTACAATGTGAGAGTGTGGGGTTCATTCTGTACCTGTCAGTCTCTGGTACAGTGTGAGCATGTGGGGTTCATTCTGTACCTGTCAGTCTCTGGTACAGTGTGAGAGTGTGGGGTTCAATCTGTACTCGTCAGTCTCTGGTACAGTGTGAGAGTGTGGTGTTCATTCTGTACCTGTCAGTCTCTGGTACAGTGTGAGAGTGTGGGGTTCATTCTGTACCTGTCACTCTCTGGTACATTGTGAGAGTGTGGGGTTCTTTCTGTACCTGTCACTCTCTGGTACAGTGTGAGAGCGTGGGGTTCATTCAGTACCTGTCAGTCTCTGGTACAGTGTGAGAGTGTGGGGTTCATTCTGTACCTGTCAGTCTCTGGTACAATGTGAGAGTGTGGGGTTCATTCAGTACCTGTCAGTCTCTGGTGCAGTGTGGGGTTCATTGTGTCCCTGTCAGTCTCTGGTAGAATGTGAGAGTGTGGGGTTCATTGTGTACCTGTCAGTCTCAGGTACTTTGTGAGAGTGTGGGGTTCATTCTGTACCTGTCAGTCTCTGGTACAGTGAGAGAGTGTAGGGTTCATTCTGTCCCTGTCAGTCTCTGGTACAGTGTGAGCCTGTGGGGTTCATTCTGTACCTGTCAGTCTCTGGTACATTGTGACAGTGTGGGGTTCATTCTGTACCTGTCAGTCTCTGTTATAGTGTGAGAGAGTGGGGTTCATTCTGTACCTGTCAGTTTCTGGTACAGTGTGAGAGAGTGGGGTTCATTCTGTACCTGTCAGTCTCTGGGACAGTGTCAGAGTGTGGGGTTCATTCTGTACCTGTCAGTCTCTGGGACAGTGTGAGCATGTGGGGTTCATTCTGTACCTGTCAGTCTATGGTACAGTGTGAGCATGTGGGATTTATTCTGTACCTGTCAGTCTCTGGTACAGTGTGAGAGTGTGGGGTTCATTCAGTACCTGTCAGTCTCTGGTACAGTGTGGGGATCATTCTGTACCTGTCAGTCTCTGGTACAGTGTGAGAGTGTGGGGTTCATTGTCTACCTGTCAGTCTCTGGTACAATGTGAGAATGTGGGGTTCATACTGTACCTGTCAGTCTCTGGTACAGTGTAAGAGTGTGGGGTTCATTCTGTACCTGTCACCCTCTGGTACAGTGTGATAGTGTGGGGTTCATTCTGTACCTGTCAGTCTCTGGTACACTGTGAGAGTGTGGGGTTCATTCTGTACCTGTCAGTCTCTGGTACAGTGTGAGCATGTGGGTTCATTCTGTACCTCTCAGTCTCTGGTACAGTGTGAGAGTGTGGGGTTCATTCAGTACCTGTCAGTTTCTGGTACAGTGTGGGGTTCATTCTGTACCTGTCAGTCTCTGGTACAGTGTGAGAGTGTGGGGTTCATTGTGTACCTGTCAGTCTCTGGTACAATGTGAGAATGTGGTGTTCATACTGTACCTGTCAGTCTCTGGTACAGTGTGAGAGTGTGGGGTTCATTCAGTACATGTCAGTCTCTGGTACAGTGTGGGGTTCATTCTGTACCTGTCAGTCTCTGGTACAGTGTGAGAGTGTGGGGTTCATTGTGTACCTGTCAGTCTCTGGTACAATGTGAGAATGTGGGGTTCATACTGTACCTGTCTGTCTCTGGTACAGTGTAAGAGTGTGGGGTTCATTCTGTACCTGTCAGCCTCTGGTACAGTGTGAGAGTGTGGGGTACATTCTGTCCCTGTCAGTCTCCGGTACAGTGTGAGAGAGTGGAGTTCATTCTGTACCTGTCAGTCTCTGGTACAGTGTGAGAGTGTGGGGTTCATTCTGTATCTGTCAGTCTCTGGTACAGAGTGAGAGAGTGGAGTTCATTCTGTACCTGTCAGTCTCTGGTACAGTGTGAGAGAGTGGGGTTCATTCTGTACCTGACAGTCTCTGGTACAGAGTGAGAGAGTGGAGTTCATTCTGTACCTGTCAGTCTCTGGTACAATGTGAGAGTGTGGGGTTCATTCAGTACCTGTCAGTCTCTGGTACAGTGTGGGGTTCATTCTGTACCTGTCAGTCTCTGGTACAATGTGAGAGTGTTGGGTTCATTCTGTATTTTCAGTCTCGGGTACAATGTGAGAGTGTGGGGTTCATTCAGTACCTGTAAGTCTCTGGTACAGTGTGTGGTTCATTGTGTACCTGTCAGTCTCTGGTACAATGTGAGAGTGTGGGGTTCATTGTGTACCTGTCAGTCTCTGGTACTGTGTGAGAGTGTGGGGTTCATTCTGTACCTGTCAGTCTCTGGTACAGTGTGAGAGTGTGGGGTTCATTGTGTACCTGTCAGTCTCTGGTACTGTGTGAGAGTGTGGGGTTCATTCTGTACCTGTCAGTCTCTGGTACAGTGTGAGAGTGTGGGGTTCATTCTGTACCTGTCAGTCTCTGGTACAGTGTGAGAGAGTGGGGTTCATTCTGTACATGTCAGTCTCTGGTACAGAGTGAGAGAGTGGGGTTCATTCTGTACCTGTCAGTCTCTGGTACAGTGTGAGAGTGTGGGGTTCATTCTGTACCTGTCAGTCTCTGGTACAATGTGAGAGTGTGGGGTTTATTCAGTACCTGTCCGTCTCTGGTACAGTGTGGGGTTCATTCTGTACCTGTCAGTCTCTGGTACAGTGTGAGAGAGTGGGGATCATTCTGTACATGTCAGTCTCTGGTACAGAGTGAGAGAGTGGGGTTCATTCTGTACCTGTCAGTCTCTGGTACAGTGTGAGACTGTGGGGTTCATTCAGTACCTGTCAGTCTCTGGTACAGTGTGGGGTTCATTCTGTACCTGTCAGTCTCTGGTACAATGTGAGAGTGTGGGGTTCATTCTGTACCTGTCCGTCTCTGGTACCGTATGAGAGTGTGGGGTTCATTCTGTACCTGTCAGTCTCTGATACAGTCTGAGAGTGTGGGGTTCATTCTGTACCTGTCAGTCTCTGGTACAATGTGAGAGTGTGGGGTTCATTCTGTACCTGTCAGTCTCTGGTACAGTGTGAGCATGTGGGGTTCATTCTGTACCTGTCAGTCTCTGGTACAGTGTGAGAGTGTGGGGTTCAATCTGTACTCGTCAGTCTCTGGTACAGTGTGAGAGTGTGGTGTTCATTCTGTACCTGTCAGTCTCTGGTACAGTGTGAGAGTGTGGGGTTCATTCTGTACCTGTCACTCTCTGGTACATTGTGAGAGTGTGGGGTTCTTTCTGTACCTGTCACTCTCTGGTACAGTGTGAGAGCGTGGGGTTCATTCAGTACCTGTCAGTCTCTGGTACAGTGTGAGAGTGTGGGGTTCATTCTGTACCTGTCAGTCTCTGGTACAATGTGAGAGTGTGGGGTTCATTCAGTACCTGTCAGTCTCTGGTGCAGTGTGGGGTTCATTGTGTCCCTGTCAGTCTCTGGTAGAATGTGAGAGTGTGGGGTTCATTGTGTACCTGTCAGTCTCAGGTACTTTGTGAGAGTGTGGGGTTCATTCTGTCCCTGTCAGTCTCTGGTACAGTGTGAGCATGTGGGGTTCATTCTGTACCTGTCAGTCTCTGGTACAGTGAGAGAGTGTAGGGTTCATTCTGTCCCTGTCAGTCTCTGGTACAGTGTGAGCCTGTGGGGTTCATTCTGTACCTGTCAGTCTCTGGTACATTGTGACAGTGTGGGGTTCATTCTGTACCTGTCAGTCTCTGTTATAGTGTGAGAGAGTGGGGTTCATTCTGTACCTGTCAGTCTCTGGTACAGTGTGAGAGAGTGGGGTTCATTCTGTACCTGTCAGTCTCTGGGACAGTGTCAGAGTGTGGGGTTCATTCTGTACCTGTCAGTCTCTGGGACAGTGTGAGCATGTGGGATTTATTCTGTACCTGTCAGTCTCTGGTACAGTGTGAGCATGTGGGATTTATTCTGTACCTGTCAGTCTCTGGTACAGTGTGAGAGTGTGGGGTTCATTCAGTACCTGTCAGTCTCTGGTACAGTGTGGGGATCATTCTGTACCTGTCAGTCTCTGGTACAGTGTGAGAGTGTGGGGTTCATTGTCTACCTGTCAGTCTCTGGTACAATGTGAGAATGTGGGGTTCATACTGTACCTGTCAGTCTCTGGTACAGTGTAAGAGTGTGGGGTTCATTCTGTACCTGTCAGTCTCTGGTACAGTGTGAGAGTGTGGGGTTCATTCTGTACCTGTCAGTCTCTGGTACAGTGTGAGAGAGTGGGGTTCATTCTGTACATGTCAGTCTCTGGAACAGAGTGAGAGAGTGGGGTTCATTCTGTACCTGTCAGTCTCTGGTACAGTGTGAGAGTGTGGGGTTCATTCTGTACCTGTCAGTCTCTGGTACAATGTGAGAGTGTGGGGTTTATTCAGTACCTGTCCGTCTCTGGTACAGTGTGGGGTTCATTCTGTACCTGTCAGTCTCTGGTACAGTGTGAGAGAGTGGGGATCATTCTGTACATGTCAGTCTCTGGTACAGAGTGAGAGAGTGGGGTTCATTCTGTACCTGTCAGTCTCTGGTACAGTGTGAGACTGTGGGGTTCATTCAGTACCTGTCAGTCTCTGGTACAGTGTGGGGTTCATTCTGTACCTGTCAGTCTCTGGTACAGTGTCAGAGTGTGGGGTTCATTCTGTTCCTGTCAGTCACTGGTACAGTGTGAGAGTGTGGGGTTCATTCAGTACCTGTCAGTCTCTGGTACAATGTGAGAGTGTGGGGTTCATTCTGTACCTGTCCGTCTCTGGTACTGTATGAGAGTGTGGGGTTCATTCTGTACCTGTCAGTCTCTGATACAGTCTGAGAGTGTGGGGTTCATTCTGTACCTGTCAGTCTCTGGTACAATGTGAGAGTGTGGGGTTCATTCTGTACCTGTCAGTCTCTGGTACAGTGTGAGCATGTGGGGTTCATTCTGTACCTGTCAGTCTCTGGTACAGTGTGAGAGTGTGGGGTTCAATCTGTACTCGTCAGTCTCTGGTACAGTGTGAGAGTGTGGTGTTCATTCTGTACCTGTCAGTCTCTGGTACAGTGTGAGAGTGTGGGGTTCATTCTGTACCTGTCACTCTCTGGTACATTGTGAGAGTGTGGGGTTCTTTCTGTACCTGTCACTCTCTGGTACAGTGTGAGAGCGTGGGGTTCATTCAGTACCTGTCAGTCTCTGGTACAGTGTGAGAGTGTGGGGTTCATTCTGTACCTGTCAGTCTCTGGTACAATGTGAGAGTGTGGGGTTCATTCAGTACCTGTCAGTCTCTGGTGCAGTGTGGGGTTCATTGTGTCCCTGTCAGTCTCTGGTAGAATGTGAGAGTGTGGGGTTCATTGTGTACCTGTCAGTCTCAGGTACTTTGTGAGAGTGTGGGGTTCATTCTGTCCCTGTCAGTCTCTGGTACAGTGTGAGCATGTGGGGTTCATTCTGTACCTGTCAGTCTCTGGTACAGTGAGAGAGTGTAGGGTTCATTCTGTCCCTGTCAGTCTCTGGTACAGTGTGAGCCTGTGGGGTTCATTCTGTACCTGTCAGTCTCTGGTACATTGTGACAGTGTGGGGTTCATTCTGTACCTGTCAGTCTCTGTTATAGTGTGAGAGAGTGGGGTTCATTCTGTACCTGTCAGTCTCTGGTACAGTGTGAGAGAGTGGGGTTCATTCTGTACCTGTCAGTCTCTGGGACAGTGTCAGAGTGTGGGGTTCATTCTGTACCTGTCAGTCTCTGGGACAGTGTGAGCATGTGGGGTTCATTCTGTACCTGTCAGTCTATGGTACAGTGTGAGCATGTGGGATTTATTCTGTACCTGTCAGTCTCTGGTACAGTGTGAGAGTGTGGGGTTCATTCAGTACCTGTCAGTCTCTGGTACAGTGTGGGGATCATTCTGTACCTGTCAGTCTCTGGTACAGTGTGAGAGTGTGGGGTTCATTGTCTACCTGTCAGTCTCTGGTACAATGTGAGAATGTGGGGTTCATACTGTACCTGTCAGTCTCTGGTACAGTGTAAGAGTGTGGGGTTCATTCTGTACCTGTCAGCCTCTGGTACAGTGTGAGAGTGTGGGGTTCATTCTGTACCTGTCAGTCTCTGGTACACTGTGAGAGTGTGGGGTTCATTCTGTACCTGTCAGTCTCTGGTACAGTGTGAGCATGTGGGTTCATTCTGTACCTGTCAGTCTCTGGTACAGTGTGAGAGTGTGGGGTTCATTCAGTACCTGTCAGTTTCTGGTACAGTGTGGGGTTCATTCTGTACCTGTCAGTCTCTGGTACAGTGTGAGAGTGTGGGGTTCATTGTGTACCTGTCAGTCTCTGGTACAATGTGAGAATGTGGTGTTCATACTGTACCTGTCAGTCTCTGGTACAGTGTGAGAGTGTGTGGTTCATTCAGTACATGTCAGTCTCTGGTACAGTGTGGGGTTCATTCTGTACCTGTCAGTCTCTGGTACAGTGTGAGAGTGTGGGGTTCATTGTGTACCTGTCAGTCTCTGGTACAATGTGAGAATGTGGGGTTCATACTGTACCTGTCAGTCTCTGGTACAGTGTAAGAGTGTGGGGTTCATTCTGTACCTGTCAGCCTCTGGTACAGTGTGAGAGTGTGGGGTACATTCTGTCCCTGTCAGTCTCCGGTACAGTGTGAGAGAGTGGAGTTCATTCTGTACCTGTCAGTCTCTGGTACAGTGTGAGAGTGTGGGGTTCATTCTGTATCTGTCAGTCTCTGGTACAGAGTGAGAGAGTGGAGTTCATTCTGTACCTGTCAGTCTCTGGTACAGTGTGAGAGAGTGGGGTTCATTCTGTACCTGACAGTCTCTGGTACAGAGTGAGAGAGTGGAGTTCATTCTGTACCTGTCAGTCTCTGGTACAATGTGAGAGTGTGGGGTTCATTCAGTACCTGTCAGTCTCTGGTACAGTGTGGGGTTCATTCTGTACCTGTCAGTCTCTGGTACAATGTGAGAGTGTTGGGTTCATTCTGTATTTTCAGTCTCGGGTACAATGTGAGAGTGTGGGGTTCATTCAGTACCTGTAAGTCTCTGGTACAGTGTGTGGTTCATTGTGTACCTGTCAGTCTCTGGTACAATGTGAGAGTGTGGGGTTCATTGTGTACCTGTCAGTCTCTGGTACTGTGTGAGAGTGTGGGGTTCATTCTGTACCTGTCAGTCTCTGGTACAGTGTGAGAGTGTGGGGTTCATTGTGTACATGTCAGTCTCTGGTACTGTGTGAGAGTGTGGGGTTCATTCTGTACCTGTCAGTCTCTGGTACAGTGTGAGAGTGTGGGGTTCATTCTGTACCTGTCAGTCTCTGGTACAGTGTGAGAGAGTGGGGTTCATTCTGTACATGTCAGTCTCTGGTACAGAGTGAGAAGTGGGGTTCATTCTGTACCTGTCAGTCTCTGGTACAGTGTGAGAGTGTGGGGTTCATTCTGTACCTGTCAGTCTCTGGTACAATGTGAGAGTGTGGGGTTTATTCAGTACCTGTCCGTCTCTGGTACAGTGTGGGGTTCATTCTGTACCTGTCAGTCTCTGGTACAGTGTGAGAGAGTGGGGATCATTCTGTACATGTCAGTCTCTGGTACAGAGTGAGAGAGTGGGGTTCATTCTGTACCTGTCAGTCTCTGGTACAGTGTGAGACTGTGGGGTTCATTCAGTACCTGTCAGTCTCTGGTACAGTGTGGGGTTCATTCTGTACCTGTCAGTCTCTGGTACAATGTGAGAGTGTGGGGTTCATTCTGTACCTGTCCGTCTCTGGTACCGTATGAGAGTGTGGGGTTCATTCTGTACCTGTCAGTCTCTGATACAGTCTGAGAGTGTGGGGTTCATTCTGTACCTGTCAGTCTCTGGTACAATGTGAGAGTGTGGGGTTCATTCTGTACCTGTCAGTCTCTGGTACAGTGTGAGCATGTGGGGTTCATTCTGTACCTGTCAGTCTCTGGTACAGTGTGAGAGTGTGGGGTTCAATCTGTACTCGTCAGTCTCTGGTACAGTGTGAGAGTGTGGTGTTCATTCTGTACCTGTCAGTCTCTGGTACAGTGTGAGAGTGTGGGGTTCATTCTGTACCTGTCACTCTCTGGTACATTGTGAGAGTGTGGGGTTCTTTCTGTACCTGTCACTCTCTGGTACAGTGTGAGAGCGTGGGGTTCATTCAGTACCTGTCAGTCTCTGGTACAGTGTGAGAGTGTGGGGTTCATACTGTACCTGTCAGTCTCTGGTACAATGTGAGAGTGTGGGGTTCATTCAGTACCTGTCAGTCTCTGGTGCAGTGTGGGGTTCATTGTGTCCCTGTCAGTCTCTGGTAGAATGTGAGAGTGTGGGGTTCATTGTGTACCTGTCAGTCTCAGGTACTTTGTGAGAGTGTGGGGTTCATTCTGTCCCTGTCAGTCTCTGGTACAGTGTGAGCATGTGGGGTTCATTCTGTACCTGTCAGTCTCTGGTACAGTGAGAGAGTGTAGGGTTCATTCTGTCCCTGTCAGTCTCTGGTACAGTGTGAGCCTGTGGGGTTCATTCTGTACCTGTCAGTCTCTGGTACATTGTGACAGTGTGGGGTTCATTCTGTACCTGTCAGTCTCTGTTATAGTGTGAGAGAGTGGGGTTCATTCTGTACCTGTCAGTCTCTGGTACAGTGTGAGAGTGTGGGGTTCATTCTGTACCTGTCACTCTCTGGTACATTGTGAGAGTGTGGGGTTCTTTCTGTACCTGTCACTCTCTGGTACAGTGTGAGAGCGTGGGGTTCATTCAGTACCTGTCAGTCTCTGGTACAGTGTGAGAGTGTGGGGTTCATTCTGTACCTGTCAGTCTCTGGTACAATGTGAGAGTGTGGGGTTCATTCAGTACCTGTCAGTCTCTGGTGCAGTGTGGGGTTCATTGTGTCCCTGTCAGTCTCTGGTAGAATGTGAGAGTGTGGGGTTCATTGTGTACCTGTCAGTCTCAGGTACTTTGTGAGAGTGTGGGGTTCATTCTGTCCCTGTCAGTCTCTGGTACAGTGTGAGCATGTGGGGTTCATTCTGTACCTGTCAGTCTCTGGTACAGTGAGAGAGTGTAGGGTTCATTCTGTCCCTGTCAGTCTCTGGTACAGTGTGAGCCTGTGGGGTTCATTCTGTACCTGTCAGTCTCTGGTACATTGTGACAGTGTGGGGTTCATTCTGTACCTGTCAGTCTCTGTTATAGTGTGAGAGAGTGGGGTTCATTCTGTACCTGTCAGTCTCTGGTACAGTGTGAGAGAGTGGGGTTCATTCTGTACCTGTCAGTCTCTGGGACAGTGTCAGAGTGTGGGGTTCATTCTGTACCTGTCAGTCTCTGGGACAGTGTGAGCATGTGGGATTTATTCTGTACCTGTCAGTCTCTGGTACATTGTGAGCATGTGGGATTTATTCTGTACCTGTCAGTCTCTGGTACAGTGTGAGAGTGTGGGGTTCATTCAGTACCTGTCAGTCTCTGGTACAGTGTGGGGATCATTCTGTACCTGTCAGTCTCTGGTACAGTGTGAGAGTGTGGGGTTCATTGTCTACCTGTCAGTCTCTGGTACAATGTGAGAATGTGGGGTTCATACTGTACCTGTCAGTCTCTGGTACAGTGTAAGAGTGTGGGGTTCATTCTGTACCTGTCAGCCTCTGGTACAGTGTGAGAGTGTGGGGTTCATTCTGTACCTGTCAGTCTCTGGTACACTGTGAGAGTGTGGGGTTCATTCTGTACCTGTCTGTCTCTGGTACAGTGTGAGCATGTGGGTTCATTCTGTACCTGTCAGTCTCTGGTACAGTGTGAGAGTGTGGGGTTCATTCAGTACCTGTCAGTTTCTGGTACAGTGTGGGGTTCATTCTGTACCTGTCAGTCTCTGGTACAGTGTGAGAGTGTGGGGTTCATTGTGTACATGTCAGTCTCTGGTACAATGTGAGAATGTGGTGTTCATACTGTACCTGTCAGTCTCTGGTACAGTGTGAGAGTGTGGGGTTCATTCAGTACATGTCAGTCTCTGGTACAGTGTGGGGTTCATTCTGTACCTGTCAGTCTCTGGTACAGTGTGAGAGTGTGGGGTTCATTGTGTACCTGTCAGTCTCTGGTACAATGTGAGAATGTGGGGTTCATACTGTACCTGTCAGTCTCTGGTACAGTGTAAGAGTGTGGGGTTCATTCTGTACCTGTCAGCCTCTGGTACAGTGTGAGGCTGTGGGGTTCATTCTGTACCTGTCACTCTCTGGTACAGTGTGAGAGTATGGGGTTCATTCTGTACCTGTCAGTCTCTGGTACAGTGTGAGAGTGTGGGGTTCATTCTGTACCTGTCAGTCGCTGGTACAGTGTGAGAGTGTGGGGTTCATTCTGTATCTGTCAGTCTCGGGTACAATGTGAGAGTGTGGGGTTCATTCAGTACCTGTAAGTCTCCGGAACAGTGTGTGGTTCATTGTGTACCTGTCAGTCTCTGGTATAAAGTGAGAGTGTGGGTTTCATTGTGTACCTGTCAGTCTCTGGTACAGTGTGAGAGTGTGGGGTTCATTCTGTATCTGTCAGTCTCTGGTACAGAGTGAGAGAGTGGAGTTCATTCTGTACCTGCCAGTCTCTGGTACAGTGTGAGAGAGTGGGGTTCATTCTGTACCTGACAGTCTCTGGTACAGAGTGAGAGAGTGGAGTTCATTCTGTACCTGTCAGTCTCTGGTACAATGTGAGAGTGTGGGGTTCATTCAGTACCTGTCAGTCTCTGGTAAAGTGTGGGGTTCATTCAGTACCTGTCAGTCTCTGGTACAGTGTGGGGTTCATTCAGTACCTGTAAGTCTCTGGTACAGTGTGTGGTTCATTGTGTACCTGTCAGTCTCTGGTACAATGTGAGGGTGTGGGGTTCATTGTGTACCTGACAGTCTCTGGTACAGAGTGAGAGAGTGGAGTTCATTCTGTACCTGTCAGTCTCTGGTACAGAGTGAGAGAGTGGAGTTCATTCTGTACCTGTCAGTCTCTGGTACAATGTGAGAGTGTGGGGTTCATTCAGTACCTGTCAGTCTCTGGTACAGTGTGGGGTTCATTCAGTACCTGTCAGTCTCTGGTACAGTGTGGGGTTCATTCAGTACCTGTAAGTCTCTGGTACAGTGTGTGGTTCATTGTGTACCTGTCAGTCTCTGGTACAATGTGAGAGTGTGGGGTTCATTGTGTACCTGACAGTCTCTGGTACAGAGTGAGAGAGTGGAGTTCATTCTGTACCTGTCAGTCTCTGGTACAGAGTGAGAGAGTGGAGTTCATTCTGTACCTGTCAGTCTCTGGTACAATGTGAGAGTGTGGGGTTCATTCAGTACCTGTCAGTCTCTGGTACAGTGTGGGGTTCATTCAGTACCTGTCAGTCTCTGGTACAGTGTGGGGTTCATTCAGTACCTGTAAGTCTCTGGTACAGTGTGTGGTTCATTGTGTACCTGTCAGTCTCTGGTACAATGTGAGAGTGTGGGGTTCATTCAGTACCTGTCAGTCTCTGGTACAGTGTGGGGTTCATTCAGTACCTGTCAGTCTCCAGTACAGTGTGGGGTTCATTCAGTACCTGTAAGTCTCTGGTACAGTGTGTGGTTCATTGTGTACCTGTCAGTCTCTGGTAGAATGTGAGAGTGTGGGGTTCATTGTGTACCTGTCAGTCTCAGGTACTTTGTGAGAGTGTGAGGTTCATTCTGTCCCTGTCAGTCTCTGGTACAGTGTGAGCATGTGGGGTTCATTCTGTCCCTGTCAGTCTCTGGTACAGTGAGAGAGTGTAGGGTTCATTCTGTCCCTGTCAGTCTCTGGTACAGTGTGAGCCTGTGGGGTTCATTCTGTACCTGTCAGTCTCTGGTACATTGTGACAGTGTGGGGTTCATTCTGTACCTGTCAGTCTCTGTTATAGTGTGAGAGAGTGGGGTTCATTCTGTACCTGTCAGTCTCTGGTACAGTGTGAGAGAGTGGGGTTCATTCTGTACCTGTCACTCTCTGGTACAGTGGGAGACTCTGGGGTTAATTGTGTACCTGTCAGTCTCTGGTACAGTGTCAGAGTGTGGGGTTCATTCTGTACCTGTCAGTCTCTGGGACAGTGTGAGCATGTGGGGTTCATTCTGTACCTGTCAGTCTATGGTACAGTGTGAGCATGTGGGATTCATTCTGTACCTGTCAGTCTCTGGTACAGTGTGAGAGTGTGGGGTTCATTCAGTACCTGTCAGTCTCTGGTACAGTGTGGGGATCATTCTGTACCTGTCAGTCTCTGGTACAGTGTGAGAGTGTGGAGTTCATTGTGTACCTGTCAGTCTCTGGTACAATGTGAGAATGTGGGGTTCATACTGTACCTGTCAGTCTCTGGTACAGTGTAAGAGTGTGGGGTTCATTCTGTACCTGTCAGCCTCTGGTACAGTGTGAGAGTGTGGGGTTCATTCTGTACCTGTCAGTCTCTGGTACACTGTGAGAGTGTGGGGTTCATTCTGTACCTGTCAGTCTCTGGTACAGTGTGAGCATGTGGGGTTCAGTCTGTACCTGTCAGTCTTTGGGTAAGTGTGAGAGTGTGGGGTTCATTCTGTATCTGTCTGTCTCTGGTACAGTGTGAGCATGTGGGTTCATTCTGTACCTGTCAGTCTCTGGTACAGTGTGAGAGTGTGGGGTTCATTCAGTACCTGTCAGTTTCTGGTACAGTGTGGGGTTCATTCTGTACCTGTCAGTCTCTGGTACAGTGTGAGAGTCTGGGGTTCATTGTGTACCTGTCAGTCTCTGGTACAATGTGAGAATGTGGGGTTCATACTGTACCTGTCAGTCTCTGGTACAGTGTAAGAGTGTGGGGTTCATTCTGTACCTGTCAGCCTCTGGTACAGTGTGAGGCTGTGGGGTTCATTCTGTACCTGTCACTCTCTGGTACAGTGTGAGAGTATGGGGTTCATTCTGTACCTGTCAGTCTCTGGTACAGTGTGAGAGTGTGGGGTTCATTCTGTACCTGTCAGTCGCTGGTACAGTGTGAGAGTGTGGGGTTCATTCTGTATCTGTCAGTCTCGGGTACAATGTGAGAGTGTGGGGTTCATTCAGTACCTGTAAGTCTCCGGAACAGTGTGTGGTTCATTGTGTACCTGTCAGTCTCTGGTATAAAGTGAGAGTGTGGGTTTCATTGTGTACCTGTCAGTCTCCGGTACAGTGTGAGAGAGTGGAGTTCATTCTGTACCTGTCAGTCTCTGGTACAGTGTGAGAGTGTGGGGTTCATTCTGTATCTGTCAGTCTCTGGTACAGAGTGAGAGAGTGGAGTTCATTCTGTACCTGCCAGTCTCTGGTACAGTGTGAGAGAGTGGGGTTCATTCTGTACCTGACAGTCTCTGGTACAGAGTGAGAGAGTGGAGTTCATTCTGTACCTGTCAGTCTCTGGTACAATGTGAGAGTGTGGGGTTCATTCAGTACCTGTCAGTCTCTGGTAAAGTGTGGGGTTCATTCAGTACCTGTCAGTCTCTGGTACAGTGTGGGGTTCATTCAGTACCTGTAAGTCTCTGGTACAGTGTGTGGTTCATTGTGTACCTGTCAGTCTCTGGTACAATGTGAGAGTGTGGGTTTCATTGTGTACCTGACAGTCTCTGGTACAGAGTGAGAGAGTGGAGTTCATTCTGTACCTGTCAGTCTCTGGTACAGAGTGAGAGAGTGGAGTTCATTCTGTACCTGTCAGTCTCTGGTACAATGTGAGAGTGTGGGGTTCATTCAGTACCTGTCAGTCTCTGGTACAGTGTGGGGTTCATTCAGTACCTGTCAGTCTCTGGTACAGTGTGGGGTTCATTCAGTACCTGTAAGTCTCTGGTACAGTGTGTGGTTCATTGTGTACCTGTCAGTCTCTGGTACAATGTGAGAGTGTGGGGTTCATTGTGTACCTGACAGTCTCTGGTACAGAGTGAGAGAGTGGAGTTCATTCTGTACCTGTCAGTCTCTGGTACAGAGTGAGAGAGTGGAGTTCATTCTGTACCTGTCAGTCTCTGGTACAATGTGAGAGTGTGGGGTTCATTCAGTACCTGTCAGTCTCTGGTACAGTGTGGGGTTCATTCAGTACCTGTCAGTCTCTGGTACAGTGTGGGGTTCATTCAGTACCTGTAAGTCTCTGGTACAGTGTGTGGTTCATTGTGTACCTGTCAGTCTCTGGTACAATGTGAGAGTGTGGGGTTCATTCAGTACCTGTCAGTCTCTGGTACAGTGTGGGGTTCATTCAGTACCTGTCAGTCTCTAGTACAGTGTGGGGTTCATTCAGTACCTGTAAGTCTCTGGTACAGTGTGTGGTTCATTGTGTACCTGTCAGTCTCTGGTACAATGTGAGAGTGTGGGGTTCATTGTGTACCTGTCAGTCTCTGGTACAATGTGAGAGTGAGGGGTTCATTCTGTACCTGTCCGTCTCTGGTACCGTATGAGAGTGTGGGATTCATTCTGTACCTGTCAGTCTCTGGTACAGTCTGAGAGTGTGGGGTTCATTCTGTACCTGTCAGTCTCTGGTACAGTGTGAGCATGTGGGGTTCATTCTGTACCTGTCAGTCTCTGGTACAGTGTGAGAGTGTGGGGTTCATTCTGTACCGGTCAGTCTCTGGTACAATGTGAGAGTATGGGATTCATTCTGTACCTGTCACTCTCTAGTACAGTGTGAGAGTGTGGGGTTCATTCTGTACCTGTCACTCTCTGGTACAGTGTGAGAGTGTGGGGTTCATTCTGTCCCTGTCAGTCTCTGGTACAGTGTGAGAGTATGGGATTCATTCTGTACCTGTCACTCTCTGGTACAGTGTGAGAGTGTGGGGTTCATTCTGTACCTGTCAGTCTCTGGTACAGTGGGAGAGTGTGGGGTTCATTCTGTACCTGTCAGTCGCTGGTACAGTGTGAGAGTGTGGGGTTCATTCTGTATCTGTCAGTCTCGGGTACAATGTGAGAGTGTGGGGTTCATTCAGTACCTGTAAGTCTCTGGAACAGTGTGTGGTTCATTGTGTACCTGTCAGTCTCTGGTATAAAGTGAGAGTGTGGGTTTCATTGTGTACCTGTCAGTCTCTGGTACAGTGTGAGAGTGTGGGGTACATTCTGTCCCTGTCAGTCTCCGGTACAGTGTGAGAGAGTGGAGTTCATTCTGTACCTGTCAGTCTCTGGTACAGTGTGAGAGTGTGGGGTTCATTCTGTATCTGTCAGTCTCTGGTACAGAGTGAGAGAGTGGAGTTCATTCTGTACCTGTCAGTCTCTGGTACAGTGTGAGAGAGTGGGGTTCATTCTGTACCTGACAGTCTCTGGTACAGAGTGAGAGAGTGGGGTTCATTCTGTACCTGTCAGTCTCTGGTACAATGTGAGAGTGTGGGGTTCATTCAGTACCTGTCAGTCTCTGGTACAGTGTGGGGTTCATTCTGTACCTGTCAGTCTCTGGTACAATGTGAGAGTGTTGGGTTCATTCTGTATTTTCAGTCTCGGGTACAATGTGAGAGTGTGGGGTTCATTCAGTACCTGTAAGTCTCTGGTACAGTGTGTGGTTCATTGTGTACCTGTCAGTCTCTGGTACAATGTGAGAGTGTGGGGTTCATTGTGTACCTGTCAGTCTCTGGTACTGTGTGAGAGTGTGGGGTTCATTCTGTACCTGTCAGTCTCTGGTACAGTGTGAGAGTGTGGGGTTCATTGTGTACCTGTCAGTCTCTGGTACTGTGTGAGAGTGTGGGGTTCATTCTGTACCTGTCAGTCTCTGGTACAGTGTGAGAGTGTGGGGTTCATTCTGTACCTGTCAGTCTCTGGTACAGTGTGAGAGAGTGGGGTTCATTCTGTACATGTCAGTCTCTGGTACAGAGTGAGAGAGTGGGGTTCATTCTGTACCTGTCAGTCTCTGGTACAGTGTGAGAGTGTGGGGTTCATTCTGTACCTGTCAGTCTCTGGTACAATGTGAGAGTGTGGGGTTTATTCAGTACCTGTCCGTCTCTGGTACAGTGTGGGGTTCATTCTGTACCTGTCAGTCTCTGGTACAGTGTGAGAGAGTGGGGATCATTCTGTACATGTCAGTCTCTGGTACAGAGTGAGAGAGTGGGGTTCATTCTGTACCTGTCAGTCTCTGGTACAGTGTGAGACTGTGGGGTTCATTCAGTACCTGTCAGTCTCTGGTACAGTGTGGGGTTCATTCTGTACCTGTCAGTCTCTGGTACAGTGTCAGAGTGTGGGGTTCATTCTGTTCCTGTCAGTCACTGGTACAGTGTGAGAGTGTGGGGTTCATTCTGTACCTGTCAGTCTCTGGTACAATGTGAGAGTGTGGGGTTCATTCTGTACCTGTCCGTCTCTGGTACCGTATGAGAGTGTGGGGTTCATTCTGTACCTGTCAGTCTCTGATACAGTCTGAGAGTGTGGGGTTCATTCTGTACCCGTCAGTCTCTGGTACAATGTGAGAGTGTGGGGTTCATTCTGTACCTGTCAGTCTCTGGTACAGTGTGAGCATGTGGGGTTCATTCTGTACCTGTCAGTCTCTGGTACAGTGTGAGAGTGTGGGGTTCAATCTGTACTCGTCAGTCTCTGGTACAGTGTGAGAGTGTGGTGTTCATTCTGTACCTGTCAGTCTCTGGTACAGTGTGAGAGTGTGGGGTTCATTCTGTACCTGTCACTCTCTGGTACATTGTGAGAGTGTGGGGTTTTTTCTGTACCTGTCACTCTCTGGTACAGTGTGAGAGCGTGGGGTTCATTCAGTACCTGTCAGTCTCTGGTACAGTGTGAGAGTGTGGGGTTCATTCTGTACCTGTCAGTCTCTGGTACAATGTGAGAGTGTGGGGTTCATTCAGTACCTGTCAGTCTCTGGTGCAGTGTGGGGTTCATTGTGTCCCTGTCAGTCTCTGGTAGAATGTGAGAGTGTGGGGTTCATTGTGTACCTGTCAGTCTCAGGTACTTTGTGAGAGTGTGGGGTTCATTCTGTCCCTGTCAGTCTCTGGTACAGTGTGAGCATGTGGGGTTTATTCTGTACCTGTCAGTCTCTGGTACAGTGAGAGAGTGTAGGGTTCATTCTGTCCCTGTCAGTCTCTGGTACAGTGTGAGCCTGTGGGGTTCATTCTGTACCTGTCAGTCTCTGGTACATTGTGACAGTGTGGGGTTCATTCTGTACCTGTCAGTCTCTGTTATAGTGTGAGAGTGTGGGGTTCATTCTGTACCTGTCAGTCTCTGGTACAGTGTGAGAGAGTGGGGTTCATTCTGTACCTGTCAGTCTCTGGGACAGTGTCAGAGTGTGGGGTTCATTCTGTACCTGTCAGTCTCTGGGACAGTGTGAGCATGTGGGATTTATTCTGTACCTGTCAGTCTCTGGTACAGTGTGAGCATGTGGGATTTATTCTGTACCTGTCAGTCTCTGGTACAGTGTGAGAGTGTGGGCTTCATTCAGTACCTGTCAGTCTCTGGTACAGTGTGGGGATCATTCTGTACCTGTCAGTCTCTGGTACAGTGTGAGAGTGTGGGGTTCATTGTCTACCTGTCAGTCTCTGGTACAATGTGAGAATGTGGGGTTCATACTGTACCTGTCAGTCTCTGGTACAGTGTAAGAGTGTGGGGTTCATTCTGTACCTGTCAGCCTCTGGTACAGTGTGAGAGTGTGGGGTTCATTCTGTACCTGTCAGTCTCTGGTACACTGTGAGAGTGTGGGGTTCATTCTGTACCTGTCAGTCTCTGGTACAGTGTGAGCATGTGGGTTCATTCTGTACCTGTCAGTCTCTGGTACAGTGTGAGATTGTGGGGTTCATTCAGTACCTGTCAGTTTCTGGTACAGTGTGGGGTTCATTCTGTACCTGTCAGTCTCTGGTACAGTGTGAGAGTGTGGGTTTCATTGTGTACCTGTCAGTCTCTGGTACAATGTGAGAATGTGGGGTTCATACTGTACCTGTCAGTCTCTGGTACAGTGTGAGAGTGTG
Organism: Hemitrygon akajei; assembly: GCF_048418815.1. Taxonomy (NCBI): domain Eukaryota; kingdom Metazoa; phylum Chordata; class Chondrichthyes; order Myliobatiformes; family Dasyatidae; genus Hemitrygon; species Hemitrygon akajei. The sequence continues at coordinate 21,658,121 of NC_133151.1, forward strand.
GGGTTCATTCAGTACATGTCAGTCTCTGGTACAGTGTGGGGTTCATTCTGTACCTGTCAGTCTCTGGTACAGTGTGAGAGTGTGGGGTTCATTGTGTACCTGTCAGTCTCTGGTACAATGTGAGAATGTGGGGTTCATACTGTACCTGTCAGTCTCTGGTACAGTGTAAGAGTGTGGGGTTCATTCTGTACCTGTCAGCCTCTGGTACAGTGTGAGGCTGTGGGGTTCATTCTGTACCTGTCACTCTCTGGTACAGTGTGAGAGTATGGGGTTCATTCTGTACCTGTCAGTCTCTGGTACAGTGTGAGAGTGTGGGGTTCATTCTGTACCTGTCAGTCGCTGGTACAGTGTGAGAGTGTGGGGTTCATTCTGTATCTGTCAGTCTCGGGTACAATGTGAGAGTGTGGGGTTCATTCAGTACCTGTAAGTCTCCGGAACAGTGTGTGGTTCATTGTGTACCTGTCAGTCTCTGGTATAAAGTGAGAGTGTGGGTTTCATTGTGTACCTGTCAGTCTCTGGTACAGTGTGAGAGTGTGGGGTTCATTCTGTATCTGTCAGTCTCTGGTACAGAGTGAGAGAGTGGAGTTCATTCTGTACCTGCCAGTCTCTGGTACAGTGTGAGAGAGTGGGGTTCATTCTGTACCTGACAGTCTCTGGTACAGAGTGAGAGAGTGGAGTTCATTCTGTACCTGTCAGTCTCTGGTACAATGTGAGAGTGTGGGGTTCATTCAGTACCTGTCAGTCTCTGGTAAAGTGTGGGGTTCATTCAGTACCTGTCAGTCTCTGGTACAGTGTGGGGTTCATTCAGTACCTGTAAGTCTCTGGTACAGTGTGTGGTTCATTGTGTACCTGTCAGTCTCTGGTACAATGTGAGAGTGTGGGGTTCATTGTGTACCTGACAGTCTCTGGTACAGAGTGAGAGAGTGGAGTTCATTCTGTACCTGTCAGTCTCTGGTACAGAGTGAGAGAGTGGAGTTCATTCTGTACCTGTCAGTCTCTGGTACAATGTGAGAGTGTGGGGTTCATTCAGTACCTGTCAGTCTCTGGTACAGTGTGTGGTTCATTGTGTACCTGTCAGTCTCTGGTACAATGTGAGAGTGTGGGGTTCATTGTGTACCTGACAGTCTCTGGTACAGAGTGAGAGAGTGGAGTTCATTCTGTACCTGTCAGTCTCTGGTACAGAGTGAGAGAGTGGAGTTCATTCTGTACCTGTCAGTCTCTGGTACAATGTGAGAGTGTGGGGTTCATTCAGTACCTGTCAGTCTCTGGTACAGTGTGGGGTTCATTCAGTACCTGTCAGTCTCTGGTACAGTGTGGGGTTCATTCAGTACCTGTAAGTCTCTGGTACAGTGTGTGGTTCATTGTGTACCTGTCAGTCTCTGGTACAATGTGAGAGTGTGGGGTTCATTCAGTACCTGTCAGTCTCTGGTACAGTGTGGGGTTCATTCAGTACCTGTCAGTCTCCAGTACAGTGTGGGGTTCATTCAGTACCTGTAAGTCTCTGGTACAGTGTGTGGTTCATTGTGTACCTGTCAGTCTCTGGTAGAATGTGAGAGTGTGGGGTTCATTCTGTCCCTGTCAGTCTCTGGTACAGTGTGAGCATGTGGGGTTCATTCTGTACCTGTCAGTCTCTGGTACAGTGAGAGAGTGTAGGGTTCATTCTGTCCCTGTCAGTCTCCGGTACAGTGTGAGCCTGTGGGGTTCATTCTGTACCTGTCAGTCTCTGGTACATTGTGACAGTGTGGGGTTCATTCTGTACCTGTCAGTCTCTGTTATAGTGTGAGAGAGTGGGGTTCATTCTGTACCTGTCAGTCTCTGGTACAGTGTGAGAGAGTGGGGTTCATTCTGTACCTGTCACTCTCTGGTACAGTGGGAGACTCTGGGGTTAATTGTGTACCTGTCAGTCTCTGGTACAGTGTCAGAGTGTGGGGTTCATTCTGTACCTGTCAGTCTCTGGGACAGTGTGAGCATGTGGGGTTCATTCTGTACCTGTCAGTCTATGGTACAGTGTGAGCATGTGGGATTCATTCTGTACCTGTCAGTCTCTGGTACAGTGTGAGAGTGTGGGGTTCATTCAGTACCTGTCAGTCTCTGGTACAGTGTGGGGATCATTCTGTACCTGTCAATCTCTGGTACAGTGTGAGAGTGTGGAGTTCATTGTGTACCTGTCAGTCTCTGGTACAATGTGAGAATGTGGGGTTCATACTGTACCTGTCAGTCTCTGGTACAGTGTAAGAGTGTGGGGTTCATTCTGTACCTGTCAGCCTCTGGTACAGTGTGAGAGTGTGGGGTTCATTCTGTACCTGTCAGTCTCTGGTACACTGTGAGAGTGTGGGGTTCATTCTGTACCTGTCAGTCTCTGGTACAGTGTGAGCATGTGGGGTTCAGTCTGTTCCTGTCAGTCTTTGGGTAAGTGTGAGAGTGTGGGGTTCATTCTGTATCTGTCTGTCTCTGGTACAGTGTGAGCATGTGGGTTCATTCTGTACCTGTCAGTCTCTGGTACAGTGTGAGAGTGTGGGGTTCATTCAGTACCTGTCAGTTTCTGGTACAGTGTGGGGTTCATTCTGTACCTGTCAGTCTCTGGTACAGTGTGAGAGTCTGGGGTTCATTGTGTACCTGTCAGTCTCTGGTACAATGTGAGAATGTGGGGTTCATACTGTACCTGTCAGTCTCTGGTACAGTGTAAGAGTGTGGGGTTCATTCTGTACCTGTCAGCCTCTGGTACAGTGTGAGGCTGTGGGGTTCATTCTGTACCTGTCACTCTCTGGTACAGTGTGAGAGTATGGGGTTCATTCTGTACCTGTCAGTCTCTGGTACAGTGTGAGAGTGTGGGGTTCATTCTGTACCTGTCAGTCGCTGGTACAGTGTGAGAGTGTGGGGTTCATTCTGTATCTGTCAGTCTCGGGTACAATGTGAGAGTGTGGGGTTCATTCAGTACCTGTAAGTCTCCGGAACAGTGTGTGGTTCATTGTGTACCTGTCAGTCTCTGGTATAAAGTGAGAGTGTGGGTTTCATTGTGTACCTGTCAGTCTCCGGTACAGTGTGAGAGAGTGGAGTTCATTCTGTACCTGTCAGTCTCTGGTACAGTGTGAGAGTGTGGGGTTCATTCTGTATCTGTCAGTCTCTGGTACAGAGTGAGAGAGTGGGGTTCATTCTGTACCTGACAGTCTCTGGTACAGAGTGATAGAGTGGAGTTCATTCTGTACCTGTCAGTCTCTGGTACAATGTGAGTGTGTGGGGTTTATTCAGTACCTGTCAGTCTCTGGTAAAGTGTGGGGTTCATTCAGTACCTGTCAGTCTCTGGTACAGTGTGGTGTTCATTCAGTACCTGTAAGTCTCTGGTACAGTGTGTGGTTCATTGTGTACCTGTCAGTCTCTGGTACAATGTGAGAGTGTGGGGTTCATTGTGTACCTGACAGTCTCTGATACAGAGTGAGGGAGTGGAGTTCATTCTGTACCTGTCAGTCTCTGGTACAGAGTGAGAGAGTGGAGTTCATTCTGTACCTGTCAGTCTCTGGTACAATGTGAGAGTGTGGGGTTCATTCAGTACCTGTCAGTCTCTGGTACAGTGTGGGGTTCATTCAGTACCTGTCAGTCTCTGGTACAGTGTGGGGTTCATTCAGTACCTGTAAGTCTCTGGTACAGTGTGTGGTTCATTGTGTACCTGTCAGTCTCTGGTACAATGTGAGAGTGTGGGGTTCATTGTGTACCTGACAGTCTCTGGTACAGAGTGAGAGAGTGGAGTTCATTCTGTACCTGTCAGTCTCTGGTACAGAGTGAGAGAGTGGAGTTCATTCTGTACCTGTCAGTCTCTGGTACAATGTGAGAGTGTGGGGTTCATTCAGTACCTGTCAGTCTCTGGTACAGTGTGGGGTTCATTCAGTACCTGTCAGTCTCTGGTACAGTGTGGGGTTCATTCAGTACCTGTAAGTCTCTGGTACAGTGTGTGGTTCATTGTGTACCTGTCAGTCTCTGGTACAATGTGAGAGTGTGGGGTTCATTCAGTACCTGTCAGTCTCTGGTACAGTGTGGGGTTCATTCAGTACCTGTCAGTCTCTAGTACAGTGTGGGGTTCATTCAGTACCTGTAAGTCTCTGGTACAGTGTGTGGTTCATTGTGTACCTGTCAGTCTCTGGTACAATGTGAGAGTGTGGGGTTCATTGTGTACCTGTCAGTCTCTGGTACAATGTGAGAGTGTGGGGTTCATTCTGTACCTGTCCGTCTCTGGTACCGTATGAGAGTGTGGGATTCATTCTGTACCTGTCAGTCTCTGGTACAGTCTGAGAGTGTGGGGTTCATTCTGTACCTGTCAGTCTCTGGTACAGAGTGAGAGAGTGGAGTTCATTCTGTACCTGCCAGTCTCTGGTACAGTGTGAGAGAGTGGGGTTCATTCTGTACCTGACAGTCTCTGGTACAGAGTGATAGAGTGGAGTTCATTCTGTACCTGTCAGTCTCTGGTACAATGTGAGAGTGTGGGGTTCATTCAGTACCTGTCAGTCTCTGGTAAAGTGTGGGGTTCATTCAGTACCTGTCAGTCTCTGGTACAGTGTGGGGTTCATTCAGTACCTGTAAGTCTCTGGTACAGTGTGTGGTTCATTGTGTACCTGTCAGTCTCTGGTACAATGTGAGAGTGTGGGGTTCATTGTGTACCTGACAGTCTCTGGTACAGAGTGAGAGAGTGGAGTTCATTCTGTACCTGTCAGTCTCTGGTACAGAGTGAGAGAGTGGAGTTCATTCTGTACCTGTCAGTCTCTGGTACAATGTGAGAGTGTGGGGTTCATTCAGTACCTGTCAGTCTCTGGTACAGTGTAGGGTTCATTCAGTACCTGTCAGTCTCTGGTACAGTGTGGGGTTCATTCAGTACCTGTAAGTCTCTGGTACAGTGTGTGGTTCATTGTGTACCTGTCAGTCTCTGGTACAATGTGAGAGTGTGGGGTTCATTGTGTACCTGACAGTCTCTGGTACAGAGTGAGAGAGTGGAGTTCATTCTGTACCTGTCAGTCTCTGGTACAGAGTGAGAGAGTGGAGTTCATTCTGTACCTGTCAGTCTCTGGTACAATGTGAGAGTGTGGGGTTCATTCAGTACCTGTCAGTCTCTGGTACAGTGTGGGGTTCATTCAGTACCTGTCAGTCTCTGGTACAGTGTGGGGTTCATTCAGTACCTGTAAGTCTCTGGTACAGTGTGTGGTTCATTGTGTACCTGTCAGTCTCTGGTACAATGTGAGAGTGTGGGGTTCATTCAGTACCTGTCAGTCTCTGGTACAGTGTGGGGTTCATTCAGTACCTGTCAGTCTCTAGTACAGTGTGGGGTTCATTCAGTACCTGTAAGTCTCTGGTACAGTGTGTGGTTCATTGTGTACCTGTCAGTCTCTGGTACAATGTGAGAGTGTGGGGTTCATTGTGTACCTGTCAGTCTCTGGTACAATGTGAGAGTGTGGGGTTCATTCTGTACCTGTCCGTCTCTGGTACCGTATGAGAGTGTGGGATTCATTCTGTACCTGTCAGTCTCTGGTACAGTCTGAGAGTGTGGGGTTCATTCTGTACCTGTCAGTCTCTGGTACAGTGTGAGCATGTGGGGTTCATTCTGTACCTGTCAGTCTCTGGTACAGTGTGAGAGTGTGGGGTTCATTCTGTACCTGTCAGTCTCTGGTACAGTGTGAGAGTATGGGATTCATTCTGTACCTGTCACTCTCTGGTACAGTGTGAGAGTGTGGGGTTCATTCTGTACCTGTCAGTCTCTGGTACACTGTGAGAGTGTGGGGTTCATTCTGTACCTGTCAGTCTCTGGTACAGTGTGAGAGTGTGGGGTTCATTCTGTCCCTGTCAGTCTCTGGTACAGTGTGAGAGTATGGGATTCATTCTGTACCTGTCACTCTCTGGTACAGTGTGAGAGTGTGGGGTTCATTCTGTACCTGTCAGTCTCTGGTACAGTGGGAGAGTGTGGGGTTCATTCTGTACCTGTCAGTCGCGGGGACAGTGTGAGAGTGTGGGGTTCATTCTGTATCTGTCAGTCTCGGGTACAATGTGAGAGTGTGGGGTTCATTCAGTACCTGTAAGTCTCTGGAACAGTGTGTGGTTCATTGTGTACCTGTCAGTCTCTGGTATAAAGTGAGAGTGTGGGTTTCATTGTGTACCTGTCAGTCTCTGGTACAGTGTGAGAGTGTGGGGTACATTCTGTCCCTGTCAGTCTCCGGTACAGTGTGAGAGAGTGGAGTTCATTCTGTACCTGTCAGTCTCTGGTACAGTGTGAGAGTGTGGGGTTCATTCTGTATCTGTCAGTCTCTGGTACAGAGTGAGAGAGTGGAGTTCATTCTGTACCTGTCAGTCTCTGGTACAGTGTGAGAGAGTGGGGTTCATTCTGTACCTGACAGTCTCTGGTACAGAGTGAGAGAGTGGGGTTCATTCTGTACCTGTCAGTCTCTGGTACAATGTGAGAGTGTGGGGTTCATTCAGTACCTGTCAGTCTCTGGTACAGTGTGGGGTTCATTCTGTCCCTGTCAGTCTCTGGTACAATGTGAGAGTGTTGGGTTCATTCTGTATTTTCAGTCTCGGGTACAATGTGAGAGTGTGGGGTTCATTCAGTACCTGTAAGTCTCTGGTACAGTGTGTGGTTCATTGTGTACCTGTCAGTCTCTGGTACAATGTGAGAGTGTGGGGTTCATTGTGTACCTGTCAGTCTCTGGTACTGTGTGAGAGTGTGGGGTTCATTCTGTACCTGTCAGTCTCTGGTACAGTGTGAGAGTGTGGGGTTCATTGTGTACCTGTCAGTCTCTGGTACTGTGTGAGAGTGTGGGGTTCATTCTGTACCTGTCAGTCTCTGGTACAGTGTGAGAGTGTGGGGTTCATTCTGTACCTGTCAGTCTCTGGTACAGTGTGAGAGAGTGGGGTTCATTCTGTACATGTCAGTCTCTGGTACAGAGTGAGAGAGTGGGGTTCATTCTGTACCTGTCAGTCTCTGGTACAGTGTGAGAGTGTGGGGTTCATTCTGTACCTGTCAGTCTCTGGTACAATGTGAGAGTGTGGGGTTTATTCAGTACCTGTCCGTCTCTGGTACAGTGTGGGGTTCATTCTGTACCTGTCAGTCTCTGGTACAGTGTGAGAGAGTGGGGATCATTCTGTACATGTCAGTCTCTGGTACAGAGTGAGAGAGTGGGGTTCATTCTGTACCTGTCAGTCTCTGGTACAGTGTGAGACTGTGGGGTTCATTCAGTACCTGTCAGTCTCTGGTACAGTGTGGGGTTCATTCTGTACCTGTCAGTCTCTGGTACAGTGTCAGAGTGTGGGGTTCATTCTGTTCCTGTCAGTCACTGGTACAGTGTGAGAGTGTGGGGTTCATTCTGTACCTGTCAGTCTCTGGTACAATGTGAGAGTGTGGGGTTCATTCTGTACCTGTCCGTCTCTGGTACCGTATGAGAGTGTGGGGTTCATTCAGTACCTGTCAGTCTCTGGTACAGTGTGGGGTTCATTCAGTACCTGTCAGTCTCTGGTACAGTGTGGGGTTCATTCAGTACCTGTAAGTCTCTGGTACAGTGTGTGGTTCATTGTGTACCTGTCAGTCTCTGGTACAATGTGAGAGTGTGGGGTTCATTCAGTACCTGTCAGTCTCTGGTACAGTGTGGGGTTCATTCAGTACCTGTCAGTCTCTAGTACAGTGTGGGGTTCATTCAGTACCTGTAAGTCTCTGGTACAGTGTGTGGTTCATTGTGTACCTGTCAGTCTCTGGTACAATGTGAGAGTGTGGGGTTCATTGTGTACCTGTCAGTCTCTGGTACAATGTGAGGGTGTGGGGTTCATTCTGTACCTGTCCGTCTTTGGTACCGTATGAGAGTGTGGGATTCATTCTGTACCTGTCAGTCTCTGGTACAGTCTGAGAGTGTGGGGTTCATTCTGTACCTGTCAGTCTCTGGTACAGTGTGAGCATGTGGGGTTCATTCTGTACCTGTCAGTCTCTGGTACAGTGTGAGAGTGTGGGGTTCATTCTGTACCTGTCAGTCTCTGGTACAGTGTGAGAGTATGGGATTCATTCTGTACCTGTCACTCTCTAGTACAGTGTGAGAGTGTGGGGTTCATTCTGTACCTGTCACTCTCTGGTACAGTGTGAGAGTGTGGGGTTCATTCTGTCCCTGTCAGTCTCTGGTACAGTGTGAGAGTATGGGATTCATTCTGTACCTGTCACTCTCTGGTACAGTGTGAGAGTGTGGGGTTCATTCTGTACCTGTCAGTCTCTGGTACAGTGGGAGAGTGTGGGGTTCATTCTGTACCTGTCAGTCGCTGGTACAGTGTGAGAGTGTGGGGTTCATTCTGTATCTGTCAGTCTCGGGTACAATGTGAGAGTGTGGGGTTCATTCAGTACCTGTAAGTCTCTGGAACAGTGTGTGGTTCATTGTGTACCTGTCAGTCTCTGGTATAAAGTGAGAGTGTGGGTTTCATTGTGTACCTGTCAGTCTCTGGTACAGTGTGAGAGTGTGGGGTACATTCTGTCCCTGTCAGTCTCCGGTACAGTGTGAGAGAGTGGAGTTCATTCTGTACCTGTCAGTCTCTGGTACAGTGTGAGAGTGTGGGGTTCATTCTGTATCTGTCAGTCTCTGGTACAGAGTGAGAGAGTGGAGTTCATTCTGTACCTGTCAGTCTCTGGTACAGTGTGAGAGAGTGGGGTTCATTCTGTACCTGACAGTCTCTGGTACAGAGTGAGAGAGTGGGGTTCATTCTGTACCTGTCAGTCTCTGGTACAATGTGAGAGTGTGGGGTTCATTCAGTACCTGTCAGTCTCTGGTACAGTGTGGGGTTCATTCTGTACCTGTCAGTCTCTGGTACAATGTGAGAGTGTTGGGTTCATTCTGTATTTTCAGTCTCGGGTACAATGTGAGAGTGTGGGGTTCATTCAGTACCTGTAAGTCTCTGGTACAGTGTGTGGTTCATTGTGTACCTGTCAGTCTCTGGTACAATGTGAGAGTGTGGGGTTCTTTGTGTACCTGTCAGTCTCTGGTACTGTGTGAGAGTGTGGGGTTCATTCTGTACCTGTCAGTCTCTGGTACAGTGTGAGAGTGTGGGGTTCATTGTGTACCTGTCAGTCTCTGGTACTGTGTGAGAGTGTGGGGTTCATTCTGTACCTGTCAGTCTCTGGTACAGTGTGAGAGTGTGGGGTTCATTCTGTACCTGTCAGTCTCTGGTACAGTGTGAGAGAGTGGGGTTCATTCTGTACATGTCAGTCTCTGGTACAGAGTGAGAGAGTGGGGTTCATTCTGTACCTGTCAGTCTCTGGTACAGTGTGAGAGTGTGGGGTTCATTCTGTACCTGTCAGTCTCTGGTACAATGTGAGAGTGTGGGGTTTATTCAGTACCTGTCCGTCTCTGGTACAGTGTGGGGTTCATTCTGTACCTGTCAGTCTCTGGTACAGTGTGAGAGAGTGGGGATCATTCTGTACATGTCAGTCTCTGGTACAGAGTGAGAGAGTGGGGTTCATTCTGTACCTGTCAGTCTCTGGTACAGTGTGAGACTGTGGGGTTCATTCAGTACCTGTCAGTCTCTGGTACAGTGTGGGGTTCATTCTGTACCTGTCAGTCTCTGGTACAGTGTCAGAGTGTGGGGTTCATTCTGTTCCTGTCAGTCACTGGTACAGTGTGAGAGTGTGGGGTTCATTCTGTACCTGTCAGTCTCTGGTACAATGTGAGAGTGTGGGGTTCATTCTGTACCTGTCCGTCTCTGGTACCGTATGAGAGTGTGGGGTTCATTCTGTACCTGTCAGTCTCTGATACAGTCTGAGAGTGTGGGGTTCATTCTGTACCTGTCAGTCTCTGGTACAATGTGAGAGTGTGGGGTTCATTCTGTCCCTGTCAGTCTCTGGTACAGTGTGAGAGTATGGGATTCATTCTGTACCTGTCACTCTCTGGTACAGTGTGAGAGTGTGGGGTTCATTCTGTACCTGTCAGTCTCTGGTACAGTGGGAGAGTGTGGGGTTCATTCTGTACCTGTCAGTCGCTGGTACAGTGTGAGAGTGTGGGGTTCATTCTGTATCTGTCAGTCTCGGGTACAATGTGAGAGTGTGGGGTTCATTCAGTACCTGTAAGTCTCTGGAACAGTGTGTGGTTCATTGTGTACCTGTCAGTCTCTGGTATAAAGTGAGAGTGTGGGTTTCATTGTGTACCTGTCAGTCTCTGGTACAGTGTGAGAGTGTGGGGTACATTCTGTCCCTGTCAGTCTCCGGTACAGTGTGAGAGAGTGGAGTTCATTCTGTACCTGTCAGTCTCTGGTACAGTGTGAGAGTGTGGGGTTCATTCTGTATCTGTCAGTCTCTGGTACAGAGTGAGAGAGTGGAGTTCATTCTGTACCTGTCAGTCTCTGGTACAGTGTGAGAGAGTGGGGTTCATTCTGTACCTGACAGTCTCTGGTACAGAGTGAGAGAGTGGGGTTCATTCTGTACCTGTCAGTCTCTGGTACAATGTGAGAGTGTGGGGTTCATTCAGTACCTGTCAGTCTCTGGTACAGTGTGGGGTTCATTCTGTACCTGTCAGTCTCTGGTACAATGTGAGAGTGTTGGGTTCATTCTGTATTTTCAGTCTCGGGTACAATGTGAGAGTGTGGGGTTCATTCAGTACCTGTAAGTCTCTGGTACAGTGTGTGGTTCATTGTGTACCTGTCAGTCTCTGGTACAATGTGAGAGTGTGGGGTTCTTTGTGTACCTGTCAGTCTCTGGTACTGTGTGAGAGTGTGGGGTTCATTCTGTACCTGTCAGTCTCTGGTACAGTGTGAGAGTGTGGGGTTCATTGTGTACCTGTCAGTCTCTGGTACTGTGTGAGAGTGTGGGGTTCATTCTGTACCTGTCAGTCTCTGGTACAGTGTGAGAGTGTGGGGTTCATTCTGTACCTGTCAGTCTCTGGTACAGTGTGAGAGAGTGGGGTTCATTCTGTACATGTCAGTCTCTGGTACAGAGTGAGAGAGTGGGGTTCATTCTGTACCTGTCAGTCTCTGGTACAGTGTGAGAGTGTGGGGTTCATTCTGTACCTGTCAGTCTCTGGTACAATGTGAGAGTGTGGGGTTTATTCAGTACCTGTCCGTCTCTGGTACAGTGTGGGGTTCATTCTGTACCTGTCAGTCTCTGGTACAGTGTGAGAGAGTGGGGATCATTCTGTACATGTCAGTCTCTGGTACAGAGTGAGAGAGTGGGGTTCATTCTGTACCTGTCAGTCTCTGGTACAGTGTGAGACTGTGGGGTTCATTCAGTACCTGTCAGTCTCTGGTACAGTGTGGGGTTCATTCTGTACCTGTCAGTCTCTGGTACAGTGTCAGAGTGTGGGGTTCATTCTGTTCCTGTCAGTCACTGGTACAGTGTGAGAGTGTGGGGTTCATTCTGTACCTGTCAGTCTCTGGTACAATGTGAGAGTGTGGGGTTCATTCTGTACCTGTCCGTCTCTGGTACCGTATGAGAGTGTGGGGTTCATTCTGTACCTGTCAGTCTCTGATACAGTCTGAGAGTGTGTGGTTCATTGTGTACCTGTCAGTCTCTGGTATAAAGTGAGAGTGTGGGGTTCATTCAGTACCTGTCAGTCTCTGATACAGTCTGAGAGTGTGGGGTTCATTCTGTACCTGTCAGTCTCTGGTACAATGTGAGAGTGTGGGGTTCATTCTGTACCTGTCAGTCTCTGGTACAGTGTGAGCATGTGGGGTTCATTCTGTACCTGTCAGTCTCTGGTACAGTGTGAGAGTGTGGGGTTCAATCTGTACTCGTCAGTCTCTGGTACAGTGTGAGAGTGTGGTGTTCATTCTGTACCTGTCAGTCTCTGGTACATTGTGAGAGTGTGGGGTTCTTTCTGTACCTGTCACTCTCTGGTACAGTGTGAGAGCGTGGGGTTCATTCAGTACCTGTCACTCTCTGGTACAGTGTGAGAGCGTGGGGTTCATTCAGTACCTGTCAGTCTCTGGTACAGTGTGAGAGTGTGGGGTTCATTCTGTACCTGTCAGTCTCTGGTACAGTGTGAGCATGTGGGGTTCATTCTGTACCTGTCAGTCTCTGGTACAGTGTGAGAGTGTGGGGTTCAATCTGTACTCGTCAGTCTCTGGTACAGTGTGAGAGTGTGGTGTTCATTCTGTACCTGTCAGTCTCTGGTACATTGTGAGAGTGTGGGGTTCTTTCTGTACCTGTCACTCTCTGGTACAGTGTGAGAGCGTGGGGTTCATTCAGTACCTGTCAGTCTCTGGTACAGTGTGAGAGTGTGGGGTTTATTCAGTACCTGTCCGTCTCTGGTACAGTGTGGGGTTCATTCTGTACCTGTCAGTCTCTGGTACAGTGTGAGAGAGTGGGGATCATTCTGTACATGTCAGTCTCTGGTACAGAGTGAGAGAGTGGGGTTCATTCTGTACCTGTCAGTCTCTGGTACAGTGTGGGGTTCATTCTGTACCTGTCAGTCTCTGGTACAGTGTGAGAGAGTGGGGATCATTCTGTACATGTCAGTCTCTGGTACAGAGTGAGAGAGTGGGGTTCATTCAGTACCTGTCAGTCTCTGGTACAGTGTGGGGTTCATTCTGTACCTGTCAGTCTCTGGTACAGTGTCAGAGTGTGGGGTTCATTCTGTTCCTGTCAGTCACTGGTACAGTGTGAGAGTGTGGGGTTCATTCTGTACCTGTCAGTCTCTGGTACAATGTGAGAGTGTGGGGTTCATTCTGTACCTGTCCGTCTCTGGTACCGTATGAGAGTGTGGGGTTCATTCTGTACCTGTCAGTCTCTGGTACAGTGTGAGAGTGTGGGGTTCATTCTGTACCTGTCACTCTCTGGTACATTGTGAGAGTGTGGGGTTCTTTCTGTACCTGTCACTCTCTGGTACAGTGTGAGAGCGTGGGGTTCATTCAGTACCTGTCAGTCTCTGGTACAGTGTGAGAGTGTGGGGTTCATTCTGTACCTGTCAGTCTCTGGTACAATGTGAGAGTGTGGGGTTCATTCAGTACCTGTCAGTCTCTGGTGCAGTGTGGGGTTCATTGTGTCCCTGTCAGTCTCTGGTAGAATGTGAGAGTGTGGGGTTCATTGTGTACCTGTCAGTCTCAGGTACTTTGTGAGAGTGTGGGGTTCATTCTGTCCCTGTCAGTCTCTGGTACAGTGTGAGCATGTGGGGTTCATTCTGTACCTGTCAGTCTCTGGTACAGTGAGAGAGTGTAGGGTTCATTCTGTCCCTGTCAGTCTCTGGTACAGTGTGAGCCTGTGGGGTTCATTCTGTACCTGTCAGTCTCTGGTACATTGTGACAGTGTGGGGTTCATTCTGTACCTGTCAGTCTCTGTTATAGTGTGAGAGAGTGGGGTTCATTCTGTACCTGTCAGTCTCTGGTACAGTGTGAGAGAGTGGGGTTCATTCTGTACCTGTCAGTCTCTGGGACAGTGTCAGAGTGTGGGGTTCATTCTGTACCTGTCAGTCTCTGGTACAATGTGAGAGTGTGGGGTTCATTCAGTACCTGTCAGTCTCTGGTGCAGTGTGGGGTTCATTGTGTCCCTGTCAGTCTCTGGTAGAATGTGAGAGTGTGGGGTTCATTGTGTACCTGTCAGTCTCAGGTACTTTGTGAGAGTGTGGGGTTCACTCTGTCCCTGTCAGTCTCTGGTACAGTGTGAGCATGTGGGGTTCATTCTGTACCTGTCAGTCTCTGGTACAGTGAGAGAGTGTAGGGTTCATTCTGTCCCTGTCAGTCTCTGGTACAGTGTGAGCCTGTGGGGTTCATTCTGTACCTGTCAGTCTCTGGTACATTGTGACAGTGTGGGGTTCATTCTGTACCTGTCAGTCTCTGTTATAGTGTGAGAGAGTGGGGTTCATTCTGTACCTGTCAGTCTCTGGTACAGTGTGAGAGAGTGGGGTTCATTCTGTACCTGTCAGTCTCTGGGACAGTGTCAGAGTGTGGGGTTCATTCTGTACCTGTCAGTCTCTGGGACAGTGTGAGAGCGTGGGGTTCATTCAGTACCTGTCAGTCTCTGGTACAGTGTGAGCATGTGGGGTTCATTCTGTACCTGTCAGTCTCTGGTACAGTGTGAGAGTGTGGGGTTCAATCTGTACTCGTCAGTCTCTGGTACAGTGTGAGAGTGTGGGGTTCATTCTGTACCTGTCACTCTCTGGTACAGTGTGAGAGTGTGGGGTTCATTCTGTACCTGTCACTCTCTGGTACATTGTGAGAGTGTGGGGTTCTTTCTGTACCTGTCACTCTCTGGTACAGTGTGAGAGCGTGGGGTTCATTCAGTACCTGTCAGTCTCTGGTACAGTGTGAGAGTGTGGGGTTCATTCTGTACCTGTCAGTCTCTGGTACAATGTGAGAGTGTGGGGTTCATTCAGTACCTGTCAGTCTCTGGTGCAGTGTGGGGTTCATTGTGTCCCTGTCAGTCTCTGGTAGAATGTGAGAGTGTGGGGTTCATTGTGTACCTGTCAGTCTCAGGTACTTTGTGAGAGTGTGGGGTTCATTCTGTCCCTGTCAGTCTCTGGTACAGTGTGAGCATGTGGGGTTCATTCTGTACCTGTCAGTCTCTGGTACAGTGAGAGAGTGTAGGGTTCATTCTGTCCCTGTCAGTCTCTGGTACAGTGTGAGCCTGTGGGGTTCATTCTGTACCTGTCAGTCTCTGGTACATTGTGACAGTGTGGGGTTCATTCTGTACCTGTCAGTCTCTGTTATAGTGTGAGAGAGTGGGGTTCATTCTGTACCTGTCAGTCTCTGGTACAGTGTGAGAGAGTGGGGTTCATTCTGTACCTGTCAGTCTCTGGGACAGTGTCAGAGTGTGGGGTTCATTCTGTACCTGTCAGTCTCTGGGACAGTGTGAGCATGTGGGGTTCATTCTGTACCTGTCAGTCTATGGTACAGTGTGAGCATGTGGGATTTATTCTGTACCTGTCAGTCTCTGGTACAGTGTGAGAGTGTGGGGTTCATTCAGTACCTGTCAGTCTCTGGTACAGTGTGGGGATCATTCTGTACCTGTCAGTCTCTGGTACAGTGTGAGAGTGTGGGGTTCATTGTCTACCTGTCAGTCTCTGGTACAATGTGAGAATGTGGTGTTCATACTGTACCTGTCAGTCTCTGGTACAGTGTAAGAGTGTGGGGTTCATTCTGTACCTGTCAGCCTCTGGTACAGTGTGAGGCTGTGGGGTTCATTCTGTACCTGTCACTCTCTGGTACAGTGTGAGAGTATGGGGTTCATTCTGTACCTGTCAGTCTCTGGTACAGTGTGAGAGTGTGGGGTTCATTCTGTACCTGTCAGTCGCTGGTACAGTGTGAGAGTGTGGGGTTCATTCTGTATCTGTCAGTCTCGGGTACAATGTGAGAGTGTGGGGTTCATTCAGTACCTGTAAGTCTCCGGAACAGTGTGTGGTTCATTGTGTACCTGTCAGTCTCTGGTATAAAGTGAGAGTGTGGGTTTCATTGTGTACCTGTCAGTCTCTGGTACAGTGTGAGAGTGTGGGGTTCATTCTGTATCTGTCAGTCTCTGGTACAGAGTGAGAGAGTGGAGTTCATTCTGTACCTGCCAGTCTCTGGTACAGTGTGAGAGAGTGGGGTTCATTCTGTACCTGACAGTCTCTGGTACAGAGTGAGAGAGTGGAGTTCATTCTGTACCTGTCAGTCTCTGGTACAATGTGAGAGTGTGGGGTTCATTCAGTACCTGTCAGTCTCTGGTAAAGTGTGGGGTTCATTCAATACCTGTCAGTCTCTGGTACAGTGTGGGGTTCATTCAGTACCTGTAAGTCTCTGGTATAGTGTGTGGTTCATTGTGTACCTGTCAGTCTCTGGTACAATGTGAGAGTGTGGGGTTCATTGTGTACCTGACAGTCTCTGGTACAGAGTGAGAGAGTGGAGTTCATTGTGTACCTGTCAGTCTCTGGTACAATGTGAGAGTGTGGGGTTCATTGTGTACCTGACAGTCTCTGGTACAGAGTGAGAGAGTGGAGTTCATTCTGTACCTGTCAGTCTCTGGTACAGAGTGAGAGAGTGGAGTTCATTCTGTACCTGTCAGTCTCTGGTACAGTGTGGGGTTCATTCAGTACCTGTAAGTCTCTGGTACAGTGTGTGGTTCATTGTGTACCTGTCAGTCTCTGGTACAATGTGAGAGTGTGGGGTTCATTGTGTACCTGACAGTCTCTGGTACAGAGTGAGAGAGTGGAGTTCATTCTGTACCTGTCAGTCTCTGGTACAGAGTGAGAGAGTGGAGTTCATTCTGTACCTGTCAGTCTCTGGTACAATGTGAGAGTGTGGGGTTCATTCAGTACCTGTCAGTCTCTGGTACAGTGTGGGGTTCATTCAGTACCTGTCAGTCTCTGGTACAGTGTGGGGTTCATTCAGTACCTGTAAGTCTCTGGTACAGTGTGTGGTTCATTGTGTACCTGTCAGTCTCTGGTACAATGTGAGAGTGTGGGGTTCATTCAGTACCTGTCAGTCTCTGGTACAGTGTGGGGTTCATTCAGTACCTGTCAGTCTCCAGTACAGTGTGGGGTTCATTCAGTACCTGTAAGTCTCTGGTACAGTGTGTGGTTCATTGTGTACCTGTCAGTCTCTGGTACAATGTGAGAGTGTGGGGTTCATTGTGTACCTGTCAGTCTCTGGTACTGTGTGAGAGTGTGGGGTTCATTCTGTACCTGTCAGTCTTTGGTACAGTGTGAGAGTGTGGGGTTTATTCTGTATCTGTCAGTCTCTGGTACAGTGTGAGAGTGTGTGGTTCATTGTGTACCTGTCAGTCTCTGGTACAATGTGAGAGTGTGGGGTTCATTCAGTACCTGTCAGTCTCTGGTACAGTGTGGGGTTCATTCAGTACCTGTCAGTCTCTGGTACAGTGTGGGGTTCATTCAGTACCTGTAAGTCTCTGGTACAGTGTGTGGTTCATTGTGTACCTGACAGTATCTGGTACAATGTGAGAGTGTGGGGTTCATTGTGTACCTGACAGTCTCTGGTACAGAGTGAGAGAGTGGAGTTCATTCTGTACCTGTCAGTCTCTGGTACAGAGTGAGAGAGTGGAGTTCATTCTGTACCTGTCAGTCTCTGGTACAATGTGAGAGTGTGGGGTTCATTCAGTACCTGTCAGTCTCTGGTACAGTGTGGGGTTCATTCAGTACCTGTCAGTCTCTGGTACAGTGTGGGGTTCATTCAGTACCTGTAAGTCTCTGGTACAGTGTGTGGTTCATTGTGTACCTGTCAGTCTCTGGTACAATGTGAGAGTGTGGGGTTCATTGTGTACATGTCAGTCTCTGGTACTGTGTGAGAGTGTGGGGTTCATTCTGTACCTGTCAGTCTCTGGTACAGTGTGAGAGTGTGGGGTACATTCTGTCCATGTCAGTCTCCGGTACTGTGTGAGCATGTGGGGTTCATTCTGTACCTGTCAGTCTCTGGAACAGTGTGAGAGTGTGGGGTTCATTCTGTACCTGTCAGTCTCTGGTACAGTGTGAGAGAGTGGGGTTCATTCTGTACATGTCAGTCTCTGGTACAGAGTGAGAGAGTGGGGTTCATTCTGTACCTGTCAGTCTCTGGTACAGTGTGAGAGTGTGGGGTTCATTCTGTTCCTGTCAGTCTCTGGTACAATGTGAGAGTGTGGGGTTCATTCAGTACCTGTCAGTCTCTGGTACAGCGTGGGGTTCATTCTGTACCTGTCAGTCTCTGGTACAGTGTGAGAGAGTGGGGATCATTCTGTATATGTCAGTCTCTGGTACAGAGTGAGAGAGTGGGGTTCATTCTGTACCTGTCAGTCTCTGGTACAGTGTGAGACTGTGGGGTTCATTCAGTACCTGTCAGTCTCTGGTACAGTGTGGGGTTCATTCTGTACCTGTCAGTCTCTGGTACAGTGTGAGAGTGTGGGGTTCATTCTGTACCTGTCACTCTCTGGTACATTGTGAGAGTGTGGGGTTCTTTCTGTACCTGTCACTCTCTGGTACAGTGTGAGAGCGTGGGGTTCATTCAGTACCTGTCAGTCTCTGGTACAGTGTGAGAGTGTGGGGTTCATTCTGTACCTGTCAGTCTCTGGTACAATGTGAGAGTGTGGGGTTCATTCAGTACCTGTCAGTCTCTGGTGCAGTGTGGGGTTCATTGTGTCCCTGTCAGTCTCTGGTAGAATGTGAGAGTGTGGGGTTCATTGTGTACCTGTCAGTCTCAGGTACTTTGTGAGAGTGTGGGGTTCATTCTGTCCCTGTCAGTCTCTGGTACAGTGTGAGCATGTGGGGTTCATTCTGTACCTGTCAGTCTCTGGTACAGTGAGAGAGTGTGGGGTTCATTCTGTCCCTGTCAGTCTCTGGTACAGTGTGAGCCTGTGGGGTTCATTCTGTACCTGTCAGTCTCTGGTACATTGTGACAGTGTGGGGTTCATTCTGTACCTGTCAGTCTCTGTTATAGTGTGAGAGAGTGGGGTTCATTCTGTACCTGTCAGTCTCTGGTACAGTGTGAGAGAGTGGGGTTCATTCTGTACCTGTCAGTCTCTGGTACAGTGTGAGAGTGTGGGGTTCAATCTGTACTCGTCAGTCTCTGGTACAGTGTGAGAGTGTGGTGTTCTTTCTGTACCTGTCACTCTCTGGTACAGTGTGAGAGCGTGGGGTTCATTCAGTACCTGTCAGTCTCTGGTACAGTGTGAGAGTGTGGGGTTCATTCTGTACCTGTCAGTCTCTGGTACAAAGTGAGAGTGCGGGGTTCATTCAGTACCTGTCAGTCTCTGGTGCAGTGTGGGGTTCATTGTGTCCCTGTCAGTCTCTGGTAGAATGTGAGAGTGTGGGGTTCATTCTGTACCTGTCAGTCTCTGGTACAATGTGAGAGTGTGGGGTTCATTCAGTACCTGTCAGTCTCTGGTGCAGTGTGGGGTTCATTGTGTCCCTGTCAGTCTCTGGTAGAATGTGAGAGTGTGGGGTTCATTGTGTACCTGTCAGTCTCAGGTACTTTGTGAGAGTGTGGGGTTCATTCTGTCCCTGTCAGTCTCTGGTACAGTGTGAGCATGTGGGGTTCATTCTGTACCTGTCAGTCTCTGGTACAGTGAGAGAGTGTGGGGTTCATTCTGTCCCTGTCAGTCTCTGGTACAGTGTGAGCCTGTGGGGTTCATTCTGTACCTGTCAGTCTCTGGTACATTGTGACAGTGTGCGGTTCATTCTGTACCTGTCAGTCTCTGTTATAGTGTGAGAGAGTGGGGTTCATTCTGTACCTGTCAGTCTCTGGTACAGTGTGAGAGAGTGGGGTTCATTCTGTACCTGTCACTCTCTGGTACAGTGGGAGACTCTGGGGTTAGTTGTGTACCTGTCAGTCTCTGGTACAGTGTCAGAGTGTGGGGTTCATTGTGTACCTGTCAGTCTCAGGTACTTTGTGAGAGTGTGGGGTTCATTCTGTCCCTGTCAGTCTCTGGTACATTGTGACAGTGTGCGGTTCATTCTGTACCTGTCAGTCTCTGTTATAGTGTGAGAGAGTGGGGTTCATTCTGTACCTGTCAGTCTCTGGTACAGTGTGAGAGTGTGGGGTTCATTCTGTACCTGTCAGTCTCTGGGACAGTGTGAGCATGTGGGGTTCATTCTGTACCTGTCAGTCTATGGTACAGTGTGAGCATGTGGGATTCATTCTGTACCTGTCAGTCTCTGGTACAGTGTGAGAGTGTGGGGTTCATTCAGTACCTGTCAGTCTCTGGTACAGTGTGGGGATCATTCTGTACCTGTCAGTCTCTGGTACAGTGTGAGAGTGTGGGGTTCATTGTGTACCTGTCAGTCTCTGGTACAATGTGAGAATGTGGGGTTCATACTGTACCTGTCAGTCTCTGGTACAGTGTAAGTGTGTGGGGTTCATTCTGTACCTGTCAGTCTCTGGTACAGTGTGAGCATGTGGGGTTCATTCTGTACCTGTCAGTCTCTGGTACAGTGTGAGAGTGTGGGGTTCATTCAGTACCTGTCAGTCTCTGGTACAGTGTGGGGTTCATTCAGTACCTGTCAGTCTCTGGTACAGTGTGGGGTTCATTCAGTACCTGTAAGTCTCTGGTACAGTGTGTGGTTCATTGTGTACCTGTCAGTATCTGGTACAATGTGAGAGTGTGGGGTTCATTGTGTACCTGACAGTCTCTGGTACAGAGTGAGAGAGTGGAGTTCATTCTGTAACTGTCAGTCTCTGGTACAGAGTGAGAGAGTGGAGTTCATTCTGTACCTGTCAGTCTCTGGTACAATGTGAGAGTGTGGGGTTCATTCAGTACCTGTCAGTCTCTGGTACAGTGTGGGGTTCATTCAGTACCTGTCAGTGTCTGGTACAGTGTGGGGTTCATTCAGTACCTGTAAGTCTCTGGTACAGTGTGTGGTTCATTGTGTACCTGTCAGTCTCTGGTACAATGTGAGAGTGTGGGGTTCATTGTGTACATGTCAGTCTCTGGTACTGTGTGAGAGTGTGGGGTTCATTCTGTACCTGTCAGTCTCTGGTACAGTGTGAGAGTGTGGTGTTCTTTCTGTACCTGTCACTCTCTGGTACAGTGTGAGAGCGTGGGGTTCATTCAGTACCTGTCAGTCTCTGGTACAGTGTGAGAGTGTGGGGTTCATTCTGTACCTGTCAGTCTCTGGTACAAAGTGAGAGTGCGGGGTTCATTCAGTACCTGTCAGTCTCTGGTACAGTGTGAGAGTGTGGGGTTCATTCTGTACCTGTCAGTCTCTGGTACAGTGTGAGAGAGTGGGGTTCATTCTGTACATGTCAGTCTCTGGTACAGATTGAGAGAGTGGGGTTCATTCTGTACCTGTCAGTCTCTGGTACAGTGTGAGAGTGTGGGGTTCATTCTGTTCCTGTCAGTCTCTGGTACAATGTGAGAGTGTGGGGTTCATTCAGTACCTGTCAGTCTCTGGTACAGTGTGGGGTTCATTCTGTACCTGTCAGTCTCTGGTACAGTGTGAGAGAGTGGGGATCATTCTGTACATGTCAGTCTCTGGTACAGAGTGAGAGAGTGGGGTTCATTCTGTACCTGTCAGTCTCTGGTACAGTGTGAGACTGTGGGGTTCATTCAGTACCTGTCAGTCTCTGGTACAGTGTGGGGTTCATTCTGTACCTGTCAGTCTCTGGTACAGTGTCAGAGTGTGGGGTTCATTCTGTTCCTGTCAGTCACTGGTACAGTGTGAGAGTGTGGGGTTCATTCTGTACCTGTCAGTCTCTGGTACAATGTGAGAGTGTGGGGTTCATTCTGTACCTGTCCGTCTCTGGTACCGTATGAGAGTGTGGGGTTCATTCTGTACCTGTCAGTCTCTGATACAGTCTGAGAGTGTGGGGTTCATTCTGTACCTGTCAGTCTCTGGTACAATGTGAGAGTGTGGGGTTCATTCTGTACCTGTCAGTCTCTGGTACAGTGTGAGCATGTGGGGTTCATTCTGTACCTGTCAGTCTCTGGTACAGTGTGAGAGTGTGGGGTTCAATCTGTACTCGTCAGTCTCTGGTACTGTGTGAGAGTGTGGTGTTCATTCTGTACCTGTCAGTCTCTGGTACAGTGTGAGAGTGTGGGGTTCATTCAGTACCTGTCAGTCTCTGGTACAGTGTGGGGATCATTCTGTACCTGTCAGTCTCTGGTACAGTGTGAGAGTGTGGGGTTCATTGTGTACCTGTCAGTCTCTGGTACAATGTGAGAATGTGGGGTTCATACTGTACCTGTCAGTCTCTGGTACAGTGTAAGTGTGTGGGGTTCATTCTGTACCTGTCAGTCTCTGGTACAGTGTGAGCATGTGGGGTTCATTCTGTACCTGTCAGTCTCTGGTACAGTGTGAGAGTGTGGGGTTCATTCAGTACCTGTCAGTCTCTGGTACAGTGTGGGGTTCATTCAGTACCTGTCAGTCTCTGGTACAGTGTGGGGTTCATTCAGTACCTGTAAGTCTCTGGTACAGTGTGTGGTTCATTGTGTACCTGTCAGTATCTGGTACAATGTGAGAGTGTGGGGTTCATTGTGTACCTGACAGTCTCTGGTACAGAGTGAGAGAGTGGAGTTCATTCTGTAACTGTCAGTCTCTGGTACAGAGTGAGAGAGTGGAGTTCATTCTGTACCTGTCAGTCTCTGGTACAATGTGAGAGTGTGGGGTTCATTCAGTACCTGTCAGTCTCTGGTACAGTGTGGGGTTCATTCAGTACCTGTCAGTCTCTGGTACAGTGTGGGGTTCATTCAGTACCTGTAAGTCTCTGGTACAGTGTGTGGTTCATTGTGTACCTGTCAGTCTCTGGTACAATGTGAGAGTGTGGGGTTCATTGTGTACATGTCAGTCTCTGGTACTGTGTGAGAGTGTGGGGTTCATTCTGTACCTGTCAGTCTCTGGTACAGTGTGAGAGTGTGGGGTACATTCTGTCCATGTCAGTCTCCGGTACTGTGTGAGCATGTGGGGTTCATTCTGTACCTGTCAGTCTCTGGTACAGTGTGAGAGTGTGGGGTTCATTCTGTACCTGTCAGTCTCTGGTACAGTGTGAGAGAGTGGGGTTCATTCTGTACATGTCAGTCTCTGGTACAGATTGAGAGAGTGGGGTTCATTCTGTACCTGTCAGTCTCTGGTACAGTGTGAGAGTGTGGGGTTCATTCTGTTCCTGTCAGTCTCTGGTACAATGTGAGAGTGTGGGGTTCATTCAGTACCTGTCAGTCTCTGGTACAGTGTGGGGTTCATTCTGTACCTGTCAGTCTCTGGTACAGTGTGAGAGAGTGGGGATCATTCTGTACATGTCAGTCTCTGGTACAGAGTGAGAGAGTGGGGTTCATTCTGTACCTGTCAGTCTCTGGTACAGTGTGAGACTGTGGGGTTCATTCAGTACCTGTCAGTCTCTGGTACAGTGTGGGGTTCATTCTGTACCTGTCAGTCTCTGGTACAGTGTCAGAGTGTGGGGTTCATTCTGTTCCTGTCAGTCACTGGTACAGTGTGAGAGTGTGGGGTTCATTCTGTACCTGTCAGTCTCTGGTACAATGTGAGAGTGTGGGGTTCATTCTGTACCTGTCCGTCTCTGGTACCGTATGAGAGTGTGGGGTTCATTCTGTACCTGTCAGTCTCTGATACAGTCTGAGAGTGTGGGGTTCATTCTGTACCTGTCAGTCTCTGGTACAATGTGAGAGTGTGGGGTTCATTCTGTACCTGTCAGTCTCTGGTACAGTGTGAGCATGTGGGGTTCATTCTGTACCTGTCAGTCTCTGGTACAGTGTGAGAGTGTGGGGTTCAATCTGTACTCGTCAGTCTCTGGTACAGTGTGAGAGTGTGGTGTTCATTCTGTACCTGTCAGTCTCTGGTACAGTGTGAGAGTGTGGGGTTCATTCTGTACCTGTCACTCTCTGGTACATTGTGAGAGTGTGGGGTTCTTTCTGTACCTGTCACTCTCTGGTACAGTGTGAGAGCGTGGGGTTCATTCAGTACCTGTCAGTCTCTGGTACAGTGTGAGAGTGTGGGGTTCATTCTGTACCTGTCAGTCTCTGGTACAATGTGAGAGTGTGGGGTTCATTCAGTACCTGTCAGTCTCTGGTGCAGTGTGGGGTTCATTGTGTCCCTGTCAGTCTCTGGTAGAATGTGAGAGTGTGGGGTTCATTGTGTACATGTCAGTCTCAGGTACTTTGTGAGAGTGTGGGGTTCATTCTGTCCCTGTCAGTCTCTGGTACAGTGTGAGCATGTGGGGTTCATTCTGTACCTGTCAGTCTCTGGTACAGTGAGAGAGTGTGGGGTTCATTCTGTCCCTGTCAGTCTCTGGTACAGTGTGAGCCTGTGGGGTTCATTCTGTACCTGTCAGTCTTTGGTACATTGTGACAGTGTGGGGTTCATTCTGTACCTGTCAGTCTCTGTTATAGTGTGAGAGAGTGGGGTTCATTCTGTACCTGTCAGTCTCTGGTACAGTGTGAGAGAGTGGGGTTCATTCTGTACCTGTCAGTCTCTGGTACAATGTGAGAGTGTGGGGTTCATTCAGTACCTGTCAGTCTCTGGTGCAGTGTGGGGTTCATTGTGTCCCTGTCAGTCTCTGGTAGAATGTGAGAGTGTGGGGTTCATTGTGTACCTGTCAGTCTCAGGTACTTTGTGAGAGTGTGGGGTTCATTCTGTCCCTGTCAGTCTCTGGTACAGTGTGAGCATGTGGGGTTCATTCTGTACCTGTCAGTCTCTGGTACAGTGAGAGAGTGTGGGGTTCATTCTGTCCCTGTCAGTCTCTGGTACAGTGTGAGCCTGTGGGGTTCATTCTGTACCTGTCAGTCTCTGGTACATTGTGACAGTGTGCGGTTCATTCTGTACCTGTCAGTCTCTGTTATAGTGTGAGAGAGTGGGGTTCATTCTGTACCTGTCAGTCTCTGGTTCAGTGTGAGAGAGTGGGGTTCATTCTGTACCTGTCACTCTCTGGTACAGTGGGAGACTCTGGGGTTAGTTGTGTACCTGTCAGTCTCTGGTACAGTGTCAGAGTGTGGGGTTCATTCTGTACCTGTCAGTCTCTGGGACAGTGTGAGCATGTGGGGTTCATTCTGTACCTGTCAGTCTATGGTACAGTGTGAGCATGTGGGATTCATTCTGTACCTGTCAGTCTCTGGTACAGTGTGAGAGTGTGGGGTTCATTCAGTACCTGTCAGTCTCTGGTACAGTGTGGGGATCATTCTGTACCTGTCAGTCTCTGGTACAGTGTGAGAGTGTGGGGTTCATTGTGTACCTGTCAGTCTCTGGTACAATGTGAGAATGTGGGGTTCATACTGTACCTGTCAGTCTCTGGTACAGTGTAAGAGTGTGGGGTTCATTCTGTACCTGTCAGTCTCTGGTACAGTGTGAGCATGTGGGGTTCATTCTGTACCTGTCAGTCTCTGGTACAGTGTGAGAGTGTGGGGTTCATTCAGTACATGTCAGTCTCTGGTACAGTGTGGGGTTCATTCAGTACCTGTCAGTCTCTGGTACAGTGTGGGGTTCATTCAGTACCTGTAAGTCTCTGGTACAGTGTGTGGTTCATTGTGTACCTGTCAGTATCTGGTACAATATGAGAGTGTGGGGTTCATTGTGTACCTGACAGTCTCTGGTACAGAGTGAGAGAGTGGAGTTCATTCTGTAACTGTCAGTCTCTGGTACAGAGTGAGAGAGTGGAGTTCATTCTGTACCTGTCAGTCTCTGGTACAATGTGAGAGTGTGGGGTTCATTCAGTACCTGTCAGTCTCTGGTACAGTGTGGGGTTCATTCAGTACCTGTCAGTCTCTGGTACAGTGTGGGGTTCATTCAGTACCTGTAAGTCTCTGGTACAGTGTGTGGTTCATTGTGTACCTGTCAGTCTCTGGTACAATGTGAGAGTGTGGGGTTCATTGTGTACATGTCAGTCTCTGGTACTGTGTGAGAGTGTGGGGTTCATTCTGTACCTGTCAGTCTCTGGTACAGTGTGAGAGTGTGGGGTACATTCGGTCCATGTCAGTCTCCGGTACTGTGTGAGCATGTGGGGTTCATTCTGTACCTGTCAGTCTCTGGTACAGTGTGAGAGTGTGGGGTTCATTCTGTACCTGTCAGTCTCTGGTACAGTGTGAGAGAGTGGGGTTCATTCTGTACATGTCAGTCTCTGGTACAGATTGAGAGAGTGGGGTTCATTCTGTACCTGTCAGTCTCTGGTACAGTGTGAGAGTGTGGGGTTCATTCTGTTCCTGTCAGTCTCTGGTACAATGTGAGAGTGTGGGGTTCATTCAGTACCTGTCAGTCTCTGGTACAGTGTGGGGTTCATTCTGTACCTGTCAGTCTCTGGTACAGTGTGAGAGAGTGGGGATCATTCTGTACATGTCAGTCTCTGGTACAGAGTGAGAGAGTGGGGTTCATTCTGTACCTGTCAGTCTCTGGTACAGTGTGAGACTGTGGGGTTCATTCAGTACCTGTCAGTCTCTGGTACAGTGTGGGGTTCATTCTGTACCTGTCAGTCTCTGGTACAGTGTCAGAGTGTGGGGTTCATTCTGTTCCTGTCAGTCACTGGTACAGTGTGAGAGTGTGGGGTTCATTCTGTACCTGTCAGTCTCTGGTACAATGTGAGAGTGTGGGGTTCATTCTGTACCTGTCCGTCTCTGGTACCGTATGAGAGTGTGGGGTTCATTCTGTACCTGTCAGTCTCTGATACAGTCTGAGAGTGTGGGGTTCATTCTGTACCTGTCAGTCTCTGGTACAATGTGAGAGTGTGGGGTTCATTCTGTACCTGTCAGTCTCTGGTACAGTGTGAGCATGTGGGGTTCATTCTGTACCTGTCAGTCTCTGGTACAGTGTGAGAGTGTGGGGTTCAATCTGTACTCGTCAGTCTCTGGTACAGTGTGAGAGTGTGGTGTTCATTCTGTACCTGTCAGTCTCTGGTACAGTGTGAGAGTGTGGGGTTCATTCTGTACCTGTCACTCTCTGGTACATTGTGAGAGTGTGGGGTTTTTTCTGTACCTGTCACTCTCTGGTACAGTGTGAGAGCGTGGGGTTCATTCAGTACCTGTCAGTCTCTGGTACAGTGTGAGAGTGTGGGGTTCATTCTGTACCTGTCAGTCTCTGGTACAATGTGAGAGTGTGGGGTTCATTCAGTACCTGTCAGTCTCTGGTGCAGTGTGAGAGTGTGGGGTTCATTCAGTACCTGTCAGTCTCTGGTACAGTGTGGGGTTCATTCTGTACCTGTCAGTCTCTGGTACAGTGTGAGAGAGTGGGGATCATTCTGTACATGTCAGTCTCTGGTACAGAGTGAGAGAGTGGGGTTCATTCTGTACCTGTCAGTCTCTGGTACAGTGTGAGACTGTGGGGTTCATTCAGTACCTGTCAGTCTCTGGTACAGTGTGGGGTTCATTCTGTACCTGTCAGTCTCTGGTACAGTGTCAGAGTGTGGGGTTCATTCTGTTCCTGTCAGTCACTGGTACAGTGTGAGAGTGTGGGGTTCATTCTGTACCTGTCAGTCTCTGGTACAATGTGAGAGTGTGGGGTTCATTCTGTACCTGTCCGTCTCTGGTACCGTATGAGAGTGTGGGGTTCATTCTGTACCTGTCAGTCTCTGATACAGTCTGAGAGTGTGGGGTTCATTCTGTACCTGTCAGTCTCTGGTACAATGTGAGAGTGTGGGGTTCATTCTGTACCTGTCAGTCTCTGGTACAGTGTGAGCATGTGGGGTTCATTCTGTACCTGTCAGTCTCTGGTACAGTGTGAGAGTGTGGGGTTCAATCTGTACTCGTCAGTCTCTGGTACAGTGTGAGAGTGTGGTGTTCATTCTGTACCTGTCAGTCTCTGGTACAGTGTGAGAGTGTGGGGTTCATTCTGTACCTGTCACTCTCTGCTACATTGTGAGAGTGTGGGGTTCTTTCTGTACCTGTCACTCTCTGGTACAGTGTGAGAGCGTGGGGTTCATTCAGTACCTGTCAGTCTCTGGTACAGTGTGAGAGTGTGGGGTTCATTCTGTACCTGTCAGTCTCTGGTACAATGTGAGAGTGTGGGGTTCATTCAGTACCTGTCAGTCTCTGGTGCAGTGTGGGGTTCATTGTGTCCCTGTCAGTCTCTGGTAGAATGTGAGAGTGTGGGGTTCATTGTGTACATGTCAGTCTCAGGTACTTTGTGAGAGTGTGGGGTTCATTCTGTCCCTGTCAGTCTCTGGTACAGTGTGAGCATGTGGGGTTCATTCTGTACCTGTCAGTCTCTGGTACAGTGAGAGAGTGTGGGGTTCATTCTGTCCCTGTCAGTCTCTGGTACAGTGTGAGCCTGTGGGGTTCATTCTGTACCTGTCAGTCTTTGGTACATTGTGAGAGTGTGGGGTTTTTTCTGTACCTGTCACTCTCTGGTACAGTGTGAGAGCGTGGGGTTCATTCAGTACCTGTCAGTCTCTGGTACAGTGTGAGAGTGTGGGGTTCATTCTGTACCTGTCAGTCTCTGGTACAATGTGAGAGTGTGGGGTTCATTCAGTACCTGTCAGTCTCTGGTGCAGTGTGAGAGTGTGGGGTTCATTCAGTACCTGTCAGTCTCTGGTACAGTGTGGGGTTCATTCTGTACCTGTCAGTCTCTGGTACAGTGTGAGAGAGTGGGGATCATTCTGTACATGTCAGTCTCTGGTACAGAGTGAGAGAGTGGGGTTCATTCTGTACCTGTCAGTCTCTGGTACAGTGTGAGACTGTGGGGTTCATTCAGTACCTGTCAGTCTCTGGTACAGTGTGGGGTTCATTCTGTACCTGTCAGTCTCTGGTACAGTGTCAGAGTGTGGGGTTCATTCTGTTCCTGTCAGTCACTGGTACAGTGTGAGAGTGTGGGGTTCATTCTGTACCTGTCAGTCTCTGGTACAATGTGAGAGTGTGGGGTTCATTCTGTACCTGTCCGTCTCTGGTACCGTATGAGAGTGTGGGGTTCATTCTGTACCTGTCAGTCTCTGATACAGTCTGAGAGTGTGGGGTTCATTCTGTACCTGTCAGTCTCTGGTACAATGTGAGAGTGTGGGGTTCATTCTGTACCTGTCAGTCTCTGGTACAGTGTGAGCATGTGGGGTTCATTCTGTACCTGTCAGTCTCTGGTACAGTGTGAGAGTGTGGGGTTCAATCTGTACTCGTCAGTCTCTGGTACAGTGTGAGAGTGTGGTGTTCATTCTGTACCTGTCAGTCTCTGGTACAGTGTGAGAGTGTGGGGTTCATTCTGTACCTGTCACTCTCTGGTACATTGTGAGAGTGTGGGGTTCTTTCTGTACCTGTCACTCTCTGGTACAGTGTGAGAGCGTGGGGTTCATTCAGTACCTGTCAGTCTCTGGTACAGTGTGAGAGTGTGGGGTTCATTCTGTACCTGTCAGTCTCTGGTACAATGTGAGAGTGTGGGGTTCATTCAGTACCTGTCAGTCTCTGGTGCAGTGTGGGGTTCATTGTGTCCCTGTCAGTCTCTGGTAGAATGTGAGAGTGTGGGGTTCATTGTGTACATGTCAGTCTCAGGTACTTTGTGAGAGTGTGGGGTTCATTCTGTCCCTGTCAGTCTCTGGTACAGTGTGAGCATGTGGGGTTCATTCTGTACCTGTCAGTCTCTGGTACAGTGAGAGAGTGTGGGGTTCATTCTGTCCCTGTCAGTCTCTGGTACAGTGTGAGCCTGTGGGGTTCATTCTGTACCTGTCAGTCTTTGGTACATTGTGACAGTGTGGGGTTCATTCTGTACCTGTCAGTCTCTGTTATAGTGTGAGAGAGTGGGGTTCATTCTGTACCTGTCAGTCTCTGGTACAGTGTGAGAGAGTGGGGTTCATTCTGTACCTGTCAGTCTCTGGTACAATGTGAGAGTGTGGGGTTCATTCAGTACCTGTCAGTCTCTGGTGCAGTGTGGGGTTCATTGTGTCCCTGTCAGTCTCTGGTAGAATGTGAGAGTGTGGGGTTCATTGTGTACCTGTCAGTCTCAGGTACTTTGTGAGAGTGTGGGGTTCATTCTGTCCCTGTCAGTCTCTGGTACAGTGTGAGCATGTGGGGTTCATTCTGTACCTGTCAGTCTCTGGTACAGTGAGAGAGTGTGGGGTTCATTCTGTCCCTGTCAGTCTCTGGTACAGTGTGAGCCTGTGGGGTTCATTCTGTACCTGTCAGTCTCTGGTACATTGTGACAGTGTGCGGTTCATTCTGTACCTGTCAGTCTCTGTTATAGTGTGAGAGAGTGGGGTTCATTCTGTACCTGTCAGTCTCTGGTACAGTGTGAGAGAGTGGGGTTCATTCTGTACCTGTCACTCTCTGGTACAGTGGGAGACTCTGGGGTTAGTTGTGTACCTGTCAGTCTCTGGTACAGTGTCAGAGTGTGGGGTTCATTCTGTACCTGTCAGTCTCTGGGACAGTGTGAGCATGTGGGGTTCATTCTGTACCTGTCAGTCTATGGTACAGTGTGAGCATGTGGGATTCATTCTGTACCTGTCAGTCTCTGGTACAGTGTGAGAGTGTGGGGTTCATTCAGTACCTGTCAGTCTCTGGTACAGTGTGGGGATCATTCTGTACCTGTCAGTCTCTGGTACAGTGTGAGAGTGTGGGGTTCATTGTGTACCTGTCAGTCTCTGGTACAATGTGAGAATGTGGGGTTCATACTGTACCTGTCAGTCTCTGGTAGAGTGTAAGAGTGTGGGGTTCATTCTGTACCTGTCAGTCTCTGGTACAGTGTGAGCATGTGGGGTTCATTCTGTACCTGTCAGTCTCTGGTACAGTGTGAGAGTGTGGGGTTCATTCAGTACCTGTCAGTCTCTGGTACAGTGTGGGGTTCATTCAGTACCTGTCAGTCTCTGGTACAGTGTGGGGTTCATTCAGTACCTGTAAGTCTCTGGTACAGTGTGTGGTTCATTGTGTACCTGTCAGTATCTGGTACAATGTGAGAGTGTGGGGTTCATTGTGTACCTGACAGTCTCTGGTACAGAGTGAGAGAGTGGAGTTCATTCTGTAACTGTCAGTCTCTGGTACAGAGTGAGAGAGTGGAGTTCATTCTGTACCTGTCAGTCTCTGGTACAATGTGAGAGTGTGGGGTTCATTCAGTACCTGTCAGTCTCTGGT
Source organism: Hemitrygon akajei (assembly GCF_048418815.1). NCBI lineage: Eukaryota > Metazoa > Chordata > Chondrichthyes > Myliobatiformes > Dasyatidae > Hemitrygon > Hemitrygon akajei. Next base: position 21,688,479 of record NC_133151.1, read on the forward strand.
ACAGTGTGGGGTTCATTCAGTACCTGTCAGTCTCTGGTACAGTGTGGGGTTCATTCAGTACCTGTAAGTCTCTGGTACAGTGTGTGGTTCATTGTGTACCTGTCAGTCTCTGGTACAATGTGAGAGTGTGGGGTTCATTGTGTACATGTCAGTCTCTGGTACTGTGTGAGAGTGTGGGGTTCATTCTGTACCTGTCAGTCTCTGGTACAGTGTGAGAGTGTGGGGTACATTCGGTCCATGTCAGTCTCCGGTACTGTGTGAGCATGTGGGGTTCATTCTGTACCTGTCAGTCTCTGGTACAGTGTGAGAGTGTGGGGTTCATTCTGTACCTGTCAGTCTCTGGTACAGTGTGAGAGAGTGGGGTTCATTCTGTACATGTCAGTCTCTGGTACAGATTGAGAGAGTGGGGTTCATTCTGTACCTGTCAGTCTCTGGTACAGTGTGAGAGTGTGGGGTTCATTCTGTTCCTGTCAGTCTCTGGTACAATGTGAGAGTGTGGGGTTCATTCAGTACCTGTCAGTCTCTGGTACAGTGTGGGGTTCATTCTGTACCTGTCAGTCTCTGGTACAGTGTGAGAGAGTGGGGATCATTCTGTACATGTCAGTCTCTGGTACAGAGTGAGAGAGTGGGGTTCATTCTGTACCTGTCAGTCTCTGGTACAGTGTGAGACTCTGGGGTTCATTCAGTACCTGTCAGTCTCTGGTACAGTGTGGGGTTCATTCTGTACCTGTCAGTCTCTGGTACAGTGTCAGAGTGTGGGGTTCATTCTGTTCCTGTCAGTCACTGGTACAGTGTGAGAGTGTGGGGTTCATTCTGTACCTGTCAGTCTCTGGTACAATGTGAGAGTGTGGGGTTCATTCTGTACCTGTCCGTCTCTGGTACCGTATGAGAGTGTGGGGTTCATTCTGTACCTGTCAGTCTCTGATACAGTCTGAGAGTGTGGGGTTCATTCTGTACCTGTCAGTCTCTGGTACAATGTGAGAGTGTGGGGTTCATTCTGTACCTGTCAGTCTCTGGTACAGTGTGAGCATGTGGGGTTCATTCTGTACCTGTCAGTCTCTGGTACAGTGTGAGAGTGTGGGGTTCAATCTGTACTCCTCAGTCTCTGGTACAGTGTGAGAGTGTGGTGTTCATTCTGTACCTGTCAGTCTCTGGTACAGTGTGAGAGTGTGGGGTTCATTCTGTACCTGTCACTCTCTGGTACATTGTGAGAGTGTGGGGTTCTTTCTGTACCTGTCACTCTCTGGTACAGTGTGAGAGCGTGGGGTTCATTCAGTACCTGTCAGTCTCTGGTACAGTGTGAGAGTGTGGGGTTCATTCTGTACCTGTCAGTCTCTGGTACAATGTGAGAGTGTGGGGTGCATTCAGTACCTGTCAGTCTCTGGTGCAGTGTGGGGTTCATTGTGTCCCTGTCAGTCTCTGGTAGAATGTGAGAGTGTGGGGTTCATTGTGTACATGTCAGTCTCAGGTACTTTGTGAGAGTGTGGGGTTCATTCTGTCCCTGTCAGTCTCTGGTACAGTGTGAGCATGTGGGGTTCATTCTGTACCTGTCAGTCTCTGGTACAGTGAGAGAGTGTGGGGTTCATTCTGTCCCTGTCAGTCTCTGGTACAGTGTGAGCCTGTGGGGTTCATTCTGTACCTGTCAGTCTTTGGTACATTGTGACAGTGTGGGGTTCATTCTGTACCTGTCAGTCTCTGTTATAGTGTGAGAGAGTGGGGTTCATTCTGTACCTGTCAGTCTCTGGTACAGTGTGAGAGAGTGGGGTTCATTCTGTACCTGTCAGTCTCTGGTACAATGTGAGAGTGTGGGGTTCATTCAGTACCTGTCAGTCTCTGGTGCAGTGTGGGGTTCATTGTGTCCCTGTCAGTCTCTGGTAGAATGTGAGAGTGTGGGGTTCATTGTGTACCTGTCAGTCTCAGGTACTTTGTGAGAGTGTGGGGTTCATTCTGTCCCTGTCAGTCTCTGGTACAGTGTGAGCATGTGGGGTTCATTCTGTACCTGTCAGTCTCTGGTACAGTGAGAGAGTGTGGGGTTCATTCTGTCCCTGTCAGTCTCTGGTACAGTGTGAGCCTGTGGGGTTCATTCTGTACCTGTCAGTCTCTGGTACATTGTGACAGTGTGCGGTTCATTCTGTACCTGTCAGTCTCTGTTATAGTGTGAGAGAGTGGGGTTCATTCTGTACCTGTCAGTCTCTGGTACAGTGTGAGAGAGTGGGGTTCATTCTCTACCTGTCACTCTCTGGTACAGTGGGAGACTCTGGGGTTAGTTGTGTACCTGTCAGTCTCTGGTACAGTGTCAGAGTGTGGGGTTCATTCTGTACCTGTCAGTCTCTGGGACAGTGTGAGCATGTGGGGTTCATTCTGTACCTGTCAGTCTATGGTACAGTGTGAGCATGTGGGATTCATTCTGTACCTGTCAGTCTCTGGTACAGTGTGAGAGTGTGGGGTTCATTCAGTACCTGTCAGTCTCTGGTACAGTGTGGGGATCATTCTGTACCTGTCAGTCTCTGGTACAGTGTGAGAGTGTGGGGTTCATTGTGTACCTGTCAGTCTCTGGTACAATGTGAGAATGTGGGGTTCATACTGTACCTGTCAGTCTCTGGTACAGTGTAAGAGTGTGGGGTTCATTCTGTACCTGTCAGTCTCTGGTTCAGTGTGAGCATGTGGGGTTCATTCTGTACCTGTCAGTCTCTGGTACAGTGTGAGAGTGTGGGGTTCATTCAGTACCTGTCAGTCTCTGGTACAGTGTGGGGTTCATTCAGTACCTGTCAGTCTCTGGTACAGTGCGGGGTTCATTCAGTACCTGTAAGTCTCTGGTACAGTGTGTGGTTCATTGTGTACCTGTCAGTATCTGGTACAATGTGAGAGTGTGGGGTTCATTGTGTACCTGACAGTCTCTGGTACAGAGTGAGAGAGTGGAGTTCATTCTGTAACTGTCAGTCTCTGGTACAGAGTGAGAGAGTGGAGTTCATTCTGTACCTGTCAGTCTCTGGTACAATGTGAGAGTGTGGGGTTCATTCAGTACCTGTCAGTCTCTGGTACAGTGTGGGGTTCATTCAGTACCTGTCAGTCTCTGGTACAGTGTGGGGTTCATTCAGTACCTGTAAGTCTCTGGTACAGTGTGTGGTTCATTGTGTACCTGTCAGTCTCTGGTACAATGTGAGAGTGTGGGGTTCATTGTGTACATGTCAGTCTCTGGTACAGTGTGAGAGTGTGGGGTACATTCGGTCCATGTCAGTCTCCGGTACTGTGTGAGAGTGTGTGGTTCATTGTGTACCTGTCAGTCTCTGGTACTGTGTGAGAGTGTGGGGTTCATTCTGTACCTGTCAGTCTCTGGTACAGTGTGAGAGTGTGGGGTACATTCGGTCCATGTCAGTCTCCGGTACTGTGTGAGCATGTGGGGTTCATTCTGTACCTGTCAGTCTCTGGTACAGTGTGAGAGTGTGGGGTTCATTCTGTACCTGTCAGTCTCTGGTACAGTGTGAGAGAGTGGGGTTCATTCTGTACATGTCAGTCTCTGGTACAGATTGAGAGAGTGGGGTTCATTCTGTACCTGTCAGTCTCTGGTACAGTGTGAGAGTGTGGGGTTCATTCTGTTCCTGTCAGTCTCTGGTACAATGTGAGAGTGTGGGGTTCATTCAGTACCTGTCAGTCTCTGGTACAGTGTGGGGTTCATTCTGTACCTGTCAGTCTCTGGTACAGTGTGAGAGAGTGGGGATCATTCTGTACATGTCAGTCTCTGGTACAGAGTGAGAGAGTGGGGTTCATTCTGTATCTGTCAGTCTCTGGTACAGTGTGAGACTGTGGGGTTCATTCAGTACCTGTCAGTCTCTGGTACAGTGTGGGGTTCATTCTGTACCTGTCAGTCTCTGGTACAGTGTCAGAGTGTGGGCTTCATTCTGTTCCTGTCAGTCACTGGTACAGTGTGAGAGTGTGGGGTTCATTCTGTACCTGTCAGTCTCTGGTACAATGTGAGAGTGTGGGGTTCATTCTGTACCTGTCCGTCTCTGGTACCGTATGAGAGTGTGGGGTTCATTCTGTACCTGTCAGTCTCTGATACAGTCTGAGAGTGTGGGGTTCATTCTGTACCTGTCAGTCTCTGGTACAATGTGAGAGTGTGGGGTTCATTCTGTACCTGTCAGTCTCTGGTACAGTGTGAGCATGTGGGGTTCATTCTGTACCTGTCAGTCTCTGGTACAGTGTGAGAGTGTGGGGTTCAATCTGTACTCGTCAGTCTCTGGTACAGTGTGAGAGTGTGGTGTTCATTCTGTACCTGTCAGTCTCTGGTACAGTGTGAGAGTGTGGGGTTCATTCTGTACCTGTCAGTCTCTGGTACAATGTGAGAGTGTGGGGTTCATTCAGTACCTGTCAGTCTCTGGTGCAGTGTGGGGTTCATTGTGTCCCTGTCAGTCTCTGGTAGAATGTGAGAGTGTGGGGTTCATTGTGTACATGTCAGTCTCAGGTACTTTGTGAGAGTGTGGGGTTCATTCTGTCCCTGTCAGTCTCTGGTACAGTGTGAGCATGTGGGGTTCATTCTGTACCTGTCAGTCTCTGGTACAGTGAGAGAGTGTGGGGTTCATTCTGTCCCTGTCAGTCTCTGGTACAGTGTGAGCCTGTGGGGTTCATTCTGTACCTGTCAGTCTTTGGTACATTGTGACAGTGTGGGGTTCATTCTGTACCTGTCAGTCTCTGTTATAGTGTGAGAGAGTGGGGTTCATTCTGTACCTGTCAGTCTCTGGTACAGTGTGAGAGAGTGGGGTTCATTCTGTACCTGTCAGTCTCTGGTACAGTGTGAGAGTGTGGGGTTCAATCTGTACTCGTCAGTCTCTGGTACAGTGTGAGAGTGTGGTGTTCATCTGTACCTGTCAGTCTCTGGTACAGTGTGAGAGTGTGGGGTTCATTCTGTACCTGTCACTCTCTGGTACATTGTGAGAGTGTGGGGTTCTTTCTGTACCTGTCAGTCTCTGGTACAGTGTGAGAGCGTGGGGTTCATTCAGTACCTGTCAGTCTCTGGTACAGTGTGAGAGTGTGGGGTTCATTCTGTACCTGTCAGTCTCTGGTACAAAGTGAGAGTGTGGGGTTCATTCAGTACCTGTCAGTCTCTGGTGCAGTGTGGGGTTCATTGTGTCCCTGTCAGTCTCTGGTAGAATGTGAGAGTGTGGGGTTCATTCTGTACCTGTCAGTCTCTGGTACAATGTGAGAGTGTGGGGTTCATTCAGTACCTGTCAGTCTCTGGTGCAGTGTGGGGTTCATTGTGTCCCTGTCAGTATCTGGTAGAATGTGAGAGTGTGGGGTTCATTGTGTACCTGTCAGTCTCAGGTACTTTGTGAGAGTGTGGGGTTCATTCTGTCCCTGTCAGTCTCTGGTACAGTGTGAGCATGTGGGGTTCATTCTGTACCTGTCAGTCTCTGGTACAGTGAGAGAGTGTGGGGTTCATTCTGTCCCTGTCAGTCTCTGGTACAGTGTGAGCCTGTGGGGTTCATTCTGTACCTGTCAGTCTCTGGTACATTGTGACAGTGTGGGGTTCATTCTATACCTGTCAGTCTCTGTTATAGTGTGAGAGAGTGGGGTTCATTCTGTACCTGTCAGTCTCTGGTACAGTGTGAGAGAGTGGGGTTCATTCTGTACCTGTCACTCTCTGGTACAGTGGGAGACTCTGGGGTTAGTTGTGTACCTGTCAGTCTCTGGTACAGTGTCAGAGTGTGGGGTTCATTCTGTACCTGTCAGTCTCTGGGACAGTGTGAGCATGTGGGGTTCATTCTGTACCTGTCAGTCTATGGTACAGTGTGAGCATGTGGGATTCATTCTGTACCTGTCAGTCTCTGGTACAGTGTGAGAGTGTGGGGTTCATTCAGTACCTGTCAGTCTCTGGTACAGTGTGGGGATCATTCTGTACCTGTCAGTCTCTGGTACAGTGTGAGAGTGTGGGGTTCATTGTGTACCTGTCAGTCCCTGGTACAATGTGAGAATGTGGGGTTCATACTGTACCTGTCAGTCTCTGGTACAGTGTAAGAGTGTGGGGTTCATTCTGTACCTGTCAGTCTCTGGTACAGTGTGAGCATGTGGGGTTCATTCTGTACCTGTCAGTCTCTGGTACAGTGTGAGAGTGTGGGGTTCAATCTGTACTCGTCAGTCTCTGGTACAGTGTGAGAGTGTGGTGTTCATTCTGTACCTGTCAGTCTCTGGTACAGTGTGAGAGTGTGGGGTTCATTCTGTACATGTCACTCTCTGGTACATTGTGAGAGTGTGGGGTTCTTTCTGTACCTGTCACTCTCTGGTACAGTGTGAGAGCGTGGGGTTCTTTCAGTACCTGTCAGTCTCTGGTACAGTGTGAGAGTGTGGGGTTCATTCTGTACCTGTCAGTCTCTGGTACAATGTGAGAGTGTGGGGTTCATTCAGTACCTGTCAGTCTCTGGTGCAGTGTGGGGTTCATTGTGTCCCTGTCAGTCTCTGGTAGAATGTGAGAGTGTGGGGTTCATTGTGTACCTGTCAGTCTCAGGTACTTTGTGAGAGTGTGGGGTTCATTTTGTCCCTGTCAGTCTCTGGTACAGTGTGAGCATGTGGGGTTCATTCTGTACCTGTCAGTCTCTGGTACAGTGAGAGAGTGTGGGGTTCATTCTGTCCCTGTCAGTCTCTGGTACAGTGTGAGCCTGTGGGGTTCATTCTGTACCTGTCAGTCTCTGGTACATTGTGACAGTGTGGGGTTCATTCTGTACCTGTCAGTCTCTGTTATAGTGTGAGAGAGTGGGGTTCATTCTGTACCTGTCAGTCTCTGGTACAGTGTGAGAGAGTGGGGTTCATTCTGTACCTGTCACTCTCTGGTACAGTGGGAGACTCTGGGGTTAGTTGTGTACCTGTCAGTCTCTGGTACAGTGTCAGAGTGTGGGGTTCATTCTGTTCCTGTCAGTCTCTGGGACAGTGTGAGCATGTGGGGTTCATTATGTACCTGTCAGTCTATGGTACAGTGTGAGCATGTGGGATTCATTCTGTACCTGTCAGTCTCTGGTACAGTGTGAGAGTGTGGGGTTCATTCAGTACCTGTCAGTCTCTGGTACAGTGTGGGGATCATTCTGTACCTGTCAGTCTCTGGTACAGTGTGAGAGTGTGGGGTTCATTGTTTACCTGTCAGTCTCTGGTACAATGTGAGAATGTGGGGTTCATACTGTACCTGTCAGTCTCTGGTACAGTGTAAGAGTGTGGGGTTCATTCTGTACCTGTCAGCCTCTGGTACAGTGTGAGAGTGTGGGGTTCATTCTGTACCTGTCAGTCTCTGGTACACTGTGAGAGTGTGGGGTTCATTCTGTACCTGTCAGTCTCTGGTACAGTGTGGGCATGTGGGGTTCAGTCTGTACCTGTCAGTCTTTGGGTAAGTGTGAGAGTGTGGGGTTCATTCTGTATCTGTCAGTCTCTGGTACAGTGTGAGCATTTGGGTTCATTCTGTACCTGTCAGTCTCTGGTACAGTGTGAGAGTGTGGGGTTCATTCAGTACCTGTCAGTTTCTGGTACAGTGTGGGGTTCATTCTGTACCTGTCAGTCTCTGGTACAGTGTGAGAGTGTGGGGTTCATTGTGTACCTGTCAGTCTCTGGTACAATGTGAGAATGTGGGGTTCATACTGTACCTGTCAGTCTCTGGTACAGTGTGAGAGTGTGGGGTTCATTCAGTACATGTCAGTCTCTGGTACAGTGTGGGGTTCATTCTGTACCTGTCAGTCTCTGGTACAGTGTGAGAGTGTGGGGTTCATTGTGTACCTGTCAGTCTCTGGTACAATGTGAGAATGTGGGGTTCATACTGTACCTGTCAGTCTCTGGTACAGTGTAAGAGTGTGGGGTTCATTCTGTACCTGTCAGCCTCTGGTAAAGTGTGAGAGTGTGGGGTTCATTCTGTACCTGTCACTCTCTGGTACAGTGTGAGAGTATGGGGTTCATTCTGTACCTGTCAGTCTCTGGTACACTGTGAGAGTATGGGATTCATTCTGTACCTGTCACTCTCTGGTACAGTGTGAGAGTGTGGGGTTCATTCTGTACCTGTCAGTCTCTGGTACAGTGTGAGAGTGTGGGGTTCATTCTGTACCTGTCAGTCGCTGGTACAGTGTGAGAGTGTGGGGTTCATTCTGTATATGTCAGTCTCGGGTACATTGTGAGAGTGTGGGGTTCATTCAGTACCTGTAAGTCTCTGGAACAGTGTGTGGTTCATTGTGTACCTGTCAGTCTCTGGTATAAACTGAGAGTGTGGGTTTCATTGTGTACCTGTCAGTCTCTGGTACAGTGTGAGATTGTGGGGTACATTCTGTCCCTGTCAGTCTCCGGTACTGTGTGAGAGAGTGGAGTTCATTCTGTACCTGTCAGTCTCTGGTACAGTGTGAGAGTGTGGGGTTCATTCTGTATCAGTCAGTCTCTGGTACAGAGTGAGAGAGTGGAGTTCATTCTGTACCTGTCAGTCTCTGGTACAGTGTGAGAGAGTGGGGTTCATTCTGTACCTGACAGTCTCTGGTACAGAGTGAGAGAGTGGAGTTCATTCTGTACCTGTCAGTCTCTGGTACAATGTGAGAGTGTGGGGTTCATTCAGTACCTGTCAGTCTCTGGTACAGTGTGGGGTTCATTCTGTACCTGTCAGTCTCTGGTACAATGTGAGAGTGTTGGGTTCATTCTGTATCTTTCAGTCTCGGGTACAATGTGAGAGTGTGGGGTTCATTCAGTACCTGTAAGTCTCTGGTACAGTGTGTGGTTCATTGTGTACCTGTCAGTCTCTGGTACAATGTGAGAGTGTGGGGTTCATTGTGTACCTGTCAGTCTCTGGTACTGTGTGAGAGTGTGGGGTTCATTCTGTACCTGTCAGTCTCTGGTACAGTGTGAGAGTGTGGGGTACATTCTGTCCATGTCAGTCTCCGGTACTGTGTGAGCATGTGGGGTTCATTCTGTACCTGTCAGTCTCTGGTACAGTGTGAGAGTGTGGGGTTCATTCTGTACCTGTCAGTCTCTGGTACAGTGTGAGAGAGTGGGGTTCATTCTGTACATGTCAGTCTCTGGTACAGAGTGAGAGAGTGGGGTTCATTCTGTACCTGTCAGTCTCTGGTACAGTGTGAGAGTGTGGGGTTCATTCTGTACCTGTCAGTCTCTGGTACAATGTGAGAGTGTGGGGTTCATTCAGTACCTGTCAGTCTCTGGTACAGTGTGGGGTTCATTCAGTACCTGTCAGTCTCTGGTACAGTGTGAGAGAGTGGGGATCATTCTGTACATGTCAGTCTCTGGTACAGAGTGAGAGAGTGGGGTTCATTCTGTACCTGTCAGTCTCTGGTACAGTGTGAGACTGTGGGGTTCATTCAGTACCTGTCAGTCTCTGGTACAGTGTGGGGTTCATTCTGTACCTGTCAGTCTCTGGTACAGTGTCAGAGTGTGGGGTTCATTCTGTTCCTGTCAGTCACTGGTACAGTGTGAGAGTGTGGGGTTCATTCTGTACCTGTCAGTCTCTGGTACAATGTGAGAGTGTGGGGTTCATTCTGTACCTGTCCGTCTCTGGTACCGTATGAGAGTGTCAGCTTCATTCTGTACCTGTCAGTCTCTGGTACAATGTGAGAGTGTGGGGTTCATTCTGTACCTGTCAGTCTCTGGTACAGTGTGAGCGTGTGGGGTTCATTCTGTACCTGTCAGTCTCTGGTACAGTGTGAGAGTGTGGGGTTCAATCTGTACTCGTCAGTCTCTGGTACAGTGTGAGAGTGTGGTGTTCATTCTGTACCTGTCAGTCTCTGGTACAGTGTGAGAGTGTGGGGTTCATTCTGTACCTGTCACTCTCTGGTACATTGTGAGAGTGTGGGGTTCTTTCTGTACCTGTCACTCTCTGGTACAGTGTGAGAGCGTGGGGTTCATTCAGTACCTGTCAGTCTCTGGTACAGTGTGAGAGAGTGGGGTTCATTCTGTACCTGTCAGTCTCTGGTACAATGTGAGAGTGTGGGGTTCATTCTGTACCTGTCAGCCTCTGGTACAGTGTGAGAGTGTGGGGTTCATTCTGTACCTGTCAGTCTCTGGTACACTGTGAGAGTGTGGGGTTCATTCTGTACCTGTCAGTCTATGGTACAGTGTGAGCATGTGGGGTTCAGTCTGTACCTGTCAGTCTTTGGGAAAGTGTGAGAGTGTGGGGTTCATTCTGTATCTGTCAGTCTCTGGTACAGTGTGAGCATGTGGGTTCATTCTGTACCTGTCAGTCTCTGGTACAGTGTGAGAGTGTGGGGTTCATTCAGTACCTGTCAGTTTCTGGTACAGTGTGGGGTTCATTCTGTACCTGTCAGTCTCTGGTACAGTGTGAGAGTGTGGGGTTCATTGTGTACCTGTCAGTCTCTGGTACAATGTGAGAATGTGGGGTTCATACTGTACCTGTCAGTCTCTGGTACAGTGTGAGAGTGTGGGGTTCATTCAGTACATGTCAGTCTCTGGTACAGTGTGGGGTTCATTCTGTACCTGTCAGTCTCTGGTACAGTGTGAGAGTGTGGGGTTCATTGTGTACCTGTCAGTCTCTGGTACAATGTGAGAATGTGGGGTTCATACTTTACCTGTCAGTCTCTGGTACAGTGTAAGAGTGTGGGGTTCATTCTGTACCTGTCAGCCTCTGGTACAGTGTGAGAGTGTGGGGTTCATTCTGTACCTGTCACTCTCTGGTACAGTGTGAGAGTATGGGGTTCATTCTGTACCTGCCAGTCTCTGGTACACTGTGAGAGTATGGGATTCATTCTGTACCTGTCACTCTCTGGTACAGTGTGAGAGTGTGGGGTTCATTCTGTACCTGTCAGTCTCTGGTACAGTGTGAGAGTGTGGGGTTCATTCTGTACCTGTCAGTCGCTGGTACAGTGTGAGAGTGTGGGGTTCATTCTGTATCTGTCAGTCTCGGGTACAATGTGAGAGTGTGGGGTTCATTCAGTACCTGTAAGTCTCTGGAACAGTGTGTGGTTCATTGTGTACCTGTCAGTCTCTGGTATAAAGTGAGAGTGTGGGTTTCATTGTGTACCTGACAGTCTCTGGTACAGAGTGAGAGAGTGGAGTTCATTCTGTACCTGTCAGTCTCTGGTACAGTGTGAGAGAGTGGGGTTCATTCTGTACCTGACAGTCTCTGGTACAGAGTGAGAGAGTGGAGTTCATTCTGTACCTGTCAGTCTCTGGTACAATGTGAGAGTGTGGGGTTCATTCAGTACCTGTCAGTCTCTGGTACAGTGTGGGGTTCATTCTGTACCTGTCAGTCTCTGGTACAATGTGAGAGTGTTGGGTTCATTCTGTATCTTTCAGTCTCGGGTACAATGTGAGAGTGTGGGGTTCATTCAGTACCTGTAAGTCTCTGGTACAGTGTGTGGTTCATTGTGTACCTGTCAGTCTCTGGTACAATGTGAGAGTGTGGGGTTCATTGTGTACCTGTCAGTCTCTGGTACTGTGTGAGAGTGTGGGGTTCATTCTGTACCTGTCAGTCTCTGGTACAGTGTGAGAGTGTGGGGTACATTCTGTCCATGTCAGTCTCCGGTACTGTGTGAGCATGTGGGGTTCATTCTGTACCTGTCAGTCTCTGGTACAGTGTGAGAGTGTGGGGTTCATTATGTACCTGTCAGTCTCTGGTACAGTGTGAGAGAGTGGGGTTCATTCTGTACATGTCAGTCTCTGGTACAGAGTGAGAGAGTGGGGTTCATTCTGTACCTGTCAGTCTCTGGTACAGTGTGAGAGTGTGGGGTTCATTCTGTACCTGTCAGTCTCTGGTACAATGTGAGAGTGTGGGGTTCATTCAGTACCTGTCAGTCTCTGGTACAGTGTGGGGTTCATTCTGTACCTGTCAGTCTCTGGTACAGTGTGAGAGAGTGGGGTTCATTATGTACCTGTCAGTCTCTGGTACAGTGTGAGACTGTGGGGTTCATTCAGTACCTGTCAGTCTCTGGTACAGTGTGGGGTTCATTCTGTACCTGTCAGTCTCTGGTACAGTGTCAGAGTGTGGGGTTTATTCTGTTCCTGTCAGTCACTGGTACAGTGTGAGAGTGTGGGGTTCATTCTGTACCTGTCAGTCTCTGGTGCAGTGTGGGGTTCATTGTGTCCCTGTCAGTCTCTGGTAGAATGTGAGAGTGTGGGGTTCATTGTGTACCTGTCAGTCTCTGGTGCAGTGTGGGGTTCATTGTGTCCCAGTCAGTCTCTGGTAGAATGTGAGAGTGTGGGGTTCATTGTGTACCTGTCAGTCTCAGGTACTTTGTGAGAGTGTGGGGTTCATTCTGTCCCTGTCAGTCTCTGGTACAGTGTGAGCATGTGGGGTTCATTCTGTACCTGTCAGTCTCTGGTACAGTGAGAGAGTGTGGGGTTCATTCTGTCCCTGTCAGTCTCTGGTACAGTGTGAGCCTGTAGGGTTCATTCTGTACCTGTCAGTCTCTGGTACATTGTGGGGTTCATTGTGTCCCTGTCAGTCTCTCGTAGAATGTGAGAGTGTGGGGTTCATTGTGTACCTGTCAGTCTCTGGTGCAGTGTGGGGTTCATTGTGTCCCAGTCAGTCTCTGGTAGAATGTGAGAGTGTGGGGTTCATTGTGTACGTGTCAGTCTCAGGTACTTTGTGAGAGTGTGGGGTTCATTCTGTCCCTGTCAGTCTCTGGTACAGTGTGAGCATGTGGGGTTCATTCTGTACCTGTCAGTCTCTGGTACAGTGAGAGAGTGTGGGGTTCATTCTGTCCCTGTCAGTCTCTGGTACAGTGTGAGCCTGTGGGGTTCATTCTGTACCTGTCAGTCTCTGGTACATTGTGACAGTGTGGGGTTCATTCTGTACCTGTCAGTCTCTGTTATAGTGTGAGAGAGTGGGGTTCATTCTGTACCTGTCAGTCTCTGGTACAGTGTGAGAGAGTGGGGTTCATTCTGTACCTGTCACTCTCTGGTACAGTGGGAGACTCTGGGGTTAATTGTGTACCTGTCAGTCTCTGGTACAGTGTCAGAGTGTGGGGTTCATTCTATACCTGTCAGTCTCTGGGACAGTGTGAGCATGTGGGGATCATTCTGTACCTGTCAGTCTATGGTACAGTGTGAGCATGTGGGATTCATTCTGTACCTGTCAGTCTCTGGTACAGTGTGAGAGTGTTGGGTTCATTCAGTACCTGTCAGTCTCTGGTACAGTGTGGGGATCATTCTGTACCTGTCAGTCTCTGGTACAGTGTGAGAGTGTGGGGTTCATTGTGTACCTGTCAGTCTCTGGTACAATGTGAGAATGTGGGGTTCATACTGTACCTGTCAGTCTCTGGTACAGTGTAAGAGTGTGGGGTTCATTCTGTACCTGTCAGCCTCTGGTACAGTGTGAGAGTGTGGGGTTCATTCTGTACCTGTCAGTCTCTGGTACACTGTGAGAGTGTGGGGTTCATTCTGTACCTGTCAGTCTCTGGTACAGTGTGAGCATGTGGGGTTCAGTCTGTACCTGTCAGTCTTTGGGTAAGTGTGAGAGTGTGGGGTTCATTCTGTATCTGTCAGTCTCTGGTACAGTGTGAGCATGTGGGTTCATTCTGTACCTGTCAGTCTCTGGTACAGTGTGAGAGTGTGGGGTTCATTCAGTACCTGTCAATTTCTGGTACAGTGTGGGGTTCATTCTGTACCTGTCAGTCTCTGGTACAGTGTGAGAGTGTGGGTTTCATTGTGTACCTGTCAGTCTCTGGTACAATGTGAGAATGTGGGGTTCATACTGTACCTGTCAGTCTCTGGTACAGTGTGAGAGTGTGGGGTTCATTCAGTACATGTCAGTCTCTGGTACAGTGTGGGGTTCATTCTGTACCTGTCAGTCTCTGGTACAGTGTGAGAGTGTGGGGTTCATTGTGTACCTGTCAGTCTCTGGTACAAAGTGAGAATGTGGGGTTCATACTGTACCTGTCAGTCTCTGGTACAGTGTAAGAGTGTGGGGTTCATTCTGTACCTGTCAGCCTCTGGTACAGTGTGAGAGTGTGCGGTTCATTCTGTACCTGTCACTCTCTGGTACAGTGTGAGAGTATGGGGTTCATTCTGTACCTGTCAGTCTCTGGTACACTGTGAGAGTGTGGGGTTCATTCTGTACCTGTCAGTCTCTGGTACAGTGTGAGCATGTGGGGTTCAGTCTGTACCTGTCAGTCTTTGGGTAAGTGTGAGAGTGTGGGGTTCATTCTGTATCTGTCAGTCTCGGGTTCAATGTGAGAGTGTGGGGTTCATTCAGTACCTGACAGTCTCCGGTACAGTTTGAGAGTGTGGGGTTCAGTCTGTACCTGTCAGTCTCAGGTACAGTGAGAGATTGTGGGGTTCATTCTGTCCCTGTCAGTCTCTGGTACAGTGTGAGAGTGTGGGGTTCATTCTGTACCTGTCACTCTCTGGTACAGTGTGAGAGTGTGGGGTTCATTCTGTCCCTGTCAGTCTCTAGTACAGTGTGAGAGTATGGGATTCATTCTGTATCTGTCACTCTCTGGTACAGTGTGAGAGTGTGGGGTTCATTCTGTACCTGTCAGTCTCTGGTACAGTGTGAGAGTGTGGGGTTCATTCTGTACCTGTCAGTCGCTGGTACAATGTGAGAGTGTGGGGTTCATTTTGTACCTGTAAGTCTCTGGAACAGTGTGTGGTTCATTGTGTACCTGTCAGTCTCTGGTATAAAGTGAGAGTGTGGGTTTCATTGTGTACCTGTCAGTCTCTGGTACAGTGTGAGAGTGTGGGGTTCTTTCTGTACGTGTCAGTCTCTGGTACAGTGAGAGAGTGTGGGGTTCATTCTGTACCTGTCAGTCTCTGGTACAGTGTGAGAGTGTGGGGTTCATTCTGTACCTGTCAGTCTTTGGTACAATGTGAGAGTGTGGGGTACATTCTGTCCCTGTCAGTCTCCGGTACAGTGTGAGAGAGTGGAGTTCATTCTGTACCTGTCAGTCTCTGGTACAGTGTGAGAGTGTGGGGTTCATTCTGTATCTGTCAGTCTCTGGTACAGAGTGAGAGAGTGGAGTTCATTCTGTACCTGTCAGTCTCTGGTACAGTGTGAGAGAGTGGGGTTCATTCTGTACCTGACAGTCTCTGGTACAGAGTGAGAGAGTGGAGTTCATTCTGTACCTGTCAGTCTCTGGTACAATGTGAGAGTGTGGGGTTCATTCAGTACCTGTCAGTCTCTGGTACAGTGTGGGGTTCATTCTGTACCTGTCAGTCTCTGGTACAATGTGAGAGTGTTGGGTTCATTCTGTATCTTTCAGTCTCGGGTACAATGTGAGAGTGTGGGGTTCATTCAGTACCTGTAAGTCTCTGGTACAGTGTGTGGTTCATTGTGTACCTGTCAGTCTCTGGTACAATGTGAGATTGTGGGGTTCATTGTGTACCTGTCAGTCTCTGGTACTGTGTGAGAGTGTGGGGTTCATTCTGTACCTGTCAGTCTCTGGTACAGTGAGAGAGTGTGGGGTTCATTCTGTACCTGTCAGTCTCTGGTACAGTGTGAGAGTGTGGGGTACATTCTGTCCCTGTCAGTCTCTGGTACAGTGTGAGAGTGTGGGGTCCATTCTGTACCTGACAGTCTCTGGTACAGTGTGTGGTTCATTGTGTACCTGTCAGTCTCTGGTATAAAGTGAGAGTGTGGGTTTCATTGTGTACCTGACAGTCTCTGGTACAGAGTGAGAGAGTGGAGTTCATTCTGTACCTGTCAGTCTCTGGTACAGTGTGAGAGAGTGGGGTTCATTCTGTACCTGACAGTCTCTGGTACAGAGTGAGAGAGTGGAGTTCATTCTGTACCTGTCAGTCTCTGGTACAATGTGAGAGTGTGGGGTTCATTCAGTACCTGTCAGTCTCTGGTACAGTGTGGGGTTCATTCTGTACCTGTCAGTCTCTGGTACAATGTGAGAGTGTTGGGTTCATTCTGTATCTTTCAGTCTCGGGTACAATGTGAGAGTGTGGGGTTCATTCAGTACCTGTAAGTCTCTGGTACAGTGTGTGGTTCATTGTGTACCTGTCAGTCTCTGGTACAATGTGAGAGTGTGGGGTTCATTGTGTACCTGTCAGTCTCTGGTACAGTGTGAGAGTGTGGGGTTCATTCTGTACCTGTCAGTCTCTGGTACAGTGTGAGAGTGTGGGGTACATTCTGTCCATGTCAGTCTCCGGTACTGTGTGAGCATGTGGGGTTCATTCTGTACCTGTCAGTCTCTGGTACAGTGTGAGAGTGTGGGGTTCATTATGTACCTGTCAGTCTCTGGTACAGTGTGAGAGAGTGGGGTTCATTCTGTACATGTCAGTCTCTGGTACAGAGTGAGAGAGTGGGGTTCATTCTGTACCTGTCAGTCTCTGGTACAGTGTGAGAGTGTGGGGTTCATTCTGTACCTGTCAGTCTCTGGTACAATGTGAGAGTGTGGGGTTCATTCAGTACCTGTCAGTCTCTGGTACAGTGTGGGGTTCATTCTGTACCTGTCAGTCTCTGGTACAGTGTGAGAGAGTGGGGTTCATTATGTACCTGTCAGTCTCTGGTACAGTGTGAGACTGTGGGGTTCATTCAGTACCTGTCAGTCTCTGGTACAGTGTGGGGTTCATTCTGTACCTGTCAGTCTCTGGTACAGTGTCAGAGTGTGGGGTTTATTCTGTTCCTGTCAGTCACTGGTACAGTGTGAGAGTGTGGGGTTCATTCTGTACCTGTCAGTCTCTGGTGCAGTGTGGGGTTCATTGTGTCCCTGTCAGTCTCTGGTAGAATGTGAGAGTGTGGGGTTCATTGTGTACCTGTCAGTCTCTGGTGCAGTGTGGGGTTCATTGTGTCCCAGTCAGTCTCTGGTAGAATGTGAGAGTGTGGGGTTCATTGTGTACCTGTCAGTCTCAGGTACTTTGTGAGAGTGTGGGGTTCATTCTGTCCCTGTCAGTCTCTGGTACAGTGTGAGCATGTGGGGTTCATTCTGTACCTGTCAGTCTCTGGTACAGTGAGAGAGTGTGGGGTTCATTCTGTCCCTGTCAGTCTCTGGTACAGTGTGAGCCTGTAGGGTTCATTCTGTACCTGTCAGTCTCTGGTACATTGTGGGGTTCATTGTGTCCCTGTCAGTCTCTCGTAGAA
Source organism: Hemitrygon akajei (assembly GCF_048418815.1). NCBI lineage: Eukaryota > Metazoa > Chordata > Chondrichthyes > Myliobatiformes > Dasyatidae > Hemitrygon > Hemitrygon akajei. The sequence continues at coordinate 21,705,481 of NC_133151.1, forward strand.
TGTGAGAGTGTGGGGTTCATTGTGTACCTGTCAGTCTCTGGTGCAGTGTGGGGTTCATTGTGTCCCAGTCAGTCTCTGGTAGAATGTGAGAGTGTGGGGTTCATTGTGTACGTGTCAGTCTCAGGTACTTTGTGAGAGTGTGGGGTTCATTCTGTCAGTGTCAGTCTCTGGTACAGTGTGAGCATGTGGGGTTCATTCTGTACCTGTCAGTCTCTGGTACAGTGAGAGAGTGTGGGGTTCATTCTGTCCCTGTCAGTCTCTGGTACAGTGTGAGCCTGTGGGGTTCATTCTGTACCTGTCAGTCTCTGGTACATTGTGACAGTGTGGGGTTCATTCTGTACCTGTCAGTCTCTGTTATAGTGTGAGAGAGTGGGGTTCATTCTGTACCTGTCAGTCTCTGGTACAGTGTGAGAGAGTGGGGTTCATTCTGTACCTGTCACTCTCTGGTACAGTGGGAGACTCTGGGGTTAATTGTGTACCTGTCAGTCTCTGGTACAGTGTCAGAGTGTGGGGTTCATTCTATACCTGTCAGTCTCTGGGACAGTGTGAGCATGTGGGGATCATTCTGTACCTGTCAGTCTATGGTACAGTGTGAGCATGTGGGATTCATTCTGTACCTGTCAGTCTCTGGTACAGTGTGAGAGTGTTGGGTTCATTCAGTACCTGTCAGTCTCTGGTACAGTGTGGGGATCATTCTGTACCTGTCAGTCTCTGGTACAGTGTGAGAGTGTGGGGTTCATTGTGTACCTGTCAGTCTCTGGTACAATGTGAGAATGTGGGGTTCATACTGTACCTGTCAGTCTCTGGTACAGTGTAAGAGTGTGGGGTTCATTCTGTACCTGTCAGCCTCTGGTACAGTGTGAGAGTGTGGGGTTCATTCTGTACCTGTCAGTCTCTGGTACACTGTGAGAGTGTGGGGTTCATTCTGTACCTGTCAGTCTCTGGTACAGTGTGAGCATGTGGGGTTCAGTCTGTACCTGTCAGTCTTTGGGTAAGTGTGAGAGTGTGGGGTTCATTCTGTATCTGTCAGTCTCTGGTACAGTGTGAGCATGTGGGTTCATTCTGTACCTGTCAGTCTCTGGTACAGTGTGAGAGTGTGGGGTTCATTCAGTACCTGTCAGTCTCTGGTACAGTGTGGGGTTCATTCTGTACCTGTCAGTCTCTGGTACAGTGTGAGAGAGTGGGGTTCATTATGTACCTGTCAGTCTCTGGTACAGTGTGAGACTGTGGGGTTCATTCAGTACCTGTCAGTCTCTGGTACAGTGTGGGGTTCATTCTGTACCTGTCAGTCTCTGGTACAGTGTCAGAGTGTGGGGTTTATTCTGTTCCTGTCAGTCACTGGTACAGTGTGAGAGTGTGGGGTTCATTCTGTACCTGTCAGTCTCTGGTGCAGTGTGGGGTTCATTGTGTCCCTGTCAGTCTCTGGTAGAATGTGAGAGTGTGGGGTTCATTGTGTACCTGTCAGTCTCTGGTGCAGTGTGGGGTTCATTGTGTCCCAGTCAGTCTCTGGTAGAATGTGAGAGTGTGGGGTTCATTGTGTACCTGTCAGTCTCAGGTACTTTGTGAGAGTGTGGGGTTCATTCTGTCCCTGTCAGTCTCTGGTACAGTGTGAGCATGTGGGGTTCATTCTGTACCTGTCAGTCTCTGGTACAGTGAGAGAGTGTGGGGTTCATTCTGTCCCTGTCAGTCTCTGGTACAGTGTGAGCCTGTAGGGTTCATTCTGTACCTGTCAGTCTCTGGTACATTGTGGGGTTCATTGTGTCCCTGTCAGTCTCTCGTAGAATGTGAGAGTGTGGGGTTCATTGTGTACCTGTCAGTCTCTGGTGCAGTGTGGGGTTCATTGTGTCCCAGTCAGTCTCTGGTAGAATGTGAGAGTGTGGGGTTCATTGTGTACGTGTCAGTCTCAGGTACTTTGTGAGAGTGTGGGGTTCATTCTGTCAGTGTCAGTCTCTGGTACAGTGTGAGCATGTGGGGTTCATTCTGTACCTGTCAGTCTCTGGTACAGTGAGAGAGTGTGGGGTTCATTCTGTCCCTGTCAGTCTCTGGTACAGTGTGAGCCTGTGGGGTTCATTCTGTACCTGTCAGTCTCTGGTACATTGTGACAGTGTGGGGTTCATTCTGTACCTGTCAGTCTCTGTTATAGTGTGAGAGAGTGGGGTTCATTCTGTACCTGTCAGTCTCTGGTACAGTGTGAGAGAGTGGGGTTCATTCTGTACCTGTCACTCTCTGGTACAGTGGGAGACTCTGGGGTTAATTGTGTACCTGTCAGTCTCTGGTACAGTGTCAGAGTGTGGGGTTCATTCTATACCTGTCAGTCTCTGGGACAGTGTGAGCATGTGGGGATCATTCTGTACCTGTCAGTCTATGGTACAGTGTGAGCATGTGGGATTCATTCTGTACCTGTCAGTCTCTGGTACAGTGTGAGAGTGTTGGGTTCATTCAGTACCTGTCAGTCTCTGGTACAGTGTGGGGATCATTCTGTACCTGTCAGTCTCTGGTACAGTGTGAGAGTGTGGGGTTCATTGTGTACCTGTCAGTCTCTGGTACAATGTGAGAATGTGGGGTTCATACTGTACCTGTCAGTCTCTGGTACAGTGTAAGAGTGTGGGGTTCATTCTGTACCTGTCAGCCTCTGGTACAGTGTGAGAGTGTGGGGTTCATTCTGTACCTGTCAGTCTCTGGTACACTGTGAGAGTGTGGGGTTCATTCTGTACCTGTCAGTCTCTGGTACAGTGTGAGCATGTGGGGTTCAGTCTGTACCTGTCAGTCTTTGGGTAAGTGTGAGAGTGTGGGGTTCATTCTGTATCTGTCAGTCTCTGGTACAGTGTGAGCATGTGGGTTCATTCTGTACCTGTCAGTCTCTGGTACAGTGTGAGAGTGTGGGGTTCATTCAGTACCTGTCAATTTCTGGTACAGTGTGGGGTTCATTCTGTACCTGTCAGTCTCTGGTACAGTGTGAGAGTGTGGGTTTCATTGTGTACCTGTCAGTCTCTGGTACAATGTGAGAATGTGGGGTTCATACTGTACCTGTCAGTCTCTGGTACAGTGCGAGAGTGTGGGGTTCATTCAGTACATGTCAGTCTCTGGTACAGTGTGGGGTTCATTCTGTACCTGTCAGTCTCTGGTACAGTGTGAGAGTGTGGGGTTCATTGTGTACCTGTCAGTCTCTGGTACAATGTGAGAATGTGGGGTTCATACTGTACCTGTCAGTCTCTGGTACAGTGTAAGAGTGTGGGGTTCATTCTGTACCTGTCAGCCTCTGGTACAGTGTGAGAGTGTGCGGTTCATTCTGTACCTGTCACTCTCTGGTACAGTGTGAGAGTATGGGGTTCATTCTGTACCTGTCAGTCTCTGGTACACTGTGAGAGTGTGGGGTTCATTCTGTACCTGTCAGTCTCTGGTACAGTGTGAGCATGTGGGGTTCAGTCTGTACCTGTCAGTCTTTGGGTAAGTGTGAGAGTGTGGGGTTCATTCTGTATCTGTCAGTCTCGGGTTCAATGTGAGAGTGTGGGGTTCATTCAGTACCTGACAGTCTCCGGTACAGTTTGAGAGTGTGGGGTTCAGTCTGTACCTGTCAGTCTCAGGTACAGTGAGAGATTGTGGGGTTCATTCTGTCCCTGTCAGTCTCTGGTACAGTGTGAGAGTGTGGGGTTCACTCTGTACCTGTCACTCTCTGGTACAGTGTGAGAGTGTGGGGTTCATTCTGTCCCTGTCAGTCTCTAGTACAGTGTGAGAGTATGGGATTCATTCTGTACCTGTCACTCTCTGGTACAGTGTGAGAGTGTGGGGTTCATTCTGTACCTGTCAGTCTCTGGTACAGTGTGAGAGTGTGGGGTTCATTCTGTACCTGTCAGTCGCTGGTACAATGTGAGAGTGTGGGGTTCATTTTGTACCTGTAAGTCTCTGGAACAGTGTGTGGTTCATTGTGAACCTGTCAGTCTCTGGTATAAAGTGAGAGTGTGGGTTTCATTGTGTACCTGTCAGTCTCTGGTACAGTGTGAGAGTGTGGGGTTCTTTCTGTACGTGTCAGTCTCTGGTACAGTGAGAGAGTGTGGGGTTCATTCTGTACCTGTCAGTCTCTGGTACAGTGTGAGAGTGTGGGGTTCATTCTGTACCTGTCAGTCTTTGGTACAATGTGAGAGTGTGGGGTACATTCTGTCCCTGTCAGTCTCCGGTACAGTGTGAGAGAGTGGAGTTCATTCTGTACCTGTCAGTCTCTGGTACAGTGTGAGAGTGTGGGGTTCATTCTGTATCTGTCAGTCTCTGGTACAGAGTGAGAGAGTGGAGTTCATTCTGTACCTGTCAGTCTCTGGTACAGTGTGAGAGAGTGGGGTTCATTCTGTACCTGACAGTCTCTGGTACAGAGTGAGAGAGTGGAGTTCATTCTGTACCTGTCAGTCTCTGGTACAATGTGAGAGTGTGGGGTTCATTCAGTACCTGTCAGTCTCTGGTACAGTGTGGGGTTCATTCTGTACCTGTCAGTCTCTGGTACAATGTGAGAGTGTTGGGTTCATTCTGTATCTTTCCGTCTCGGGTACAATGTGAGAGTGTGGGGTTCATTCAGTACCTGTAAGTCTCTGGTACAGTGTGTGGTTCATTGTGTACCTGTCAGTCTCTGGTACAATGTGAGATTGTGGGGTTCATTGTGTACCTGTCAGTCTCTGGTACTGTGTGAGAGTGTGGGGTTCATTCTGTACCTGTCAGTCTCTGGTACAGTGAGAGAGTGTGGGGTTCATTCTGTACCTGTCAGTCTCTGGTACAGTGTGAGAGTGTGGGGTACATTCTGTCCCTGTCAGTCTACGGTACTGTGTGAGCATGTGGGGTCCATTCTGTACCTGTCAGTCTCTGGTACAGTGTGAGAGTGTGGGGTTCATTCTGTACCTGTCAGTCTCTGGTACAGTGTGAGAGAGTGGGGTTCATTCTGTACATGTCAGTCTCTGGTACAGAGTGAGAGAGTGGGGTTCATTCTGTACCTGTCAGTCTCTGGTACAGTGTGAGAGTGTGGGGTTCATTCTGTACCTGTCAGTTTCTGGTACAATGTGAGAGTGTGGGGTTCATTCAGTACCTGTCAGTCTCTGGTACAGTGTGGGGTTCATTCTGTACCTGTCAGTCTCTGGTACAGTGTGAGAGAGTGGGGATCATTCTGTACATGTCAGTCTCTGGTACAGAGTGAGAGAGTGGGGTTCATTCTGTACCTGTCAGTCTCTGGTACAGTGTGAGACTGTGGGGTCCATTCAGTACCTGTCAGTCTCTGGTACAGTGTGGGGTTCATTCTGTACCTGTCAGTCTCTGGTACAGTGTCAGAGTGTGGGGTTCATTCTGTTCCTGTCAGTCACTGGTACAGTGTGAGAGTGTGGGGTTCATTCTGTACCTGTCAGTCTCTGGTACAATGTGAGAGTGTGGGGTTCATTCTGTACCTGTCCGTCTCTGGTACCGTATGAGAGTGTGGGGTTCATTCTGTACCTGTCAGTCTCTGGTACAGTCTGAGAGTGTGGGGTTCATTCTGTACCTGTCAGTCTCTGGTACAGTGTGAGAGTGTGGGGTTCATTCTGTACCTGTCACTCTCTGGTACAGTGTGAGAGTGTGGGGTTCATTCTGTCCCTGTCAGTCTCTAGTACAGTGTGAGAGTATGGGATTCATTCTGTACCTGTCACTCTCTGGTACAGTGTGAGAGTGTGGGGTTCATTCTGTACCTGTCAGTCTCTGGTACAGTGTGAGAGTGTGGGGTTCATTCTGTACCTGTCAGTCGCTGGTACAATGTGAGAGTGTGGGGTTCATTTTGTACCTGTAAGTCTCTGGAACAGTGTGTGGTTCATTGTGTACCTGTCAGTCTCTGGTATAAAGTGAGAGTGTGGGTTTCATTGTGTACCTGTCAGTCTCTGGTACAGTGTGAGAGTGTGGGGTTCTTTCTGTACGTGTCAGTCTCTGGTACAGTGAGAGAGTGTGGGGTTCATTCTGTACCTGTCAGTCTCTGGTACAGTGTGAGAGTGTGGGGTTCATTCTGTACCTGTCAGTCTTTGGTACAATGTGAGAGTGTGGGGTACATTCTGTCCCTGTCAGTCTCCGGTACAGTGTGAGAGAGTGGAGTTCATTCTGTACCTGTCAGTCTCTGGTACAGTGTGAGAGTGTGGGGTTCATTCTGTATCTGTCAGTCTCTGGTACAGAGTGAGAGAGTGGAGTTCATTCTGTACCTGTCAGTCTCTGGTACATTGTGAGAGAGTGGGGTTCATTCTGTACCTGACAGTCTCTGGTACAGAGTGAGAGAGTGGAGTTCATTCTGTACCTGTCAGTCTCTGGTACAATGTGAGAGTGTGGGGTTCATTCAGTACCTGTCAGTCTCTGGTACAGTGTGGGGTTCATTCTGTACCTGTCAGTCTCTGGTACAATGTGAGAGTGTTGGGTTCATTCTGTATCTTTCAGTCTCGGGTACAATGTGAGAGTGTGGGGTTCATTCAGTACCTGTAAGTCTCTGGTAGAGTGTGTGGTTCATTGTGTACCTGTCAGTCTCTGGTACAATGTGAGATTGTGGGGTTCATTGTGTACCTGTCAGTCTCTGGTACTGTGTGAGAGTGTGGGGTTCATTCTGTACCTGTCAGTCTCTGGTACAGTGAGAGAGTGTGGGGTTCATTCTGTACCTGTCAGTCTCTGGTACAGTGTGAGAGTGTGGGGTTCATTCTGTACCTGTCAGTCGCTGGTACAATGTGAGAGTGTGGGGTTCATTTTGTACCTGTAAGTCTCTGGAACAGTGTGTGGTTCATTGTGTACCTGTCAGTCTCTGGTATAAAGTGAGAGTGTGGGTTTCATTGTGTACCTGTCAGTCTCTGGTACAGTGTGAGAGTGTGGGGTTCTTTCTGTACGTGTCAGTCTCTGGTACAGTGAGAGAGTGTGGGGTTCATTCTGTACCTGTCAGTCTCTGGTACAGTGTGAGAGTGTGGGGTTCATTCTGTACCTGTCAGTCTTTGGTACAATGTGAGAGTGTGGGGTACATTCTGTCCCTGTCAGTCTCCGGTACAGTGTGAGAGAGTGGAGTTCATTCTGTACCTGTCAGTCTCTGGTACAGTGTGAGAGTGTGGGGTTCATTCTGTATCTGTCAGTCTCTGGTACAGAGTGAGAGAGTGGAGTTCATTCTGTACCTGTCAGTCTCTGGTACAGTGTGAGAGAGTGGGGTTCATTCTGTACCTGACAGTCTCTGGTACAGAGTGAGAGAGTGGAGTTCATTCTGTACCTGTCAGTCTCTGGTACAATGTGAGAGTGTGGGGTTCATTCAGTACCTGTCAGTCTCTGGTACAGTGTGGGGTTCATTCTGTACCTGTCAGTCTCTGGTACAATGTGAGAGTGTTGGGTTCATTCTGTATCTTTCAGTCTCGGGTACAATGTGAGAGTGTGGGGTTCATTCAGTACCTGTAAGTCTCTGGTAGAGTGTGTGGTTCATTGTGTACCTGTCAGTCTCTGGTACAATGTGAGATTGTGGGGTTCATTGTGTACCTGTCAGTCTCTGGTACTGTGTGAGAGTGTGGGGTTCATTCTGTACCTGTCAGTCTCTGGTACAGTGAGAGAGTGTGGGGTTCATTCTGTACCTGTCAGTCTCTGGTACAGTGTGAGAGTGTGGGGTACATTCTGTCCCTGTCAGTCTACGGTACAGTGTGAGAGTGTGGGGTTCATTCTGTACCTGTCAGTCTCTGGTACAGTGTGAGAGAGTGGGGTTCATTCTGTACATGTCAGTCTCTGGTACAGAGTGAGAGAGTGGGGTTCATTCTGTACCTGTCAGTCTCTGGTACAGTGTGAGAGTGTGGGGTTCATTCTGTACCTGTCAGTTTCTGGTACAATGTGAGAGTGTGGGGTTCATTCAGTACCTGTCAGTCTCTGGTACAGTGTGGGGTTCATTCTGTACCTGTCAGTCTCTGGTACAGTGTGAGAGAGTGGGGATCATTCTGTACATGTCAGTCTCTGGTACAGAGTGAGAGAGTGGGGTTCATTCTGTACCTGTCAGTCTCTGGTACAGTGTGAGACTGTGGGGTCCATTCAGTACCTGTCAGTCTCTGGTACAGTGTGGGGTTCATTCTGTACCTGTCAGTCTCTGGTACAGTGTCAGAGTGTGGGGTTCATTCTGTTCCTGTCAGTCACTGGTACAGTGTGAGAGTGTGGGGTTCATTCTGTACCTGTCAGTCTCTGGTACAATGTGAGAGTGTGGGGTTCATTCTGTACCTGTCCGTCTCTGGTACTGTATGAGAGTGTGGGGTTCATTCTGTACCTGTCAGTCTCTGGTACAGTCTGAGAGTGTGGGGTTCATTCTGTACCTGTCAGTCTCTGGTACAGTGTGAGAGTGTGGGGTTCATTCTGTACCTGTCAGTCTCTGGTACAGTGTGAGAGTATGGGATTCATTCTGTACCTGTCACTCTCTGGTACAGTGTGAGAGTGTGGGGTTCATTCTGTACCTGTCACTCTCTGGTACAGTGTGAGAGTGTGGGGTTCATTCTGTCCCTGTCAGTCTCTGGTACAGTGTGAGAGTATGGGATTCATTCTGTACCTGTCACTCTCTGGTACAGTGTGAGAGTGTGGGGTTCATTCTGTACCTGTCAGTCTCTGGTACAGTGTGAGAGTGTGGGGTTCATTCTGTACCTGTCAGTCGCTGGTACAGTGTGAGAGTGTGGGGTTCATTCTGTATCTGTCAGTCTCGGGTACAATGTGAGAGTGTGGGGTTCATTCAGTACCTGTAAGTCTCTGGAACAGTGTGTGGTTCATTGTGTACCTGTCAGTCTCTGGTATAAAGTGAGAGTGTGGGTTTCATTGTGTACCTGTCAGTCTCTGGTACAGTGTGAGAGTGTGGGGTACATTCTGTCCCTGTCAGTCTCCGGTACAGTGTGAGAGAGTGGAGTTCATTCTGTACCTGTCAGTCTCTGGTACAGTGTGAGAGTGTGGGGTTCATTCTGTATCTGTCAGTCTCTGGTACAGAGTGAGAGAGTGGAGTTCATTCTGTACCTGTCAGTCTCTGGTACAGTGTGAGAGAGTGGGGTTCATTCTGTACCTGACAGTCTCTGGTACAGAGTGAGAGAGTGGAGTTCATTCTGTACCTGTCAGTCTCTGGTACAATGTGAGAGTGTGGGGTTCATTCAGTACCTGTCAGTCTCTGGTACAGTGTGGGGTTCATTCTGTACCTGTCAGTCTCTGGTACAATGTGAGAGTGTTGGGTTCATTCTGTATCTTTCAGTCTCGGGTACAATGTGAGAGTGTGGGGTTCATTCAGTACCTGTAAGTCTCTGGTACAGTGTGTGGTTCATTGTGTACCTGTCAGTCTCTGGTACAATGTGAGAGTGTGGGGTTCATTGTGTACCTGTCAGTCTCTGGTACTGTGTGAGAGTGTGGGGTTCATTCTGTACCTGTCAGTCTCTGGTACAGTGTGAGAGTGTGGGGTACATTCTGTCCATGTCAGTCTCCGGTACTTTGTGAGCATGTGGGGTTCATTCTGTACCTGTCATTCTCTCGTACAGTGTGAGAGTGTGGGGTTCATTCTGTACCTGTCAGTCTCTGGTACAGTGTGAGAGAGTGGGGTTCATTCTGTACATGTCAGTCTCTGGTACAGAGTGAGAGAGTGGGGTTCATTCTGTACCTGTCAGTCTCTGGTTCAGTGTGAGAGTGTGGGGTTCATTCTGTACCTGTCAGTCTCTGGTACAATGTGAGAGTGTGGGGTTCATTCAGTACCTGTCAGTCTCTGGTACAGTGTGGGGTTCATTCTGTACCTGTCAGTCTCTGGTACAGTGTGAGAGAGTGGGGATCATTCTGTACATGTCAGTCTCTGGTACAGAGTGAGAGAGTGGGGTTCATTCTGTACCTGTCAGTCTCTGGTACAGTGTGGGGTTCATTCTGTACCTGTCAGTCTCTGGTACAGTGTCAGAGTGTGGGGTTCATTCTGTTCCTGTCAGTCACTGGTACAGTGTGAGAGTGTGGGGTTCATTCTGTACCTGTCAGTCTCTGGTACAATGTGAGAGTGTGGGGTTCATTCTGTACCAGTCCGTCTCTGGTACCGTATGAGAGTGTGGGGTTCATTCTGTACCTGTCAGTCTCTGGTACAATGTGAGAGTGTGGGGTTCATTCTGTACCTGTCAGTCTCTGGTACAGTGTGAGCATGTGGGGTTCATTCTGTACCTGTCAGTCTCTGGTAAAGTGTGAGAGTGTGGGGTTCAATCTGTACTCGTCAGTCTCTGGTACAGTGTGAGAGTGTGGTGTTCATTCTGTACCTGTCAGTCTCTGGTACATTGTGAGAGTGTGGGGTTCTTTCTGTACCTGTCACTCTCTGGTACAGTGTGAGAGCGTGGGGTTCATTCAGTACCTGTCAGTCTCTGGTACAGTGTGAAAGTGTGGGGTTCATTCTGTACCTGTCAGTCTCTGGTACAATGTGAGAGTGTGGGGTTCATTCAGTACCTGTCAGTCTCTGGTGCAGTGTGGGGTTCATTGTGTCCCTGTCAGTCTCTGGTAGAATGTGAGAGTGTGGGGTTCATTGTGTACCTGTCAGTCTCAGGTACTTTGTGAGAGTGTGGGGTTCATTGTGTACCTGTCAGTCTCTGGTGCAGTGTGGGGTTCATTGTGTCCCTGTCAGTCTCTGGTAGAATGTGAGAGTGTGGGGTTCATTGTGTACCTGTCAGTCTCAGGTACTTTGTGAGCATGTGGGGTTCAATCTGTACCTGTCAGTCTCTGGTACAGTGTGAGAGTGTGGGGTTCATTCTGTACCTGTCAGTCGCTGGTACAATGTGAGAGTGTGGGGTTCATTTTGTACCTGTAAGTCTCTGGAACAGTGTGTGGTTCATTGTGTACCTGTCAGTCTCTGGTATAAAGTGAGAGTGTGGGTTTCATTGTGTACCTGTCAGTCTCTGGTACAGTGTGAGAGTGTGGGGTTCTTTCTGTACGTGTCAGTCTCTGGTACAGTGAGAGAGTGTGGGGTTCATTCTGTACCTGTCAGTCTCTGGTACAGTGTGAGAGTGTGGGGTTCATTCTGTACCTGTCAGTCTTTGGTACAATGTGAGAGTGTGGGGTACATTCTGTCCCTGTCAGTCTCCGGTACAGTGTGAGAGAGTGGAGTTCATTCTGTACCTGTCAGTCTCTGGTACAGTGTGAGAGTGTGGGGTTCATTCTGTATCTGTCAGTCTCTGGTACAGAGTGAGAGAGTGGAGTTCATTCTGTACCTGTCAGTCTCTGGTACAGTGTGAGAGAGTGGGGTTCATTCTGTACCTGACAGTCTCTGGTACAGAGTGAGAGAGTGGAGTTCATTCTGTACCTGTCAGTCTCTGGTACAATGTGAGAGTGTGGGGTTCATTCAGTACCTGTCAGTCTCTGGTACAGTGTGGGGTTCATTCTGTACCTGTCAGTCTCTGGTACAATGTGAGAGTGTTGGGTTCATTCTGTATCTTTCAGTCTCGGGTACAATGTGAGAGTGTGGGGTTCATTCAGTACCTGTAAGTCTCTGGTAGAGTGTGTGGTTCATTGTGTACCTGTCAGTCTCTGGTACAATGTGAGATTGTGGGGTTCATTGTGTACCTGTCAGTCTCTGGTACTGTGTGAGAGTGTGGGGTTCATTCTGTACCTGTCAGTCTCTGGTACAGTGAGAGAGTGTGGGGTTCATTCTGTACCTGTCAGTCTCTGGTACAGTGTGAGAGTGTGGGGTACATTCTGTCCCTGTCAGTCTACGGTACAGTGTGAGAGTGTGGGGTTCATTCTGTACCTGTCAGTCTCTGGTACAGTGTGAGAGAGTGGGGTTCATTCTGTACATGTCAGTCTCTTACAGAGTGAGAGAGTGGGGTTCATTCTGTACCTGTCAGTCTCTGGTACAGTGTGAGAGTGTGGGGTTCATTCTGTACCTGTCAGTTTCTGGTACAATGTGAGAGTGTGGGGTTCATTCAGTACCTGTCAGTCTCTGGTACAGTGTGGGGTTCATTCTGTACCTGTCAGTCTCTGGTACAGTGTGAGAGAGTGGGGATCATTCTGTACATGTCAGTCTCTGGTACAGAGTGAGAGAGTGGGGTTCATTCTGTACCTGTCAGTCTCTGGTACAGTGTGAGACTGTGGGGTCCATTCAGTACCTGTCAGTCTCTGGTACAGTGTGGGGTTCATTCTGTACCTGTCAGTCTCTGGTACAGTGTCAGAGTGTGGGGTTCATTCTGTTCCTGTCAGTCACTGGTACAGTGTGAGAGTGTGGGGTTCATTCTGTACCTGTCAGTCTCTGGTACAATGTGAGAGTGTGGGGTTCATTCTGTACCTGTCCGTCTCTGGTACTGTATGAGAGTGTGGGGTTCATTCTGTACCTGTCAGTCTCTGGTAAAGTCTGAGAGTGTGGGGTTCATTCTGTACCTGTCAGTCTCTGGTACAGTGTGAGAGTGTGGGGTTCATTCTGTACCTGTCAGTCTCTGGTACAGTGTGAGAGTATGGGATTCATTCTGTACCTGTCACTCTCTGGTACAGTGTGAGAGTGTGGGGTTCATTCTGTACCTGTCACTCTCTGGTACAGTGTGAGAGTGTGGGGTTCATTCTGTCCCTGTCAGTCTCTGGTACAGTGTGAGAGTATGGGATTCATTCTGTACCTGTCACTCTCTGGTACAGTGTGAGAGTGTGGGGTTCATTCTGTACCTGTCAGTCTCTGGTACAGTGTGAGAGTGTGGGGTTCATTCTGTACCTGTCAGTCGCTGGTACAGTGTGAGAGTGTGGGGTTCATTCTGTATCTGTCAGTCTCGGGTACAATGTGAGAGTGTGGGGTTCATTCAGTACCTGTAAGTCTCTGGAACAGTGTGTGGTTCATTGTGTACCTGTCAGTCTCTGGTATAAAGTGAGAGTGTGGGTTTCATTGTGTACCTGTCAGTCTCTGGTACAGTGTGAGAGTGTGGGGTACATTCTGTCCCTGTCAGTCTCCGGTACAGTGTGAGAGAGTGGAGTTCATTCTGTACCTGTCAGTCTCTGGTACAGTGTGAGAGTGTGGGGTTCATTCTGTATCTGTCAGTCTCTGGTACAGAGTGAGAGAGTGGAGTTCATTCTGTACCTGTCAGTCTCTGGTACAGTGTGAGAGAGTGGGGTTCATTCTGTACCTGACAGTCTCTGGTACAGAGTGAGAGAGTGGAGTTCATTCTGTACCTGTCAGTCTCTGGTACAATGTGAGAGTGTGGGGTTCATTCAGTACCTGTCAGTCTCTGGTACAGTGTGGGGTTCATTCTGTACCTGTCAGTCTCTGGTACAATGTGAGAGTGTTGGGTTCATTCTGTATCTTTCAGTCTCGGGTACAATGTGAGAGTGTGGGGTTCATTCAGTACCTGTAAGTCTCTGGTACAGTGTGTGGTTCATTGTGTACCTGTCAGTCTCTGGTACAATGTGAGAGTGTGGGGTTCATTGTGTACCTGTCAGTCTCTGGTACTGTGTGAGAGTGTGGGGTTCATTCTGTACCTGTCAGTCTCTGGTACAGTGTGAGAGTGTGGGGTACATTCTGTCCATGTCAGTCTCCGGTACTTTGTGAGCATGTGGGGTTCATTCTGTACCTGTCATTCTCTCGTACAGTGTGAGAGTGTGGGGTTCATTCTGTACCTGTCAGTCTCTGGTACAGTGTGAGAGAGTGGGGTTCATTCTGTACATGTCAGTCTCTGGTACAGAGTGAGAGAGTGGGGTTCATTCTGTACCTGTCAGTCTCTGGTTCAGTGTGAGAGTGTGGGGTTCATTCTGTACCTGTCAGTCTCTGGTACAATGTGAGAGTGTGGGGTTCATTCAGTACCTGTCAGTCTCTGGTACAGTGTGGGGTTCATTCTGTACCTGTCAGTCTCTGGTACAGTGTGAGAGAGTGGGGATCATTCTGTACATGTCAGTCTCTGGTACAGAGTGAGAGAGTGGGGTTCATTCTGTACCTGTCAGTCTCTGGTACAGTGTGTGGTTCATTCTGTACCTGTCAGTCTCTGGTACAGTGTCAGAGTGTGGGGTTCATTCTGTTCCTGTCAGTCACTGGTACAGTGTGAGAGTGTGGGGTTCATTCTGTACCTGTCAGTCTCTGGTACAATGTGAGAGTGTGGGGTTCATTCTGTACCAGTCCGTCTCTGGTACCGTATGAGAGTGTGGGGTTCATTCTGTACCTGTCAGTCTCTGGTACAATGTGAGAGTGTGGGGTTCATTCTGTACCTGTCAGTCTCTGGTACAGTGTGAGCATGTGGTGTTCATTCTGTACCTGTCAGTCTCTGGTAAAGTGTGAGAGTGTGGGGTTCAATCTGTACTCGTCAGTCTCTGGTACAGTGTGAGAGTGTGGTGTTCATTCTGTACCTGTCAGTCTCTGGTACATTGTGAGAGTGTGGGGTTCTTTCTGTACCTGTCACTCTCTGGTACAGTGTGAGAGCGTGGGGTTCATTCAGTACCTGTCAGTCTCTGGTACAGTGTGAGAGTGTGGGGTTCATTCTGTACCTGTCAGTCTCTGGTACAATGTGAGAGTGTGGGGTTCATTCAGTACCTGTCAGTCTCTGGTGCAGTGTGGGGTTCATTGTGTCCCTGTCAGTCTCTGGTAGAATGTGAGAGTGTGGGGTTCATTGTGTACCTGTCAGTCTCAGGTACTTTGTGAGAGTGTGGGGTTCATTGTGTACCTGTCAGTCTCTGGTGCAGTGTGGGGTTCATTGTGTCCCTGTCAGTCTCTGGTAGAATGTGAGAGTGTGGGGTTCATTGTGTACCTGTCAGTCTCAGGTACTTTGTGAGCATGTGGGGTTCATTCTGTACTGTCAGTCTCTGGTACAGTGAGAGAGTGTGGGGTTCATTCTGTCCCTGTCAGTCTCTGGTACAGTGTGAGCCTGTGGGGTTCATTCTGTACCTGTCAGTCTCTGGTACAGTGTGAGAGTGTGGGGTTCATTCTGTACCTGTCACTCAGGTACTTTGTGAGAGTGTGGGGTTCATTCTGTCCCTGTCAGTCTCTGGTACAGTGTGAGCATGTGGGGTTCATTCTGTACTGTCAGTCTCTGGTACAGTGTGAGAGAGTGGGGTTCATTCTGTACCTGTCAGTCTCTGGTACAGTGTGAGCATGTGGGGTTCATTCTGTACCTGTCAGTCTCTGGTACAGTGAGAGAGTGTGGGGTTCATTCTGTATCTGTCAGTCTCTGGTACAATGTGAGAGTGTGGGGTTCATTGTGTACCTGTCAGTCTCTGGTACATTGTGAGAGTGTGGTGTTCATTCTGTACCTGTCAGTCTCTGGTACAGTGAGAGAGTGTGGGGTTCATTCTGTCCCTGTCAGTCTCTGGTACAGTGTGAGCATGTGGGGTTCATTCTGTACTGTCAGTCTCTGGTACAGTGTGAGAGAGTGGGGTTCATTCTGTACCTGTCAGTCTCTGGTACAGTGTGAGCATGTGGGGTTCATTCTGTACCTGTCAATCTCTGGAACAGAGTGAGAGTCTGGGGTTCATTCTGTATCTGTCAGTCTCTGGTACAATGTGAGAGTGTGGGGTTCATTGTGTACCTGTCAGTCTCTGGTACATTGTGAGAGTGTGGTGTTCATTCTGTACCTGTCAGTCTCTGGTACAGTGAGAGAGTGTGGGGTTCATTCTGTCCCTGTCAGTCTCTGGTACAGTGTGAGCATGTGGGGTTCATTCTGTAACTGTCAGTCTCTGGTACATTGTGAGAGTGTGGGGTTCATTCTGTCCCTGTCAGTCTCTGGTACAGTGTGAGCATGTGGGGTTCATTCTGTACCTGTCAGTCTCTGGTACAGTGTGAGAGTGTGGGGTTTATTCTGTATCTGTCAGTCTCTGGTACATTGTGAGAGTGTGGTGTTCATTCTGTACCTGTCAGTCTCTGGTACAGTGAGAGAGTGTGGGGTTCATTCTGTCCCTGTCAGTCTCTGGTACAGTGTGAGCATGTGGGGTTCATTCTGTACCTGTCAGTCTCTGGTACAGTGTGAGAGTGTGGGGTTCATTCTGTCCCTGTCAGTCTCTGGTACAGTGTGAGCATGTGGGGTTCATTCTGTACCTGTCAGTCTCTGGTACAGTGTGAGAGTGTGGGGTTTATTCTGTATCTGTCAGTCTCTGGTACAGTGTGAGAGTGTGGGGTTCATTCTGTACCTGTCAGTCTCTGGTACAGTGAGAGAGTGTGGGGTACATTCTGTCCCTGCCAGTCTCTGGTACAGTGTGAGCATGTGGGGTTCATTCTGTACCTGTCAGTCTCTGGTACAGTGTGAGAGTGTGGGGTTCATTCTGTCCCTGTCAGTCTCTGGTACAGTGTGAGCATGTGGGGTTCATTCTGTACCTGTCAGTCTCTGGTACAGTGTGAGAGTGTGGGGTTTATTCTGTATCTGTCAGTCTCTGGTACAGTGTGAGAGTGTGGGGTTCATTCTGTACCTGTCAGTCTCTGGTACAGTGTGAGAGTGTGGGGTTCATTCAGTACCTGTCAGTCTCTGGTACAGTGTGAGAGTCTGGGGTTCATTCTGTACCTGTCAGTCTCTGGTACAGTGTGAGAGTGTGGGGTTCATTCTGTACCTGTCTGTCTCTGGTACAGTGTGAGCATGTGGGGTTCATTCTGTACCTGTCAGTCTCTGGTACAGTGTGAGCGTGTCGGGTTCATTCTGTATCTGTCAGTCTCTGGTACAATGTGAGAGTGTGGGGTTCATTCTGTACCTGTCAGTCTCTGGTACAGTGTGAGAGTGTAGGGTTCATTCTGTACCTGTCAGTCTCTGGTACAGTGTGAGAGTGTGGGGTTCATTCTGTACCTGTCACTCTCTGGTACAGTACGAGAGTGTGGGGTTCATTCTGTACCTGTCACTCTCTGGTACAGTTTGAGAGTGTGGGGTTCATTCTGTACCTATCAGTCTCTGGTACAGTGTGAGATTGTGGGATTCATTCTGAATCTGTCAGTCTCTGGTACAGTGTGAGAGTGTGGGGTTCATTCAGTACCTGTCAGTCTCTGGTACAGTGTGAGAGTGTGGGGTTCAATCTGTACTCGTCAGTCTCTGGTACACTGTGAGAGTGTGGTGTTCATTCTGTACCTGTCAGTCTCTGGTACATTGTGAGAGTGTGGGGTTCTTTCTGTACCTGTCACTCTCTGGTACAGTGTGAGAGCGTGGGGTTCATTCAGTACCTGTCAGTCTCTGGTACAGTGTGAGAGTGTGGGGTTCATTCTGTACCTGTCAGTCTCTGGTACAATGTGAGAGTGTGGGGTTCATTCAGTACCTGTCAGTCTCTGGTGCAGTGTGGGGTTCATTGTGTCCCTGTCAGTCTCTGGTAGAATGTGAGAGTGTGGGGTTCATTGTGTACCTGTCAGTCTCAGGTACTTTGTGAGAGTGTGGGGTTCATTCTGTCCCTGTCAGTCTCTGGTACAGTGTGAGCATGTGGGGTTCATTCTGTACCTGTCAGTCTCTGGTACAGTGAGAGAGTGTGGGGTTCATTCTGTCCCTGTCAGTCTCTGGTACAGTGTGAGCCTGTGGGGTTCATTCTGTACCTGTCAGTCTCTGGTACATTGTGACAGTGTGGGGTTCATTCTGTACCTGTCAGTCTCTGTTATAGTGTGAGAGTGTGGGGTTCATTCTGTACCTGTCAGTCTCTGGTACAGTGAGAGAGTGTGGGGTTCATTCTGTCCCTGTCAGTCTCTGGTACAGTGTGAGCCTGTGGGGTTCATTCTGTACCTGTCAGTCTCTGGTACATTGTGACAGTGTGGGGTTCATTCTGTACCTGTCAGTCTCTGTTATAGTGTGAGAGAGTGGGGTTCATTCTGTACCTGTCAGTCTCTGGTACAGTGTGAGCATGTGGGGTTCATTCTGTACCTGTCAATCTCTGGAACAGAGTGACAGTCTGGGGTTCATTCTGTATCTGTCAGTCTCTGGTACAGTGTGAGAGTGTGGGGTTTATTCTGTATCTGTCAGTCTCTGGTACAATGTGAGAGTGTGGGGTTCATTGTGTACCTGTCAGTCTCTGGTACAATGTGTGACTGTGGGGTTCATTCTGTTCCTGTCACTCTCTGGTACAGTGTGAGAGTGTGGGTTCATTCTGTACCTGTCAGTCTCTGGTACATTGTGAGAGTGTGGTGTTCATTCTGTACCTGTCAGTCTCTGGTACAGTGAGAGCGTGTGGGGTTCATTCTGTCCCTGTCAGTCTCTGGTACAGTGTGAGCATGTGGGGTTCATTCTGTACCTGTCAGTCTCTGGTACAGTGTGAGAGTGTGGGGTTCATTCTGTACCTGTCAGTCTCTGGTACAGTGTGAGAGTGTGGGGTTTATTCTGTATCTGTCAGTCTCTGGTACAGTGTGAGAGTGTGGGGTTCATTCTGTACCTGTCAGTCTCTGGTACAGTGTGAGAGTGTGGGGTTCATTCAGTACCTGTCAGTCTCTGGTACAGTGTGAGAGTCTGGGGTTCATTCTGTTCCTGTCAGTCTCTGGTACAGTGTGAGAGTGTGGGGTTCATTCTGTACCTGTCTGTCTCTGGTACAGTGTGAGCATGTGGGGTTCATTCTGTACCTGTCAGTCTCTGGTACAGTGTGAGCGTGTCGGGTTCATTCTGTATCTGTCAGTCTCTGGTACAATGTGAGAGTGTGGGGTTCATTCTGTACCTGTCAGTCTCTGGTACAGTGTGAGAGTGTAGGGTTCATTCTGTACCTGTCAGTCTCTGGTACAGTGTGAGAGTGTGGGGTTCATTCTGTACCTGTCACTCTCTGGTACAGTACGAGAGTGTGGGGTTCATTCTGTACCTGTCACTCTCTGGTACAGTTTGAGAGTGTGGGGTTCATTCTGTACCTATCAGTCTCTGGTACAGTGTGAGATTGTGGGATTCATTCTGAATCTGTCAGTCTCTGGTACAGTGTGAGAGTGTGGGGTTCATTCAGTACCTGTCAGTCTCTGGTACAGTGTGAGAGTGTGGGTTTCATTCTGTACCTGTCACTCTCTGGTACAGTACGAGAGTGTGGGGTTCATTCTGTACCTGTCACTCTCTGGTACCGTTTGAGAGTGTGGGGTTCATTCTGTACCTATCAGTCTCTGGTACAGTGTGAGATTGTGGGGTTCATTCTGAATCTGTCAGTCTCTGGTACAGTGTGAGAGTGTGGGGTTCATTCTGTACCTGTCACTCTCTGGTACAGTGTGAGAGCGTGGGGTTCATTCAGTACCTGTCAGTCTCTGGTACAGTGTGAGAGTGTGGGGTTCATTCTGTACCTGTCAGTCTCTGGTACAGTGTGAGAGCGTTCGGTTCATTAACCATCAGATTAAACAACATTGAACTGATTACATTATCCTGGGGAAGGAGGCACGTTACCCTCCACAAACTCTGATGACACTCTTTTCACACACCCTCACTCTACATGACCGCCCAAACAATAAAAAACGATACCCATTTGAAAACCTCCCACCAATAGCAAACTTACTGAGTCTAATCAAAAGCCTCTCCCTCCATAGGATATCATAAATTGTTTCAATGTCCAAAAACACTGCAACTACTGATTCTTTCAGCGTAACAAGATTTCCAAATATCATTCCCAGTAGTACAGGGGCATCATAGATCTCCCTTTACGAAGCCCACATTGGGAGTGATGAAGTAATTCTCTCCTCTCCAAAACAATCATCAGCCTAATTGCTGTCATTTTTGTCATTATTTTACACAGTGAAGATGTGACAGCATCGGATCCTTCCCAGATTTTACAATCGACTTCACCACAGACCTCTTCCAGTC
Organism: Hemitrygon akajei; assembly: GCF_048418815.1. Taxonomy (NCBI): domain Eukaryota; kingdom Metazoa; phylum Chordata; class Chondrichthyes; order Myliobatiformes; family Dasyatidae; genus Hemitrygon; species Hemitrygon akajei. The sequence goes on from NC_133151.1 coordinate 21,725,118, forward strand.
TCCTGCGAACATTCCTTGCTTCCAGACCTTCTTATAAAACTCAAGCAACTTCTTTTAGGCTGCCTCATGGAGATACTGGAGTATATGATAGCTTTCCATATCCTGTCCTGGGCTGTAGTACTTGTCCTATTGACAGCAAGTTTCAATTCAGCAAACGTAAAGTCATCATCCATGGCAATCTCAAACGCCTCTTGTTTGTCAAAAATCTTCCCACAGTTCATCAAAATACACTCTCGTTTCTTAATATACTCATCCCCTAAATTGTCTGGTCTGTGTCTCTTTATAAATGTATTTTGCAGACATTCTGCAATTTGTCTATTGCAGCCAAATTTTCCACTAATACTGGAATCTGGTTATAACCTCTGACACCATTCATTTTCTTCAGCATTCTCCACACCACTCCCAGGCCAGTTTCCTTCCCAATTGTTCAGTAAAATCCCTTCCAAGCTGCCCTTCTCGCATTCCTAATAACTCTCCTTGCTATTGCTCTTCTCCTCACAAATGCTTCAGCAAAGCCTCTTGCGTTGACCTGCGTGGCAAAACACAAAACGCCCCTCTCCAGTCTCTGATGGCCTCTGATCATTCCTGTGTCCAACAAGGAATATGTTCTTATCAGCTCTGCTGGACACCTGCTTGATGGGCAGGTCCACACAATCCAGAAATTACACTCTGATAGTCTTCTTCCATGGTACTGCCGAGAGACAATTCATCAAATGATTTCTCACACCCGAAAGTGTGTCCTCTCTAAAACAACTTTTAGTACCATGACTCAAATTCTGACGGTGAACTTTGACCCCTACAGTACACAGGACTAGAAAATGATTACTCCCCATACCCTCAGCTCTTACATCCCAGCTCCAGTCCAGCAAGTAGAGCACAGATAAGAGTCAAGTGCAGACAAGAACCCCACCTTTGGCAATATCCACTCATATCTCTCTTCCATCATTTAAATAGACTAAATCAGATTCTTCCAGACACTTATCTAATGCAGTCCCGTTAGTCTTACTGCCACAAAGACCGGCATGTGCGTTAACGTGACCACAAAAAATAATTTTACCAGAATTAATTCAGAGCATTCTCCACAACCCTTCCGCAGACTGGATTATAAAAGCTCATAATTTTGATACCACCATGTGGATAAAATAAGTCAGTAATTATGCATTCATTATTCTTTGGAGAAGGCAGAATTCTTTACAATAAACCTTTCTTCACAACGGTAACACCCCTCCCCCACTGCTCTGTGTTTAGCTTACAAACTCATAACCCGGAATATTAAACAATAAATGTGATTGCAACAAGTTTCTTGTACACAGATAACACCCGAGGGAACACCAAAACAGATTCTTAAAATTCCTCTCCGTTGAATAATTCAATCCAATGCAAAACTGTAATTTGATTGGAAAATATCAATGTCTAGCACCCTGTGTAGAATTACCCTCCACCACCAGCCTATCCCCTCTCCTATCATCCTCCAATTACCCTCCACCACCAGCCCATTCCCTCTACAATCATCCTCCAATTACCCTCCACCACCAGCCCATTCCCAATCACCCTCCAGCAGACTATTTACCAATCACTCTCAACAGGGAGTTTCCCTCTACTATCATTCTCTGAATCTACTCTCTAAAGTACTTCATGCACCTGTTGTGCAGTAATCCCCGCTAATCCCAAATACCTTCATGCCGTATCCGTCACTATTCTGAATCTATCAGATTTCATTCCCACCTACACTGTTCCATTAACCACAGCACATAGAGCCACAAAAAAACTTTTTTTATTAAATCAACACCTCACTAGATGTCACATCTCCCACATTCCCCTGCACAACTTCTCTCCATCTGAATCCCAGTAGTTGTCTGTAGAAACCCGACATCCATCAGATGTGGACGAATCGCAGCTTCTCTCAGCTTCGGCATGAGAAATGCTGATCGCCGTTTTCACCTTCCGAGCTCCTTGAGCCTTTTGTAAAAACGGACAACCGAAGTAAATCCGCTTCCTCGAGTGTTACGTACGGTCAGTGCTGAGGTGTGGATCAGAAACATGGACCCTGGAGAAAGCTGACATGACAGAATTAATGCTTTTGAAATGTGGTGCTATCGACGACTGTTGGAGATCAGCTGGGTGGAGAAGGTTTCAAATGAGAGGGTTTTGTCCGAAGCTGATAGACCACGGATACTGCTGGAGAAGAGCATGAAGGTAAAAGTTGCTTATTCTGGACAAGTTACGCGGAGAGATGACATCTTGTCGGACTTGCTAGATGGAAAGTGGAGGGAAAGAAACGAAGAGGAGGACAAAGAACAACGTGGCTGGATAACATCAAGGATTGGACCAAGCTAGACAAGACTGGGGATGTTGTGGACAAGTGTCGGGACAGAGCGGCGTGGAGGGAAATCGTCCGCCAACTGGGAATTCCAGATGCGACCTAACGAGGACGACGGGCAACCTGGATAAGCAGCTCTCTGAGCATGCGCACAGTTGCAGCATCTCGCCTCAGCACCGACATCGCAATCCGCATATTCCTGTTCACCTCCGCATTTCGCACATCGCTATTTCCCGCCACGAGCAGCAGAAACACGTCCCACCCTTTGGCATTTGAAAACCCGCAACGGTGGAGGGTCAACCCGTCTGACAGATTAACTAATGCAGCCCAAATATACTTTTCAACGGTAGCCATTCACCAGAAAAGCACAACATAACAGGGAAACCCCTTCTCTTTCTCTCCAAGTCTGTAATCTCTTAGCCAAAGCTACCTTACCCCCTCTCAAGTTGTCCCACTATCACACACACACACACACACACACACACACACACACACACACACACACACACACACACACACACACACACACACACACACACACACACACACACACACACACACACACACACACACACACACACACACACCCCCGAACCTCGTTTTCCCCACCAATGTACTGACACTTTTGCTTCCGTCCAGAGTCTGCATTTTCAGTATTTTCTCCTGTTGTTTCAAATCAGCACACGTAGCCTACTCCCGCTCATTGCTCAGACATATTGCTGACGTTACCAAAATCCTTCTGAATACCCTTAGTTAATTTACCGGGATGAAGACGCTTATCACAAAAAAGATATAAAATTAATCATTACCGTGAACTCGACAGCATCTTCTACCCCAGTCCTTCTTCCCTTACCGGGCGATCCTCCTCATCCAAACCCGTCCCTCCCGACTCATTATCCTTTTATTTCTTGCCAAAATCCATTCCATTCTGTCACTGAACTCCCCATCTGAATTTCCCTGTCATCGGCTCCTCTCAGTCATTACAGGTGGTCAAACCGCCAGCACCCGTCACTGTCGCCCCAACACTCTCCGGTTGTCTCCCCCTCCCCCTGTCACCGGTCTTCCAGAACCCAGTTCCGATTGCCGGGCCGAGGTGTCCCCCGGATCTCACCGGCTCACCTCCTCAATTTACCGCTTCGGGCCCGGGTACTCCCCACTCACGGCTGATTCCAAGGCGCCGCTGCCGGTGGGCGAGGGAATGGGACTGCGCATGTCTTCAGCTGTGCACTGTCAATCAGGTCTAGGGGCGGAGCCTCACTGCGCATGCGTTCGAGCAATTCATATGTCCACTTGGATTGTTCTGTGCCAAGTGTCTCAAGAGTCCCTTTGCCTGTCTTCTCCACACAGTCATGCAGACGTACTGAAGGAGACGTGCTCACAGCAACAGCCCCGGTTTAATGTGTTCGGACTGACGGATTCGGGACACTGAGTGTAACTCGGAACGGCGCTTAGATACCGACTCGCTGAGAGTATGTCTGGGGAAAGAGGTTGAACCCAACGGCCCATGTTCTCGGGAAACTCTCCCGTCCCATAGTCTCAATGATCACTTCAACACCTTATATTTGAAGCAGGAAACGGTGTCCCGATCGGGTGTCTCTCACATGACGGGCGGGGATTCTAACCACTGTACTGACGAGGAATATACGAGAATATGGAATCTGCCGCACGTTTTCAGGGTACACAGTCACCCTGACGTTTGTTTGTTGAGTGTGGATCTGGCGCTTTTCACACATCCCCTTCTCACTGTGTAACTGGAGGGGTGTCGGGATTCTTTAGCGATCCCGTCACTTACTGTGTTCAAGGGCTCCCATCAGCATGTGGTTTGAAAGGACAATTCCAATCAGGATTTGGTTATCCATTTGGTGATGCGTGAGGTAGGGAAGGATCTCATTAGTAGGGTCTACGACTCGGTTCTAACTCGGTCTGATTCTTGGAGTATGCCCGCTGTGAGTTGTATAACTCCGGTTTGTTGGTGATGGCGACATTAATTTACCGGAACAGGACCTGCAGCAGAGTGAGGAATGACCCGACAGACAGCAGCTTGGAGACTGATGGAGTCACACGGAACTATGGAAGACGCCTCACTACTCAAATCCTTTGCAACGTCATTGAGCGATGGTGGTATAGTGGTGAGCATAGCTGCCTTCCAAGCAGTTGACCCGGGTTCGATTCCCGGCCATCGCAGTTTTAGACTACAGAACAAATAAACCTCTTACATAGACACGGTCTACGCGGAACTCCAAGGGCCGAGTAATGACTCAGGCTAATTGACGCTGCGAGTTTAAGATTGGTTCATTAGTTATCATTCACTGTGTCGTGGATCAGAGATGGAATTAACGTCGCTCAAGAGTTTCCCGTTAAATCCTGTTCTGACTCTATTTCAGATTCAGCAAGAAGGATCGGCAGGATTTATAAAGCGTTGCTCGGACGTTGCCTGATCAAAGTGTTTGAGTTTTCATTGGAATGTCAGAGCCTGAGAGGAAACTTGATCGAATTGTGAGGTAGAAAATTATGAGAGATATGGGCAACACGAGTGAATCTGCAGATGCTGGAAATGAATAAAAACACAAAATGCTGGCAGAACTCAGCAGGCCAGACAGCATCTATGGGAGGAGGTAGTGACGCCGTCTGCCAGCATTTTGTGTTTTTATGAGAGACATAGATTGGACAGAGTCAGAATTGGTTCCCAGGGTAAGGATTTGAAATTCTAGCAGGAATGAATGTAAGGTCGGAGTGGGAGAGAGTTTAAAGAAGATGTGCGGCTCACGTTTTCAGACGGAGTGGGGTGGGTGCTTGGAACGGGCTGCCAGGTTCAGAGACGGAAGGGTGTACGATGTTCTTAGATCAGCACATGAATATGTTAGTGTGCAGCGACATGGATAGAGGCACAAAGAGAAAATCGCAGGTGATGGAAATCCAAGCAACACAGAAAATGTTGGAGGAAGTCAGCAGGCCAGGTAGCACCTGTGGGAAAAATACAGAGGACGTTTCGGGCCGAGTCCCTTCATCCCGGCTGGAGAAAAAAACGACGAGGAATCGGAGCCAGACTGGGGGGGGGGGGTGAGGGGAGAGGAAGAAACACGAGGTGACAGGTGAAACCGGCGGGGGGTGGTGTTGTCAGGTAAATTAAAGACCTGAAACTTTGATTGGTGAAAGAGATACTGGGCTGGATAACAGGGATTGGGAGAAGGCCATGGAAGAAAGAAAAGGGGGAGGAACACCAGGGGGAGGTGACGGACAGATAACGGATAAGGTCAGAGATGGAAAAGAGAATGGGGCTTCGTGAAGGAGGGGGTATTACCGGACGTTTGAGAAATCGATGTCCAGAGATGGCGGAAGTTACCGAGAATTGTGTGCTGGAGGCGGAGGCTGGTGGGGGGCGGGGGGAAGTAGGTGACCACAAGACGAACCCTATCCTGGTGGAGGGTGCGAGGATGGGGTGAGGGCAAAATTTGAGAGATTCTGTTGAGGGCAGCTTTGATGGTGGAAGAAGGGAGGCCCCTTTCTTTGAAAAAAAAACACACGATATCTCCTTTGCTCTTGAATGAATCTCCTGCGGACACGGAGGAATTGAGAGAAGGGGCTGGCACTTTTACAAGTAACGGGGTGGGAAGAGGTATAGTCCAGGTATCTGTGGGAGTCTGTGTGGTTATAATAGGCATCAGTAGACAAGCTGTCTGCAGAGAGATCGAGAAAAGGGAGGGAGGTGTCGGATAGGGACCAGGTAAACTTTTGGGCTGGGTGGAAGTTACAAGCAAAGCTAATGAAGTGGACGAGTTCCACGCGGGTGCAGAAAGAACCGGCAATGCTGCCGTTTATGTATGTAGTACAGGAAAAGTGAGGGAGCGATACCGGTGTTGGCTTGGAACAGAGACTGTTCCATGTAACCGACAAACAGGCAGGCACAGCTGGGACCCATGACAGCGTCCATGGCTACACCGTGTGTTTAAAGGAAGTGGGAGGACGTTCGGCCGGAAGGAGGTGAATGGTGGTAGAGGGGAGCTGGCTGGGTTTGTTATCCAGATGGAAGCGGAGAGCTTTGAGACCTTCCTGGTGCGGGGGGTGGGTGGTGGATGTGGAGTTGCTGGACGTGTATACTGTTTGGACATCCATAGTGAAAATAAGATGGTCGAGGACCTATGTGGGATGAAAACAATTAGACTCCAACTGAATGACCAAATTAAATCAAAACCACGACATTAGACCCGGCAAGTCGGTTAGTTCCACGGATGTCGCTCGAGGCAACGCACACTTATGGACAAAGAGAAGCGGATCTTACACACTCATAGAACCATAGAACATTACAGCACAGAAACAGGCCTTTTGGCCCTTCGTGGCTGTGCCGAACCATTTTTCTGCCTAGTCCCACTGACCTGCACCTGAGCCATATCCCTCCAAACCCCTCTCATCTGTGTACCTGTCCAAGTTTTCCTTAAATGTCAAAGTGATCCCGCATTTACCACTTCATCTGGCAGTTCATTCCACACTCCCACCAATCTCTGCGTGAAGAAGACCCCCCCCCCAATTATCCCTTTAAACTTTTCCCCCTTCACCCTTAACCCATGACCTCTGTTTTTTTCCTCTGGCCTCGGTGGAAAAAGCCTGCTTGCATTCACTCTATCTATACCCATCATAATTTTATACACCTCAATCAAATTACCACTCATTCTCCTACACTTCAGGGAATAAAGTACTAACCTATTCAACCTTTCTCTGTAACTCAGTTTCTAAAGTCCCGGCGACATCCTTGTAAACTTTCTTTGCACTCTTTCAACCTTATTAATATCCTTCCTGTAATTAGGTGACCAAAACTGCACACAATACTCCAAATACGGTCCCACCAATGTCTTATACAACCTCACCATTACATTCCAACTCTTATACTCAATACTTTGACTTATAAAGGCCAATGTACCTAAAGCTCTCTTTACGGCCCTATCTACTTGTGATGCCATTTTTAGGGAATTCTGTATCTGTACTCCCAGATCCCTCTGTTCTACTGCACTCCTCGGTGTCCTACCATTTTCCTGACAGAAAGATATCATGCGCCCCGGGCATTCTCTGTTTTCCCTTCTTCCATCCGGCTGAAGGTACAAACTCATGGGTAGCTTCAACTCCGCTGTTCTGTCGGTTGAATGGTGTCCGAGCACAATAAGATGGACCCTTGACCTCACAATCCACCCGTTATGATGCGACACCTGATTATTTACCCGCACTGTGCTTTCTCTGTCGCAGTGACATTTTATTCTGCATTCTGTTATTGCTTAACGTTGTTCTCTCTCTTTTCTTTTTACAATATTTTTATTCAGAAGAAAAAAAACAAGATTTACAAAGTGCAACACATAGATACATCTCAACATAACTTGTGTACATTCATATATTGTAATAAAATTGATCAAAATGTTATAGCATAACGCATAAATGTATACCACTCTGTAATCAAAATTTTAAAGATAGGTCATACATCATAAAATATTCTTTTTTATATATAAAAACAGTCAAACCCCTACCAACCCAATTACCAAAGAAAAAAGCTGATGGATGTTAATGGATAATTAGGGGAAAAAAAAACATATTCGCTTAAGAAGAGATGATAAAAATATACATAAAAGTCTGTGGACTGTTAAACTTTATAAATTGGAAAAGTAATTTAGGAAAGGTCCCCAGATATTATTAAAAAAATTGTTTCGACTTTAAGACTGAGCAGCGGATCTTTTCTAAATTTAAATAAGACATAATATCACGTAGTCATTGAAGATGTGTTGGAGGGTAGACTCCTTCCATTTAAACAAGATTGCTCTTCTTGCTAAAAGAGAGGTAAAAACTAAAACCTGTAGGTTAGGAGTATTTAAAGTTTTATCTTCATTTGCAATAATACCAAACAAGGCAGTAAGGGGATTTGGGTCAAATTGGACCCTAAAAAGTTGTGAGAAGGTATGGAATACTTCCCGCCAAAACTTTTCAATTTCAGGGCAAAACCAAAACATATGAATTAAAGAGACATCAGCAGAGTTGTATTTATTACAAAGTGGAGAAACATTCGGATAAAAACTGCACAGCTTCTGTTTAGAAATGTAAGCTCTCTGAACCACTTTAAAGTGTAGAAGAGAATGACGAGCACAGAAGGATGATTTATTAACCCGTTGAAGAATTGTATTCCATCTATCATCAGAAATCTTACAATTTAGGTCATCCTCCCAAGAAATAAAGAGATGGGTGTAGTAGTCCTACCCAATTTTAGGTTTTACTATTGGGCTGCCAATATAAGGAATATAACTTTCTGGTCCTATTATATTTATCATAAAGATTGCCCATCATGGGTCTCCTTAGAAATTAATTCTGTAAAAAAATCCTCTATTGTCTCTCTTCTTGGATCATACTCTTCTTTTTCAGCAAATGGAATAACAGATTACATATTTGTTAAGCAAACTTTAAGGATTTGGTCTCAATTTAGGAAATTCTTTGGTTGAGCGAATTTTTCATTATCATCTCCCATTCTCCTTAATTTTTTTTTTATCCCTTCTATGAGTGACAAAGTCTTTAAGGATTGGGATGAACCAGGTATTAAGTGTTTTTGGGACCTGTTTATCTCAGGATCTTTTGCTTCATTTGACCAATTGTCAACTACATTTGCACTCCCAAAAACACATTTTTACAGATACCTTCAAATTAGAGATTTCTTACGTTCCCAATTAACTACTTTTCCTATAGGTCCTGATCAAAATTTACTGGACGATCTTTTAAATTTAAAACCTTTTGTTAATGGTTCTATTACCGGTATCTATAACTTGTTGATTGATTCTAGACAAGACTTTTTAGATAAAATAAAAAAAAAAGATTGGGAGGAGAACATTGTTCTCTCTCAATACACTGTGGAATGATTTGATCTCTCGGAACAGCGTGAAAGCGAAGCTTTCTGTATCTCGGTACGCGACAACAAACATTTTAAATGCCACTGAACGTGGTGAGGCAGTAGCAGGAACGTCGATCTCCGGACAGCTCAGGGTTTCCCAGCGGGCAATACAACGCACGGCAAAAGCTGCTGGACACCAGCGTCCCTGGGTGGGCTCGAACCACCAACCTTTCGGTTAACAGCCGAACGCGCTCACCGATTGCGCCACAGAGACTATCCAGAAAAGGCTTCTATAAATGGTCCACTCCAGCGTTGCAAGATGGTGACTAACAATTGATGCTGTGACCAGGCTTTTCACGGTCTACATGAATGGTTTGCACCAGAGGGTGACGGACGACATAAAACTGAAAACGCTGAAACCACATATGTTTTGAGAGGCAGGTTTTGAAGCATATCAGCTCTTCTCTGAATGGTGACTTGCATCCTCTCCAATTCACTTACTGAAGCAACAGCAGATGTGTCTCGTTGGCTCTTCACACAACACTGGAACATCTGGACACCAAAGATGCAAACATCTGGATGCCCTTTATTGACTACAGCTCAGCATTTAACACCATCATGCCCTCAGAACTAATCAGCACACTGCAAGACATGGGCTTCAATACCCACTCGTGCGATTGGTTCCTGGATTTCCTCAGTTGCAAACCGCAGTCAGTTCGGATTGGCAAAAACATCTCCTCCACAATCTCTGTCAGCACAGGAGCACCACAGGGACGTGAGCTTAGCCCCCAGCTCCACTCGCTTTCGACCTATAACTGTGTGGCGAAGTACAGCTCCAACACCATATACAAGTTTGCAAACATGCAGGATCTCCCAGTGGCCACACATTTTAATTCCACGTCCCATTCCCATTCTGATATGTCAATCTATGGCCTCCTCTACTGTCGAGATGAAGCCACATTCAGGTTGGAGGAACAACACCTTATATTCTGTCTGGGTAACCTCCAACCTGATGGCATGAAGACTGATTTCTCTAACTTCCGTTAATGCCCCTCCTCCCCTTCTTACCCCATCACCTATCTATTTATTTATTTATTGTTTGCTTATTCATTCATCCATCCATCCACTTATTTATTTATTTTTATTTATTTTCACCCTTTTCCCTCTTTTATCCTTTTTTTTCTCCCTCTGTCCCTTTCACAATCACTCCTTGCCTGCTGTCCAGCTCCCTCTGGTGCTCCCCTACCCCTTTCTTTCCCTCAGCCTCCCGTCCCATGATCCTTTTCCAGCTGTGTACCCCTTTTGCCAATCAACTTTCCAGCTCTTAGCTTCATCCCTCCCTCTCCGGTCTTCTCCTATCATTTCGGATCTCCCCCTCTCCCTCCCACTTTCAAATCTCCTACTATCTCTTCTTTCAGTTAGTCCTGACGAAGGGTCTCTGCCCGAAACGTCGACTGTACTTCTTCCTATAGATGTTGCCTGGCCTGCTGCGTTCCACCAGCATTTTGTCTGTGTTACCATATACAAGTTTACTGATTACACTACTGTTGTGGGCTGTATCAAAGGGAGTTATGAATTATCATACAGGAGGGAGATCGAAAATTTGGCTGATTGACATAATAACAACAACCACTTACTCAATGACAGTAAACCAAGGGACTGATTGTGGACTTTAGGAGAGGAAACGGGAGATACAGGAGCCAGTACTCAAAGGACGAACTGAGTTGGAGAGAGTCAGTAACTTTAAATTCCTGACCTGTCCTGGACCTTATACAATGAAAGCACAACAGCACCTGTACTTGCTCAGGACTCTGCGGAGGTTCAGCATGTCATTGAAAACCTTGGCAAGCTTCTATAAATGTGTGGTGGAAAGTGTGCTGACTGGCTGTAATACAGCCTGGTATAGGAACATAGTGGAACATATAGAACATATAGGAACATAGGCCTTTGAGTGGAAAATACCACGAAGGGTAGTAGATTCAGCCCAGGTATATCACAGTTAAAACATTCATTACCACTGAGCACTTCCACATGAAATATTGCTGTAGGAAAGCAACATCCATCATCAAAGATCCTCACCACCCAGACAATGCTCTTTTCTCACTGCTACCATCAGGCAGAAGGTACAGGTACCTCAGGACTCGCAGCACCAGGTTCAAGAACAGTTACTACCCCTCAACCATCAGGTGCTTGAACAAAAGTGGATAGTTACATTCATTTCAGGATTCTGTTATATCGTTAATTCATGCTCGATATTTATTGCTATTTATTTTTCTGCATTTGCACAGTTTGATAACAGTTTATATAGTTCCTCATATTTACAGTTCACAGTTACTGTTCTATAGTTTTGCTAAGAATAACCGCAGAAAAAGAATCTCAGCGTTGTATCTGGTGACACGTCTGTATTGTAAGAATAAATTTTACTTTGTACTTTGGACTATATGGTGACATATGCGTATTGTGATAACAACTTAATTTGGATTAAATTTTTGGCTTTGCAATATTTTTCCGTAACTTTCTTTTTTCATGAAATGTTCAATGATCTTGTTCCAATGTTTTTTACCCAAAAGTGTAAAAGATCATCGAAAGAAAAATATACAAAATACAAACATTAAATAAGACCGAAGAGTCAAATGAAAATATGAATATTATTGTCTATAACACACTGAATTCCCGAGGGAGGGAGAGGGGTCACCATTCACCGAAATCCCCCACTATTCCCACTCTGTTTACAATTCTCACAAGTTTTTGAGCGGCTCCACTGATTGACAGCTTCCTCTGTCCCGCCTCCCGGGGGGTGTTGCCTCACGTCACGTGACACTAGATATTTCCGGCCCGTGACGCGTTGACGTCACAAATGTCCCAGTTTTACCGACGTTTTTTCCAGGGGAACGGATCTGCGGTTAAGTGGAGTCGGTCTTGTTCGGGATTCGGCTCCACTGTGGGAATCGGCCTCTCCTCTTCCTGCCCACGGAACAGTGAGTGTCTGTCAGCGCCTCACCGCACCGGCTCTCTGCCTCAGGTACAATATTTCAACCATATTTGCACAGTTACATGGATAGGAAAGGTTGAGAGGGACACGGGCCTAATGCAGGCGGATGGGATGAGTTCAGGTCGACAACTTGGTCGGCGTGGATGAGTTTTACCGAAGGGACGGTTTCAGTTCTGTATAAATCAGTGATTATATTTTGGGAGGTTAATTCCGGATGCCAGATATTCTCTGTGTGAAATATTTACCCCTCAGATCCTCTTTAAATCTGTCTTTAAACAGTTTTGTACAATTCTAATGAGAGGCAGTTCTTTGGCTGATAAGGCAAGTAGAACACACAACTCTGTCTACCTGTGATGCCACATACAGGGAACTGTGTAACAATATTAGAGACACATGCACAGGTACTTCAGTGAGCAAGGCCTGGAGGGATATGAAACTAATTCAGGAAAGTGGGATTATTGTTGCTGTGCGTGATGAGGAGCATTAATGTGATGGGGCAGAGGGTCAGTTTCTATCCTGTGTTATGTATTCAGGCAACAATAAATATATGTGAGTTAGGCAAGGGTTTTTATAATAACACGTTTATTAAACACTGAAAACAAACCCCCCAAAAGTAAACAAACACTAACTTAACCGGAAAACACAGCTGCTGTGCGGCAGCTTAACAGTTCTTAAAGCGATGCAGCTCTAACAGTTCTTAAAGCGATGTTGCAAAAACAGTTGTTTAAAGCAATATTGCCAAAAGTTCAAAGTGCTCAGTCCATTTAAAAGGAGAGACTTTTTAAAGCGATTTAAATTCTCTTCCACGTCGTTTTCCTTTGATCCCCGGCGTCGAACACTTCCCACGAAGAATTTTATGAAACGTAACGGCTTAAAGGCACTGACCTTTCCATTATCACACTGTCCTCAATCTTCTGCTATCCCGCAGAGATTAACACGAGAACAGTCAACGAAATCCTTCCGAATGAGGATCAAATAAGGTCGAACCTGTTTCACCATCGAAATTCGATTCTCCTCGATCTTTAACTCCCGAACTCTTATCTTCACTCTCCACTAGTAGTATTGTAAAGAAACTGCTGGCAATGACCTTTTAAACTTTAGGCATTAGATAAAACTTCATTTTTCAACTAAACTGCGTCATCACATTAAATCACGCAGTGGCATGAAGTCAACATGGCAAATCCAGCCACAAACTGCCCCACCCCACAGGGAGGGGTCCTCCTCTTATACCCTGTAAAAAAAAAACCTGTCACATGATCTCTACTGGCGGGAAAATGATGTCACTCCACCATCACAAGACCATTACCTCAAGTCCAGTATAACTTCAACCCCAGTCACGTGACAAGGGTACCACTGTCACGTGTCACGGGTACGTAACACCTGGACAACCCTGGCAACAGCAGTCCTCCACTGCAGTGGGGTTTGTTACCTTCATTCTCAGCTGTGAGCTTGTTCCACTGAATGCATTATACTCTGAGAAGATATCTGCACCCTCCCACTTTGACCAAGCTGTTAGCCATCTCCTAATATTATCCAGAGCTCTTCACCAAATTCCCATATAAAAGTCCTGTTACTGGTGCACAGGGAGTGGGAGCATTTTGGAAGCTTTTTGAGGGGGTTGGTTCACTATTTGCCCATTTGCACAGAAATCCATTGTCCTGGGTTCTGGGTGTTTTAGGTAAGTCCATCCTGAAGTTCTGTGTTCCAGGTTCCCACTGAACTTTCAAAGTCAGTGGTTTCTGCATGTCTATACTGAACATCGAGAATCTGTCTCCACTAACTCAGCACTTGGTCTGTCTCCTACCCTGCCCTGGTGATTCAAATGCTCAATCAGATGGTCCTTAAATACCAGCCTGCACCACCCCCACAGGCAGTGTGTTCCAGATTGTAACCACCTTCTGGGGAGAGAGGACAGTTTTCCTCCTATCCTCTTTAAACCACACATTTCACACAAGAAAACTAATCTCAGTTTTGCATATGGTGACAGAAATGATTTTGGTAATACATTTACTTTCAGCTTTGAACTTTGTAGTAGAGAGCCGGGTGTTGTACTGGTCTGTGTCCTCACTGGCCGGTGCTGTGCTCTGGCAGCTCAGTGTGCTTGGAATACAGTGTCAGTGTTTTTACAGAAGTGTGTCCTTATTACACAATTGATCTTGTCCACCCTGGAGCTTGGAAGATTGACTGGAGACCAGAATGATTTTTTCAGACTATTATTGGTCACAGGATCATTCTGGGATGGTCTGGACTATCTGACCATCAAGTTTATACAAACTCCTGCTACATTTCCACAGTCCCATTGCCCACTCTGTCCCCACAGCTCTGCAGGTTATTTCCCCTGAAGGACCTGTCTAATTCCTCTTTGAACACTGGTTGTTCCCGCCACCACTCTGGTGAGTCCCATATTTCCCAAGGCAAAGTCAAGAATGTCTCCCTCCCTGGTAGACCATCTACATACTGTTTCAGTAAACCTTGCTGAACACACTTAACAAATAATGCCCCAACCAAGTCTCAGGTGGTAAGGGAATCCCAGTCACTCTGGGGAGATTATTCATTCACCAAAGCTACTCTATTGTTTTTACATCAGTCCACAACCTGCTGACATATCTATTCCTCTCACTGGCTATTGGCTCACTGGCTACAGTATAATCCCATCACAGTGATTGCACCTTTCTCATTCCTGAGTTCCACCCACATTGTCTCACTGGATGAGCCTCTGGGATGACCTTGAATTTGTGACATTCTGCCTGATCAGCAGTACAGCTCCCCCAGCCTCATTCACCTCCCTCTGGACTGTCTGAATCTGAATCCTGGAATGTTTCGCTACCAGTCCTGCCCTTCTCTGTAATGGCTGAATCACTGTGCCATGTACTAATCCAGGCTCTAAGTACATCTGCATTAACTGTTTGTTACATACCCCGTAACTGGGTATCTTACCAGCAAAGATAGAAGTATCTGTTGGAGTTTGGTCCTATTTTCAAAACAGTGTTTATTAGTAAAATATACAAATCAATATCAACAATGCAAATATACAGATAATACACGTTAGCAATACTAAACCTAAAAGTGTGGGTATAATAATAATCAATAATAAACAAGCTCTATCGATGTCTAGGGGATAATGAATTGTCATATGTGAATATAAAGTTCAGTTCAGTTCATACAGGCTGAGGTCGTTGTTGGTCGATGTGTTGTAATTCTTGGAGAGAGAGAGAGAGAGATCAAACAGTGACACCCAGTCAAACCTTCCTTTACGATCATGATCCGTCGATGTGTTGTTGTGGCCATTCAGGTATGACCCCTCTGTCCTTTAGCTAGACCATTCTTCTATGGTGGACTTGTCACCCAGGCAAGGATGGACACACACACAAGCCCCCACCGGCCTCGCTATAAACACTGTGAGTTAAAATTGACCGATCCTTCGTTCGGTCTCCGATGCCCCCACACTTCCTCGTGGGTTCCAATCCTTAAACAGTGCTCACCAGTGTGTCTCTTGGTGCGTCTCCTGGTGTGTCTGAGGGGTATCTCCCCAGACCTCACTTTTATCCCTACCCATGTGGTCTCAGGTGTCAATCAGTTTTGAATGGCTTAGTCCATCAAACCAGCCCACTCCGGCTGTCCACTGAGGAATTTTAATGAACAGAATGGTACCGTAAACAATCCTTCTCCGAAGCCATAAGTCTTTCAGGAGTCATAATATGGTGGAACAACAAGTCTCTTTCTCCCTGTGTTATCTCTCCCTTATCTGAAGCAAATGTTCCAGTCCCAGTATGCTTTTGTTCCAGCTCTTTCTCTCTCATGAGCAGCCTAGCAACAGTAACGGTTTGTAATTCTCCCAGGGGTGGGGACATGGGCAACTCTGTACCCTTCTGCCCATCAAAGTTGTTCATCCTTCATAACATGTTCCACACCCGGCACTGATACAAACACACTTCAGCCCCTCGGTGCCACTGTGCTCATTAACTATGCAGTGGTGTACTGGGCAAATGCCATCAACACGGGTGATGCCATCTGAGAATAAACTGATTAGAAAGGCTGGCTCTGTTATAGGAGTCAAACTGGACACACTGGAGGCCGAGGTAGAACAAAGGACCCTACGGACTGGACAATGTTTCTCACCCTCTGCATGCCTCCTTGGCTGAACAGAGGAGCATCTTCAGTAACAGACTAAGACAACTGTGCTGCTCCGAGGAGCGCTGTATGAAGTCATCCTTACACTGGGCCATTAGGCTCTGTAATGAGTCAACCTGTAGCCGGGGAAGTGATGACACCCCTCATGTTAGACTGTTGGAGGTAACTTACTTTTTATTCTTTCTCTTACTTCTAATATTTGTTTATCTGTGCACTTGTAGTGCTACTGAGACACTGTAATTTATCTATTTGGACTTGCTTTCTGTGTTAATCCACATCCGTCAATGCCACTACTGACCTTTCACTCTTCCCATCCCCTCTCCTGAAAGAGAGCCCAATGAACCATGTAACTAAAACCCTCCGTCCTCCACCAGCTTGTTAGCCACACAAATAACTGTACCACCTTTTTCTTTCTTCCCTCGCTAGCAGGTGACACTGGGATTAACCCCCCTCCTCACCAGAGTTTCTACTTAATTTTTTCCCCAACTCCCTAAGTTCTGTTTGCATGACTTTGTCTCTTTTGTTAGAACCAATATGGACACGACCTCTGGCT
Source organism: Hemitrygon akajei (assembly GCF_048418815.1). Lineage (NCBI taxonomy): Eukaryota > Metazoa > Chordata > Chondrichthyes > Myliobatiformes > Dasyatidae > Hemitrygon > Hemitrygon akajei. The sequence goes on from NC_133151.1 coordinate 21,741,967, forward strand.
GCTCACCCTGCCCTTTCAGAATGGCCTGTACTTGTTCAGTTACATCCTTGGCCCTGGTACCAGGGAGGTAATGCACCATCCTGCAGTCTCTCTCCTTGCCACAGATACACCTGTCTGTGACCCCGGCTAAAGAATCCCCCGTCACTGAGGCTCACCGAGAACACAGAACAGTACAGCACAGGAACAGGCCCTTCTTCCCATGATGTCTGTGCTGAATACGATGTCAAATGAAACTAAATCTCTTCAGCCTGTGTTTATCTAAGATCCTGACAAATGTCATTATCATATCTACTTCCACCACTCCCCGTGGCAGCCCAAACCCGGCCCTCACCACTCTCTGCACGGAAACAGAAATCTTACCTGCCCTGAAATTCACCTTTAAATCCTGGTGTTTTAAAGTTGTGCCTTCTCATATTTGATATTTCTACCCTGGGGAAGTGATTCTGACTGTCTACCTTGTCTACACCTCTCATAGTTTTATAAACTTCTGTCAGGTCTCCCCTCAGCCTCCTTCACTCCAGGGAAAACAGTCCCAGTCGGTCTGGTCTTTCCTTATAACTCAAGCCAGCAGTCCAGGTAACATTCCTGTGAATCATTTCTGCACCTTTCCAGCTTAATCACATCCTTCCTCTCGTGGTGACCAGAACTGCACAGGGTACTCCTGGTGTGGTGTAACTATTGATTTGTACAACTATAACATGATGTCCCAACTCCGCTCAGAGTCTTTGCCGATGAAGGTAAGCATGTCGTGCACCTTCTTCACCACCTTGTCTACCTGTGTTGGCACTTTCAGGGAACTATGTACCTGTGCCTCAGGTTTATCTTTTCATCAACACTCCTCAGGACCCTGCCATTCACTGGGTATGTCCTGACCTGCTTTAACTTCCCAAAATCCATCATCGTGCATTTGTCTGACACTGTAACAACAATTCTCTGTTTCTCTGCACCAACACCCCAGCAATAAATGTCAGTGAACCATTCACCTTTGAACCTTGCTCATAAATGGTCTTATGAACCCCTGACTGCACCCGTCTCTATTTTGTTGTGCAGGCAACTCCTCGACCCCTCTCTATTTCTCTCATTTACAATTTATCTCCACATCATAGTCTGACTTTTGATTTCTCCTGCCACTTTACATGCCATCACGTTTTGCCACCTTAAACTCCATTTTCCAAATATTCTACTCACCAACTTCTTATCCTGTTGGAGAGATCAAATGTCCAATCACAACATGTCCCCCACCACATTCCCTGTTATTGACAACCATGGATTCCTCCCTCCTCCGGGTTACTAAAATCAGTAATAAATCATTGGCAATCTAGAACTGGTTGCTGGGACACTCCACAAGTTATATCATTCCAGTCTGAATCAGACCTGTTATTCTGTCTCAGTATGATAACCAGTCTTCAGTCAATATTAACACACTTCCTTCCCAGTACTGAGATCTGGTCTTGTGCACCACCCTTTCATGTGGCATCTTGGCAAATGGCTCTTGACAATCCAAAATCACCACTTCTCCAACTTCCCCTGTAAAGTCTCACATCTCTGGTATGATTTTAATGATTTATATGATTTTTGACAAACATACTTTCATTTTGGAACCGTGGCCTTCAGTCAGAGCACCGAATATAGAAGCTGGGATGAAATGGTGCAGTTGTACAACACGTTAGTTTGGCCGCATTTCATAAATAGTGTTTGGTTTTAGTGACCATGCAGTATGACAGACACCATTGAGCTGGAAAGAGTGCAGAGGTGATTTACGGGGATGTTGTTGGATCGCGAAGGACCGATTCATGGAAAGACTTTTGGACAATTTTCCCTGGAAAGTTGGAGAATGAGTGCTGATATTGCAGAGCTGTATTAAATAATAAGGGGCCTGGGTTGAGTCAAAGATAACTATTTTTGTCAGGGTTGGGGAATCAGGAACTGGAGGGCATTGGTTTAAGATGAGATTTAATAGGAACCTGAAGGGCAACTTTTCCACACACAGGCTGATCAGTGTATGGAGTGAGCTGCCGGGGGAGTCGTTGAGTCAGGCATATTAAAAAGGCATTTGGACAGGTAGATGGGAAGGAAAGGTTTTGAAGGATATGAGTCAAATGCAGGGAAATGGGACAATGAGGAGGATAGCCTTGTTCATAATGTGGTGGTGAGGGGGTTACAGACCACAAGCTCAGATGGCAACTTTGGTCAGCGTGGAGCATTTGCACTGAGGGGTTCGTTTCTGTGCTGTGTGAATCTGACTGTAAACCCTGTTGACTTAGTTCAATCACATTAAACTTTTCTAAATGACTTGTTATTTCTTCACAGATTATAGCCTCCAGTACCTGAAGTGAAGTTAACTGGACTACAGTCACCAGGTTTTTATCTTCCACCAATCTTCAACAATGGTTTTCAACTCCACTGGGACCTTTCTGTAACAGTGAGTTTTGACAGACTTCAATGTCTCTACTTTCTCTCCAGACTTCAGTGCGGATCATTGGGACCTGGTAATGTTTGCTTTTAGTCCCATTAGTTTCTCCCTCGTGATGGCGGTTGTTACACATTATTGCACAATATTGAAATGTCAGCATCAGATATCTGTGGGATGTTTGCTGTGTCCCCACTGTGAACACTAATTCCCTGTCGGTCCTATGTTCAGTGCAGGCTGGCAATCCTGTGACACCACTGGTGCCTGACTCCATCGGTCTCTGCCGTTGCTCTGGGTTCATCAGCTCCTGCATGGGCAACAGCTGGCTTTACGTATCGTACTACCCTGGTCTGCATATTGACTTCGACAGCCAGGGCGCAATATCCATGATCGACCCTGACCAGCAGAGGGCCATCACCAACATGTCTGTCCATGGCCTCCTCTCCTGCTACGTTGGGGCCAAATACAGATTGGAAGAGCAGCGCCTCGTGTTTTGACTGTGTAGCCTCCAATCTTGATGGCATGAACATTGATTTCTCCAAATTCCGGATATCACTACACTCTTTTTCCTTCACGCCCACTTCTTTCCCCCATTCTGATGCAATTTAATCCCTTCACCTCTTCTCACGCACCCTCATGACCTGCCCATCATCTCTCTCTGATTCTTTACCTCCTTCGTGTCATCCCATGGTCCGACATTCTCTCCTATTGGATTCCTTTCTCTTCATCTCTTTGCCTTTTCTGTCTGTCACCCACCTCCTCACATCATCATCCCTCCACAAACCACCCCCTCCCCCACTCACTTGTCCTCCTCCCCCTCCCCACCACCTTATTCTGGCTTTTGTCCCTTTCTTTCTCATCCCGATGAAGGTTCTCAGCCCGAAATGTCGACTGTTTGTTGAGTTCCTCCAGTATTTTATGTGTGTTTGCTTCAGTCTGTGTGTTGATTAAGTTGATCAAACTGGCACAGTGGAAGAGGAATTTGTGGAGTGGTCAGAGACAGTTTCTTACAGCAGGACCTTACCCAGGAACAGGACATTTCAGATGTAATCTGTGTAATGAGGTGCGATTACAGAGAGATCTTGTGGTGAAGGATCCCTGAAGAAGTGATCACAATGAGGGAGAACTCCAGACCACAGATTGAGGGTGAATTCAGGGTCCAGGTTTCAGGTCAGGGTTTTCCTTCCACTAGATGAGCTGCCAAGCATGGTTGACGAGCCCATCTGCTCATAGCAGTTGGTTGTATGACATTAGCAAACCGATTTGCACCTTCCCCTGTCACTAGAAACAGTTCCGTCGGGCTTAGTAGCTAAGCCATATGTTAAAGTCAGGAGCTGGATTTGGCTGACAGAGGCAATTTGAAGTGCACACCATTGGCAGCATTTAATGGGAAGTGGGAGAATGTCCCATTATCACTCCACCACTGGTTAAGACAGCTGTAAGGCACCGATATGTCGGTATGTGAATGGGAAACTCAGTTGGAATGGGTTGCCACCAGCTGATCGTTGTTGTTGCAGCTCTCAGAGCAAAGGTACTCGATGCAGCAGTACTCCAATCTGCTTCTGATTAAATCTCTCTCTCTTTGATATTTCCCCTTTTGTGTTTTATCCCATCGGGAGGAACACCTGAGGATCCTGAGACCACTCCTCCCTGTGTCTTCTTTCCCTCCCCTTTCACCATCACTGTCCCTACACGTAAAGTGCCTATGAAAAGTATTCATGCCCCTTGGAAGATTTCATGTTTTATTGTTTTAAGATATTGAATCACAGTGGATTAAATTTGGCTTTTTTTAACTGATCAACAGAAAAAGACTCTTGTGTCAAAGTGAAAACAGATCTCTACAAAGTGCTCTAAATTAATTACAGATAGAAGTCACAAAATAATTGTCTGTATAAGTATTCACCTCCTTTAATATAACACACCAAATCATCACTGGTGCAGCCAATTGGTTTTAGGAGTTACATTATCAGTTAAATGGAGATCACCGTGTGCAGTCAAGGTGTTTCAATTGATTGTAGTAAAAATACACGACTGTTGGTAGTCAGTGTCCTGGCAAGCACTACACCATGAAGACAAAAGAACACTCCAAGTAGCTCTGCAAAAAGCTTATTGAAAAGCACAAGCCAGGAGACTGATACAAGAAAATTTCCAAGTCACTGAATACCCTTGGAGTCCAGTTTAGTCATAGAAACATAGAAAACCTACAGCACCATACAGGCCCTTCGGCCCACAAAGTTGTGCCGAACATGTCCCTATCTTAGAAATTACCAGGCTCACCTATAGCCCTCTATTTTTTTGAAGCTCCATGGACCTAACGAAAAGCCTCTTAAAAAACCCTATCGTATCCGCTTCCACCACCGTTGCCAGCAGCCCATTCCACGCACTCACCACTCTCTGAGTAAAAAAACTTACCCCTGACATCTCCTCTGTACCTACTCCCCAGTACCTTCAACCTGTGTCCGCTTGTGGCAGCCATTTCAGCCTTGGGAAAAAGCCTCTGACTATCCACACGATCAATGCCTCTCAGCATCTTGTACACCTCTATCAGGTCACCTCTCATCCTCCTTTGCTGCAAAGAGAATAGGCTGAGTTCATTCAACCTATTATCATAAGGTATGCACCCCAATCCAGGCAATGTCCTTGTAAATCTCCTCTGCACACTTTCTATGGCTTCCACATCCTTCCTGTAGAGAGGTGACCAGAACTGAGCACAGTACTCCAAGTGGGTTCTGACCAGGGTTGTGTATTGCTGCAACATTACCTCTCGGCTCCTAAATTCAATTCCACGATTGATGAAGGCCAATACACCGTATGCCTTTTTAACCACTGAGTCAACCTGCGTAGCTGCTTTGAGCGTCTGTGGACTCGGACCCCAAGATCCCTCTGATTCTCCACACTGCAAAGAGTCTTACCATTAATACTATATTCTGCCATCATATTTGACCTATCAAAATGAACCACTTCAGACTTAACTGGGTTGAACTCCATCTGCCACTTCTCAGCCCAGTTTTGCATCCCATCAATGTCCCGCTGTAACCTTTGACAGCCGTCCACACTATCCACTACTCCTCCAACCTTTGTGTCATCAGCAAACTTACTAACCCATCCCTCCACTTCCTCATCTAGGTCATTTATAAAGATCACGAAGGGTCCCAGAACTGGTGACCGACCTCCATGCAGAATATGACCCGTCTACAACCATTCTTTGCCTTCTGTTGGCAAGCCAGTTCTGGATCTACAAAGCAATGTCCCCTTGGATCCCATGCTTCCTTACTTTCTCAGTAAGCCTTGCATGGCGTACCTTATCAAATGCCTTGCTGAAATCCATATACACTATATCTACTGCTCTTCCTTCATGAATGTGTTTAGTTACATCCTCAAAAAATCCAATCAGGCTTGTAAGGCACATCCTGCCCTTGACAAAGCCACGCTAACTACTCCTAATCATATTATAGCTCTCCAAATCTTCAGAAATCCTGCCTCTCAGGATCTTCTCCATCATCTTACCAACCACTGAGGTAAGACTCACAGGTCTGTAATTTCCTGGGCTATCTCTACTCCCTTTCTTGAATAAAGGAACAACATCCGCAACCCTCCAATCCTCCGGAACCTCTCCCGTCCCCATTGATGATGCAAAGATCATCGCCAGAGGCTCAGCAATCTCCGCCCCTCGCCTACCCCATGTAGCCTGGGCTACATTTCGTCTGGTCCCAGTGACTTATCCAACTTTCCAAAAGCTCCAGCACATCCTCTTTCTTAATATCTATATGTCCAGGCTTTTCAGTCTGCTGCAAGTCATCACGACAATCACTAAGATCCTTTTCCATAGTGAATACTGAAGTAAAGTATTCATTAGGTACCTCTGCTATTTCCTCCGGTTGCATACACGCTTTCCCACTGTCAGGCCTGATAGGTCCTATTCTTTTATGTCTTATCCTCTTGCTCTTCACATACTTGTAGAATGCCTTGGGGTTTTCCTTAATCCTGCCCGCCAAGGCCTTCTGGCTCTCCTAATTTCCTCCTTAAGCACCTTCCTAGTAGCCTTATAATCTTCTAGATCTCTATCACCCAGAAGTGGAAAGAATATGGCACAGCTGTAAATCTACCTCGAGCAGACAGTGTTCAAAAATTGAGCAGCTGTGCAAGAAGAGAACTAGAGAGAGAGGCTACCAAAACAGCTTTGATAACTCTAGATAACTCAACCTTTGATAACTCAAGCTTCCATGGCTAAAATGGGAGAGATTTTGCATACAATGATAGTTGCCCAGGTGTTTCACCTGTCACAGGTTTATCAGGGAATGGCAAAGAGAAAGCCACTGTTGAAAAAAGCTGTCATGAAATCTCACCTGGAGTTTGTCAGAGGACAAGAGGGACTCTGAAGCCAGCTGGAAGAAGGTTCTATGGTCTGAAACTAAAGTAGAACTTTTTTTGCAATCAGACTAAACTCGTAAGTTTGATGTAAGCCAAACACTGCACATCATCAAAAACACACCATCCCTACTGTGGAGCATGGTGCATTGTGCTTCACTGCAGCAAGCCCTGGAAAGCTTGTGAAGGTAGAGGGTAAAATGAATGCAGCAAAATACAGGGAAATCCTGGAGGAAAACGTAACACAGTATGCAAGAAAACTGAGACTTGTGGGGGTGGAACTGGACTCTCTGAGGGTGGTGTCTCAAAAGAGGATGCTGTCCAAGTTGCATGCCATCTTGGACAATGTCTCCCATCCAATGCACAGGTTAGGCACAGGAGTACATTCAGCCAAAGACTCATTCCACAGAGATGCAACACTGAGCGTCATTGGAAGTCATTCCTGCCTGTGGCCATCAAACTTTACAACTCGTCCCTCGGAGTGTCAGACATCCTGAGCCAATAGGCTGGTCCTGGACTTATTTCCACTTGACATAATTTACTTATTGTTGAATTATTTGTGGTTTTATATTGCTATATTTCTACACTATTCTTGGTTGGTGCGACTGTAACGAAACCCAATTTCCCCCGGGATCAATAAAGTATGTCTCTCTGTCTGTCTAGAGTGGATGTTTCCTATAGTGGGGGAGTCTCGGATCAGAGGACACAGATGGAGCTGGAGCGCTTTGTGTCGGATAAACCGTTGGAAATTGGCGGGTGTGGTAAAGTGAAGGCGGAGCTGGACGATGAGAGGTCACTCTCGGCTCTGTCCGTCACTCTGACTCTGTCTCCTCCCCTCCCCGCCTCTGTCTCTCTGCGCGTTTCTCGGGCAGGTCGGGGCGCTGTGTATAAAAGGAGACAGCAGCAGTCGGTTCGTCAGTGAGCAGCGACCTGAGTGAAGCAGCATCATGTCCGGCAGAGGGAAAGGAGGCAAAGGACTGGGCAAAGGCGGAGCCAAGCGGCACCGTAAAGTGCTCCGTGATAACATCCAGGGCATCACCAAACCGGCCATCCGCCGTCTGGCTCGCCGTGGCGGCGTCAAGCGGATCTCGGGTCTAATCTACGAGGAGACCCGCGGGGTGCTGAAGGTTTTCCTGGAGAATGTGATCCGGGATGCGGTCACCTACACTGAACACGCCAAGCGCAAGACGGTCACTGCCATGGATGTGGTGTACGCTCTGAAACGCCAGGGCCGCACTCTCTATGGCTTCGGCGGCTGAAAAACTCCCACTTCCTCCCGAGAACACAAAGGCTCTTCTAAGAGCCACCCACCACCTCACAGAGGGAGCTGTGTCCACAACCTTTTAATAATTTTTGTCGATATATTAATCTGGTTTCACTTAAATATTCCGCTTGAAATATATATAGCTGCGATTGTGCCTTTCCAGGCGGTGATTACCGTAAATGCTGGATGCATTTATATCGATCTTAATCATTCTGTCCATCTCGGACAGAAATCAGTTAAGTCGTTTAGAGAGTCGATTCCGTAATCATGCATTCAAATCTTAACTGAGGGAATTAGATATTAAATGAAACTGAAAATCCATGATCCGTGATAGAATTAATTGTAAATAAAAAGTTATCAAGCTGGGTGCTCTGAAATTGGCGGGCGGTTCGAAATTAATCGGGCGCCAATCACAGTGCATTCCGATTGGATGATGTCCGACCGCCAGTTAACAATTTCCCATTTTGTCGTAAATTGTTATTCGCCGCCAGTCTGCATGAAATCAATAAACCAATCGCAGAAACTAGCTCCTTTAATAGACAGTCGCTGTTCAGCCAATCATAAGCGGTGGGACGGCCATTCCCAGCTGTATAAAAGCCTGTGCTGGAGCCCGTTTCGTCTATCTTGTTCGTGTATTTCAGCCTGTGTTCTCAGTCCCGAAGCAGAATGGCCCGCACCAAGCAGACAGCGCGCAAATCGACTGGCGGAAAAGCTCCTCGCAAACAGTTGGCGACCAAAGCGGCGCGGAAGAGCGCTCCTGCCACCGGCGGAGTGAAGAAGCCTCATCGCTACCGGCCCGGCACCGTGGCTCTGAGGGAGATCCGGCGCTACCAGAAATCCACCGAGCTGCTCATCCGCAAACTTCCCTTCCAGCGCCTGGTGCGGGAGATCGCTCAGGACTTCAAAACCGATCTGCGTTTCCAGAGCTCGGCCGTCATGGCCCTGCAGGAGGCAAGTGAGGCTTACCTGGTCGGGCTCTTTGAGGACACTAACCTGTGCGCCATCCACGCCAAGCGAGTCACCATTATGCCCAAGGACATCCAGTTGGCCCGCCGCATCCGCGGGGAGCGCGCCTAAGCCCAGCCTGCACACCGAACACCAGAAAAGGCTCTTTTAAGAGCCAATACCTCGGCAAAGGAAAGGACTATAGCTTGCTGATCATTATTGTAGTAGCGATCTGCCTTCCCGATCGGTTTTGCACTAATTGACCCCGAGCATCAGTTTTGTGCAGACAGGGTAATTCAGCGAGGGACAGGAGATAATAGACAATGCACAGTAGGTGTAGGAGTAGGCCATTCGGCTCTTCTAGCCAGCACCGCCATTCACTGTGATCATGGCTTATCATACACGATCAGTACACGGTCCCTGCCCTCTCCCCATATCCCTTGACACCGCTATCTATAAGAGCTCTATCTAACTCTCTCTTGAATCCATCCAGAGATTAACGCGCTTCCCTCCCTGTCAGGGTCTCATTTGGCCCTTCACTTCTCCCACAAACCTGTCATGTACAGCTGGTGCGGCTGTTACCGTATTGTTTGCTTTGGACATGGGGATACGTTCGTGCCAGCTGTGCTTGGAGTGGGAGCATGCCGACGCGAGGGGTACAGTGGGGGATTTCGGGGGTTGGTGACTACCAGGAAATAGTGAATTTTTACATTAGATTTCACTCTCTTGTACATTTTTGGTATTGGTGTTTTGTGTAAATTAACTATGTAGTTTTGTAGCTGGGACCCGCATGAAGGTCAGTCGGCAATGCCACCGGGTAGTTTATCACATATCCTCCCGCTGCAGTCCGTCCCCAGAGACGGATCCCTCTCTCAACACGCCCCCTCCCCTCTCGCGTAGGTTTCAGCAGTTCCCAATCAACTCAGCTGAATCTCCGCTGGTGTCAATGTCTCAGTCACTCTCTCCCGGATAGGAGAAGGAATTGGGCCTGAAACTGCCCACATCCCATATCTCTCAATCTCAGCTCGGGCATCCACGTCTCATTTCAGACACTGAGACGGCACGGCCGCACCAAATGTCAGAGGTACCGGTAATCTCGGGTTCCATGTGAGAAGTTCCCCCGGAAAACTCAATCGGACCCGGCGCGGGAATCACAACACTCTGAATCAGCTCTTTTCTGGGATGTGGGTGGCTCTGAGAAGAGCCGTTGGGTTCAGATACACACAAATGGTGTATTCTCAATTCACTTTTTGACTGCTGTCTTCTTGGGTTTCGCGGATTTCGACTTCGGCTTCTTGGCCGCCTTCGTCTTCGGGGCTGCGGCTTTCTTGGGGCTCTTGGGCTTCGGCGCCGCTTTCTTAGCCGCGGGCTTCTTCGCTGCTGGTTTCTTAGCCGCGGGTTTCTTAGCTGCTGGTTTCTTAGCCGCGGGTTTCTTACCTCCCGCTTTCTTAGCCGCGGGTTTCTTAGCTGCCGCTTTTTTAGCCGCTGGTTTCTTACCTCCTACCTTTTTAGCCGCTGGTTTCTTGGCGCCAAGCTTCTTACTGGGAGATTTCTTTGCCGCTGGCTTGTTCGCTTTCTTCACCACCTTCACGGCAGTTTTTCCTTTACCGGATTTAAAGGATCCCGAAATACCCGAGCCCTTGGCCTGAACCAAGGAGCCGCTTTCCACTCTCCTCTTGATGCTCATTTTGACCTGGTGGCGACGTTTCACCACATCGACACCGCTGCCGGCCAGAGCCTTAATGATGGCCGTACCGGACATACCCTTCCTATCGCGACAACCCGCCACGATCTTATCGATCTGTTCGCCCAGCGAGGGACCGGTTGGTTTGCTCCGGGCTGCCGCCTTCTTCTTGGGACTCTTCTTTGCGGCGGCGGGTGCGGCTGGAGGAGCCGTTTCGGCGGGTGCTGTCTCAGTCATGTCGGCGACTCTGGTAAATCCTTCTCACAATCAGAACTGAATGAGAAATGAAGCGAAAGGCGGCGGCACAGAGCAATTTAAAGGCAGCGAGCGGACGGGGCGGAGACATCCTGCTGTCAGCTCCCGGCGGCTTCATTTTTCTGTGTTTCTCTCTCCTCAAAAACTCGCCGATTCCAATTCAAATCGGACACTGCGGAGACTCTGACTAGTCCCTGTCCGTCGCTGAGACCGGAATGTTCGCTGGAAAGAAAGTTTAATCGGGATTAAAGGCAGCGCTTTCTATTTTAACTCGTTTCATTACTGCATTGCCCGCGTTCGCTCTCCCGATCGTTGACCTGTTCTCTGTTATATGGCTGAAATATTTAATCGAATTAAAACTTTGCGGTTAATTCCCTCTTCGGGACTGAGCTGGGGAGTGGGGCGCTTCCGTAACAGAAAAATCTTTTCATTTTCTACAGGAGGCGCTGAGAAATCCTACGATGTGTTCGGACCCACAAACACAGTGACTCTGGTCTAAGCCGCCCGCCCCTTTAACTCACTCTCTCTGACACAATACACTCTCAATGCTGGTGGAAATCAACAAGTCAGGCAGCATCAATGGTGGGAATAAACAGTCGACATTTCGGGCTAAGACCCTTCATCAGGACTCTGGTGGGAGATGTTGCCTGACTTACTGGGTTCCTCCAGCATTTTGTCCGCGTTGTTCGCCATACCCAGAATCTCTTGGCGTTCTGCTGACACAATGTTCACATCTGCACCTTCATCGCATTGTACTGCCGTCAAAATAAAATGACAGATTCCTTGTCATATAACACGGTGATAAATGATTCTGATTCCAAGGAATAAAGGACAACGGACATTGTCTGACCAACCTCTCTGCGTAACTGAGAACCTCAGATCCGGGAAACATCCTTGGAAATCTTTTCTACACTCTCCCCAGTTTAACCACCTTTCCTATAACGGTGACAAGAGCTGTACACAATACCAGTGTGGCCTCCAGTCACTTACACAACTGTAACATAATATCGCAACTGATATACTCAGTCCCCTGACGAATGAAGATCAGCATGTTAAATCCGTTCTTCACCACCCTGTCTACCAGTGACACCACTTTCAATGAACTGTGTGTGAGAGATTTACCCCTAAATCTCTCCGGCCCATTACACTCCCTAATGACCGACCATTCACAGTGTAAGTTCTACACTGGTTTGACTTTGTGTGCAGTTTTGGTCAACAAATTTGAGGAAGGACATTCTTGCTATTGAGGGAGTGCAGCGTAGGTTCACAAGGTTAATTCCCGGAATGGCGGGACTGTCATATGTTGAAAGATTGGAGCGATTGGGCTTGTATACACTGGAATTTAGAAGGATGAGAGGGGATCTGATTGAAACATATAAGATTATTAAGAGATTGGACACACTGAAGGCAGGAAGCATGTTCCCGCTGATGGGTGAGTCCAGAACTAGAGGCCACAGTTTAAGAATAAGTGGTAGGCCATTTAGAACAGAGATGCTGAAAAACTTTTTCACCCAGAGAGTGGTCGATAGATGGAATGCTCTGCTCCAGAAGGCAGTGGAGGCCAAGACTCTGGATGCTTTCAAGAGAGAGTTAGATAGAGCTCTTATAGATAGCGGTGTCAAGGGATATGGGAAGAGGGCAGGAATGGGGTACTGATTGTGCATGATCAGCCATGATCACAGTGAATGGTGGTGCTGGCCAGAAGGGCCGAATGGCCTACTCCTGCAACTACTCTCTATTGTCTATTGCAATGTGCACTGCCTCACCATTGAAATGCATTTATCACGCTGTGCTAAATGATCAAGATTGCCCAGTTAAATAAGAAATACAGAATAAACTAAACAGTGTAAAAGAGGATCAGGGAGGGATGTGATTACAAAGGTGAGAATGGGAAACCTGAAACCTGATCCATTCTTGCCTCTTTTACTCTTTAACTATCTGAAAGAAATTCTTATTCCCCTTTATACTATTGGCCAGTTACTTTAATAATTCATCTGTACTCTCCATTTTGCTATTTAGTTCCCTTTTGTTCCTTTTAAGTCCACTAATCCTTTAGCTCCCCACTAACTTTTGTGATATTCTCTGCTCTCTCATGTTCCTTTATGCTGCCTTTGTCTTCCGTTGTTGCTGATGGTTGCCTCATTCTCCCTTTCAAATATTGTTTCTGCTGAGGGATGAACTGATCCTGCATCTGCCAAATTACTACTGGAAACTCAAGCTTTTCATACAAAGGTAATCTGGTTAATGCTGGGGAAGTCAAAATGCCCGACTGCTGTAAGCCTGTTCCCATTACACCTCTGTGTGATTTACCAATATGTCTGCTCCACAATACCTGAGCCTATTGGGAGGCCAGCAGTGTAATCCCATCAAAATCACCATTCATCATTTTATTTAAAACCTCTACTTACAAGACCTCATCAAATCCCTCAGTTATTACTGTAGTGTTAGTCTCCCCAATCAAACATGCAACATCCCCCCACCTGTCAGGTAGCCTTTAAATGTTTCCCCTTCACCTTAAACAATTGTCTTGTAAATTGATGCTTCCCTACCCTGACACAAAGAGTGATTGCCTACTGATTTTGTAAACCTTTGGATGGTCACCAGACAGCTTCTTAATCTCTCTGGTGAGAAAGAGGGTCCCAGTCTGTCCAAACTTCTGCTAATAATTCAAATCCTCCAGTGTCAGTAACACCCTCATCAAACTTCCCTCCACACTTTCCAGCTTCATGACATCCTTCCTGTAGCTGGGTGACTAGAACTGTGCACAATACAGTGCAATCTCACTTTGATGATTACAGTTGTCATATGACATCCCAAATCCTGTAACTCAGTTCCCTGAGCAATGAAGACAAATAGGCCAAACATCATCTTCACCATCCTGACTACCTGTGTTGTCACTTTCAGTCAATGATGTTCCTGTATTCCATGGACACTGTCTGCAATACTCTCCAAGGAACAAGAATTTACTGTGCAGGTCCTTCCCTGGTTGAATTTCTCAAAATGCAAGGGCTCACACTTGTCCACTTCAACATTCATCTGCCATTCTTTGGCCGACTTCCCCAGGTCATCTCGATCCCATTGTACTCTCAAAGGATCTTCACTCTCTACTTTACCACCAACATTGCTGTCATCTGCAACCTCACTATTCGCATTCACAGCAATGTCAGAGGAACTGTTCACATTGATGACAAATGACAGTACCAGAACCGATCCCTGTGAACGTCACTGGTCAGAGGCCTCCAACCTAAATGACAAGCTGCCACCAACACCCTCTCTCTCCTTCCACCAAGACAATTTTGTGACACTGACATTAGGCAGAATCTTGTCTGGCAACCTTTCTGCTACAAATGTGTAATACAGAGGAAATAAAGAATAAAGAAAAACATATCTTCCTACAGCCTACACCTCTCAGAAGTGCCGAAGCCTCAACTCCCCACTCCAATTTCTGGCCCACTCATTGAATGTCCGCTCTGTTAAAATCGAACTTCTTTTTATTGGATCTTGGTAAGTGCATAACTATGCACAATCAAACGCCAAATGCCCATGTTCACTTCATTTAAACTCCCTCTGCCTTTGCATAATCATATGACTGTGGCACACAAAATTGTGAATGCAGGAAACCAAAGTACATGCCTGCACTGTTCAACAAGGCCACAAATGATAAAACAAACAAAACACTGTATAACAAACACTAGAATCCCTAACTGAGAGGAATGGAGATGCTGGATGACCAAAAATATTTAAAGAGAAGCAAGATAAATGTTTATAAAATCAGGGAATTGGGATTGACATACAAGAGGCAGATCAGCCTTTGCATGGAATTGTGGGTGAGGGACTAAGAGAGAACACACTGGAGGCTTCATCCAGTGAGACAGTGTGGATAGAGCTCAGGATAAGAGAGGTGCATTCACTGACGGAGTTGTGCTACAGGCCTCCCAAATGCCAGCAGGAGGTAAAGAAACTGAAATGTAGCAGGAAATGAAAGATGTAAAAACAACAGGCTCATTGTAGAGGGCGACTAATTTCCCCAATGTTGACTGGGACTCCCTTAGACTCAGGGGCTTAGATATCACTGCATGTGTTAGAAGAATACTGGGATGTTTGATGATCTGGGCCTGTACTCACTGGAATCTAGAAAAATGAGGGAGTATCGTTTGGAAACACATTGAATGTTGAAAAGCCTAGATAGCGTTGATATGAGAGGATGTTTCCAATAATGGAAGAATCTAGAACCAGACCACACCCTCAATACAAAGATGCCCCTCTAGAATAGAGATGAGTAATTTCTTTAGTCATAAGGTGATCAATCAATGGGTTTCTTTGGCATGAAGACAGTCAGTAGGGTCTCTTTCGCAAAATGTTCATTTATATTCAGAGGCCTGGGTGGACGAGTTTTTTTCAGTAAATACGGTCGGTTCCACAGGGTAAACGTACCTTTGTAGACAGTCAGAGACCTGTGTAGCTGTACCGCGGAGAGCATTCTGACAGGCTGCATCTGTCTGGTGTGGAGGGGCTACTGCACAGCACCGAAAGAAGCTGCTGATAGTACCCAGGACATCTTTAGGGAGCGGTGCTCATAAAGGCAGCGTCCATTATTAAAGACCTCCAACACCCAGGGCATGCCCTTTTCTCACTGTTACCGTCAGGCAGGAGATACAGAAGCCTGAAGACACACACTCAGCCATTCAGGAACAGCTTCTTCCCCTCTGCCATCCGATTCCCAAATGGACATTGAAGCGTTGGATAATACCTCACTTTTCCAATATACAGTTTCTCTGACTTTGCACATTTTTAAAATAGTAAATACGTAACTAATTTACTTTTTTTTCATTATGTGTTATTTTATTTATTATTATTTTTCTCTCTCTGCTAGATTATGTATTGTATTGAACTGCTGCTGCTAAGTTAACAAATTTCACGCCACATGCCGGTGATAATAAACTTGATTCTGAAATGTAAAACGCAAATGTTATTTTTCTGTGAGGCGATGGGAATCGCTCATGAAGCAACGAACAGGCGATGTTCCTGCCTTCTGCACACCGGAACGGTCCGGGGTCAACCCGCAATGTGGAACCCAGACAACGCGGTTCTGGGTGATGAAGAGCGGAGTCGTTCAGTGGTCGGAGATTAAATTCTCCCTCTCGGGGCTGACTCCGAAAGTTCATTTCACGACTCTGCGCCTAGGGAACCCGCTGACTCTCTGCAACGGGAGAGAGCTACATTCGGTCGGCTGAGAGGGAAAAACGAGCCGGGACTGAAACGAACCGGTTTCCCTGCAGATTTATATTGGTTTATTCGCGGAAGAAACATGTCGAGGCATTGACAGATGCAGGATATCAAACGGACGGAAAACACCCGCCGCTCAGCCCTTCCACAGACATTGTGAGTGGCTCTGAAAAGAGCCTTTGGGTAAATAGATTCAGTTTACGTCGCTTCACTTACTGGCAGCGCCGGTTTTCTTGGGCAACAGGACAGCCTGGATATTGGGTAACACACCGCCCTGAGCGATAGTCACCCCTCCCAGCAGCTTGTTCAGTTCCTCGTCGTTGCGGACAGCCAGCTGCAGGTGTCGGGGGATGATGCGGGTCTTCTTATTGTCCCGGGCCGCGTTGCCGGCCAATTCGAGGATTTCGGCCGTCAGATACTCGAGCACAGCAGCCAGATAGACCGGGGCACCGGCACCCACCCGCTCAGCATAGTTGCCCTTTCTTAGGAGTCTGTGAACCCGGCCGACCGGGAACTGCAGCCCAGCACGAGACGAGCGAGATTTGGCCTTGGACCGAGCTTTGCCAGCGCCGCCTTTTCCACGTCCAGACATTTCCACCGTCACGATATTACTCCAACGAGAATAAAGGAATGTTCAAACCCCCCCCCCCAACTCGCCGATTTTATACCCTCTTTGAGAATGCAAACTGATCTTTGTGATAGGTGTGATCCTGCTTATTCTAACTGGTGAAGAGAAATACTCCAATCAAAGAACTTCCTTAATCACCAATCAGCAGTCCGTAAAGGTAGAAGCGCGGAAATTAACAGTCTCCTCCCCAAAGAGCACTGAAATCTGGAAAACAGCCCGCCAAAAAATAAATCTATTGTTCAAATTTAATTTCAAGTTAAATAATTGCAGTTCTGTTTTAAGATTGGGTCTTCGCATTTCCCTCTGTTACTGAAACCGGGCACATTTGATTTAAGTGTAGTTGATATTGGAGTGTCTGGTAACTCAATTCTCTAATTTATTTCAACCCGTAACGGAACCGAATAAAACTGACCCTCAGCTTCTGCCCGCGGTCGGTCTCTGTGTGAACGTTATCAGGTTATGGAAAACGGCTCTTCTCAAACTTTGACCAGAGTCTAGTCTGCAATTTTATAAAGTTATTATATGAAAGAGCCATCACGAGGAAATCTGCAGATGCTGGAAATTCAAACAACACACACAAAATGCTGGTGGAATCCAGCAGGCCAGGCAGCATCGATAAGGAGAAGCACTGTCGACGCTTCTCCGTATGAAAGAGCCATGATGTCTTTCAGGCTCGAGTTGAAATGAGATTCAGGAGTTACCCAACTGTAACCAACAAACTCCTGAAGCCACAAATAAAACAACGGCAGCAATCCTCCGCTTGGCATGGATACCGAGTGGGACGGACTGATGGGGAAGGGGGGGGCGGGTAACAATTCCTTGTCAGTTCAGTGGGAGCTTATTCCAACCACGATTTAGCTCTTGTAAAAGTCACCAGACATAAAGTATGTGTAATTTATTACCTAAATGCTAGTACAACTCTTTCATTGAAATTGTGAGTGGCTCTTAAAAGAGCCGTTTTGTTTTCGATCATCTCACTGGGGAGCTTTACTTGGAGCTGGTGTACTTGGTCACCGCCTTTGTTCCTTCGGACACGGCGTGCTTGGCCAGCTCCCCGGGCAGCAGCAGGCGCACGGCGGTCTGGATCTCCCGGGAGCTGATGGTGGACCGCTTGTTGTAATGGGCCAGGCGGGAAGCCTCACCCGCGATGCGCTCGAAAATATCGTTCACGAATGAATTCATGATGCTCATGGCTTTGGAGGAGATGCCGGTGTCGGGGTGAACCTGCTTCATCACTTTGTAGATGTAGATGGCGTAACTCTCCTTCCTCGACCTCTTGCGCTTCTTGCCAGACTTGCTCGCCGGTTTGGCCAGAGCTTTCTTGGCGCCCTTCTTGGGAGCGGGTTTCGGTGGATCAGGCATTTCCTCGTCGGTTTCAAACACAACAATAAGCAGAAGCTGTTTGGAGCGCGGATTAAGTAGGCAGCGCCCAAAGTGGTATGTTAATGAGGATGGGAATACTGAGCATTTCCATTGGCTGTTTGGAGAAATGAATCACCAATCAGAACGCTGGGGGATGGGACGCGGCGCCAATGTGTGGCGGTTACCGTTGTCGTTTAATGCGGGAGGAAGTACAGAAGGGCAGAGACAGGCGGGGCTGTATGAGAGAATCTCGCCCAGGCCACCCAGCCAGGGTGGATCAGGCCCGCCGTGTTTATCCCAGGGAGCAAAAAAAAGAGAGGCGTGTAATTCTGCAAGTTGTGGGTATTGTCGACCTTGTTACTTGGCTTTATTTTGACCATTTGGGGAATAGAATGTTCTGAGGCGTAGTAATCAGGCTTTACCTCCAAGTACAGTTCAACTTCCCTACTCTAAATTTACACCTGTCTTTATTTTGCCTCTGTGTTCCTGGGATTGCATGGGTTAAATTAACAGTGTTTACTGCAGTACAAACTAGTGATTAATGTTGGGCAGATTGATCCATGATTCCAAAACGCAAAAATCTCTGAAATCCAGAATTTATTGTACTGACATTACGTCACAAATGGGGAATTTTACCCAGGATTAAATGGCTTGTCTAATGAAGAGTGTTTCATGTCACTAGGCCTCTATTCACTGGAAATTCAAAGAAAGAAGGGTTACTGAATTGAAACCTATCAAATAGTGAAAGGGCTTGAGTGAGTGGATGTGGAGAGGACTTTTCCTGTGGTAGGAGTGTCTGTAACCAGACCACACAGTTTCAAAATAGAGGGGCATCCTTTTAGAGTGGAGTTGAGGAGGAATTTCTTCAGCCAGAGAGTGGTGAATCGGTGGAATTTGTGTCCACAGGCAGCTGTAGAGGCCAAATCACTGGATATAGGCAGAGATTGGGGCTGAGGAAAAATTGATCAGTGATGATGAAATGGCAGAGCAGGCTCGATGGGCCAAATGGCTGAATTCTGCTCCTAAATCTGATGGTCTTATGGACTCACTTAGATACTAAAATTTTCCCAGAGACTGTTGATCTCAGCTTTGACTCAACCCAGCACCTGACGCTCCAGATTCCTTATATAAAGAATACAGAAGTTCTTTGTTCTCAGATTAAAGGAATATGATCTGATTTCCATCCTGAATGCTTGTCACCTCACTCTGATCAACAGACACAAAATACTGGAGGAAGTCTGCAGGCCGGGCAGCATCTATGGGAAAGAGTAACGAGTCGATGCTTCAGGCTGAGAACCTTCACCAGGGAGAGATCTGCTGGAAGGGTCTCGGGCCGAATTGTCGACTGTTTACTCTTTTCCAGAAAGGATGCCTGTCCTGCTGAGTTCCTTCAGCATTTTGTATGTTTTGCTTGAATTTCCAGCATCAGCAGATTCTCTGGTGTTTGTGATTTATGCCTCATTCTGAGGGTATTTTCCTCAGTTATGGAGATCTCATTCAGGGGAAAGATCCTCCTTGCCTGCTGTCTGTCACATCCTGAAAGAATCTAACAGATTTCCTTGTTTTCTCATTAACTGCAGGGAATACAGACCCAGCCCACTCACTCTCCTCTCACATAACCAATCCTCCATCCCTGGAACCAGCCCAGTCAGTGTGGGGAACAGTCACTGAACTCCCTCTATTGCAGGGATATCCTTCCTGAGGAAGTGTGACCAAACCCGGACACTATATTCAAGGTGTGCTCTCACCAGGGCCCTATAGAATCCCAGTGAGACATCTGTATCCCTCTTCTCCACTCCTCCTGGATCACAGGACAAAATACTGTTTGCCTCTCTCATTGCTTGTTGTATCTGCATGTTAACTCAAGTGATTTGTTTACAAGTACGCCCAGGTCTCTCTGACCATCTCCATGTGGAAATAACTCTTACAGTTTGTTCCTGGGAATGGGTAATCTCACATTTCCCCACATTCTGTTCCATCTGCCCCATCCTCAACCATTTACTCTCCTGTATACATCCCCCAAACCTTCTCACTACTGACCCTGTCCCTCCCGCTCTGCCACAGCAACAGACCTAGTTACTGAATTATGTAGCACAGAAACAGGCCCTTCAGCCCAACACATCCATGCTGACCAAGCGGCCAAACAAAACCATTGTCAGTTACCTGAATTTGGCCCATGTCGCTGTGAAACTTCCCTCTCCACAGTCCAAGAGATTTGGCAACTGTGCCCCCCTATACCATCACTGGAGGTAGTTTGTTCCATGTAAACAGCACATTCTGTGAACAAAACCTGCTCCTCAGGGTCCCAGTTAAATCTTTCCTCTCGCATTTTATACCTGTAATCTCTAGCTTCCAACTCAATGACCCTGAAGATAACAGATTCACTATTGTCCGTATCAATGTCTACCATTATTTTATCAGCTTCTCTAATGTCACATACACTGTGATGAAAATGTTCCAGCCTATCCGGCCTCCTGTTAAATCCCTTTTGCACCCTCTCCAGTTTAATGTCACCCTCTCATCACAGGGCAACTATAACTGTACGCCGTGCTCCAAGAGTAGTTTCCCCAAGGCTGGTAGAGCTGTAATGTGACGTTACGGTACAGTGTCCAATACTCTCCCGATGAATGCAAGTGTGGCAAACACCTTCTTCACCGTCCTGCCTACCTGTGTTTACACTTTGAAGGAATTCGATATCTGCACCCCGATATCTCTCTGTTTTACAGCACTCCCAGGGACCGACCATTCCCCACGGCAGTTCTGCCCTGGTTCATCAATGACAATGGAACAACTCTTGTTCTTGTTTGCAGACTCGAAGGGCCGAATGGACTACTCCTGCACCTATTTTCTATGTTTCTATCTCACATTTACCTGTCATTCCCTCCAGAATCTGAACAATGTCTTGTGTTTGGTTTTCCTTCGATCTTTTCCTACGTGACTGGATAACATAACCCATCCTCCAATCCTCTGCCACTACTCCTGCCCGAGAAACGCGCAGAGAGACAGAGGCGGGGAGGGGAGGGGACAGAGTCAGAGTGACAGACAGGGACGAGACCGGCCTCTCATCTTCCAGCTCCGTCTTCACTTTACTACACCCGGCAATTTTCAACGGTTTATCCGAAACACAGAGCTCCAGAGAGGGGAAAAAACTCCCTCACACACCACGTACACAGTGAAGGATTTGTAGGAATTTACTGGCGGTCGGACTTCATGCAATCAGAATACAGTGTGATTGGCGCAGGATTAATTTCAAATCGCCCGCCAATTTCAGAGCACCCAGCAACGGTGCTTGATTACTTTTTTATATTATTTACCATTAATTGTATCACGGATTCTACAATTTCAGTTTCATTTAATATATGATTGCCACAGTGAAGATTTAAATGGATGATTACAGAATCGTTTCTCTGAATGAGGGAACTGATTTCTGTCCGAGACGGACGAGGGGATGATGATCGATCTTAATGCATTCAGAACTTCTGCCGTAATCACCGACAGAAAAGGCAGAATCGCAGCAAACATATTTCAAGCGGAACGGATTATCTGCTTCAAAAGTAACTCAGCAAAATATATCGATAAAAATAATTAAAGGGTTGTGGACACGGCTCCGTTTGTGAGGCGGTGGGTGGCTCTTAGAAGAGCCTTTGTGTTCTCGGGCGGAAGTGGGAGTTTTTCAGCCGCCGAAGCCATAGAGAGTGCGGCCCTGGCGTTTCAGAGCGTACACCACATCCATGGCAGTGACCGTCTTGCGCTTGGCGTGTTCAGTGTAGGTGACCGCATCCCGGATCACATTCTCCAGGAAAACCTTCAGCACCCCGCGGGTCTCCTCGTAGATCAGACCCGAGATCCGCTTGACGCCGCCACGGCGAGCCAGACGGCGGATGGCCGGTTTGGTGATGCCCTGGATGTTATCACGGAGCACTTTACGGTGCCGCTTGGCTCCGCCTTTGCCCAGTCCTTTGCCTCCTTTCCCTCTGCCAGACATGATGCTGCTTCACTCAGGTCGCTGCTCACTGACAAACCGACTGCTGCTGTCTCCTTTTATACACAGCGCCCCGACCTGCCCGAGAAACGCGCAGAGAGACAGAGGCGGGGAGGGGAGGAGACAGAGTCAGAGTGACGGACAGAGCCGAGAGCGGCCTCTCATCGTCCAGCTCCGCCTTCACTTTACCACACCCGCCAATTTCCAACGGTTTATCCGACACAAAGCGCTCCAGCGAAATAAACTCCCTCACACACCACGTACAGACAGGAGGATTTCTGGAAATTTGCCGATTCTCCTGCTTTAAATTATAGGAAGTGCTTTTCCATTCCGCAAATCCCCGAGGACCTCAGTCTGTCCCTCCCCGGCCCCATGACCAGTGCGAGCGTCCTCACACACAGCAGTTGGTGGGCGAGGGTGCAGTCACTTCCAGTGATGAGAGGGTTAATTCATCAGAACAATTGTTCCTCTGGGTCGCGAGGGAAATGAAAGTCCGGTCACATAAAGGAACAGGATACATAGGCAGATAGAAGGATATATAGACCGCGCTTCTGGCGCCTTCTAAAGCCCAGGTAAAGGGGTGGCTGAGGAGCTGGTGCGAGGTGGGTAGGGCTTCTGCTACAAGGATCATTTGCCTCTCGAAATGAAGGTTAGACAGGTCCAGTGAGGAGGGGAGTCAATATGTTTACTGGCAGCTTCTTCGTGCTACACGGAAAGGTTTAAACGAGCAGGTATGAGGTCCTACAAATTGATTTTCGGGAACTAGGTTAACACAGCAGGACTTCCAGGATTATAATTACAGAATTATGACCCATACCATGTGGTTGTGTGGTGAGAAATTGATATTTCGTGCAGTTTAATATGTTGCTGAGGAACTGATGCAGGAGTGAGGTCTTCAGATTCATGGATCAATGGGCTCCCTTCCAGGCAGGTGGGAGACCGGGACAAACAAGACCATTT
Source organism: Hemitrygon akajei (assembly GCF_048418815.1). Classification (NCBI taxonomy): domain Eukaryota; kingdom Metazoa; phylum Chordata; class Chondrichthyes; order Myliobatiformes; family Dasyatidae; genus Hemitrygon; species Hemitrygon akajei. The sequence continues at coordinate 21,765,051 of NC_133151.1, forward strand.
CCATCTGAACCGGAGGGGAACGAATATCCTCACCAGGAGGTTTGATGGTGTCACTTGGCGGAAAGGGGGTTAAAAGGTGCAAAGATTACACAACTGAGAATGTCACAGCAAACTGGAGGGTTCATTTACAAAGGCAAACTTCAGTTACACTGACGGGATTATTGAATTGCCCCTCCCCAGTAACAAGTGGGGGACTTTATCTTCCACAGAATTGACTGCAACTTGCTTATTGCTAAGATATTCCAGACTGGTTCAGCGAATCTGAGGAGTGTTTGAAACATTATGTAGAGCCCAATCAGAGTTCAGAACAGACGGGAAATAGTTTTTCAGAAATGAACCAGGCAGCTCAGTGGCCTGTGGTTCAGTCAACCACAGTGACTCAAAAATCTCTTTGCACCGTAATTTTTGTATCTTCTCACCATTTAGAAAATAGATTGTTACGAATGTGGAGCAAATCTGATGGGCAGAAGGTTCCAGAATCGCCAATGCCCGCCCCCCCCCCCCCCTTTGAGAATCGCAAGATCGCTATTATTTTGGGTCTCAGATCCAGGAGATGAGAGAGATACACAGCATGCCAGGAAATGAGAGGGAGAGATGTAGAATACACAACCAGGTGGAATGACTCCTGGCATAAGTGGAACAGAACCACTGATTACTGCCATTGTCTCTTGGAGAAGGAATTGTGTATTGAGTACTGTACTATTCATTGAAACCCCTCAGGGGACAACCAGAGTGGTCTGGTTGAGGGATTGCATCATCCCAATCTGATTGACATCTGAGACCCCTTGAATAAGGATAAAAGAGGGGTCTGGGGAACACTCCTTTTGACGCACCAGGAGAAATGCTAGAAATCCCGTGACAGCATTTTATAGCGAAAGCCGGTGGGAGCTCGTGTGCGTCCTCCCTTGCCGGGGTGGCGGGCTCACCACGGAAGAACGGTTTAGCTAAAGGAGAGGTCACAATTGAACGGCCACGATAACGAGACACTTGACAGATTGAAATCATAAAGGAAGGTTGGCAAAACCCATAGCGGTAAATGTTCCCATTCTCTTTCTCTCTCTCTCTCTCTCTCCAACAAGTGCAACACAGCGACAACCAAAAGACGGCAGCTTGTGTGAACTGCAGTGAACTTTATATTTCCATCGGACAATACATTATCCCCTCGACAACGATAGAGCTTATTTCTTATTGATTATTATTATACCCGCACTTTTAGATTTAATATTGACGATGTATTTTATCTGTATATTTGCATTGATATTATTTTTGTGTATTTTTACTAATAAATACTGTTAAAAATAGTATCATCAGACTTCAACGGACGTCTCTATCTTTGCTGGTAAGTCACCCAGTTACGGAGTTCGTAACAACTTGGGGCCTCGTCTTGAGATCTGATACCAAATTGGAGGGCCAGTAAACCGGGCTTTTAAGTCCAAACTTGGATCTGGTTGTGCAGGTAACCAGACGGGAAACCAGCAAAGATGGACGTAGACGAAATTATAAAAAAGGCTGCCACAAAGTCGGTCTTGATAAATATTGCGAAAGGACTAAGTCTCGCAGAGGTGAGGTTGTCAATGAAAAAGCGGGATGAGCGGAGGGCAATAACTCAGTATTATATTGTGAACAATGTTTTTTCGGCTGAGGTATTGGAAAATATCCCTGAAAAGGTACCAGCTGGTGGGACGGCTCAGTTAGGGTGTGAAAAATTAAGGTTGGAGCATGAAATTAAGTTAAAACAGCTGGAAGAAGCTGAAAAGGAATAGGAAGGAGCCGAAAAGGAGAGGGAGTATGAGGAGAAGGAGAAACAGAGGAAACATGAGCTGGACATGGGGAAGTTCAGGCAAGAGCAAAGAGCTCAAGGGCCAGACCGAGAGGAGAGGTTTAATTTTAGTAGGGAGTTTAGGTTAGTACCTCCGTTCGAAGAGACAGATGTTGATAGTTATTTCTTGCATTTTGAAAAGGTGGCAGTGAGTCAGAAGTGGCCCAGAGATCAGTGGGTGGCGTTGTTACAAAGTCTGTTAAAAGGGAAGGCACAACGGGCATATGCGGCGTTGTCTATGGAGGAGGAGGAGGAGTCTGAGAATTATGAGGAAGTAAAAGAGGCCATTCCTCAGGCCTACGAATTGGTACCTGAGGCCTATAGACAAAAGTTCAGAAATTTAAATAAAGTGTGGAATCAGACGTATGCAGAGTTTGGCTATAAGAAGGGTGTGCTCTTGGATCGTTGGTGTGCAGCAGAAATGGTGGAAGAAGATTTTCGGCGTTTAAGGGAGTTAATTCTGATTGAGGAATTTAAAGGTTGTGTTTCGGATGATATCCGGATGTATTTGAACGAGAAGCCGAGTAACTCCATATCCGAATTTGCCAGGTTCGCAGATCAATATGCCCTAACCCACAAGACAAAGTTTTCCTCGAATTAAAGTTACCAGAAAGACCATGGGAACGGTAGAGAAAGCCCGCCGGCTGAGGCAGAGATTCAGCCAGGAGCTAGTGGTAAAAATAAGGAGGAAGAAAGGGAAGACGGCAGGAGGGGTCCTGGCTTGACCTGTTTTAATTTTTAATTGTGGAAATGTGGGTCATATTGCATCTAAGTGCTTTGCTCCAAGGAAGGAGACAGGAAAAGGGAAAGCAGTAGTCCCTACAGGATGTATTGTGTTGATCAGTAAATCTACGAGAAAGCCCCAGGTAGATAGAATACAAGAGGGGCGTGAGAAATTTATTTCAGAAGGGACCGTGTCTGTGAAAGAGGGAGAAACACCAGTTCCAGTGCGGATCTGGAGAGACACTGGAGCTGAGCAGTCATTGATTCTCAGTAAGGTACTAGATTTTGGTCCCGAGACTGGAGAGGTAGCTTTGAGAGGCATAGGAAAAGGGACAGAAGCTGTGCCTTTGCATAGGATCATTATAAATTGTGAGCTGGTATCTGGACCAGTTGAAATAGGGGTGCGATCAGAATTCCCGAGAACTGACGTAGACATCCTTCTGGGTAACGATTTAGCTGGTGGTGAAGTTTGGTCGTCCATGGAGCTGAAGAGCCAGCCTGTAAGTGCTGAGGACCCGCCCCTAGGTTCCAAGATCTATCCCGCATGCGCAACCACTCGCAGCATGTCGAGAAAGGCAGCTGAGACAGAGACCAGTTTAATTCAGGCCAGTATCGATTTGGCTGAGACGTTTTTACCGACCCTGTACCAAGAGGGGTTAGAGGGTGGTAAAACGGAGAATAGGGAGGTGAAAGAGAGTAAGGGAGAGGAGGTAGACCTACCCCTAGCCAGGAGGAAATTTATAGAAGCACAGAGTAAAGATGAGAAACAGATAAGGCTGGTAGAAGGTCCAGGGTTGGACATAGATGATCTGTCTGGCTTGACAGAACTGTTTGAACAAGTTGAAAATTTTAAAGGTGTTCCCGATAATGAAATGAGGGCAGTCCTAGATGAAAAGGATGTCATTACCTTGAAGGAGTCTGCTGGGTTGGCAGATGAGGTTGTTTCAGCCCGCAGGGTTGAATTTACTCCGGAATGGTGTTGCCCAGAGAGTAACTGGGAGGATCAGGGGAACGTAGAATTTGAAAAGGAGACAGGTATTGAAAGCCTGGAGGAGGCAGATGTCCCGTTTGAGTGTGTTCAAGATGTGGATGCACGTGGTACTGAACCTAGTAATGAAACTCAGGAAAAGTCTGAGGTATTTGATTCAGTTAAAAAGGAATGCAGTCCTTGTGGGTCAGATGGACTTGGTTCAGTGAAAAAAGGGTTAACCTTGGTAATAGTGGGAAGTGAGAATTCCCAGTTGTTTGTGTTCGAAGGTGTGTTAAAAGTTAGTGAGGAGATAAAAGGTGGTGATGTGGATATTATTATTGAAGGGAAAGGGAAAAGTGTAGTTCCTAAATTGAATGAAGAAAATTTAAAGTCTGGATTGGTGTCAGAAACAGTAACCAGGCTGAAGGGACAATGGCTTGTTAACACGGTGCCTGCAAATCAATTACAGTTTGATTTGGAATGTAAAGGTGCCCCATGCGCTAATGTTATTCAAGGGTGTGCTGTGAAGAGGCAGAATTTGAAATGTTGTTTGGACAAAGAGATATTAAACTGACAACTAATAGAATGAAGGGTCCTGAAGATAAAATTAACGACTTGCTTAAAAATAAAGAATTGTGTGGAAATTCAGAAAATGGGCTACGTTTGGAAAACATTGTTGATAAAATAACTCCTATGAAAGGAGCATGCAAAAGCCTATTCCACACTGGTACACAAGCTAACCACGTGGGAGTTAACTGGAAAAGGGGCGAGGGTTGATGGGATGCCACTTTAAATAACAGGATCCGGTTTTAAGGGATTTCGATAAAGCATGTAAATAATAAAGACAACACCATAGAAGATTGACTGTTAAGTTTGAAAGTAAAATAAAGATTAGATTTGCATGAACTTTTGTAACATACACGTAAGCTAAGATCACAACTCTTTCATTTTTTTTGCTGAAGAAAAGGAATAAAAATAGGTGGTTACTAAATTGGAGTCTGGTGTTACAGGAATTTATTAAGGTACAAGATATTAAGATATTAAAGGAAGTGACAATGTAATCGCTAACTGTTTAGATGCTGGATTAAATGTATAACTATTACTCTGCAGTGGGAAAAAAAACGTTTGTATTGTGTTAGATTCTGAAATCCTATAAGACTCTGTATTAATTAATTTTTTCCTGTGGCAAAAATCCTTAGAAGGATGGGGGTGTTACGAATGTGGAGCAAATCTGATGGGCAGAAGGGTCCAGAATCGCCAATGCCCGCCCCCCCACCCCTTTGAGAATTGCAAGATCGCTAGTATTTCGGGTCTGAGACCCAGGAGATGACAGAGATACACAGCATGCCAGGAAATGAGAGGGAGAGACACAGAATACACAACCAGATGGAATGTCTCCTGACATAAGCGGAACGGAACCACTGATAATGACCATTGTCTCTTGGAGAAGGAATTGTGTATTGAGTACTGTACTATTCATTGAAACCCCTCAGGGGACAACCAGAGTGGTCTGGTTGAGGGATTGCATCATCCCAACCTGATTGATCTGAGACCCCTTGAATAAGGATAAAAGAGGGGTCTGGGGAACACCCCTTTAGACGCACCAGGAGAAACGCTAGAAATCCCGAGACAGCGTTTTACAGTGAAAGCCGGTGGGGGCTCGTGTGCGTCCTCCCTTGCCGGGGTGGCGGGCTCACCATAGAAGAACGGTTTAGCTAAAGGAGAGGTCACAATTGAACGGCCACGACAACGAGACACCTGACGGATCGAAATCATAAAGGAAGTTTGGCAAAACCCGTCGCGGTAAATGTTCCCATTCTCTCTCTCTCTCTCTCCAACAATTGCAACACAGCGACAACCAAAAGACGGCAGCTTGTGTGAACTGCAGTGAACTTTATATTTCCATCAGACAATACATTATCCCCTCGACAACGATAGAGCTTATTTCTTATTGATTATTATTATACCCGCACTTTTAGGTTTAGTATTGATGACGTATATTATCTGTATATTTGCATTGATATTATTTTTGTGTATTTTTACTAATAAATACTGTTAAAAATAGTATCATCAGACTTCAACGGACATCTCTATCTTTGCTGGTAAGTCACCCAGTTACGGGGTTTGTAACGAGATTAATAGCAGTGACATGTTCTTTCCATTTCTGGATGATTGACTAAATTGTACACCAAGGATATTCAGTGACTTGGAAATCTTCTTGTAACCATCTCCTGACCTGTGCTCTTCAAGAAGCTTTTTTGCAGAGCTGCTTGTAGTGTTCTTTTGTCTTCATGGTGTAGTGTTTGCCAGGATACTGACTACCTGTGTATTGTGTATTATTACTACTATCAACTGAAACAGCTTGACTGCACACGGTGATCTCCATTTAACTGATAATCTAACTCCTAAAACCAATTGGCTACACCAGTAATGATTTGATGTGTCATATTAAAGGGGGAGAATACTTACACAGGCAATTATTTTATGTATTATATTTGTAATTAATTTAGAGCACTTTGTAGAGATCTGTTTTCACTTTGACACGAGTTTTTTTTTAAACCGCTGATCAGTATCAAAAAAAGCCAAATTCAAGCCACTATGATTCAATGTTGTAAAGAAATAAAATATGGAAAGTTCCAAGAGGCGGGAATACTTCTTAATAGGCACTTTACATGTAGGGACAGTGATGATGAAAGGGGAGGGAAAGAAGACACGGGGAGGAGTGGTCTCAAGATCCTCAGGTGTTCCTCCCGATGGGATAAAGCACAAAAGGGGAAATATCAAAGAGAGATGAGAATGGAGCTGTGATTGTCATGAGAGATTTAATCAGAAGCAGATTGGAGTACTGCTGCATCGAGTAACTTTGCTCTGAGAGCTGCAACAACCACGATCTACTGGTGGCAGCTCATTCCAATTGAGTTTCCCATTCACATACCATCTTACAGCTGTCTTAACTGGTGATGGGGTGGTAATGGGACAAGCTGCCACTTCCCATTAAATGCTGCCAATGGTGTGTGCCTCAAATTGCCTCTGTTAACCAAATCCAGCTCCAGGCTTTTATATATGGCTTAGCTACTAAGCCCAAAGAACTAGTGACAGTGGACAGTAGCAAATGGGTTTACTGGCATCATATAACTAACTGCTATGGGCAGATGGGGCTTTCACCCACGATTGGCAGCTCATCTAGTGGAAGGAAAATTCTGATCTGAAACCTCTACTGGCTCGTGGCTCGACCCATTCATGGGGAAGGCTTCGGGAGTAAACCCCGAGGAACAATCCAGAGCTGGATTCCCTGTCAGTCCGATGTTGAATGCAGACTGGCAATCCTGTGACACCGTTGGTGCCTGACCCCATCGGTCTGTGCCATTGATCTGGATTCATCAGCTGCGTGGAGAGCAGGAGCCCCTGCATGGGCAACAGCTTGCTTTACGTATCGTACTACCCTGGCTTGCAAATTGACTTTCACAGCGAGAGTACAATATCCATGGTCGAACCTGACGCAGCAGAGGGCCATCACTAACATGTCTGTCCATGGCCTCCTCTCCTGCTACAATGAGGCCAACTACGGGTTAGATGAGCAACACCTCATACACTAACTGTGCCGCCTCCAATCTCGATGGAATGAACATTGATTTCTCCAAGTTCTTGAAATCACTACACCTCCCAAACTGCTCCTTTTTTCTGACTTTTCCCCCAATTCTGGTGCCATTTAACCCCTTGACTTCTCCTCACACACCCTCATGACCTGCCCATCAACTCTCTCTGGTTCTCCACCTCCTTTGTGTCATCCCATCGTCTAACGTTCTGTCCTAATGGATTCCTTTCTCTTCCTCTCTTTGCCTTTTCTGCCTGTCACCCAGCTCCTCACATCATCATCCCTCCACAAACCACCCCCCTCCCCCACTCACTTGTCCTCCTCCCCCTCCCCAGCACCTTATTCTGGCTTTTGTCCCTTTCTTTCTAATCCTGATGAAGGTTCTCAGACCGAAATGTCGACTCTTTGCTGAGTTCCTGCAGTATTTTGTGCATGTTTGCTTCAGTCTGTGTGTTGATTACCGTAGATGTCGGATTATAAGCCGCTACTTTTTTCCCACATTTTGAACAGCTTTGAACTCTGCGTCCTTTAATACGGAGCGGCTAATACATGATTTTTTTCATGCCGCCAAAAACATTTTGCCTCGTAACTGTAGACCAATAAAATTGATGAGTAGTTCACAGAGGTCCAATGAAATTGTACGATAAATCAAGCGCACTTTCACAATTAAATTATTGTAAATCAGTCATTTGTACTCACCCTCATCAACATGGAAAACACTCGAAGAAAAGCATTGTGCTGCCTTTATGGCAGTTATTTAGTTTATAATATTTTCGCTTAGTAATTCATTTTCTAGTTAAAGTTAGAAGTGTTTTAACTATATTTGTTTTCTGTACTACATCGCGGGATGCTATGATGTCACACCCGGTTTCGCCACGTCTTGTGGGAAATATACCGGTTTGCGATAAACGGGAAGGCGGGGGCGAGCGGCATTGGATCTGAGCGAACGCTGCTTTTAAGTTAAAGACGATCAATAACTTTTCCTGGTAGGCTGCAGTATATATATTTTTTACCAGTCGTTAGGAGATATTGGAATGTTGTTCAGTAAAAAAGTATACGCAACGTATATTTAAAAGTAGCCGCGTTACAGGCACGGTTCGAAAAAAAGCATTTGCAATATGTATTTGTTTATGTTACCATATGGATTTAATTAAAAGTTAAAAAATCCTCACGTGTAATATCTTTCTGTGTAAATATCTCATATTACAACGTGGGACACCTGCGGCCGAAAATCCGGTGCGGCCTGTACAAGTAAAAAATTGATTTTCTTTCTAAAGTTAGAGCCAGCGGCTTTTAATCAGCTGCGCTCTGTAGTCCGGAATCTACGGTAAGCTAATCAAACTGGTACAGTGGAAGAGGAATTTGTGGAGTGGTCAGAGACAGTTTCTTACAGCAGGATCTTCCCAGGAACAAGACATCTCAGATGTAATCTGTGTAATGAGGTGGGATTACAGAGAGATCTTGTGGTGAAGGATCCCTGAAGAAGTGATCACAATGTGGGAAAATAGTAGCAGATGTTTAAGGAGACTGTTCGTAACACACAGCAGACGTTGATCCTGATTCTACAGAGGGATCACAGAGAGCAAAGAACCTTCTGTGGTCAAAGGAGGCAGACAAGAGGAGCAGGATTTTTCCAGGAACCAGCGATAAGACTAAAGCTTAAAACTAACAAGGAAAAAGTAATGGAGTATAAAAGTAGTTTTTTTATAAAAGTACAAATTTTGTGTGTAACCAAAACTATGAAGTCAGTTATTTGCTGAAGACAATGGTGTGTTAATGACAGGTAGCTAAGAGATGTAGATTAGAACATAATTAAGTCAGGAAGTATTAAGAATGTAAACTTGCTATTTGCTAGAGAATGAAATCTTAAGAACGTAGAAGACAATGGTGTGTTAAAGAGATGTAGATTAGAACATGATTAAGTCAATTGATAGAAACAATAGGGACATGATGTACGAGAGGTACGTGTAATACGCAACTATAGATCGATTACATATGCTAATACAACTGGACCAGGAGATTGCTAGAAAAAATGCTGTGTCCGGGGATCGGTAGGCAATCAGCGACTAGCTCAATGACTGTCTCAGCTTTGATTTGCAAATTAAAGTTTAACCCTTCTTGAAGAATCTTCTGCGTCTCTTGGTCATTTGTGAGGCACGAAAAACCACGACAAAATTGGCAACCGCGGCAGGACCGGATAGAGACCCGCGGAAGGGAAACGGCAGATTGGGGACGCTTTCCAGTCCTCTAGGGACCCCCACAAGGCTAACAGAATTAAGGGTGCACACAAACAAAAGGAAAGCACTTTTTGCGACAATTTGGACTAAGAATTCTGTTGGCTTTGGGGAGGTCTTGGAGTCTCAGAAGTGTGGAACCACTGCCGGTCCAAAGAATCTGGCAGAATTGGGGGTTAACAGAGGAGGCTCAGAGGATTGCTCAAGAACACTGCAGTGAGGGTAAGTACAAATAAGTTAATAAGACGTTAAGAAAAAGTCCACGTGGTGTTGGTAAATCCCTGTGGGTACCGCTTCGTATGAAATGAAGGGCTGAACGGGCAGGGAAAGGAAAATAGAATAGAATTAGAGTAGAAAATCCTCGTGGATACTGCCTTAAGAGATAAGGGTCTGAACAGGCGAGCTGTTAGAATAGAATTAGAGTAGAAAATCCTCGTGGATACCGCCTTAAGAGATAAGGGTCTGAACGGGCGAGGTGTTAGAATAGAATTAGAGTAGAAAATCCTCGTGGATACCGCCTTAAGAGATAAGGGTCTGAACGGGAGAGGTGTTAGACTAGGCGTAGAATTAGAATAAGTTTAGTTAAGAAAAAGTCCATGTGGTGTTCTAGGAAGAAAAAATCCACGTGGTGTTAGACTAGGAAGAAAAAATCCACGTGGTGTTAGACTAGGACTAGGTGTAGAATTAGAGTAAATAATATTATCCAGTAAACAAACTGTGAATCTCTGAAATACCTTAAATAGAGAGAATAACATGACAGGGAAAGGAACAGCAGTAGAGATTCTGAGCAAAAAATTCCCGTTAATTCAAAATGAGATCACAAAAACTTCAGAAAAATGGGAAAAAAGAACCAAAAACCTGGTCACAAAGTGGCCAAGAGAAGGAACGTTTGATGAAAGTTTGTGCGAAGATATGGAGGGACTCATTAAAAATTACAAACCAAAAGATAAATCTAAGAAAACAGGGCAAAACAGAGAACGAGAAGTGGAAGTGCTAAAACTCTTCAGAACGGAGGGGGAAAGGCTGAGGAGGACAGGTAGAATATTGATTACAAGCGAGGAAAACACTAAGGTGCTGGAGAAACAGCCTGTTAGAGAGAGAGAAGGTGAGAAACTGGCTTCAGCTCCGTACCCGGATGTGAAAGAAACAGAAAAACCCCCTCCCTATAATGGGGAAGGAACCCCTAAGTAGTGCCCCCTGCTGACGGGAACAGTAAACATGCAGGGAGAAGTACAGGTTTGGGATAATGAGGAGGAAAAAAAACAATAATACGAGAAGGAAAAAGCGGCGATATGGAAGGAAATACAGGCAGAAATGATAAAGATAGAACAGGTACAGAGAGAAATGGGAGAAGAGATTGAACGGATGAAATACTTGAGAGAGGTAAAGGAGTATGAGGAGTATCGGTTATACTATAGAAATAAACAGACTAGAAAAGATAGTGGCTCATCAGGACAGGAAGAAAGAGAAAGTGACTCATTGGAGGAGCAAGAGTTAAGTGGAGAGAGGATGTGAGAATTTTCGGGGAAGAGGTAGGAGGCAGAAGCCTAGAAGAGCAGAAGGAGGTGGTAGGGGAGCGACTTGCGGAAGTAGAGAGAGAGCCAGATAAGTTACTGAGAGGGGATTGCCAGGAGAGATGCGAAAAATACTCTAGGGGACAACCAAGTATTGAATAAAGGCAAAAAGAAAGGACTCCACAGGGAGACCGAGGGAAGAAGAGGACCCCGGAGACATTTGTGTGGGAGGCAGTAAAGACATACCCTGAGGCAGATGGGGAGTCAGGCGAGGAGGAGAGCCAGGGCAGGTGGGAAGAAGGAGGAAGAATGATGCCGTTGTTAGTAAAAGGATCAGGACGTGCAGTATATCCCTTGGGGATCCCAGGATCTAGAAGGGCTGAAAAACACACTGCCCAATTTACATGAAGGAGCAGGGAAATGGATTAGAGCCTTTGAGGAAGAAACAGCGGGACGATTATTGGCTATGGGAGATTTGAAGGCACTGTTGATAAGGTTGATGGGCACCTCCAAATTTAACGAACTAATGGAAATGGCTGGCATAGTAAACTCGAACGACCCGAGAACTGATGGAGACGGGTTTGACAGAGTGAGGCAGAGGGTATGGCAGGCCCTCAGAAAGCTTTATCCACCCAAAGTGGACCCCAAAGCCTTAAAAGGGGATCCACTGGGAGACACTGAAAACCCAGCAGCCTACGTAGAAAACCAGTTGAAAAGGTGGATGCAATGCCACCACAAGTAAAATCCAAACCAGAGGAAGTGGTTGGGCTAACGTCAAAGACCCCACAAGAATTTAGAGGCCACGTAGTCCATGCGGTTGAGAAATACCGGAAAGACAAACAAAGGTTGGCTGAGCAGCAGGAAGAGGCGCAAAGAAAGTTAATACAAATGCAGCTCGAAGAACTCAAAAAGAAGGAAAAAGAGAAAAACAAAAAGATGCTGTCAGCAACCACTGGTTCGAGTACAGCCATCAAACTGGACAAAGCACTGCTATATGCTGTAAGATCATACTGTAAGACAAGGGCTGGAAAACCCCATGCCAATAATTGCCTTTGAGGGAGCATTCCCACAAATGCCCTACCAGGAACATACTGAATTCAAACAGCCCAGACAGAACTGGAAGTCCCAAGGAGGGGGACAGAGGAGCTATGGGCAAAGGGGACCAGTGAGGAAACAGTGGGAAAGAGAGGTAGAGAGATTGTGCTGGGAATGTCATCAGCCAGGTCACATAAGAAGAGATTGTCCGTTTACACTATGGCCTGTCACACACCAGCAGGAACCGATAAGAAGGGAACTAAAGTTTATCCCAGGACCAGCCCCCACAGGCCCAAGCAGACCTGTGAACCCCTATGCGAGGTATTAGGGGTGCCCCGAGAACTTGAGTGGGAAGGGACATTACCCAATGATAACAAGGGAGGCAGATGAGGAACCCATTGTTCAGGTTATGTTAGAAGGGCAACTGACACCAATGATGATAGATACTGGAGCCACGTACACTTGTGTACAGCCACAGTATGCCCTTCACCTTCCCAGGTCAGGAAAGTTTATTAAGACGTTAGGGTTCTCGGGGAAAACAAAGTTGACACAGTGCACGGCTCCAGTGCGGTTGAGAATGGGAAATAAAGAAATTGTTTTGCCGGTGCTAGTATTTAAAGGAATTAAAGGATAGTATTTAATTTGTTAGGCAGAGATGCCTTATTGAAACTGCAATTAAAATTAGAATGCACCAGAAATGGGCTGAGTGTGAAAAGAGCAGGGGCTCAATTGATAGTGCGAGAAGACAAGAAGACTAATGTCTTTTGGATAGGAGACATCGCAGATCAGATTCAGGAAACCTGGGAAAAATGGAAAAAGGGCGTGCAGGCTATATTACCCAGGGCTGTAATGTCCAAATCTGAGCTACATTGTACAGTGATTTTTGACGAGACTCAGAACAGGGAGTTAGAGGAGAAATGGCACCTGGAGGTATGTACCCAACAGCACCTGGAAGTGGAGGCTGTGATAATTGGAAAGCAAGGGGCAGCTTTACAAGTTAAGTGGAACACCTTTTTAGAAAAATGGTACAGGATACCGGAGACTGCGCCCCACGTAACGTTGTTGGTAAATAAGCGATATCAGTTTAAAGACTTAGGACCTTTAGTTAAGAGTGCTGAAACCGTAACAGTGTGGTGGAAAATCACGCCAGAGGTGTGGATATCAGAAGACAACAATTGTATTAAAATAATGGTAAGTGTAGATATGGTAGGGACAGTGAGAGAGGTCGAAATAACTCCCCAACCACACATGCCCTTGCTGGGAAAGGAAAGAGGCCAGCAGAAAGATAAGAGGTTAGATGAGTTGCCGTCTATTCTGTGGTCACAGCATGACACGGACATAGAGAAAATAAAAACAGCTATTCCGGTGGAAATAAGGCTGAAAAAAGGAGCAATTCCACCCAGGAGACCACAATACCCACTAAGACCAGAAGCAGAAGAGGGAATAGCGTCGACAGTGCAGGGGTTGCTTGAAATAGGAGTGCTTAAAAGAACAAACAGTCCATGCAATACCCCGTTGTTGCCGGTCTTAAAAGCAGATAAATCTATGTGGAGATTGGTGCATGATTTGCGAGCGGTAAATGATGTGGTAGAGGACTGGCCAGCGGTAGTCCCCAACCCACACACGCTTTTGACTAATGTTCCACCAGAAGCAAGTTACTTTTCAGTGTTTGATTTGTGTTCGGCTTTCTTCAGCATTCCTCTAGCCAATCAGTGTCAGTATTTGTTTGCATTTACTTACAGAGGTGCTCAGTATACCTATACCAGAATGCCGCAAGGATTTAAACATTCACCACACATTTATAATCAGGTATTGAAGGCAGACCTAGAGGGCATGCCGTTGGAAAGTACATTGTTACAGTATGTGGATGACCTGTTAATTTGCTCCCACAGTAAGGAACAGTGTGAGCAGGACACTATAACTCTGTTAGAGAAATTAGCGTGCGGAGGACATAAAGTATCCAAAAAGAAACTGCAATTTTGCACACAGCAAGTGGAGCACTTAGGCAGGGTAATATCCAAGGGAATGAAGGCGATATCACGAGATCAGATTGAGGCAATAACTAAGGCCCCAAAACCCCAGACTGTAGGGCAGATGATGACATTTTTGGGAATGGCAGGGTACAGCTCAGATTGGATAGGAGAATATGCTGAGATTGTGGCACCTTTGAGAAAGATAATGAAAGAAGCAGGACATACAAATTTGAAGTACGGCTTACAGTGGAATGGAGAGGCGGAGATAGCTTTCAATACTATTAAGCAGGAATTGCAGTCAGCACCAGCATTAGCTTTGCCTGACTACGAGAAGGATTTTTATTTGTATGTATCCAACTGACAGGAGGGTTATGTCACAACGGTTCTAACACAGGAGACAGGCACAGGAAAAGCAAAGCAGCTGATAGCATACTACAGTACGAGACTAGATGAGGTGGCTCAGGGGTACCCACCCTGTTATCAGGGATTGGCAGCGCTGTACTATGCATATGAAAAGGCATCTTCGGTAACCCTGGGCTATCCTGTGATTCTGTACACACACCACAAAGTAGCAGAATTGCTAGAAAGGGGGAAATTTATGCTGATGCCAGCCAGGATAGCAGCGTATCAGATGCTATTGACATTTCCTGACATAACTATACAGAGATGCACTACCAGTAATATAGTCGATTTTGTCCCTTTAGACTATGAAGGAGAACCCCATGATTGTGTAGGGAAGACGATGGCATTTGCCAAATTGAGAGCAGATTTACGGTCAGAACCACTAGAGGATATAGATAAAAAGGTTCTGTTCGTAGATGGCTCTTGTTATAGGGATTATGATGGAAATCACGCAGGATTCTCAGTGGTGCAGCAGGATCAGTCGAGCTGTAAGATTATTAGGATGGAGTTCTGTCCCCAACCGTGTTCCGCCCAACTAGCAGAAATCAAAGCCCTGACAGCTGCGTGTGAAATGATGGAAGGTGAGAAAGTAGATATCTATACTGATTCAGCATATGCTCACGGAGTATGCCATTTGTTCGGGGCAGTGTGGAAGCAGAGAGGTTTTAAAAAAGGTAATGGAGATCCCATACAACATTGTCAGCAAATTCTAGACTTAATAAAAGCCATAATGAAAACTAAAGCATTGGCTATAGTAAAATGCCAGGCACATAAAAAGGGAAATGATGTAGTAACAAAGGGAAATCAAGCTGCGGACGAGGCAGCCAGAAAAGCGTCTGGGTATACATCAGCTGTCACTGCCCCCCAGGTAAGCCTAACTCCAGAACCTGAGGTAGAGGACCTAATTGAAATACAAGGTAAGGCAACTTTGGCAGAACAGACAATGTGGAGAAAACAGGGGGCCAAGCAGAACCCAGAAGGCTTGTGGAGCACGGAAGACGGTTTGTTGGAAGCATCCACCCCTCTACTGACGATTCTGATTTCAGAAGCGCATGGGATGGGCCATTGTGCAAGGGGGGAAGTGATAAGGAAAATAAAGAAGGATGGTTTTTGGTCACCTTATTTACAGGCTTCAGTGTACTTTGTCTTGTCACAGTGTGAGGTATGCGCACAAAATAATGTTCGGAAGGGAATTACAACCCCAATAGGTCACATTCCTGTACCTGAAGGACCATTTAAACATTAAGTGATCGATTACGTAGACATGATAAAGACAGTGAGAGGGAAAAGATACATGCTGGTAGTAATTGATTGATTTAGCAGATGGGTGGAGGCGGTACCTTCAAGAGATCAAGGGGCAAAGACAGTGGTAAAATTCCTGACAAATGAAGTGATCCCAAGGTTTGGAATACCTATAGAAGTTAGCTCAGACAATGGTTCAGCTTTTATCCAGAAAGTGGTCAAACTGGTACTACAGGCGCTGAGGATAAAGCAAAGATTTGGATGTGTATACCAGCCTCAGTCGCAGGGCATGGTAGAGAGAATTAATGGAACCCTGAAAGCCAAACTAAACAAAATTTGTGCAGACACTAAACTTAATTGGGTCAATGCTTTACCGTTAGCATTGATGAGTTACCGCATGCAAACTAATCGAATGACATGCCTGACACCGCATGAGATGCTCACTGGGAAGCTATCATACCTGTAATAGGGGTAAGCAAAAATGTTGAATGGATAAACTATATATACTACAATCAACAGAGGTTCATCAACTACACCGATGATGCACTGGAGGCCTTAGGGCAACAGCTAGATGCAACTAGCAGGGTGGCGTGGCAAAACAGACAGGTACTGGATTGGCTTTTGGCAGAAAAGGGGGGTGTGTGTGTAATGTTTGGAGAACAATGCTGCACTTTCATACCGAACAATACTAGCCCAGAAGGGTCTTTCACCAGAGCAATGAATAAGTTAAAGAATCTGCAGACGGAGGTCAAACAGAATGCAGGGTTCGGACATCAGTTCTTTGATTGGTTAGAAAGTAGACTCGGAGGATGGGGAGCATGGCTGACTAAAATAGCAATAACTGTCAGTATTATATTGTTGAGCTGTGTGTTTGTGCTGTGCTGTTTTCTTCCTTGTCTCAAATCTCTTGTAGTGCGTGCTGCAACCAAACAATTTCCGATGCTCGTGGCAATTACTGAAGCAAGCTTGGTGGAGAAAGAAACACCGAAAATGTATCGTTACAGCCTACAACACCTGCAGGATGAACAGGAGCAAAACGACAGTGTGGGAGTAGATTGTAGGGCTGCTGAGTCTTTTTACCTGTCTCAGATACAGAGGGACAGGTTTTTGGCTCAGCGGCCCAGGGTAACAGAGAGAGAATACTTTGAGGTCTTGGCGCAGAAAATTATAGTTTAACCCAAGATTTGGGAATAAATGCTTGAGTTTATTGGGGCTTTTGTGCGCGGACTCTTGGTCTTCTTTCTCTGTGAGACACTCTGGGTCTCAAAGGGGGTATATATTGGAGTATAAAAGTAGTAATTTTATAAAAGTATAAATTTTGTGTGTAACCAAAACTATGAAGTCAGTTGTTTGCTGAAGACAATGGTGTGTTAATGAGAGGTGGCTAAGAGATGTAGATTAGAACATAATTAAGTCACGAAGTATTAAGAATGTAAACTTGCTATTTGCTAGAGAATGAAATCTTAAGAACGTAGAAGACAATGGTGAGTTAAAGAGATGTAGATTAGAACATGATTAAGTCAATTGATAGAAACAATAGGGACAAGATGTACGAGAGGTACGTGTAATAAGCAACTATAGATCGATTACATATGCTAATGCAACTGGACCAGGAGATTGCTATAAAGAATGCTGTGTCCGGGGATCGGTAGGCAATCAGCGACTAGCTCAATGACTGTCTCAGCTTTGATTTGCAAATTAAAGTTTAACCCTTCTTGAAGAATCTTCTGCGTCTCTTGGTCATTTGTGAGGCACGAAAAACCACGACAAAAGCAGATAAATCGACTCAAGAATTTGCATTAGTGTTCACAGTGGGGACACAACAAACATCCCACAGATATCTGATGGTATCATTTCAACATTGTGCCACAATGTGTAACAATCACCATCACGAGGGAAAAAACTAATGGGACTAAAAGCAAACATTACCAGGTCCCAACGCCCTGCACTGCAGGCTTTCACAGGACGTCTGGAGAGAAAGTGGAGACATTGAAGTCTGTCAAAACTCACTGTTACAGAAAGGTCCCAGTGGAGTTGAAAACCATTGTTGAAGAAGGGTGGAAGATAAAAACCAGGTGACTGTAGTCCAGTTAACTTCACTTCAAGGACTGGAGTCTATAATCTGTGAAGAAATAACAAGTCATTTAGAAAAGTTTAATGTGATTGAACTAAGTCAACAGGGTTTACAGTCAGATTCACACAGCACAGAAACGAGCCCCTCAGCTCAAGTGGTCCACACTGACCAACGTTCCCATCTGAGCTTGTGGTCTGTAACCCCCTCACCACCACATTAAGAACAAGGCTATCCTCCTCCTTGTCCCATTTCCTTGCATTTGGCCCATATCCTTCAAAACCTTTCCTTTCCATCTACCTACCCAAATGCCTTTTAAATATACCTGACTCAACGACTCCCCGAGCAGCTCATTCCATTTACTGACCAGCCTGTGTGTGGAAAAGTTGCCATTCAGGTCCCTATTAAATCTCATCCTAAACCAATGTCCTCTAGTTCTTGATTCCCCAGTACTGGCAAAAAGACTGTTCTCTTTGACCCACCCCAAGTCCTCATTAATTTATACACCTCTGCAATATCAGCACTCATTCTGCAACATTCCAGAGAAAATTGTCTAAAATACTTTCCAGAAATCTCCTCTGCATTCTTTCCAGCTTAATGGTGTCTGTCATACAGCAGGGTGACCAAAACAAATCATTCTGGTCTCCAGTGAATCTTCTAAGCTCCAGGGTAGACAAGGTCAATTGTGTAATAAGGACACACTTCTGTAAAAACACTGACACTGTATTCCAAGCACACTGAGCTGCCAGAGCACAGCACCGGCCAGTGAGGACACAGACCAGTACAACACCCGGCTCTCTACTACAAAGTTCAAAGCTGAAAGTAAATGTATTACCAAAATCATTTCTGTCACCATATGCAAGCCTGAGATTAGTTTTCTTGTGGGTATACTGCCAGTTTGTTAGATAGGGGAGGGTTAAACTAATTTGGTGGAGGGGAGGGTGTAGAAACCAGAGTGAAGGCACTCAGGATAGCATGGAGGGTAAAAAAGCAAAGATAGCATGAAATTAGACTGCCAGGAAGGGCAGGCAGATGATAGGACATAACTACAGCCAGCAGGGTGAGTATCAGTGCATGAGGGATGCAGCATCAAAGGGTAGCAATACGGTACTCAAAGTGTTAAGCAGATGAGGGCCGGGTGGTGGATATAGAACACATGGACTTTCAACAAGGGCCCTGATCAAAAGCAAGAAGGCACACGGGCTGAATAGATATTTGCTAGAATATATTCAAAATGTACTCGGTCAGAGAACAGAGAAGCTCATGGTTGAGGGGTGTGATTCTGACTGGAGACCTGTGACCAGTGGGGCCCCCCAAGGATCAGAGCTGGGAACTCTGCGGTTTGTGGAGCGATTTGGATGAAAATGAAGCTGGGCTGATTTGTAGGTCTGCAGAGACACAGAAATTAGTGGAGTTGTGGATGCAGAGCAAGGTTCACAAAGGATTCAGCAGAATATAGACCAGCTGTAGATGTGGACAGAGAAATGGCAGATGAGCCAAATAACTTTTGGAAGTCAAATTTCTGAGGTTTTCTTTGGAATTCCTCTCCCTGCTGGAGTAGTTGAAATGGTATTTATGGCAATGACAAGCTCCACCTCAAGATGTTGGAGATCAGGGAGTCAGTCAGTGTCCCCGACAACTTCACATCAGGGATGTTCACCATCTGCAGCTCCTGACTGACTGTGTGAAGGAAACTGAGCTGGAGATGGACAGATTTAGAGTTTCCAGGATGCTGAGACCAGAGATTCAGTCAGTTGGTCACACCTAAGGTCAGGCTGCAGATAGTTTAGTGACCACCATGACAGGAAAGGGGAAGGGACAGACAGTTCAACGTCTCCCTGTGGCTGTATATTCCTTCAGACACCCTTGGGAGGAAGAGAAACCAGAGCAGTTCAGCCTGTCATGTCATTGGTACTGACACCCCGGTCTGATGCTCTGCGGGAGGAAAGGAGAAGCAGAGCAGTAATGGCAGCAGCCTTACAGTACGGGGGCATGCAGGAGATTCTGTGGCAGCAACAGAGATGCCAGGATGATGTTTTACCTCCTGGGTACCAGGGTCAGGTATGTCTGAGATAAGTACGATTTCCAAAAGATAAACTTACCGTTAGAGTCGGTGGTAAGGAAGCCAAATGCAATGTTAGCATTAATTTCCAGTGGTCCACGACACAGAAGCAAGGCTAGAATGCTAGGGTTGATAAGGCATCGGCAAATCACACTTGGAGTACAGGTGTCACCCCTATACAAAGGGTAGAGCGTTCCTATGAAAACTTTCTTAAGCCAAAATGGCGTGAAGTGAAGAACCATTAATTTATATGAGAAAAATTTTGGTAAAAGCGAAATTCCTCTTTGTAATGGGAAAACCGGTTACTAATGTAGGTCTTTTGTAAAAGCGAAGTGGCGAAAAGTGAACATTCGAAAAGTGGCGGACACCTGTATTGTGAGCAGTTTTGGGCCCCTTCTCTAAAAAAGTATGTGCTAGCATTGGAGAGAGTCCAGAGGAGGTTCACAAAAATGATCCCTGCAATAAAAGGGTTAATACACGAGGATTGTTTGATGGCTCTGGGACTGTACTCGCTAGACTTCAGAAGAATGAGGGACTCTCATCGAAACCGATCAAATATCGAAAGGCCTAGAATGGAGTGGGAAGGGTGTTTCGTGTACATCGTCCTTGGAGAAGAGGGATGCTTATGTCAGAATGCTGTTCTTGGACTACAGTTGAGCGTTCAACACCGTAATTCCCTCCAGGCTCCACAAGAAGCTTAGAGACCTCAGCCTCATCCTATTTCTGTAGCAGGATCCTGGACTTCCTGTCAGACTGCTGGCAGGTGGTAAGAGTGGACTCCCTCACCGCTGTCCCTCTGACCCACAACACAGGTGCCCCTCAGGTCTGTATACTAAGCTCCCTTCTTTACTGTCTATATTCCCATGTCTGTGTCGCCACCCGCAGCTCCAATCTGCGAATTAAATTCGCTGACGACACTGCACTGATTGGCCTATTTCAAATAATGATGAGGCAACCTACAGAGAAGAAGTCATCACCCTGACACAGTGCTGTCAAGAAAACAACCTCTCCGACTATATCGCAAAAACAAAGGAGCTTGTTGTGAACTACAAGATGAATGGAGACAGGCTAACCCATACCGACATCAATGGATCTGGGGTTGAGAGGGTGAACAGCTTTAAATCCCTCGGCATAAACATCACCGAGGATCTCACGTGGACTCAGCATATCGGCTGTGTGGTGGAAAAGGCATAACTGTGCATCTTTCGCCTCAGACAGTTGAGGAAATTTGGTGTGGGCCCCCAAATCTTAAGAACTTTCTATCGGGGCATGATTGAGAGCATCCTGACTGGCTTTTTAAAACTAAAGGGAATCGTTTTAAGGTAACAGTGAGTAGGGGATCTGAAGTGTAAATATTTCACACAGAGAATAACTGGTATCCCGAATGAGCTGCCAGAGGACTGGGAGCAGAAACCCATAAAGACTCTGTTCATTAAAACTTCTCAGGAACCTGTCATTCACTGTGAACATCCTGCCCTGGTTGAACCGCCCAGAATAGAGTCAGTGATTTATACAGAACTGAAACCGTCCCTTCGGTAAAACTCATCCACGCCGACCAAGTTGTCGACCTGAACTCGTCCCATCCGCCTGCATTAGGCCCGTGTCCCTCTCAACCTTTCCTATCCATGTAACTGTGCAAATATGGTTGAAATATTGTACCTGAGGCAGAGAGCCGGTGCGGTGAGGCGCTGACAGACACTCACTGTTCCGTGGGCAGGAAGAGGAGAGGCCGATTCCCACAGTGGAGCCGAAACCCAAAGTAGAGACCGACTCCACTTTACTACAACCCCGTGCCCACCATCCCGGACTAACCGCCCGCCCCGGACCGTTCCCCTGGAAACGACGTCGGAGACGGTGAAACATCTATGACGTCAGCTCGTCACAAATCGGCATACGGTACACGGTATCACGTGACGCGGTGTCAAAAGCCCTGGAGGCGGGGCATAGAGAGCTGTCAATCAGTGGAGACGCTGAGAAATTGCGAGCATTGTAACACAGTGGGTACAGAGGGGCATTTCCGGGAACAGTGATCCCCCCTCCACCCACGGGAATTGAGTGTGTTATAGACAGTAATATTCGCATTTTAATTTGACTCTTCGGTCTTATAAATATTTAACGTTTTTATTTTGTTTATTTTTGTGTGGATAATCTTTTACAACTTGGGGTAGAAAAACGTTGTAACAACATCACTGAACCCTTCATGAAAACAGAACGTCACGGAAAAAAATTGTCAACGTCAACATTTTAATCCAAAGTAAGTTAATAGAAGCATAGAAAACCTACAGCACCAAACAGGCCTTTCGGCCCACAAAGTTGTGCTGAACATGTCCCTACTTGAGGCCCAGTCTTGGAGTTTACTGATTAGATTTGAGGGGATGACAGTGTTAAATGCTGAGCTGTAGTCAATAAAGGGCATCCTGATGTTTGCTTCTTTGGTGTCCAGATGTTCCAGAGTTGTGTGAAGAGCCAACGAGACACATCTGCTTTTGCTTCGGTAGGTGAATTAGAGGTGATCCAAGTCACCATTCAGACAAGAGCTGATATGCTTCAACACCAGCCTCTCAACACACTTAATCACCATGGATGTAACAGCCACTGGGCAACAGTCATTTAAACAAGTTACCATGCTGCTGTTGGGCACCGATATGATTGAAGCTTTCTTCCAGCAGGAGGGTACCACACACTGCCAGATAGGAAGGTTGAAGGTATCTGTGAATACACCAGCCAGCTGGTCAGCACAGGTCTTCAGTACTCGGCCCGGTACTCCATCCACACTGGATGCTCTCCTTGGATTCACTCTCTTGAAGGCAGCCTGCACGTCATCTTCAGATACTGAGACCAAATGATCATCGGGAGACATTGGGGTGCACGATGATTCCTTCCTCTTCTGGTGGTCAAAGCGAGCAAAGATGGCATTGAGCTCATCTGGAAGCAAAGCTCTGCTGTCCCCTTTGTCACAGGATTTACCTTTGCAGGAGGTTCTGGAATTCAAACCCTGCCACAACTGTCCAGAATCCCTATTTTATTCCAGTTTAGTCCGGACTCTCCACATTGCCCAGGAGGCTTTCTGGAGATCGCACCTCTTGTAACACTCCTGATCTCCAGACTTGAATGCCACTGATCTGGTGCTCAGCAGGTTCTGGATCTCAGTGCTTATCCAGAGCTTTTGATTTGGGAAAACCCTGAGTGATTTTGTGGGGGACACACACCTCCACAGATGTTTTAATGAACTCTGTAATGACCCTGGCCTAATCGGTCAGATAGTTAGATGAGTTCTTGAACATGGCTCAGACTGCTGACTCAAGGCAATCCTGTAACCATTCCTCTGCCTCTCATGACCAACCCTTGGTTATCTGGATCTCTGGAGCCTTGTTCCTTAGGCTCTGTCTGCATGCAGGTAGCAGGAGTATAGTCAAATGATCTGACTTAACAACAATAGGCATTCCTTATTGTGGTGTAGCAGTGGCCTAGTGTGTTGGGACCTCTGATGTAAAAGGTTATGACTTCAGATTCATTTTCTTTCAGGTATTTACAGGAAAATAAATACCATAGAATTGACAAAAAAATATAAACAGCAAAGACTGACAGACAACTAATGTGCAAAAGAAGACAAATAGTGGAAAAATAAAATAAAATAAATATTACTGTGAAATTCAATTGTAGAATACTTCAAAGTGAGTCTGCAAGTTATGGACTCAGTTCAGAGAAGTTATTTACTCTGTTTCAAGAGCATGACCTGTGTAGGGTAATAACTCATTCTGAACCTGGTGCTGTGGGAACTGGGGCTCCTGGTCGTCCTTCCCGATGGCAGCTGTGCAAAGAGGGCATGAGGTGGATGAAGGAAGTTGTTGATGATGGATGCAGTTTGCTTGTAGAAGCGCTTCCTGTAAATGTACTGAGTGATGCGGAGGGCTTTGCCTGTGATGGACTGGGATGTATCCACCACTTCTTGTAGACTTTTCCATTCCTGATCATTGTGTTTCCATATCAGGCTGTGATGCAACAACCAGTCAGGATACTCTCCACTGTGCATCTATAGAAGTGTGTCAAAGTTTTCAATATCATGCTGATTATAAGCAAACTTCTAAGTAGTCACTGCCATGCCTTCTTTATGATGGCATTTACTGTCTGTCCCAGGACAGATCCTCTGAAATGATAATGACAAGGAATTTAAAGTTATCGACTCTCTCCACCTCGAATTCCCCGATGATAAGAGGCACATAGACCTGCACTTCCCTTCTCCTGTAGTCAATGATTAACCTGTAGTCAATAATTAACTCTTTGGTTTTGTTGATGTTGAGTGAGTGATTATTGTTGAGACTCCATTCAACTTGATTTTCCATTTCCCTCCTGATGGCAAATTTGCCACCACCTTTGATTCATCCAGCAACAGTGGTGTCATCTGCAAACTTAAATGTGGCATTGGAGATGTACTGAGCCACACAATCACAGGTATAGAGTGAGTAGAGTAGTGGCCAAGCACACAGCCTTGTGGTGCACCAGTGTTGCTGGTGATTGTGGAGGAGATGCTGTTGACTTTGAATGCAAATTCCTTCACCGTGGAAGTGAAATAAAAATTACAACTGAAGAAGAATATTACATTAAAATAAGCAAAGTGTAGGAATTGAAGTTATATACTATTTCTTATAAATGCGAAAATACAGTGTGAAAATTGCATTGTATTGTGACAAATGTGTTTGATGTTATAGGTATTCCAGAGATATGGTTGCAGGCAGACTGGGACTGGGAACTCAGTATTCCAGCATATGCAATGTTCCACACAAGTCTGCAAAAGTGAAATGAGGAGGGTGCCTTTGTTCATTGATAAGACTAATCAATCTGGCACAGGAAAAGGAATTTGTGGAGTGGCCAGAGACTGCTTCCTACAGCATAATGTTACAGAACTTACCCAGGAACTGGACATTTCAGATGTGATGGTGTGGGATTAATAAGAGATCCTGTGGTCAGGGATACCTGAAGAAGAAGTCAACAAAACATGGGAGGATTCCAGATACAATTTGAGGGTGAACATCCATGTCCACAACCAATGTCCTCAACATAATTAAGGACAATTATATAGATGTGAAGGTGGGGTTGCATGGGGTCGACAGGGTAAATAAGATCATGACAGCTCAACGGACGAGCAGTAGTGGATGTTTAAACTACTGGATCATAACACTCAGCAGACATTGATCCAAATTAGACAGAGGGACCCAGGAGAATGATGGGCCAATGGGGTCAAGGGAAACATTAAATCAAAGCCTAGAGCACAGATAGTGACAAGGCCTAGAGATAGACTAACAGACTGAGATTAACTCAGGAACCAGTGGCAAGAGCCTCAAAGCTACTCTAACAAATAAAATTGCAATAAATTAAACTCGATATGTGAATATTGTTCACATTGGGGACATGGGACACATCTCAATGATATATTGCTTGACATTTCAACACTGTGCAATGACTTACAACACTCACCATCATGAGAAAAAAATCTAATGAGACTAAAAGTTAACATCACCAAGTCACAATGACCTGCACTCGAGAGTTTAACAGGGAAGTGGCTGGAGAGATAGTGCGGGTAGAAGTTGCTGTTTGCCAGAACACACTGTGTTCCAGGAAGGTCCCAATGGAGTGAAAAACCTCAACTGCTTCCATTGTTCAAGAAAGTTAGAATACAACAGAAGGTAATTGTCGTCCTGTTACTTTCACAAGTGTTGAGGGCAAGATGCTGGAGTCTGATCTATGAGGAAATTACAAGTCATTGAAAGAAGTGAAATGTCATCAAACCGAGTGAACAATGTTCAGATTTGCAGCGACACACTGCATAAAAATGGAACTTTCAGTCCATCTGGTCCAGGCCGAGGAAAGCTCTCTTCCAGGAGGCACCCATATCCGACTGAACAAGTTGGTTCAGATCACTGCTCCACGATGTTTACTCTGCCCTCCGCTGAACTTTGGGCTCTCTGTTTGTTTGCATGTTTTTTTTTCTCTCTGCACATTGAGTGTTTGATGGTCCTCTTTTCATTTTTGTTTTGTTCCTTTTATGTTCCTTTGTTTCATGGCTGCCTGTTAGGAGAGGAATCTCAAGGTTCTATAATGTCAGCATAATTGTAATAATAAATGTGCTTTAAACTTTTGAAATTTGAGCACTGACTGGGAATTCCACGGAGCACAATATTCGATGTGGCAGAATTTGTTAGCCATGTCTAAAAGGGATTCTTTAAGCAGTGTGTGTGTTGTCCAACTAGTTGGGAGGTCTGTCTTGTTCTGAGAAGTGAGCCAGGTGACTGACTTTTCAGTGGCTGAGCTAGTTGAGGTTGAAACAAGGCTAGGGTAAAGTTACTGCTCAGGCAAGGATAGTTTACAGGTAGGTGCAATCAACCTGGGCAGAAAGGGTGTTGAAGAGCAGAGCTTCCCTTTGCACAGCAGGGGATGGACCCATTTTACATTCCAAGACAAGATAATCATTCAAGTGACAGATTGCCGTGTAATAGTTGCTTTACTAATTCTGGATTATTATTGGCATTTAATGTGCAGATTGTTTTGACTATTTATTCTGTATTATCGTAGTTTCAATGTGGATGAAACAGACAAATAAGGAATTTGAACATAAACAAGTTCCATTTCAAACATGAGAAAATGAGCAGATGCTGGAAATCCAAAGCAACACACACAAAATGCTGGAGGAACTCAGCAGGCCGGGCAGCATCTATGATAAAGAGTAAAGATTCAATGTGCGTTTGAGGCGAGGCCCTTAATCATGATTTGAAAAAAGAAGATAAGTCCGATTAAGAAGGTGGGGCGGAAGGAAGAAGTAAAAGATGGTAGGTGATGTGTGAAACTGGGAGAGGGGAGGGGCTAAGGAAAGAGCTGGAAAATAGATTGGTGATAGAGATGAAGGGCTAGAGGAAGGGGAATCCGATAGCAGAGAAGAGAAGACCGTGGAAGAAGGAAGGGATGGACAGGTAAGGAGATTAAGTAGGAGAAGGAAACAGGAATGTGGAATGGTGAAGGAGAGCAGGGGGCAATTAGTGGAAGTGCAAGAAATTGATGTTCATGCCATCAGGTTGGAGGCTACCCTTTTGGAATATAAGGCGTTGCTCCTCCAACCTGAGTGTGGACTCATTGCGGCAGTAGAGGTGGTGATGGACTGACATATTGGAAAGTGAATAGGAAGCGGAATTGAAATAATAGCCACGGGGAGATGCCTCTTTTCCTGGCAGACGGAGCAAAGATGCTTGACGAAGTGTCCTCCAATCTACATCAGGATGCACTGATATGCAGGAGGCCACACCGGGAGCACTGGAGACAGTAGACAACCCCAACAGACTCCCAGGTGAATTTTTGCCTCACCTGGAAGGACTGTTTAGGGCCCTGAATGGTAGTGAGGGAGGAGGGGTAGGGGTGGGTATGACACTTTGCAAGTGTAAGTACCAGGAGGGGGATCAGTCTGGAGCGATGAGTGGACAAGACAGTCACATAGGGAACAATCGCTGCGGGAAGTGGAGAGTGGGGGTGGGTGAGGAGATTACCATTTGGTCATTATCAGTCTCCGAATAAACAACTCTGTAAAAAGTGATATTTCTTTGATCAAATTTGAGAACAGTTTGGTTCAGAGGCCATGTTGTTCTCCTTGTGCACAGGTAACTAAGGTTTGATTGAAGAACGAGTGTGAGTTTTCAGATTCCAGCTAATGGGTGATGGTGGAAACATGGAGTTTCCTCTGAGAAACTGAACCCTTGGCTTTGTTGTACAAGAGAAAGGAATTCAGCCCCTGTAGCCGATCAATCTTCAAACATAATTCCTCGTGTGTGGAGTAGTCCATCACCTTTGTCCACTGTAGGAAAGCTGCAACAGTAAAGAAGGAGCATTAGGTGGGTTTGAATCAGCTGAGTGAATAGAGGGAAACTGTGGCTGCCTCGGGCAGGGCTGGATCTCATGAGTCTACAGGAAAAGAGGATGTCTGCTGCTGGATTGAATCCCATTGGTCATGATGCATGTGCCTTGGGGTGGATTTGATCCCATGATGCACGAAAGAAAGGGAATTCTGAAGTATGAGTGAGTGACTTGATTGTGTGTCTGAATGGTCACGTGAGAGTCCCTTACTGGACATCTAAGACGACTCCGGTGACATGTCTATTTCTACGTTATGGAGCAGAAAGAATTAAGTATGTTGAGAAGTGGGTGGAGTGGAAGAAGTGAGTGCTTGCAGAAGTACAGATAAAGGAGAGAGGAAACTTTCAGGTGCCCTGTGGTGTTCACCTGGAGTGAAATGCAAAAATAATTGGTTGCTTCTCGCAGTAAGATCAGAGAAGATGAAAAAAAAATAAGAGAAAAAGAGTCAGAAAGAAGAGGAAAATGTAATCGAGCCTACCTCAGTGTTAAGAGACTACTAGACAGGTATATGGAGGAACTTAAGATGGGGGGAGGTTATATGGGAGGCAGGGTTTGAGGGTTGGCACAACATTGTGGGCCGAAGGGCCTGTAATGTGCTGTACTATTCTATGTTTAACAAGACACAACTCGTACCAATGTCTGAGTAGGAAGTAGTAGGAACCTGTTTTACCCCTGCCCCCCACAGGTACGGTTACAACAAAGCCCACCCCAGTAGTGTCTCCTGAGTTCTTGATGAGGCTGGTGTAAATCTCTCAAAAGCTCGATGGGAGAATGAGCAATATGGAGACATTTATGCACTTTGAACTAAAATGTCATGTTATATTGACGTGTTTCCTTCACACTCCATAGTGACATACGATACACCGTATTGCACAAAAAGCAGATGGGCACCTTAATAAATGTGTAAAGTAGATAAACAAGGTATTTCAGAAATACACAGATTTACTCGATCGTAATGAATGTTATTGCAAATGATGATTAAATGAGTCCAGGTTAAAGGAAATGTAGATTGTTACTTGTGTGAGATGAAAAGAGGTAAGTAAAATTCTGAGTGGTTTAGAATAATTTCAGATGAAATCAAGTGCTTCAAGCTGTTAAGGGAGTGGATAATATTTGTGTGAGGACTGGAGACTCCCTGGACTGCTCTACCATTGTCTCATTAATATTGACCGTTGTATTGTGACAGCTGCCCTGTATGATTTGAATGTTATTTTAACTTGTATTCTGTTTTATATTTAATAAAGATGACAGTGACCACATTGTTGCTCATCATTACTAGATTAAATCTGTTTACAATTTCATTCTAAATTTTGTTTGAACGTTACCTGCTTCAAATGCATTTGACGTCATCCACTTGTGACTGGTATTTATTTTGTTTTGAACATTGTATAGTGTTATTTAGAAAAAAAAACAGCTGTTCTAAATTATGGATTTTGCAGTTCTTTGATTCACTTCAAGAAACATGGGGAGATGGCGGAGGACAGTTACTGGTAAAAGGTGGAGGCGTCAGTGAGAGGTGCACATTGTTTGTGGACAGCCTCGCCACTGAGTTCAAAGATGCCCTCAGCGTCAAAGCAACTTTGATAACAGTTTCAGCCTCAGCCGCCACAACCACCACAGACTATGAAGTTTACTTTAAATAATCCTTTCCCAAACTGTACTGTAGAATTTGTACAATTGTAATTCTGCCCGCTGTAAAATGCCTCCTGATGTATGCCTGCCTCTCAATTCTTGGCCTTGATGGATTCTTCGCCTCATGTCATAGATGAAGCGGCACAGCTCCTGTTCCACTCAAAGAACATGACGCTTACTTATGAACGTATGTTGGTACTAAACGCTCGAGTTGTTGAGTGTGTTGTAGGGGGCCATACATACGGAAGGTGGGTTAACAGTGGAGTCTGAACCCCTCAATTGTACCGAGTGATTCTGTTATAATGAACCCCCCTTGATCAGCTTCATTCCTTGCTGGGATGCTCGTGCAACTCCAGTGTACAGTGGGCAAGGCGGTTTATATTCTTGCTGCTGTTGAAACTTGTTGAAGTTTCTTACTGAGAGCTCTCTATGGAGAGAGGACCCAAAGGATCGCTGCCTCCTATCGTTCCGCAATCCTCCTCTTCAGACAGACGATGACAGGGTCACTGAGGAGACCCGAATTCTCTGTGCAGTTCAACTGCAGCCACAATCCATGCTGTCCTTTACAGGACGAAAGGGAAGTGGGGCGTGTGGAAGTCACAGCGAGTCAAGTTAATGTCGCGTCTTGGCAAGGAGAGTTTACAGATCGTGTGCAGTCAACCTCGGCAAGAAAGGTCGTTAAAGGCCCTGGTTCCCTTTTGCATAGCAGGGTAACAGGAGACATTTGCATACCAAAACAAGATGAGGATGCAAAGGAAGTGTTCCAGGGTGACACATAATATTGGTCAGAAACAAGAGAAATCTGCAGATGCTGGAAATCCAAGCAACACAGAAAATGCTGAAGGAACTCGGCAGAACAAGCATAATCGATGGAAAAGGGTAAACAGACGACGTTTCCGACCGGCACCCTTTGTCTGGACTGATATTGGTCAGTTACTTTACTACTGTGGTGGGACCATGCGGGAACTCATAGTTGACAACAAATGCCCCGGATTAATATGCTCGGAATGACGGACTCTGTCACTGAGTGTAAAAACGAATAACGAACAAGTAACGAGGAACGGTTCTGAGATACAGATTGTCAGGGGATATTTGAGGAAAGAGGCTGAGAACAACGCCCCTTTCTTCTCGGAAGACTCTACTGACCCGGCCTCACAGCAGTCCGAACTATATTCCACCTTGCCAATGCCCAATGAACTGAATTAGCGTAAACACAAATGCTTTGTCCGCTTTAATTTGTCTTCTTCATTCAACAATCCCCTTGAATGATGCAGTAAAATTTGAAACTCCCCGTCGGGGAATTGAACCCCGGTCTCCCGCGTGACAGGCGGGGATACTAACCACTATACTAACGAGGAATGCATGCCCTGGCTTTTGCAGATTTCAGAACACACCACAGCGAACAGAATCATCTTGATGTTTGTTCACTGCGATACTGGAGCCTTTCACACGTGTCCTTCCCACAGCAGTCTCTCACTTTTCTCCAGCCTTTCAGTCACCTATTATCTTCAACGATTTACCAAACCAGGTGCTCTCATTCCAGCCCAACTCCGTCTTCCAATCAACATTTTCATCACAGTCATACATTTATATTTCTGCCTTCGTAATGCCACGGGCGGGAAACGACATGTAGCTCATCCAATTCTGAAGCCATCACTCCCACTTCAATCAACTTCACTCAAACACGGCTTCTGTATCTCCGCTCTGTCGGACGATCGCGACCCCAACTGGACATAACACGAACTGCACCGCACTGAAGAATCCGACCGACAACATCCAGAATCACCTCCAGCCACACTCATGCACTTCCAGCGTCCCACTGCTCCAACCCTCACAACTCGCCTACCAATTCCACAAGTCATTTCAATCCATGGGTCACTCGAAAATTATTATGGGCTGGCCAGGCCAGTCCATCAACGATGGAATTGCTCTCCCTCACATTTTCCCCGGTCAACCGATCTCGGCAGCTTCCTGCTCTCACTCTAACCCAGCTTCCCACAACCAACAACAAAACATGTCGGATGATGTGTTCACACTGAGTGCTGTCAGTCTACTCGCCATCCACTCTCTCATCACCAAACACCACCCCCCCCCCACTACGAGAGTAAACTAACCCCTTTATTGTGATTAATAAATGCAACATACAGTCACAGAATCATGCACCTCCCCCCCCCCGCACCGCTGAAACAGGCCGTTCGGCCCACAATGTCCGTGCTGACGATCAAGTACCGATCATACCAAAAACGACCTCGCTCAGCAGCTATTTCCTTCAGTGTCTTGATAATTCAAGTACTCGCCGACAATTCTTTAATGTTGTGAGTGTACCTGCTTCCGCCGGTCACTCAGGCATGGATTCCGGTTTCCAAACACCATCTGCATGAAGTTCTCCTTCTGATGCTCTCTAAGTGTACACCTGGGTTGCACTCTGTGCTTTGTATGAAGGGGTAGCAAATTATCTCAATGTCATGAGGACATGATTAATGCTATCACTTTTCAATGCTGACGTAATAGTCCTTCTGCAGAAGCAGTGTTTGGATTATGGTAAAAGATAACGAGTGATTTGGAATGTAAACCGCCCAATGAAGGCTGTGTGTTTTCGTGTTGTGTGCCTGACACCGGTGTAGAGCCGGGTCTTCTGTTCGGCGGGAGATGAAGGAAGGAGACGCCGGAGGGAAGAGGTCATAGGACTCGACCCGGAGTGGGACCATGATTTAACATCGTCCGGGGACGTAGAAGGAGGATCGGCGAATGGGAAACTATCAGCTCTAACTTGTCCACTTCAGACTGTTTTATTAAAATTGGCCATTTTCTTTGTTTTTCCTACTAACCCTTTAGTCAAATTAAGAATTATAAAGCTAAATAGTTTAATTGTATATGGTGTACTACCTGTTATTCCGTGGTTCATTTTGAACACGGTAACAAATCACTCAGCATCCACATAAACAGGGGTTTGAGCTGGGCTTGCACCTCTATCTCAGATGTTTGGTCGGGCCTTATATTGTCTTCCCTAGACTTACGCAGCAGACCGGACTAGAGTGCGTTGCCAATATGTTGCCAAACAAGGTAGCAGGGTCAGAGAAGTCAGAGATCATTCTAAGGGGTGGTGGGATGAGCTGACAACATCGATAGCAATGGGGGATTGTCTGGCAGATGGAGTAAAATGCTGACAAGAGCAACGTCATCCATTTGTAAGAAAAAATACAGTTCAGATGATAATTTAAATGCTGAAAACATGCAGTAAGCTGCTGTGCAGGGTGACTTGGGACCGCGATTGCAAACGTTCCGTTCAATTGGTTATCAACCTGCAAATAGAATGTTGGCTAGAGAAATTGAATTTTAGAGCAGGGAGGTTATGCTGCAACTTTACAGGGTACTGGTGAGGCCATAATGTCACAGAAATGTACAACACCGAAGCAGGCCCTTCACCCCATAACTATTTAAATTGCCTAATCCCATCTGCGTGCACCAAGGCTATTGACCTCCATAACCCTATCAGCCATGAACCTATCCAGACTTCTCTGGTACATTGAAATCTAGCTTGCACGTACCACTTGTGTTTTCCACAACCTTCTGAGTGACGAACTTTCCCCTCATGATCCCTTAAACATTTCACCTTTCACCCTCAACCCATGACCTCCGGTTGTCGTCCCACCCAACCTTAGCGGGAAAAGCTTGCTTGCATGTACCCGAACAATACCCCTCATAATTTTGTGTACCCCTTTCAAATATCCTCTCAATCCTCTCCATTCCGAGAAATAAAGTTCTAATCTATTCAATCTTTCCTTATTACTCAGGTCCTCCAGACCCAGCAACGTCCTTGTAATATTTCCCTTCACTCTTTCAAACTTATTTGCATTCCTGTGAGTTGGCAAACAAAACTGCACACAATACTTCAAATTATGCCTCGCCACTGACTTATTCAACTTCAAAATACACCCCATCTCCTGCACTCGATACTTTGATATGCCAAAAGCTTTCTTTATGACACTATCTACCTTGACACCCCTTTCAACTATTATGGACATGTAATCCCAGTTCCCTTTGTTCTAGCATACTCCTTACTTCCCCACGGTTCACTGTACCCCACAGAAGTGCAAGAACTCACGCTTGTCAGCGTTAAGTTCCATCTGCCAATTTCAGCCCATTTTACCAGCTGGTCCACATCCCACTGCAATCTATGATAGCGTTCCTCGCTGTCCACAGCAGCCCTAATCTGGATGTGAGCCGTATATTTGTGATCCAGTTCACCACATTATCACACAGATCATTGATATAGATGACAGACAACAATAGACCCAACACAAATCCCTGAAACGTTTTATCCAACCCATTATGCAGGACCTTGTCAAATACCTTGCTGAAGTCCATGTAGACAACATCCACTTCCTTCCCTTTGTGAACTTTTCTGATAACTTCCTTGAAAACTCTATAAGATTAGTTGACATGACCTACCACGCTCGACGCCGATGAATATCCTTAATCAGTTCATATTTATCCAAATACTTATAAATCCAGCCCCTCTAAATACATTCCATTTACTTTACAAATAATGATGTCTGGCTTAAGGGCTTATCATTTCCAGGTTTAAGTTTTGAGCCATCCTTAAAGAGCGGAACAACATTGCTACCCTACAGTCCTCTGGTAGCACATCTGTTGCAAAGCATGATTTAAATATCTCTGGTAGAGGTCTGGCACTCTCTGCACTTCCCTCCTGCAGAGTCCGAGGGAACACCCTGGGGATTTATCTATCCTAATTTATCTGAGGAGAGCAAACATCTCCTCCTCTGTAATCTGTATAGGGTCCATGAAATAGATGCTGCTTTGTCTCGCTTCTATAGACACTGTGTCCATCTCCTGAATGTGCAAAATACAGGGGGTAGCTGGATGAAGCAGCGTGGATAACTTCACTCACTTCAACCCCGAGCAACCTCTGCACTCACCAGCAATGACTCTTTAACTCAGTATTATTTGTTTGTTTGTTCCTTTATTTCTAGTTGCAAAATGTTAGTCTTTGTGTGTTTTATTTCTTTGATCCTATTGCTTTTATTTGTTCTACTCCGAATGTCTGCAGGAAAAAAATCTCAATTACATGGTGACGTTGTATGTGTCTTGGTGACAAATTTACTTTGTACATTGAAAACTGCATGCAGATCTGGTTTTCTTTGTTCAGGAAAGATACTGGGTTTGCTGGATTTGCAGAGGAGGTTCACCAGGTTGATTCTGGAGAAGGTGGAGTTAGTCAATGAGAAGAGATTGAGTTGCCTGGGACTCTACATGATGGAATTCAGAAGAATGAGAGGGGACATTAGAGAAATATACAAAATTGTGAAAAGGGATGAATGAGGTGGAGTCGGGAATATTGTCTCCACTGCTCAGTAAGACTAAAACTAGGGGATATAGCATTGTGATTAAGATTCAGGGAAATAGATTTAGGATGGTGTTGAGGAGAAACTGCTCCTCCCAGAGAGTAGTGAATCTGCAGAATTCTCTGCCCATGGAAGAAGTGGACGTGACCTTATCATGGCATTTTTCAATGAAGTTACCAGGAGGATAGACGAGGAAAAGGCAGTAGATGTTGTCCGTATGGGCTTCAGGAAGCCCGTTGACAAGTTCCCGCATTGTAAATGGCAATTTTTGAATGGTATTCCAGATGAGGTAGTAAGTTGGATTACATATTTGCTTTGCTGGAGAAGCTAGAGTGTGGTAGCATATGTTGCCTCTCTGACTAGAGGCCAGTGATTAATGGTGTGATGCAGGAATCGGTGCTGTGTCTGTTGTTATTGACCATCTATAGCAAGAATCTTGATGATAATGTGATAAATTGGATCAGCAAATGTGTGGATGACACCAAGATTGGGGGCATAGTGGACAGCAAGAAATGTTATCAAAGCTTGCTATGGGATATGGACCAGTTCAAAAAATGGAGTTTAATGCAGACAAGTCTTAGGTGTTACACTTTGCAAGGAGAAGCAATGGTTGACTTGTCGGGTGGGCAGTCGGGCACTGATAGTCCGTGGGCCAGTAGGGTTGGACAGTACCATCTGAGGGGAATAATGCTTATAGTGGTTTTTGGCAAGGTATGCATCTCTAGAGTTAGAAAATATGTGATAACATTGCACCAGTGGTAGCTTTGTGTATGCTATCATGCATTTGATAACACTACCCAAAAATAAGCATTTCTGAAAAGTGGCCAATATAAAGTACAACATATATATTCAAACTAGTGGTACTTTGTCATCAATGATCCCTCAACATTGAAATTTGTAGCAATGATAGCCAAGTTCAAGCACTTTTCATCAAATGTTGTTATGAAATTCTGCATTGAAAACTATGTCACTGGTGGCACTCACAATACAGTGCGAATTTCAGTAGAGTGAATCATTTCATTTTTAGAAAAATGTTTGTCTTTTGTTTATTTTGGAAAAGTCAATTAAAAACCCCAGGACACATATAATTACGTGGATTTGTAGAGAAGTTATTCAGGGATTCAGATAAGCAATCCCTTTTTGTATATATTCTGTAATAATATCAGTACAGCAGAAAATGTTACCACACCCCCCAAAGGGTAAAAAAAACATTTGGAGAGATTTCTGGAGTTTTATCAATGTCATGATATTTCCATATCATTGTATCAAATCAAAACAATCTTAAGCTCTTGTCATAGCATATAGAATTACAGTACAATAATTCAAATGTGGGGTTCCAAACGGCCATAACCTAGGCCCCATTTGGTTGTAAAATGAATATATTTAATCAAAGACTGTTTTCCATACTTTGTTTTCAATACTTACAGAACCTATTAAGAATCATAATAATTTTCCATGTCTTCCACGTCTTCCACATCTTCATCTGAACTTTCCACACTCTCCGAGGTGGATGCCTGGTGCTCGCAGTCTGCCAGTCTACACATGTCAGTACACCTGAGGCCATTTGCAACACACATACTTCTTGGGATTGAACATTTCTTTGGACAGTTACAGGCCAGTAGATCCAGGACGGCATCGGGTGCTGGCTGGCCTTCCATCCAGTGCACCACCAACTCTTCAGCTTCCTCTACTCTGTCCATCTTCCATCCTCCACCAACAGGGCTTGGCACTTGTGGGTCCTTCTCCAAACATCTTCTCCAGATACCAGCATTGTAGTTGGCTCGCTGTGCATGTTTTGTTTAAGCAGTCCTTGCATGGTGGGAGTTGATAAATTTCGATGTCACCTTTTGTTTGGCACAGAAATGGTGATATCTGAGCTCATTGAACTTGGTGGTCGATGCTTTGCGGGCATACAGGAGACATGTAAATGCCTCCAGTTTGTCCATCAGTTCTGGGGACAGGCCCCATTCCTGACCAACTCTAAGAATGTGTCCTGAGTTTCCCTGTTGCTGGTCAGAAGATTCAGGGCACTTGTCTTCCCTTTGCCAACAGCAGGCTTACAGTGTCACATCCTGTATATGCGTGCAACCCGATGAGAGCCCTACAAACCTCTATGCCAACAGTGGCAGCAACCTTCCTGATTGGTTGCCTTGGCCCTCCAAACTTTGAGTTCCCTCTGTAGAGTTTGATTTTCCAAGACAACGTCCCTTAATGATACACTTTCAGGAAACATTAACAATTTTCCCCTGTCATCTGGAAATATATCTACCGAATTTCCCAGCTCAGATTCCAGTTTCCTACGAATGTACTTCCTTGTAGAATCCTGCAGGAGTGTAACTCCACCAGATAGCATGAAAGATTCAAGTTCCGTGACCAAAGAAGTGACTTGTATAATCACCTTGTTGGGTATGATATCAGTTCTGATATACTTGAAAAGGTCTTTATAGGCTTCCCTTTCAATCAAGGTAGAGAGAGTTATAAAAATAGCTTTTGGCACACTGGACTTTATAAATGTATGTACTGAGTACAGGATTTGAGGTGTTCTGTTGAAGATGTGGAAGGTGTTGGTGAGGTCTAATATAAGGTATTGTTTTCAGTTCTGTCACCGATCTATGGGAAATTTATCAAAAATGTCGAAAGAGCGCAGAGTTCACACGGTCAGTCAGGAGCTGCAGCTGGTGCACTTCACTCGTGTGAAGTTAATGGGGCACTGACTGACTCCCTGATCTGCCACATTCTGACAAAGAGCATGTCCCTGCCATAACAGCCCATTCCAAACCGGAGAGTGATTCTGAAAAAAGAACCTCTGAAATTTGACTTCCCAGCGTACAACACCTCATATGCCATTTCTCTGCCCACATTTCCAGCTGGACTCTGTTCTATTGAATCTTTTGGCAATGCCTATCACCATCCACATCTGCACCAAATTTCTGTGTCAGTGATGTAGTTTCCTCATTTGTCTCTATGAGCCATTGTTAAGCAGCTGGACAATATTGGCTCATCTTCAGTCCTCTGCAACACTATGTGTAATTAAAAAAAATACTACAAAGATCTCTGTGAAGTCCCCAGCAATCTGCAATCTTGCTTCACTCACTCAATAACGTGGGATGCATCCTAACAAATCCTGGTAATTTATCCACCTAATGTTCTTGGAGAGTCCCGAAGCTCCCAACAGCTTATTATCAAAGTGCCATGGAATATCGGTGCATCCTTCCTGATCATTCTATCCACTATCACTTTCTCTTTGATGGATATTGACATGAAATATTCATTTGGTGCTTTCCCACTTCCTCTAACTCCAGGCATACGTTCCTCCTT
The DNA here is from genome assembly GCF_048418815.1 of Hemitrygon akajei. Taxonomy (NCBI): domain Eukaryota; kingdom Metazoa; phylum Chordata; class Chondrichthyes; order Myliobatiformes; family Dasyatidae; genus Hemitrygon; species Hemitrygon akajei. Next base: position 21,802,903 of record NC_133151.1, read on the forward strand.
TGCTCTGGAATTGTCGACAATCCTACCTTCTCAGCCGGGCTGCTGTTTTTTCTAATGTATGCATAAAATGCCTTGTTATTCTCTCCAGACATGCTCAGCAAAATCAGCCCCCTTCCACAACATCACTGAGCACTGCTATTCTATGTTCAAGTTGCACATTGCTGAAAAGTTATCAAGGGTCTTGTCTAATTTCCACTCCCTAAACCTTCCACACAGGTTATTTTTCTTTCTTACTGCAATTGCAGCATCTCTCATCATCTAATGTTCTCAGATCTTGCATCCGTGTATTTTCCCCTCATGGAAACAATTTGAATTCTGAACCACTTGTCTTTAAATAACTCTCACAGATGAGATGTGAGTTCACCGAATCACAGCTGCTCGCAATCTCTACTCTCGCCAGTTCCTGCCTGACATAGTTCTCGTTCGCCTGGAATGCACACACAATGCTGGAGATACTCAGCAGGCCAGTCAGCATCAACGGAAAAGCGTAAGACACTTGTCATCCTGATACCCTCCCATGAGAAAAGTCCATTCTTACTCCACGTATCCTCACAAAACATGTTCCGTCAAATACAGCATTTAAAGTACATTTATTTTTCAAAGTACTTATGTGTCGCAATATGCTACCCCGTGACTCATTTTCTTCAGGCATACACAGTAAATAAAAAGAAACACAATGGATCAATGAAAAGCAGAACACAACTAAGACAGACAGACCACCAGTGCACAAAAGAAAACAAATGCTATAAAAATATATAATCAATATGAAGTTAATATCGAGAACATAGAGTTGTGGTGTCCCTGAATGTGGATTCATTATTGGGGTGACTGAAAGATTCCCCTCTGTTTCAAAACCCTTACCTTTGAGGGGTAATGGCTATGCCTGAAACTGGTGCTGTGGGACCAGAAGACCAGGAAATGTGTGTCCACGTCCCATTCCCATTCTGATATGTCTATCCTTGGCCTCCTCTACTGTCAAGCTGAAGCCACAGTCAGGTTGGAGGAACAACACCTTATATTCTGTCTAGGTATCCTTCAGCCTGGTGACATGAACATTGATTTCTCTAACTTCTGGTAATGCCACTCCTCCCCTTCTTACCCCATCCCTTATTTTTTTATTCCCCCGCATTTTTTTCTCTCTCTGCCCCTCTCACAATCACTCCTTGCCTGTTCTCCATCTCCCTCTTGTGCTCTACTCCCCCTTTCTTTCTCCCTAGGCCTCCCGTCCCATGGTCCTTTCCCTTCTCCAGCTATGTATCCCTTTTGCCAATCAGCTTTCCAGCTCTTAGCTTCATCCCTCCCCTCCTGTCTTCTATCATTTCGGATTTCCCTCTCCCCCTCCTACTTTCAAATCTCTTACTATCTCTTCTTTCAGTTAGTCTTGTCGAAGGGTCTCGGCCCGAAACGTCGACTCTACTTCTTCCTATAGATGCTGCCTGGCCTGTTGCATTCACCAGCATTTTGTAAGGATTTACCCGTCTTTGTACTCTTTTAGAGCCCAACACTGCCTTCCCCTTAGTAACAAAACACCTGAGAATATCAATTTAGCCACCATAATCTCGTTTCCCCCTATTTCCTTCTCCTTAGTGAACACCAATGAAGGCAAAGTATTCATTCTCTACCTCGCATGTTAACTCTGGCTCCGGACATAATCTCCCTTTTTGTCCTTATGTGGTCCTGTCCTCTTCCGCAGTATACTATTGTTTCCAGTGTCTGCATAAACTATCTCAGGATTCTCGTTGATTCTCCTCAGCGAGGACATTTCCTGGTCACTGTTCATTCTCCTGGTTCACACTGTGACTTTCTTCTTTCTTCCTGTATCTTGCTCCAAGGCCTTGTGCAATTTCGGCTTTCTAAACCTTACATATACCTCCTCTTACTTGTTTTAATTGAATACAATATCACTCATCATCTGAAGTTCCTGAATTTCGCCTTCCTTCTCCTTCCCCACAGGGACAGGGAAGTCCTGAATTCTGATCAGCAAGACAGTAAGTGACTCTCACATATCAGACCTGGACTTAACCAGAATGATCGGCTCCCAGACTACTCTCTACGATTCCTGCCCAATTCTGTTGTAATTTGCCTTCCCCAAATTTGCATTTCTCCATCTGCAGGTCCATTCTGACCCTTACTAATAACAGTCCAAAAACCTCCATAATTATAATCTTTACATTTTTTTCCAAATGAAAGTCCAACCATCTTGCTAGTATCATTTTGCAGCATTAAGTCAACTATCTCCCCCTCCCTGGTGGACCATCTACATACTGTTTCAGGAAAACGTCCCAAAGAAAACGAATAAATAATGCCCCATTCAAGTCTTAGGCGGTTAGGGAGTCCCAGTCATTCTGGGGAGATTATTCACCCACTGGAGCTACTGTAGATTTTTATATCAATCCACAACATGCCGACATATCTGTTCCTCTCTCACACTGGCTATTTGGAGGCCTACAGTGTAATCCCATCACAGTGATTGCACCTTTCTCATTCCTGAGTTCCACCCTCATTGTCTCATTGGATGAGCCTCTGGGAAGACGTTGAATTTGTGACATTCTGACTGATCAGCAGTGCATCTCAGCAACATATTTTACCTCCCTCTGGACTCTCTAAATCATCTGAATCCTGGAATGTTTAGCTACCAGTCCTGCTCTTCTCTTAACCGGACTCGAAATATGTCTACCTTAATTGTTCTACATCGGGCACTGAAATAAACACACTTCTGCCCTTTGGTGCACTGTGCTCATTAACGTGGCTCCAGCTTGACTTCCTTTTGGCGTTTCTTGACCTCGTCTCTATCTTCCGCTGAATGCGACTTGATGAACTGTAGTTCGAGTTCCCAACTCCCCCGCCCCCCACCCCGGCCTCTGCATGCCACATGATAAAACTCTTCAGGGTGTCTCCAGCGAAATTCCCTGGCAGAATATCAGCTCCCCTTCACTGCAGGGGTAACCCATCCTTCTTGCACAAGTCCCATATATCTTGGAAGAACTCCCAATGATCTGTATACCTGATGCCCTTTCCCGTGTCCCAGATTGGTAGCTACACATTTAATTGGACGAAAGTTGCCATTTCATTCCTCGCTCGCATGTGACACCAGAATTAATTCTGAGATCACCACCCGAGAGTTCCTACTTCTTAACTTTCGGCCTTACTCCCTAAATTCTCTTTGCAGGACCATGTTTCTCTGTTGTTTGTTCCAATAAGGACCACGACCTCTGGCTGCTCACCCGGCCCTTTTAGAGTTTTCTCTACCTTCTCACAGACATCCTTGGCCCTGGTATGATGGGGGTAACGCATCATCCTGCAATCTCACTCATTTCCACTGATACTCCTATTTGTGCCCCCGCTAAAGTGCTTGCTGAATGTGACTCATATCCATCCAACTATATTCCTGTGTTTATGTGATAGGCTCTTTGTCATAAAAATTATTTCAAAATTCAGTATGCTCTTTTTTGTTTCCGTTCACTGTATTTACATATGTATACGCAAAGAAAGGAGACTGCACGCTTTATTAAAACTCGTACGATATCAATGTAGAAAGAAAACAATAAATACAATAGGAGCAGTGTATAAATCAAAATAACACTTCTCATCCAAGAATCAAGCAGGTCTCAGTGATTGGGGGGATCACAGATGCGATAATGCCACACATTCTGTTCGATCTTTCGTTCTTTCGCTCTCTCTCTCTCTCTCTCTCTCTCTCTCTCTCTCTCTCTCTCTCTCTCTCTCTCTCTCTCTCTCTCTCTCTCTCTCTCTTTCAATCACGCTCTCTCAAGCTCCCTTGAGGAGAAAAAGAGGGTGAAAGGAAGGACGGATAATGACGGGAGCAGGAGTGGTTGATACAGACGATAACATACCCCAAGATCAGGCAGTTTTGTCAAAACCGGGAAGCGGGGGGAACGTGTTCGCCTCAAGCTTCAATTTAACAGGGCTGCAAAGGGGATCTCTCTGCGATGGTGTGGACAGTGATGCCGTCCGAATCAACTGTGATCAGCTGTTTTGTAACTCTAAGGCAACGCACACAAAATGGAAAAGAGTGAACGGTTGACAGACTCTGATGAAGTATCGTGGGCCGAAACGACGACAGTTTATTCTTTTCCATAGCCTGACCTGCTGAATTCCTCCATCATTCTGTGTGTGGAAAAGAGTAAACGGTCGACTTTTAGGACCAAGACCCTTCATTATGAACTGATTTTGTGTGTGTGTTCTTTTATATTTCGATCATCTGCAGATTTTCTCGTGTTTGTTTCGTAACTCTGTTCATCACATTGTTTCCCTTTACTCACAAGAGGGGGTATAGAATAGGGAACATGAAGGCAGCGAATGGTACAACTTTACAGCATTTATTTCAAATGATTAACGAATGTTAAAATCCGATTCAGTGGGTATTTCACCACATTCTTCAGTTCCTCTCGGAATTTGCTCTGAGTCAGGGCGTAAATACACGTGTTGGTGCAGGAACTGAGAATCTGCAGCATTAAAGATGCGTGTTTTGTGATGTAACTGGAATACGTGACAGAATAAACAAAACTTATTGAAATCCGTCTATAGATATGAAATACCACGAATGTTCCCCACAACAATATGAAACTACCGGTTATGCTGAAGAGCAAAACGATGGATTTGCGTCGGTTCTCCATCTCCCGGTCCTTGTCATTCTCTCCACTCTTTTGTCCCCGGAGGCCCCTGCGGGCTCGACTGGCCGCTAGAATCCGCCTGACAGTCAGAATATTGAACAGAAAAATCAGAAAGAATGGGACACAAGGGGTTAAAATGAGAATACACATCTCAAATGCCGCCCATGAGGGAGAGTTTGTGAAGCTCCGTGAGGGAACACAACCCCAGGGAACACCATCAATTATTTCTCCAGGCTCCAATGCAAAGCCCCAGGGGACAGTCTGCAAACAGGCCAGTACACTCACTGTCCCGATAACCACAGCCGCCGTTCTCTCGGTGCAATATTTTGTTTTCAGCTTCTCACAGCAAATAACCACAAATCGATCGACGGTGAAAGCGACAGTCAGCCAGACTGAGGACACAGTGCTCGCAGAAATCAACCATTCGACGAGTCTGCACACAGGAGTGATTCGCAGGAATGATCGGGGGAAATAAATCTCAGAAGTCCACTTCAGCAGCGGTTCCGAGATAACGACCAGGAGATCAGCCGCTGCCATTCCCACCAGGTAGCGAGTGACACATTTGGAGAGACCGCACTTTCCCCGGGACAGGATCACAATCGACACCAAGTTCGCTGGAGGAGAGACAGGAAACAGAAAGTTGAAGAATACAGCTGTTTGTGGGGGGTGGGGGGATCCTGTGATATTTCCACTTTATTTTTACAATTAGTGGTGGGAGGGTCGAGAAAGGGCGCAGAGCTGGCAGAGACAGAGAAGGAGTTTGCACGGTAAAATAAAGTCAAAATGATCTGAATACGGATTCCTTACTGATGACAGAAATGTGAAGTGACAGCTGAAAGCTAAAACTGGGAAACTACCTCCTCAGAGTCAATACTGGGTGGAACATTTTCTACCCGCGTCTCGTCTGGATGAAGTGAATAAATCCGGGCTCTGATGGCGGGGTTCTCTCCATTAGCCAATCATCAGCTTCCATGGCGATCCCTGTCAGCAGCAGAGCAGGTGAAGGAAGGAAGAAAAACAGGAAATGCCGGAAAACTCTTCAAGGGAAAACAGACGATATGGTAAAAGAGTTGAAGTATCTCTCCTCAAGTCAAGTCAAGTCGCTTCTTTTGTCGTTTCAACCATAACTGCTGGTACAGTACACAGTGAAAACGGAACAACGTTCCTCCAGGACCACTGTGCTACATGGAACAACACAAAACTACTCTGGACTACGTGAAACAACACAAAGCTATATTAAACTTCAGACCAACACGGAACTACATAAATAAAGACAGTACAATAATTAACAAACAAGACAATAGACACTGTAAAGGGCAAATTACAATGTATTAATAAATGATGTAATGTTTTAGCAGGAATTGAGGAGTCTAATAGTTTGGGGGAAGAAACTGTTGCACAGTCTGGTCGTGAGAGCCCGAATGCTTCGGTACCTTTTGCCAGATGCCAGGAGGGAGAATAGTTTGTATGAGGGGTGTGCGCGGTGCAGTGACTTGAAAACAGAACACTGACTGATTCCAACAGATACAGCGCGGTCTGACACAACCTCACAGACAAACATGACGCCTCCCACTGAATCCATCACAGGGGGGAGGGATTCATCGCCCAGCAGCAAACTCGACGCCGCAGTGAAATGCCTGTAACGGTGTCAGATGTAGATATAATAGAATACATTTCACTGTACTGATGACTATGAAACACCACCTCGCTTTCGCTAATTAGCTCGGCAAAGACTTCATTGTGCTGTCCATCAATCGCTTTGCATTCAGCCATATCGCAGATTGCTGAAGTGTCACTACCAGTCGTTGGCTTGATTGTTGCATCTCATTCAGACAACCGCTCACATACAAATGCAGATAATCAATTGGCATGATCTCCGCGGGCTGTATAAACACAATATTTGCAAATGCAGTGCAGCTGCTAAGAGCCCAAAAGCCCAATAACGTCCCGTCATTGATCACAATCCGCTGGAAGAACGCTGCCGGACCCGCTCTGAATCACAGATGTTTGTGGATTCGCTGAATTCCTGCAACAGTTTGATTTTAAATCCAGATCCCAGAACCCACATCCCAGTGGGTCTATTCCATTCCTGAAATGTAGAACTCTAGGAATGGGGATGTAACAGTGGAACCAGAGATAGAAACATTAGAATTAAACTTCATTTTCCACCATCGGCAGCTGACACTGCGGCTTACCGGGAATTCCAAAGGCTGAAATAAAAGGATAGTAAACTTCTCGTATGCGCTGGATGACTGGATACACCATTTCAGTGAGAATCGGTGATTTCTGTTCCTCCAGAATTCACAGCTCCGGCAGACAGATCATCCATTCAAAGCAGCGCTGATTTATACAGAGTATTAATCTCCAGAGATACGGTTATACACCTCACTAACTTTCCTAGTTACAGTCACTTGAACAAACACTTTAATTCAACTACAGTTGCAGAAACAAACATTTTAATTCAACACCATTGTCTCTGATGTAAGTATTGCGCCAACTGAAGTAAAATACATCGGAAATCTTGTGCATTACATCAGCACTGTCTCTGGTGACAATGCGGCCTCACGATTTAATTATAAGTACTGGGCCTGGTCACGGAGCAGCTACATTTATAGATTTCAACGTTCTTCTGGCTAATTGTTCATCGATAAACGGAGACCAGCGACACTGTCCGACAATTACCTTCTCTCCCTGCAGTTTCCCATTTGGTACCGTCCTTTATCCTTCAGTTCCTTACTGGTCTCACACGCACACACACACGCGCGCGCGCGCACACGCACACGCACACTCATACACACACACACACACACACACGCACACACACACACTCACACACACACACACGCACACACACACACTCACACACATGCACACACACATACACGCATACACACACATGCACACACATATACACACCAACATTCACACACATACACACACACACACACACACACACACACACTCACACACATGCACACACACATACACGCATACACACACATGCACACACATATACACACCAACATTCACACACATACACACACACACACACACACACACACACACACACACACACACACACACACACAGAAACACAGGTTCGAACAAAGATACAATAGGGAGACAGACGTCAATATGGAAACGGTCAAATGAACGCGTTTTTAATGTTCAAACAGGAGAAAATTTACAGATGGTGGAAATCCAAGGTAACCCACGGAACTCTGCTGATTTCCACCAGAATGTTGTGTGTGATGTTGCTGATGAACAGTCTTTTATGAGCATCTCAATCTGCCATAGGTCAAAAGAATATTGAGAAGAAATGCTCCATTCTGCCATGGAATGGACAGTCCGGTTAAATAATAAAAATTGTGCTCGAAATTGGGAGAGGAATAGATGCTGGAAGTGAAAGAGAAACAGACAAGCATAAGATACAAAATAGATGAGAGAGAGAGAGAGAGAGAGAAAGAAAGAGAGTCGCAGATAGTCCATCCAGCTGGACTTTGGTCTACGAAAGGAAACCAGTGCGGTCACTTTCAATTCCCACCATTCAATACTTCACCTGTGGGCCTGCTGTCCGAGATCTTCAATATCAGAGCGCAGTAGTTCATAAGCGAGTTTCTCTTGGTGACTTTTGTCTCTACCTGATTCTATGAATTTCTTTTAAGTTCAAACTGAGACTCAGTAAACCTGGGAATGCTCAGGAGGCTACACCGAATGCCTGGAATGACAAAGTTATCAGTTGAAAAAACGCCCTCAGAATGGCCCAAAACGATGCTGTTTGTTCAGCGTTATTGAATATAATATGAGGTCCTGAGATCAGATACGATCCACAGCCGTACGATTGTGGGTAGGAATTGCTATTGAAGCAATTCTGTTAAACTACAAAGCAACCTTGATTAACGTAATGTGGCATTTGCAAACCTACCAGTGAAAATGGAATTTCCTATGTCAGTAGAATCGGGCTGATTTAGTCCTGGACTTATATTGGGAAGCAAAGGGAGGGAGTCCTGGTGAGTACGTCCTTTTACACACTGTGGTGGTAGTGCGTGGGGCTTGGGGTTGTGTGACAGGTCAAGGTGTTTTAGGTTGTGTGGAAGAAAATGAACGTGAAAACCGAAACTGACAGTGATGAAGACACACATCACACAGCAGTCAATAGTAGCTGAATTAATGACTCCATATGCAACATTAACTTTACACAGATGCCGCCTGAACTATTCAGCATTTTCTCTGTTTCTCAGAGTATTGGGTTCATCTGTGGGTTCCATACATCAGCAAAGACATTAATTCTAAGGTGTGATATTTCAGTGATCCGATACATTGTTGAAATTGGGTTTGTTTTGTTGCCCTGGTTTGGATATGGCCAAAGTGCAATGTGAGAGACACTGAAGCGGGTCGATAGTTCACAAATCTTTCATGCGAACAGTGTTCAAATGAAAGTAAATCAATAAATGCTAGGCAAAAACAGGACTAGTAACCAAAACTCTCAAACAGGTAACGGGCTCAAAAGAACATCTAATTATTGAACGAATAGCGTGAGTCTTCAGAGTCAGTTGACTCCAAAGTCCAGGTTTTCAGGCAAGGCCGATGCAAAACAAAATCGAACCATTGCTGTGCTCTGACCAAGTCTCAAAAAATGAGTCTTACATCAGAGGTCGGTAAGTTGATGGAGAAGATACTGAGAGGCAGGATTTATGAAGGCATCATATGATTAGGATTATTCAGCATGGCTTTGTGAAAGGCAGGTCGTGCCTTATGAGCCTGGTTGAATTTTTTGAGGATGTGACTGCACACAGTGATGAAGGCAGAGCCGTAGATGTAGTGTATATGGATTTCAGCAAGGCATTCGATAAGGAACACAATGCAAGGCACATTGAGAAAGTAAGGAGGCATGGGATCCAAGGGGACGTTGCTTTGTGGATCCAGAACTGCATCCCACAACCCACAGAAGGCAAAAAGTGGTTATAGAGTTGATATATTCTACATGGAGGCTGGTGAACAGTGGTGCACCCCAGAGATCTGTACTGGGACCCCTACTCTTCGTGATTTTTATAAATGACCTGGATGAGGAAGTGGAGGGATGGGTTAGCGAATCTGCTGATGACACAAAGGTTGGAGGTGTTGTGGATAGTGTGGAGCACGGTCAGAGGTAACAGCGGGACATTGATAGGATGCAAATCTGGGCTGAGAAGTGGCAGGAAAGTGTGATGTGGTTCATTTTGGTAGTTAAAATATGATGGTAGGATGTAGCATTAATGATAAGACTCTTGGCAGTGTGCAGGATCAGAGGTCTGAATCCATAGGACACTCAAAGATGCTACACAGTCTGACGTTGTGGTTCAGAAGGCATACGGTGCCTTGGTATTCATTAATCGTAGGATTGAGCTTCGGAGCCGAGAAGTATTGTTGCAGCTATATAAGACCCTGGACAGACCCCACTTGGAGTATTGTGCTCAGTTCTGGTCCCTCACTACAGGAAGGATGTGGAAACCATAGAAATGGTTCAGGTGAGATTTACAAGGATGTTGCTGGGATTGGGGAGCATGCCTTATGAGAATAGGTTGAGTGAACTAGGCCTTTTCCACTTGGAGCGACAGAGAATGAGAGGTGACCTGATAGAGGTGTATAAGATGATGAGAGGCATTGATCGTGTGGATAGTCAGAGGCTTTTTCCCAGGACTGAAATGGCTGCCACAAGTGGACACAGGTTTAAGGTGCTGGGGAGTAGGTACAGAGGAGATGTCAGTGGCAAGTTTTTTATTCAGAGAGTGGTGAGTGCGTGGAATGGGCTGCTGGCAACGGTGGTGGAGGCAGATAAGATAGGGTCTTTTAGGAGACTTTCAGATAGGTACATGGAGCTTAGAAAAATAGAGGGCTATGGGTAAGCCCAGTAAGTTCTAAGGTAGGGACATGTTCAGCACAACTTTGTGGGCCGAAGAGTCTGTATTGTGCTGGAGGTTTTCTACGTTTCTACTAACTTAATTTGGATTAAAATGTTGACTTTGACAATATTTTTCCAATACGTTCTGTTTTCATGAAGAGGTTCAGTGATCCAGATGCAACGTTATTTCACCCCAAATTATAAAAGATTATATACACAAGATTATATAAAATACAAACATTAACTATTTATAAGACCCAAGAGTCAAATTAAAATGTGAATATTACTGTATGTAAGACATTCAATTCCTGTGGGTGTGGGAAGGGGGGTCACTATTCCCGGAAATGCCCCTCTGTACCCACTTTGTTACAATGCTCGCAATTTCTCAGCGGCTCCACTGATTGACAGTTCTCCCGGCCCCGCCTCCCGAGCTGATGGACACCGTCACGTGAATATGCGAGTGTGCTGATCTGTGACGAGCTGACGTCATTCATGACCCGCCTTCACCGACGTCGTTTCCAGGGGAACGGTCCGGGGCGGGCGGTTAGTCCGGGATGGTGGGCACGGGGTTGTAGTAAAGTGGAGTCGGTCTCTACTTTGGGTTTCGGCTCCACTGTGGGAATCGGCCTCTCCTCTTCCTGCCCACGGAACAGTGAGTGTCTGTCAGCGCCTCACCGCACCGGCTCTCTGCCTCAGGTACAATATTTCAACCATATTTACACAGTTACATGGATAGGAAAGGTTGAGAGGGACACGGGCCTAATGCAGGCGGATGGGACGAGTTCAGGTCGACAACTTGGTCGGCGTGGATGAGTTTTACCGAAGGGAAGGTTTCAGTTCTGTATAAATCACTGACTCTATTCTGGGCGGTTCAACCAGGGCAGGATGTACACAGTGAATGACAGGTTCCTGAGAAGGTTTAATGAACAGAGACTTTGTGGGTTTCTGTCCCCACACCTCCTCCGGCAGCTGATTTGGGACAGCAGCTATTCTCTGTGTGAAGTGTGTACCCTTCAGATCCCCTTTAAATCTGTCTTTAAACAATTTTGTACAATTCTAATGAGAGGCAGTTCTTTGGCTGATAAGGCAAGAAGAACACACAACCCTGTCTACCTGTGATGCCACATACAGGGAACTGTATATAGCTGTGCGTGATGGGGAGCATAAATGTGATGGGTCAGAGGGTCTGTTTCTATCCTGGACAACCCTGGCAACAGCAGTCCTCCACTGCAGTGGGGTTTGTTACCTTCATTCTCAGCTGTGGGCTTGTTCCACTGAACCCCTTATCCTCTGAGAAGATATTTGCACCCCTCCTTTGTGACCAAGCTGTCCGCCATCTCTCCTAATACTAACCGGTGTTCTTCACCAAATTCCCATTTAAAAGTCCTGTTACTGGTGCACGGGGAATGGATGCATTTTGGTAGCCTTTTGAGGGGGTTGGTTCACTATTAACCTTAATGCATTAACAGAAATCCATTGTCCTGGGTTCTGAGTGTTTTAGGTAAGTCCATCCTGAAGTTCTGTGTTCCAGGTTCCCACTGAACTTTCACAGTCAGTGGTTTCTGCATGTCTATACTGACCATCGAGAATCTGTCTCCACTAACTCAGCACTTGGTCTGTCTCCTACCCTGCCCTGGTGATTCAAATGCTCAGTCAGATGGTCCTTAAATACCAGCCTGCACCACCCCCACAGGCAGTGTGTTCCCAATTGTAACCACCTTCAGAGGAGAGAGGACCTCAGGTCCTCTGTAAACCACCCATTTCTCTTGTTAAATTTATGTTGCAGACACCTCATACTTGTGTGCATTAAATTCCATCTGCCAGAGTGTTCCAGATTGTAACTAACTTAATTTTGCCAGCTGGTCCACATCCCACATCAAGTTTTGCTAGCCGCCTTTGCTGTCCATTGTACCCCTAATCTTGGTGTCATCTGCAAACTTGCTGATCCAGTTTACCACGTTCTCATCCAGCTCGTTTATACAGATGGAAAACAACAATGGACCCAGCACTGGGGAGGTAAACCAGGGCAGGATGAACACAGTAATGACAGGTTCCTGGGAAGTGTTCATCCTGGGACGACCAGGGGTGCGCCGTACACCAACTCGGCCAACGAGATGTGCAGATCCTCTTTGGGCGCCGTGCGGATTCCGAGCAGGACCCAGGGCAGCTCGTCCACCCAGTTAGGCCCTTTGAGGCGGGCCATGAGAGCCGAATTCAGGTGACGGTGGAAACGCTCCACTAGTCCGTTCGACTGTGGGTGGTAGGCAGTTGTGTGGTGCAGGTGTGTCCCTAAAAGGCTGGGCACAGCTGACCACAGGCTGGAGGTGAACTGGGCGCCTCTGTCGGAGGTAATGTGGGCCGGTACACCAAACCGAGATACCCAGGTTGCAATCAGTGCTCGGGCGCAAGATTCGGAGGCGGTGTCGGTGAGCGGGACTGCCTCTGGCCATCTTGTGAACCGGTCCACAATAGTCAATAGGTGCCGCGCTCCTCGCGACACTGGCAGGGGGCCCACGATATCCACATGAATGTGGTTGAAACGCCGGCGGGTGGGGTGGAACTGCTGCAGCAGGGCTATGGTGTGCCGCTGCACCTTGGCTGTTTGGCAGTGCATGCTCGTTTTGGCCCATTCACTGACCTGCTTGCGGAGTCCGTGCCAAACGAACCTGTTTGCTACCATCCGGACGGTTGTCCTGATGGAGGGGTGAGCTAATTTGTGGGTGGAGATGAAAATGTGCCGCCGCCAGGCTGCCGGGACGACGGGGCGGGGTTGGCCGGTGGTGACGTCACAGAGTAGGGTCCTCTCACCGGGCCTGCAGGGAGGTCCTGGAGCTGCAAACTGGAGACTGCTGTTCTGTAACCAGGGATCTCCTCGTCTGCCTGCTGCGCCTCCGCCAGCGCTTTATAGTCTACCCCCTGGGACAGGGCTTGGATGTTAGGGCGGGAGAGGGCGTCCGCCACAACATCGTCCTTTCCCGAGACATGCAGGACATCCATCGTGTATTTGGAGATGTAGGACAGATGTCGCTGCTGGCGGGACGACCAGGGGTCGGATGCTTTCGTGAACGCAAACATAAGAGGTTTGTGGTCTGTGAACGCGGTGAAGGGCCTACCTTCTAAGAAGTACCTGAAATGCCAGATTGCCAGGTATAGCGCCAACAGTTCCTAGTCGAAAGCACTGTATTTGAGCTCGGGTGGACGTAGGTGTTTGCTGAAAAACACCAGAGGTTGCCAGCGACCCTCGATGAGTTGTTCCAGCGCCCCACCGACTGCCGTGTTAGATGCGTCCACTGTGAGGGCGGTAGGGACGTCCGTTCTGGGATGCACTAGCATCGCGGCGTTTTTCAAGGTTTCTTTGGTTTTAATGAAAGCGGCGGTGGACTCCTCGTCCCAGGTAATGTCCTTGCCTTTACCCGACATCAGGGCGAACAGGGGGCGCATGATTCGGGCAGCTGAAGGGAGGAAGCGGTGGTAGATATTTACCATACCCACAAATTCCGGAAGGCCTTTGATTGTGTTGTGTCGGGGGAAATGATGGACCGTGGCTACCTTGGCGGGCAGAGGGGTTGCCCCGTCTTTAGTAATCCTGTGGAACAGGAAGTTGATGGTGTCGAGTCCGAACTGGCATTTGGCCGGGTTGATTGTCAGGCTGTATTCACTCAGTCGGGTGTAGAGTTGACGAAGGTGGGACAGATGCTCCTGACGACTACTGCTGGCTATGAGGATGTCATCCAAATAGATGAAAGCGAAGTCCAGGTTGCCTTTCACCGCGTCCATTAATCGCTGAAATGTCTGTGCGGCATTCTTTAGGCCGAACGGCATGCGGAGGAACTTGAAAAGGCCGAACGGGGTGATGAGTGCCGTTTTCGGGACGTCGTCCAGATGCATCGGAGTTTGATGGTATTCCCGGACGAGGTCTACCTTGGAGAAGATCCGTGCCCCGTGCAGGTTTGCTGCAAAGTCCTGGATGTGCGGCACAGGGTAGTGGTCCGGTGTTGTAGCCTCGTTCAGCGTGCGGTAGTCGCCGCATGGTCTCCAGCCCCCTGTTGCTTTGGGCACCATGTGCAGTGGGGAGGCCCATGGGTTGTCGGACCGCCGTAAGATCCCCAGTTCCTCCATCCTCTTGATCTCCTCCTTCGCCAGTCGGAGCTTGTCCGGGGGAAGCCGTCGAGCACGGGCGTGGAGGGGTGGTCCTTGTGTCGGGATGTGGTGCTGTACGCCGTGTCTGGGCATGGCTGCCGTGAACTGCGGCGCCAGAACCGATGGGAAACCCACCAGGACTCTGGTGAAATCATTGTCGGACAGCGTGATGGAGCCCAGGTGTGGGGCCGGCAACTGGGCTTCACCCAGGGAGAACGTTTGAAAGGTCTCAGCGTGGACCAGTCTCTTCCTTGGCAGGTCAACCAGTAGGCTGTGACCTCGCAAAAAATCCGCTCCCAGGAGCGTTTGGACTACGGCGGCCAGTGTGAAGTCCCACGTGAACCGGCTGGAGCCGAACTGTTGCCGCACCATATGGGTGCCGTAGGTCCTTACTGTGCTGCCGTTCGTGGCCCGCAGTGTGGGACCCAGTTCTCTGTGGCGGGTGTCGTAACTTGTCAGAGGTAAGATGCTGATCTCGGCTCGGGTGTCAACCAAAAAGCGGCGTCCGGACTGCTTGTCCCAGACATACAGGAGGCTATCCCGATGGCCAGCCGCTGTAGCCATCGGCGGCAGGCCCTGGCGTTTCCCAGGAACTTGCAGGGCGGGCTACAGCGGCAGGCTTCTGCGCCCCACAGCTGGTGGTAGAAGCACCATTGTCTGTTGGTCTCCTTACCCCTCCATCTGGGGTTAGTGGGCTCTGCGGCCGGGCCTGGTCTGGTATGCTGCTGGGAGCGTCGCCTGGTGAGCTATGCGACGGACGCCCCACTCTCTTTGGCTTTCCACAGCATGTCTGCACGGGCTGCCACCTTCCAGGGGTTGCTGAAATCCACGTCTGACAGCAGCAGGCGTTTGTCCTCGGGCAGCTGCGCCAGGAACGCCTGCTCAAACATGAGGCAGGGCTGTGACCTCCGGCCAGGGACAGCATCTCGTTCATCAAAGCCAACGGTGGCCTGTCACCCAAACCATCCAGGTGCAGTAAGCGGACAGCTCGCTCGCGCCATGACAGTCCAAAAGTCCTTATGAGCAGGGCTTTGAATTTTGTGTATTTGCCGTCCTCCGGGGGCGACTGTATGAACTCCTCAACCTGGGTGGCTGTCTCCTGGTCGAGGGAGCTCACCACGTAGTAGTAACATGTGGCATCCGAGGTTATGTGCCGAATGTGGACTTGGGCTTCTGCTTGCTGGAACCATAGGTGAGGTCGCAGCGTCCTGAAGCTTGGCAGTTTTAATGAAAATGCATGAACAGATGCGGCGTCATTCATCTCCGGTCTAAATATCGTTTGGGCCGTCGGGGTCACCAATTGTAGCGGTGTGCTACACGCAGCGCTGAAATAACGACACGTAGTCGGTGAGCTGCAGTTGCAAAAGAGGTTTATTCAAACTTGGTGGCCTCGCTTTAAAGCCTTCCTGTTCCCGCCCTCAGTCCCGTCCCGCGCACGGGCTTTCCCCTTGCTGGAGAAGCAGGCTTGGTGCCCTTTTTGGGACTGGCCTCAATGCCGGCACACGCCACTTTGTGAGCCGGTTCGAGTGCGCTGGGAAGTGAGTCACCACAATATTATTATTTTCTCTCTTGTATTTACACAAGTTATTGTCGTTTGCACATTGGTGATTTAGCCACCCTGTTGGTTGCGGTCTTTCTGTTGTGGTTCTTGGATTTACTGAGTAATGCTGTACGACATAGCAGCAGAATTAGGCTATTTGGCCCATCGAGTCTGCTCTGCCATTCAATCATGGCTGACCCTTTTCTCTCTGTGCAGCCCCACTCCCTGGCCTTCTCCTTGCAAACTTTGATGCCGTGTCCAATCATGAGCCTATCAAGCTCTGCCTTAAATACACCCAAGGATGTGGCCTCCACAGCAGCCTGTGGTTATAAATTGCACTAATTCACCACCCTCTGACTAAAGAATTTCTCCGCATTTCTGTTTTGAATGGACAGCCCTCTATCCTGAGATTGTGCCTTCTCGTCCTAGACTCCCCCACCATAGGAAACATCCTTTCCACATCTACTCAGTCTAGGCCTTTCAGCATTTGAAATGAAATTCCCCCCCCCCCCCCCACCTTCCTTCGAAATTCCAGCGAGTACAGACCCAGAGCTATCAAATGTTCCTCGTATGATAACCTTTTCATTCCCAGAATCACCCTTGTGAACCTCTTCTGAACCTTTTCCAGTGCCAGCACATCTTTTCTTCGATGCGGAGGCCAAAGCTCATCACAATACTCAAGGTGAGGCCTCACCAATGCCTTATAAAGTCTCAGCATCACATCCCTGCTCTTGTATTGTAATCGCTTGATATGAATGCTAACATTGCTTTTGCTTTCCTCACCTCCGACTCTACCTGCCTATTATCTTTAGGTTGGTCTGCACAAAGACTCCAGGTCCCTTTGCATCTCAGGTTTTTGGATTTTCTCCCTATTTGGAAAATAGTCTGTACGTTTATTTCTACTACCAAAGTGCACGACCATGCATTTTCCAACAGTGTATTTCCTTTGCCATTGTCTTGCCAATTCTCCTAATCTGTCAAAGTACTTCTACAGCCTACCTGTTTCCTGAACAGTACCTGCCTTCTTGTCATCTGCAAACTTTTTATTCTTTCTCTTACTTCTAATATTTGTTTATCTATGCACTTGTAGTGCTACTGAGACACTGTAATTTATCTATTTGGACTTACTTTCTGTGTTAATCCACATCCATCAATGCCACTACTGACCTTTCACTCTTCTCCTGAAAGAGAGCCTGATGATCCATGTAACAAAAATCCTCCATCCTGCACCAGCTTGTGAGCCACACATATAACTGTACCACCTTTTTCTTTCTTCCCTCACTAGCAGGTGACATTGGGATTACCCCCCTCCTCACCACAGTGTTTCTACTTAATTTTTTCCCCAACTCCCTAAGTTCTCTTTGCAGGACTTTGTCTCCTTTGTTAGAACCAATATGGACATGGCCTCTGTCTGCTCACCCTGACCTTTCAGAATGGCCTGTACTTGTTCAGTTACATCCTTGGCCCTGGTACCAGGGAGGTAATGCACCATCCTGCAGTCTCTCTCCTTGCCACAGATACACCTGTCTGTGACCCCGGCTAAAGAATCCCCCGTCACTGAGGCTCACCGAGAACACAGAACAGTACAGCACAGGAACAGGCCCTTCTTCCCATGATGTCTGTGCTGAACACGATGTCAAATGAAACTAAATCTCTTCAGCCTGCGTATAATTCATGTGCTTCAATCCTCTGAATATTCATGGCCTTATCTAAAACCCTGTTAAATGTCATTATCATATCTGCTTCCACCACTCCTCATAGCAGCCCAAACCCGGCCCTCACCACTCTCTGTACGGAAACAGAAATCTTACCTGCCCTGAAATCCACTTTTAAATTCTCACCCTGGCATTTTAAAGCTGTGCCTTCTGATATTTGATATTTCTACCCTGGGGAAGTGATTCTGACTGTCTACCTTGTCTACACCTCTCATAGTTTTATAAACTTCTGTCAGGTCTCCCCTCAGACTCCTTCACTCCAGGGAAAACAGTCCCAGTCAGTCTGATCTTTCCTTGTAACTCAAGCCCCCAGTCCAGGTAACATTCCTGTGAATCGTTTCTGCACCTTTCCAGCTTAATCACATCCTTCCTCTCGTGGTGACCAGAACTGCACAGGGTACTCCTAGTGTGGTGTAATTATTGATTTGTTCAACTGTAATGTGATGTCCCAACTCCTCTCAGAGCCTTTGCTGTTGAAGGTAAGCATGTTGTGCACCTTCTTCACCACTTTGTCTACCTGTGTTGGCACTTTCAGGGAACTATTTACCTGTGCCTCAGGTTTATCTTTTCATTAACACTCCTCAGGACCCTGCCATTCACTGGGTATGTTCTGACCTGCTTTAACTTCCCAAAATCCATCATTGTGCATTTGTCTGACACTGTAACAACACTTCTCTGTTTCTCTGCACTAATGCCCCAGCAATAAGTAATGAACCATTCACCTCTGAACCTTTGTCATATATGGTCTTATGAACCCCTCACTGCACCCGTGTCTATTTTGTTGTGCAGGCAACACCTTCACCCCTCTCTGTTTCTCTCAATTACAATTTATCTCCACATAAGTAGTAGGGAATTTTGATTTCTCCTACCACATGCCATCACACTTCACCACATTAAGCTCCATTTACCAAGTATCCAACACCAGCTTCCCCATATCCTGTTGTAGAGACCAAATGTCCAATCAGAACATGCCCGTACCACATTCCCATCATTAACAATCGGGGATTCATCACTCTCTGCTCCTCCTCCTTGGAATGTTGGAGAATGACCATGTTATATGACAGGCACCATTGAGCTGGAAAGAGTACAGAGGTGATTTACGAGCATGTTACTGGATCTCGAAGGTCTGATTTGTGGAAAGTGTTTTGGATGGTTTTACTTGGAATGGTGAATGAGTGGCGATATTGCAGAGGTGTATAAAATTATAAGGGCCTGGGTTGAGTCAAAGATAACAATATTTTTGCCAGGGTTGGGGAATCAGGAACTGGAGGGCATTGGTTTGAGATGAGATTTAATAGGAACCTGAAGGGCAACTTTTCCACACACAGGCTGGTTAGTGTATGGAGTGAGCTGCCGGGGGGAGTGGTTGAGACAGGTATGTTTAAAAAAAGTACTTGGACAGGTAGATGGGAAGGAAAAGTTTTGAAGAATATGGGCTAAGGAGGAGGATAGCCTTGCTCTTAATGTGGTGGTGAGGGGGGTTACAGACCACAATCTCAGATGGGAACTTTGGTCAGCGTGGACCATTTGAGCTGAAGGGCTCATTTCTGTGCTGTGTGAATCTGACTGTAAACCCTGTTGACTTAGTACAATGACATTAAACTTTTCTAAATGACTTGTTATTTCTTCACAGATTATAGACTCCAGTACTTGAAGTGAAGTTAACTTGACTACAGTCACCTGGATTTTATCTTCCACCCTTCTTCAACAATGGTTTTCAACTCCACTGTGACCTTTCTGTAACAGTGAGTTTTGACGGACTTCAGTGTCTCTACTTTCTCTCCAGACTTCCTGTGAAACCCTCCAGTGCAGGTCGTTGGGACCTGGAAATGTTTGCATTTAGTCCCATTAGTTTCTCCATCCAGATGGTGATTGTTACACATTATGGCACAATGTTGAAATGTCACTGTTAGATATCTCTGGGAAGTTTGCTGTGTCCCCACTGTGAACACTACCGGTAATTAAAATTATTGAGTTAACCTATCTGCTTTTTCCTTGTTAATTTTAGCTTTTGTCTCATCACTGGTTCCTGGAAAAATCCCGATCCTCTTTTCTACTGCCAACCCTTGCCTCTTTTTATACTCTTTGATTTAATATTTCCCTTGAACTCCATTGACCACAGAATGTTCTTTGCTCTGTGTGATCCCTCTGTAGAATCGGGATCAATGTCTGCTGACTGTTATGAACAGTCTCCTTAAACATCGCCACTGCTCATTACTGACCTGTCCCTGAGCATATTTACCCCATCTGCCCCAGACAACTCCACTGTCATGTCTCTGTAATTGCCTTTATTTAGGTTGAGGACACTGGTTCTGGACCCTGGAGTTCACCCTCAATCTGTGGTCTGGAGTTCTCCCACATTGTGATCACTTCTTCAGGGATCCTTCACCAAAAGATCTCTCTTTAATCCCACCTCAGTACACAGATTACATCTGAAATGGCCTGTTCCTGGGTAAGATCCTGCTGTAAGAAACTGTCTCTGACCACTCCACAAATTCCTCTTCCACTGTACCAGTTTGATCAGCTTAATCAACACACAGACTGACGCAAACACGCACAAAATACTGCAGGAACTCAGCAAAGAGTCGACATTTCAGGCTGAGAACCTTCATCAGGATTAGAAAGAAAGGGACAAAAGCCAGAATAAGGTGCTGGCGAAGGGGAGGAGGACAAGTGAGTGGGGGAGGGGTGTGGTTTGTGGAGGGATGATGATGTGAGGACCTGGGTGACAGACAGGAAAGGCAAAGAGATGAAGAGAAAGGAATCCAGTAGGAGAGAACGTTGGACCATGGGATGACACGAAGGAGGTGGAGAACCAGAGAGAGTTGATGGGCAGGTCATGACGGTGCGTGAAGAGAGGTGAATAGACAATAGGTGCAGAAGTAGACCATTTGGCCCTTCGAGCCTGCACCGCCATTTTGAAAACATGGCTGATCATCTACTATCAATACCCGGTTCCTGCCTTGTCCCCATATCCCTCAATTCCCCTATCCATAAGATACCTATCTAGCTCCTTCTTGAAAGCATCCAGAGAATTGGCCTCCACTACCTTCCGAGGCAGTGCATTCCAGACCCCCACAACTCTCTGGGAGAAGAAGTTTTTCCTTAACTCTGTCCTAAATGCCCTACCCCTTATTCTCAAACCATGCCCTCTGGTACAGGACTTTCCCAGCATCTGGAACATATTTTCTGCCTCTATCTTGTCCAATCCCTTAATAATCTTATATGTTTCAATCAGATCCCCTCTCAATCTCCTTAATTCCAGCGTGTACAAGCCCAGTCTCTCTAACCTCTTTGCGTAAGACAGTCCAGACATCCCAGGAATTAACCTCGTGAATCGACGCTGCACTTCCTCTACAGCCAGGATGTCCTTCCTTAACCCTGGAGACCAAAACTGTATACAATACTCCAGGTGTGGTCTCACCAGGGCTCTGTACAAATGCAAGAGGATTTCCTTGCTCTTGTAATCAATTCCCTTTGTAATTAAAGGCCTACATTTCATTAGCCTTCTTCACTGCCTGCTGCACTTGCTCATTCACCTTCAGTGACTGATGAACAAGGACTCCTAGATCTCTTTGTATTTCTCCCTTACCTAACTCTACACCGTTCAGATAATAATCTGCCTTCCTGTTCTTACTCCCAAAGTGGATAACCTCACACTTATTCACATTAAACGCCATCTGCCAAGTATCTGCCCACTCACCCAGCCTATCCAAGTCACCCTGAATTCTCCTAACATCCTCATCACATGTCACACTGCCACCCAGCTTAGTATCATCAGCAAATTTGCTGATGTTATTCTCAATGCCTTCATCTAAATCCTTGACGTAAATCGTAAACAGCTGTGGTCCCAATACCAAGCCCTGTGGCACCCCACTAGTCACCACCTGCCATTCCGAGAAACACCCATTCACCGCTACCCTTTGCTTTCTATCTGCCAACCAGTTTACTATCCATGTCAATGTCTTCCCCCCAATTCCATGAGCTTTGATTTTACCCACCAATCTCCTATGTGGGACCTTATCAAATGCCTTCTGAAAATCGAGGTAAACTACATCCACTGGATCTCTCCCATCTAACTTCCTGGTCATATCCTCGAAAAACTCCAACAGATAAGTCGAGTATGATTTACCCTTGGTAAATCCATGCTGGCTTGGCCCAATCCTATCATTGCTATCTAGATATGCCACTATTTCATCTTTAATAATGGACTCTAGCATCTTCCCCACCACCGATGTCAGGCTGACAGGTCGATAGTTCTGTTTTCTCACTCCCACCTTTCTTAAAAAGTGGGATAACATTAGCCATTCTCCAATCCTCAGGAACTGATCCTGAATCTAAGGAACATTGGAAAATGATTACCAATGCATCCGCAATTTCCGGGGCCACCTCCTTTAGTACCCTAGGATGCAGACCATCTGGACCTGGGGATTTGTCAGCCTTCAGTCCCATCAGTCTACTCATCACAGTTTCCTACCTAATGTCAATCTGTTTCATTTCCTCTGTTACCCTATGTCCTTGGCCCATCCATACATCTGGGAGATTGCTTGTGTCTTCCTTAGTGAAGACAAATCTAAAGTACTTATTAAATTCTTCTGCCATTTCTGTTTCCCATAACAATTTCACCCAATTCATTCTTCAAGGGCCCAACATTGTTCTTAACTATCTTCTTTCTCTTCATATACCTAAAAAAGCTTTTGCTATCCTCCTTTGTATTCCTGGCTAGCTTGCGTTCGTACCTAATTTTTTTCTCCCCGTATTGCCTTTTTAGTTAAGTTCAGTTGTTCCTTAAAAACTTCCCAATCATCTGTCCTCCCACTCACCTTAGCTCTGTCATACTTCCTTTTTTTTTTAATGCTATGCATTTTTTAATGACTTCCTTTGTCAACCACTGTGGCCCCTTTCCCCCCTTTGAATCCTTCGTTCTCCGGGGGATGAACTGATTTTGCAACTTGTGCATTATTCCCAAGAATACCCGCCATTGCTGTTCCACTGTCTTTTCTGCTAGGATATCCGTCCAGTCAATTTTGGCCAGCTCCCCCCTCATGGCTCCATAGTTTCCCCTGTTCAACTGCAACACTGACACCTCCGAGCTGCCCTTATCCTTCTCAAATTGCAGATAAAAACTTATCATGTTATGATCACTACCTCCTAATGGCTCCTTTACTTCAAGATCGCTTATCAAATCCTGTTCATTACATAACACTAAATCCAGAATAGCCTTGTCCCTGGTCGGCTCTCGTACAAGCAGTTCCAAGAATGCATCCCGTAGTCACTCTACAAACTCCCTATCCGGGGGTCCAGCACCAACCTGATTCTCCCAGTTCACCTGCATGTTGAAATCCCCCATAACTACTGCGACATTACCTTTGCCACATGCCAACGTTAACTCCCTATTCAACTTGCACCCAATATCCATGCTACTGTTTGGTGGCCTGTAGTCAACACCCATTAGGGTCGTTTTGCCCTTACTGTTCCTCAGTTCTATCCACACAGACTCTACTTCTGATCTTATGTCCCCCTTGCAAAGGACTGAATCTCATTCCTCACCAACAGGGCCACCCCACCACCTCTGCCCACATTTCTGTCCCTACGATAGCACGTATACCCTTGTACATTCATTTCCCAGGTCTGATCTCCCTGCAGCCATGTCTCCGTTATCCCAACAACATCATAGTTACCCATTCACAAGGTGAAGCGGGTAAATGGCACCAGAATGGGGGAAAAGTCAGAAGATAAATAGTAGTTCGGTGAATGTGTGGAAACAGAGGGCACTGATTTCTGAAATTTGGAGAAATCAATATCAGAATATGAGATGTTGCTCGTCCAACCTGTATTTGGCCTCATCGTAGCAGGAGAGGAGGCCATGGACAGAGATGTTAGTGATGGCCCTCTGCTGGGTCAGGGTCGACTATGGATATTGTACCCTCGCTCTGAAAGTCAATATGCAAGCCAGGGTAGTACGATACGTAAAGCAAGCTGTTGCCCATGCAGGGGCTCCTGCTCTCCACACAGCTGATGAATCCAGATCAACGACAGAGACCGGTGGGGTCAGGCACCAACGGTGTCACAGGATTGCCAGTCTGCATTGAATATCGGACTGACAGGGAATCCAGCTCTGGATTGTTCCTCGGGGTTTACTCCCGAAGCCTTCCCCATGAATGGGTCGAGCCACAAGCCGGAAGAGGTTTCAGATCAGAATTTTCCTTCCACTAGATGAGCTGCCAACCATGGGTGAAAGCTCCATCTGCCCATAGCAGTTAGTTATATGATGCCAGTAAACCCATTTAGACCCTCCTCGTCACTGGAAAGAGTTTGTCAGGCTTCGTAGCTAAGCCATATGTAAAAGCCAGGAGCTGGACTTGGTTGACAGAGGCAATTTGAAGCAGCAATTAATAGGAAGTGACAGCTTGTCCCCAATGTGGTTGTTGCAGCTCACAGAGCAAAGTTACTCGATGTAGTGGTACCCCAATCTGCTTCCGATTAAATCTCTCATGACAATCACATTTCCATTCTCACCTCTGTTTGATATTTCCCCTTTTGTGCTTTATCCCATCGGAAGGAACACCTGAGGATCTTGAGACCACTCCTCCCCATGTCTTCTTTCCCTCCCTTTTCACCGTCACTGTCCCTACATGTAAGGTACCTATGAAAAGTATTCATGCTGCTTTAAAGTTGTCATGTTTTATTGTTTTACAACGTTGAATGACAGTGGATTGAATTTGGCATTTGTTTTACCGATCAAGAGAAAAAGACTTTTGTGTCAAAGTGAAAACAGATCTCCACAAAGTGCTTTAAATTAATTACAGTTATAAAACTCAAAATAATGGACTGTATAAATATTCACCCCCAAATTATCACTGGTACAGCCAAGTAGTTTTAGGAATTACATTATCAGTTCAGTGGAGGTCACTGGGTGCAGTCAATCTGTCTCAATTGATTGTAGTAAAAATACACGACTGTTGGTAGTCAGTATCCTGGGAGAAACTACACCATAAAAACAAATTAACATTCTGAGCAGCTCTGCAAAAAGGTAATTGAAAAACACAATTCAGGAGATGGATACAAGAAAATTTTCAAGTCACTGAATATCCCTTGGAGTACAGTTAAGTCACTCATCCTGAAATGGAAAGAATATGGCAGAGCTGTAAATCTGCCAGGATCAGGCCATCCTCAAAAACTGAGTGACTGTGCAAGAAGGGGATGAGTGAGGGAGGCCACCAACAGACCTATGCTAACTCTAGAGAAATCACAATCTTCAGTGGCTGAGATGGGAGAGACTGTGTATACAACAACTGTTGCCCAGATGCATCACTTGTCAGAGCTTTCTGGGAGAGTGGCAAAGAGAAAGCCACTGTTGAAAAAAGCTCTCATGAAATCTCACCTGGAGTTTGCCAGAAGTCTCTGAAGTCAACTGGTAGAAGGTTCTATAGTCTGATGAAACAAAATTGACCATTTTGGCCATCAGATTAAACACTAAGCTTGGCACAAGACAAACACCGCACAGCATCAAAAACACACCATCCCAGCATGGTGAGGCTGCATCATGCTGTGGGGCTGTTTCACTGCAGCAGGCCCTGAAAGGCTCATAAAAGTAGAGGGTAAAATGAATGCAGCCTAATACAGTGAAATCTTGGAGGAAAACCTAATTCAGTCTGCAAGTGAACTGTGACTTAGGAGAAGATTCATTTTCTAGCAGGAGAATGACTGCAAGTATAAATTCAAAACTACACAGGAATGACTTAAAACCAAAGTTAATGTCCTGGAGTGGCCAAGTCAGAGTCCGGACCTCAATCCAATTGAGTATTTGTAACTGGACTTGAAAAGATCTGTTCACTCATGAACCGCATGCAATCTGACAGAGCTTCAGCAGTTTTGTAAAGAAAAATGGGGAGAATTTTCAGTGTCCAGATGTGCAAAGCGGATGGAGACCTATCCATACAGAGCCAACGGTAATTATTGTGATCGTCAGCTGGCCTGGCTCGTTTCCCTGAACTAATTCCCATCTGTTCTCGCCTCTGGTGGGGCTCTGTACATAATGTTTCAAACACTCCTCGGAATCGCTGAAGAAATCTTGAGCATCTAAGCATTGATCAAGATGCAGTCAATCCTAGGGAAGATAAAGTCCCCCACTATGACAGTTCTGTTCTGCACCTCTCCATAAACATAAACCTCTGTGTTCCTCCACCTCCCGGTGGTTATTGGGGGCCAATACTATAATCCAATCTGTGTGACTGTAGATTGCCTCTGTAAGTGAGCCCTCCAGTTTGCTGTGACATTCCCAGTGGGATAACCTCTGCATCTTATAACCCTCCTCCCCCCCACTCACATGTAAAACAATGAAACCTAGAGATGTTGAGCTGCCAGCCCTGAACGTCCGACAACATAATACTCCCTAATGCTGAAATAAACTTATTTCAGCCCATCAATCCCACCATGTTTATTGGCCTGCCATTAGCTCTCGTTCTTTACAGACTGTCTTGTCATACATACATTCTCCCACTTGCTACTCCAGTTCAAACTCTGCCAAGTGACACCATCAAACCTCCTGGTGAGGATATTGGTTCCCCTCCGTTCAGATGGAAATGGCCTTGTTTGTCCCGGTCTCCCACCTGACTGGAAGGGAGCCCATTGATCCATGAATCTGAAGCCCTCACTCCTGCATCAGTTCCTCAGCAGCAATTGTTTTCTCACCACACCAGCACAAGGTTTGGGCCACAATTCCGTAATTACAATCCTGGAAGTCCTGCTTTTTAACCTTTTTTCCGAAAATCACTGTGTAGGACCTCATACATGCTCATTTAAACCCTTCCGTGTAGCACGAAGAATGATCCGGTAAACATATTGGCTCCCCTCCTTGGACTCGTCTCACCTTTCCCTCGGGACCTCAATGATCCTCGTACCTAAAGCCCCCACCCACCTCGCACCAGCTCCTCAGCCACCACTTTACCTGGCCTTAGAAGGCGCCAAAGCGAGGTCTGTATATCCTTCTATCTGCCTATGTATCCTGTTCCTTTATGTGACCGGACTTTCATTTCCCTCGCGACCCAGAGGAACAATTGTTCTGATGTATTAACCCTCTCATCACTGGAAGTGACTGCACCCTCGCCCACCAACTGCTGTGTGTGAGGACGCTGGCACTGGTCATGGGGCCGGGGAGGGACAGACTGAGGTCCTCGGGGATTTGCGGAATGGAAAAGCACTTCCTATAACTTAAAGCAGGAGAATCAGCAAATTTCCAGAAATCTTCCAGTCTGTACGTGTTGCATGCCATCTTGGACAATGTCTCCCATCCACTCCATAATGTACTGGTTAGGCACAGGAGTACATTCAGCCAGAGACTCATTCCACCGAGATGCAACACTGAGCGTCATAGGAAGTCATTCCTGCCTGTGGCCATCAAACGTTACAACTCGTCCCTCGGAGTGTCAGACAACCTGAGCCAATAGGCTGGTCCTGGACTTATTTCCACGGCATAATTTACTTATTATTATTTAATTATTAAGTTTGTCACTGAGCAGCAACCTGAGTGAAGCAGCATCATGTCTGACAGAGGGAAAGGAGGCAAAGGACTGGGCAAAGGCGGAGCCAAGCGGCACCGTAAAGTGCTCCGTGATAACATCCAGGGCATCACCAAACCGGCCATCCGCCGTCTGGCTCGCCGTGGCGGCGTCAAGCGGATCTCGGGTCTGATCTACGAGGAGACCCGCGGGGTGCTGAAGGTTTTCCTGGAGAATGTGATCCGAGATGCGGTCACCTACACTGAACACGCCAAGCGCAAGACGGTCACTGCCATGGATGTGGTGTACGCTCTGAAACGCCAGGGCCGCACTCTCTATGGCTTCGGCGGCTGAAAAACTCCCACTTCCTCCCGAGCACAAAACAAAGGCTCTTCTAAGAGCCACCCACCACCTCACAGAGGGAGCCGTGACCACAACCTTTTAATTATTTTTTGTCGATATATTAATCTGGTTCCATTTGAAATAGATTAATCATTCCGCTTGAAATATATATAGCTGCGATTGTGCCTTTCCAGGCGGTGATTACCGTAAATGTTGAATGCATTCATATCGATCTTAATCATTCTGTCCATCTCGGACAAAAATCAGTTCCCTCGTTTAGAGAATCGATTCCGTAATCATGCATTCAAATCTTAACTGAGGGAATTAGATATTAAATGAAACTGAAAATCCATGATCCGTGATAGAATTAATTGTAAATAAAAAGTTATCAAGCACCATCGCTGGGTGCTCTGAAATTGGCGGGCGGTTTGAAATTAATCGGGCGCCAATCACAGTGCATTCCGATTGGATAAAGTCCGACCGCCAGTTAACAGTTTCCCATTTTGTCGAAAATTGTTATTCGCCGCCAGCCTGCATGAAATCAATAAACCAGTCGCAGCAACTAGATCCTTTAATAGACAGTTGGTGTTGAGCCAATCATAATCGATGGGACGGCCCTCCCAGCTGTATAAAATGCTGTCCTGGAGCCCATTTCGTCTATCTTGCTCGTGTATTTCAGCCTGTGTTCTCACTCCCGTAGCAGAATGGCCCGCACCAAGCAGACAGCGCGCAAATCGACTGGCGGAAAAGCTCCTCGCAAACAGTTGGCGACCAAAGCGGCGCGGAAGAGCGCTCCTGCCACCGGCGGAGTGAAGAAGCCTCATCGCTACCGGCCCGGCACCGTGGCTCTGAGGGAGATCCGGCGCTACCAGAAATCCACCGAGCTGCTCATCCGCAAACTTCCCTTCCAGCGCCTGGTCCGGGAGATCGCTCAGGACTTCAAAACCGATCTGCGTTTCCAGAGCTCGGCGGTCATGGCCCTGCAGGAGGCAAGTGAGGCTTACCTGGTCGGGCTCTTTGAGGACACTAACCTGTGCGCCATCCACGCCAAGCGAGTCACCATTATGCCCAAGGACATCCAGTTGGCCCGCCGCATCCGCGGGGAGCGCGCCTAAGCCCAGCCTACACACCGAACACAAGAAACGGCTCTTTTAAGAGCCACTACCACGGCAAAGGAAAGGGCTGTACCTTGCTGATCATTATTGTAGTAGCGATCTGCCTTCCCGATCGGTTTTGCAGTAATTGACCCCGAGCATCAGTTCTGTGCAGACAGGGTAATTCAGCGAGGGACAGGAGATAATAGACAATGGACAGTAGGTGCAGGAGTAGGCCATTCGGCCTTTCTAGCCAGCACCGCCATTCACTGTGATCATGGCTGATCATACACGATCAGTACCCAGTCCCTGCCCTCTCCCCATATCCCTTGACACCGCTATCTATGAGCTCTACCTAACTCTCTCTTGAATGCATCCAGAGATTAACGCGCTTCCCTCCCCGTCAGGATCTCATCTGGCCCTTCACTTCTCCCACAAACCTGTCATGTACAGCTGGTGCGGCTGTTACCGTTTTGTTTGCTTTGGACATGGGGATACGTTCGTGCCCGCTGTGCTTGGAGTGGGAGCATGCCGACGCGAGGGGTACAGTGGGGGATTTCGGGGGGTGGTGACTACCAGGAAATAGTGTTTTTTTTTACATTAGATTTCACTCTCGTACATTTTTGGTATTGGTGTTTTTTGTAAATTAACTATGTAGTTTTGTAGCTGGGGCCTGAATGAAGGTCAGTCGGCAATGCCACCGGGTAGTTTATCACATATCCTCCCGCTGCAGTCCGTCCCCAGAGACGGATCCCTCTCTCAACACGCCCCCTCCCCTCTCGCGTAGCTTTCAGCAGTTCCCAATCAACTCAGCTGAATCTCCGCTGGTGTCAATGTCTCAGTCACTCTCTCCCGGATCGGAGAAGGAATTGGGCCTGAAACTGCCCACATCCCCTATCTCTCAATCTCAGCTCGGGAATCCACGTCTCATTTCAGACACTGAGACGGCACGGCCGCACCAAATGTCAGAGGTACCGGTAATCTCGGGTTCCATGTGAGAAGTTCCCCCGGAAAACTCAATCGGACCCGGCGCGGGAATCACAACACTCTGAATCAGCTCTTTTCTGAGATGTGGGTGGCTCTGAGAAGAGCCGTTGGGTTCAGATACACACAAATGGTGTATTCTCAATTCACTTTTTGACTGCTGTCTTCTTGGGTTTTGCGGATTTCGACTTCGGCTTCTTGGCCGCCTTCGTCTTCGGGGCTGCGGCTTTCTTGGGGCTCTTGGGCTTCGGCGCCGCTTTCTTAGCCGCTGGTTTCTTAGCTGTTGGTTTCTTACCTCCCACTTTCTTAGCCGCGGGTTTCTTGGCGCCAAGCTTCTTGCTGGGAGATTTCTTGGTGGCAGATTTCTTTGCCGCTGGCTTCTTCGCTTTCTTCACCACCTTCACGGCAGTTTTTCCTTTACCGGATTTAAAGGATCCCGAAACACCCGAGCCCTTGGCCTGAACCAAGGAGCCGTTTTCCACTTTCCTCTTGATGCTCATCTTGATCTGGGGGCGAAGTTTCACCACATCGACACCGCTGCCGGCCAGAGCCTTAATGATGGCCGTACCCGACATACCCTTCCTATCGCGACAACCCGCCACGATCTTATCGATCTGTTCGCCCAGCGAGGGACCGGTTGGTTTGCTCCGGGCAGCCGCCTTCTTCTTGGGAGTCTTCTTTGCGGCGGCGGGTGCGGCTGGAGGAGCCGTTTCGGCGGGTGCTGTCTCAGTCATGTCGGCGACTGTGGTAAATCCTTCTCACAATCAGAACGAATGAGAAATGAAGCGAAAGGCGGCGGCACAGAGCAATTTAAAGGCAGCGAGCGGACGGGGCGGAGACATCCTGCTGTCAGCTCCCGGCGGCTTCATTTTTCTGTGTTTCTCTCTCCTCAAAAACTCGCCGATTCCAATTCAAATCGGACACTGCGGAGACTCTGACTAGTCCCTGTCCGTCCCTGAGACTGGAATGTTCGCTGGAAAGAAAGTTTAATCGGGATTAAAGGCAGCACTTTCTATTTCAACCCGTTTCATTACTGCATTGCCCGCGTTCTCTCTCCCGATCGTTGACCTGTTCTCTGCTTTTTGCTGAAATATTTAATCTAATTAAAACTTTGCGGTTAATTCCCTCTTCGGGACTGAGCTGGGGAGTGGGGCGCTTCCGTAACAGAAAAATATTTTCATTTTCGACAGGAGGCGCTGAGAAATCCTACGATGTGTTCGGACCCACAAACACAGTGACACTGGTCTAACCCGCCCGCTCCTTTAACTCACTCTCTCTGACACAATACACACTCAATGCTCGCGGAAATCAGCAAGTCAGGCAGCATCAATGGTGGGAATAAACAGCCGACATTTCGGGCTGAGACCCTTCATCAGGACTCTGGTGGGAGATGTTGCCTGACTTACTGGGTTCCTGCACCATTTTGTCCGCGTTGTTCGCGATTCCCAGAATCCCTTGGCGTTCTGCTGACACAATGTTCACATCTGCACCTTCATCGCATTGTACTGCCGTCAAAATAAAATGACAGATTCCTTGTCATATAACACAGTGATCAATGATTGTGATTCCAAGGAATAAAGGACAACGGACATTGTCTGACCAACCTCTGTGTAACTGAGAACCTCAGGTCCGGGAAACATCCTTGGAAATCTTTTCTACACTCTCCCCAGTTTAACCCCGTTTCCTAAAACGGTGACAAGAGCTGTACACAATACAAGTGTGGCCTCCAGTCACTTACACAACTGTAACATAATGCCCCAACTGATATACTCAATCCCCTGGCTAATGAAGACCAGCATGTTAAACCCCGTTCGTCACCACCCTGTCTACCAGTGACACGACTTTCAATTAACTGTGTGTGAGAGATTTACCCCTAAATCTCTCCGGCCCATTACACTCCCTGATGACCGATCATTCATAGTGTAAGTTCTACACTGGTTTGATTTTGTCTATTGTCTATTGCAATGTGCACTGCCTTGTGCTGCGAGGATTACATTCCTTGACTTCTCTAGTGCCTTTAACACCATCCAGCCCAAGATCTTAAGGCACAAACTAACGGAGATGGGAGTAGACTCTCACATGGTGGATTGGATAGTAGACTACTTGAAAGATAGACCTCAGTATGTGCGGTTGGGAGACTGTAGGTCTGACACGGTGGTCAGCAGCACAGGAGCGCCGCAGGGAACCGTACTCTCTCCGGTCCTGTTCACCCTGTACACATCAGACTTCCAATATAACTCGGAGTCCTGCCATGTGCAGAAGTTCGCTGATGACACGGCCATAGTGGGGTGTGTCAGGAATGGACAGGAGGAGGAGTATAGGAAACTGATACAGGACTTTGTGATATGGTGCAACTCAAACTACCTGCGTCTCAATATCACCAAGACCAAGGAGATGGTGGTGGACTTTAGGAGATCTAGGCCTCATATGGAGCCAGTGATCATTAATGGAGAATGTGTGGAGCAGGTTAAGACCAACAAGTATCTGGGAGTACAGTTAGACGAGAAGCTAGACTGGACTGCCAACACAGATGCCTTGTGCAGGAAGGCACAGAGTCGACTGTACTTCCTTAGAAGGTTGGCGTCATTCAATGTCTGTAGTGAGATGCTGAAGATGTTCTATAGGTCAGTTGTGGAGAGCGCCCTCTTCTTTGTGGTGGCGTGTTGGGGAGGAAGCATTAAGAAGAGGGACGCCTCACGTCTTAATAAGCTGATAAGGAAGGCGGGCTCTGTCGTGGGCAAAGTGATGGAGAGTTTAACATCGGTAGCTGAGCGAAGGGCGCTGAGTAGGCTACGGTCAATTATGGAAAACTCTGAACATCCTCTACATAGCACCATCCAGAGACAGAGAAGCAGTTTCAGCGACAGGTTACTATCGATGCAATGCTCCTCAGACAGGATGAAGAGGTCAATACTCCCCAATGCCATTAGGCTTTACAATTCAACCGCCAGAACTTAAGAACTTTTTAAAAACTATTATGAATGCTTTTTGAGATAGTGATTTAGATGCATATCATATTTTTTACTGAGTTAAGTATTGTGTGTAATTAGTTTTGCTACAACAAGTGTATGGGACATTGGAAAAAAAAAGTTGAATTTTCCCATGGGGATGAATAAAGTATCTATCTATCTATCTATCTATCTTACCATTGAAATGCATTTATCACGCTGTGCTAAATGATCAAGATTGCCCGGTTAAATAAGAAATACAGAATAAACTAAACAGTGTAAAAGAGGATCAGTGAGCGATGTGATTCCGAAGGTGAGAATGGGAAACCTGAAACCTGATCCATTCTTGCCTCTTTTACTCTTTAAATATCTGAAAGAAATCCTTATTCCCCTTTATACTATTGGCCAGTTACTTTAATTATTCATCTGTTCTCTCCATATTGCTATTTAGTTACATTCTGTTCTTTTGAAGTACTCTAATCCTTTAGCTCCCCACTAACTTTTGTGATATTCTCTGCTCTCTCATGTTCCTTTATGCTGCCTTTGTCTTCCGTTGTTGCTGATGGTTGCCTCATTCTCCCTTTCGAATATTGTTTCTGCTGAGGGATGAACTGATCCTGCATCTGCCAAATTACTCCTGGAAACTCAAGCTTTTCATACAAAGGTAATCTGGTTAATGCTGGGGAAGTCAAAATGCCCGACTGCTGTAAGCCTGTTCTGATTACACCTCTGTGTTATTTACCAACATGTCTGCTCCACAATACCTGAGCCTACTGGGAGGCCAGCAGTGTAATCCCATCAAAATCACCATTCATCATTTTATTTAAAACCTCTACTTACAAGACCTCATCAAATTCCTCACTTATTACTGTAGTGTTGGTCTCCCTAATCAAACATGCCACATCGCCCCACCTGTCAGGTAGCCATTAAATGTTTCCCCTTCACCTTAAACAATTGTCCTGTAAATTTATGCTTCCCTACCCAGACACAAAGAGTGATTGCCTAATTATTTTGTAAACCTTTGGATGGTCATCAGACAGCTCCTTAATCTCTCTGGTGAGAAAGAGAGTCCCAGTCTGTCCAAACTTCTGCTAATAATTCAAATCCTCCAGTGTCAGTAACACCCTCATCAAACTTCCTTCCACACTTTCCAGCTTCATGACATCCTTCCTGTAGCTGGGTGACTAGAACTGTGCACAATACAGTGCAATCTCACTTTGACGACTACAGTTGTCATATGACATCCCAAATCCTGTAACTCAGTTCCCTGACCAATGAAGACAAATAGGCCAAACATCATCTTCACCATCCTGACTACCTGTGTTGTCACTTTCAGTGAATGATGTTCCTGTATTCCATGGACACTCTGTCTGCAATACTCTCCAAGGAACAAGAATTTACTGTGCAGGTCCTTCCCTGGTTGGACTTCTCAAAATGCAAGAGCTCATACTTGTCCACATCAACATCCATCTGTCATTCTTTGTCCGACTTCCCCAGGTCATCTCGATCCCATTGTACTCTCAAAGAATCTTCACTGTCCACTCTGCCAACAACATTGCTGTCATCTGCAACCTCACTAATCAAGTTCACAACAATGTCAGAGGAACTGTTCACATCGATGACAAATGACAGTACCAGAACCGATCCCTGTGAACGTCACTGGTCAGAGGCCTCCAACCTGAATGACAAGCTGCCACAACCACCCTCTCTCTCCTTCCACCAAGACAATTTTGTGATGCTGATATTGGGAAGAATCTTCTCTGGCATCCTTTCTGATCCAAATGTGTAATACAGAAGAAATAAAAAATAAAGGAAAACATATCTTTCTACAGCCTACACCTCTCAGAAATGCCGAAGCCTCAACTCCCCACTCCAATTCTGGCCCACTCATACAATGACCGCTCTCTTTAAATCTAACTTCTTTTTATTGGATCGTGCTAAGAGCCTAACTATGCACAATCAAACATCCCCCTGGGAACTATGACATGCAAAATGTGCCAAATCCCCATGTTTACTTCATTTAAACTCCCTCTGCCTTTGCATAATCATATGACTGTGGCACACAAAATTGTGAAATGCAGGAAACCAAAGTACATGCCTGCACTGTTCCACAAGGCCACAAATGATAAAACAAACAAAACACTGTATAACAAACACGAGAATCCCGTAACTGAGAGGAGTGGAGATGCTGGATGACCATAAAGATTTAAAGAGAAGCAAGATAACTGTTTATAAAATCATGGAATTGTGATTGACATACAAGAGACAGATCAGCCTTTGCATGGAATTGTGGGTGAGGGACTAAGAGAGAACACACTGGAGGGTTTATCCAGTGAGACAGTGTGAATAGAGCTCAGGATAAGAGAGGTGCATTCACTGACGGAGTTGTGCTACAGGCCTCCCAAATGCACAGCAGGAGGTAAAGAAACTGAAATGTAGCAGGGAATGAAAGATGTAAAAGCAACAGGCTCATTGTAGAGGGTGACTAATTTCCCCAATGTTGACTGGGACTCCCTTAGACTCAGGGGCTTAGATATCACTGCATGTGTTAGAAGAATACTGGGATGTTTGATGATCTGGGCCTGTACTCACTGGAATCTAGAAGAATGAGGGAGCATCGTATAGAAACACATTGAATGTTGAAAAGCCTAGATAGCGTTTATATGAGAGGATGTTTCCAATAATGGAAGAATCTAGAACCAGACCACACCCTCAATACAAAGATGCCCCTCTAGAATAGAGATGAGTAATTTCTTTCGTCAGAAGGTGATCAATCAATGCGTTTCTTTGGCATGAAGACAGTCATTAGGGTCTCTTTCGCAAAATGTTCATTTATATTCAGAGGCCTGGATGGACGAGGTTTTTTTTTCAGTAAATACGGTCGGTTCCACAGGGTAAACGTACCTTTGTAGACAGTCAGAGACCTGTGTAGCTGTACCGCGGAGAGCATTCTGACAGGCTGCATCTGTCTGGTGTGGAGGGGCTACTGCACAGCACCGAAAGAAGCTGCTGATAGTACCCAGGACATCTTTAGGGAGCGGTGCTCATAAAGGCAGCGTCCATTATTAAAGACCTCCAACATCAGGGCATGCCCTTTTCTCACTGTTATCGTCAGGCAGGAGATACAGAAGCCTGAAGACACACACTCAGCCACTCAGGAACAGCTTCTTCCCCTCTGCCATCCGATTCCTAAATGGACATTGAAGCTTTGGATAATACCTCACTTTTCCAATATACAGTTTCTCTGACTTTGCACATTTTTAAAATAGTGTATTCAGTATACGTAACTAATTTACTTGTTTTCTCATTATGTGTTATTTTATTTATTATTATTTTTCTCTCTCTGTGCTAGATTATGTATTGCATTGAACTGCTGCTGCTAAGTTAACAAATTTCACGTCACTTGCCGGTGATAATAAACTTGATTCTGAAATGTAAAAAGCAAATGTTATTTTTCTGTCAGGCGATGGGAATCGCTCATGAAGCAACGAACAGGCGATGTTCCCGCCTTCTGCACACCGGAACGGTCCGGGGTCAACCCGCAATGTGGAACCCAGACAACGCGGTTCTGGGTGATGAAGAGCGGAGTCGTTCAGTGGTCGGAGATTAAATTCTCCCTCTCGGGGCTGACTCCGGAAGTTCATTTCACGACTCTGCGCCTAGTGAACCCGCTGACTCTCTGCAAGGGGAGAGAGCTACATTCGGTCGGCTGAGAGGGGAAAACGAGCCGGTACTGAAACGAACCGGTTTCCCTGCAGATTTATATCGGTTTATTCGCGGAAGAAACATGTCGAGGCATTGACAGATGCAGGATATCAAACAGACGGAAAACACCCGCCGCTCAGCCCTTCCACAGACATTGTGAGCGGCTCTGAAAAGAGCCTTTGGGTAAATAGATTCAGCTTACGTCGCTTCACTTACTGGCAGCGCCGGTTTTCTTGGGCAACAGGACGGCCTGGATATTGGGTAACACACCGCCCTGAGCGATAGTCACTCCTCCCAGCAGCTTGTTCAGCTCCTCGTCGTTGCGGACGGCCAGCTGCAGGTGCCGGGGGATGATGCGGGTCTTCTTATTGTCCCGGGCCGCGTTGCCGGCCAATTCGAGGATTTCGGCCGTCAGATACTCGAGCACAGCAGCCAGATAGACCGGGGCTCCGGCACCCACCCGCTCAGCATAGTTGCCCTTTCTTAGGAGTCTGTGAACACGGCCGACCGGGAACTGCAGTCCAGCCCGAGACGAGCGAGATTTGGCCTTGGACCGAGCTTTGCCAGCGCCGCCTTTTCCACGTCCAGACATTTCCACCGTCACGATATTACTCCAACGAGAATGAAGGAATGTTCAAACAGCCCCAACTCGCCCTTTTTATACCCTCTTTGAGAATGCAAACTGATATTTGTGATTGGTCTGATCCTGCTTATTCTCATTGGTGAAGAGAAATGCTCCAATCGAAGAACTGCCTTAATCACCAATCAGCAGTCCGTAAAGGTAGAAGCGCGGAAAATAACCGTCTCCTCCCCAAAGTGCACTGAAATCTGGAAAAAAAGTCCGCCAAAAAATAAATCTATTGTTCAAATGTATTTTCAAGTTAAATAATTGCAGTTCTGTTTTAAGATTGGGTCTTCGCATTTCCCTCTGTTACTGAAACCGGGCACATTTGATTTAAGTGTAGTTGATATTGGAGTGTCTGGGAACTGAATTCTCTAATTTATTTCAACCCGTAACGGAACCGAATAAAACTGACCCTCAGCTTCTGCCCGCGGTCGGTCTCTGTGTGAACGTTATCAGGTTATGGAAAACAACTCTTCTCAAACTTTGACCAGAGTATAGTCTGCAATTTTATAAAGTTATTATATGAAAGAGCCATCAGAAGGAAATCTGCAGATGCTGGAAATTCAAACAAGACACACAAAATGCTGATGGAACACAGCAGGCCAGGCAACATCTATAAGAAGCAGTGTCGACGCTTCTCCATATGAAAGAGCCATGATGTCTTTCAGGCTCGAGTTGAAATGAGATTCAGGAGTTACCCAACTGGAACCTATAAACTCCAGAAGCCACAAATAAAACAACGGCAGCAATCCTCCGCTTGGCATGGATACCGAGTGGGACGGACTGATTGGGGGGGGGGGGGGGTAACAATTCCTTGTCAGTTCAGTGGGAGCTTACTAAAACCGTGATTTAGCTGTTGTAAAAGTCACCAGACATAAAGTATGTGTAATTTATTACCTAGTGCTAGTACAACTCTTTCATTGAAATTGTGAGTGGCTCTTAAAAGAGCCGTTTTGTTTATGATCATCTCACTGGGGAGCTTTACTTGGAGCTGGTGTACTTGGTCACCGCCTTTGTTCCTTCGGACACGGCGTGCTTGGCCAGCTCCCCGGGCAGCAGCAGGCGCACGGCGGTCTGGATCTCCCGGGAGCTGATGGTGGACCGCTTGTTGTAGTGGGCCAGGCGGGAAGCCTCACCTGCGATGCGCTCGAAAATATCGCTCACGAACGAGTTCATGATACTCATGGCCTTGGAAGAGATGCCGGTGTCGGGGTGAACCTGCTTCATCACTTTGTAGATGTAGATGGCGTAACTCTCCTTCCTCGACCTCTTGCGCTTCTTGCCAGACTTGCTCGCCGGTTTGGCCAGAGTTTTCTTGGCGCCCTTCTTGGGAGCGGGTTTCGGTGGATCAGGCATTTCCTCGTCGGTTTCAAACACAATAATGCAGAAGCTGTTTGGAGCGCGGGTTAAATAGGCAGCGCCCAAAGTGGTATGTTAATGAGGATGGGAATGCTGAGCATTTCCATTGGCTGTTTGGAGAAATGAATCACCAATCAGAACGCTGGTGGATGGGAAGTGGCGCCAATGTGTGGCGGTTACCGCTGTCGTTTAATGCGGGAGGAAGTACAGAAGGGCAGAGACAGGCGGGGGTGCGGCCTGAAACTGAAAAGGGAAACGCAAATATCAAAAGCAGAATGAAAATAAAATCAAATGAAATATTGTGAAAATAAACACTAAGAGGTTCAGTTCATGACACAGGGCAGCAGGAGAGCGAAGGAGAGATTTGGACATTTCAATGTAAAGTTCAAATCGAGTTTATTTACTCACAGGTGAGAGGAACAACGGATTTGTAGCAGTACCACAGACACATTGCATCAGACACAACATTGACATAAACACTGGAATTAAATAAGAATTATACCAAAATATTCAAATAGACAGAGGACTATCAGTGGGAGAATCGCCCCTCTTGTGCTTCTTCATCTCGTCACTCTCGACTCAGTGTCACGCAACGCTGCCACTTTGATCCGGCCCATGCCTTCATTCACCAGGCCCAACACTTGCCTTTATTGGATCTTCCTCCTCCTGACACTCGTCATCGGGTTTGTGGGGTTGTGTGCCCCCTTGGACCTCTGGATTAGGTTTGAGGGTAGGCCTGGTGGATGTATGAGAGAATCTCGCCCAGGCCACCCACCCAGGCTCGCCGTGTTTATCCCAGGGAGCAAAAAAAAGAGAGGCGTGTAATTCTGCAAGTTGTGGGTATTTTCGACCTTGTTACTTGGCTTTATTTTGACCATTTGGGGAATAGAATGTTCTGAGGCCTAGTAATCAGGCTTTACTTCCAAGTACAGTTCAACTTCCCTACTCTAAATTTACACCTGTCTTTATTTTGCCTCTGTGTGCCTAGGATTGCATGGGTTAAATTAACAGTGTTTACTGCAGTACAAACTAGTGATTAATGTTGGGCAGATTGATCCATGATTCCAAAACGCAAAAATCTCTGAAATCCAGAATTTATTGTACTGACATTACGTCACAAATGGGGAATTTTACCCAGGATTAAATGGCTTGTCTAATGAAGAGCGTTTCATGTCACTAGGCCTCTATTCACTGGAAATTCGAAGAAAGAAGGGTTACTGAATTGAAACCTATCAAATAGTGAAAGGGCTTGAGTGAGTGGATGTGGAGAGGACTTTTCCTGTGGTAGGAGTGTCTGTAACCAGACCACACGGTTTCAAAATAGAGGGGCATCCTTTTAGAGTGGAGTTGAGGAGGAATTTCTTCAGCCAGAGAGTGGTGAATCGGTGGAATTTGTGTCCACAGGCAGCTGTAGAGGCCAAATCACTGGATATAGGCAGAGATTGGGGCTGAGGAAAAATTGATCAGTGATGATGAAATGGCAGAGCAGGCTCGATGGGCCAAATGGCTGAATTCTGCTCCTAAATCTGATGGTCTTATGGACTCACTTAGATACTAAAATTTTCCCAGAGACTGTTGATCTCAGCTTTGACTCAACCCAGCACCTGATGCTCCAGATTCCTTATATAAAGAATACAGAAGTTCTTTGTTCTCAGATTAAAGGAATATGATCTGATTTCCATCCTGAATGCTTGTCACCTCACTCTGATCAACAGACACAAAATACTGGAGGAAGTCTGCAGGCCGGGCAGCATCTATGGGAAAGAGTAACGAGTCGATGCTTCGGGCTGAGAACCTTCACCAGAGAGAGATCTGCTGGAAGGGTTTCGGGCCGAATTGTTGACTGTTTACTCTTTTCCATAAAGGCTGCCTGTCCTGCTGAGTTCCTTCAGCATTTTGTATGTTTTGCTTGAATTTCCAGCATCAGCAGATTCTCTGGTGTTTGTGATTTACGCCTCATTCTGAGGGTATTTTCCTCAGTTATGGAGATCTCATTCAGGGGAAAGATCCTCCTTGCCTGCTGTCTGTCACATCCTGAAAGAATCTAACAGATTTCCTTGTTTTCTCATTAACTGCAGGGAATACAGACCCAGCCCACTCACTCTCCTCTCACATAACCAATCCTCCATCCCTGGAACCAGCCCAGTCAGTGTGGGGAACAGTCACTGAACTCCCTCTATTGCAGGGATATCCTTCCTGAGGAAGTGTGACCAAACCCGGACACTATATTCAAGGTGTGCTCTCACCAGGGCCCTATAGAATCCCAGTGAGACATCTGTACCCCTCTTCTCCACTCCTCCTGGATCACAGGACAAAATACTGTTTGCCTCTCTCATTACTGGTTGTATCTGCATGTTAACTCAAGTGATTTGTTTACAAGTATGCCCAGGTCTCTCTGACCATCTCCATGTGGAAATAACTCTTACAGTTTGTTCCTGGGAATGGGTGATCTCACATTTCACCACATTATGTTCCATCTGCCCCATCCTCAACCATTTACTCTCCTGTATACATCCCCCAAACCTTCTCACTACTGACCCTGTCCCTCCCGCTCTGCCACAGCAACAGACCTAGTTACTGAATTATGTAGCACAGAAACAGGCCCTTCAGCCCAACACATCTATGCTGACCAAGCGGCCAAACAAAACCATTGTCAGTTACCTGAATTTGGCCCATGTCCCTGTGAAACTTTCCTCTCCGCAGTCCAAGAGATTTGGCAACTGTGCCCCCCTATACCATCACTGGAGGTAGTTTGTTCCATGTAAACAGCACATTCTGTGAACAAAACCTGCTCCTCAGGGTCCCAGTTAAATCTTTCCGCTCGCACTTTATACCTGTAGTCTCTAGCTTCCAACTCCATGACCCTGGAGATAACAGATTCACTATTGTCCGTATCAATGTCTACCATTATTTTATCAGCTTCTCTAATGTCACATACACTCTGATGGAAATGTTCCAGCCTATCCGGCCTCCTGTTAAATCCCTTTTGCACCCTCTCCAGTTTAATGTCACCCTCTCATCACAGGGCAACTATAACTGTACGCCGTGCTCCAAGAGTAGTTTCCCCAAGGCTGGTAGAGCTGTAATGTGACGTTACGGTACAGTGTCCAATACTCTCCCGATGAATGCAAGTGTGGAAAACACCTTCTTCACCGTCCTGCCTACCTGTGTTTACACTTTGAAGGAATTCGATATCTGCACCCCGATATCTCTCTGTTTTACAGCACTCCCAGGGACCGACCATTCCCCACGGCAGTTCTGCCCTGGTTCGTCAATGACAATGGAACAACTCTTGTTCCTGTTTGCAGACTCGAAGGGCCGAATGGACTACTCCTGCACCTATTTTCTATGTTTCTATCTCACATTTATCTGTCATTCCTCAAATCAGTGACCTCATTGATCACCGTCCTGTTGTATTGCTGGTTACATTTTTTCACACTTTACTGATATCTGCATATTTGCTGAGCCGGGCATTGACATTGTCAGCCGAGTCTGTAATGAATGAACTGCAGCAGCAGACCTGACTCAGCTCGCAGGCTTTTCCTTGCAGCGATACACGCACAGTGCTGGAGGAACTCAGCAGGCCAGGCAGCATCTGTGAGAAACAGTAAACAGCCGACGTTTCAGGCCGAGACCCTCCAGAATCTGAACAATGTCTTGTGTTTGGTTTTCCTTCGATCCTTTCCTTCGTGAATGGATAACATAACCCATCCTCCAATCCTCTGCCACTACTCCTGCCCGAGAAACGCGCAGAGAGACAGAGGCGGGGAGCGGAGGGGACAGAGTCAGAGTGACAGACAGGGCCGAGACCGGCCTCACATCTTCCAGCTCCGTCTTCACTTTACTACACCCGGCAATTTCCAACGGTTTATCCGAAACACAGAGCTCCAGAGAGGGGAAAGAAACTCCCTCACACACCACGTACACAGTGAAGGATTTCTAGGAATTTACTGGCGGTCGGACTTCATGCAATCAGAATACAGTGTGATTGGCGCAGGATTAATTTCAAATCGCCCGCCAATTTCAGAGCACCCA
This sequence comes from Hemitrygon akajei, assembly GCF_048418815.1. Lineage (NCBI taxonomy): Eukaryota > Metazoa > Chordata > Chondrichthyes > Myliobatiformes > Dasyatidae > Hemitrygon > Hemitrygon akajei. The sequence goes on from NC_133151.1 coordinate 21,845,405, forward strand.
GCAACGGTGCTTGATTACTTTTTTATATTATTTACCATTAATTGCATCACGGATTCTACAATTTCAGTTTCATTTAATATATAATTGCCTCAGTTAAGATTTAAATGGATGATTACAGAATCGTTTCTCTGAATGAGGGAACTGATTTCTATCCGAGACGAACGAGGGGATGATGATCGATCTTAATGCATTCAGAGCTTCTGCCGTAATCACCGACTGAAAAGGCAGAATCGCAAACATATTTCAAGCATAAAGGATTAATCTGCTTCAAAAGTTACTCAGCAAAATATATCGATAAAAATAATTAAAGGGTTGTGGACACGGCTCCGTTTGTGAGGCGGTGGGTGGCTCTTAGAAGAGCCTTTGTGTTCTCGGGAGGAAGTTGGAGTTTTTCAGCCGCCGAAGCCATAGAGAGTGCGGCCCTGGCGTTTCAGAGCGTACACCACATCCATGGCAGTGACCGTCTTGCGCTTGGCGTGTTCAGTGTAGGTGACCGCATCCCGGATCACATTCTCCAGGAAAACCTTCAACACCCCGCGGGTCTCCTCGTAGATCAGACCCGAGATCCGCTTGACGCCGCCACGGCGAGCCAGACGGCGGATGGCCGGTTTGGTGATGCCCTGGATGTTATCACGGAGCACTTTACGGTGCCGCTTGGCTCCGCCTTTGCCCAGTCCTTTGCCTCCTTTCCCTCTGCCAGACATGATGCTGCTTCACTCAGGACGCTGCTCAGTGACAAACCGACTGCTGCTGTCTCCTTTTATACACAACGCCCCGACCTGCCCGAGAAACGCGCAGAGAGACAGAGGCGGGGAGGGGAGGAGACAGAGTCAGAGTGACGGACAGAGCCGAGAGCGGCCTCTCATCGTCCAGCTCCGCCTTCACTTTACCACACCCGCCAATTTCCAACGGTCTATCCGACACAAAGCGCTCCAGCGAAATAAACTCCCTCACACACCACGTACAGACAGGAGGATTTCTAGAAATTTGCCGATTCTCCTGCTTTAAATTATAGGAAGTGCTTTTCCATTCCGCAAATCCCCGAGGACCTCCCCGACCCCATGACCAGTGCGAGCGCCCTCACACACAGCAGTTGGTGGGCGAGGGTGCAGTCAATTCCAGTGATGAGAGGGTTAATTCATCAGAACAATTGTTCCTCTGGGTCGCGAGGGAAATGAAAGTCCGGTCACATAAAGGAACAGGATACATAGGCTGATATAAGGATATATAGACCGCGCTTCTGGCGCCTTCTAAAGCCCAGGTAAAGGGGTGGCTGAGGAGCTGGTGCGAGGTGGGTGGGGCTTCTGCTACAAGGATCATTTGCCTCTCGAAATGAAGGTCAGACAGGTCCAGTGAGGAGGGGAGTCAATATGTTTACTGGAAGCTTCTTGGTGCTACACTGAAAGGTTTAAACGAGCAGGTATGAGGTCCTACAAATTGATTTTGAAAGGTTAAAACAGCAGGACTTCCAGGATTAAAATTACAGAATTATGACCTAAACCATGTGGTTGTGTGGTGAGAAATTGATATTTCGTGCAGTTTAATATGTTGCTGAGGAACTGATGCAGGAGTGAGGGCTTCAGATTCATGGATCAATGGGCTCCCTTCCAGTCAGGTGGGAGACCGGGACAAACAAGACCATTTCCATCTGGACCGGAGGGGAACCAATATCCTCACCAGGAGGTTTGATGGTGTCACTTGGCGGAATTTGCACTGGAGTAGCGAGTGGGAGAATGCATGTATGACAAGACAGTCTGCAAAGAACGAGAGCCAATGTCAGGCCAATGGTGGAACTGATGGGCTGAAATGAGTTTATTTAAACATTAGGAATATGTGTCAGATGGACAGGGCTGGCAGCTCAACATTCCTGGGTTTGATTGTTTTACATGTGAGGGGGTTAAAAAGTGCAAAGATTACACAACTGGGAATGTCACAGCAAACTGGAGGGTTCATTTACAAAGGCAAACTTCAGTTACACTGACGGGATTATTGAATTGCCCCTCCCCAGTAACAAGTGGGGGACTTTATCTTCCATAGAATTGACTGCAACTTGCTTATTGCTAAGATATTCCAGACTGGTTCAGTGAATCTGAGGAGTGTTTGAAACATTATGTAGAGCTCAATCAGAGTTCAGAACAGACGGGAATTAGTTTTTCAGAAATGAACCAGGCCAGCTGACAGCTGAGAGTCAGTGAATATTTGGGGATCTTATATTTCTCTTACCTATGAGTAAGAATAAAATTAGATCTTGTATGAAGGTACTAAATCACAGGAGGGCAAGTTAGAATGCAGTAAGACAGAAGCCAAGGGGCATTGATTGGGAGCAGCCACTGTTAGACAAGTCCAGGCCTGACATGTGGGAGTTGTTTAAAGACCAGCAGATCCGAGTCTATATTGAGGTACAGGATTTATCCACATTTGGAAAGGCATGGCTTGCTTAGGGACAATCAGCATGGTTTTGAGTGGGCAAATCATGCTTGACAAAATTGATCGAGGGTTTGGTGGTGGTGATACAGGTTATAAGATACAGGAGTAGAATTAGGCCATTTGGCCCATCAAGTCTGCTCTGTCTTTTCATCTTGGCTGATACATCTTTCCTCTCAGCCCCAATCTCCTGCCTTCTCCCTGTATCCCTTCATGCACTGACCAATCAAGAACCAATCAACCTCCACCTTAAATACCTAAAGTCTTGGCCTCCACAGCTGCCACCTGTGGCAATGAATTCCACAAATTCACCACTCTCTGAAGAAATTCATCCTCATCTCCATTCTAAAAGGATGCCCCTCTATTTGCGCCCGTGTCCTCTGGTCTTAGACACTCCCATCCTCTCCATATCAACTTTATCAAGGCCGCTCACCATTCGATAGGTTTCAATTCATCATCCCTCATTATTCTAACCTCCAGGGAATAAAGGCCCAGAGCTATCAAACACTCTTCATATGATGCTATTTAATCCTGGAATCATTTTTGAGAATCTCGTTTGAAACCCATCCAGTTTCAGCTCATCCTTCTGAAGATAAAGGGCCCATAACCGCTCCCAATACTCCAAGTGAGACCTCACCAGTACTTGATAAAGTCTCAACATTGCATTCTTGCTTTTATATTCTAGTCCTCTTGAAATGAATGCTAACATCATATTTGCCTTCCTCACTACAGGCTCGACCTGCAAATTAACCTTTAGAGAATCCAGCACAGTGACTCAAAAATCCCTTTGCACCGTAATTTTTGTATCTTCTCACCATTTAGAAAATAGATTGTTACGAATGTGGAGCAAATCTGATGGGCAGAAGGTTCCAGAATCGCCAATGCCCGCCCCCCCCCCCCCCCCCCCCACCTTGAGAATCGCAAGATCGCTATTATTTCAGGCCTGAGACCCAGGGGATGAGAGAGATACACAGCATGTCAGGAAATGAGAGGAAGAGATGCAGAATACACAACCAGGTGGAATGTCTCCTGACATAAGCGGAACGGAACCACTGATTACTGCCATTGTCTCTTGGAGAAGGAATTGTGTATTGAGTACTGTACTATTCATTGAAACCCCTCAGGGGACAACCAGAGTGGTCTGGTTGAGGGATTGCTTCATCCCAATCTGATTCATCTGAGACCCCGTGAGTAAGGATAAAAGAGGGGTCTGGGGAACACCCCTTTAGACGCACCACGAGAAACGCTAGAAATCCCGAGACAGCGTTTTACAGTGAAAGCCGGTGGGGGCTCGTGTGCGTCCTCCCTTGCCGGGGTGGCGGGCTCACCATAGGAGAATGGTTTAGCTAAAGGAGAGGCCACAATTGAACGGCCACGACAACGAGACACCTGACGGATCAAAATCATAAAGGAAGTTTGGCAAAACCCGTAGCGGTAAATGTTCCCATTCTCTTTCTCTCTCTCGCTCTCTCTCTCCAACAAGTGCAACACAGCGACAACCAAAAGACGGTAGCTTGTGTGAACTGCAGTGAACTTTATATTTCCATCGGACAATACATTATCCCCTCAACAATGATAGAGCTTATTTCTTATTGATTATTATTATACCCGCACTTTTAGGTTTAGTATTGATGACGTATATTATCTGTATATTTGCATTGATATTATTTTTGTGTATTTTTACTAATAAATACTGTTAAAAATAGTATCATCAGACTTCAACGGACGTCTCTATCTTTGCTGGTAAGTCACCCAGTTACGGGGTTCTTAACAAGATTAATAACAGTGACATGTTCTTTCCATTTCTGGATGATTGACTAAATTGTACACCAAGGATATTCAGTGACTTGGAAATCTTCTTGTAACCATCTCCTGACCTGTGCTCTTCAAGAAGCTTTTTTGCAGAGCTGCTTGTAGTGTTCTTTTGTCTTCATGGTGTAGTGTTTGCCAGGATACTGACTACCTGTGTATTGTGTATTATTACTACTATCAACTGAAACAGCTTGACTGCACACGGTGATCTCCATTTAACTGATAATCTAACTCCTAAAACCAATCTGTAAACCAAACTACTATCTGTAATTAATTTAGAGCACTTTGTAGAGATCTGTTTTCACTTTGACACAAGAGTCTTTTTCTGTTGATCAATTAAAAAAAGCCAAATTTAATCCACTGTGATACAATATCATAAAACAATAAAACATGAAAACTTCCAAGGGGCATGAATACTTTTCATAGGCACTTTACGTGTAGGGACAGTGATGGTGAAAGGGGAGGGAAAGAAGACACGGGGAGGAGCGGTCTCAAGATCCTCGGGTGTTCCTCCCGATGGGATAAAGCACAAAAGGGGAACTATCAAAGAGAGATGAGAATGGAAATATGTTTGTCATGAGGGATTTAATCAGAAGCAGATTGGAGTACTGCTGCATCGAGTAACTTTGCTCTGAGAGCTGCAACAACCACGATCTACTGGTGGCAGCTCATTCCAATTGAGTTTCCCATTCACATACCGTCTTACAGCTGTCTTAACTGGTGATGGGGTGGTAATGGGACAAGCTCCCACTTCCCATTAAATGCTGCCAATGGTGTGTGCCTCAAATTGCCTCTGTTAACCAAATCCAGCTCCAGGCTTTTATATATGGCTTAGCTACTAAGCCCAAAGAACTAGTGACAGTGGACAGTAGCAAATGGGTTTACTGGCATCATATAACTAACTGCTATGGGCAGATGGGGCTTTCACCCAAGATTGGCAGCTCATCTAGTGGAAGGAAAATTCTGATCTGAAACCTCTACTGGCTCGTGGCTCGACCCATTCATGGGGAAGGCTTCGGGAGTAAACCCCGAGGAACAATCCAGAGCTGGATTCCCTGTCAGTCCGATGTTCAATGAAGACTGGCAATCCTGCGACACCGTTGGGGCCTGACCCCATCGGTCTGTGCCGTTGATCTGGATTCATCAGCTGCGTGGAGAGCAGGAGCCCCTGCATGGGCAACAGCTTGCTTTATGTATCGTACTACCCTGGCTTGCATATTGACTTTCACAGTGAGAGTACAATATCCATGGTCGACCCTGACCCAGCAGAGGGCCATCACTAACATGTCTGTCCATGGCCTCCTCTCCTGCTACAATGAGGCCAACTACGGGTTAGATGAGCAACACCTCATACACTAACTGTGCCGCCTCCAATCTCGATGGAATGAACATTGATTTCTCCAAGTTCTTGAAATCACTACACCTCCCAAACTGCTCCTTTTTTCTGACTTTTCCCCCAATTCTGGTGCCATTTAACCCCTTGACTTCTCCTCACACACCCTCATGACCTGCCCATCAACTCTCTCTAGTTCTCCACCTCCTTTGTGTCATCCCATCGTCTAACGTTCTGTCCTAATGGACTCCTTTCTCTTCCTCTCTTTGCCTTTTCTGCCTGTCAGCCAGCTCCTCACATCATCATCCCTCCACAAACCACCCCCCTCCCCCACTCACTTGTCCTCCTCCCCCTCCCCAGCACCTTATTCTGGCTTTTGTCCCTTTCTTTCTAATCCTGATGAAGGTTCTCAGACCGAAATGTCGACTCTTTGCTGAGTTACTGCAGTATTTTGTGCATGTTTGCTTCAGTCTGTGTGTTGATTAAGCTAATCAAACTGGTACAGTGGAAGAGGAATTCATGGAGTGGTCAGAGACAGTTTCTTACAGCAGGATCTTCCCAGGAACAAGACATCTCAGATGTAATCTGTGTAATGAGGTGGGATTACAGAGAGATCTTGTGGTGAAGGATCCCTGAAGAAGTGATCACAATGTGGGAAAATAGTAGCAGATGTTTAAGGAGACTGTTCGTAACACACAGCAGACGTTGATCCTGATTCTACAGAGGGATCACAGAGAGCAAAGAACCTTCTGTGGTCAAAGGAGGCAGACAAGAGGAGCAGATTTTTCCAGGAACCAGCGATAAGACTAAAGCTAAAAACTAACAAGGAAAAAGTAATGGAGTATAAAAGTAGTTTTTTTATAAAAGTACAAATTTTGTGTGTAACCAAAACTATGAAGTCAGTTATTTGCTGAAGACAATGGTGTGTTAATGACAGGTAGCTAAGAGACGTAGATTAGAACATAATTAAGTCACGAAGTATTAAGAATGTAAACTTGCTATTTGCTAGAGAATGAAATCTTAAGAACGTAGAAGACAATGGTGTGTTAAAGAGATGTAGATTAGAACATGATTAAGTCAATTGATAGAAACAATAGGGACATAATGTACGTGAGGTACGTGTAATACGCAACTATAGATCGATTACATATGCTAATGCAACTGGACCAGGAGATTGCTATAAAAAATGCTGTGTCCGGGGATCGGTAGGCAATCAGCGACTAGCTCAATGACTGTCTCAGCTTTGATTTGCAAATTAAAGTTTAACCCTTCTTGAAGAATCTTCTGCGTCTCTTGGTCATTTGTGAGGCACGAAAAACCACAACAAAATTGACGACCGCGGCAGGACCGGATAGAGACCCGCGGAAGGGAAACGGCAGATTGGGGACGCTTCCCAGTCCTCTAGGGACCCCCACAAGGCTAACAGAATTAAGGGTGCACACAAACAAAAGGAAAGCACTTTTTGCGACAATTTGGACTAAGAATTCTGTTGGCTTTGGGGAGGTCTTGGAGTCTCAGAAGTGTGGAACCACTGCCGAAGGGTCTCTCCGGTCCAAAGAATCTGGCAGAATTGGCAGAGGAGGCTCAGAGGATTGCTCAAGAACACTGCAGTGAGGGCAAGTACAAATAAGTTAATAAGACGTTAAGAAAAAGTCCACATGGTGTTGGTAAATCCCTGTGGGTACCGCTTCGTATGAAATGAAGGGCTGAACAGGCAGGGAAAGGAAAATAGAATAGAATTAGAGTATTAAATCCTCGTGGATACTGCCTTAAGAGATAAGGGTCTGAACGGGCGAGGTGTTAGAATAGAATTAGAGTAGAAAATCCTCGTGGATACCGCCTTAAGAGATAAGGGTCTGAACGGGAGAGGTGTTAGACTAGGCGTAGAATTAGAGTAAGTTTAGTTAAGAAAAAGTCCATGTGGTGTTAGACTAGAACTAGGTGTAGAATTAGAGTAAATAATATTATCCAGTAAACAAACTGTGAATCTCTGAAATACCTTAAAAAGAGAGAATAACATGACAGGTAAAGGAACAGCAGTAGAGATTCTGAGCAAAAAATTCCCGTTAATTCAAAATGAGATCACAAAAACCTCAGAAAAATGGGAAAAAAGAACCAAAAACCTGGTCACAAAGTGGCCAAGAGAAGGAACGTTTGATGAAAGTTTGTGCGAAGATATGGAGGGACTACCGTAGATTCCGGATTTTAAGCCGCTACTTTTTTCCCACATTTTGAACAGCTTTGAACTCTGCAGCCTTTAATACGGTGCGGCTAATACATGATTTTTTTCATGCCGCCAAAAACATTTTGCCTCGTAACAGTAGACCAATAAAATTGATGAGTAGTTCACAGAGGTCCAATGAAATTGTACGATAAATCAAGCGCACTTTCACAATTAAATTATTGTAAATCAGTCATTTGTACTCACCCTCATCAACATGGAAAACACTCGAAGAACAGCATTGTGCTGCCTTTATGGCAGTTATTTAGTTTATAATATTTTCGCTTAGTAATTCATTTTCTAGTTAAAGTTAGAAGAGTTTTAACTATATTTGTTTTCTGTACTACATCGCGGGATGCTATGACGTCACACCCGGTTTCACCGCGTCTTGTGGGAAAAATGCCAGTTTGCGATAAACGGGACGGCGGGGGGGAGCACATTACGCGAGCGGCGGAGCGAAAACGCTGCTTTTAAGTTAAAGGCGATCAATAACTTTTCCTGGTAGGCTGCAGTATATATATTTTTTACCAGTCGTTAGGAGATATTGGAATGTTGTTCAGTAAAAAAGTATACGCAACGTATATTTAAAAGTAGCCGCGTTACAGGCACGGTTCGAAAAAAAGCATTTGCAATATGTATTTGTTTATGTTACCATATGGATTTAATTAAAAGTTAAAAAATCCTCACGTGTAATATCTTTCTGTGTAAATATCTCATATTACAACGTGGGACACCTGCGGCCGAAAATCCGGTGCGGCCTGTACAAGTGAAAAATTGATTTTCTTTCTAAAATTAGAGCCAGCGGCTTTTAATCAGGTGCGCTCTGTAGTCCGGAATCTACGGTAATTAAAAATTACAAACCAAAAGATAAATCTAAGAAAAGAGGGCAAAAAAGTGAACGAGAAGTGGAAGTGCTAAAACTCTTCAGAACGGAGGGGGAAAGGCTGAGGAGGACAGGTAGAATATTGATTACAAGCGAGGAAAACACTAAGGTGCTGGAGAAACAGCCTGTTAGAGAGAGAGAAGGGTACGGTGAGAAGCTGGCTTCAGCTCCGTACCCGGATGCGAAAGAAACAGAAAAACCCCCTCCCTATAATGGGGAAGGAACCCCTAAGCAGTGCCCCCTGCTGACAGGAACAGTAAACATGCAGAGAGAAGTACAGGTTTGGGATAATGAGGAGGAAAAAAAACAATACGAGAAGGAAAAAGCGGCGATATGGAAGGAAATACAGGCAGAAAGGATAAAGATAGAACAGGTACAGAGAGAAATGGGAGAAGAGATTGAATGGATGAAATACTTGAGAGAGGTAAAGGAGTATGAGGAGTATCGGTTATACTATAGAAATAAACAGACTAGAAAAGAAAGTGGCTCATCAGGACAGGAAGAAAGAGAAGGTGACTCATTGGAGGAGCAAGAATTAAGTGGAAAGAGAGAGCGGATACGAGAATTTGCGGGGAAGAGGTAGGAGACAGAAACCTAGAAGAGGAGAAGGAGGCAGTAGGGGAGCGACTTGTGGAAGTAGAGAGAGAGCTAGATAAGTTACTGAGAAGGGATTGCCAGGAGAGATGCGAAAAATACTCTAGGGGCCAACCAAGTATTGAATCAAGACAAAAAGAAAGGACTCCACAGGGAGACCGAGGGAAGAAGAGGACCCCGGAGACATTTGTGTGGGAGGCAGTAAAGACATACCCTGAGACAGATGGGGAGTCAGGCGAGGAGGAGAGCCAGGGCAGGTGGGAAGAAGGAGGAAGAATGATGCCGTTGTTAGTTAAAGGATCAGGACAAGTGCAGTATATCCCTTGGGGATCCCAGGATCTAGAAGGGCTGAAAAATACTCTGCCCAATTTACATGAAGGAGCAGGGAAATGGATTAGAGCCTTTGAAGAAGAAACGACGGGACGATTACTGGCTATGGGAGATTTGAAGGCACTATTGATAAAGCTGATGGGAACCTCCAAATTTAATGAACTAATGGAAATGGCTGGCATAGTAAACTTGAACGACCCGAGAACTGATGGAGGCGGGTTTGACAGAGTGAGGCAGAGGGTATGACAGGCCCTCAGAAAGCTTTATCCACCCAAAGTGGACCCCAAAGCCTTAAAAGGGGATCCACTGGAAGACACTGAAAACCCAGCAGCCTACGTAGAAAACCAGTTGAAAAGGTGGAGACTGGAGACTGAGCAAGAGGTGGAGAATAGCTTATTTATGACCTCACTGTTCCGACATAGCATTTTGGATGCAATGCCACCACAAGTAAAATCCAGACTGGAGGAAGTGGTTGGGCTAACGTCAAAGACCCCACAAGAATTTAGAGACCACGTAGTCCATGCGGTTGAGAAATACCGGAAAGACAAACAAAGGTTGGCTGAGCAGCAGGAAGAGGTGCAAAGAAAGTTAATACAAATGCAGCTCAAAGAACTCAAAAAGAAGGAAAAAGAGAAAAACAAAAAGATGCTGCCAGCAACCACCGGTTCGAGTACAGCCATCGAACTGGACAAAGCACTGCTATATGGAGGGACTGATCATACTGTAAAACAAGGGCTGGAAAACCCCATGCCAATAATTGTCTTTGAGGGAGCATTCCCACAAATGCCCTACCAGGAACAGACAAAATTCAAACAGCCCAGACAGGACTGGAAGTCCCAAGGAGGGGGACAGAGGAGCTATGGGCAAAGGGGACCAGTGAGGAAACAGTGGGAAAGAGAGGTAGAGAGATTGTGCTGGGAATGTAATCAGCCAGGTCACATGAGAAGAGATTGTCCGTTTACACTATGGCCTGTCACACACCAGCAGGAACTGATAAGAAGGGAACTAAAGTTTATCCCAGGACCAGCCCCCACAGGCCCAAGCAGACCTGTGAACCCCTATGCAAGGTATTAGGGGTGCCCCGAGAACTTGAGTGGGAAGGGACATTACCCAATGATAACAAGGGAGGCAGATGAGGAACCCATTGTTCAGGTTATGTTAGAAGGGCAACTGACACCAATGATGATAGGTACTGGAGCCACGTACACTTGTGTACAGCCACAGTATGCCCTTCACCTTCCCATGTCAGGAAAGTTTATTAAGACGTTAGGGTTCTCGGGGAAAACACAGTTGACACAGTGCACGGCTCCAGTGCGGTTGAGAATGGGAAATAAAGAAATTGTTTTGCCGGTGCTAGTATTTAAAGGAATTAAAGGATAGTATTTAATTTGTTAGGCAGAGATGCCTTATTGAAACTGGAATTAAAATTAGAATGCACCAGAAATGGGCTGAGTGTGAAAAGAGCAGGGGCTCAATTGATAGTGCGAGAAGACAAGAAGGCTAATATCTTTTGGATAGGAGACATCGCAGATCAGATTCAGGAAACCTGGGAAAAATGGAAAAAGGGCATGTAGGCTATATTACCCAGGGCTGTAATACCCAAATCTGAGCTACATTGTACAGTGATTTTTGACGAGACTCAGAACAGGGAAATGGAGGAGAAATGGCACCTGGAGGTATGTACCCAACAGCACCTGGAAGGGGAGGCTGTGATAATTGGAAAGCAAGGGGCAGCTTTACAAGTTAAGTGGAACACCTTTTTAGAAAAATGGTACAGGATACCGGAGGCTGCGCCCCACGTAACGTTGTTGGTAAATAAGGGATATCAGTCTAAAGACTTAGGACCTTTAGTTAAGAGTGCTGAAACCGTAACAGTGTGGTGGAAAATCACGCCAGAGGTGTGGATATCAGAAGACAACAATTGCATTAAAATAATGGTAAGTGTAGATATGGTAGGGACAGTGAGAGAGGTTGAAATAACTCCCTAACCACACATGCCCTTGCTGGGAAAGGAAAGAGGCCAGCAGAAAGATAAAAGGTTAGATGAGTTGCCGTCTATTCTGTGGTCACAGCATGACACGGACGTAGGGAAAATAAAAACAGCTAGTCCGGTGGAAATAAGGCTGAAAAAAGGAGCAATTCCACCCAGGAGACCACAATACCCACTAAGACCAGAAGCAGAAGAGGGAATAGCGTCGACAGTGCAGGGGTTCTTGAAATAGCAGTGCTTAAAAGAACAAACAGTCCATGCAATACCCCGTTGTTGCCGGTCTTAAAAGCAGATAAATCTAAGTCGAGATTGGTGCATGATTTGCGAGCGGTAAATGATGTGGTAGAGGACTGGCCAGCGGTAGTCCCCAACCCACACACGCTTTTGACTAATGTTCCACCAGAAGCAAGTTACTTTTCAGTGATTGATTTCTGTTCGGCTTTCTTCAGCATTCCTCTAGCCGATCAGTGTCAGTATCTGTTTGCATTTACTTACAGAGGTGCTCAGTATACCTATACCAGAATGCCGCAAGGATTTAAACATTCACCACACATTTTTAATCAGGTATTGAAGGCAGACCTAGAGGGCATGCCGTTGGAAAGTACATTGTTACAGTATGTGGATGACCTGTTGATTTGCTCCCACAGTAAGGAACAGTGTGAGCAGGACACTATAACTCTGTTAGAGAAATTAGCGCGCGGAGGACATAAAGTATCCAAAAAGAAACTGCAATTTTGCACGCAGCAAGTGGAGTACTTAGGCAGGGTAATATCCAAGGGAATGAAGGCGATAGCACCAGATCAGATTGAGGCAATAACTAAGGCTCCAAAACCCCAGACTGTAGGGCAGATGATGACGTTTTTGGGAATGGCAGGGTACAGCTCAGATTGGATAGGAGAATATGCTGAGATTGTGGCACCTTTGAGAAAGATAATGAAAGAAGCAGGACATACAAATTTGAAGAACGGCTTACAGTGGAATGGAGAGGCGGAGATAGCTTTCAATACTATTAAGCAGGAATTGCAGTCAGCACCAGCATTAGCTTTGCCTGACTACGAGAAGGTTTTTTATTTGTATGTATCCAACCGACAGGAGGGTTATGTCACAGCGGTTCTAACACAGGAGACAGGCACAGGAAAAGCAAAGCAGCCGATAGCATACTACAGTACGAGACTAGGTGAGGTGGCTCAGGGGTATCCACCCTGTTCTCAGGGATTGGCGGCGCTGTACTATGCATATGAAAAGGCATCATCGGTAACCCTGGGCTATCCTGTGATTCTGTACACACACCACAAAGTAGCAGAATTGCTAGAAAGGGGGAAATTTGTGCTGACGCCAGCCAGGATAGCAGCGTATCAGATGCTATTGACATTTCCTGACATAACTATACAGAGATGCACTACCAGTAATATAGCCGATTTTGTCCGTTTAGACTATGAAGGAGAACCCCATGATTGTGTAGGGAAGACGATGGCATTTGCCAAATTGAGAGCAGATTTACGGTCAGAACCACTAGAGGATATAGATAAAAAGGTTCTGTTCGTAGATGGCTCTTGTTATAGGGATTATGATGGAAATCACGCAGGATTCTCAGTGGTGCAGCAGGATCAGTCGAGCTATAAGATTATTAGGATGGAGTCCTGTCCCCAACCGTGTTCCGCCCAACTAGCAGAAATCAAAGCCCTGACAGCTGCGTGTGAAATGATGGAAGGTGAGAAAGTAGATATCTATACTGATTCGGCATATGCTCACGGAGTATGCCATTTGTTCGGGGCAGTGTGGAAGCAGAGAGGTTTTAAAAAAGGTAATGGAGATCCCATACAACATTGTCAGCAAATTCTAGACTTAATAAAAGCCATAAAGAAAAACCTAAAGAATTGGCTATAGTAAAATGCCAGGCACATAAAAGGGGAAATGATGTAATAACAAAGGGAAATCAAGCTGCGGACGAGACAGCCAGAAAAGTGTCTGGGTGTACGTCAGCTGTCATTGCCCCCCAGGTAAGCCTAACTCCAGAACCTGAGGTAGAGGACCTAATTGAAATACAAGGTAAGGCAACTTTGGCAGAACAGACAATGTGGAGAAAACAGGGGGCCAAGCAGAACCCGGAAGGCTTGTGGAGCACGGAAGACGGTTTGTTGGTAGCACCCACCCCTCTACTGACGATTCTGATTTCAGAAGCGCATGGGATGGACCATTGTGCAAGGGGGGAAGTGATAAGGAAAATAAAGAAGGATGGTTTTTGGTCACCTTATTTACAGGCTTCAGTCGACTTTGTCTTGTCACAGTGCGAGGTATGCGCACAAAATAATGTTCGGAAGGGAATTACAACCCCAATAGGTCACATTCCTGTACCTGAAGGACCATTTAAACATCTAGTGATCGATTACGTAGACATGATAAAGACAGTGAGAGGGAAAAGATACATGCTGGTAGTAATTGATCGATTTAGCAGATGGGTGGAGGCGGTACCTTCAAGAGATCAAGGGGCAAAGACAGTGGTAAAATTCCTGACAAATGAAGTGATCCCAAGGTTTGGAATACCTACAAAAGTTAGCTCGGACAATGGTTCAGCTTTTATCCAGAAAGTGGTCGAACTGGTACTACAGGCGCTGAGGATAAAGCAAAGATTTGGATGAGTGTACCACCCTCAGTCGCAGGGCATGATAGAGAGAATTAGTGGAACCCTGAAAGCGAAACTAAACAAAATTTGTGCAGACACTAAACTTAATTGGGTCGATGCTTTACCGTTAGCATTGATGAGTTACCGCATGCAAACTAATCGAATGACATGCCTGACACCGCATGAGATGCTCACTGGGAAGCTATCATACCTGTGATAGGGGTAAGCAAAAATGTTGAATGGATAAACTATATATACTACAATCAACAGAGGTTCATCAACTACACCGATGATGCACTGGAGGCCTTAGGGCAACAGCTAGATGCAACTAGCAGGGTGGCGTGGCAAAACAGACAGGTACTGGATTGGCTTTTGGCAGAAAAAGGGGGTGTGTGTGTAATGTTTGGAGAACAATGCTGCACTTTCATACCGAACAATACTAGCCCAGAAGGGTCTTTCACCAGAGCAATGAATAAGTTAAAGAATCTGCGGACGGAGGTCAAACAGAATGCAGGGTTCGGACATCAGTTCTTTGATTGGTTAGAAAGTAGACTCGGAGGATGGGGAGCATGGCTGACTAAAATAGCAATAACTGTCAGTATTATATTGTTGAGCTGTGCGTTTGTGCTGTGCTGTTTTCTTCCTTGTCTCAAATCTCTTGTAGTGCGTGCTGCAACCAAACAATTTCCGATGCTCGTGGCAATTACTGAAGCAAGCTTAGTGGAGAAAGAAACACCGAAAATGTATCGTTACAGCCTACAACACCTGCAGGATGAACAGGAGCAAAATGACAGTGTGGGTGTAGATTGTAAGGGCTGCTGAGTCTTTTTCCCTGTCTCAGGTACAGAGGGACAGGTTTTTGGCTCAGCGGCCCAGGGTAACAGGGAGAGAATACTTTGAGGTCTTGGCGCAGAAAATTATAGTTTAACCCGAGATTTGGGAATAAATGCTTGAGTTTATTGTGGCTTTTGTGCACGGACTCTTGGTCTTCTTTCTCTGTGAGACCCTCTGGGTCTCAAAGGGGGTATATACTGGAGTATAAAAGTAGTAATTTCATAAAAGTATAAATTTTGTGTGTAACCAAAACTATGAAGTCAGTTATTTGCTGAAGACAATGGTGTGTTAATGACAGGTAGCTAAGAGATGTAGATTAGAACATAATTAAGTCACGAAGTATTAAGAATGTAAACTTGCTATTTGCTAGAGAATGAAATCTTAAGAACGTAGAAGACAATGGTGTGTTAAAGAGATGTAGATTAGAACATGATTAAGTCAATTGATAGAAACAATAGGGACAAGATGTACGTGAGGTACGTGTAATAAGCAACTATAGATCGATTACATATGCTAATGCAACTGGACCAGGAGATTGCTATGAAGAATGCTGTGTCCAAGGATCGGTGGGCAATCAGCGACTAGCTCAATGACTGTCTCAGCTTTGATTTGCAAATTAAAGTTTAACCCTTCTTGAAGAATCTTCTGTGTCTCTTGGTCATTTGTGAGGCACGAAAAACCACGACAAAAGCAAATAAATCGACTCAAGAATTTGCATTAGAGTTCACAGTGGGGACACAACAAACATCACACAGATATCTGATGGTATCATTTCAACATTGTGCCACAATGTGTAACAATCACCATCACGAGGGAAAAAACTAATGGGACTAAAAGCAAACATTTCCAGGTCCCAACGCCCTGCACTGCAGGCTTTCACAGGAAGTTTGGAGAGAAAGTAGAGACAATGAAGTCTGTCAAAACTCACTGTTACAGAAAGGTCCCAGTGGAGTTGAAAACCATTGTTGAAGAAGGGTGGAAGATAAAAAACAGGTGACTGTAGTCCAGTTAACTTCACTTCAAGTACTGGAGTCTATAATCTGTGAAGAAATAACAAGTCATTTAGAAAAGTTTAATATCATTGAACTAAGTCAACAGGGTTTACAGTCAGATTCACACAGCACAGAAACGAACCCTTCAGCTCAAATGGTCCACACTGACCAAAGTTCCCATCTGAGCTTGTGGGCTGTAACCCCCTCACCACCACATTAAGAACAAGGCTATCCTCCTCATTGTCCCATTTCCTTGCATTTGACCGAAATCCTTAAAAACCTTTCCTTTCCATCTACCTGCCCAAATGCCTTTTAAATACACCTGACTCAACGACTCCCCTAGCAGCTCATTCCATTTACTGACCAGCCTGTGTGTGGAAAAGTTGCCATTCAGGTCCCTATTAAATCTCATCCTAAACCAATGTCCTCTAGTTCTTGATTCCCCAATACTGGCAAAAAGACAGTTCTCTTTGACCCACCCCAAGTCCTCATTAATTTATACACCTCTGCAATATCAGCACTCATTCTGCAACATTCCAGAGAAAATTGTCTAAAATGCTTTCCAGAAATCTCCTCTGCATTCTTTCCAGCTTAATGGTGTCTGTCATACAGCAGGGTGACCAAAACAAATCATTCTGGTCTCCAGTGAATCTTCTAAGCTTCAGGGTGGACAAGATCAATTGTGTAATAAGGACACACTTCTGTAAAAACACTGACACTGTATTCCAAGCGCACTGAGCTGCCGGAGCACAGCACCGGCCAGTGAGGACACAGACCAGTACAACACCCGGCTCGCTACTACAAAGTTCAAAGCTGAAAGTAAATGTATTATCAAAATACATTTCTGTCACCATATGCAACCCTGAGATTAGTTTTCTTGTGGGCATACTGCCAGTTTGTTAGATAGGGGAGAGTTAAACTAATTTGGTGGAGGGGAGGGTGTAGAAACCAGAGTGAAGGCACTCAGGATAGCATGGAGGGTAAAAAAGCAAAGATAGCATGAAATTAGACTGCCAGGAAGGGCAGGCAGATGATAGGACATAACTACAGCCAGCAGGGTGAGTATCAGTGCATGAGGGATGCAGCATCAAAGGGTAGCAATACGGTACTCAAAGTGTTAAGCAGATGAGGGCCGGGTGGTGGATATAGAACACATGGACTTTCAACAAGGGCCCTGATCAAAAGCAAGAAGGCACACGGGCTGAATAGATATTTGCTAGAATATATTCAAAATGTACTCGGTCAGAGAACAGAGAAGATCATGGTTGAGGGGTGTGATTCTGACTGGAGACCTGTGACCAGTGGGGCCCCCCCAAGGATCAGAGCTGGGAACTCTGCGGTTTGTGGAGTGATTTCGATGAAAATGAAGCTGGGCTGATTTGTAGGTCTGCAGAGACACAGAAATTAGTGGAGTTGTGGATGCAGAGCAAGTTTCACAAAGGATTCAGCAGAATATAGACCAGCTGTAAATGTGGACAGAGAAATGGCAGATGAGCCAAATAACTTTCGGAAGTCAAATTTCTGAGGTTTTCTTTGGAATTCCTCTCCCTGCTGGAGTAGTTGAAATGGTATTTATGGCAATGACAAGCTCCAGCTCAAGATGTTGGAGATCAGGGAGTCAGTCAGTGTCCCAGACAACTTCACATCAGGGATATGCACCATCTGCAGCTCCTGACTGACTGTGTGAAGGAAACTGAGCTGGAGATGGACAGATTTAGAATTTCCAGGATGCTGAGACCAGAGATTCAGTCAGTTGGTCACACCTAAGGTCAGGCTGCAGATAGTTTAGTGACCACCATGACAGGAAAGGGGAAGGGACAGACAGTTCAACGTCTCCCTGTGGCTGTACACCCCTTTGGACACCCTTGGGAGGAAGAGAAACCAGAGCAGTTCAGCCTGTCATGTCTTTGGTACTGACACCCCGGTCTGATGCTCTGCGGGAGGAAAGGAGAAGCAGAGCAGTAATGGCAGCAGCCTTACAGTACAGGAGGCATGCAGGAGATTCTGTGGCAGCAACAGAGATGTCAGGATGATGTTTTACCTCCTGGGTACCAGGGTCAGGTATGTCTGAGATAAGTACGATTTCCAAAAGATAAACTTACCATTAGAGTCGGTGGTAAGGAAGCCAAATGCAATGTTAGCATTAATTTCCAGTGGTCCACGACACAGAAGCAAGGCTAGAATGCTGAGGATTGATAAGGCATCGGCAAATCACACTTGAAGTACAGGGGTCCCCCCTATACAAAGGGTAGAGCGTTCCTATGAAAACTTTCTTAAGCCAAAATGGCGTGAACTGAAAAACCATTAATTTATACGAGAAAAATTTTCGTAAAAGCGAAATTCCTCTTTGTAATGGGAAAACAGGTTACTAATGTAGGTATTTTGTAAAAGCGAAGTGGCGAAAAGTGAACATTCGAAAAGTGGCGGACACCTGAATTGTGAACAGTTTTGGGCCCCTTCTCTAAAAAAGTATGTGCTAGCATTGGAGAGAGTCCAGAGGAGGTTCACAAAAATGATCCAGGCAATAAAAGGGTTAATACACGAGGATTGTTTGATGGCTCTGGGACTGTACTCGCTGGACTTTAGAAGAATGAGGGACTCTCATCGAAACCGATCAAATATCGAAAGGCCTAGAATGGAGTGGGAAGGGTGTTTCGTGTACATCGTCCTTGGAGAAGAGGGATGCTTATGTCAGAATGCTGTTCTTGGACTACAGTTGAGCGTTCAACACCATAATTCCCTCCAGGCTCCACAAGAAGCTTAGAGACCTCAGCCTCATCCTATTTCTGTAGCAGGATCCTGGACTTCCTGTCAGACTGCTGGCAGGTGGTAAGAGTGGACTCCCTCACCGTTGTCCCTCTGACCCACAACACAGGTGCCCCTCAGGTCTGTATACTAAGCTCCCTTCTTTACTGTCTGTATTCCCATGTCTGTGTCGCCACCCGCAGCTCCAATCTGCGAATTAAATTCGCTGAAGACACTGCACTGATTGGCCTATTTCAAATAATGATGAGGCAACCAACAGAGAAGAAGTCATCACCCTGACACAGTGCTGTCAAGAAAACAACCTCTCCGACTATATCGCAAAAACAAAGGAGCTTGTTGTGAACTACAAGATGAATGGAGACAGGCTAACCCATACCGACATCAATGGATCTGGGGTTGAGAGGGTGAACAGCTTTAAATCCCTCGGCATAAACATCACCGAGGATCTCACGTGGACTCAGCATATCGGCTGTGTGGTGGAAAAGGCATAACTGTGCATCTTTCGCCTCAGAGAGTTGAGGAAATTTGGTGTGGGCCCCCAAATCTTACGAACTTTCTATCAGGGCATGATTGAGAGCATCCTGACTGGCTTTTTAAAACTAAAGGGAATCGTTTTAAGGTAACAATGAGTAGGGGATCTGAAGTGTAAATATTTCACACAGAGAATAACTGGTATCCCGAATGAGCTGCCAGAGGACTGGGAGCAGAAACCCTTAAAGACCCTGTTCATTAAAACTTCTCAGGAACCTGTCATTCACTGTGTACATCCTGCCCTGGTTGAACCGCCCAGAATAGAGTCAGTGATTTATACAGAACTGAAACCGTCCCTTCGGTAAAACTCATCCACGCCGACCAAGTTGTCGACCTGAACTCGTCCCATCCGCCTGCATTAGGCCCGTGTCCCTCTCAACCTTTCCTATCCATGTAACTGTGCAAATATGGTTGAAATATTGTACCTGAGGCAGAGAGCCGGTGCGGTGAGGCGCTGACAGACACTCACTGTTCCGTGGGCAGGAAGAGGAGAGGCCGATTCCCACAGTGGAGCCGAAACCCAAAGTAGAGACCGACTCCACTTTACTACAACCCCGTGCCCACCATCCCGGACTAACCGCCCGCCCCGGACCGTTCCCCTGGAAACGACGTCGGTGACGGTGAAACATCTATGACGTCAGCTCGTCACAAATCGGCATACGCTACACGGTATCACGTGACGCGTGTCAACAGCCCGGGAGGCGGGGCATAGAGAGCTGTCAATCAGTCGAGACGCTGAGAAATTGCGAGCATTGTAACACAGTGGGTACAGGGGGCATTTCCGGGAACAGTGATCCCCCCTCCACCCACGGGAATTGAGTGTGTTATAGACAGTAATATTCACATTTTAATTTGACTCTTTGGTTTTAGAAATAATTAACGTTTTTATTTTGTTTATTTTTGTGTGGATAATCTTTTACAACTTGGGGTAGAAAAACGTTGTAACAAGATCACTGAACCCTTCTTGAATACAGAACGTCACGGAAAAAAAATTGTCAAAGTGAACATTTTAATCCAAAGTAAGTTAATAGAAGCATAGAAAACCTACACCTGTCTCTCAAAACTCTTCATCACCATGGATGTAACAGCCACTGGGCAACAGTCATTTAAACAAGTTACCATGCTGCTGTTGGGCACTGATATGATTGAAGCTTTCTTCCAGCAGGAGGGTACCACACTCTGCCAGATAGGAAGGTTGAAGGTATCTGTGAATACACCAGCCAGCTGGTCAGCACAGGTCTTCAGTACTCGGCCCGGTACTCCATCCACACTGGATGCTCTCCTTGGATTCACTCTCTTGAAGGCAGCCTGCACGTCATCTTCAGATACTGAGACCAAATGATCATCGGGAGACATGGGGGTGTACGATAGTTCCTCCCTCTTCTGGTGGTCAAAGCGAGCAAAGATGGCATTGAGCTCATCTGGAAGCAAAGCTCTGCTGTCCCCTTTGTCACAGGATTTACCTTTGCAGGAGGTTCTGGCATTCAAACCCTGCCTCAACTGTCCAGAATCCCTATTTTATTCCAGTTTAGTCCGGAGTCTCCACATTGCCCAAGAGGCTTTCTGGAGATCACACCTGCACCTCTTGTAACACTCCTGATCTCCAGATTGAATGCCACTGATCTGAAGCTCAGCAGGTTCTGGATCTCAGTGCTTATCCAGAGCTTTTGATTTGGGAAAATCCTGAGTGATTTTGTGGACACACACCTCCACAGATGTTTTAATGAACTCTGTAATGACCCTGGCCTAATCGGTCAGACAGTTAGATGAGTTCTTGAACATGTCTCAGACTGCTGACTCAAGGCAATCCTGTAACCATTCCTCTGCCTCTCATGACCAACCCTTGGTTATCTGGATCTCTGGAGCCTTGTTCCTTAGGCTCTGTCTGTATGCAGGTAGCAGGTGTACAGTCAAATGATCCGACTTAACAACAATAGGCATTCCTTATTGTGGTGTAGCAGTGGCCTAGTGTGTTGGGACCTCTGATGTAAAAGGTTACGACTTCAGATTCATTTTCTTTCAGGTATTTACAGGAAAATAAATACCATAGAATTGACAAAAAAATATAAACAGCAAAGACTGACAGACAACTAATGTGCAAAAGAAGACAAATAGTGGAAAAATAAAATAAAATAAATATTACTGTGAAATTCAGTTGTAGAATACTTGAAAGTGAGTCTGCAAGTTATGGAATCAGTTCAGAGAAGTTATTTACTCTGTTTCAAGAGCATGACCTGTGTAAGGTAATAACTCATTCTGAACCTGGTGCTGTGGGAACTGGGGCTCCTGGTCGTCCTCCCTGATGGCAGCTGTGCAAAGAGGGCATGAGGTGGATGAAGGATGTTGTTGATGATGGATGCAGTTTGCTTGTAGAAGCGCTTCCTGTAAATATACTGGATGATGGGGAGGGCTTTGCCTGTGATGGACTGGGATGTATCCATTACTTCTTGTAGACTTTTCCATTCCTGATCATTGTGTTTCCATATCAGGCTGTGTTGCAACAACCAGTCAGGATACTCTCCACTGTGCATCTATAGAAGTGTGTCAAAGTTTTCAATATCATGCTGATTATAAGCAAACTTCTAAGTAGTCACTGCCATGCCTTCTTTATGATGGCATTTACTGTCCGTCCCAGGACAGATCCTCTGAAATGATAACGACAAGGAATTTAAAGTTATCGACACTCTCCACCTCGAATTCCCCGATGATAAGAGGCACATAGACCTGCACTTCCCTTCTCCTGTAGTCAATGATTAACCTGTAGTCAATAATTAACTCTTTGGTTTTGTTGATGTTGAGTGAGTGATTATTGTAGAGACTCCATTCAACTAGATTTTCCATCTCCCTCCTGATGGCAAATTTGTCACCACCTTTGATTCATCCAGCAACATTGGTGTCATCTGCAAACTTAAATGTGGCATTGGAGTTGTACTGAGCCACACAATCACAGGTATAGAGTGAGTAGAGTAGTGGCCAAGCACACAGCCTTGTGGTGCACCAGTGTTGATGGTGATTGTGGAGGAGTTGCTGTTGACTTTGAATGCAAATTCCTTCAGCGTGGAAGTGAAATAAAAATTACAACTGAAGAAGAATATTACATTAAAATAAGCAAAGTGTAGGAATTGAAGTTATATACTATTTCTTATAAATGCGAAAATACAGTGTGAAAATTGCATTGTATTGTGACAAATGAGTTTGATGTTATAGGTTTTCCAGGGATATGGTTGCAGACAGATTGGGACTGGGAACTCAGTATTCCAGCATATGCAATGTTCCACACAAGTCTGCAAAAGTGAAATGAGGAGGGTGCCTTTGTTCATTGATAAGACTAATCAATCTGGCACAGGAAAAGGAATTTGTGGAGTGATCAGAGACTGCTTCCTACAACATAATGTTACAGAACTTACCCAGGAACTGGACATTTCAGACATGATGGTGTGGAATTAATAAGAGATCCTGTGTTCAAGGATACCTGAAGAAGAAGTCAACAAAACATGGGAGGATTCCAGATACAATTTGAGGGTGAACATCCATGTCCACAACCAATGTCCTCAACATAATTAAGGACAATTATATAGATGTGAATGTGGGGTTGCATGGGGTCGACAGGGTAAATAAGATCATGACAGCTCAACAGACGAGCAGTAGTGGATGTTTAAACTACTGGTTCATAACACTCAGCAGACATTGATCCCAATTAGACAGAGGGACCCAGGAGAATGATGGGTCAATGGGGTCAAGGGAAACATTAAATCAAAGCCTAGAGCACAGATAGTGACAAGGCCGAGAGATAGACTAACAGACTGAGATTAATTCAGGAACCAGTGGCAAGAGCCTCAAAGCTACTCTAACAAATAAAATTGCAATAAATTAAACTCGATATGTGAATATTGTTCACATTGGGGACATGGGACACATCTCAATGATATATTGCTTGACATTTCAACACTGTGCAATGACTTACAACACTCACCATCATGAGAAAAAAATCTAATGAGACTAAAAGTTAACATCACCAGGTCACAATGACCTGCACTCGAGAGTTTAACAGGGAAGTGGCTGGAGAGAAAGTACGGGTAGAAGTTGCTGTTTGCCAGAACACACAGTGTTCCAGGAAGGTCCCAATGGAGTGAAAAACCTCAACTGCTTCCATTGTTCAAGAAAGTTAGAATACAACAGAAGGTAATTGTCATCCTGTTACTTTCACAAGTGTTGAGGGCAAGATGCTGGAGTCTGATCTATGAGGAAATTACAAGTCATTGAAAGAAGTGAAATGTCATCAAACCGAGTGAACAATGTTCAGATTTGCAGCGACACACTGCATGAAAATGGAACTTTCAGTCCATCTGGTCCAGGCCGAGGAAAGCTCTCTTCCAGGAGGCACCCATATCCGACTGAACAAGTTGGTTCAGATCACTGCTCCATGATGTTTACTCTGCCCTGCGCTGAACTTTGGGCTCTCTGTCTGTTTGCATGTTATTTTTTCTCTCTGCACATTGAGTGTTTGACAGTCCTCTTTTCGTTTTTGTTTTGTTCCTTTTATGTTCCTTTGTTTCATGGCTGCCTGTTAGGAGAGGAATCTCAAGGCTGTATAATGTCAGCATAATTGTAATAATAAATGTGCTTTAAACTTTTGAACTTTCAGCACTGACTGGGAATTCCACGGAGCACAATATTCGATGTGGCAGAATTTGTTAGCCATGTCTAAAAGGGATTCTTTAAGCAGTATGTGTGTGGTCCAACCAGTTGGGAGGTCTGTCCTGTTCTGAGAAGTGAGCCAGGTGACTGACTTTTCAGTGGCTGAGCTAGTTGAGGTTGTAACAAGGCTAGGGTAAAGTTACTGCTCAGGCAAGGATAGTTTACAGGTAGGTGCAGTCAACCTGGGCAGAAAGGGTGTTGAAGAGCAGAGCTTCCCTTTGCACAGCAGGGGATGGACCCATTTTACATTCCAAGACAAAATAATGATGCAAGTGACAGATTGCCGTGTAACAGTTGCTTTACTAATTCTGGATTATTATTGGCATTTAATGTGCAGATTGTTTTGACTATTTATTCTGTATTATCGTAGTTTCAATGTGGATTAAACAGACAGATAAGGAATTTGAACATAAACAAGTTCCATTTCAAACATGAGAAAATGAGCAGATGCTGGAAATCCAAAGCAACACACACAAAATGCTGGAGGAACTCAGCAGGCCGGGCAGCATCTATGATAAAGAGTAAAGATTCAATGTGCGTTTGAGCCGAGGCCCTTAATCATGATTTGAAAAAAGAAGAGAAGTCCGATTAAGAAGGTGGGGGAGGAAGGAAGAAGTAAAAGATGGTAGGTGATGTGTGAAACTGGGAGAGGGGAGGGGCTAAGGAAAGAGCTGGGAAATAGATTGGTGATAGAGATGAAGGGCTAGAGGAAGGGGAATCTGATAGCAGAGAAGAGAAGACCGTGGAAGAAAGGGAAGAAGGAGGGGATGGACAGGTAAGGAGATTAAGTAGGAGAAGGAAACAGGAATGTGGAATGGTGAAGGAGAGCAGGGGGCAATTAGTGGAAGTGCAAGAAATTGATGTTCATGCCATCAGGTTGGAGGCTACCCTTTTGGAATATAAGGCATTGCTCCTCCAACCTGAGTGTGGACTCATTGCGGCAGTAGAGGTGGTGATGGACTGACATATTGGAAAGGGAATAGGAAGCGGAATTGAAATAATAGCCATGGGGAGATGCCACTTTTCCTGGCAGATGGAGCGAAGATGCTTGACGAAGTGTCCTCCAATCTACATCAGGATGCACTGATATGCAGGAGGCCACACCGGGAGCACTGGAGACAGTAGACAACCCCAGCAGACTCGCAGGTGAATTTTTGCCTCACCTGGAAGGACTGTTTAGGGCCCTGAATGGTAGTGTGGGAGGAGGGGTAGGGGTGGGTATGACACTTTGCAAGTGTAAGTACCAGGAGGGGGATCAGTCCGGAGCGATGAGTGGACAAGGGAGTCACACAGGGAGCAATTGCTGCAGGAAGTGGAGAGTGGGGGTGGGCGAGGAGATTACCATTTGGTCATTATCAGTCTCCGAATAAACAACTCTGTAAAAAGTGATATTTCTTTGATCAAATTTGAGAACAGTTTGGTTCAGAGGCCATGTTGTTCTCCTTGTGCACAGGTAACTAAGGTTTGATTGAAGAACGAGTGTGAGTTTTCAGATTCCAGCTAATGGGTGATGGTGGAAACATGGAGTTTCCTCTGAGAAACTGAACCCTTGGCTTTGTTGTACAAGAGAAAGGAATTCAGCCCCAGAAGCCAATCGGTCCTCAAACAGAATTCCTCATGTGTGGAGTAGTCCATCACCTTTGTCTACTGTAGGAAAGCTGCAACAGTAAAGAAGGAGCATTAGGTGGGTTTGAATCAGCTGAGTGAATAGAGGGAAACTGTGGCTGCCTCGGGCAGGGCTGGATCTCATGAGTCTACGGGAAAAGAGGATGTCTGATGCTAGATTGAATCCCATTGGTCATGATGCATATGCCTTGGGGTGGATTTGATCCCATGATGCACGAAAGAAAGGGAATTCTGAAGTATGAGTGAGTGCCTTGATTGTGTGTCTGAATGGTCACGTGAGAGTCCCTTACTGGACATCTAAGACAACTCCGGTGGCATGTCTATTCCTATGGTATGGAGCAGAAAGAATGAAGTATGTTGAGAAGTGGGTGGAGTGGAAGAAGTGAGTGCTTGCAGAAGTACAGATAAAGGAGAGAGGAAACTTTCAGGTGCCCTGTGGTGTTCACCTGGAGAGAAATGCAAAAATAATTGGTTGCTTCTCGCAGTAAGAGCAGAGAAGATGAAAAAAAAGTTAGAGAAATAGAATTGGAAAGAACAGGAAAATGTAATCGAGTCTACCTCAATGTTTAAGAGACTACTAGACAGGTATATGGAGGAACTTAAGATGGGGGGAGGTTATATGGGAGGCAGGGTTTGAGGGACGGCACAACATTGTGGGCCGAAGGGCCTGTAATGTGCTGTACTATTCTATGTTTAACAAGACACAACTCGTACCAATGTCTGAGTAGGAAGTAGTACGAACCTGTTTTACCCCTGCCCCGCACAGGTACGGTTACAACAAAGCCCACCCCAGTAGTGTCTCCTGAGTTCTTGATGAGGCTGGTGTAAATCTCTCAAAAGCTCGATGGGAGAATGAGCAATATGGAGACATTTATGCACTTTGAACTAAAATGTCATGTTATATTGAAGTGTTTCCTTCACAATCCATAGTGACATATGATACACCGTATTGCACAAAAAGCAGATGGGCACCTTAATAAATTTGTAAAGTAGATAAACAAGGTATTTCAGAAATACACAGATTTACTCGATCGTAATGAATGTTATTGCAAATGATGATTAAATGAGTCCGGGTTAAAGGAAATGTAGATTGTTACTTGTGTGAGATGAAAAGAGGTAAGTAAAATTCTGAGTGGTTTACAATAATTTCAGATGAAATCAAGTGCTTCAAGCTGTTAAGGGAGTGGATAATATTTGTGTGAGGACTGGAGACTCCCTGGACTGCTCTACCATTGTCTCATTAATATTGATCATTGTATAAAAATATTGTGACAGCTGCCCTGTATGATTTGAATGTTATTTTAACTTGTATTCTGTTTTATATTTAATATAGATGACAGTGACCACGTTGTTGCTCATCATTACTAGATTAAATCTGTTTACAATTTCATTCTAAATTTTGTTTGAACGTTACCTGCTTTAAATGCATTTGACTTGTCAACCACTTGTGACTGGTATTTATTTTGTGCCGAACATTGTATAGTGTTATTTAGAGAAAATAAAAGCTATCCTAAATTATGGATTTTGCAGTTCTTTGATTCACTTCAAGAAACATGGGGAGATGGCGGAGGACAGTTACTGGTAAAAGGTGGAGGCGTCAGTGAGAGGTGCACATTGTTTGTGGACAGCCTCGCCACTGAGTTCAAAGATGCCCTCAGCGCCAAAGCAACTTTGCTAACAGTCAGTTTCAGCCTCAGCCGCCACAACCACCACAGACTATGAAGTTTATTTTAAATAATCCTTTCCCAAACTGTACTGTAGAATTTGTACAATTGTAATTCTGCCCGCTGTAAAATGCCTCCTGATGTACGCCCATGTCTCAATTCTTGGCCTTGATGACTTCTTCGCCTCATGTCGTAGATGAAGCGGCACAGCTCCTGTTCCACTCAAAGAACATGACCCTTACTTATGAACGTATGTTGGTACTAAACGCTCGAGTTGTTGAGTGTGTTGTAGGGGTCCCATACATACGGAAGGTGGGTTAACAGTGGAGTCTGAACCCCTCAATTGTACCGAGTGATTCTGTTATAATGAACCCCCCTTGATCAGCTTCATTCCTTGCTGGGATGCTCGTGCAACTCCAGTGTACAGTGGGCAAGGCGGTTTATATTCTTGCTGCTGTTGAAACTTGTTGAAGTTTCTTACTGAGAACTCTCTATGGAGAGAGGACCCAAAGGATAGCTGCCTCCTATCGTTCCGCAATCCTCCTCTTCAGACAGACGATGACAGGGTCACTGAGGAGACCCGAATTCTCTGTGCAGTTCAACTGCAGCCACAATCCATGCTGTCCTTTACAGGACGAAAGGGAAGTGGGGCGTGTGGAAGTCACAGCGAGTCAAGTTAATGTCGCGTCTTGGTAAAGGAAAGTTTACAGATCGTGAGCAGTCAACCCAGGGAAGAATGATCTTTGAAGAGCAGAGTTTCCCTTTGCACAGCGGGGGACTGGAGCCATTTTGCATACCAAAACAAGATGAGGATGCAAAGGAAGTGTTCCAGGGTGACACATAATATTGGTCAGAAACAAGAGAAATCTGCGGATGCTGGAAATTCAAGCAACACAGAAAATGCTGAAGGAACTCGGCAGAACAAGCATAATCGATGGAAAAGGGTAAACAGACGACGTTTCCGACCGGCACCCTTTGTCTGGACTGATATTGGTCAGTTACTTTACTATTGTGGTGGGACCATGCGGGAACTCATAGTTGACAACAAATGCCCCGGATTAATATGCTCGGAATGATGGACTCTGTCACTGAGTGTAAAAACGAATAACGAACAAGTAACGGTTCTGAGATACAGATTGTCAGAGGATATTTGAGGAAAGAGGCTGAGAACAACGCCCCTTTCTTCTCGGAAGACTCTACTGACCCGGCCTCACAGCAGTCCGAACTATATTCCACCTTGCCCAATGAACTGATTTAGCGTAAACACAAATGCTTTGTCCGCTTTAATATGTCTTCTTCATTCAACATTCCCCGTGAATGATGCAGTAAAACTTGCAACTCCCCGTCGGGGAATTGAACCCCGGTCTCCCGCGTGACAGGCGGGGATACTAACCACTATACTAACGAGGAATTCATGCCCTAGGTTATGCACATTTCAGAGCACACCACAGTGAACAGAATCATCTTGATGTTTGTTCACTGCGATACTGGAGCTTTTCACACGTGTCCTTCCCACAGCAGTCTCTCACTTTTCTCCAGCCATTCAGTCACCTATTATCTTCAACGATTAGCCAAACCAGGTGCTCTCATTCCAGCGCAACTCCGTCTTCCAATCAACATTTTCATCACAGTCATACATTTATATTTCTGCTTTCGTAATGCCACGGGCGGGAAACGACATGTAGCCCATCCAATTCTGAAGCCATCACTCCCACTTCAATCAGCTTCACTCAAACACGGCTTCTGTATCTCCGCTCTGTCGGACGATCGCGACCCCAACTGGACATAACACGAACTGCACCACACTGAAGAATCCGACCGACAACATTCAGAATCACCTCCAGCCACACTCATGCACTTCCAGCGTCCCACTGCTCCAACCCTCGCAACTCGCCTACCAATTCCACAAGTCATTTCAATCCATGGGTCACTCGAAAATTATTATGGGCTGGCCAGGCCAGTCCATCAACGATGGAATTGCTCTCCCTCACATTTTCCCCGGTCAACCGATCTCGGCAGCTTCCTGCTCTCACTCTAACCCAGCTTCCCACAACCAGCAACAAAACATGTCGGATGATGAGATCACACTGAGTGCTGTCAGTCTACTCGCCATCCACTCTCTCATCACCCCCCCCCCCCACTACGAGAGTAAACTAACCCCTTTATTGTGATTAATAAATGCAACATACGGTCACAGAATCATGCATCTCCCCCCCCCCCCCCGCACCGCTGAAACAGGCCGTTCGGCCCACAATGTCCGTGCTGACGATCAAGTACCGATCATAACAAAAACGACCTCGCTCAGCAGCTATTTCCTTCAGAGTCTTGATAATTCAAGTACTCGCCCAGACAATTCTCTAATGTTGTGAGTGTACCTGCCTCCGCCGGTCAATAACGAGTGATTTGGAATGTAAACCGCCCAATGAAGGCTGTGTGTTTTCGTGTTGTGTGCCTGACACCGGTGTAGAGCCGGGTCTTCTGTTCGGCGGGAGATGAAGGAAGGAGACGCCGGAGGGAAGGACCCGGAATGGGACCATGATTCTACATCGTCCGCGGACGTAGGAGGAGGATCGGCGAATGGGAAACTATCAGCTCTAACTTGTGCACTTCAGACTGTTTTATTAAAATTGGCCATTTTCTTTGTTTTTCCTACTAACCCTTTAGTCAAATTAAGAATTATAAAGCTAAATAGTTTAATTGTATATGGTGTACTACCTGTTATTCCGTGGTACATTTTGAACACGGTAACAAATCACTCAGCATCCACATAAACAGGGGTTTGAGCTGGGCTTGCACCTCTATCTCAGATGTTTGGCCGGGCCGTATATTGTCTTCCCTAGACTTACGCAGCAGACCGGACTAGAGTGCGTTGCCAATATGTGGCCAAACAAGGTAGCAGGGTCATAGAAGTCAGAGATCATTCTAAGGAGTGGTGGGATGAGCTGACAACATCGATACTAATGGGGAATTGTCTGGGAGATGGAGTAATATGCTGACAAGAGCAACGTCATCCATTTGTAAGAAAAAATACAGTTCAGATGATAATTTAAATGCTGAAAAAATGCAGTAAGCTGCTGTGCAGGGTGACTTGGGACCGCGATTGCAAACGTTTCGTTCAATTGGTTATCAACCTGCAAATAGAATGTTGGCTAGAGAAATTGAATTTTAGAGCAGGGAGGTTATGCTGCAACTTTACAGGGTACTGGTGAGGCCATAATGTCACAGAAATGTACAACACAGAAACAGGCCCTTCACCCCATAACTATTTAAATTGCCTAATCCCATCTGCGTGCACCAAGGCTATTGACCTCCATAGCCCGATCAGCCATGAACCTATCCAGACTTCACTGGTACATTGAAATCGAGCTTGCACGTACCACTTGTGTTTTCCACAACCTTCTGAGTGACGAACTTTCCCCTCATGATCCCTTAAACCTTTCACCTTTCACCCTCAACCCATGACCTCCGGTTGTCATCCCACCCAACCTGAGGGGGAAAAGCTTGCTTGCATGTTACCGAACAATACCCCTCATAATTTTGTGTACCCCTTTCAAATATCCTCTCAATCCTCTACCTTCCGAGAAATAAAGTTCTAATCTATTCAATCTTTCCTTATTACTCAGGTCCTCCAGACCCAGCAACGTCCTTGTAATATTTCCCTTCACTCTTTCAAACTTATTTGCATTCCTGTGAGTTGGCAAACAAAACTGCACACAATACTTCAAATTATGCCTCACCACTGACTTATTCAACTTCAAAATACACTCCATCTCCTGCACTCGATACTTTGATATGCCAAAAGCTTTCTTTATGACACTATCTACCTTGACACCCCTTTCAACTATTATGGACATGTAATCCCAGTTCCCTTTTTCTAGCATACTCCTTACTTCCCCACGGTTCACTGTACCCCACAGGAGTGCAAGAACTCACGCTTGTCAGCGTTAAGTTCCATCTGCCAATTTCAGCCCATTTTACCAGCTGGTCCACATCCCACTGCAATCTATGATAGCGTTCCTCGCTGTCCACAGCAGCCCTAATCTTGATGTGAGCCGTATATTTGTGATCCAGTTCACCACATTATCACACAGATCATTGATATAGATGACAGACAACAATAGACCCAACACAAATCCCTGAAACGTTTTATCCAACCCATTATGCAGGACCTTGTCAAATACCTTGCTGAAGTCCATGTAGACAACATCCACTTCCTTCCCTTTGTGAACGTTTCTGATAACTTCCTTGAAAACTCTATAAGATAAGTTGACATGACCTACCACGCTCGACGCCGATGAATATCCTTAATCAGTTCATGTTTATCCAAATACTTATAAATCCAGCCCCTCTAAATACATTCCATTTACTTTGCAAATAATGATGTCTGGCTTAAGGGCTTATCATTTCCAGGTTTAAGTTTTGAGCCATCCTTAAAGAGCGGAACAACATTGCTACCCTCCAGTCCTCTGGTAGCACATCTGTTGCAAAGTATGATTTAAATATCTCTGGTAGAGTTCTGGCACTCTCTGCACTTCCCTCCTGCAGAGTCCGAGGGAACACCCTGGGGATTTATCTATCCTAATTTATCTGAGGAAAGCAAACATCTCCTCCTCTGTAATCTGTATAGGGTCCATGAAATAGATGCTGCTTTGTCTCACTTCTATAGACACTGTGTCCATCTCCTGAATGTGCAAAATACAGGGGGTGGCTGGATGAAGCAGCGTGGATAACTTCACTCACTTCAACCCCGAGCAACCTCTGCACTCATTAGCAATGACTCTTTAACTCAGTATTATTTGTTTGTTTGTTCCTTTATTTCTAGTTGCAAAATGTTAGTCTTTGTGTGTTTTATTTCTTTGATCCTATTGCTTTTATTTGTTCTACTCCGAATGTCTGCAGGAAAAAAATCTCAATTACATGGTGACGTTGTATGTGTCTTGGTGACAAATTTACTTTGTACATTGAAAACTGCATGCAGATCTGGTTTTCTTTGTTCAGGAAAGATACTGGGTTTGCTGGATTTGCAGAGGAGGTTCACCAGGTTGATTCTGGAGAAGGTGGAGTTAGTCAATGAGAAGAGATTGAGTTGCCTGGGACTCTACATGATGGAATTCAGAAGAATGAGAGGGGACATTAGAGAAATATACAAAATTGTGAAAAGGGATGAATGAAGTGGAGTCGGGAATATTGTCTCCACTGCTCAGTAAGACTAAAACTAGGGGATATAGCATTGTGATTAAGATTCAGGGAAATAGATTTAGGATGGTGTTGAGGAGAAACTGCTCCTCCCAGAGAGTAGTGAATCTGCAGAATTCTCTGCCCATGGAAGAAGTGGACGTGACCTTATCATGGCATTTTTCAATGAAGTTACCAGGAGGATAGACGAGGAAAAGGCAGTAGATGTTGTCCGTATGGGCTTCAGGAAGCCCGTTGACAAGTTCCCGCATTGTAAACGGCAATTTTTGAATGGTATTCCAGATGAGGTAGTAAGTTGGATTACATATTGGCTTTGCTGGAGAAGCTAGAGTGTGGTAGCATATGTTGCCTCTCTGACTAGAGGCCAGTGATTAATGGTGTGATGCAGGAATCGGTGCTGTGTCTGTTGTTATTGACCATCTAAAGCAAGAATCTTGATGATAATGTGATAAATTGGATCAGCAAATGTGTGGATGACACCAAGATTGGGGGCATAGTGGACAGCAAGAAATGTTATCAAAGCTTGCTATGGGATATGGACCAGTTCAAAAAATGGAGTTTAATGCAGACAAGTCTTAGGTGTTACACTTTGCAAGGAGAAGCAATGGTTGACTTGTCGGGTGGGCAGTCGGGCACTGATAGTCCGTGGGCCAGTAGGGTTGGACAGTACCATCTGAGAGGAATAATGCTTATAGTGGTTTTTGGCAAGGTATGCATCTCTAGAGTTAGAAAATATGTGATAACATTGCACCAGTGGTAGCTTTGTGTATGCTATCATGCATTTGATAACACTACCCAAAAATAAGCATTTCTGAAAAGTGGCCAATATAAAGTACAACATATATATTCAAACCAGTGGTACTTTGTCATCAATGATCCCTCAACATTGAAATTTGTAGCAATGATAGCCAAGTTCAAGCACTTTTCATCAAATGTTGTTCTGAAATTCTGCATTGAAAACTATGTCACTGGTGGCACTCACAATACAGTGCGAATTTCAGTAGAGTGAATCATTTCATTTTTAGAAAAATGTTTGTCTTTTGTTTATTTTGGAAAAGTCAATTAAAAACCCCAGGACACATATAATTACGTGGATTTGTAGAGAAGTTATTCAGGGATTCAGATAAGCAATCCCTTTTTGTATATATTCTGTAATAATATCAGTACAGCAGAAAATGTTACCACACCCCCCAAAGGGTAAAAAAAAAACACATTTGGAGAGATTTCTGGAGTTTTATCAATGTCATGATATTTCCATATTGTTGTATCAAATCAAAACAATCTTAAGCTTTTGTCATAGCATATAGAATTACAGTACAATAATTCAAATGTGGGGTTCCAAACGGCCATAACCTAGGCCCCATTTGGTTGTAAAATGAATATATTTAATCAAAGACTGTTTTCCATAATTATTTTCAATACTTTCAGAACCTATTAATAATCATAATAATTTTCCAAGTCTTCCACGTCTTCCACATCTTCATCTGAACTTTCCACACTCTCCGAGGTGGATGCCTGGTGCTCACAGTCTGCCAGTCTACACATGTCAGTACACCTGAGGCCATTTGCAACACACATACTTCTTGGGAGTGAACATTTCTATGGACAGTTACAGGCCAGTAGATCCAGGACGACATCGGGTGCTAGCTGGCCTTCCATCCAGTGCACCACCAACTCTTCAGCTTCCTCTACTCTGTCCATCTTCCATCCTCCACCAACAGAGCTTGGCACTTGTGGGTCCTTCTCCAAACATCTTCTCCAGATACCAGCATTGTAGTTGGCTCGCTGTGCATGTTTTGTTTAAGCAGTCCTTGCATGGTGGGAGTTGATAAATTTCGATTTCACCTTTTGTTTGGCACAGAAATGGTGATATCTGAGCTCATTGACCTTGGTGGTCGATGCTTTGCGGGCATACAGGAGACATGTAAATGCCTCCAGTTTGTCCATCAGTTCTGGGGAGAGGCCCCATTCCTGACCAACTCTAAGAATGTGTCCTGAGTTTCCCTGTTGCTGGTCAGAAGATTCAGGGCACTTGTCTTCCCTTTGCCAGCAACAGGCTTACAGTGTCACATCCTGTATATGCGTGCAACCCGATGAGAGCCCTACAAACCTCTATGCCAACAGTGGCAGCAACCTTCCTGATTGGTTGCCTTGGCCCTCCAAACTTTGAGTTCCCTCTGTAGAGTTTGATTTTCCAAGACAACGTCCCTTAATGATACACTTTCAGGAAACATTAACAATTTTCCCCTGTCATCTGGAAATATATCTACCGAATTGCCCAGCTCAGATTCCAGTTTCCTATGAATGTACTTCCTTGTAGAATCCTGCAGGAGTGTAACTCCACCAGATAGCATGAAAGATTCAAGTTCCGTGACCAAAGAAGTGACTTGTATAATCACCTTGTTGGGTATGATATCAGTTCTGATATACTTGAAAAGGTCTTTATAGGCTTCCCTTTCAATCAAGGTAGAGAGAGTTGTAAAAATAGCTTTTGGCACACTGGACTTTATAAATCTATGTACTGAGTACAGGATTTGAGGTGTTCTGTTGAAGATGTAGAAGGTGTTGGTGAGGCCTAATATAAGGTATTGTTTTCAGTTCTGTCACCGATCTATGGGAAATTTATCAAAAATGTCGAAAGAGCGCAGAGTTCACACGGTCAGTCAGGAGCTGCAGCTGGTGCACTTCACTCGTGTGAAGTTAATGGGGCACTGACTGACTCCCTGATCTGCCACATTCTGACACAGAGCATGTCCCTGCCATAACAGCCCATTCCAAACCGGAGAGTGATTCTGAAAAAAGAACCTCTGAAATTTGACTTCCCAGCGTACAACACCTCATATGCCATTTCTCTGCCCACATTTCCAGCTGGACTCTGTTCTATTGAATCTTTTGGCAATGCCTATCACCATCCACATCTGCACCAAATTTCTGTGTCAGTGATGTAGTTTCCTCATTTGTCTCTATGAGCCATTGTTAAGCAGCTGGACAATATTGGCTCATCTTCAGTCCTCTGCAACACTATGTGTAATTAAAAAAAATACTACAAAGATCTCTGTGAAGGCCCCAGCAATCTGCAATCTTGCTTCACTCACTCAATAACGTGGGATGCATCCTAACAAATCCTGGTAATTTATCCACCTAATGTTCTTGGAGAGTCCCGAAGCTCCCAACAGCTTATTATCAAAGTGCCATGGAATATCGGTGCATCCTTCCTGATCATTCTATCCACTATCACTTTCTCTTTGATGGATATTGACATGAAATATTCATTTGGTGCTTTCCCACTTCCTCTAACTCCAGGCATACGTTCCCTCCTTTGCTCTGGAATTGTCGACAATCCTACCTTCTCAGCGGGGCTGCTGTTTTTTCTAATGTATGCATAAAATGCCTTGGCATTCTCTCCAGACATGCTCAGCAAAATCAGCCCCCTTCCGCAACATCACTGAGCACTGCTATTCTATGTTCAAGTTGCACATTGCTGAAAAGTTATCAAGGGTCTTGTCTAATTTCCACTCCCTAAATCTTCCATACAGGTTATTTTTCTTTCTTACTGCATTTGCAGCATCTCTCATCATCTAATGTTCTCAGATATTGCATCCGTGTATTTTCCCCTCATGGAAACAATTTGAATTCTGAACCACTTGTCTTTAAGTAACTCTCACAGATGAGATATGAGTTCACCGAATCACAGCTGCTCGCAATCTCTACTCTTGCCAGTTCCTGCCTGACATAGTTCTCGTTCGCCTGGAACGCACACACAATGCTGGAGATACTCAGCAGGCCAGTCAGCATCAACGGAAAAGCGTAAGATACTTGTCATCCTGATACCCTCCCATGAGAAAAGTCCATTCTTACTCCACGTATCCTCACAAAACTTGTTCCGTCAAATACAGCATTTAAAGTACATTTATTTTTCAAAGTACTTATGTGTCGCAATATGCTACCCCGCGACTCATTTTCTTCAGGCATACACAGTAAGTAAAACGAAACACAATGGATCAATGAAAAGCAGAATGCAACTAAGATAGACAGACCACCAGTGCACAAAAGAAAACAAATGCTATAAAAATATATAATCAATACGAAGTTAATATCGAGAACATAGAGTTGTGGTGTCCCTGAATGTGGATTCATTATTGGGGTGACTGAAAGTGTCCCCTCTGCTTCAAAACCCTTACCTTTGAGGGGTAATGGCTATGCCTGAAACTGGTGCTGTGGGACCAGAAGACCAGGAAATGTGTGTCCACGTCCCATTCCCATTCTGATATGTCTATCCTTGGCCTCCTCTACTGTCAAGCTGAAGCCACAGTCAGGTTGGAGGAACAACACCTTATATTCTGTCTAGGTATCCTTCAGCCTGGTGGCATGAACATTGATTTCTCTAACTTCTGGTAATGCCACTCCTCCCCTTCTTACCCCATCCCTTATTTTTTTATTCCCCCGCATTTTTTTCTCTCTCTGCCCCTCTCACAATCACTCCTTGCATGTTCTCCATCTCCCTCTTGTGCTCTACTCCCCCTTTCTTACTCCCTAGGCCTCCCGTCCCATGATCCTTTCCCTTCTCCAGCTGTGTACCCCTTTTGCCAATCAGCTTTCCAGCTCTTAGCTTCATCCCTCCCCTCCTGTCTTCTATCATTTCGGATTTCCCCCTCCCCCTCCTACTTTCAAATCTCTTACTATCTCTTCTTTCAGTTAGTCTTGTCGAAGGGTCTCGGCCCGAAACGTCGACTCTACTTCTTCCTATAGATGCTGCCTGGCCTGTTGCGTTCACCAGCATTTTGTGAGGATTTACCCATCTTTGTACTCTTTTAGAGCCCAACACTGCCTTCCCCTTAGTAAAAAAACACCTGAGAATATCAACTTAGCCACCATCATCTCGTTTTCCCCTATTTCCTTCTCCTTAGTGAACACCAATGAAGGCAAAGTATTCATTCTCTACCTCGCATGTTAACTCTGGCTCTGGACATAATCTCCCTTTTTGTCCTTATGTGGTCCTGTCCTCTTCCGCAGTATACTATTGTTTCCAGTGTCTGCATAAACTATCTCAGGATTCTCATTGATTCTCCTCAGCGAGGACATTTCCTGGTCACTGTTCATTCTCCTGGTTCACACTGTGACTTGCTTCTTTCTTCCTGTATGTTGCTCCAAGGCCTTGTGCAATTTCAGCTTTCTAAACCTTACATATACCTCCTCTTACTTGTTTTAATTGAATACAATATCACTCATCATCTGAAGTTCCTGAATTTCGCCTTCCTTCTCCTTCCCCACAGGGACAGGAAAGTCCTGAATTCTGATCAGCAAGACAGTAAGTGACTCTCACATATCAGACCTGGACTTAACCAGAATGATCGGCTCCCAGACTACTCTCTACGATTCCTGCCCAATTCTGTTGTAATTTGCCTTCCCCAAATTTGCATTTCTCCATCTGCAGGTCCATTCTGACCCTTACTAATAACAGTCCAAAAACCTCCATAATTATAATCTTTACATTTTTTTCCAAATGAAAGTCCAACCATCTTGCTAGTATCATTTTGCAGCATTAAGTCAACTATCTCTCCCTCCCTGGTGGACCATCTACATACTGTTTCAGGAAAACGTCCCAAAGAAAACGAATAAATAATGCCCCATTCAAGTCTTAGGCGGTTAGGGAGTCCCAGTCATTCTGGGGAGATTATTCACCCACTGGAGCTACTGTAGATTTTTATATCAATCCACAACATGCCGACATATCTGTTCCTCTCTCACACTGGCTATTTGGAGGCCTACAGTATAATCCCATCACAGTGATTGCACCTTTCTCATTCCTGAGTTCCACCCTCATTGTCTCACTGGATGAGGCTCTGGGAAGACGTTGAATTTGTGACATTCTGACTGATCAGCAGTGCATCTCAGCAACATATTTTACCTCCCTCTGGACTCTCTAAATCATCTGAATCCTGGAATGTTTAGCTACCAGTCCTGCTCTTCTCTTAACCGGACTCGAAATATGTCTACCTTAATTGTTCTACATCGGGCACTGAAATAAACACACTTCTGCCCTTTGGTGCACTGTGCTCATTAACGTGGCTCCAGCTTGACTTCCTTTTGGCGTTTCTTGACCTCGTCTCTACCTTCCGCTGAATGCGACTTGATGAACTGTAGTTCGAGTTCCCAACTCCCCCGCCCCCCACCCCGGCCTCTGCATGCCACATGATAAAACTCTTCAGGGTGTCTCCAGCGAAATTCCCTGTCAGAATATCAGCTCCCCTTCACTGCAGGGGTAACCCATCCTTCTTGCACAAGTCCCATATATCTTGGAAGAACTCCCAATGATCTGTATACCTGATGCCCTTTCCCGTGTGCCAGATTGTTAGCTACACATTTAATTGGATGAAAGTTGCCATTTCATTCCTCGCTCGCATGTGACACCAGAATTAATTCTGAGATCACCACCCGAGAGTTCCTACTTCTTAACTTTCGGCCTTACTCCCTAAATTCTCATTGCAGGACCATGTTTCTCTGTTGTTTGTTCCAATAAGGACCACGACCTCTGGCTGCTCACCCGGCCCTTTTAGAGTTGTCTCTACCTTCTCACAGACATCCTTGGCCCTGGTATGATGGGGGTAACGCATCATCCTGCAATCTCACTCATTTCCACTGATACTCCTATTTGTGCCCCCGCTAGAGTGCTTGCTGAATGTGAATCATATCCATCCATCTATATTCCTGTGTTTATCTGATAGGCTCTTTATCATGAAAATTATTTCAAAATTCAGTATGCTCTTTTTTGTTTCCGTTCACTGTATTTACATATGTATACGCAAAGAAAGGAGACTGCACGCTTTATTATAACTCGTACGATATCAATGTAGAAAGAAAACAATAAATACAATAGGAGCAGTGTATAAATCAAAATAACACTTCTCATCCAAGAATCAAGCAGGTCTCAGTGATTGGGGGGATCACAGATGCGATAATGCCACACATTCTGTTCGATCTTTCGTTCTTTCGCTCTCTCTCTCTCTCTCTCTCTCTCTCTCTCTCTCTCTCTCTCTCTCTCTCTCTCTCTCTCTCTCTCTCTCTCTCTCTCTCTCTCTCTCTCTCTCTCACTCTCTCTCTCTCTCTTTCTATCACGCTCTCTCAAGCTCCCTTGAGGAGAAAAAGAGGGTGAAAGGAAGGACGGATAATGACGGGAGCAGGAGTGGATGATACAGACGATAACATACCCCAAGATCAGGCAGTTTTGTCAAAACCGGGAAGCGGGGGGAACGTGTTCGCCTCAAGCTTCAATTTAACAGGGCTGCAAAGGGGATCTCTCTGCGATGGTGTGGACAGTGATGCCGTCCGAATCAACTGTGATCAGCTGTTTTGTAACTCTAAGGCAACGCACACAAAATGGAAAAGAGTGAACGGTTGACAGACTCTGATGAAGTATCGTGGGCCGAAACGACGACAGTTTATTCTTTTCCATAGCCTGACCTGTTGAGTTCCTCCATCATTCTGTGTGTGGAAAAGAGTAAACGGTCGACTTTTAGGACCAAGACCCTTCATTATGAACTGATTTTGTGTGTGTGTTCTTTTATATTTCGATCATCTGCAGATTTTCTCGTGTTTGTTTCGTAACTCTGTTCATCACATTGTTTCCCTTTACTCACAAGAGGGGGTATAGAATAGGGAACATGAAGGCAGCGAATGGTACAACTTTACAGCATTTATTTCAAATGATTAACGAATGTTAAAATCCGATTCAGTGGGTATTTCACCACATTCTTCAGTTCCTCTCGGAATTTGCTCTGAGTCAGGGCGTAAATACACGTGTTGGTGCAGGAACTGAGAATCTGCAGCATTAAAGATGCGTGTTTTGTGATGTAACTGGAATACGTGACAGAATAAACAAAACTTATTGAAATCCGTCTATAGATATGAAATACCACGAATGTTCCCCACAACAATATGAAACTACCGGTTATGCTGAAGAGCAAAACGATGGATTTGCGTCGGTTCTCCATCTCCCGGTCCTTGTCATTCTCTCCACTCTTTTGTCCCCGGAGACCCCTGCGGGCGCGACTGGCCACTAGAATCCGCCTGACAGTCAGAATATTGAACAGAAAAATCAGAAAGAATGGGACACAAGGGGTTAAAATGAGAATACACATCTCAAATGCCGCCCATGAGGGAGAGTTTGTGAAGCTCCGTGAGGGAACACAACCCCAGGGAACACCATCAATTATTTCTCCAGGCTCCAATGCAAAGCCCCAGGGGACAGTCTGCAAACAGGCCAGCACACTCACTGTCCCGATAACCACAGCCGCCGTTCTCTCGGTGCAATATTTTGTTTTCAGCTTCTCACAGCAAATAGCCACAAATCGATCGACGGTGAAAACGACAGTCAGCCAGACTGAGGACACAGTGCTCGCAGAAATCAACCATTCGACGAGTCTGCACACAGGAGTGATTCGCAGGAATGATCGGGGGAAATAAATCTCAGCAGTCCACTTCAGCAGCGGATCGGAGATAACGACCAGGAGATCAGCCGCTGCCATTCCCACCAGGTAGCGAGTGACACATTTGGAGAGACCACACTTTCCCCGGGACAGGATCACAATCGACACCAAGTTCGCTGGAGGAGAGACAGGAAACAGAAAGTTGAAGAATACAGCTGTTTGTGGGGGGGGGGGGGGGGAGATCCTGTGATATTTCCACTTTATTTTTACAATTAGTGGTGGGAGGGTTGAGAAAGGGCGCATAGCTGGCAGAGACAGAGAAGGAGTTTACACAGTAAAATGAAGTCAAAATGATCTGAATACGGATTCCTTACTGATGACAGAAATGTGAAGTGGCAGCTGAAAGCTAAAACTGGGAAACTACCTCCTCAGAGTCAATACTGGGTGGAACATTTTCTACCCGCGTCTCGTCTGGATGAAGTGAATAAATCCGGGCTCTGATGGCGGGGTTCTCTCCATTAGCCAATCATCAGCTTCCATGGCGATCCCTGTCAGCAGCAGAGCAGGTGAAGGAAGGAAGAAAAACAGGAAATGCCGGAAAACTCTTCAAGGGAAAACAGACGATATGGTAAAAGAGTTGAAGTATCTCTCCTCAAGTCAAGTCAAGTCGCTTCTTTTGTCGTTTCAACCATAACTGCTGGTACAGTACACAGTGAAAACGGAACAACGTTCCTCCAGGACCACTGTGCTACATGGAACAACACAAAACTACACTAGACTACGTGAAACAACACAAATCTATATTAAACTTCAGACCAACACGGAACTACATAAATTGCACAAAACTGCAAGACAGTACAATAATTAACAAACAAGACAATAGACACTGTAAAGGGCAAATTACAATGTATTAATAAATGATGTAATGTTTTAGCAGGAATTGAGGAGTCTAATAGTTTGGGGGAAGAAACTGTTGCACAGTCTGGTCGTGAGAGCCCGAATGCTTCGGTACCTTTTGCCAGATGCCAGGAGGGAGAATAGTTTGTATGAGGGGTGTGCGCGGTGCAGTGACTTGAAAACAGAACACTGACTGATTCCAACAGATACAGCGCGGTCTGACACAACCTCACAGACAGACATGACGCCTCCCACTGAATCCATCACAGGGGGGAGGGATTCATCGCCCAGCAGCAAACTCGACGCCGCAGTGAAATGCCTGTAACGGTGTCAGATGTAGATATAATAGAATACATTTCACTGTACTGATGACTATGAAACACCACCTCGCTTTCGCTAATTAGCTCGGCAACGACTTCATTGTGCTGTCCATCAATCGCTTTGCATTCAGCCATATCGCAGATTGCTGAAGTGTCACTACCAGTCGTTGGCTTGATTGTTGCATCTCATTCAGACAACCGCTCACATACAAATGCAGATAATCAATTGGCATGATCTCCGCGGGCTGTATCAACACAATATTTGCAAATGCAGTGCAGCTGCTAAGAGCCCAAAAGCCCAATAACGTCCCGTCATTGATCACAATCCGCTGGAAGAACGCTGCCGGACCCGCTCTGAATCACAGATGTTTGTGGATTCGCTGAATTCCTGCAACAGTTTGATTTTAAATCCAGATCCCAGAACCCACTTCCCAGTGGGTCTATTCCAT
The DNA here is from genome assembly GCF_048418815.1 of Hemitrygon akajei. Lineage (NCBI taxonomy): Eukaryota > Metazoa > Chordata > Chondrichthyes > Myliobatiformes > Dasyatidae > Hemitrygon > Hemitrygon akajei. Next base: position 21,888,014 of record NC_133151.1, read on the forward strand.
TCCTGAAATGTAGAACTCTAGGAATGGGCATGTAACAGTGGAACCAGAGATAGAAACATTAGAATTAAACTTCATTTTCCACCAACGGCAGCTGACACTGCGGCTTACCGGGAATTCCAAAGGCTGATATAAAAGGATAGTAAACTTCTCGTATGCGCTGGATGACTGGATACACCATTTCAGTGAGAATCGGTGATTTCTGTTCCTCCAGAATTCACAGCTCCGGCAGACAGATCATCCATTCAAAGCAGCGCTGATTTATACTGAGTATTAATCTCCAGAGATACGGTTATACACCTCACTAACTTTCCTAGTTACAGTCACTTGAACAAACACTTTAATTCAACTACAGTTGCAGAAACAAACATTTTAATTCAACACCATTGTCACTGATGTAAGTATTGCGCCAACTGAAGTAAAATACATCGGAAATCTTGTGCATTACATCAGCACTGTCTCTGGTGACAATGCGGCCTCACGATTTAATTATAAGTACTGGGCCTGGTCACGGAGCAGCTACATTTATAGATTTCAACGTTCTTCTGGCTAATTGTTCATCGATAAACGGAGACCAGCGACACTGTCCGACAATTACCTTCTCTCCCTGCAGTTTCCCATTTGGTACCGTCCTTTATCCTTCAGTTCCTTACTGGTCTCACACACACACAGACGTGCGCGCGCGCACACGCACACGCACACTCATACACACACACACACACACACACACACACACACACACACACACACACACACACACACACACACACACACACACACACACACACACACACACACACACACACACACACACACAGAAACACAGGTTCGAACAAAGATACAATAGGGAGACAGACGTCAATATGGAAACGGTCAAATGAACGCGTTTTTAATGTTCAAACAGGAGAAAATTTACAGATGGTGGAAATCCAAGGTAACCCACGGAACTCTGCTGATTTCCACCAGAATGTTGTGTGTGATGTTGCTGATGAACAGTCTTTTATGAGCATCTCAATCTGCCATAGGTCAAAAGAAAATTGAGAAGAAATGCTCCGTTCTGCCATGGAATGGACAGTCCGGTTAAATAATAAAAATTGTGCTCGAAATTGGGAGAGGAATAGATGCTGGAAGTGAAAGAGAAACAGACAAGCATAAGATACAAAATAGATGAGAGAGAGAGAGAGAGAGAGAGAGAAAGAAAGAGAGTCGCAGATAGTCCATCCAGCTGGACTTTGGTCTACGAAAGGAAACCAGTGCAGTCACTTTCAATTCCCACCATTCAATACTTCACCTGTGGGCCTGCTGTCCGAGATCTTCAATATCAGGGCGCAGTAGTTCATAAGCGAGTTTCTCTTGGTGACTTTTGCCTCTACCTGATTCTATGAATTTCTTTTAAGTTCAAACTGAGACTCGGTAAACCTGGGAATGCTCAGGAGGCTACACCGAATGCCTGGAATGACAAAGTTATCAGTTGAAAAAACGCCCTCAGAATGGCCCAAAATGATGCTGTTTGTTCAGCGTTATTGAATATAATATGAGGTCCTGAGATCAGATACGATCCACAGCCGTACGATTGTGGGTAGGAATTGCTATTGAAGCAATTCTGTTAAACTACAAAGCAACCTTGATTAACGTAATGTGGCATTTGCAAACCTACCAGTGAAAATGGAATTTCCTATGTCAGTAGAATCGGGCTGATTTAGTCCTGGACTTATATTGGGAAGCAAAGCGAGGGAGTCCTGGTGAGTACGTCCTTTTACACACTGTGGTGGTAGTGCGTGGGGCTTGGGGTTGTGTGACAGGTGAAGGTGTTTTAGGTTGTGTGGAAGAAAATGAACGTGAAAACCGAAACTGACAGTGATGAAGACACACATCACACAGCAGTCAATAGTAGCTGAATTAATGACTCCATACGCAACATCAACTTTACACAGATGCCGCCTGAACTATTCAGCATTTTCTCTGTTTCTCAGAGTATTGGGTTCATCAGTGGGTTCCATACATCAGCAAAGACATTAATTCTAAGGTGTGATATTTTAGTGATCCGATACATTGTTGAAATGGGGTTTGTTTTGTCGCCCTGGTTTGGATATGGCCAAAGTGCAATGTGAGAGACACTGAAGCGGGTCGATAGTTCACAAATCTTTCATGTGAACAGTGTTCAAATGAAAGTAAATCAATAAATGCTAGGCAAAAACAGGACTAGTAACCAAAACTCTCAAACAGGTAACGGGCTCAAAAGAACATCTAATTATTGAACGAATAGCGTGAGTCTTCAGAGTCAGTTGACTCCAAAGTCCAGGTTTTCAGGCAAGGCCGATGCAAAACAAAATCGAACCATTGCTGTGCTCTGACCAAGTCTCAAAAAATGAGTCTTACATCAGAGGTCGGTAAGTTGATGGAGAAGATACTGAGAGGCGGGATTTATGAAGGCATCATATGATTAGGATTATTCAGCATGGCTTTGTGAAAGGCAGGTCGTGCCTTATGAGCCTGGTTGAATTTTTTGAGGATGTGACTGCACACAGTGATGAAGGCAGAGCCGTAGATGTAGTGTATATGGATTTCAGCAAGGCATTCGATAAGGAACACAATGCAAGGCACATTGAGAAAGTAAGGAGGCATGGGATCCAAGGGGACGTTGCTTTGTGGATCCAGAACTGGATCCCACAACCCACAGAAGGCAAAAAGTGGTTATAGAGTTGATATATTCTACATGGAGGCTGGTGAACAGTGGTGCACCCCAGAGATCTGTACTGGGACCCCTACTCTTCGTGATTTTTATAAATGACCTGGATGAGGAAGTGGAGGGATGGGTTAGCGAATCTGCTGATGACACAAAGGTTGGAGGTGTTGTGGATAGTGTGGAGCGCGGTCAGAGGTAACAGCGGGACATTGATAGGATGCAAATCTGGGCCGAGAAGTGGCAGGAAAGTGTGATGTGGTTCATTTTGGTAGTTAAAATATGATGGTAGGATGTAGCATTAATGATAAGTCTCTTGGCAGTGTGGAGGATCAGAGGTCTGAATCCATAGGACACTCAAAGATGCTACACAGTCTGACGTTGTGGTTCAGAAGGCATACGGTGCCTTGGTATTCATTAATCGTAGGATTGAGCTTCGGAGCCGAGAAGTATTGTTGCAGCTGTATAAGTTCCTGGACAGACTCCACTTGGAGTATTGTGCTCAGTTCTGGTTGCCTCACTACAGGAAGGATGTGGAAGCTATAGAAAAGGTGCAGAGGAGATTCACAAGGATGTTGCCTGGATTGGGGAGTGTGCCTTATGAGAATAGGTTGAGTGAACTTGGCCTTTTCTCCTTGGAGCGACGGTGGATGAGAAGTGACCTGATAGAGGTGTATAAGATGATGAGAGGCATTGATCGTGTGGATAGTCAGAGGCTTTTTCCCAGGACTGAAATGGCTGCCACAAGCGGACACAGGTTTAAGGTGCTGGGGAGTAGGTACAGAGGAGATGTTAGTGGCAAGTTTTTTATTCAGAGAATGGTGAGTGCGTGGAATGGGCTGCTGGCAACGGTGGTGGAGGCGGATAAGATAGGGTCTTTTAAGAGACTTTCAGATAGGTACATGGAGCTTAGAAAAATAGAGGGCTATGGGTAAGCCCAGTAACTTCTAAGGTAGGGACATGTTCAGTACAACTTTGTGGGCCGAAGGGTCTGTATTGTGCTGGAGGTTTTCTACGTTTCTACTAACTTAATTTGGATTAAAATGTTGACTTTGACAATATTTTTCCATAACGTTCTGTTTCATGAAGGGTTCAGTGATCCAGATGCAACGTTATTTCACCCCAAATTATAAAAGATTATATACACAAGATTATACAAAATACAAACATTAACTATTTATAAGACCCAAGAGTCAAATTAAAATGTGAATATTACTGTATGTAAGACATTCAATTCCCGTGGGTGTGGGGAGGGGGGGTCACTGTTCCCGCAAATGCCCCCCTGTACCCACTCTGTTACAATGCTCGCAATTTCTCAGCGGCTCCACTGATTGACAGCTCTCCCGGCCCCGCCTCCCGAGCTGATGGACACCTTCACGTGAATATGCGAGTGTGCCGATCTGTGACGAGCTGACGTCATTCATGTCCCGCCTTCACCGACGTTGTTTCCTGGGGAACGGTCCGGGGCGGGCGGTTCGTCCGGGATGGTGGACACTGGGTTGTAGTAAAGTGGAGTCGGTCTCTACTTTGGGTTTCGGCTCCACTGTGGGAATCGGCCTCTCCTCTTCCTGCCCACGGAACAGTGAGTGTCTGTCAGCGCCTCACCGCACCGGCTCTCTGCCTTAGGTACAATATTTCAACCATATTTGCACAGTTACATGGATAGGAAAGGTGGAGAGGGACACGGGCCTAATGCAGGCGGATGGGACGAGTTCAGGTCGACAACTTGGTCGGCGTGGATGAGTTTTACCAAAGGGACGGTTTCAGTTCTGTATAAATCACTGACTCTATTCTGGGCGGTTAAACCAGGGCAGGATGTACACAGTGAATGACAGGTTCCTGAGAAGGTTTAATGAACAGAGACTTTGTGGGTTTCTGCCCCCACACCTCCTCCGGCAGCTGACTTAGGATAGCACCTATTCTCTGTGTGAAGTGTGTACCCTTCAGATCCCCTTTAAATCTGTCTTTAAACAGTTTTGTACAATTCTAATGAGAGGCAGTTCTTTGGCTGATAAGGCAAGTAGAACACACAACCCTGTCTACCTGTGATGCCACATTCAGGGAACTGTATATAGCTGTGCGTGATGGGGAGCATAAATGTGATGGGCCAGTGGGTCTGTTTCTATCCTGGACAACCCTGGCAACAGCATTCCTCCACTGCAGTGGGGTTTGTTACCTTCATTCTCAGCTGTGGGCTTGTTCCACTGAACCCCTTATCCTCTGAGAAGATATTTGCACCCCTCCTTTGTGACCAAGCTGTCCGCCATCTCTCCTAATACTAACCGGTGTTCTTCACCAAATTCCCATTTATAAGTCCTGTTACTGGTGCACGGGGAATGGATGCATTTTGGTAGCCTTTTGAGGGGGTTGGTTCACTATTAACCTTAATGCATTAATACCTTTGTCCAACAGAAATCCATTGTCCTGGGTTCTGAGTGTTTTAGGTAAGTCCATCCTGAAGTTCTGTGTTCCAGGTTCCCACTGAACTTTCACAGTCACTGGTTTCTGCATGTCTATACTGACCATCGAGAATCTGTCTCCACTAACTCAGCACTTGGTCTGTCTCCTACCCTGCCCTGGTGATTCAAATGCTCAGTCAGATGGTCCTTAAATACCAGCCTGCACCACCCCCACAGGCAGTGTGTTCCCAATTGTAACCACCTTCAGAGGAGAGAGGACCTCAGGTCCTCTGTAAACCACACATTTCTCTTGTTAAATTTATGTTGCAGACACCTCATACTTGTGTGCATTAAATTCCATCTGCCAGAGTGTTCCAGATTGTAACTAACTTGATTTTGCCAGCTGGTCCACATCCCACATCAAGTTTTGCTAGCCGCCTTTGCTGTCCATTGTACCCCTAATCTTGGTGTCATCTGCAAACTTGCTGATCCAGTTTACCACGTTCTCATCCAGCTCATTTATACAGATGGAAAACAACAATGGACCCAGCACTGGGGAGGTAAACCAGGGCAGGATGAACACAGTAATGACAGGTTCCTGGGAAGTGTTCATCCTGGGACGACCAGGGGTGCGCCGTACACCAACTCGGCCGACGAGATGTGCAGATCCTCTTTGGGCGCCGTGCGGATTCCGAGCAGGACCCAGGGAAGCTCGTCCACCCAGTTAGGTCCTCTCAGGCGGGCCATGAGAGCCGAATTCAGGTGATGGTGGAAACGCTCCACTAGTCCGTTCGACTGTGGGTGGTAGGCAGTTGTGTGGTGCAGCTGTGTCCCTAAAAGGCTGGGCACAGCTGACCACAGGCTGGAGGTGAACTGGGCGCCTCTGTCGGAGGTAATGTGGGCCGGTACACCAAACCGAGATACCCAGGTTGCAATCAGTGCTCGGGCGCAAGATTTGGAGGCGGTGTCGGTGAGCGGGACTGCCTCTGGCCATCTTGTGAACCGGTCCACAATAGTCAATAGGTGCCGCGCTCCTCGCGACACTGGCAGGGGGCCCACGATATCCACATGAATGTGGTTGAAACGCCGGCGGGTGGGGTGGAACTGCTGCAGCAGGGCTTTGGTGTGCCGCTGCACCTTGGCTGTTTGGCAGTGCATGCACGTTTTGGCCCATTCACTGACCTGCTTGTGGAGTCCGTGCCAAACGAACCTGTTGGCTACCATCCGGACGGTTGTCCTGATGGAGGGGTGAGCTAATTTGTGGGTGGAGATGAAAATGTGCCGCCGCCAGGCTGCTGGGACGACGGGGTGGGGTTGGCCGGTGGTGACGTCACAGAGTAGGGTCCTCTCACCGGGCCTGCAGGGAGGTCCTGGAGCTGCAAACTGGAGACTGCGGTTCTGTAACTAGGGATCTCCTCGTCTGCCTGCTGCGCCTCCGCCAGCGCTTTATAGTCTACCCCCTGGGACAGGGCTTGGATGTTAGGGCGGGAGAGGGCGTCCGCCACAACATCGTCCTCTCCTGAGACATGCAGGACATCCATCATGTATTTGGAGATGTAGGACAGATGTCGCTGCTGGAGGGACGACCAGGGGTCGGATGCTTTCGTGAACGCAAACATAAGAGGTTTGTGGTCTGTGAACACGATAAAGGGCCTACCTTCTAAGAAGTACCTGAAATGCCAGATTGCCAGGTATAGCGCCAACAGTTCCTAGTCGAAAGCACTGTATTTGAGCTCGGGTGGACGTAGGTGTTTGCTGAAAAACACCAGCGGTTGTCAGCGACCCTCGATGAGTTGTTCCAGCACCCCACCGACTGCCGTGTTGGATGCGTCCACTGTGAGGGCGGTAGGGACGTCCGTTCTGGGGTGCACTAGCATCGCGGCGTTTTTCAAGGTTTCTTTGGTTTTAATGAAAGCGGCGGTGGACTCCTCGTCCCAGGTAATGTACTTGCCTTTACCCGACATCAGGGCGAACAGGGGGCGCATGATTCGGGCAGCTGAAGGGAGGAAGCGGTGGTAGATATTTACCATACCCACAAATTCCGGAAGGCCTTTGATTGTGTTGTGTCGGGGGAAATGATGGACCGTGTCTACCTTGGCGGGCAGAGGGGTTGCCCCGTCTTTAGTAATCCTGTGGAACAGGAAGTTGATGGTGTCGAGTCCGAACTGGCATTTGGCCGGGTTGATTGTCAGGCTGTATTCACTCAGTCGGGTGTAGAGTTGACTGAGGTGGGACAGATGCTCCTGACGACTACTGCTGGCTATGAGGATGTCATCCAAATAGATGAAAGCGAAGTCCAGGTTGCCTTTCCCCGCGTCCATTAACCGCTGAAATGTCTGTGCGGCATTCTTTAGGCCAAACGGCATGCGGAGGAACTCGAAAAGGCCGAACGGGGTGATGAGTGCCGTTTTCGGGACGTCGTCCAGATGCATCGGAGTTTGATGGTATTCCCGGACGAGGTCTACCTTGGAGAAGATCCGTGCCCCGTGCAGGTTTGCTGCAAAGTCCTGGATGTGCGGCACAGGGTAGTGGTCCGGTGTTGTAGCCTCGTTCAGCGTGCGGTAGTCGCCGCATGGTCTCCAGCCCCCTGTTGCTTTGGGCACCATGTGCAGTGTGGAGGCCCATGGGCAGTCGGACCGCCGTAAGATCCCCAGTTCCTCCATCCTCTTGATCTCCTCCTTCGCCAGTCGGAGCTTGTCCGGGGGAAGCCATCGAGCACGGGCGTGGAGGGGTGGTCCTTGTGTCGGGATGTGGTGCTGTACGCCGTGTCTGGGCATGGCTGCCGTGAACTGCGGCGCCAGAACCGATGGGAAACCCACCAGGACTCTGGTGAAATCATTGTCGGACAGCGTGATGGAGTCCAGGTGTGGGGCCGGCAACTGGGCTTCACCCAGGGAGAACGTTTGAAAGGTCTCAGCGTGGACCAGTCTCTTCCTTGGCAGGTCGACCAGTAGGCTGTGACCTCGCAAAAAATCCGCTCCCAGGAGCGTTTGGACTACGGCGGCCAGTGTGAAGTCCCACGTGAACCGGCTGGAGCCGAACTGTTGCTGCACCATATGGGTGCCGTAGGTCCTTACTGTGCTGCCGTTCGTGGCCCGCAGTGTGGGACCCAGTTCTCTGTGGCGGGTGTCGTAACTTGTCAGAGGTAAGATGCTGATCTCGGCTCGGGTGTCAACCAAAAAGCGGCATCCGGACTGCCTGTCCCAGACATACAGGAGGCTATCCCGATGGCCAGCCGCTGTAGCCATCGGCGGCAGGCCCTGGCGTTTCCCAGGAACTTGCAGGGCGGGCTACAGCGGCAGGCTTCTGCGCCCCACAGCTGGTGGTAGAAGCACCATTGTCTGTTGGTCTCCTTACCCCTCCATCTGGGGTTAGTGGGCTCTGCGGCCGGGCCTGGTCTGGTATGCTGCTGGGAGCGTCGCCTGGTGAGCTATGCGACGGACGCCCCACTCTCCTTGGCTTTCCACAGCATGTCTGCACGGGCTGCCACCTTCCAGGGGTCGCTGAAATCCACGTCTGACAGCAGCTGTCCTCGGGCAGCTGCTCCAGGAACACCTGCTCAAACATGAGGCAGGGCTGTGACCTCCGGCCAGGGACAGCATCTCGTTCATCAAAGCCGACGGTGGCCTGTCACCCAAACCATCCAGGTGCAGTAAGCGGACAGCTCGCTCGTGCCATAACAGTCCAAAAGTCCTTATGAGCAGGGCTTTGAATTCTGTGTATTTGCCGTCCTCCGGGGTTGACTGTATGAACTGCTCAACCTGGGCGGCTGTCTCCTGGTCGAGGGAGCTCACCACGTAGTAGTAACGTGTGGCATCCGAGGTTATCTGCCGAATGTGGAATTGGGCTTCTGCTTGCTGGAACCATTGGTGAGGTCGCAGCGTCCTGAAGCTTGGCAGTTTTAACGAAAATGCATGAACAGATGCGGCGTCGTTCATCTCTGGTCCAAATATCGTTTGGGCCGTCGGGGTCACCAATTGTAGCAGTGTGCTACACGCAGCGCAGAAATAACGACACGTAGTCGGTGAGCTGCAGTTGCAAAAGAGGTTTATTCAAACTTGGCGGCCTCGCTTTAAAGCCTTCCTGTTCCCGCCCTCAGTCCCGTCCCGCGCACGGGCTTTCCCCTTGCTAGTGAAGCAGGCTTGGTGCCCTTTTTGGGACCGGCCTCAATGCCGGCACACGCCTCTATGTGAGCCTGTTCGAGTGCGCTGGGAAGTGAGTCACCACAATATTATTATTTTCTCTCTTGTATTTACACAAGTTATTGTCGTTTGCACATTGGTGATTTAGCCACCCTGTTGGGTGCGGTCTTTCTGTTGTGGTTCTTGGATTTACTGAGTAATGCTGTACGACATAGCAGCAGAATTAGGCTATTTGGCCCATCGAGTCTGCTCTGCCATTCAATCATGGCTGACACTTTTCTCTCTGTGCAGCCCCACTCCCTGGCCTTCTCCTTGCAAACTTTGATGCCGTGTCCAATCATGAGCCTATCAAGCTCTGCCTTAAATACACCCAAGGATGTGGCCTCCACAGCAGCCTGTTGTTATAAATTGCACTAATTCACCACCCTCTGACTAAAGAATTTCTCCGCATTTCTGTTTTGAATGGACAGCCCTCTATCCTGAGATTGTGCCTTCTCGTCCTAGACTCCCCCACCATAGGAAACATCCTTTCCACATCTACTCAGTCTAGGCCTTTCAGCATTTGAAATGAAATTCCCCCCCCCCCCCCCGCCTTCCTTCGAAATTCCAGCGAGTACAGACCCAGAGCTATCAAATGTTCCTCGTATGATAACCGTTTCATTCCCAGAATCACCCTTGTGAACCTCTTCTGAACCCTTTCCAATGCCAGCACATCTTTTCTTCGATGAGGAGGCCAAAGCTCATCACAATACTCAAGGTGAGGCCTCACCAATGCCTTATAAAGTCTCAGCATCACATCCCTGCTCTTGTATTCTAACTGCTTGATATGAATGTTAACATTGCTTTTGCTTTCCTCACCTCCGATTCTACCTGCAACTTATCTTTAGGTTGGCCTGCACAAAGACTCCAGGTCCCTTTGCATCTCAGGTTTTTGGATTTTCTCCCTATTTGGAAAATAGTCTGTACGTTTATTTCTACTACCAAAGTGCACGACCATGCATTTTCCAACATTGTATTTCCTTTGCCATTGTCTTGCCAATTCTCCTAATCTGTCAAAGTACTTCTACAGCCTACCTGTTTCCTGAACAGTACCTGCCTTCTTGTCATCTGAAAACTTTTTATTCTTTCTCTTACTTCTAATATTTGTTTATCTGTGCACTTGTAGTGCTACTGAGACACTGTAATTTATCTATTTGGACTTACTTTCTGTGTTAATCCACATCCATCAATGCCACTACTGACCTTTCACTCTTCTCCTGAAAGAGAGCCTGATGATCCATGTAACAAAAATCCTCCATCCTGCACCAGCTTGTGAGCCACACATATAACTGTACCACCTTTTTCTTTCTTCCCTCACTAGCAGGTGACATTGGGATTACCCCCCGCCTCACCACAGTGTTTCTACTTAATTTTTTCCCCAACTCCCTAAGTTCTGTTTGCAGGACTTTGTCTCCTTTGTTAGAACCAATATGGACACGGCCTCTGGCTGCTCACCCTGTCCTTTCAGAATGGCCTGTACTTGTTCAGTTACATCCTTGGCCCTGGTACCAGGGAGGTAATGCACCATCCTGCAGTCTCTCTCCTTGCCACAGATACACCTGTCTGTGACCCCGGCTAAAGAATCCCCCGTCACTGAGGCTCACCGAGAATACAGAACAGTACAGCACAGGAACAGGCCCTTCTTCCCATGATGTCTGTGCTGAACACGATGTCAAATGAAACTAAATCTCTTCAGCCTGCGTATAATTCATGTGCTTCAATCCTCTGAATATTCATGGCCTTATCTAAAACCCTGTTAAATGTCATTATCATATCTGCTTCCACCACTCCTCATAGCAGCCCAAACCCGGCCCTCACCACTCTCTGTACGGAAACAGAAATCTTACCTGCCCTGAAATCCACTTTTAAATTCTTACCCTGGCATTTTAAAGCTGTGCCTTCTGATATTTGATATTTCTACCCTGGGGAAGTGATTCTGACTGTCTACCTTGTCTACACCTCTCATAGTTTTATAAACTTCTGTCAGGTCTCCCCTCAGACTCCTTCACTCCAGGGAAAACAGTCCCAGTCAGTCTGATCTTTCCTTGTAACTCAAGCCCCCAGTCCAGGTAACATTCCTGTGAATCGTTTCTGCACCTTTCCAGCTTAATCACATCCTTCCTCTCGTGGTGACCAGAACTGCACAGGGTACTCCTAGTGTGGTGTAATTATTGATTTGTTCAACTGTAATGTGATGTCCCAACTCCTCTCAGAGCCTTTGCTGTTGAAGGTAAGCATGTTGTGCACCTTCTTCACCACTTTGTCTACCTGTGTTGGCACTTTCAGGGAACTATTTACCTGTGCCTCAGGTTTATCTTTTCATTAACACTCCACAGGACCCTGCCATTCACTGGGTATGTCCTACCTGCTTTAACTTCCCGAAATCCATCATTGTGCATTTGTCTGACACTGTAACTACACTGCTCTGTTTCTCTGCACTAATGCCCCAGCAATAAGTAATGAACCATTCACCTCTGAACCTTTGTCATATATGGTCTTATGAACCCCTCACTGCACCCGTGTCTATTTTGTTGTGCAGGCAACACCTTCACCCCTCTCTGTTTCTCTCAATTACAATTTATCTCCACATAAGTAGTAGGGAATTTTGATTTCTCCTACCACATGCCATCATACTTCACCACATTAAGCTCCATTTACCAAGTATCCAACACCAGCTTCCCCATATCCTGTTGTAGAGACCAAATGTCCAATCAGAACATGCCCGTACCACATTCCCGTCATTGACAATCGGGGATTCATCACTCTCTGCTCCTCCTCCTTGGAATGTTGGAGAATGACCATGTTATATGACAGGCACCATTGAGCTGGAAAGAGTGCAGAGGTGATTTACGAGCATGTTACTGGATCTTGAAGGTCTGATTTGTGGAAAGTGTTTTGGATGGTTTTACTTGGAATGGAGAATGAGTGGCGATATTGCAGAGGTGTATAAAATTATAAGGGCCTGGGTTGAGTCAAAGATAACAATATTTTTGCCAGGGTTGGGGAATCAGGAACTGGAGGGCATTGGTTTGAGATGAGATTTAATAGGAACCTGAAGGGCAACTTTTCCACACACAGGCTGGTCAGTGTATGGAGTGAGCTGCCGGGGGGAGTGGTTGAGACAGGTATGTTTAAAAAAGGTACTTGGACAGGTAGATGGGAAGGAAAAGTTTTGAAGAATATGGGCTAAGGAGGAGGATAGCCTTGCTCTTAATGTGGTGGTGAGGGGGTTACAGACCACAATCTCAGATGGGAACTTTGGTCAGCGTGGACCATTTGAGCTGAAGGGCTCATTTCTGTGCTGTGTGAATCTGACTGTAAACCCTGTTGACTTAGTACAATCACATTAAACTTTTCTAAATGACTTGTTATTTCTTCACAGATTATAGACTCCAGTACTTGAAGTGAAGTTAACTGGACTACAGTCACCTGGATTTTATCTTCCACCCTTCTTCAACAATGGTTTTCAACTCCACTGCGACCTTTCTGTAACAGTGAGTTTTGACGGACTTCAGTGTCTCTACTTTCTCTCCAGACTTGCTGTGAAACCCTCCAGTGCAGGTCGTTGGGACCTGGAAATGTTTGCTTTTAGTCCCATTAGTTTCTCCCTCCTGATGGTGATTGTTACACATTATGGCACAATGTTGAAATGTCACTGTTAGATATCTCTGGGAAGTTTGCTGTGTCCCCACTGTGAACACTAATTAAAATTATTGAGTTAACCTATCTGCTTTTTCCTTGTTAATTTTAGCTTTTGTCTCATCACTGGTTCCTGGAAAAATCCTGATCCTCTTTTCTACTGCCAACCCTTGCCTCTTTTTATGCTCTTTGATTTAATATTTCCCTTGAACTCCATTGACCACAGAATGTTCTTTGCTCTCTGTGATCCCTCTGTAGAATCGGAATCAATGTCTGCTAACTGTTATGAACAGTCTCCTTAAACATCGCCACTGCTCATTACTGACCTGTCCCTGAGCATATTTACCCCATCTGCCCCAGACAACTCCACTGTCACGTCTCTGTAATTGCCTTTATTTAGGTTGAGGACACTGGTTCTGGACCCTGGTGTTCACCCTCAATCTGTGGTCTGGAGTTCTCCCACATTGTGATCACTTCTTCAGGGATCCTTCACCAAAAGATCTCTCTTTAATCCCACCTCAGTACACAGATTACATCTGAAATGGCCTGTTCCTGGGTAAGATCCTGCTGTAAGAAACTGTCTCTGACCACTCCACAAATTCCTCTTCCACTGTACCAGTTTGATCAGCTTAATCAACACACAGACTGACGCAAACACGCACAAAATACTGCAGGAACTCAGCAAAGAGTCGACATTTCGGGCTGAGAACCTTCATCAGGATTAGAAAGAAAAGGACAAAAGCCAGAATAAGGTGCTGGGGAGGGGGAGGAGGACAAGTGAGTGGGGGAGGGGGTGGTTTGTGGAGGGATGATGATGTGAGGACCTGGGTGACAGACAGGAAAGGCAAAGAGATGAAGAGAAAGGAATCCAGTAGGAGAGAACGTTGGACCATGGGATGACACGAAGGAGGTGGAGAACTAGAGAGAGTTGATGGGCAGGTCATGACGGTGCGTGAAGAGAGGTGAATAGACAATAGGTGCAGAAGTAGACCATTCGGCACTTCGAGCCTGCACCGCCATTTTGAAAACATGGCTGATCATCTACTATCAATACCCGGTTCCTGCCTTGTCCCCACATCCCTCAATTCCCCTATCCATAAGATACCTATCTAGCTCCTTCTTGAAAGCATCCAGTGAATTGGCCTACACTACCTTCTGAGGCAGTGCATTCCAGACCCCCACAACTCTCTGGGAGAAGAAGATTTTCCTTAACTCTGTCCTAAATGCCCTACCCCTTATTCTCAAACCATGCCCTCTGGTACAGGACTTTCCCAGCATCTGGAACATATTTCCTGCCTCTATCTTGTCCAATCCCTTAATAATCTTATATGTTTCAATCAGATCCCCTCTCAATCTCCTTAATTCCAGCGTGTACAAGCCCAGTCTCTCTAACCTCTTTGCGTAAGACAGTCCAGACATCCCAGGAATTAACCTCGTGAATCGACGCTGCACTTCCTCTACAGCCAGGATGTCCTTCCTTAACCCTGGAGACCAAAACTGTATACAATACTCCAGGTGTGGTCTCACCAGGGCTCTGTACAAATGCAAGAGGATTTCCTTGCTCTTGTAATCAATTCCCTTTGTAATAAAGGCCTACATTTCATTAGCCTTCTTCACTGCCTGCTGCACTTGCTCATTCACCTTCAGTGACTGATGAACAAGGACTCCTAGATCTCTTTGTATTTCTCCCTTACCTAACTCTACACCGTTCAGATAATAATCTGCCTTCCTGTTCTTACTCTCAAAGTGGATAACCTCACACTTATTCACATTAAACGCCATCTGCCAAGTATCTGCCCACTCACCCAGCCTATCCAAGTCACCCTGAATTCTCCTAACATCCTCATCACAAGTCACACTGCCACCCAGCTTAGTATCATCAGCAAATTTGCTGATGTTATTCTCAATGCCTTCATCTAAATCGTTGACGTAAATTGTAAACAGCTGTGGTCCCAATACCAAGCCCTGTGGCACCCCACTAGTCACCACCTGCCATTCCGAGAAACACCCATTCACCGCTACGCTTTGCTTTCTATCTGCCAACCAGTTTACTATCCATGTCAATGTCTTCCCCCCCAATGCCATGAGCTTTGATTTTACCCACCAATCTCCTATGTGGGACCTTATCAAATGCATTCTGAAAATCGAGGTAAACTACATCCACTGGATCTCCCCCATCTAACTTCCTGGTCATATCCTCGAAAAACTCCAACAGATAAGTCGAGTATGATTTACCCTTGGTAAATCCATGCTGGCTTGGCCCAATCCTATCATTGCTATCTAGATATGCCACTATTTCATCTTTAATAATGGACTCTAGCATCTTCCCCACCACCGATGTCAGGCTGACAGGTCGATAGTTCTCTGTTTTCTCACTCCCTCCTTTCTTAAAAAGTGGGATAACATTAGCCATTCTCCAATCCTCAGGAACTGATCCTGAATCTAAGGAACATTGGAAAATGATTACCAATGCATCCGCAATTTCCGGGGCCACCTCCTTTAGTACCCTAGGATGCAGACCATCTGGACCTGGGGATTTGTCAGCCTTCAGTCCCATCAGTCTACTCATCACAGTTTCCTACCTAATGTCAATCTGTTTCATTTCCTCTGTTACCCTATGTCCTTGGCCCATCCATACATCTGGGAGATTGCTTGTGTCTTCCTTAGTGAAGACAAATCTAAAGTACTTATTAAATTCTTCTGCCATTTCTGTTTCCCATAACAATTTCACCCAATTCATTCTTCAAGGGCCCAACATTGTTCTTAACTATCTTCTTTCTCTTCATATACCTAAAAAAGCTTTTGCTATCCTCCTTTATATTCCTGGCTAGCTTGCGTTCGTACCTAATTTTTTTCTTCCCGTATTGCCTTTTTAGTTAAGTTCTGTTGTTCCTTTAAAACTTCCCAATCATCTGTCCTCCCACTCACCTTAGCTCTGTCATACTTCCTTTTTTTTTAATGCTATGCAATCTCTGACTTCCTTTGTCAACCACTGTGGCCCCTTTCCCCCCTTTGAATCCTTCGTTCTCCGGGGGATGAACTGATTTTGCACCTTGTGCATTATTCCCAAGAATACCTGCCATTGCTGTTCCACTGTCTTTTCTGCTAGGATATCCGTCCAGTCAACTTTGGCCAGCTCCCCCCTCATGGCTCCATAGTTTCCCCTGTTCAACTGCAACACTGACACCTCCGAGCTGCCCTTATCCTTCTCAAATTGCAGATAAAAACTTATCATGTTATGATCACTACCTCCTAATGGCTCCTTTACTTCAAGATCGCTTATCAAATCCTGTTCATTACATAACACTAAATCCAGAATAGCCTTGTCCCTGGTCGGCTCTCGTACAAGCAGTTCCAAGAATGCATCCCGTAGTCACTCTACAAACTCCCTATCCGGGGGTCCAGCACCAACCTGATTCTCCCAGTTCACCTGCATGTTGAAATCCCCCATAACTACTGCGACATTACCTTTGCCACATGCCAATGTTAACTCCCTATTCAACTTGCACCCAATATCCATGCTACTGTTTGGTGGCCTGTAGTCAACACCCATTAGGGTCGTTTTGCCCTTACTGTTCCTCAGTTCTATCCACACAGACTCTACTTCTGATCTTATGTCCCCCCTTGCAAAGGACTGAATCTCATTCCTCACCAACAGGGCCACCCCACCCCCTCTGCCCACATTTCTGTCCCTACGATAGCACGTATACCCTTGTACATTAATTTCCCAGGTCTGATCTCCCTGCAGCCATGTCTCCGTTATCCCAACAACATCATAGTTACCCATTCACAAGGTGAAGGGGGTAAATGGCACCAGAATGGGGGAAAAGTCAGAAGAAAAATAGTAGTTCGGTGAATGTGTGGAAACAGAGGGCACTGATTTCTGAAATTTGGAGAAATCAATATCAGAATATGAGATGTTGCTCATCTAACCTGTATTTGGCCTCATCGTAGCAGGAGAGGAGGCCATGGACAGACATGTTAGTGATGGCCCTCTGCTGCGTCAGGGTCGACTATGGATATTGTACCCTCGCTCTGAAAGTCAATATGCCAGCCTGGGTAGTACGATACGTAAAGCAAGCTGTTGCCCATGCAGGGGCTCCTGCTCTCCACACAGCTGATGAATCCAGATCAACGACAGAGACCGGTGGGGGTCAGGCACCAACGGTGTCACAGGATTGCCAGTCTGCATTGAATATCGGACTGACAGGGAATCCAGCTCTGGATTGTTCCTCGGGGTTTACTCCCGAAGCCTTCCCCATGAATGGGTCGAGCCACAAGCCAGTAGAGGTTTCAGATCAGAATTCTCCTTCCACTAGATGAGCTGCCAACCGTGGGTGAAAGCCCCATCTGCCCATAGCAGTTAGTTATATGATGCCAGTAAACCCATTTAGACCCTCCTCATCACTAGAAGGAGTTTGTCAGGCTTCGTAGCTAAGCTATATGTAAAAGCCAGGAGCTGGACTTGGTTGACAGAGGCAATTTGAAGCAGCAATTAATAGGAAGTGACAGCTTGTCCCCAATGTGGTTGTTGCAGCTCACAGAGCAAAGTTACTCGATGTAGTGGTACCCCAATCTGCTTCCGATTAAATCTCTCATGACAATCACATTTCCATTCTCACCTCTGTTTGATATTTCCCCTTTTGTGCTTTATCCCATCGGAAGGAACACCTGAGGATCTTGAGACCACTCCTCTCCGTGTCTTCTTTCCCTCCCCTTTCACCGTCACTGTCCCTACATGTAAGGTACCTATGAAAAGTATTCATGCTGCTTTAAAGTTGTCATGTTTTATTGTTTTACAACGTTGAATGACAGTGGATTGAATTTGGCATTTGTTTTACCGATCAAGAGAAAAAGACTTTTGTGTCAAAGTGAAAACAGATCTCCACAAAGTGCTTTAAATTAATTACAGTTATAAAACACAAAATAATGGACTGTATAAATATTCACCCCCAAATTATCACTGGTACAGCCAAGTAGTTTTAGGAATTACATTATCAGTTCAGTGGAGGTCACTGGGTGCAGTCAATCTGTCTCAATTGATTGTTGTAAAAATACACGACTGTTGGTAGTCAGTATTCTGGGAGAAACTACACCATAAAAACAAATTAACATTCTGAGCAGCTCTGCAAAAAGGTAATTGAAAAACACAATTCAGGAGATGGATACAAGAAAATTTTCAAGTCACTGAATATCCCTTGGAGTACAGTTAAGTCACTCATCCTGAAATGGAAAGAATATGGCAGAGCTGTAAATCTGCCAGGATTAAGCCATCCTCAAAAACTGAGTGACTGTGCAAGAAGGGGACGAGTGAGGGAGGCCACCAAGAGACATGCTAACTCTAGAGAAATCACAATCTTCAGTGGCTGAGATGGGAGAGACTGTGTATACAACAACTGTTGCCCAGATGCTTCACCTGTCAGAGCTTTTTGGGAGAGTAGCAAAGAGAAAGCCATTGTTGAAAAAAGCTCTCATGAAATCTCACCTGGAGTTTGCCAGAAGACTCTGAAGTCAACTGGAAGAAGGTTCTATAGTCTGATGAAACAAAATTGACCTTTTTGGCCATCAGATTAAACACTAAGTTTGGCGCAAGTCAAACACCGCACAGCATCAAAAACACACCATCCCAGCATGGTGAGGCTGCATCATGCTGTGGGGCTGTTTCACTGCAGCAGGCCCTGAAAGGCTCGTAAAAGTAGAGGGTAAAATGAATGCAGCCTAATACAGTGAAATCTTGGAGGAAAACCTAATTCAGTCTGCAAGTGAACTGTGACTTAGGAGAAGATTCATTTTCCTGCAGGAGAATGACAGCAGGTATAAAATCAAAACTACACAGGAATGACTTAAAACCAAAGTTAATGTCCTGGAGTGGCAAAGTCAAGAATCCAGACCTCAATCCAATTGAGAATTTGTGCCTGGACTTGAAAAGATCTGTTCACTCATGAACCGCATGCAATCTGACAGAGCTTCAGCAGTTTTGTAAAGAAAAATGGGGAGAATTTTCAGTGTCCAGATGTGCAAAGCGGATGGAGACCTATCCATACAGAGCCAACGGTAATTACTGATAAAGGTTCATCTAACTAATTACTGACTTAAAGAAGGTGAATACCAATGCAGTTAAATTATTTTGTGTTTTATATTTGCAATTAATTAGATCACTTTGTAAAGATCTGTTTTTCACTTTGACACCAGAGAGTCCATTCTGCTGATCAGTGTGGGAAAATAAAGCCAAATTAAATCCACTGTGAATCAACGTTGCAGAACAATAAACATGAAAACCTCCAAAGGAGACTGAATACTTTTGATAGCACTGTATCCACCCCTTCACCAGCACGTTATGAACAAATCCACCCTGCTCCTTTCCATTTTGCCTATTCCGTGTGGAACAGTAAACATGTAGGAATGTCAGATTCCATGTCCAAGTCTCTGTAACCATGTCCCTGCAATAGCTGGTAGATCAAACATATTCGTCAGTACACAATATGGAACAGATGGCAACCCGCCCTTCAGTCCACAATATCTGCACCAATCATAACAATGTTGAGACTTTATAAAGTACTGGTGAGGTCTCACTGGAGTATAGTGAGCATTTGTGGGCCCTTTATCTTAGGAAGGATGAGCTGAAACTGGATGCATTTCAAAGGAGATTCTCAAAATTAATTCCAGGATTAAACAGCTTGGCATATGAAGAGCGTTTGATTGCTCTGGGCCTGTACTCACTGGAATTTAGGTGAATGAGGGGTGACCTAATTGAAACCTATCGAATGGTGAAAGGCCTTGATAAAGTGGATGTGCGGAGGATGGGAGTGTCTGAGACCAGAGGACACAGCCTCAGAATAGAGCACCATCCTCGTAGAATGTGGAGATGAGGAATTTCTTTAGCCAGAGAGTGGGGAATCTGTGGAATTTGTTGCCTCGGGCAGCTGTGGAGCCAAGACTTTATGTATATTTAAGGCAGAGGTTGGTAGATTCTTGATTGGTCAGATCATGAAGGGTTACAGGGAGAAGGCAGGAGTTTGGGGCTTTGAGGGAAAGTGGATTAGCCATGATGAAATGATGGAGCAGATTTGATGGGCCTAATGGCCTGATTCTGATCCTATATCTTAGAGTCTGTATCACCTCCTCAGAAACCTCAATCAGCTTTATCAAGTGTGATCTGCCTGCACAAAGCCATGCTGATTGTCCCTAAGCAGGCCATGCCTTTCCAAATGTGTATAAACCCTGTACCTCAATATCCTCCCCTGTAGCTTCTCCACCACTGAAATGAGGCTGCCTTGCCGATAGATCCCTAGATTCTTGTTATTTCCTTTCTTGATCAAAGCTGCAACATTTGCTACACTCCAGTACTGAGGGACCTCATATGTTGCAATTGAGGACACAGACAGACAGACATACTTTATTAACCCCGAGGGAAACTGGGTTTTGTTACAGTCGCACCAACCAGGAATAGTGTAGAAATATAGCAATATAAAACCATAAATAATTAAATAATAATAAGTAAATTATGTCAAATGGAAATAAGTCCAGGACCAGCGTATTGGCTCAGGGTGTCTGACACTCCGAGGGAGGAGTTGTAAAGTTTGATGGCCACAGGCAGGAATGACTTCCTATGACGCTCAGTGTTGCATCTCGGTGGAATGAGTCTCTGGCTAAATGTACTCCTGTGCCTAACCAGTACATTATGCATTGGATGGGAGACATTGTCCAAGATGGCATGCAACTTGGACAGCATCTTCTTTTCATACACTGCCTTCAGAGAGTCCAGTTCCACCCCCACAACATCACTGGCCTTACGAATGAGTTTGTTGATTCTGTTGGTGTCTGCTACCCTCAGCCTGCTGCCCCAGCACACAACAGCAAACGTGATAGCACTGGCCACCACAGACTCGTGGAACATCCTCAGCATCGTCTGGCAGATGTTAAAGGACTTCAGTCTCCTCAGGAAATAGAGATGGCTCTGACCCTTCTTGTAGACAGCCTCACTGTTCTTTGACCAGTCCAGTTTATTGTCAATTCGTATCCCCAGGTATTTGTAATCCTCCACCATGTCCACACTGACCCCTTGGATGGAAACAGGGGTCACCAGTGCCTTAGCCCTCTTCAGGTCTACCACCAGCTCCTTAGTCTTTTTCACATTAAGCTGCAGATGATTCTGCTCGCACCATTTGACAAAGTTTCCCACCGTACACCTGTACTCCGCCTCATCTCCCTTGCTGATGCATCTAACTATGGCAGAGTCATCAGAAAACTTCTGAAGATGGCAAGACTTTGTGCAGTAGTTGAAGTCTGAGGTGTAGATGGTGAAGAGAAAGGGAGACAGGACAGTGCCCTGTGGAGCCCCAGTGCTGCTGACCACTCTGTCTGACACAGTGTTGCAAGCTCACGTACTGTGGTCTGCCAGTCAGGTAATCAATAATCTATGACACCAGGGAAGCATCCACCTGCATCACTGTCAGCTTCTCACCCAGCAGAGCAGGGCGGATGGTGTTGAACACACTGGAGAAGTCAAAAAACATGACCCTCACAGTGCTCGCCGGCTTGTCCAGGTGAGCATAGACACGGTTCAGCAGGTAGACAATGGCATCCTCAACTCCTAGTTGGGGCTGGTAGGCGAACTGGAGGGGGTCTAAGTGTGGCCTAACCATAGGCCGGAGCTGCCCTAGAACAAGTCTCTCCAGGGTCTTCATGATGTGGGAGGTCAATGCCACCGGTCTGTCGTTATTGGAGCCACTGGGGCACGGCATCTTCGGTACAGGGACGGGGCAGGACGTCTTCCATAGCACGGGAACCCTCTGGAGACTCAGGCTCAGGTTGAAGACATGGTGAAGTACTCCACATAGCTGGGGGGCACAGGCTTTGAGCACCCTGGGGCTGACACCATCCGGGCCTGCAGCCGTGCTTGGGTGGAGACGTTTCAGCTGTCTTCTCACCTGTTCAGCTGTGAAGCCCACCGTGGTGGTTTCAGGTGGGGGAGGGGTGTAGTCCTGAGAGCAGGGTGGGGGGCTGTGAGGAGGGGTAGGAGGGGAGAGTGGAGTATGTGTTGGTTGGGGACCGAAAACAGATGAATCATGTGGGGGATGGGCAGGGGCCACAGTGTCAGATCTGTTGAAGAACAAGTTAAGTTCGTTGTCCCTGTCCACACTGCCTTCAGCTCCTCTGTTGCTAGATTGCTGGAACCCAGTGATGGTCCTCATCCCACTCCAGACCTCTCTCATGTTGTTCTGCTGGAGTTTCCACTCAAGCGTCCTGACGAAGGGTCTCGGTCCGAAACGTCGACAGTGATTCTTCCTATAGATGCTGCCTGGCCTGCTGTATTCCACCAGCATTTTGTGTGTGTTGTCTTAATTTCCAGCATCTGCAGATTTCCTCGTGCTTCCTCCTACACCTGTCTTTAGCCTCCCTGATCTTGGTTTTCAGGTCCCTCTGTATTGTCCTCAGCTGCTCCCTATTTCCATCTCTAAATGCCCTCTTTTTAGCATTCAGGTTGTCCTTAATGTCCTTTGTTACCCATGACTTGTTATTTGAATAACAAAGGACAGTTCTTGCCGGAACATTGCAGTCCACACAGAAGTTGATGTAACCAGTGATGCACTCTGTGAGCCCATCAATGTCCTCTCCATGTGGCTCACAGAGTGCCTGCCTGTCTGTCACCTCAAAACAACTCTGGAGTGTCTCAGATCAGTGGTCCCCAACCACCGGGCTGCAGACCGGTACCGGGCCGCAAAACACATGCTGCCGGGCTGTGAAGAAACGATATGATTTGGTGATATGAAACGATATGAGTCAGCTGCACCTTTCCTCATTCCCTGTCACGCCACTGTTGAACTTGAACGCACGCAAGGTCATCAGTCGGTATGAGTAAAAAACAAACGTCGCTTGAGAGTTTCTTTGGAAGAGGTGGTAGGGGACATAAAAGGCCCAATGATGATGACAACGCAGAGACAGCTGAGGCCAAGACGACAAAAAAAAGAAAGCTTCCTTCAACAGAAAATATGATGAGTCGCACATAAAATATGGCTTTATTGCGACCGGTGACTCGTATGCTCCAAACCCCTGTGTGTGATGTGGAGACATGCTGTCTAATGAGGCAATGAAGCCCTCAAAACTGCTTCGGCATCTTGAGTCCCAGCACCCTGCACTTAAAGACAAACCGTTTGAGTTTTTTGAGTGGAAAAAACGTGAGCAAGCTGGACAGAAGCAAGTGCTGAGAGCCACCACCTCCACAAATGCTGCTGCTCTGAGAGCATCATAGTTAGTGGCTAGCCGTATTGCGAAGGCTAAGAAGCCTTTCACTGTTGGGGAAGAATTGATTCTGCCTGCTGCCAAGGACATGTGCTGTGAACTGTTGAGAGAAGCTGCAGCTAACAAGATGGCACAGGTTTCTCTTCCAGTTTCAAGGAGAATCGATGACAAAGCGGAGGACATCGAAGCACAGATGTTAGAACGGCTTAATGAGTCACCATGGTATGCTATCCAGGTCGACGAGTCTACCAATGTCAACAACAAGGTAACACTGCTGGTTTATGTGCGATATATATTTCAAGACGATGTGCATGAGGATATGTTGTGTGCACTGCCACTGCCAACTAACACAACTGAGGCAGAACTGTTCAAGTCTTTGAATGACTACATGTTAGGCAAACCGGACTGGTCATTCTGTGTGGAATATGCACAGATGGGGCTGCAGCTATGACTGGACGGCTGTCTGGTTTCACTACCCGAGTCAAAGAGGTTGCTCCTGAATGCCAGTCTGCAAACTGTCATAAACAGGGAGATGCTGGCTAGCTGAAAAATGTCACCTGATCTTAACAGCATATTTAGTGACGTTGTTGAAGTTATCAATCACATCAAAGTAAAAGTCCTTAATTCACATCTGTTTGAGTAGCTTTGTGAAGAAATGGATGCAGAGCACAAACGCCTTCTCTTTCACACTGAAGTCAGGTGGCTATCAAGATGGAGAGCCCTGGCCAAGGTTTTTGAGTTAAGAGAGCAGCTACAGAGATTTATTTCGGGAAAAACGTCACCACTGGCAGCACACTTGACGAGGAGTGGATAGCAAAACTGGCTTATCTGTGTGACATCTTTAACCTGCTCAATGAACTCAATTTGTCACTTCAGGGGAGAATGACAACTATCCATGTCAGCGCGGGAAGATCAACTCCTCGAGCTTGCAAATGACGGTGGGCTGAAAAATATGTTTGACATAACATCTCTGCCGGCATTCTGGATCAAAGTCAAGGCTGAATATCCTGAGATAGCCATGAAAGCACTGAAAACGTTGCTTCCGTTTCCAACATCATATCTCTGTGAAGCCGGGTTTTCTGCAACGAATGCAACAAAAACTAAATTGCGGAATAGACTGGATATAAGGAGCAAACACGAGGAAATCTGCAGATGCTGGAAATTCAAACCACACACACAAAATGCTGGTAGAACACAGCAGGCCAGGCAGCATCTGTTAGGAGAAGCACTGTCGACATTTCGGGCCGAGACTCTTCGTCAGGACATAAGGAACCCCTTTTGAGTATTGCGGTCTCCCATCACCCCTCGATGAGACCGCCTTATTGCAGGGAAACAAGCCCAGGGCTCTTACTGATTCACCAATATTGGTGTGTTGCAATGATTTTATATGTTCATACGAGGAAAATATGCGCTGTGTGTTTAATATCCAAATGTTACTTAACATGTTATGATGCTATTGACTTATAAGTGACCTATAATTGACTTATCACTATATGCATGGGAGGAAAATATGCACTGTGAGTTTAATATTAAATTCTTTAGATAAACCCTTTTAGAAACGAAATTGAGTGTATTAATTAGCCACTTATAAGTGACTTATAGTTTCACCTATATTCTGGTATATATTAACAAACCCCCCCACCACCATCTCCGCCAGCCGGTCCGCAAGAATATTGTCAATATTAAATGGGTCCGCGGTGCAAAAAAAGTTGGGGACCCCGACATAGATCCTTGTCAAATCCCCAGCAATCTGCTCACTTGCTTCTTTCACTATTGTAGGATATATGCGTTCAGTTCTTGGAGTCTTATCCATCTTATTGCTTTTCAGACGTCCCAGCGCAGCCTGCTCCTTAATCTCAACACGTCTCTGCACAGTAGCATGTCTCGCTCTGTTTTCACTGACATTCAATTCCTTCTCCTCGGTAAATATTGACACAATGTACTCATTTAGTACCTCAGCCACTTCATCTAACTTCAACCACATCATTCCTCCTTTAATCTTGAGTGGACCTTTCCAGTCTCTGGTTATCCCTGTTTAACTAATATAAATCAAAAGGCCTTGGGATTATCTTTGATCCCACTCCACAAGGACAGTTTGAGGCCCCATTTGGCCTTTCCTATCACCAGCTTTAGCATTTCCCCGCTATCTTTATATTCCAAAGATACCCAGTCTGATTTTAGCTGCTTAAACCTTCCATATCCTTCTGACTAAATTCAGGATCTCTCCATTCATCCAAAGTTCACTTAAATTACCACCCATGTCCTTACTCCTTCCAGGAACATGCTGATCCTGAACTCTGAGCTACTGGTCTTTAAACAACTCCCACATGTCAGATGTGGACTTGTCTGATAGTGGCTGCTCCCAATCAATGCCCCTTGGCTTCTGTCTTACTCATAACTAACGAACAAAATAAATTGTGATCGTCAGCTGGCCTGGCTCGTTTCCCTGAACTAATTCCTGTCTGTTCTCGCCTCTGGTGGGGCTCTGTACATAATTTTTCAAACACTCCTCGGAATCGCTGAAGAAATCTTGAGCACCTAAGCATTGATCAAGATGCAGTCAATTCTAGGCAAGATAAAGTCCCCCACTATGACAGTTCTGTTCTGCACCTCTCCATAAACATAAACCTCTGTGTTCCTCCACCTCCCGGTGGTTATTGGGGGCCAATACTATAATCCAATCTGTGTGACTGTAGATTGCCTCTGTAAGTGAGCCCTCCCGTTTGCTGTGACATTCCCAGTGGGGTAACCTCTGCATCTTATAACCCTCCTCCCCCCCACTCACATGTAAAACAATGAAACCTAGAGATGTTGAGCTGCCAGCCCTGAACATCCGACAACATAATACTCCCTAATGCTGAAATAAACTTATTTCAGCCCATCAATCCCACCATGTTTATTGGCCTGCCATTAGCTCTCGTTCTTTTCAGACTGTCTTGTCATACATACATTCTCCCACTTGTTACTCGAGTTCAAACTCTGCCAAGTGACACCATCAAACCTCCTGGTGAGGATATTGGTTCCCCTCCGTTCAGATGGAAATGGCCTTGTTTGTCCCGGTCTCCCACCTGACTGGAAGGGAGCCCATTGATCCATGAATCTGAAGCCCTCACTCCTGCATCAGTTCCTCAGCAGCAATTGTTTTCTCACCACACCAGCACAAGGTTTGGGCCACAATTCCGTAATTACAATCCTGGAAGTCCTGCTTTTTAACCTTTTTTCCGAAAATCACTGTGTAGGACCTCATACATGCTCATTTAAACCCTTCCGTGTAGCACGAAGAATGATCCGGTAAACATATTGGCTCCCCTCCTTGGACCCGTCTCACCTTTCCCTCGGGACCTCAATGATCCTCGTACCTAAAGCCCCCACCCACCTCGCACCAGCTCCTCAGCCACCACTTTACCTGGCCTTAGAAGGCGCCAAAGCGAGGTCTGTATATCCTTCTATCTGCCTATGTATCCTGTTCCTTTATGTGACCGGACTTTCATTTCCCTCGCGACCCAGAGGAACAATTGTTCTGATGTATTAACCCTCTCATCACTGGAAGTGACTGCACCCTCGCCCACCAACTGCTGTGTGTGAGGACGCTGGCACTGGTCATGGGGCCGGGGAGGGACAGACTGAGGGATTTGCGGAATGGAAAAGCACTTCCTATAACTTAAAGCAGGAGAATCAGCAAATTTCCAGAAATCTTCCAGTCTGTACGTGTTGCACGCCATCTTGGACAATGTCTCCCATCCACTCCATAATGTACTGGTTAGGCACAGGAGTACATTCAGCCAGAGACTCATTCCACCGAGATGCAACACTGAGCGTCATAGGAAGTCATTCCTGCCTGTGGCCATCAAACGTTACAACTCGTCCCTCGGAGTGTCAGACAACCTGAGCCAATAGGCTGGTCCTGGACTTATTTCCACTTGGCATAATTTACTTATTATTATTTAATTATTAAGTTTGTCACTGAGCAGCGACCTGAGTGAAGCAGCATCATGTCTGACAGAGGGAAAGGAGGCAAAGGACTGGGCAAAGGCGGAGCCAAGCGGCACCGTAAAGTGCTCCGTGATAACATCCAGGGCATCACCAAACCGGCCATCCGCCGTCTGACTCGCCGTGGCGGCGTCAAGCGGATCTCGGGTCTGATCTACGAGGAGACCCGCGGGGTGCTGAAGGTTTTCCTGGAGAATGTGATCCGAGATGCGGTCACCTACACTGAACACGCCAAGCGCAAGACGGTCACTGCCATGGATGTGGTGTACGCTCTGAAACGCCAGGGCCGCACTCTCTATGGCTTCGGCGGCTGAAAAACTCCCACTTCCTCCCGAGAACACAAAGGCTCTTCTAAGAGCCACCCACCGCCTCACAGAGGGAGCCATGACCACAACCTTTTAATTATTTTTTGTCGATATATTAATCTGGTTCCATTTGAAATAGATTAATCATTCCGCTTGAAATATATATAGCTGCGATTGTGCCTTTCCAGGCGGTGATTACCGTAAATGTTGAATGCATTCATATCGATCTTAATCATTCTGTCCATCTCGGACAAAAATCAGTTCCCTCGTTTAGAGAATCGATTCCGTAATCATGCATTCAAATCTTAACTGAGGGAATTAGATATTAAATGAAACTGAAAATCCATGATCCGTGATAGAATTAATTGTAAATAAAAAGTTATCAAGCACCATCGCTGGGTGCTCTGAAATTGGCGGGCGGTTTGAAATTAATCGGGCGCCAATCACAGTGCATTCCGATTGGATAAAGTCCGACCGCCAGTTAACAGTTTCCCATTTTGTCGAAAATTGTTATTCGCCGCCAGCCTGCATGAAATCAATAAACCATTCGCAGCAACTAGATCCTTTAATAGACAGTTGGTGTTGAGCCAATCATAATCGATGGGACGGCCCTTCTCATCTGTATAAAAGCCTGTTCTGGAGCCCGTTAAGTCTATCTTGTTCGTG
Source organism: Hemitrygon akajei (assembly GCF_048418815.1). NCBI lineage: Eukaryota > Metazoa > Chordata > Chondrichthyes > Myliobatiformes > Dasyatidae > Hemitrygon > Hemitrygon akajei. Next base: position 21,916,116 of record NC_133151.1, read on the forward strand.
TATTTCAGCCTGTGTTCTCACTCCTGAAGCAGAATGGCCCGCACCAAGCAGACAGCGCGCAAATCGACTGGCGGAAAAGCTCCTCGCAAACAGTTGGCGACCAAAGCGGCGCGGAAGAGCGCTCCTGCCACCGGCGGAGTGAAGAAGCCTCATCGCTACCGGCCTGGCACCGTGGCTCTGAGGGAGATCCGGCGCTACCAGAAATCCACCGAGCTGCTCATCCGCAAACTTCCCTTCCAGCGCCTGGTCCGGGAGATCGCTCAGGACTTCAAAACCGATCTGCGTTTCCAGAGCTCGGCGGTCATGGCCCTGCAGGAGGCAAGTGAGGCTTACCTGGTCGGGCTCTTTGAGGACACTAACCTGTGCGCCATCCACGCCAAGCGAGTCACCATTATGCCCAAGGACATCCAGTTGGCCCGCCGCATCCGCGGGGAGCGCGCCTAAGCCCAGCCTACACACCGAACACAAGAAACGGCTCTTTTAAGAGCCACTACCACGGCAAAGGAAAGGGCTGTACCTTGCTGATCATTATTGTAGTAGCGATCTGCCTTCCCGATCGGTTTTGCAGTAATTGACCCCGAGCATCAGTTCTGTGCAGACAGGGTAATTCAGCGAGGGACAGGAGATAATAGACAATGGACAGTAGGTGCAGGAGTAGGCCATTCGGCCTTTCTAGCCAGCACCGCCATTCACTGTGATCATGGCTGATCATACACGATCAGTACCCGGTCCCTGCCCTCTCCCCATATCCCTTGACCCCGCTATCTATGAGCTCTATCTCACTCTCTCTTGGATGCATCCAGAGATTAACGCGCTTTCCTCCCTGTCAGGGTCTCATCTGGCCCTTCACTTCTCTCACAAACCTGTCATGTACAGCTGGTGCGGCTGTTACCGTTTTGTTTGCTTTGGACATGGGGATACGTTCGTGCCCGCTGTGCTTGGAGTGGGAGCATGCCGACGCGAGGGGTACAGTGGGGGATTTCGGGGGGTGGTGACTACCAGGAAATAGTGTTTTTTTTTACATTAGATTTCACTCTCTTGTACATTTTTGGTATTGGTGTTTTTTGTAAATTAACTATGTAGTTTTGTAGCTGGGGCCTGAATGAAGGTCCGTCGGCAATGCCATCGGGTAGTTTATCACATATCCCCCCGCTGCAGTCCGTCCTCAGAGACGGATCCCTCTCTCAACACGCCCCCTCCCCTCTCGCGTAGCTTTCAGCAGTTCCCAATCAACTCAGCTGAATCTCCGCTGGTGTCAATGTCTCAGTCACTCTCTCCCGGATCGGAGAAGGAATTGGGCCTGAAACTGCCCACATCCCATATCTCTCAATCTCAGCTCGGGCATCCACGTCTCATTTCAGACACTGAGACGGCACGGCCGCACCAAATGTCAGAGGTACCGGTAATCTCGGGTTCCATGTGAGATGTTCCCCCGGAAACTCAATCGGACCCGGCGCGGGAATCACAACACTCTGAATCAGCTCTTTTCTGAGATGTGGGTGGCTCTGAGAAGAGCCGTTGGGTTCAGATACACACAAATGGTGTATTCTCAATTCACTTTTTGACTGCTGTCTTCTTGGGTTTTGCGGATTTCGACTTCGGCTTCTTGGCCGCCTTCGTCTTCGGGGCTGCGGCTTTCTTGGGGCTCTTGGGCTTCGACGCCGCTTTCTTAGCCGCGGGTTTCTTAGCTGCTGGTTTCTTAACTGCCGCTTTCTTAGCCGCTGGTTTCTTAGCTGCCGCTTTCTTAGCCGCTGGTTTCTTAGCTGCCGCTTTCTTAGCTGCTGGTTTCTTACCTCCCACTTTCTTAGCCGCGGGTTTCTTGGCGCCAAGCTTCTTACTGGGAGATTTCTTGGTGGCAGATTTCTTTGCCGCTGGCTTGTTCGCTTTCTTCACCACCTTCACGGCAGTTTTTCCTTTACCGGATTTAAAGGATCCCGAAACACCCGAGCCCTTGGCCTGAACCAAGGAGCCGTTTTCCACTTTCCTCTTAATGCTCATCTTGATCTGGGGGCGAAGTTTCACCACATCGACACCGCTGACGGCCAGAGCCTTAATGATGGCCGTACCGGACATACCCTTCCTATCGTGACAACCCGCCACGATCTTATCGATCTGTTCGCCCAGCGAGGGACCGGTTGGTTTGCTCCGGGCAGCCGCCTTCTTCTTGGGAGTCTTCTTTGCGGCGGCGGGTGCGGCTGGAGGAGCCGTTTCGGCGGGTGCTGTCTCAGTCATGTCGGCGACTGTGGTAAATCCTTCTCACAATCAAAACTGAATGAGAAATGAAGCGAAAGGCGGCGGCACAGAGCAATTTAAAGGCAGCGAGCGGACGGGGCGGAGACATCCTGCTGTCAGCTCCCGGCGGCTTCATTTTTCTGTGTTTCTCTCTCCTCAAAAACTCGCCGATTCCAATTCAAATCGGACGCTGCGGAGACTCGGACTAGTTCCTGTCCGTCCCTGAGGCCGGAATGTTCGCTGGAAAGAAAGTTTAATCGGGATTAAAGGCAGCACTTTCTATTTCAACCCGTTTCATTACTGCATTGCCCGCGTTCTCTCTCCCGATCGTTGACCTGTTCTCTGCTTTTTGCTGAAATATTTAATCTAATTAAAACTTTGCGGTTAATTTCCTCTTCGGGACTGAGCTGGGGAGTGGGGCGCTTCCGTAACAGAAAAATATTTTCATTTTCGACAGGAGGCGCTGAGAAATCCTACGATGTGTTCGGACCCACAAACACAGTGACACTGGTCTAACCCGCCCGCTCCTTTAACTCACTCTCTCTGACACAATACACACTCAATGCTCGCGGAAATCAGCAAGTCAGGCAGCATCAATGGTGGGAATAAACAGCCGACATTTCGGGCTGAGACCCTTCATCAGGACTCTGGTGGGAGATGTTGCCTGACTTACTGGGTTCCTGCACCATTTTGTCCGCGTTGTTCGCGATTCCCAGAATCTCTTGGCGTTCTGCTGACACAATGTTCACATCTGCACCTTCATCGCATTGTACTGCCGTCAAAATAAAATGACAGATTCCTTGTCATATAACACAGTGATCAATGATTGTGATTCCAAGGAATAAAGGACAACGGACATTGTCTGACCAACCTCTGTGTAACTGAGAACCTCAGGTCCGGGAAACATCCTTGGAAATCTTTTCTACACTCTCCCCAGTTTAACCCCGTTTCCTAAAACGGTGACAAGAGCTGTACACAATACAAGTGTGGCCTCCAGTCACTTACACAACTGTAACATAATATCGCAACTGATATACTCAGTCCCCTGACTAATGAAGACCAGCATGTTAAACCCCGTTCTTCACCACCCTGTCTACCAGTGACACCACTTTCAATTAACTGTGTGTGAGAGATTTACCCCTAAATCTCTCCAGCCCATTACACTCCCTAATGACCGATCATTCATAGTGTAAGTTCTACACTGGTTTGATTTTGTCTATTGTCTATTGCAATGTGCACTGCCTTGTGCTGTGAGGATTACATTCCTTGACTTCTCTAGTGCCTTTAACACCATCCAGCCCAAGATCTTAAGGCACAAACTAACGGAGATGGGAGTAGACTCTCACATGGTGGATTGGATAGTAGACTACTTGAAAGATAGACCTCAGTATGTGCGGTTGGGAGACTGTAGGTCTGACACGGTGGTCAGCAGCACAGGAGCGCCGCAGGGAACCGTACTCTCTCCGGTCCTGTTCACCCTGTACACATCAGACTTCCAATATAACTCGGAGTCCTGCCATGTGCAGAAGTTCGCTGATGACACGGCCATAGTGGGGTGTGTCAGGAATGGACAGGAGGAGGAGTATAGGAAACTGATACAGGACTTTGTGATATGGTGCAACTCAAACTACCTGCGTCTCAATATCACCAAGACCAAGGAGATGGTGGTGGACTTTAGGAGATCTAGGCCTCATATGGAGCCAGTGATCATTAATGGAGAATGTGTGGAGCAGGTTAAGACCAACAAGTATCTGGGAGTACAGTTAGACGAGAAGCTAGACTGGACTGCCAACACAGATGCCTTGTGCAGGAAGGCACAGAGTCGACTGTACTTCCTTAGAAGGTTGGCGTCATTCAATGTCTGTAGTGAGATGCTGAAGATGTTCTATAGGACAGTTGTGGAGAGCGCCCTCTTCTTTGTGGTGGTGTGTTGGGGAGGAAGCATTAAGAAGAGGGACGCCTCACGTCTTAATAAGCTGGTAAGGAAGGCGGGCTCTGTCGTGGGCAAAGTGCTGGAGAGTTTAACATCGGTAGCTGAGCGAAGGGCGCTGAGTAGGCTACGGTCAATTATGGAAAACTCTGAACATCCTCTACATAGCACCATCCAGAGACAGAGAAGCAGTTTCAGCGACAGGTTACTATCGATGCAATGCTCCTCAGACAGGATGAAGAGGTCAATACTCCCCAATGCCATTAGGCTTTACAATTCAACCGCCAGGACTTAAGAACTTTTTAAAAGCTATTATGAATGCTTTTTGAGATAGTGATTTAGATGCATATCATATTTTTTACTGAGTTAAGTATTGTGTGTAATTAGTTTTGCTACAACAAGTGTATGGGACATTGGGAAAAAAAAGTTGAATTTTCCCATGGGGATGAATAAAGTATCTATCTATCTATCTATCTTACCATTGAAATGCATTTATCACGCTGTGCTAAATGATCAAGATTGCCCAGTTAAATAAGAAATACAGAATAAACTAAACAGTGTAAAAGAGGATCAGGGAGCGATGTGATTCCGAAGGTGAGAATGGGAAACCTGAAACCTGATCCATTCTTGCCTCTTTTACTCTTTAAATATCTGAAAGAAATCCTTATTCCCCTTTATACTATTGGCCAGTTACTTTAATTATTCATCTGTTCTCTCCATATTGCTATTTAGTTACCTTCTGTTCTTTTTAAGTGCACTAATCCTTTATCTTCCCACTAACTTTTGTGATATTCTCTGCTCTCTCATGTTCCTTTATGCTGCCTTTGTCTTCCGTTGTTGCTGATGGTTGCCTCATTCTCCCTTTCGAATATTGTTTCTGCTGAGGGATGAACTGATCCTGCATCTGCCAAATTACTCCTGGAAACTCAAGCTTTTCATAAAAAGGTAATCTGGTTAATGCTGGGGAAGTCAAAATGCCCGACTGCTGTAAGCCTGTTCCCATTACACCTCTGTGTGATTTACCAACATGTCTGCTCCACAATACCTGAGCCTATTGGGAGGCCAGCAGTGTAATCCCATCAAAATCACCATTCATCATTTTATTTAAAACCTCTACTTACAAGACCTCATCAAGTCCCTCACTTATTACTGTAGTGTTGGTCTCCCTAATCAAACATGCCACATCCCCCCACCTGTCAGGTAGCCTTTAAATGTTTCCCCTTCACCTTAAACAATTGTCCTGTAAATTTATGCTTCCCCACCCTGACACAAAGAGTGATTGCCTAATTATTTTGTAAACCTTTGGTTGGTCACCAGACAGCTCCTTAATCTCTCTGGTGAGAAAGAGAGTCCCAGTCTGTCCAAACTTCTGCTAATAATTCAAATCCTCCAGTGTCAGTAACACCCTCATCAAACTTCCCTCCACACTTTCCAGCTTCATGACATCCTTCCTGTAGCTGGGTGACGAGAACTGTGCACAATACAGTGCAATCTCACTTTGACGATTACAGTTGTCATATGACATCCCAAATCCTGTAACTCAGTTCCCTGACCAATGAAGACAAATAGGCCAAACATCATCTTCACCATCCTGACTACCTGTGTTGTCACTTTCAGTGAATGATGTTCCTGTATTCCATGGACACTCTGTCTGCAATACTCTCCAAGGAACAAGAATTTACTGCGCAGGTCCTTCCCTGGTTGGACTTCTCAAAATGCAAGAGCTCATACTTGTCCACATCAACATCCATCTGCCATTCTTTGTCCGACTTCCCCAGGTCGTCTCGATCCCATTGTACTCTCAAAGAATCTTCACTGTCCACTCTGCCACCAACATTGCTGTCATCTGCAAACTCACTAATCACGTTCACAACAATGTCAGAGAAACTGTTCACATCGATGACAAATGACAGTACCAGAACCGATCCCTGTGAACGTCACTGGTCAGAGGACTCCAACCTGAATGACAAGCTGCCACGACCGCCCTCTCTCTCCTTCCACCAAGACAATTTTGTGATGCTGATATTGGGAAGAATCTTCTCTGGCATCCTTTCAGATCCAAATGTGTAATACAGAAGAAATAAAAAATAAAGGAAAACATATCTTCCTACAGCCTACACCTCTCAGAAGTGCCAAAGCCTCAACTCCCCACTCCAATTCTGGCCCACTCATACAATGACCGCTCTCTTTAAATCTAACTTATTTTTATTGGATCGTGCTAAGAGCCTAACTATGCACAATCAAACATCCCCCTGGGAACGATGACATGCAAAATGTGCCAACTGTCCATGTTTACTTCATTTAAACTCCCTCTGCCTTTGCATAATCATATGACTGTGGCACACAAAATTGTGAATGCAGGAAACCAAAGTACATGCCTGCACTGTTCCACAAGGCCACAAATGATAAAACAAACAAAACACTGTATAACAAACACTAGAATCCCTAACTGAGAGGAGTGGAGATGCTGGATGACCATAAAGATTTAAAGAGAAGCAAGATAACTGTTTATAAAATCAGGGAATTGGGATCGACATACAGGAGGAGTCTGATGGCAGATCAGCTTTTACATGGTATTGTGGGTGAGGGACTAAGAGAGAACACACTGGAGGGTTTATCCAGTGAGACAGTGTGGATAGAGCTCAGGATAAGAGAGGTGCATTCACTGACGGAGTTGTGCTACAGGCCTCCCAAATGCACAGCAGGAGGTAAAGAAACTGAAATGTAGCAGGGAATGAAAGATGTAAAAGCAACAGGCTCGTTGTAGAGGGTGACTAATTTCCCCAATGTTGACTGGGACTCCCTTAGACTCAGGGGCTTAGATATCACTGCATGTGTTAGAAGAATACTGGGATGTTTGATGATCTGGGCCTGTACTCACTGGAATCTAGAAGAATGAGGGAGCATCGTATAGAAACACATTGAATGTTGAAAAGCCTAGATAGCGTTGATATGAGAGGATGTTTCCAATAATGGAAGAATCTAGAACCAGACCACACCCTCAATACAAAGATGCCCCTCTAGAATAGAGATGAGTAATTTCTTTCGTCAGAAGGTGATCAATCAATGCGTTTCTTTGGCATGAAGACAGTCAGTAGGGTCTCTTTCGCAAAATGTTTATTTATATTCAGAGGCCTGGATGGACGAGGTTTTTTTTTCAGTAAATACGGTCGGTTCCACAGGGTAAACGTACCTTTGTAGACAGTCAGAGACCTGTATAGCTGTACCGCGGAGAGCATTCTGACAGGCTGCATCTGTCTGGTGTGGAGGGGCTACTGCACAGCACCGAAAGAAGCTGCTGATAGTACCTAGGACATCTTTAGGGAGCGGTGCTCATAAAGGCAGCGTCCATTATTAAAGACCTCCAACACCCAGGGCATGCCCTTTTCTCACTGTTATCGTCAGGCAGGAGATACAGAAGCCTGAAGACACACACTCAGCGATTCAGGAACAGCTTCTTCCCCTCTGCCATCCGATTCCTAAATGGACATTGAAGTTTTGGATAATACCTCACTTTTCCAATATACAGTTTCTCTGACTTTGCACATTTTTAAAATAGTGTATTCAGTATACGTAACTAATTTACTTGTTTTTTCATTATGTGTTATTTTATTTATTATTATTTTTCTCTCTCTGCTAGATTATGTATTGCATTGAACTGCTGCTGCTAAGTTAACAAATTTCACGCCACATGCCGGTGATAATAAACTGGATTCTGAAATGTAAAACGCAAATGTTATTTTTCTGTGAGGCGATGGGAATCGCTCATGAAGCAACGAACAGGCGATGTTCCTGCCTTCTGCACACCGGAACGGTCCGGGGTCAACCCGCAATGAGGAACCCAGACAACGCGGTTCTGGGTGATGAAGAGCGGAGTCGTTCAGTGATCGGAGATTAAATTCTCCCTCTCGGGGCTGACTCCGGAAGTTCATTTCACGACTCTGCGCCTAGTGAACCCGCTGACTCTCTGCAAGGGGAGAGAGCTACATTCGGTCGGCTGAGAGGGGAAAACGAGCCGGGACTGAAACGAACCGGTTTCCCTGCAGAATTATATCGGTTTCTTACGCGGAAGAAACATGTCGAGGCATTGACAGATGCAGGATATCAAATAGACGGAAAACATCCGCCGCTCAGCCCTTCCACAGATATTGTGAGTGGCTCTGAAAAGAGCCTTTGGGTAAATAGATTCAGCTTACGTCACGTCACTTACTGGCAGCGCCGGTTTTCTTGGGCAACAGGACGGCCTGGATGTTGGGTAACACACCGCCCTGAGCGATAGTCACCCCTCCCAGCAGCTTGTTCAGCTCCTCGTCGTTGCGGACGGCCAGCTGCAGGTGCCGGGGGATGATGCGGGTCTTCTTATTGTCCCGGGCCGCGTTGCCGGCCAATTCGAGGATTTCGGCCGTCAGATACTCGAGCACAGCAGCCAGATAGACCGGGGCACCGGCACCCACCCGCTCAGCATAGTTGCCCTTTCTTAGGAGTCTGTGAACCCGGCCGACCGGGAACTGCAGTCCAGCCCGAGACGAGCGAGATTTGGCCTTGGACCGAGCTTTGCCAGCGCCGCCTTTTCCACGTCCAGACATTTCCACCGTCACGATATTACTCCAACGGGAATGAAGGAATGTTCATACCGCCACAACTCGCCCTTTTTATACCCTCTTTGAGAATGCAAACTGATGTTTGTGATTGGTGTAATCCTGCTTATTCTAACTGGTGAAGAAAAATACTCCAATCAAAGAACTGCCTTAATCACCAATCAGCAGTCCGTAAAGGTAGAAGCGCGGAAAATAACCGTCTCCTCCCCAAAGTGCACTGAAATCTGGAAGAAAGCCCGCCAAAAAATAAATCTATTGTTCAAATTTAATTTCAAGTTAAATAATTGCAGTTCTGTTTTAAGATTGGGTCTTCGCATTTCCCTCTGTTACTGAAACCGGGCACATTTGATTTAAGTGTCGTTGATATTGGAGTGTCTGGGAACTCAATTCTCTAATTTATTTCAACCCGTAACGGAACCGAATAAAACTGACCCTCAGCTTCTGCCCGCGGTCGGTCTCTGTGTGAACGTTATCAGGTTATGGAAAACAACTCTTCTCAAACATTGACCAGAGTATAGTCTGCAATTTTATAAAGTTATTATATGAAAGAGCCATCAGAAGGAAATCTGCAGATGCTGGAAATTCAAACAACACACACAAAATGCTGGTTGAACACAGCAGGCCAGGCAGCATCGATAAGGAGAAGCACTGTCGACGCTACTCCATATGAAAGAGCCATGATGTCTTTCAGGCTCGAGTTGAAATGAGATTCAGGAGTTACCCAACTGGAACCAATAAACTCCAGAAGCCACAAATAAAACAACGGCAGCAATCCTCCGCTTGGCATGGATACCGAGTGGGACGGACTGATGGGGAAGCGGGTGGGGGGGGGGGGGTCGAACCAATTCCTTGTCAGTTCAGTGGGAGCTTATTCCAACCGCGATTTAGCTCTTGTAAAAGTCACCAGACATAAAGTATGTGTAATTTATTACCTAAATGCTAGTACAACTCTTTCATTGAAATTGTGAGTGGCTCTTAAAAGAGCCGTTTTGTTTTCGATCATCTCACTGGGGAGCTTTACTTGGAGCTGGTGTACTTGGTCACCGCCTTTGTCCCTTCGGACACGGCGTGCTTGGCCAGCTCCCCGGGCAGCAGCAGGCGCACGGCGGTCTGGATCTCCCGGGAGCTGATGGTGGACCGCTTGTTGTAATGGGCCAGGCGGGATGCCTCACCTGCGATGCGCTCGAAAATATCGCTCACAAATGAATTCATGATGCTCATGGCCTTGGAGGAGATGCCGGTGTCGGGGTGAACCTGCTTCATCACTTTGTAGATGTAGATGGCGTAACTCTCCTTCCTCGACCTCTTGCGCTTCTTGCCAGACTTGCTCGCCGGTTTGGCCAGAGCTTTCTTGGCGCCCTTCTTGGGAGCGGGTTTCGGTGGATCAGGCATTTCCTCGTCGGTTTCAAACACAATAATAAGCAGAAGCTGTTTGGAGCGCGGAATAAATAGGCAGCGCCCAAAGGGGTATGTTAATGAGGATGGGAATGCTGAGCATTTCCAATGGCTGTTTGGAGAAATGAATCACCAATCAGAACGCTGGGGGATGGGAAGTGGCGCCAATGTGTGGCGGTTACCGTTGTCGTTTAATGCGGGAGGAAGTACAGAAGGGCAGAGACAGGCGGGGGTGCGGCCTGAAACTGAAAAGGTAAACGCAAATATCAAAAGCAGAATGAAAATAAAATCAAATGAAATATTGTGAAAATAAACACTAAGAGGTTCAGTTCATGACACAGGGCAGCAGGAGAGAGAAGGAGAGATTTGGACATTTCAATGTAAAGTTCAAATCGAGTTTATTTACGCACAGGTGAGAGGAACAACGGATTTGTAGCAGTATCACAGACACATTGCATCAGACACAACATTGACATAAACACTGGAATTAAATAAGAATTATACCAAAATATTCAAATAGACAGAGGACTATCAGTGGGAGAATCGCCCCTCTTGTGCTTCTTCATCTCGTCACTCTCGATTCAGTGGCACGCAACGCTGCCACTTTGATCCGGCCCATGCCTTCATTCACCAGGCCCAACACTTGCCTTTATTGGATCTTCCTCCTCCTGACACTAGTCATCGGGTTTGTGGGGTTGTGTGCCCCCTTGGACCTCTGGATTAGGTTTGAGGGTAGGCCTGGTGGATGTATGAGACGATCTCGCCCAGGCCACCCAGCCAGGGTGGATCAGGCCCGCCGTGTTTATCCCAGGGAGCAAAAAAAAGAGAGGCGTGTAATTCTGCAAGTTGTGGGTATTTTCGACCTTGTTACTTGGCTTTATTTTGACCATTTGGGGAATAGAATGTTCTGAGGCGTAGTAATCAGGCTTTACCTCCAAGTACAGGTCAACTTCCCTACTCTAAATTTACACCTGTCTTTATTTTGCCTCTGTGTGCCTGGGATTGCATGGGTTAAATTAACAGTGTTTACTGCAGTACAAACTAGTGATTAATGTTGGGCAGATTGATCCATGATTCCAAAACGCAAAAATCTCTGAAATCCAGAATTTATTGTACTGACATTACGTCACAAATGGGGAATTTTACCCAGGATTAAATGGCTTGTCTAATGAAGAGCGTTTCATGTCACTAGGCCTCTATTCACTGGAAATTCAAAGAAAGAAGGGTTACTGAATTGAAACCTATCAAATAGTGAAAGGGCTTGAGTGAGTGGATGTGGAGAGGACTTTTCCTGTGGTAGGAGTGTCTGTAACCAGACCACACGGTTTCAAAATAGAGGGGCATCCTTTTAGAGTGGAGTTGAGGAGGAATTTCTTCAGCCAGAGAGTGGTGAATCGGTGGAATTTGTGTCCACAGGCAGCTGTAGAGGCCAAATCACTGGATATAGGCAGAGATTGGGGCTGAGGAAAAATTGATCAGTGATGATGAAATGGCAGAGCAGGCTCGATGGGCCAAATGGCTGAATTCTGCTCCTAAATCTGATGGTCTTATGGACTCACTTAGAGACTAAAATTTTCCCAGAGACTGTTCATCTCAACTTTGACTCAACCCAGCACCTGAGGCTCCAGATTACTTATATAAGGAATACAGTTCTTTGTTCTCAGATTAAAGGAAGATGATCTCATTTCCATCCTGAATGCTTGTCACTTCACTCTGATCAACAGACACAAAATACTGCAGGAAGTCAGCAGGCCGGGCAGCATCTATGGGAAAGAGTAATGAGTCGATGCTTCAGGCTGAGAACCTTCACCAGGGAGAGATCTGATGGAAGGGTCTCGGGACGAATTGCTGACTGTTTACTCTTTTCCATAAAGGCTGCCTGTCCTGCTGAGTTCCTTCAGCATTTTGTATGTTTTGCTTTGGATTTCCAGCATCAGCAGATTCTCTCTTGTTTGTGATTTATGCCTCATTCTGAGGGTATTTTCCTCAGTTATGGAGATCTCATTCAGGGGAAAGATCCTCCTTGCCTACTGTCTGTCACATCCTGAAAGAATCTAACAGATTTCCTCGTTTTCTCATTAACTGCAGGAATACAGACCCAGCCCACTCACTCTCCTCTCACATAACCAACCCTCCATCCCTGGAACCAGCCCAGTCAGTGTGGGGAACAGTCACTGTGCTCTCTCTATTGCAGGGATATCCTTCCTGAGGAAGTGTGACCAAACCCGGACACTATATTCAAGGTGTGCTCTCACCAGGGCCCTATAGACTCCCAGTGAGACATCTGTACCCCTCTTCTCCACTCCTCCTGGATCGCAGGACAAAATACTGTTTGCCTCTCTCATTACTTGTTGTATCTGCATGTTAACTCAAGTGATTTGTTTACAAGGACGCCCAGGTCTCTCTGACCATCTCCATGTGGAAATAACTCTTACAGTTTGTTCCTGGGAATGGGTGATCTCACATTTCCCCACATTCTGTTCCATCTGCCCCATCCTCAACCATTTACTCTCCTGTCTACATCCCCCAAACCTTCTCACTACTGACCCTGTCCCTCCCGCTCTGCCACAGCAACAGACGTAGTCACTGAGTTATGCAGCACAGAAACAAGCCCTTCAGCCCAACACATCCATGCTGACCAAGCGGCCAAACAAAACCATTGTCAGTTACCTGAATTTGGCCCATGTCCCTGTGAAACTTCCCTCTCCACAGTCCAAGAGATTTGGCAACTGTGCCCCCCTATACCATCACTGGAGGTAGTTTGTTCCATGTAAACTGCACATTCTGTGAACAAAACCTGATCCTCATGGTCCCATGGTCCTCATGGTCCTCTCGCACTTTATACCTGTAATCTCTAGCTTCCAACTCCATGACCCTGGAGATAACAGATTCACTATTGTCCGTATCAATGTCTACCATTATTTTATCAGCTTCTCTAATGTCACATACACTCTGATGGTAATGTTCCAGTCTATCCGGCCTCCTGTTAAATCCCTTTTGCACCCTCTCCAGTTTAATGTCACCCTCTCATCACAGGGCAACTATAACTGTACGCCGTGCTCCAAGAGTAGTTTCCCCAAGGCTGGTAGAGCTGTAATGTGACGTCACGGTACAGTGTCCAATACTCTCCCGATGAATGCAAGTGTGGCAAACACCTTCTTCACCGTCCTGCCTACCTGTGTTTACACTTTGAAGGAATTCGATATCTGCACCCCGATATCTCTCTGTTTTACAGCACTCCCAGGGAACGACCATTCCCCACGGCAGTTCTGCCCTGGTTCGTCAATGACAATGGAACATCTCTTCTTCCTGTTTGCAGACTCGAAGGGCCGAATGGACTACTCCTGCACCTATTTTCTATGTTTCTATCTCACATTTATCTGTCATTCCTCAAATCAGTGACCTCATTGATCACCGTCCTGTTGTATTGCTGGTTAGTGATATCTGCATATTTGCTGAGCCGGGCATTGACATTGTCAGCCGAGTCTGTAATGAATGAACTGCAGCAGCAGACCTGACTCAGCTCGCAGGCTTTTCCTTGCAGCGATACACACACAGTGCTGGAGGAACTCAGCAGGCCAGGCAGCATCTGTGAGAAACAGTAAACAGCCGACGTTTCAGGCCGAGACCCTCCAGAATCTGAACAATGTCTTGTGTTTGGTTTTCCTTCGATCCTTTCCTTCGTGAATGGATAACATAACCCATCCTCCAATCCTCTGCCACTACTCCTGCCCGAGAAACGCGCAGAGAGACAGAGGCGGGGAGGGGAGGGGACAGAGTCAGAGTGACAGACAGGGCCGAGACCGGCTTCACATCTTCCAGCTCCGTCTTCACTTTACTACACCTGGCAATTTCCAACGATTTATCCGAAACACAGAGCTCCAGAGAGGGGAAAGAAACTCCCTCACACACCACGTACACAGTGAAGGATTTCTAGGAATTTACTGGCGGTCGGACTTCATGCAATCAGAATAGTGTGATTGGCGCAGGATTAATTTCAAATCGCCCGCCAATTTCAGAGCACCCAGCAACGGTGCTTGATTACTTTTTTATATTATTTACCATTAATTGTACCATGGATTCTACAATTTCAGTTTCATTTAATATATAATTCCCTCAGTTAAGATTTAAATGGATGATTACAGAATCGTTTCTCTGAATGAGGGAACTGATTTCTATCCGAGACGGACGAGGGGATGATGATCGATCTTAATGCATTCAGAGCTTCTGCCGTAATCACCGACTGAAAAGGCAGAATCGCAAACATATTTCAAGCGGAACGGATTAATCTGCTTCAAAAGTAACTCAGCCAAATATATCGATAAAAATAATTAAAGGGTTGTGGACACGGCTCCGTTTGTGAGGCGGTGGGTGGCTCTTAGAAGAGCCTTTGTGTTGTCGGGAGGAAGTGGGAGTTTTTCAGCCGCCGAAGCCATAGAGAGTGCGGCCCTGGCGTTTCAGAGCGTACACCACATCCATGGCAGTGACCGTCTTGCGCTTGGCGTGTTCAGTGTAGGTGACCGCATCCCGGATCACATTCTCCAGGAAAACCTTCAGCACCCCGCGGGTCTCCTCGTAGATCAGACCAGAGATCCGCTTGACGCCGCCACGGCGAGCCAGACGGCGGATGGCCGGTTTGGTGATGCCCTGGATGTTATCACGGAGCACTTTACGGTGCCGCTTGGCTCCGCCTTTGCCCAGTCCTTTGCCTCCTTTCCCTCTGCCGGACATGATGCTGCTTCACTCAGGTCGCTGCTCAGTGACAAACCGACTGCTGCTGTCTCCTTTTATACACAGCGCCCCGACCTGCCCGAGAAACGCGCAGAGAGACAGAGGCGGGGAGGGGAGGAGACAGAGTCAGAGTGACGGACAGAGCCGGGAGCGGCTTCTCATCGTCCAGCTCCGCCTTCACTTTACCACACCCGCCAATTTCCAACGGTTTATCCGACACAAAGCGCTCCAGCGAAATAAACTCCCTCACACACCACGAACAGACTGGAGGATTTCTGGAAATTTGCCGATTCTCCTGCTTTAAATTATAGGAAGTGCTTTTCCATTCCGCAAATCCCCGAGGACCTCCCCGACCCCATGACCAGTGCGAGCGCCCTCACACACAGCAGTTGGTGGGCGAGGTTGCAGTCACTTCCAGGGATGAGAGGGTTAATTCATCAGAACAATTGTTCCTCTGGGTCGCGAGGGAAATGAAAGTCCGGTCACATAAAGGAACAGGATACATCGGCAGATAGAAGGATATATAGACCGCGCTTCTGGCGCCTTCTAAAGCCCAGGTAAAGGGGTGGCTGAGGAGCTGGTGCGAGGTGGGTGGGGCTTCTGCTACAAGGATCATTTGCCTCTCGAAATGAAAGTGAGACAGGTCCAGTGACGAGGGGAGTCAATATGTTTACTGGAAGCTTCTTCGTGCTACACGGAAAGGTTTAAACGAGCAGGTATGAGGTCCTACAAATTGATTTTGAAAGGTTAAAACAGCAGGACTTCCAGGATTATAATTACAGAATTATGACCCAAACCATGTGGTTGTGTGGTGAGAAATTGATATTTCGTGCAGTTTTATATGTTGCTGAGGAACTGATGCAGGAGTGAGGGCTTCAGATTCATGGATCAATGGGCTCCCTTCCAGTCAGGTGGGAGACCGGGACAAACAAGACCATTTCCATCTGGACGGAGGGGAACCAATATCCTCACCAGGAGGTTTGATGGTGTCACTTGGCGGAATTTGCACTGGAGTAGCGAGTGGGAGAATGCATGTATGACAAGACAGTCTGCAAAGAACGAGAGCCAATGTCAGGCCAATGGTGGAACTGATGGGCTGAAATGAGTTTATTTAAACATTAGGAGTATGAGTCAGATGGACAGGGCTGGCAGCTCAACATTCCTGGGTTTGATTGTTTTACATGTCAGTGGGGCGAAGGGGGTTAAAAAGTGCAAAGATTACACAACTGGGAATGTCACAGCAAACTGGAGGGTTCATTTACAAAGGCAAACTTCAGTTACACTGACGGGGTTATTGAATTGTCCCTCCCCAGTAACAAGTGGGGGACTTTATCTTCCATAGAATTGACTGCAACTTGCTTATTGCTAAGATATTCCAGACTGGTTCAGCGAATCTGAGGAGTGTTTGAAACATTATGTAGAGCCCAATCAGAGTTCAGAACAGACGGGAATTAGTTTTTCAGAAATGAACCAGGCCAGCTGACAGCTGAGAGTCAGTGAATATTTTGGGATCTTACCTATGAGTAAGAATAAAATTAGATCTTGTATGAAGGTACTAAATCACAGGAGGGCAAGTTAGAATGCAGTAAGACAGAAGCCAAGGGGCATTGATTGGGAGCAGCCACTGTTAGATAAGTCCAGGCCTGACATGTGGGAGTTGTTTAAAGACCAGCAGATCCGAGTCAATATTGAGGTACAGGATTCATGCACACTTGGAAAGGCATGGCTTGCTTATGGACAATCAGCATGGTTTTGTGTGGGCAGATCATGCTTGACAAAATTGATCGAGGGTTTGGTGGTGGTGATACAGGTTATAAGATACAGGAGTAGAATTAGGCCATTTGGCCCATCAAGTCTGCTCTGTCTTTTCATCTTGGCTGATACATCTTTCCTCTCAGCCCCAATCTCCTGCCTTCTCCCTGTATCCCTTCATGCACTGACCAATCAAGAACCAATCAACCTCCACCTTAAATACCTAAAGTCTTGGCCTCCACAGCTGCCACCTGTGGCAATGAATTCCACAAATTCACCACTCTCTGAAGAAATTCATCCTCATCTCCATTCTAAAAGGATGCCCCTCTATTTGCGCCCGTGTCCTCTGGTCTTAGACACTCCCATCCTCTCCATATCAACTTTATCAAGGCCGCTCACCATTCGATAGGTTTCAATTCATCATCCCTCATTATTCTAACCTCCAGGGAATAAAGGCCCAGAGCTATCAAACACTCTTCATATGACGCTGTTTAATCCTGGAATCATTTTTGAGAATCTCGTTTGAAACCCATCCAGTTTCAGCTCATCCTTCTGAAGATAAAGGGCCCATAACTGCTCCCAATACTCCAAGTGAGACCTCACCAGTACTTGATAAAGTCTCAACATTGCATTCTTGCTTTTATATTCTAGTCCTCTTGAAATGAATGCTAACATCATATTTGCCTTCCTCACTACAGGCTCGACCTGCAAATTAACCTTTAGAGAATCCAGCACAGTGACTCAAAAATCCCTTTGCACCGTAATTTTTGTATCTTCTCACCATTTAGAAAATAGATTGTTACGAATGTGGAGCAAATCTGATGGGCAGAAGGTTCCAGAATCGCCAATGCCCCCCCCCCCCCACCTTGAGAATCGCAAGATCGCTATTATTTCGGGTCTGAGACCCAGGGGATGAGAGAGATACACAGATACACAGCATGCCAGGAAATGAGAGGGAGAGATGCAGAATACACAACCAGGTGGAATGTCTCCTGACATAAGCGGAACGGAACCACTGATTACTGCCATTGTCTCTTGGAGAAGGAATTGTGTATTGAGTACTGTACTATTCATTGAAACCCCTCAGGGGACAACCAGAGTGGTCTGGTTGAGGGATTGCATCATCCCAATCTGATTGACATCTGAGACCCCGTGAGTAAGGATAAAAGAGGGGTCTGGGGAACACCCCTTTAGACGCACCAGGAGAAACGCTAGAAATCCCGTGACAGCGTTTTATAGCAAAAGCCGGTGGGAGCTCATGTGCGTCCTCCCTTGCCGGGGTGGCGGGCTCACCACGGAAGAACGGTTTAGCTAAAGGAGAGGTCACAATTGAACGGCCACGACAACGAGACACCTGATAGATCGAAATCATAAAGGAAGGTTGGCAAAACCCGTAGCGGTAAATGTTCCCATTCTCTTTCTCTCGCTCACTCTCCAACAATTGCAACACAGCGACAACCAAAAGACGGCAGCTTGTGTGAACTGCAGTGAACTTTATATTTCCATCGGACAATACATTATCCCCTAAACAACGATAGAGCTTATTTCTTATTGATTAGTATTATACCCGCACTTTTAGGTTTAGTATTGACGACGTATATTATCTGTATATTTGCATTGATATTATTTTTGTGTATTTTTACTAATAAATACTGTTAAGAATAGTATCATCAGACTTCAATGGACGTCTCTATCTTTGCTGGTAAGTCACCCAGTTACGGGATTCGTAACAACGTGGGGCTTCGTCTTGAGATCTGATACCAAATTGGAGGGCCAGTAAATCGGGCTTTTAAGTCCAAACTTGGATCTGGTTGTGCAGGTAACCAGACGGGAAACCAGCAAAGATGGACGTAGACGAATTTATAAAAAAGGCTGCCACAAAGTCGGTCTTGATAAATATTGCAAAAGGACTAAGTCTCGCAGAGGTGAGGTTGTCAATGAAAAAGCGGGATGAGCGGAGGGCAATAACTCAGTATTATATTGTGAACAATGTGTTTTCGGCTGAGGTATTGGAAAATATCCCTGAAAAGGTACCAGCTGGTGGGACGGCTCAGTTAGGGTTTGAAAAATTAAGGTTGGAGCATGAAATTAAGTTAAAACAGCTGGAAGAAGCTGAAAAGGAGTAGGAAGGAGCCGAAAAGGAGAGGGAATATGAGGAGAAGGAGAAACAGAGGAAACATGAGCTGGACATGGAGAAGTTCAGGCAAGAGCGAAGAGCTCAAAGGCCGGACCGAGAGGAGAGGTTTAATGTTAGTAGGGAGTTTAGGTTAGTACCTCCGTTCGAAGAGACAGATGTTGATAGTTATTTCTTGCATTTTGAAAAGGTGGCAGTGAGTCAGAAGTGGCCCAGAGATCAGTGGGTGGCGTTGTTACAAAGTCTGTTAAAAGGGAAGGCACAACGGGCATATGCGGCGTTGTCTATGGAGGAGGAGGAGGAGTCTGAGAATTATGAGGAAGTAAAAGAGGCCATTCTTCGGGCCTACGAATTGCTACCTGAGGCCTATAGACAAAAGTTCAGAAATTTAAATAAAGTGTGGAATCAGACGTATGCAGAGTTTGGCTATAAGAAGGGTGTGCTCTTGGATCATTGGTGTGCAGCAGAAATGGTGGAAGAAGATTTTCGGTGTTTAAGGGAGTTAATTTTGATTGAGGAATTTAAAGGTTGTATTTCGGATGATATCCAGATGTATTTGAACGAGAAGCGGAGTAAGTCCATATCCGAATTTGCCAGGTTCGCAGATGAATATGCCCTAACCCACAAGACAAAGTTTTCCTCGAATTAAAGTTACCAGAAAGACCGTGGGAACGGTAGAGAAAGCCCGCCGGCTGAGGCAGAGATTCAGCCAGGAGCTAGTGGTAAAAATAAGGAGGAAGAAAGGGAAGACGGCAGGAGGGGTCCTGGCTTGACCTGTTTTAATTTTTAATTGTGGAAATGTGGATCATATTGCATCTAAGTGCTTTGCTCCGAGGAAGGAGACAGGAAAAGGGAAAGCAGCAGTCCCTACAGGATGTATTGTGTTGATCAGTAAATCTACGAGAAAGCCCCAGGTAGATAGAATACAAGAGGGGCGTGAGAAATTTATTTCAGAAGGGACCGTGTCTGTGAAAGAGGGAGAAACACCAGTTCCAGTGCGGATCTGGAGAGACACTGGAGCTGAGCAGTCATTGATTCTCAGTAAGGTACTAGATTTTGGTCCCGAGACTGGAGAGGTAGCTTTGAGAGGCATAGGAAAAGGGACAGAAGCTGTGCCTTTGCATAGGATCATTATAAATTGTGAGCTGGTATCTGGACCAGTTGAAATAGGGGTGCGATCAGAATTCCCGAGAACTGACGTAGACATCCTTCTGGGTAACGATTTAGCTGGTGGTGAAGTTTGGTCGGCCATGGAGCTGAAGAGCCAGCCTGTAAGTGCTGAGGACCCGCCTCTAGGTTCCAAGATCTATCCCGCATGCGCAACCACTCGCAGCATGTCGAGAAAGGCAGCTGAGACAGAGACCAGTTTAATTCAGGCCAGTATCGATTTGGCTGAGACGTTTTTACCGACCCTGTACCAAGAGGGGTTAGAGGGTGGTAAAACGGAGAATAGGGAGGTGAAAGAGAGTAAGGGAAAGGAGGTAGACCTACCCCTAGCCAGGAGGAAATTTATAGAGGCACAGAGTAAAGATGAGAAACAGATAAGGCTGGTAGAAGGTCCAGGGTTGGACATGGATGATCTGTCTGGCTTGACAGAACTGTTTGAAGAAGTTGAAAATTTTAAAGGTGTTCCCGATAATGAAATGAGGGCAGTCCTAGATGAAAAGGATGCCATTACCTTGAAGGAGTCTGCTGGGTTGGCAGATGAGGTTGTTTCAACCCGCAGGGTTCAATTTACTCCGGAATGGTGTTGCCCAGAGAGTAACTGGGAGGATCAGGGGAACGTAGAATTTGAAAAGGGGACAGGTATTGAAAGCCTGGAGGAGGCAGATGTCCCGTTTGAGTGTGTTCAAGATGTGGATGCACGTGGTACTAAACCTAGTAATGAAACTCAGGAAAAGTCTGAGGTGTTTGATTCAGTTAAAAAGGAATGCAGTCCTTGTGGGTCAGATGGACTTGGTTCAGTGAAGAAAGGGTTAACCTTGGTACTAGTGGGAAGTGAGAATTCCCAGTTGTTTGTGTTCGAAGGTGTGTTAAAAGTTAGTGAGGAGATAAAAGGTGGTGATGTGGATATTATTATTGAAGGGAAAGGGAAAAGTGTAGTTCCTAAATTGAATGAAGAAAATTTAAAGTCTGGATTGGTGTCAGAAACAGTAACCAGGCTGAAGGGACAATGGCTTGTTAACACGGTGCCTGCAAATCAATTACAGTTTGATTTGGAATGTAAAGGTGCCCCATGCGCTAATGTTATTCAAGGGTGTGCTGTGAAGAGGCAGAATTTGAAATGTTGTTTGGACAAAGAGATATTAAACTGACAACTAATAGAATGAAGGGTCCTGAAGGTAAAATTAACGACTTGCTTAAAAATAAAGAATTGTGTGGAAATTCAGAAAATGGGCTACGTTTGGAAAACATTGTTGATAAAATAACTCCTATGAAAGGAGCATGCAAAAGCCTATTCCACACTGGTACACAAGCTAACCACGTGGGAGTTAACTGGAAAAGGGGCGAGGGTTGATGGGATGCCACTTTAAATAACAGGATCCAGTTTTAAGGGATTTCGATAAAGCATGTAAATAATAAAGACAACACCATGGAAGATTGACCGTTAAGTTTGAAAGTAAAATAAAGATTAGATTTGCATGAACTTTTGTAACATACACGTAAGCTAAGATCACAACTCTTTCTTTTTTTTTGCTGAAGAAAAGGAATAAAAATAGGTGGTTACTAAATTGGAGTCTGGTGTTACAGGAATTTATTAAGGTACAAGATATTAAGATATTAAAGGAAGTGACAATGTAATCGCTAACTGTTTAGATGCTGGATTAAATGTATAACTGTATTACTCTGTAGTGGGAAAAAAAACTTTTCTATTGTGTTAGATTCTGAAATCCTGTAAGACTCTATATTAATTAATTTTTACCTGTGGCAAAAATCCTTAGAAGGATAGGGGTGTTACGAATGTGGAGCAAATCTGATGGGCAGAAGGGTCCAGAATCGCCAATGCCCGCCCCCCCCCACCCCTTTGAGAATCGCAAGATCGCTAGTATTTCGGGTCTGAGACCCAGGAGATGACAGAGATACACAGCATGCCAGGAAATGAGAGGGAGACACACAGAATACACAACCAGATGGAATGTCTCCTGACATAAGCGGAACGGAACCACTGATAACGGCCATTGTCTCTTGGAGAAGGAATTGTGTATTGAGTACTGTACTATTCATTGAAACCCCTCAGGGGGACAACCAGAGTGGTCTGGTTGAGGGATTGCATCATCCCAACCTGATTGATCTGAGAGCCCTTGAATAAGGATAAAAGAGGGGTCTGGGGAACACCCCTTTAGATGCACCAGGAGAAACGCTAGAAATCCCGAGACAGCGTTTTATAGCGAAAGCCGGTGGGGGCTCGTGTGCGTCCTCCCTTGCCGGGGTGGCGGGCTCACCATAGAAGAACGGTTTAGCTAAAGGAGAGGTCACAATTGAACGGCCACGACAACGAGACACCTGACGGATCGAAATCATAAAGGAAGTTTGGCAAAACCCGTCGCGGTAAATGTTCCCATTCTCTTTCTCTCTCTCGCTCTCTCTCTCCAACAAGTGCAACACAGCGACAACCAAAAGACGGCAGCTTGTGTGAACTGCAGTGAACTTTATATTTCCATTGGACAATACATTATCCCCTCGACAACGATAGAGCTTATTTCTTATTGATTATTATTATACCCGCACTTTTAGGTTTAGTATTGATGACGTACATTATCTGTATATTTGCATTGATATTATTTTTGTGTATTTTTACTAATAAATACTGCTAAAAATAGTATCATCAGACTTCAACGGACATCTCTATCTTTGCTGGTACGTCACCCAGTTACGGCGTTCATAACAAGATTAATAGCGGTGACATGTTCTTTCCATTTCTGGATGATTGACTAAATTGTACACCAAGGATATTCAGTGACTTGGAAATCTTCTTGTAACCATCTCCTGACCTGTGCTCTTCAAGAAGCTTTTTTGCAGAGCTGCTTGTAGTGTTCTTTTGTCTTCATGGTGTAGTGTTTGCCAGGATACTGACTACCTGTATATTGTGTATTATTACTACTATCAACTGAAACAGCTTGACTGCACATGGTGATCTCCATTTAACTGATAATCTAACTCCTAAAACCAATTGGCTACACCAGTGATGATTTGATGTGTCATATTAAAGGGGGAGAATACTTACACAGGCAATTATTTTATGTATTATATTTGTAATTAATTTAGAGCACTTTGTAGAGATCTGTTTTCACTTTGACACGAGTTTTTTTTTAAAACGCTGATCAGTATCAAAAAAAACCAAATTCAAGCCACTATGATTCAATGTTGTAATGAAATAAAATATGGAAAGTTCCAAGAGGCGGGAATACTTCTTAATAGGCACTTTACATGTAGGGACAGTAATGGTGAAAGGGGAGGGAAAGAAGACACGGGGAGGAGCGGTCTCAAGATCCTCAGGTGTTCCTCCCGATGGGATAAAACACAAAAGGGGAAATATCAAAGAGAGATGAGAATGGAAATGTGATTATCATGAGAGATTTAATCAGAAGCAGATTGGAGTACTGCTGCATCGAGTAACTTTGCTCTGTGAGCTGCAACAACCACGATCTACTGGTGGCAGCTCATTCCGATTGAGTTCCCCATTCACATACCGTCTTACAGCTGTCTTAACTGGTGATGGGGTGGTAATGGGACAAGCTCCCACTTCCCATTAAATGCTGCCAATGGTGTGTGCCTCAAATTGCCTCTGTTAACCAAATCCAGCTCCAGGCTTTTATATATAGCTTAGCTACTAAGCCCAAAGAACTAGTGACAGTGGACAGTAGCAAATGGGTTTACTGGCATCATATAACTAACTGCTATGGGCAGATGGGGCTTTCACCCACGGTTGGCAGCTCAACTAGTGGAAGGAAAATTCTGATCTGAAACCTCTACTGGCTCGTGGCTCGACCCATTCATGGGGAAGGCTTCGGGAGTAAACCCCGAGGAACAATCCAGAGCTGGATTCCCTGTCAGTCCGATGTTCAATGCAGACTGGCAATCCTGTGACACCGTTGGTGCCTGACCCCATCGGTCTGTGCCGTTGATCTGGATTCATCAGCTGCGTGGAGAGCAGGAGCCCCTGCATGGGCAACAGCTTGCTTTACGTATCGTACTACCCTGGCTTGCAAATTGACTTTCACAGTGAGAGTACAATATCCATGGTCGACCCTGACCCAGCAGAGGGCCATCACTAACATGTCTGTCCATGGCCTACTCTCCTGCTACAATGAGGCCAAATACGGGTTAGATGAGCAACACCTCATACACTAACTGTGCCGCCTCCAATCTCGATGGAATGAACATTGATTTCTCCAAGTTCTTGAAATCACTACACCTCCCAAACTGCTCCTTTTTTCTGACTTTTACCCCAATTCTGGTGCCATTTAACCCCTTGACTTCTCCTCACACACCCTCATGACCTGCCCATCAACTCTCTCTGGTTCTCCACCTCATTTGTGTTATCCCATCGTCTAACGTTCTGTCCTAATGGATTCCTTTCTCTTCCTCTCTTTGCCTTTTCTGTCTGTCACCCAGCTCCTCACATCATCATCCCTCCACAAACCACCCCCCTCCCCCACTCACTTGTCCTCCTCCCCATCCCCAGCACCTTATTCTGGCTTTTGTCCCTTTCTTTCTAATCCTGATGAAGGTTCTCAGACCGAAATGTCGACTCTTTGCTGAGTTCCTGCAGTATTTTGTGCATGTTTGCTTCAGTCTGTGTGTTGATTAAGCTGATCAAACTGGTACAGTGGAAGAGGAATTTGTGGAGTGGTCAGAGACAGTTTCTTACAGCAGGATCTTACCCAGGAACAGGCCATTTCAGATGTAATCTGTGTAATGAGGTGGGATTACAGAGAGATCTTGTGGTGAAGGATCCCTGAAGAAGTGATCACAATGTGGGAAAATAGTAGCAGATGTTTAAGGAGACTGTTTGTAACACACAGCAGACGTTGATCCTGATTCTACAGAGGGATCACAGAGAGCAAAGAACCTTCTGTGGTCAAAGGAGGCAGACAAGAGGAGCAGGATTTTTCCAGGAACCAGTGATAAGACTAAAGCTAAAAACTAACAAGGAAAAAGTATTGGAGTATAAAAGTAGTAATTTTATAAAAGTATAAATTTTGTGTGTAACCAAAACTATGAAGTCAGTTATTTGTTGAAGACAATGGTGTGTTAATGAGAGGTAGTTAAGAGATGTAGATTAGAACATAATTAAGTCAGGAAGTATTAAGAATGTAAACTTGCTATTTGCTAGAGAATGAAATCTTAAGAACGTAGAAGACAATGGTGTGTTAAAGAGATGTAGATTAGAACATGATTAAGTCAATTGATAGAAACAATAGGGACATGATGTACGAGAGGTACGTGTAATAAGCAACTATAGATCGATTACATATGCTAATGCAACTGGACCAGGAGATTGCTATAAAGAATGCTGTGTCCCGGGATCGGTGGGCAATCAGCGACTAGCTCAATGACTGTCTCAGCTTTGATTTGCAAATTAAAGTTTAACCCTTCTTGAAGAATCTTCTGCGTCTCTTGGTCATTTGTGAGGCACGAAAAACCACGACAAAATTGGCGACCGTGGCAGGACCGGATAGAGACTCGCGGAAGGGAAACGGCAGATTGGGGACGCTTCCCAGTCCTCTAGGGACCCCCACAAGGCTAACAGAATTAAGGGTGCACCCAAACAAAAGGAAAGCATTTTTTGTGACAATTTGGGCTAAGAATTCTGTTGGCTTTGGGGAGGTCTTGGAGTTTTAGAAGTGTGGATCCACTGCCGAAGGGTCTCTCCGGTACAGAGGAGGCTCAGAGGATTGCTCAAGAACACTGCAGTGAGGGTAAGTACAAATAAGTTAATAAGATGTTAAGAAAAAGACCACGAGGTGTTGGTAAATCCGTGTGGGTACCGCTTCGTATGAAATGAAGGGCTGAACGGGCAGGGAAAGGAAAATAGAATAGAATTAGAGTATTAAATCCTCGTGGATACTGCCTTAAGAGATAAGGGTCTGAACGGGCGAGGTGTTAGAAAAGAATTAGAGTAGAAAATCCTCGTGGATACCGCCTTAAGAGATAAGGCTCTGAACGGGCGAGGTGTTAGAATAGAATTAGAGTAGAAAATCCTCGTGGATACCGCCTTAAGAGATAAGGGTCTGAACGGGCGAGGTGTTAGAATAGAATTAGAGTAGAAAATCCTCGTGGATACCGCCTTAAGAGATAAGGGTCTGAACGGGCGAGGTGTTAGAATAGAATTAGAGTAGAAAATCCTCGTGGATACCGCCTTAAGAGATAAGGGTCTGAACGGGCGAGGTGTTAGACTAGGCGTAGAATTAGAGTAAGTTTAGTTAAGAAAAAGTCCACGTGGTGTTAGACTAGGACTAGGTGTAGAATTAGAGTAAATAATATTATCCAGTAAACAAACTGTGAATCTCTGAAATACCTTAAAAAGAGAGAATAACATGACAGGTAAAGGAACAGCAGTAGAGATTCTGAGCAAAAAATTCCCGTTAATTCAAAATGAGATCACAAAAACCTCAGAAAAATGGGAAAAAAGAACCAAAAACCTGGTCACAAAGTGGCCAAGAGAAGGAACGTTTGATGAAAGTTTGTGCGAAGATATGGAGGGACTAATTAAAAATTACAAACCAAAAGATAAATCTAAGAAAAGAGGGCAAAAAAGAGAACGAGAAGTGGAAGTGCTAAAACTCTTCAGAACGGAGGGGGAAAGGCTGAGGAGGACAGGTAGAATATTGATTACAAGCGAGGAAAACACTAAGGTGCTGGAGAAACAGCCTGTTAGAGAGAAAGAAGGGTACGGTGAGAAGCTGGCTTCAGCTCCGTACCCGGATGCGAAAGAAACAGAAAAACCCCCTCCCTATAATGGGGAAGGAACCCCTAAGCAGTGCCCCCTGCTGACAGGAACAGTAAACATGCAGAGAGAAGTACAGGTTTGGGATAATGAGGAGGAAAAAAAACAATACGAGAAGGAAAAAGCGGCGATATGGAAAGAAATACAGGCAGAAAGGATAAAGATAGAACAGGTACAGAGAGAAATGGGAGAAGAGATTGAATGGATGAAATACTTGAGAGAGGTAAAGGAGTATGAGGAGTATCGGTTATACTATAGAAATAAACAGACCAGAAAAGAAAGTGGCTCATCAGGACAGGAAGAAAGAGAAGGTGACTCATTGGAGGAGCAAGAATTAAGTGGAAAGAGAGAGGATACGAGAATTTGCGGGGAAGAGGTAGGAGACAGAAACCTAGAAGAGGAGAAGGAGGCAGTAGGGGAGCGACTTGTGGAAGTAGAGAGAGAGCTAGATAAGTTACTGCGAAGGGATTGCCAGGAGAGATGCGAAAAATACTCTAGGGGCCAACCAAGTATTGAATCAAGACAAAAAGAAAGGACTCCACAGGGAGACCGAGGGAAGAAGAGGACCCCGGAGACATTTGTGTGGGAGGCCGTAAAGACATACCCTGAGACAGATGGGGAGTCAGGCGAGGAGGAGAGCCAGGGCAGGTGGGAAGAAGGAGGAAGAATGATGCCATTGTTAGTTAAAGGATCAGGACAAGTGCAGTATATCCCTTGGGGATCCCAGGATCTAGAAGGGCTGGAAAATACTCTGCCCAATTTACATGAAGGAGCAGGGAAATGGATTAGAGCCTTTGAAGAAGAAACGGCGGGACGATTATTGGCTATGGGAGATTTGAAGGCACTACTGATAAAGCTGATGGGAACCTCCAAATTTAATGAACTAATGGAAATGGCTGGCATAGTAAACTCGAACGACCCGAGAACTGATGGAGGCGGGTTTGACAGAGTGAGGCAGAGGGTATGGCAGGCCCTCAGAAAGCTTTATCCACCCAAAGTGGACCCCAAAGCCTTAAAAGGGGATCCATTGGAAGACACTGAAAACCCAGCAGCCTACGTAGAAAACCAGTTGAAAAGGTGGAGACTGGAGACTGAGCAAGAGGTGGAGAATAGCTTGTTTATGACCTCACTGTTCCGACATAGCATTTTGGATGCAATGCCACGACAAGTAAAATCCAGACTGGAGGAAGTGGTTGGGCTAACGTCAAATACCCCACAAGAATTTAGAGACCACGTAGTCCATGCGGTTGAGAAATACCGGAAAGACAAACAAAGGTTGGCTGAGCAGCAGGAAGAGGTGCAAAGAAAGTTAATACAAATGCAGCTCAAAGAACTCAAAAAGAAGGAAAAAGAGAAAAACAAAAAGATGCTGCCAGCAACCACCGGTTCGAGTACAGCCATCGAACTGGACAAAGCACTGCTATATGGAGGGACCGATCATACTGTAAGACAAGGGCTGGAAAACCCCATGCCAATAATTGTCTTTGAGGGAGCATTCCCACAAATGCCCTACCAGGAACAGACTAAATTCAAACAGCCCAGACAGGACTGGAAGTCCCAAGGAGGGGGACAGAGGAGCTATGGGCAAAGGGGACCAGTGAGGAAACAGTGGGAAAGAGAGGTAGAGAGATTGTGCTGGGAATGTAATCAGCCAGGTCACATGAGAAGAGATTGTCCGTTTACACTATGGCCTGTCACACACCAGCAGGAACCGATAAGAAGGGAACTAAAGTTTATCCCAGGACCAGCCCCCACAGGCCCAAGCGGTCCTGTGAAACCCTATGCGAGGTATTAGGGGTGCCCCGAGAACTTGAGTGGGAAGGGACATTACCCAATGATAACAAGGGAAGCAGATGAGGAACCCATTGTTCAGGTTATGTTAGAAGGGCAACTGACACCAATGATGATAGATACTGGAGCCACGTACACTTGTGTACAGCCACAGTATGCCCTTCACCTTCCCATGTCAGGAAAGTTTATTAAGACGGTAGGGTTCTCGGGGAAAACACAGTTGACACAGTGCACGGCTCCAGTGCGGTTGAGAATGGGAAATAAAGAAATTGTTTTGCCGGTGCTAGTATTTAAAGGAATTAAAGGATAGTATTTTATTTGTTAGGCAGAGATCCCTTATTGAAACTGGAATTAAAATTAGAATGCACCAGAAATGGGCTGAGTGTGAAAAGAGCAGGGGCTCAATTGATAGTGCGAGAAGACAAGAAGGCTAATGTCTTTTGGATAGGAGACATCGCAGATCAGATTCAGGAAACCTGGGAAAAATGGAAAAAGGGCATGTAGGCTATATTACCCAGGGCTGTAATGCCCAAATCTGAGCTACATTGTACAGTGATTTTTGACGAGACTCAGAACAGGGAGTTAGAGGAGAAATGGCACCTGGAGGTATGTACCCAACAGCACCTGGAAGGGGAGGCTGTGATAATTGGAAAGCAAGGGGCAGCTTTACAAGTTAAGTGGAACACCTTTTTAGAAAAATGGTACAGGATATCGGAGGCTGCGCCCCACGTAACGTTGTTGGTAAATAAGGGATATCAGTCTAAAGACTTAGGACCTTTAGTTAAGAGTGCTGAAACCGTAACAGTGTGGTGGAAAATCATGCCAGAGGTGTGGATATCAGAATACAACAATTGCATTAAAATAATGGTAAGTGTAGATATGGTAGGGACAGTGAGAGAGGTCGAAATAACTCCCCAACCACACATGCCCTTGCTGGGAAAGG
The DNA here is from genome assembly GCF_048418815.1 of Hemitrygon akajei. Taxonomy (NCBI): domain Eukaryota; kingdom Metazoa; phylum Chordata; class Chondrichthyes; order Myliobatiformes; family Dasyatidae; genus Hemitrygon; species Hemitrygon akajei. The sequence continues at coordinate 21,945,573 of NC_133151.1, forward strand.
AAAGAGGCCAGCAGAAAGATAAAAGGTTAGATGAGTTGCCGTCTATTCTGTGGTCACAGCATGACACGGACGTAGGGAAAATAAAAACAGCAAGTCCGGTGGAAATAAGGCTGAAAAAAGGAGCAATTCCACCCAGGAGACCACAATACCCACTAAGACCAGAAGCAGAAGAGGGAATAGCGTCGACAGTGCAGGGGTTGCTTGAAATAGGAGTGCTTAAAAGAACAAACAGTCCATGCAATACCCCGTTGTTGCCGGTCTTAAAAGCAGATAAATCTAAGTCGAGATTGGTGCAGGATTTGCGAGCGGTAAATGATGTGGTAGAGGACTGGCCAGCGGTAGTCCCCAACCCACACACGCTTTTGACTAATGTTCCACCAGAAGCAAGTTACTTTTCAGTGATTGATTTGTGTTCGGCTTTCTTCAGCATTCCTCTAGCCGATCAGTGTCAGTATCTGTTTGCATTTACTTACAGAGGTGCTCAGTATACCTATACCAGAATGCCGCAAGGATTTAAACATTCACCACACATTTTTAATCAGGTATTGAAGGCAGACCTAGAGGGCATGCTGTTGGAAAGTACATTGTTACAGTATGTGGATGACCTGTTGATTTGCTCCCACAGTAAGGAACAGTGTGAGCAGGACACTATAACTCTGTTAGAGAAATTAGCGCGCGGAGGACATAAAGTATCCAAAAAGAAACTGCAATTTTGCATGCAGCAAGTGGAGTACGTAGGCAGGGTAATATCCAAGGGAATGAATGCGATAGCACCAGATCAGATTGAGGCAATAACTAAGACCCCAAAACCCCAGACTGTAGGGCAGATGATGACGTTTTTGGGAATGGCATGGTACAGCTCAGATTGGATAGGAGAATATGCTGAGATTGTGGCACCTTTGAGAAAGATAATGAAAGAAGCAGGACATACAAATTTGAAGAACGGCTTACAGTGGAATGGAGAGGCGGAGATAGCTTTCAATACTATTAAGCAGGAATTGCAGTCAGCACCAGCATTAGCTTTGCCTGACTACGAGAAGGTTTTTCATTTGTATGTATCCAACCGACAGGAGGGTTATGTCACAGCGGTTCTAACACAGGAGACAGGCACAGGAAAAGCAAAGCAGCCGATAGCATACTACAGTACGAGACTAGGTGAGGTGGCTCAGGGGTATCCACCCTGTTATCAGGGATTGGCGGCGCTGTACTATGCATATGAAAAGGCATCTTCGGTAACCCTGGGCTATCCTGTGATTCTGTACACACACCACAAAGTAGCAGAATTGCTAGAAAGGGGGAAATTTGTGCTGACGCCAGCCAGGATAGCAGCGTATCAGATGCTATTGACATTTCCTGACATAACTATACAGAGATGCACTACCAGTAATATAGCCAATTTTGTCCCTTTAGACTATGAAGGAGAACCCCATGATTGTGTAGGGAAGACAATGGCATTTGCCAAATTGAGAGCAGATTTACGGTCAGAACCACTAGAGGATATAGATAAAAAGGTTCTGTTCGTAGATGGCTCTTGTTATAGGGATTATGATGGAAATCACACAGGAGTCTCAGTGGTGCAGCAGGATCAGTCGAGCTATAAGATTATTAGGATGGAGTCCTGTCCCCAACCGTGTTCCGCCCAACTAGCAGAAATCAAAGCCCTGACAGCTGCGTGTGAAATGATGGAAGGTAAGAAAGTAGATATCTATACTGATTCGGCATATGCTCACGGAGTATGCCATTTGTTCGGGGCAGTGTGGAAGCAGAGAGGTTTTAAAAAAGGTAATGGAGATCCCATACAACATTGTCAGCAAATTCTAGACTTAATAAAAGCCATAATGAAACCTAAAGCATTGGCTATAGTAAAATGCCAGGCACATAAAAGGGAAATGATGTAATAACAAAGGGAAATCAAGCTGCGGACGAGGCAGCCAGAAAAGCGTCTGGGTGTACATCAGCTGTCATTGCCCCCCAGGTAAGCCTAACTCCAGAACCTGAGGTAGAGGACCTAATTGAAATACAAGGTAAGGCAACTTTGGCAGAACAGACAATGTGGAGAAAAAGGGGGGCCAAGCAGAACCCGGAAGGCTTGTGGAGCACGGAAGATGGTTTGTTGGTAGCACCCACCCCTCTACTGACGATTCTGATTTCAGAAGCGCATGGGATGGACCATTGTGCAAGGGGGGAAGTGATAAGGAAAATAAAGCAGGATGGTTTTTGGTCACCTTATTTACAGGCTTCAGTGGACTTTGTCTTGTCACAGTGCGAGGTATGCGCACAAAATCATGTTCGGAAGGGAATTACAACCCCAATAGGTCACATTGCTGTACCTGAAGGACCATTTAAACATTTAGTGATCGATTACGTAGACATGATAAAGACAGTGAGAGGGAAAAGATACATGCTGGTAGTAATTGATCGAATTAGCAGATGGGTGGTGGCGGTACCTTCAAGAGATCAAGGGGCAAAAACAGTGGTAAAATTCCTGACAAATGAAGTGATCCCAAGGTTTGGAATACCTACAGAAGTTAGCTCAGACAATGGTTCAGCTTTTATCCAGAAAGTGGTCGAACTGGTACTACAGGCGCTGAGGATAAAGCAAAGATTTGGATGTGTATACCACCCTCAGTCGCAGGGCATGATAGAGAGAATTAGTGGAACCCTGAAAGCCAAACTAAACAAAATTTGTGCAGACACTAAACTTAATTGGGTCGATGCTTTACCGTTAGCATTGATGAGTTACCGCATGCAAACTAATCGAATGACATGCCTGACACCGCACGAGATGCTCACTGGGAAGCTATCATACCTGTGATAGGGGTAAGCAAAACTGTTGAATGGATAAACTATATATACTACAATCAACAGAGGTTCATCAACTACACCGATGATGCACTGGAGGCCTTAGGGCAACAGCTAGATGCAACTACCAGGGTGGCGTGGCAAAACAGACAGGTACTGGATTGGCTTTTGGCAGAAAAAGGGGGTGTGTGTGTAATGTTTGGAGAACAATGCTGCACTTTCATACCGAACAATACTAGCCCAGAAGGGTCTTTCACCAGAGCAATGAATAAGTTAAAGAATCTGCGGACGGAGGTCAAACAGAATGCAGGGTTCGGACATCAGTTCTTTGATTGGTTAGAAAGTAGACTCAGAGGATGGGGAGCATGGCTGACTAAAATAGCAATAACTGTCAGTATTATATTGTTGAGCTGTGCGTTTGTGCTGTGCTGTTTTCTTCCTTGTCTCAAATCTCTTGTAGTGCGTGCTGCAACCAAACAATTTCCGATGCTCGTGGCAATTACTGAAGCAAGCTTAGTGGAGAAAGAAACACCGAAAATGTATCGTTACAGCCTACAACACCTGCAGGATGAACAGGAGCAAAACGACAGTGTGGGAGTAGATTGTAAGGGCTGCTGAGTCTTTTTACCTGTCTCAGATACAGAGGGACAGGTTTTTGGCTCAGCGGCCCAGGGTAACAGGGAGAGAATACTTTGAGGTCTTGGTGCAGAAAATTATAGTTTAACCCGAGATTTGGGAATAAATGCTTGAGTTTATTGTGGCTTTTGTGCACGGACTCTTGGTCTTCTTTCTCTGTGAGACCCTCTGGGTCTCAAAGGGGGTATATATTGGAGTATAAAAGTAGTAATTTCATAAAAGTATAAATTTTGTGTGTAACCAAAACTATGAAGTCAGTTATTTGCTGAAGACAATGGTGTGTTAATGACAGGTAGCTAAGAGATGTAGATTAGAACATAATTAAGTCACGAAGTATTAAGAATGTAAACTTGCTATTTGCTAGAGAATGAAATCTTAAGAACGTAGAAGACAATGGTGTGTTAAAGAGATGTAGATTAGAACATGATTAAGTCAATTGATAGAAACAATAGGGACATGATGTACGCGAGGTACGTGTAATAAGCAACTATAGATCGATTACATATGCTAATGCAACTGGACCAGGAGATTGCTATAAAAAATGCTGTGTCCGGGGATCGGTGGGCAATCAGCGACTAGCTCAATGACTGTCTCAGCTTTGATTTGCAAATTAAAGTTTAACCCTTCTTGAAGAATCTTCTGCGTCTCTTGGTCATTTGTGAGGCACGAAAAACCACGACAAAAGCAAATAAATCAACTCAAGAATTTGCATTAGTGTTCACAGTGGAGACACAACAAACATCCCACAGATATCTGATGGTATCATTTCAACATTGTGCCACAATGTGTAACAATCACCATCACGAGGGAAAAAACTAATGGGACTAAAAGCAAACATTACCAGGTCCCAACGCCCTGCACTGCAGGCTTTCACAGGAAGTCTGGAGAGAAAGTAGAGACAATGAAGTCTGTCAAAACTCACTGTTACAGAAAGGTCCCAGTGGAGTTGAAAACCATTGTTGAAGAAGGGTGGAAGATAAAAACCAGGTGACTGTAGTCCAGTTAACTTCACTTCAAGTACTGGAGTCTATAATCTGTGAAGAAATAACAAGTCATTTAGAAAAGTTTAATGTCATTGAACTAAGTCAACAGGGTTTACAGTCAGATTCACACAGCACAGAAACGAACCCTTCAGCTAAAATGGTCCACACTGACCAAAGTTCCCATCTGAGCTTGTGGGCTGTAACCCCCTCACCACCACATTAAGAACAAGGCTATCCTCCTCATTGTCCCATTTCCTTGCATTTGACCCAAATCCTTAAAAACCTTTCCTTTCCATCTACCTGCCCAAATGCCTTTTAAATACACCTGACTCAACGACTCCCCTAGCAGCTCATTCCATTTACTGACCAGCCTGTGTGTGGAAAAGTTGCCATTCAGGTCCCTATTAAATCTCATCCTAAACCAATGTCCTCTAGTTCTTGATTCCCCAATACTGGCAAAAAGACTGTTCTCTTTGACCCACCCCAAGTCCTCATTAATTTATACACCTCTGCAATATCAGCACTCATTCTGCAACATTCCAGAGAAAATTGTCTAAAATGCTTTCCAGAAATCTCCTCTGCATTCTTTCCAGCTTAATGGTGTCTGTCATACAGCAGGGTGACCAAAACAAATCATTCTGGTATCCAGTGAATCTTCTAAGCTCCAGTGTGGACAAGATCAATTGTGTAATAAGGACACACTTCTGTAAAAACACTGACACTGTATTCCAAGCGCACTGAGCTGCCGGAGCACAGCACCGGCCAGTGAGGACACAGACCAGTACAACACCCGGCTCTCTACTACAAAGTTCAAAGCTGAAAGTAAATGTAATATCAAAATACATTTCTGTCACCATATGCAAGCCTGAGATTAGTTTTCTTGTGGGCATACTGCCAGTTTATTAGATAGGGGAGAGTTAAACTAATTTGGTGGAGGGGAGGGTGTAGAAACCAGAGTGAAGGCACTCAGGATAGCATGGAGGGTAAAAAAGCAAAGATAGCATGAAATTAGACTGCCAGGAAGGGCAGGCAGATGATAGGACATAACTACAGCCAGCAGGGTGAGTATCAGTGCATGAGGGATGCAGCATCAAAGGGTAGCAATACGGTACTCAAAGTGTTAAGCAGAAGAGGGCCGGGTGGTGGATATAGAACACATGGACTTTCAACAAGGGCCCTGATCAAAAGCAAGAAGGCACACGGGCTGAATAGATATTTGCTAGAATATATTCAAAATGTACTCGGTCAGAGAACAGAGAAGCTCATGGTTGAGGGGTGTGATTCTGACTGGAGACCTGTGACCAGTGGGGCCCCCCAAGGATCAGAGCTGGGAACTCTGCTGTTTGTGGAGCGATTTGGATGAAAATGAAGCTGGGCTGATTTGTAGGTCTGCAGAGACACAGAAATTAGTGGAGTTGTGGATGCAGAGCAAGTTTCACAAAGGATTCAGCAGAATATAGACCAGCTGTAAATGTGGACAGAGAAATGGCAGATGAGCCAAATAACTTTCGGAAGTCAAATTTCTGAGGTTTTCTTTGGAATTCCTCTCCCTGCTGGAGTAGTTGAAATGGTATTTATGGCAATGACAAGCTCCACCTCAAGATGTTGGAGATCAGGGAGTCAGTCAGTGTCCCCGACAACTTCACATCAGGGATATGTACCATCTGCAGCTCCTGACTCACTGTGTGAAGGAAACTGAGCTGGAGATGGACAGATTTAGAGTTTCCAGGATGCTGAGACCAGAGATTCAGTCAGTTGGTCACACCTAAGGTCAGGCTGCAGATAGTTTAGTGACCACCATGACAGGAAAGGGGAAGGGACAGACAGTTCAACGTCTCCCTGTGGCTGTACACTCCTTTGGACACCCTTGGGAGGAAGAGAAACCAGAGCAGTTCAGCCCGTCAGGTCGTTGGTACTGACACCCCGGTCTGATGCTCTGTGGGAGGAAAGGAGAAGCAGAGCAGTAATGGCAGCAGCCTTACAGTACAGGAGGCACGCAGGAGATTCTGTGGCAGCAACAGAGATGTCAGGATGATGTTTTACCTCCTGGGTACCAGGGTCAGGTATGTCTGAGATATGTACGATTTCCAAAAGATAAACTTACCGTTAGAGTCGGTGGTAAGGAAGCCAAATGCAATGTTAGCATTAATTTCCAGTGGTCCACGACACAGAAGCAAGGCTAGAATGCTGAGGATTGATAAGGCATCGGCAAATCACACTTGGAGTACAGGTGTCCCCCCATACAAAGGGTAGAGCGTTCCTATGAAACCTTTCTTAAGCCAAAATGGCGTAAAGTGAAGAACCATTAATTTATATGGGAAAAATTTTCGTAAAAGCGAAATTCCTCCTTGTAATGGGAAAACAGGTTACTAATGTAGGTCTTTTGTAAAAGCGAAGTGGCGAAAAGTGAACATTCGAAAAGTGGCGGACACCTGTATTGTGAACAGTTTTGGGCCCCTTCTCTAAAAAAGTATGTGCTAGCATTGGAGAGAGTCTAGAGGAGGTTCACAAAAATGATCCCGGCAATAAAAGGGTTAATACACGAGGATTGTTTGATGGCTCTGGGACTGTACTCGCTGGACTTTAGAAGAATGAGGGACTCTCATCGAAACTGATCAAATATCGAAAGGCCTAGAATGGAGTGGGAAGGGTGTTTCGTGTACATCGTCCTTGGAGAAGAGGGATGCTTATGTCAGAATGCTGTTCTTGGACTACAGTTGAGCGTTCAACACCGTAATTCCCTCCAGGCTCCACAAGAAGCTTAGAGACCTCAGCCTCATCCTATTTCTGTAGCAGGATCCTGGACTTCCTGTCAGACTGCTGGCAGGTGGTAAGAGTGGACTCCCTCATCGCTGTCCCTCTGACCCACAACACAGGTGCCCCTCAGGTCTGTATACTAAGCTCCCTTCTTTACTGTCTGTATTCCCATGTCTGTGTCGCCACCCGCAGCTCCAATCTGCTAATTAAATTCGCTGAAGACACTGCACTGATTGGCCTATTTCAAATAATGATGAGGCAACCTACAGAGAAGAAGTCATCACCCTGACACAGTGCTGTCAAGAAAACAACCTCTCCGACTATATCGCAAAAACAAAGGAGCTTGTTGTGAACTACAAGATGAATGGAGACAGGCTAACCCATACCGACATCAATGGATCTGGGGTTGAGAGGGTGAACAGCTTTAAATCCCTCGGCATAAACATCACCGAGGATCTCACGTGGACTCAGCATATCGGCTGTGTGGTTGAAAAGGCATAACTGTGCATCTTTCACCTCAGACAGTTGAGGAAATTTGGTGTGGGCCCCCAAATCTTACGAACTTTCTATCGGGGCATGATTGAGAGCATCCTGACTGGCTTTTTAAAACTAAAGGGAATCGTTTTAAGGTAACAGTGAGAAGGGGATCTGAAGTGTAAATATTTCACACAGAGAATAACTGGTATCCCGAACGAGCTGCCAGAGGACTGGGAGCAGAAACCCATAAAGACTCTGTTCATTAAAACTTCTCAGGAACCTGTCATTCACTGTGAACATCCTGCCCTGGTTGAACCGCCCAGAATAGAGTCAGTGATTTATACAGAACTGAAACCGTCCCTTCGGTAAAACTCATCCACGCCGACCAAGTTGTCGACCTGAACTCGTCCCATCCGCCTGCATTAGGCCCGTGTCCCTCTCAACCTTTCCTATCCATGTAACTGTGCAAATATGGTTGAAATATTGTACCTGAGGCAGAGAGCCGGTGCGGTGAGGCGCTGACAGACACTCACTGTTCCGTGGGCAGAAAGAGGAGAGGCCGATTCCCACAGTGGAGCCGAAACCCAAAGTAGAGACCGACTCCACTTTACTACAACCCCGTGCCCACCATCCCGGACTCACCGCCCGCCCCGGACCGTTCCCCTGGAAACGACGTCGGTGTCGGTGAAACATCTATGACGTCAGCTCGTCACAAATCGGCATACGGTACACGGTATCACGTGACGCGTGTCAACAGCCCGGGAGGCGGGGCATAGAGAGCTGTCAATCAGTCGAGACGCTGAGAAATTGCGAGCATTGTAACACAGTGGGTACAGGGGGCATTTCCGGGAACAGTGATCCCCCCTCCACCCACGGGAATTGAGTGTGTTTTAGACAGTAATATTCGCATTTTAATTTGACTCTTCGGTTTTAGAAATATTTAACGTTTTTATTTTGTTTATTTTTGTGTGGATAATCTTTTACAACTTGGGGTAGAAAAACGTTGTAACAAGATCACTGAACCCTTCATGAAAACAGAACGTCACGGAAAAAAATTGTCAAAGTCAACATTTTAATCCAAAGTAAGTTAATAGAAGCATAGAAAACCTACAGCACCAAACAGGCCTTTCGGCCCACAAAGTTGTGCTGAACATGTCCCTACTTGAGGCCCAGTCTTGGAGTTTACTGATTAGATTTGAGAGGATGACAGTGTTAAATGCTGAGCTGTAATCAATAAAGGGCATCCTGATGTTTGCATCTTTGGTGTCCAGATGTTCCAGAGTTGTGTGAAGAGCCAACGAGACACATCTGCTGTTGCTTCGGTAGGTAAATTGGAGAGGATCCAAGTCACCATTCAGACAAGAGCTGATATGCTTCAACACCTGTCTCTCAAAACTCTTCATCACCATGGATGTAACAGCCACTGGGCAATAGTCATTTAAACAAGTTACCATGCTGCTGTTGGGCACTGATATGATTGAAGCTTTCTTCCAGCAGGAGGGTACCACACACTGCCAGATAGGGAGGTTGAAGGTATCTGTGAATACACCAGCCAGCTGGTCAGCACAGGTCTTCAGTACTCGGCCCGGTACTCCATCCACACTGGATGCTCTCCTTGGATTCACTCTCTTGAAGGCAGCCTGCACATCATCTTCAGATACTGAGACCAAATGATCATCGGGAGACATTGGGGTGTACGATGATTCCTCCCTCTTCTGGTGGTCAAAGATGGCATTGAGCTCATCTGTAAGCAAAGCTCTGCTGTCCCCTTTGTCACAGGATTTACCTTTGCAGGAGGTTCTGGCATTCAAACCCTGCCACAACTGTCCAGAATCCCTATTTTATTCCAGTTTAGTCCGTAGTCTCCACATTGCCCAAGAGGCTTTCTGGAGATCACACCTGCACCTCTTGTAACACTCCTGATCTCCAGACTTGAATGCCACTGATCTGGTGCTCAGCAGGTTCTGGATCTCAGTGCTTATCCAGAGCTTTTGATTTGGGAAAACCCTGAGTGATTTTGTGGGGACACACACCTCCACAGATGTTTTAATGAACTCTGTAATGACCCTGGCCTAATCGGTCAGATAGTTAGATGAGTTCTTGAACATGGCTCAGACTGCTGACTCAAGGCAATCCTGTAACCGTTCCTCTGCCTCTCAAGACCAACCCTTGGTTATCTGGATCTCTGGAGCCTTGTTCCTTAGGCTCTGTCTGTATGCAGGTAGCAGGAGTACAGTCAAATGATCTGACTTAACAAGAATAGGCATTCCTTATCGTGGTGTAGCAGTGGCCTAGTGTGTTGGGACCTCTGATGTAAAAGGTTATGACTTCAGATTCATTTTCTTTCAGGTATTTACAGGAAAATAAATACCATAGAATTGACAAAAAAATATAAACAGCAAAGACTGACAGACAACTAATGTGCAAAAGAAGACAAATAGTGGAAAAATAAAATAAAATAAATATTACTGTGAAATTCAGTTGTAGAATACTTCAAAGTGAGTCTGCAAGTTATGGACTCAGTTCAGAGAAGTTATTTACTCTGTTTCAAGAGCATGACCTGTGTAAGGTAATAACTCATTCTGAACCTGGTGCTGTGGGAACTGGGGCTCCTGGTCGTCCTTCCCGATGGCAGCTGTGCAAAGAGGGCATGAGGTGGATGAAGGATGTTGTTGATGATGGATGCAGTTTGCTTGTAGAAGCGCTTCCTGTAAATGTACTGAGTGATGCGGAGGGCTTTGCCTGTGATGGACTGGGATGTATCCACTACTTCTTGCAGACTTTTCCATTCCTGATCATTGTGTTTCCATATCAGGCTGTGTTGCAACAACCAGTCAGGATACTCTCCACTGTGCATCTATAGAAGTGTGTCAAAGTTTTCAATATCATGGGGATTATAGGCAAACTTCTAAGTAGTCACTGCCGTGCCTTCTTTATGATGGCACTTACTGTCCGTCCCAGGACAGATCCTCTGAAATGATAACGACAAGGAATTTAAAGTTATCGACACTCTCCACCTCGAATTCCCCGATGATAAGAGGCACATAGACCTGCACTTCCCTTCTCCTGTAGTCAATGATTAACCTGTAGTCAATAATTAACTCTTTGGTTTTGTTGATGTTGAGTGAGTGATTATTGTTGAGACTCCATTCAACTAGATTTTCCATCTCCCTCCTGATGGCAAATTTGTCACCACCTTTGATTCATCCAGCAACAGTGGTGTCATCTGCAAACTTAAATGTAGCATTGGAGCTGTACTGAGCCACACAATCACAGGTATAGAGTGAGTAGAGTAGTGGCCAAGCACACAGCCTCGTGGTGCACCAGTGCTGATGGTAATTGTGGAGGAGATGCTGTTGACTTTGAATGCAAATTCCTTCACCGTGGAAGTGAAATAAAAATTACAACTGAAGAAGAATATTACATTAAAATAAGCAAAGTGTAGGAATTGAAGTTATATACTATTTCTTATAAATGCGAAAATACAGTGTGAAAATTGCATTGTATTGTGACAAATGTGTTTGATGTTATAGGTATTCCAGAGATATGGTTGCAGGCAGACTGGGACTGGGAACTCAGTATTCCAGCATATGCAATGTTCCACACAAGTCTGCAAAAGTGAAATGAGGAGGGTGCCTTTGTTCATTGATAAGACTAATCAATCTGGCACAGGAAAAGGAATTTGTGGAGTGATCAGAGACTGCTTCCTACAGCATAATGTTACAGAACTTATCCAGGAACTGGACATTTCAGACGTGATGGTGTGGGATTAATAAGAGATCCTGTGGTCAGGGACACCTGAAGAAGAAGTCAACAAAACATGGGAGGATTCCAGATACAATTTGAGGGTGAACATCCATGTCCACAACCAATGTCCTCAACATAATTAAGGACAATTACATAGATGTGAAAGTGGGGTTGCATGGGGTCGACAGGGTAAATAAGATCATGACAGCTCAACAGACCAGCAGTGGTGGATGTTTAAACTACTGGTTCATAACACTCAGCAGACATTGATCCCAATTAGACAGAGGGACCCAGGAGAATGATGGGTCAATGGGGTCTAGGGAAACATTAAATCAAAGCCTAGAGCACAGATAGTGACAAGGCCTAGAGATAGACTAACAGACTGAGATTAATTCAGGAACCAGTGGCAAGAGCCTCAAAGCTACTCTAACAAATAAAATTGCAATAAATTAAACTCGATATGAGAATATTGTTCACATTGGGGACATGGGACACATCTCAATGATATATTGGTTGACATTTCAACACTGTGCAATGACTTACAACACTCACCATCATGAGAAAAAAATCTAATGAGACTAAAAGTTAACATCACCGGGTCACAATGACCTGCACTCGAGAGTTTAACAGGGAAGTGGCTGGATAGAAAGTACGGGTAGAAGTTGCTGTTTGCCAGAACACACTGTGTTCCAGGAAGGTCCCAATGGAGTGAAAAACCTCAACTGCTTCCATTGTTCAAGAAAGTTAGAATACAACAGAAGGTAATTGTTGTCCTGTTACTTTCACAAGTGTTGAGGGCAAGATGCTGGAGTCTGATCTATGAGGAAATTACAAGTCATTTAAAGAATTGAAATGTCATCAAACCGAGTGAACAATGTTCAGATTTGCAGCGACACACTGCATGAAAATGGAACTTTCAGTCCATCTGGTCCAGGCCGAGGAAAGCTCTCTTCCAGGAGGCACCCATATCCGACTGAACAAGTTGGTTCAGATCACTGCTCCACGATGTTTACTCTGCCCTGCGCTGAAATTTGGGCTCTCTGTTTGTTTGCATGTTATTTTTTCTCTCTGCACATTGAGTGTTTGATGGTCCTCTTTTCGTTTTTGTTTTGTTCCTTTTATGTTCCTTTGTTTCATGGCTGCCTGTTAGGAGAGGAATCTCAAGGCTGTATAATGTCAGCATAATTGTAATAATAAATGTGCTTTAAACTTTTGAACTTTCAGCACTGACTGGGAATTCCACGGATATTCGATGCAGCAGAATTTGTTAGCCATGTCTAAAAGGGGTTCTTTAAGCAGTATGTGTGTGGTCCAACTAGTTGGGAGGTCTGTCCTGTTCTGAGAAGTGAGCCAGGTGACTGACTTTTCAGTGGCTGAGCTAGTTGAGGTTGTAACAAGGCTGGGGTAAAGTTACTGCTCAGGCAAGGATAGTTTACAGGTAGGTGCAGTCAACCTGGGCAGAAAGGGTGTTGAGGAGCAGAGCTTCCCTTTGCACAGCAGGGGATGGACCCATTTTACATTCCAAGACAAGATAATGATGCAAGTGACAGATTACCATGTAACAGTTGCTTTACTAATTCTGGATTACTATTGGCATTTAATTTGCAGATTGTTTTCGCTATTTATACTGTATTATCAAAGTTTCAATGTGGATTAAACAGACAAATAAGGAATTTGAACATAAACAAGGTCCATTTCAAACATGAGAAAATGAGCAGATGCTGGAAATGGGCTGAACGTTGGCAGATGGAGTTTAATGCTGAGAAGTGTGAGGTTCTACATTTTGGCAGGAATAATCCAAATAGAACATACAGGGTAAATGGTAGGGCATTGAGGAATGCAGTGGAACAGAGAGATCTAGGAATAACAGTGCATAGTTCCCTGAAGGTGGAGTCTCATGTAGATAGGGTGGTGAAGAAGGCTTTTGGAATGCTGGCCTTTATAAATCAGAGCATTGAGTACAGAAGTTGGGATGTAATGTTAAAATTGTACAAGGCATTGGTAAGGCCAAATTTGGAATATTGTGTATAGTTCTGGTCACCGAATTATAGGAAAGTTATCAATAAATTAGAGAGAGTGCAGAGACGATTTACTAGGATGTTACCTGGGTTTCAGCACTTAAGTTACAGAGAAATGTTGAACAAGTTAGGTCTCTATTCATTGGAGCGTAGAAGGTTGAGGGGGGATTTGATCGAGGTATTCAAAATGTTGAGAGGGATAGATAGAGTTGACGTGAATAGACTGTTTCCATTGAGAGTAGGGGAGATTCAAACGAGAGGACATGATTTGAGAGTTAGGGGGCAAAAGTTTAAGGGAAACACAAGGGGGTATTTCTTTACTCAGAGAGTGATAGCTGTGTGGAATGAGCTTCCTGTAGAAGTAGTAGAGGCCAGTTCAGTTGTGTCATTTAAGGTAAAATTGGATAGGTATATGGACAGGAAAGGAGTGGAGGGTTATGGGCTGAGTGCGGGTAGGTGGGACTAGGTGAGATTAAGAGTTTGGCATGGACTAGGAGGGCCGGAATGGCCTGTTTCCGTGCTGTGATTGTTATATGGTTATATGTTGAGAAGGGGGTGGAATGGAAGAAGTGAGTGCTTGCAGAAGTACAGATAAAGGAGAGAGGAAACTTTCAGGTGCCCTGTGGTGTTCACCTGGAGAGAAATGCAAAAATAATTGGTTGCTTCTCGCAGTAAGAGCAGAGAAGATGAAAAAAAAGTTAGAGAAATAGAGTCGGAAAGAACAGGAAAATGTAATCGAGTCTACCTCAATGTTTAAGAGACTACTAGACAGGTATATGGAGGAACTTAAGATGGGGGGAGGTTATATGGGAGGCAGGGTTTGAGGGACAGCACAATATTGTGAACCTTCGCCTGTAATGTGCTGTACTATTCTATGTTTAACAAGACAGAACTCGTACCAATGTCAGAGTAGGAAGTAGTAGGAACCTGTTTTACCCCTGCCCCCCACAGGTACAGTTACAACAAAGCCCACCCCAGTAGTGTCTCCTGAGTTCTTGATGAGGCTGGCGTAAATCTCTCAAAGGCTCGATGGGAGAATGAGCAATATGGAGACATTTATGCACTTTGAACTAAAATGTCATGTTATATTGAAGTGTTTCCTTCACAATCCATAGTGACATACGATACACCGTATTGTACAAAAAGCAGATGGGCACCTTAATAAATTTGTAAAGTAGATAAACAAGGTATTTCAGAAATACACAGATTTACTCGATCGGAATGAATGTTATTGCAAATGATGATTAAATGAGTCTGGATTAAAGGAAATGTAGATTGTTACTTGTGTGAGATGAAAAGAGGTAAGTAAAATTCTGAATAATTTCAGATGAAATCAAGTGTTTCAAGCTGTTAAGGGAGTGGATAATATTTGTGTGAGGACTGGAGACTCCCTGGACTGCTCTACCATTGTCTCATTAATATTGACCATTGTATAAAAATATTGTGACAGCTGCCCTGTATGATTTGAATGTTATTTTAACTTGTATTCTGTTTTATATTTAATAAAGATGACAGTGACCACATTGTTGCTCATCATTACTAGATTAAATCTGTTTACAATTTCATTCTAAATTTTGTTTGAACGTTACCTGCTTTAAATGTATTTGACTTGTCAACCACTTGTGACTGGTATTTATTTTGTGCTGAACATTGTATAGTGTTATTTAGAAATAAAACAGCTATCCTAAATTATGGATTTTGCAGTTCTTTGATTCACTTCAAGAAACATGGGGAGATGGCGGAGGACAGTTACTGGAAAAAGGTGGAGGCGTCAGTGAGAGGTGCACATTGTTTGTGGACAGCCTCGCCACTGAGTTCAAAGATGCCCTCAGCGCCAAAGCAACTTTGCTAACAGTCAGTTTCAGCCTCAGCCGCCACAACCACCACAAACTATGAACTTTACTTTAAATAATCCTTTCCCAAACTGTACTGTAGAATTTGTACAATTGTAATTCTGCCCCCTGTAAAATACCTCCTTATGTAAGCCTGCCTCTCAGTTTTTGGCCTTGATGGATTCTTCGCCTCATGTCATAGATGAAGCGGCACAGCTCCTGTTCCACTCAAAGAACATGACGCTTACTTATGAACGCATGTTGGTACTAAACTCTCGAGTTGTTGAGTGTGTTGTAGGGGGCCATACATACGGAAGGTGGGTTAACAGTGGAGTCTGAACCCCTCAATTGTACCGAGTGATTCTGTTATAATGAAGCCCCCTTGATTAGCTTCATTCCTTGCTGGGATGCTCGTGCAACTCCAGTGTACAGTGGGCAAGGCGGTTTATATTCTTGCTGCTGTTGAAACTTGTTGAAGTTTCTTACTGAGAGCTCTCTATGGAGAGAGGACCCAAAGGATAGCTGCCTCCTATCGTTCCGCAATCCTCCTCTTCAGACAGACGATGACAGGGTCACTGAGGAGACCCGAATTCTCTGTGCAGTTCAACTGCAGCCACAATCCATGCTGTCCTTTACAGGACGAAAGGGAAGTGGGGAGTGTGGAAGTCACAGCGAGTCAAGTTACTGTCGCGTCTTGGCAAGGAGAGTTTACAGATCGTGTGCAGCTAACCCAGGGAAGAATGATCTTTGAAGAGCAGAGTTTCCCTTTGCACAGCGGGGGACTGGAGCCATTTTGCATACCAGAACAAGATGAGGATGCAAAGGAAGTGTTCCAGGGTGACACATAATATTGGTCAGAAACAAGAGAAATCTGCGGATGCTGGAAATTCAAGGAACACAGAAAATGCTGAAGGAACTCGGCAGAACAAGCATAATCGATGGAAAAGGGTAAACAAACGACGTTTCCGACCGGCACCCTTTGTCTGGACTGATAGTGGTCAGTTACTTTACTACTGTGGTGGGACCATGCGGGAACTCATAGTTGACAACAAATGCCCCGGATTAATATACTCGGAATGATGGACTCTGTCACTGAGTGTAAAAACGAATAACGAACAAGTAACGGTTCTGAGATACAGATTGTCAGGGGATATTTGAGGAAAGAGGCTGACAACAACGCCCCTTTCTTCTCGGAAGGTTCTACTGACCCGGCCTCACAGCAGTCCGAACTATATTCCACCTTGCCCAATGCCCAATGAACTGATTTAGCGTAAACACAAATGCTTTGTCCGCTTTAATATGTCTTCTTAATTCAACATTCCCCTTGAATGATGCAGTAAAACTTGCAACTCCCCGTCGGGGAATTGAACCCCGGTCTCCCGCGTGACAGGCGGGGATACTAACCACTATACTAACGAGGAATTCATGTCCCAGTTTATGCACGTTTCAGAACACACCACAGTGAACAGAATCATCTTGATGTTTGTTCACTGCGATACTGGAGCTTTTCACACGTGTCCTTCCCACAGCAGTCTCTCACTTTTCTCCAGCCTTTCAGTCACCTATTATCTTCAACGATTAGCCAAACCAGGTGCTCTCATTCCAGCGCAACTCCGTCTTCCAATCAACATTTTCATCACAGTCATACATTTATATTTCTGCTTTCGTAATGCCACAGGCGGGAAACGACATGTAGCCCATCCAATTCTGAAGCCATCACTCCCACTTCAATCAACTTCACTCAAACACGGCTTCTGTATCTCCGCTCTGTCGGACGATCGCGACCCCAACTGGACATAACACGAACTGCACCACACTGAAGAATCCGACCGACAACATTCAGAATCACCTCCAGCCACACTCATGCACTTCCAGCGTCCCACTGCTCCAACCCTCACAACTCGCCTACCAATTCCACAAGTCATTTCAATCCATGGGTCACTCGAAAATTAGTATGGGCTGGCCAGGCCAGTCCATCAACGATGGAATTGCTCTCCCTCACATTTTCCCCGGTCAACCGATCTCGGCAGCCTCCTGCTCTCACTCTAACCCAGCTTCCCACAACCAACAACAAAACATGTCGGATGATGTGTTCGCACTGAGTGCTGTCAGTCTACTCACCATCCACTCTCTCATCACCACCCCCCCCCCCCCCACTACGAGAGTAAACTAACCCCTTTATTGTGATTAATAAATGCAACATACAGTCACAGAATCATGCAACCCTGAAACAGGCGGTTCGGCCCACAATGTCCGTGCTGACGATCAAGTACCGATCATAACAAAAACGACCTCGCTCAGCAGCTATTTCCTTCAGAGTCTTGATAATTCAAGTACTCGCCCAGACAATTCTCTAATGTTGTGAGTGTACCTGCCTCCGTCGGTCAATAACGAGTGATTTGGAATGTAAACCGCCCAATGAAGGCTGTGTGTTTTCGTGTTGTGTGCCTGACACCGGTGTAGAGCCGGGTCTTCTGTTCGGCGGGAGATGAAGGAAGGAGACGCCGGAGGGAAGGACCCGGAGTGGGACTATGATTCAACATCGTCCGGGGACGTAGAAGGAGGATCGGCGAATGGGAAACTATCAGCTCTAACTTGTGCACTTCAGACTGTTTTATTAAAATTGGCCATTTTCTTTGTTTTTTCTACTAACCCTTTAGTCAAATTAAGAATTATAAAGCTAAATAGTTTAATTGTATATGGTGTACTACCTGTTATTCCGTGGTACATTTTGAACACGGTAACAAATCACTCAGCATCCACATAAACAGGGGTTTGAGCTGGGCTTGCACCTCTATCTCAGATGTTTGGCCGGGCCGTATATTGTCTTCCCTAGACTTACGCAGCAGACCGGACTAGAGTGCGTTGCCAATATGTTGCCAAACAAGGTAGCAGGGTCAGAGAAGTCAGAGATCATTTTAAGGGGTGGTGGGATGAGCTGACAACATCGATACCAATGGGGAATTGTCTGGCAGATGGAGTAAAATGCTGACAAGAGCAACGTCATCCATTTGTAAGAAAAAATACAGTTCAGATGATAATTTAAATGCTGAAAAAATGCAGTAAGCTGCTGTGCAGGGTGACTTGGGACCGCGATTGCAAACGTTTCGTTCAATTGGTTATCAACCTGCAAATAGAATGTTGGCTAGAGAAATTGAATTTTAGAGCAGGGAGGTTATGCTGCAACTTTACAGGGTACTGGTGAGGCCATAATGTCACAGAAATGTACAACACAGAAACAGGCCCTTCACCCCATAACTATTTAAATTGCCTAATCCCATCTGCGTGCACCAAGGCTATTGACCTCCATAGCCCGATCAGCCATGAACCTATCCAGACTTCACTGGTACATTGAAATCGAGCTTGCATATACCACTTGTGTTTTCCCCAACCTTCTGAGTGACGAACTTTCCACTCATGATCCCTTAAACCTTTCACCTTTCACCCTCAACCCATGACCTCCGGTTGTCATCCCACCCAACCTGAGGGGGAAAAGCTTGCTTGCATGTTACCGAACAATACCCCTCATAATTTTGTGTACCCCTTTCAAATATCCTCTCAATCCTCTCCATTCCGAGAAATAAAGTTCTAATCTATTCAATCTTTCCTTATTACTCAGGTCCTCCAGACCCAGCAACGTCCTTGTAATATCTCCTTTCACTCTTTCAAACTTATTTGCATTCCTGTGAGTTGGCAAACAAAACTGCACACAATACTTCAAATTATGACTCACCACTGACTTATTCAACTTCAAAATAATCCCATCTCCTGCACTCGATACTTTGATAATGCCAAAAGCTTTCTTTATGACACTATCTACCTTGACACCCCTTTCAACTATTATGGACATGTAATCCCAGTTCCCTTTGTTCTAGCATACTCCTTACTTCCCCACGGTTCACTGTACCCCACAGAAGTACAAGAACTCACGCTTGTCAGCGTTAAGTTCCATCTGCCATTTTCAGCCCATTTTACCAGCTGCTCCAGATCCCACTGCAAACTATGATAGCGTTCCTCGCTGTCCACAGCAGCCCTAATCTTGATATGAGCTGTATATTTGTGATCCAGTTCACCACATTATCACACAGATCATTGATATAGATGACAGACAACAATAGACCTAGAACCAATCCCTAAAACATCTTATCCAAACCATTATGCAGGACCTTGTCAAATACCTTGCTGAAGTCCATGTAGACAACATCCACTTCCTTCCCTTTGTGAACATTTCTGATAACTTCCTTGAAAACTCTGTAAGATTAGTTGGCATTAACTACCACGCTCAAAGCCATGATGAATATCCATAATCAGTTCATGTTTATCCAAATACTTGTAAATCCAGCCCCTCTAAATATATTCCATTTACTTTGCAAATAATGATGTCTGGCTTAAGGGCCTATCATTTCCAGGTTTAAGTTTTGATCCATCCTTAAAGAGCGGAACAACATTACTGCCCTCCAGTCCTCTGGTAGCACATCTGTTGCTAAGCACGATTTAAATATCTCTGGTAGAGTTCTGGCACTCTCTGCACTTCCCTCCTGCAGAGTCCGAGGGAACACCCTGGGGATTTATCTATCCTCATTTATCTGAGGAGAGCAAACATCTCCTCATCTGTAATCTGTATAGGGTCCATGAAATAGATGCTGCTTCATGTCGCTTCTATAGACACTGTGACCATCTCCTGAATGTGCAAAATACAGGCGATAGCTGGATGAAGCAGCGTGGATAACTTCACTCACTTCAACCCCGAGCAACCTCTGCACTCACTAGCAATGACTCTTTAACTCAGTATTATTTGTTTGTTGTAAAATAAAAATTGTTCTTGAAATTGGGAGAGGAATAGATGCTGGAAGTGAAAGAGAAACAGACAAGCATAAGATACAAAATAGATGAGAGAGAGAGAGAGAGAAAGAAAGAGAGTCGCAGATAGACCATCCAGCTGGACTTTGGTCTACCAAAGGAAACCAGTGCGGTCACTTTCAATTCCCACCATTCAATACTTCACCTGTGGGCCTGCTGTCCGAGATCTTCAATATCAGGGCGCAGTAGTTCATAAGCGAGTTTCTCTTGGTGACTTTTGCCTCTACCTGATTCTATGAATTTCTGTCAATTTCAAAATGAGACTAAGGAACCCTGGGAATGTTCAGGAGGCTACACTGAATGCCTGGAGAGATAACGTTATCAGTTGAAAAACCGCCCTCCGAATGGCCCAAAACGATGCTGTTTGTTCAGCATTATTGAATATAATATGAGGGCCTGAGATCAGATACGATTCACAGCCGTACGATTGTGGGTAGGAATTGGTATTGAAGCAATTCTGTTAAACTTGAAAGCAACCTTGATTAACGTAATGTAGCATTTGCAAACCTACCAGTGAAAATGAAATTTCCTATTTCAGTAGAATCGGTCTGATTTAGTACTGGACTTATATTGGGAAGCAAAGCGAGGGAGTCCTGGTGAGTATGTCCTTTTACAGACTGTGGTGGTAGTGCGTGGGGTTTGGGGTTGTGTGACAGGTCAAGGTGTTTTAGGTTGTGTGGAAGAAAATGAACGTGAAAACCGAAACTGACGGTTATGAAGACACACATCACACAGCAGTCAATAGTAGCTGAATTAATGACTCCATACGCAACATTAACTTTACACAGATGCCGCCTGAACTATTCAGCATTTTCTCTGTTTCTCAGAGTATTGGGTTCATCAGTGGGTTCCATACATCAGCAAAGACATTAATTCTAAGGTGTGATATTTCAGTGATCCGATACATTGTTGAAATGGGGTTTGTTTTGTCGCCCTGGTTTGGATATGGCCAAAGTGCAATGTGAGAGACACTGAAGCGGGTCGATAGTTCACAAATCTTTCATGTGAACAGTGTTCAAATGAAAGTAAATCAATAAATGCTAGGCAAAAACAGGACTAGTAACCAAAACTCTCAAACAGGTAACGGGCTCAAAAGAACATCTAATTATTGAACGAATAGCGCGAGTCTTCAAAGTCAGTTGTCTCCAAGGTCCAGGTTCTCAGACAAGGCCGATGCAAAACAAAATCGATCTGTTGCTGTGCTCTGACCAAGTCTCAAGAAGTGAGTCTTACATCAGAGGTCGGTAAGTTGATGGAGAAGATACTGAGAGGCAGGATTTATGAAGGCATCATATGATTAGGATTATTCAGCATGGCTTTGTGAAAGGCAGGTCATGCCTTACGAGCCTGGTTGAATTTTTTGAGGATGTGACTGCACACAGTGATGAAGGCAGAGCCGTAGATGTAGTGTATATGGATTTCAGCAAGGCATTCGATAAGGAACACAATGCAAGGCACATTGAGAAAGTAAGGAGGCATGGGATCCAAGGGGACGTTGCTTTGTGGATCCAGAACTGGTTTGCCCATAGAAGGCAAAGAGTGGTTATAGAGTTGGTATATTCTACACGGAGGCTGGTGAACAGTGGTGTGCCCCAGAGATATGTACTGGGACCCCTACTCTTTGTGATTTTTATAAATGACCTGGATAAGGAAGTGGAGGGATGGGTTGGCGATTCTGCTGATGACATAAAGTTTGGGGGTGTTGCGGATAGTGTGGAGCGCTGTCAGAGGTAACAGTGGGACATTGATAGGATGCAAATCTGGTCTGAGAAGTGGCAGGAAAGTGTGATGTGGTTCATTTTGGTAGTTCAAATACGATGTAGCATTAATGATAAGACTCTTGGCAGTGTGGAGGATCAGAGGTCTGAATCCATAGGACACTCAAAGATGCTACACAGTCTGACGTTGTGGTTAAGAAGGCATACGGTGCCTTGGTATTCATTAATCGTAGGATTGAGCTTCGGAGCCGAGAAGTATTGTTGCAGCTATATAAGTTCCTGGACAGACCCCACTTGGAGTATTGTGCTCAGTTCTGGTCGTCTCACTACAGGAAGGATGTGGAAACCATAGAAATGGTTCAGGTGAGATTTACAAGGATGTTGCCTGGATTCGGGAGTGTGCCTTATGAGAATAGGTTGAGTGAACTCAGCCTTTTCTACTTGGAGTGACAGAGGATGAGAGATGACCTGATAGAGTTGTATAAGATGATGAGAGGCATTGATCGTGTGGATAGTCAGAGGCTTTTTCCCAGGACTGAAATGGCTGCCACAAGCGGACACAGGTTTAAGGTGCTGGGGAGTAGGTACAGAGGAGACGTCAGTGGCAAGTTTTTTATTCAGAGAGTGGTGAGTGCGTGGAATGGGCTGCTGGCAACGGTGGTGGAGGCGGATAAGATAGGGTCTTTTAGGAGACTTTCAGATAGGTACATGGAGCTTAGAAAAACAGAGGGCTATGGGTAAGCCTAGTAACTTCTAAGGTAGGGACATGTTCAGCACAACTTTGTGGGCCGAAGGGTCTGTATTGTGCTGGAGGTTTTCTATGTTTCTATTAACTTAATTTGGTTTAAAATGTTGACTTTGACAATATTTTTCCATAACGTTCTGTTTTCATGAAGAGGTTCAGTGATCCAGATACAACGTTATTTCACCCCAAATTATAAAGGATTATATACACAAGATTATATAAATTACAAACATTAACTATTTATAAGACCGAAGAGTCAAATTAAAATGTGAATATTACTGTCTATAACACACTCAATTCCCGTGGGTGTGGGGAGGAGGGGGTCACTGTTCTTGGAAATGCCCCTCTGTACCCACTGTGCTACAATGCTCGCAATTTCTCAGCGGCTCCACTGATTGACAGCTCTCTCTGCCCCGCCTCCCGGGCTGATGGTCACCGTCACGTGATATCGCGAGGGTGCCGATCTGTGACGAACTGACGTCACCGAGGTCCCACCTTCACCGACGTCGTTTCCAGGGGAACGGTCCGGTCCGGGATGGTGGGCACGGGGTTGTAGTAAAGTGGAGTCAGTCTCTACTTTGGGTTTCGGCTCCACTGTGGGAATCGGCCTCTCCTCTTCCTGCCCACGGAACAGTGAGTGTCTGTCAGCGCCTCACCGCACCGGCTCTCTGCCTCAGGTACAATATTTCAACCATATTTACACAGTTACATGGATAGGAAAGGTTGAGAGGGACACGGGCCTAATGCAGGCGGATGGGACGAGTTCAGGTCGACAACTTGGTCGGCGTGGATGAGTTTTACCGAAGGGACGGTTTCAGTTCTGTATAAATCACTGACTCTATTCTGGGCGGTTCAACCAGGGCAGGATGTACACAGTGAATGGCAGGTTCCTGGGAAGTTTTACTGAACAGAGACTTTGTGGGTTTCTGCCCCCACACCTCCTCTGGCAGCTGATTTAGGATAGCAGCTATTCTCTGTGTGAAGTGTGTACCCTTCAGATCCCCTGTAAATCTGTCTTTAAACAGTTTTGTACAATTCTAATGAGAGGCAGTTCTTTGGCTGATAAGGCAAGTAGAACACACAACCCTGTCTACCTGTGATGCCACATACAGGGAACTGTGTAACAATATTAGAGACACATGCACGGGTACTTCGGTGAGCAAGGCCCAGAGGGATATGAAACTAATGCAGGAAAGTGGGATTAGTATAGCTGTGTGTGATGGGGAGCATAAATGTGATGGGCCAGAGGGTCTGTTTCTATCCTGGACAACCCTGACCACAGCAGTCCTCCACTGCAGTGGGGTTTGTTACTTTCATTCTCAGCTGTGAGCTTGTTCCACTGAACCTCTTATTCTCTGAGAAGATATTTGCACCCTTCCATTGTGACCAAGCTGTCCGCCATCTCTCCTGCTATTAACCAGTGTTCTTCACTGAATTCCCATTTAAAAGAACTGTTACTGGTGCCTGTGGAATGGGTGCATTTTGGTAGCCTTTTGAGGTGTTTGATTTACTATTAACCCTAATCCTTTAATATCTTTGTCCAAAAAAATCCATTGTCCTGGGTTCTGAGTGTTTTAGGTAAGTCCATCCTGAAATTCTGTGTTCCAGGTTCCCACTGAACTTTCACAGTCAGTGGTTTCTGCGTGTCTATACTGACCATCGAAAATCTATCTCCACTAACTCAGCACTTGGTCTGTCTCCTACCCTGACCTGGTGATTCAAATGTTCAGCCAGATGGTCCTTAAATACCAGCCTGCATCACTCCCTCAGGAAGTGTGTTCCAGATTGTAACCAACTTCATTTTGCAAGCTGGTTCACATCCCACATCAAGATTTGCTAGCCGCCTTTGCTGTCCATCATACCCCTAATCTTGGTGTCATCTGCAAACTTGCTGATGCAGTTTACCACATTCTCATCCAGATCGTTTATACAGATGGAAAATAACAATGGACCCAGCACTGGGGAGTTAAACCAGGGCAGGATGAACACAGTAATGACAGGTTCCTGAGAAGTGTTCATCAACAGAAAATTTGTGTGTTTTTGCCTCCTCTGGCAGCTCATTTGGGATACCAGCTATTCTCTGTGTCAAATATTTACCCTTCAGATCCCCTTTAAACCACCCCCCTGTCACCTTACAACTATAGCTTTATACAGCCACACCATGGGAAACAGTCTCTGTCTCTCTAACCTTTGTATGCCTCACATAATTTTATTCCCCTCCATCAACTCACCCATCAGATTCCCTTTCAACCTCCACCCTGTCACATCAAAACTATCCTGTGCAGTTTTAGGACGGAGAAAACTGTTCCTTCCCTAAAAGACCCCGGGGAGTGAACAGTTTCTGCCTTCCCATCCCTAGAAGATGTCCGATTGATCCATGAAACTGGCGCTCTGCCCCCTGCACCAGCTCCTGAGCCGCACATTCGTCACTGGTATCTCTCTATATCTCCCCCCACTAACAAGTGTCACTGGGAGTAATACAGAGCTTACTACTTTTTAGTTTCTGTCTTATTTCTCCAAATTCACTGCACAGGACACAACCCTCGTATCCCTACGTTGCTATTACCAACATGCACCGTCCACCACGATGTCCGGCTGCTCAACCTTCGCTTTGAAATGTCCTGCAGCTGCTCCGAGACCATCGGACCATAAGACACAGGAGCAGAGTTAGGCCATTTGTCCCATCCAGTCTGCTGCACCATTCTGCCAGGAATAAGAGATCATGACAGATCTCTTAACCCTCTCAAACACTCTTATCCCCCCCCCCCCACAATCGAGAACCTCCACATTCAATATACCCAGTGAATTGGCCACATCCGTCTGTGGGGATGAATTAAGAATCAGAACCAGAATCAGGTTTATTACCACCGGCAGGAGTCAGGAAATTTGTTAATTTAGCAGCAGCAGTTCAATGCAGGACATGCTAATATAGAAAGATGGTTGCTGCTGGAATAGATTGTGCTTGGGGTGACTCGGGTCCACAATGATCCCTCGGGCCCTTTTCTCACACCTGTCTTTGTAAATGTACTGAATCATGGGAAGTTCACAACTACAGATGCGCTGGGCTGTCCACAACACACTCTGCAGAGTCCTGCGATTGAGGGAAGTACAGTTCCCATACAAGGCAGTGATTCAGCCAGTCGGGATGCTCCCAGCTTTGTCCCTGTAGAAAGTTCTTAGGATTTGGGGGCCCATAGCAAACTTCCTCAGTCGTCTGCAGTGAACAAAATGCTGTTGTGCCTTTTCCACCACTCAGCAGGTACGTACAGACCACATGAGATCCTCGGGTATGTTGATGTCAAGGAATTTAAAGCTGTTTACCCTCTCAACCGCAGATCCATTGATGTCAATAGGGGTTAGCCTATCTCCATGAATCTACACAATCTGTGTGGATTATCACTAATCCACACAGATTGTGGTCTCCCGGTTAGGAAGTCGAGGATCCATTTGCAGAGGGACCAGGTTCCATAGCTTATTGATCAGGACTGTGGGATTGACGGTGTTAAATGCTGATCTCTTGTCACTGAACAACATCCTGACATAGGCTACACAGATTCACTACCTTTTTCCAAGGAATTTGCTCCTTACCTTTGTTCTGATAACTGACCACTGACTCGACTGGCAAGTTTATCTTTAGGAAATCCTGCACATCTGAGACGAACCTGACCCCAGTAGCCAGAAGACAACACACCATCGTGTCATCTCTGTTGCTGCCACAGAATCTCCTGCACATCCCCTGTACTGTGAGTCTGCTGTCATCACTGCTCTGCTTGACCTTTCCTCCCGCGGAGCATCGGTCTGGGGTCTCAGTACCACCAACCTGATGGGCTGCTGTCTCTGGTTCGTCATCCTCCCAGGGGTATCCAAAGGAGTGTACTTGTTGCTGAGGGTGACGGCCACAGGGAGACATTACTCTGTCTGTTTCTTCCCCTTTCCATTGTGATGGTCACACAACAGTCTGCATCCTAACCTCAGGTGTGACCAACTCACTGAATCTCTGGTCTCAGCATCCTGGAAACTCTAGGTCTGTCCATCTCCATCTTCATTTCCTTCACACGGTCAGTCAGGAGCTGCACCTCGGTGCACTTCCCTCATGTGAAGTTATCGGGGACACTGAGTGACTCCCACATCCTGAGGTGGAGCATGTCACTGCCGTAACTGTAATTCCAGCCACTCTGATGGGGAGAGGAATTCCAAAGAAATCCTCTGACATTTGACTTCCCAGAGTACACCGACTTATCTCCCATTTCTCTGCCCACATTTCCAGCCGGTCTATGTTCTGCTGAATCCTTTGGCAACTTTCCTCACGATCCATAACTGCACCAATTTCTGTGTCTCTGCAGACCAACAAATCAGCCCTCCCTCATTTTCATCCAAATCATTTCACAAAGAGTAGAATTCCTTGTGGGGCCCTTGTTCACAGGTCTCCAGTCAGAATCACACCCCTCAACCATTACCTTCTGTGTTCTCTGCCCGAGTACATTTTGAATATACTCTACCAAATTTCTTTTGAGTCATGTGCTTCCATGCTGTGGATCAGCCTACCATGGGGACTCTTGTTGAAAGCTTTACCAAAGTCCTTCTCTCCTATACCCACTACCCAGCTCTCATCAGTCGAGTCTGTCACTTAGAACGTTTGGCCAAGTTTGCTAGAGTTGACGTTGCCCATGCAAAGCGATATTGGCTACTCTGAACTTGTTTATGCTTTTTCAGATGCAAGCTGATCCTATCATTAAATATCTTTTGTCCTTGGCCTTGGGCAGAACAACCTGACCTTTTCGTTCTGGTCCTGCATCTAAATCGTCGTCCAAACATTGGGTTCAGTTGCTTTGATATGATCTGGGGCCTGGTACCCACCACCTCGATTTGGCCTGTACCTGACTTTGCCATTTCAGCCCGGAGTTTAAAACGACCGTACTTTGGGTCTTCCTCACCTTGGTTCTGCCTCATCAAATTGCGTCCAAGTTGAAAGGAAAGTTACAGGCTATTTGTTTACCAGAAAAAGAGATTCACTGGTGTCACTTTAAACCAGAACCAGTGAAGATAACTCTATTTAACTTCACTTAACTCACCATTGAACTGTTTCCCACAATGTATCACTTCACTTTCAAATATTCTGCATGTCATGTTCTCTTTTCTTTTCTTTTTCATTCTTTTTATTATTGTTATTAATATCAACAAAATAAAATTGATACATAGATAATGGGATTACAAACATACACATTTCAACTGAACATGAAAGAATACATAAGCAATGATTACAGTATAAATGAGTATTCCCAAATCATGGACGATACAATATATAAATAAACAAGGCAAACTTAGGTATATCATAATATATAATTAAAAAAACAGAAAAAAGAAAAAGAAAAAAAATTATGCTAAATAAACTAATCTAATAATCTAATAACTAATAAGGAAAAAAAAAGAAAAAAAGAGAAAAAGAAAAAATGGAAAAAGAAAAAAAGGGCTGTTTATAATATCTCACAAAAATATAAAATCATCAGTGTCGTCAACTCTGATCCTCAACATACATAAAATCGAAACTGGAAAATCAAATAGGCTTGGAACACGGTCATATTACATCATATGAAAATATTGAATAAATGGTCTCCATATCTTTTCAAATTTAATAGAAGTATCAAATACATTTCTGATTTTTTCTAAATTTAGACATAACATAGTTTGAGAAAACCAATGAAATACAGTAGGAGGGTTAATTTCTTACCAATTCAACAAAATAGATCTTCTAGCCATTAGTGTAAGAGATACAATCATTCGACAAGCGGAAGAGGATAAATGGAGTGAGTCCATCATTGGTAAACCAAAAATTGCAGTAATAGGATGAGGTTGTAAATCAATGTTCAATACCGCAGAAATAATATCAAAAATATCTTTCCAATATTTTTTCAAAAGCAGACACGACCAGAACATATGAGTTCAAGACGCTATCTCAGAATGACATCTGTCACAAATAGGATTTATATAGGAATAAAAATGAGCCAATTTATCCTTGGACATATGAGCCCTGTGCACAACTTTAAACTGTATTAATGAATGTTTAGCACATATAGATGATGTATTAACTAATTGAAGAATTTTATCCCAATTCTCAATAGGGATAGTAAGGTTAAGTTCTCTTTCCCAATCATTTTTAGTCTTATAAAAGGGCTCTGAACGTATCTTCATAATTATATTGTAAAGTTTTGATATTAGCCCTTTCTGAAAAGGGTTTAGTTCAAACAAATTCTCCAAAATACCTGAAGACACAAAATTTGGAAAAGTAGGAAGTACAGTATTTAAGAAATTCCTAATCTGTAAATATCTAAAAAAATGAAATCTAGGCAAATTATATTTATTAGATAATTGCTCAAAAGACATAAAACAATTATCCAAAAATAAATCGGAACATCGTAGTAATCCTTTAGTCTTCCAAGCTAAATAAGCTTGGTCTATAATAGAAGGATAAAAACAGCAATGCAATTGGATACAATAGGAATATTTAAAACAAACTGAGTCAACCCCAAAAAATTTCCGAAATTGAAACCATATACGTAAAGTATGTTTAACTATCGGGTTGTCAATTCGTTTCGGCAATTTAGAAAGAGCAAAGGAAAGAGAAGTCCCTAAAATAGAACCCAATGCAAATCCTTGTACAGATTTAATTTCCAGGTTCACCCAATGAGGGCTAAAAGATATATCCCAATCCTTTAACCAACATATCAAATATCGGATATTAACTACCCAATAATAAAATCTAAAATTAGGCAATGCCAATCCACCTTCCTTCCTTGCCTTCTGTAAATATATTTTACCTAACCTAGGATTTTTATAATGCCATATATATGAGGAAATTTTTGAATCAACATTAGCAAAAAAAGATTTCGGATTAAAAATTGGTACCGCTTGAAATATACATAAAAACTTGGGTGAAATAACCATCTTAATAGCATTAATCCGGCCTATCAGAGATAAAGATAGTGGTGACCACTTAGTAAACAAACATTTAATCTGATTGATTAAGGGTAAAAAATTAACCTTAAATAAGTCTTTATAGTTTTTTGTCATCTTAATCCCTAAGTAAGTAAAAGAGTCATTAACTAATTTAAAAGGTAAATTTCCATAAATTGGAACCTGTCTATTTAAAGAAAACAATTCACTCTTATTAAGATTTAATTTATACCCGGAAAAATCACTAAATTGAGGCAACAATGATAAAACTGCAGGAATGGATTTCTCAGGATCAGAAATAAATAATAATAAATCATGTGCATATAATGATAACTTATGTATATCTGTCCCATGATTAATGCCAAAAATATTCTGTGATTCTCTGATAGCAATTGCCAAGGGTTCTAAAGCAATATCAAATAATAATGGACTAAGAGGACAGCCTTGTCTAGTGCCCCGAAATAAATGAAAAAAGGGAGATATTTGATTGTTAGTAAGCACCGTGGCTACTGGAGTATGATATATCAGTTTAATCCAGGAAATGAATGTCGGACTAAAATTAAACTTCTCCAGCACATTAAATAAGTATGGCCATTCAACTCTATCAAATGCTTTCTCCGCATCTAATGAAATAACACATTCTGAAGTGCTATGTCAAGGATTATAAACAATATTCAATAATCTCCTAACATTGAAAAAAGAATAGCGATTTTTAATAAAACCGGTTTGATCTTCCGAAATAATTTGGGGTAATACCTTCTCCAACCTGGATGCCAGTAACTTGGAAAAGATCTTGGAATCTAATTTCAATAAAGATATTGGTCTATAGGATGTGTAGTCAGTAGGGTCTTTATCTTTCTTCAATATTAAAGAAATGGAAGCTCTATAAAAAGATTGTGGCAAATTGCCCAATCTAATTGCTTCTTCAAAAACCCTGCATAACCAAGGAGAAAGAGTAGCGGAAAAACATTTTAAAAATTCTACTGTATACACATCAGGACCTGGTGCTTTCCCAGAATTCATGGAGGAAATAACCCCTTTAATTTCTGCATTTGTAATAGGAGTTTCTAATATTGAAGGATCATCTGATGATAATTTTGGAAAATTCAATTTCCCAAGAAAATCACACATGGTATTACGATCATGAGGGAATTCAGAATGATACAGGGAGGTATAAAACTCTTGAAATGATTTATTTATCTCATCATGGTTAACTGTCAAATCCCCATTCTGCTGACGGATCTTAGTAATTTGACGTTTAACCAAAGCATTCTTCAATTGACTAGCTAACAGTTTACCCGATTTATCACTATGTATATAAAAATCAGATCTGGTTTTCATTAATTGATTTTCAATCAAAGATGTAAGTAATAAACTATGTTCCGTTTGAAGTTCAACCCTTTGTTTGTAAAGCTCCTTACTAGGAGTGATCGAATATTTCTTGTCAATCTCTTTAATTTTATCAACCAATAAAAGAGTTTCCTTCTTAATACGTTTTCTCAGACCAACAGAGTAAGAGATAATCTATCCACGTATATATGCTTTAAAAGTGTCCCAAAGTGTTCCGCAAGAAATATCATCCATGGAATTAGTTGAAAAGAAGAAATCGATCTGTTCCTTCATAAATTTAATTAAATCCGGATCTTGCAGTAAGGTAGAATCAAATCGCCATTGTCTAGCATTAGAAGCTGTATCCGTAAATTTAATAGAAAGTTTTAATGGAGTATGGTCAGAGATGGCTATAATATCATAATTACAACCAATTATCGATGGAATAAAACAGGAGTCAATAAAAAAATAATCAATTCTCGAGTAGGAATGATAAACATGTGAGAAAAAAGAAAACTCTTTGTCCTTAGAATGCCGAAATCTCCAAGTATCAAAAATTCCATTATCAGTCAAAAAAGAGTTAATACAAGTGGCCAACTTATTGGGTAAAGTCTGAGTAGATATAGATTTGTCCATCAAAGGATTTAAACAACAATTAAAGTCACCACCCATTATTAACTTATATTCATTTAGATTAGGTAGAGAAGTAAATAAGGACTTCAAACAATCAGAACAATCCACATTTGGAGCATAAACATTAACCATAGCAACCTTTTTGTTAAAAAGTAAGCCAGTAATTAACAAAAATCTACCATTCGGATCCGAAAAGATATCATGTTGGACAAATGCAATAGAGGAGTCAATAAAAATTGAAACTCCCTTTACTTTGGCATTCAAATTCGAATGATACTGTTGGACCTCCCAAAACCTAAAAAAGCGATAATTGTCCTCTTTCCTCACATGAGTTTCTTGTACAAAAATAATATGAGCATTAAGTCTTTGGAATACTTTGAAAATCTTTTTCCGTTTAATCGGATGGTTTAAGCCATTAGTATTCCAAGAGACAAAATTAATGGTCTGAGCCATATTTCTGAAATCAACCCTTTGGTAAATAAAGGGTTAACCAAATTATGAACTCATGCACCCGGAAGAGGAACAAAAATAAGGAGCGGACCCGGAAGTGATGACATCGTGGACATTTTTGTAGTTCAAAAACAGCCCAAATGAAAATACTGAAAAAAACTGATATAAGAAACATAAGATTTAGAAAAAGACCTCCCACCCCCCCACCCAAGAGGAAAAAAAAGACCACCTCAGCCAAGGATAGGCTGGGAAAAGGGAAAGATGAAACTAAATCTACCCCCATATCAGCAGAAGACAACTCCGTATATAAAGAATATTAAAAAAATCCACCCAAACTCTAAAGAAATTATAATCACTATACTAAAACCAAACTTCTTAATATAATTGGTAGTAAAAAAAACAAAAAGAATATAATCACTAGTAACTTATAAATCGGGTTAAAACCCAAAGAAACCAAAAAAATTTAAACTGTGATAAGAGATGCATTATAGGAAGAAGACGAGAGAAAAAAAAAGCAAAATTAAAAAAAGTCAAAAATATTTTAGAGAAAAAACCGCCATCTTAGTAAAAAAAAATATTCACCTTCGAAGGATTAAAAATTCACCTTCGAAGGATTAATAATAATAACCAAAGATAAAGTACAGTGGTTGAAGTAAGTAAAATAAAAAGATTAGTATGTCGAAAAAAAAACTTTAACTAGAGTATAAAATATAGAGTAAACCTACACCAATAGCCAGAAACAAAATCTGGTTTTGGAAATAAAAACCATCTTGCACGATCAAACTCACTCATTTATTAGAGATGAGTGTCCGTAGCAGTAGGGAAGTTCTCCTTCAGAAAGCTTCTCACTTCAGATGTAGAAAGAAAAACACGACGTGGAGCATGTGGAGGCGAGATTCTGAGCTTCGCAGGGTATAAGAGCGCAGGTTTTAGATTTTTCTCATAACATTTAGATATCAGAGGTTTCAAAAGAAGCCTTGCCTTCATTACTTCTGGACTAAAATCTTCTACTAATCGAAAATTGTGGTCTTGAAATTTGACCATCCCTACACGCCGAGCCACACGAATAAGTTGCTCTTTAACATGGGCATAATGAAATCGGATAATTACAACCGGTGGTTTAGCTGAAGCACTCGGTGATCGACGCATAATTCTGTGAGCGCGATCGAGTAACGGAGGACTGTCTGGGAATACAGAAGGGAACGCATCCTTTAAAAGTTGAGCAAAGTACTTCATGTGGTTCCCTTGTTCAATACCTTCCGGGTGACCAAGTATGCGTAGGTTCTGTCTTCTGGACCGATTCTCAAAGTCGACACTCTTGGCTTTAAGTGTTTCCACCTGTTTAATCGTCAAAAGTAAGTTCTGCTGCAGTTTTTCAATTATCAAGTCTCGCTTCCGAGCATCCTCTTGCAGAGTTGTGATTAGAAATTGCTGCTGGTTAACTACTGAATCCGTCTTATCCATATAATCTTGAAAAGCCTTTATATCTTGTTTAAAAATTTGTCGTTGTTGTTCAAATTTTTGATTTAAAACCTCCAATAACATTTCATAAGTCAATCCAGTACGCTTAGGATCGGTCTGCTTTTTCTTCCCGTTGCCATTAGGATCCTTCCCCGGTTCTTTCCCTTTAGATCTAAGAGCCATTTCTGTATTCATTTCTTCAAAAATTCACAATAAACTCTTAAAGATAAGTCCAAGAAAGTAGCAAGAATCTTTTGGTGTAGGTAAAAATAAATTAAATAAGGGTGATCATAGGTTAAAAAAAGTAAAGGTTATGGAGCGAATCTGAAACAGTACTCACTCCATGAGCGTCTCCTGCTGACCTCGTCATGTTCTCTATTTATTTAATTATGACTATGTTGTAGCGGTGTGCTACACGCGGTGCTGAAATAACGACACGTAGTCGGTGAGCTGCAGTTACAAAAGAGGTTTATTCAAACTTGGCGGCCTTGCTTAAAAGCCTTCCTGTTCCTGCCCTCCCCGGGTGGGAATACTGTAGGGGGAGCGTATTCACAGTCCTGTCCCTCGTGCGGGCTTTTCCTCTTGCTGGTGAAGCAGGCTTGATGCCCTTTTTGGGACCGGCCTCAACGTCGGCGCTCCACTTTGTGAGCTGGTTCGAGTGCGCTGGGAAGTAGGTCGCCACATAACCTCCCCCCCCCCCCCCCCCCCCCCCCCAGAACCGGCGATACACCCCCCAATGTACTCAGTCTGGGTCGGACTCTGTTTGGATGGTCTGCCTCTGCGCCGCGGTGCCTGAATCTCGACCGGCTGCGCCAAGTCCACACGGGCTGGTTTGAGTCGGTCCACTGTGAAAACCTCCTCTTGCCCCCCAATGTCCAGTACGAATGTGGACCTGTTGTTTCTGATCACGGTAAACGGCCCCTCGTAGGGCCGCTGTAGCGGTGCCCGATGTCCACCCTGTCGTACAAAAACAAACTTACAGTTTTGCAGGTCTTTGGGTATGCAGGTCGGGTTCTGTCCATTCTGTGAAGTGGGTATGGGGGCCAGGTTACCGAGCCTCTCGCGTAGTCTGCCCAGGACTGCTGCGGGTTCTTCCTCTTGCACCCTTGAGGCTGGTATGAACTCCCCTGGGACGACCGGGGTGCGCCGTACACCAACTCGGCCGACGAGGCGTGCAGATCTTCTTTGGGCGCCGTGCGGATTCCGAGCAGGACCCAGGGAAGCTCGTCCACCCAGTTAGGTCCTCTCAGGCGGGCCATGAGAGCCGACTTCAGGTGACGGTGGAAACACTCCACTAGTCAGTTCGACTGTGGGTGGTAGGCAGTTGTGTGGTGCAGCTGTGTCCCCAAAAGGCTGGGCATAGCTGACCATAGGCTGGAGGTGAACTGGGTGCCTCTGTCGGAGGTATTGTGGGCCGGTACACCAAACCGAGATATCCAGGTTGCAATCAGTGCTGGGGCGCAAGATTCAGAGGTGGTGTCCATGAGCGGGACCGCCTCTGGCCATCTTGTGAACTGGTCCACGATAGTCAGGAGTTGCCGCGCTCCTCGCGACACTGGCAGGGGGCCCACGATATCCACATGAATGTGGTTGAAACGCCGGCGGGTGGGGTGGAACTGCTGCGGCAGGGCTTTGGTGTGCCGCTGCACCTTAGCTGTTTGGCAGTGCATGCACGTTTTGGCCCATTCACTGACCTGCTTGTGGAGTCCGTGCCAAACGAACCTGTTGGCTACCATCCGGACGGTTGACCTGATGGAGGGGTGCACTAATTTGTCGGTGGAGATGAAAATGTGCCGCCGCCAGGCTGCTGGGACGACGGGGTGGGGTTGGCCGGTGGTGACGTCACAGAGTAGGATCCTCTCACCTGGGCCTGCAGGGAGGTCCTGGAGCTGCAAACTGGAGACTGCGGTTCTGTAACTAGGGATCTCCTCGTCTGCCTGCTGCGCCTCCGCCAGCGCTTTATAGTCTACCCCCTGGGACAGGGCTTGGATGTTAGGGCGGGAGAGGGCGTTCGCCACAACATCGTCCTCTCCTGAGACATGCAGGACATCCATCGTGTATTTGGAGATGTAGGACAGATGTCGCTGCTGGAGGGACGACCAGGGGTCGGATGCTTTCGTGAACGCAAACATAAGAGGTTTGTGGTCTGTGAACACGATAAAGGGCCTACCTTCTAAGAAGTACCTGAAATGCCAGATTGCCAGGTATAGCGCCAACAGTTCCTAGTCGAAAGCACTGTATTTGAGCTCGGGTGGACGTAGGTGTTTGCTGAAAAACACCAGCGGTTGTCAGCGACCCTCGATGAGTTGTTCCAGCACCCCACCACAAAGAAGAGGGCGCTCTCCACAACTGTGCGGCAGCTTAAACAGTTCTTAAAGCAAGGAAGCTTAAACAGTTCTTAAAGCAAGGAAGCTTAAACAGTTCTTAAAGCGATGTTGCAAAAACAGTTCTTCAAAGTAGTATTGCAAAAGTTCAAAATGCTCACAGTCCATTTCAGGGAGAGACTTTTTAAGATGATTTAAATTCTCTTTCACGTCATGTTGCTTCGGTTCCCAAAATCGAGCTTTTCCCAAGAAGAATTTACATAGATGGACAAATAGAACGGCTTAAAGGCACTGACCTTTCCTTTACAGAACTGTTCCCAATACTTTCTGCTATTTCACATGGATTAACACGAGAACAGTCAACGAATTCCTTCCGAATGAGGATCAAACAAGGTCAAACCTGTTTCACCATCGAAATCGATTCTCCTCGATCTTTTAACTCCCGAACTCCGATCTTCACTCACCACTGATTCTCAACTAGCAGTGTTATAAAGAAACTGCTGGCAATGACCTTTTAAACTTTAGGCATTAGATAAAACTTCATCTTTCAACTAAACTGCGTCATAACATTAAATCACACAGTGGCATGAAGTCAACATGGCAAATCCAGCCACGAACTGCCCCTCACTGGGAGGGGTCCTCCTTTTATACCCTGTAAAAAAAACCTGTCACATGACCTCTACTGGCAGGAAAATGACATCACTCCACCATCACAAAACCATTACCTCAAGTCCAGTATATCTTCAACCCCAGTAATGTGACAAGGGTACGTAACAGAAGTCCCACGTGAACTGGCTGGAGCCGAACTGTAGCCAGTATGGGTGCCGTAGGTCCTTACTGTGCTGCCGTTTGCGGCCCTCAGGGTGGGACCCCGGTTCTCTGTGGCGGGTGTCGTAACTTGTCACAGGGAAGACGCTGATCTCGGCTCCGGTGTCGACCAAAATGCAGCATCCCGACTGCTTGTCCCAGACATTCAGTAGGCTATCCCAATGGCCAGCCGCTGTAGCCATCAGTGGCGGCTGGCCATGGCGTTTCCCGGGAACTTGCAGGGCGGGCTACAGCGATGGGCTTCTGCGCCCCACCGCTGGTGGTAGAAGCACCATTGTCCGTTGGTCTCCTCACCCCTGCCTCTGGGGTTAGTGGGCTCTGCGGCCGGGCCTGGTCTGGTATGCTGTTGGGAGCATGGCCTGGTGATTTTTGCGACGGACGTCCCACTCTCCTTGGCTTTCCACAGCACGTCTGCCCGGGCCGCCACCTTCCGGGGGGTCGCTGAAATCTGTGTTGGACAGCAGCAGGCATATGTCCTCGGGCATCTGCTCCAGGAATGCCTCGGCTCTGTAATGAGTCAACCTATAGCCGGGGAAGTGACGACACCCCTCATGTTAGACTGTTTGCGGTAACTTTTTATTCTTTCTCTTATTTCTAATATTTGTTATCTGTGCACTTGTAGTGCTACTGAGACACTCTAATTTATCTATTCGGACTTACTTTCTGTGTTTATCCACATCCATCAACTCCACTACTGACCTTTCACTCTTCCCATCTCCTCTCCTGAAAGAGAGCCCAATGATCCATGTAACAAAAATTCTCCGTCCTGCACCAGCTTGTGAGCCACACATATAACTGTACCACCTTTTTCTTTCTTCTCTCGCTAGCAGGTGACACTGGGATTACCCCCCCCCCCCCCACCTCAACACAGAGTTTCTACTTAACTTTTTCCCCAACTCCCTCAGTCTCTTTGCAGGACTTTGTCTCTTTTGTTAGAACCAATCTGGACACGTCCTCTGGCTGCTCACCCTGCCCTTTCAGAATGGCCTGTACTTGTTCAGTTACATCCTTGGCCCTGGTACCAGGGAGGTCATGCACCATCCTGCAGTCTCTCTCCTTGCCACAGATACACCTGTCTGTGACCCCGGCTAAAGACTCCCCCGTCACTGAGGCTCACTGAGAACGCAGAACAGTACAGCACAGGAACAGGCCCTTCTTCCCATGATGTCTGTGCTGAACACGATGTCAAATGGAACTAAATCCCTTCTGCCTGCGTATAATTCATTTGCTTCAATTCTCTGAATATTCATGTGTTTATCAAAAACCCTGTTAAATGTCATTATCATATCTACTTCCACCACTCCCCATGGCAGCCCAAACCCGGCCCTCACCACTCTCTGTACGGAAACAGAAATCTTACCTGCCCTGACATCCCACTTTAAATTCTCACCCTGGCATTTTAAAGCTGTGCCTTCTCATATTTGATATTTCTAATCTGAGGAAGTGATTCTGACTGTCTACCTAGTCTGCACCTCCCATAGTTTTATAAACTTCTGTCAGGTCTCCCCTCAGCCTCCTTCACTCCAGGGAAAACAGTCCCAGTCAGTCTGATCTTTCCTTGTAACTCAAGCCCCCAGTCCAGGTAACATTCCTGTGAATCGTTTCTGCGTCTTTCCAGCTTAATCACATCCTTCCTCTCGTGGTGACCAGAACTGCACAGGGTGCTCCTGGTGTGGTGTAATTATTGATTTGTACAACTGTAATGTGATGTCCCAACTCCTCTCAGAGCCTTTGCCGATGAAGGTAAGCATGTCGTGCACCTTCTTCACCACCTTGTCTACCTGTGTTGGCACTTTCAGGGAACTATTTACCTGTGCCTCAGGTTTATCTTTTCATCAACACTCCACAGGACCCTGCCATTCACTGGGTATGTCCTGACCTGCTTTAACTTCTCAAAATCCATCATTGTGCATTTGTCTGACACTATAACAACACTTCTCTGTTTCTCTGCACTAATGCTCCAGCAATAAGTAATGAACCATTCACCTCTGAACCTTGGTCATTTATGGTCTTATGAACCCCTCACCGCACCCGTGTCTATTTTGTTGTGCAGGCAACACCTCGACACTCCAGTAGTTATGTCATCCCAGCCTGAAACAGACCTGTTTTCTGTCTCAGTATGATAACCAGTCTTCAGTTCGTATGAACACACTTCCTTCCCAGTACTGAGATCTGGTCTTGTGCACCAGCCTTTCATGTGGCACCTTGGCAAATGGCTCCTGACAATCCAAAATCACAACTTCTCCAACTTCCCCTGTAAAGTCTCACATCTCTGGTATGTTTGTCAAACATGACTTAACATTCAGTAACCCAGGTTACAGGGACAAAAACCAGGTTCCAGATGGACAGGGTGGTGAAGAGGCTTTTGGAACACCGGCCTTCAGTCAGGGCACCGAATATAGAAGCTGGGATGAAATGGTGCAGTTGTACAACAGGTTGGTTTGGCCGCATTTCATAAATAGTGTTTAGTTTTAGTGATCATGCAGTATGACAGACACCATTGAGCTGGAAAGAGTGCAGAGGTGATTTACGGGCATGTTACTGGATCTCGAAGGACTGATTTGTGGAAAGCGTTTTGGATAATTTTCCTTGGAAAGTTGGAGAATGAGTGGCGATATTGCAGAGGTATATAAAATAATAAGCAGCCTGGGTTGAGTCAAAGATAACAATGTTTTTGCCAGGGTTGAGGAATCAGGAACTGGAGGGCATTGGTTTGAGATGAGATTTAATAGGAACCTGAAGGGCAACTTTTCCACACACAGGCTGGTCAGTGTATGGAGTGAGCTGCCGGGGGGAGTGGTTGAGTCAAGTATGTTTAAAAAAAGTACTTGGACAGGTAGATGGGAAGGAAAAGTTTTGAAGGATATGGGCTAAGGAGGAGGATAGCCTTGTTCATAATGTGGTGGTGAGGGGGTTACAGACCATAAGCTCAGATAGGAACTTTGGTCAGCGTGGACCATTTGAGCTGACGGGCTCGTTTCTGTGCAGTGTGAATCTGACTGTAAACCCTGTTGACTTAATTCAATGACATTAAACTTTTCTAAATGACTTGTTATTTCTTCACAGATTATAGACTCCAGTACTTGAAGTGAAGTTAACTGGACTACAGTCACCTGGTTTTTATCTTCCACCCTTCTTCAACAATGGTTTTCAACTCCACTGGGACCTTTCTGCCTTTCTGTAACAGTAAGTTTTGACAGACTTCAATGTCTCTACTTTCTCTCCAGACTTCCTGTGAAACCCTCCAGTGCAGGTCGTTGGGACCTGGAAATGTTTGCATTTAGTCCCATTAGTTTCTCCCTCATTATGATGATTGTTACACATTATGGCACAATGTTGAAATGTCACTGTTAGATATCTCTGGGATGTTTGCTGTGTCCCCACTGTGAACACTAATTAAAATTATTGAGTTAACCTATCTGCTTTTTCCTTGTTAGTTTTAGCTTTTGTCTCATCACTGGTTCCTGGAAAAATCCTGATCCTCTTTTCTACTGCCAACCCTTGCCTCTTTTTATGCACTTTGATTTAATATTTCCCTTGAACTCCATTGACCACAGAATGTTCTTTGCTCTGTGTGATCCCTCTGTAGAATCGGGATTAATGTCTGCTGACTGTTATGAACAGTCTCCTTAAACATCGCCACTGCTCATTACTGACCTGTCCCTGAGCATATTTACCCCATCTGCCCCAGACAACTCCACTGTCACGTCTCTGTAATTGCCTTTATTTAGGTTGAGGACACTGGTTCTGGACCCTGGTGTTCACCCTCAATCTGTGGTCTGGAGTTCTCCCACATTGTGCTCACTTCTTCAGGGATCCTTCACCACAAGATCTCTCTGCATTCTCACCTCATTACACAGATTACATATGAGATGTCCTGTTCCTGGGTAAGATCCTGCTGTAAGAAACTGTCTCTGACCACTCCACAAATTCCTCTTCCACTGTACCAGTTTGATCAGCTTAATCAACACACAGACTGACGCAAACACGCACAAAATACTGCAGGAACTCAGCAAAGAGTCGACATTTCGGGCTGAGAACCTTCATCAGGATTAGAAAGAAAGGGACAAAAGCCAGAATAAGGTGCTGGCGAGGGGGAGGAGGACAAGTGAGTGGGGGAGGGGGTGGTTTGTGGAGGGATGATGATGAGAGGACCTGGGTGACAGACCGGAAAGACAAAGAGATGAAGAGAAAGGAATCCAGTAGGAGAGAACGTTGGACCATGGGATGACACGAAGGAGGTGGAGAACCAGAGAGAGTTGATGGTCAAGTCATGATGGTGCGTGAGGAGAGGTAAAGGGGGTAAATGGCACCAGAATGGGGGAAAAGTCAGAAGATAAATAGTAGTTTGGTGAATGTGTGGAAACAGAGGGCAGTGATTTCTGAAATTTGGAGAAATCAATATCAGAATATGAGATGTTGCTCGTCCAACCTGTAGTTGGTCTCATCGTAGCAGGAGAGGAGGCCATGGACAGACATGTTAGTGATGGCCCTCTGCTGGGTCAGGGTCGACCATGGATATTGTACCCTTGCTGTGAAAGTCAATATGCAAGCCAGGGTAGTACGATACGTAAAGCAAGCTGTTGCCCATGCAGGGGCTCCTGCTCTCCACACAGCTGATGAATCCAGATCAACGACAGAGACCGGTGGGGTCAGGCACCAATGGTGTCACAGGATTGCCAGTCTGCATTGAACATCGGACTGACAGGGAATCCAGCTCTGGATTGTTCCTCGGGGTTTACTCCCGAAGCCTTCCCCATGAATGGGTCGAGCCACAAGCCAGTAGAGGTTTCAGATCAGAATTTTCCTTCCACTAGTTGAGCTGCCAACCGTGGGTGAAAGCCCCATCTGCCCATAGCAGTTAGTTATATGATGCCAGTAAACCCATTTAGACCCTCCCCTGTCACTAAGAAAGAGTCTGTCGGGCTTCGTAGCTAAGCCATATGTAAAAGCCAGGAGCTGGACTTGGTTGACAGAGGCAATTTGAAGCAGCAATTAATAGGAAGTGACAGCTTGTCCCCATTACCACCCCACCACTGGTTAAGACACCTGTAAGGCACCAATATGTCAGTATGTGAATGGGAAATGGAACTAGAATGCATTGCCACTGGCAGATTGTGGTTGTTGCAGCTCACAGAGCAAAGGTACTTGATGTAGTGGTACCCCAATCTGCTTC
Organism: Hemitrygon akajei; assembly: GCF_048418815.1. Lineage (NCBI taxonomy): Eukaryota > Metazoa > Chordata > Chondrichthyes > Myliobatiformes > Dasyatidae > Hemitrygon > Hemitrygon akajei. The sequence continues at coordinate 21,987,300 of NC_133151.1, forward strand.
CGATTAAATCTCTCATGACAATCACAGCTCTATTCTCATCTCTCTTTGATATTTCCTCTTTTGTGCTTTATCCCATCGGGAGGAACACCTGAGGATCTTGAGACCACTCCTTCCCGTGTCTTCTTTCCCTCCTGTCAGAAACGAGCCACGCTCCCGAATAATGGCTTCAAGACAAATTCAAGGAAACAAAGTTTATTAACAGTTCTGCAGAGCTGGGCCCCCTCAGAGAAGGGAACCCTGAACCTTACAGGGCAGCAGGTTTTATCCTTCTTCCTTACCCCTCCCCTCCCTGACTCGGGAGGTACACAGTGTTTTCCCATTCCTTATTTGGAGTTGTTTTTTTACACATTTCTGTAAAACAATAGTTCATATCTCAGGACTTCAATGATTCAACAAACAGTTAATCTTGTCAGGGCTTCTGCATTCATAATTAAATCACATTTGTTTACTGACTTTAACCCAGACATAATTAAATCACATTTGTTTTCTGACTTTAACCCCGACCTAATTAAATCACATTTGTCCTCTGACTTTAACCCAGACATAATTAAATCACATCTGTCCTCTGACTTTAACCCAGACCTCTTTCAGAAACGCACATCTTAATTTTGAATCTTACAATTCCACCCTTTTTCTTTTTAAGATGTGCGTAGCAGCTAGCATTTCTCTCACTCCCAGGGGGCCCACCACCCTTCCTCCGCCCCCCCGTGAGGGTCAACTTTCTTCTTTAATAGCATAATCTTTAGCTCATTCGTCCCATGTTGGGGTATCGCTACTGCCTGGAGCTGGGACACGTTACGCCTGACCAGTGCCTGTATACAAGGAATCAAGCACGGCAGGATCAAGAGAATCATTAGACCCCCGCCTGCTACGAGGAGAGCGATACGCCACCAGCTCCCTCCTAGTAGCCCGTCTAGCCAACTCATGTTCCCCAGGGATCTCCAGGTTTGTACTGGCACGTGGGCCAGTTTCTGAATTTTGTCGGATATTTTTAACACAGCCTTTCCACTGTCGTCTATCTTAAGGCAACAGTTTGTAAGATTGAACTTCCCACATACCCCACCTTCAGAGGCCAATAGGTAATCCACAGCCAGCCTGTTCTGGTATATTGCTGTTCGCATCTGGCTCTGCTGTTTTGCCAACAACTCCAATGCCAGTGCCGTGCTGAGGTATTGCTATTGCCTGAAGTTGTGACACACTTTGTCTTATTAGTGCTTGTACACAGGGGATGAGGCAGGGTAAAAGCATCAGACTCATTAATCCACCTCCCACCATCCAGAGTACTGTTCGCCACCAACCGCCTTTATTATAGACCAGATAGTACGGCTTACCATTTTCCCAACACCCTTCTGCTTTTATCATAACAACGGTCATTTACATGCGAGTGGGATACGAAGGATCCAGGGAAGACCCTCTGCCCCACTCATACCACGGTTCTGCACTTGTCACATTTCCCTCCAATTTCCCCGACATATAGAATCAAATATATTACAGTCAATAATGTTACAGTCCACATAGAGTTCATTTTTGCTGCCTTTTTAGCTTCACCACCAATGGTTCTTCACCGGGAACACAGGTCCACTCAGCGCGGCTTTCGGGCTTCACCGGTCCTTTTACCCTGGATGCGTGTGTCCACCCTTTTTCTTTTGTCCGTACAGCCGCCTCTGTTGTTAGCAGGACCTGGAAAGGACCTTCCCACTGTGGCTGTAACTTCTCCGGCTTCCAGGTCCTTACCAGAACCCAATCTCCAGGCACGATCTGATGTAAAGCAAAGTCGAGCGGCGGAGTCTGGGCCAAGAGACCCTTTGTCCGCAGTTCTGCAAAGGAACGGGACAAGGCCAGTAAATTGTTCTTTACAAATACATCACCCCCCTGTAGTGTGGGATACTCCTCTATTTTATTCCAATATGGCAGTCCAAAGAGCATCTCATAAGGAGATACTCCTATGTCCTTCCGGGGCGCTGTACGTATTCTCAGGAGAGCGATCGGCAAATACTTGGTCCATGGTAGCTTGGTTTCCAACATCAACTTGGTTAGCTGTGCCTTCAGGGTGCTGTTCATTCGTTCTACTCTTCCCGAACTCTGGGGATGCCACGGGGTATGGTACTTCCATTCGATATCAAGTGCATCGCAAATTAACTGGTGCGTATCTCCTTCTTGGTACGTGGTAGTGACACTCCCGTTATTCCAGCTATCCTTTCTGGGGTAATGCATGGCTGTCCTTTACTGACCCGGTGTCCCAGATACCTTACTTCCTTTTCTACAAATTGTAACTTTTTCTTCGAGACCCGTAGCCCCTGCTTCCCCAGTAAGTTCAGTAGTCTGATGGTGTCTTCCTGCACCCCTTCCTGTGTTGGCCCGGATAGTAATAGATCGTCCACATACTGTAGCAGTTGGCTCTCTGGAGCACATTGGAATTCCGCTAGTACTTGCTCCAAGACCTGCCCAAATAGGTTAGGTGATTCGGTGAACCCCTGTGGCAGGACCGTCCACCGGAGTTGTCTTTTCCGCCCCGTCGTAGGATTTTCCCATTCGTACGCAAACATGTCACGACTGCTCTCTTCTAGCGGGCAACTCCAGAAGGCGTCTTTTAGATCTATTACACTGAACCATTCATGGTCAGGGGAGATCTTACTCATCAGCGTGTAAGGGTTGGGCACTACTGGGTATCGGGTTTGGACTACTGCATTTAGGCCCCGCAGGTCTTGTACCGATAAGTCCCATCTGGCTTTTGCACCGGGAGTATTGGGGTATTATATGGTGACATACATTCCTCCAGTAGTCCGTCAGCGATCAATCCCTCAATCACCGGCTGCAGACCTTTTCTTCCTTCCATCGCAATGGGGTACTGCTTCCTTCTCACTGGGCGACTGTCCGGTAACAAGGTAATCTGTGAAGGGCTGATGTTCAATCCTCCCCTGTTTCCCTCTCTGTACCATACCTCGGGTGCTATTTTCCGATCGTCTTCCTCTTTTAATGCGAATAGTTTTACTATTATTTCTCCATTACTTGGCACTGTTCCAATACCCAATTGAACTTGCAGATCTCTTCCTAATAGATTAAATCCTGCCGAGGGCAGCAGGAGGAGGTCTCATCTGGTTGCTCTATCTTCATATCCGACTTCCACATTGTCCACAATTTGCACTTGTATTGTCTTTCCTCCGATACCGGATACCCCCATTACTTTTGTTCCAGTTTGGGCGCCGGGAGGTTTCTGGATTACGCTAGATCTTTCGGCACCCGAATCTACCATAAAGGTTGAATCTGACCCTTGGGGACCTCCTTTTAAATTTACCAGGGGTTCCTGCCGATAATTCATCCCCAAGGGGTGGAACCCCCGACCTCCCTAGTCTTCATCTTCCATCATGGCATACGAGCGCACTTCCCGTCGGTATCTGGGGCACTCGCGCCTGAAGTGTCCCTCTTTGTTGCAGTGAAAACATCTTAAAGCCTTCCTTAGCCCTCCTCCTTGCTCCTGGCTACTACCTCGATCCAACCATGGTCCCCGTCTCTCTCTACTATCTGCGGTTACTTGTCGCACTGTCTGGACCATTATCCTTGCCGTCTTCTTTTGTTTCTCTTCGTCCCTTCTGACAAAGACCTTCTGAGCCTCACGGAGTAATTCACTCAAGGGCTTGCTGTTCCAGTCTTTCATTTTCTCCAGCTTTGTCCTAATGTCCGGCCAGGCTTTGGACACAAGCTCTACTCGAATTAGTTGTTGTCCCACCTCTGTCTCTGGGTCTACTCCTGCGTATTGTTGCATATTTTTCCGAATCCTATCCAGGAAATCTGACGGGGTTTCATCAGGGTTCTGGTGACTTCCAAAGGCCTTAGTGAAGTTGTATCCCTTTGGCACAGCCTGTCTTATTCCCTTTATTAGGAATTCTCGCATATCTCTCATATTTCTTCGGCTCCCCTCCGTTTGCTTATCCCAGCCTGGGTCCACAAGAGGGAATTTCTGTTGCGGCTCTGCTTCGTTTGGCCTTTCCTTTTCCCACATTACTATGGCCGCCTGTCTTATCATTTGTCTTTCTTGGGTGGAAAACAAGGTTCCCATAATTGAGTACATTTCATCCCAGGTATAGGTATTTGGTCCCAGGAATTGGTCCAATTGTTCCGCAAGGCCCATAGGATCTTCTAACAGGCTTTTCATTTCCTTTCTAAAATTCCGTACCTCAGCGCTAGTCAGGGGAACATTAACATACCCTGTCCCTCCATTTGCTCCTCCCATAGGTACTTCTCTCAGAGGATATAGTCTGGCAGTCTGTTCGACTTCCTCTTTGTGATTTTTAGCTGTTTGTGACCTGGTTTCCATCCTCCTGGCTCCTATACTCTGCGGTTTTGCACGCTCTGTTTCCTCTTCACCCTGGTCTGCATTTTCTCCAGCTGCAGCTGCTGATTCATTTTCACTTTCCCTTGCCTCAAGGTCATCGATTTGCAGAGTGGTAGGGGGCACATATGGGGGAGGCAGGTGCTCGAGCACCTCCCATGTATTCTTTTTCTGTCCCCCTTCATTTATCGTTTTCAATTTATAACTATTTATCGTTGGTAACCAGCATAGGGCATAATCACTTTCTTCGGGTTTAACGTTAGGTTTTGAATTCACGTACAGATTAAGGGCTTGTTGTACCCAATCCTCGCTAGACCCAAACTTAGGCCACCACACAGCCAACCCTTGGATCGGCTGGCGGGACCAGAATTCACAGTACTGTATCATCTTTTTCTTTGACTTCCCTTTTCGCCTCCCCTAATCCCAATTTTCTAACATCCGTCCCAAGGGACTATCAGGGGGTACCCCGGGGTATTTTTCATCGTTGGCGCCTGGATTTCCTTTACCCTTTTCTCTCTTAGACCCCTTATTCCCCATCTCGAGGACTTGCCCAGTTCCAATCCACCCGCAGGCACCCCGTAATTCCACAATTCTCGTGCACTACGTCTCTGCAGGAATTTAATTTGAATGTGACCCACCTAGCTCGGTCACTCCTGTCCAATTCCGGAACCTGTATTCCCGCGATCGCCCAGGAATCCACCTGCAGGCACCCCGCAGTTCCACAATTCTCGTGCACTACGTCTCTACAGGATCTACCTGCAGGAACCCCGCAGCTCCACGATTCTTGTGTACTACGTCTCTACAGGAATTTAATTTCTTACCTGGGTCCTGTGCACAGAAATTACTCGATCGCTCACTGTCTCGACTGCCTCGACAACCGCTCTTTGTTTCCTTGAGTCCGCCGGATATCACTCGCTCAAGCTGCGCGGGGCGAAGAGCAAGGAATCAGGGACTGCCGAACTCGGCAGGGTGCACCTTCTCCGATGTCCTTCCTTGCCCCCCTCACGGCCGGAGTGTGGATCCCGGACGAGCACCCCAAGTTGTCAGAAACGAGCCACGCTCCCGAATAATGGCTTCAAGACAAATTCAAGGAAACAAAGTTTATTAACAGTCTGCAGAGCTGGGCCCCCTCAGAGAAGGGAACCCTGAACCTTACAGGGCAGCAGGTTTTATCCTTCTTCCTTACCCCTCCCCTCCCTGACTCGGGAGGTACACAGTGTTTTCCCATTCCATATTTGGAGTTGTTTTTTTACACATTTCTGTAAAACAATAGTCCATATCTCAGGACTTCAATGATTCCACAAACAGTTAATCTTGTCAGGGCTTCTGCATTCATAATTAAATCACATTTGTTTACTGACTTTAACCCAGACATAATTAAATCACATTTGTCCTCTGACTTTAACCCAGACCTCTTTCAGAAACGCACATCTTAATTTTGAATCTTACACCTCCCCTTTCACCATCACTGTCCCTACATGTAAGGTACCTATGAAAAGTATTCATGCTGCTTTAAAGTTATCATGTTTTATTGTTTTACAACATTGAATGATAGTGGATTGAATTTGGCATTTGTTTTACTGATCAAGAGAAAAAAGACTTTTGTGTCAAAGTGAAAACATCTCCACAAAGTGCTTTAAATTAATTACAGATATAAAACACAAAATAATTGACTGTATAAATATTCACCCCCAAATCATCACTGGTACAGCCAAGTAGTTATAAGAATTACATTATCAGTTAAGTGGAGGTCTCGGTGTGAGTCAAGGTGTTTCAATTGATTGTAGTAAAAATACATGACTGTTGGTAGTCAGTATTCTGGGAGAAACTACACCATAAAAACAAATTAACACTCTGAGCAGCTCTGCAAAAAGGTAATTGAAAAACACAATTCAGGAGATGGATACAAAAAAATTTTCAAGTCACTGAATATCCCTTGGAATACAGTTAAGTCACTCATCCTGAAATGGAAAGAATATGGCAGAGCTGTAAATCTGCCAGGATCAGGCCATCCTCAAAAACTGAGTGACTGTGCAAGAAGGGGACGAGTGAGGGAGGCCACCAAGAGACCTGTGATAACTCTAGAGAAATCACAATCTTCAGTGGCTGAGATGGGAGAGACTGTGTATACAACAACTGTTGCCCAGATGCATCACCTGTCAGAGCTTTATGGGAGAGTGGCAAAGAGAAAGCCATTGTTGAAAAAAGCTCTCATGAAATCTCACCTGGAGTTTGCCAGAAGACTCTGAAGTCAACTGGTAGAAGGTTCTATAGTCTGATGAAACAAAATTGACCATTTTGGCCATCAGATTAAACACTAAGCTTGGCGCAAGACAAACACCGCACAGCATCAGAAACACACCATCCCAGCATGGTGGAGGCTGCATCATGCTGTGGGGCTGTTTCACTGCAGCAGGCCCTGAAAGGCTCATAAAAGTAGAGGGTAAAATGAATGCAGCCGAATACAGTGAAATCTTGGAGGAAAACTTAATTCAGTCTGCAAGTGAACTGTGACTTAGGAAAAGATTCATTTTCCAGCAGGAGAATGACTGCAAATCACAGGAATGACTTAAAACCAAAGTTAATGTCCTGGAGTGGCCAAGTCAGAGTCCAGACCTCAATCCAATTGAGAGTTTGTAACTGGACTTGAAAAGATCTGTTCACTCATGAACCGCATGCAATCTGCCAGAGCTTCAGCAGTTTTGTAAAGAAGAATGGGGAAAATTTCAGTGTCCAGATGTGCAAAGCGGATAGAGACCTGTCCATACAGAGCCAACGGTAATTACTGACAAAGGTGCATCAACTTGACTTGAAGGAGGTGAATACCAATGCAATTAAATTATTTTGTGTTTTATATTTGCAATTAATTAGATCACTTTGTAAAGATCTGTTTTTCACTTTGACACCAGAGAGTCCATTCTGCTGATCAGTTTGGGAAAATAAAGCCAAATTAAATCCACTGTGAATCAACGTTGCAAAACAATAAACATGAAAACCTCCAAAGGAGACTGAATATTTTTGATGGCACTGTATCCACCCCTTCACCAGCATGTTATGAACAAATCCACCCTGCTCCTTTCCATTTTGCCGATTCCATGTGGAACATTGGACATGTAGGAATGTCAAATTCCCAGTCCAAGTCTCTGTAACCATGTCCCTGCAATAGCTGGTAGATCAAACATATTCGTCAGTACACAATATGGAACAGATGGCAACCTGCCCTTCAGTCCACAATATCTGCACCAATCATAACAATGTTGAGACTTTATAAAGTACTGGTGAGGTCATACTGGAGTATTGTGGGCATTTGTGGGCCCTTTATCTTAGGAAGGATGAGCTGAAACTGGATGCATTTCAAAGGAGATTCTCAAAATTGACTCCAGGATGAAACAGCTTGGCATATGAAGAGCGTTTGATTGCTCTGGGCCTGTACTCACTGGAATTCGGATCAATGAGGGTTGACCTAATTGAAACCTATCGAATGGTGAAAGGCCTTGATAAAGTGGATGTGCAGAGAATGGGAGTGTCTGAGACCAGAGGACACAGCCTCAGAATAGAGCATCATCCTTGTAGAATGTGGAGATGAGGAATTTCTTTAGCCAGAGAGTGGTGACTCTGTGGAATTTGATGCCTCGGGCAGCTGTGGAGCCAAGACTTTATGTATATTTAAGGCAGAGGTTGGTAGATTCTTGATTGGTCAGATCATGAAGGGTTGTGGGGAGAAGGCAGGAGATTGGGGCTTTGAGGGAAAATGGATTAGCCATGATGAAATGACGGAGCAGATTTAATGGGCCTAATGGCCTAATTCTGATCCTATATCTTAGGGTCTGTATCATCTCCTCAGAAACCTCAATCAGCTTTATCAAGTGTGATCTGCCTGCACAAAGCCATGCTGATTGTCCCTAAACAGGCCGTGCCTTTCCAAATGAGCATAAACCCTGTACCTCAATATCCTCCCCTGTAGCTTCTCCACCACTGAAATGAGGCTGCCTTGCCTATAGATCCCTAGATTCTTGTTATTTCCTTTCTTGATCAAAGCTGCAACATTTGCTACACTCCAGTACTGAGGGAACTCATATGTTGCAATTGAGGACACAGACAGACAGACATACTTTATTAATCCCGAGGGAAACTGGGTTTTGTTACAGTCGCACCAACCAGGAATAGTGTAGAAATATAGCAATATAAAACCATAAATAATTAAATAATAATAAGTAAATTATGCCAAGTGGAAATAAGACCAGGACCAGCGTATTGGCTCAGGGTGTCTGACACTCCGAGGGACGAGTTGTAAAGTTTGATGGCCACAGGCAGGAATGACTTCCTATGATGCTCAGTGTTGCATCTCGGTGGAATGAGTCTCTGGCTAAATGTACTCCTGTGCCTAACCAGTACATTATGCATTGGATGGGAGACATTGTCCAAGATGGCATGCAACTTGGACAGCATCTTCTTTTCATACACTGCCTTCAGAGAGTCCAGTTCCACCCCCACAACATCACTGGCCTTACAAATGAGTTTGTTGATTCTGTTGGTGTCTGCTACCCTCAGCCTGCTGCCCCAGCACACAACAGCAAACGTGATAGCACTGGCCACCACAGACTCGTGGAACAGCCTCAGCATCGTCTGGCAGATGTTAAAGGACCTCAGTCTCCTCAGGAAATAGAGACGGCTCTGACCCTTCTTGTAGACAGCCTCACTGTTCTTTGACCAGTCCAGTTTATTGTCAATTCGTATCCCCAGGTATTTGTAATCCTCCACCATGTCCACACTGACCCCTTGGATGGAAACAGGGGTCACCAGTGCCTTAGCCCTCTTCAGGTCCACCACCAGCTCCTTAGTCTTTTTAACATTAAGCTGCAGATGATCCTGCTCGCACCATTTGACAAAGTTTCCCACAGTAGCCCTGTACTCTGCCTCATCTCCCTTGCTGATGCATCTAACTATGGCAGAGTCATCAGGAAACTTCTGAAGATGGCAAGACTTTGTGCAGTAGTTGAAGTCCGAGGTGTAGATTGTGAAGAGAAAGGGAGACAGGACAGTCCCCTGTGGAGCCCCAGTGCTGCTGACCACTCTGTCTGACACAGTGTTGCAAGCTCACGTACTGTGGTCTGCCAGTCAGGTAATCAATAATCTATGACACCAGGGAAGCATCCACCTGCATCACTGTCAGCTTCTCACCCAGCAGAGCAGGGCGGATGGTGTTGAACGCACTGGAGAAGTCAAAAAACATGACCCTCACAGTGCTCGCCAGCTTGTCCAGGCGGGCGTAGACATGGTTCAGCAGGTAGAAGATGGCATCCTCAACTCATAGTCGAGGCTGGTAGGCGAACTGGACGGGGTCTAAGTGTGACCTAACCATAGGCCGGAGCTGCCCTAGAACAAGTCGCTCCAGGGTCTTCATGATGTGGGAGGTCAATGCCACCGGTCTGTAGTCATTGGAGCCACTGGGGCGCGGCGTCTTCAGTACAGGGACGAGACAGGACATCTTCCATAGCACGGGAACCCTCTGGAGACTCAGGCTCAGGTTGAAGACATAGTGAAGTACTCCACATAGCTGGGGGGCACAGGCTTTGAGCACCCTGGGGCTGACACCATCCGGGCCTGCAGCCTTGCTTGGGTGGAGACGTTCCAGCTGTCTTCTCACCTGTTCAGCTGTGAAGCCCACCGTGGTGGTTTCAGGTGGGGGAGGGGTGTAGTCCTGAGAGCAGGGTGGGGGGCTGTGAGGAGGGGTAGGAGGGGAGAGTGGAGTATGTGTTGATTGGGGGCCGAAAACAGATGAATCATGTGGGGGATGGGCAGGGGCCACAGTGTCAAATCTGTTGAAGAACAGGTTAAGTTTGTTGTCCCTGTCCACACTGCCTTCAGCTCCTCTGTTGCTAGTTTGCTGGAACCCAGTGATGGTCCTCATCCCACTCCAGACCTCTCTCATGTTGTTCTGCTGGAGTTTCCACTCAAGCGTCCAGACGAAGGGTCTCGGTCCAAAACGTCGACAGTGATTCTTCCTATAGATGCTGCCTGGCCTGCTGTGTTCCACCAGCATTTTGTGTGTGTTTGAATTTCCAGCATCTGCAGATTTCCTCGTGCTTCCTCCTACACCTGTCTTTAGCCTCCCTGATCTTGGCTTTCAGATCCCTCTGTATTGTCCTCAACTCCTCCCTGTTTCCATCCCTAAATGCCCTCTTTTTAGCGTTCAGGTTGTCCTTAATGTCCTTTGTTACCCATGACATGTTATTTGAATAACTAAGGACAGTTCTTGCTGGAACATTGCAGTCCACACAGAAGCTGATGTAACCAGTGATGCACTCTGTGAGCCCATCAATGTCCTCTCCATGAAAAATGTCACCTGATCTTAACAGCATATTTAGTGACGTCGTTGAAGTTATCAATCACATCAAAGTAAAAGCCCTTAACTCATGTCTGTTTGAGCAGCTTTGTGAAGAAATGGATACAGAGCACAAACGCCTTCTCTTTCACACTGAAGTCAGGTGGCTATCAAGATGGAGAGCCCTGGCCAAGGTTTTTGAGTTAAGAGAGCAGCTACAGAGATTTCTTTCAGGAAAAACATCACCACTGGCAGCACACTTGACGAGGAGTGGATAGCAAAACTCGCTTATCTTTGTGACATCTTCAACCTGTTCAATGAACTCAATTTGTCACTTCAGGGGAGAATGACAACTATCCATGTCAGCGCGGGAAGATCAACTCCTCGAGCTTGCAAATGACGGTGGGCTGAAAAATATGTTTGACATAACATCTCTGCCGGCATTCTGGATCAAAGTCAAGGCTGAATATCCTGAGATAGCCACGAAAGCACTGAAAACGTTGCTTCCGTTTCCAACATCATATCTCTGTGAAGCGGGGTTTTCTGCAACGAATGCAACAAAAACTAAATTGCGGAATAGACTGGATATAAGGAGCAAACACGAGGAAATCTGCAGATGCTGGAAGTTCAAACACACACAAAATGCTGGTAGAGCACAGTAGGCCAGGCAGCATCTGTAAGGAGAAGCACTGTCGACGTTTCAGGCCGAGACCCTTTGTCAGGACATAAAGAACCCCCTTTGAGTATTGCTGTCTCCCATCACCCCGCGATGAGACCGCCTTATTGCAGGGAAACAAGCCCAGGGCTCTTACTGATTCACCAATATTGGTGTGTTGCAATGATTTTATATGTTCATACGAGGAAAATATGTGCTGTGTGTTTAATATCCAAATGTTACTTAACATGTTATGATGCTATTGACTTATAAGTGCCTTATAATTGACTTATCACTATATGCTTGGGAGGAAAATATGCACTGTGTGTTTAATATTAAATTCTTTAGATAAACTCTTTTAGAAACAAAATTGAGTGTATTAATTAGCCACTTATAAGTGACTTATAGTTTCACCTGTATTCTGCTATATATTAACAAACCTCCCCCCCGCCAGCCGGTCCGCAAGAATATTGTCAATATTAAATGGGTCCGCGGTGCAAAAAAAGTTGGGGACCCCGACATAGATCCTTGTCAAATCCCCAGCAATCTGCTCACTTGCTTCTTTCACTATTGTAGGATATATGTGTTCAGTTCTTGGAGTCTTATCCATCTTATTGCTTTTCAGACGTCCCAGCACAGCCTGCTCCTTAATCTCAACACGTCTCTGCACATTAGCATGTCTCACATTGTTTTCATTGACATTCAATTCCTTCTCCTCAGTCAGTATTGACACAACGGACTCATTTAGTATCTCAGCCACTTCATCTAACTTCAACCACATCATTCCTCCTTTAATCTTGAGTGGACCTTTCCAGTCTCTGGTTATCCCTGTTTAACTAATATAAATCAAAAAGGCCTTGGGATTATCTTTGATCCCACTCCACAAGGACAGTTTGAGGCCCCATTTGGCCTTTCCTATCACCAGCTTTAGCATTTCCCCGCTATCTTTATATTCCAAAGATACCCAGTCTGATTTTAGCTGCTTAAACCTTTCATATCCTTCTGACTAAATTCAGGATCTCTCCATTCATCCAAAGTTCCCTTACCTTACCATCCTTGTCCTTAATCCTTACAGGAACATGCTGATCCTGAACTCAGATCTGCTGGTCTTTAAACAACTCCCACATGTCAGATGTGGACTTGTCTGGCAGTGGCTGCTCCCAATCAATGCCCCTTGGCTTCTGTCTTACTCATAACTAACGGAAAAAATAAATTGTGATCGTCAGCTGGCCTGGCTCGTTTCCCTGAACTAATTCCCGTCTGTTCTCGCCTCTGGTGGGGCTCTGTACATAATGTTTCAAACATTCCTCGGAATCGCTGAAGAAATCTTGAGCATCTAAGCATTGAGCAAGATGCAGTCAATTCTAGGGAAGATAAAGTCTCCCACTATGACAGTTCTGTTCTGCACCTCTCCATAAACATAAACCTCTGTGTTCCTCCACCTCCTGGTGGCTATTGCGGGCCAATACTATAATCCAATCCGTGTGACTGTAGATTGCCTCTGTAAGTGAGCCCTCCAGTTTGCTGTGACATTCCCAGTGGGGTAACCTCTGCATCTTATAACCCCCCCTCCCCCCCACTCACATGTAAAACAATGAAACCTAGAGATGTTGAGCTCCTCTCCTTGGACCCGTCTCACCTTTCCCTCGGGACCTCAATGATCCTCGTACCTAAAGCCCTCACCCACCTCACACTAGCTCCTCAGCCACCTCTTTACCTGGGCTTTAGAAGGCGGCAACGTGCGCTCTGTATATCCTTCTATCTGCCTATGTATCCTGTTCCTTTATGTGACCGGACTTTCATTTCCCTCGCGACCCAGAGGAACAATTGTTCTGATGAATTAACCCTCTCATCACTGAAAGTGACTGCACCCTCGCCCACCAACTGCTGTGTGTGAGGACGCTCGCACTGGTCATGGGGCCGGGGAGGGACAGACTGAGGTCCTTGGGGATTTGCCGAATGGAAAGGCATTTCCTGGTAATTTAAAGCAGGAGAATCAGCAAATTTCCAGAAATCTTCCAGTCTGTACATGTTTCATGCCATCTTGGACAATGACTCCCATCCACTCCATAATGTACTGGTTAGGCACAGGAGTACATTCAGCCAGAGACTCATTCCACCGAGATGCAACACTGAGCGTCATAGGAAGTCATTCCTGCCTGTGGCCATCAAACTTTACAACTCGTCCCTCGGAGTGTCGGACAACCTGAGCCAATAGGCTGGTCCTGGACTTATTTCCAGTTGGCATAATTTATTTATTATTATTTAATTATTTATGGTTTATATTGCTATATTTCTACACTATTCTTGGTTGGTGCGACTGTAACGAAACCCAATTTCCACCGGGATCAATAAAGTATGTCTCTCTGTCTGTCTAGAGTGGATGTGGAGGGGATGTTTCCTATAGTGGGGAAGTCTAGGATCAGAGGACACAGATGGACCTGGAGCGCTTTGTGTCGGATAAATCGTTGGAAATTGGCGGGTGTGGTAAAGTGAAGGCGGGGCTGGACGATGAGAGGTCACTCTCGGCTCTGTCCGTCACTCTGACTCTGTCTCCTCCCCTCCCCGCCTCTGTCTCTCTGCGCGTTTCTCGGGCAGGTCGGGGCGCTGTGTATAAAAGGAGACAGCAGCAGCCGGTTTGTCACTGAGCAACGACCTGAGTGAAGCAGCATCATGTCCGGCAGAGGGAAAGGAGGCAAAGGACTGGGCAAAGGCGGAGCCAAGCGGCACCGTAAAGTGCTCCGTGATAACATCCAGGGCATCACCAAACCGGCCATCCGCCGTCTGGCTCGCCGTGGTGGAGTCAAGCGGATCTCGGGTCTGATCTACGAGGAGACCCGCGGGGTGCTGAAGGTTTTCCTGGAGAATGTGATCCGGGATGCGGTCACCTACACTGAACACGCCAAGCGCAAGACGGTCACTGCCATGGATGTGGTGTACGCTCTGAAACGCCAGGGCCGCACTCTCTATGGCTTCGGCGGCTGAAAAACTCCCACTTCCTCCCGAGAACACAAAGGCTCTTCTAAGAGCCACTCACCACCTCACAGAGGGAGCCGTGTCCACAACCTTTTAATTATTTTTTTTGTCGATATATTAATCTGGTTTCATTTGAAATAGATTAATCATTCCGCTTCAAAAATATATAGCTACGATTGTACCTTTCCAGGCGGTGATTACCGTAAATTCTGGATGCATTTATATCGATCTTAATCATTCTGTCCATCTCGGACAGAAATCAGTTAAGTCGCTTAGAGAGTCTATTCCGTAATCATGCATTCAAATCTTAACTGAGGGAATTAGATATTAAATGAAATTGAAAATCCATGATCCGTGATAGAATTAATTGTAAATAAAAAGTTATCAAGCTGGGCGCTCTGAAATTGGCGGGCGGTTTGAAATTAATCGGGCGCCAATCACAGTGCATTCTGATTGGATGAAGTCCGACCGCCAGTTAACAATTTTCCATTTTGTCGAAAATAGTTATTCGCCGCCAGTCTGCATGAAATCAATTAACCAATCGTAGCAACTAGATCCTTTAATAGACAGTCGCTGTTCAGCCAATCATAAGCGGTGGGACGGCCCTTCCCAGCTGTATAAAAGCCTGTGCTGGAGCCCGTTTCGTCTATCTTGTTCGTGTATTTCAGCCTGTGTTCTCACTCCCGAAGCAGAATGGCCCGCACCAAGCAGACAGCGCGCAAATCGACTGGTGGAAAAGCTC
Source organism: Hemitrygon akajei (assembly GCF_048418815.1). Classification (NCBI taxonomy): domain Eukaryota; kingdom Metazoa; phylum Chordata; class Chondrichthyes; order Myliobatiformes; family Dasyatidae; genus Hemitrygon; species Hemitrygon akajei. The sequence continues at coordinate 22,002,328 of NC_133151.1, forward strand.
CTCGCAAACAGTTGGCGACCAAAGCGGCGCGGAAGAGCGCTCCTGCCACCGGCGGAGTGAAGAAGCCTCATCGCTACCGGCCCGGCACCGTGGCTCTGAGGGAGATCCGGCGCTACCAGAAATCCACCGAGCTGCTCATCCGTAAACTTCCCTTCCAGCGCCTGGTCCGGGAGATCGCTCAGGACTTCAAAACCGATCTGCGTTTCCAGAGCTCGGCCGTCATGGCCCTGCAGGAGGCAAGTGAGGCTTACCTGGTCGGGCTCTTTGAGGATACTAACCTGTGCGCCATCCACGCCAAGCGAGTCACCATTATGCCCAAGGACATCCAGTTGGCCCGCCGCATCCGCGGGGAGCGCGCCTAAGCCCAGCCTACACACCGAACACCAGAAAAGGCTCTTTTAAGAGCCACTACCACGGCAAAGGAAAGGGCTGTAGCTTGCTGATCATTATTGTAGTAGCGACCTGCCTTCCCGATCGGTTTTGCTCTAATTGACCCCGAGCATCAGTTCTGTGCAGACAGGGTAATTCAGCGAGGGACAGGAGATAATAGGCAATGGACAGTAGGTGCAGGAGTAGGCCTTTCGGCCCTTCTAGCCAGCTCCGCCATTCACTGATCATGGCTTATCATACACGATCAGTACCCGGTCCCTGCCCTCTCCCCATATTCCTTGACACCGCTATCTATAAGAGCTCTATCTAACTCTCTCTTGAATGCATCCAGAGATTAACGCGCTTCCCTCCCTGTCAGGGTCTCATCCGGCCCTTCACTTCTCCCACAAACCTGTCATGAACAGCTGGTGCGGCTGTTACCGTTTTGTTTGCTTTGGACATGGGGATACGTTCGTGCCCGCTGTGCTTGGAGTGGGAGCATGCCGACGCGAGGGGTACAGTGGGGGATTTCGGGGGGGGGGGTGGTGACTACCAGGAAATAGTGATTTTTTTACATTAGATTTCACTCTCTTGTACATTTTTGGTATTGGTGTTTTGTGTAAATTAACTGTAGTTTTGTAGCTGGGGCCGGAATGAAGGTCAGTCGGCAATGCCACCGGGTAGTTTATCACATATCCTCCCGCTGCAGTCCGTCCCCAGAGACGGATCCCTCTCTCAACACGCCCCCTCCCCTCTCGCGTAGGTTTCAGCAGTTCCCAATCAACTCAGCTGAATCTCCGCTGGTGTCAATGTCTCAGTCACTCTCTCCCGGATCGGAGAAGGAATTGGGCCTGAAACTGCCCACATCCCATATCTCCCAATCTCAGCTCGGGCATCCACGTCTCATTTCAGACACTGAGACGGCACGGCCGCACCAAATGTCAGAGGTACCGGTAATCTCGGGTTCCATGTGAGAAGTTCCCCCGGAAAACTCAATCGGACCCGGCGCGGGAATCACAACACTCTGAATCAGCTCTTTTCTGAGATGTGGGTGGCTCTGAGAAGAGCCGTTGGGTTCAGATACACACAAATGGTGTATTCTCAATTCACTTTTTGACTGCTGTCTTCTTGGGTTTCGCGGATTTCGACTTCGGCTTCTTGGCCGCCTTCGTCTTCGGGGCTGCGGCTTTCTTGGGGCTCTTGGGCTTCGGCGCCGCTTTCTTAGCCGCGGGTTTCTTAGCTGCTGGTTTCTTAACTGCCGCTTTCTTAGCTGTTGGTTTCTTACCTCCCACTTTCTTAGCCGCGGGTTTCTTGGCGCCAAGCTTCTTACTGGGAGATTTCTTTGCCGCTGGCTTCTTCGCTTTCTTCACCACCTTCACGGCAGTTTTTCCTTTACCGGATTTAAAGGATCCCGAAACACCCGAGCCCTTGGCCTGAACCAAGGAGCCGCTTTCCACTTTCCTCTTGATGCTCATCTTGATCTGGGGGCGAAGTTTCACCACATCGACACCGCTGTCGGCCAGAGCCTTAATGATGGCCGTACCGGACATACCCTTCCTATCGTGACAACCCGCCACGATCTTATCGATCTGTTCGCCCAGCGAGGGACCGGTTGGTTTGCTCCGGGCAGCCGCCTTCTTCTTGGGAGTCTTCTTTGCGGCGGCGGGTGCGGCTGGAGGAGCCGTTTCGGCGGGTGCTGTCTCAGTCATGTCGGCGACTCTGGTAAATCCTTCTCACAATCAGAACTGAATGAGAAATGAAGCGAAAGGCGGCGGCACAGAGCAATTTAAAGGCAGCGAGCGGACGGGGCGGAGACATCCTCCTGTCAGCTCCCGGCGGCTTCATTTTTCTGTGTTTCTCACTCCTCAAAAACTCGCCGATTCCAATTCAAATCGGACGCTGCGGAGACTCGGACTAGTCCCTGTCCGTCCCTGAGACCGGAATGTTCGCTGGAAAGAAAGTTTAATCAGGATTAAAGGCAGCGCTTTCTATTTTAACCCGTTTCATTACTGCATTGCCCGCATTCGCTCTCCCGATCGTTGACCTGTTCTCTGCTTTCTGGCTGAAATATTTAATCGAATTAAAACTTTGCGGTTAATTCCCTCTTCGGGACTGAGCTGGGGAGTGGGGCGCTTCAGTAACAGAAAAATCTTTTCATTTTCTACAGGAGGCGCTGAGAAATCCTACGATGTGTTCGGACTCACAAACACAGTGACTCTGGTCTAAGCCGCCCGCCCCTTTAACTCACTCTCTCTGACACAATACACACTCAATGCTGGTGGAAATCAACAAGTCAGACAGCGTCAATAGTGGGAATATACAGCCCACTTTCGGACTGAGACCCTTCATCAGGTCTCTGGTGGGAGATGCTGCCTGACTAGCCGGGTTCCTCCAGCATTTTGTCCGCGTTGTTCGCCATTCCCAGAACCTCTTGGCGTTCTGCTGACACAATGTTCACATCTGCACCTTCATCGCATTGTACTGCTGTCAAAATAAAATGACAGATTCCTTGTCATATAACACGGTGATAAATGATTCTGATTCCAAGGAATAAAGGACAACGGACATTGTCTGACCAACCTCTGTGTAACTGAGAACCTCAGGTCCGGGAAACATCCTTGGAAATCTTTTCTACACTCTCCCCAGTTTAACCCCGTTTCCTAAAACGGTGACAAGAGCTGTACACAATACAAGTGTGGCCTCCAGTCACTTACACAACTGTAACATAATGTCGCAACTGATATACTCAGTCCCCTGACTAATGAAGACTAGCATGTTAAACCCGTTCTTCACCACCCTGTCTACCAGTGACACCACTTTCAATGAACTGTGTGTGAGAGATTTACCCCTAAATCTCTCCGGCCCATTACACTCCCTAATGACCGATCATTCATAGTGTAAGTTCTACACTGGTTTGACTTTGTGTGCAGTTTTGGTCAACAAATTTGAGGAAGGACATTCTTGCTATTGAGGGAGTGCAGCGTAGGTTCACAAAGTTAATTCCCGGAATGGCGGGACTGTCATATGTTGAAAGATTGGAGCGACTGGGCTTGTATACACGGGAATATAGAAGGATGAGAGGGGATCTGATTGAAACATATAAGATTATTAAGAGATTGTATACACTGAAGGCAGGAAGCATGTTCCCGCTGATGGGTGAGTCCAGAACTAGAGGCCACAGTTTAAGAATAAGTGGTAGGCCATTTAGAACAGAGATGCGGAAAAACTTTTTCACCCAGAGAGTGGTGGATATATGGAATGCTCTGGCCCAGAAGGTAGTGGAGGCCAAGTCTCTGGATGCTTTCAAGAGAGAGTTAGATAGAACTCTTATAGATAGCGGTGTCAAGGGATATGGGAAGAGGGCAGGAATGGGGTACTGATTGTGCATGATCAGCCATGATCACAGTGAATGGCGGTGCTGGCGAGAACGGCTGAATGGCCTACTCCTGCTCCTACTCTCTATTGTCTATTGCAATGTGCACTGCCTTACCATTGAAATGTATTTATCACGCTGTGCTAAATGATCAAGATTGCCCAGTTAAATAAGAAATACAGAATAAACTAAACAGTGTAAAAGGGGATCAGGGAGGGATGTGATTCCGAAGGTGAGAATGGGAAACCTGAAACCTGATCCATTCTTGCCTCTTTTACTCTTTAACTACTTGAAAGAAATCCTTATTCCCCTTTATACTATTGGCCAGTTACTTTAATAATTCATCTGTTCTCTCCATATTGCTATTTAGTTACCTTCTGTTCTTTTTAAGTCGACTAATCCTTTAGCTCCCCACTAACTTTTGTGATATTCTCTGCTCTCTCATGTTCCTTTATGCTGCCTTTGTCTTCCATTGTTGGTGATGGTTGCCTCATTCGCCCTTTCAAATATTGTTTCTGCTGAGGGATGAACTGATCCTGCATCTGCCAAATTACTCCTGGAAACTCAAGCTTTTCATACAAAGGTAATCTGGTTAATGCTGGGGAAGTCAAAATGCCCGACTGCTGGAAGCCTGTTCCCATTACACCTCTGTGTGATTTACCAATATGTCTGCTCCACAATACCTGAGCCTATTGGGAGGCCAGCAGTGTAATCCCATCAAAATCACCATTCATCATTTTATTTAAAACCTCTACTTACAAGGCCTCATCAAATCCCTCACTTATTACTGTAGTGTTGGTCTCCCCAATCAAACATGCAACATCCCCCCACCTATCAGGTAGACTTTAAATGTTTCCCCTTCACCTTAAACAATTGTCTTGCAAATTTATGCTTCCTACCCTGACACAAAGAGTGATTGCCTACTGATTTTGTAAACCTTTGGATGGTCACCAGACAGCTCCTTAATCTCTCTGGTGAGAAAGAGAGTCCCAGTCTGTCCAAACTTCTGCTAATAATTTAAATCCTCCAGTGTCAGTAACACCCTCATCAAACCTCCCTCCACACTTTCCAGCTTCATGACATCCTTCCTGTAGCTGGGTGAATAGAACTGTGCACAATACAGTGCAATCTCACTTTGATGATTACTGTTGTCATATGACATCCCAAATCCTGTACTCAGTTCCCTGACCAATGAAGACAAATAGGCCAAACATCATCTTCACCATCCTGACTACCTGTGTTGTCACTTTCAGTGAATGATGTTCCTGTATTCCATGGACACTCTGCCAGCAATACTCTCCAAGGAACAAGAATTTACTGTGCAGGTCCTTCCCTGGTTGGATTTCTCAAAATGCAAGAGTTCATACTTGTCCACATCAACATCCATCTGCCATTCTTAGGCCGACTTCCCCAGGTCATCTCGATCCCATTGTACTCTCAAAGAATCTTCACTCTCTACTTTACCACCAACATTGCTGTCATCTGCAACCTCACTAATCACATTCACACCAATGTCAGAGAAACTGTTCACATTGATGACAAATGACAGTACCAGAACCGATCCCTGTGAACGTCACTGGTCAGAGGCCTCCAACCTGAATGACAAGCTGCCACGAACACCCTCTCTCTCCTTCCACCAAGACAATTTTGTGACACTGACATTAGGCAGAATCTTGTCTGGCATCCTTTCTGCTACAAATGTGTAATACAGAGGAAATAAAGAATAAAGAAAAACATATCTTCCTACAGCCTACAACTCTCAGAAGTGCCGAAGCCTCAACTCCCCACTCCAATTTCTGGCCCACTCATTGAATGTCCGCTCTGTTAAAATCTAACTTCTTTTTATTGGATCTTGGTAAGTGCATAACTATGCACAATCAAATGCCAAATGCCCATGTTCACTTCATTTAAACTCCCTCTGCCTTTGCATAATCATATGACTGTGGCACACAAAATTGTGAATGCAGGAAACCAAAGTACATGCCTGCACTGTTCCACAAGGCCACAAATGATAAAATAAACAAAACACTGTATAACAAACACTAGAATCCCTAACTGAGAGGAATGGAGATGCTGGATGACCAAAAAGATTTAAAGAGAAGCAAGATAAATGTTTATAAAATCAGGGAATTGGGATTGACATACAAGAGGCAGATCAGCCTTTGCATGGAATTGTGGGTGAGGGACTAAGAGAGAACACACTGGAGGTTTTATCTAGTGAGACAGTGTGAAGAGAGCTCAGGATAAGAGAGGTGCATTCACTGACGGAGTTGTGCTACAGGCCTCCCAAATGCCAGCAGGAGGTAAAGAAACTGAAATGTAGCAGGGAACGAAAGATGTAAAAACAACAGGGTCATTGTAGAGGGCGACTAATTTCCCCAATGTTGGCTGGGACTCCCTTAGACTCAGGGGCTTAGATATCACTGCATATGTTAGAAGAATACTGGGATGTTTGAGAAACCTTATTGAATTTTTTGAAGTAGTTACGAGGTATGTTGACGAGGGTAAGGCAGTGGATGTAGTCTATATGGACTTCAGCAAGGCCTTTGACAAAGTTCCACATGGAAGGTTAGTTAAGAAGGTTCAGTCGTTAGGTATTAATGCTGGAGTAATAAAATGGATTCAACAGTGGCTAGATGGGAGATGCCAGAGAGTAGTAGTGGATAATTGTATATCGGGATGGAGGCCGGTGACTAGCGGGGTGCCTCAGGGATCTGTTTTGGGCCCAATGTTGTTTGTAATATACATAAATGATCTGGATGATGGGGTGGTAAATTGGATTAGTAAGTATGCTGATGATACTAAGGTAGGAGGTGTTGTGGATAATGAGGTGGGTTTTCAAAGCTTGCAGGGAGATTTATGCCGGTTAGAAAAATGGGCTGAACGTTGGCAGATAGAGTTTAATGCTGAGAAGTGTGAGGTTCTACATTTTGGCAGGAATAATCCAAATAGAACATACAGGGTAAATGGTAGGGCATTGAGGAATGCAGTGGAACAGAGAGATCTAGGAATAACAGTGCATAGTTCCCTGAAGGTGGAGTCTCATGTAGATAGGGTGGTGAAGAAGGCTTTTGGAACGCTGGCCTTTATAAATCAGAGCACTGAGTACAGAAGTTGGGATGTAATGTTACAATTGTACAAGGCATTGGTAAGGCCAAATTTGGAATATTATGTACAGTTCTGGTCACCGAATTATAGGAAAGATATCAATAAATTAGAGAGAGTGCTGAGATGATTTACTAGGATGTTACCTGGGTTTCAGCACTTAAGTTACAGAGAAAGGTTGAACAAGTTAGGTCTCTATTCATTGGAGCGTAGAAGGTTGAGGGGGGATTTGATCGAGGTATTTAAAATGTTGAGAGGGATAGATAGAGTTGAGGTGAATAGACTGTTTCCATTGAGAGTAGGGGAGATTCAAACGAGAGGACATGATTTGAGAGTTAGGGGGCAAAAGTTTAAGGGAAACACGAGGGGGTATTTCTTTACTCAGGGAGTGATAGCTGTGTGGAATGAGCTTCCTGTAGAAGTAGTAGAGGCCAGTTCAGTTGTGTCATTTAAGGTAAAATTGGATAGGTATATGGACAGGAAAGGAGTGGAGGGTTATGGGCTGAGTGCGGGTAGGTGGGACTAGGTGAGATTAAGAGTTGGGCACGGACTAGGAGGGCCGGAATGGCCTGTTTCCGTGCTGTGATTGTTATATGTTTTGATAATCTGTGCCTGTACTCACAGGAATCTAGAAGAATGAGGGAGAATCGTATAGAAACACATTGAATGTTGAAAAGCCTAGATAGCGTTGATATGAGAGGATGTTTCCAATAATGGAGGAATCTAGAAGCAGACCACACCCTCAATACAAAGATGCCCCTCTAGAATAGAGATGAGAAATTTCTTTAGTCAGAAGGTGATCAATCAATGCGTTTCTTTGGCATGAAGACAGTCAGTAGGGTCTCTTTCGCAAAATGTTCATTTATATTCAGAGGCCTGGGTGGACGAGTTCTTTTCAGTAAATACGGTCGGTTCCACAGGGTAAACGTACCTTTGTAGACAGTCAGAGACCTGTATAGCTGTACCGCGGAGAGCATTCTGACAGGCTGCATCTGTCTGGTGTGGAGGGGCTACTGCACAGCACCGAAAGAAGCTGCTGATAGTACCCAGGACATCTTTAGGGAGCGGTGCTCATAAAGGCAGCGTCCATTATTAAAGACCTCCAACACCCAGGGCATGCCCTTTTCTCACTGTTACCGTCAGGCAGGAGATACAGAAGCCTGAAGGCACACACTCAGCCATTCAGGAACAGCTTCTTCCCCTCTGTCATCCGATTCCTAAATGGACATTGAAGCTTTGGATAATACCTCACTTTTCCAATATACAGTTTCTCTGACTTTGCACATTTTTAAAATAGTGTATTCAGTATACGTAACTAATTTACTTGTTTTTCCATTATGTGTTATTTTATTTATTATTATTTTTCTCTCTCTGCTAGATTATGTATTGCATTGAACTGCTGCTGCTAAGTTAACAAATTTCACGTCACATGCCGGTGATAATAAACTTGATTCTGAAATGTAAAACGCAAATGTTATTTTTCTGTGAGGCGATGGGAATCGCTCATGAAGCAACGAACAGGCGATGTTCCCGCCTTCTGCACACCGGAACGGTCCGGGGTCAACCCGCAATGTGGAACCCAGACAACGCGGTTCTGGGTGATGAAGAGCGGAGTCGTTCAGTGGTCGGAGATTAAATTCTCCCTCTCGGGGCTGACTCCGGAAGTTCATTTCACGACTCTGCGCCTAGTGAACCCGCTGACTCTCTGCAAGGGGAGAGAGCTACATTCGGTCGGCTGAGAGGGGAAAACGAGCCGGGACTGAAACGAACCGGTTTCCCTGCAGATTTATATTGGTTTATCTGCCGGAAGAAACATGTCGAGGCACTAACAGATGCAGGATATCAAACGGACGGAAAACACCCGCCGCTCAGCCCTTCCACAGACATTGTGAGTGGCTCTGAAAAGAGCCTTTGGGTAAATAGATTCAGCTTACGTCGCTTCACTTACTGGCAGCGCCGGTTTTCTTGGGCAACAGGACGGCCTGGATGTTGGGTAACACACCGCCCTGAGCGATAGTCACCCCTCCCAGCAGCTTGTTCAGCTCCTCGTCGTTGCGGACGGCCAGCTGCAGGTGTCGGGGGATGATGCGGGTCTTCTTATTGTCCCGGGCCGCGTTACCGGCCAATTCGAGGATTTCGGCCGTCAGATACTCGAGCACAGCAGCCAGATAGACCGGGGCTCCGGCACCCACCCGCTCGGCATAGTTGCCCTTTCTCAGGAGTCTGTGAACCCGGCCGACCGGGAACTGCAGTCCAGCCCGAGACGAGCGAGATTTGGCCTTGGACCGAGCTTTGCCAGCGCCGCCTTTTCCACGTCCAGACATTTCCACAGTCACAGTCCTACTCAAGCGAGAATGAAGGAATGTTCATACAGCCCAAGCTCGCCTTTTTTATATCCTCTTTGAGAATGCAAACTGATGTTTGTGATTGGTGTGATCCTGCTTATTCTCATTGGTGAAGAGAAATGCTCCAATCGAAGAGCTGGTTAATCACCAATCAGCAGTCCGTAAAGGTAGAAGCGCGGAAAATAACCGTCTCCTCCCCAAAGTGCACTGAAATCTGGAAGAAAGCCCGCCAAAAAATAAATCTATTGTTCAAATTTAATTTCAAGTTAAATAATTGCAGTTCTGTTTTAAGATTGGGTCTTCGCATTTCCCTCTGTTACTGAAACCGGGCACATTTGATTTAAGTGTAGTTGATATTGGAGTGTCTGGGAACTCAATTCTCTAATTTCTTTCAACACGTAACGGAACCGAATAAAACGGACCCTCAGCTTCTGCCCGCGGTCGGTCTCTGTGCGAACGATATCAGGTTCTGGAAAACAACTCTTCTCAAACTTTGACCAGAGTATAGTCTGCAATTTTATAAAGTTATTATATGAAAGAGCCATCAGAAGGAAATCTGCAGATGCTGGAAATTCAAACAACACACACAAAATGCTGGTGGAACACAGCAGGCCAGGCAACATCTATAATAAACAGTGTCGACGCTTCTCCATATGAAAGAGTCATGATGTCTTTCAGGCTCGAGTTGAAATGAGATTCAGGAGTTACCCAACTGGAACCAACAAACTCCAGAAGCCACAAATAAAACAACGGCAGCAATCCTCCGCTTGGCATGGATACCGAGTGGGACGGACTGATGGGGAAGGGAGGGGTAACAATTCCTTGTCAGTTCAGTGGGAGCATACTAAAACCGCGATTTAGCTGTTGTAAAAGTCACCAGACATAAAGTATGTGTAATTTATTACCTAAATGCTAGTACAACTCTTTCATTGAAATTGTGAGTGGCTCTTAAAAGAGCCGTTTTGTTTTCGATCATCTCACTGGGGGGCTTTACTTGGAGCTGGTGTACTTGGTCACCGCCTTTGTCCCTTCGGACACGGCGTGCTTGGCCAGCTCCCCGGGCAGCAGCAGGCGCACGGCGGTCTGGATCTCCCGGGAGCTGATGGTGGACCGCTTGTTGTAATGGGCCAGGCGGGAAGCCTCACCCGCGATGCGCTCGAAAATATCGCTCACGAACGAGTTCATGATGCTCATGGCCTTGGAGGAGATGCCGGTGTCGGGGTGAACCTGCTTCATCACTTTGTAGATGTAGATGGCGTAACTCTCCTTCCTCGACCTCCTGCGCTTCTTGCCAGACTTGCTCGCCGGTTTGGCCAGAGCTTTCTTGGCGCCCTTCTTGGGAGCGGGTTTCGGTGGATCAGGCATTTCCTCGTCGGTTTCAAACACAATAATAAGCAGAAGCTGTTTGGAGCGCGGAATAAATAGGCAGCGCCCAAAGGGGTATGTTAATGAGGATGGGAATGCTGAGCATTTCCATTGGCTACTTGGAGAAATGAATCACCAATCAGAACGCTGGGGGATGGGAAGTGGCGCCAATGTGTGGCGGTTACCGCTGTCGTTTAATGCGGGAGGAAGTACAGAGAGGGCAGAGACAGGCGGGGGTGCGGCCTGAAACTGAAAAGGGAAACGCAAATATCAAAAGCAGAATGAAAATAAAATCAAATGAAATATTGTGAAAATAAACACTAAGAGGTTCAGTTCATGACACACGGCAGCAGGAGAGCGAAGGAGAGATTTGGACATTTCAATGAAAAGTTCAAATCGAGTTTATTTACGCACAGGTGAGAGGAACAACGGATTTGTAGCAGTATCACAGACACATTGCATCAGACACAACATTGACATAAACACTGGAATTAAATAAGAATTATACCTAAATATTCAAATAGACAGAGGACTATCAGTGGGAGAATCGCCCCTCTTGTGCTTCTTCATCTCGTCACTCTGGATTCAGTGGCACGCAACGCTGCCACTTTGATCCGGCCCATGCCTTCATTCACCAGGCCCAACACATGCCTTTATTGGATCTTCCTCCTCCTGACACGAGTCATCGGGTTTGTGGGGTTGTGTGCCCCCTTGGAGCTCTGGATTAGGTTTGAGGTAGGCCTGGTGGATGTATGAGAGAATCTCGCCCAGGCGAGATTTATCCCAGGGAGCAAAAAAAAAGAGAGGCGTGTAATTCTGCAAGTTGTGGGTATTTTCGACCTTGTTACTTGGCTTTATTTTGACCATTTGGGGAATAGAATGTTCTGAGGCGTAGTAATCAGGCTTTACCTCCAAGTACAGTTCAACTTCCCTACTCTAAGTTTACACCTGTCTTTATTTTGCCTCTGTGTGCCTGGGATTGCATGGGTTAAATTAACAGTGTTTACTGCAGTACAAACTAGTGATTAATGTTGGGCAGATTGATCCATGATTCCAAAACACAAAAATCTCTGAAATCCAGAATTTATTGTACTGACATTACATCACAATTGGGGAATTTTATCCAGGATTAAATGGCTTGTCTAATGAAGAGTGTTTCATGTCACTAGGCCTCTATTCACTGGAAATTCAAAGAAAGAAGGGTTACTGAATTGAAACCTATCAAATAGTGAAAGGGCTTGAGTGAGTGGATGTGGAGAGGACTTTTCCTGTGGTAGGAGTGTCTGTAACCAGACCACCTGGTTTCAAAATAGAGGGGCATCCTTTTAGAGTGGAGTTGAGGAGGAATTTCTTCAGCCAGAGAGTGGTGAATCGGTGGAATTTGTGTCCACAGGCAGCTGTAGAGGCCAAATCACTGGATATAGGCAGAGATTGGGGCTGAGGAAAAATTGATCAGTGATGATGAAATGGCAGAGCAGGCTCGATGGGCCAAATGGCTGAATTCTGCTCCTAAATCTGATGGTCTTATGGACTCACTTAGAGACTAAAATTTTCCCAGAGACTGTTCATCTCAACTTTGACTCAACCCAGCACCTGAGGCTCCAGATTACTTATATAAGGAATACAGTTCTTTGTTTTCAGATTAAAGGAATATGATCTCATTTCCATCCTGAATGCTTGTCACCTCACTCTGATCAACAGACACAAAATACTGCAGTAAGTCAGCAGGCCGGGCAGCATCTATGGGAAAGAGTAATGAGTCGATGCTTCAGGCTGAGAACCTTCACCAGGGAGAGATCTGATGGAAGGGTCTCGGGACGAAGTGTTGACTGTTTACTCTTTTCCATAAAGGCTGCCTGTCCTGCTGAGTTCCTACAGCATTTTGTATGTTTTGCTTTGGATTTCCAGCATCAGCAGATTCTCTCTTGTTTGTGATTTATGCCTCATTCTGAGGGTATTTTCCTCAGTTATGGAGATCTCATTCAGGGGAAAGATCCTCCTTGCCTACTGTCTGTCACATCCTGAAAGAATCTAACAGATTTCCTCATTTTCTCATTAACTGCAGGAATACAGACCCAGCCCACTCACTCTCCTCTCACATAACCAACCCTCCATCCCTGGAACCAGCCCGGTCAGTGTGGGGAACATTCACTGCGCTCTCTCTATTGCTGGGATATCCTTCCTGAGGAAGTGTGACCAAACCCGGACACTATATTCAAGGTGTGCTCTCACCAGGGCCCTATAGACTCCCAGTGAGACATCTGTACCCCTCTTCTCCACTCCTCCTGGATCGCAGGACAAAATACTGTTTGCCTCTCTCATTACTTGTTGTATCTGCATGTTAACTCAAGTGATTTGTTTGCAAGGACGCCCAGGTCTCTCTGACCATCTCCATGTGGAAATAACTCTTACAGTTTGTTCCTGGGAATGGGTGATCTCACATTTTCCCACATTCTGTTTCATCTGCCCCATCCACAACCATTTACTCTCCTGTCTACATTCCCCAAACCTTCTCTGCCACAGCAACAGACGTAGTCACTGAGTTATGCAGCACAGAAACAGGCCCTTCAGCCCAACACATCCATGCTGACCAAGCGGCCAAACAAAACCATTGTCAGTTACCTGAATTTGGCCCATGTCCCTGTGAAACTTCCCTCTCCACAGTCCGAGAGATTTGGCAACTGTGCCCCCCTATACCATCACTGGAGGTAGTTTGTTCCATGTAAACAGCACATTCTGTGAACAAAACCTGCTCCTCAGGGTCCCAGTTAAATCTTTCCTCTCGCACTTTATACCTGTAATCTCTAGCTTCCAACTCCATGACCCTGGAGATAACAGATTCACTATTGTCCGTATCAATGTCTACCATTATTTTATCAGCTTCTGTAATGTCACATACACTCTGATGGAAATGTTCCAGCCTATCCGGCCTCCTGTTAAATCCCTTTTGCACCCTCTCCAGTTTAATGTCACCCTCTCATCACAGGGCAACTATAACTGTACGCCGTGCTCCAAGAGTAGTTTCCCCAAGGCTGGTAGAGCTGTAATGTGACGTTACGGTACAGTGTCCAATACTCTCCCGATGAATGCAAGTGTGGCAAACACCTTCTTCACCGTCCTGCCTACCTGTGTTTACACTTTGAAGGAATTCGATATCTGCACCCCGATATCTCTCTGTTTTACAGCACTCCCAGGGACCGACCATTCCCCACGGCAGTTCTGCCCTGGTTCGTCAATGACAATGGAACAACTCTTGTTCTTGTTTGCAGACTCGAAGGGCCGAATGGACTACTCCTGCACCTATTTTCTATGTTTCTATCTCACATTTATCTGTCATTCCTCAAATCAGTGACCTCATTGATCACCGTCCTGTTGTATTGCTGGTTAGTGATATCTGCATATTTGCTGAGCCGGGCATTGACATTGTCAGCCGAGTCTGTAATGAATGAACTGCAGCAGCAGACCTGACTCAGCTCGCAGGCTTTTCCTTGCAGCGATACACGCACAGTGCTGGAGGAACTCAGCAGGCCAGGCAGCATCTGTGAGAAACAGTAAACAGCCGACGTTTCAGGCCGAGACCCTCCAGAATCTGAACAATGTCTTGTGTTTGGTTTTTCTTCGATCTTTTCCTACGTGACTGGATAACATAACCCATCCTCCAATCCTCTGCCACTACTCCTGCCCGAGAAACGCGCAGAGAGACAGAGGCGGGGAGGTGAGGGGACAGAGTCAGAGTGACAGATAGGGCAGAGACCGGCCTCTCATCTTCCAGCTCCGTCTTCACTTTACTACACCCGGCAATTTCCAACGGTTTATCCGAAACACAGAGCTCCAGAGAGGGGAAAGAAACTCCCTCACACACCACGTACACAGTGAAGGATTTGTAGGAATTTACTGGCTGTCGGACTTCATGCAATCAGAATACAGTGTGATTGGCGCAAGATTAATTTCAAATCGCCCGCCAATTTCAGAGCACCCAGCAACGGTGCTTGATTACTTTTTTATATTATTTACCATTAATTGCATCACGGATTCTACAATTTCAGTTTCATTTAATATATAATTGCCTCAGTGAAGATTTAAATGGATGATTACAGAATCGTTTCTCTGAATGAGGGAACTGATTTCTGTCCGAGACGGACGAGGGGATGATGATCGATCTTAATGCATTCAGAGCTTCTGCCGTAATCACCGACTGAAAAGGCAGAATCGCAAACATATTTCAAGCATAAAGGATTAATCTGCTTCAAAAGTAACGCAGCAAAATATATCGATAAAAATAATTAAAGGGTTGTGGACACGGCTCCGTTTGTGAGGCGGTGGGTGGCTCTTAGAAGAGCCTTTGTGTTCTCGGGAGGAAGTGGGAGTTTTTCAGCCGCCGAAGCCATAGAGAGTGCGGCCCTGGCGTTTCAGAGCGTACACCACATCCATGGCAGTGACCGTCTTGCGCTTGGCGTGTTCAGTGTAGGTGACCGCATCCCGGATCACATTCTCCAGGAAAACCTTCAGCACTCCGCGGGTCTCCTCGTAGATCAGACCCGAGATCCGCTTGACGCCGCCACGGCGAGCCAGACGGCGGATGGCCGGTTTGGTGATGCCCTGGATGTTATCACGGAGCACTTTACGGTGTCGCTTGGCTCCGCCTTTGCCCAATCCTTTGCCTCCTTTCCCTCTGCCAGACATGATGCTGCTTCACTCAGGTCGCTGCTCAGTGACAAACCGGCTGCTGCTGTCTCCTTTTATACACAGCGCCCCGACCTGCCCGAGAAACGCGCAGAGAGACAGAGGCGGGGAGGGGAGGAGACAGAGTCAGAGTGACGGACAGAGCCGAGAGCGGCCTCTCATCGTCCAGCCCCGCCTTCACTTTACCACACCCGCCAATTTCCAACGATTTATCCGACACAAAGCGCTCCAGCGAAATAAACTCCCTCACACACCACGTACAGACAGGAGGATTTCTGGAAATTTGCCGATTCTCCTGCTTTAAATTATAGGAAGTGCTTTTCCATTCCGCAAATCCCCGAGGACCTCAGTCTGTCCCTCCCCGACCCCATGACCAGTGCGAGCGCCCTCACACACAGCAGTTGGTGGGCGAGGGTGCAGTCACTTCCAGAGATGAGAGGGTTAATTCATCAGAACAATTGTTCCTCTGGGTCGCGAGGGAAATGAAAGTCCGGTCACATAAAGGAACAGGATACATAGGCTGATAGAAGGATATATAGACCGCGCTTCTGGCGCCTTCTAAAGCCCAGGTAAAGGGGTGGCTGAGGAGCTGGTGCGTCGTGGGTGGGGCTTCAGGTACAAGGATCATTTGCCTCTCGAAATGAAGGTGAGACAGGTCCAGTGAGGAGGGGAGTCAATATGTTTACTGGAAGCTTCTTCGTGCTACACGGAAAGGTTTAAACGAGCAGGTATGAGGTCCTACAAATTGATTTTGAAAGGTTAAAACAGCAGGACTTCCAGGATTATAATTACAGAATTATGACCCAAACCATGTGGTTGTGTGGTGAGAAATTGATATTTCGTGCAGTTTAATGTGTTGCTGAGGAACTGATGCAGGAGGGAGGTCTTCAGATTCATGGATCAATGGGCTCCCTTCCAGTCAGGTGGGGGACCGGGACAAACAAGACCATTTCCATCTGGACCGGAGGGGAACCAATATCCTCACCAGGAGGTTTGATGGTGTCACTTGGCGGAATTTGCACTGCAGTAGCGATTGGGAGAATGCATGTATGACAAGACAGTCTGCAAAGAACGAGAGCCAATGTCAGGCCAATGGTGGAACTGATGGGCTGAAATGAGTTTATTTAAACATTAGGAGTATGTGTCAGATGGACAGGGCTGGCCGCTCAACATTCCTGGGTTTGATTGTTTTACATGTCAGTGGGGGGAAGGGGGTTAAAAGGTGCAAAGATTACACAACTGGGAATGTCACAGCAAACTGGAGGGTTCATTTACAAAGGCAAACTTCAGTTACACTGACGGGATTATTGAATTGCCCCTCCCCAGTAACAAGTGGGGGACTTTATCTTCCACAGAATTGACTGCAACTTGCTTATTGCTAAGATATTCCAGACTGGTTCAGCGAATCTGAGGAGTGTTTGAAACATTATGTAGAGCCCAATCAGAGTTCAGAACAGACGGGAATTAGTTTCTCAGAAATGAACCAGGCCATCTGACAGCTGAGAGTCAGTGAATATTTTGGGATCTTATATTTCTCTTACCTATGAGTAAGAATAAAATTAGATCTTGTATGAAGGTACTAAATCACAGGAGGGCAAGTTAGAATGCAGTAAGACAGAAGCCAAGGGGCATTGATTGGGAGCAGCCACTGTTAGATAAGTCCAGGCCTGACATGTGGGAGTTGTTTAAAGACCAGCAGATCCGAGTCGATATTGAGGTACAGGATTCATGCACACTTGGAAAGGCATGGCTTGCTTAGGGACAATCAGCATGGTTTTGTGTGGGCAGATCATGCTTGACAAAATTGATCGAGGGTTTGGTGGTGGTGATACAGGTTATAAGATACAGGAGTAGAATTAGGCCATTTGGCCCATCAAGTCTGCTCTGTCTTTTCATCTTGGCTGATACATCTTTCCTCTCAGCCCCAATCTCCTGCCTTCTCCCTGTATCCCTTCATGCACTGACCAATCAAGAACCAATCAACCTCCACCTTAAATACCTAAAATCTTGGCCTCCACAGCTGCCACCTGTGGCAATGAATTCCACAAATTCACCACTCTCTGAAGAAATTCATCCTCATCTCCATTCTAAAAGGATGCCCCTCTATTTGCGCCCGTGTCCTCTGGTCTTAGACACTCCCATCCTCTCCATATCAACTTTATCAAGGCCGCTCACCATTCGATAGGTTTCAATTCATCATCCCTCATTATTCTAACCTCCAGGGAATAAAGGCCCAGAGCTATCAAACACTCTTCATATGACGCTGTTTAATCCTGGAATCATTTTTGAGAATCTCGTTTGAAACCCATCCAGTTTCAGCTCATCCTTCTGAAGATAAAGGGCCCATAACTGCTCCCAATACTCCAAGTGAGACCTCACCAGTACTTGATAAAGTCTCAACATTGCATTCTTGCTTTTATATTCTAGTCCTCTTGAAATGAATGCTAACATCATATTTGCCTTCCTCACTACAGGCTCGACCTGCAAATTAACCTTTAGAGAATCCAGCACAGTGACTCAAAAATCCCTTTGCACCGTAATTTTTGTATCTTCTCACCATTTAGAAAATAGATTGTTACGAATGTGGAGCAAATCTGATGGGCAGAAGGTTCCAGAATCGCCAATGCCCGCACCCCCCCCCCCACCTTGAGAATCGCAAGATTGCTATTATTTTGGGTCTGAGACCCAGGGGATGAGAGAGATACACAGCATGTCAGGAAATGAGAGGAAGAGATGCAGAATACACAACCAGGTGGAATGTCTCCTGACATAAGCGGAACGGAACCACTGATTACTGCCATTGTCTCTTGGAGAAGGAATTGTGTATTGAGTACTGTACTATTCATTGAAACCCCTCAGGGGACAAATAGAGTGGTCTGGTTGAGGGATTGCATCATCCCAACCTGATTGATCTGAGACCCCGTGAGTAAGGATAAAAGAGGGGTCTGGGGAACACCCCTTTAGACGCACCAGGAGAAACGCTAGAAATCCCGTGACAGCGTTTTATAGCGAAAGCCGGTGGGAGCTCGTGTGCGTCCTCCCTTGCCGGGGTGGCGGGCTCACCACGGAAGAACGGTTTAGCTAAAGGAGAGGTCACAATTGAACGGCCACGACAATGAGACACCTGATGGATCGAAATCATAAAGGAAGGTTGGCAAAACCCGTAGCGGTAAATGTTCCCATTCTCTTTCTCTCTCTCTCTCTCTCTCTCTCTCTCCAACAAGTGCAACACAGCGACAACCAAAAGACGGCAGCTTGTGTGAACTGCACTGAACTTTATATTTCCATCGGACAATACATTATCCCCTCAACAAAGATAGAGCTTATTTCTTATTGATTATTATTATACCCGCACTTTTAGGTTTAGTATTGACGACGTATATTATCTGTATATTTGCATTGATATTATTTTTGTGTATTTTTACTAATAAATACTGTTAAGAATAGTATCATCAGACTTCAACGGACGTCTCTATCTTTGCTGGTAAGTCACCCAGTTACGGGGTTCTTAACAAGATTAATAGCGGTGCCATATTCTTTCCATTTCTGGATGATTGACTAAATTGTACACCAAGGATATTCAGTGACTTGGAAATCTTCTTGTAACCATCTCCTGACCTGTGCTCTTCAAGAAGCTTTTTTGCAGAGCTGCTTGTAGTGTTCTTTTGTCTTCATGGTGTAGTGTTTGCCAGGATACTGACTACCTGTGTATTGTGTATTATTACTACTATCAACTGAAACAGCTTGACTGCACACGGTGATCTCCATTTAACTGATAATCTAACTCCTAAAACCAATTGGCTACACCAGTGATGATTTGATGTGTCATATTAAACGGGGAGAATACTTACACAGGCAATTATTTTATGTATTATATTTGTAATTAATTTAGAGCACTTTTTAGAGATCTGTTTTCACTTTGACACGAGTTTTTTTTTAAACCGCTGATCAGTATCAAAAAAAGCCAAATTCAAGCCACTATGATTCAATGTTGTAATGAAATAAAATATGGAAAGTTCCAAGAGGTGGGAATACTTCTTAATAGGCACTTTACATGTAGGGACAGTGATGGTGAAAGGGGAGGGAAAGAAGACACGGGGAGGAGCGGTCTCAAGATCCTCAGGTGTTCCTCCCGATGGGATAAAACACAAATGGGGAAATATCAAAGAGAGATGAGAATCGAAATGTGATTGTCATGAGAGATTTAATCAGAAGCAGACTGAAGTACTGCTGCATCGAGTAACTTTGCTCTGTGAGCTGCAACAACCACGATCTGCTGGTGGCAGCTCATTCCAATTGAGTTCCCCATTCACATACCGTCTTACAGCTGTCTTAACTGGTGATCGGGTGGTAATGGGACAAGCTCCCACTTCCCATTAAATGCTGCCAATGGTGTGTGCCTCAAATTGCCTCTGTTAACCAAATCCAGCTCCAGGCTTTTATATATGGCTTAGCTACTAAGCCCAAAGAACTAGTGACAGTGGACAGTAGCAAATGGGTTTACTGGCATCATATAACTAACTGCTATGGGCAGATGGGGCTTTCACCCACGATTGGCAGCTCATCTAGTGGAAGGAAAATTCTGATCTGAAACCTCTACTGGCTTGTGGCTCGACCCATTCATGGGGAAGGCTTCGGGAGTAAACCCCGAGGAACAATCCAGAGCTGGATTCCCTGTCAGTCCGATGTTGAATGCAGACTGGCAATCCTGTGACACCGTTGGTGCCTGACCCCATTGGTCTGTGCCGTTGATCTGGATTCATCAGCTGCGTGGAGAGCAGGAGCCCCTGCATGGGCAACAGCTTGCTTTACGTATCGTACTACCCTGGCTTGCAAATTGACTTTCACAGTGAGAGTACAATATCCATCGTCGACCCTGACCCAGCAGAGGGCCATCACTAACATGTCTGTCCATGGCCTCCTCTCCTGCTACAATGAGGCCAACTACGGGTTAGATGAGCAACACCTCATACACTAACTGTGCCGCCTCCAATCTCGATGGAATGAACATTGATTTCTCCAAGTTCTTGAAATCACTACACCTCCCAAACTGCTCCTTTTTTCTGACTTTTACCCCAATTCTGGTGCCATTTAACCCCTTGACTTCTCCTCACACACCCTCATGACCTGCCCATCAACTCTCTCTGGTTCTCCACCTCCTTTGTGTCATCCCATCGTCTAACGTTCTGTCCTAATTGATTCCTTTCTCTTCCTCTCTTTGCCTTTTCTGCCTGTCACCCAGCTCCTCACATCATCATCCCTCCACAAACCACACCCTCCCCCACTCACTTGTCCTCCTCCCCCTCCCCAGCACCTTATTCTGGCTTTTGTCCCTTTCTTTCTAATCCTGATGAAGGTTCTCAGACCGAAATGTCGACTCTTTGCTGAGTTCCTGCAGTATTTTGTGCATGTTTGTTTCAGTCTGTGTGTTGGTTAAGCTGATCAAACTGGTACAGTGGAAGAGGAATTTGTGGAGTGGTCAGAGACAGTTTCTTACAGCAGGATCTTACCCAGGAACAGGCCATTTCAGATGTAATCTGTGTAATGAGGTGGGATTACAGAGAGATCTTGTGGTGAAGGATCCCTGAAGAAGTGATCACAATGTGGGAAAACAGTAGCAGATGTTTAAGGAGACTGTTTGTAACACACAGCAGACGTTGATCCTGATTCTACAGAGGGATCACAGAGAGCAAAGAACCTTCTGTGGTCAAAGGAGGCAGACAAGAGGAGCAGGATTTTTCCAGGAACCAGTGATAAGACTAAAGCTAAAAACTAACAAGGAAAAAGTAATGGAGTATAAAAGTAGTAATTTTATAAAAGTATAAATTTTGTGTGTAACCAAAACTATGAAGTCAGTTATTTGTTGAAGACAATGGTGTGTTAATGAGAGGTAGTTAAGAGATGTAGATTAGAACATAATTAAGTCACGAAGTATTAAGAATGTAAACTTGCTATTTGCTAGAGAATGAAATCTTAAGAACGTAGAAGACAATGGTGTGTTAAAGAGATGTAGATTAGCACATGATTAAGTCAATTGATAGAAACAATAGGGACATGATGTACGAGAGGTACGTGTAATACGCAACTATAGATCGATTACATATGCTAATGCAACTGGACCAGGAGATTGCTATAAAAAATGGTGTGTCCGGGGATCGGTGGGCAATCAGCGACTAGCTCAATGACTGTCTCAGCTTTGATTTGCAAATTAAAGTTTAACCCTTCTTGAAGAATCTTCTGCGTCTCTTGGTCATTTGTGAGGCACGAAAACCACGACAAAATTGGCGACCGCGGCAGGACTGGATAGAGACCCGCGGAAGGGAAACGGCAGATTGGGGATGCTTCCCAGTCCTCTAGGGACCCTCACAAGGCTAACAGAATTAAGGGTGCACCCAAAGAAAAGGAGCGCGTTTTTTGTGACAATTTGGACTAAGAATTCTGTTGGCTTTGGGGATGTCTTGGAGTTTCAGAAGTGTGGAACCACTGCCGAAGGGTCTCTCCGGTCCAAAGAATCTGGCAGAATTGGGGGTTAACAGAGGAGGCTCAGAGGATTGCTCAAGAACACTGCAGTGAGGGTAAGTACAAATAAGTTAATAAGACGTTAAGAAAAAGACCACGTGATGTTGGTAAATCCCTGTGGGTACCGCTTCGTATGAAATGAAGGGCTGAACGGGCAGGGAAAAGAAAATAGAATAGAATTAGGGTAGAAAATCCTCGTGGATACTGCCTTAAGAGATAAGGCTCTGAACGGGCGAGGTGTTAGAATAGAATTAGAGTAGAAAATCCTCGTGGATACCGCCTTAAGAGATAAGGGTCTGAACGGGCGAGGTGTTAGACTAGGCGTAGAATTAGAGTAAGTTTAGTTAAGAAAAAGTCCACGTGGTGTTAGACTAGAACTAGGTGTAGAATTAGAGTAAATAATATTATCCAGTAAACAAACTGTGAATCTCTGAAATACCTTAAAAAGAGAGAATAACATGACAGGGAAAGGAACAGCAGTAGAGATTCTGAGCAAAAAATTCCCGTTAATTCAAAATGAGATCACAAAAACCTCAGAAAAATGGGAAAAAAAGAACCAAAAACCTGGTCACAAAGTGGCCAAGAGAAGGTACGTTTGATGAAAGTTTGTGCGAAGATATGGAGGGACTCATTAAAAAATACAAACCAAAAGATAAATCTAAGAAAACAGGGCAAAACAGAGAACGAGAAGTGGAAGTGCTAAAACTCTTCAGAACGGAGGGGGAAAGGCTGAGGAGGACAGGTAGAATATTGATTACAAGCGAGGAAAACACTAAGGTGCTGGAGAAACAGCCTGTTAGAGAGAGAGAAGGTGAGAAGCTGGCTTCAGCTCCGTACCCGGATGTGAAAGAAACAGAAAAACCCCCTCCCTATAATGGGGAAGGAACCCCTAAGCAGTGCCCCCTGCTGACGGGAACAGTAAACATGCAGGGAGAAGTACAGGTTTGGGATAATGAGGAGGAAAAAAAAACAATACGAGAAGGAAAAAGCGGCGATATGGAAGGAAATACAGGCAGAAAGGATAAAGATAGAACAGGTACAGAGAGAAATGGGAGAAGAGATTGAACGGATGAAATACTTGAGAGAGGTAAAGGAGTATGAGGAGTATCGGTTATACTATAGAAATAAACAGACTAGAAAAGAAAGTGGCTCATCAGGACAGGAAGAAAGAGAAAGTGACTCATTGGAGGAGCAAGAGTTAAGTGGAGAGAGGATGTGAGAATTTTCGGGGAAGAGGTAGGAGGCAGAAGCCTAGAAGAGCAGAAGGAGGTGGTAGGGGAGCGACTTGCGGAAGTAGAGAGAGAGCCAGATAAGTTACTGAGAGGGGATTGCCAGGAGAGATGCGAAAAATACTCTAGGGGATAACCAAGTATTGAATAAAGGCAAAAAGAAAGGACTCCACAGGGAGACGGAGGGAAGAAGAGGACCCCGGAGACATTTGTGTGGGAGGCAGTAAAGACATACCCTGAGGCAGATGGGGAGTCAGGTGAGGAGGAGAGCCAGGGCAGGTGGGAAGAAGGAGGAAGAATGATGCCGTTGTTAGTAAAATGATCAGGACAAGTGCAGTATATCCCTTGGGGATCCCAGGATCTAGAAGGGCTGAAAAACACACTGCCCAATTTACATGAAGGAGTAGGGAAATGGATTAGACCCTTTGAAGAAGAAACAGCGGGACGATGTGAAACTGGGAGGGGGAGGGGCTAAGGAAAGAGCTGGGAAATAGATTGGTGATAGAGATGAAGGGCTAGCGGAAGGGGAATCTGATAGCAGAGAAGAGAAGACCGTGGAAGAAAGGGAAGAAGGAGGAGATGGACAGGTAAGGAGATTAAGTAGGAGGAGGAAACAGGAATGTGGAATGGTGAAGGAGAGCAGGGGGCAATTAGTGGAAGTGCAAGAAATTGATGTTCATGCCATCAGGTTGGAGGCTACCCTTTTGGAATATAAGGCGTTGCTCCTCCAACCTGAGTGTGGACTCATTGTGGCAGTAGAGGTGGTGATGGACTGACATATTGGAAAGTGAATAGGAAGTGGAATTGAAATAATAGCCATGGGGAGATGCCACTTTTCCTGGCAGACGGAGCGAAGATGCTTGACGAAGTGTCCTCCAATCTAAATCAGGATGCACTGATATACAGGAGGCCACACCGGGAGCACTGGAGACAGTAGACAACCCCAACAGACTCGCAGGTGAATTTTTGCCTCACCTGGAAGGACTGGTTAGGGCCCTGAATGGTGGTGTGGGAGGAGGGGTAGGGGTGGGTATGACACTTTGCAAGTGTAAGTACCAGGAGGGGGATCAGTCCGGAGCGATGAGTGGACAAGGGAGTCACATAGGGAGCAATTGCTGCAGGAAGTGGAGAGTGGGCGTGGGCAAGGAGATTACCATTTGGTCATTATCAGTCTCCGAATAAACAACTCTGTAAAAAGTGATATTTCTTTGATCATATTTGAGAACAGTTTGGTTCAGAGGCCATGTTGTTCTCCTTGTGCACAGGTAACTGAGGTTTGATTGAAGAACGAGTGTGAGTTTTCAGATTCCAGCTAATGGGTGATGGTGGAAACATGGAATTTCCTCTGAGAAACTGAACCCTTGGCTTTGTTGTACAAGAGAAAGGAATTCAGCCCCAGAAGCCAATCGGTCCTCAAACAGAATTCCTCGTGTGTGGAGTAGTCCATCACCTTTGTCTACTGTAGGAAAGCTGCAACAGTATAGAAGGAGCATTAGGTGGGTTTGAATCAGCTGAGTGAATAGAGGGAAACTGTGGCTGCCTCGGGCAGGGCTGGATCTCATGAGTCTACGGGAAAAGAGGATGTCTGATGCTAGATTGAATCCCATTGGTCATGATGCATATGCCTTGGGGTGGATTTGATCCCATGATGCACGAAAGAAAGGGAATTCTGAAGTATGAGTGAGTGCCTTGATTGTGTATCTGAATAGTCACGTGAGAGTCCCTTACTGGACATCTAAGACAACTCCGGTGGCATGTCTATT
Organism: Hemitrygon akajei; assembly: GCF_048418815.1. Lineage (NCBI taxonomy): Eukaryota > Metazoa > Chordata > Chondrichthyes > Myliobatiformes > Dasyatidae > Hemitrygon > Hemitrygon akajei. Next base: position 22,027,079 of record NC_133151.1, read on the forward strand.
CCTATGGTATGGAGCAGAAAGAATGAAATATGTTGAGAAGTGGGTGGAGTGGAAGAAGTGAGTGCTTGCAGAAGTACAGATAAAGGAGAGAGGAAACTTTCAGGTGCCCTGTGGTGTTCACCTGGAGAGAAATGCAAAAAATAATTGGTTGCTTCTCGCAGTAAGAGCAGAGAAGATGAAAAAAAAAGTTAGAGAGATATAGTCGGAAAGAACAGGAAAATGTAATTGAGACTACCTCAATGTTTAAGAGACTACTAGACAGGTATATGGAGGAACTTAAGATGGGGGGAGGTTATATGGGAGGCAGGGTTTAAGGGATGGCACAACATTGTGGGCCAAAGGGCCTGTAATGTGCTGTGCTATTCTATGTTTAACAAGACAGAACTCGAACCAATGTCTGAGTAGGAAGTAGTACAAACCTGTTTTAGCCCTGCCCCCCACAGGTACGGTTACAACAAAGCCCACCCCAGTAGTGTCTCCTGAGTTCTTGATGAGGCTGGTGTAAATCTCTCAAAAGCTCGATGGGAGAATGTCAGAAACGAGCCACGCTCCCGAATAATGGCTTTAAGACAAATTCAAGGAAACAAAATTTATTAACAGTTCTGCAGAGCTGGGTGCCTTCAGAGAAGGGAACCCTGAACCTTACAGGGCAGCAGGTTTTATCCTTCTTCCTTACCCCTCCCCTCCCTGACTCGGGAGGTACACAGTGTTTTCCCATTCCATATTTGGAGTTGTTTTTTTACACGTTTCTGTAAAACAATAGTCCATATCTCAGGACTTCAATGATTCCACAAACAGTTAATCTTGTCAGGGCTTCTGCATTCATAATTAAATCACATTTGTTTACTGACTTTAACCCAGACATAATTAAATCACATTTGTCCCCGGACATAATTAAATCACCTTTGCCCTCTGACTTTAACCCAGACATAATTAAATCACATTTGTCCCCGGACATAATTAAATCACCTTTGTCCTCTGACTTTAACCCAGACATAATTAAATCACATTTGTCCTTTGACTTTAACCCAGACCTCTTTCAGAAATGCACATCTTAATTTTGAATCTTACAGAGAATGAGCTATATGGAGACATTTATGCACTTTGAACTAAAATGTCATGTTATATTGAAGTGTTTCCTTCACAATCCATAGTGGCATACGATACACCGTATTGCACAAAAAGCAGATGGGCACCTTAATAAATTTGTAAAGTAGATAAACAAGGTATTTCAGAAATACACAGATTTACTCGATCGTAATGAGTGTTATTGCAAATGATGATTAAATGAGTCCGGGTTAAAGGAAATGTAGATTGTTACTTGTGTGAGATGAAAAGAGGTAAGTAAAATTCTGAATAATTTCAGATGAAATCAAGTGCTTCAAGCTGTTAAGGGAGTGGATAATATTTGTGTGAGGACTGGAGACTCCCTGGACTGCTCTACCATTGTCTCATTAATATTGACCATTGTATAAAAATATTGTGACAGCTGCCCTGTATGATTTGAATGTTATTTTAACTTGTATTCTGTTTTATATTTAATATAGATGACAGTGACCACATTGTTGCTCATCATTACTAGATTAAATCTGTTTACAATTTCATTCTAAATTTTGTTTGAACGTTACCTGCTTTAAATGCATTTGACTTGTCAGCCACTTGTGACTGGTATTTATTTTGTGCCGAACATTGTATAGTGTTATTTAGAGAAAATAAAAGCTATCCTAAATTATGGATTTTGCAGTTCTTTGATTCACTTCAAGAAACATGGGGAGATGGCGGAGGACAGTTACTGGAAAAAGGTGGAGGTGTCAGTGAGAGGTGCACATTGTTTGTGGACAGTCTCGCCACTGAGTTCAAAGATGCCCTCAGCGCCAAAGCAACTTTGATAACAGTTTCAGCCTCAGCCGCCACAACCACCACAAACTATGAAGTTTACTTTAAATAATCCTTTCCCAAACTGTACTGTAGAATTTGTACAATTGTAATTATGCCCCCTGTAAAATGCCTCCTGATGTAAGCCTGCCTCTCAATTTTTGGCCTTGATGGCTTCTTCGCCTCATGTCATAGATGAAGCGGCACAGGTCCTGTTCCAATCAAAGAACATGACCATTACTTATGAACGTATGTTGGTACTAAACGCTCGAGTTGTTGAGTGTGTTGTAGGGGTCCCATACATACGGAAGGTGGGTTAACAGTGGAGTCTGAACCCCTCAATTGTACTGAGTGATTCTGTTATAATGAACCCCCCTTGATCAGCTTCATTCCTTGCTGGGATGCTCGTGCAACTCCAGTGTACAGTGGGCAAGGCGGTTTATATTCTTGCTGCTGTTGAAACTTGTTGAAGTTTCTTACTGAGAGCTCTCTATGGAGAGAGGACCCAAAGGATAGCTGCCTCCTATCGTTCCGCAATCCTCCTCTTCAGACAGACGATGACAGGGTCACTGAGGAGACCCGAATTCTCTGTGCAGTTCAACTGCAGCCACAAACCATGCTGTCCTTTACAGGACGAAAGGGAAGTGGGGAGTGTGGAAGTCACAGCGAGTCAAGTTAATGTCGCGTCTTGGCAAGGAAAGTTTACAGATCGTGTGCAGTCAACCCAGGGAAGAATGGTCTTTGAAGAGCAGAGTTCCCCTTTGCACAGCGGGGGACTGGAGCCATTTTGCATACCAAAACAAGATGAGGATGCAAAGGAAGTGTTCCAGGGTGACACATAATATTGGTCAGAAACAAGAGAAATCTGCAGATGCAGGAAATCCAAGCAACACAGAAAAAGCTGAAGGAACTCGGCAGAACAAGCATAATCGATGGAAAATGGTAAACAGACGACGTTTCCGACCGGCATCCTTTGTCTGGACTGATAGTGGTCAGTTACTTTACTACTGTGGTGGGACCATGCGGGAACTCATAATTGACAACAAATGCCCCGGATTAATATGCTCGGAATGATGGACTCTGTCACTGAGTGTAAAAACGAATAACGAACAAGTAACGGTTCTGAGATACAGATTGTCAGGGGATATTTGAGGAAAGAGGCTGAGAACAACGCCCCTTTCTTCTCGGAAGACTCTACTGACCCGGCCTCAGAGCAGTCTGAACTATATTCCACCTTGCCAATACCCAATGAACTGATTTAGCGTAAACACAAATGCTTTGTCCGCTTTAATTTGTCTTCTTCATTCAATTCCCCTTGAGTGATGCAGTAAAACTTGTAACTCCCCGTCGGGGAATTGAACCCCGGTCTCCCGCGTGACAGGCGGGGATACTAACCACTATACTAACGAGGAACTCATACCTTCGCATCTGCATGTTTCAGAACACACCACAGTGAACAGAATCATCTTGATGTTTCTTCACTGCGATACTGGAGCCTTTCACACGTGTCCTTCCCACAGCAGAGTCTCACTTTCCTCCAGCCATTTAGTCACCTATTATCTTCAAAGATTAGCCAAACCAGGTGCTCTCATTCCAGCCCAACTCCGTCTTCCAATCAACATTTTCATCACAGTTATACATTTATATTTCTGCTTTCATAATACCACAGGCGGGAAACGATATGTAGCTCAACCAATTCTGAAGCCATCACTCCCACTTCAATCAACTTCACTCAAACACGGCTTCTGTATCTCCGCTCTGTCGGACGATCGCGACCCCAACTGGACATAACACGAACTGCACCACACTGAAGAATCCGACCGACAACATTCAGAATCACCTCCAGCCACACTCATGCACTTCCAGCGTCCCACTGCTCCAACCCTCACAACTCGCCTACCAATTCCACAAGTCATTTCAATCCATGCGTCACTCGAAAATTAGTATGGGCTGGCCAGGCCAGTCCATCAACGATGGAATTGCTCTCCCTCACATTTTCCCTGGTCAACCGAACTCGGCAGCTTCCTGCTCTCACTCTAACCCAGCTTCCCACAACCAACAACAAAACATGTCGGATGATGTGTTCACACTGAGTGCTGTCAGTCTACTCGCCATCCACTCTCTCATCACCAACCACCCCCCCCCCCATTACGAGAGTAAACTATACACTTTATTGTGATTAATAAATGCAACATACAGTCACAGAATCATGCACCTCCCCCCCCGCACCGCTGAAACAGGCCGTTCGGCCCACAATGTCCGTGCTGACGATCAAGTACTGATCATACCAAAAAAGACCTCGCTCAGCAGCTATTTCCTTCAGAGTCTTGATAATTCAAGTACTCGCCCAGACAATTCTCTAATGTTGTGAGTGTACCTGCTTCCGCCGGTCACTCAGGCATGGATTCCGGTTTCCAAACACCATCTGCATGAAGTTCTCCGTCTGATGCTCTCTAAGTGTACACCTGGGTTGGACTCTGTGCTTTGTATGAAGGGGTAGCAAATTATCTCAATGTCATGAGGACATGATTAATGCTATCACTTTTCAATGCTGACGTAATAGTCCTTCTGCAGAAGCAGTGTTTGGATTATGGTAAGAGATAACGAGTGATTTGGAATGTAAACCGCCCAATGAAGGCTGTGTGTTTTCGTGTTGAGTGCCTGACACCGGTGTAGAGCCGGGTCTTCTGTTCGGCGGGAGATGAAGGAAGGAGACGCCGGAGGGAAGAGGTCATAGGACTCGAACCGGAGTGGGACCATGATTCAACATCGTCCGGGGACGTAGAAGGAGGATCGGCGAATGGGAAACTATCAGCTCTAACTTGTGCACTTCAGACTGTTTTATTAAAATTGGCCATTTTCTTTGTTTTTTCCTACTAACCCTTTAGTCAAATTAAGAATTATAAAGCTAAATAGTTTAATTGTATATGGTGTACTACCTGTTATTCCGTGGTACATTTTGAACACGGTAACAAATCACTCAGCATCCACATAAACAGGGGTTTGAGCTGGGCTTGCACCTCTATCTCAGATGTTTGGCCGGGCCGTATATTGTCTTCCCTAGACTTACGCAGCAGACCGGACTAGAGTGCGTTGCCAATATGTTGCCAAACAAGGTAGCAGGGTCAGAGAAGTCAGAGATCATTCTAAGGGGTGGTGGGATGAGCTGACAACATCGATAGCAATGGGGAATTGTCTGGCAGATGGAGTAAAATGCTGACAAGAGCAACGTCATCCATTTCTAAGAAAAAATACAGTTCAGATGATAATTTAAATGCTGAAAAAATGCAGTAAGCTGCTGTGCAGGGTGACTTGGGACCGCGATTGCAAACGTTTCGTTCAATTGGTTATCAACCTGCAAATAGAATGTTGGCTAGAGAAATTGAATTTTAGAGCAGGGAGGTTATGCTGCAACTTTACAGGGTACTGGTGAGGCCATAATGTCACAGAAATGTACAACACAGAAACAGGCCCTTCACCCCATAACTATTTAAATTGCCTAATCCCATCTGCGTGCACCAAGGCTATTGACCTCCATAGCCCGATCAGCCATGAACCTATCCAGACTTCTCTGGTACATTGAAATCGAGCTTGCATATACCACTTGTGTTTTCCACAACCTTCTGAGTGACGAACTTTCCGCTCATGATCCCTTAAACCTTTCACCTTTCACCCTCAACCCATGACCTCCGGTTGTCATCCCACCCAAACTGTGGGGGAAAAGCTTGCTTGCATGTACCCGAACAATACCCCTCATAATTTTGTGTACCCCTTTCAATATCCTCTCAATCCTCTACGTTCCGAGAAATAAAGTTCTAATCTATTCAATCTTTCCTTATTACTCAGGTCCTCCAGACCCAGCAACGTCCTTGTAATATTTCCTTTCATTCTTTCAAACTTATTTGCATTCCTGTGAGTTGGCAAACAAAACTGCACACAATACTTCAAATTATGCCTCACCACTGACTTATTCAACTTCAAAATAATCCCATCTCCTGCACTCGATACTTTGATATGCCAAAAGCTTTCTTTATGACACTATCTACCTTGACACCCCTTTCAACTATTATGGACATGTAATCCCAGTTCCCTTTGTTCTAGCATACTCCTTACTTTCCCACTGTTCACCGTACACCACAGAAGTGTAAGAACTCACGCTTGTCAGCATTAAGTTCCATCTGCCAATTTCAGCCCATTTTACCAGCTGGTCCAGATCCCACTGCAATCTATGATAGCATTCCTCGCTGTCCACAGCAGCCCTAATCTTGATATGAGCCATATATTTGTGATCCAGTTCACCACATTATCACACAGATCATTGATATAGATGACAGACAACAATAGACCCAGCACCAATCGCTGAAAAGTCTTATCCAAACCATTATGCAGGACCTTGTCAAATACCTTTCTGAAGTCCATGTAGACAACATCCACTTCCTTCCCTTTGTGAACTTTTCTGATAACTTCCTTGAAAACTCTATAAGATTAGTTGGCATGACCTACCACGCTCGACGCCGATGAATATCCTTAATCAGTTCATGTTTATCCAAATACTTATAAATCCAGCCCCTCTAAATAAATTCCATTTACTTTGAAAATAATGATGTCAGGCTTAAGGGCCTATCATTTCCAGGTTTAATTTTTGAGCCATCCTTAAAGAGCGGAACAACATTGCTGCCCTCCAGTCCTCTGGTAGCACATCTGTTGCAAAGCACGATTTAAATATCTCTGGTAGAGTTCTGGCACTCTCTGCACTTCCCTCCTGCAGAGTCCGAGGGAACACCCTGGGGATTTATCTTTCCTCATTTATCTGAGGAGAGCAAACATCTCCTCCTCTGTAATCTGTATAGGGTCCATGAAATAGATGCTGCTTTGTCACACTTCTATAGACACTGTGTCCATCTCCTGAATGTGCAAAATACAGGGGGTAGCTGGATGATGCAGCGTGGATAACTTCACTCACTTCAACCCCGAGCAACCTCTGCACTCACTAGCAATGACTCGTTAACTCAGTATTGTTTGTTTGTTGTAAAATAAAAATTGTGCTTGAAATTGGGAGAGGAATAGATGCTGGAAGTGAAAGAGAAACAGACAAGCATAAGATACAAAATAGATGAGAGAGAGAGAGAGAGAAAGAAAGAGAGTCGCAGATAGACCATCCAGCTGGACTTTGGTCTACAAAAGGAAACCAGTGCGGTCACTTTCAATTCCCACCATTCAATACTTCACCTGTGGGCCTGCTGTCCGAGATCTTCAATATCAGGGCGCAGTAGTTTATAAGCGAGTTTGTCTTGCCTCTACCTGATTCTATGAATTTCTTTTAAGTTCAAAATGAGACTAAGGAACCCTGGGAATGTTCAGGAGGCTACACCGAATGCCTGGAGAGATAAAGTTATCAGTTGAAAAACCGCCCTCCGAATGGCCCAAAACGATGCTGTTTGTTCAGCGTTATTGAATATAATACGAGGTCCTGAGATCAGATACGATCCACAGCCGTACGATTGTGGGTAGGAATTGCTATTGAAGCAATTCTGTTAAACTTGAAAGCAACCTTGATTAACGTAATGTGGCATTTGCAAACCTACCAGTGAAAATGGAATTTCCTATGTCAGTAGAATTGGGCTGATTTAGTCCTGGACTTATATTGGGAAGCAAAGTGAGGGAGTCCTGGTGAGTACGTCCTTTTACAGACTGTGGTGGTAGTGCGTGGGGTTTGGGGTTGTGTGACAGGTCAAGGTGTTTTGGGTTGTGTGGAAGAAAATGAACGTGAAAACCGAAACTGATAGTGATGAAAACACACATCACTCAGCAGACAAGAGTAGCTGAATTAACGACTCCATATGCAACATTAACTTTACACAGATTGCGCCTGATCTATTCAGCATTTTCTCTGTTTCTCAGAGTATTGGGTTCATCTGTGGGTTCCATACATCAGCAAAGACATTAATTCTAAGGTGTGATATCTTAGTGATCCGATACATTGTTGAAATGGGGTTTGTTTTGTCGCCCTGGTTTGGAAATGGCCAAAGTGCAATGTGAGAGTCACTGAAGCGGGTCGATAGTTCACAAATCTTTCAAGTGAACAGTGTTCAAATGAAAGTAAATCAATAAACGCTGGGCCAAATCAGGACTAGTAACCAAAACTCTCAAACAGGTAACGGGCTCAAAAGAACATCTAATTATTGAACAAATAGCGCGAGTCTTCAGAGTCAGTTGACTCCAAAGTCCAGGTTCTCAGACAAGGCCGATGCAAAACAAAATCGATCCGTTGCTGTGCTCTGACCAAGTCTCAAGAAGTGAGTCTTACATCAGAGGTCGGTAAGTTGATGGAGAAGATACTGAGAGGCAGGATTTATGAAGGCATCATATGATTAGGAATATTCAGCATGGCTTTGTGAAAGGCAGGTCGTGCCTTACGAGCCTGGTTGAATTTTTTGAGGATGTGACTGCACACAGTGATGAAGGCAAAGCCGTAGATGTAGTCTATATGGATTTCAGCAAGGCATTCGATAAGGAACACATTGAGAAAGTAAGGAGGCATGGGATCCAAGGGGAAGTTGCTCTGTGGATCCAGAACTGGTTTGCCCACAGAAGGCGAAGAGTGGTTATAGAGTTGGTATATTCTACACGGAGGCTGGTGAACAGCGGTGTGCCCCAGAGATCTGTACTGGGACCCCTACTCTTTGTGATTTTTATAAATGACCTGGATGAGGAAGTGGAGGGATGGGTTAGCGAATCTGCTGATGACATAAAGGTTGGGGGTGTTGTGGATAGTGTGGAGCGCGGTCAGAGATAACGGCGAGACATTGATAGGATGCAAATCTGAGCAGAGAAGTGGCAAGAAAGTGTGATGTGGTTCATTTTGGTAGTTCAAATACGATGGTAGAATGTAGCATTAATGATAAGACTCTTGGCAGTGTGGAGGATCAGAGGTCTGAATCCATAGGACACTCAAAGATGCTACGCAGTCTGACGTTGTGGTTCAAAAGGCATATGGCGCCTTGGTATTCATTAATCGTAGGATTGAGCTTCGGAGCTGAGAAGTATTGTTGCAGCTATATAAGACACTTGGAGTATTGTGCTCAGTTCTGGTCGTCTCACTACAGGAAGGATATGGAAACCATAGAAATGGTTCAGATGAGATTTACAAGGATGTTGCTTGGATTGGGGAACATGCCTTATGAGAATAGGTTGAGTGAACTTGGCCTTTTCTACTTGGAGCAACAGAGAATGAGAGGTGACCTGATAGAGGTGTATAAGATGATGAGAGGCATTGATCGTGTGGATAGTCAGAGGCTTTTTCCCAGGTCTGAAATGGCTGCCACAAGCGGACACAGGTTTAAGGTGCTGGGGAGTAGGTACAGAGGAGATGTCAGTGGCAAGTTGTTTATTCAGAGAGTGGTGAGTGCGTGGAATGGGCTGCTGGCAACGGTGGTGGAGACGGATAAGATAGGGTCTTTTAAGAGACTTTCAGATAGGTACATGGAGCTTAGAAAAACAGAGGGCTATGGGTAAGCCCAGTAACTTCTAAGGTAGGGACATGTTCAGCACAACTTTGTGGGCCGAAGGGTCTGTATTGTGCTGGAGGTTTTCTACGTTTCTATTGACTTAATTTGGATTAAAATGTTGACTTTGACAATATTTTTCCATAACGTTCTGTTTTCATGAAGAGGTTCAGTGATCCAGATACAACGTTATTTCACCCCAAATTATAAAAGATTATATACACAAGATTATACAAAATACAAACATTAACTATTTATAAGACCGAAGAGTCAAATTAAAATGTGAATATTACTGTATGTAAGACATTCAATTCCCGTGGGTGTGGGGAGGAGGGTCACTATTCCCGGAAATGCCCCTCTGTACCCACTCTGTTACAATGCTCGCAATTCCTCATCGGCTCCACTGATTGACAGCTCTCTCTGCCCCGCCTCCCGGGAATTTGGTCACCGTCACGTGATACCGCGAGTGTGCCGATCTGTGACGAGCTGACGTCATTCATGTCCCGCCTTCACAGACGTCGTTTCCTGGGGAACGGTCCGGGGTGGGCGGTGAGTCCGGGATGGTGGGCACGGGGTTGTGGTAAAGTGGAGTCGGTCTCTACTTTGGGTTTCGGCTCCACTGTGGGAATCGGCCTCTCCTCTTCCTGCCCACGGAACAGTGAGTGTCTGTCAGCGCCTCACCGCACCGGCTCTCTGCCTCAGGTACAATATTTCAACCATATTTGCACAGTTACATGGATAGGAAAGGTTGAGAGGGACACGGGCCTAATGCAGGCGGATGGGACGAGTTCAGGTCGACAACTTGGTCGGCGTGGATGAGTTTTACCAAAGGGACGGTTTCAGTTCTGTATAAATCACTGACTCTATTCTGGGCGGTTCAACCAGGGCAGGATGTTACCCCTCAGATCCCCTTTAAATCTGTCTTTTGCAGTTCTGTACAATTCTAATGAGAGGCAATTCTTTGGCTGATAAGGCAAGTAGAACACACAACCCTGTCTACCTGTGATGCCACATACAGGGAACTGTGTAACAATATTAGAGACACATGCACAGGTACTTCGGTGAACAAGGCCTGGACGGATATGAAACTAATGCAGGAAAGTGGGATTAGTACAGCTGTGCGTGATAGGGAGCATAAATGTGATGGGCCAGAGGGTCTGTTTCTATCCTGGACAACCCTGGCAACAACAGTCCTCCACTGCAGTGGGGTTTGTTACCTTCATTCTCAGCTGTGAGCTTGTCCCACTAAACCCCTTATCCTCTGAGAAGATATTTGCACCCTTCCATTGTGACCAAGCTGTCTGCCATCTCTCCTGCTATTAACCATTGTTCTTCACCAAATTCCCATTTAAAAGTACTGTTACTGGTGCCTGTGGAATGGGTGCATTTTGGTAGCCTTTTGAGGTGTTTGATTCACTATTAACCCTAATGCATTAATACCTTTGTCCAACAAAAATCCATTGTCCTGGGTTCTGAGTGTTTTAGGTAAGTCCATCCTGAAGTTCTGTGTTCCAGGTTCCCACTGAACTTTCACAGTCAGTGGTTTTTGCGTGTCTATACTGACCATCGAAAATCTGTCTCCACTAACTCAGCACTTGGTCTGTCTCCTACCCTAGTGATTCAAATGTTCAGCCAGATGTTCCTTAAATACCAGCCTGCACCCCCCCCCCCCCCAGGAAGTGTGTTCCAGATTGTAACCAACTTCATTCTGCCAGCTGGTCCACATCCCACATCAAGATTTGCTAGCCGCCTTTGCTGTCCATCATACCCTAATCTTGGTGTCATCTGCAAACTTGCTGATCCAGTTTACCACATTCTCATCCAGATTGTTTATACAGATGGAAAATAACAATGGACCCAGCACTGGGAAGTTAAACCAGGGCAGGATGAACACAGTAATGACAGGTTCCTGGGAAGTGTTCATCAACAGAAACTTTGTGTGTTTTTGCCTCCACCACCTCCTCTGGCAGCTCATTTGGGATACCAGCTATTCTCTGTGTCAAATATTTACCCTTCAGATCCCCTTTAAACCACCCCCCTGTCACCTTAAAACTATAGCTTTAGACAGCCACACCACGGGAAACAGTCTCTGTCTCTCTGACCTTTATATGCCTCACATAATTTTATCCACCTCCATCAACTCAACCTCCACCCTGTCACGTCTTAGTTTCTGTCTGATTTCTCTAAATTCACTGCACAGGACACAACCCTCCGTATCCCTACGTTGCTATTACCAACATGCACCGTCCACCACGATGTCCGGCTGCTCAACCTTCCCTTTGAAATGTCCTGCAGCTGCTCCGAGACCATCGGACCATAAGACACAGGAGCAGAATTAGGCCATTTGGCCCATCCAGTCTGCTGCACCATTCTGCCAGGAATAAGAGATCATGACAGATCTCTTAACCCTCTCAAACACTCTTATCCCACCCCCCCCCCCACAATTGAGAACCTCCACATTCAATATACCCAGTGAATTGGCCACATCCGTCTGTGGGGATGAATTCAGAGTCAGAACCAGAATCAGGTTTATTACCACCGGCAGGAGTCAGGAAATTTGTTAATTTAGCAGCAGCAGTTCAATGCAGGACTTGCTAATATAGAAAGATGGTTGCTGCTGGAATAGATTGTGCTTGGGGTGACTTGGGTCCACAATGATCCCTCGGGCCCTTTTCTCACACCTGTCTTTGTAAATGTCCTGAATGATGGGAAGTTCACAACTACAGATGCGCTGGGCTGTCCGCAACACACTCTGCAGAGTCCTGCGATTGAGGGAAGTACAGTTCCCATACAAGGCAGTGATTCAGCCAGTCGGGATGCTCCCAGTTGTGCCCCTGTAGAAAGTTCTTAGGATTTGGGGGCCCATAGCAAACTTCCTCAGTCGTCTGCAGTGAACAAAATGCTGTTGTGCCTTTTCCACCACTCAGCAGGTACGTACAGACCACGTGAGATCCTCGGATATGTTGATGTCGAGGAATTTAAAGCTGTTTAGCCTCTGAACCGCAGATCGACTGATGTCAATAGGGATTAGCCCATCTCCATGAATCTACACAATCTGTGTGGATTATCACTAATCCGCATAGATTGTGGTTTCCCGGTTAGGAAGTCAAGGATCCATTTGCAGAGGGACCAGGTTCCATAGCTTATTGATCAGGACTGTGGGATTGACGGTGTTAAATGCTGATCTCTTGTCACTGAACAACATCCTGACATAGGCTACACAGATTCACTACCTTTTTCCAAGGAATTTGCTCCTTACCTTTGTTCTAACCACTGACCACTGACTCGACTGGCAAGTTTATCTTTAGGAAATCCTGCACATCTGAGACGAACCTGACCCCAGTAGCCAGAAGACAACACACCATCGTGTCATCTCTGTTGCTGCCACAGAATCTCCTGCACATCCCCTGTACTGTGAGTGTGCTGTCATCACTGCTCTGCTTGACCTTTCCTCCCGCGGAGCATCGGTCTGGGGTCTCAGTACCACCAACCTGACGGGCTGCTGTCTCTGGGTCGTCATCCTCCCAGGGGTATACATGACAATCCGTAACAGGGCAATAAGATTATCCACCTTATTTTTTATACACTGTGCATTGAGGTATAACACTTCAAGTATTGGATTTGCTACCCTTATTGATTCTGCATCCCTCTGCTGGCTGCAGTTATGTCCTATCATCTGCTGGCTCTTCCTGACAGTGTGACTGCATGCTATCTTTTCTTTCTTTACCAACTGTACTATCCTAAGTACTTTCATGCCAGTTCTCATGCCCCTGCCAAATCAGTTTATACCTTCCCCAAGAGCTCTAACAAACCAGCAGTATGCCCACAAGAAAATAAATCCCGGGGTTGTGTATGATGAGAGAAATGTATTTTGATATTACATTTACTTTCAGCTTTGAACTTTGTAGTAGAGAGCCGGGTGTTGTACTGGTCTGTGTCCTCACTGGCCGGTGCTGTGCTCTGGCAGCTCAGTGTGCTTGGAATACAGTGTCAGTGTTTTTACAGAAGTGTGTCCTTATTACACAATTGATCTTGTCCACCCTGGAGCTTGGAAGATTGATTGGAGACCAGAATGATTTTTTCAGACTGTTATTGGTCACAGGATCATTCTAGGATGGTCTGGACTATCTGACTCATCAAGTTTATACCAACTCCTGCTACAACATTTCCACAGTCCAATTCCCCACAATGTCCCCACAGCTCTGCAGGTTATTTCCCCTGAAGGACCTGTATAATTCCTCGTTGAACACTGGTTGTTCCCGCCACCACTCTGGTAAGTCCCATATTTCCCAAGGCAAAGTCAAGAATGTCTCCGTCCATGGTGGACCATCTACATACTGTTTCAGGAAACCTTTCTGAACACACTTAACAAATAATGCCCCATCCAAGTCTCAGGTGGTAAGGGAGTCCCAGTCACTCTGGGGAGATTATTCACTCAGCAAAGCTACTCTGTTGTTTTTACATCAGCCCATAACCTGCCGACATATTTGTTCCTCTCTCTTACTGGCTATTTGGAGCCCTACAGTACAATCCCATCACAGTGATTGCACTCTTCTTATTCCTGAGTTCTACCCGCACTGTCTCACTGGATGACCTTGAATTTGTGACATTCTGCCTGATCAGCAGTACAGCTCCCCCAGCCTCATTCACCTCCCTCTGGACTGTCTGAATCTGAATCCTGGAATGTTTAGCTACCAGTCCTGCCCTTCTCTGTATGGATGAATCACTGTGCCATGTACTAATCCAGGCTCTAAGTACGTCTGCATTAACTGTTCCACACCCGGCACTGATACAAACACACTTCAGCCCCTCGGTGCCACTGTGCTCATTAACTGGGCCTAACTATGCAGTGGTGTACTGGGCTAATGGCATCAACACGGGTTGAAGTCATTCTGACCCTCGGCTCTGTAATGAGTCAACCTATAGCCGGGGAAGTGACGACACCCCTCATGTTAGACTGTTTGCGGTAGCTTTTTATTCTTTCTCTTATTTCTAATAGAAACATTAAAAATAGCTGCAGGAGTAGGCCATTCGGCCCTTCGATCCTGCACCGCCATTCAGTATGATCATGGCTGATCATCCAACTCAGAACCCTGTACCTGCTTTCTCTCCATACCCCCCGATCCCTTTAGCCACAAGGGCCTTATCTAACTTCCTCTTAAATATAGCCAATGAACCGGCCTCAACTGTTTCCTGCGGCAGAGAATTCCACAGATTCACCACTCTCTGTGTGAAGAAGTTTCTCCTCATCTCGGTCCTAAAAGGCTTCCCCTTTATCCTTAAACTGTGACCCCTCGTTCTGGACTTCCCCAACATCGGAAACAATCTTCCTGCATCTAGCCTGTCCAATCCCTTTAGAATTTTATACGTTTCAATAAGATCTCCCCTCAATCTTCTAAATTCCAGTGAGTATAAGCCTAGTCGATCCAGTCTTTCTTCATATGAAAGTCCTGCCATCCCAGGAATCAATCTGGTGAACCTTCTCTGTACTCCCCCTATGGCAAGAATGATATTCTAGATGCAGTCTCACCAAGGCCTTGTACAACTGCTGTAGAACCTCCCTGCTCCTGTACTCAAATCCTTTTGCTATGAATGCCAACATACCATTTGCCTTTTTCACCGCCTGCTGTACCTGCATGCCCACCTTCAATGACTGGTGTACAATGACACCCAGGTCTCGTTGCATCTCCCCTTTTCCTAATCGGCCACCGTTCAGATAATAATCTTTTTTCCTGTTCTTGCAACCAAAGTGGATAACCTCACATTTATCCACATTAAATTGCATCTGCCATGAATTTGCCCACTCAACTAACCTATCCAAGTCACCCTGCATCCTCTTAGCATCCTCCTCACAGTTAACACCGCCGCCCAGCTTTCCTCCCACTGTCCAAAGACAAATCGGTTAGTTGGTTAATTGGTCATTGCAAATTGCCACAGGAATAGACTAGGGTTAAATTGGAGGCTGCTAAGTGGTGGTGCTCGAAGGCCTGTTCCGTGCTTTATCTCTAAATAAAATATTCCTATAAACACTAAAACTTATTTTGTAAATTTTGTCCATCGCAGGTAAAGACCTTCCTACCACTGAGCATATCTACACAAAATGCTATTGCAGGAAAGCAGCATTCATCAGGAACCCCCAACACGCAGGACAAGCTCTCCTCTCATTGCTGCCATCAAGGAGTTGGTCAGAGAGCCTCAGGGACCACACCACCGGGTTCAGTAAAAGTTATCATCAGCCCCCTGAGCCAAAAGGGATAACTTCACTTGCCCCATCACTGAGTTCTTCCCACAATCTGTGGACTCACCTTCAAGGACTCCATCCCATGCTCTCAATATTTATTGTTTGTTTATTTATTTTTCTTTCTTTTTGTATTTACAGAGCTTGTTGTCTTTTGCACAACAGTTGTTTGTCTGTCCTGTTGGGTGCAGTCTTTTAATGATTCTATTGTTTTTTTTAGTTTTTACTGTGAATGTCCTTGGGGTTGTATATGGTGACATATGCATTGATAATAAACTTATCTTGAACTTTGAAAATACACCAACTTTGAGCATCATTGATTATTGACAAAATATCATAAAATCCCTTTGAGGAAGTAATTTTAAGAAACTTTGATATTCTGATATTTTATCTGGAAATTATATACAAGATGTAATACAGCACACAGAAACTTGCTATTCAGCCCAATCAGGCTGGAATTTATGCCTCACAAACCTTCTCAACTTTTCTCCTTTTAATTATCATTTCTAGCTCGCTCTCTTTCAAATACTTAAGAGTTTCAAAGGACTTCAAAGACTTGCATACATTATTGTGATTGCCACATCACAAAAAATAAGTAATGCTGGTTCAGAGATCTAGATATATAGATAGTTTTAAAGGCTTTATTTCGGATATTTCCTGATCCTTCCCCACTCAAAAGTAGGCAGAACAAGCCTATCATCAGTATTTTTTGATTAAAAACTCATGATCCTTTCCCGATTGCTCCATTAAAGACCAAAAATTGTGTTAAGTTTCTTTCAGATCCATTTTTAAAAATTAAATGTAAATTTGAGGCCTATCTGGTATTAGTTTATCTGTGCACTTGTAGTGCGACTGAGACACTGTAATTTGTCTATTTGGACCTACTTGCTGTGTTGATCCACATCCGTCAACTCCACTACTGACCTTTCACTCTTCCCATCTCCTCTCCTGAAAGAGAACCCAATGATCCATGTAGCAAAAATCCTCCGTCCTGCACCAGCTTGTGAGCCACACATATAACTGTACCACCTTTTTCTTTCTTCCCTCGCTAGCAGGTGACACTGGGATTGCCCCCCTCCTCACCACAGAGTTTCTACTTAATTTTTTCCCCAACTCCCTAAGTTCTGTTTGCAGGACTTTGCCTCTTTTGTTAGAACCAATATGGACACGGCCTCTGGCTGCTCACCCTGACCTTTCAGAATGGCCTGTACTTGTTCAGTTACATCCTTGGCCCTGGTACCAGGGAGGTAATGCACCATCCTGCAGTCTCTCTCCTTGCCACAGATACACCTGTCTGTGACCCCGGCTAAAGACTCCCCTGTCACTGAGGCTCACCGAGAACGCAGAACAGTACAGCACAGGAACAGGCCCTTCTTCCCATGATGTCTGTGCTGAACACAATGTCAAATGGAACTAAATCCCTTCTGCCTGCGTATAATTCATGTGCTTCAATTCTCTGAATATTCATGTGTTTATCAAAAACCCTGTTAAATGTCATTATCATATCTACTTCTACCACTCCCTATGGCAGCCCAAACCCGGCCCTCACCACTCTCTGTACGGAAGCAGAAATCTAACCTGCCCTGACATCCCACTTTAAATTCTCACCCTGGCATTTTAAAGCTGTGCCTTCTCATATTTGATATTTCTAACCTGAGGAAGTGATTCTGACTGTCTACCTAGTCTGCACCTCTCATAGTTTTATAAACTTCTGTCAGGTCTCCCCTCAGATTCCTTCACTCCAGGGAAAACAGTCCCAGTCAGTCTGATCTTTCCTTGTAAATCAAGCCCGCAGTCCAGGTAACATTCCTGTGAATTGTTTCTGCATCTTTCCAGCTTAATCACAACCTTCCTCTCATGGTGACCAGAACTGCACAGGGTGCTCCTGGTGTGGTGTAATTATTGATTTGTACAACTGTAATGTGATGTCCCAACTCCTCTCAGAGCCTTTGCCAATGAAGGTAAGCATGTTGTGCACCTTCTTCACCACTTTGTCTACCTGTGTTGGCACATTCAGGGAACTATTTACCTGTGCCTCAGGTTTATCTTTTCATCAACACTCCTCAGGACCCTGCCATTCACTGGGTACGTCCTGACCTGCTTTAACTTCCCAAAATCCATCATTGTGCATTTGTCTGACACTGTAACAACACTTCTCTGTTTCTCTGCACTAATGCCCTAGCAATAAATGTCAATGAACCATTCACCTCTGAACTTTGGTCATATATGGTCTTATGAACCCCTCACTGCACCCGTCTCTATTTTGTTGTGCAGGCAACACCTCGACACTCCAGTAGTTATGTCATCCCAGCCTGAAACAGACCTGTTATTCTGTCTCAGTATGATAACCAGTCTTTAGTCAATATTAACACGCTTCCTTCCCAGTACTGAGATCTGGTCTTGTGCACGAGCCTTTCATGTGGGACCTTGGCAAATGGCTCCTGAAAATCCAAAATCACCACTTCTCCAACTTCCCCTGTAAAGTCTCAAATCTCTGGTATGTTTGTCAAACATGACTTAACATTCAGTAACCCAGGTTACAGAGACAAAAACCAGGTTCCAGATGGACAGGGTGGTGAAGAGGCTTTTGGAACACTGGCCTTCAGTCAGAGCACCGGATATAGAAGCTGGGATGAAATGGTGCAGTTGTACAACACGTTGGTTTGGCCGCCTTTCATAAATAGTGTTTAGTTTTAGTGATCATGCAGTATGACAGACACCATTGAGCTGGAAAGAGTGCAGAGGTGATTTACGGGCATGTTACTGGATCTCGAAGGACTGATTTGTGGAAAGCGTTTTGGATAATTTTCCTTGGAAAGTTGGAGAATGAGTGGCGATATTGCAGAGGTATATAAAATAATAAGCAGCCTGGGTTGAGTCAAAGATAACAATGTTTTTGTCAGGGTTGGGGAATCAAGAACTGGAGGGCATTGGTTTGAGATGAGATTTAATAGGAATCTGAAGGGCAACTTTTCCACACACAGGCTGGTCAGTGTATGGAGTGAGCTGCCGGGGGGAGTGGTTGAGTCAGGTATATTTTAAAAAAGTACTTGGACAGGTAGATGGGAAGGAAAAGTTTTGAAGGATATGGGCTAAGGAGGAGGATAGCCTTGTTCTTAATGTGGTGGTGAGGGGGTTACAGACCACAAGCTCAGATGGGAACTTTGGTCAGCGTGGACCATTTGAGCTGACGGGCTCGTTTCTGTGCAGTGTGAATCTGACTGTAAACCCTGTTGACTTAATTCAATGACATTAAACTTTTCTAAATGACTTCTTATTTCTTCACAGATTATAGACTCCAGTACTTGAAGTGAAGTTAACTGGACTACAGTCACCTGGTTTTTATCTTCCACCCTTCTTCAACAATGGTTTTCAACTCCACTGGGACCTTTCTGTAACAGTGAGTTTTGACAGACTTCAATGTCTCTACTTTCTCTCCAGACTTCCTGTGAAACCCTCCAGTGCAGGTCGTTGGGACCTGGAAATGTTTGCTTTTAGTCCCATTAGTTTCTCCCTCCTGATGGTGATTGTTACACATTATGGCACAATGTTGAAATGTCACTGTTAGATATCTCTGGGATGTTTGCTGTGTCCCCACTGTGAACACTAATTAAAATTATTGAGTTAACCTATCTGCTTTTTCCTTGTTAGTTTTAGCTTTTGTCTCATCACTGGTTCCTGGAAAAATCCTGATCCTCTTTTCTACTGCCAACCCTTGCCTCTTTTTATCCTCTTTGATTTAATATTTCCCTTGAACTCCATTGACCACAGAACGTTCTTTGCTCTGTGTGATCCCTCTGTAGAATCGGGATCAATGTCTGCTGACTGTTATGAACAGTCTCCTTAAACATCGCCACTGCTCATTACTGACCTGTCCCTAAGCATATTTACCCCATCTGCCCCAGACAACTCCACTGTCACGTCTCTGTAATTGCCTTTATTTAGGTTGAGGACACTGGTTCTGGACCCTGGTGTTCACCCTCTATCTGTGGTCTGGAGTTCTCCCACATTGTGATCACTTCTTCAGGGATCATTCACCACAAGATCTCTCTGCATTCTCACCTCATTGCACAGATTACATATGAGATGTCCTGTTCCTGGGTAAGATCCTGCTGTAAGAAACTGTCTCTGACCACTCCACAAATTCCTCTTCCACTGTACCAGTTTGATCAGCTTAATCAACACACAGACTGACGCAAACACGCACAAAATACTGCAGGAACTCAGCAAAGAGTCGACATTTCGGGCTGAGAACCTTCATCAGGATTAGAAAGAAAGGGACAAAAGCCAGAATAAGGTGATGGCGAAGGGGAGGAGGACAAGTGAGTGGGGGAGGGGGTGGTTTCTGGAGGGATGATGATGTGAGGACCTGGGTGACAGACAGGAAAGGCAAAGAGATGAAGAGAAAGGAATCCAGTAGGAGAGAACGTTGGACCATGGGATGACACGAAGGAGGTGGAGAACCAGAGAGAGTTGATGGGCAAGTCATGATGGTGCGTGAGGAGAGGTAAAGGGGGTAAATGGCACCAGAATGGGGGAAAAGTCAGAAGATAAATAGTAGTTCGGTGAATGTGTGGAAACAGAGGGCAGTGATTTCTGAAATTTGGAGAAATCAATATCAGAATATGAGATGTTGCTCGTCCAACCTGTAGTTGGCCTCATCGTAGCAGGAGTGGAGGCCATGGACAGACATGTTAGTGATGGCCCTCTGCTGGGTCAGGGTCGACCATGGATATTGTACTCTCACTGTGAAAGTCAATATGCAAGCCAGGGTAGTACGATACGTAAAGCAAGCTGTTGCCCATGCAGGGGCTCCTGCTCTCCACACAGCTGATGAATCCAGATCAACGACAGAGACCGGTGGGATCAGGCACCAACGGTGTCACAGGATTGCCAGTCCGCATTGAACATCTGACTGACAGGGAATCCAGCTCTGGATTGTTCCTCGGGGTTTACTCCCGAAGCCTTCCCCATGAATGGGTCTAGCCACAAGCCAGTAGAGGTTTCAGATCAGAATTTTCCTTCCACTAGAGGAGCTGCCAACCGTGGGTGAAAGCCCCATCTGCCCATAGCAGTTAGTTATATGATGCCAGTAAACCCATTTAGACCCTCCCCTGTCACTAAGGAAGAGTCTGTCGGGCTTCGTAGCTAAGCCATATATAAAAGCCAGGAGCTGGACTTGGTTGACAATTTGGTTGACAAGCAGCAATTAATAGGAAGTGACAGCTTGTCCCCATTACCACCCCACCACTGGTTAAGACACCTGTAAGGCACCAATATGTCAGTATGTGAATGGGAAATGGAACTAGAATGCATTGCCACTGGCAGATTGTGGTTGTTGCCGCTCACAGAGCAAAGATACTCGATGTACTGGTACCCCAATCTGCTTCCGATTAAATCTCTCATGACAATCACAGCTCCATTCTCATCTCTCTTTGATATTTCCCCTTTTGTGCTTTATCCCATCGGGAGGAACACCTGAGGATCTTGAGACCACTCCTCCCCGTGTCTTCTTTCCCTCCCCTTTCACCATCACTGTCCCTACGTGTAAGGTACCTATGAAAAGTATTCATGCTGCTTTAAAGTTGTCATGTTTTATTGTTTTACAACATTGAATGATAGTGGATTGAATTTGGCATTTGTTTTACTGATCAAGAGAAAAAGACTTTTGTGTCAAAGTGAAAACATCTCCACAAAGTGCTTTAAATTAATTACAGATATAAAACACAAAATAATTGACTGTATAAATATTCACCCCCAAATCATCACTGGTGCAGCCAAGTAGTTTTAGGAATTACATTATCAGTTAAGTGGAGGTCTCTGTGTGAGTCAAGGTGTTTCAATTGATTGTAGTAAAAATACACGATTGTTGGTAGTCAGTATCCTGGGAGAAACTACACCATAAAAACAAATTAACACTCTGAGCAGCTCTGCAAAAAGGTAATTGAAAAACACAATTCAGGAGATGGATACAAAGAAATGTTCAGGTCACTGAATATCACTTGGAGTACAGTTAAGTCACTCATCCTGAAATGGAAAGAATATGGCAGAGCTGTAAATCTGCCAGGATCAGGCCATCCTCAAAAACTGAGTGACTGTGCAAGAAGGGGACAAGTGAGGGAGGCCACCAAGAGACCTATGCTAACTCTAGAGAAATCACAATCTTCAGTGGCTGAGATGAGAGAGACTGTGTATACAACAACTGTTGCCCAGATGCCTCACCTGACAGAGCTTTTTGGGAGAGCAGCAAAGAGAAAGCCATTGTTGAAAAAAGCTCTCATGAAATCTCACCTGGAGTTTGCCAGAAGACTCTGAAGTCAACTGGAAGAAGGTTCTATAGTCTGATGAAACAAAATTGACCATTTTGGCCATCAGATTAAACACTAAGTTTGGCGCAAGACAAACACCGCACAGCATCAGAAACACACCATCCCAGCATGGTGAGGCTGCATCATGCTGTGGGGCTGTTTCACTGCAGCAGGCCCTGAAAGGCTCATAAAAGTAGAGGGTAAAATGAATGCAGCCAAAAACAGTGAAATCTTGGAGGAAAACCTAATTCAGTCTGCAAGTGAACTGTGACTTAGGAGAAAATTCATTTTCCAGCAGGAGAATAACTGCAAGTCACAGGAATGACTTAAAACCAAAGTTAATGTCCTGGAGTGGCCAAGTCAGAGTCCAGACCTCAATCCAATTGAGAATTTGTAACTGAACTTGAAAAGATCTGTTCACTCATGAACCACATGCAATCTGCCAGAGCTTCAGCAGTTTTGTAAAGAAGAATGGGGAAAATTTTCAGTGTTAAGATGTGCAAAGCGGATAGAGACCTATCCACACAGAGCCAACGGTAATTACTGACAAAGGTGCATCAACTTGACTTGAAGGAGGTGAATACCAATGCAATTAAATTGTTTTGTGTTTTATATTTGCAATTAATTAGATCACTTTGGAAAGATCTGTTTTTCACTTTGACACCAGAGAGTCCATTCTGCTGATCAGTGTGGGAAAATAAAGCCAAATTAAATCCACTGTGAATCAACGTTGCAAAACAATAAACATGAAAACCTCCAAAGGAGACTGAATACTTTTGGTGGCACTGTATCCACCCCTTCACCAGCACGTTATGAACAAATCCACCCTGCTCCTTTCCATTTTGCCGATTCCGTGTGGAACATTGGACATGTAGGAATGTCAAATTCCCAGTCGAAGTCTCTGTACCCATGTCCCTGCAATAGCTGGTAGATCAAACATATTCGTCAGTACACAATATGGAACAGATGGCAACCTGCCCTTCAGTCCACAATATCTGCACCAATCATAACAATGTTGAGACTTTATAAAGTACTGGTGAGGTCATACTGGAGTATTGTGAGCATTTGTGGGCCCTTTATCTTAGGAAGGATGAGCTGAAACTGGATGTGTTTCAAAGGAGATTCTCAAAATTGACTCCAGGATTAAACAGCATGGCATATGAAGAGCGTTTGATTGCTCTGGACCTGTACTCACTGGAATTTAGGTCAATGAGGTCTGACCTAATTGAAACCTATCGAATGGTGAAAGGCCTTGATAAAGTGGATGTGCAGAGGATGGGAGTGTCTGAGACCAGAGGACGCAGCCTCAGAATAGAGCACCATCCTTGTAGAATGTGGGTATGAGGAATTTCTTTAGCCAGAGAGTGGTGAATCTGTGGAATTTGTTGCCTCGGGCAGCTACGGAGCGAAGACTTTATGTATATGTAAGGCAGAGGTTGGTAGATTCTTGATTGGTCAGATCATGAAGGGTTGTGGGGAGAAGGCAGGAGATTGGGGCTTTGAGGGAAAATGGATTAGCCATGATGAAATGACGGAGCAGATTTGATGGGCCTAATGGCCTAATTCTGATCCTATATCTCAGAGTCTGTATCACCTCCTCAGAAACCTCAATCAGCTTTATCAAGTGTGATCTGCCTGCACAAAGCCATGCTGATTGTCCCTAAACAGGCCGTGCCTTTCCAAATGAGCATAAACCCTGTACCTCAATATCCTCCCCTGTAGCTTCTCCACCACTGAAATGAGGCTGACTTGCCGATAGATCTCTAGATTCTTGTTATTTCCTTTCTTGATCAAAGCTGCAACATTTGCTACACTCCAGTACTGAGGGACCTCATATGTTGCAATTGAGGACACAGACAGACAGACATACTTTATTAATCCCGAGGGAAACTGGGTTTCGTTACAGTCGCACCAACCAGGAATAGTGTAGAAATATAGCAATATAAAACCATAAATAAATAATAATAAGTAAATTATGCCAAATGGAAATAAGTCCAGGACCAGCATATTGGCTCAGGGTGTCTGACACTCCGAGGGAGGAGTTGTAAAGTTTGATGGCCACAGGCAGGAATGACTTCCTATGATGCTCAGTGTTGCATCTCGGTGGAATGAGTCTCTGGCTAAATGTACTCCTGTGCCTAACCAGTACATTATGCATTGGATGGGAGACGTTGTCCAAGATGGCATGCAACTTGGACAGCATCTTCTTTTCATACACTGCCTTCAGAGAGTCCAGTTCCACCCCCACAACATCACTGGCCTTACGAATGAGTTTGTTGATTCTGTTGGTGTCTGCTACCCTCAGCCTGCTGCCCCAGCACACAACAGCAAACGTGATAGCACTGGCCACCACAGACTCATGGAACAGCCTCAGCATCGTCTGGCAGATGTTAAAGGACCTCAGTCTCCTCAGGAAATAGAGATGGCTCTGACCCTTCTTGTAGACAGCCTCACTGTTCTTTGACCAGTCCAGTTTATTGTCAATTCGTATCCCCAGGTATTTGTAATCCTCCACCATGTCCACACTGACCCCTTGGATGGAAACAGGGGTCACCAGTGCCTTAGCCCTCTTCAGGTCCACCACCAGCTCCTTAGTCTTTTTAACATTAAGCTGCAGATGATTCTGCACGCACCATTTGACAAAGTTTCCCACCGTACACCTGTACTTTAATGGAGAATGTGTGGAGCAGGTTAAGACCTACAAGTATCTGGGAGTACAGTTAGACGAGAAGCTAGACTGGACTGCCAACACAGATGCCTTGTGCAGGAAGGCACAGAGGCGACTGTACTTCCTAAGAAGGTTGGCGTCATTCAATGTCTGTAGTGAGATGCTGAAGATGTTCTATACGTCAGTTGTGGAGAGCGCCCTCTTCTTTGTGGTGGCGTGTTGGGGAGGAAGCATTAAGAAGAGGGACGCCTCACGTCTTAATAAGCTGGTAAGGAAGGCGGGCTCTGTCGTGGGCAAAGTACTGGAGAGTTTAACATCGGTAGCTGAGCGAAGGGCGCTGAGTAGGCTACGGTCAATTATGGATAACTCTGAACATCCTCTACATAGCACCATCCAGAGACAGAGAAACAGTTTCAGCGACAGGTTACTATCGATGCAATGCTCCTCAGACAGGATGAAGAGGTCAATACTCCCCAATGCCATTAGGCTTTACAATTCTACCGCCAGGACTTAAGAACTTTTTAAAAGCTATTATTAATGCTTTTGAGTTAGTGATTTAGATGCATATCATATTTTTTTACTGAGTTAAGTATTGTGTGTAATTAGTTTTGCTACAACAAGTGTATGGGACATTGGAAAAAAGTTGGAATTTCCCCATGGGGATGAATAAAGTATCTATCTATCTATCTATCTATCTCCCTTGCTGATGCATCTAACTATGGCAGAGTCATCAGAAAACTTCTGAAGATGGCAAGACTTTGTGCAGTAGTTGAAGTCCGAGGTGTAGATGGTGAAGAGAAAGGGAGACAGGACAGTCCCCTGTGGAGCCCCAGTGCTGCTGACCACTCTGTCTGACACAGATTTGCAAGCTCACGTACTGTGGTCTGCCAGTCAGGTAATCAATAATCTATGACACCAGGGAAGCATCCACCTACATCACTGTCAGCTTCTCACCCAGCAGAGCAGTGCGGATGGTGTTGAACGCACTGGAGAAGTCAAAAAATCACAGTGCTCGCCGGCTTGTCCAGGCAGGCGTAGACACGGTTCAGCAGGTAGACGATGGCATCCTCAACTCCTAGTCGAGGCTGGTAGGCGAACTGGACGGGGTCTAAGTGTGGCCTAACCATAGGCCGGAGCTGCCCTAGAACAAGTCTCTCCAGGGTCTTCATGATGTGGGAGGTCAATGCCACCGGTCTGTAGTCATTGGAGCCACTGGGGCACGGCGTCTTCAGTACAGGGACGAGGCAGGACATCTTCCATAGCACAGGAACCCTCTGGAGACTCAGGCTCAGGTTGAAGACATGGTGAAGTACTCCACATAGCTGGGGGGCACAGGCTGTGAGCACCCTGGGGCTGACACCATCCGGGCCTGCAGCCTTGCTTGGGTGGAGACGTTTCAGCTGTCTTCTCACCTGTTCAGCTGTGAAGCCCACCGTGGTGGTTTCAGGTGGGGGAGGGGTGTAGTCCTGAGAGCAGGGTGGGGGGCTGTGAGGAGGGGAGAGTGGAGTATGTGTTGGTTGGGGACCGAAAACAGATGAATCATGTGGGGGATGGGCAGGGGCCACAGTGTCAGATCTGTTGAAGAACAGGTTAAGTTTGTTGTCCCTGTCCACACTACCTTCAGCTCCTCTGTTGCTAGTTTGCCGGAACCCAGTGATGGTCCTCATCCCACTCCAGACCTCTCTCATGTTGTTCTGCTGGAGTTTCCACTCAAGCGTCCTGACGAAGGGTCTCGGTCCGAAACGTCGACGGTGATTCTTCCTATAGATGCTGCCTGGCCTGCTGTGTTCCACCAGCATTTTGTGTGTGTTTGAATTTCCAGCATCTGCAGATTTCCTCGTGCTTCCTCCTACACCTGTCTTTAGCCTCCCTGATCTTGGCTTTCAGGTCCCTCTGTATTGTCCTCAACTCCTCCCTATTTCCATCCCTAAATGCCCTCTTTTTAGCGTTCAGGTTGTCCTTAATGTCCTTTGTTACCCATGACTTGTTATTTGAATAACGAAGGACAGTTCTTGCCGGAACATTGCAGTCCACACAGAAGCTGATGTAACCAGTGATGCACTCTGTGAGCCCATCAATGTCCTCTCCATGAAAAATGTCACCTGATCTTAACAGCGTATTTAGTGACGTCGTTGAAGTTATCAATCACATCAAAGTAAAAGCCCTTAACTCATATCTGTTTGAGCAGCTTTGTGAAGAAATGGATACAGAGCACAAACGCCTTCTCTTTCACACTGAAGTCAGGTGGCTATCAAGATGGAGAGCCCTGGCCAAGGTTTTTGAGTTAAGAGAGCAGCTACAGAGATTTCTTTCAGGAAAAACGTCACCACTGGCAGCACACTTGACGAGGAGTGGATAGCAAAACTCGCTTATCTGTGTGACATCTTCAACCTGCTCAATGAACTCAATTTGTCACTTCAGGGGAGAATGACAACTATCCATGTCAGCGCGGGAAGATCAACTCCTCGAGCTTGCAAATGACGGTGGGCTGAAAAATATGTTTGACATAACATCTCTGCCGGCATTCTGGATCAAAGTCAAGGCTGAATATCCTGAGACAGCCACTAAAGCACTGAAAACGTTGCTTCCGTTTCCAACATCATATCTCTGTGAAGCGGGATTTTCTGCAACGAATGCAACAAAAACTAAAATGCGGAATAGACTGGATATAAGGAGCAAACACGAGGAAATCTGCAGATGCTGGAAATTCAAACACACACAAAATGCTGGTAGAACACAGCAGGCCAGGCAGCATCTACAGGAAGAAGCACTGTCGACGTTTTGGGCCGAGACCCTTCGTCAGGACATAAGGAACCCCTTTTGAGTATTGCTGTCTCCCATCACCCCTCGATGAGACCGCCTTATTGCAGGGAAACAAGCCCAGGGCTCTTACTGATTCACCAATATTGGTGTGTTGCAATGATTTTATATGTTCATACGAGGAAAATATGCGCTTTGTGTTTAATATCCAAATGTTACTTAACATGTTATGATGCTATTGACTTATAAGTGCCCTATAATTGACTTATCACTATATGCATGGGAGGAAAATATGCACTGTGAGTTTAATATTAAATTCTTTAGATAAACCCTTTTAGAAATGAAATTGAGTGTATTAATTAGCCACTTATAAGTGACTTATAGTTTCACCTGTATTCTGGTATATATTAACAAACCTCCCCCCGCCAGCTGGTCCTCAAGAATATTGTCAATATTAAATGGGTCCGCGGTGCAAAAAAAGTTGGGAACCCCGACATAGATCCTTGTCAAATCCCCAGCAATCTGCTCACTTGCTTCTTTCACTATTGTAGGATATATGCGTTCAGTTCTTGGAGTCTTATCCATCTTATTGCTTTTCAGACGTCCCAGCATATCCTCCTCCTCAATCTCAACACATCTCTGCACATTAGCATGTCTCGCTCTGTTTTCATTGACATTCAATTCCTTCTCCTCAGTAAATATTGACACAACGGACTCATTTAGTACCTCAGCCACTTCATCTAATTTCAACCACATCATTCCTCCTTTAATCTTGAGTGGACCTTTCCAGTCTCTGGTTATCCCTGTTTAACTAATATAAATCAAAAGGCCTTGGGATTATCTTTGATCCCACTCCACAAGGACAGTTTGAGGCCCCATTTGGCCTTTCCTATCACCAGCTTTAGCATTTCCCCGCTATCTTTATATTCCAAAGATACCCAGTCTGATTTTAGCTTCTTAAACCTTCCATATCCTTCTGACTAAATTCAGGATCTCTCCATTCATCCAAAGTTCCCTTAAATTACCACCCATGTCCTTACTCCTTCCAGGAACATGCTGATCCTGAACTCAGATCTGCTGGTCTTTAAACAACTCCCACATGTCAGATGTGGACTTGTCTGATAGTGGCTGCTCCCAATCAATGCCCCTTGTCTTCTGTCTTACTCATAACTAACGAACAAAATAAATTGTGATCATCAGCTGGCCTGGCTCGTTTCCCTGAACTAATTCCCGTCTGTTCTCGCCTCTGGTGGGGCTCTGTACATAATGTTTCAAACATTCCTCGGAATCGCTGAAGAAATCTTGAGCATCTAAGCATTGAGCAAGATGCAGTCAATTCTAGGGAAGATAAAGTCTCCCACTATGACAGTTCCGTTCTGCATCTCTCCATAAACATAAACCTCTGTGTTCCTCCACCTCCCGGTGGTTATTGGGGGTCAATACTATAATCCAATCCGTGTGACTGTAGATTGCCTCTGTAAGTGAGCCCTGCAGTTTGCTGTGACATTCCCAGTGGGGTAACCTCTGCATCTTATAACCCTCCTCCCCCCCACTCACATGTAAAACAATGAAACCTAGAGATGTTGAGCTCCTCTCCTTGGACCCGTCTCACCTTTCCCTCGGGACCTCAATGATCCTCGTACCTAAAGCCCTCACCCACCTCACACTAGCTCCTCAGCCACCTCTTTACCTGGGCTTTAGAAGGCGGCAACGTGCGCTCTGTATATCCTTCTATCTGCCTATGTATCCTGTTCCTTTATGTGACCAGACTTTCATTTCCCTCGCGACCCAGAGGAACAATTGTTCTGATGAATTAACCCTCTCATCACTGAAAGTGACTGCACCCTCGCCCACCAACTGCTGTGTGTGAGGACGCTCGCACTGGTCATGGGGCCGGGGAGGGACAGACTGAGGTCCTCGGGGATTTGCGGAATGGAAAAGCACTTCCTGGTAATTTAAAGCAGGAGAATCAGCAAATTTCCAGAAATCTTCCACTCTGTACATGTTTCATGCCATCTTGGACAATGACTCCCATCCACTCCATAATGTACTGGTTAGGCACAGGAGTACATTCAGCCAGAGACTCATTCCACCGAGATGCAACACTGAGCGTCATAGGAAGTCATTCCTGCCTGTGGCCATCAAACTTTACAACTCGTCCCTCGGAGTGTCGGACAACCTGAGCCAATAGGCTGGTCCTGGACTTATTTCCAGTTGGCATAATTTATTTATTATTATTTAATTATTTATGGTTTATATTGCTATATTTCTACACTATTCTTGGTTGGTGCGACTGTAACGAAACCCAATTTCCACCGGGATCAATATAGTATGTCTCTCTGTCTGTCTAGAGTGGATGTGGAGGGGATGTTTCCTATAGTGGGGAAGTCTAGGATCAGAGGACACAGATGGAGCTGGAGCGCTTTGTGTCGGATAAATCGTTGGAAGTTGCCGGGTGTGGTAAAGTGAAGGCGGGGCTGGACGATGAGAGGTCACTCTCGGCTCTGTCCGTCACTCTTACTCTGTTTCCTCCCCTCCCCGCCTCTGTCTCTCTGCGCGTTTCTCGGGCAGGTCGGGGCGCTGTGTATAAAAGGAGACAGCAGCAGTCGGTTTGTCACTGAGCAGCGACCTGAGTGAAGCAGCATCATGTCTGGCAGAGGGAAAGGAGGCAAAGGACTGGGCAAAGGCGGAGCCAAGCGACACCGCAAAGTGCTCCGTGATAACATCCAGGGCATCACCAAACCGGCCATCCGCCGTCTGGCTCGCCGTGGCGGCGTTAAGCGGATCTCGGGTCTGATCTACGAGGAGACCCGCGGGGTGCTGAAGGTTTTCCTGGAGAATGTGATCCGGGATGCGGTCACCTACACTGAACACGCCAAGCGCAAGACGGTCACTGCCATGGATGTGGTGTACGCTCTGAAACGCCAGGGCCGCACTCTCTATGGCTTCGGCGGCTGAAAAACTCCCACTTCCTCCCGAGAACACAAAGGCTCTTCTAAGAGCCACTCACCACCTCACAGAGGGAGCCGTGTCCACAATCTTTT
This sequence comes from Hemitrygon akajei, assembly GCF_048418815.1. Classification (NCBI taxonomy): domain Eukaryota; kingdom Metazoa; phylum Chordata; class Chondrichthyes; order Myliobatiformes; family Dasyatidae; genus Hemitrygon; species Hemitrygon akajei. Next base: position 22,057,477 of record NC_133151.1, read on the forward strand.
AATTATTTTTTTTGTCGATATATTAATCTGGTTTCATTTGAAATAGATTAATCATTCCGCTTCAAAAATATATAGCTACGATTGTACCTTTCCAGGCGGTGATTACCGTAAATTTTGGATGCATTTATATCGATCTTAATCATTCTGTCAATCTCGGACAGAAATCAGTTAAGTCGTTTAGAGAGTCGATTCCGTAATCATGCATTCAAATCTTAACTGAGGGAATTAGATATTAAATGAAACTGAAAATCCATGATCCGTGATAGAATTAATTGTAAATAAAAAGTTATCAAGCTGGGCGCTCTGTAATTGGCGGGCGGTTTGAAATTAATCGGGCGCCAATCACAGTGCATTCTGATTGGATGAAGACCGACCGCCAGTTAACAATTTTCCATTTTGTCGAAAATAGTTATTCGCCGCCAGTCTACATGAAATCAATAAACCAATCGTAGCAACTAGATCCTTTAATAGACAGTCGCTGTTCAGCCAATCATAAGCGGTGGGACGGCCCTTCCCAGCTGTATAAAAGCCTGTGCTGGAGCCCGTTTCGTCTATCTTGTTCCTGTATTTCAGCCTGTGCTCTCACTCCCGGAGCAGAATGGCCCGCACCAAGCAGACAGCGCGCAAATCGACTGGCGGAAAAGCTCCTCGCAAACAGTTGGCGACCAAAGCGGCGCGGAAGAGCGCTCCTGCCACCGGCGGAGTGAAGAAGCCTCATCGCTACCGGCCCGGCACCGTGGCTCTGAGGGAGATCCGGCGCTACCAGAAATCCACCGAGCTGCTCATCCGCAAACTTCCCTTCCAGCGCCTGGTGCGGGAGATCGCTCAGGACTTCAAAACCGATCTGCGTTTCCAGAGCTCGGCCGTCATGGCCCTGCAGGAGGCAAGTGAGGCTTACCTGGTCGGGCTCTTTGAGGATACTAACCTGTGCGCCATCCACGCCAAGCGAGTCACCATTATGCCCAAGGACATCCAGTTGGCCCGCCGCATCCGCGGGGAGCGCGCCTAAACCCAGTCTACACACCGAACACAAGAAACGGCTCTTTTAAGAGCCACTACCACGGCAAAGGAAAGGGCTGTAGCTTGCTGATCATTATTGTAGTAGCGACCTGCCTTCCCGATCGGTTTTGCTCTAATTGACCCCGAGCATCAGCTCTGTGCAGACAGGGTAATTCAGCGAGGGACAGGAGATAATAGACAATGGACAGTAGGTGCAGGAGTAGGCCATTCGGCCCTTCTAGCCAGCTCCGCCATTCACTGTGATCATGGCTTATCATACACGATCAGTACCCGGTCCCTGCCCTCTCCCCATATTCCTTGACACCGCTATCTATAAGAGCTCTATCTAACTCTCTCTTGAATGCATCCAGAGATTAACGCGCTTCCCTCCCTGTCAGGGTCTCATCTGGCCCTTCACTTCTCCCACAAACCTGTCATGTACAGCTGGTGCGGCTGTTACCGTTTTGTTTGCTTTGGACATGGGGATACGTTCGTGCCCGCTGTGCTTGGAGTGGGAGCATGCCGACGCGAGGGGTACAGTGGGGGATTTCGGGGGGGGTTGGTGACTACCAGGAAATAGTGATTTTTTTACATTAGATTTCACTCTCTTGTACATTTTTGGTATTGGTGTTTTGTGTAAATTAACTATGTAGTTTTGTAGCTGGGGCCGGAATGAAGGTCCACCGGGTAGTTTATCACATATCCTCCCGCTGCAGTCCGTCCCCAGAGACGGATCCCTCTCTCAACACGCCCCCTCCCCTCTCGCGTAGCTTTCAGCAGTTCCCAATCAACTCAGCTGAATCTCCGCTGGTGTCAATGTCTCAGTCACTCTCTCCCGGATCGGAGAAGGAATTGGGCCTGAAACTGCCCACATCCCATATCTCTCAATCTCAGCTCGGGCATCCACGTCTCATTTCAGACACTGAGACGGCACGGCCGCACCAAATGTCAGAGGTACCGGTAATCTCGGGTTCCATGTGAGAAGTTCCCCCGGAAAACTCAATCGGACCCGGCGCGGGAATCACAACACTCTGAATCAGTTCTTTTCTGAGATGTGGGTGGCTCTGAGAAGAGCCGTTGGGTTCAGATACACACAAATGGTGTATTCTCAATTCACTTTTTGACTGCTGTCTTCTTGGGTTTCGCGGATTTCGACTTCGGCTTCTTGGCCGCCTTCGTCTTCGGGGCTGCGGCTTTCTTGGGGCTCTTGGGCTTCGGCGCCGCTTTCTTAGCCGCGGGTTTCTTAGCTGCTGGTTTCTTAGCCGCTAGTTTCTTAGCTGCCGCTTTCTTAGCTGTTGGTTTCTTACCTCCCACTTTCTTAGCCGCGGGTTTCTTGGCGCCAAGCTTCTTACTGGGAGATTTCTTGGTGGCAGATTTCTTTGCCGCTGGCTTGTTCGCTTTCTTCACCACCTTCACGGCAGTTTTTCCTTTACCGGATTTAAAGGATCCCGAAACACCCGAGCCCTTGGCCTGAACCAAGGAGCCGCTTTCCACTTTCCTCTTGATACTCATCTTGATCTGGGGGCGAAGTTTCACCACATCGACACCGCTGTCGGCCAGAGCCTTAATGATGGCCGTACCGGACATACCCTTCCTATCGTGACAACCCGCCACGATCTTATCGATCTGTTCTCCCAGCGAGGGACCGGTTGGTTTGCTCCGGGCAGCCGCCTTCTTCTTGGGAGTCTTCTTTGCGGCGGCGGGTGCGGCTGGAGGAGCCGTTTCGGCGGGTGCTGTCTCAGTCATGTCGGCGACTCTGGTAAATCCTTCTCACAATCAGAACTGAATGAGAAATGAAGCGAAAGGCGGCGGCACAGAGCAATTTAAAGGCAGCGAGCGGACGGGGCGGAGACATCCTGCTGTCAGCTCCCGGCAGCTTCATTTTTCTGTGTTTCTCTCTCCTCAAAAACTCGCCGATTCCAATTCAAATCGGACGCTGCGGAGACTCGGACTAGTCCCTGTCTGTCACTGAGACCGGAATGTTCGCTGGAAAGAAAGTTTAATCGGGATTAAAGGCAGCGCTTTCTATTTTAACCCGTTTCATTACTGCATTGCCGCGTTCGCTCTCCCGATCATTGACCTGTTCTCTGCTTTATGGCTGAAATATTTAATCTAATTAAAACTTTGCGGTTAATTCCCTCTTCGGGACTGAGCTGGGGAGTGGGGCGCTTCAGTAACAGAAAAATCTTTTCATTTTCTACAGGAGGCGCTGAGAAATCCTACGATGTGTTCGGACCCACAAACACAGTGACTCTGGTCTGAGCCGCCCGCCCCTTTAACTCACTCTCTCTGACACAATACACACTCAATGCTGGTGGAAATCAACAAGTCAGGCAGCATCAATGGTGGGAATATACAGCCCACTTTCGGACTGAGACCCTTCATCAGGTCTCTGGTGGGAGATGCTGCCTGACTAGCCGGGTTCCTCCAGCATTTTGTCCGCGTTGTTCGCCATTCCCAGAATCTCTTGGTGTTCTGCTGACACAATGTTCACATCTGCACCTTCATCGCATTGTACTGCTGTCAAAATAAAATGACAGATTCCTTGTCATATAACACGGTGATAAATGATTCTGATTCCAAGGAATAAAGGACAACGGACATTGTCTGACCAACCTCTCTGTGTAATTGAGAACCTCAGGTCCGGGAAACATCCTTGGAAATCTTTTCTACACTCTCCCCAGTTTAACCACCTTTCCTAAAACGGTGACAAGAGCTGTACACAATACAAGAGATTGGACAAACTGAAGGCAGGAAGCATGTTCCCGCTGATGGGTGAGTCCAGAACTAGAGGCCACAGTTTAAGAATAAGGGGTAGGCCATTTAGAACAGAGATGCGGAAAAACTTTTTCACCCAGAGAGTGGTGGATATATGGAATGCTCTGGCCCAGAAGGCAGTGGAGGCCAAGTCTCTGGATGCTTTCAAGAGAGAGTTAGATAGAACTCTTATAGATAGCGGTGTCAAGGGATATGGGAAGAGGGCAGGAATGGGGTACTGATTGTGCATGATCAGCCATGATCACAGTGAATGGCGGTGCTGGCCAGAAGGGCCGAATGGCCTACTCCTGCTCCTACTCTCTATTGTCTATTGCAATGTGCACTGCCTCACCATTGAAATGTATTTATCACGCTGTGCTAAATTATCAAGATTGCCCAGTTAAATAAGAAATACAGAATAAACTAAACAGTGTAAAAGAGGATCAGGGAGGGATGTGATTCCAAAGGTGAGAATGGAAAATCTGAAACCTAATCCATTCTTGCCTCGTTTTACTCTTTAAATATCTGAAAGAAATCCTTATTCCCCTTTATACTATTGGCCAGTTACTTTAATTATTCATCTGTTCTCTCCATATTGCTATTTAGTTACCTTTTGTTCTTTTTAAGTCCACTAATCCTTTAGCTCCCCACTAACTTTTGTGATATTCTCTGCTCTCTCATGTTCCTTTATGCTGCCTTTGTCTTCCGTTGTTGCTGATGGTTGCCTCATTCTCCCTTTCAAATATTGTTTCTGCTGAGGGATGAACTGATCCTGCATCTGCCAAATTACTCCTGGAAACTCAAGCTTTTCATACAAAGGTAATCTGGTTAATGCTGGGGAAGTCAAAATGCCCGACTGCTGTAAGCCTGTTCCCATTACACCTCTGTGTGATTTACCAACATGTCTGCTCCACAATCCCTGAGCCTATTGGGAGGCCAGCAGTGTAATCCCATCAAAATCACCATTCATCATTTTATTTAAAACCTCTTGATGCTCATCTTGATCTGGGGGCGAAGTTTCACCACATCGACACCGCTGTCGGCCAGAGCCTTAATGATGGCCGTACCGGACATACCCTTCCTATCGTGACAACCCGCCACGATCTTATCGATCTGTTCGCCCAGCGAGGGACCGGTTGGTTTGCTCCGGGCAGCCGCCTTCTTCTTGGGAGTCTTCTTTGCGGCGGCGGGTGCGGCTGGAGGAGCCGTTTCGGCGGGTGCTGTCTCAGTCATGTCGGCGACTCTGGTAAATCCTTCTCACAATCAGAACTGAATGAGAAATGAAGCGAAAGGCGGCGGCACAGAGCAATTTAAAGGCAGCGAGCGGACGGGGCGGAGACATCCTCCTGTCAGCTCCCGGCGGCTTCATTTTTCTGTGTTTCTCACTCCTCAAAAACTCGCCGATTCCAATTCAAATCGGACGCTGCGGAGACTCGGACTAGTCCCTGTCCGTCCCTGAGACCGGAATGTTCGCTGGAAAGAAAGTTTAATCAGGATTAAAGGCAGCGCTTTCTATTTTAACCCGTTTCATTACTGCATTGCCCGCATTCGCTCTCCCGATCGTTGACCTGTTCTCTGCTTTCTGGCTGAAATATTTAATCGAATTAAAACTTTGCGGTTAATTCCCTCTTCGGGACTGAGCTGGGGAGTGGGGCGCTTCAGTAACAGAAAAATCTTTTCATTTTCTACAGGAGGCGCTGAGAAATCCTACGATGTGTTCGGACTCACAAACACAGTGACTCTGGTCTAAGCCGCCCGCCCCTTTAACTCACTCTCTCTGACACAATACACACTCAATGCTGGTGGAAATCAACAAGTCAGACAGCGTCAATAGTGGGAATATACAGCCCACTTTCGGACTGAGACCCTTCATCAGGTCTCTGGTGGGAGATGCTGCCTGACTAGCCGGGTTCCTCCAGCATTTTGTCCGCGTTGTTCGCCATTCCCAGAACCTCTTGGCGTTCTGCTGACACAATGTTCACATCTGCACCTTCATCGCATTGTACTGCTGTCAAAATAAAATGACAGATTCCTTGTCATATAACACGGTGATAAATGATTCTGATTCCAAGGAATAAAGGACAACGGACATTGTCTGACCAACCTCTGTGTAACTGAGAACCTCAGGTCCGGGAAACATCCTTGGAAATCTTTTCTACACTCTCCCCAGTTTAACCCCGTTTCCTAAAACGGTGACAAGAGCTGTACACAATACAAGTGTGGCCTCCAGTCACTTACACAACTGTAACATAATGTCGCAACTGATATACTCAGTCCCCTGACTAATGAAGACTAGCATGTTAAACCCGTTCTTCACCACCCTGTCTACCAGTGACACCACTTTCAATGAACTGTGTGTGAGAGATTTACCCCTAAATCTCTCCGGCCCATTACACTCCCTAATGACCGATCATTCATAGTGTAAGTTCTACACTGGTTTGACTTTGTGTGCAGTTTTGGTCAACAAATTTGAGGAAGGACATTCTTGCTATTGAGGGAGTGCAGCGTAGGTTCACAAAGTTAATTCCCGGAATGGCGGGACTGTCATATGTTGAAAGATTGGAGCGACTGGGCTTGTATACACGGGAATATAGAAGGATGAGAGGGGATCTGATTGAAACATATAAGATTATTAAGAGATTGTATACACTGAAGGCAGGAAGCATGTTCCCGCTGATGGGTGAGTCCAGAACTAGAGGCCACAGTTTAAGAATAAGTGGTAGGCCATTTAGAACAGAGATGCGGAAAAACTTTTTCACCCAGAGAGTGGTGGATATATGGAATGCTCTGGCCCAGAAGGTAGTGGAGGCCAAGTCTCTGGATGCTTTCAAGAGAGAGTTAGATAGAACTCTTATAGATAGCGGTGTCAAGGGATATGGGAAGAGGGCAGGAATGGGGTACTGATTGTGCATGATCAGCCATGATCACAGTGAATGGCGGTGCTGGCGAGAACGGCTGAATGGCCTACTCCTGCTCCTACTCTCTATTGTCTATTGCAATGTGCACTGCCTCACCATTGAAATGTATTTATCACGCTGTGCTAAATGATCAAGATTGCCCAGTTAAATAAGAAATACAGAATAAACTAAACAGTGTAAAAGGGGATCAGGGAGGGATGTGATTCCGAAGGTGAGAATGGGAAACCTGAAACCTGATCCATTCTTGCCTCTTTTACTCTTTAACTACCTGAAAGAAATCCTTATTCCCCTTTATACTATTGGCCAGTTACTTTAATAATTCATCTGTTCTCTCCATATTGCTATTTAGTTACCTTCTGTTCTTTTTAAGTCGACTAATCCTTTAGCTCCCCACTAACTTTTGTGATATTCTCTGCTCTCTCATGTTCCTTTATGCTGCCTTTGTCTTCCATTGTTGGTGATGGTTGCCTCATTCGCCCTTTCAAATATTGTTTCTGCTGAGGGATGAACTGATCCTGCATCTGCCAAATTACTCCTGGAAACTCAAGCTTTTCATACAAAGGTAATCTGGTTAATGCTGGGGAAGTCAAAATGCCCGACTGCTGGAAGCCTGTTCCCATTACACCTCTGTGTGATTTACCAATATGTCTGCTCCACAATACCTGAGCCTATTGGGAGGCCAGCAGTGTAATCCCATCAAAATCACCATTCATCATTTTATTTAAAACCTCTACTTACAAGGCCTCATCAAATCCCTCACTTATTACTGTAGTGTTGGTCTCCCCAATCAAACATGCAACATCCCCCCACCTATCAGGTAGACTTTAAATGTTTCCCCTTCACCTTAAACAATTGTCTTGTAAATTTATGCTTCCTACCCTGACACAAAGAGTGATTGCCTACTGATTTTGTAAACCTTTGGATGGTCACCAGACAGCTCCTTAATCTCTCTGGTGAGAAAGAGAGTCCCAGTCTGTCCAAACTTCTGCTAATAATTTAAATCCTCCAGTGTCAGTAACACCCTCATCAAACCTCCCTCCACACTTTCCAGCTTCATGACATCCTTCCTGTAGCTGGGTGACTAGAACTGTGCACAATACAGTGCAATCTCACTTTGATGATTACAGTTGTCATATGACATCCCAAATCCTGTAACTCAATTGCCTGACCAATGAAGACAAATAGGCCAAACATCATCTTCACCATCCTGACTACTTGTGTTGTCATTTTCAGTGAATGATGTTCCTGTATTCCATGGACACTCTGCCAGCAATACTCTCCAAGGAACAAGAATTTACTGTGCAGGTCCTTCCCTGGTTGGATTTCTCAAAATGCAAGAGTTCATACTTGTCCACATCAACATCCATCTGCCATTCTTAGGCCGACTTCCCCAGGTCATCTCGATCCCATTGTACTCTCAAAGAATCTTCACTCTCTACTTTACCACCAACATTGCTGTCATCTGCAACCTCACTATTCGCATTCATAACAATGTCAGAGAAACTGTTCACATTGATGACAAATGACAGTACCAGAACCGATCCCTGTGAACGTCACTGGTCAGAGGCCTCCAACCTGAATGACAAGCTGCCATGAACACCCTCTCTCTCCTTCCACCAAGACAATTTTGTGACACTGACATTAGGCAGAATCTTGTCTGGCATCCTTTCTGCTACAAATGTGTAATACAGAAGAAATAAAGAATAAAGAAAAACATATCTTCCTACAGCCTACACCTCTCAGAAGTGCCGAAGCCTCAACTCCCCACTCCAATTTCTGGCCCACTCATTGAATGTCCGCTCTGTTAAAATCTAACTTCTTTTTATTGGATCTTGGTAAGTGCATAACTATGCACAATCAAATGCCAAATGCCCATGTTCACTTCATTTAAACTCCCTCTGCCTTTGCATAATCATATGACTGTGGCACACAAAATTGTGAATGCAGGAAACCAAAGTACATGCCTGCACTGTTCCACAAGGCCACAAATGATAAAATAAACAAAACACGTATAACAAACACTAGAATCCCTAACTGAGAGGAATGGAGATGCTGGATGACCAAAAAGATTTAAAGAGAAGCAAGATAAATGTTAATAAAATCAGGAAATTGGGATTGACATACAAGAGGCAGATCAGCCTTTGCATGGAATTGTGGGTGAGGGACTAAGAGAGAACACACTGGAGGCTTCATCCAGTGAGACAGTGTGAATAGAGCTCAGGATAAGAGAGGTGCATTCACTGACGGAGTTGTGCTACAGGCCTCCCAAATGCCAGCAGGTAAAGAAACTGAAATGTAGCAGGGAACGAAAGATGTAAAAACAACAGGGTCATTGTAGAGGGCGACTAATTTCCCCAATGTTGACTGGGACTCCCTTAGACTCAGGGGCTTAGATATCACTGCATATGTTAGAAGAATACTGGGATGTTTGAGAAACCTTATTGAATTTTTTGAAGTAGTTACGAGGAATGTTGACGAGGGTAAGGCAGTGAATGTAGTCTATATGGACTTCAGCAAGGCCTTTGACAAAGTTCCACATGGAAGGTTAGTTAAGAAGGTTCAGTCGTTAGGTATTAATGCTGGAGTAATAAAATGGATTCAACAGTGGCTAGATGGGAGATGCCAGAGAGTAGTAGTGGATAATTGTATATCGGGATGGAGGCCGGTGACTAGCGGGGTGCCTCAGGGATCTGTTTTGGGCCCAATGTTGTTTGTAATATACATAAATGATCTGGATGATGGGGTGGTAAATTCGATTAGTAAGTATGCTGATGATACTAAGGTAGGAGGTGTTGTGGATAATGAGGTGGGTTTTCAAAGCTTGCAGGGAGATTTATGCCGGTTAGAAAAATGGGCTGAACATTGGCAGATAGAGTTTAATGCTGAGAAGTGTGAGATTCTACATTTTGGCAGGAATAATCCAAATAGAACATACAGGGTAAATGGTAGGGCATTGAGGAATGCAGTGGAACAGAGAGATCTAGGAATAACAGTGCATAGTTCCCTGAAGGTGGAGTCTCATGTAGATAGGGTGGTGAAGAAGGCTTTTGGAACGCTGGCCTTTATAAATCAGAGCATTGAGTACAGAAGTTGGGACGTAATGTTACAATTGTACAAGGCATTGGTAAGGCCAAATTTGGAATATTGTGTACAGTTCTGGTCACCGAATTATAGGAAAGATATCAATAAATTAGAGAGAGTGCAGAGACGATTTACTAGGATGTTACCTGGGTTTCAGCACTTAAGTTACAGAGAAAGGTTGAACAAGTTAGGTCTCTATTCATTGGAGCGTAGAAGGTTGAGGGGGGATTTGATCGAGGTATTTAAAATGTTGAGAGGGATAGATAGAGTTGAGGTGAATAGGCTGTTTCCATTGAGAGTAGGGGAGATTCAAACGAGAGGACATGATTTGAGAGTTAGGGGGCAAAAGTTTAAGGGAAACACGAGGGGGTATTTCTTTACTCAGAGAGTGATAGCTGTGTGGAATGAGCTTCCTGTAGAAGTAGTAGAGGCCAGTTCAGTTGTGTCATTTAAGGTAAAATTGGATAGGTATATGGACAGGAAAGGAGTGGAGGGTTATGGGCTGAGTGCGGGTAGGTGGGACTAGGTGAGATTAAGAGTTGGGCACGGACTAGGAGGGCCGGAATGGCCTGTTTCCGTGCTGTGATTGTTATATGTTTTGATAATCTGTGCCTGTACTCACAGGAATCTAGAAGAATGAGGGAGAATCGTATAGAAACACATTGAATGTTGAAAAGCCTAGATAGCGTTGATATGAGAGGATGTTTCCAATAATGGAGGAATCTAGAAGCAGACCACACCCTCAATACAAAGATGCCCCTCTAGAATAGAGATGAGAAATTTCTTTAGTCAGAAGGTGATCAATCAATGCGTTTCTTTGGCATGAAGACAGTCAGTAGGGTCTCTTTCGCAAAATGTTCATTTATATTCAGAGGCCTGGGTGGACGAGTTTTTTTTCAGTAAATACGGTCGGTTCCACAGGGTAAACGTACCTTTGTAGACAGTCAGAGACCTGTATAGCTGTACCGCGGAGAGCATTCTGACAGGCTGCATCTGTCTGGTGTGGAGGGGCTACTGCACAGCACCGAAAGAAGCTGCTGATAGTACCCAGGACATCTTTAGGGAGCGGTGCTCATAAAGGCAGCGTCCATTATTAAAGACCTCCAACACCCAGGGCATGCCCTTTTCTCACTGTTACCGTCAGGCAGGAGATACAGAAGCCTGAAGGCACACACTCAGCCATTCAGGAACAGCTTCTTCCCCTCTGCCATCCGATTCCTAAATGGACATTGAAGCTTTGGATAATACCTCACTTTTCCAATATACAGTTTCTCTGACTTTGCACATTTTAAAAATAGTGTATTCAGTATACGTAACTAATTTACTTGTTTTTCCATTATGTGTTATTTTATTTATTATTATTTTTCTCTCTCTGCTAGATTATGTATTGCATTGAACTGCTGCTGCTAAGTTAACAAATTTCACGTCACATGCCGGTGATAATAAACTTGATTCTGAAATGTAAAACGCAAATGTTATTTTTCTGTGAGGCGATGGGAATCGCTCATGAAGCAACGAACAGGCGATGTTCCCGCCTTCTGCACACCGGAACGGTCCGGGGTCAACCCGCAATGTGGAACCCAGACAACGCGGTTCTGGGTGATGAAGAGCGGAGTCGTTCAGTGGTCGGAGATTAAATTCTCCCTCTCGGGGCTGACTCCGGAAGTTCATTTCACGACTCTGCGCCTAGTGAACCCGCTGACTCTCTGCAAGGGGAGAGAGCTACATTCGGTCGGCTGAGAGGGGAAAACGAGCCGGGACTGAAACGAACCGGTTTCCCTGCAGATTTATATTGGTTTATCTGCCGGAAGAAACATGTCGAGGCACTGACAGATGCAGGATATCAAACGGACGGAAAACACCCGCCGCTCAGCCCTTCCACAGACATTGTGAGTGGCTCTGAAAAGAGCCTTTGGGTAAATAGATTCAGCTTACGTCGCTTCACTTACTGGCAGCGCCGGTTTTCTTGGGCAACAGGACGGCCTGGATGTTGGGTAACACACCGCCCTGAGCGATAGTCACCCCTCCCAGCAGCTTGTTCAGCTCCTCGTCGTTGCGGACGGCCAGCTGCAGGTGTCGGGGGATGATGCGGGTCTTCTTATTGTCCCGGGCCGCGTTACCGGCCAATTCGAGGATTTCGGCCGTCAGATACTCGAGCACAGCAGCCAGATAGACCGGGGCTCCGGCACCCACCCGCTCGGCATAGTTGCCCTTTCTCAGGAGTCTGTGAACCCGGCCGACCGGGAACTGCAGTCCAGCCCGAGACGAGCGAGATTTGGCCTTGGACCGAGCTTTGCCAGCGCCGCCTTTTCCACGTCCAGACATTTCCACAATCACAGTCCTACTCAAGCGAGAATGAAGGAATGTTCATACAGCCCAAACTCGCCTTTTTTATACCCTCTTTGAGAATGCAAACTGAATGTTTGTGATTGGTGTGATCCTGCTTATTCTCATTGGTGAAGAGAAATGCTCCAATCGAAGAGCTGGTTAATCACCAATCAGCAGTCCGTAAAGGTAGAAGCGCGGAAAATAACCGTCTCCTCCCCAAAGTGCACTGAAATCTGGAAGAAAGCCCGCCAAAAAATAAATCTATTGTTCAAATTTAATTTCAAGTTAAATAATTGCAGTTCTGTTTTAAGATTGGGTCTTCGCATTTCCCTCTGTTACTGAAACCGGGCACATTTGATTTAAGTGTAGTTGATATTGGAGTGTCTGGGAACTCAATTCTCTAATTTATGACAACCCGTAACGGAACCGAATAAAACGGACCCTCAGCTTCTGCCCGCGGTCGGTCTCTGTGCGAACGTTATCAGGTTCTGGAAAACAACTCTTCTCAAACTTTGACCAGAGTATAGTCTGCAATTTTATAAAGTTATTATATGAAAGAGCCATCAGAAGGAAATCTGCAGATGCTGGAAATTCAAACAACACACACAAAATGCTGGTGGAACACAGCAGGCCAGGCAACATCTATAAGAAGCAGTGTCGACGCTTCTCCATATGAAAGAGCCATGATGTCTTTCAGGCTCGAGTTGAAATGAGATTCAGGAGTTACCCAACTGGAACCAATAAACTCCAGAAGCCACAAATAAAACAACGGCAGCAATCCTCCGCTTGGCATGGATACCGAGTGGGACGGACTGATGGGGAAGCGTGGGGGGTAACAATTCCTTGTCAGTTCAGTGGGAGCTTACTAAAACCGCGATTTAGCTGTTGTAAAAGTCACCAGACATAAAGTATGTGTAATTTATTACCTAAATGCTCGTACAACTCTTTCATTGAAATTGTGAGTGGCTCTTAAAAGAGCCGTTTTGTTTTCGATCATCTCACTGGGGAGGTTTACTTGGAGCTGGTGTACTTGGTCACCGCCTTTGTCCCTTCGGACACGGCGTGCTTGGCCAGCTCCCCGGGCAGCAGCAGGCGCACGGCGGTCTGGATCTCCCGGGAGCTGATGGTCGACCGCTTGTTGTAATGGGCCAGGCGGGAAGCCTCACCCGCGATGCGCTCGAAAATATCGCTCACGAATGAATTCATGATGCTCATGGCCTTGGAGGAGATGCCGGTGTCGGGGTGAACCTGCTTCATCACTTTGTAGATGTAGATGGCGTAACTCTCCTTCCTCGACCTCTTGCGCTTCTTGCCAGACTTGCTCGCCGGTTTGGCCAGAGCTTTCTTGGCGCCCTTCTTGGGAGCGGGTTTCGGTGGATCAGGCATTTCCTCGTCGGTTTCAAACACAATAATAAGCAGAAGCTGTCCGGAGCGCGGAATAAATAGGCAGCGCCCAAAGGGGTATGTTAACGAGGATGGGAATGCTGAGCATTTCCATTGGCTGTTTGGAGAAATGAATCACCAATCAGAACGCTGGGGGATGGGAAGTGGCGCCAATGTGTGGCGGTTACCGCTGTCGTTTAATGCGGGAGGAAGTACAGAAGGGCAGAGACAGGCGGGGGTGCGGGCTGACATTGAAAAGGGAAACGCAAATATCAAAAGCAGAATGAAAATAAAATCAAATGAAATATTGTGAAAATAAACACTAAGAGGTTCAGTTCATGACACAGGGCAGCAGGAGAGCGAAGGAGAGATTTGGACATTTCAATGAAAAGTTCAAATCGAGTTTATTTACGCACAGGTGAGAGGAACAACGGATTTGTAGCAGTATCACAGACACATTGCATCAGACACAACATTGACATAAACACTGGAATTAAATAAGAATTATACCTAAATATTCAAATAGACAGAGGACTATCAGTGGGAGAATCGCCCCTCTTGTGCTTCTTCATCTCGTCACTCTCGACTCAGTGTCACGCAACGCTGCCACTTTGATCCGGCCCATGCCTTCATTCACCAGGCCCAACACATGCCTTTATTGGATCTTCCTCCTCCTGACACTAGTCATCCGGTTTGTGGGGTTGTGTGCCCCCTTGGACCTCTGGATTAGGTTTGAGGGTAGGCCTGGTGGATGTATGAGAGAATCTCGCCCAGGCCACCCAGCCAGGGTGGATTAGGCCCGCCGTGTTTATCCCAGGGAGCAAAAAAAAATGAGAGGCGTGTAATTCTGCAAGTTGTGGGTATTTTCGACCTTGTTACTTGGCTTTATTTTGACCATTTGGGGAATAGAATGTTCTGAGGCGTAGTAATCAGGCTTTACCTCCAAGTACAGTTCAACTTCCCTACTCTAAATTTACACCTGTCTTTATTTTGCCTCTGTGTGCCTGGGATTGCATGGGTTAAATTAACAGTGTTTACTGCAGTACAAACTAATGATTAATGTTGGGCAGATTGATCCATGATTCCAAAACGCAAAAATCTCTGAAATCCAGAATTTATTGTACTGACATTACGTCACAAATGGGTAATTTTATCCAGGATTAAATGGCTTGTCTAATGAAGAGTGTTTCATGTCACTAGGCCTCTATTCACTGGAAATTCAAAGAAAGAAGGGTTACTGAATTGAAACCTATCAAATAGTGAAAGGGCTTGAGTGAGTGGATGTGGAGAGGACTTTTCCTGTGGTAGGAGTGTCTGTAACCAGACCACCTGGTTTCAAAATAGAGGGGCATCCTTTTAGAGTGGAGTTGAGGAGGAATTTCTTCAGCCAGAGAGTGGTGAATCGGTGGAATTTGTGTCCACAGGCAGCTGTAGAGGCCAAATCACTGGATATAGGCAGAGATTGGGGCTGAGGAAAAATTGATCAGTGATGATGAAATGGCAGAGCAGGCTCGATGGGCCAAATGGCTGAATTCTGCTCCTAACTCTGATGGTCTTATGGACTCACTTAGAGACTAAAATTTTCCCAGAGACTGTTCATCTCAACTTTGACTCAACCCAGCACCTGAGGCTCCAGATTACTTATATAAGGAATACAGTTCTTTGTTCTCAGATTAAAGGAATATGATCTCATTTCCATCCTGAATGCTTGTCACCTCACTCTGATCAACAGACACAAAATACTGCAGGAAGTCAGCAGGCCGGGCAGCATCTATGGGAAAGAGTAATGAGTCGATGCTTCAGGCTGAGAACCTTCACCAAGGAGAGATCTGATGGAAGGGTCTCGGGACGAAGTGTTGACTGTTTACTCTTTTCCATAAAGGCTGCCTGTCCTGCTGAGTTCCTACAGCATTTTGTATGTTTTGCTTTGGATTTCTAGCATCAGCAGATTCTCTCTTGTTTGTGATTTATGCCTCATTCTGAGGGTATTTTCCTCAGTTATGGAGATCTCATTCAGGGGAAAGATCCTCCTTGCCTACTGTCTGTCACATCCTGAAAGAATCTAACAGATTTCCTCATTTTCTCATTAACTGCAGGAATACAGACCCAGCCCACTCACTCTCCTCTCACATAACCAACCCTCCATACCTGGAACCAGCCCGGTCAGTGTGGGGAACAGTCACTGCGCTCTCTCTATTGCAGGGATATCCTTCCTGAGGAAGTGTGACCAAACCCGGACACTATATTCAAGGTGTGCTCTCACCAGGGCCCTATAGACACCCAGTGAGACATCTGTAACCCTCTTCTCCACTCCTCCTGGATCGCAGGACAAAATACTGTTTGCCTCTCTCATTACTTGTTGTATCTGCATGTTAACTCAAGTGATTTGTTTACAAGGACGCCCAGGTCTCTCTGACCATCTCCATGTGGAAATAACTCTTACAGTTTGTTCCTGGGAATGGGTGATCTCACATTTCCCCACATTCTGTTCCATCTGCCCCATCCTCAACCATTTACTCTCCAGTCTACATTCCCCAAACCTTCTCTGCCACAGCAACAGACGTAGTCACTGAGTTATGCAGCACAGAAACAGGCCCTTCAGCCCAACACATCCATGCTGACCAAGCGGCCAAACAAAACCATTGTCAGTTACCTGAATTTGGCCCATGTCCCTGTGAAACTTCCCTCTCCACAGTCCGAGAGATTTGGCAACTGTGCCCCCCTATACCATCACTGGAGGTAGTTTGTTCCATGTAAACAGCACATTCTGTGAACAAAACCTGCTCCTCAGGGTCCCAGTTAAATCTTTCCTCTCGCACTTTATCCCTGTAATCTCTAGCTTCCAACTCCATGACCCTGGAGATAACAGATTCACTATTGTCCGTATCAATGTCTACCATTATTTTATCAGCTTCTGTAATGTCACATACACTCTGATGGAAATGTCCAGCCTATCCGGCCTCCTGTTAAATCCCTTTTGCACCCTCTCCAGTTTAATGTCACCCTCTCATCACAGGGCAACTATAACTGTACGCCGTGCTCCAAGAGTATTTTCCCCAAGGCTGGTAGAGCTGTAATGTGACGTTACGGTACAGTGTCCAATACTCTCCCGATGAATGCAAGTGTGGCAAACACCTTCTTCACCGTCCTGCCTACCTGTGTTTACACTTTGAAGGAATTCGATATCTGCACCCCGATATCTCTCTGTTTTACAGCACTCCCAGGGACCGACCATTCCCCACGGCAGTTCTGCCCTGGTTCGTCAATGACAATGGAACAACTCTTGTTCTTGTTTGCAGACTCGAAGGGCCGAATGGACTACTTCTGCACCTATTTTCTATGTTTCTATCTCACATTTATCTGTCATTCCTCAAATCAGTGACCTCATTGATCACCGTCCTGTTGTATTGCTGGTTACATTTTTTCACACTTTACTGATATCTGCATATTTGCTGAGCCGGGCATTGACATTGTCAGCCGAGTCTGTAATGAATGAACTGCAGCAGCAGACCTGACTCAGCTCGCAGGCTTTTCCTTGCAGCGATACACGCACAGTGCTGGAGGAACTCAGCAGGCCAGGCAGCATCTGTGAGAAACAGTAAACAGCCGACGTTTCAGGCCGAGACCCTCCAGAATCTGAACAATGTCTTGTGTTTGGTTTTCCTTCGATCCTTTCCTACGTGACTGGATAACATAACCCATCCTCCAATCCTCTGCCACTACTCCTGCCCGAGAAACGCGCAGAGAGACAGAGGCGGGGAGGTGAGGGGACAGAGTCAGAGTGACAGACAGGGCCGAGAGCGGCCTCACATCTTCCAGCTCCGTCTTCACTTTACTACACCCGGCAATTTCCAACGGTTTATCCGAAACACAGAGCTCCAGAGAGGGGAAAGAAAACTCCCTCACACACCACGTACACAGTGAAGGATTTCTAGGAATTTACTGGCTGTCGGACTTCATGCAATCAGAATACAGTGTGATTGGCGCAGGATTAATTTCAAATCGCCCGCCAATTTCAGAGCACCCAGCAACGGTGCTTGATTACTTTTTTATATTATTTACCATTAATTGCATCACGGATTCTACAATTTCAGTTTCATTTAATATATAATTCCCTCAGTGAAGATTTAAATGAATGATTACAGAATCGTTTCTCTGAATGAGGGAACTGATTTCTGTCCGAGACGGACGAGGGGATGATGATCGATCTTAATGCATTCAGAGCTTCTGCCGTAATCACCGACTGAAAAGGCAGAATCGCAAACATATTTCAAGCATAAAGGATTAATCTGCTTCAAAAGTATCTCAGCAAAATATATCGATAAAAATAATTAAAGGGTTGTGGACACGGCTCCGTTTGTGAGGCGGTGGGTGGCTCTTAGAAGAGCCTTTGTGTTCTCGGGAGGAAGTGGGAGTTTTTCAGCCGCCGAAGCCATAGAGAGTGCGGCCCTGGCGTTTCAGAGCGTACACCACATCCATGGCAGTGACCGTCTTGCGCTTGGCGTGTTCAGTGTAGGTGACCGCATCCCGGATCACATTCTCCAGGAAAACCTTCAGCACCCCGCGGGTCTCCTCGTAGATCAGACCCGAGATCCGCTTGACGCCACCACGGCGAGCCAGACGGCGGATGGCCGGTTTGGTGATGCCCTGGATGTTATCACGGAGCACTTTACGGTGCCGCTTGGCTCCGCCTTTGCCCAGTCCTTTGCCTCCTTTCCCTCTGCCAGACATGATGCTGCTTCACTCAGGTCGCTGCTCAGTGACAAACCGACTGCTGCTGTCTCCTTTTATACACAGCGCCCCGACCTGCCCGAGAAACGCGCAGAGAGACAGAGGCGGGGAGGGGAGGAGACAGAGTCAGAGTGACGGACAGAGCCGAGAGCGGCCTCTCATCGTCCAGCACCGCCTTCACTTTACCACACCCGCCAATTTCCAACGGTTTATCCGACACAAAGCGCTCCAGCGAAATAAACTCCCTCACACACCACGTACAGACAGGAGGATTTCTGGAAATTTGCCGATTCTCCTGCTTTAAATTATAGGAAGTGCTTTTCCATTCCGCAAATCCCCGAGGACCTCAGTCTGTCCCTCCCCGACCCCATGACCAGTGCGAGCGCCCTCACACACAGCAGTTGGTGGGCGAGGGTGCAGTCACTTCCAGAGATGAGAGGGTTAATTCATCAGAACAATTGTTCCTCTGGGTCGCGAGGGAAATGAAAGTCCGGTCACATAAAGGAACAGGATACATAGGCAGATAGAAGGATATATAGACCGCGCTTCTGGCGCCTTCTAAAGCCCAGGTAAAGGGGTGGCTGAGGAGCTGGTGCGAGGTTGGTAGGGCTTCTGGTACAAGGATCATTTGCCTCTCGAAATGAAGGTGAGACAGGTCCAGTGAGGAGGGGAGTCAATATGTTTACTGGAAGCTTCTTCGTGCTACACGGAAAGGTTTAAACGAGCAGGTATGAGGTCCTACAAATTGATTTTGAAAGGTTAAAACAGCAGGTCTTCCAGGATTATAATTACAGAATTATGACCCAAACCATGTGGTTGTGTGGTGAGAAATTGATATTTCGTGCAGTTTAATATGTTGCTGAGGAACTGATGCAGGAGGGAGGGCTTCAGATTCATGGATCAATGGGCTCCCTTCCAGGCAGGTGAGGGACCGGGACAAACAAGACCATTTCAATCTGGACCGGAGGGGAACCAATATCCTCACCAGGAGGTTTGATGGTGTCACTTGGCGGAATTTGCACTGGAGTAGCGAGTGGGAGAATGCATGGATGACAAGACAGTCTGCAAAGAACGAGAGCCAATGTCAGGCCAATGGTGGAACTGATGGTCTGAAATGAGTTTATTTAAACATTAGGAGTATGTGTCAGATGGACAGGGCTGGCAGCTCAACATTCCTGGGTTTGATTGTTTTACATGTCAGTGGGGGGAAGGGGGTTAAAAGGTGCAAAGATTACACAACTGGGAATGTCACAGCAAACTGGAGGGTTCATTTACAAAGGCAAACTTCAGTTACACTGACGGGGTTATTGAATTGCCCCTCCCCAGTAACAAGTGGGGGACTTTATCTTCCATAGAATTGACTGCAACTTGCTTATTGCTAAGATATTCCAGACTGGTTCAGTGAATCTGAGGAGTGTTTGAAACATTATGTAGAGCCCAATCAGAGTTCAGAACAGACGGGAATTAGTTTTTCAGAAATGAACCAGGCCAGCTGACAGCTGAGAGTCAGTGAATATTTTGGGATCTTATATTTCTCTTACCTATGAGTAAGAATAAAATTAGATCTTGTATGAAGGTACTAAATCACAGGAGGGCAAGTTAGAATGCAGTAAGACAGAAGCCAAGGGGCATTGATTGGGAGCAGCCACTGTTAGACAAGTCCAGGCCTGACATGTGGGAGTTGTTTAAAGACCAGCAGATCCGAGTCTATATTGAGGTACAGGATTTATCCACATTTGGAAAGGCATGGCTTGCTTAGGGACAATCAGCATGGTTTTGTGTGGGCAGATCATGCTTGACAAAATTGATCGAGGGTTTGGTGGTGGTGATACAGGTTATAAGATACAGGAGTAGAATTAGGCCATTTGGCCCATCAAGTCTGCTCTGTCTTTTCATCTTGGCTGATACATCTTTCCTCTCAGCCCCAATCTCCTGCCTTCTCCCTGTATCCCTTCATGCACTGACCAATCAAGAACCAATCAACTTCTGCCTTAAATACCTAAAGTCTTGGCCTCCACAGCTGCCACCTGTGGCAATGAATTCCACAAATTCACCACTCTCTGAAGAAATTCATCCTCATCTCCATTCTAAAAGGATGCCCCTCTATTTGCGCCCGTGTCCTCTGGTCTTAGACACTCCCATCCTCTCCATATCAACTTTATCAAGGCCGCTCACCATTCGATAGGTTTCAATTCATCATCCCTCATTATTCTAAACTCCAGGGAATAAAGGCCCAGAACTATCAAACACTCTTCATATGACGCTGTTTAATCCTGGAATCATTTTTGAGAATCTCGTTTGAAACCCATCCAGTTTCAGCTCATCCTTCTGAAGATAAAGGGCCCATAATTGCTCCCAATACTCCAAGTGAGACCTCACCAGTACTTGATAAAGTCTCAACATTGCATTCTTGCTTTTATATTCTAGTCCTCTTGAAATGAATGCTAACATCATATTTGCCTTCCTCACTACAGGCTCGACCTGCAAATTAACCTTTAGAGAATCCAGCACAGTGACTCAAAAATCCCTTTGCACCGTAATTTTTGTATCTTCTCACCATTTAGAAAATAGATTGTTACGAATGTGGAGCAAATCTGATGGGCAGAAGGTTCCAGAATCGCCAATGCCCGACCCCCCCCCCCCCCACCTTGAGAATCGCAAGATCGCTATTATTTCGGGTCTGAGACCCAGGGGATGAGAGAGATACACAGCATGTCAGGAAATGAGAGGAAGAGATGCAGAATAAACAACCAGGTGGAATGTCTCCTGACATAAGCGGAACGGAAACACTGATTACTGCCATTGTCTCTTGGAGAAGGAATTGTGTATTGAGTACTGTACTATTCATTGAAACCCCTCAGGGGACAAATAGAGTGGTCTGGTTGAGGGATTGCATCATCCCAACCTGATTGATCTGAGACCCCGTGAGTAAGGATAAAAGAGGGGTCTGGGGAACACCCCTTTAGACGCACCAGGAGAAACGCTAGAAATCCCGTGACAGCTTTTTATAGCGAAAGCCGGTGGGAGCTCGTGTGCGTCCTCCCTTGCCGGGGTGGCGGGCTCACCACGGAAGAACGGTTTAGCTAAAGGAGAGGTCACAATTGAACGGCCACGACAACGAGACACCTGATGGATCGAAATCATAAAGGAAGGTTGGCAAAACCCGTAGCGGTAAATGTTCCCATTCTCTTTCTCTCTCTCTCTCTCCAACAATTGCAACACAGCGACAACCAAAAGACGGCAGCTTGTGTGAACTGCACTGAACTTTATATTTCCATCGGACAATACATTATCCCCTCGACAAAGATAGAGCTTATTTCTTATTGATTATTATTATACCCGCACTTTTAGGTTTAGTATTGATGATGTATATTATCTGTATATTTGCATTGATATTATTTTTGTGTATTTTTACTAATAAATACTGTTAAAAATAGTATCATCAGACTTCAACGGACGTCCCTATCTTTGCTGGTAAGTCACCCAGTTACGGGGTTCTTAACAAGATTAATAGCGGTGACATGTTCTTTCCATTTCTGGATGATTGACTAAATTGTACACCAAGGATATTCAGTGACTTGGAAATCTTCTTGTAACCATCTCCTGACCTGTGCTCTTCAAGAAGCTTTTTTGCAGAGCTGCTTGTAGTGTTCTTTTGTCTTCATGGTGTAGTGTTTGCCAGGATACTGACTACCTGTGTATTGTGTGTTATTACTACTATCAACTGAAACAGCTTGACTGCACACGGTGATCTCCATTTAACTGATAATCTAACTCCTAAAACCAATTGGCTACACCAGTGATGATTTGATGTGTCATATTAAAGGGGGAGAATACTTACACAGGCAATTATTTTATGTATTATATTTGTAATTAATTTAGAGCACTTTGTAGAGATCTGTTTTCACTTTGACACGAGTTTTTTTTTTAAACCGCTGATCAGTATCAAAAAAAGCCAAATTCAAGCCACTATGATTCAATGTTGTAATGAAATAAAATATGGAAAGTTCCAAGAGGTGGGAATACTTCTTAATAGGCACTTTACATGTAGGGACAGTGATGGTGAAAGGGGAGGGAAAGAAGACACAGGGAGGAGTGGTCTCAAGATCCTCAGGTGTTCCTCCCGATGGGATAAAGCACAAAAGGGGAAATATCAAAGAGAGATGAGAATGGAAATATGATTGTCATGAGAGATTTAATCAGAAGCAGATTGGAGTACTGCTGCATCGAGTAACTTTGCTCTGTGAGCTGCAAAAACCACGATCTGCTGGTGGCAGCTCATTCCAATTGAGATCCCCATTCACATACCGTCTTACAGCTGTCTTAACTGGTGATCGTGTGGTAATGGGACAAGCTGCCACTTCCCATTAAATGCTGCCAATGGTGTGTGCCTCAAATTGCCTCTGTTAACCAAATCCAGCTCCAGGCTTTTATATATGGCTTAGCTACTAAGCCCAAAGAACTAGTGACAGTGGACAGTAGCAAATGGGTTTACTGGCATCATATAACTAACTGCTATGGGCAGATGGGGCTTTCACCCACGATTGGCAGCTCATCTAGTGGAAGGAAAATTCTGATCTGAAACCTCTACTGGCTCGTGGCTCGACCCATTCATGGGGAAGGCTTCGGGAGTAAACCCCGAGGAACAATCCAGAGCTGGATTCCCTGTCAGTCCGATGTTCAATGCAGACTGGCAATCCTGTGACACCGTTGTTGCCTGACCCCACCGGTCTCTGTCGTTGATCTGGATTCATCAGCTGCGTGGAGAGCAGGAGCCCCTGCATGGGCAACAGCTTGCTTGCAAATTGACTTTCAGAGCGAGGGTACAATATCCATGGTCGACCCTGACCCAGCAGAGGGCCATCACTAACATGTCTGTCCATGGCCTCCTCTCCTGCTACGATGAGGCCAACTACGGGTTAGATGAACAACACCTCATACACTAACTGTGCCGCCTCCAATCTCGATGGAATGAACATTGATTTCTCCAAGTTCTTGAAATCACTACACCTCCCAAACTGCTCCTTTTTTCTGACTTTTACCCCAATTCTGGTGCCATTTAACCCCTTGACTTCTCCTCACACACCCTCATGGCCTGCCCATCAACTCTCTCTAGTTCTCCACCTCCTTTGTGTCATCCCATCGTCTAACGTTCTGTCCTAATTGATTCCTTTCTCTTCCTCTCTTTGCCTTTTCTGCCTGTCACCCAGCTCCTCACATCATCATCCCTCCACAAACCACCCCCCTCCCCCACTCACTTGTCCTCCTCCTCCTCCCCAGCACCTTATTCTGGCTTTTGTCCCTTTCTTTCTAATCCTGATGAAGGTTCTCAGACCGAAATGTCGACTCTTTGCTGAGTTCCTGCAGTATTTTGTGCATGTTTGCTTCAGTCTGTGTGTTGATTAAGCTAATCAAACTGGTACAGTGGAAGAGGAATTTGTGGAGTGGTCAGAGACAGTTTCTTACAGCAGGATCTTACCCAGGAACAGGCCATTTCAGATGTAATCTGTGTAATGAGGTGGGATTACATAGAGATCTTGTGGTGAAGGATCCCTGAAGAAGTGATCACAATGTGGGAAAACAGTAGCAGATGTTTAAGGAGACTGTTTGTAACACACAGCAGACGTTGATCCTGATTCTACAGAGGGATCACAGAGAGCAAAGAACCTTCTGTGCTCAAAGGAGGCAGAGAAGAGGAGCAGGATTTTTCCAGGAACCAGTGATAAGACTAAAGCTAAAAACTAACAAGGAAAAAGTATTGGAGTATAAAAGTAGTAATTTTATAAAAGTATAAATTTTGTGTGTAACCAAAACTATGAAGTCAGTTATTTGTTGAAGACAATGGTGTGTTAATGAGAGGTCCTCTAGGGACCCCCACAGGCTAACAGAATTAAGGGTGCACCCAAACAAAAGGAAAGCGTTTTTTGTGACAATTTGGGGAAAGAATTCTGTTGGCTTTGGGGAGGTCTTGGAGTTTCAGAAGTGTGGAACCACTGCCGAAGGGTCTCTCCGGTCCAAAGAATCTGGCAGAATTGGCAGAGGAGGCTCAGAGGATTGCTCAAGAACACTGCAGTGAGGGTAAGTACAAATAAGTTAATAAGACGTTAAGAAAAAGACCACATAGTGTTGGTAAATCCCTGTGGGTACCGCTTCATATGAAATGAAGGGCTGAACGGGCAGGGAAAGGAAAATAGAATAGAATTAGAGTATTAAATCCTCGTGGATACCGCCTTAAGAGATAAGGGTCTGAACGGGCGAGGTGTTAGACTAGGCGTAGAATTAGAGTAAGTTTAGTTAAGAAAAAGTCCACGTGGTGTTAGACTAGAACTAGGTGTAGAATTAGAGTAAATAATATTATCCAGTAAACAAACTGTGAATCTCTGAAATACCTTAAAAAGAGAGAATAACATGACAGGGAAAGGAACAGCAGTAGAGATTCTGAGCAAAAAATTCCCGTTAATTCAAAATGAGATCACAAAAACTTCAGAAAAATGGGAAAAAAGAACCAAAAACCTGGTCACAAAGTGGCCAAGAGAAGGAACGTTTGATGAAAGTTTGTGCAAAGATATGGAGGGACTCATTAAAAAATACAAACCAAAAGATAAATCTAAGAAAAGAGGGCAAAACAGAGAACGAGAAGTGGAAGTGCTAAAACTCTTCAGAATGGAGGGGGAAAGGCTGAGGAGGACAGGTAGAATATTGATTACAAGCGAGGAAAACACTAAGGTGCTGGAGAAACAGCCTGTTAGAGAGAGAGAAGGGTACGGTGAGAAGCTGGCTTCAGCTCCGTACCCGGATGTGAAAGAAACAGAAAAACCCCCTCCCTATAATGGGGTAGGAACCCCTAAGCAGTGACCCCTGCTGACGGGAACAGTAAACATGCAGGGAGAAGTACAGGTTTGGGATAATGAGGAGGAAAAAAAAACAATAATATGAGAAGGAAAAAGCGGCGATATGGAAGGAAATACAGGCAGAAAGGATAAAGATAGAACAGGTATAGAGAGAAATGGGAGAAGAGATTGAACGGATGAAATACTTGAGAGAGGTAAAGGAGTATGAGGAGTATCGGTTATACTATAGAAATAAACAGACTAGAAAAGAAAGTGGCTCATCAGGACAGGAAGAAAGAGAAAGTGACTCATTGGAGGAGCAAGAGTTAAGTGGAGAGAGGATGTGAGAATTTTCGGGGAAGAGGTAGGAGGCAGAAGCCTAGAAGAGCAGAAGGAGGTGGTAGGGGAGCGACTTGCGGAAGTAGAGAGAGAGCCAGATAAGTTACTGAGAGGGGATTGCCAGGAGAGATGCGAAAAATACTCTAGGGGATAACCAAGTATTGAATAAAGGCAAAAAGAAAGGACTCCACAGGGAGACGGAGGGAAGAAGAGGACCCCGGAGACATTTGTGTGGGAGGCAGTAAAGACATACCCTGAGGCAGATGGGGAGTCAGGTGAGGAGGAGAGCCAGGGCAGGTGGGAAGAAGGAGGAAGAATGATGCCGTTGTTAGTAAAATGATCAGGACAAGTGCAGTATATCCCTTGGGGATCCCAGGATCTAGAAGGGCTGAAAAACACACTGCCCAATTTACATGAAGGAGTAGGGAAATGGATTAGAGCCTTTGAAGAAGAAACAGCGGGACGATGTGAAACTGGGAGAGGGGAGGGGCTAAGGAAAGAGCTGGGAAATAGATTGGTGATAGAGATGAAGGGCTAGCGGAAGGGGAATCTGATAGCAGAGAAGAGAAGACCGTGGAAGAAAGGGAAGAAGGAGGGGATGGACAGGTAAGGAGATTAAGTAGGAGAAGGAAACAGGAATGTGGAATGGTGAAGGAGAGCAGGGGGCAATTAGTGGAAGTGCAAGAAATTGATGTTCATGCCATCAGGTTGGAGGCTACCCTTTTGGAATATAAGGCGTTGCTCCTCCAACCTGAGTGTGGACTCATTGCGGCAGTAGAGGTGGTGATGGACTGACATATTGGAAAGTGAATAGGAAGTGGAATTGAAATAATAGCCATGGGGAGATGCCACTTTTCCTGGCAGACGGAGCGAAGATGCTTGATGAAGTGTCCTCCAATCTAAATCAGGATGCACTGATATACAGGAGGCCACACCGGGAGCACTGGAGACAGTAGACAACCCCAACAGACTCGCAGGTGAATTTTTGCCTCACCTGGAAGGACTGGTTAGGGCCCTGAATGGTAGTGTGGGAGGAGGGGTAGGGGTGGGTATGACACTTTGCAAGTGTAAGTACCAGGAGGGGGATCAGTCCGGAGCGATGAGTGGACAAGGGAGTCACATAGGGAGCAATTGCTGCAGGAAGTGGAGAGTGGGGGTGGGCAAGGAGATTACCATTTGGTCATTATCAGTCTCCGAATAAACAACTCTGTAAAAAGTGATATTTCTTTGATCAAATTTGAGAACAGTTTGGTTCAGAGGCCATGTTGTTCTCCTTGTGCACAGGTAACTGAGGTTTGATTGAAGAACGAGTGTGAGTTTTCAGATTCCAGCTAATGGGTGATGGTGGAAACATGGAGTTTCCTCTGAGAAACTGAACCCTTGGCTTTGTTGTACAAGAGAAAGGAATTCAGCCCCAGAAGCCAATCGGTCCTCAAACAGAATTCCTCGTGTGTGGAGTAGTCCATCACCTTTGTCTACTGTAGGAAAGCTGCAACAGTAAAGAAGGAGCATTAGGTGGGTTTGAATCAGCTGAGTGAATAGAGGGAAACTGTGGCTGCCTCGGGCAGGGCTGGATCTCATGAGTCTACAGGAAAAGAGGATGTCTGCTGCTAGATTGAATCCCATTGGTCATCATGCATATGCCTTGGGGTGGATTTGATCCCATGATGCACGAAAGAAAGGGAATTCTGAAGTATGAGTGAGTGCCTTGATTGTGTGTCTGAATAGTCACGTGAGAGTCCCTTACTGGACATCTAAGACAACTCCGGTGGCATGTCTATTCCTATGGTATGGAGCAGAAAGAATGAAATATGTTGAGAAGTGGGTGGAGTGGAAGAAGTGAGTGCTTGCAGAAGTACAGATAAAGGAGAGAGGAAACTTTCAGGTGCCCTGTGGTGTTCACCTGGAGAGAAATGCAAAAATAATTGGTTGCTTCTCGCAGTAAGAGCAGAGAAGATGAAAAAAAAGTTAGAGAAATAGAGTCGGAAAGAACAGGAAAATGTAATCGAGTCTACCTCAATGTTTAAGAGACTACTAGACAGGTATATGGAGGAACTTAAGATGGGGGGAGGTTATATGGGAGGCAGGGTTTAAGGGACGGCACAACATTGTGGGCCAAAGGGCCTGTAATGTGCTGTGCTATTCTATGTTTAACAAGACAGAACTCGAACCAATGTCTGAGTAGGAAGTAGTACAAACCTGTTTTACCCCTGCCCCCCACAGGTATGGTTACAACAAAGCTCACCCCAGTAGTGTCTCCTGAGTTCTTGATGAGGCTGGTGTAAATCTCTCAAAAGCTCGATGGGAGAATGTCAGAAACGAGCCATGCTCCCAAATAATGGCTTTAAGACAAATTCAAGGAAACAAAGTTTATTAACAGTTCTGCAGAGCTGGGCCCCCTCAGAGAAGGGAACCCTGAACCTGACAGGGCAGCAGGTTTTATCCTTCTTCCTTACCCCTCCCCTCCCTGACTCGGGAGGTACACAGTGTTTTCCCATTCCATATTTGGAGTTGTTTTTTTACACGTTTCTGTAAAACAATAGTCCATATCTCAGGACTTCAATGATTCCACAAACAGTTAATCTTGTCAGGGCTTCTGCATTCATAATTAAATCACATTTGTTTACAGACTTTAACCCAGACATAATTAAATCACATTTGTCCCCGGACATAATTAAATCACCTTTGTCCTCTGACTTTAACCCAGACATAATTAAATCACATTTGTCCTTTGAATTTAACCTAGACCTCTTTCAGAAATGCACATCTTAATTTTAAATCTTACAGAGAATGAGCTATATGGAGACATTTATGCACTTTGAACTAAAATGTCATGTTATATTGAAGTGTTTCCTTCACAATCCATAGTGACATACGATACACCGTATTGCACAAAAAGCAGATGGGCACCTTAATAAATTTGTAAAGTAGATAAACAAGGTATTTCAGAAATACACAGATTTACTCGATCGTAATGAATGTTATTGCAAATGATGATTAAATGAGTCCGGGTTAAAGGAAATGTAGATTGTTACTTGTGTGAGATGAAAAGAGGTAAGTAAAATTCTGAATAATTTCTGATGAAATCAAGTGCTTCAAGCTGTTAAGGGAGTGGATAATATTTGTGTGAGGACTGGAGACTCCCTGGACTGCTCTACCATTGTCTCATTAATATTGACCATTGTATAAAAATATTGTGACAGCTGCCCTGTATGATTTGAATGTTATTTTAACTTGTATTCTGTTTTATATTTAATATAGATGACAGTGACCACATTGTTGCTCATCATTACTAGATTAAATCTGTTTACAATTTCATTCTAAATTTTGTTTGAACGTTACCTGCTTTAAATGCATTTGACTTGTCAACCACTTGTGACTGGTATTTATTTTGTGCCGAACATTGTATAGTGTTATTTAGAGAAAATAAAAGCTATCCTAAATTATGGATTTTGCAGTTCTTTGATTCACTTCAAGAAACATGGGGAGATGGCGGAGGACAGTTACTGGTAAAAGGTGGAGGCGTCAGTGAGAGGTGCACATTGTTTGTGGACAGTCTCGCCACTGAGTTCAAAGATGCCCTCAGCGCCAAAGCAACTTTGATAACAGTTTCAGCCTCAGCCGCCACAACCACCACAAACTATGAACTTTACTTTAAATAATCCTTTCCCAAACTGTACTGTAGAATTTGTACAATTGTAATTCTGCCCGCTGTAAAATGCCTCCTGATGTATGCCTGCCTCTCAATTCTTGGCCTTGATGGATTCTTCGCCTCATGTCATAGATGAAGCGGCACAGCTCCTGTTCCACTCAAAGAACATGACGCTTACTTATGAACACATGTTGGTACTAAACGCTCAAGTTGTTGAGTGTGTTGGGGGCCATACATACGGAAGGTGGGTTAACAGTGGAGTCTGAACCCCTCAATTGTACTGAGTGATTCTGTTATAATGAACCCCCCTTGATTAGCTTCATTCCTTGCTGGGATGCTCGTGCAACTCCAGTGTACAGTGGGCAAGGCGGTTTATATTCTTGCTGCTGTTGAAACTTGTTGAAGTTTCTTACTGAGAGCTCTCTATGGAGAGAGGACCCAAAGGATAGCTGCCTCCTATCGTTCCGCAATCCTCCTCTTCAGACAGACGATGACAGGGTCACTGAGGAGACCCGAATTCTCTGTGCAGTTCAACTGCAGCCACAATCCATGCTGTCCTTTACAGGACGAAAGGGAAGTGGGGAGTGTGGAAGTCACAGCGAGTCAAGTTAATGTCGCGTCTTGGCAAGGAAAGTTTACAGATCGTGTGCAGTCAACCCAGGGAAGAATGATCTTTGAAGAGCAGAGTTCCCCTTTGCACAGCGGGGGACTGGAGCCATTTTGCATACCAAAACAAGATGAGGATGCAAAGGAAGTGTTCCAGTGTGACACATAATATTGGTCAGAAACAAGAGAAATCTGCAGATGCAGGAAATCCAAGCAACACAGAAAAAGCTGAAGGAACTCGGCAGAACAAGCATAATCGATGGAAAATGGTAAACAGACGACGTTTCCGACCGGCATCCTTTGTCTGGACTGATAGTGGTCAGTTACTTTACTACTGTGGTGGGACCATGCGGGAACTCATAATTGACAACAAATGCCCCGGATTAATATGCTCGGAATGATGGACTCTGTCACTGAGTGTTATAACGAATAACGAACAAGTAACGGTTCTGAGATACAGATTGTCAGGGGATATTTGAGGAAAGAGGCTGAGAACAACGCCCCTTTCTTCTCGGAAGACTCTACTGACCCGGCCTCAGAGCAGTCCGAACTATATTCCACCTTGCCAATGCCCAATGAACTGATTTAGCGTAAACACAAATGCTTTGTCCGCTTTAATTTGTCTTCTTAATTCAACATTCCCCTTGAATGATGCAGTAAAACTTGCAACTCCCCGTCGGGGAATTGAACCCCGGTCTCCCGCGTGACAGGCGGGGATACTAACCACTATACTAACGAGGAACTCATACCTTCGCATCTGCATGTTTCAGAACACACCACAGTGAACAGAATCATCTTGATGTTTGTTCACTGCGATACTGGAGCCTTTCACACGTGTCCTTCCCACAGCAGAGTCTCACTTTTCTCCCGCCATTCAGTCACCTATTATCTTCAAAGATTAGCCAAACCAGGTGCTCTCATTCCAGCCCAACTCCGTCTTCCAATCAACATTTTCATCACAGTTATACATTTATATTTCTGCTTTCATAATGCCACAGGCGGGAAACGACATGTAGCTCAACCAATTCTGAAGCCATCAGTCCCACTTCAATCAACTTCACTCAAACACGGCTTCTGTATCTCCGCTCTGTCGGACGATCGCGACCCCAACTGGACATAACACGAACTGCACCACACTGAAGAATCCGACCGACAACATTCAGAATCACCTCCAGCCACACTCATGCACTTCCAGCGTCCCACTGCTCCAACCCTCACAACTCGCCTACCAATTCCACAAGTCATTTCAATCCATGGGTCACTCGAAAATTATTATGGGCTGGCCAGGCCAGTCCATCAACGATGGAATTGCTCTCCCTCACATTTTCCCCGGTCAACCGATCTCGGCAGCCTCCTGCTCTCACTCTAACCCAGCTTCCCACAACCAACAACAAAACATGTCGGATGATGTGTTCACACTGAGTGCTGTCAGTCTACTCGCCATCCACTCTCTCATCACCCCCCCCCCCACTACGAGAGTAAACTAACCCCTTTATTGTGATTAATAAATGCAACATACAGTCACAGAATCATGCACCTCCCCCCCCCCCGCACCGCTGAAACAGGCCGTTCGGCCCACAATGTCCGTGCTGACGATCAAGTACCGATCGTACCAAAAAAGACCTCGCTCAGCAGCTATTTCCTTCAGAGTCTTGATAATTCAAGTACTCGCCCAGACAATTCTCTAATGTTGTGAGTGTACCTGCTTCCGCCGGTCACTCAGGCATGGATTCCGGTTTCCAAACACCATCTGCTTGAAGTTCTCCGTCTGATGCTCTCTAAGTGTACACCTGGGTTGGACTCCGTGCTTTGTATGAAGGGGTAGCAAATTATCTCAGTGTCATGAGGACATGATTAATGCTATCACTTTTCAATGCTGACGTAATAGTCCTTCTGCAGAAGCAGTGTTTGGATTATGGTAAGAGATAAAGAGTGATTTGGAATATAAACCGCCCAATGAAGGCTGTGTGTTTTCGTGTTGTGTGCCTGACACCAGTGTAGAGCCGGGTCTTCTGTTCGGCGGGAGATGAAGTAAGGAGACGCCGGAGGGAAGAGGTCATAGGACTCGACCCGGAGTGGGACCATGATTCAACATCGTCCGCGGACTTAGGAGGAGGATCGGCGAATGGGAAACTATCAGCTCTAACTTGTGCACTTCAGACTGTTTTATTAAAATTGGCCATTTTCTTTGTTTTTCCTACTAACCCTTTAGTCAAATTAAGAATTATAAAGCTAAATAGTTTAATTGTATATGGTGTACTACCTGTTATTCCGTGGTACATTTTGAACACGGTAACAAATCACACAGCATCCACATAACAGGGGTTTGAGCTGGGCTTGCACCTCTATCTCAGATGTTTGGTCGGGTCGTATATTGTCTTCCCTAGACTTACACAGCAGACCGGACTAGAGTGCGTTGCCAATATGTGGCCAAACAAGGTAGCAGGGTCAGAGAAGTCAGAGATCATTCTAAGGAGTGGTGGGATGAGCTGACAACATCGATACCAATGGGGAATTGTCTGGGAGATGGAGTAAAATGCTGACAAGTGCAACGTCATCCATTTCTAAGAAAAAATACAGTTCAGATGATAATTTAAATGCTGAAAACATGCAGTAAGCTGCTGTGCAGGGTGACTTGGGACTGCGATTGCAAACGTTTCGTTCAATTGGTTATCAACCTGCAAATAGAATATTGGCTAGAGAAATTGAATTTTAGAGCAGGGAGGTTATGCTGCAACTTTACAGGGTACTGGTGAGGCCATAATGTCACAGAAATGTACAACACAGAAACAGGCCCTTCACCCCATAACTATTTAAATTGCCTAATCCCATCTGCGTGCACCAAAGCTATTGACCTCCATAGCCCTATCAGCCATGAATCTATCCAGACATCTCTGGTACATTGAAATCGAGCTTGCATATACCACTTGTGTTTTCCACAACCTTCTGAGTGACGAACTTTCCGCTCATGATCCCTTAAACCTTTCACCTTTCACCCTCAACCCATGACCTCCGGTTGTCATCCCACCCAACCTGTGGGGGAAAAGCTTGCTTGCATGTACCCGAACAATACCCCTCATAATTTTGTGTACCCCTTTCAATATCCTCTCAATCCTCTACGTTCCGAGAAATAAAGTTCTAATCTATTCAATCTTTCCTTATTACTCAGGTCCTCCAGACCCAGCAATGTCCTTATAATATTTCCTTTCACTCTTTCATACTTATTTGCATTCCTGTGAGTTGGCAAACAAAACTGCACACAATACTTCAAATTATGCCTCACCACTGACTTATTCAACTTCAAAATAATCCCATCTCCTGCACTCGATACTTTGATATGCCAAAAGCTTTCTTTATGACACTATCTACCTTGACTCCCCTTTCAACTATTATGGACATGTAATCCCAGTTCCCTTTGTTCTAGCATACTCCTTACTTTCCCACTGTTCACCGTACACCACAGAAGTGTAAGAACTCATGCTTGTCAGCATTAAGTTCCATCTGCCAATTTCAGCCCATTTTACCAGCTGGTCCAGATCCCACTGCAATCTATGATAGCATTCCTCGCTGTCCACAGCAGCCCTAATCTTGATATGAGCCATATATTTGTGATCCAGTTCACCACATTATCACACAGATCACTGATATAGATGACAGACAACAATAGACCCAGCACCAATCGCTGAAACGTCTTATCCAAACCATTATGCAGGACCTTGTCAAATACCTTTCTGAAGTCCATGTAGACAACATCCACTTCCTTCCCTTTGTGAACTTTTCTGATAACTTCCTTGAAAACTCTGTAAGATTAGTTGGCATGACCTACCACGCTCGTCACCGATGAATATCCTTAATCAGTTCATGTTTATCCAAATACTTATAAATCCAGCCCCTTTAAATAAATTCCATTTACTTTGAAAATAATGATGTCAGGCCTAAGGGCCTATCATTTCCAGGTTTAATTTTTGAGCCATCCTTAAAGAGCGGAACAACATTGCTGCCCTCCAGTCCTCTGGTAGCACATCTGTTGCAAAGCATGATTTAAATATCTCTGGTAGAGTTTTGGCACTCTCTGCACTTCCCTCCTGCAAAGTCCGAGGGAACACCCTGGGGATTTATCTTTCCTCATTTATCTGAGGAGAGCAAACATCTCCTCCTCTGTAATCTGTATAGGGTCCATGAAATAGATGCTGCTTTGTCTCGCTTCTATAGATACTGTGTCCATTTCCTGAATGTGCAAAATACAGGGGGTAGCTGGATGATGCAGCGTGGATAACTTCACTCACTTCAACCCCGAGCAACCTCTGCACTCACTAGCAATGACTCGTTAACTCAGTATTGTTTGTTTGTTGTAAAATAAAAATTGTGCTTGAAATTGGGAGAGGAATAGATGCTGGAAGTGAAAGAGAAACAGACAAGCAAAAGATACAAAATAGATGAGAGAGAGAGAGAAAGAAAGAGAGTCGCAGATAGACCATCCAGCTGGACTTTGGTCTACGAAAGGAAACCAGTGCGGTCACTTTCAATTCCCACCATTCAATACTTCACCTGTGGGCCTGCTGTCCGAGATCTTCCATATCAGGGCGCAGTAGTTCATAAGCGAGTTTCTCTTGGTGACTTTTGCCTCTACCTGATTCTATGAATTTCTTTTAAGTTCAAAATGAGACTAAGGAACCCTGGGAATGTTCAGGAGGCTACACCGAATGCCTGGAGAGATAAAGTTATCAGTTGAAAAACCGCCCTCTGAATGGCCCAAAACGATGCTGTTTGTTCAGCGTTATTGAATATAATATGAGGTCCTGAGATCAGATACGATTCACAGCCATACGATTGTGGGTAGGAATTGGTATTGAAGCAATTCTGTTAAACTTGAAAGCAGCCTTGATTAACATAATGTGACATTTGCAAACCTACCAGTGAAAATGGAATTTCCTATTTCAGTAGAATTGGGCTGATTTAGTCCTGGACTTATATTGGGAAGCAAAGCGAGGGAGTCCTGGTGAGTACGTACTTTTACAGACTGTGGTGGTAGTGCGTGGGGTTTGGGGTTGTGTGACAGGTCAAGGTGTTTTGGGTTGTGTGGAAGAAAACGAACGTGAAAACCGAAACTGATAGTGATGAAAACACACATCACTCAGCAGACAAGAGTAGCTGAATTAACAACTCCATATGCAACATTAACTTTACACAGATGCCGCCTGATCTATTCAGCATTTTCTCTGTTTCTCAGAGTATTGGGTTCATCTGTGGGTTCCATACATCAGCAAAGACATTAATTCTAAGGTGTGATATTTTAGTGATCCGATACATTGTTGAAATGGGGTTTGTTTTGTTGCCCTGGTTTGGATATGGCCAAAGTGCAATGTGAGAGACACTGAAGCGGGTCGATAGTTCACAAATCTTTCATGTGAACAGTGTTCAAATGAAAGTAAATCAATAAATGCTAGGCAAAAACAGGACTAGTAACCAAAACTCTCAAACAGGTAACGGGCTCAAAAGAACATCTAATTATTGAACAAATAGCGCGAGTATTCAGAGTCTGTTGACTCCAAAGTCCAGGTTCTCAGACAAGGCCGATGCAAAACAAAATCGAACCATTGCTGTGCTCTGACCAAGTCTCAAGAAGTGAGTCTTACATCAGAGGTCGGTAAGTTGATGGAGAAGATACTGAGAGGCAGGATTTATGAAGGCATCATATGATTAGGAATATTCAGCATGGCTTTGTGAAAGGCAGGTCGTGCCTTACGAGCCTGGTTGAATTTTTTGAGGATGTGACTGCACACAGTGATGAAGGCAGAGCCGTAGATGTAGTGTATATGGATTTCAGCAAGGCATTCGATAAGGAACACAATGCAAGGCACATTGAGAAAGTAAGGAGGCATGGGATCCAAGGGGACATTGCTTTGTGGATCCAGAACTGGTTTGCCCACAGAAGGCGAAGAGTGGTTATAGAGTTGGTATATTCTACACGGAGGCTGGTGAACAGTGGTGTGCCCCAGAGATCTGTACTGGGACCCCTACTCTTTGTGATTTTTATAAATGACCTGGATGAGGAAGTGGAGGGATGGGTTAGCGAATCTGCTGATGACATAAAGGTTGGGGATGTTGTGGATAGTGTGGAGCGCGGTCAGAGATAACAGCGAGACATTGATAGGATGCAAATCTGAGCAGAGAAGTGGCAAGAAAGTGTGATGTGGTTCATTTTGGTAGTTCAAATTCGATGGTAGAATGTACCATTAATGATAAGACTCTTGGCAGTGTGGAGGATCAGGGGTCTGAATCCATAGGACACTCAAAGATGCTACACAGTCTGACGTTGTGGTTCAGAAGGCATACGGTGCCTTGGTATTCATTAATCGTAGGATTGAGCTTCGGAGCCGAGAAGTATTGTTGCAGCTATATAAGACAATGGACAGACCCCACTTGGAGTATTGTGCTCAGTTCTGGTCGTCTCACTACAGGAAGGATATGGAAACCATAGAAATGGTTCAGGTGAGATTTACAAGGATGTTGCTTGGATTGGGGAACATGCCTTATGAGAATAGGTTGAGTGAACTTGGCCTTTTCTACTTGGAGCGACAGAGAATGAGAGGTGACCTGATAGAGGTGTATAAGATGATGAGAGGCATTGATCGTGTGGATAGTCAGAGGCTTTTTCCCAGGACTGAAATGGCTGCCACAAGCGGACACAGGTTTAAGGTGCTGGGGAGTAGGTACAGAGGAGATGTCAGTGGCAAGTTGTTTATTCAGAGAGTGGTGAGTGCGTGGAATGGGCTGCTGGCAACGGTGGTGGAGGCGGATAAGATAGGGTCTTTTAAGAGACTTTCAGATAGGTACATGGAGCTTAGAAAAACAGAGGGCTTTTCTAAAGCACAACTTTGTGGGCCGAAGGGTCTGTATTGTGCTGGAGGTTTTCTACGTTTCTATTAACTTAATTTGGATTAAAATGTTGACTTTGACAATATTTTTCCATAACGTTATGTTTTCATGAAGAGGTTCAGTGATCCAGATACAACGTTATTTCACCCCAAATTATAAAAGATTATATACACAAGATTATACAAAATACAAACATTAACTATTTATAAGACCGAAGAGTCAAATTAAAATGTGAATATTGCTGTATGTAAGACATTCAATTCCTGTGGGTGTGGGGAGGGGGGTCACTATTCCCGGAAATGCCCCTCTGTACCCACTCTGTTACAATGCTCGCAATTTCTCAGCGGCTCCACTGATTGACAGCTCTCTCTGCCCCGCCTCCCGGGCTGGTGGTCACAGTCACGTGATACCGCGAGTGTGCCGATCTGTGACGAGCTGACGTCATTCATGTCCCGCCTTCACAGACGTCGTTTCCAGGGGAACGGTCCGGGGTGGGCGGTTGGTCCGGGATGGTGGGCACGGGGTTGTAGTAAAGTGGAGTCGGTCTCTACTTTGGGTTTCGGCTCCACTGTGGGAATCGGCCTCTCCTCTTCCTGCCCACGGAACAGTGAGTGTCTGTCAGCGCCTCACCGCACCGGCTCTCTGCCTCAGGTACAATATTTCAACCATATTTGCACAGTTACATGGATAGGAAAGGTTGAGAGGGACACGGGCCTAATGCAGGCGGATGGGACGAGTTCAGGTCGACAACTTGGTCGGCGTGGATGAGTTTTACCAAAGGGACGGTTTCAGTTCTGTATAAATCACTGACTCTATTCTGGGCGGTTCAACCAGGGCAGGATGTTACCCCTCAGATCCCCTTTAAATCTGTCTTTTGCAGTTCTGTACAATTCTAATGAGAGGCAATTCTTTGGCTGATAAGGCAAGTAGAACACACAGCCCTGTCTACCTGTGATGCCACATACAGGGAACTGTGTAACAATATTAGAGACACATGCACAGGTACTTCGGTGAACAAGGCCTGGAGGGATATGAAACTAATGCAGGAAAGTGGGATTAGTATAGCTGTGCGTGATAGGGAGCATAAATGTGATGGGCCAGAGGGTCTGTTTCTATCCTGGACAACCCTGGCAACAACAGTCCTCCACTGCAGTGGGGTTTGTTAACTTCATTCTCAGCTGTGAGCTTGTCCCACTAAACCCCTTATCCTCTGAGAAGATATTTGCACCCTTCCATTGTGACCAAGCTGTCCGCCATCTCTCCTGCTATTAACCATTGTTCTTCACCAAATTCCCATTTAAAAGTACTGTTACTGGTGCCTGTGGAATGGGTGCATTTTGGTAGCCTTTTGAGGTGTTTGATTCACTATTAACCCTAATGCATTAATACCTTTGTCCAACAAAAATCCATTGTCCTGGGTTCTGAGTGTTTTAGGTAAGTCCATCCTGAAGTTCTGTGTTCCAGGTTCCCACTGAACTTTCACAGTCAGTGGTTTCTGCATGTCTATACTGACCATCGAAAATCTGTCTCCACTAACTCAGCACTTGGTCTGTCTCCTACCCTAGTGATTCAAATGTTCAGCCAGATGTTCCTTAAATACCAGCCTGCACCCCCCCCCCCCCCAGGAAGTGTGTTCCAGATTGTAACCAACTTCATTCTGCCAGCTGGTCCACATCCCACATCAAGATTTGCTAGCCGCCTTTGCTGTCCATCATACCCCTAATCTTGGTGTCATCTGCAAACTTGCTGATCCAGTTTACCACATTCTCATCCAGATTGTTTATACAGATGGAAAATAACAATGGACCCAGCACTGGGAAGTTAAACCAGGGCAGGATGAACACAGTAATGACAGGTTCCTGAGAAGTGTTCATCAACAGAAACTTTGTGTGTTTTTGCCTCCACCACCTCCTCTGGCAGCTCATTTGGGATACCAGCTATTCTCTGTGTCAAATATTTACCCTTCAGATCCCCTTTAAACCACCCCCCTGTCACCTTAAAACTATAGCTTTAGACAGCCACACCACGGGAAACAGTCTCTGTCTCTCTGACCTTTATATGCCTCACATAATTTTATCCACCTCCATCAACTCACCCTTCAGATTCCCTTTCAACCTCCACCCTGTCACGTCTTAGTTTCTGTCTGATTTCTCTAAATTCACTGCACAGGACACAACCCTCCGTATCCCTACGTTGCTATTACCAACATGCACCGTCCACCACGATGTCCGGCTGCTCAACCTTCCCTTTGAAATGTCCTGCAGCTGCTCCGAGACCATCGGACCATAAGACACAGGAGCAGAGTTAGGCCATTTGGCCCATCCTGTCTGCTGCCCCATTCTGCCAGGAATAAGAGATCATGACAGATCTCTTAACCCTCTCAAACACTCTTATCCCACCCCCCCCCCCCACCACAATCGAGAACCTCCTCATTCAATATACCCAATGAATTGGCCACATCCGTCTGTGGGGATGAATTCAGAGTCAGAACCAGAATCAGGTTTATTACCACCGGCAGGAGTCAGGAAATTTGTTAATTTAGCAGCAGCAGTTCAATGCAGGACATGCTAATATAGAAAGATGGTTGCTGCTGGAATAGATTGTGCTTGGGGTGACTCGGGTCCACAATGATCCCTCGGGCCCTTTTCTCACACCTGTCTTTGTAAATGTCCTGAATGATGGGAAGTTCACAACTACAGATGCGCTGGGCTGTCCACAACACACTCTGCAGAGTCCTGCGATTGAGGGAAGTACAGTTCCCATACAAGGCAGTGATTCAGCCAGTCGGGATGCTCCCAGTTGTGCCCCTGTAGAAAGTTCTTAGGATTTGGGGGCCCATAGCAAACTTCCTCAGTCGTCTGTGGTGAACGAGATGCTGTTGTGCCTTTTCCACCACTCAGCAGGTACGTACAGACCACGTGAGATCCTCGGATATGTTGATGTCGAGGAATTTAAAGCTGTTTACCCTCTGAACCGCAGATCGACTGATGTCAATAGGGATTAGCCCATCTCTATTAATCCACACAATTTGTGTGGATTATCACTAATCCGCATAGATTGTGGTTTCCCGGTTAGGAAGTCGAGGATCCATTTGCAGAGGGACCAGGTTCCATAGCTTATTGATCAGGACTGTGGGATTGACGGTGTTAAATGCTGATCTCTTGTCACTGAACAACATCCTGACATAGGCTACACAGATTCACTACCTTTTTCCAAGGAATTTGCTCCTTACCTTTGTTCTAACCACTGACCACTGACTCGACTGGCAAGTTTATCTTTAGGAAATCCTGCACATCTGAGACGAACCTGACCCCAGTAGCCAGAAGACAACACACCATCGTGTCATCTCTGTTGCTGCCACAGAATCTCCTGCACATCCCCTGTACTGTGAGTGTGCTGTCATCACTGCTCTGCTTGACCTTTCCTCCCGCGGAGCATCGGTCTGGGGTCTCAGTACCACTGACCTGACGGGCTGCTGTCTCTGGGTCGTCATCCTCCCAGGGGTATACATGACAATCCGTAACAGGGCAATAAGGTTATCCACCTTATTTTTTATACTCTGTGCATTGTGGTATAACACTTCAAGTATTGGATTTGCTACCCTTATTGATTCTGCATCCCTCTGCTGGCTGCAGTTGTGTCCTATCATCTGCTCGCTCTTCCTGACAGTGTGACTGCATGCTATCTTTTCTTTCTTTGCCAACTGTACTATCCTAAGTACTTTCATGCCAGTTCTCACGCCCCTGCCAAATCAGTTTATACCCTCCCCAAGAGCTCTAACAAACCAGCAGTATGCCCGCAAGAAAAGAAACCCCGGGGTTGTGTATGATGAGAGAAATGTATTTTGATATTACATTTACTTTCAGCTTTGAACTTTGTAGTAGAGAGCTGGGTGTTGTACTGGTCTGTGTCCTCACTGGCTGGTGCTGTGCTCTGGCAGCTCAGTGTGCTTGGAATACAGTGTCAGTGTTTTTACAGAAGTGTGTCCTTATTACACAATTGATCTTGTCCATCCTGGAGCTTGGAAGATTGACTGGAGACCAGAATGATTTTTTCAGACTGTTAATGGTCACAGGATCATTCTGGGATGGTCTGGACTATCTGACCCATCAAGTTTATACCAACTCCTGCTACAACATTTCCACATTCTCATTCCCCACTCTGTCCCCACAGCTCTGCAGGTTATTTCCCCTGAAGGACCTGTCTAATTCCTCTTTGAACACTGGTTGTTCCCGCCACCACTCTGGTGAGTCCCATATTTCCCAAGGCAAAGTCAAGAATGTCTCCGTCCATGGTGGACCATCTACATACTGTTTCAGGAAACCTTTCTGAACACACTTAACAAATAATGCCCCATCCAAGTCTCAGGTGGTAAGGGAGTCCCAGTCACTCTGGGGAGATTATTCACTCAGCAAAGCTACTCTGTTGTTTTTACATCAGCCCATAACCTGCCGACAAATTTGTTCCTCTCTCTTACTGGCTATTTGGAGCCCTACAGTACAATCCCATCACAGTGATTGCACTCTTCTTATTCCTGAATTCTACCCGCACTGTCTCACTGGATGACCTTGAATTTGTGACATTCTGCCTGATCAGCAGCACAGCTCCCCCAGCCTCATTCACCTCCCTCTGGACTGTCTGAATCTGAATCCTGGAATGTTTAGCTACCAGTCCTGCCCTTCTCTGTATGGCTGAATCACTGTGCCATGTACTAATCCAGGCTGTAAGTACGTCTGCATTAACTGTTCCGCACCCGGCACTGATACAAACACAATTCAGCCCCTCGGTGCCACTGTGCTCATTAACTGGGCCTAACTATGCAGTGGTGTACTGGGCTAATGGCATCAACACGGGTTGAAGTCATTCTGACCCTCGGCTCTGTAATGAGTCAACCTATAGCCGGGGAAGTGATGACACCCCTCATGTTAGTCTGTTTGCGGTAGCTTTTTATTCTTTCTCTTATTTCTAATAGAAACATTAAAAATAGGTGCAGGAGTAGGCCATTCGGCACTTCGAGCCTGCACCGCCATTCAGTATGATCATGGCTGATCATCCAACTCAGAACCCTGTACCTGCTTTCTCTCCATACCCCCCAATCCCTTTAGCCACAAGGGCCATATCTAACTTCCTCTTAAATATAGCCAATGAACCGGCCTCAACTGTTTCCTGCGGCAGAGAATTCCACAGATTCACCACTCTCTTGTGTGAAGAAGTTTCTCCTCATCTCGGTCCTAAAAGGCTTCCCCTTTATCCTTAAACTGTGACCCCTCGTTCTGGTCTTCCCCAACATCGGAAACAATCTTCCTGCATCTAGCCTGTCCAATCCCTTTAGAATTTTATACGTTTCAATAAGATCTCCCCTCAATCTTCTAAATTCCAGTGAGTATAAGCCTAGTTGATCCAGTCTTTCTTCATATGAAAGTCCAGCCATCCCAGGAATCAAACTGGTGAACCTTCTCTGTACTCCCCCTATGGCAAGAATGATATTTTAGATGCAGTCTCACCAAGGCCTTGTACAACTGCTGTAGAACCTCCCTGCTCCTGTACTCAAATCCTTTTGCTATGAATGCCAACATACCATTTGCCTTTTTCACCGCCTGCTGTACCTGCATGCCCACCTTCAATGACTGGTGTACAATGACACCCAGGTCTCGTTGCATCTCCCCTATTCCGAATCGGCCACCGTTCAGATAATAATCTTTTTTCCTGTTCTTGCAACCAAAGTGGATAACCTCACATTTATCCACATTAAATTGCATCTGCCATGAATTTGCCCACTCAACTAACCTATCCAAGTCACCCTGCATC
Source organism: Hemitrygon akajei (assembly GCF_048418815.1). NCBI lineage: Eukaryota > Metazoa > Chordata > Chondrichthyes > Myliobatiformes > Dasyatidae > Hemitrygon > Hemitrygon akajei. The sequence goes on from NC_133151.1 coordinate 22,099,788, forward strand.
CTCTTAGCATCCTCCTCACAGTTAACACCGCCGCCCAGCTTTCCTCCCACTGTCCAAAGACAAATCGGTTAGTTGGTTAATTGGTCATTGCAAATTGCCACAGGAATAGACTAGGGTTAAATTGGAGGCTGCTAAGTGGTGGTGCTCGAGCCTGTTCCGTGCTTTATCTCTAAATAAAATATTCCTATAAACACTAAAACCTATTTTGTAAATTTTGTCCATCGCAGGTAAAGACCTTCCTACCACTGAGCATATCTACACAAAATGCTATTGCAGGAAAGCAGCATTCATCAGGAACCCCCAACACGCAGGACAAGCTCTCCTCTCATTGCTGCCATCAAGGAGTTGGTCAGAGAGCCTCAGGGACCACACCACCAGGTTCAGGAAAAGTTATCATCAGCCCCCTGAGTCAAAAGGGATAACTTCACTTGCCCCATCACTGAGTTCTTCCCACAATCTGTGGACTCACCTTCAAGGACTCCATCCCATGCTCTCAATATTTATTGTTTGTTTATTTATTTTTCTTTCTTTTTGTATTTACAGAGCTTGTTGTCTTTTGCACAACAGTTGTTTGTCTGTCCTGTTGGGTGCAGTCTTTTAATGATTCTATTGTTTTTTTTAGTTTTTACTGTGAATGTCCTTGGGGTTGTATATGGTGACATATGCATTGATAATAAACTTATCTTGAACTTTGAAAATACAGCAACTTTGAGCATCATTGATTATCAACAAAATATCATAAAATCCCTTTGAGGAAGTAATTTTAAGAAACTTTGATATTCTGATATTTTATCTGGAAATTATATACAAGATGTAATACAGCACACAGAAACTTGCTATTCAGCCCAGTCAGGCTGGAATTTATGTCTCACAAACCTTCTCAACTTTTCTCCTTTTAATTATCATTTCTAGCTCGCTCTCTTTCAAATACTTAAGAGTTTCAAAGGACTTCAAAGACTTGCATACATTATTGTGATTGCCACATCACAAAAAATAAGTAATGCTGGTTCAGAGATCTAGATATATAGATAGTTTTAAAGGCTTTATTTCGTATATTTCCTGATCCTTCCCCACTCAAAAGTAGGCAGAACAAGCCTATCATCAGTATTTTTTGATTAAAAACTCATGATCCTTTCCCGATTGCTCCATTAAAGACCAAAAATTGTGTTAAGTTTCTTTCAGATCCATTTTTAAAAATTAAATGTAAATTTGAGGCCTATCTGGTATTTGTTTATCTGTGCACTTGTAGTGCGACTGAGACACTGTAATTTGTCTATTTGGACCTACTTGCTGTGTTGATCCACATCCGTCAACTCCACTACTGACCTTTCACTCTTCCCATCTCCTCTCCTGAAAGAGAACCCAATGATCCATGTAACAAAAATCCTCCATCCTGCACCAGCTTGTGAGCCACACATATAACTGTACCACCTTTTTCTTTCTTCCCTCGCTAGCAGGTGACTCTGGGATTGCCCCCCTCCTCACCACAGAGTTTCTACTTAATTTTTTCCCCAACTCCCTAAGTTCTGTTTGCAGGACTTTGCCTCTTTTGTTAGAACCAATATGGACACGGCCTCTGGCTGCTCACCCTGACCTTTCAGAATGGCCTGTACTTGTTCAGTTACATCCTTGGCCCTGGTACCAGGGAGGTAATGCACCATCCTGCAGTCTCTCTCCTTGCCACAGATACACCTGTTTGTGACCCCGGCTAAAGACTCCCCCGTCACTGATGCTCACCGAGAACACAGAACAGTACAGCACAGGAACAGGCCCTTCTTCTGTCTGTGCTGAACAGGATGTCAAATGGAACTAAATCTCTTCAGCCTGCGTATAATTCATGTGCTTCAATTCTCTGAATATTCATGGGTTATCAAAAACCCTGTTAAATGTCATTATCATATCTACTTCCACCACTCCCCATGGCAGCCCAAACCCGGCCCTCACCACTCTCTGTACGGAAACAGAAATCTAACCTGCCCTGACATCCCACTTTAAATTCTCACCCTGGCATTTTAAAGCTGTGCCTTCTCATATTTGATATTTCTAACCTGAGGAAGTGATTCTGACTGTCTACCTAGTCTGCACCTCTCATAGTTTTATAAACTTCTGTCAGGTCTCCCCTCAGATTCCTTCACTCCAGGGAAAACAGTCCCAGTCAGTCTGATCTTTCCTTGTAAATCAAGCCCGCAGTCCAGGTAACATTCCTGTGAATTGTTTCTGCATCTTTCCAGCTTAATCACAACCTTCCTCTCATGGTGACCAGAACTGCACAGGGTGCTCCTGGTGTGGTGTAATTATTGATTTGTACAACTGTAATGTGATGTCCCAACTCCTCTCAGAGCCTTTGCCAATGAAGGTAAGCATGTTGTGCACCTTCTTCACCACTTTGTCTACCTGTGTTGGCACATTCAGGGAACTATTTACCTGTGCCTCAGGTTTATCTTTTCATCAACACTCCTCAGGACCCTGCCATTCACTGGGTACGTCCTGACCTGCTTTAACTTCCCAAAATCCATCATTGTGCATTTGTCTGACACTGTAACAACACTTCTCTGTTTCTCTGCACCAACACGCCAGCAGTAAATGTCAATGAACCATTCACCTCTGAACTTTGGCCATATATGGTCTTATGAACCCCTCACTGCACCCGTGTCTATTTTGTTGTGCAGGCAACACCTCGACACTCCAGTAGTTATGTCATCCCAGCCTGAAACAGACCTGTTATTCTGTCTCAGTATGATAACCAGTCTTCAGTCAATATTAACACGCTTCCTTCCCAGTACTGAGATCTGGTCTTGTGCACGAGCCTTTCATGTGGGACCTTGGCAAATGGCTCCTGAAAATCCAAAATCACCACTTCTCCAACTTCCCCTGTAAAGTCTCAAATCTCTGGTATGTTTGTCAAACATGACTTAACATTCAGTAACCCAGGTTACAGAGACAAAAACCAGGTTCCAGATGGACAGGGCGGTGAAGAGGCTTTTGGAACACTGGCCTTCAGTCAGAGCACCGGATATAGAAGCTGGGATGAAATGGTGCAGTTGTACAACACTTTGGTTTGGCCGCATTTCATAAATAGTGTTTAGTTTTAGTGACCATGCAGTATGACAGACACCATTGAGCTGGAAAGAGTGCAGAGGTGATTTACGGGCATGTTACTGGATCTCGAAGGACTGATTTGTGGAAAGCGTTTTGGATAATTTTCCTTGGAAAGTTGGAGAATGAGTGGCAATATTGCAGAGGTGTATAAAATAATAAGCAGTCTGGGTTGAGTCAAAGATAACAATGTTTTTGCCAGGGTAGGGGAATCAAGAACTGGAGGGCATTGGTTTGAGATGAGATTTAATAGGAACCTGAAGGGCAACTTTATCACACACAGGCTGGTCAGTGTATGGAGTGAGCTGCCGGGGGGAGTGGTTGAGTCAGGTATATTAAAAAAAAGTACTTGGACAGGTAGATGGGAAGGAAAAGTTTTGAAGGATATGGGCTAAACAGGAGGATAGCCTTGTTCTTAATGTGGGGGTGAGGGGGTGACAGACCACAAGCTCAGATGGGAACTTTGGTCAGCGTGGACCACTTGAGCTGACGGGCTCGTTTCTGTGCTGTGTGAATCTGACTGTAAACCCTGTTGACTTAATTCAATGACATTAAACTTTTCTAAATGACTTGTTATTTCTTCACAGATTATAGACTCCAGTACTTGAAGTGAAGTTAACTGGACTACAGTCACCTGGTTTTTATCTTCCACCCTTCTTCAACAATGGTTTTCAACTCCACTGGGACCTTTCTGTAACAGTGAGTTTTGACAGACTTCAATGTCTCTACTTTCTCTCCAGACCTCCTGTGAAACCCTCCAGTGCAGGTCATTGGGACCTGGAAATGTTTGCATTTAGTCCCATTAGTTTCTCCCTCCTGATGGTGATTGTTACACATTATGGCACAATGTTGAAATGTCACTGTTAGATATCTCTGGGAAGTTTGCTGTGTCCCCACTGTGAACACTAATTAAAATTATTGAGTTAACCTATCTGCTTTTTCCTTGTTAGTTTTAGCTTTTGTTTCATCACTGGTTCCTGGAAAAATCCTGATCCTCTTTTCTACTGCCAACCCTTGCCTCTTTTTATGCTCTTTGATTTAATATTTCCCTTGAACTCCATTGACCACAGAATGTTCTTTGCTCTCTGTGATCCCTCTGTAGAATCGGGATCAATGTCTGCTGACTGCTATGAACAGTCTCCTTAAACATCGCCACTGCTCATTGCTGACCTGTCCCTAAGCATATTTACCCCATCTGCCCCAGACAACTCCACTGTCACGTCTCTGTAATTGCCTTTATTTAGGTTGAGGACACTGGTTCTGGACCCTGGTGTTCACCCTCAATCTGTGGTCTGGAGTTCTCCCACATTGTGCTCACTTCTTCAGGGATCCTTCACCACAAGATCTCTCTGCATTCTCACCTCATTACACAGATTACATATGAGATGTCCTGTTCCTGGGTAAGATCCTGCTGTAAGAAACTGTCTCTGACCACTCCACAAATTCCTCTTCCACTGTACCAGTTTGATCAGCTTAATCAACACACAGACTGACGCAAACACGCACAAAATACTGCAGGAACTCAGCAAAGAGTCGACATTTCGGGCTGAGAACCTTCATCAGGATTAGAAAGAAAGGGACAAAAGCCAGAATAAGGTGCTGGCGAGGGGGAGGAGGACAAGTGAGTGGGGGAGGGTGTGGTTTGTGGAGGGATGATGATGTGAGGACCTGGGTGACAGACAGGAAAGGCAAAGAGATGAAGAGAAAGGAATCCAGTAGGAGAGAACGTTGGACCATGGGATGACACGAAGGAGGTGGAGAACCAGAGAGAGTTGATGGGCAAGTCATGATGGTGCGTGAGGAGAGGTAAAGGGGGTAAATGGCACCAGAATGGGGGAAAAGTCAGAAGATAAATAGTAGTTCGGTGAATGTGTGGAAACAGAGGGCAGTGATTTCTGAAATTTGGAGAAATCAATATCAGAATATGAGATGTTGCTCGTCCAACCCGTATTTGGCCTCATCGTAGCTGGAGAGGAGGCCATGGACAGACATGTTAGTGATGGCCCTCTGCTGGGTCAGGGTCGACCATGGATATTGTACCCTCGCTCTGAAAGTCAATTTGCAAGCCAGGGTAGTACGATACGTAAAGCAAGCTGTTGCCCATGCAGGGGCTCCTGCTCTCCACACAGCTGATGAATCCAGATCAACGACAGAGACCGATGGGGTCAGGCACCAACGGTGTCACAGGATTGCCAGTCTGCATTCAACATCGGACTGACAGGGAATCCAGCTCTGGATTGTTCCTCGGGGTTTACTCCCGAAGCCTTCCCCATGAATGGGTCGAGCCACAAGCCAGTAGAGGTTTCAGATCATAATTTTCCTTCCACTAGAGGAGCTGCCAACCGTTGGTGAAAGCCCCATCTGCCCATAGCAGTTAGTTATATGATGCCAGTAAACCCATTTAGACCCTCCCCTGTCACTAAGGAAGAGTCTGTCGGGCTTCGTAGCTAAGCCATATGTAAAAGCCAGGAGCTGGACTTGGTTGACAATTTGGTTGACAAGCAGCAATTAATAGGAAGTGACAGCTTGTCCCCATTACCACCCCACCACTGGTTAAGACACCTGTAAGGCACCAATATGTCAGTATGTGAATGGGAAATGGAACTAGAATGCATTGCCACTGGCAGATTGTGGTTGTTGCAGCTCACAGAGCAAAGATACTCGATGTACTGGTACCCCAATCTGCTTCCGATTAAATCTCTCATGACAATCACAGCTCCATTCTCATCTCTCTTTGATATTTCCCCTTTTGTGCTTTATCCCATCGGGAGGAACACCTGAGGATCTTGAGACCACTCCTCCCCGTGTCTTCTTTCCCTCCCCTTTCACCATCACTGTCCCTACATGTATGGTACCTATGAAAAGTATTCATGCTGCTTTAAAGTTGTCATGTTTTATTGTTTTACAACATTGAATGATAGTGGATTGAATTTGGCATTTGTTTTACTGATCAGGAGAAAAAGACTTTTGTGTCAAAATGAAAACATCTCCACAAAGTGCTTTAAATTAATTACAGATATAAAACACAAAATAATTGACTGTATAAATATTCACCCCCAAATCATCACTGGTGCAGCCAAGTAGTTTTAGGAATTACATTATCAGTTAAGTGGAGGTCTCTGTGTGAGTCAAGGTGTTTCAATTGATTGTAGTAAAAATACACGATTGTTGGTAGTCAGTATCCTGGGAGAAACTACACCATAAAAACAAATTAACACTCTGAGCAGCTCTGCAAAAAGGTAATTGAAAAACACAATTCAGGAGATGGATACAAAGAAATGTTCAAGTCACTGAATATCACTTGGAGTACAGTTAAGTCACTCATTCTGAAATGGAAAGAATATGGCAGAGCTGTAAATCTGCCAGGATCAGGCCATCCTCAAAAACTGAGTGACTGTGCAAGAAGGGGATGAGTGAGGGAGGCCACCAAGAGACCTGTGATAACTCTAGAGAAATCACAACCTTCAGTGGCTGAGATGAGAGAGACTGTGTATACAACAACTGTTGCCCAGATGCATCACGTGTCAGAGCTTTATGGGAGAGTAGCAAAGAGAAAGCCATTGTTGAAAAAAGCTCTCATGAAATCTCACCTGGGGTTTGCCAGAAGACTCTGAAGTCAACTGGAAGAAGGTTCTATAGTCTGATGAAACAAAATTGACCATTTTGGCCATCAGATTAAACACTAAGTTTGGCGCAAGACAAACACCGCACAGCATCAGAAACACACCATCCCAGCATGGTGAGGCTGCATCATGCTGTGGGGCTGTTTCACTGCAGCAGGCCCTGAAAGGCTCATAAAAGTAGAGGGTAAAATGAATGCAGCCAAATACAGTGAAATCTTGGAGGAAAACTTAATTCAGTCTGCAAGTGAACTGTGACGTAGGAGAAAATTCATTTTCCAGCAGGAGAATAACTGCAAGTCACAGGAATGACTTAAAACCAAAGTTAATGTCCTGGAGTGGCCAAGTCAGAGTCAAGACCTCAATCCAATTGAGAATTTGTAACTGGACTTGAAAAGATCTGTTCACTCATGAACCGCATGCAATCTGCCAGAGCTTCAGCAGTTTTGTAAAGAAGAATGGGGAAAATTTTCAGTGTTAAGATGTGCAAAGCGGATAGAGACCTATCCATACAGAGCCAACGGTAATTACTGACAAAGGTGCATCAACTTGACTTGAAGGAGGTGAATACCAATGCAATTAAATTGTTTTGTGTTTTATATTTGCAATTAATTAGATCACTTTGGAAAGATCTGTTTTTCACTTTGACACCAGAGAGTCCATTCTGCTGATCAGTGTGGGAAAATAAAGCCAAATTAAATCCACTGTGAATCGACATTGCAAAACAATAAACATGAAAACCTCCAAAGGAGACTGAATACTTTTGGTGGCACTGTATCCACCCCTTCACCAGCACGTTATGCACAAATCCACCCTGCTCCTTTCCATTTTGCCGATTCCGTGTGGAACATTGGACATGTAGGAATGTCAAATTCCCAGTCGAAGTCTCTGTACCCATGTCCCTGCAATAGCTGGTAGATCAAACATATCCGTCAGTACACAATATGGAACAGATGGCAACCTGCCCTTCAGTCCACAATATCTGCACCAATCATAACAATGTTGAGACTTTATAAAGTACTGGTGAGGTCATACTGGAGTATTGTGGGCATTTGTGGGCCCTTTATCTTAGGAAGGATGAGCTGAAACTGGATGTGTTTCAAAGGAGATTCTCAAAATTGACTCCAGGATTAAACAGCATGGCATATGAAGAGCGTTTGATTGCTCTGGGCCTGTACTCACTGGAATTTAGGTCAATGAGGGCTGACCTAATTGAAACCTATGGAATGGTGAAAGGCCTTGATAAAGTGGATGTGCAGAGGATGGGAGTGTCTGAGACCAGAGGACGCAGCCTCAGAATAGAGCATCATCCTCGTAGAATGTGGAGATGAGGAATTTCTTTAGCCAGAGAGTGGTGAATCTGTGGAATTTGTTGCCTCGGGCAGCTATGGAGCGAAGACTTTATGTATATTTAAGGCAGAGGTTGGTAGATTCTTGATTGGTCAGATCATGAAGGGTTACGGGGAGAAGGCAGGAGATTGGGGCTTTGAGGGAAAATGGATTAGCCATGATGAAATGACGGAGCAGATTTGATGGGCCTAATGGCCTAATTCTGATCCTATATCTCAGAGTCTGTATCACCTCCTCAGAAACCTCAATCAGCTTTATCAAGTGTGATCTGCCTGCACAAAGCCATTGTGATTGTCGCTAAGCAGGCCAATCCTTTCCAAATGAGCATAAACCCTGTACCTCAATATCCTCCCCTGTAGCTTCTCCACCACTGAAATGAGGCTGCCTTGCCGATAGATCTCTAGATTCTTGTTATTTCCTTTTTTGATCAAAGCTGCAACATTTGCTACACTCCAGTACTGAGGGACCTCATATGTTGCAATTGAGGACACAGACAGACAGACATACTTTATTAATCCCGAGGGAAACTGGGTTTTGTTACAGTCGCACCAACCAAGAATAGTGTAGAAATATAGCAATATAAACCATAAATAATTAAATAATAATAAGTAAATTATGCCAAATGGAAATAAGTCGAGGACCAGCATATTGGCTCAGGGTGTCTGACACTCCGAGGGACGAGTTGTAAAGTTTGATGGCCACAGGCAGGAATGACTTCCTATGACGCTCAGTGTTGCATCTCGGTGGAATGAGTCTCTGGCTGAATGTACTCCTGTGCCTAACCAGTACATTATGCATTGGATGGGAGACATTGTCCAAGATGGCATGCAACTTGGACAGCATCTTCTTTTCATACACCACCTTCAGAGAGTCCAGTTCCACCCCCACAACATCACTGGCCTTACGAATGAGTTTGTTGATTCTGTTGGTGTCTGCTACCCTCAGCCTGCTGTCCCAGCACACAACAGCAAACATGATAGCACTGGCCACCACAGACTCATGGAACAGCCTCAGCATCGTCTAGCAGATGTTAAAGGACCTCAGTCTCCTCAGGAAATAGAGACGGCTCTGACCCTTCTTGTAGACAGCCTCACTGTTCTTTGACCAGTACAGTTTATTGTCAATTCGTATCCCCAGGTATTTGTAATCCTCCACCATGTCCACACTGACCCCTTGGATGGAAACAGGGGTCACCAGTGCCTTAGCCCTCTTCAGGTCCACCACCAGCTCTTTAGTCTTTTTAACATTAAGCTGCAGATGATTCTGCACGCACCATTTGACAAAGTTTCCCACCGTACACCTGTACTCCGCCTCATCTCCCTTGCTGATGCATCTAACTATGGCAGAGTCATCAGAAAACTTCTGAAGATGGCAAGACTTTGTGCAGTAGTTGAAGTCCGAGGTGTAGATGGTGAAGAGAAAGGGAGACAGGACAGTGCCCTGTGGAGCCCCAGTGCTGCTGACCACTCTGTCTGACACAGTGTTGCAAGCTCACGTACTGTGGTCTGCCAGTCAGGTAATCAATAATCTATGACACCAGGGAAGCATCCACCTGCATCACTGTCAGCTTCTCACCCAGCAGAGCAGGGTGGATGGTGTTGAACGCACTGGAGAAGTCAAAAAACATGACCCTCACAGTGCTCGCCGGCTTGTCCAGGCAGGCGGAGACACGGTTCAGCAGGTAGACGATGGCATCCTCATCTCCTAGTCGAGGCTGGTAGGCGAACTGGACGGGGTCTAAGTGTGGCCTAATCATAGGCCGGAGCTGCCCTAGAACAAGTCTCTCCAGGGTCTTCATGATGTGGGAGGTCAATGCCACCGGTCTGTAGTCATTGGAGCCACTGGGGCACGGCGTCTTCGGTACAGGGACGAGGCAGGTCATCTTCCATAGGCTCAGGTTGAAGACATGGTGAAGACAAGGTCTGTGAGGAGGGGTAGGAGGGGAGAGTGGAGTACGTGTTGATTGGGGGCCGAAAACAGATGAATCATGTGGGGGATGGGCAGGGGCCACAGTGTCAGATCTGTTGAAGAACAGGTTAAGTTTGTCGTCCCTGTCCACACTGCCTTCAGCTCCTCTGTTGCTAGTTTGCCGGAAACCTGTGATGGTCCTCATCCCACTACAGACCTCTCTCATGTTGTTCTGCTGGAGTTTCCACTCAAGCGTCCTGACGAAGGGTCTCGGTCCAAAACGTCGACGGTGATTCTTCCTACAGATGCTGCCTGGCCTGCTGTGTTCCACCAGCATTTTGTGTGTGTTTGAATTTCCAGCATCTGCAGATTTCCTCGTGCTTCCTCCTACACCTGTCTTTAGCCTCCCTGATCTTGGCTTTCAGGTCCCTCTGTATTGTCCTCAACTCCTCCCTATTTCCATCCCTAAATGCCCTCTTTTTAGCGTTCAGGTTGTCCTTAATGTCCTTTGTTACCCATGACTTGTTATTTGAATAACGAAGGACAGTTCTTGCCGGAACATTGCAGTCCACACAGAAGTTGATGTAACCAGTGATGCACTCTGTGAGCCCATCAATGTCCTCTCCATGAAAAATGTCACCTGATCTTAATAGCGTATTTAGTGACGTCGTTGAAGTTATCAATCACATCAAAGTAAAAGCCCTTAACTCACATCTGTTTGAGCAGCTTTGTGAAGAAATGGATACAGAGCACAAACGCCTTCTCTTTCACACTGAAGTCAGGTGGCTATCAAGATGGAGAGCCCTGGCCAAGGTTTTTGAGTTAAGAAAGCAGCTACAGAGATTTCTTTCAGGAAAAACGTCACCACTGGCAGCACACTTGACGAGGAGTGGATAGCAAAACTCGCTTATCTGTGTGACATCTTCAACCTGCTCAATGAACTCAATTTGTCACTTCAGGGGAGAATGACAACTATCCATGTCAGCGCGGGAAGATCAACTCCTCGAGCTTGCAAATGAGGATGGGCTGAAAAATATGTTTGACATAACATCTCTGCCGGCATTCTGGATCAAAGTCAAGGCTGAATATCCTGAGATAGCCACGAAAGCACTGAAAACGTTGCTTCCGTTTCCAACATCATATCTCTGTGAAGCCGGGTTTTCTGCAACGAATGCAGCAAAAACTAAATTGCGGAATAGACTGGATATAAGGAGCAAACATGAGGAAATCTGCAGATGCTGGAAGTTCAAACACACACAAAATGCTGGTAGAACACAGCAGGCCAGGCAGCATCTGTTAGGAGAAGCACTGTCGACGTTTCGGGCCGAGACCCTTCGTCAGGACATAAGGAACCCCTTTTGAGTATTGATGTCTCCCATCACCCCCCGATGAGACCGCCTTATTGCAGGGAAACAAGCCCTGGGCTCTTACTGATTCACCAATATTGGTGTGTTGCAATGATTTTATATGTTCATATGAGGAAAATATGCGCTTTGTGTTTAATATCCAAATGTTACTTAACATGTTATGATGCTATTGACTTATAAGTGCCCTATAATTGACTTATCACTATATGCATGGGAGGAAAATATGCACTGTGTGTTTAATATTAAATTCTTTAGATAAACCCTTTTAGAAATGAAATTGAGTGTATTAATTAGCCACTTATAAGTGACTTATAGTTTCACCTGTATTCTGGTATATATTAACAAACCTCCCCCCGCCAGCTGGTCCTCAAGAATATTGTCGATATTAAATGGGTCCGCGGTGCAAAAAAAGTTGGGGACCCCGAAATAGATCCTTGTCAAATCCCCAGCAATCTGCTCACTTGCTTCTTTCACTATTGTAGGATATATGCGTTCAGTTCTTGGAGTCTTATCCATCTTATTGCTTTTCAGACGTCCCAGCACATCCTCCTCCTCAATCTCAACACATCTCTGCACATTAGCATGTCTCGCTCTGTTTTCATTGACATTCAATTCCTTCTCCTCAGTAAATATTGACACAACGGACTCATTTAGTACCTCAGCCACTTCATCTAATTTCAACCACATCATTCCTCCTTTAATCTTGAGTGGACCTTTCCAGTCTCTGGTTATCCCTGTTTAACTAATATAAATCAAAAGGCCTTGGGATTATCTTTGATCCCACTCCACAAGGACAGTTTGAGGCCCCATTTGGCCTTTCCTATCACCAGCTTTAGCATTTCCCCGCTATCTTTATATTCCAAAGATACCCAGTCTGATTTTAGCTGCTTAAACCTTTCATATCCTTCTGACTAAATTCAGGATCTCTCCATTCATCCAAAGTTCCCTTACCTTACCATCCTTGTCCTTAATCCTTACAGGAACATGCTGATCCTGAACTCAGATCTGCTGGTCTTTAAACAACTCCCACATGTCAGATGTGGACTTGTCTGGCAGTGGCTGCTCCCAATCAATGCCCCTTGGCTTCTGTCTTACTCATAACTAACGGAAAAAATAAATTGTGATCGTCAGCTGGCCTGGCTCGTTTCCCTGAACTAATTCCCGTCTGTTCTCGCCTCTGGTGGGGCTCTGTACATAATGTTTCAAACATTCCTCGGAATCGCTGAAGAAATCTTGAGCATCTAAGCATTGATCAAGATCCAGTCAATTCTAGGGAAGATAAAGTCTCCCACTATGACAGTTCCGTTCTGCACCTCTCCATAAACATAAACCTCTGTGTTCCTCCACCTCCCGGTGGTTATTGGGGGTCAATACTATAATCCAATCCGTGTGACTGTAGATTGCCTCTGTAAGTGAGCCCTCCAGTTTGCTGTGACATTCCCAGTGGGGTAACCTCTGCATCTTATAACCCCCCCTCCCCCCCACTCACATGTAAAACAATGAAACCTAGAGATGTTGAGCTCCTCTCCTTGGACCCGTCTCACCTTTCCCTCGGGACCTCAATGATCCTCGTACCTAAAGCCCTCACCCACCTCACACCAGCTCCTCAGCCACCTCTTTACCTGGGCTTTAGAAGGCGGCAACGTGCGCTCTGTATATCCTTCTATCTGCCTATGTATCCTGTTCCTTTATGTGACCAGACTTTCATTTCCCTCGCGACCCAGAGGAACAATTGTTCTGATGAATTAACCCTCTCATCACAGGAAGTGACTGCACCCTCGCCCACCAACTGCTGTGTGTGAGGACGCTGGCACTGGTCATGGGGCCGGGGAGGGACAGACCGAGGTCCTCGGGGATTTGCGGAATGGAAAAGCACTTCCTGGTAATTTAAAGCAGGAGAATCAGCAAATTTCCAGAAATCTTCCAGTCTGTACATGTTTCATGCCATCTTGGACAGTGACTCCCATCCACTCCATAATGTACTGGTTAGGCACAGGAGTACATTCAGCCAGAGACTCATTCCACCGAGATGCAACACTGAGTGTCATAGGAAGTCATTCCTGCCTGTGGCCATCAAACTTTACAACTCGTCCCTCGGAGTGTCAGACAACCTGAGCCAATAGGCTAGTCCTGGACTTATTTCCAGTTGGCATAATTTACTTATTATTATTTAATTATTTATGGTTTATATTGCTATTTTTCTACACTATTCTTGGTTGGTGCGACTGTAACGAAACCCAATTTCCCCCGGGATCAATAAAGTATGTCTCTCTGTCTGTCTAGAGTGGATGTGGAGGGGATGTTTCCTATAGTGGGGAAGTCTAGGATCAGAGGACACAGATGGAGCTGGAGCGCTTTGTGTCGGATAAACCGTTGGAAATTGGCGGGTGTGGTAAAGTGAAGGCGGAGCTGGACGATGAGAGGCCGCTCTCGGCTCTGTCCGTCACTCTGACTCTGTCTCCTCGCCTCCCCGCCTCTGTCTCTCTGCGCGTTTCTCGGGCAGGTCGGGGCGCTGTGTATAAAAGGAGACAGCAGCAGTCGGTTTGTCACTGAGCAGCGACCTGAGTGAAGCAGCATCATGTCCGGCAGAGGGAAAGGAGGCAAAGGACTGGGCAAAGGCGGAGCCAAGCGGCACCGTAAAGTGCTCCGTGATAACATCCAGGGCATCACCAAACCGGCCATCCGCCGTCTGGCTCGCCGTGGCGGCGTCAAGCGGATCTCGGGTCTAATCTACGAGGAGACCCGCGGGGTGCTGAAGGTTTTCCTGGAGAATGTGATCCGGGATGCGGTCACCTACACTGAACACGCCAAGCGCAAGACGGTCACTGCCATGGATGTGGTGTACGCTCTGAAACGCCAGGGCCGCACTCTCTATGGCTTCGGCGGCTGAAAAACTCCCACTTCCTCCCGAGAACACAAAGGCTCTTCTAAGAGCCACCCACCGCCTCACAGAGGGAGCCGTGTCTATAAGATTTTAATTATTTTTTGTCGATATATTAATCTGGTTTCATTTGAAATAGATTAATCATTCCGCTTCAAAAATATATAGCTACGATTGTACCTTTCCAGGCGGTGATTACCGTAAATTCTGGATGCATTTATATCGATCTTAATCATTCTGTCCATCTCGGACAGAAATCAGTTAAGTCGTTCAGAGAGTCGATTCCGTAATCATGCATTCAAATCTTAACTGAGGGAATTAGATATTAAATGAAACTGAAAATCCATGATCCGTGATAGAATTACTTGTAAATAAAAAGTTATCAAGCTGGGTGCTCTGAAATTGGCGGGCGGTTTGAAATTAATCGGGCGCCAATCACAGTGCATTCCGATTGGATGAAGTCCGACCGCCAGCTAACAATTTCCCACTTTGTCGAAAATTGTTATTCGCCGCCAGTCTGCATGAAAGCAATAAACCAATCGTAGCAATGAGATCCTTTAATAGACAGTCGCTGTTCATCCAATCATAAGCGGTGGGACGGCCCTTCCCAGCTTTATAAAACCCTGTTTTGGAGCACGTTTCGTCTATCTTGTTCCTGTATTTCTGCCTGTCTTCTCACTCCCGAAGCAGAATGGCCCGCACCAAGCAGACAGCGCGCAAATCGACTGGAGGAAAAGCTCCTCGCAAACAGTTGGCGACCAAAGCGGCGCGGAAGAGCGCTCCTGCCACCGGCGGAGTGAAGAAGCCTCATCGCTACCGGCCCGGCACCGTGGCTCTGAGGGAGATCCGGCGCTACCAGAAATCCACCGAGCTGCTCATCCGCAAACTTCCCTTCCAGCGCCTGGTGCGGGAGATCGCTCAGGACTTCAAAACCGATCTGCGTTTCCAGAGCTCGGCCGTCATGGCCCTGCAGGAGGCAAGTGAGGCTTACCTGGTCGGGCTCTTTGAGGATACTAACCTGTGCGCCATCCACGCCAAGCGAGTCACCATTATGCCCAAGGACATCCAGTTGGCCCGCCGCATCCGCGGGGAGCGCGCCTAAGCCCAGCCTACACACCGAACACCAGAAAAGGCTCTTTTAAGAGCCACTACCACGGCAAAGGAAAGGGCTGTAGCTTGCTGATCATTATTGTAGTAGCGATCTGCCTTCCCGATCGGTTTTGCTCTAATTGACCCCGAGCATCAGTTCTGTGCAGACAGGGTAATTCAGCGAGGGACAGGAGATAATAGACAATGGACAGTAGGTGCAGGAGTAGGCCATTCGGCCCTTCTAGCCAGCTCCGCCATTCACTGATCATGGCTTATCATACACAATCAGTACCCCGTTCCTGCCCTCTCCCCATATCCCGTGACCCCGCTATCTATAAGAGCTCTAACTAACTCTCTCTTGAATGCATCCAGAGATTAACGCGCTTCCCTCCCTGTCAGGGTCTCATCTGGCCCTTCACTTCTCCCACAAACCTGTCATGTACAGCTGGTGCGGCTGTTACCGTTTTGTTTGCTTTGGACATGGGGATACGTTCGTGCCCGCTGTGCTTGGAGTGGGAGCATGCCGACGCGAGGGGTACAGTGGGGGATTTCGGGGGGTGGTGACTACCAGGAAATAGTGATTTTTTACATTAGATTTCACTCTCTTGTACATTTTTGGTATTGGTGTTTTGTGTAAATTAATTATGTAGTTTTGTAGCTGGGGCCTGAATGAAGGTCAGTCGGCAATGCCACCGGGTAGTTTATCACATATCCTCCCGCTGCAGTCCGTCCCCAGAGACGGATCCCTCTCTCAACACGCCCCCTCCCCTCTCGCATAGGTTTCAGCAGTTCCCAATCAACTCAGCTGAATCTCCGCTGGTGTCAATGTCTCAGTCACTCTCTTCCGGATCGGAGAAGGAATTGGGCCTGAAACTGCCCACATCCCATATCTCCCAATCTCAGCTCGGGCATCCACGTCTCATTTCAGACACTGAGACGGCACGGCCGCACCAAATGTCAGAGGTACCGGTAATCTCGGGTTCCATGTGAGAAGTTCCCCCGGAAAACTCAATCGGACCCGGCGCGGGAATCACAACACTCTGAATCAGCTCTTTTCTGAGATGTGGGTGGCTCTGAGAAGAGCCGTTGGGTTCAGATACACACAAATGGTGTATTCTCAATTCACTTTTTGACTGCTGTCTTCCTGGGTTTCGCGGATTTCGACTTCGGCTTCTTGGCCGCCTTCGTCTTCGGGGCTGCGGCTTTCTTGGGGCTCTTGGGCTTCGGCGCCGCTTTCTTAGCCGCGGGTTTCTTAGCCGCTGGTTTCTTAGCTGCCGCTTTCTTAGCTGTTGGTTTCTTACCTCCCACTTTCTTAGCCGCGGGTTTCTTGGCGCCAAGCTTCTTACTGGGAGATTTCTTGG
Organism: Hemitrygon akajei; assembly: GCF_048418815.1. Classification (NCBI taxonomy): domain Eukaryota; kingdom Metazoa; phylum Chordata; class Chondrichthyes; order Myliobatiformes; family Dasyatidae; genus Hemitrygon; species Hemitrygon akajei. Next base: position 22,116,460 of record NC_133151.1, read on the forward strand.
TGGCAGATTTCTTTGCCGCTGGCTTGTTCGCTTTCTTCACCACCTTCACGGCAGTTTTTCCTTTACCGGATTTAAAGGATCCCGAAATACCCGAGCCCTTGGCCTGAACCAAGGAGCCGCTTTCCAGTTTCCTCTTGATGCTCATTTTGATCTGGGGGCGAAGTTTCACCACATCGACACCGCTGTCGGCCAGAGCCTTAATGATGGCCGTACCGGACATACCCTTCCTATCGCGACAACCCGCCACGATCTTATCGATCTGTTCGCCCAGCGAGGGACCGGTTGGTTTGCTCCGGGCAGCCGCCTTCTTCTTGGGAGTCGTCTTTGCGGCGGCGGGTGCGGCTGGAGGAGCCGTTTCGGCGGGTGCTGTCTCGGTCATGTCGGCGACTCTGGTAAATCCTTCTCACAATCAGAATTGAATGAGAAATGAAGCGAAAGGCGGCGGCACAGAGCAATTTAAAGGCAGCGAGCGGACGGGGCGGAGACATCCTGCTGTCTGCTCCCGGCGGCTTCATTTTTCTGTGTTTCTCTTTCCTCAAAAACTCGCCGATTCCAATTCAAATCGGACGCTGCGGAGACTCAGACTAGTCCCTGTCCGTCCCTGAGACCGGAATGTTCGCTGGAAAGAAAGTTTAATCGGGATTAAAGGCAGCGCTTTCTATTTTAACCCGTTTCCTTACTGCATTGCCGCGTTCGCTCTCCCGATCATTGACCTGTTCTCTGCTTTATGGCTGAAATATTTAATCTAATTAAAACTTTGCGGTTAATTCCCTCTTCGGGACTGAGCTGGGGAGTGGGGCGCTTCAGTAACAGAAAAATCTTTTCATTTTCTACAGGAGGCGCTGAGAAATCCTACGATGCTTTCGGACCCACAAACACAGTGACTCTGGTCTGAGCCGCCCGCCCCTTTAACTCACTCTCTCTGACACAATACACACTCAATGCTGGTGGAAATCAACAAGTCAGGCAGCATCAATGGTGGGAATATACAGCCCACTTTCGGACTGAGACCTTTCATCAGGTCTCTGGTGGGAGATGCTGCCTGACTAGCCGGGTTCCTCCAGCATTTTGTCCGCGTTGTTCGCCATTCCCAGAATCTCTTGGTGTTCTGCTGACACAATGTTCACATCTGCACCTTTATCGCATTGTACTGCTGTCAAAATAAAATGACAGATTCCTTGTCATATAACACGGTGATAAATGATTCTGATTCCAAGGAATAAAGGACAACGGACATTGTCTGACCAACCTCTCTGTGTAATTGAGAACCTCAGGTCCGGGAAACATCCTTGGAAATCTTTTCTACACTCTCCCCAGTTTAACCACCTTTCCTAAAACGGTGACAAGAGCTGTACACAATACAAGTGTGGCCTCCAGTCACTTACACAACTGTAACATAATATCCCAACTGATATACTCAGTCCCCTGACTAATGAAGACCAGCATGTTAAACCCGTTCTTCATCACCCTGTCTACCAGTGACACCACTTTCAATGAACTGTGTGTGAGAGATTTACCCCTAAATCTCTCCGGCCCATTACACTCCCTAATGACCGATCATTCATAGTGTAAGTTCTACACTGGTTTGACTTTTGCAGTTTTGGTCAATAAATTTGAGGAAGGACATTCTTGCTATTGAGGGAGTGCAGCGTAGGTTCACAAAGTTAATTCCAGGAATGGCGGGACTGTCATATGTTGAAAGATTGGAGCGACTGGGCTTGTATACACGGGAATATAGAAGGATGAGAGGGGATCTGATTGAAACATATAAGATTATTAAGAGATTGGATACACTGAAGGCAGGAAGCATGTTCCCGCTGATGGGTGAGTCCAGAACTAGAGGCCACAGTTTAAGAATAAGTGGTAGGCCATTTAGAACAGAGATGCGGAAAAACTTTTTCACCCAGAGAGTGGTGGATATATGTAATGCTCTGCCCCAGAAGGCAGTGGAGGCCAAGTCTCTGGATGCTTTCAAGAGAGAGTTAGATAGAGCTCTTATAGATAGCGGGGTCAAGGGATATGGGAAGAGGGCAGGAATGGGGTACTGATTGTGCATGATCAGCCATGATCACAGTGAATGGCGGTGCTGGCGAGAAAGGCCGAATGGCCTACTCCTGCACCTACTCTCTATTGTCTATTGCAATGTGCACTGCCTCACCATTGAAATGCATTTATCACGCTGTGCTTAGTTATCAAGATTGCCCAGTTAAATAAGAAATACAGAATAAACTGAACAGTGTAAAAGAGGATCAGGGAGCGATGTGATTCCAAAGGTGAGAATGGAAAACCTGAAACCTAATCCATTCTTGCCTCTTTTTACTCTTTAAATATCTGAAAGAAATCCTTATTCCCCTTTATACTATTGGCCAGTTACTTTAATTATTCATCTGTACTCTCCATATTGCTATTTAGTTACATTCTGTTCTTTTGAAGTCCACTAATCCTTTAGCTTCCCACTAACTTTTGTGATATTCTCTGCTCTCTCATGTTCCTTTATGCTGCCTTTGTCTTCCGTTGTTGCTGATGGTTGCCTCATTCTCCCTTTTGAATATTGTTTCTGCTGAGGGATGAACTGATCCTGCATCTGCCAAATTACTCCTGGAAACTGAAGCTTTTCATACAAAGGTAATCTGGTTAATGCTGGGGAAATCAAAATGCCCGACTGCTGTAAGCCTGTTCCCATTACACCTCTGTGTGATTTACCAACATGTCTGCTCCACAATACCTGAGCCTATTGGGAGGCCAGCAGTGTAATCCCATCAAAATCACCATTCATCATTTTATTTAAAACCTCTACTTACAAGGCCTCATCGAATCCCTCACTTATTACTGTAGTGTTAGTCTCCCCAATCAAACATGCAACATCCCCCCACCTGTCAGGTAGCCTTTAAATGTTTCCCCTTCACCTTAAACAATTGTCCTGTAAATTTATGCTTCCCTACCCTGACACAAAGAGTGATTGCCTAATTATTTTGGAAACCTTTGGATGGTCACCAGACAGCTCCTTAATCTCTCTGGTGAGATAGAGGGTCCCAGTCTGTCCAAACTTCTGCTAATAATTCAAATCCTCCAGTGTCAGTAACACCCTCATCAAACTTCCCTCCACACTTTCCAGCTTCATGACATCTTTCCTGTAGCTGGGTGACTAGAACTGTGCACAATACAGTGCAATCTCACTTTGATGATTACAGTTGTCATATGACATCCCAAATCCTGTAACTCAGTTCCCTGACCAATGAAGACAAATAGGCCAAACATCATCTTCACCATCCTGACTACCTGTGTTGTCACTTTCAATGAATGATGTTCCTGTATTCCATGGACACTCTGCCAGCAATACTCTCCAAGGAACAAGAATTTACTGTGCAGGTCCTTCCCTGGTTGGATTTCTCAAAATGCAAGAGTTCATACTTGTCCACATCAACATCCATCTGCCATTCTTAGGCCGACTTCCCCAGGTCATCTCGATCCCATTGTACTCTCAAAGAATCTTCATTCTCTACTTTACCACCAACATTGCTGTCATCTGCAACCTGACTATTCACATTCACAACAATGTCAGAGAAACTGTTCACATTGATGACAAATGACAGTACCAGAACCGATCCCTGTGAACGTCACTGGTCAGAGGCCTCCAACCTGAATGACAAGCTGCCACGAACACCCTCTCTCTCCTTCCGCCAAGACAATTTTGTGACACTGACATTAGGCAGAATCTTGTCTGGCATCCTTTCTGCTACAAATGTGTAATACAGAGGAAATAAAGAATAAAGAAAAACATATCTTCCTACAGCCTACACCTCTCAGAAGTGCCGAAGCCTCAACTCCCCACTCCAATTTCTGGCCCACTCATTGAATGTCCGCTCTGTTAAAATCTAACTTCTTTTTATTGGATCTTGGTAAGTGCATAACTATGCACAATCAAATGCCAAATGCCCATGTTCACTTCATTTAAACTCCCTCTGCCTTTGCATAATCATATGACTGTGGCACACAAAATTGTGAATGCAGGAAACCAAAGTACATGCCTGCACTGTTCCACAAGGCCACAAATGATAAAATAAACAAAACACGTATAACAAACACTAGAATCCCTAACTGAGAGGAGTGGAGATGCTGTATGACCAAAAAGATTTAAAGAGAAGCAAGATAAATGTTAATAAAATCAGGGAATTGGGATTGACATACAAGAGGCAGATCAGCCTTTGCATGGAATTGTGGGTGAGGGACTAAGAGAGAACACACTGGAGGGTTTATCCAGTGAGACAGTGTGAATAGAGCTCAGGATAAGAGAGGTGCATTCACTGACGGAGTTGTGCTACAGGCCTCCCAAATGCCAGCAGGAGGTAAAGAAACTGAAATGTAGCAGGGAATGAAAGATGTAAAAACAACAGGGTCATTGTAGAGGGCGACTAATTTCCCCAATGTTGACTGGGACTCCCTTAGACTCAGGGGCTTAGATATCACTGCATATGTTAGAAGAATACTGGGATGTTTGAGAAACCTTATTGAATTTTTTGAAGTAGTTACGAGGAATGTTGACGAGGGTAAGGCAGTGGATGTAGTCTATATGGACTTCAGCAAGGCCTTTGACAAAGTTCCACATGGAAGGTTAGTTAAGAAGGTTCAGTCGTTAGGTATTAATGCTGGAGTAATAAAATGGATTCAACAGTGGCTAGATGGGAGATGCCAGAGAGTAGTAGTGGATAATTGTATATCGGGATGGAGGCCGGTGACTAGCGGGGTGCCTCAGGGATCTGTTTTGGGCCCAATGTTGTTTGTAATATACATAAATGATCTGGATGATGGGGTGGTAAATTGGATTAGTAAGTATGCTGATGATACTAAGGTAGGAGGTGTTGTGGATAATGAGGTGGGTTTTCAAAGCTTGCAGGGAGATTTATGCCGGTTAGAAAAATGGGCTGAACGTTGGCAGATAGAGTTTAATGCTGAGAAGTGTGAGGTTCTACATTTTGGCAGGAATAATCCAAATAGAACATACAGGGTAAATGGTAGGGCATTGAGGAATGCAGTGGAACAGAGAGATCTAGGAATAACAGTGCATAGTTCCCTGAAGGTGGAGTCTCATGTAGATAGGGTGGTGAAGAAGGCTTTTGGAACGCTGGCCTTTATAAATCAGAGCATTGAGTACAGAAGTTGGGATGTAATGTTACAATTGTACAAGGCATTGGTAAGGCCAAATTTGGAATATTGTGTACAGTTCTGGTCACCGAATTATAGGAAAGATATCAATAAATTAGAGAGAGTGCAGAGACGATTTACTAGGATGTTACCTGGGTTTCAGCACTTAAGTTACAGAGAAAGGTTGAACAAGTTAGGTCTCTATTCATTGGAGCATAGAAGGTTGAGGGGGGATTTGATCGAGGTATTTAAAATGTTGAGAGGGATAGATAGAGTTGAGGTGAATAGGCTGTTTCCATTGAGAGTAGGGGAGATTCAAACGAGAGGACATGATTTGAGAGTTAGGGGGCAAAAGTTTAAGGGAAACACGAGGGGGTATTTCTTTACTCAGAGAGTGATAGCTGTGTGGAATGAGCTTCCTGTAGAAGTAGTAGAGGCCAGTTCAGTTGTGTCATTTAAGGTAAAATTGGATAGGTATATGGACAGGAAAGGAGTGGAGGGTTATGGGCTGAGTGCGGGTAGGTGGGACTAGGTGAGATTAAGAGTTCGGCACGGACTAGGAGGGCCGGAATGTCCTGTTTCCGTGCTGTGATTGTTATATGGTTTGATAATCTGTGCCTGTACTCACAGGAATCTAGAAGAATGAGGGAGAATCGTATAGAAACACATTGAATGTTGAAAAGCCTAGATAGCTTTGATATGAGAGGACGTTTCCAATAATGGAGGAATCTAGAAGCAGACCACACCCTCAATACAAAGATGCCCCTCTAGAATAGAGATGAGAAATTTCTTTAGTCAGAAGGTGATCAATCAATGCGTTTCTTTGGCATGAAGACAGTCAGTAGGGTCTCTTTCGCAAAATGTTCATTTATATTCAGAGGCCTGGGTGGACGAGTTTTTTTCAGTAAATACGGTCGGTTCCACAGGGTAAACGTACCTTTGTAGACAGACAGAGACCTGTATAGCTGTACCGCGGAGAGCATTCTGACAGGCTGCATCTGTCTGGTGTGGAGGGGCTACTGCACAGCACCGAAAGAAGCTGCTGATAGTACCCAGGACATCTTTAGGGAGCGGTGCTCATAAAGGCAGCGTCCATTATTAAAGACCTCCAACACCCAGGGCATGCCCTTTTCTCACTGTTACCGTCAGGCAGGAGATACAGAAGCCTGAAGGCACACACTCAGCCATTCAGGAACAGCTTCTTCCCCTCTGCCATCCGATTCCTAAATGGACATTGAAGCTTTGGATAATACCTCACTTTTCCAATATACAGTTTCTCTGACTTTGCACATTTTAAAAATAGTGTATTCAGTATACGTAACTAATTTACTTGTTTTTCCATTATGTGTTATTTTATTTATTATTATTTTTCTCTCTCTGCTAGATTATGTATTGCATTGAACTGCTGCTGCTAAGTTAACAAATTTCACGTCACATGCCGGTGATAATAAACTTGATTCTGAAATGTAAAACGCAAATGTTGTTTTTCTGTGAGGCGATGGGAATCGCTCATGAAGCAACGAACAGGCGATGTTCCCGCCTTCTGCACACCGGAACGGTCCGGGGTCAACCCGCAATGTGGAACCCAGACAACGCGGTTCTGGGTGATGAAGAGCGGAGTCGTTCAGTGGTCGGAGATTAAATTCTCCCTCTCGGGGCTGACTCCGGAAGTTCATTTCACGACTCTGCGCCTAGTGAACCCGCTGACTCTCTGCAAGGGGAGAGAGCTACATTCGGTCGGCTGAGAGGGGAAAACGAGCCGGTTTCCTGCAGATTTATATTGGTTTATCTGCCGGAAGAAACATGTCGAGACATTGACAGATGCAGGATATCAAACGGACGGAAAACACCCGCCGCTCAGCCCTTCCACAGACATTGTGATTGGCTCTGAAAAGAGCCTTTGGGTAAATAGATTCAGCTTACGTCGCTTCACTTACTGGCAGCGCCGGTTTTCTTGGGCAACAGGACGGCCTGGATGTTGGGTAACACACCGCCCTGAGCGATAGTCACCCCTCCCAGCAGCTTGTTCAGCTCCTCGTCGTTGCGGACGGCCAGCTGCAGGTGTCGGGGGATGATGCGGGTCTTCTTATTGTCCCGGGCCGCGTTACCGGCCAATTCGAGGATTTCGGCCGTCAGATACTCGAGCACAGCAGCCAGATAGACCGGGGCTCCGGCACCCACCCGCTCAGCATAGTTGCCCTTTCTCAGGAGTCTGTGAACCCGGCCGACCGGGAACTGCAGTCCAGCCCGAGACGAGCGAGATTTGGCCTTGGACCGAGCTTTGCCAGCGCCGCCTTTTCCACGTCCAGACATTTCCACAATCACAGTCCTACTCAAGCGAGAATGAAGGAATGTTCATACAGCCCAAACTCGCCTTTTTTATACCCTCTTTGAGAATGCAAACTGAATGTTTGTGATTGGTGTGATCCTGCTTATTCTCATTGGTGAAGTGAAATGCTCCAATCGAAGAGCTGGTTAATCACCAATCAGCAGTCCGTAAAGGTAGAAGCGCGGAAAATAACCGTCTCCTCCCCAAAGTGCACTGAAATCTGGAAGAAAGCCCGCCAAAAAATAAATCTATTGTTCAAATTTAATTTCAAGTTAAATAATTGCAGTTCTGTTTTAAGATTGGGTCTTCGCATTTCCCTCTGTTACTGAAACCGGGCACATTTGATTTAAGTGTAGTTGATATTGGAGTGTCTGGGAACTCAATTCTCTAATTTATGACAACCCGTAACGGAACCGAATAAAACGGACCCTCAGCTTCTGCCCGCGGTCGGTCTCTGTGCGAACGTTATCAGGTTCTGGAAAACAACTCTTCTCAAACTTTGACCAGAGTATAGTCTGCAATTTTATAAAGTTATTATATGAAAGAGCCATCAGAAGGAAATCTGCAGATGCTGGAAATTCAAACAACACACACAAAATGCTGGTGGAACACAGCAGGCCAGGCAACATCTATAAGAAGCAGTGTCGACGCTTCTCCATATGAAAGAGCCATGATGTCTTTCAGGCTCGAGTTGAAATGAGATTCAGGAGTTACCCAACTGGAACCAATAAACTCCAGAAGCCACAAATAAAACAACGGCAGCAATCCTCCGCTTGGCATGGATACCGAGTGGGACGGACTGATGGGGAAGCGTGGGGGGGGGTAACAATTCCTTGTCAGTTCAGTGGGAGCTTACTAAAACCGCGATTTAGCTGTTGTAAAAGTCACCAGACATAAAGTATGTGTAATTTATTACCTAAATGCTCGTACAACTCTTTCATTGAAATTGTGAGTGGCTCTTAAAAGAGCCGTTTTGTTTTCGATCATCTCACTGGGGAGATTTACTTGGAGCTGGTGTACTTGGTCACCGCCTTTGTCCCTTCGGACACGGCGTGCTTGGCCAGCTCCCCGGGCAGCAGCAGGCGCACGGCGGTCTGGATCTCCCGGGAGCTGATGGTCGACCGCTTGTTGTAATGGGCCAGGCGGGAAGCCTCACCCGCGATGCGCTCGAAAATATCGCTCACGAATGAATTCATGATGCTCATGGCCTTGGAGGAGATGCCGGTGTCGGGGTGAACCTGCTTCATCACTTTGTAGATGTAGATGGCGTAACTCTCCTTCCTCGACCTCTTGCGCTTCTTGCCAGACTTGCTCGCCGGTTTGGCCAGAGCTTTCTTGGCGCCCTTCTTGGGAGCGGGTTTCGGTGGATCAGGCATTTCCTCGTCAGTTTCAAACACAATAATAAGCAGAAGCTGTTTGGAGCGCGGAATAAATAGCCAGCGCCCAAAGGGGTATGTTAATGAGGATGGGAATGCCGAGCATTTCCATTGGCTGTTTGGAGAAATGCATCACCAATCAGAACGCTGGGGGATGGGAAGTGGCGCCAATGTGTGGCGGTTACCGCTGTCGTTTAATGCGGGAGGAAGTACAGAAGGGCAGAGACAGGCGGGGGTGCGGCCTGAAACTGAAAAGGGAAACGCAAATATCAAAAGCAGAATGAAAATAAAATCAAATGAAATATTGTGAAAATAAACACTAAGAGGTTCAGTTCATGACACAGGGCAGCAGGAGAGCGAAGGAGAGATTTGGACATTTCAATGAAAAGTTCAAATCGAGTTTATTTACGCACAGGTGAGAGGAACAACGGATTTGTAGCAGTATCACAGACACATTGCATCAGACACAACATTGACATAAACACTGGAATTAAATAAGAATTATACCAAAATATTCAAATAGACAGAGGACTATCAGTGGGAGAATCGCCCCTCTTGTGCTTCTTCATCTTGTCACTCTCGACTCAGTGTCACGCAACGCTGCCACTTTGATCCGGCCCATGTCTTCATTCACCAGGCCCAACACATGCCTTTATTGGATCTTCCTCCTCCTGACACTCGTCATCGGGTTTGTGGGGTTGTGTGCCCCCTTGGACCTCTGGATTAGGTTTGAGGGTAGGCCTGGTGGATGTATGAGAGAATCTCGCCCAGGCCACCCAGCCAGGGTGGATCAGGCCCGCCGTGTTTATCCCAGGGAGCAGAAAAAAATGAGAGGCGTGTAATTCTGCAAGTTGTGGGTATTTTCGACCTTGTTACTTGGCTTTATTTTGACCATTTGGGGAATAGAATGTTCTGAGGCCTAGTAATCAGGCTTTACCTCCAAGTACAGTTCAACTTCCCTACTCTAAATTTACACCTGTCTTTATTTTGCCTCTGTGTGCCTGGGATTGCATGGGTTAAATTAACAGTGTTTACTGCAGTACAAACTAGTGATTAATGTTGGGCAGATTGATCCATGATTCCAAAACGCAAAAATCTCTGAAATCCAGAATTTATTGTACTGACATTACGTCACAAATGGGTAATTTTATCCAGGATTAAATGGCTTGTCTAATGAAGAGTGTTTCATGTCACTAGGCCTCTATTCACTGGAAATTCAAAGAAAGAAGGGTTACTGAATTGAAACCTATCAAATAGTGAAAGGGCTTGAGTGAGTGGATGTGGAGAGCACTTTTCCTGTGGTAGGAGTGTCTGTAACCAGACCACCTGGTTTCAAAATAGAGGGGCATCCTTTTAGAGTGGAGTTGAGGAGGAATTTCTTCAGCCAGAGAGTGGTGAATCGGTGGAATTTGTGTCCACAGGCAGCTGTAGAGGCCAAATCACTGGATATAGGCAGAGATTGGGGCTGAGGAAAAATTGATCAGTGATGATGAAATGGCAGAGCAGGCTCGATGGGCCAAATGGCTGAATTCTGCTCCTAAATCTGATGGTCTTATGGACTCACTTAGAGACTAAAATTCTCCCAGAGACTGTTGATCTCAACTTTGACTCAACCCAGCACCTGAGGCTCCAGATTACTTATATAAGGAATACAGTTCTTTGTTCTCAGATTAAAGGAATATGATCTCATTTCCATCCTGAATGCTTGTCACCTCACTCTGATCAACAGACACAAAATACTGCAGGAAGTCAGCAGGCCGGGCAGCATCTATGGGAAAGAGTAATGAGTCGATGCTTCAGGCTGAGAACCTTCACCAAGGAGAGATCTGATGGAAGGGTCTCAGGACGAAGTGTTGACTGTTTACTCTTTTCCATAAAGGCTGCCTGTCCTGCTGAGTTCCTACAGCATTTTGTATGTTTTGCTTTGGATTTCTAGCATCAGCAGATTCTCTGGTGTTTGTGATTTATGCCTCATTCTGAGGGTATTTTCCTCAGTTATGGAGATCTCATTCAGGGGAAAGATCCTCCTTGCCTACTGTCTGTCACATCCTGAAAGAATCTAACAGATTTCCTCATTTTCTCATTAACTGCAGGAATACAGACCCAGCCCACTCACTCTCCTCTCACATAACCAACCCTCCATCCTTGGAACCAGCCCGGTCAGTGTGGGGAACAGTCACTGCGCTCTCTCTATTGCAGGGATATCCTTCCTGAGGAAGTGTGACCAAACCCGGACACTATATTCAAGGTGTGCTCTCACCAGGGCCCTATAGACTCCCAGTGAGACATCTGTACCCCTCTTCTCCACTCCTCCTGGATCGCAGGACAAAATACTGTTTGCCTCTCTCATTACTTGTTGTATCTGCATGTTAACTCAAGTGATTTGTTTACAAGGACGCCCAGGTCTCTCTGACCATCTCCATGTGGAAATAACTCTTACAGTTTGTTCCTGGGAATGGGTGATCTCACATTTCCCCACATTCTGTTCCATCTGCCCCATCCTCAACCATTTACTCTCCTGTCTACATTCCCCAAACCTTCTCTGCCACAGCAACAGACGTAGTCACTGAGTTATGCAGCACAGAAACAGGCCCTTCAGCCCAACACATCCATGCTGACCAAGCGGTCAAACAAAACCATTGTCAGTTACCTGAATTTGGCCCATGTCCCTGTGAAACTTCCCTCTCCACAGTCCAAGAGATTTGGCAACTGTGCCCCCCTATACCATCACTGGAGGTAGTTTGTTCCATGTAAACAGCACATTCTGTGAACAAAACCTGCTCCTCAGGGTCCCAGTTAAATCTTTCCTCTCGCACTTTATACCTGTAATCTCTAGCTTCCAACTCCATGACCCTGGAGATAACAGATTCACTATTGTCCGTATCAATGTCTACCATTATTTTATCAGCTTCTGTAATGTCACATACACTCTGATGAGAATGTTCCAGCCTATCCGGCCTCCTGTTAAATCCCTTTTGCTCCCTCTCCAGTTTAATGTCACCCTCTCACCACAGGGCAACTATAACTGTACGCCGTGCTCCAAGAGTAGTTTCCCCAAGGCTGGTAGAGCTGTAATGTGACGTTACGGTACAGTGTCCAATACTCTCACGATTAATGCAAGTGTGGCAAACACCTTCTTCACCGTCCTGCCTACCTGTGTTTACACTTTGAAGGAATTCGATATCTGCACTCCGATATCTCTCTGTTTTACAGCACTCCCAGGGACCGAACATTCCCCACGGCAGTTCTGCCCTGGTTCGTCAATGACAATGGAACATCTCTTGTTCTTGTTTGCAGACTCGAAGGGCCGAATGGACTACTTCTGCACCTATTTTCTATGTTTCTATCTCACATTTATCTGTCATTCCTCAAATCAGTGACCTCATTGATCACCGTCCTGTTGTATTGCTGGTTACATTTTTTCTCACTTTACTGATATCTGCATATTTGCTGAGCCGGGCATTGACATTGTCAGCCGAGTCTTTAATGAATGAACTGCAGCAGCAGACCTGACTCAGCTCGCAGGCTTTTCCTTGCAGCGATACACGCACAGTGCTGGAGGAACTCAGCAGGCCAGGCAGCATCTGTGAGAAACAGTAAACAGCCGACGTTTCAGGCCGAGACCCTCCAGAATCTGAACAATGTTTGGTTTTCCTTCGATCCTTTCCTTCGTGAATGGATAACATAACCCATCCTCCAATCCTCTGCCACTACTCCTGCCCGAGAAACGCGCAGAGAGACAGAGGCGGGGAGCGGAGGGGACAGAGTCAGAGAGACAGACAGGGCCGAGAGCGGCCTCACATCTTCCAGCTCCGTCTTCACTTTACTACACCCGGCAATTTCCAACGGTTTATCCGAAACACAGAGCTCCAGAGAGGGGAAAGAAACTCCCTCACACACCACGAACACAGTGAAGGATTTGTAGGAATTTACTGGCTGTCGGACTTCATGCAATCAGTATACAGTGTGATTGGCGCAGGATTAATTTCAAATCGCCCGCCAATTTCAGAGCACCCAGCAACGGTGCTTGATTACTTTTTTTATATTATTTACCATTAATTGCATCACGGATTCTACAATTTCAGTTTCATTTAATATATAATTCCCTCAGTGAAGATTTAAATGGCTGATTACAGAATCGTTTCTCTGAATGAGGGAACTGATTTCTGTCCGAGACGGACGAGGGGATGATGATCGATCTTAATGCATTCAGAGCTTCTGCCGTAATCACCGACTGAAAAGGCAGAATCGCAAACATATTTCAAGCATAAAGGATTAATCTGCTTCAAAAGTAACTCAGCAAAATATATCGATAAAAATAATTAAAGGGTTGTGGACACGGCTCCGTTTGTGAGGCGGTGGGTGGCTCTTAGAAGAGCCTTTGTGTTGTCGGGAGGAAGTGGGAGTTTTTCAGCCGCCGAAGCCATAGAGAGTGCGGCCCTGGCGTTTCAGAGCGTACACCACATCCATGGCAGTGACCGTCTTGCGCTTGGCGTGTTCAGTGTAGGTGACCGCATCCCGGATCACATTCTCCAGGAAAACCTTCAGCACCCCGCGGGTCTCCTCGTAGATCAAACCCGAGATCCGCTTGACGCCACCACGGCGAGCCAGACGGCGGATGGCCGGTTTGGTGATGCCCTGGATGTTATCACGGAGCACTTTACGGTGCCGCTTGGCTCCGCCTTTGCCCAGTCCTTTGCCTCCTTTCCCTCTGCCAGACATGATGCTGCTTCACTCAGGTCGCTGCTCACTGACAAACCGACTGCTGCTGTCTCCTTTTATACACAACGCCCCGACCTGCCCGAGAAACGCGCAGAGAGACAGAGGCGGGGAGGGGAGGAGACAGAGTCAGAGTGACGGACAGAGCCGAGAGCGGCCTCTCATCGTCCAGCACCGCCTTCACTTTACCACACCCGCCAATTTCCAACGGTTTATCCGACAAAAAGCGCTCCAGCGAAATAAACTCCCTCACACACCACGTACAGACAGGAGGATTTCTGGAAATTTGCCGATTCTCCTGCTTTAAATTATAGGAAGTGCTTTTCCATTCCGCAAATCCCCGAGGACCTCAGTCTGTCCCTCCCCGACCCCATGACCAGTGCGAGCGCCCTCACACACAGCAGTTGGTGGGCGAGGGTGCAGTCACTTCCAGAGATGAGAGGGTTAATTCATCAGAACAATTGTTCCTCTGGGTCGCGAGGGAAATGAAAGTCCAGTCACATAAAGGAACAGGATACATAGGCAGATAGAAGGATATATAGACCGCGCTTCTGGCGCCTTCTAAAGCCCAGGTAAAGGGGTGGCTGAGGAGCTGGTGCGAGGTTGGTAGGGCTTCTGGTACAAGGATCATTTGCCTCTCGAAATGAAGGTGAGACAGGTCCAGTGAGGAGGGGAGTCAATATGTTTACTGGAAGCTTCTTCGTGCTACACGGAAAGGTTTAAACGAGCAGGTATGAGGTCCTACAAATTGATTTTGAAAGGTTAAAACAGCAGGACTTCCAGGATTATAATTACAAAATTATGACCCAAACCATGTGGTTGTGTGGTGAGAAATTGATATTTCGTGCAGTTTAATATGTTGCTGAGGAACTGATGCAGGAGGGAGGGCTTCAGATTCATGGATCAATGGGCTCCCTTCCAGGCAGGTGGGGGACCGGGACAAACAAGACCATTTTCATCTGGACCGGAGGGGAACCAATATCCTCACCAGGAGGTTTGATGGTGTCACTTGGCGGAATTTGCACTGGAGTAGCGAGTGGGAGAATGCATGTATGACAAGACAGTCTGCAAAGAACGAGAGCCAATGTCAGGCCAATGGTGGAACTGATGGGATGAAATGAGGTTATTTAAACATTAGGAGTATGTGTCAGATGGACAGGGCTGGCAGCTCAACATTCCTGGGTTTGATTGTTTTACATGTCAGTGGGGGGAAGGGGGTTAAAAGGTGCAAAGATTACACAACTGGGAATGTCACAGCAAACTGGAGGGTTCATTTACAAAGGCAAACTTCAGTTACACTGACGGGATTATTGAATTGCCCCTCCCCAGTAACAAGTGGGGGACTTTATCTTCCATTGAATTGACTGCAACTTGCTTATTGCTAAGATATTCCAGACTGGTTCAGCGAATCTGAGGAGTGTTTGAAACATTATGTAGAGCCCAATCAGAGTTCAGAACAGACGGGAATTAGTTTCTCAGAAATGAACCAGGCCATCTGACAGCTGAGAGTCAGTGAATATTTTGGGATCTTATATTTCTCTTACCTATGAGTAAGAATAAAATTAGATCTTGTATGAAGGTACTAAATCACAGGAGGGCAAGTTAGAATGCAGTAAGACAGAAGCCAAGGGGCATTGATTGGGAGCAGCCACTGTTAGACAAGTCCAGGCCTGACATGTGGGAGTTGTTTAAAGACCAGCAGATCCGAGTCGATATTGAGGTACAGGATTCATGCACACTTGGAAAGGCATGGCTTGCTTAGGGACAATCAGCATGGTTTTGTGTGGGCAGATCATACTTGACAAAATTGATCGAGGGTTTGGTGGTGGTGATACAGGTTATAAGATACAGGAGTAGAATTAGGCCATTTGGCCCATCGAGTCTGCTCTGTCTTTTCATCTTGGCTGATACATCTTTCCTCTCAGCCCCAATCTCCTGCCTTCTCCCTGTATCCCTTCATGCACTGACCAATCAAGAACCAATCAACCTCCACCTTAAATACCTAAAATCTTGGCCTCCACAGCTGCCACCTGTGGCAATGAATTCCACAAATTCACCACTCTCTGAAGAAATTCATCCTCATCTCCATTCTAAAAGGATGCCCCTCTATTTGCGCCCGTGTCCTCTGGTCTTAGACACTCCCATCCTCTCCATATCAACTTTATCAAGGCCGCTCAACATTCGATAGGTTTCAATTCGTCATCCCTCATTATTCTAACCTCCAGGGAATAAAGGCCCAGAGCTATCAAACACTCTTCATATGACGCTGTTTAATCCTGGAATCATTTTTGAGAATCTTGTTTGAAACCCATCCAGTTTCAGCTCATCCTTCTGAAGATAAAGGGCCCATAACTGCTCCCAATACTCCAAGTGAGACCTCACCAGTACTTGATAAAGTCTCAACATTGCATTCTTGCTTTTATATTCTAGTCCTCTTGAAATGAATGCTAACATCATATTTGCCTTCCTCACTACAGGCTCGACCTGCAAATTAACCTTTAGAGAATCCAGCACAGTGACTCAAAAATCCCTTTGCACCGTAATTTTTGTATCTTCTCACCATTTAGAAAATAGATTGTTACGAATGTGGAGCAAATCTGATGGGCAGAAGGTTCCAGAATCGCCAATGCCCGCACCCCCCCCCACCTTGAGAATTGCAAGATTGCTATTATTTCGGGTCTGAAACCCAGGGGATGAGAGAGATACATAGCATGTCAGGAAATGAGAGGAAGAGATGCAGAATACACAACCAGGTGGAATGTCTCCTGACATAAGCGGAACGGAACCACTGATTACTGCCATTGTCTCTTGGAGAAGGAATTGTGTATTGAGTACTGTACTATTCATTGAAACCCCTCAGGGGACAAATAGAGTGGTCTGGTTGAGGGATTGCATCATCCCAACCTGATTGATCTGAGACCCCGTGAGTAAGGATAAAAGAGGGGTCTGGGGAACACCCCTTTAGACGCACCAGGAGAAACGCTAGAATTCCCGTGACAGCGTTTTATAGCGAAAGCCGGTGGGAGCTCGTGTGCGTCCTCCCTTGCCGGGGTGGCGGGCTCACCACGGAAGAACGGTTTAGCTAAAGGAGAGGTCACAATTGAACGGCCACGACAACGAGACACCTGATGGATCGAAATCATAAAGGAAGGTTGGCAAAACCCGTAGCGGTAAATGTTCCCATTCTCTTTCTCTCTCTCTCTCTCTCCCTCTCCAACAAGTGCAACACAGCGACAACCAAAAGACGGCAGCTTGTGTGAACTGCACTGAACTTTATATTTCCATCGGACAATACATTATCCCCTCGACAAAGATAGAGCTTATTTCTTATTGATTATTATTACACCCGCACTTTTAGGTTTAGTATTGACGACGTATATTATCTGTATATTTGCATTGATATTATTTTTGTGTATTTTTACTAATAAATACTGTTAAGAATAGTATCATTCGACTTCAACGGACGTCTCTATCTTTGCTGGTAAGTCACCCAGTTACGGGGTTCTTAACAAGATTAATAGCAGTGACATGTTCTTTCCATTTCTGGATGATTGACTAAATTGTACACCAAGGATATTCAGTGACTTGGAAATCTTCTTGTAACCATCTCCTGACCTGTGCTCTTCAAGAAGCTTTTTTGCAGAGCTGCTTGTAGTGTTCTTTTGTCTTCATGGTGTAGTGTTTGCCAGGATACTGACTACCTGTATACTGTGTATTATTACTACTATCAACTGAAACAGCTTGACTGCACATGGTGATCTCCATTTAACTGATAATCTAACTCCTAAAACCAATTGGCTACACCAGTGATGATTTGATGTGTCATATTAAAGGGGGAGAATACTTACACAGGCAATTATTTTATGTATTATATTTGTAATTAATTTAGAGCACTTTGTAGAGATCTCTTTTCACTTTGACACGAGTTTTTTTTTAAACCGCTGATCAGTATCAAAAAAAGCCAAATTCAAGCCACTATGATTCAATGTTGTAATGAAATAAAATATGGAAAGTTCCAAGAGGCGGGAATACTTCTTAATAGGCACTTTACATGTAGGGACAGTGATGGTGAAAGGGGAGGGAAAGAAGACACAGGGAGGAGTGGTCTCAAGATCCTCAGGTGTTCCTCCCGATGGGATAAAACACAAATGGGGAAATATCAAAGAGAGATGAGAATCGAAATGTGATTGTCATGAGAGATTTAATCAGAAGCAGATTGGAGTACTGCTGCATCGAGTAACTTTGCTCTGTGAGCTGCAACAACCACGATCTGCTGGTGGCAGCTCATTCCAATTGAGTTCCCCATTCACATACCGTCTTACAGCTGTCTTAACTGGTGATGGGGTGGTAATGGGACAAGCTCCCACTTCCCATTAAATGCTGCCAATGGTGTGTGCCTCAAATTGCCTCTGTTAACCAAATCCAGCTCCAGGCTTTTATATATGGCTTAGCTACTAAGCCCAAAGAACTAGTGACAGTGGACAGTAGCAAATGGGTTTACTGGCATCATATAACTAACTGCTATGGGCAGATGGGGCTTTCACCCACGATTGGCAGCTCATCTAGTGGAAGGAAAATTCTGATCTGAAACCTCTACTGGCTCGTGGCTCGACCCATTCATGGGGAAGGCTTCGGGAGTAAACCCCGAGGAACAATCCAGAGCTGGATTCCCTGTCAGTCCGATATTCAATGCAGACTGGCAATCCTGTGACACCGTTGGTGCCTGACCCCATCGGTCTGTGCCGTTGATCTGGATTCATCAGCTGTGTGGAGAGCAGGAGCCCCTGCATGGGCAACAGCTTGCTTTACGTATCGTACTACCCTGGCTTGCAAATTGACTTTCACAGTGAGAGTACAATATCCATGGTCGACCCTGACCCAGCAGAGGGCCATCACTAACATCTCTGTCCATGGCCTCCTCTCCTGCTACAATGAGGCCAAATATGGGTTAGATGAACAACACCTCATACACTAACTGTGCCGCCTCCAATCTCGATGGAATGAACATTGATTTCTCCAAGTTCTTGAAATCACTACACCTCCCAAACTGCTCCTTTTTTCTGACTTTTACCCCAATTCTGGTGCCATTTAACCCCTTGACTTCTCCTCACACACCCTCATGACCTGCCCATCAACTCTCTCTGGTTCTCCACCTCCTTTGTGTCATCCCATCGTCTAACGTTCTGTCCTAATTGATTCCTTTCTCTTCCTCTCTTTGCCTTTTCTGCCTGTCACCCAGCTCCTCACATCATCATCCCTCCACAAACCACCCCCTACCCCACTCACTTGTCCTCCTCCCCCTCCCCAGCACCTTATTCTGGCTTTTGTCCCTTTCTTTCTAATCCTGATGAAGGTTCTCAGACCGAAATGTCGACTCTTTGCTGAGTTCCTGCAGTATTTTGTGCATGTTTGTTTCAGTCTGTGTGTTGATTAAGCTGATCAAACTGGTACAGTGGAAGAGGAATTTGTGGAGTGGTCAGAGACAGTTTCTTACAGCAGGATCTTACCCAGGAACAGGCCATTTCAGATGTAATCTGGGTAATGAGGTGGGATTACAGAGAGATCTTGTGGTGAAGGATCCCTGAAGAAGTGATCACAATGTGGGAAAACAGTAGCAGATGTTTAAGGAGACTGTTTGTAACACACAGCAGACGTTGATCCTGATTCTACAGAGGGATCACAGAGAGCAAAGAACCTTCTGTGGTCAAAGGAGGCAGACAAGAGAAGCAGGATTTTTCCAGGAACCAGTGATAAGACTAAAGCTAAAAACTAACAAGGAAAAAGTATTGGAGTATAAAAGTAGTAATTTTATAAAAGTATAAATTTTGTGTGTAACCAAAACTATGAAGTCAGTTATTTGTTGAAGACAATGGTGTGTTAATGAGAGGTAGTTAAGAGATGTAGATTAGAACATAATTAAGTCACGAAGTATTAAGAATGTAAACTTGCTATTTGCTAGAGAATGAAATCTTAAGAACGTAGAAGACAATGGTGTGTTAAAGAGATGTAGATTAGAACATGATTAAGTCAATGGGTAGAAACAATAGGGACATGATGTACGAGAGGTACGTGTAATACGCAACTATAGATCGATTACATATGCTAATGCAACTGGACCAGGAGATTGCTATAAAGAATGCTGTGTCCCGGGATCGGCGGGCAATCAGCGACTACTCAATGACTGTCTCAGCTTTGATTTGCAAATTAAAGTTTAACCCTTCTTGAAGAATCTTCTGCATCTCTTGGTCATTTGTGAGGCACGAAAAACCACGACAAAATTGGCGACCGCGGCAGGACTGGATAGAGACCCGCGGAAGGGAAACGGCAGATTGGGGATGCTTCCCAGTCCTCTAGGGACCCCCACAAGGCTAACAGAATTAAGGGTGCACCCAAACAAAAGGAGCGCGTTTTTTGTGACAATTTGGGCTAAGAATTCTGTTGCCTTTGGGGATGTCTTGGAGTTTCAGAAGTGTGGAACCACTGCCGAAGGGTCTCTCCGGTCCAAAGAATCTGGCAGAATTCGGGGTTAACAGAGGAGGCTCAGAGGATTGCTCAAGAACACTGCAGTGAGGGTAAGTACAAATAAGTTAATAAGACGTTAAGAAAAAGGCCACGTGATGTTGGTAAATCCCTGTGGGTACCGCTTCGTATGAAATGAAGGGCTGAACGGGCAGGGAAAAGAAAATAGAATAGAATTAGAGTAGAAAATCCTCGTGGTTACCGCTTTAAGAGATAAGGGTCTGAACGGGCGAGGTGTTAGACTAGGCGTAGAATTAGAGTAAGTTTAGTTAAGAAAAAGTCCACGTGGTGTTAGACTAGAACTAGGTGTAGAATTAGAGTAAATAATATTATCCAGTAAACAAACTGTGAATCTCTGAAATACCTTAAAAAGAGAGAATAACATGACAGGGAAAGGAACAGCAGTAGAGATTCTGAGCAAAAAAATCCCGTTAATTCAAAATGAGATCACAAAAACTTCAGAAAAATGGGAAAAAAGAACCAAAAACCTGGTCACAAAGTGGCCAAGAGAAGGAACGTTTGATGAAAGTTTGTGCAAAGATATGGAGGGACTCATTAAAAAATACAAACCAAAAGATAAATCTAAGAAAACAGGGCAAAACAGAGAACGAGAAGTGGAAGTGCTAAAACTCTTCAGAACGGAGGGGGAAAGGCTGAGGAGGACAGGTAGAATATTGATTACAAGCGAGGAAAACACTAAGGTGCTGGAGAAACAGCCTGTTAGAGAGAGAGAAGGGTACGGTGAGAAGCTGGCTTCAGCTCCGTACCCGGATGTGAAAGAAACAGAAAAACCCCCTCCCTATAATGGGGAAGGAACCCCTAAGCAGTGCCCCCTGCTGACGGGAACAGTAAACATGCAGGGAGAAGTACAGGTTTGGGATAATGTGGAGGAAAAAAAAACAATAATATGAGAAGGAAAAAGCGGCGATATGGAAGGAAATACAGGCAGAAAGGATAAAGATAGAACAGGTACAGAGAGAAATGGGAGAAGAGATTGAACGGATGAAATACTTGAGAGAGGTAAAGGAGTATGAGGAGTATCGGTTATACTATAGAAATAAACAGACTAGAAAAGAAAGTGGCTCATCAGGACAGGAAGAAAGAGAAAGTGACTCATTGGAGGAGCAAGAGTTAAGTGGAGAGAGGATGTGAGAATTTTCGGGGAAGAGGTAGGAGGCAGAAGCCTAGAAGAGCAGAAGGAGGTGGTAGGGGAGCGACTTGCGGAAGTAGAGAGAGAGCCAGATAAGTTACTGAGAGGGGATTGCCAGGAGAGATGCGAAAAATACTCTAGGGGATAACCAAGTATTGAATAAAGGCAAAAAGAAAGGACTCCACAGGGAGACGGAGGGAAGAAGAGGACCCCGGAGACATTTGTGTGGGAGGCAGTAAAGACATACCCTGAGGCAGATGGGGAGTCATGTGAGGAGGAGAGCCAGGGCAGGTGGGAAGAAGGAGGAAGAATGATGCCGTTGTTAGTAAAATGATCAGGACAAGTGCAGTATATCCCTTGGGGATCCCAGGATCTAGAAGGGCTGAAAAACACACTGCCCAATTTACATGAAGGAGTAGGGAAATGGATTAGAGTCTTTGAAGAAGAAACAGCGGGACGATGTGAAACTGGGAGGGGGAGGGGCTAAGGAAAGAGCTGGGAAATAGATTGGTGATAGAGATGAAGGGCTAGCGGAAGGGGAATCTGATAGCAGAGAAGAGAAGACCGTGGAAGAAAGGGAAGAAGGAGGGGATGGACAGGTAAGGAGATTAAGTAGGAGGAGGAAACAGGAATGTGGAATGGTGAAGGAGAGCAGGGGGCAATTAGTGGAAGTGCAAGAAATTGATGTTCATGCCATCAGGTTGGAGGCTACCCTTTTGGAATATAAGGCGTTGCTCCTCCAACCTGAGTGTGGACTCATTGCGGCAGTAGAGGTGGTGATGGACTGACATATTGGAAAGTGAATAGGAAGTGGAATTGAAATAATAGCCATGGGGAGATGCCACTTTTCCTGGCAGACGGAGCGAAGATGCTTGATGAAGTGTCCTCCAATCTAAATCAGGATGCACTGATATACAGGAGGCCACACCGGGAGCACTGGAGACAGTAGACAACCCCAACAGACTCGCAGGTGAATTTTTGCCTCACCTGGAAGGACTGGTTAGGGCCCTGAATGGTAGTGTGGGAGGAGGGGTAGGGGTGGGTATGACACTTTGCAAGTGTAAGTACCAGGAGGGGGATCAGTCCGGAGCGATGAGTGGACAAGGGAGTCACATAGGGAGCAATTGCTGCAGGAAGTGGAGAGTGGGGGTGGGCAAGGAGATTACCATTTGGTCATTATCAGTCTCCGAATAAACAGCTCTGTAAAAAGTGATATTTCTTTGATCAAATTTGAGAACAGTTTGGTTCAGAGGCCATGTTGTTCTCCTTGTGCACAGGTAACTGAGGTTTGATTGAAGAACGAGTGTGAGTTTTCAGATTCC
This sequence comes from Hemitrygon akajei, assembly GCF_048418815.1. Classification (NCBI taxonomy): domain Eukaryota; kingdom Metazoa; phylum Chordata; class Chondrichthyes; order Myliobatiformes; family Dasyatidae; genus Hemitrygon; species Hemitrygon akajei. Next base: position 22,139,017 of record NC_133151.1, read on the forward strand.
AGCTAATGGGTGATGGTGGAAACATGGAGTTTCCTCTGAGAAACTGAACCCTTGGCTTTGTTGTACAAGAGAAAGGAATTCAGCCCCAGAAGCCAATCGGTCCTCAAACAGAATTCCTCGTGTGTGGAGTAGTCCATCACCTTTGTCTACTGTAGGAAAGCTGCAACAGTATAGAAGGAGCATTAGGTGGGTTTGAATCAGCTGAGTGAATAGAGGGAAACTGTGGCTGCCTCGGGCAGGGCTGGATCTCATGAGTCTACGGGAAAAGAGGATGTCTGATGCTAGATTGAATCCCATTGGTCATGATGCATATGCCTTGGGGTGGATTTGATCCCATGATGCACGAAAGAAAGGGAATTCTGAAGTATGAGTGAGTGCCTTGATTGTGTGTCTGAATAGTCACGTGAGAGTCCCTTACTGGACATCTAAGACAACTCCAGTGGCATGTCTATTCCTATGGTATGGAGCAGAAAGAATGAAATATGTTGAGAAGTGGGTGGAGTGGAAGAAGTGAGTGCTTGCAGAAGTACAGATAAAGGAGAGAGGAAACTTTCAGGTGCCCTGTGGTGTTCACCTGGAGAGAAATGCAAAAAATAATTGGTTGCTTCTCGCAGTAAGAGCAGAGAAGATGAAAAAAAAAAGTTAGAGAAATAGAGTCGGAAAGAACAGGAAAATGTAATCGAGTCTACCTCAATGTTTAAGAGACTACTAGACAGGTATATGGAGGAACTTAAGATGGGGGGAGGTTATATGGGAGGCAGGGTTTAAGGGACGGCATAACATTGTGGGCCAAAGGGCCTGTAATGTTCTGTGCTACTCTATGTTTAACAAGACAGAACTCGAACCAATGTCTGAGTAGGAAGTAGTACAAACCTGTTTTACCCCTGCCCCCCACAGGTACGGTTACAACAAAGCCCACCCCAGTAGTGTCTCCTGAGTTCTTGATGAGGCTGGTGTAAATCTCTCAAAAGCTCGATGGGAGAATGTCAGAAACGAGCCACGCTCTCGAATAATGGCTTTAAGACAAATTCAAGGAAACAAAGTTTATTAACAGTTCTGCAGAGCTGGGTGCCTTCAGAGAAGGGAACCCTGAACCTGACAGGGCAGCAGGTTTTATCCTTCTTCCTTACCCCTCCCCTCCCTGACTCGGGAGGTACACAGTGTTTTCCCATTCCATATTTGGAGTTGTTTTTTTACACGTTTCTGTAAAACAATAGTCCATATCTCAGGACTTCAATGATTCCACAAACAGTTAATCTTGTCAGGGCGTCTGCATTCATAATTAAATCACATTTGTTTACAGACTTTAACCCAGACATAATTAAATCACATTTGTCCCCGGACATAATTAAATCACCTTTGTCCTCTGACTTTAACCCAGACATAATTAAATCACATTTGTCCTTTGACTTTAACCCAGACCTCTTTCAGAAATGCACATCTTAATTTTGAATCTTACAGAGAATGAGCTATATGGAGACATTTATGCACTTTGAACTAAAATGTCATGTTATATTGAAGTGTTTCCTTCACAATCCATAGTGGCATACGATACACCGTATTGCACAAAAAGCAGATGGGCACCTTAATAAATTTGTAAAGTAGATAAACAAGGTATTTCAGAAATACACAGATTTACTCGATCGTAATGAATGTTATTGCAAATGATGATTAAATGAGTCCGGGTTAAAGGAAATGTAGATTGTTACTTGTGTGAGATGAAAAGAGGTAAGTAAAATTCTGAATAATTTCAGATGAAATCAAGTGCTTCAAGCTGTTAAGGGAGTGGATAATATTTGTGTGAGGACTGGAGACTCCCTGGACTGCTCTACCATTGTCTCATTAATATTGACCATTGTATAAAAATATTGTGACAGCTGCCCTGTATGATTTGAATGTTATTTTAACTTGTATTCTGTTTTATATTTAATATAGATGACAGTGACCACATTGTTGCTCATCATTACTAGATTAAATCTGTTTACAATTTCATTCTAAATTTTGTTTGAACGTTACCTGCTTTAAATGCATTTGACTTGTCAACCACTTGTGACTGGTATTTATTTTGTGCCGAACATTGTATAGTGTTATTTAGAGAAAATAAAAGCTATCCTAAATTATGGATTTTGCAGTTCTTTGATTCACTTCAAGAAACATGGGGAGATGGCGGAGGACAGTTACTGGAAAAAGGTGGAGGTGTCAGTGAGAGGTGCACATTGTTTATGGACAGTCTCGCCACTGAGTTCAAAGATGCCCTCAGCGCCAAAGCAACTTTGCTAACAGTCAGTTTCAGCCTCAGCCGCCACAACCACTACAGACTATGAAGTTTACTTTAAATAATCCTTTCCCAAACTGTACTGTAGAATTTGTACAATTGTAATTATGCCCCTGTAAAATGCCTCCTGATGTAAGCCTGCCTCTCAATTTTTGGCCTTGATGGCTTCTTCGCCTCATGTCATAGATGAAGCGGCACAGGTCCTGTTCCACTCAAAGAACATGACTCTTACTTATGAACGTATGTTGGTACTAAACGCTCGAGTTGTTGAGTGTGTTGGGGGCCATACATACGGAAGGTGGGTTAACAGTGGAGTCTGAACCCCTCAATTGTACCGAGTGATTCTGTTATAATGAACCCCCCTTGATTAGCTTCATTCCCTGCTGGGATGCTCGTGCAACTCCAGTGTACAGTGGGCAAGGCGGTTTATATTCTTGCTGCTGTTGAAACTTGTTGAAGTTTCTTACTGAGAGCTCTCTATGGAGAGAGGACCCAAAGGATAGCTGCCTCCTATCGTTCCGCAATCCTCCTCTTCAGACAGACGATGACAGGGTCACTGAGGAGACCCGAATTCTCTGTGCAGTTCAACTGCAGCCACAATCCATGCTGTCCTTTACAGGACGAAAGGGAAGTGGGGCGTGTGGAAGTCACAGCGAGTCAAGTTAATGTCGCGTCTTGGCAAGGAAAGTTTACAGATCGTGAGCAGTCAACCCAGGGAAGAATGATCTTTGAAGAGCAGAGTTTCCCTTTGCACAGCGGGGGACTGGAGCCATTTTGCATACCAAAACAAGATGAGGATGCAAAGGAAGTGTTCCAGGGTGACACATAATATTGGTCAGAAACAAGAGAAATCTGCAGATGCAGGAAATCCAAGCAACACAGAAAAAGCTGAAGGAACTCGGCAGAACAAGCATAATCGATGGAAAATGGTAAACAGACGACGTTTCCGACCGGCATCCTTTGTCTGGACTGATAGTGGTCAGTTACTTTACTACTGTGGTGGGACCATGCGGGAACTCATAATTGACAACAAATGCCCCGGATTAATATGCTCGGAATGATGGACTCTGTCACTGAGTGTTATAACGAATAACGAACAAGTAACGGTTCTGAGATACAGATTGTCAGGGGATATTTGAGGAAAGAGGCTGAGAACAACGCCCCTTTCTTCTCGGAAGACTCTACTGACCCGGCCTCAGAGCAGTCCGAACTATATTCCACCTTGCCAATGCCCAATGAACTGATTTAGCGTAAACACAAATGCTTTGTCCGCTTTAATTTGTCTTCTTAATTCAACATTCCCCTTGAATGATGCAGTAAAACTTGCAACTCCCCGTCGGGGAATTGAACCCCGGTCTCCCGCGTGACAGGCGGGGATACTAACCACTATACTAACGAGGAACTCATACCTTCGCATCTGCATGTTTCAGAACACACCACAGTGAACAGAATCATCTTGATGTTTCTTCACTGCGATACTGGAGCCTTTCACACGTGTCCTTCCCACAGCAGAGTCTCACTTTTCTCCAGCCATTTAGTCACCTATTATCTTCAAAGATTAGCCAAACCAGGTGCTCTCATTCCAGCCCAACTCCGTCTTCCAATCAACATTTTCATCACAGTCATACATTTATATTTCTGCTTTCGTAATGCCACAGGCGGGAAACGACATGTAGCTCATCCAATTCTGAAGCCATCACTCCCACTTCAATCAACTTCACTCAAACACGGCTTCTGTATCTCCGCTCTGTCGGACGATCGCGACCCCAACTGGACATAACACGAACTGCACCACACTGAAGAATCCGACCGACAACATTCAGAATCACCTCCAGCCACACTCATGCACTTCCAGCGTCCCACTGCTCCAACCCTCACAACTCGCCTACCAATTCCACAAGTCATTTCAATCCATGGGTCACTCGAAAATTAGTATGTGCTGGCCAGGCCAGTCCATCAACGATGGAATTGCTCTCCCTCACATTTTCCCCGGTCAACCGATCTCGGCAGCTTCCTGCTCTCACTCTAACCCAGCTTCCCACAACCAACAACAAAACATGTCGGATGATGTGTTCACACTGAGTGCTGTCAGTCTACTCGCCATCCACTCTCTCATCACCAACCCCCCCCCCCCCCATTACGAGAGTAAACTATACACTTTATTGTGATTAATAAATGCAACATACAGTCACAGAATTATGCACCTCCCCCCCCCCCCGCACCGCTGAAACAGGCCGTTCGGCCCTCAATGTCCGTGCTGAAGATCAAGTACCGATCATACCAAAAAAGACCTCGCTCAGCAGCTATTTCCTTCAGAGTCTTGATAATTCAAGTACTCGCCCAGACAATTCTCTAATGTTGTGAGTGTACCTGCTTCCGCCGGTCACTCAGGCATGGATTCCGGTTTCCAAACACCATCTGCATGAAGTTCTCCGTCTGATGCTCTCTAAGTGTACACCTGGGTTGGACTCTGTGCTTTGTATGAAGGGGTAGCAAATTATCTCAATGTCATGAGGACATGATTAATGCTATCACTTTTCAATGCTGACGTAATAGTCCTTCTGCAGAAGCAGTGTTTGGATTATGGTAAAAGATAACGAGTGATTTGGAATGTAAACCGCCCAATGAAGGCTGTGTGTTTTCGTGTTGTGTGCCTGACACCGGTGTAGAGCCGGGTCTTCTGTTCGGCGGGAGATGAAGGAAGGAGACACCGGAGGGAAGAGGTCATAGGACTCGACCCGGAGTGGGACCATGATTCAACATCGTCCGCGGACGTAGGAGGAGGATCGGCGAATGGGAAACTATCAGCTCTAACTTGTGCACTTCAGACTGTTTTATTAAAATTGGCCATTTTCTTTGTTTTTCCTACTAACCCTTTAGTCAAATTAAGAATTATAAAGCTAAATAGTTTAATTGTATATGGTGTACTACCTGTTATTCCGTGGTACATTTTGAACACGGTAACAAATCACTCAGCATCCACATAACAGGGGTTTGAGCTGGGCTTGCACCTCTATCTCAGATGTTTGGTCGGGCCGTATATTGTCTTCCCTAGACTTACGCAGCAGACCGGACTAGAGTGCGTTGCCGATATGTTGCCAAACAAGGTAGCAGGGTCAGAGAAGTCAGAGATCATTTTAAGGGGTGGTGGGATGAGCTGACAACATCGATCCAATGGGGAATTGTCTGGCAGATGGAGTAAAATGCTGACAAGTGCAACGTCATCCATTTCTAAGAAAAAATACAGTTCAGATGATAATTTAAATGCTGAAAAAATGCAGTAAGCTGCTGTGCAGGGTGACTTGGGACCGCGATTGCAAACGTTTCGTTCAATTGGTTATCAACCTGCAAATAGAATGTTGGCTAGAGAAATTGAATTTTAGAGCAGGGAGGTTATGCTGCAACTTTACAGGGTACTGGTGAGGCCATAATGTCACAGAAATATACAACACAGAAACAGGCCCTTCACCCCATAACTATTTAAATTGCCTAATCCCATCTGCGTGCACCAAGGCTATTGACCTCCATAGCCCTATCAGCCATGAATCTATCCAGACATCTCTGGTACATTGAAATCGAGCTTGCATATACCACTTGTGTTTTCCACAACCTTCTGAGTGACGAACTTTCCGCTCATGATCCCTTAAACCTTTCACCTTTCACCCTCAACCCATGACCTCCGGTTGTCATCCCACCCAAACTGTGGGGGAAAAGCTTGCTTGCATGTACCCGAACAATACCCCTCATAATTTTGTGTACCCCTTTCAATATCCTCTCAATCCTCTACGTTCCGAGAAATAATGTTCTAATCTATTCAATCTTTCCTTATTACTCAGGTCCTCCAGACCCAGCAACGTCCTTGTAATATTTCCTTTCACTCTTTCAAACTTATTTGCATTCCTGTGAGTTGGCAAACAAAACTGCACACAATACTTCAAATTATGCCTCACCACTGACTTATTCAACTTCAAAATAATCCCATCTCCTGCACTCGATACTTTGATATGCCAAAAGCTTTCTTTATGACACTATCTACCTTGACTCCCCTTTCAACTATTATGGACATGTAATCCCAGTTCCCTTTGTTCTAGCATACTCCTTACTTCCCCACGGTTCACTGTACTCCAGGGAAGTGTAAGAACTCACGCTTGTCAGCATTAAGTTCCATCTGCCAATTTCAGCCCATTTTACCAGCTGGTCCAGATCCCACTGCAATCTATGATAGCATTCCTCGCTGTCCACAGCAGCCCTAATCTTGATATGAGCCATATATTTGTGATCCAGTTCACCACATTATCACACAGATCATTGATATAGATGACAGACAACAATAGACCCAGCACCAATCGCTGAAACGTCTTATCCAAACCATTATGCAGGACCTTGTCAAATACCTTTCTGAAGTCCATGTAGACAACATCCACTTCCTTCCCTTTGTGAACTTTTCTGATAACTTCCTTGAAAACTCTATAAGATTAGTTGGCATGACCTACCACGCTCGACGCCGATGAATATCCTTAATCAGTTCATGTTTATCCAAATACTTATAAATCCAGCCCCTCTAAATAAATTCCATTTACTTTGAAAATAATGATGTCAGGCTTAAGGGCCTATCATTTCCAGGTTTAATTTTTGAGCCATCCTTAAAGAGCGGAACATCATTGCTGCCCTCCAGTCCTCTGGTAGCACATCTGTTGCAAAGCACGATTTAAATATCTCTGGTAGAGTTCTGGCACTCTCTGCACTTCCCTCCTGCAGAGTCCGAGGGAACACCCTGGGGATTTATCTTTCCTCATTTATCTGAGGAGAGCAAACATCTCCTCCTCTGTAATCTGTATAGGGTCCATGAAATAGATGCTGCTTTGTCACGCTTCTATAGACACTGTGTCCATCTCCTGAATGTGCAAAATACAGGGGGTAGCTGGATGATGCAGCGTGGATAACTTCACTCACTTCAACCCCGAGCAACCTCTGCACTCACTAGCAATGACTCGTTAACTCAGTATTGTTTGTTTGTTGTAAAATAAAAATTGTGCTTGAAATTGGGAGAAGAATAGATGCTGGAAGTGAAAGAGAAACAGACAAGCATAAGATACAAAATAGATGAGAGAGAGAGAGAGAGAAAGAAAGAGAGTCGCAGATAGACCATCCAGATGGACTTTGGTCTACCAAAGGAAACCAGTGCGGTCACTTTCAATTCCCACCATTCAATACTTCACCTGTGGGCCTGCTGTCCGAGATCTTCCATATCAGGGTGCAGTAGTTTATAAGCGAGTTTCTCTTGGTGACTTTTGCCTCTACCTGATTCTATGAATTTCTTTTAAGTTCAAAATGAGACTAAGGAACCCTGGGAATGTTCAGGAGGCTACACCAAATGCCTGGAGAGATAAAGTTATCAGTTGAAAAACCGCCCTCCGATTGGCCCAAAACGATGCTGTTTGTTCAGCGTTATTGAATATAATATGAGGTCCTGAGATCAGATACGATTCACAGCCATACGATTGTGGGTAGGAATTGGTATTGAAGCAATTCTGTTAAGCTTGAAAGCAACCTTGATTAACATAATGTGGCATTTGCAAACCTACCAGTGAAAATGGAATTTCCTATTTCAGTAGAATTGGGCTGATTTAGTCCTGGACTTATATTGGGAAGCAAAGCGAGGGAGTCCTGGTGAGTACGTCCTTTTACACACTGTGGTGGTAGTGCGTGGGGTTTGGGGTTGTGTGACAGGTCAAGGTGTTTTGGGTTGTGTGGAAGAAAACGAACGTGAAAACCGAAACTGATAGTGATGAAAACACACATCACTCAGCAGACAAGAGTAGCTGAATTATCGACTCCATATGCAACATTAACTTTACACAGATGCTGCCTGATCTATTCAGCATTTTCTCTGTTTCTCAGAGTATTGGGTTCATCTGTGGGTTCCATACATCAGCAAAGACATTAATTCTAAGGTGTGATATTTCAGTGATCCGATACATTGTTGAAATGGGGTTTGTTTTGTTGCCCTGGTTTGGATATGGCCAAAGTGCAATGTGAGAGTCACTGAAGCACGTCGATAGATCACAAATCTTTCATGCGAACAGTGTTCAAATGAAAGTAAATCAATAAACGCTGGGCCAAATCAGGACTAGTAACCAAAACTCTCAAACAGGTAACGGGCTCAAAAGAACATCTAATTATTGAACGAATAGCGTGAGTCTTCAGAGTCAGTTGACTCCAAAGTCCAGGTTCTCAGACAAGGCCGATGCAAAATAAAATCAAACCATTGCTGTGCTCTGACCAAGTCTCAAGAAGTGAGTCTTACATCAGAGGTCGGTAAGTTGATGGAGAAGATACTGAGAGGCAGGATTTATGAAGGCATCATATGATTAGGAATATTCAGCATGGCTTTGTGAAAGGCAGGTCATGCCTTACGAGCCTGGTTGAATTTTTTGAGGATGTGACTGCACACAGTGATGAAGGCAGAGCCGTAGATGTAGTGTATATGGATTTCAGCAAGGCATTCGATAAGGAACACAATGCAAGGCACATTGAGAAAGTAAGGAGGCATGGGATCCAAGGGGAAGTTGCTTTGTGGATCCAGAACTGGATCCCACAACCCACAGAAGGCGAAGAGTGGTTATAGAGTTGGTATATTCTACATGGAGGCTGGTGAACAGTGGTGTGCCCCAGAGATCTGTACTGGGACCCCTACTCTTTGTGATTTTTATAAATGACCTGGATGAGGAAGTGGAGGGATGGGTTAGTGAATCTGCTGATGACATAAAGGTTGGGGGTGTTGTGGATAGTGTGGAGCGCGGTCAGAGATAACGGCGAGACATTGATAGGATGCAAATCTGAGCAGAGAAGTGGCAAGAAAGTGTGATGTGGTTCATTTTGGTAGTTCAAATACGATGGTAGAATGTAGCATTAATGATAAGACTCTTGGCAGTGTGGAGGATCAGAGGTCTGAATCCATAGGACACTCAAAGATGCTACACAGTCTGACGTTGTGGTTAAGAAGGCATACGGTGCCTTGGTATTCATTAATCGTAGAATTGAGCTTCGGAGCTGAGAAGTATTGTTGCAGTTATATAAGTTCCTGGACAGACCCCACTTGGAGTATTGTGCTCAGTTCTGGTCGTCTCACTACAGGAAGGATATGGAAACCATAGAAATGGTTCAGATGAGATTTACAAGGATGTTGCTTGGATTGGGAAGCATGCCTTATGAGAATAGGTTGAGTGAACTTGGCCTTTTCTACTTGGAGCGACAGAGAATGAGAGGTGACCTGATAGAGGTGTATAAGATGATGAGAGGCATTGATCGTGTGGATAGTCAGAGGCTTTTTCCCAGGAGTGAAATGGCTGCCACAAGCAGACACAGGTTTAAGGTGCTGGGGAGTAGGTACAGAGGAGATGTCAGTGGCAAGTTGTTTATTCAGAGAGTGGTGAGTGCGTGGAATGGGCTGCTGGCAACGGTGGTGGAGGCGGATAAGATAGGGTCTTTTCAGAGACTTTCAGATAGGTACATGGAGCTTAGAAAAACAGAGGGCTATGGGTATGCCCAGTAACTTCTAAGGTAGGGACATGTTCAGCACTACTTTGTGGGCCGAAGGGTCTGTATTGTGCTGGAGGTTTTCTACGTTTCTATTAACTTAATTTGGATTAAAATGTTGACTTTGACAATATTTTTCCATAACGTTCTGTTTTCATGAAGAGGTTCAGTGATCCAGATACAACGTTATTTCACCCCAAATTATAAAAGATTATATACACAAGATTATACAAAATACAAACATTAACTATTTATAAGACCGAAGAGTCAAATTAAAATGTGAATATTACTGTATGTAAGACATTCAATTCCCGTGGGTGTGGGGAGGGGGGTCACTATTCCCGGAAATGCCCCTCTGTACCCACTCTGTTACAATGCTCGCAATTTCTCATGGGCTCCACTGATTGACAGCTCTCTCTGCCCCGCCTCCCGGGCATGTGGTCACCGTCACGTGATACCGCGAGTGTGCCGATCTGTGACGAGCTGACGTCATTCATGTCCCACCTTCACCGACGTCGTTTCCAGGGGAACGGTCCGGGGTGGGCGGTTAGTCCGGGATGGTGGGCACGGGGTTGTAGTAAAGTAGAGTCGGTCTCTACTTTGGGTTTCGGCTCCACTGTGGGAATCGGCCTCTCCTCTTCCTGCCCACGGAACAGTGAGTGTCTGTCAGCGCCTCACCGCACCGGCTCTCTGCCTCAGGTACAATATTTCAACCATATTTGCACAGTTACGTGGATAGGAAAGGTTGAGAGGGACACGGGCCTAATGCAGGCGGATGGGACGAGTTCAGGTCGACAACTTGGTCGGCGTGGATGAGTTTTACCGAAGGGACAGTTTCAGTTCTGTATAAATCACTGACTCTATTCTGGGCGGTTCAACCAGGGCAGGATGTTACCCCTCAGATCCCCTTTAAATCTGTCTTTTGCAGTTCTGTACAATTCTAATGAGAGGCAATTTTTGGCTGATAAGGCAAGTAGAACACACAACCCTGTCTACCTGTGATGCCACATACAGGGAACTGTGTAACAATATTAGAGACACATGCACAGGTACTTCAGTGCACAAGGCCTGGACGGATATGAAACTAATGCAGGAAAGTGGGATTATTGTTGCTGTGCGTGATGGGGAGCATGAATGTGATGGGCCAGATGGTCTGTTTCTATCCTGGACAACCCTGACCACAGCAGTCCTCCACTGCAGTGGGGTTTGTTACCTTCATTCTCAGCTGTGAGCTTGTTCCACTGAACCCCTTATCCTCTGAGAAGATATTTGCACCCTTCCATTGTGACCAAGCTGTCTGCCATCTCTCCTGCTATTAACCAGTGTTCTTCACCAAATTCCCATTTAAAAGTACTGTTACTGGTGCCTGTGGAATGGGTGCATTTTGGTAGCCTTTTGAGGTGTTTGATTCACTATTAACCCTAATGCATTAATACCTTTCTCCAACAAAAATCCATTGTCCTGGGTTCTGAGTGTTTTAGGTAAGTCCATCCTGAAGTTCTGTGTTCCAGGTTCCCACTGAACTTTCACAGTCAGTGGTTTCTGCGTGTCTATACTGACCATCGAAAATCTGTCTCCACTAACTCAGCACTTGGTCTGTCTCCTACCCTAGTGATTCAAATGTTCAGCCAGATGTTCCTTAAATACCAGCCTGCACCCCCCCCCCCCCCCCCCCCCCCAGGAAGTGTGTTCCAGATTGTAACCAACTTCATTCTGCCAGCTGGTCCACATCCCACATCAAGATTTGCTAGCCGCCTTTACTGGCCATCATACCCCTAATCTTGGTGTCATCTGCAAACTTGCTGATCGAGTTTACCACATTCTCATCCAGATTGTTTATACAGATGGAAAATAACAATGGACCCAGCACTGGGAAGTTAAACAAGGGCAGGATGAACATAGTAATGACAGGTTCCAGGGAAGTGTTCATCAACAGAAACTTTGTGTGTTTTTGCCTCCACCACCACCTCTGGCAGCTCATTTGGGATACCAGCTATTCTCTGTGTCAAATATTTACCTTTCAGATCCCCTTTAAACCACCCCCCTGTCACCTTACAAATATAGCTTTAGACAGCCACACCACGGGAAACAGTCTCTGTCTCTCTGACCTTTATATGCCTCACATAATTTTATCCACCTCCATCAACTCACCCTTCAGATTCCCTTTCAACCTCCACCCTGTCACGTCTTAGTTTCTGTCTGATTTCTCCAAATTCACTGCACAGGACACAACCCTCGTATCCCTACGTTGCTATTACTAACATGCACCATCCACCACGATGTCCGGCTGCTCAACCTTCCCTTTGAAATGTCCTGCAGCTGCTCCGAGACCATCGGACCATAAGACACAGGAGCAGAATTAGGCCATTTGGCCCATCCCGTCTGCTGCACCATTCTGCCAGGAATAAGAGATCATGGCAGATCTGTTAACCCTCTCAAACACTCTTATCCCGCCCCCCCACAATCGAGAACCTCCACATTCAATATACCCAGTGAATTGGCCACATCCGTCTGTGGGGATGAATTCAGAGTCAGAACCAGAATCAGGTTTATTACCACCGGCAGGTGTCAGGAAATTTGTTAATTTAGCAGCAGCAGTTCAATGCAGGACATGATAATATAGAAAGATGGTTGCTGCTGGAATAGATTGTGCTTGGGGTGACTCGGGTCCACAATGATCCCTCGGGCCCTTTTCTCACACCTGTCTTTGTAAATGTCCTGAATGATGGGAAGTTCACAACTACAGATGCGCTGGGCTGTCCGCAACACACTCTGCAGAGTCCTGCGATTGAGGGAAGTACAGTTCCCATACAAGGCAGTGATTCAGCCAGTCGGGATGCTCCCAGTTGTGCCCCTGTAGAAAGTTCTTAGGATTTGGGGGCCCATAGCAAACTTACTCAGTCGTCTGCGGTGAACGAGATGCTGTTGTGCCTTTTCCACCACTCAGCAGGTACGTACAGACCACGTGAGATCCTCGGGTATGTTGATGTCGAGGAATTTAAAGCTGTTTACCCTCTGAACCGCAGATCGACTGATGTCAATAGGGGTTAGCCCATCTCCATGAATCTACACAATCTGTGTGGATTATCACTAATCCGCATAGATTGTGGTCTCCCGGTTAGGAAGTCGAGGATACATTTGCAGAGGGACCAGGTTCCATAGCTTATTGATCAGGACTGTGGAAATGACGGTGTTAAATGCTGATCTCTTGTCACTGAACAACATCCTGACATAGGCTACACAGATTCACTACCTTTTTCCAAGGAATTTGCTCCTTACCTTTGTTACGACCACCGACCACTGACTCGACTGGCAAGTTTATCTTTAGGAAATCCTGCACATCTGAGACGAACCTGACCCCAGTAGCCAGAAGACAACACACCATCGTGTCATCTCTGTTGCTGCCACAGAATCTCCTGCACATCCCCTGTACTGTGAGTCTGCTGTCATCACTGCTCTGCTTGACCTTTCCTCCCGCGGAGCATCGGTCTGGGGTCTGCTGACGGGCTGCTGTCTCTGGTTTGTCATCCTCCCAGGGGTATACATGACAATCCGTAACATGGCAATAAGATTATCCACCTTATTTTTTATACCCTGTGCATTGAGGTATAACACTTCAAGTATTGGATTTGCTACCCTTATTGATTCTGCATCCCTCTGCTGGCTGCAGTTATGTCCTATCATCTGCTCGCTCTTCCTGACAGTGTGACTGCATGCTATCTTTTCTTTCTTTACCAACTGTACTATCCTAAGTACTTTCATGCCAGTTCTCACGCCCCTGCCAAATCAGTTTATACCCTCCCCAAGAGCTCTAACAAACCAGCAGTATGCACACAAGAAAATAAATCCCAGGGTTGTGTATGATGAGAGAAATGTATTTTGATAATGCATTTACTTTCAGCTTTGAACTTTGTAGTAGAGAGCCGGGTGTTGTACTGGTCTGTGTCCTCACTGGCCAGTGCTGTGCTCTGGCAGCTCAGTGTGCTTGGAATACAGTGTCAGTGTTTTTACAGAAGTGTGTCCTTATTACACAATTGATCTTGTCCACCCTGGAGCTTGGAAGATTGACTGGAGACCAGAATGATTTTTTCAGACTGTTATTGGTCACAGGATCATTCTGGGATGGTCTGGACTATCTGACCCATCCAGTTTATACCAACTCCTGCTACAACATTTCCACAGTCCAATTCCCCACTCTGTCCCCACAGCTCTGCAGGTTATTTCCCCTGAAGGACCTGTCTAATTCCTCTTTGAACACTGGTTGTTCCCGCCACCACTCTGGTGAGTCCCATATTTCCCAAGGCAAAGTCAAGAATGTCTCCATCCATGGTGGACCATCTACCTACTGTTTCAGGAAACCTTTCTGGACACACTTAACAAATAATGTCCCATCCAAGTCTCAGGTGGTAAGGGAGTCCCAGTCACTCTGGGGAGATTATTCACTCAGCAAAGCTACTCTGTTGTTTTTACATCAGCCCATAACCTGCCGACAAATTTGTTCCTCTCTCTTACTGGCTATTTGGAGCCCTACAGTACAATCCCATCACAGTGATTGCACTCTTCTTATTCCTGAGTTCTACCCGCATTGTCTCACTGGATGAACTTGAATTTGTGACATTCTGCCTGATCAGCAGTACAGCTCCCCAAGCCTCATTCACCTCCCTCTGGACTGTCTGAATCTGAATCCTGGAATGTTTAGCTACCAGTCCTGCCCTTCTCTGTAATGGCTGAATCACTGTGCCATGTACTAATCCAGGCTCTAAGTATGTCTGCGTTAACTGTTCCACACCCGGCACTGATACAAACACACTTCAGCCCCTCGGTGCCACTGTGCTCATTAACTGGGCCTAACTATGCAGTGGTGTACTGGGCTAATGGCATCAACACGGGTTGAAGTCATTCTGACCCTCGGCTCTGTAATGAGTCAATCTATAGCCGGGGAAGTGACGACACCCCTCATGTTAGACTGTTTGCGGTAACTTTTTATTCTTTCTCTTATTTCTAATAGAAACATTAAAAATAGGTGCAGGAGTAGGCCATTCGGCCCTTCAAGCCTGTACCGCCATTCAGTATGATCATGGCTGATCATCCAACTCAGAACCCTGTACCTGCTTTCTCTCCATACCCCCGATCCCTTTAGCCACAAGGGCCATATCTAACTTCCTCTTAAATATAGCCAATGAACCGGCCTCAACTGTTTCCTGCGGCAGAGAATTCCACAGATTCACCACTCTCTGTGTGAAGAAGTTTCTCCTCATCTCGGTCCTAAAAGGCTTCCCCTTTATCCTTAAACTGTGACCCCTCGTTCTGGACTTCCCCAACATCGGAAACAATCTTCCTGCATCTAGCCTGTCAAATCCCTTTAGAATTTTATACGTTTCAATAAGATCTCCCCTCAATCTTCTAAATTCCAGTGAGTATAAGCCTAGTCGATCCAGTCTTTCTTCATATGAAAGTCCTGCCATCCCAGGAATCAATCTGGTGAACCTTCTCTGTACTCCCCCTATGGCAAGAATGATATTCTAGGTGCAGTCTCACCAAGGCCTTGTACAACTGCTGTAGAACCTCCCTGCTCCTGTACTCAAATCCTTTTGCTATGAATGCCAACATACCATTTGCCTTTTTCACCGCCTGCTGTACCTGCATGCCCACCTTCAATGACTGGTGTACAATGACACCCAGGTCTCGTTGCATTTCCCCTTTTCCTAATCGGCCACTGTTCAGATAATAATCTTTTTTCCTGTTCTTGCAACCAAAGTGGATAACCTCACATTTATCCACATTAAATTGCATCTGCCATGAATTTGCCCACTCAACTAACCTATCCAAGTCACCCTGCATCCTCTTAGCATCCTCCTCACAGTTAACACCGCCGCCCAGCTTTCCTCCCACTGTCCAAAGACAAATCGGTTAGTTGGTTAATTGGTCATTGCAAATTGCCACAGGAATAGACTAGGGTTAAATTGGAGGCTGCTAAGTGGTGATGCTCGAAGGCCTGTTCCGTGCTTTATCTCTAAATAAAATATTCCTATAAACACTAAAACCTATTTTGTAAATTTTGTCCATTGCAGGTAAAGACCTTCCTACCACTGAGCATATCTACACAAAATGCTATTGCAGGAAAGCAGCATTCATCAGGAACCCCCAACACGCAGGACAGGCTCTCCTCTCATTGCTGCCATCAAGGAGTTGGTCAGAGAGCCTCAGGGACCACACCACCAGGTTCAGGAAAAGTTATCATCAGCCCCCTGAGCCAAAAGGGATAACTTCACTTGCCCCATCACTGAGTTCTTCCCACAATCTGTGGACTCACCTTCAAGGACTCCATCCCATGCTCTCAATATTTATTGTTTGTTTATTTATTTTTCTTTCTTTTTGTATTTACAGAGCTTGTTGTCTTTTGCACAACAGTTGTTTGTCTGTCCTGTTGGGTGCAGTCTTTTAATGATTCTATTGTTTTTTTTAGTTTTTACTGTGAATGTCCTTGGGGTTGTATATGGTGACATATGCATTGATAATAAACTTATCTTGAACTTTGAAAATACACCAACTTTGAGCATCATTGATTATTGACAAAATATCATAAAATCCCTTTGAGGAAGTAATTTTAAGAAACTTTGATATTCTGATATTTTATCTGGAAATTATATACAAGATGTAATACAGCACACAGAAACTTGCTATTCAGCCCAATCAGGCTGGAATTTATGCCTCACAAACCTTCTCAACTTTTCTCCATTTAATTATCATTTCTAGCTCTCTCTCTTTCAAATACTTAAGAGTTTCAAAGGACTTCAAAGACTTGCATACATTATTGTGATTGCCACATCACAAAAAAATAAGTAATGCTGGTTCAGAGATCTAGATATATAGATAGTTTTAAAGGCTTTATTTAGGATATTTCCTGATCCTTCCCCACTCAAAAGTAGGCAGAACAAGTCTATCATCAGTACTTTTTGATTAAAAACTCATGATCCTTTTCCGATTGCTCCATTAAAGACCAAAAATTGTGTTAAGTTTCTTTCAGATCCATTTTTAAAAATTAAATGTAAATTTGAGGCCTATCTGGTATTTGTTTATCTGTGCACTTGTAGTGTGACTGAGACACTGTAATTTGTCTATTTGGACCTACTTTCTGTGTTGATCCACATCCGTCAACTCAACTACTGACCTTTCACTCTTCCCATCTCCTCTCCTGAAAGAGAGCCCAATGATCCATGTAACAAAAATCCTCCGTCCTGCACCAGCTTGTGAGCCACACATATAACTGTACCACCTTTTTCTTTCTTCCCTCGCTAGCAGGTGACACTGGGATTACCCCCCTCCTCACCACAGAGTTTCTACTTAATTTTTTCCCCAACTCCCTAAGTTCTGTTTGCAGGACTTTGCCTCTTTTGTTAGAACCAATATGGACACGACCTCTGGCTGCTCACCCTGCCCTTTCAGAATGGCCTGTACTTGTTCAGTTACATCCTTGGCCCTGGTACCAGGGAGGTAATGCACCATCCTGCAGTCTCTCTCCTTGCCACAGATACACCTGTCTGTGACCCCGGCTAAAGACTCCCCCGTCACTGAGGCTCACCGAGAACGCAGAACAGTACAGCACAGGAACAGGCCCTTCTTCCCATGATGTCTGTGCTGAATATGATGCCAAATGAAACTAAATCTCTTCAGCCTGCGTATAATTCATGTGCTTCAATCCTCTGAATATTCATGGCTTATCTAAAACCCTGTTAAATGTCATTATCATATCTACTTCTACCACTCCCTATGGCAGCCCAAACCCGGCCCTCACCACTCTCTGTACGGAAACAGAAATCTAACCTGCCCTGACATCCCACTTTAAATTCTCACCCTGGCATTTTAAAACTGTGCCTTCTCATATTTGATATTTCTAACCTGAGGAAGTGATTCTGACTGTCTACCTTGTCTGCACCTCTCATAGTTTTATAAACTTCTGTCAGGTCTCCCCTCAGATTCCTTCACTCCAGGGAAAACAGTCCCAATCAGTCTGATCTTTCCTGTAAATCAAGCCCGCAGTCCAGGTAACATTCCTGTGAATTGTTTCTGCATCTTTCCAGCTTAGTCACAACCTTCCTCTCATGGTGACCAGAACTGCACAGGGTGCTCCTGGTGTGGTTTAATTATTGATTTGTAGAACTGTAATGTGATGTCCCAATTCCTCTCAATGCCTTTGCCGATGAAGGTAAGCATGTCGTGCACCTTCTTCACAACCTTGTCTGCCTGTGTTGGCACATTCAGGGAACTATTTACCTGTGCCTCAGGTTTATCTTTTCATCAACACTCCTCACCACCCTGCCATTAACTGGGTATGTCCTGACTTGTTTTAACTTCCCAAAATCCATCATTGTGCATTTGTCTGACACTGTAGATAGATACTTTATTCATCCCCATGGGGAAATTCAACATTTTTTCCAATGTCCCATACACTTGTTGTAGCAAAAACTCATTACATACAATACTTAACTCAGTAATAATATGATATGCATCTAAATCACTAACTCAAAAAGCATTAATAATAGCTTTAAAAAAATGTTCTTAAGTCCTGGCAGTTGAATTGTAAAGCCTAATGGCATTGGGGAGTATTGACCTCTTCATCCTGTCTGAGGAGCATTGCATCGACAGTAACCTGTCGCTGAAACTGCTTCTCTGTCTCTGGATGGTGCTATGTAGAGGATGTTCAGGGTTTTCCATAATTGACCGTAGCCTACTCAGCGCCCTTCGCTCAGCTACCGATGTTAAACTCTCCAGTACTTTGCCCACGACAGAGCCCGCCTTCCTTATCAGCTTATTAAGACGTGAGGCGTCCTTCTTCTTAATGCTTCCTCCCCAACACGCCACCACAAAGAAGAGGGCGCTCTCAACAACTGACCTATAGAACATCTTCAGCATCTCACTGCAGACATTGAATGACGCCAACCTTCTAAGGAAGTACAGTCGACTCTGTGCCTTCCTGCACAAGGCATCTGTGTTGGCAGTCCAGTCTAGCTTCTCGTCCAACTGTACTCCCAGATACTTGTAGGTCTTAACCTGCTCCACACATTCTCCATTAATGATCACTGGCTCCATATGAGGCCTAGATCTCCTAAAGTCCACCACCATCTCCTTGGTCTTGTAACAACACTTCTCTGTTTCTCTGCACTAATGCCCTAGCAATAAATGTCAATGAACCATTCACTTCTAAACTTTGGTCATATATGGTCTTATGAACCCCTCACTACACCTGTCTCTATTTTGTTGTGCAGGCAACACTCTCTGCCCCTCCTCCAGGTCATTAATATCAATAGTAAATAATGGAGGGTCCAGAACAGTTTGCTCGGACACTCCAGTAGTTATGTCATCCCAGCCTGAAACAGACCTGTTATTCTGTCTCAGTATGATAACCAGTCTTCAGTCAATATTAACACACTTCCTTCCCAGTACTGAGATCTGGTCTTGTGCACGAGCCTTTCATGTGGGACCTTGGCAAATGGCTCCTGAAAATCCAAAATCACAACTTCTCCAACTTCCCCTGTAAAGTCTCAAATCTCTGGTATGTTTGTCAAACATGACTTAACATTCAGTAACCCAGGTAACAGGGACAAAAACCAGGTTCCAGATGGACAAGGTGGTGAAGAGGCTTTTGGAACACTGACCTTCAGTCAGGGCACCGAATATAGAAGCTGGGATGAAATGGTGCAGTTGTACAACACGTTGGTTTGGCCGCATTTCATAAATAGTGTTTAGTTTTAGTGATCATGCAGTATGACAGACACCATTGAGCTGGAAAGAGTGCAGAGGTGATTTACGGGCATGTTACTGGATCTCGAAGGACTGATTTGTGGAAAGCATTTTGGATAATTTTCCTTGGAAATTTGGAGAATGAGTGGCGATATTGCAGAGGTATATAAAATAATAAGCAGTCTGGGTTGAGTCAAAGATAACAATATTTTTGCCAGGGTTGGGGAATCAAGAACTGGAGGGCATTGGTTTGAGATGAGATTTAATATGAACCTGAAGGGCAACTTTTCCACACACAGGCTGGTCAGTGTATGGAGTGAGCTGCCGGGGGGAGTGGTTGAGACAGGTATGTTTAAAAAAAGTACTTGAACAGGTAGATGGGAAGGAAAAGTTTTGAAGGATATGGGCTAAAGAGGAGGATAGCCTTGTTCTTAATGTGGTGGTGAGGGGGTTACAGACCACAAGCTCAGATGGGAACTTTGGTCAGCGTGGACCATTTGAGCTGACGGGCTCGTTTCTGTGCTGTGTGAATCTGACTGTAAACCCTGTTGACTTAGTACAATCACATTAAACTTTTCTAAATGACTTGTTATTTCTTCACAGATTATTGACTCCAGTACCTGAAGTGAAGTTAACTGGACTACAGTCACCTGGATTTTATCTTCCACCCTTCTTCAACAATGGTTTTCAACTCCACTGCGACCTTTCTGTAACAGTGAGTTTTGACGGACTTCAATGTCTCTACTTTCTCTCCAGACTTCCTGTGAAACCCTCCAGTGCAGGTCGTTGGGACCTGGAAATGTTTGCTTTTAGTCCCATTAGTTTCTCCCTCCTGATGGTGATTGTTACACATTATGGCACAATGTTGAAATGTCACTGTTAGATATCTCTGGGAAGTTTGCTGTGTCCCCACTGTGAACACTAATTAAAATTATTGAGTTAACCTATCTGCTTTTTCCTTGTTAATTTTAGCTTTTGTCTCATCACTGGTTCCTGGAAAAATCCTGATCCTCTTTTCTACTGCCAACCCTGGCCTCTTTTTATGCTCTTTGATTTAATATTTCCCTTGAACTCCATTGACCACAGAATATTCTTTGCTCCCTGTGATCCCTCTGTAGAATCGGGATCAATGTCTGCTGACTGTTATGAACAGTCTCCTTAAACATCGCCACTGCTCATTGCTGACCTGTCCCTGAGCATATTTACCCCATCTGCCCCAGACAACTCCACTGTCACGTCTCTGTAATTGCCTTTATTTAGGTTGAGGACACTGGTTCTGGACCCTGGTGTTCACCCTCAATCTGTGGTCTGGAGTTCTCCCACATTGTGATCACTTCTTCAGGGATCCTTCACCACAAGATCTCTCTGCATTCCCACCTCATTACACAGATTACATATGAGATGTCCTGTTCCTGCTGTACTGTCTCTGACCACTCCACAAATTCCTCTTCCACTGTACCAGTTTGATCAGCTTAATCAACACACAGACTGACGCAAACACGCACAAAATACTGCAGGAACTCAGCAAAGAGTCGACATTTCGGGCTGAGAACCTTCATCAGAATTAGAAAGAAAGGGACAAAAGCCAGAATAAGGTGCTGGGGAGGGGGAGGAGGACAAGTGAGTGGGGGAGGGGGTGGTTTGTGGAGGGATGATGATGAGAGGACCTGGGTGACAGACAGGAAAGGCAAAGAGATGAAGAGAAAGGAATCCAGTAGGAGAGAACGTTGGACCATGGCATGACACGAAGGAGGTGGAGAACCAGAGAGAGTTGATGGGCAAGTCATGACGGTGCGTGAGGAGAGGTAAAGTGGGTAAATGGCACCAGAATGGGGGAAAAGTCAGAAGATAAATTGTAGTTCGGTGAATGTGTGGAAACAGAGGGCAGTGATTTCTGAAATTTGGAGAAATCAATATCAGAATATGAGATGTTGCTCGTCCAACCTGTAGTTGGCCTCATCGTAGCAGGAGAGGAGGCCATGGACAGACATGTTAGTGATGGCCCTCTGCTGGGTCAGGGTCGACCATGAATATTGTACTCTCGCTGTGAAAGTCAATTTGCAAGCCAGGGTAGTACGATACGTAAAGCAAGCTGTTGCCCATGCAGGGGCTCCTGCTCTCCACGCAGCTGATGAATCCAGATCAACGACAGAGACCGGTGGGGTCAGGCACCAACGGTGTCACAGGATTGCCAGTCTGCATTGAATATCGGACTGATAGGGAATCCAGCTCTGGATTGTTCCTCGAGGTTTACTCCCGAAGCCTTCCCCATGAATGGGTCGAGCCACAAGCCAGTAGAGGTTTCAGATCAGAATTCTCCTTCCACTAGATGAGCTGCCAACCGTGGGTGAAAGCCCCATCTGCCCATAGCAGTTAGTTATATGATGCCAGTAAACCCATTTAGACCCTCCCCGTCACTAGAAAGAGTTTGTCAGGCTTCATAGCTAAGCCATATGTAAAAGCCAGGAGCTGGACTTGGTTGACAGAGGCAATTTGAAGCAGCAATTAATAGGAAGTGACATCTTGTCCCCATTACCACCCCACCACTGGTTAAGACACCTGTAAGGCACCAATATGTCAGTATGTGAATGGGAAATGGAACTAGAATGCATTGCCACTGGCAGATTGTGGTTGTTGCAGCTCACAGAGCAAAGATACTCGATGTACTGGTACCCCAATCTGCTTCCGATTAAATCTCTCATGACAATCACAGCTCCATTCTCATCTCTCTTTGATATTTCCCCTTTTGTGCTTTATCCCATCGGGAGGAACACCTGAGGATACCGAGACCACTCCTCCCCGTGTCTTCTTTCCCTCCCCTTTCACCATCACTGTCCCTACATGTATGGTACCTATGAAAAGTATTCATGCTGCTTTAAAGTTGTCATGTTTTATTGTTTTACAACATTGAATGATAGTGGATTGAATTTGGCATTTGTTTCACTGATCAAGAGAAAAAGGCTTTTGTGTCAAAGTGAAAACATCTCCACAAAGTGCTTTAAATTAATTACAGATATAAAACACAAAATAATTGACTGTATAAATATTCACCCCCAAATCATCACTGGTACAGCCAAGTAGTTTTAGGAATTACATTATCAGTTAAGTGGAGGTCTCTGTGTGAGTCAAGGTGTTTCAATTGATTGTAGTAAAAATACACGACTGTTGGTAGTCAGTATTCTGGGAGAAACTACACCATAAAAACAAATTAACACTCTGAGCAGCTCTGCAAAAAGGTAATTGAAAAACACAATTCATGAGATGGATACAGGAAAATGTTCAAGTCACTGAATATCCCTTGGAGTACAGTTAAGTCACTCATCCTGAAATGGAAAGAATATGGCAGAGCTGTAAATCTGCCAGAAACAGGCCATCCTCAAAAGCTGAGTGACTGTGCAAGAAGGGGACGAGTGAGGGAGGCCACCAAGAGACATGCTAACTCTAGAGAAATCACAATCTTCAGTGGCTGAGATGGGAGAGACTGTGTAAACAACAACTGTTGCCCAGATGCATCACCTGTCAGAGCTTTATGGGAGAGTGGCAAAGAGAAAGCCATTGTTGAAAAAAGCTCTCATGAAATCTCACCTGGGGTTTGCCAGAAGACTCTGAAGTCAACTGGAAGAAGGTTCTATAGTCTGATGAAACAAAATTGACCATTTTGGCCATCAGATTAAACACTAAGCTTGGCGCAAGACAAACACCGCACAGCATCAGAAACACACCATCCCAGCATGGTGGAGGCTGCATTATGCTGTGGGGCTGTTTCACTGCAGCAGGCCCTGAAAGGCTCATAAAAGTAGAGGGTAAAATGAATGCAGCCTAATACAGTGAAATCTTGGAGGAAAACCTAATTCAGTCTGCAAGTGAACTGTGACTTAGGAGAAAATTCATTTTCCAGCAGGAGAATGACCACAAGTATAAAACCAAAACTACACAGGAATGACTTAAAACCAAAGTTAATGTCCTGGAGTGGCCAAGTCAGAGTCCAGACCTCAATCCAATTGAGAATTTGTAACTGGACTTGAAAGGATCTGTTCACTCATGAACCGCATGCAATCTGCCAGAGCTTCAGCAGTTTTGTAAAGAAGAATGGGGAAAATTTTCAGTGTTAAGATGTGCAAAGCGGATAGAGACCTATCCATACAGAGCCAACGGTAATTACTGACAAAGTTGCATCAACTTGACTTGAAGGAGGTGAATACCAATGCAATTAAATTATTTTGTGTTTTATATTTGCAATTAATTAGATCACTTTGGAAAGATCTGTTTTTCACTTTGATACCAGAGAGTCCATTCTGCTGATCAGTGTGTGAAAATAAAGCCAAATTAAATCCACTGTGAATAAACGTTGCAGAACAATAAACATGAAAACCGCCAAAGGAGACTGAATACTTTTGATGGCACTGTATCCACCCCTTCACCAGCACGTTATGAACAAATCCACCCTGCTCCTTTCCATTTTGCCGATTCCATGTGGAACATTGGACATGTAGGAATGTCAAATTCCCAGTCCAAGTCTCTGTAACCATGTCCCTGCAATAGCTGGTAGATCAAACATATTCGTCAGTACACAATATGGAACAGATGGCAACCTGCCCTTCAGTCCACAATATCTGCACCAATCATAACAATGTTGAGACTTTATAAAGTACTGGTGAGGTCATACTGGAGTATTGTGAGCATTTGTGGGCCCTTTATCTTAGGAAGGATGAGCTGAAACTGGATGTGTTTCAAAGGAGATTCTCAAAATTGACTCCAGGATGAAACAGCTTGGCATATGAAGAGCGTTTGATTGCTCTGGGCCTGTATTCACTGGAATTCGGGTCAATGAGGGCTGACCTAATTGAAACCTATCGAATGGTGAAAGGCCTTGATAAAGTGGATGTGCGGAGGATGGGAGTGTCTGAGACCAGAGGTCACAGCCTCAGAATAGAGCACCATCCTCGTAGAATGTGGAGATGAGGAATTTCTTTAGCCAGAGAGTGGGGAATCTGTGGAATTTGTTGCCTCGGGCAGCTATGGAGCCAAGACTTTATGTATATTTTAGGCAGAGGTTGGTAGATTCTTGATTGGTCAGATCATGAAGGGTTGTGGGGAGAAGGCAGGAGATTGGGGCTTTGAGGGAAAATGGATTAGCCATGATGAAATGATGGAGCATATTTGATGGGCCTAATGGCCTAATTCTGATCCTATATCTCAGAGTCTGTATCACCTCCTCAGAAACCTCAATCAGCTTTATCAAGTGTGATCTGCCTGCACAAAGCCATGCTGATTGTCCCTAAGCAGGCCGTGCCTTTCCAAATGAGCATAAACCCTGTACCTCAATATCCTCCCCTGTAGCTTCTCCACCACTGAAATGAGGCTGCCTTGCCGATAGATCCCTAGATTCTTGTTATTTCCTTTCTTGATCAAAGCTGCAACATTTGCTACACTCCAGTACTGAGGGAACTCATATGTTGCAATTGAGGACACAGACAGACAGACATACTTTATTAATCCCGAGGGAAACTGGGTTTTGTTACAGTCGCACCAACCAGGAATAGTGTAGAAATATAGCTATATAAACCATAAATAAATAATAATAAGTAAATTATGCCAAGTGGAAATAAGTCCAGGACCAGCGTATTGGCTCAGGGTGTCTGACACTCCGAGGGAGGAGTTGTAAAGTTTGATGAACACAGGCAGGAATGACTTCCTATGATGCTCAGTGTTGCATCTCGGTGGAATGAGTCTCTGGCTGAATGTACTCCTGTGCCTAACCAGTACATTATGCATTGGATGGGAGACATTGTCCAAGATGGCATGCAACTTGGACAGCATCTTCTTTTCATACACCACCTTCAGAGAGTCCAGTTCCACCCCCACAACATCACTGGCCTTACGAATGAGTTTGTTGATTCTGTTGGTGTCTGCTACCCTCAGCCTGCTGTCCCAGCACACAACAGCAAACATGATAGCACTGGCCACCACAGACTCGTGGAACAGCCTCAGCATCGTCTGGCAGATGTTAAAGGACCTCAGTCTCCTCAAGAAATAGAGACGGCTCTGACCCTTCTTGTAGACAGCCTCACTGTTCTTTGACCAGTCCAGTTTATTGTCAATTCGTATCCCCAGGTATTTGTAATCCTCCACCATGTCCACACTGACCCCTTGGATGGAAACAGGGGTCACCAGTGCCTTAGCCCTCTTCACGTCTACCACCAGCTCCTTAGTCTTTTTAACATTAAGCTGCAGATGATTCTGCTCGCACCATTTGACAAAGTTTCCCACCATAGCCCTGTACTCCGTCTCATCTCCCTTGCTGATGCATCTAACTATGGCAGAGTCATCAGAAAACTTCTGAAGATGGCAAGACTTTGTGCAGTAGTTGAAGTCCGAGGTGTAGATGGTGAAGAGAAAGGGAGACAGGACAGTCCCCTGTGGAGCCCCAGTGCTGCTGACCACTCTGTCTGACACAGTGTTGCAAGCTCACGTACTGTGGTCTGCCAGTCAGGTAATCAATAATCTATGACACCAGGGAAGCATCACTGTCAGCTTCTCACCCAGCAGAGCAGGGCGGATGGTGTTGAACGCACTGGAGAAGTCAAAAAACATGACCCTCACAGTGGTCGCCGGCTTGTCCAGGCGGGTGTAGACACAGTTGAGCAGGTAGACGATGGCATCCTCAACTCCTAGTCGAGGCTGGTAGGCCAACTGGACGGGGTCTAAGTGTGGCCTAACCATAGGCCAGAGCTGCCCTAGAACAAGTCTCTCCAGGGTCTTCATGATTTGGGAGGTCAATGCCACCGGTCTGTAGTCATTGGAGCCACTGGGGTACGTCTTCAGTACAGGGACGAGGCAGGACATCTTCTATAGCACAGGAACCCTCTGGAGACTCAGGCTCAGGTTGAAGACATGGTGAAGTACTCCACATAGCAGGGGGGCACAGGCTTTGAGCACCGTGGGCTGACAACATCCGGGCCTGCAGCCGTGCTTGGGTGGAGACGTTTCAGCTGTCTTCTCACCTGTTCAGCTGTGAAGCCCACCGTGGTGGTTTCAGGTGGGGGAGGGGTGTAGTCCTGAGAGCAGGGTGGGGGGCTGTGAGGAGGGGTAGGAGGGGAGAGTGGAGTATGTGTTGGTTGGGGACCAACAACAGATGAATCATGTGGGGGATGGGCAGGGGCCACAGTGTCAGATCTGTTGAAGAACAGGTTAAGTTTGTCGTCCCTGGCCACACTGCCTTCTGCTCCTCTGTTGCTAGTTTGCCGGAACCCAGTGATGGTCCTCATCCCACTCCAGACCTCTCTCATGTTGTTCTGCTGGAGCTTCCACTCAAGCGTCCTGACGAAGGGTCTCGGTCCGAAACGTCGACAGTGATTCTTCCTGTAGATGCTGCCTGGCCTGCTGTATTCCACCAGCATTTTGTGTGTGTTTGAATTTCCAGCATCTGCAGATTTCCTCGTGCTTCCTCCTACACCTGTCTTTAGCCTCCCTGATCTTGGCTTTCAGGTCCCTCTGTATTGTCCTCAACTCCTCCCTATTTCCATCCCTAAATGCACTCTTTTTAGCGTTCAGGTTGTCCTTAATGTCCTTTGTTACCCATGACTTGTTATTTGAATAACGAAGGACAGTTCTTGCCGGAACATTGCAGTCCACACAGAAGCTGATGTAACCAGTGATGCACTCTGTGAGCCCATCAATGCCCTCTCCATGAAAAATGTCACCTGATCTTAACAGCGTATTTAGTGACGTCGTTGAAGTTATCAATCACATCAAAGAAAAAGCCCTTAACTCACATCTGTTTGAGCAGCTTTGTGAAGAAATGGATGCAGAACACAAATGCCTTCTCTTTCACACTGAAGTCAGGTGGCTATCAAGATGGAGAGCCCTGGCCAAAGTTTTTGAGTTAAGAGAGCAGCTACAGAGATTTCTTTCAGGAAAAACGTCACCACTGGCAGCACACTTGACGAGGAGTGGATAGCAAAACTCGCTTATCTGTGTGACATCTTCAACCTGCTCAATGAACTCAATTTGTCACTTCAGGGGAGAATGACAACTATCCATGTCAGCGCGGGAAGATCAACTCCTCGAGCTTGCAAATGACGATGGGCTGAAAAATATGTTTGACATAACATCTCTGCCGGCATTCTGGATCAAAGTCAAGGCTGAATATCCTGAGATAGCCATGAAAGCACTGAAAACGTTGCTTCCGTTTCCAACATCATATCTCTGTGAAGCGGGGTTTTTTGCAACGAATGCAACAAAAACTAAATTGCGGAATAGACTGGATATAAGGAGCAAACACGAGGAAATCTGCAGATGCTGGAGATTCAAACACACACAAAATGCTGGTAGAACACAGCAGGCCAGGCAGCATCTATAGGAAGAAGCACTGTTGACGTTTCGGGCCCAGACCCTTCGTCAGGACATAAGGAACTCCTTTTGAGTATTGCTGTCTCCCATCACCCCCCGATGAGACCGCCTTATTGCAGGGAAACAAGCCCAGGGCTCTTACTGATTCACCAATATTGGTGTGTTGCAATGATTTTATATGTTCATACGAGGAAAATATGCGCGGTGTGTTTAATATCCAAATGTTACTTAACATGTTATGATGCTATTGACTTATAAGTGCCCTATAATTGACTTATCACTATATGCATGGGAGGAAAATATGCACTGTGTGTTTAATATTAAATTCTTTAGATAAACCCTTTTAGAAACGAAATTGTGTATTAATTAGCCACTTATAAGTGACTTATAGTTTCACCTGTATTCTGGTATATATTAACAAACCTCCCCCCGCCAGCCGGTCCGCAAGAATATTGTCGATATTAAATGGGTCCGCGGTGCAAAAAAAGTTGGGAACCCCGACATAGATCCTTGTCAAATCCCTAGCAATCTGCTCACTTGCTTCTTTCACTATTGTAGGATATATGTGTTCAGTTCTTGCAGTCTTATCCATCTTATTGCTTTTCAGACGTCCCAGCACATCCTCCTCAATCTCAACTCGTGTCTGCACATTTGCATGTCTCACTCTGTTTTCATTGACATTCAATTCCTTCTCCTCAGTAAATATTGACACAACGGACTCATTTAGTACCTCAGCCACTGCATCTAACTTCAACCACATCATTCCTCCTTTAATCTTGAGTGGACCTTTCCAGTCTCTGGTTATCCCTGTTTAACTAATATAAATCAAAAGGCCTTGGGATTATCTTTGATCCCACTCCACAAGGACAGTTTGAGGCCCCATTTGGCCTTTCCTATCACCAGCTTTAGCATTTCCCCGCTATCTTTATATTCCAAAGATACCCAGTCTGATTTTAGCTGCTTAAACCTTCCATATCCTTCTGACTAAATTCAGGATCTCTCCATTCATCCAAAGTTCCCTTACCTTACCATCCTTGTCCTTACTCCTTCCAGGAACATGCTGATCCTGAACTCAGATCTGCTGGTCTTTAAACAACTCCCACATGTCAGATGTGGACTTGTCTGACAGTGGCTGCTGCCAATCAATGCCCCTTGGCTTCTGTCTTACTCATAACTAATGAACAAAATAAATTGTGATCGTCAGCTGGCCTGGCTCGTTTCCCTGAACTAATTCCCGTCTGTTCTCGCCTCTGCTGGGGCTCTGTACATAATGTTTCAAACACTCCTCGGAATCGCTGAAGAAATCTTGAGCACCTAAGCATTGATCAAGATGCAGTCAATTCTAGGGAAGATAAAGTCCCCCACTATGACAGTTCCGTTCTGCACCTCCCCATAAACATAAACCTCTGGGTTCCTCCACCTCCTGGTGGTTATTGGGGGCCAATACTATAATCCAATCCGTGTGACTGTAGATTGCCTCTGTAAGTGAGCCCTCCAGTTTGCTGTGACATTATTGAATTATTTATGGTTTTATATTGCTATATTTCTACACTATTCTTGGTTGCTGCGACTGTAACGAAACTCAATTTCCCCCGGGATCAATAAAGTATGTCTTTCTGTCGGTCTAGAGTGGATGTTTCCTATAGTGGGGGAGTCTAGGATCAGAGGACACAGATAGAGTGGATGTGGAGAAGATGATTCCTATAGTGGGGGAGTCTAGGATCAGAGGACACAGATAGAGTGGATGTGGAGGGGATGATTCCTATAGTGGGGAAGTCTAGGATCAGAGGACACAGATGGAGCTGGAGCGCTTTGTGTCGGATAAACCGTTGGAAATTGGCGGGTGTGGTAAAGTGAAGGCGGAGCTGGACGATGAGAGGCCGCTCTCGGCTCTGTCCGTGACTCTGACTCTGTCTCCTCCCCTCCCCGCCTCTGTCTCTCTGCGCGTTTCTCGGGCAGGTCGGGGCGTTGTGTATAAAAGGAGACAGCAGCAGTCGGTTTGTCACTGAGCAGCGACCTGAGTGAAGCAGCATCATGTCTGGCAGAGGGAAAGGAGGCAAAGGACTGGGCAAAGGCGGAGCCAAGCGGCACCGTAAAGTGCTCCGTGATAACATCCAGGGCATCACCAAACCGGCCATCCGCCGTCTGGCTCGCCGTGGCGGCGTCAAGCGGATCTCGGGTCTGATCTACGAGGAGACCCGCGGGGTGCTGAAGGTTTTCCTGGAGAATGTGATCCGGGATGCGGTCACCTACACTGAACACGCCAAGCGCAAGACGGTCACTGCCATGGATGTGGTGTACGCTCTGAAACGCCAGGGCCGCACTCTCTATGGCTTCGGCGGCTGAAAACCCCCCCACTTCCTCCCGAGAACACAAAGGCTCTTTTAAGAGCCACCCACCGCCTCACAGAGGGAGCCGTGTCCACAACCCTTTAATTATTTTTATCGATATATTTGGCTGAGTTACTTTTGAAGCAGATTAATCCGTTCCGCTTGAAATATCCTGCGATTCTGCCTTTTCAGTCGGTGATTACGGCAGAAGCTCTGAATGCATTAAGATCGATCATCATCCCCTCGTCCGTCTCGGATAGAAATCAGTTCCCTCATTCAGAGAAACGATTCTGTACTCATCCATTCAAATCTTAACTGAGGGAATTATATATTTAATGAAACTGAAATTGTAGAATCCGTGATACAATTAATGGTAAATAATATAAAAAAGTAATCAAGCACCGTTGCTGGGTGCTCTGAAATTGGCGGGCGATTTGAAATTAATCCTGCGCCAATCACACTGTATTCTGATTGGATGAAGTCCGACAGCCAGTAACTTAGTAGAAATCCTTCACTGTGTACGTGGTGTGTGAGGGAGTTTTCTTTCCCCTCTCTGGAGCTGTGTTTCGGATAAACCGTTGGAAATTGCCGGGTGTAGTAAAGTGAAGACGGAGCTGGAAGATGTGAGGCCGGTCTCTGCCCTGTCTGTCACTCTGACTCTGTCCCCTCACCTCCCCACCTCTGTCTCTCTGACTCTGTCCCCTCACCTCCCCACCTCTGTCTCTCTGACTCTGTCCCCTCACCTCCCCGCCTCTGTCTCTCTGCGCGTTTCTCGGGCAGGAGTAGTGGCAGAGGATTGGAGGATGGGTTATGTTATCCAGTCACGTAGGAAAAGATCGAAGGAAAACCAAACACAAGACATTGTTCAGATTCTGGAGGGTCTCGGCCTGAAACGTCGGCTGTTTACTGTTTCTCACAGATGCTGCCTGGCCTGCTGAGTTCCTCCAGCACTGTGCGTGTATCGCTGCAAGGAAAAGCCTGCGAGCTGAGTCAGGTCTGCTGCTGCAGTTCATTCATTACAGACTCGGCTGACAATGTCAATGCCCGGCTCAGCAAATATGCAGATATCACTAATGTGCGAAAAATGTAACCAGCAATACAACAGGACGGTGATCAGTGAGGTCAGTGATTTGAGTAATGACAGATAAATGTGAGATAGAAAATAGGTGCAGGTGTAGTCCATTCGGCCCGTCGAGTCTGCAAACAGCAACAAGAGTTGTTCCATTGTCATTGACGAACCAGGGCAGAACTGCCGTGGGGAATGGTCGGTCCCTGGGAGTGCTGTAAAACAGAGAGATATCGGGGTGCAGATATCGAATTCCTTCAAAGTGTAAACACAGGTAGGCAGGACCGTGAAGAAGGTGTTTGCCACACTTGCATTCATCGGGAGAGTATTGGACACTGTACCGTAACGTCACATTACAGCTCTACCAGCCTTGGGGAAACTACTCTTGGAGCACGGCGTACAGTTATAGTTGCCCTGTGATGAGAGGGTGACATTAAACTGGAGAGGGTGCAAAAGGGATTTAAGAGGAGGCCGGATAGACTGGAACATTCTCACCAAAGTGTATGTGACATTAGAGAGGCTGATAAAATAATGGCAGGCTTTTTTTTCAGCCCTCTTTTATGGATCAAGACTTTGTATGATGGGAAACAAAAGGTATAACATGTTTTCGTGATCTATTTTTAGACAACAGTTTTATGTCCTTTGAACAGCTATCCAATAAACATAATTTGCCTAAAAGTCATTTTTTAGATACTTGCAAGTTAGAAATCTCTTGAATAATATATTACAGTCTTTTCCGAAATCATGTCCAATGGATATTACAGAATTTTTTTTAGCTCTGAATCCTTGCCAGAAGGGTTTAGTATCCATCATTTATAACATGATCGTGAAAATCGTGAAGTATTAGAAAAAATTACGAAGGAATGGGAAAAAGAACTCCACTGTCTTATACCCACAGAGCAGTGGGAGAAAATTTTACAATTAGTCAATTCTTCTTCTATTTGTGCTAAACATGCCCTAATACAATTTAAGGTTATACATAGGGCTCACATGTCCAAGGATAAACTTGTTTGATTTTATTCTTATGCTAATCCAACCTGTGACAGATGTCATTCTGAAGTCGCTTCATTGACCCACATGTTTTGGTCTTGCCCCTGTTTGCAAAATTATTGGAAAGATATTTTTGGTATTATTTCAACGGTTCTGAATATCAAATTGCAACCACATCCTATTACTGCAATTTTCGGTTTACCAATGGTGGATAATAGTTGTTTATCCCCCTCAGCCCGGCAGATGATTGCATTTGTTACAGTAATGACTAGAAGATCTATCCTGTTGAACTGGAAAGAAATTAATCCTCCAACTATATTTCAGTGGTTTTGTCAAACTATTTCTTGTTTGAGTTTAGAAAAAATTAGAAGTGTTGTTTTTGACCCTTCAGTTAAATTTGAAGAAACTTGGAGACCATTTATTCAACATTTTCATATGAGCTAAACTGACTTTTCCTAAACTTTACTCTTGTAGACAATAGACAATAGACAATGGGTGCAGAAGTAGACCATTTGGCCCTTAGAGCCTGCACCACCATTTTGAGATCATCACTGATCAACTACTATCAATACCCGGTTCCTGCCTTGTCCCCATATCCCTTGATTCCCCTATCCATAAGATACCTATCTAGCTCCTTCTTGAAAGCATCCAGAGAATTTGCCTCCACTAGCTTCCGAGGCAGTGCATTCCAGACCCCCACAACTCTCTGGGAGAAGAAGTTTTTCCTTAACTCTGTCCTAAATGATCTACCCCTTTAACTCAAACCATGCCCTCTGGTACTGGACTCTCCCAGCATCTGGAACGTATTTCCTGCCTCTATCTTGTCCAATCCCTTAATAATCTTATATGATTCAATCAGATGCCCTCTCAATCTCCTTAATTCCAGTGTGTACAAGCCCAGTCTCTCTAACCTCTCTGCGTAAGGCAGTCCAGACATCCCAGGAATTAACCTCGTGAATCTACGCTGCACTTCCTCTACAGCCAGGATGTCCTTCCTTAACCCTGGAGACCAAAACTGTACACAATACTCCAGGTGTGGTCTCACCAGGGCTCTGTACAAATGCAAGAGGATTTCCTTGCTCTTATACTCAATTCCCTTTGTAATAAAGGCCAACATTCCATTAGCCTTCTTTACTGCCTGCTGCACTTGCTCATTCTCTTGCTCTAGATCTCTTTGTATTTCTCCCTTATCAAACTCTACACCGTGCAGATAATAATCTGCCTTCCTGTTCTTACTCCCAAAGTGGATAACCTCACACTTATTCACATTAAACGTCATCTGCCAAGTATCTGCCCACGCACCCAGCCTATCCAAGTCACCCTGAATTCTCCTACCATCCTCATCACATGTCACAGTGCCACCCAGCTTGGTATCATCAGCAAATTTGCTGATGTTACTCTCAATGCCTTCATCTAAATTGTTGACGTAAATTGTAAGCAGCTGTGGTCCCAATACCGAACCTTGTGGCACCCTACTAGTCACCACCTGCCATTTCGAGAAACACCCATTCACCGCTACCCTTTGCTTTCTATCTGCCAACCAGTTTTCTATCCATGTCAATGTCTTCCTCCCGATGCCCTGAGCTTTGATTTAACCCACCAATCTCCCATGTGGGACCTTATCAAATGCCTTCTGAAAATCGAGGTACACTACATCCACTGGATCAACCTTGTCTAACTTCCTGGTTACATCCTCGAAAAACTCCAACAGATTAGTCAAGCATGATTTGCCCTTGGTAAATCCATGCTGGCTCATCCCAATCTTATCACTGCTATCTAGATATGCCACTATTTCATCCTTAATAATGGACTCTAGCATCTTTCCCACCACCAATGTCAGGCTGACAGGTTGATACTGAACCGGGTATTGATAGTATTTGATCAGCCATGACCTCAAAATGGCAGTGCAGGCTCGAAGGGCCAAATGGTCTACTTCTGCACCTATTGTCTATTGTCTATTCTCCCTCCCTCCTTTCTTAAAAAGTGGGATAACATTAGCCATTCTCCAATCCTCCGGAACTGATCCTGAATATAAGGAACATTGAAAAATGATTACCAATGCATCCGCAATTTCCAGGGCCACCTCCTTTTGTACCCTAGGATGCAGACCATCTGGACCTGGGGATTTGTCAGCCTTCTGTCCCATCAGTCTACTCATCACCGTTTCCTTCCTAATGTCAATCTGTTTCATTTCCTCTGTTACCCTATGTCCTTGGCCCATCCATACATCTGGGAGATTGCTTGTGTCTTCCTTAGTGAAAACAGATTTTAAATACTCATTAAATTCTTCTGCCATTTCTCTGTTTCCCATAACAATTTCACCCAATTCATTCTTCAAGGGCCCAACATTGTTCTTAACTATCTTCTTTCTCTTCACATACCTAAAAAAGCTTTTGCTATCTTCCTTTATATTCCTGGCTAGCTTGCGTTCGTACCTCATTTTTTCTCCCCGTATTGCCTTTTTAGTTAAGTTCTGTTGTTCCTTAAAAACTTCCCAATCATCTGTCCTCCCACCCACCTTAGCTCTGTCATACTTCCTTTTTTTTAATGCTATGCAATCTCTGACTTCCTTTGTCAACCACTGTGGCCCCTTTCCCCCCTTTGAATCCTTCCTTCTCCGGGGGATGAACTGATTTTGCACCTTGTGCATTATTCCCAAGAATACCTGCCATTGCTGTTCCACTGTCTTTTCTGCTAGGATATCCGTCCAGTTAACTTTGGCCAGCTCCTCCTTCGTGGCTCCATAGTTTCCCCTGTTCAACTGCAACACTGACACCTCCGAGCTGCCCTTATCCTTCTCAAATTGCAGATAAAAACATCATATTATGATCACTACCTCCTAATGGCTCCTTTACTGCAAGATCGCTTATCAAATCCTGTTCATTACGTAACACTAAATCCAGAATAGTCTTGTCCCTGGTCAGCTCTCGTACAAGCTGTTCCAAGAATGCATCCCATAGGCACTCTACAAACTCCCTATCCTGGGGTCCAGCACCAACCTGATTCTTCCAGTTCACCTGCATGTTGAAATCCCCCATAACTACTACGACATTACCTTTGCCACATGCCAATGTTAACTCCCTATTCAACTTGCACCTAATATCCATGCTACTGTTTGGTGGCCTGTAGACAACACCCATTTGGGTCATTTTGCCCTTACTGTTCCTCAGTTCTATCCACACAGACTCTACTTCTCCTGATCCTATGTCCCCCCTTGCAAAGGACTGAATCTCATTCCTCACCAACAGGGCCACCCCACATCCTTAATTATCTGGATGGAGGTGTGGAGTTATTGATGCTACTGCGTATAATTGATATAATGCAATGGCCCATGTTGGTTAGGTTTTTTTGGGGGTGGTTTTCTTATTTTCTCCATTTTCTGTAACCACTATGAGTTTGGGAGGTTATTATATATGGATTATGATCCATTTGTATTTATACTTTAACCTATGTACTCTCAAGCTCTTTGTATTCATGTTTAATTTATGTTTGTTTAAAATCAATAAAAAGATTTAAAAAGAAAGAAAATAATGGCAGGCATTGATACGGTCAATAGTGAATCTGTTATCTCCAGGGTCATGGACTCAAAAGCTAGAGATTACATTTACAAAGTGAGAAAGGAAAGATTTAACTGGGACCCTGAGGAGCAGGTTTTGTACACAGAATGTGCTATTTCTATGGAACAAGCTACCCCAAGTGGAGGTATAGGTGGGTACAGTTGCAATATCTCTTGGACTGTGGAGAGGGATGTTTCACAGGGACATGGGCCAAATTCAGGTAACTGACAATGGTTTTGTTTGGCCGCTTGGTCAGCATGGATGTGTTGGGCTGACGGGCCTGTTTCTGTGCTGCATAATTCAGTGATTAGGTCTGTTGCTGTGGTAGAGCGGGAGGGACAGGGTCAGTAGTGAGAAGGTTTGGGAGATGTAGACAGGAGAGTGAATGGTTGAGGATGGGGCAGATGGAACAGAATGTGGGGAAATGTGAGATCACCCATTCCCAGGATCAAACTGTAAGAGTTATTTCCACACGGGATGTTCAGAGGGACCTGGGCGTCCTTGTAAACAAATCACTTGAGTTAACATGCAGATACAACAAGTAATGAGAGAGGCAAACAGTATTTTGTCCTGTGATCCAGGAGGAGTGGAGAAGAGGGGTACATATGTCTCACTGGGATTCTATAGGGCCTTGGTGAGAGCACACCTTGAATATAGTGTCCAGGTTTGGTCACACTTCCTCAGGAAGGATATCCCTGCAATAGAGGGAGCGCAGTGACTGTTCCCCACACTGACCGGGCTGGTTCCAGGGATGGAGGGTCGGTTATGTGAGAGGAGAGTGAGTGGGCTGGGTCTGTATCCCCTGCAGTTAATGAGAAAACAAGGAAATCTGTTAGATTCTTTCAGGATGTGACAGACAGCAGGCAAGGAGGATCTTTCCCCTGAATGAGAGCTCCATAACTGAGGAAAATACCCTCAGAATGAGGCATAAATCACAAACATGAGAGAATCTGCTGATGCTGGAAATCCAAGCAACACACACAAAATGCTGAAGGAACTCAGCAGGACAGGCAGCCTTTATGGAAAAGAATAAACAGTCGACACTTCGGCCTGAGACCCTTCCAGCAGATCTCTCCCTGGTGAAGGTTCTCAGCCTGAAGCATCGACTCGTTACTCTTTCCCATAGATGCTGCCCGGCCTGCTGACTTCCTCCAGTATTTTGCGTCTGTTGATCAGAGTGAGGTGACAAGCATTCAGGATGGAAATGAGATCATATTCCTTTAATCTGAAAACAAAGAACATCTGTATTCCTTATATAAGTAATCTGGATCCTCAGGTGCTGGGTTGAGTCAAAGTTGAGATCAACAGTCTCTGGGAAAATTTTGGTCTCTAAGTGAGTCCATAAGACCATCAGATTTAGGAGCAGAATTTGGCCATTTGGCCCATCGAGCCTTCTCTGCCATTTCATCATCACTGATCAATTTTTCCTTTTAGGGTCAATCTCTTATCTTTCCTTGTATCCATTCTGGCCCTGACCAATCAAGAATCTATGAATCTCTGCCTATACCCAGTGATTTGGTCTCCACAGTTTCCTGTGGCAAAACATTCCACCGATTCACCACTCTCTGGCTGATGAAATTCCTCCTCATCTCCACTCTAAAAGGATGCCCCTCTATTTTGAAGCTGTGTGGTCTGGTTTTAGACATTCCCACCACAGGAAAAATCCTCTCCACATCCACTCAATCAAGCCCTTTCACTATTTGATAGGTTTCAATTCAGTAACCCTTCTTTCTTCGAATTTCCAGTGAATAGAGGCCAAGTGACGTGAAACGCTCTTCATTAGACAAGCCATTTAATCCTGGGTAAAATTCCCCATTTGTGACGCAATGTCAGTACAATAAATTCTGGATTTCAGAGATTTTTGCATTTTGAAATTATGGATCGATCACCCAACATTAATCACTACTTTCTACTGCAGTTAACACTATTAATTTAACCCATGCAATCCCAGGCACACAGATGCAAAATAAAGACGGGTGTAAATTTAGAGTAGGGAAGTTGAACCGTACTTGGAGTTAAAGCCTGATTAGTAGGCCTCAGAACATTCTACTCCCCCAAATGGTCAAATTAATGCTCAGTAACAAGGTCTAAAATCATGCAACATGCATAATTACATGCCTCTCGTTATCTTGCTCCCTCGGATAAACACAAACCAGGCCTGATCCACCCTGGCTGGGTCGCCTGGGCGAGATAGTCTCATGATCATCCAATGACATGAATCATCCAATGACCCTAATTTGTATTACTAATAATGTGTCCCTTTGCAAACCCGGTTCACTAAGCCAGGTGATGTCAGGCCACGTTAATGAAAGGCATGGGCCAGATTAAAGTGCCTCCACTGCACTACCCTATCCACCATAGCCCCACATATCTCACCATACTAAACTCTACAGCCTTATCTCTCCCAGCACCACATATACATCCACCAGCCCTTCCCTCAAACCTAATCCAGAGGTCCAAGGGGACACACAGCCCCACAAACCCGATGACTAGTGTAAGGAGGAGG
The DNA here is from genome assembly GCF_048418815.1 of Hemitrygon akajei. Taxonomy (NCBI): domain Eukaryota; kingdom Metazoa; phylum Chordata; class Chondrichthyes; order Myliobatiformes; family Dasyatidae; genus Hemitrygon; species Hemitrygon akajei. The sequence goes on from NC_133151.1 coordinate 22,177,373, forward strand.
AAGATCCAATAAAGGCAAGTGTTGGGCCTGGTGAATGAAGGCATGGGCCAGATCAAAGTTGCAGCGTTGCGTGACACTGAATCCAGAGAGACGAGATGAAGAAGCCAAGAGGGATGATTCTCCCACTGCCTGAATAATCTCTTTGTTATTTTGATTTTGTTCTGATAGTCCTCTGTCTATTTGAATACATTGGTATAATTCATATTTAATTCCAGAGTTTCTGGTCAATGTGTCTGTGATGCTGCTACAAATAAGTTGTTCCTTTCGCCTGGGCATAAATAAACTCGATTTGAACTTTACATTGAAATGTCCAAATCTCTCCTTCGCTCTCCTGCTGCCGTGTCATGAACTGAACGTCTTAGTGTTTAATCTTACAATATTTCATCTGGTTTTATTTTCATTCTGCTTTTGAAATTTGCGTTTCCCTTCTCCATGTCAGCCCGCACCCCCGCCTGTCTCTGCCCTTCTGTACTTCCTCCCGCATTAAACGACAGCGGCAACCGTCACACATTGGCGCCACTTCCCATCCTCCAGCGTTCCGATTGGTGATTCATTTCTCCAAACAGCCAATGGAAATGCTCAGCATTCCCATCCTCATTAACATACCACTTTGGGCGCTGCCTATTTATTCCGCGCTCCAAACAGCTTCTGCTTATTATTGTGTTTGAAACCGACGAGGAAATGCCTGATCCACCGAAACCCGCTCCCAAGAAGGGCTCCAAGAAAGCTCTGTCCAAACCGGCGAGCAAGTCTGGCAAGAAGCGCAAGAGGTCGAGGAAGGAGAGTTACGCCATCTACATCTACAAAGTGATGAAGCAGGTTCACCCCGACACCGGCATCTCCTCCAAGGCCATGAGCATCATGAACTCATTCGTCAACGATATCTTCGAGCGCATCGGAGGCGAGGCTTCCCGCCTGGCCCATTACAACAAGCGGTCCACCATCAGCTCCCGGGAGATCCAGACCGCCGTGCGCCTGCTGCTGCCCGGGGAGCTGGCCAAGCACGCCGTGTCCGAAGGAACAAAGGCGGTGACCAAGTACACCAGCTCCAAGTGAAGACGTTTGCTGACAAAACAAACCCGAAAATCAAAGGCTCTTTTTAGAGCCACTCACGGTTTCATTAAAAGAGTTACAAACTTTTGAGACATGGAATTGAGGCAGGTTTGGAATTTTTTTGTTGGTGAGGTCTTTCAGAATCTTACCTCCGTCAATCAGAACTTGCTGTCCGCTGCTCAGTATAATCCCGATTTCTCTGTTACATTCCTGTGTACAGGCACGGAATCGTTAAGCACCCCTTCTCCATCATTTCCCTCTCTTTCATCAGATTTCTCTGACGTGACACTAATTATTGTTTCTGGTATAATTACTGTGGGGAATGCGGTTCATTAAGCTTTGTCACATTTTGGTTACTTCTCTTAGCCCCATTCCAACGCGAGAGCTGTACGCTCACGGTTCGTTCAGAGTATTGTTTAAAGCTCCACTTTCTGAAGGGCGACCCGTTGGTAAACTGACAGTTTACACAATGACCGATCGCGAACAGAAACTGAGAATCTGTTTTATTCCAATCGTTCATCAATTGAAAGAAATCGGTGAACTAAATTCCCAGACACCATCGCAATATTAACTACACTTGGTTTAAATGTGTTGGACTTCAGTAACGGGGGTAAAGGGTCGACAAACAAACCTGTTGTGGTTTAATTTCAGCAACCAAGGCTCTTTTGGCGGTGTTTTGCAAATTTCAGTTTATTTCCGCGTTTAGACGGTTATTTACCGCGCTTCTACCGTCTCTGTCTCTTGATTGGTGAACAAAGCAGCTCCCTGATTGGAATATTTGCTTTCCAATCAGATAAGGCAATGTTTCACCAATCATAAACGCCCCGCTACATTACTGCAGACTGTACAAGAAGGGCCAATGTGCGCATTTCCAGAAGCCTGATTTCTAATGGCCAAGACTTCGTTTATTTCGGACATCAAATCTATCTGACGTGGATCAGACGGACCACCATGCACAAGTCTCTGGACAACGGGGGCAAAACCGTCCCCAAGGTCGTCCTCACCCTGATGGCCAGCTTGGTGTGTGGCTGTATCAGGTTGTGAGTGGATTCCAGGTACGTGGGCACCAAGTACCACTATGTGCCCAGATTCTACCCGTCGCCCTGGCTACGAAGGATGGATCTGGCCCCTTTCCCGCGCAACACCCCTGTCGGCTGGGCGTTGCCACCAGACCTGTGATGGACACGGTGGGGTGGTTCCCTGAGCAGACTGTCCAGTTCATCTGGCAAAATGCCTCATCGCCAGACCTCACCAACAAGCACAAAGACCTCGCCTGGCTGGCTGTGAGAGGGGCCCTCCCAGTCCGATCCCTCCTGTACGCTCGGAACGTCGTCTCCACGCCCCTCTGCCCACGGGAGGACTGCAGTGAGGAGGAGTCGGTGACCCACCTCTTTGCACACTGTGGGTTCGCGGAGAAGGTGTGGAGGAGGATGGAAGGGGCGGTGTCGAGGTTCATCCCCAGCAGCTGCGTAACAGAGGACTGATCTATGGGCTGTTCCCGTGGACGCACACCGAGACCAACATCCGGTGCTGCTGGCAGATCATCAACTCGGTCAAAGACGCTCTTTGGTCAGCCCGAAAATTGATGGTCTACCAGCACATGGAGATGTCCGTGGGGTAATGCTGCCGACTGGCACATTCTCGGCTGCAGGAGTACGTGCTGAGGGACTCACTCAAACTCGATACAGGCACTGCAAGAGCCCGGTGGGGAAGGACCACAGTCTAGGGTTCTTCTCCCGCGGGAGTTGAGGGGTTCAGGGGTTGGGGGTATACCCCCTGAATGTAAATATAAAAGAACAGTGCCACGTTGGTGGCGAGGATTTTGAAAATGTGAAGACAATAATGGAAGCAACTGTAAAGAATTGGAAGTCATTGACTGGTTATTGTATATAATTTTATTTTTGAATAAAGTATATTTTGTTTAATAAAATGTATTCAGGAAACCTGTTGTTAACGCATTTAAGTTCTTCCTTCCAGAATTATATCGTTATTAGGCGTGATAGATTTATTTATAAGTCAGGGTTCACACTTATATCGGGGTCAATTTGCCACTTTCAGGAGGTGGAATTTTGGTAGAGGAAGTGGTTTTGCAAGTTTTATATAGAAAGGCAGAGGGCACAGAGTTGTGGATGTAAATGAAACGTGTGAGGCACTTGTAGAAGTATTTCATTCAACAGGTAGGGGCATTAAAGTGGTTTATTATTATAACCATTGTGGAAAGCTTTCGACTGATTTGTTGGAGAGTATATGTAGCTCCAGCTCACTAAGGGTTGTATGGTGTGGGGATTTTAATACATAGAGTTCACTGTGGGGTTGTTCTCAGAATGATGGTCATGGTTTGATTGTAGAAGAGTTTTAGATATTTCACATCTTGTGTACCTTTCTGGTGGGGGAGGTACGAGATTTAATGTCCATAATAATTCTGAAACTGCTGTAAATTTAACTTTAGTTTCAAACATCAAGCTGGAGTGAGTGAGTGGAATGTCATGGGAGATGAAACACTGGAGAGTGATCATTTTCCTCTGTTTATAAGCCTGGGTTTAGATTTATATCGGGGTCAAGAGGCCACTTTCATGAGGTGGAATTTTGGTAAAGCAAATTGGGAGAAATTTTAATGTTTTATGTGATGAACAGAACGTCTGTCTGGACTGAATGGTGAGGATGATGTGGATTTATACAAAGAAAGGTTGTCACATTATTCATCAAACTTTTGGAAGAAATTCATATTAAGAAGTGGATTAATAGGAGAAAGGCTGTACCATGGTGTATGGAGGAGTGTGCAGAGGCAATTATTGAGAGAAATGTGGCATTTTGGAAAGTTATGAAGTATCACTCTCCACATGATCTTATTAAGTGTAACAGGTCACAGGCCGTGGTGAGGAAAGTAATGAAACTTGTGAAAGCAAGTTAAAGACAGACGTACTTTATTGATCCCGAGGGAAATCAGGTTTTGTTACAGTTGCACCAACCAAGAATAGTGTAGAAATACAGCAATATAAAACCATAAAAAAATAAATATAGTAAGTAAAAAATGCCAAGTGGAAATAAGTCCAGGACCAGTGTATTGGCTCAGGGTGTCTGACACTCTGAGGGAGGAGTTGTAAAGTTTGATGGCCACAGGCAGGAATGACTTCCTATGACGCTCAGTGTTGCATCTTGGTGGAATGAGTCTCCGGCTGAATATACTCCTGTGCCTAACCAGTACATTATGGATTGGATGGGAGACATTGTCCAAGATGGCATGCAACTTGGACAGCATTCTCTTTTCAGACACCATCATCAGAGAGTTCAGTTCCACCCCCCACAACATCACTGGCTTTACAAATGAGTTTGTTGATTCTGTTGGTGTCTGCTATCCTCAGCCTGCTGCCCCAGCACACAACAGCAAACATGATAGCACTGGCCAGCACAGACTAGAGGTCATATTGTGACAGTATTGGAAAGACGATTAAACTTGGAAATGTTTGGGGCATGATGAAGAAAATGGGGGTGCAGGACTCATAGGGTTCCCAGTATTGATTAAAGAAGGTAATGCAATTGTTCCTAAAAGAGAGTAGGTTGAGTTACTGGCTCGGTCATCTGCTGCAATTCATAATCAAAATAATAAAGTAACTAAACAATGTAGGGATAAGGTTTTAAGAGAATACCTCAATGTGTTGGAAACCAGCTGTAGCAATGATAGTGATGTAAGGTTTGCTTTGAGTGAATTTAAGAAAACTATTAATAGGTATGGTCAAACGGCTCCAGGAAAGGATGATCCATGTTTAATCATGGATTTAATGGATTTAAACATATGGCCAACAACTCTCAAGATAATATTACATTTTGTGAATCACAATTGGAGTTCAGGCCATCTTCCCTCCTCATAGAAAATAGCAATTGTAGTGTCTATTCTAAAATCTGGGAAACCCCAGTTGGATCCTTCTAGTTAAATGTCCCATTTGTGTAAATTTATGGAATGTACGGTAATAGAGTGGTTGAATTATATTTTGGGAAAGGGAGGTGTTAATATACTGGATTAATTTGAGCAGGCAAATGCTGGTTCTATGCCACATGTTTCAAAATCAGTCAATGTTTTAATGCAGAAAACTCACCCAGCTACTTCAACACAGCGAGCTTCCACAAACAATATACTCAATGGAAATATCAATCCATGGCCTCCTATACTGTCGCGATGATGCCACACTCAGGTAGGAGGAACAACACCTTGTATTCTGTCTGGGTTGCCTCCAATCTGATGGCATGAACTTCAATTTCTTGATCTTCCTGTCATGCCTCCCCTCCCTCATCATTCCCCATCCCCTTTTCCCTCTTGTTGCCGGCCCATCACCTCCCTCTGGTGTTCCTCCCCACTTTTCTTTCTTCCATGGACTTCTGTTCTCTCGTCTCAGACTCCCCTTCTCCAGCCCTGTATCTCTTTCACAGAGTGAACCTCTTCATTCACAGACTGGTGACCAGTTGCAACCTGAATATTATATGGTAAGTGAGAGGGGAACAGCAGGGATGGATTTGAAAGCTCTGGTGTGGAATAGGAACAGGAGCAGGTACCAGACGGACTGAGTGGCCTCTCTACTGTACATTAGCCATGTGACAGGCAGGAAGCACCTGAGACACAGGATTTGAAATAGAGCTGATTAATTTGTCACAGATCCACAGTATTAATGCCCGTGTATTTTCAGACTAACATCAGCAGAACAACCCTCCAATGCTCAGTGACCCGGGTTCCGTCCTGGGTGTGATGAACAGACGCAGTATCTGCAGAATATTACATGAAGAGTGTCACATGAACTTCCAACTAGATTCAGTCACCATGATGGTTAAAATGTTCACCTAGAGCTTATTTCAACTTCCTCCCTGATGTGAAGTTGCCAGTGTCTCAGCAGGTGGGATGACTGAGTAAATTTCTTTGCTGACACAAGACCGAAGTTTGTCCTCTATGTATGAGAAACTCACTGGAGCCTCACAAAGTGGGTGAACTGAATGAATCTCCTCCCACAATCGGAACAGGTGTGAAGCTGCACTGAGAGACAGAGACAGCTGAGCCAAGTCTAGCTGCTCACTGATGTGAACTGACTGGTGTTGTAAGAGCTCATGTGACTGAATGAATCACGTCCCACACACGGAGCATGTGAAATGCCTCTCCCCGTGTGAACTGGCTGGTGTTGTAAGGGCTCATGAGACTGTATGAATCCTGTCCCACACATGGAGCAGGTGAAATGCCTCTCCCCGTGTGAACTGGCTGTGTGTCTGCAGGTTCAGTGGCCTGGCGAATTCCTGGCAAAATGAGAGGCGGTGAATGTCAGCTCACCAGTATCAATGCTGTGGCCATTTATCAGTTCAGATCAAGGACATGTCCATGTATTGGGGTTCTCCTTGTTCAGACTGGTGTGTTGTCTTCGCAACCATCTCCTCCTTCACATTCAACGATTGGTAGCCTTCAAATGCTGGGGAACTGGCAGACACATCAGACATGACACAACGTTGCATTTGAGATTCTCAGTCAGAAATTCTTTGCCTTTTCTATCCTGTGAAATATTTGCAAAGAAGATCAACAGGTGAAAGACAACATTTTAGCTGAGATTATTTCAGTTTTTATGTTGATGTCTGTTGTCACTCTGTTACAGTGAGACTGAACACTATTCGGAGGAACGACACTTCTAACCGGCCAGAGTTCAGACATAAGGAAACAACATCAAATTCTGTTTTCCTCACTGCCCATCAAGCCGTGACTTGGCTCAGTTTGTCTCTCTCCATTAATATAAGCTTCATATTCTGGGTATGTCCCACAGACCTCCGAAGACACACAATACCAACAGGGTTGCTTTGTAAGAGTTTCTGCTGATTGGGACCCTGCTGGCATTTGACGGTGGTAAACTCAGAGTCAGCAATGCCATTGAACCTGAAGAGAATGTGATCGGGCTTTGTCGTTGCAGACCGACACTGCGGTATTCTTGCGGTGTGAAAGCTACTGGTCACTTGTTACCCAGTACGTTACTGTGGGTTTTCACAAATAAAATGAGATGAGGCATTTTCTGTTTAAGGAACACCATAACTCATTTATTTTCCTCCAAACACAGAAATGTAAAAACAGTTTAAAAAAAACTTCACGTAATTGCATCATAACATCAGTCCAGCTTCTTAAGAAAAACAGAACTCAATGTCGGTGGTCGTTAATTATGGACTTCTCCACCCATTACATTACCCGACACAGACACCCCCCCCCCCAATCCTCTCACTGCTCCCCCTCTTTGATCTTAGCAGTTTATTTCCCTTCAATGTCACTTGCAGGATGATATGTACAGACACAGCAAGGTCCCTCAGTGTATCAGCGCTCCTAAGGGTGTTGCCATTTACTATGGAGTTTCCTCCAACATTTGACCTGTAAAACTCCTCACACATCCAGATTAACCTCTGTCCCCTATTTCTCCGTCCCTGTTTCCAACTGGTCTACATCCAGTTCTGTCCATTTGATAACCTTCCTCACCACCCACAAATGCAACTACATTCATGTCATCAGTGATCTGATCAGCCTGTGTGTGTTTTAATCTGATCAGACAGATCAGAGGCCCCATCACTGATCACTGTGGACACACTGGTTACATATCTACAGTCAAAATCATTCTCAACTCCATCAGCCCGAATGTTGCTACACAATACACACCATTCAAACCCTCCCACAGACACTCGAGGGAAGTTACATATTTATCACAAGCCCAGAGTTGGATTCAATGGTCTGGTCTTGTTGCTCTGGATGCTCTGCTGCAAAGTCCATTCAGAGTAGTTCAATGTAACCAGATACATCATCCCTGAGATACCAATATACAACATTGTGTCACAAACAAGAGAAAATCTGTAGGTGCTGGAAATCCAAGCAACACACACAAAATGCTGAAAACGTATCAGGCCAGGCAGCATCTATAGGGAAAAAAGTTGTCAATGTTTCAGGCCAAAATCCTTGAGCAGGACTGGAGAGGAAAAGCTGAAAAGTAGATTTAAAAGTTAGGGGTAGGGGAGAGAGAAAACGAGGTGAATCCTGAAAGGGGACGTGTGAAGTAAAGAGACTGACAGGAACAGAATGAACCCCACACTCTCACACTGTACCAGAGAGTGACAGGTACAGAATGAACCCCACACTCTCACACTGTACCAGAGACTGACAGGTACAGAATGAACCCCACACTCTCACACTGTACCAGAGAGTGACAGGTACACAATGAACCCCACACTCTCACATTGTACCAGAGACTGACAGGGACAGAATGAACCCCACACTTTCACACTGTACCAGAGACTGACAGGTACAGAATGAACCCCACACTCTCACACTGTACCAGAGAGTGACAGGTACAGAATGAAACCCACACTCTCACACTGTACCAGAGAGTGACAGGTACAGAATGAACCCCACACTCTCACATTGTACCAGAGACTGACAGGTACAGAATGAACCCCACACTCTCACATTGCTGTGCCGTAGCCCCTCCACACCAGACAGATACAGCCTGTCAGAATGCTCTCCGCGGTGCAGGTAAAGAGGTCTTTGAGTGTCTACAAAGGTACGTTTACCCTGTGGAACCGACCGTATTTACTGAAAAAAAACTCGCCCACCCAGGCCTCTGAATATAAATGAACATTTTGCGAAAGAGACCCTACTGACTGTCTTCATGCCAAAGAAACGCATTGATTGATCACCTTCTGACTAAAGAAATTACTCATCTCTATTCTAGAGGGGCATCTTTGTATTGAGGGTGTGGTCTGGTTCTAGATTCTTCCATTATTGGAAACATCCTCTCATATCAACGCTATCTAGGCCTTTCAACATTCAATGTGTTTCTGTACGATTCTCCCTCATTCTTCTAGATTCCAGTGAATACAGGCCCAGATCATCAAACATCCCAGTATTCTTCGAACATATGCAGTGATATCTAAGCCCCTGAGTCTAAGGGAGTCCCAGTCAACATTGGATAAATTAGTCACCCTCTACAATGACCCTGTTGTTTTTACATCTTTCGTTCCCTGCTACATTTCAGTTTCTTTACCTCCTGCTGTGCATTTGGGAGGCCTGTAGCACAACTCCGTCAGTGAATGCACCTCTCTTATCCTGAGCTCTATTCACACTGTCTCACTGGATAAACCCTCCAGTGTGTTCTCTCTTAGTCCCTCATCCACAATTCCATGTAAAAGCTGATCTGCCATCAGACTCCTCCTGTATGTCGATCCCAATTCCCTGATTTTATAAACCGTTATCTTGCTTCTCTTTAAATCTTTATGGTCATCCAGCATCTCCACTCCTCTCAGTTACGGGATTCTCGTGTTTGTTATACAGTGTTTTGTTTGTTTTATCATTTGTGGCCTTGTGGAACAGTGCAGGCATGTACTTTGGTTTCCTGCATTTCACAATTTTGTGTGCCACAGTCATATGATTATGCAAAGGCAGAGGGAGTTTAAATGAAGTGAACATGGGCATTTGGCACATTTTGCATGACATCGTTCCCAGGAAGACATTTGATTGTGCATAGTTAGGCACTTAGCCAGATCCAATAAAAAGAAGTTAGATTTTTCAGCACTTAAGTTACAGAGAAAGGTTGAACAAGTTAGGTCTCTATACATTGGAGCGTAGAAGGTTGAGGGGGGATTTGATCGAGGTATTTAAAATGTTGAGAAGGATAGATAGAGTTGAGGTGAATAGGCTGTTTCCATTGAGAGTAGGGGAGATTCAAACGAGAGGACATGATTTGAGAGTTAGCTGGCAAAAGTTTAAGGGAAACACGAGGGGGTATTTCTTTACTCAGAGAGTGATAGCTGTGTGGAATGAGCTTCCTGTAGAAGTAGTAGAGGCCAGTTCAGTTGTGTCATTTAAGGTAAAATTGGATAGGTATATGGACAGGAAAGGAGTGGAGGGTTATGGGCTGAGTGCGGGTAGGTGGGACTAGGTGAGATTAAGAGTTCGGCATGGACTAGGAGGGCTGGAATGGCCTGTTTCCGTGCTGTGATTGTTAAATGGTTATATTTAAAGAGAGCGGTCATTGTATGAGTGGGCCAGAATTGGAGTGGGGAGTTGAGGCTTCGGCACTTCTGAGAGGTGTAGGCAAGGAAGATATGTTTTTCTTTATTCCTTATTTCTTCTGTATTACACATTTGGATCAGAATGGATGCCAGACAAGATTCTGCCTAATATCCGCGTCACAAAATTGTCTTGGTGGAAGGAGACAGAGGGTGGTTATGGCAGCTTGTCATTCAGGTTGGAGGCCTCTGACCAGAGACGTTCACAGGGATCGGTTCTGGTACTGTCATTAGTCATTGATGTGAACAGTTTCTCTGACATTGTTGTGAATGCGATTAGTGAGGTTGCAGATGACAGCAATGTTGGTGGCAGAGTGGACAGTGAAGATTCTTTGAGAGTACAATGGGATCGAGATGACCTGGGGAAGTCGGACAAAGAATGACAGATGGATGTTGATGTGGACAAGTGTGAGCTCTTGCATTTTGAGAAGTCCAACCAGGGAAGGACCTGCACAGTAAATTCTTGTTCCTTGGAGAGTATTGCAGACAGAGTGTCCATGGAATACAGAAACATCATTCACTGAAAGTGACAACACAGGTAGTCAGGATGGTGAAGATGATGTTTGGCCTATTTGTCTTCATTGGTCAAGGAACTGAGTACAGGATTTGGGATGTCATATGACAACAGTAATCGTCAAAGTGAGATTGCACTGTATTGTGCACAGTTCTAGTCACCCAGCTACAGGAAGGATGTCATGAAGCTGGAAAGTGTGGAGGGAAGTTTGATGAGGGTGTTACTGACACTGGAGGATTTGAATTATTAGCAGAAGTTTGGACAGACTGGGACTCTCTTTCTCACCAGAGAGATTAAGGAGCTGTCTGGTGACCATCCAAAGGTTTCCAAAATAATTAGGCAATCACTCTTTGTGTCTGGGTAGGGAAGCATAAATTTACAAGACAATTGTTTAAGGTGAAGGGGAAACATTTAAAGTCTACCTGATAGGTGGGGGGATGTTTCATGTTTGATTGGGGAGACCAACACTACAGTAATAAGTAAGTAGAGGTTTTAAATAAATATGAATGGTGATTTTGATGGGATTACACTGCTGGCCTCCCAATAGGCTGAGATATTGTGGAGCAGACATGTTGGTCAATCACACAGAGGTGTAATGGGAACAGGCTTACAGCAGTCGGGCATTTTGACTTCCCCAGCATTAACCAGATTACCTTTGTATGAAAAGCTTGAGTTTCCAGGAGTAATTTGGCAGATGCAGGATCAGTTCATCCCTCAGCAGAAACAATATTCGAAAGGAAGAATGAGGCAACCATCAGCAACAACGGAAGACAAAGGCAGCATAAAGGAACATGAGAGAGCAGAGAATATCACAAAAGTTAGTGGGAAGCTAAAGGATTAGTGGACTTAAAAAGAACAGAAGGTAACTAAATAGCAATATGGAGAGAACAGATGAATTATTAAAGTAACTGGCCAATAGTATAAAGGGGAATAAGGATTTCTTTCAGGTAGTTAAAGAGTAAAACGAGGCAAGAATGGATCAGGTTTCAGGTTTTCCATTCTCACCTTCGGAATCACTTCCCTCCCTGATCCTCTTTTACACTGTTTAGTTTATTCTGTATTTCTTATTTAACCGGGCAATCTTGATCATTTAGCACAGCGTGATGAATGCCTTTTAATGGTGAAGCAGTGCACAGTGCAATAGACAATAGAGAGTAGGTGCAGGAGTAGGCCATTCGGCCCTTCTGGCCAGCACCGCCATTCACTGTGATCATTGCTGATCATGCACAATCAGTACCCCGTTCCTGCCCTCTCCCCATATCCCTTGACCCCGCTATCTATAAGAGCTCTATCTAACTCTCCCTTGAAAGCATCCAGAGACTTGGCCTCCACTGCCTTCTGGAGCAGAGCATTCCATCTATCCACCACTCTCTGGGTGAAAAAGTTTTTTCCGCATCGCTGTTCTAAATGGCCTACCACTTGTTCTTAAACTGTGGCCTCTAGTTCTGGACTCACCCATCAGCGGGAACATGCTTCCTGCCTTCAGTGGGTCCAATCCCTTAATAATCTTATATGTTTCAATCAGATCCCCTCTCATCTTTCTAAATTCCAGTCTATACAAGCCCAGACGCTCCAATCTTTCAACATATGACAGTCCCGCCATTCCGGGAATTAACCTTGTGAACCTACGTTGCACTCCCTCAAGAGCAAAAATGTCCTTCCTCAAATTTGTTGACCAAAACTGCACTCAAAGTCAAACCAGTGTAGAACTTACACTGTGAATGGTCGGTCATTAGGGAGAGTAATGGGCCTGAGAGATTTAGGGGTAAATCTCTCACACACAGTTAATTGAAAGTGGTGTCACTGGTAGACAGGGTGGTGAAGAACGGGTTTAACATGCTAGTCTTCATTAGTCAGGGGATTGAGTATATCAGTTGGGGCATTATGTTACAGTTGTGTAAGTGACTGGAGGCCACACTTGTATTGTGTACAGCTCTTGTCACCGTTATAGGAAACGGGGTTAAACTGGGGAGAGTGTAGAAAAGATTTCCAAGGATGTTTCCCGGACCTGAGGTTCTCAGTTAGTCAGAGCGGTTGGTCAGACAATGTCCGTTGTCCTTATTCCTTGGAATCAGAATCATTTATCACCGTGTTATATGACAAGGAATCTGTCATTTTATTTTGACAGCAGTACAATGCGATAAAGGTGCAGATGTGAACATTGTGTCATGAGAACGCCAAGAGATTCTGGGAATCGCGAACAACGCGGACAAAATGCTGGAGGAACCCAGCAAGTCAGGCAGCATCTCCCACCAGAGTCCTGATGAAGGGTCTCAGCCCAAAATGTCGACTGTTTAGTCCCACCATTGATGCTGCCTGACTTGCTGATTTCCGCCAGCATTGAGTGTGTATTGTGTCAGAGAGAGTGAGTTAAAGGAGCGGCGGCTCAGACCAGTGTCACTGTGTTTGTGGGTCCGAACACATCGTAGTATTTCTCAGCGCCTCCTGTAGAGAATGAAAAGATTTTTCTGTTACGGAAGCGCCCCACTCCCCAGCTCAGTCCCGAAGAGGAAATTAACCGCAAAGTTTTAATTAGATTAAATATTTCAGCCATAAAGCAGAGAACAGGTCAACGATTGTGAGAGAGAACGCGGACAATGCAGTAAGGAAACGGGTTAAAATAGAAAGTGCTGCCTTTAATCCCGATTAAACTTTCTTTCCAGCGAACATTCCGGCCTCAGTGACGGACAGGGACTAGTCCGAGTCTCCGCAGCGTCCGATTTGAATTGGAATCGGCGAGTTTTTGAGGAGAGAGAAACACAGAAAAATGAAGCTGCCGGGAGCTGAAAGCAGGATGTCTCCGCCCCGTCCGCTCGCTGCCTTTAAATTGCTCTGTGCCGCCGCCTTTCGCTTCATTTCTCATTCAGTTCTGATTGTGAGAAGGATTTATCAGAGTCGCCGACATGACCGAGACAGCACCCGCCGAAACGGCTCCTCCAGCCGCACCCGCCGCCGCAAAGACGACTCCCAAGAAGAAGGCGGCTGCCCGGAGCAAACCAACCGGTCCCTCGCTGGGCGAACAGATCGATAAGATCGTGGCGGGTTGTCGCGATAGGAAGGGTATGTCCGGTGCGGCCATCATTAAGGCTCTGGCCGACAGCGGTGTCGATGTGGTGAAACGTCGCCCCCAGATCAAGATGAGCATCAAGAGGAAAGTGGAAAGCGGCTCCTTGGTTCAGGCCAAGGGCTCGGGTGTTTCGGGATCCTTTAAATCCGGTAAAGGAAAAACTGCCGTGAAGGTGGTGAAGAAAGCGAACAAGCCAGCGTCAAAGAAATCTCCCAGCAAGAAGCTTGGCGTCAAGAAACCAGCGGCTAAAAAAGCGGGAGGTAAGAAACCAGCGGCTAAGAAAGTGGGAGGTAAGAAACCCGCGGCTAAGAAAGCGGGAGGTAAGAAACCCGCGGCTAAAAAAGCGGCAGCTAAGAAACCAGCGGCTAAGAAACCAGCAGCTAAGAAAGCGGCGCCGAAGCCCAAGAGCCCCAAGAAAGCCGCAGCCCCGAAGACGAAGGCGGCCAAGAAGCCGAAGTCGAAATCCGCGAAACCCAAGAAGACAGCAGTCAAAAAGTGAATTGAGAATACACCATTTGTGTGTATCTGAACCCAACGGCTCTTCTCAGAGCCACCCACATCTCAGAAAAGAACTGATTCAGAGTGTTGTGATTCCCGCGCCGGGTCCGATTGAGTTTTCCGGGGGAACATCTCACATGGAACCCGAGATTACCGGTACCTCTGACATTTGGTGCGGCCGTGCCGTCTCAGTGTCTGAAATGAGACGTGGATGCCCGAGCTGAGATTGGGAGATATGGGATGTGGGCAGTTTCAGGCCCAATTCCTTCTCCGATCCGGAAGAGAGTGACTGAGACATTGACACCAGCGGAGATTCAGCTGAGTTGATTGGGAACTGATGAAACCTACGCGAGAGGGGAGGGGGCGTGTTGAGAGAGGGATCCGTCTCTGGGGACGGACTGCAGCGGGAGGATATGTGATAAACTACCCGGTGGCATTGCCGACTGACCTTCATGCGGGTGCCAGCTACAAAACTACATAGTTAATTTACACAAAACACCAATATCAAAAATGTAAAAGAGAGAAATCTAATTTAAAAAATCACTATTTCCTGATAGTCACCGCCCCCCGAAATCCCCCACTGTACCCCTCGCGTCGGCATGCTCCCACTCCAAGCACAGCGGGCACGAACGTATCCCCATGTCCAAAGCAAACAAAACGGTAACAGCCGCACCAGCTGTACATGACAGGTTTGTGGGAGAAGTGAAGGGCCAGATGAGACCCTGACAGGGAGGGAAGCGCGTTAATCTCTGGATGCATTCAAGAGAGAGTGAGATAGAGCTCTTATAGATAGCGGGGTCACGGGATATGGGGAGAGGGCAGGAACGGGGTACTGATTGTGTATGATAAGCCATGATCACAGTGAATGGCGGAGCTGGCTAGAAGGGCCGAATGGCCTACTCCTGCACCTACTGTCCATTGTCTATTATCTCCTGTCCCTCGCTGAATTACCCTGTCTGCACAGAACTGATGCTCGGGGTCAATTACTGCAAAACCGATCGGGAAGGCAGGTCGCTACTACAATAATGATCAGCAAGCTACAGCCCTTTCCTTTGCCGTGGTAGTGGCTCTTAAAAGAGCCGTTTCTGGTGTTCGGTGTGTAGGCTGGGCTTAGGCGCGCTCCCCGCGGATGCGGCGGGCCAACTGGATGTCCTTGGGCATAATGGTGACTCGCTTGGCGTGGATGGCGCACAGGTTAGTGTCCTCAAAGAGCCCGACCAGGTAAGCCTCACTTGCCTCCTGCAGGGCCATGACGGCCGAGCTCTGGAAACGCAGATCGGTTTTGAAGTCCTGAGCGATCTCCCGCACCAGGCGCTGGAAGGGAAGTTTGCGGATGAGCAGCTCGGTGGATTTCTGGTAGCGCCGGATCTCCCTCAGAGCCACGGTGCCGGGCCGGTAGCGATGAGGCTTCTTCACTCCGCCGGTGGCAGGAGCGCTCTTCCGCGCCGCTTTGGTCGCCAACTGTTTGCGAGGAGCTTTTCCGCCAGTCGATTTGCGCGCTGTCTGCTTGGTGCGGGCCATTCTGCTTCAGGAGTGAGAACACAGGCTGAAATACACGAACAAGATAGACGAAACGGGCTCCAGAACAGGCTTTTATACAGATGAGAAGGGCCGTCCCACCGCTTATGATTGGCTGAACAGCAACTGTCTATTAAAGATCTCGTGGCTGCGATTGGTTGACTAATTTCATGCAGGCTGGCGGCGAATAACAATTTACGACAAAATGGGGAATTGTTAACTGGCGGTCGGACTTCATCCAATCGGAATGCACTGTGATTGGCGCCCGATCAATTTGAAACCACCCGCCAAGTTCAGAGCACCCAGCGATGGTGCTTGATAACTTTTTATTTACAATTAATTCTATCACGGATCATGGATTTTCAGTTTCATTTAATATCCAATTCCCTCAGTTAAGATTTGAATGCATGATTACGGAATCGATTCTCTAAACGAGTGGACTGATTTCTGTCCGAGATGGACAGAATGATTAAGATCGATATAAATGCATTCAGCATTTACGGTAATCACCGCCTGGAAAGGTACAATCACAGCTATATATATTTCAAGCGGAATGATTAATCTATTTCAAATGGAACCAGATTAATATATCGGCAAAAAATAATTAAAAGGTTGTGGACACGGCTCCCTCTGTGAGGCGGTGGGTGGCTCTTAGAAGAGCCTTTGTGTTCTCGGGAGGAAGTGGGAGTTTTTCAGCCGCCGAAGCCATAGAGAGTGCGGCCCTGGCGTTTCAGAGCGTACACCACATCCATGGCAGTGACCGTCTTGCGCTTGGCGTGTTCAGTGTAGGTGACCGCATCCCGGATCACATTCTCCAGGAAAACCTTCAGTACCCCGCGGGTCTCCTCGTAGATCAGACCTGAGATCCGCTTGACGCCGCCACGGCGAGCCAGACGGCGGATGGCCGGTTTGGTGATGCCCTGGATGTTATCACGGAGCACTTTACGGTGCCGCTTAGCTCCGCCTTTGCCCAGTCCTTTGCCTCCTTTCCCTCTGCCAGACATGATGCTGCTTCACTCAGGTCGCTGCTCACTGACAAACCGACTGCTGCTGTCTCCTTTTATACACAACGCCCCGACCTGCCCGAGAAACGCGCAGAGAGACAGGCGGGGAGGGGAGGAGACAGTCAGAGTGACGGACAGAGCCGAGAGCGGCCTCTCATTGTCCAGCTCCGCCTTCACTTTACCACACCCGCCAATTTCCAACGGTCTATCCGACACAAAGCGCTCCAGCGGAAAAGAAACTCCCTCACACACCACGTACAGACTGGAGGATTTCTGAAAATTTGCCGTGTTACGGATTCAAGCAACAATAAATATATGAGATAGGCAGGGGTTTTTATAACAAATAACACGCTTATTAAACACGGAAACCAATTCCCCAAAAGTAAACAAATCACTAACGTAACCGGAAATCAGCTGCTGTGCGGCAGTTTAAACAGTTCTTAAAGCGATATTGCAAAAGTTCAAAATTCTTAGTCCATTTAAGGGAGAGACTTTTTAAGACGATTTAAATTCTCTTTCAAGTCGTGTTGTTTCGGTTCCCAAATAGAACTTTTCCCACGAAGAATTTAAGTAACTAAACGGCTTAAAGGCACTGACCTTTCCTTTACAGAACTGTTCCCAATCCTTTCTGCTATTTCACAGGGATTAACACGAGAACAGTCAACGAATTCCTTCCGAATAAGGATCAAACAAGGTCGAACCTGTTTCACTGTCGAAATCGATTCTCCTCGATCTTTTAACTCCCGAACTCCGATCTTCACTCCCCACTGATTCTCAACTAGCAGTATTATAAAGAAACTACTGGCAATGACCCTTTAAACTTCAGGCATTAAATAAAACTACATCTTCCAACGAAACTGCGTCATAACATTAAATCACGCAGTGGCATGAAGTCAACGTGGCAAATCCAGCCACGAACTGCCCATCCTCACAGGGAGGGGTACTCCTTATATACCCCGTAAAAAAAAAACTGTCACATGACCTCTACTGGCGGGAAAATGACGTCACTCCATCACAAGACCATTACCTCAAGTCCAGTATAGCTTCAACCACTGTCACGTGTCACGGGTACGTAACAGCTGATTCCCCTGCTTTAAATTATAGGAAGTGCTTTTCCATTCCGCAAATCCCCGAGGACCTCATTCTGTCCCTCCCCGGCCCCATGACCAGTGCGAGCGTCCTCACACACAGCAGTTGGTGGGCGAGGGTGCAGTCACTTCCAGTGATGAGAGGGTTAATTCATCAGAACAATTGTTCCTCTGGGTCGCGAGGGAAATGAAAGTCCGGTCACATAAAGGAACAGGATACATAGGCAGATATAAGGATATACAGACCATGCTTTGGCGCCTTCTAAGGCCAGGTAAAGAGGTGGTTGAGGAGCTAGAGTGAGGTGGGTGGGGGCTTTAGGTACGAGGATCATTGAGGTCCCGAGGGAAAGGTGAGACGGGTCCAAGGAGGGGAGCCAATATGTTTACGGGAGCTTTCTTCGTGCTACATGGAAGGGTTTAAACGAGCAGGTATGAGGTCCTACACAGTGATTTTCGGGAAATAGGTTAAAAAGCAGGACTTCCAGGATTGTAATTACGGAATTGTGGCCCAAACCTTGTGCTGCTGTGGTGAGAAAACAATTGCTGCTGAGGAACTGATGCAGGAGGGAGGTCTTCAGATTTACGGATCAATGGGCTCCCTTCCAGTCAGGTGGGAGACCGGGGCAAACAAGACCATTTCCATCTGAACCGGAGGGGAACCAATATCCTCACCGGGAGGTTTGATGGTGTCACTTGGCAGAGTTTGAACTGGAGTAACTAGTGGGAGAATGTATGTATAACAAGACAGTCTGAAAAGAACGGGAGCTAATGGCAGGCCAATAAACATGGTGGGATTGATGGGCTGAAATAAGTTTATTTCAACATTAGGAGTAGATAGATAGATAGATAGATACTTTATTCATCCCCATGGGGAAATTCAACATTTTTTCCAATGTCCCATACACTTGTTGTAGCAAAACTAATTACATACAATACTTAACTCAGTAAAAATATGATATGCATCTGAATCACTCTCTCAAAAAGCATTAATAATAGCTTTTAAAAAGTTCTTAAGTAGTTTACTTAAATACATTAATACAATCAACCCCGGCACTTTAACATATCTTACTCCTGGCGGTTGAATTGTAAAGCCTAATGGCATTGGGGAGTATTGACCTCTTCATCCTGTCTGAGGAGCATTGCATCGATAGCAATTATGTTGTTGGACGTTCAGGGCTGGCAGCTCAACATCTCTAGGTTTCATTGTTTTACATGTGAGTGGGGGGTAGGGGGGTTATAAGATGCAGAGGTTACCACACTGGGAATGTCACAGCAAACTGGAGGGCTCACTTACAGAGGCAATCTACAGTCACACGGAATGGATTATAGTATTGGCCCGCAATAGCCACTGGGAGGTGGAGGAACACAGAGGTTTATGTTTATGGAGAGATGCAGAACAGAACTGTCATAGTGGGAGACTTTATCTTCCCTAGAATTGACTGCATCTTGCTCAATGCTTAGATGCTCAAGATTTCTTCAGCGATTCCGAGGAGTGTTTGAAACATTATGTACAGAGCCCCACCAGAGGCGAGAACAGACGGGAATTAGTTCAGGGAAACGAGCCAGGCCAGCTGACGATCACAATTTATTTTGTTCGTTAGTTATGAGTAAGACAGAAGCCAAGGGGCATTGATTGGGAGCAGCCACTGTCAGACAAGTCCACATCTGACATGTGGGAGTTGTTTAAAGACCAGTAGATCTGAGTTCAGGATCAGCATGTTCCTGTAAGAATTAAGGACAAGGATGGTAAGGCAAGGGAACTTTGGATGAATGGAGAGATCCTGAATATAGTCAGAAGGATATGGAAGGTTTAAGCAGCTAAAATCAGACTGGGTATCTTTGGAATATAAAGATAGCGGGGAAATGCTAAAGCAGGTGATAGGAAAGGTCAAATGGGGCCTCAAGCTGTCCTTGTGCAGTGGGATCAAAGATAATCCCAAGGCCTTTTGATTTATATTAGTTAAACAGGGATAACTAGAGACTGGAAAGGTCCACTCAAGATTAAAGGAGGAATGATGTGGTTGAAATCAGACCAAATGGCTGAGGTACTAAATGAGTACATTGTGTCAATATTTACCGAGGAGAAGGAATTGAATGTCAGTGAAAACAGAGCGAGACATGCTAATGTGCAGAAACGTGTTGAGATTAAGGAGCAGGCTGTGCTGGGACGTCCGAAAAGCAATAAGATGGATAAGACTCCAAGAACTGAAGGCAAATATCCTACAATAGTGAAAGAAGCAAGTGAGCAGATTGCTGGGGATTTGACAAGGATCTATGTCGCGGTCCCCAACTTTTTTTGCACCGCGGACCCATTCAATATTGACAATATTCTTGCGGACCGGTTGGCGAGGGGAGGGTTTCTTAATATATACCAGAATATAGGTGAAACTATAAGTCACTTATAAGTGGCTAATTAATACACTCAATTTTGTTTCTAAAAGGGTTTATCTAAAGAATTTAATATTAAACACACAGTGCATATTTTCCTCCCATGCATATAGTGATAAGTCAATTATAGGGCACTTATAAGTCAATAGCATCATAACATGTTAAGTAACATTTGGATATTAAACACACAGCACATATTTTCCTCGTATGAACATATAAAATCATTGCAACACACCAATATTGGTGAATCAGTAAGAGCCCAGGCTTGTTTCCCTGCAATAAGGCGGTCTCATCGAGGTGTGATGGGAGACAGCAATACTCAAAGGGGGTTCCTTATGTCCTGACAAAGGGTCTCGGCCCGAAACGTCGACAGTGCTTCTCCTTACAGAAACTGCCTGGCCTGCTGTGTTCTACCAGCATTTTGTGTGTGTTGTTTGAATTTCCAGCATCTGCAGATTTCCTCGTGTTTGCTCCTTATATCCAGTCTATTCCGCAATTTAGTTTTTGTTGCATTCGTTGAAGAAAACCCCGCTTCACAGAGATATAATGTTGGAAACGGAAGCAACGTTTTCAGTGCTTTCATGGCTATCTCAGGATATTCAGCCTTGACTTTGATCCAGAATGCCGGCAGAGATGTTATGTCAAACATATTTTTCAGCCCACCGTCATTTGCAAGCTCGAGGAGTTGATCTTCCCGCGCTGACATGGATGATTCACCGGAGACATTCATAAATAAGTCATGGACCCATTCCTTTGCACGTCTTAGGTCATTTGCGGTTGGGAAGTAATGCTCGAATTCTGTCGACAGTGAAGATAGGTGATTGCGCACCAGCTGTGAGAAGGACGTTGCAGCCTCAGTTTCTTCCAAAATCCCAGCTCATGTTGGGAACATGTCAAATATGCCCCTGTCCACTTGCCGTCCCCACAGTCCCCATTTGGCTTTGGAAGCAGACACTTTATCTGCCAACGAAAATAGTTGACATTCTCCCCTGAAGTGACAAATTGAGTTCATTGAGCAGGTTGAAGATGTCACACAGATAAGCGAGTTTTGCTATCCACTCCTCGTCAAGTGTGCTGCCAGTGGTGACTTTTTTCCTGAAATAAATCTCTGTAGCTGCTCTCTTAACTCAAAAACCTTGGCCAGGGCTCTCCATCTTGATAGCCACCTGACTTCAGTGTGAAAGAGAAGGCCCTCTCCAAGGGTCTTCATGGAGAGACTTGTTCGAGGGCAGCTCTGGCCTATGGTTAGGCCACACTTAGACCCCCTCCAGTTCGCCTACCAGCCCCAACTAGGAGTTGAGGATGCCATTGTCTACCTGCTGAACCGTGTCTACGCCCACCTGGACAATCCAGCGAGCACTGTGAGGGTCATGTTTTTGACTTCTCCAGTGTGTTCAACATCATCAGCCCTGCTCTGCTGAGTGAGAAGTTGACAGTGATGCAGGTGGATGCTTCCCTGGTGTTATAGATTATTGATTACCTGACTGGCAGACCACAGTACATGCGCTTGCAACACTGTGTCAGACAGAGTGGTCAAACAGCACTGGGGCTCCACAGGGGACTGTCCTGTCTCCCTTTCTCTTCACCATCTACACCTCAGACTTCAACTACTGCACAAAGTCTTGCCATCTTCAGAAGTTTTCTGATGACTCTGCCATAGTTGGATGCATCAGCAAGGAAGATGAGGCGGAGTACAGGTGTACGGTGGGAAACTTTGTCAAATGGTCCGAGTAGAATCATCTGCAGCTTAATGTGAAAAACACTAAGGAGCTGGTGGTGGACCTGAGGAGGGCTAAGGCACCGGTGACCCACGTTTCCATCCAAGGGGTCAGTGTGGACATGGTGGAGGATTACAAATACCTGGGGATACGAAATGACAATAAACTGGACTGGTCAAAGAACAGTGAGGCTGTCTACAAGAAAGGTCAGAGCCGTCTCTATTTCCTGAGGAGACTGAGGTCGTTTAACATCTACCGGACGATGCTGAGGATGTTCCACGAGTCTGTGGTGGCCAGTGCTATCATGTTTGCTGTTGTGTGCTGGGGCAGCAGGCTGAGGGTAGCAGACACCAACAGAATCAACAAACTCATTCGTAAGGCCAGTGATGTTGTGGGGGTGGAACTGGACTCTCTGATGGTGGTATCTGAAAAGAAGATGCTGTCCAAGTTGCATGCCATCTTGGACAACGTCTCCCATCCAATGCATAATGTACTGGTTAGGCACAGGAGTACATTCAGCCAGAGACTCATTCCACCGAGATGCAACACTGAGCATCATAGGAAGTCATTCCTGCCTGTGGCCATCAAACCTTACAACTCCTCCCTCGGAGTGTCAGACACCCTGAGCCAATACGCTGGTCCTGGACTTATTTCCATTTGGCATAATTTACTTATTATTATTTAATTATTTATGGTTTTATATTGCTATATTTCTACACTATTCTTGGTTGGTGCGACTGTAACAAAACCCAGTTTCCCTCGGGATTAATAAAGTATGTCTGTCTGTCTGTGTCCTCAATTGCAACATATGAGTTCCCTCAGTACTGGAGTGTAGCAAATGTTGCAGCTTTGATCAAGAAAGGAAATAACAAGAATCTAGGGATCTATCGGCAAGGCAGCCTCATTTCAGTGGTGGAGAAGCTACTGGGGAGGATATTGAGGTACAGGGTTTATGCTCATTTGGAAAGGCACGGCCTGTTTAGGGACAATCAGCATGGCTTTGTGCAGGCAGATCACACTTGATAAAGCTGATTGAGGTTTCTGAGGAGGTGATACAGACTCTAAGATACAGGATCAGAATTAGGCCATTAGGCCCATCAAATCTGCTCCGTCATTTCATCATGGCTAATCCATTTTCCCTCAAAGCCCCAATCTCCTGCCTTCTCCCTGTAACCCTTCATGATCTGACCAATCAAGAATCTACCGACCTCTGCCTTAAATATACATAAAGTCTTGGCTCCACAGCTGCCCGAGGCAACAAATTCCACAGATTCACCACTCTCTGGCGAAAGAAATTCCTCATCTCCACATTCTACGAGGATGGTTCTCTATTCTGAGGCTGTGTCCTCTGATCTCAGACACTCCCATCCTCTGCACATCCACTTTATCAAGGCCTTTCACCATTCAATAGGTTTCAATTAGGTCACCCCTCATTCACCTAAATTCCAGTGAGTACCGGCCCAGAGCAATCAAACGCTCTTCATATGCCAAGCTGTTTCATCCTGGAAATTTTGAGAAATTCTGAGAATCTCCTTTGAAATTTTGAGACATTTTGAGAATTTTGAGAAATTTTGAGAATTTTTGAGAATCTCCTTTGAAACACATCCAGTTTCAGCTCATCCTTCCTAAGATAAAGGCCCCACAAATGCTCACAATACTCCAGTGAGACCTCCTCAGTACTTTATAAAGTCTCAACACTGTTATGATTGGTGCAGATATTGTGGACTGAAGGGCAGGTTGCCATCTGTTCCATATTGTGTACTGATGAATATGTTTGATCTACCAGCTATTGCAGAGACATGGTTACAGAGACTTGGACTGGGAATCTGACATTCCTACATGTTTAATGTTCCACACAGAATCGGCAAAATGGAAAGGAGCAGAGTGGATTTGTTCATAACGTGCTGGTGAAGGGGTGAATACAGTGCCATCAAAAGTATTCAGTCTCCTTTGGAGGTTTTCCTATTTATTGTTTTGCAAGGCTGATTCACAGTGGATTTAATTTGGCTTTATTTTCCCACACTGATCAGCAGAATGGACTCTCTGGTGTCAAAGTGAAAAACAGATCTTTACAAAGTAATCTAATTAATTGCAAATATAAAACAAAATAATTTAACTGCATTGGTATTCACCTTCTTTAAGTTAGTAATTAGTTAGATGCATCTTTGTCAGTAATTACCGTTGGCTCTGTATGGACAGGTCTCCATCCGCTTTGCACATCTGGACACTGAAAATTTTCCCCATTTTTCTTTACAAAACTGCTGAAGCTCTGGCAGATTGCATGCGGTTCATGAGTGAACAGATCTTTTCAAGTCCAGCCACAAATTCTCAATTGGATTGAGGTCTGGACTCTGACTTGGCCACTCCAGGACATTAACTTTGGTTTTAAGTCATTCCTGTGTAGTTTTTCATGTAAGGCATTCCTGTGACTTGCAGTCATTCTCCTGCTGGAAAATAAATTTTCTCCTAAGTCACAGTTCACTTGCAGACTGAATTAGGTTTTCCTCCCAGATTTCACTGTTTTTGGCTGCATTCATTTTACCCTCTACTTTTATGAGCCTTTCAGGGCCTGCTGCAGTGAAACAGCCCCACAGCATGATGCAGCCTCACCATGCTGGGATGGTGTGTTTTTGATGCTGTGCGGTGTTTGTCTTGCGCCAAGCTTAGTGTTTAATCTGATGGCCAAAATGGTCAATTTTGTTTCATCAGACTATAGGACCTTCTTCCAGTTGACATCAGAGTCTTCTGGCAAACTCCAGGTGAGATTTCATGAGAGCTTTTTTCAACAATGGCTTTCTCTTTGCCACTCTCCCATCAAGCTCTGACAGGTGAAGCATCTGGGCAACAGTTGTTGTATACACAGTCTCTCCCATCTCAGCCACTGAAGATTGTGATTTCTCTAGAGTTATCACAGGTCTCTTGGTGGCCTCCCTCACTCTTCCCCTTCTTGCACAGTCACTCAGTTTTTGAGGATGGCCTAATCCTGGCAGATTTACAGCTCTGCCATATTCTTTCCATTTCAGGATGAGTGACTTAACTGTACTCCAAGGGATATTCACTGACTCACACAGTGACCTCCACTTAACTGATAATGTAATT
Organism: Hemitrygon akajei; assembly: GCF_048418815.1. NCBI lineage: Eukaryota > Metazoa > Chordata > Chondrichthyes > Myliobatiformes > Dasyatidae > Hemitrygon > Hemitrygon akajei. The sequence continues at coordinate 22,202,383 of NC_133151.1, forward strand.
CCTAAAACTACTTGGCTGTACCAGTGATGATTTGAGGGTGAATATTTATACAGTCCATTATTTTGTGTTTTATAACTGTAATTAATTTAAAGCACTTTGTGGAGATCTGTTTTCACTTTGACACAAAAGTCTTTTTCTCTTGATCGGTAAAACAAATGCCAAATTCAATCCACTATCATTCAAAGTTGTATAACATTAAAACATGACAACTTTAAAGCAGCATGAATACTTTTCATAGGTACCTTACATGTAGGGACAGTGATGGTGAAAGGGGAGGGAAAGAAGACACGGGTAGGAGTGGTCTCAAGATCCTCAGGTGTTCCTCCCGATGGGATAAAGCACAAAAGGGGAAATATCAAAGAGAGATGAGAATGGAAATGTGATTGTCATGAGAGATTTAATCGGAAGCAGATTGGGGTACCTCTACATCGAGTACCTTTGCTCTGTGAGCTGCAACAACCACAATCTGCCAGTGGCAATGCATTCTAGTTCCATTTCCCATTCACATACTGACATATCGGTGCCTTACAGCTGTCTTAACCAGTGGTGGGGTGGTAATGGGGACAAGCTGTCACTTCCTATTAATTGCTGCTTCAAATTGCCTCTGCCAACCAAGTCTAGCTCCTGGCTTTTACATATGGCTTAGCTACGAAGCCCAACAAACTCTTTCCAGTGACGGGGAGGGTCTAAATGGGTTTACTGGCATCATATAACTAACTGCTATGGGCAGATGGGGCTTTCACCCACGGTTGGCAGCTCATCTAGTGGAAGGAAAATTCTGATCTGAAACCTCTACCGGCTTGTGGCTCGACCCATTCATGGGGAAGGCTTCGGGAGTAAACCCCGAGGAACAATCCAGAGCTGGATTCCCTGTCAGTCCGATGTTCAATGCAGACTGGCAATCCTGTGACACCGTTGGTGCCTGACCCCATCGGTCTGTGCCGTTGCTCTGGATTCATCAGCTGCGTGGAGAGCAGGAGCCCCTGCATGGGCAACAGCTTGCTTTACGTATCGTACTACCCTGGCTTGGATATTGACTTTCAGAGCGAGGGTACAATATCCATGGTCGACCCTGACGCAGCAGAGGGCCATCACTAACATCTCTGTCCATGGCCTCCTCTCCTGCTACGATGAGGCCAACTACAGGTTGGACGAGCAACATCTCATATTCTGATATTGATTTCTCCAAATTTCAGAAATCACTGCCCTCTGTTTCCACACATTCACCAAACTACTATTTTCCTTCTGACTTTTCCCCCATTCTGGTGCCATTTACCCCGCTTCACCTCTCCTCACGCACCGTCATGACTTGACCATCAACTCTCTCTGGTTCTCCACCTCCTTTGTGTCATCCCATGGTCCAACGTTCTCTCCTACTGGATTCCTTTGTCTTCATCTCTTTGCCTTTCCTGTCTGTCACCCAGGTCCTCTCATCATCATCCCTCCACAAACCACCCCCCTCCCCCACTCACTTGTCCTCCTCCCCCTCGCCAGCACCTTATTCTGGCTTTTGTCCCTTTCTTTCTAATCCTGATGAAGGTTCTCAGCCCGAAATGTCGACTCTTTGCTGAGTTCCTGCAGTATTTTGTGTGTGTTTGCGTCAGTCTGTGTGTTAATTAAGCTGATCAAACTGGTACAGTGGTAGAGGAATTTGTGGAGTGGTCAGAGACAGTTTCTTACAGCAGGATCTTACCCAGGAACAGGCCATTTCAGATGTAATCTGTGTAATGAGGTGGGAATAAAGAGAGATCTTGTGCTGAAGGATCCCTGAAGAAGTGATCACAATGTGGGAGAATGCCAGACCACAGATTGAAGGTGAACACCAGGGTCCAGAACCAGTGTCCTCAACCTAAATAAAGGCAATTACAGAGACGTGACAGTGGAGTTGTCTGGGGCAGATGGGGTAAATATGCTCAGGGACAGGTCAGTAATGAGCAGTGGCGATGTTTAAGGAGACTGTTCATAGCAGTCAGCAGACATTGATTCCGATTCTACAGAGGGATCACAGAGAGCAAAGAACATTCTGTGGTCAATGGAGTTCAAGGGAAATATTAAATCAAAGAGCATAAAAAGAAGCAAAGGTTGGCGGTAGAAAAGAGGATCAGGATTTTTCTAGGAACCAGTGATGAAACAAAAGCTAAAACTAACAAGGAAAAAGCAGATAGGTTAACTCAGTAATTTTAATTAGTGTTCACAGTGGGGACACAGCAAACATCCCAGAGATATCTAACAGTGACATTTCAACATTGTGCCATAACGTGTAACAATCCCCATCAGGATGGAGAAACTAATGGGACTAAATGCAAACATTACCAGGTCCCAACGACCTGCACTGGAGGGTTTCACAGGAAGTCTGGAGAGAAAGTAGAGACATTGAAGTCTGTCAAAACTCACTGTTACAGAAAGGCAGAAAGGTCCCAGTGGAGTTGAAAACCATTGTTGAAGAAGGGTGGAAGATAAAATCCAGGTGACTGTAGTCCAGTTAACTTCACTTCAAGTACTGGAGTCTATAATCTGTGAAGAAATAACAAGTCATTTAGAAAAATTTAATGTGATTGAACTAAGTCAACAGGGTTTACAGTCAGATTCACACAGCACAGAAACCAGCCCTTCAGCTCAATTGGTCCATGCCGACCAAAGTTCCCATCTGAGCTTGTGGTCTGTAACCCCCTCATCACCACATTAAGAACAAGGCTATCCTCCTCCTTAGCCCATATCCTTCAAAACTTTTCCTTCCCATCTACCTGTCCAAGTACTTTTTTTAAACATACCTGACTCAACCACTCCCCCCGGCAGCTCACTCCATACACTGACCAGCCCGTGTGTGGAAAAGTTGCCCTTCAGGTTCCTATTAAATCTCATCTTAAACCAATGCCCTCCAGTTCCTGATTCCCCAACCCTGGCAAAAATAGTTATCTTTGACTCAACCCAGGCCCCTTATTATTTAATACAGCTCTGCAATATCCGCACTCATTCTCCAACATTGCAGTGAAAATAGTCCAAAACCCTGTGCAGTTCTGGTCACCACGAGAGGAAGGATGTGATTAAGCTGGAAAGACGCAGAAATGATTCACAGGAATGTTACCTGGACTGGGGGCTTGAGTTATAAGGAAAGATCAGACTGTTTTCCCTGGAGTGAAGGAGGCTGAGGGGAGACCTGACAGAAGTTTATAAAACTATGAGAGGTGTAGACAAGGTAGACAGTCAGAATCACTTCCCCAGGGTAGAAATATCAAATATGAGAGGGCACAGCTTTAAAATGCCAGGTTGAGAATTTAAAAGTGGATTTCAGGGCAGGTAAGATTTCTGTTTCCGTACAGAGAGTGGTGAGGGTCGGGTTTGGGCTGCCATGGGGAGTGGTGGAAGTTGATATGATAATGACATTTAACAGGGTTTTAGATAAACACATGAATATTCAGAGAATTGAAGCACATGAATTATACGCAGGCTGAAGAGATTTAGTTCCATTTGGCATCGTGTTCAGCGCAGACATCATGGGAAGAAGGGCCTGTTCCTGTGCTGTACTGTTCTGCGTTCTCGGTGAGCCTCAGTGACGGGGGAGTCTTTAGCCGGGGTCACAGACAGTTGCATCAGTGGCAAGGACAGAGACTGCAGGATGGTACATTACCTCCCTGGTACCAGGGCCAAGGATGTAACTGAACAAGTACAGGCCATTCTGAAAGGGCAGGGTGAGCAGCCAGAGGCCGTGTCCATATTGATTCTAACAAAAGAGACAAAGTCTTGCAAACAGAACTTAGGGAGTTGGGGAAAAAATTAAGTAGAAACTCTGGTGAGGAGGGGGGGGGGGGGTAATCCCAGTGTGACCTGCTAGTGAGGGAAGAAAGAAAAAGGTGGTACAGTTATATGTGTGGCTCACAAGCTGGTGCAGGACGGAGGATTTTTGTTACATGGATCATTGGGCTCTCTTTCAGGAGAGGAGATGGGAAGAGTGAAAGGTCAGTAGTGGCATTGACGATTGTGGATTAACACAGAAAGTAAGTCCAAATAGATAAATTACAGTGTCTCAGTAGCACTACAAGTGCACAGATAAACAAATATTAGAAATAAGAGTAAGAATAAAAAGTTACTGCAAACAGACTAACATGAGGGGTGCCGTCACTTCCCCGGCTATAGGTTGACTCATTACAGAGCCGAGGGTCAGAATGACTTCAACCCGTGTTGATGCCATTAGCCCAGTACACCACTGCATAGTTAGGCCCAGTTAATGAGCACAGTGGCACCGAGGGGCTGAATTGTGTTTGTATCAGTGCCGGGTGCGGAACAGTTAATGCAGACGTACTTACAGCCTGGATTAGTACATGGCACAGTGATTCAGCCATTACAGAAGGGCAGGACTGGTAGCTAACCATTCCAGGATTCAGATTCAGACAGTCCAGAGGGAGGTGAATGAGGCTGGGGGAGCTGTGCTGCTGATCAGGCAGAATGTCACAAATTCAAGTTCATCCAGTGAGACAGTGCGGGTAGAACTCAGGAATAAGAAGAGTGCAATCACTGTGATGGGATTGTACTGTAGGGCTCCAAATAGCCAGTAAGAGAGAGGAACAAATTTGTCGGCAGGTTATGGGCTGATGTAAAAACAACAGAGTAGCTTTGCTGAGTGAATAATCTCCCCAGAGTGACTGGGACTCCCTTACCACCTGAGACTTGGATGGGGCATTATTTGTTAAGTGTGTTCAGCAAGGTTTCCTGAAACAGTATGTAGATGGTCCACCATGGACGGAGACATTCTTGACTTTGCCTTGGGAAATATGGGACTCACCAGAGTGGTGGCGGGAACAACCAGTGTTCATAGAGGAATTAGACAGGTCCTTCAGGGGAAATAACCTGCAGAGCTGTGGGGACAGAGTAGGGACTGGGACTGTAGAAATGTCGTAGCAGGAGTTGGTATAAACTTGATGGGTCAAACAGTCCAGACCATCCCAGAATGATCCTGTGACCAATAACAGTCTGAAAAAATCATTCTGGTCTCCAGTCAATCTTCCAAGCTCCAGGGTGGACAAGATCAATTGTGTAATAAGGACACACTTCTGTAAAAACACTGACACTGTATTCCAAGAACACTGAGCTGCCGGAGCACAGCACCGGCCAGTGAGGACACAGACCAGTACAACACCCGGCTCTCTACTACAAAGTTCAAAGCTGAAAGTAAATGTATTATCAAAATACATTTCTCTCATCATACGCAACCCTGGGATTTATTTTCTTGTGGGAATACTGCTGGTTTGTTAGAGCCCTTGGGTACGGTGTAAACTAATTTGGCAGGGGCGTGAGAACTGGCATGAAAGGACTCAGGATAGTACAGATGGTAAAGAAAGAAAAGATAGCATGCAGTCACACTGTCAGGAAGAGCGAGCTGATGATAGGACACAACTGCAGCCAGCAGAGGGATGCAGAATCAATAAGGGTAGCAAATCCAATACTTGAAGTGTTATACCTCAATGCACAGAGTATAAAAAATGATGTGGATAATCTTATTGCCCTATTACAGATTGTCATGTATAATGTGATCATCACGGAAACACGGATAAAAAAGTATTTATAGTTGGGAGCTAAATGCCCAATTTAGACATATCAGAGGGACAGGAAGGTAGGCAATGGGGAGTGTATGGCTCTGCTGGTAAAAAATGGTATCAAATCAGTAGCAAGATGTGCCATAGGATCGGAAGATGTTGAATCATTGTGAGTAGAGTTAAAAAACACTGCAAGTGTAAAAGTGTAAAAGGACGTTGATGCAGTTATAAACAAGCCGTCAACAGTTGTTTGGATGTGGACCACAGATTACAACAGGAAATAGAAAAGGCATGTCAAACGGGCAATGTTATTGGAGATTTCAACATGCAGGTCGTTTGGGAGAATCAGGTTGGAAATAGATCTCAAGAGAGTGAGTTTGTTGAATGCCTAAGAGATGGCTTTTTAGAGCAGTTTGTCGTTGAGCCTACGAGGGAATCAGCTATACTGGATTGTGTGTTATTTAATGAACAGGAGACAATTAGGGAACTTAAGGTAATGAACCCTTAGGAGGCAGTGATCACAGTATCATTGAGTTCAACTTGTAATTGGACAGGGAGAGAGTACAGTCTGACATAGCAGTGTTTCAGTGGAGTAAAGGTAGTAACAGTGGTATGAGAGAGGAGCTGGCTAAAGTAAATTGGAAGGAGATGCTGGCAGAGATGGCAGCAGAGCAGCAACGGTGAGAGTTACTGAGAAAAATGAGGGAGGTACAGGATAAATGTATTCCAGAAACAAATAAATACTCAAATGGCAAAATAGTACAACTGTGGCTGACAAGGAAGTCAAAGCTAATGTCAAACCAAAAGGGAGGGCATAAAACAAAGAAAAAAATAGTCAGAATACAGAAGATTGGGAAGCTTCTAACACCTTACAGAGAGTAACCTAAAGAGGATAAAGATTAAATATGCAAGCAAGCTAGCAAATATTATCAAAGTGGATAGTTTAAGCTTTTTCAAGTATGTAAAACATAAAGGAGAGATAAGACTGGATATTGGATTGCTAGAAAATCAGACCAGAGAAATAATAACGGGGTGGGGGGGGGGGGGGGGAAGGAGATGGCAGATGAACTAAATGAATATTTTGCATCAGTGGAAGTTACTAGCCGTGTGCCAGATGTTGAAGGGTGTGAGGGGAGAGAAGGGAGTGCAGTTATTATTATAAGGGAAAGGTGCTCAAAAAGCTGAAAGACCTGAGGGTATATCAGTCACCTGGACCAGATGAACTGGACCCTAGGGTTCTGACAGAGGTAGCGGTAGAGGTCGTGGTGCCATTAGTAATGATCTTTCAAAACGTACTGGACTCTGGCGTGGTGCCAGGGGACTGGAAAATTGCAAATGTCACTCCACTCTTTAAGAAAGGAGGAAGGTGGCAGAAAGGAAATTATAGACCAGTTAGTCTGACCTCAGTGGTTGGGAAGATGCTGGAGTTAATTGTTAAGGATGAGGTTATGGAGCATTGGAAACACAGGACAAGAAAGGACAAAGTCAGCATGGTTTCCTTCAGGGGAAATCTTGCCTGATGAATCTGTTGGAATTCTTTGAGATTACACACAGGATAGATAAAGGGGATGCAGCGGATGTCATATATTTGGACTTTAAAAAGGCCTTTGACAAGGTGCCACACATGAGGCTGTTTACCAGGTTAATAGCCCATGGTATTACAGGAAAGTTACTGGCGTGGTTAGAACATTGGCTGATTGGTAGAAGGCAGCAAGTCAGACAAGTGGGAATAAAAGGATCCTTTCTGGTTGGCTGCCAATAAGTAGTGGTATTCCGCAGGGGTCGGTGTTGGGACCATTTCTTTTTATGCTGTATATAAATGATTTAAATAATGCAATAGATGGCTTTGTTGCAAGTTTGCAGATCACAATAAGGGCAGGTACTGTTCAGGAAACAGGTAGGCTGCAGAAGTACTTTGACAGATTAGGAGAATTGGCAAGACAATGGCAAAGGAAATACAATGTTGGAAAATGCATGGTTGTTCATTTTAGTAGTATAAATAAATGTACAGACTATTTCCAAATAGGGGAGAAAATCCAAAAATCTGAGATGCAAAGGGACTTGGGAGTCTTTGTGCAGACCAACCTAAAGATAACTTGCAGGTAGAGTCGGAGGTGAGGAAGGCAAAAGCAATGTTAGCATTCACATCAAGCGGTTAGAATACAAGAGCAGGGATGTGATGCTGAGACTTTATAAGGCATTGGTGAGGCCTCACCTTGAGTATTGTGAAGAGTTCTGGGCTCCTCATCTAAAAACATATGTGCTGGCATTGGAAAGGGTTCAGAAGAGGTTCACAAGGATGATTCTGGGAAAGAAATGATTATCATACGAGGAACATTTGATAGCTCTAGATCTGTACTCACTGGAATTTTGAAGGATGGGGGGAATCTCATTTTGAATGTTGAAAGGCCTGGACTGAGTAGATGTGGAAAGGATGTTTTCTATGGTGGGGGAGTCTAGGACGAGAAGGTACAACCTCAGGATAGAGGGGTGTCCATTCAAAACAGAAATGCAGAGAAATTCTTTAGACAGAGGGTGGTGAATTAGTGCAATTTATAACCACAGGCTGCTGTGGAGGCCACATCCTTGGGTGTATTTAAGGCAGAGCTTGATAGGCTCATGATTGGGAATAGCATAATAGGTTATTAGGAGAAGGCCGGGGAGTGGAGCTGCACAGAGAGAAAAGGGTCAGCCAAGATTGAATGGCAGAGTGGAGTCGACGGGCCAAATAACCTAATTCTGCTGCTATGTCGTACGGTCTTACTCAGTAAATCCAACAACCACAACAGAAAGACCACACCCAACAGGGTGGCCTAATAACTAATGTGCAAACTTGTATAACGTAAGAAAGAAAATAATAATAATAGTCATAATTAAATAAATAGAGAACATTAGATATAGAATCATTGAAAGTGAAGTGATAGACTGTGGGAAACATTTCAGTGGAGAGTTAAGTGAAGTTAAATAGAGTTATCTCCACTGGTTCTGGTAAAAAAGTGACACCAGCGAATTTCTTTTTCTGGTAAACAAATAGCCTATAACTTTCCTTTCGACTTGGACGCAATTTGATGTGGCAGAACCAAGGTGAGGAAGACCCAAAGTACCGTTGATTTAAACTCCGGGCTGAAATGGAAAAGTCAGGTACAGGCCAAATCGAGGTGGTGGGGACCAGGTCCCAGATCGTATCAAAGCGACTGAATCCAATGTCTGGACGACGACTTAGACTCGGGGCCAGATTGAAAAGGTCAGGTTGTTCTGCCTAAGGCCAGGGACAAGCAGGTTCAGCTCGCTTCTCCACTCTGCACTGAACTAAGCATCTGTGCACAGACTCTCTTTGAGCATTTCAGTTCAATACGCTACAGTATTTGCTTGTGTTTATTGTTTGCAGGGTTTGTCTTTCTGCACATTGGGTGTTTGATGGTCTTATTTTATTAGTGGGTTCTTTTGGCTCTCTTTGTTTCACGACAGCCTGTTTGAAACAAATCTCAAAGTTGTAGAATGTATACGTACTTTGATAATAAATTTACTTTGAACTTTGATTCAAAAACCTGATGCTTGAGGAATAAAATAAGGACAAAAATTAACAAAACTTAAAACTGATGCTCTTTTAATTACAGGCCAGGATACAGAAGAGTGGAAAATGACAAATATTCTTCTTTTTTTTTAAGAACTGCAATAGGGACAAAAAAGGAAACTGTACCCTGGTGACTCTTACATTAGTGGGAGGGATATCACTGGAAAAGATATTTAACCATAGGATCAGCTCAGACTTTATAAGGCATTGGTCTGATCACACTTGGAGTATTGTGAATTGTTTTAGGCCCCTTATCTAAAAAGCTACAAGCTCGCATAAGAGAGGGTCTAGAGGAGGTTCACAAAAATTATCCTGGCAATAAAAGGATTGTTTGATGACTTGGGCCTGTACTCTCTGGACTTCAGAAGAATGAGGGAATCTCATTGAAACCGAACAAATATCAAAAGGCCTGGAATACAATGGGGAGGGTGTTTCCGATAGTGGGGCAGTCTAGGACCACAGAACACAGCCTCAGAATACTAGGACATACTGTTAGAACAAAGATAAGGAGCAATCTCCTTAGAAAAGGGTAGTGAATCTGTGCTGCCTATGTCAGGATGTTGTTCATTGACTAGAGCTCAGCGTTTAACACCATCATTCCCACAGTCCTGATCAATAAACTACAGAACCTGGTCCCTCTGCAAATGGATCCTCGACTTCCTAACCGGGAGACCACAATCTGTGCGGATTGGTGATAATCCACAGAGATTGTGTGGATTAATGGAGATGGGCTAATCCCTATTGACATCAATGGATCTGGGGTTGAGAGGGTAAACAGCTTTAAGTTCCTCGGCATCAACATACCCGAGGATCTCACGTGGTCTGTACGTACCTGCTGAGTGGTGAAAAAGGCACAACAGCATCTCTTTCACCGCAGACAACTAAGGAAGTTTGCTATCGGCACCCAAATCCTAACAACTTTCTACAGGGGCACAAATAGGAGCATCCCAACTGGCTGCATCACTGCCTAGTACGGGAACTGTACTTCCCTTAATCGCAGGACTCTACAGAGTGTGGTGCGGACAGCCCAGCGCATCTGTAGTTGTGAATTTCCCATGATTTAGGACATTTACAAAGACTGGTGTGAGGAAAGGGCCTGAGGGATCATTGTGGACCCGAGTCACTTCAAGCACAATCTATTCCAGCAGCAACCATCCAGGAAATGGTACTGCTGCATAAAAGACAGGACCAACAGGCTGCTGGACAGCTCCTTCTGCCAGGCTATCAGACTGATTAACTCACGCTGAATTGAGGGAACCTCTATGTACATTGACTGTTCTATTTATTATCAATTATTATAAATTACTGTGATTGCACAACTGCATATTTAGATGGAGACATAACGTAGATTTTTACTCCTCATGTGTGTGAAAGATGCAAGAAATAGTCAATTCAAATTCAAATATCTCCTCTTCACTGACGATCGACACTGACCCTGATGCACCTCAAGGATGTGTGCTTAGCCAAACTGCTCCACTCCCTCTATACCCATGACTATGTGACTAAATATAGCTCAAATGCAATCTATAAATATGCTGCATACAACCATTGTTGGTGGAATCTCAGTTGGAGATGATTGGACATACAGGAGTGGGATATACCAGCTAGTTGAGTGGTGTCGCAGCAACAACCTTGTGCTTAATGTCAGTGAGACAAAACAGCTGATTGAAGGAAGGGTAAGACGAGGGAACACGAACCAATCCTCATAGAGGGATCAGAAGTGGACAGTGAACAATTTCAAGTTCCTGGGTGTCAATATCTCTGAGGATCTATTGATGCAGCTACAGTATAAAGAAGGCAAGACAGCAGATATATTACATCAGGAGCTTGACGATATTTGGTTTGTCACTTTAAAACTCCCAAAAACTGCTGTAGATGTATTCTAAATATTATTTATAATATTTCTGTTTTTGCACTATTTTAATCTACTTAATATACATATACATATATACTGTAATTTATTTATTCTTTCTATATTAGCATGTCCTGCATTGAACTGCTGCTGCTAAATTAACAAATTTCCTGACTCCTGCCGGTGATAATAAACCTGATTCTGGTTCTGACTCTGAATTCATCCCCACAGACGGATGTGGCCAATTCATTGGGTATATTGAATGTGGAGGTTCTCGATTGTGGGGGGGGGGGGGGGAATAAGAGTGTTTGAGAGGGTTAAGAGATCTGTCATGATCTCTTATTCCTGGCAGAATGGTGCAGCAGACAGGATGGGTCAAATGGCCTAATTCTGCTGCTGTGTCTTATGGTCCGATGGTCTCGGAGCAGCTGCAGGACATTTCAAAGGGAAGGTTGAGCAGCCGGACATCGTGGTGGACGGTGCATGTTGGTAATAGCAACATAGGGATACGGAGGGTTGTGGTCCTGTGCAGGGAATTTAGAGAAATAAGACAGAAACTAAAATATAGTAAGCTCTGTATTACTCCCAGTGACACTTCTTAGTGAAGGGAGATATAGAGAGATACTAGTGATGAATGTGTAGCGGAGCAGCGAGTGCAGGGGGCAAGGTGCTAGTTTTATGGATCAATGGGACATCTTCTAGGGATGGGAAGACAGAAACTGTTCACTCCCCAGAGTCTTCCAGGGAAGGAACAGTTTTCTCCCTCCTAAAACTGCACGGAATAGTTTTGATGTGACAGGGTGGAGGTTGAAAGGGAATCTGAAGGGTGAGTTGATGGAGGTGAATAAAATTATGTGAGGCATGTTAGAGAGACAGAGACTGTTTCCCGTGATGTGGCTGTCTACAGCTAAAGCGAACGGTTATAAGGCGAGAGGGGGGTGGTTTAAAGGGGATCTGAAGGGTAAATATTTGACACAGAGAATAGCTGGTATCCCAAATGAGCTGCCAGAGGAGGTGGTGGAGACAAAGACACACAAAGTCTCTGTTCCTGAACACTTCCCAGGAACCTGTCATTACTGTGTTCATCCTGCCCTGGTTTAACTTCCCGCTGCTGGGTCCATTGTTGTTTTCCATCTGTATAAACGATCTGGATGAGAATGTGGTAAACTGGATCAGAAAGTTTGCAGATGACACCAAGATTAGGGGTATGATGGACAGCAAAGGTGGCTAGCAAATCTGGATGTGGGATATGGACCAGCTGGCAAAATGAAGTTGGTTACAATCTGGAACACACTGCCTGAGGGGGTGGTGCAGGCTGGTGTTTAAGGACCATCTGGATGAGCATTTGAATCACCAGGACATGAGACAGACCAAGTGCTGAGTTAGTGGAGACAGATTCTCGATGGTCAGTATAGACATGCAGAAACCACTGACTGGAAGTTCAGTGGGAACCTGGAACACAGAACTTCAGGATGGACTGACCTAAAACACTCAGAACCCAGGACAATGGATTTTTGTTGGACAAAGGTATTAATGCATTAGGGTTAATCAACCCCCTCAAAAGACTACCAAAATGCACCCATTCCCTGTGCACCAGTAACAGTACTTTTAAATGGGAATTTGGTGAAGAACACTGACTAATATTAGGAGAGATGGCGGACAGTTTGGTCACAAAGGAGGGGTGCAAATATCTCCTCAGAGGATAAGGGGTTCAGTGGAACAAGCTCACAGCTGAGAATGAAGGGAACAAACCCCACTGCAGTGGAGGACTGCTGTTCCCAGGGTTGTCCAGGATAGAAACGGACCCTCTGCCCCGTCACATTTATGCTCCCCATCGCGCACAGCTATACTAATCCTACTTTCCTGCATTAGTTTCATATCCCTCCGGGCCTTGCTCAACAAAGTACCTGTGCATGTGTCTCTAATATTGTTACACAGTTCCCTGTATGTGGCATCACAGGTAGGCAGGGTTGTGTGTTCTACTTGCCCTATCAGCCAAAGAACTGCCTCTCATTGGAATTGTACAAAACTGTTTAAAGACAGATTAAAGGGGATCTGAAGGGTACATACTTCACACTGAGAACAGCTGCTATCCTAAATCAGCTGCCAGAGGAGGTGTGGGGGCAGAAACCCACAAAGTCTCTGTTCATTAAACCTTCTCAGGAACCTGTCATTCACTGTGTACATCCTGCCCTGGGTGAACCGCCCAGAATAGAGTCAGTGATTTATACAGAACTGAAACCGTCCCTTCGGTAAAACTCATCCACGCCGACCAAGTTGTCGACCTGAACTCGTCCCATCCGCCTGCATTAGGCCCGTGTCCCTCTCAACCTTTCCTATCCATGTAACTGTGCAAATATGGTTGAAATATTGTACCTGAGGCAGAGAGCCGGTGCGGTGAGGCGCTGACAGACACTCACTGTTCCGTGGGCAGGAAGAGGAGAGGCCGATTCCCACAGTGGAGCCGAAACCCAAAGGAGAGACCGACTCCACTTTACTACAACCCCGTGCCCACCATCCCGGACTAACCGGCAGCCCCGGACCGTTCCCCAGGAAACGACGTCGGTGACGATGGGACCTCTGTGGCGTCATCACGTTTCACAGTATCACGTGACGGTGTCAACAGCCCGGGAGGCGGTGCAAAGAGAGCTGTCAATTATTGGAGCTGCTGAAATATTGGGTGCATTGTAACAGTGTGGGTACAGAGGGGCATTTCCGGGAACAGTGACCCCACACCCCCAGCCACGGGAATTGAGTGTGTTATAGACAGTAACATTCACATTTTAATTTGACTCTTTTGTCTTATAAATATTTGATGTTTGTATTTTGTATATTTTCGTGTGGATAATCTTTTAAATTTAGGGTAAAAAAACGTTGTAACTGGATCACTGAACCCGTTATGAAAAAAGAACGTTACGGAAATATATTGTCAAAGCCAAAATTTTAATCCAAAGTTATTTAATAGAAACATAGAAAATCACAGCCCAATATAGGCCCTTCGGCCCACAAAGTTGTGTCGACCTTGTCCCTAATTAGAAATTACTAGGCTTATACATAGCCCTCTATTTTTCTGAGCTCCAGAAGTCTCTTCAAAGACCCCATCATATCCGCCTTAGCCACTGTTGCTGGTAGCCCATTCCACGCACTCACCACTCCCTGAGTAAAAAACTTACCACTGACATCTCCTCTCTACTCACTCCCCAGCACCTTAAACCTGTGTCCTCTTGTGGCAACCATTTCAGCCCTGGGAAAAAGCCTCTGACTATCCACACGATCAATGCCTCTCATCACCGTATACAGCTCTATCAGGTCATCTCTCATCCTCCGTCACTCCAAGGAGAAAAGGCCGAGTTCACTCAAACTATTCTCATAAGACACGCTCCCCAATCCACGTAACATCCTTGTAAATCCCCTCTGCACCATTTCTATGACTTCCACATCCTTCCTGTAGTGAGGCGACCAGAACTCAGCACAGTACTACAAGTGGGGTCTGACCAGGGTCCTTTGCAAGGGGGGACATAGGGTCAGGAGAAGTAGAGTCTGTGTGGATAGAACTGAGGAACAGTAAGGGTAAAAAGACCCAAATAGGTGTTGTCTACACGCCACCAAAAAGTAGCATGGATATTGTGTGCAAGTTGAATAGGGAGTTAACATTGGCATGTGGCAAAGGTAATGTCGCAGTAGTTATGTGGGATTTCAACATGCAGATGAACTGGGAGAATCAGGTTGGTGCTGGACCACAGGATAGGGAGTTTGTAGAGTGCCTACGGGATGCATTCTTGGAACAGCTTGTACGAGAGCCGACCAGGGACAAAACTATTCTGGATTTAGTGTTATGTAATGAACAGGATTCGATAAGCGATCTTGCAGTAAAGGAGCCATTAGGAGGTAGTGATCATAATATGATAAGTTTTTATCTGCAATTTAAGAAGGATAAGGGCAGCTCGGAGGTGTCAGTGTTGCAGTTGAACAGGGGAGACTATGGAGCCATGAGGGAGGAGCTGGCCAAAATTGACTGGACGGATAGCCTAGCAGAAAAGACAGTGGAACAGCAATGGCAGGTATTCTTGGGAATAATGCACAAGGTGCAAAATCAGTTCATCCCCCAGAGAAGGAAGGGTTCAAAGGGGGGAAAGGGGCCACAGTAGTTGACAAAGGAGTCAGAGATTGCATAGCATTAAAAAAAAGGAAGTAAGGTGAGTGGGAGGACAGCTGATTCAGAAGTTTTTAAGGAACAACAGAACTTAACTAAAAAGACAATATGGGGAGAAAAAATGAGGTACGAACGCAAGCTAGCCAGGAATATAAAGGAAGATAGCAAAAGCTTTTTTAGGTATGTGAAGAGAAAGAAGATAGTTAAGAACAATATTGGGCCCTTGAAGAATGAATTGGGTGAAATTGTTATGGGAAACAGAGAAATGGCAGAAGAATTTAATGAGTACTGTAGATCTGTTTTCACTAAGGAAGACACAAGCAATCTCCCAGTTGTATGGATGGGCTAAGGACAATGGGTAACAGAGGAAATGAAACAGATTGACATTAGGAAGGAAACGGTGATGAGAAGACTGATGGGACTGAAGGCTGACAAATCCCCAGGTCCAGATGGTCTGCATCCTAGGGTACTAAAGGAGGTGGCCCTGGAAATTGCGGAAGCATTGGTAATCATTTTCCAATGTTCCTTAGATTCAGGATCAGTTCCTGAAGATTGGAGAATGGCTAATGTTATCCCACTTTTTAAGAAAGGAGGGAGGGAGAAAACAGAGAACTATCGACCTGTCAGCCTGACATCGGTGGTGGGGAAGATGCTAGAGTTCATTATTAAGGATGAAATAATGGCATATCTAGATAACAGTGATAGGATTGGGCCGAGCCAGCATGGATTTACCAAGGGTAAATCATGCTTAACAAATCTGTTGGAGTTTTTCGAGGATGTAATCAGGAAGTTAGATGGGGGAGATCCAGTGGATGTAGTGTACCTCGATTTTCAGAAGGCATTTGATAAGGTCCCACATAGGAGATTGGTGGGTAAAATCAAAGTTCAGGGCATCGGGGGGAAGACATTGACATGGATAGTAAACTGGTTGGCAGATAGAAAGCAAAGGGTAGCAGTGAATGGGTGTTTCTCGGAATGGCAGGTGGTGACTTGTGGGGTGCCACAGGGCTCGGTATTGGGACCACAGCTGTTTACAATTTACGTCAACGATTTGGATGAAGGCATTGAAAATAACATCAGCAAATTTGCTGATGATACTAAGCTGGGTGGCAGTCTGACGTGATGAGGATGTTAGGAGAATTCAGGGTGACTTGGATAGGCTGGGTAAGTGGGCAGATACTTGGCAGATGACGTTTAAGGTGAATATGTGTGAGGTTATCCACTTTGGGAGTAAGAACAGGAAGGCAGATTATTATCTGAACGGTGTAGAGTTTGGTAAGGGAGAAATACAAAGAGATCTCGGAGTCCTTGTTCATCAGTCACTGAAGGTGAATGAGCAAGTGCAGCAGGCAGTGAAGAAGGCTAATGGAATGTTGGCCTTTATTACAAAGGGAATTGAGTACAAGAGCAAGGAAATCCTCTTGCATTTGTACAGAGCCCTGGTGAGACCACACCTGGAGTATTGTGTACAGTTTTGGTCTCCAGGGTTAAGGACATCCTGGCTGCAGAGGAAGTGCAGCGCAGATTCACGAGGTTAATTTCTGGGATGTCTGGACTGTCTTACGCAGAGAGGTTAGAGAGACTGGGCTTGTACACACTGGAATTAAGGAGATTGAGAGGGGATCTGATTGAATCATATAAGATTATTAAGGGATTGGACAAGATAGAGGCAGGAAATATGTTCCAGATGCTGGGAGAGTCCAGTACCAGAGGGCATGGTTTGAGAATAAGGGGTAGGTCATTTAGGACAGAGTTAAGGAAAAACTTCTTCTCCCAGAGAGTTGTGGGGGTCTGGAATGCACTGCCTCGGAAGATAGTGGAGGCCAATTCTCTGGATGCTTTCAAGAAGGAGCTAGATAGGTATCTTATGGATAGGGGAATCAAGGGCTATGGGGACAAGGCAGGAACCGGGTATTGATAATAGATGATCAGCCATGATCTCAGAATGGCGGTGCAGGCTCGAAGGGCCGAATGGTCTACTTCTGCACCTATTGTCTATTGTCTATATAGCTGCAACATTACCTCTTGGCTCCTAAATTCAATGCCACGTTTGATGAAGGCCAATACACCATACACCTTCTTAACCACAGAGTCAACTTGCGCAGCTGCTTTGAGCGTCCTATGGACTCGGACCCCAAGATCACTCTGATCCTCCACACTGCCAAGAGTCTTACTATTAATACTATATTCTGCCATCATATTTGACCTACGAAAATGAACCACTTCACACTTAAAGTCACACACGTGAATCTGCAGATACTGGAAATAAATAAAAACACAAAATGCTGGCAGAACTCAGCAGGCCAGACAGCATTTATGGGAGGAGGTAGTGACGACGTTTCGGGCCGAAACCCTTCGTCAGGAGTGAAGTAACATGGGTTGGTGAAGAGGGGATAAGAAGTGGGGGGAGGGATGAAGTAGAGAGCTGGGAAGTGATAGGCTGGAGGGAAATGGGCTAGGGGGAAGGAGGAGAATTATGGGAAATAAAAGAGAAAGGAAGGTAGGGCTGGGGGAGATTGTAGTGAGGGGGGGAAAAGAGATAGAAAGAGAACCAGACTAAAATAATAGATAGGGATGGGGGTAAGTGGGGGCAGGGGTATCAATGCAGGTCAGTGAGTTGGATGTTCATGCTGGCAGGTAGGAGGCTACCTAGGGGGGAGATAAGGTATTGCTCCATCGACCTGCATGTGGCCTCATCTTGACGGTAGAGGAGGCCATGGACAGACATGTCGGAGTGGGAGTGGTCTGTGGAATTGAAGTGTGTGGCCACTTATCTGGCTTGAACTCTATCTGCCACTGCTCAGCCCAGTTTTGCATCCTATCTATGTCCCACTGTAAACTCTGACAGCTCTCCACACTATCCACAACACCACCAACATTTCTGTTATCAGCAAACATATTAACCCATCCCTCCACTTCCTCTTCCAGGTCATTTATAAAAATCACGACGAGTAAGGGTCCCAGAACAGATCCCTGAGGCTCAACACTGGTTACCGACCTCCATGCAGAATATGACCTGTCTACAACCACTCCTTGCTTTCTGTGGTGAAGCCAGTTCTAGATCCACAAAACAATGTCCCCTTGGATCCCATGCCTCCTTACTTTCTCAATAACCCTTGCATGGGGTACCTTACCAAATGCCTTGCTGAAATCCATGTACACTACATCTACAGCTCTTCTTTCATGAATGTGTTTAGTCACACCCTCAAATAATTCAATGGGCTCGTAAGGCACGTGCTACCCTTGACAAAGCCATGCTGATTATTCCTAATCATATTATACCTCTCAAAATGTTCATAAATCCTGCCTCTCAGGATCTTCACCCTCAACTTACCAAACACTGAGATAAGACTCAGTGGTCTATAATTTCCTGGGCTATCTCTACTCCCTTTCTTGAATAAAGGATCAACATCTGCAACACTCCAATCCTCCAGAAGCTCTCCCATCCCCATTGATGATGCAAAGATCATCCCCAGAGGCTCAGCAATCTCCTCCCTCACCTCCCGCAGTACCCAGAGGTACATCTCAGCTGGACCCGGCGACTTATCCAACTTAACACAAAGTACAGTGCAGATGCTGTGGTCAAATCAACACGTACAAACACCTGGATGAACTCAGCAGGTAACCGACCTGCTGAGTTCATCCAGCTTGTTCGTACATGTTGATTTATCCAACTTAATGCTTTCCAAAAGTTCCAGCGCATCCTGTTTCTTAATATCTACAGACCCAAGCTTTTCAGTTGGCTGCAAGTCATTACTACAATCACCAAGATCCTTTTCCATAGTGAATACTGAAGTAAAATATTTTTTATGTACCTCTGCTATTTCCTCCGGTTCCACAAACACTTTCCCACTGTCGCACTTGATAGGTCCTATTCTTTCGCATCTTATCCTTTTGCTCTTCACATACCTGTAGAGTGTATTGGGGTTTTCCTTAATCCTGCCCATCAAGGCCTTCATATGGCCCTTTCTGGATCTCCCAATTTTCTTTTTAAGCTCCTTCCTGTAAGCCTCTTAATCTTCTAGATCTCTAACAGTACCAAGCTCTCTGAAACTGTTGTAAGCTTTTCTTTTCTTCTTGACTATATTTATTATAGCCTTTGTACACCACGGTTCCTATACCGTACTATAATTTCCCTGTCTCATTGGACAGTACCTGTTCAGAACTCCACACAAATATCCCCTGAACATTTACCACATTTCTTCCGTACTTTTCCCTAAGAACATTGTTTCCAATTTAAGCTTCCAATTTCCTGCCTGATAGCCTCATAATTCCCCTTACTCCAATTAAACGCTTTTCTGACATGTCAGTTCTTATCTCTCTCCAATGCTATCGTAAAGGAGGTAGAATTGGGATCACTATCTCCGTTTTGCTTTCCCACCGAGAGATCTGACACCTGACCAGGGTCATTTCACAGTTGTTATCACAGTGCGCATATTTCACCATATAGTTCAAAGTTCAAAGTAAGATTTTTTTCTCACAGTGCATACATGTCACCACATTCAACCCTGAGATTCATTTTCTGCAGGCATTCTTTGCAAATCTATAGAACAGTAACTGTCAACTGTAAATATGAGGAAATATAAACTGTAAAAAAAACTGTGCAAATGCAGAAAAATAAATAGCAATAAATAATGAGCATGAAATAATGATATAACAGAGCCCCTGAATGAGTGCTGACACGAATGTATCTATCCCCTTTTCTTCAAACCCCTGATGTTTGAGGGTTGGTAACTATTTTTGAACCTGGTGGTGTGAGTCCTGAGGTACCTGTACCTTCTACCTGATGGTAGCAGTGAGAAAAGAGCATTGCCTGGGTGGTGAGGATCTTTGATGATGGATGTTGCTTTTCTACGGCTATGTTTCATGTAGATCTGCGTAGTGGTTATGAATGTTTTACCTGTGATGTACCTGGGCTGAATTCACTACCCTTTGTAGTTATTTTCCATTCAAAGGGATTGGTTCCTATACCAGGCTATTATGCAGCCAGTCAGCACACTTTCCACAACACACTTATAGAAGTTTGGCAAAGTTTTCGATGACATGCTGAATCTCTGAAAGCCCTGAGGAAGTATAGGTGCAGTCGTGCTTTCTTAACAATAATATTGTTATGATGGGTCCAGGACAGATCCTCTGACAGTGACACACAGGAATTTAAAGTTATTGACTCTCTTCACTTCATATTGTCCAATGGTTACTGGCTCATGAACATCTGGTTTCCCTCTCCTGAAGTCTACAATCTGTCCCTTGGTCTTACTGACACTGAGTGAGAGGTTGTTGTTATTCTGCCACTCAGACAAGCTTGATCTCTGGAGCCTTGCACTTTAGGCTCTGTCTGTATGCAGGTAGGATGAGTACAGTCAAATGATCTGACTTAACAAAATGCAGTGTCGGGAGTGAACAATAGGTATTCCTCATCATAGTGCAGTAGAGGTCTAGTGTGTTGGGACCTCTGGCACAATAGGGTACTACTTTCAGATTCATTTTCTTTCAGGTATTTACAGGAAAATAAATACAATGGAATTTATGAAAACAATAAACAGCAAAGACTGACAGACAACCAATGTGCAAAAGACAGAACATGCAAATAATAAAAAAAATAAATTTTACTGTGAAATACAATTGTAGAATACTTGAAAGTGAGTCTGCAAATTATGGAATCAGTTCAGTGAAGATACCTGTGTCATTTCAAGACCATGACTGCTGTAGGGTAATAACTCTTTCTGATGCTGGTGGTGTGCGACCTAAAGCTCCTGTACATCCTTCCCGATGGCAGCTGTGAGAAGAGAGCATGAGATGGATGAAGGATTTTGTTGATGATGGATGCAGTTTACTTGTAGAAGTGCATCTTGTAAATGCACTGAATGATGGGGAGGGCTTTGCCTGTGATGAACTGGGATGCATCCACTAGTTAGAAACATAGAAAAGCTACAGCACAATACAGACCCTTCGGCTCACGATGCTGTGCTAAACCTGCACTTATTTTACAAATTACCTGGTGTTACCCATAGACCTGTATGTTTCTAAGCCCCGTGTACCTATCCAGGAGTCTCTTAAAAGACTCTATTGTATCCACCTCCACCACCTTTGGCAGCAGCCCATTTCAAGCACTCACCACGCTCTGTGTAAAAAACTTGCCCCTGACATCTCCACAAAGTTCAACCTTCTCTATTTCAGTAACAATCATCTTCCTTGATCAATACTGGGATATTAATAACCCTATGGATTGCCCCCACCCAATTTTCTTAATCATTCCCTAAACACCTCCAAGTTTAATATCCTGTCAACACTGTCACAAGATGACCTCCAGTAAATCTCTTACAGAACCTTCACCAATTTCCTCACCACAGCCTGTGCCCTTTCCTACTTAATAAGATCTCTCAGAGAGTGATAGTTCTCAAACTCTCCCAACCACCTTATCATACTCCTAAGTGTGTCTGTGCACTCCTCAATCCACCATGGTCCAGCCTTCCTCCTATTAATGCTATTTTTAACAGGGGACACTTGCACAACAGTTTGATGAATGATGTGACATAATCATTCATTGCAGAATTGCACTACCCTCAATGTTCAGCCCCGATAGACGTTCATCAAGTAAAACCTCTCCCAGTTTGTTTTACCGACATTCCAACTCCCAAAAACAGACTCCTGTCCCCAATGTAACTGCAAACACAAGCTTATAAATATAGGAAAATAACCACTCCCCAATGTTTATAGGAGAAGCGCTGTCGACGTTTCGGGCCGAGATTCTTCGTCAGGACACAGGTCTCGGCCCGAAACGTCGACAGCGCTTCTATAGATGCTGCCTGGCCTGCTGTGTTCCACCAGCATTTTGTGTGTGATGCTTGTATTTCCAGCATCTGCAGATTGCCTTGTGTTTACTCCCCAATGTTTCATCACCCATGACATACCGTAACTCACTCACTCCAGCCAGAATGCTTGAAAGTGGAGTTAAATCTACAGCAGTTTCTAAACTATTATAAACATTAAATCTCATATTTTTCCCATCATTAAGGCACAATGATTGGAAACACCTAAAAATCCTTCTACAAACAAACCATTCCATGAATGATCCCACAGTGAACTATGTGCAGTGAAACACTGCAACAACATGCAGCGTCTTCTTAATCTTGCATCCCAATAAATGAAATTGAATCTCTTCTATCGAAATCTCCACCAGAACACCTGTTCTAACACCTTTGATACCTCTATTTTCAGTAGATAACAGAGATACTATTTTATTTTTAACAAAATAAAGCCTTCAAATACAATGTATTGTCATTATTGTCAGTGATCCTATGTGCACTGAAATACCCATACCATACAAGCCTTAGTGAGTTGGAGCTACAGATACTTTCCGTCAAATTAATCAAAAGCTTTCCACAAGAGATTTACCACTTTAAAACCCCTACCTGTGTAATCAAATACATCTACTACAAGAGCCTCATACACTTTATTTACATCCACAACTCATTGTCTGATCCCTTTCATTATTAAATTTGCAACACCATCCCCTCTACCAATTAACCAAACACATCTAATTACAATATAATCAGGCAAAGGAAAACATAAATGTGGTAACAGCCAGGTTTCCTGAATAGATATGATATTGGGTGAATTTGATAAATCCAAAATAAACTTCTTAATAATCTTGACGATCAGACTTCTCACATTCCACTACAATATTCTTAATCCCATTATGTATCTGCAGGAGACTGAAATAGATACCCCACCTATCAAAGCATAATTTACAGTTTTGCACATACCACCAGTTATACATAGATACTTCTCAGCAGCTTTCACAATAATTTTAATTTTCTCAGTACGACTAGATAACTGAGCAGTACAATTCACCACATCCTTTATAAACATCCCAAACTTCATTCTATCAACTAGTAAAGTATCTTTAGTAATGGACCTGTGATGAGACATATAGCCACTCAGTTCACATTCTGTTCTCCAACTGGTAATATATGATCAACATTTGGTTTTGCAAGGCCTCAGCATAAGACACACCTGACTGTACTTTAACCAGTTCAACCAGCTGCCTTCTTAAGCACCTCACATCCTTATTATCTGCATTATGTTCTCCTCGCAATTACAACTATTAAACTTTACAGCTTCACAATCTTCATACTTGTGTTTCCCACCACACTCACTACAACTTAGTTTCCCATGAAACACTGCCACAATATGCAGCATCTTCTTAATCTTGCCTCCCAATAAATGAAATTGAACCTCTTCTATCAAAATCTCCACCAGAACACCTGTTCTAACACCTTTGATACCTCTATTTTCATTAGACAACAGAGATACTATTTTATTTTTAACAAAATAAAGCCTTCAAATCTGATGTATTGTCACAGTTTCTTATCTTAACGATTGGCACATCACCTCCTCTTAAGGTTTGAGCACAATCTATATTCCCTAAAGCAGATTTCAACTGTGTTGTTAATTTCAAACGAGAAAACAGGCAGACGCTGGACATCCAGACAACACAAAATGTCGGAGAAACTCAGGACTGATGAATGGTATCGACCCGAAATATAACAATATAACAATTACAGCACGGAAACAGGCCATCTCGGCCCTTCTAGTCCATGCCGAACGCTTACTCACACCTCGTCCCATCTACCTGCACTCAGCCCGTAACGTCCATTCCTTTCCTGTCCGTATACCTATCCATCTTTTTTTGTAAATGGCAAAATCGAACCTGCCTCTACCACTTCTACAAGAAGCTCGTTCTACACAGCTACCACTCTCTGAGTAAATAA
The DNA here is from genome assembly GCF_048418815.1 of Hemitrygon akajei. NCBI lineage: Eukaryota > Metazoa > Chordata > Chondrichthyes > Myliobatiformes > Dasyatidae > Hemitrygon > Hemitrygon akajei. The sequence goes on from NC_133151.1 coordinate 22,226,267, forward strand.
GCTCCCCCTCGTGTTGCCCCTAAACTTTTGCCCCTTAACTGTCTCCTCTTGTTTGAATCTCCCCTACTCTCAATGGAAAAACGCCTATCCACGTCATCTCTATCGATCCCCCCTATAATTTTAAATACCTCTGTCAAGTCCCCCCTCAACCTTCTACGCTCCAAAGAATAAAGACCTAACTTGCTCAACCTTTCTCTGTAATTTAGGTGCTGAAACCCAGGTAACATTGTAGTAAATCTCCTCTGTACTCTCTCTATTTTGTTGACATCTTTCCTATAATGTCGACTAAACTCTTTTCCGTAGGTGCTGGCTGGCCTGTTGAATTCCTCCAGCATTTTGTGTGTCGACATGTAATACTTCAGAGTGAAGGATTCGGTCACCGAGTGTAACGCCGAAAGGCGTTGAGGTACAGACACTTTGAGGCAAAACTGAAAAGAAAACGCTGAACAGAACGTCCCTTGTTCTCGGGAACCTCTCCAGTTCCGGGCTATTTGCACACTAGATTGTCCCATCTTCTAATCCCGTCTTCATTTGAAACAGGAAAATGGTCCCCCAGTCGGTGAATTGAACCCCAGTCTCCTGCGTGACAGGCGGGGATTGAACTAACGAGGAATAAACAAGAGTGTGGAATCTCATACGGATATCAGGGCTTAGGAGAGTTCATAAAGTCACCCTGATGTTTGTTCATTGAGTGTCGAGCTGGCGTTTTGTACTCATCCCGTCCTCACTGTGTGACTGGAGGGGTCTCAGCATTCTTCAGCGATTCTGTCATTTACTGAGTTCAAGGACTGGGCAAAGGAAGGGTTCCCATTAGCGTCCAACTGCGTGTTGCTTGAACGGATATTTATAATCAGCATTTGTTTCCCGCTTTCTGATATGTGAAATAGAAAACCATTTGTAGCCCTTCGAATCTCTCGGGTCGATACTCCCTTCACTCGGATCTCAGGTGCTGTGTTTCTCCGGTCTGTCGGAATGCCGCGACATCTACTGGTCGGAATAGGAACTGCAACAGAGTGAGGAATGATCCTTTAGAAACCAGTTCAGAAACTGGTAATCAAGTTACACAATCTTGTAGCACAAGAGAACATTCAGTAACGCCATCTCGTTTGTATCACGGTGCGATGGTGGTATAGTGGTGAGCATAGCTGCTTCCCAAGCAGTTGACCCGGGTTCGATTCCCGGCCATCGCAGTTTGTACACTTTTAGCACTATGAACTTCTTAGAATTCATGGGCAATTTGCGGTAAATGAAATTCACTCCAATGGATCAGATGGAACTCTCACGTACGATGGTGGTGATCCCTCATGTTGGATGAGCCAGGACCCCAAACTGAATGTGATCAAAGACACAACGCGACCCGGATATTCTCTCGTTCCCCTCGTTCATCTGGCAGAAGTTACAAAAGCCCGAAAGCACAATTCACAGTCTCAGGGATAGTTTCAGTCCCACTGCTGTGTCTATTGAATGGTTTCCCGTAAGATAGGATGGACGTTTGATCTCACAATCCACCTCGGTATGAAGCTGCACCTTATTATTTACCTGCCCCGTGCTTTCCCTGTCGCTGTTACACTTTATTCTGCAATTTGTTATTGCTTCACCTTGTTCTCTCCCAATACACTGTGTAATGATTTGATCTCTATGAACAGTGAGGATGAGAAGCGTTTCACTGTATTTCGGTATATGTGACTGAAACACGTAGAACAGATTCAATCTCCACTGAGCCCGTTGCGGCAGCAGTAGGGAGCGCAGGCCTCCGGACAGCGCAGAGTTTCCCAGCTGGTAATGAAAAGCAGCAGAAAAAAAGAGCTGAGATCACAGAGGGGGAGCAGTGAGAGAGGGTTTCACTGAACGCTCATCGATGGGAAGATTCACACTTCTTCAGAGTAGGCATCCCCTACTGACATCAATGGATCTGTGTTGAGAGGGTGAACGGCTTTCAGTTCCTCGGCATACACATCAACGAGGATCTCTCGAGGTCTGTGATGCACCATCAATAACTGTCGGAGACGTGAGGCGAGAAATAGGCTTTTATTGGCTGGAAGAAAGAACAGGCAGCAAATGACCATAACAGAACATCCTGGAGACTGAGGCCGGGGCTGTGTCTCCAATCGCCTTTATACCGGGGTCAGTGGGAGGAGCCACGGTCTGTGGTAGGATCCACAGGAGCAGTCAGCGGGGGGGGGGGGGGGGGCGGGCGTGCCCAGACAGGTATATGTAGTTCACCCCAGTCTGTACCTACCGGCTGCGTGGTGAAAAAGGCACAGCAGCGCCTCTTTTACCTCAGACGGTTGAAGACATTTAATAAGGATCCCCAAATCCTAAAGACGTTCTACAGGGGACCATCCTGACTGGCTGCATCACTGCCTGGGGTGGGGACTGTAATTCCCTCAATCGTAGGACTTTGCAGAGAGTGGTGTGGGCATGTTAGGACACCTGTAAATGTGAACTTCCCACTATCCAGGATATTTACAAAGACAGGTGTGTAAAAAGGACCTGAAGGATCGTTGGGGACCCGAGTCACCCGAATCTCAAACTGTTCCCGCTGCTGCCATCCGGGAAAGAGTACGGCAGCGTAAAAGCCGGGACCAACAGGCTCCGGGACAACTTCTTCCACCAGGCCATCAGACCGATTAATTCACGCTGATACAATCGTATTTCGATGTTATATTGACTGTCCTGTTGTACATACTATTTATTACATATAAATTACATAAGTTGTACATAACACATTTAGACGGAGACGTAACGTAATTTTTTTTATTCCTCACGTATGTAAAGGACGTAATTAATAAAGTCTATTCAATTCAAATCCACGGAAGGGACTTCACAGTGTAGCAGTCGAATCACAGACGGGAATATGTGCAGATGCTGGAAATCCAAGCAACATACACAAAATGCTGAAGGAACTCAGCAGGCCAGGCTGCTTCGTGATCCTGAAGAAGGGTTTCGACCTGAAAAATCGACTGTGTACTTTATTCCATAGATGCTGTTGCATATGTTCTCTTGTACGAGAGAGAGAGGAAAAAAGCTATTGAATCACTAGCGTCCCTGGGTGGGCTCGAACCACCAACCTTTCGGTTAACAGCCGAACGCGCTCACCGATTGCGCCACAGAGACGACTATTTAAAAGGGTACCAATAAATGACAAATTTCAATTGAATTGCGATTTCTTGTTATAGCTGCAAAAGTATTTTAAAACACAAAGGTAAATACTTGCTACCGCCAACAGAGAACATAGCAGAGGATGGTTTCGATCCATCGACCTCTGGGTTATGGGCCCAGCACGCTTCCGCTGCGCCACTCTGCTACAAGAATTAACCCCAATTGTTGAGCAATGAATGCTACGCTTTTTTGTGTGTATCTATTTATATATGTATGTATGCGCTTATGTTTCTGTATCTGTACATGTCATTGTCTGGTTCTGTGTCTGTACATGTCTGGGTCTGGTTCTGTGTCTGTATATGTCTGGGTCCGTTCCGTCTTTTTCCTGTTTCATACCCGCGTACTTCACTTTCTTTTGTGGATTCCCTGTTTCTCCTCTTTCTCGTTTTCTCCACCTTCCCTACTCTCTGACCCGCCCAGTAAAGGCCCAGGTCTTAACTCTCCCGCGTAGGACGGTGTAAAGGCAGTTTCGCAGTTGCTTATCCCATGGCCATCTGAGTTACTCCAGCATTTTGTGTGTTGCTCGGAATTTCGCCATCTGGGACTTCCCGCCGATTTTTCAATTCACTGTCACCAACCTGGAGATGCCGGGGGTTGAATCCCGGACATCATATATGACAGCATTCGATCTCTCATTGAAATATATACTGTTGTCAAATGTGCTGTAAATCCTCTTTCTGATTCACCGATCACAAAGAGCGAACATTGAAAACAGAAGTCGGAGGGGATATCCAGCTTCTCCAGCCTGCTCCGCCATTCAATCCGATCCTGCCTCGATTTCTCGGACTTCCTGTAATGCCCCCTCCCCCTTTCACCATTTCTCATTTACTTTTCCCTCTCTCACCTTATCTCCTTTTGCCTGCCCATCGCCTCCCTCTGGTGCTCCTCCTCCGTTTGGTTTCTTCCATGGCCTTCTGTCCTCTCCTATCAGACTCCCTCTTTTCCAGTCCTGTATCTCTTTCGCCAAACAACTTACCAACTGTTTGCTTCACCCCAGCCCCTCCCGGTTTCAACTATCACTTTGCTTCTCCCTTTACTCCTCCCACCTTTTAATTCTACCACTCATCTTCTTTTTCCCTCCAGTCCCGCTGAAAGGTCTCGGCCCGAAACCTCGACAGTTCTCTTTTCCATAGATGCTGCCGGGCCTGCTGAGTTCCTCCAGCATTCTGTGTGTGTCGATCCGTGTCTTCTATCTCACTTTCCAAAACAGTGAATCTGCTTCCTTATAACATGTTCCCAAATCTTTGATTAAATAGCTATTCTGAGAAATGTTCTTACATTGTAAAAATAAAATTGGAATTGATTAATTTAACGAGAGCTATCAACACATACCAAAACAAGCCACAAAAAATGTAATTTAAGGGCCTTTTTGATTAAAGAAATTTTCCTCCCCCCCCCCCAGAGCTAAACTCTTGATTTGAGTTGTTTGGTCAGGGAATGAGTTCCCAAACATTAAATTGATATTATATCTGCTGGTGAATCTATTTCCTGAAGAGACTAAGGTCCTTTAACATCTGCCAGACGATGCTGAGGATGTTCTACGAGGCTGTGGTGGCCAGTTATCATGTTTGCTGTTGTGTTCGGGGGCAGCTGGCTGAGGGTAGCAGACACCAAACAGAATCAACAAATTCATTTGTACGGCCAGTGATGTTGTGGGGGTGGAACTGGACACTCTGACAGTTGTGTCTAAAAAGACGATGCTGTCCAAGTTGCATGCCACCTCGGACAATGTCTCCAATCCACTCCATAATCTACTGGTTAGGCACAGGAGTACATTCAGCCAGAGACTCATTCCACCGAGATGCAACACTGAGCATCATAGGAAGTCATTCCTGCCTGTGGACATCAAACTTTACAACTCGTCCCTCGGAGTGTCAGACACCCTGAGCCAATACGCTGGTCCTGGACTAATTTCCACTTGGCATAATTTACTTATTATTATTTAATTATTTATGGTTTATATTGCTATATTTCTACACTATTCTTGGTTGGTGCGACTGTAACAAAACCCAATTTCCCTCAGGATCAATAAAGTATATCTGTTTGTCCGTTTGAATCTCACGCGCGCGTACGCGCACGCGCACACACACACACACACACACACACACACACACACACACACAAACACACACACACACACACACACACACACACACACACACACACACACACACACACACACACACACACACACCGGGATATTGAAGAAGACAAGGCCTGGAAATACCTCAGAGGAATTGTCTAAATATTAGTTGCACGTGGACATCAATAAATTAGCGATGGTCATGACCTCCTGGCAGCGTGTTCTGCCTCTGGAGAGACGGCGCTCTAGAAGACAACAACGTAAGAAACACTGGAAGCATTGTGATGTCGTTAATCTGTCACTGAAGTGGAGTTATAGGAGTGAGTTGGCAAACTCTGCACAAGAAATGAAATGAAAGAAGTGAGAAGGAATTCTATGAGAAAAGCCGAGTGAGAGCACAGTGTGGATGGTGAGGGATGAGGGAGTAGGTATAAATTCCTCAGTGTTATCATTTCAGATTATTTCTCTTGGGCCCAGCAAATACTAGACTAGGCAAATACCAAAATTCGGCATGGACTAGAAGGGCCGAGATGGCCTGTTTCCGTGCTGTAATTGTTATATGGTTATATGGTTTGTTACGGACTCAGCAACAATAAATATATGAGAGAGTCAGGTTTTTGATAACAAATAAAACGTTTATTAAAACACTGAAAAACAAACCCCCAAAAGTAAACAAATCACTAACGTAACCGGAAATCAGCTGCTGTGCGGCAGCTTAAACAGTTCTTAAAGCAATGAAGCTGAAACAGTTCTTAAAGCGATGTTGCAAAAACAGTTCTTCAAAGTAGTATTGCAAAAATTTAAATTCTCTTTCACGTCGTCTTGTGCGATTCCCAGTCGAACCACACTTTTCCCACAAAGAATTTACGAAGAAGAAAAATGAAACGGCTTAAAGGCACTGACCTTTCCGTTACAACACTGTACTCAATCCTTTCTGCTATTCGCAGGGATTAACACGAGCACAGTCAACGAATTCCGTCCGAATAAGGATCAAACAAGGTCGAACCTGTTTCACCGTCAAAATCGACTTTCCTCGATCTTTTAACTCCCGAACTCCGATCTTCAATCCCCACTGATTCTCAACTAGCAGTATTATAAAGAAACTGCTGGCAATGACCTTATAAACTTTAGGCATTAAATAAAACGACATCTTTCAACTAAACTGCGTCATAACATTAAATCACGCAGTGGCATGAAGTCAACATGGCAAATCCAGCCACGAACTGCCCCACCTCACAGGGAGGGGTCCTTCTTTTATACCCTGTAAAAAAAAACCTGTCACATGACCTCTACTGGCGGGAAAATGACGTCACTCCATCACAACAAGACCATTACCTCAAGTCCAGTATAGCTTCAACACCTGTCACGTGACAAGTACACCACTGTCACGTGTCACAGGTACTTAACAGGTTAAATACCTCCTATTACAAAGAAGGCACGGCAGCGCTCTACGTGTCATCTAAATGTTTGACAGACTTCAACAGATGTATGGTGGAGAGTACATTGACTGGTGGCTTGTGGACCTGACATGGAACCACCCATGCCCTTGTACGGAAAAGCCCACAGAACATAATGGATAGAGCCCTGTTCAGCACAGGTAGAGGCCTCCCTACCGCTGAGCACATCTACCCAGAATGCAGTACCCCGACCATGCAAGTCATGCCCTCTTCACACAGTTCCATCAGGAAGGAGGTAACACATCAGCAGGTCCATTACCCTCAACCATCAGATTCTTGAAAAAGAACGGTTAACTTGATTTACCGAACACTGAGCTGTACCCAGTACCTATAGACTCACTTTCAAGACTGATTATTTCATGTTCTTAACTTTCATTGATTATTTATTTGTTGTCAATATTTTGTTCGTTTTCTTTTTACTGTATTTGCGTAGTTTATAGTCTCGTGCACATTGTTTGTTTGCTGTGTTTGTTGAGTGCAGTCTTTCATCGATTCTCTTGTGTTTCCTGATGTTTACTGTGAATCTTCATGTGTTGAAGTGTATATAGTTCAGTATTAAATATAGTTTAATCTTTAAATTTTGAACTTTGTTCGCTATTATATTCTGACGCCATGCTGTTCTCCAGTACAACAAAGATTATTTGCAAGGAAGGTGGAATCTTTGATACCTTTTCCGGGTACATCTCAACCCTACAGTGCTAAGACTGACTGATCAGGACATTTTAATCCAAGCATCCTACAGTGGTTAGATAATTACGGAAGTGCTGTTTGGACAAGTCCAATATTTAAATTGGACTCCCATTTACCCATTACATTACAAAACACTTGTTATTTCAAAAGTATCTTTCCAATGGCCCTCACAATCAAAATCAATATGTCAAAATATGTCAGTGGAGAGCGGCTAGTGAGTGAGTAGGCCACTGAAGGAGTGTAGCTTTGAGGCTTTGGCTCGAGAGGTTTTGGCAGCTTTGGCAGTTGGATTGTTCAACCAAGTTAATCAAGATTTGATTAGCTCAGACTCAGCAGAAAGCCGTTGATTGGGCAATCGAAAATTAAAAGCTGAAACAAATAAAAAGAGGAGTAGCTCAAGCAGAGCGGCCAGTGAGTGAGTGGGCCAGTGAAGGAGTGGGGCATTGAGGAATTGGCTCGAGAGACTTCGGCGAGAAGAGGCGGAGGACTAGTTTGCCCACAGTGAGGTAAGGCCAGGTAAGTTTCTTTAATTAATTTAATTAACCTAGGAGTTGGTAATGAAGGCAGTAGATAGGGAAGTCCAGTGCTCCGATTGTAGGATGTGGGAAGACAGAGACAGCACAATTGTCTCTGAGACTTACACCTGAAAAAGGTGCATCTAGCTGCAGCTCCTGTCAAACGGAGTTACGGAACTGGAGTTGGAGCGGGATGAACTTTGGATCATCTGGGAGGCAGAGGAAGTAATAGATCGGTGTTTCAGAGAGACAGTCACCCCTAAAAATCAGGAGACAGGTAACTGGGTGACTGTCAGGAGAGAGAAGGGGAACAGACAGGAAGAGCAAAGCCTCCCTGTGGCCGTTCCTACCAACAATAAGTATACGGTTTTGGATACTGTTGTTGGGAAGGACCTACCTGGGACATGTTGTAGTAGTCGCGTCTCTGGCACCGATTCTGGACCCTTAGCTCAGAAAGGAAGGAGGGAAAAGAGGAGAGCAGTAGTGATAGGGGATTCGATAGTTAGGGGCACAGATAAAAGGTTTTATAAGAGAGATCGAGAATCTAGGATGGTCTCTCTGGTTCCACGATCCACGATATGTCGTATCGAGTTCTGGGTATTCTCAGGAGAGAGCGTGAGCAGCCAGATGTCATGGTCCACGTGGGGATAAATGACATAGATAGGAGTAGGGATGAGGTGCTGAAGAAGGGATATAGAGAGTTAGGAAAGAAGTTAAAAAGTATGACCTTAAGGGTAGACATCTCAGGATTGCTGCCTGTGCTACGAGACAGAGAAGGCAGGAACAGGAAGGTATGGCAGATGAATGCATGGCTGAATAGTTGGGTCAGGGGGCAGGGGTTCAGACTTCTGGATCATTGAGATCTCTTCTAGGGAAGGTCTGACCTCTACAAAAAGGACGGGCTGCACCTGAAATGGAAACGGACCAGTAACCTTGCGGGCAGGTTTGCTAGAGCTCTTGGGAAGGGTTTAAACTAGGTCAGCAGGGGGTGGGAATCAGAATGTGAGTGTAGAGATTAGGGTAGAAGGACAAGGGCATGATGCAATGTGTTCCGAGTTGGTGAGGAAGCACAGACAGGGGACAAACACAAATGTAGCCAGTTAGAGGGGTTGAAATGTGTCTATTTCAACGCTAGGAGTATTAGGAATTAAGGATATGAACTTACAGCATGGATCAGTACGTGGAACTACGATGTTGTGGCCGTCACTGAAACTTGGCTGGAGGAAGGGCAGGATTGTCTGATGCAGGTCCCGGGGTTTAGGTGTTTTGAAAGGAATAGGATGGGAGGTAGAAAAGGGGAGGGCGAGTAGCATTCCTGGTCAGGGATAGTATCACGGCTATAGAAAGGGAGGACGCTGTAGAGGGAGTGTCAACTGAGTCTCTGTAGGGTGGAAGTCAGAAATAGGAAGGGATAAATCACTGTGCTGGGAGTAGACTATAGCCCTCCAAGAAGCCCTCGGGACACCGAGGAGTGGATAAGCAGGCAGAATTTAGAATGGCGCAGAAAATACAGGGTTGTCGTTATGGGTGATTTCAACTTGGCTCATATTGACTGCCACCTCCTGACTGCAAGGGAACAGATGGGGCTGAAGCAGGTGTGTTCAAGAAGGATTCCTGACAGAGTATGTGGACTGACCGACGAGAGGAGAGGCAATACTGGATCCCGTTCTGGGCAATGAATCTGGTCAGGTGCAGACCTCTTGCTGGTGGAGCTTTTTGGTGAGAATGACCACAGCACTCTTAGCTTCAGCATAGCTATGGAAAAGGATTAAAAAAAACTAGACAAAATGGAAAAGAGCTTAACTGGTGAAGGGCTAACTATGAAGGGATGCGGCAGGAACTTGCGAGAGTAAATTGGAAGTAGATGTTTAAGGGTGAACGCACAGAAGTAATGTGGACGAAGTTTAGGGACTACTTGTGCTGGGTTCAGGATAGGTTTGTCCTACTGAGACAAGAAAAAAAAAGTAGGAAAAGGGAACCTTGGCTGACGAAGCACATGAGGCAACTCGTCAAGAGAAAGAAGGAAGCATATGTTAGATATAAGAATCAGGGAGCGTGGGGGTGGGGGGTGTTGCTTATGAGAAATATAGGGTAGTCAAGAAGGAGTTTAAGAAAGGTCTTAGGAGAGCTCGAAGGGGCCATGAGAAGGCCTTGGCATGTAGGGTTAAGGAGAGCCCCAAGGCGTTCTATGCGTATGTGAAGAATAGAAGAATGACAAGAATGAAGATTTGGCCACTAAAGAATAAAGAAGGCCACATGTGTCGGGCGGCGGTGGAGGTTGGGAAGGTTATAAATGAATACTTTGCTTCAGCATTCACAAGTGAAAAGGACATTGATCAGGGTGAGGGCGAAATAGAACAGGCCTGTGTGCTGGACAATGTGGAGATTGAGGAAGAAGAAGTGCTGGATCTTCTTAAACACATCAAAGTGGCTAAGGCCCCAGGGCCGGATATGATATATCCCAGGTTGCTGTGAGAATTGAGAGAAGAGATCGCTGGATCAGCAGCTATGATCTTTGAATCCTCTTTGGCTGCAGGGGAGGTGCCGGTGGATTGGAGAATACCAAATGTAGTTCCCTTGTTTAAGAAAGGTAATAGGGAGAATCCTGGGAACTATAGACCGGTGAGTTTCACGTTGGTGGTCTGCAAACTACTGAAAAGGATTCTTAAGGTTGGGATATACGAGCATTTGGAGAAGTACAGTCTACTCAAGGATAGTCAACATGACTTTGTGAAGGGAAGGTCGTACTTCACGAGCCTAATTGAATTTTCTGAAGAGGTAATAAAATAAATTGATGAGGGTAGGGCGGTAGATGTGGTCTATATGGAGTTTAGCAAGGCTTTTGACAATGCCCCCCCCTCCCCACGATATGCTTACACAGAGAGTCATGAGGCATGGGATCAGTGGAACCCTGGCTGTTTAGATAAAACAAACTGGCTTACAGGAAGAAAGCAGAGGGGTAGCAGTGAAAGGAAAATATTTTGCCTGGAGTTCAGTGACTAGTGGAGTGCCGCAAGTTACTGTCTTGGGAACCCTGCTCTTTGTGATTTTTATAAATGACCTGGATGAAGAGGCGGAAGGATGGGCGAGTAAGTTTGCGGATGACACGAAGATTGGAGGAGTTCTGGATGGAGCTGTAAGTTGTTGGAGGTTACAAGAGGATATAGACAGGATACAGAGTTGGGCAGAAAAGAGGCAGATGGATTTCAATCCGGATAAGTGTGAGGTGATGCATTTTGGAAGGGCAAACGAGAAGGCTGAGTACACGGTTAATGGTCGGTTACTTAAGAGTGTGGATGAACAGAGTGTTTCAAATCCGTACTTCACTCAACGTCGCTGCACAAGCTGATAGGATGTTCAAGAAGGCCTTTGGGATGCCAGACTTCATTAATAGGGGGACTGAGTTCAAAAGTAGAGAGGTCATGTTGCAACTCTACAAATCGCTGGTGAGACCGCACTTAGAGGATTGTGCTCAGTTCTGGTCAGCTCATTATAGAAAGGATGTGGAAGCCATCGAAAGGTGCAGCGGAGATTTACCAGGATGTTGCCTGGATTGGAAAAGAAGTCTTATGAGGCAAGGTTAGCAAAGCTAGCTTTTCTCTGGAGCGCAGAAGGATGGGAAGGGACTTAACAGATGTCTTCAAGATTATGAGAGGGATAGATAGGGTGGATGGCCTGGACCTGTTTCCCAGGGCATGAAAACCACTAGAGGGAAGTTTAGGGGAAACATCAGGATAAGTTTTTTTTACACAGAGTGTTGTGGGTGCCTGGAATGACTTGCCAGTGATAGTGGTGGAGGTTGAAACATTAGGAGAATTTAATAACCTCTTGGACAGATGCATTGATGAAAGAAAAAATGGAGTGTTGCGGGGTAGTGTGGGTTTAGTACATCTTTTTAGAGGATTATATGGTTCGGCACAACTTTGGGGCCCGAAGAGCCTGTAATATGCTGTAGTACTCTAGTGTCTAGTTCCAGTGCCTAAAAGTCCTGAGCAGCATATTGTGTATTCTGAAAGAGGAAGCAGTTTTGTTGCTAAATCAGCTTTTAGGATTCCTCCCTAGAAGTTAAATTCAAATTACAAATTTTACTGTCCGCCAATGAGCAATTTTCCTGACTGTCCATTCCCCTTTGAAATGTCGGCATTTCATATCAGGAATAGAATTGCATACAAATCTATATAGAAATGCATACATTCCCGACCAAACCCAGTCTACAACTGGCCAGTGTGGAAGCTGAGTTTCTCTAATATCAGTTCCAGGAAAAACAATGAAACACCAAACGAAAACACAAACAAGACAAAACACAAAAGACAACCCTTGCACTGTCTTCTTTCAGCGCCTTCCACAAGCAACCGCAAAACTTAGAACAAGTAGTTAATTCCCACGATGACAAACATTTACACAGTTTCCAAACAACGAAGGAGAAGAAATCGGGCTGTTTGGTGGGACCCCTCAATACTGATACAATCTCTGAAAACAACTCCTTCCTTCCTTCCTCTCTCTCTCTCTCTCTCTCTCTCTCTCTCTCTCTCTCTCTCTCTCTCTCTCTCTCTCTCTCTCTCTCTCTCTCTCTCTCTCTCTCTCTCTCTCTCTCTCTCTCTCTCTCTCTCTCTCCCCCTCTGTCACACGCACACACGCGCGCGCACACACACACACACAGACACAAACAAGTCACTTCCATGTGAACTCACACGTGGACACATTTTACAGAATCATAACATACAGACATTCACACTTTAAACCATTCCAGAAAATTGTTTTCTCTTAGGGGTTAAACCCTTGCTAAAATAAATCAGTAACAATCCGGTAACACCGAAGAAATGAGTTACTCCAAGCTTTTAGAGCAACGGAATGTTGGAACTTATTCGTCTTGCACAAGTAAACAAGCTTAAAGCATGAAATAACCATATTAACCAAAATTTCAACTTATTCTGTCGCTTCGGTAACTCCAATCTCTGATTTGTGTTGTCATTTGCATTCCATGAAAGTCGCCTGTACAGTTTCGAACAGAACGCCCCACATGAGCACATCTGAACCCACAGTTTGAGTCTCCAACAACGGCTCCCCTCATTGGGAAAAAGCGCATTCGGGCGCGGCGTCAATTCTCTTCTGCAATCTCTCTACTGGTTTCTGCCCTGACCTGCATTTCCCCACACCTGCATTTTCTCGAAACCAAACACGCGAGCTGCCTGTAGAGTATTCTTAAAGTTCAAACCTAGCTCCTAACCTCCCCCATGATCCAATGATTTTCCAAAGAACCCTTGTCTCAGTATGCGTCGTGTCTCTGGGATCAAACAGTTCCAACATTTTATTTTAAATTAGTCAGCGCTATGAGGCACCACTGTTCTTAATCATCTATGTTTGGGTGATGGGTGTAAATGATTGCGATCTAATTTTGATCCACACATCCCTTGGAACAGTATCCACGGTGGAGACACAAATACACCACGGTGCTCTCCTTCCCTCTCCAAACATTTACGTATCTCATGTGTTGGGTGCCCGCTGTTTTTGCACATAATTGTCTGTACCGCACTTTTAATTACTCACTTATTCTGTGTTACTTGCAAAGCGGAGTGGATATTCCGATGCAAGCACAGTATAATCAAGTTCCTGTGAGTAGCAGTAACTTAGTCTCTTAAAAGACTCTATTGTATCCACCTCCACCACCTTTGGCAGCAGCCCATTTCAAGCACTCACCACGCTCTGCGTAAAAAACTTGCCCCTGACATCTCCAAAAAGTTCAACCTTCTCTATTTCAGTAACAATCATCTTCCTTGATCAATACTGGGATATTAATAACCCTATGGATTGCCCCCACCCAATTTTCTTAATCATTCCCCAAACACCTCCAAGTTTAATATCCTGTCAACACTGTCACAAGATGACCTCCAGTAAATCTCTTACAGAACCTTCACCAATTTCCTCACCACAGCCTGTGCCCTTTCCTACTTAATAAGATCTCTCAGAGAGTGATAGTTCTCAAACTCTCCCAAACACCTTATCACACTTCTAAGTGTGTCTGTGCACTCCTCAATCCACCATGGTCCAGCTTTCCTCCTATTAATGCTATTTTTAACAGGGGACACTTGCACAACAGTTTGATGAATGATGTGACATAATCATTCATTGCAGAATTGCACTACCCTCAATGTTCAGCCCCGATAGACGTTCATCAAGTAAAACCTCTCCCAGTTTGTTTTACCAACATTCCAACTCCCAAAAACAGACTCCTGTCCCCAATGTAACTGCAAACACAAGCTTATAAATATAGGAAAATAACCACTCCCCAATGATTATAGGAGAAGCGCTGTCGACGTTTCGGGCCGAGATTCTTCGTCAGGACACAGGTCTTGGCCCGAAACGTCGACAGCGCTTCTATAGATGCTGCCTGGCCTGTTGTGTTCCACCAGCATTTTGTGTGTGATGCTTGTATTTCCAGCATCTGCAGATTTCCTTGTGTTTACTCCCCAATGTTTCATCACCCATGACATACCGTAACTCACTCACTCCAGCCAGAATGCTTGAAAGTGGAGTTAAATCTACAGCAGTTTCTAAACTATTATAAACATTAAATCTCATATTTTTCCCATCATTAAGGCACAATGATTGGAAACACCTAAAAATCCTTCTACAAACAAACCATTCCATGAATGATCCCACAGTGAACTATGTGCAGTGAAACACTGCAACAACATGCAGCGTCTTCTTAATCTTGCATCCCAATAAATGAAATTGAATCTCTTCTATCGAAATCTCCACCAGAACACCTGTTCTAACACCTTTGATACCTCTATTTTCAGTAGACAACAGAGATACTATTTTATTTTTAACAAAATAAAGCCTTCAAATACAATGTATTGTCATTATTGGCAGTGATCCTATGTGCACTGAAATACCCATACCATACAAACCTTAGTGAGTTGGAGCTACAGATACTTTCCGTCAAATTAATCAAAAGCTTTCCTCAAGAGTTTTACCCCTTTAATACCCCTAACTGTTGAAACAAATACATCTACTACAAGAGCCTCAGACACTTTATTTACATCCACAACTCATTGTCTGATCTCTTTCCTTATTAAACTTGCAACACCACCCCCTCTACCAACTAACCCAACACATCTGATTACAATATAATCCTGCAAAGGAAAACATAAATGTGGTAACATCCAGGTTTCCTGAATAGATATGATATTTGGTGAATTTGATAAATCCAAAATAAACTTCTTAATAATCTTGACGATCAGACTTCTCACATTCCACTACAATATTCTTAATCCCATTATGTATCTGCAGGAGACTGAAATAGATGCCCCACCTATCAAAGCATAATTTACAGTTTTGCACATACCACCAGTTATACATAGATACTTCTCAGCAGCTTTCACAATAATTTTAATTTTCTCAGTACGACTAGATAACTGAGCAGTACAATTCACCACATCCTTTATAAACATCCCAAACTTCATTCTATCAACTAGTAAAGTATCTTTAGTAATGGACCTGTGATGAGACATATAGCCACTCAATTCACATTCTGTTCTCCAACTGGTAATATATGATCAACATTTGGTTTTGCAAGGCCTCAGCATAAGACACACCTGTCTGTACTTTAACCTGTTCAACCAGCTGCCTTCTTAAGCACCTCACATCCTTATAAACTGCACTATGTTCTCCTCGCAATTACAACTATTAAACTTTACAGCTTCACAATCTTCATACTTGTGTTTCCCACCACACTCACTACAATTTAGTTTCCCATGAAACACTGCCACAATATGCAGCGTCTTCTTAATTTTGCCTCCCAATAAATGAAATTGAACCTCTTCTATCAAAATCTCCACCAGAACACCTGTTCTAACACCTTTGATACCTCTATTTTCATTAGACAACAGAGATACTATTTTATTTTTAACAAAATAAAGTCTTCAAATATGATGTATTGTTACAGTTTCTTATCTTAAAGATTGGCACATCACCTCCTCTTAAGGTTTGAGCACAATCTACATTCCCTAAAGCAGATTTCAACTGTGTTGCTAATTTCAAACGAGAAAACAGGCAGACGCTGGACATCCAGACAACACAAAATGTCGGAGAAACTCAGGACTGATGAATGGTATCGGCCCGGAATATAACAATATAACAATTACAGCACGGAAACCGGCCATCTCGGCCCTTCTAGTCCGTGCCGAACGCTTACTCACACCTCGTCCCATCTACCTGCACTCAGCCCGTAACGTCCATTCCTTTCCTGTCCGTATACCTATCCATCTTTTTTTGTAAATGGCAAAATCGAACCTGCCTCTACCACTTCTACAAGAAGCTCGTTCTACACAGCTACCACTCTCTGAGTAAATAAGCTCCCCCTCGTGTTGCCCCTAAACTTTTGCCCCTTAACTGTCTCCTCTTGTTTGAATCTCCCCTACTCTCAATGGAAAAACGCCTATCCACGTCATCTCTATCGATCCCCCCTATAATTTTAAATACCTCTGTCAAGTCCCCCCTCAACCTTCTACGCTCCAAAGAATAAAGACCTAACTTGCTCAACCTTTCTCTTTAATTTAGGTGCTGAAACCCAGGTAACATTGTAGTAAATCTCCTCTGTACTCTCTCTATTTTGTTGACATATTTCCTATAATGTCGACTAAACTCTTTTCCGTAGGTGCTGGCTGGCCTGTTGAATTCCTCCAGCATTTTGTGTGTCGACATGTAATACTTCAGAGTGAAGGATTTGGTCACCGAGTGTAACGCCGAAAGGCGTTGAGGTACAGCCACTTTGAGGCAAAACTGAAAAGAAAACGCTGAACAGAACGTCCCTTGTTCTCGGGAACCTCTCCAGTTCCGGGCTATTTGCACACTAGATTGTCCCATCTTCTAATCCCGTCTTCATTTGAAACAGGAAAATGGTCCCCCAGTCGGTGAATTGAACCCCAGTCTCCTGCGTGACAGGCGGGGATTGAACTAACGAGGAATAAACAAGAGTGTGAAATCTCATACGGATATCAGGGCTTAGGAGAGTTCATAAAGTCACTCTGATGTTTGTTCGTTGAGTGTCGAGCTGGCGTTTTGTACTCATCCCGTCCTTACTGTGTGACTGGAGGGGTCTCAGCATTCTTCAGCGATTCTGTCATTTACTGAGTTCAAGGACTGGGCAAAGGAAGGGTTCCCATTAGCGTCCAACTGCGTGTTGCTTGAACGGATATTTATAATCAGCATTTGTTTCCCACTTTCTGATATGTGAAGTAGAAAACCATTTGTAGCCCTTCGAATCTCTCGGGTCGATTCTCCCTTCACTCGGATCTCAGGAGCTGTTTCTCCGGTCTGTCGGAATGTCGCGGCATCTACTGGTCAGAATAGGAACTGCAACAGAGTGAGGAATGATCCTTTAGAAAACAGCTCAGAAACTGGTAATCAAGTTACACAATCTTGTAGCACAAGAGAACATTCAGTAACGCCATCTCGTTTGTATCACGGTGCGATGGTGGTATAGAGGTGAGCATAGCTGCTTCCCAAGCAGTTGACCCGGGTTCGATTCCCGGACATCGCAGTTTGTACACTTTTAGCACTATGAACTTCTTAGAATTCATGGGCAATTTGCGGTGAATGAAATTCACTCCAATGGATCAGATGGAGCTCTCACGTACGATGGTGGTGATCCCTCATGTTGGATGAGCCAGGACCCCAAACTGAATGTGATCAAAGACACAACGCGCCCCGGATATTCTCTCGTTCCGCAGAAGGTTCAAAAGCCTGAAAGCACAATTCACAGTCTCAGGGACAGTTTCAGTCCCACTGCTGTGTCTATTGAATGGTTTCCCGTAAGATAGGACGGACGTTTGATCTCACAATCCACCTCGGTATGAAGCTGCACCTTATTTACCTGCCCCGTGCTTTCCCTGTCGCTGTTACACTTTATTCTGCAATTTGTTATTGCTTCACCTTGTTCTCTCCCAATACACTGTGTAATGATTTGATCTCTATGAACAGTGAGGATGAGAAGCGTTTCACTGTATTTCGGTATATGTTACTGAAACACGTAGAACAGATTCAATCTCCACTGAGCCCGTTGCGGTAGCAGTAGGGAGCGCAGGCCTCCGGACAGCGCAGAGTTTCCCAGCTGGTAATGAAAAGCAGCAGAAAAAAAGAGCTGAGATCACAGAGGGGGAGCAGTGAGAGAGGGTTTCACTGAACGCTCATCGATGGGAAGATTCACACTTCTTCAGAGTAGGCATCCCCTACTGACATCAATGGATCTGTGTTGAGAGGGTGAACGGCTTTCAGTTCCTCGGCATACACATCAACGAGGATCTCTCGAGGTCTGTGATGCACCATCAATAACTGTCGGAGACGTGAGGCGAGAAATAGGCTTTTATTGGCTGGAAGAAAGAACAGGCAGCAAATGACCACAACACAACATCCTGGAGACTGAGGCCGGGGCTGTGTCTCCAATCGCCTTTATACCGGGGTCAGTGGGAGGAGCCACGGTCTGTGGTAGGATCCACAGGAGCAGTCAGCGGGGGGGGGGGGGGGGGGCGGGCGTGCCCAGACAGGTATATGTAGTTCACCCCAGTCTGTACCTACCGGCTGCGTGGTGAAAAAGGCACAGCAGCGCCTCTTTTACCTCAGACGGTTGAAGACATTTAATAAGGATCCCCAAATCCTAAAGACGTTCTACAGGGGACCATCCTGACTGGCTGCATCACTGCCTGGGGTGGGGACTGTAATTCCCTCAATCGTAGGACTTTGCAGAGAGTGGTGCGGGCATGTTAGGACACCTGTAAATGTGAACTTCCCACTATCCAGGATATTTACAAAGACAGGTGTGTAAAAAGGACCTGAAGGATCGTTGGGGACCCGAGCCACCCGAATCTCAAACTGTTCCCGCTGCTGCCATCCGGGAAAGAGTACGGCAGCGTAAAAGCCGGGACCAACAGGCTCCGGGACAGCTTCTTCCACCAGGCCATCAGACCGATTAATTCACGCTGATACAATCGTATTTCGATGTTATATTGATTGTCCTGTTGTACATACTATTTATTACATATAAATTACATAAGTTGTACTTTACACATTTAGACGGAGACGTAACGTATTTTTTTTTATTCCTCACGTATGTAAAGGACGTAATTAATAAAGTCTATTCAATTCAAATCCACGGAAGAGACTTCACAGTGTAGCAGTCGAATCACAGACGGGAATATGTGCAGATGCTGGAAATCCAAGCAACATACACAAAATGCTGAAGGAACTCAGCAGGCCAGGCTGCTTCGTGTTCCTGAAGAAGGGTTTCGACCTGAAAAATCGACTGTGTACTTTATTCCATAGATGCTGTTGCATATGTTCTCTTGTACGAGAGAGAGAGGAAAAAAGCTATTGAACCACTAGCGTCCCTGGGTGGGCTCGAACCACCAACCTTTCGGTTAACAGCCGAACGCGCTCACCGATTGCGCCACAGAGACGACTATTTAAAAGGGTACCAATAAATGACAAATTTCAATTGAATTGCGATTTCTTGTTATAGCTGCAAAAGTATTTTAAAACACAAAGGTAAATACTTACTACCGCCAACAGAGAACATAGCAGAGGATGGTTTCGATCCATCGACCTCTGGGTTATGGGCCCAGCACGCTTCCGCTGCGCCACTCTGCTACAAGAATTAAACCCAATTGTTGAGCTATGAATGCTACGCTTTTTTGTGTGTATCTATTTATATATGTATGTATGCGCTTATGTTTCTGTATCTGTACATGTCATTGTCTGGTTCTGTGTCTGTACATGTCTGGGTCTGGTTCTGTGTCTGTATATGTCTGGGTCCGTTCCGTCTTTTTCCTGTTTCATACCCGCGTACTTCACTTTCTTTTGTGGATTCCCTGTTTCTCCTCTTTCTCGTTTTCTCCACCTTCCCTACTCTCTGACCCGCCCAGTAAAGGCCCAGGTCTTAACTCTCCCGCGTAGGACGGTGTAAAGGCAGTTTCGCAGTTGCTTATCCCATGGCCATCTGAGTTACTCCAGCATTTTGTGTGTTGCTCGGAATTTCGCCATCTGGGACTTCCCGCCGATTTTTCAATTCACTGTCACCAACCTGGAGATGCCGGGGGTTGAATCCCGGACATCATACATGACAGCATTCGATCTCTCATTGAAATATATACTGATGTCAAATGTGCTGTAAATCCTCTTTCTGAGTCACCGATCACAAAGAGCGAACATTGAAAACAGAAGTCGGAGGGGATATCCAGCTTCTCCATCCTGCTCCGCCATTCAATCCGATCCTGCCTCGATTTCTCGGACTTCCTGTAATGCCCCCTCCCCCTTTCACCATTTCTCATTTACTTTTCCCTCTCTCACCTTATCTCCTTTTGCCTGCCCATCGCCTCCCTCTGGTGCTCCTCCTCCGTTTGGTTTCTTCCATGGCCTTCTGTCCTCTCCTATCAGACTCCCTCTTTTCCAGTCCTGTATCTCTTTCGCCAAACAACTTCCCAACTGTTTGCTTTACCCCAGCCCCTCCCGGTTTCAACTATCACTTTGCTTCTCCCTTTACTCCTCCCACCTTTTAATTCTACCACTCATCTTCTTTTTCCCTCCAGTCCCGCTGAAAGGTCTCGGCCCGAAACCTCGACAGTTCTCTTTTCCATAGATGCTGCCGGGCCTGCTGAGTTCCTCCAGCATTCTGTGTGTGTCGATCCGTGTCTTCTATCTCACTTTCCAAAACAGTGAATCTGCTTCCTTATAACATATTCCCAAATCTTTGATTAAATAGCTATTCTGAGAAATGTTCTTACATTGTAAAAATAAAATTGGAATTGATTAATTTAAGGAGAGCTATCAACACATACCAAAACAAGCCACAAAAAATGTAATTTAAGGGCCTTTTTGATTAAAGAAATTTTCTTCCCCCCCCCCCCCCCCCCCCCGAGAGCTAAACTCTTGATTTGAGTTGTTTGGTCAGGGAATGAGTTCCCAAACATTAAATTGATATTATATCTGCTGGTGAATCTATTTCCCGAAGAGACTAAGATCCTTTAACATCTGCCAGACGATGCTGAGGATGTTCTACGAGGCTGTGGTGGCCAGTTATCATGTTTGCTGTTGTGTTCGGGGGCAGCTGGCTGAGGGTAGCAGACACCAAACAGAATCAACAAACTCATTCGTACGGCCAGTGATGTTGTGGGGATGGAACTGGACACTCTGACAGTTGTGTCTAAAAAGACGATGCTGTCCAAGTTGCATGCCACCTCGGACAATGTCTCCAATCCACTCCATAATCTACTGGTTAGGCACAGGAGTACATTCAGCCAGAGACTCATTCCACCGAGATGTAACACTGAGCATCATAGGAAGTCATTCCTGCCTGTGGACATCAAACTTTACAACTCGTCCCTCGGAGTGTCAGACACCCTGAGCCAATACGCTGGTCCTGGACTAATTTCCACTTGGCATAATTTACTTATTATTATTTAATTATTTATGGTTTATATTGCTATATTTCTACACTATTCTTGGTTGGTGCGACTGTAACAAAACCCAATTTCCCTCAGGATCAATAAAGTATATCTGTTTGTCCGTTTGAATCTCACGCGCGCGTACGCGCACGCGCACACACACACACACACACACACACACACGCACACACACACACACACACACACACACACACACACACAAACACACACACACACACACACACACACAAACACACACACACACACACACACACACACACACACACACACACACACACACACACCCGGGATATTGAAGAAGACAAGGCCTGGAAATACCTCAGAGGAATTGTCTAAATATTAGTTGCACGTGGACATTAATAAATTAGCGATGGTCATGACCTCCTGGCAGCGTGTTATGCCTCTGGAGAGACGGCGCTCTAGAAGACAACAACGTAAGAAACACTGGAAGCATTGTGAGGTCGTTAATCTGTCACTGAAGTGGAGTTATAGGAGTGAGTTGGCAAACTCTGCACAAGAAATGAAATGAAAGAAGTGAGAAGGAATTCTATGATAAAAGCCGAGTGAGAGCACAGTGTGGATGGTGAGGGATGAGGGAGTAGGTATAAATTCCTCAGTTTTATCATTTCAGATTATTTCTCCTGGGCCCAGCAAATACTAGACTAGGCAAATACCAAAATTCGGCATGGACTAGAAGGGCCGAGATGGCCTGTTTCCGTGCTGTAATTGTTATATGGTTATATGGTTTGTTACGGACTCAGCAACAATAAATATATGAGAGAGTCAGGTTTTTGATAACAAATAAAACGTTTATTAAAACACTGAAAAACAAACCCCCAAAAGTAAACAAATCACTAACGTAACCGGAAATCAGCTGCTGTGCGGCAGCTTAAACAGTTCTTAAAGCAATGAAGCTGAAACAGTTCTTAAAGCGATGTTGCAAAAACAGTTCTTCAAAGTAGTATTGCAAAAATTTAAATTCTCTTTCACGTCGTCTTGTGCGATTCCCAGTCGAACCACACTTTTCCCACAAAGAATTTACGAAGAAGAAAAATGAAACGGCTTAAAGGCACTGACCTTTCCTTTACAACACTGTACTCAATCCTTTCTGCTATTCGCAGGGATTAACACGAGCACAGTCAACGAATTCCGTCCGAATAAGGATCAAACATGTTCGAACCTGTTTCACCGTCAAAATCGACTTTCCTCGATCTTTTAACTCCCGAACTCCGATCTTCAATCCCCACTGATTCTCAACTAGCAGTATTATAAAGAAACTGCTGGCAATGACCTTATAAACTTTAGGCATTAAATAAAACGACATCTTTCAACTAAACTGCGTCATAACATTAAATCACGCAGTGGCATGAAGTCAACATGGCAAATCCAGCCACGAACTGCCCCACCTCACAGGGAGGGGTCCTTCTTTTATACCCTGTAAAAAAAAACCTGTCACATGACCTCTACTGGCGGGAAAATGACGTCACTCCATCACAACAAGACCATTACCTCAAGTCCAGTATAGCTTCAACACCTGTCACGTGACAAGTACACCACTGTCACATGTCACAGGTACTTAACAGGTTAAATACCTCCTATTACAAAGAAGGCACGGCAGCGCTCTACGTGTCATCTAAATGTTTGACAGACTTCAACAGATGTATGGTGGAGAGTACATTGACTGGTGGCTTGTGGACCTGACATGGAACCACCCATGCCCTTGTACGGAAAAGCCCACAGAACATAATGGATAGAGCCCTGTTCAGCACAGGTAGAGGCCTCCCTACCGCTGAGCACATCTACCCAGAATGCAGTACCCCGACCATGCAAGTCATGCCCTCTTCACACAGTTCCATCAGGAAGGAGGTAACACATCAGCAGGTCCATTACCCTCAACCATCAGATTCTTGAAAAAGAACGGTTAACTTGATTTACCGAACACTGAGCTGTACCCAGTACCTATAGACTCACTTTCAAGACTGATTATTTCATGTTCTTAACTTTCATTGATTATTTATTTGTTGTCAATATTTTGTTCGTTTTCTTTTTACTGTATTTGCGTAGTTTATAGTCTCGTGCACATTGTTTGTTTGCTGTGTTTGTTGAGTGCAGTCTTTCATCGATTCTCTTGTGTTTCCTGATGTTTACTGTGAATCTTCATGTGTTGAAGTGTATATAGTTCAGTATTAAATATAGTTTAATCTTTAAATTTTGAACTTTGTTCGCTATTATATTCTGACGCCATGCTGTTCTCCAGTACAACAAAGATTATTTGCAAGGAAGGTGGAATCTTTGATACCTTTTCCGGGTACATCTCAACCCTACAGTGCTAAGACTGACTGATCAGGACATTTTAATCCAAGCATCCTACAGTGGTTAGATAATTACGGAAGTGCTGTTTGGACAAGTCCAATATTTAAATTGGACTCCCATTTACCCATTACATTACAAAACACTTGTTATTTCAAAAGTATCTTTCCAATGGCCCTCACAATCAAAATCAATATGTCAAAATATGTCAGTGGAGAGCGGCTAGTGAGTGAGTAGGCCACTGAAGGAGTGTAGCTTTGAGGCTTTGGCTCGAGAGGTTTTGGCAGCTTTGGTAGTTGGATTGTTCAACCAAGTTAATCAAGATTTGATTAGCTCAGACTCAGCAGAAAGCCGTTGATTGGGCAATCGAAAATTAAAAGCTGAAACAAATAAAAAGAGGAGTAGCTCAAGCAGAGCGGCCAGTGAGTGAGTGGGCCAGTGAAGGAGTGGGGCATTGAGGAATTGGCTCGAGAGACTTCGGCGAGAAGAGGCGGAGGACTAGTTTGCCCACAGTGAGGTAAGGCCAGGTAAGTTTCTTTAATTAATTTAATTAACCTAGGAGTTGGTAATGAAGGCAGTAGATAGGGAAGTCCAGTGCTCCGATTGTAGGATGTGGGAAGACAGAGACAGCACAATTGTCTCTGAGACTTACACCTGAAAAAGGTGCATCTAGCTGCAGCTCCTGTCAAACGGAGTTACGGAACTGGAGTTGGAGCGGGATGAACTTTGGATCATCTGGGAGGCAGAGGAAGTAATAGATCGGTGTTTCAGAGAGACAGTCACCCCTAAAAATCAGGAGACAGGTAACTGGGTGACTGTCAGGAGAGAGAAGGGGAACAGACAGGAAGAGCAAAGCCTCCCTGTGGCCGTTCCTACCAACAATAAGTATACGGTTTTGGATACTGTTGTTGGGAAGGACCTACCTGGGACATGTTGTAGTAGTCGCGTCTCTGGCACCGATTCTGGACCCTTAGCTCAGAAAGGAAGGAGGGAAAAGAGGAGAGCAGTAGTGATAGGGGATTCGATAGTTAGGGGCACAGATAAAAGGTTTTATAAGAGAGATCGAGAATCTAGGATGGTCTCTCTGGTTCCACGATCCACGATATGTCGTATCGAGTTCTGGGTATTCTCAGGAGAGAGCGTGAGCAGCCAGATGTCATGGTCCACGTGGGGATAAATGACATAGATAGGAGTAGGGATGAGGTGCTGAAGAAGGGATATAGAGAGTTAGGAAAGAAGTTAAAAAGTATGACCTTAAGGGTAGACATCTCAGGATTGCTGCCTGTGCTACGAGACAGAGAAGGCAGGAACAGGAAGGTATGGCAGATGAATGCATGGCTGAATAGTTGGGTCAGGGGGCAGGGGTTCAGACTTCTGGATCATTGAGATCTCTTCTAGGGAAGGTCTGACCTCTACAAAAAGGACGGGCTGCACCTGAAATGGAAACGGACCAGTAACCTTGCGGGCAGGTTTGCTAGAGCTCTTGGGAAGGGTTTAAACTAGGTCAGCAGGGGGTGGGAATCAGAATGTGAGTGTAGAGATTAGGGTAGAAGGACAAGGGCATGATGCAATGTGTTCTGAGTTGGCGAGGAAGCACAGACAGGGGACAAACACAAATGTAGCCAGTTAGAGGGGTTGAAATGTGTCTATTTCAACGCTAGGAGTATTAGGAATTAAGGATATGAACTTACAGAATGGATCAGTACGTGGAACTACGATGTTGTGGCCGTCACTGAAACTTGGCTGGAGGAAGGGCAGGATTGTCTGATGCAGGTCCCGGGGTTTAGGTGTTTTGAAAGGAATAGGATGGGAGGTAGAAAAGGGGAGGGCGAGTAGCATTCCTGGTCAGGGATAGTATCACGGCTATAGAAAGGGAGGACGCTGTAGAGGGAGTGTCAACTGAGTCTCTGTAGGGTGGAAGTCAGAAATAGGAAGGGATAAATCACTGTGCTGGGAGTAGACTATAGCCCTCCAAGAAGCCCTCGGGACACCGAGGAGTGGATAAGCAGGCAGAATTTAGAATGGCGCAGAAAATACAGGGTTGTCGTTATGGGTGATTTCAACTTGGCTCATATTGACTGCCACCTCCTGACTGCAAGGGAGCAGATGGGGCTGAAGCAGGTGTGTTCAAGAAGGATTCCTGACAGAGTATGTGGACTGACCGACGAGAGGAGAGGCAATACTGGATCCAGTTCTGGGCAATGAATCTGGTCAGGTGCAGACCTCTTGCTGGTGGAGCTTTTTGGTGAGAATGACCACAGCACTCTTAGCTTCAGCATAGCTATGGAAAAGGATTAAAAAAAAACTAGACAAAATGGAAAAGAGCTTAACTGGTGAAGGGCTAACTATGAAGGGATGCGGCAGGAACTTGCGAGAGTAAATTGGAAGTAGATGTTTAAGGGTGAACGCACAGAAGTAATGTGGACGAAGTTTAGGGACTACTTGTGCTGGGTTCAGGATAGGTTTGTCCTACTGAGACAAGAAAAAAAAAGTAGGAAAAGGGAACCTTGGCTGACGAAGCACATGAGGCAACTCGTCAAGAGAAAGAAGGAAGCATATGTTAGATATAAGAATCAGGGAGCGTGGGGGTGGGGGGTGTTGCTTATGAGAAATATAGTGTAGTCAAGAAGGAGTTTAAGAAAGGTCTTAGGAGAGCTCGAAGGGGCCATGAGAAGGCCTTGGCATGTAGGGTTAAGGAGAGCCCCAAGGCGTTCTATGCGTATGTGAAGAATAGAAGAATGACAAGAATGAAGATTTGGCCACTAAAGAATAAAGAAGGCCACATGTGTCGGGCGGCGGTGGAGGTTGGGAAGGTTATAAATGAATACTTTGCTTCAGCATTCACAAGTGAAAAGGACATTGATCAGGGTGAGGGCGAAATAGAACAGGCCTGTGTGCTGGACAATGTGGAGATTGAGGAAGAAGAAGTGCTGGATCTTCTTAAACACATCAAAGTGGCTAAGGCCCCAGGGCCGGATATGATATACCCCAGGTTGCTGTGAGAATTGAGAGAAGAGATCGCTGGATCAGCAGCTATGATCTTTGAATCCTCTTTGGCTGCAGGGGAGGTGCCGGTGGATTGGAGAATACCAAATGTAGTTCCCTTGTTTAAGAAAGGTAATAGGGAGAATCCTGGGAACTATAGACCGGTGAGTTTCACGTTGGTGGTCTGCAAACTACTGAAAAGGATTCTTAAGGTTGGGATATACGAGCATTTGGAGAAGTACAGTCTACTCAAGGATAGTCAACATGACTTTGTGAAGGGAAGGTCGTACTTCACGAGCCTAATTGAATTTTCTGAAGAGGTAACAAAATAAATTGATGAGGGTAGGGCGGTAGATGTGGTCTATATGGAGTTTAGCAAGGCTTTTGACAATGCCCCCCCCCCTCCCCACGATATGCTTACACAGAGAGTCATGAGGCATGGGATCAGTGGAACCCTGGCTGTTTAGATAAAACAAACTGGCTTACAGGAAGAAAGCAGAGGGTAGCAGTGAAAGGAAAATATTTTGCCTGGAGTTCAGTGACTAGTGGAGTGCCGCAAGTTACTGTCTTGGGAACCCTGCTCTTTGTGATTTTTATAAATGACCTGGATGAAGAGGCGGAAGGATGGGCGAGTAAGTTTGCGGATGACACGAAGATTGGAGGAGTTCTGGATGGAGCTGTAAGTTGTTGGAGGTTACAAGAGGATATAGACAGGATACAGAGTTGGGCAGAAAAGAGGCAGATGGATTTCAATCCGGATAAGTGTGAGGTGATGCATTTTGGAAGGGCAAACGAGAAGGCTGAGTACACGGTTAATGGTCGGTTACTTAAGAGTGTGGATGAACAGAGTGTTTCAAATCCGTACTTCACTCAACGTCGCTGCACAAGCTGATAGGATGTTCAAGAAGGCCTATGGGATGCTAGACTTCATTAATAGGGGGACTGAGTTCAAAAGTAGAGAGGTCATGTTGCAACTCTACAAATCGCTGGTGAGACCGCACTTAGAGGATTGTGCTCAGTTCTGGTCAGCTCATTATAGAAAGGATGTGGAAGCCATCGAAAGGTGCAGCGGAGATTTACCAGGATGTTGCCTGGATTGGAAAAGAAGTCTTATGAGGCAAGGTTAGCAAAGCTAGCTTTTCTCTGGAGCGCAGAAGGATGGGAAGGGACTTAACAGATGTCTTCAAGATTATGAGAGGGATAGATAGGGTGGATGGCCTGGACCTGTTTCCCAGGGCATGAAAACCACCAGAGGGAAGTTTAGGGGAAACATCAGGGGTAAGTGTTTTTTACACAGAGTGTTGTGGGTGCCTGGAATGACTTGCCAGTGATAGTGGTGGAGGTTGAAACATTAGGAGAATTTAATAACCTCTTGGACAGATGCATTGATGAAAGAAAAAATGGAGTGTTGCGGGGTAGTGTGGGTTTAGTACATCTTTTTAGAGGATTATATGGTTCGGCACAACTTTGGGGCCCGAAGAGCCTGTAATATGCTGTAGTACTCTAGTGTCTAGTTCCAGTGCCTAAAAGTCCTGAGCAGCATATTTTGTATTCTGAAAGAGGAAGCAGTTTTGTTGCTAAATCAGCTTTTAGGATTCCTCCCTAGAAGTTAAATTCAAATTACAAATTTTACTGTCCGCCAATGAGCAATTTTCCTGACTGTCCATTCCCCTTTGAAATGTCGGCATTTCATATCAGGAATAGAATTGCATACAAATCTATATAGAAATGCATACATTCCCGACGAAACCCAGTCTACAACTGGCCAGTGTGGAAGCTGAGTTTCTCTAATAACAATGAAAAGGAAAAACAATGAAACACCAAACGAAAACACAAACAAGACAAAACACAAAAGACAACCCTTGCACTGTCTTCTTTCAGCGCCTTCCACAAGCAACCGCAAAACTTAGAACAAGTAGTTAATTCCCACGATGATAAACATTTACACAGTTTCCAAGCAACGAAGGAGAAGAAATCGGGCTGTTTGGTGGGACCCCTCAATACTGATACAATCTCTGAAAACAACTCCTTTCTCTCTCTCTCTCTCTCTCTCTCTCTCTCTCTCTCTCTCTCTCTCTCTCTCTCTCCCTCTGTCACACGCACACACGCGCGCGCACACACACACACACAGACACAAACAAGTCACTTTCATGTGAACTCACACGTGGACACATTTTACAGAATCATAACATACAGACATTCACACTTTAAACCATTCCTGAAAATTGTTTTCTCTTAGGGGTTAAACCCTTGCTAAAATAAATCAGTAACAATCCGGTAACACCGAAGAAATGAGTTACTCCAAGCTTTTAGAGCAACGAAATGTTGGAACTTATTCGTCTTGCACAAGTAAACAAGCTTAAAGCATGAAATAACCATATTAACCAAAATTTCAACTTATTCTGTCGCTTCGGTAACTCCAATCTCTGATTTGTGTTATCATTTGCATTCCATGAAAGTCGCCTGTACAGTTTCGAACAGAACGCCCCACATGAGCACATCTGAACCCGCAGTTTGAGTCTCCAACAACGGCTCCACTCATTGGGAAAAAGCGCATTCGGGTGCGGCGTCAATTCTCTTCTGCAATCTCTCTACTGGTTTCTGCCCTGACCTGCATTTCCCCACACCTGCATTTTCTCGAAACCAAACACGTGAGCTGCCTGTAGAGTATTCTTAAAGTTCAAACCTAGCTCCTAACCTCCCCCATGATCCAATGATTTTCCAAAGAACCCTTGTCTCAGTATGCGTCGTGTCTCTGAGATCAAACAGTTCCAACATTTTATTTTAAATTAGTCAGCGCTATGAGGCACCACTGTTCTTAATCATCTATGTTTGGGTGATGGGTGTAAATGATTGCGATCTAATTTTGATCCACACATCCCTTGAAACAGTATCCACGGTGGAGACACAAATACACCACGGTGCTCTCCTTCCCTCTCCAAACATTTACGTATCTCATGTGTTGGGTGCCCGCTGTTTTTGCACATAATTGTCTGTACCGCACTTTTAATTACTCATTTATTCTGTGTTACTTGCAAAGCGGAGTGGATATTCCGATGCAAGCACAGTATAATCAAGTTCCTGTGAGTAGCAGTAACTTAGTCTCTTAAAAGACTCTATTGTATCCACCTCCACAACCTTTGGCAGCAGCCGATTTCATGCACTCACCACGCTCTGCGTAAAAAACTTGCCCCTGACATCGCCACAAAGTTCAACCTTCTCTATTTCAGTAACAATCATCTTCCTTGATCAATACTGGGATATTAATAACCCTATGGATTGCCCCCACCCAATTTTCTTAATCATTCCCAGAACACCTCCAAGTTTAATATCCTGTCAACACTGTCACAAGATTACCTCCAGTAAATCTCTTACAGAACCTTCACCAATTTCCTCACCACAGCCTGTGCCCTTTCCTATTTAATAAGATCTCTCAGAGAGTGATAGTTCTCAAACTCTCCCAACCACCTTATCACACTCCTAAGTGTGTCTGTGCACTCCTCAATCCACCATGGTCCAGCCTTCCTCCTATTAATGCTATTTTTAACAGGGGACACTTGCACAACAGTTTGATGAATGATGTGACGTAACCATTCATTGCAGAAATCCACACTATCCTCAATGTTCAGCCCCGATAGACGTTCATCAAGTAAAACCTCTTGATTTACCAACATTCCAACTCCGAAAAACAGACTCCTGTCCCCAATGTAACTCCAAACACAAGCTTATAAATATAGGAGAATGACCACTCCCCAATGTTTATAGGAGAAGCGCTGTCGACGTTTCGGGCTGAGACTCTTCGTCAGGACACAGGTCTCGGCCCGAAACGTCGACAGCGCTTCTATAGATGCTGCCTGGCCTGCTGTGTTCCACCAGCATTTTGTGTGTGATGCTTAAATTTCCAGCATCTGCAGATTTCCTTGTGTTTACTCCCCAATGTTTCATCACCCATGACATACCGTAACTCACTCACTCCAGCCAGAATGCTTGAAAGTGGAGTTAAATCTACAGCAGTTTCTAAACTATTATAAACATTAAATCTCATATTTTTCCCATCATTAACGCACAGTGATAGGAAACACCTAAAACTCCTTCTACAAACAAACCATTCCATGAATGATCCCACAGTGAACTACGTGCAGTGAAACACTGCAACAACACGCAGCGTCTTCTTAATCTTGCCTCCCAATAAATGAAATTGAAACTCTTCTATCGAAATCTCCACCAGAACACCTGTTCTAACACCTTTGATACCTCTATTTTCATTAGACAACAGAGATACTATTTTATTTTTAACAAAATAAAGCCTTCAAATCTGATGTATTGTCACAGTTTCTTATCTTAACGATTGGCACATCACCTCCTCTTAAGGTTTGAGCACAATCTATATTCCCTAAAGCAGATTTCAACTGTGTT
This sequence comes from Hemitrygon akajei, assembly GCF_048418815.1. Classification (NCBI taxonomy): domain Eukaryota; kingdom Metazoa; phylum Chordata; class Chondrichthyes; order Myliobatiformes; family Dasyatidae; genus Hemitrygon; species Hemitrygon akajei. The sequence continues at coordinate 22,257,345 of NC_133151.1, forward strand.
GTTAATTTCAAACGAGAAAACGGGCAGATGCTGGACATCCAGACAACACAAAATGTCGGAGAAACTCAGGACTGATGAATGGTATCGGCCCGAAATATAACAATATAACGATTACCGCACGGAAACAGGCCATCTCGGCCCTTTTAGTCCGTGCCGAACGCTTACTCTCACCTCGTCCCACCTACCTGCACTCAGCCCATAACGTCCAATCCTTTCCTGTCCGTATACCTATCCATTCTTTTTTGTAAATGGCAAAATCGAACCTGCCTCTACCACTTCTACAAGAAGCTCGTTCTACACAGTTACCACTCTCTGAGTAAATAAGTTCCCCCTCGAGTTGCCCCTAAACTTTTGCCCCTTAACTCTCTCCTCTGGTTTGAATCTCCCCTACTCTCAATGGAAAAAAGCGTATCCACTTCATCTCTATCGATCCCCCCCCCATAATTTTAAATACCTCTGTCAAGTCCCCCCTCAACCTTCTACGCTCCAAAGAATAAAGACCTAACTTGTTCAACCTTTCTCTGTAACTTAGGTGCTGAAACCCAGGTAACATTGTAGTAAATCTCCTCTGTACTCTCTCTATTTTGTTGACATCTTTCCTATAATGTCGACTAAACTCTTTTCCGTAGGTGCTGGATGGCCTGTTGAATTCCTCCAGCATTTTGTGTGTCGACATGTAATACTTCAGAGTGAAGGATTCGGTCACCGAGTGTAACGCCGAAAGGCGTTGAGGTACAGACACTTTGAGGCAAAACTGAAAAGAAAACGCTGAACAGAACGTCCCTTGTTCTCGGGAAACTCTCCAGTTCCGGGCTATTTGCACACTAGATTGTCCCATCTTCTAATCCCGTCTTCATTTGAAACAGGAAAATTTTCCCCCCGTCGGTGAATTGAACCCCAGTCTCCTGCGTGACAGGCGGGGATTGAACTAACGAGGAATAAACAAGAGTGTGGAATCTCATACGGATATCAGGGTTTAGGAGAGTTCTTAAAGTCACTCTGATGCTTGTTTGCTGAGTGTAGAGCTGTCGTTTTTTACTCATCCCTTCCTCACCGTGTGACTGGAGGGGTCTCAGCATTCTTCAGCGATTCGGTCATTTACTGAGTTCAAGGACTGGCCAAAGGAAGGGTTTCAATTAGCGTCCAACTGCGTGTTGTTTGAACGGATATTTATAATCAGCAGTTGTTTCCCACTTTCTGATACGTGAAGCAGAAAAACCATTTGCAGCCCTTCGAATCTCTCGGGTCGATTCTCCCTTCACTCGGATCCCAGGTGCTGTGTTCCTCCAGTCTTCGGAATGTCGCGACCTCTACTGGTCAGAATAGGAACTGCAATAGAGTGAGGAATGATCCTTCAGAAAACAGCTCAGAAACTGGTAATCCAGTTACACAATCTTGTAGCACAAGAGAACATTCAGTAACGCCATCTCGTTTGTATCACGGTGCGGTGGTGGTATAGTGGTGAGCATAGCTGCTTCCCAAGCAGCTGACCCGGGTTCGATTCCCGGCCATCGCAGTTTGTACACTTTTAGCACTATGAACTTCTTTGAATTCATGGGCAATTTGGGGTGAATGAAATTCACTCCAATGGATCAGATGGAGCTCTCACGTACGATGGTGGTGATCCCTCATGTTGGATGAGCCAGTGCCCCAAACTGAATGTGATCAAAGACACAACGCGCCCCGGATATTCTCTCATTCCGCTCTTCCATCCGGCAGAAGGTACAAAAGCCTGAAAGCACAATTCACAGTCTCAGGGATAGTTTCAGTCCCACTGCTGTGTCTATTGAACGGTTTCCCGTAAGATAGGACGGTCGTTTGATCTCACAATCTACCTCGGTATGAAGCTGCACCTTATTATTTACCTGTCCCGTGCTTTCCCTGTCGCTGTTACACTTTATTCTGCATTTTGTTATTGCTTCACCTTGTTCTCTCCCAATACACTGTGTAATGTCTTGATCTCTATGAACAGTGAGGATGAGAAGCGTTTCACAGTATTTCGGTATATGTGACTGAAACACGTAGAACAGATTCAATTCCCACTGAGCCCGTTGCGGCAGCAGTAGGGAGCGCCGGCCACCGGACAGCGTAGAGGTTCCCAGCTGGTAATGAAAAGCAGCAGAAAAAAAGAGCTGAGATCACAGAGGGGGAGCAGTGAGAGAGGGTTTCACTGAACTCTCATCGATGGGAAGATTCACACTGCTTCAGTGTAGGCATCCCATATTGACATCAATGGATGGGTTGTGAGGGTGAACGGCTTTCAGTTCCTCGGTATAAACATCAGCGAGGATCTCACGAGGTCTGTGATGCACCATCAATAACTGTCGGAGACGTGAGACGAGATATAGGCTTTTATTGGCTGGAAGAAAAAACAAGAAGCAAATGACCACCATACTACATCCTGGAGACTGAGGCCGTGGCTGTGTCTCCAATCGCCTTTATACCGGGGTCCGTGGGAGGAGCCACGGTCTGTAATAGGAGCCATAGGAGCAGTCAGCATGGGGGGGGGGGCGTGTCCAGACAGGTATATGTAGTTCACCCCAGACTGTACCTACCGGCTGTGTGGTGAAAAAGGCACGACAGCGCCTCTTTTACCTCAGACGGTTGAAGAAATTTAATAAGGATCCCCAAATCCTAAAGACGTTCTACAGGGAACCATCCTGACTGGCTACATCACTGCCTGGGGTGGGAACTGTAATTCCCTCAATCGTAGGGCTTTGCAGAGAGTGTTGCGGGCATGTTAGGACACCTGTAGATGTGAACTTCCCACTATCCAGGATATTTACAAAGACAGGTGTGTAAATAGGACCTGAAGGATCGTTGGGGACCCGAGTCACCCCAATCTCAAACTGTTCCCGCTGCTGCCATCCGGGAAAGAGTACGGCAGCATAAAAGCCAGGACCAACAGGCTCCGGGACAGCTTCTTCCACCAGGCCATCAGACCGATTAATTCACGCTGATACAATCGTATTTCTATGTTATATTGACTGTTCTGTTGTACATACAATTTATAACATATAAATTACATAAGTTGTACATTACACATTTAGACGGAGACGTAACGTGAATTTTCTTACTCCTCACGTATGTAAAGGACGTAATTAATAAAGTCTATTCAATTCAAATCCACGGAAGAGACTTCGCAGTGTAGCAGTCGAATCACAGACGGGAATATGTGCAGATGCTGGAAATCCAAGCAACATGCACAAAATGCTGAAGGAACTCAGCAGGCCAGGCTGCTTCGTGATCCTGAAGAAGGGTTTCGACCTGAAAAATCGACTGTGTACTTTATTCCATAGATGCAGTTGCATATGTTCTCTTGTACGAGAGAGAGAGGAAAAAAGCTATTGAATCACTAGCGTCCCTGGGTGGGCTCGAACCACCAACCTTTCGGTTAACAGCCGAACGCGCTCACCGATTGCGCCACAGAGACGACTATTTAAAAGGGTACCAATAAATGACAAATTTCAATTGAATTGCGATTTCTTGTTATAGCTGCAAACGTATTTTAAAACACAAAGGTAAATACTTGCTACCGCCAACAGAGAACATAGCAGAGGATGGTTTCGATCCATCGACCTCTGGGTTATGGGCCCAGCACGCTTCCGCTGCGCCACTCTGCTACAAGAATTAAACCCAATTGTTGAGCTATGAATGCTACGCTTTTTTGTGTGTATCTATTTATATATGTATGTATGCGCTTATGTTTCTGTATCTGTACATGTCATTGTCTGGTTCTGTGTCTGTACATGTCTGGGTCAGGTTCTGTGTCTGTATATGTCTGGGACCGTTCCGTCTTTTTCCTGTTTCATACCCGCGTACTTCACTTTCTTTTGTGGATTCCCTGTTTCTCCTCTTTCTCGTTTTCTCCACCTTCCCTCCTCTCTGACCCGCCCAGTAAAGGCCCAGGTCTTAACTCTCCCGCGTAGGACGGTGTAAATGCAGTTTGGCAGTTGCTTATCCCATGGCCATCTGAGTTACTCCAGCATTTTGTGTGTTGCTCGGAATTTCGCCATCTGGAACTTCCCGCCGATTTTTCAATTCACTGTCACCAACCTGGAGATGCCGGGGGTTGAATCCCGGACATCATACATGACAGCATTCGATCTCTCATTGAAATATATACTGGTTGTCAAATGTGCTGTAAGTCCTCTTTCTGAGCCACCGATCACAAAGAGCGAACATTGAAAACAGAAGTCGGAGGGGATATCTAGCTTCTCCAGCCTGCTCCGCCATTCAATCCGATCCTGCCTCGATTTCTCGGACTTCCTGTAATGCCCCCTCACCCTTTCACCATTTCGCATCTCCTGTTCCCTCTCTCACCTTAACTCCTTTTGCCTGCCATCGCCTCCCTCTGGTGCTCCTCCTCCGTTTGTTTTCTTCCATGGCCGTCTGTCCTCTCCTATCAGACTCCCCCTTTTCCAGTCCTGTATCTCTTTCGCCAAACAACTTCCCAACTGTTTGCTTCACTCCAGCCCCTCCCGGTTTCAACTATCACCTTGCTTCTCCCTTTACTCCTCCGACCTTTTAATTCTACCACTCATCTTCTTTTTCCCTCCAGTCCCGCTGAAAGGTCTCGGCCCGAAACCTCGACTGTTCACTTTTCCATAGATGCTGCCGGGCCTGCTGAGTTCCTCCAGCATTCTGTGTGTGTCGATCCGTGTCTTCTATCTCACTTACCAAACCCGTGAATCTGCTTCCTTATAACATATTCCCAAATCTTTGATTAAATAGCTATTCTGAGAAATGTTCTTACATTGTAAAAATAAAATTCGAATTGATTATTTGAACGAGAGCTATCAACACATACCAAAACAAGCCACAATAAATGTAATTTAAGGGCTTTTTTGATTAAAGATATTTTCCTCCACCCCCCCAGAGGCAGACTCTTGATTTGAGTTGTTTGGTCAGGGAATGAGTCCCCAAACATTAAATTGATATTATATCTGCTGGTGAATCTATTTCCTGAGGAGACTAAGATCCTTTAACATCTGCCAGACGATGCTGAGGATGTTCCACGAGTCTGTGGTGGCCAGTGCTATCATGTTTGCTGTTGTGTGCTGGGACAGCTGGCTGAGGATGGCATACACCAACAGAATCAACAAACTCATTCGTAAGGCCAGTGATGTTGTGGGGGTGGAACTAGACTCTCTGACGGTTGTGTCTAAAAAGACGATGCTGTCTAAGTTGCATGCCATCCTGGACAATGTCTCCCATCCACTCCATAATGTACTGGTTAGGCACAGGAGTACATTCAGCCAGAGACTCATTCCACCGAGATGCAACACTGAGCATGGTAGGAAGTCATTCCTGCCTGTGGACATCAAACTTTACGACTCCTCCCTCGGATTGTCAGACACCCTGAGCCAATAGGCTGGTCCTGGACTAATTTCCACTTGGCATAATTTACTTTTTATTATTTAATTATTTATGGCTTATATTGCTATATTTCTACATTATTCTTGGTTGGTGCGACTGTAACGAAACCTAATTTCCCTCAGGATCAATAAAGTATATCTGTCTGTCTGTCTGCGCGCACACACACAGAGTTAAATACAAAAAGCGTAGTAGCTAGAAAACTGAAAGAGTAAATGTGACAAAGAGAGAGGAAGAGTCGGGATTTTGAAGAAGACCAGGCCTGGAAATACCTCAGAGGAATTGTCTAAATATTAGTTGCACGTGGACATCAATAAATTAGCGATGGTCATTACCTCCTGGCAGCGTGTTATGCCTCTGGAGAGACGGCGCTCTAGAAGACAACAACGTAAGAAACACTGGAAGCATTGTGAGGTCGTTAATCTGTCACTGAAGTGGAGTTATAGGAGTGAGTTGGCAAACTCTGCACAAGAAATGAAATGAAAGAAGTGAGAAGGAATTCTATGAGAAAAGCCGAGTGAGAGCACAGTGTGGATGGTGAGGGATGAGGGAGTAGGTATAAATTCCTCAGTGTTATCATTTCAGATTATTTCTCCTGGGCCCAGCAAATACTAGACTAGGCAAATACCAAAATTCGGCATGGACTAGAAGGGCCGAGATGGCCTGTTTCCGTGCTGTAGTTGTTATATGGTTATATGGTTTGTTACTGACTCAGCAACAATAAATATATGAGAGAGTCAGGTTTTTGATAACAAATAAAACGTTTATTAAAACACTGAAAAAGAAACCCCCAAAAGTAAACAAATCACTAACGTAACCGGAAATCAGCTGCTGTGCGGCAGCTTAAACAGTTCTTAAAGCAATGAAGCTTAAACAGTTCTTAAAGCGATGTTGCAAAAACAGTTCTTCAAAGTAGTATTGCAAAAGTTCAAAATCTTACAGTCCATTTAAGGGAGAGACTTTTTAAGACGATTTAAATTCTCTTTCACGTCGCCTTGTGCGATTCCCAGTCGAACCACACTTTTCCCACGAAGAATTTACGAAGATGAAAAATGAAACGGCTTAAAGGCTCTGACCTTTCCTTTACAACACTGTACTCAATCCTTTCTGCTATTCGCAGGGATTAACACGAGCACAGTCAACGAATTCCGTCCGAATGAGGATCAAACAAGGTCGAACCTGTTTCACCGTCAAAATCGACTTTCCTCGATCTTTTAACTCCCGAACTCCGATCTTCAATCCCCACTGATTCTCAACTAGCAGTATTATAAAGAAACTGCTGGCAATGACCTTATAAACTTTAGGTATTAAATAAAACCACATCTTTCAACTAAACTGCGGCATAACATTAAATCACTCAGTCGCATGAAATCAACATGGCAAATCCAGCCACAAACTGCCCCTCCTCACAGGGAGGGGTCCTCCTTTTATACACTGTAAAAAAAACCTGTCACAGGACCTCTACTGGCGGGAAAATGACGTCACTCCATCACAACAAGACCATTACCTCAAGTCCAGTATAGCTTCAACACCTGTCACGTGACAAGTACACCACTGTCACGTGTCACGGGTGCTTAATAGGTTAAATACCTCCTATTACAAAGAAGGCACGGCAGCGCTCTACGTGTCATCTAAATGTTTGACAAACTTCAACAGATGTATGGTGGAGAGTACATTGACTGGTGGCTTGAGGACCTGACAAGGAACCACCCATGCCCTTGTACGGAAAAGCCCACAGAACATAATGGATAGAGCCCAGTTCAGCACAGGTAGAGGCCTCCCTACCGCTGAGCACATCTAAACGGAATGCAGTACCCCGACCATGCAGGTCATGCCCTCTTCACACAGCTCCATCAGGAAGGAGGTAACACATCAGCAGGTCCATTACCCTCAACCATCAGATTCTTGAAAAAGAACGGTTACCGAACACTGAACTGTACCCAGTACCTATAGACTCACTTTTAAGACTGATTATTTCATGTTCTCAACTTTCATTGATTATTTATTTGTTGTCAATATTTTGTTCGTTTTCTTTTTACTGTATTTGCGTAGTTTATAGTCTCGTGCACATTGTTTGTTTGCTGTGTTTGTTGAGTGCAGTCTTTCATTGATTCTCTTGTGTTTCCTGATGTTTACTGTGAATCTTCATGTGTTGAAGTGTATATTCTTCAGTATTAAATATAGTTGAATCTTTAAATTTTGAACTTTGTTCGCTATTATATTCTGACGCCATGCTGTTCTCCAGTACAACAAAGATTATTTGCACGGAAGGTGGAATCTTTGATACCTTTTCCGGGTACATCTCAACCCTACAGTGCTAAGACTGACTGATCAGGACATTTTAATCCAAGCATCCTACAGTGGTTAGATAATTACAGAAGTGCTGTTTGGACAAGTCCAATATTTAAATTGGACTCCCATTTACCCATTACATTACAAAACACTTGTTATTTCAAAAGTATCTTTCCAATGGCCCTCACACTCAAAATCAATATGTCAAAATATGTCAGTGGGGAGCGGCTCGTGAGTGAGTTGGCCAGTGAAGGAGTGTAGCTTTGAGGCTTTGGCAGCTTTGGCAGTTGGATTGTGCAACCAAGTTAATCAAGATTTGATTAGCTCAGACTTAGCAGAAAGCCGCTGATTGGGCAATCGAAAATTAAAAGCTGATACAAATAAAAAGAGGAGTAGCTCAAGCGGAGCGGCCAGTGAGTGAGTGGGCCAGTGAAGGAGTGGGGCATTGAGGAATTGACTCGAGAGACTTCGGCGAGAAGAGGCGTAGCACTAGTTTGCCCACAGTGAGGTAAGGCCCGGTAAGTTTCTTTAATTAATTTAATTAACCTAGGAGTTGGTAATGAAGGCAGTAGATAGGGAAGTCCAGTGCTCCGATTGTAGGATGGAGGAAGACAGAGACAGCACAATTGTCTCTGAGACTTACACCTGAAAAAGGTGCATCCAGCTGCAGCTCCTGTCAAACGGAGTTACGGAACTGGAGTTGGAGCGGGATGAACTTTGGATCATCTGGGAGGCAGAGGAAGTGATAGATCGGTGTTTCAGGGAGACAGTCACCCCTAAAAATCAGGAGACCGGTAACTGGGTGACTGTCAGGAGAGAGAAGGGGAACAGACAGGAAGAGCAAAGCCTCCCTGTGGCCGTTCCTACAAACAATAAGTATACGGTTTTGGATACTGTTGTTGGGAAGGACCTACCTGGGACATGTTGTAGTAGTCGCGTCTCTGGCACCGATTCTGGACCCTTAGCTCAGAAAGGAAGGAGGGAAAAGAGGAAAGCAGTAGTGATAGGGGATTCGATAGTTAGGGGCACAGATAAAAGGTTCTATAAGAGAGATCGAGAATCTCGGATGGTCTCTCTGGTTCCACGATCCACGATATGTCGTATCGAGTTCTCGGTATTCTCAGGAGAGCGTGAGCAGCGAGATGTCATGGTCCACGTGGGGATAAATGATATAGATAGGAGTAGGGATGAGAGGCTGAAGAAGGGATATAGAGAGTTAGGAAAGAAGTTAAAAAATAGGACCTTAAGGGTAGACATCTCAGGATTGCTGCCTGTGCTACGAGACAGAGAAGGCAGGAACAGGAAGGTATGGCAGATGAATGCGTGGCTGAAGAGTTGGGTGGGGGGCAGGGGTTCAGATTTCTGGATCATTGGTATCTCTTCTAGAGAAGGTCTGCCCTCTACTAAAAGGACGGGCTGTACCTGAAATGGAAACGGACCAGTAACCTTGCTGGCAGGTTTGCTAGAGCTCTTGGGAAGGTTTTAAAATAGGTCGGCAGGGGGTGGGATTCAGAATGTGAGTGTAGAGATTAGGGTAGAAGGACAAGGGCATGATGCAATGTGTTCCGAGTTGGTGAGGAAGCACAGACAGGGGACAAACACAAATGTAGCCAGTTAGAGGGGTTGAAATGTGTCTATTTCAAAGGTAGGAGTATTAGGAATTAAGGGTATGAACTTACAGCATGGATCAGTACGTGGAACTACGATGTTGTGGCCGTCACTGAAACTTGGCTGGAGGAAGGGCAGAATTGGCTGATGCAGGTCCCGGGGTTTAGGTGTTTTGAAAGGAATAGGATGGGAGGTAGAAAAGGGGAGGGCGAGTAGCATTCCTGGTCAGGGATAGTATCACGGCTAAAGAAAGGGAGGAGGCTGCAGAGGGAGTGTCCACTGAGTTTGGGGCCCGAAGAGCCTGTAATATGCTGTAGTACTCTAGTGCCTAGTTCCAGTGTCTAAAAGTCCTGAGCAGCATATTTTGAAAGAGGAAGCAGTTTTGTTGCTAAATCAGCTTTTAGGATTCCTCCCCAGAAGTTAAATTCGAATTACAAATTTTACTGTCCGCCAATGAGCAATTTTCCTGACTGTCCATTCCCCTTTGAAATGTCGGCATTTCATATCAGGAATAGAATTGCATGCAAATCTATATAGAAATGCATACATTCCCGACCAAACCCAGTCTACAACTGGCCAGTGTGGAAGCTGAGTTTCTCTAATATCAGTTCCAGGAAAAACAATGAAACACCAAACGAAAACACAAACAAGACAAAACACAAAAGACAACCCTTGCACTGTCTTCTTTCAGCGCCTTCCACAAGCAACCGCAAAACTTAGAACAAGTAGTTAATTCCCACGATGACAAACATTTACACAGTTTCCAAACAACGAAGGAGAAGAAATCGAGCTGTTTGGTGGGACCCCTCAATACTGATACAATCTCTGAAAACAACTCCTTCCTCTCTCTCTCTCTCTCTCTCTCTCTCTCTCTCTCTCTCTCTCTCTCTCTCTCTCTCTCTCTCTCTCTCGCTCTCTCTCGCTCTCTCTCTCTCTCTCTCTCTCTCTCTCTCGCTCTCTCTCGCTCTCTCTCTCTCTCTCTCTCTCTCTCTCTCTCTCTGTCACACGCACACACGCACACACAAACAAGTCACTTTCATGTGAACTCACACGTGGACACATTTTACAGAATCATAACATACAGACATTCACACTTTAAACCATTCCAGAAAATCGTTTTCTCTTAGGGGTTAAACCCTTGCTAAAATAAATCAGTAACAATCCGGTAACACCGAAGAAATGAGTTACTCCAAGCTTTTAGAGCAACGAAATGTTGGAACTTATTCGTCTTGCACAAGTAAACAAGCTTAAAGCATGAAATAACCATATTAACCAAAATTTCAACTTATTCTGTCGCTTCGGTAACTCCAATCTCTGATTTGTGTTGTCATTTGCAATCCATGAAAGTCGCCTGTACAGTTTCGAACAGAACACCCCACATGAGCACATCTGAACCCGCAGTTTGAGTTTCCAACAACGGTTCCCCTCATTGGGAAAAAGCGCATTCGGGCGCGGCGTCAATTCTCTTCTACAATCTCTCTGCTGGTTTCTGCCCTGACGTGCATTTCCCCACACCTGCATTTTCTCGAAACCAAAGACGTGAGCTGCCTGTAGAGTATTCTTAAAGTTCAAACCTAGCTCCCAACCTCCCCCATGATCCAATGATTTTCCAAAGAACCCTTGTCTCAGTATGCGTCGTGTCTCTGGGATCAAACAGTTCCAACATTTTATTTTAAATTCGTCAGCGCTGTGAGGCACCACTGTTCTTAATCATCTATGTTTGGGTGATGGGGCTGTAAATGATTGCGATCTAATTTTGATCCACACATCCCTTGGAACAGTATCCACAGTGGGGACACAAATGCACCACGGTGCTCTCCTTCCCTCTCCAAACATTTACGTATCTCTTGTGTTGGGTGTTCGCTGTTTTTGCACATAATTGTCTGTACCGCACTTTTAATTACTCATTTATTCTGTGTTACTTGCAAGCGGAGTGGATATTCCGATGCAAGCACGTTATAATCAAGTTCTTGTGACTAGTATTATCTATTTAAGCATTGTGCTCTGAAAACTAATTGCTTGGAACATTTCCTTAGTAGCATCCCGGGCGTATGTGTCCCACTATCCTAAGCCGCTATACCCCAAAAGGTGTATTGTCTATTCCGGTTTTCATTTCCTATCGCGGCTCCTACCTCCGATAGTAACTAGGGTAGCCATTAGTGCCGTCAGTAGCAATGGTTCTTTCTGATTGTACGTCGGCCCTGGGTCCTCGGCTGCAGGTCCCTCATCATAAACATAGCTGGTCGCGTAATAAGATACAGAAGCTGAAATGGGTCACTCATCCCATCGAGACCGCCATTTCATCCTGGTTGATACCGGATCCCATTCAGCCTCATACATATGCCCTCCCACCATATCCATTGATACCCCGACCAATCAGGAATAAAACAATTGCTGCTTTGAATATACCCAAGTACTTGGCCTCCACCGCAGTCAATGGCAGAGCATTCTACAGATTCACGCTGATGCCGAAAATAATTCTCCTTACTTCTGTTATAAAAGCTCGTCCCTCAATTTTGAGTGTGTGCCCTTTAGCTCTGGATACCCCCACGCGAGACATCAACCTCTCCACGTCCACATGATCTAGCCATTCCAAGATTCGGTATGCTTTTTTTTTTTCAAATTCCTGTGAGCTGTCAAACGCTCCTCATATGGTAAACCTTTTATTCACGAAACCATTCCCGTGATCCTCCTCTATACGCTCTACAATAACAATACATCCTTTCTAAACTAAGGTCCCAAAACTGTTGACAATACTCCAATTGCGGACTAACGTGCGTCTTATTCTCAGCTTTATATTCTATTCCCTTTCAAATAAATGCTAATATGGCATTTGCCTTATTTACCACTGACAACCTAGGAATTATCCTTCTGAGAGTCATGCACGAGAAGATCTAAGTCCCTTTGAATCTCTGATGTTGAATTTTCTTCTCATTTATTTAACAGTCTGCACTCTTGCTGCCTTTTATCAAAATGCATTTTAATACAATTCCAACCCCGCATTCCCACTGCCGCGTTTTTGCCCATTCCTCCAATTTGCCTGTCCTGCTGTAATCGTTTAGTGCCCTGCTTTATATTATTGGCTAGTTTGCCCTCATAGTTCATGTTTTCCTTCGTATAGGTTTTGAAGTTGGCAATTATAGAATATTAAAAGTTTCACAATCATCCAACTTCGCACTCACATTTCCTCCCCGGCATGCCCTTTCCTTGGCTTTTGTTTTACAGTCCGTAACTTCCATTGTCACTTGAGAATTTCTAAATTTTGCTGATCCATACCATCATATTCATTCTCTTTCCCACTTTCAGATCCACAGGCACCTGTTATTCCTCTCTGCGCAGCAATTTGGTCGTGCAGCTTCCATACCTGTATGGTCATTAGTCCTGCTTCTCTATTTTTTTTTGCATCACGTTTAGAGCTGCTATGAAATCACTTCACTGTTTCTTTAATTTCTTCCGCTGCCACAGCTAAATTTCCCTTTTTACTCCTTTCTTTAACCATTTTCTCATACCAGCTGAAATTTTATTCGTATGCACCAAATTCCTCCTTCTCGGTCCCTGCAGGTAGATAACTTTTCCCTTAAGGGTTTCTACCTCCTTCTCTAATCTATCCAGCTCTTTCAAAATTTCCCCCCATATACAGGCATTTCCTTTTATAATCTGTCCCACTTGGTCACAGCTTTTTGTCGATATCCTTTTAAATTCCCAATAACACAGGCCACTGCTACTGACTTCACTGGCTGCTAAGTTCCTTGTCTGACAGTTTCCTTTTTGGCAATTTTGAAAAGAGCTTCACTGCCTTCGCCGCTGCTGTGTCCAGCATACTCCCCCGTAATGTGCCAATTTCCCCAATACGTACATTGGAAGAATCCCCTCCAATCAACACAACTCAAGTCCTCCGGGCTTGCAGACTTCCCTGAAATCTTCATCCTGGCTCTGTACAAAAAACTACCCAGTCACCGAGCGCTGATTCTCACCCACGTGGTCCGACTTGAACTTCCCGCAGACCGAGAGATTTTAACTCAAGACCACAATAGCAACGTCAATTCTGTTATAACAATCACTCTTTGTAATAATGATCATGTAGGGACAGAGGGATCTGAAGTTACCGAGCAATATCTTTATTCTCTAAATTAACAAGTACGTTAATTCATACACTGAATATCTTGTGTGCACACCAAGTTTTCCTGTCCTGCCATGAACAGTCAAAGAAAAAGAAAATATTATACGACTTTAAAAGTGGTGTCTGCTTCTGGCCACATCTTCCATATTATCCGGCCTCCAATCCTCGTGTGTCCGTAGGGTGTGTAACATCGGCGATAGTTGGTCCTCTACAGAGATACGGCCGCAAGCACGCATATCCACTCTAAACAATACACATATTGCATTCCAATGTCATTGATAGCAGATCATGTGTCTGAAACTTAAGGCATTTTTATCGGCTCTGCTCCAGACCAGCATCCATCAACTGCCTTCTTTCCCGGTAAGTGACTGTCGGTAGTTTATGGGTCCTTGTTCTCAATCAGCAAATATCTTGAATCACTCAGAACAGGTACAGACTCCAACAGTCAAAAGCCTGCATGTTATATCCTACCAACTAGCATCTCACAAATAACGTTTGGGTTGGAAATGATCGCTACTCCGGCAGATCACCTGAAGCATTATTATGCCTTCTCTTAAACTCTGATCAAGCCGAACTACTAGCGGACAAAATGGGGAACTGCTCCTTCATAAATGGCAGCCGCCATCTCCTCTCTCATGGCAAGAAAAAAGACAATTCGCCAGTCTGCTTCCTCTGTCATTGACCTTACAAACCATATAACAATAACAGCACAGAAACAAGCCATTTGGCCCTTCTAGTCCGTGCCGAAGGCTTAATCTCACCTAGTCCCACCTACGTGCACTCAGCCCATAACCCTCCATTCCTTTCCCGTCCATATACCTATCCAATTATTTAAAATGACAAAATCGAAACTGCCTCTACCACTTCTACTGGAAGCTCGTTCCACACAGCTACCACTCTCCGAGTAAAGATGTTTCCCCTCGTGTTACCCCTAAACTTTTGCTCTTTAACTCTCAACTCATATCCTCTTGTTTTAAACTCCCCTACTCTCAATGGAAAAAGCCTATCCACGTCGTCTTTCCACGCCCCTCATAATTTTAAATGTTTCTATGAAGTCCTCCCTCAACCTCCTACGCTCCAAATAATAAAGATCTAACTTGTTCAATCTTTCTCTGTAGCTCAGCTGCTGAAACCCAGCTAACATTCTAGTAAATCTCCTCTGTACTCTCTCTGTTTTGTTTTCTTCTTTCCTATAATTCGGTGATTAGAACTGTACACAATACTCCAAATTGGGGCTCACCAATGCCTGGTACAAATTGATCATTACATGCCGACTTCTATACACAATGCACTGAGTTATAAAGGCCAGCATACCAAAAGCTTTCTCCGCCTCCCTATCCACATGAGGTTTCACCTTCAGGGATCTATGCACCATTATTCCTAGATCACTCTGTTCTACTGCAATCCTCAATGCCCAACCATTTACAATGTATGTCCTATTTTGAGTAGTCCTACCAAAATGTAGCACCTCACAGTTATCAGCATTAAACTCCCTCTTCCATATTTCAGCCCACTCTTCTAACTGGCCTAATTCTCTCTGCAAGCTTTGAAAACCTACTTCATTATCCACAACATCACCTATCTTAGTATCATCTGCATACTTACTAATCCAATCTACCACCCCATCCTCCAGATATTTAATGGATATGACAAACTTCATTGGACCCAGTACAGATCCCTGAGACACAACACTAGTCACCAGCCACCAACCCGACAAACAGTTATCCACTAATACTGTCTGGCATCTCCCATCCAGCCGCTGTTGAATCGATTTTACTACTCCAATAGTAATACCCAACGATTGAACTTTCCTAACTAACCTTCTGCATGGAACCCTGTGAAAGGCTTTACTGAAGTCCAAATAGAGAGCATCCACTGCTCTACCCTCGTCAACTTTCGAAGTAACCTCTTCAAAAAATTCAATAAGATTTGTCAAACATGACCTTCACGCACAAATCCCTGTTGACTGTTCGTAACCAGACCCTGTCTATCCAGATAATTATATATACCATCTCTGAGAATACTTTCCATTAATTTACCCCCCTCCCGACGTCAAACTGACAGGCCTATAATTGATAGGTTTACTATTAGATCCCTTTTGAAACAATGGAATCACATGAGTAATACACCAATCCTCCGGCACCATCCCCGTCTCTAATGACATTTGAAATAGTTTTGTCAGAGCCCCTGCTATTTCTACACTAACGTCCCTCAAGGTCCTAGGGAATATCCTGTCAAGACCCGGAGTTCTATCCACTTTTATATTCTTTAAAAGCTCTAGTACTTCCTCTTCTTTAATCACCATAGTTTCCATCTCTTTTCCCCCATCTTTTTTGGCTCTGCACATTGCTGTCCACACTGATTCTCTAAGCGACCAATTTTATCCCTCACTATCCTTTTGCTATTAATATAACAGCAGAAAACCTTTGGATTTATTTTCACCTTTCTTCCCAAAGCAACCTCATATCTTCTTTTAGCTTTTCTAATTTCTTTCTTAAGATTCTTTTTTACGTTCCTTATAATCCTCGAGCACCTCATTTACTCCATGTTGCCTATATTTATTATAGATCTCCTTCTATTTCCGAACCAAGTTTCCAATATCCCCTGAAAACCTTGGCTCTCTCAAACTTTTAACATTTCCTTTCAACCTAACAGGAACACAGAGATTCTGTACCCTAAAAAAAAATCACATTTAAATGACCTCCATTTCTCTATTACAGCCTTCCCATAAAACAAACTGTCCCAATCTACTCCAGCTAAATCCTTTTGCATCTCCTCAAAGTTAGAATTTCTCCGATCAAAAATCTGAAACCTGGGTCCAGGCAAATCCTTCTCCATAATTGTATTGACACTAATGGCATTGTGATCACTGGACCCGAAGTGCTCCCCAACACATACCTTTGTCACCTGACCTATCTCGTTCACTGACAGGAGATGCAACACTGCCCCTTCTGTAGTTGGTACCTCTATGTATTGCTGCAAAAAACTATCCTGCACACACTCCAAACCATCCAGCGCTTTTACAGGATGGGCTTCCCAGTCTATGTGTGGAAAATCAGAATCTCCCACAATCACAACCTTGCGCTTACTACAAATATCTGCTACCTGTTACGTACCCGTGATACGCGACAGTGGTACCCTTGTCACGTGACTGGGATTGAAGCTATACTGGACTTGATGTAATGGTCTTGTGATGGTGGAGTGACTTCATTTTCCCGCCAGTAGAGGTCATGTGACAGGTTTCTTTTACAGGGTATAAAAGGAGGACCCCTCCCTGTGAGGAAGGGCAGTTCGTGGCTGGATTTGCCAGGCTGACTTCATGCCACTGCCTGATTTAATGTTATGACGCAGTTTAGTTGAAAGATGAGGTTTTATTTAAGGCCTAAAGTTTAAAAGGTCATTGCCGCAGTTTCTTTATAATACTGCTAGTTGAGAATCAGTGGAGAGGGTAGATCGGAGTTCGGGAGTTAAAGATCGAGGCGAATCGATTTCGACGGTGAAACAGGTTAGACCTTGTTTGATCCTTATTCGGAAGGAATTCATTGACTGTTCTCGTGTTAATCCCTGTGAAATATCAGAAAGGATTGAGAACAGTGTTGTAAAGGAAAAGTCAGTGGATTTGAGCCGTTTCGTTTCGTTACGTAAATTCTTCGTGGGAACAAGTTGGTTTTGGGAACCGAAACAACACGACGTGAAAGAGAATTTAAATCGTCTTAAAAAGTCTCTCCCTTAAATGGACTGTGAGCATTTTGAACTTTTGGCAATACTACTTTGAAGAACTGTTTTTGCAACATCGCTTTAAGAACTGTTTAAGCTTCATTGCTTTAAGAGCTGTTTAAGCTTCATTGCTTTAAGAGCTGTTTAGGCTGATTTCCGTTTACGTTAGTGATTTGTTTACTTTTGGGGGGTTTGTTTTCAGTGTTTAATAAACATGTTATTTGTTATAAAAACCCCTGCCTAACTCATATATTTATTGTTGCCTGAATCCGTAACATACCTCCCTACAAATGTTCTCCTGCAATTCTTGTTCCCCATTAAGCGGTGTATAATACACCCTTATTAGTGTTACTACACCTTTTCCATTTCTCAAATTCAACCCAATAGTCCCCCTAGAGGAGCCCTCTGATCTATGCTGCCAAAGCATCGCTGTAATATTTTCATTGACAAGCAATGCAGCACCTCCCCCTCTTGTCCGTCCTTTTCTATTACACCTGAAGGAACGAAATCCAGAAATACTTAGTTGCCAATCACACCCCTCCTGCAACCATGTTTCAATAATAGCTTCAACATCATATTTCGAGGTATCAATCCATTCTCTAAGCTCATCAACCTTTCTTTCAATGCTCCTAGCATTAAAATAGATGCATTTAAGAAACTCTCCACCTTCTACTCTCTGGATATAACGGTACAAGCATTAAAAAAAATCTTTTTCTTCCTTCTCCCCTACATCTTCGGTCTGAGCGCTCCCCTTCTCTGTCCCCTGCCTATCCATCCTCACACACTGTCTACTAGCTTTCTCTATTTGTGAAGTAACCTCCTCTCTCCTAGTCCATGAATTTGATTCCCACCCCCAACCATTCTAGTTTAAGGTCTCCCTGGTTTCCTTCGCAAATCTCCCCTCCAGGATATTGGTCCCCCTATGATTATAGTGCAACCCGTCCATTTTGAACAGGTCCCACCTGCCCCAAAATAGGTCCCAATGATCCAGAAATTTTAATCACTGTCCCCTGCTCCAATCCCTCAGCCACGCATTTATCCTCCACCTCATTCCATTCCTGCTCTCTCTGTCGCGTTGCACAGGCAGCAATCCCGAGATTTTTACCTTTGCAGTCCTTCTTCTCAACTGCCTTCCTAACTCCCTATATTCTCCTTTCAGGACCTCTTCCCTTTTCCTACCTATGGCATTGGTACCTATATGTACCAGGACCTCTGGATCCCCAAACCTCCATCCACTTCAGGATATCTTGGACGCGATCAGAAACATCCCTGACCCTGGCACAAGGGAGGCAAATTGCATCCGGGTCTCCTGACTGAGTCCACAGAATCGCCTATCTGACCCCCTAACTATCGAGTCCACTATTACTACTAACTTCCTCTTCCTTTCCCTATTCTTATGAGCAATAGGGCCGGACTCTGTGCCGGAGGCACGGCCACTGTTGATTGCCCCAGGTAGGCTGTCCCCTCCAACATTACCCAAACAGGAGTACTTATTGTCAAGGAGTACAGCCACTGGGATACTCGCTAGTAACTGACTCTTCCCCTTCCCTCTCCTAACCTTGACCCACTTGTCTACCTTCCGTGGCCCCGGTGTGACCACCTGCCTGTAACTCCTCTCTATCAACTCCTCACTCTCCCTGACCAGTCGAAGGTCATTGAGCTGCAGCTCCAGTTCCCCAACACGGTCCCTTAGGAGCTGCAGCTCGGCGCATCTGGCGTAGATATGGACGACCGGGAGTCTAGGAGACTACAGGACCACCCACATCCGACAT
The DNA here is from genome assembly GCF_048418815.1 of Hemitrygon akajei. Classification (NCBI taxonomy): domain Eukaryota; kingdom Metazoa; phylum Chordata; class Chondrichthyes; order Myliobatiformes; family Dasyatidae; genus Hemitrygon; species Hemitrygon akajei. The sequence continues at coordinate 22,276,230 of NC_133151.1, forward strand.
CGAGAACAACAAGCTGCCCTCACACTCATAATGTCCACTTTTCTCAAATAACAGGAAAAATTTAAAACTAAACCTACCTTGCCTCGTCCTCTCCCGTTGAGCCCGAGCTCTTAAGCTTTCACTTTCCTCCCGGCTCATTCCGCGGCCCGTTGAAGAAAGCTGTGCCCCTTTAAATCTTCTGCGCTTCACTGCCCGTCGTCAGAGTTGGGAAGTAATGTTAAAATTGTACAAGGCAGTGGTGAGGCCAAATTTGGAGTATTGTGTACAGCTCCGGTCACCGAACTATAGGAAAGATGTCAACAAAATGGAGAGAGTACAGAGAAGATTTACTAGACTATTACCTGAGGTTCAGCACCTAAGTTACAGGGAAAGGTTAATCAAGTTAGGTCTTTATTCTTTGGAGCGTAGATGGTTCGGGGGAGGAGGGGGGGGGGTGGTTGATTGAGGAATTTTAAAGTAGATAGAGTTGATGTGGATAGGCTTTTTCCATTGAGAGTAGGGGAGATTCAAACAAGAGGACATGAATTGAAAGTTAGAGTGCAAAAGCTTAAGGGTAACACGAGGGGAAACTTCTTTACTCAGAGAATGGTAGCTGTCTGGAACGAGCTTCCAGTAGAAGCGGTAGAGGCAGGTTCGGTATTGTCATTTAAAGTAAAATTAGATAGGTATGTGGACAGGAATGGAATAGAAGATTATGGGCTGAGTGCGGGACAGTGGGAGTAGGTGAGAGTAAGCGTTCGGCACGGACTAGAAGGGCCGAGATGGTCTGTTTCCGTGCAGAAATTTGTTATTTGATTATTTGGTCTTCCGCGTCCACGAAATCCCCGCAGACATCGTCTACGATCGAGATCCCCAGTTTATCTCCCAGGTATGGAAGGCCTACTGTCAAGCCATAGGTGCATCTGTCATCCGGGTTCCACCCTCAGATGAACAGGCAGACGGAACGGTTCAACAAAGGCCTGAAGGCGACGCTACGTCGTGTAACGACAAACAACCCGTCGACCTGGAGCGACCACCTTCCGTGGGTTGAGTACGCTCACAACTCTCTAGTGACCTCGGCCATTGGAAGTTCTCCATTCGAGTGTTCCCTGGGGTACAAAACCCCCCTCTTCCCGCGCAGGAAAAGGAAATTGCGGTACCATCGGTTCAGGATCATATCAATCGGTACCTTAAGGTGTCGGTGGAGACACGCACGGGCCTACTCAGATCTGCAAAACATAATAAGAAGACGGCCGACCGACACCGGACTCCGGTGACTGAGTACCAACCTGGGCAGATGTTGTGGCTTTCATTCAAGGACATCTCGTTGAAGAACGAGCTTAAGAAACTCTCCCCTCACTTCCTGGGCAAACTCAATGTCGAAAGTATTAGCAATCCCGCTGCGGTCCGCCTAAAATTGAAAGATCCATGCGCATCCACCCGACTTTTCATGTTTCCTGGTTAAAGCCAGTCTCCGACAGCCCCTTGTGCACCCCGGCTGAGACTCCCCCACCTGCCTGTATCATGGACCACCATCCGGCATACACCGGCCAAAGACTACTAGATGTGCGCCGTAGTGGCTGGAGTCTCCAATACCTAGTAGACTGGGAAGGGTATGGTCCAGAAAAGCGTTCCTGGGTTCCCCGCTCCTTCGTCCTAGACCCTTTCCTCATCAAGGATTTTCATCGGGACAATCCAAATAGGGCTGGAGGATGGCCTGGAGGATACCGTTGAGGGAGGGGTACTGTCAATGTCCCTTCTGACTCAGGAATTGGGCCTCAATCACCTCGTTTAGTTCCCCATCATTCCCAGGTTCCCCTAACTACAAATAGCTGCTTTCCATCAACAAATGCAGTATAAAAACTCTGTGACCACAACAAGAAAGTGCCAGTTTTTTGGTCTATTCCGGTGCGAATAACATCTGTTCATGGTTCTTAGGACTACCAGTTCTAGGTCTAGCATCGCTCCTGGATACCGACTCCAAGCTCGCTAAGTTAATAACGCCTCCCGGCTCTACCTCCACGCCGGTGTTCTGCGCTTGTGTTCATCCAACGCCACGCTCGTGTAAGAATTAGACTCAATTATTTCGTCCTATTTATGGAAGGGCAAAGGTCCCAGATTAAATGAAGATCACCTTCAAAAACCTAAATGTGTTGGTGGATTGGCCATGCCCAATTTCCGCCTATATTACTGGGCTGCCAACAAAGCTGTCTTATTCCTCGATCTTACTTTAATAATCAGTCTGAGTGCCCAATATGGGTGGCAATAGAGTTGAACTCTAATAAGAATTTCTCTATCTCTGCACTTCTTTAATCCGCACTTCCTTGCTGTCCGCCTAATCCGATTTTTAATGCTGTTATCAGGTGCACTTTGAGAATACGGGTTCAGTTTAGGAAGTGCCATGGATTTCATAGTTTCTCTCTCGCTAGACCTATCTTACATAATTATCTCTTTCAGCCTTCGATGCATAATTTAACATTTCAATTCTGCAACAGAAAAAACATTAGGTGATTTGAAGATCTTTTGATAGACAATCGTTTTGCATCTTTTGAACAACTTGTCTGTAAAGTTCAAACTACCCAACACTCACTTCTTTAGATATCTCCAAATTAGACATTTTATCAACACTTTAATATCAATCTTCCCTGAGGTACCCGATAAAAATGTTGTTGACTTGTATCTTCGCATGAATCCATTGTGTAAAGTTTTAATATCTGCTATTCGAGATAAGGTGGCGACTTTAAGGCGAGTCCACCTTGACAAAATTGAAACGGCCTGGGAGCGAGATTTAAATGTTCCTTTGTCCGATGAAGTTTAGGATTCAATTCTCAAGTCAGTTAGTAAACTTTTTTATGTGCTCGCCATTACCTGTTACAGTTTAAGGTCATACACAGGGCTCATATGTCTAAAACTGAATTATCGTGTATCTATCCAGACATTAGCCCCTGTTGCGACGAGTGTAATAGGGCGAGGCTTCCCTTATTCATATGTATTGGACTTGTCCTGGCTTGGAGAAATACTGGAGAGATGTCTTTCTAAATTTATCCCATATACTTAATTAGTATTTGGAACCTAATCTACTGATTTCTCTTTTCGACACGTCGGGAGAGGTTGACACGCATCTGAATTCCACTAAACATCGTGCACTCTCTTTTGCCTCTCTTTTCGCCCGACGCGCTTTCCTTCTTAGGTGGAGAGCTGCTGCCCCACGCACTCACGCTCAATGGCCCAGAAGCATTATTTCCTGCTTAGACCGTGAAAAGATTCATTATTCACTTCTTAATTCGGACATCAAATTCCCAAAGGTATGAGGACCTTTTCTGGAATATTTTTATAATTCCCGTTTAGATTAAAGGTCCATCTCTCTTTTCTTCTCCTTCGGCATATAAATCCTTGACTTCCAGCTTCTTTCAGTTAAGATTTACGGTTTTTGATGTGTAAACATATTATAGTTCAGCTGGCAGGCAACACACCTTCTTTTTCTAAATACAGCTTTGTGAAGATAAACGTTCTGATTAACTTTTCTATATATTGTAAGGTTGGCATGGAGTCGGGCAATGGGACGGTGGGGTAGTAACTAACTATATATTATTCTACCATGGGTGTTTTCTTAAAAACTGTTACGGATTGTACTTGCTTTGAAATGTACACATTTCTTTATTATGTCTTTTTCTTTCATTGTAAACACTAGTAAAAAAAAAAGCTCAATTCAGGTGCGTAGGGCACCAGCTGCCCCGCAGAAAGCCATGTGGTTGCGCTTGATTATATTTTTTTCAAAGCACTCATCAATCCTATCTATAAAAATCCTTTCCAATTGTTCCGTCCTGATTAAGGCAAGAGTCACAATTTTACAAATACCAGGATAATCTCTATTACTTTCTCCATCGCTTATATTTAGAATTTATATGTAGATATTACCCGTTCTAGATAAACTTGTATTGACTCTGCAGACCAATCAGTGAAGAGCAGACCCGACTGAAGTGCTCCGGGAAGGAGGTGACAATTCAGGAGCATTTTGAGTGGGTAATTCTGAACGCAAACTGCTGCTTATCTCTTTATCTTCTCATTATATAAATAGTAATCTTCCCATCCGTGTTTGTTTCGGCCCTTCAACTTCCCGTATGCGTGATTTCAAAATTAACTGAAGCATTGCACCTTTAATTATCAAGTGTCCTTTTCTGCTTTTGCAATATTTCAGGTACTCCTTTTTAGAGTAGAATCATTCCAAAATCATCCATTATTTGCTTGGTCTTTGTCCAGGGTCGGCTCTGTACTGTCACAGCCGAATAGTACGTTTATTACTTTGACTCACACTAGGATTAGAGCATATCAGTTCTTATTTCCCTTCCATGTCCTTTGTTCTGGGGTTAACAACATCTCTCTCTCTCTCTCTCTCTCTCTCTCTCTCTCTCTCTCTCTCTCCTCTCTCTCTCTCTCTCTCTCTCTCTCTCTCTCTCTCTCTCTCTCTCCTCTCTCTCTCTCTCTCTCTCTCTCTCACACACACACACACACACACACACATCCGTTTCGGAAAGTGACCCTTCATCAGGTTTTAATTTTGTGTGTGTTGTTAATCAGGAGTCTGTGCATTTATATCTCCTTAAATTACAGAATGGCAAAGTTGTGAATGCTGAATTGTGGCGGGAAATCCTGTCATACATTCTTGTGGAAGGCGTTTGAATATGCATACTATAACAACAGGTCAGATTGCTGAATATGCATGAAGATTTCTTACTACCTCACAGAAGCGATGCCACTGATATCGATCGCTTTGACAACAAAGACAAGATTGTTGTGGAAAATTATTTGCTTTCTCGCGTTTTGGCTTTCTCTTTTGAAGAGCTGGGAAGAAGAAGTAAATGTCAACCATCCTGAACCCAAAGTACAGTAACAACTTTATCGGAATTCTTACTTAATAGTTCTGGTGAGGTGAGAGTTTTAAGGGCTACATGCCCTTAATTGGAAAGTCCTGATTTGTAAAGTGCTTTCCCAGCTAAAATTCAACTTGCCTTGGAACATTCCTTAGGTGAATGAATTTTTTGGAAAAAGGGGAAGAAGAAACACAAATAGAACGTAAGACAGGTTGCATCAATCTACAACACTGTCACACACAGTAAGGCGAAAAACTTATGCTTAATACTAAGGATTGAGATAGCGGAACATTTCCTCTGACTATCTGATGGAAATCACACGAAGAATTATAGAATAACTGATAAACAAAGAATGATGACGGAAGATTCTCATTCTGTTGCTGTAGCTTTTTCATCGACGTGATGCCCTCGCGCTGGCAGATCGGTGTTGCTCAACCTCAATGATTATATTCAGCGTGGAACAGACTGAGGTGAGAGACAGCACCTGCAATGCCTAATGAACAATAAAGAGAGAATCCTGTACGTCGTTATTACTACATTTAACCTTGGCTAGTAATGATCTTCTCGACTGTACGCAGATGTGTTAACTACATACAAAGCTCTAGCTAGCGCGAAACACAATCCGAACCTAAAAGTCACTAAAGAAAACTCCGAGAATTCCATTTGCAAGGTAGTTACCGCAATAATGTAAAAAGATGCAGCTGAGTTGGCCCCTAAGTTTGATGTTTGGGGCTTCAGTCACTGAAAACAAATCAATTGCCCGTCAAGTTCAGATAGATAGATCAGCTTTTTTACAGTTTGTTACCTGCAAATACTCAACGAGTGGCTGAAGATTAGCATGGGCCATTTTCGGAAGAACTGGAAATGCAATTGAAATCTGGTAAATATGAGTAATCAAACCAACTCTTGCTGGAATGTCAATAAATGACATACGAGTTAAAGAAATCTGTGCCTCGGAGTCGTCTCGAGTAATTTATGCAAAATATTCTCCAGTCTGGTAATTTTGACTTCTGACATCTTCTATAGTTGTCCTGTATGCGAGCTGTTACTACAACCATTTTACTGTTTTTCTTTGGTTCCCAGTGTTTTTAGCTATAAACGATTGTCGATGCAGCACCCTGTTAAAAGATGTCAGGAATGAATTGACCTTGGGGAGAGGGAGGTTAATGGTTCATATTCCACATGTATTTGTTTTCTGGATGGTCTCTACAGACTAGAGTGTGCAAAATGTGACATAAGTCGTCTCTGGTACAGAGGATTAGACTAAAATGAAAATCAATTCAATGGTATATTAAAAGCAAACGGATCACCCAGTAAGATGAATGCGCTGACTGGACTCATACTTAGCACCTCAGTTCTGTGTAAGCTGCGCAGTTGCACGGCAGTGCAGGAACTGAAATGCATCCGCGCACATACCATTTCAAGCTGCGTTGAAGGAATTTTGTTTGCTATAATAATGATGTTAACTAGTTCAATAAATCCACCGATGTTCCTTTCGCTATCCAGTTCGTTATTTCTTCAAAGAATTCCAGCAAAAGTCAGGCAACGTTTTCCCTTGAGGCAACTCTGCCGGCTCTGGCCTGTTTCCACATGTGCCGCCAAGTACCCCGAGCTACATCCTTAACAATCAACTCCAACAACATCCCAATCATTAAGGTCATTCTTGCCTACAATTTTCTTTATTCTGTCTTTCTCCCTTCTTCAATACTGCAGTGACTGTTGCGATTCTCCAATCCTCTGAAACCACAGCAGAATATAAAGATTCTTTAATGATAATTACGAAGGGCTCCACAAACTCTTCAGCAACATTTTTGGAACTCTGGGCTGTAATCTCCCTGGGAAAGTAACTGCAATCACTTCTGCCATTTGAAACCCTTGACGTTCGGGCATTGTACTATAACCTTCCATCGTGAAGACTTATGTAAAATACTTAGTCAGTTCGTCTACCATTTCCATGTCCAGCACTGTTACCCTTCCAGCGTCATTTTTCCAGAGACTCAATATCTACTCTAACCTCTTGTTTACTCTTTACATATCTGAAACTAGTTTGGTATTATATTTGATATTATCGGCGAGCTTACCATAATTCATCGTTTTCATCTTTACTATTCATAATAATAAGAAAGTGGAGAGACCAGATATGAATCAGAGGGGCATCCTTTACAGAGAGAGACTGTTCCACATATGGAATAAGCTGCCAGCGGGACTGGTTCAGGCAGGTGCATCAGCCACATTTGAAAAGTCAATTGGATACTTCATGCACGGGAAAAATTGGATTTACAGGAATATGAATAAGTTTTAGACAGAATGTGACTTCCTTGTACAGCAATATTGATCGACAGGAAGTAGTTGGTTCGAAAGGCGTTTTATTTCCGAGAGGTTTGGTTCAATAACTGTCAGATGTCACTTTTTCATATTGATGGGACACGGTTAATATCGCATTTAGAACGGTGAAGCCGACGTAACTTTAAATACTTTGTTCGGACTTGACTAGAAGGTATCTATTCACTGTTCAGTATTCACGATGAGGGCATTGAACCCGGGACCATACTGCAGGCGAAGTATGCGCTCTGTGACTGAGCTATAGCCCCTTCTCCAGTAAACTGTTATGCGAATAAATTCCTTCCTGTCACTCTTCTGCTGAGAACAAATTGTGGACATGGACAGAAAAGAATAAATATATATATATATATATATATATATATTAAGTTCTATGTTCCCTTCATAAAGGGCATCGTAGTTGAGTGGGAGTAGAAGGCCTGAGAGAGAAAGTATTTTATTCAATGGTGAGCCAATAAATGAGATGCTGTTCTCAGTAATCCAGATGTACATCAATCACAGAAGATTGGCTGCCAGAGTTAATGAGCAAGCATAAGGTGAACGGTGTTTTTGTTTTTGTTATAAGAGTCAATTATATAAGTCCCTGGCGAATCCGCACCTTGACTATACGAACATTTAAAACAGGAGATTTTGGTTACATGGCCGATAATCGATTGATGCCTCTGAATAGAATAGAACATAGTGTGACGAAAACACAGTACAGAAATATAAGAGAGGCACAGTCGATACTGAAATATGAAGTAGAGGTGGCCGCGTCTGTGGGAAAAGAAAAGAGCAAATATTTCATGATAAAATTCCCCGCCCCATGCATTCAAATGCTGTATTTTATCTCCCTTTCAGAACTGCTGCAGAGAGCTGACCTGGGGCGTTAACTCAGTTTCTTTTCCTACAGTGGTTCATGTTTACTTTTTTTTTTACAGGGCAGCTTTAAATGACATTGTGCCCATTATGTCCATGTCGGCGAGGGGTAACCAATCGAATATGAGCAACACCAATGACCGCTCGATATGATCGGCTGCTGAACGCGCGCTTTAAAAAGCTCCTACTGTGAACACGAGTTCCACCATGAGCTATCCTCCAATCCTCCGGCACCTCAACCGTGGATACCACATTTTAAATATATCTGCCAAGGCCAGTGTACTTTCAACATTAGTCTCCTTGAAGGTCCGAGGGCATACTCTGTCAGGTCCTGGGGATTTATCTACTCTGATTTCCGTCAAGGCAGCAAGCACCTCCTTCTCTTTAATCTGTATAGGTTCCATGACCTCATTACTTTTTTGCCTTATTTCCATAGACTCCTTGCCAGTTTCCTTTGTAAATACAAATAAAAACAAAAACAAAAACATTTAAGATCTCCTCCATTTCTTTTGTTTCCATCCACGGGCGACCACTCCGATCTTCAAGAGGACCAATTCTATCCCTTACTATCCTTTTGCTCTAAATTTACCTGTAGAAGCATGATTTATTTCTTAAGGCGCTTTTAAGAAATTTAAAAGTGGATAAATCTCCGGATCCTGACCGGATATTCCCCAGGACCTTGAGGGAAGTTTGTGTAGAGATAGCAGGAGCTCTGACGGAGATCTTTCAGATGTCATTAGAAACGGGGATTGTGCCGGAGGATTGGCGTATTGCTCATGTGGTTCCATTGTTTAAAAAGAGTTCTGGAAGTAAGCCTGGCAATTATAATTCGGTGACCAGAACTGTACACAATATTCCAAATTTGGCCTTAACAATGCCTTGTACAATTTTAACATTACATCCCATCTTCTGTACTCAATGCTCTGATTTATAAAGGCCAGCGTTCCAAAAGACTTCTTCACCACCCTATCTACATGAGACTCCACCTTCAGGGAACTATGCACTGTTATTCCTAGATCTCTCTGTTCCACTGCATTCCTCAATGCCCTACCATTTACCCTGTATGTTCTATTTGGAGTATTCCTGCCAAAATGTAGAACCTCACACTTCTCAGCATTAAACTCCATCTGCCAACGTTCAGCCCATTCTTCTATCCGGCTTAAATCTCCCTGCAAGCTTTGAAAACCAACCTCATGATCCACAACACCTCCTACCTTAGTATCATCAGCATACTTACTAATCCAATTTACCACCCCATCATCCAGATCATTTATGTATATTACAAACAACATTGGGCCCAAAACAGATCCCTGAGGCACCCCGCCTCCATCCGATAAACAATGTTTCAGAAACTGTGACATCATGAATGTGGATCTAAGTCTACGAAAATACTGGCGTGGAAACTGGAAAAAAAGATAGCAGAAAATACAATTCATAGAATTAGGGATCTAAGAACAAAAATGATTTTAAAAAAAAGCTAAGTGAAATTCAAGAAGCTTTTGAAGTGTTTTACAAAACTCTATATTCCAAAGTTCCAGGGGGAAGCATAACCCAAATTGACACCTCCCTGAATTCTTTAGAGTTAAAAGCTTTGCAATTAGCCAAGGAAAGGGGGTGACAGGGCCGACCTTCTCTTATAGATCATTATTTTGTAGCACTGTTGAGAGCTGTGATACGTTTGTGCAACTCATAATATGACGCTCAATAGAAAAACATTGAGGAGGGGATATTTCCCATCCCCATACAGGCATTTTTGGCTGACAACAGCCTACAAAGGTACATAAATACTGTTGATAACCCATGGGTGAAATGGAATCTTAAAATATGGAGAACTAATTATAAAAGTATATAAACTAGAGGGGGCTATTGCTATTGTTAAATGGTATGCATATGAAACGGATTTTACGCCAACTCAGCTGGATGCTAGATTTAAGGACTGGACAGCTAAAGGATTAACAGTTCATTGCAATATAATGACAGAAGAAACACTGTTCAATTTTGAAATACTTGAATGTATACACTTTTTAGAAAAACAATACTTTAATCGGTATTTACAGATACGACAATAAGTTAATACGCCGGTTACAATGTAACCAAGGGAAGCAGATGCTGGATAGAGCTATTTAGAAAAGCATATAATTCAGATAACGGGTTTAGAGTCACTTCAAGCGTGAATAAGTGTTTTTCAAATCTTAATTCAAATTGTTTAAATACATAACACCTCATTGGCCTGATATCCTCACAAATCAATGATTTTGTTGTTAAAAAAAGATCAATCCCTACTTGTACATAGTTATCTCGTTTGACTTGTTCTTCCTTTCCTCTCTTTTCTAGAAGTGATAAATATTAAGTGGAGATGTGTGGCATATATAAATATATGACATTTATGTACAATATCTGAAATACATCTTATGGAAATGTTTGTTTGATGATGAACTTCAAAAAAAAACAAAAAGAGTGGAAGCTTTTAAAATTCACAGAATGTAATTAAAAGGCTGTGTTCGTAAAAAAGACGTAATATGATATAACTGTAAAGGATAAGTATAAACTCGTATACTTAAAGTCCCACACTGCCACCACACTCCTCCCCCGCCAATTATATAAAAAGTAAGAGAGAGGCAAGGGAAGATATCGATCCGCCGCAAAAGGAGCTGAAGTGGTCATTATAATGTGGAGACAAATAAAGTGCTAAAGAACGTATAACAAGTATTTTGCGTCAGTCTCCACTCCGGAAAACACTTGCAGTATGCGAGAAATTTGCGGGTGTCAGATTATAGATGTGTGTGTAACTGCTATTAATATGGAGAACGTGTTTGGGAAGCTGAAAGAGATGAAGGTAGAGAAGCTACTTGAACGAGATGGAATACACCCTAGGGTTCTCCAGCAGGTAGCTGAATAGACTGTAGAAGCATTACTACTGATCATTCAAGGATCACTAGATTCTTGTATGGTTCTGGCGGGCTGGAAATTTGCAAATACTACTTCACTCTTTAAGAATGGAGGAAGCCAGTAGAAAGGAAATTATAAGCCAGTTAGCCTGACTTCAATGGTTGGAAAGATATTCACGTACTTTATTAAGTATTAGACTGACATGATGTTAATAGGTCGAAGTCAGCACAGTCGTCTTTAATTAAAATCTTGACTGGCCAATCTGATTGAATATCTTGAGAAACTCACAGCATGGATAGACAGAGGAGAGCCAGCGAACATTTGTTATTTACATTTTCAGAATGACTCAGGCAAGGTGCCGTACATGAGCCTGCATCATCAGATAAGATTCCATGGTATGACAACGATTATATGAGCATGGATCGAAATTGGCTGACTGGCAGGATGCAAACAGGGAATAACAGGTGGCCTTCCTGGTAGTCTGTCGGTGACTACTCAGTGATGTTCCGCGAGTCGAAGTTGGAATCGCTTGTTTCAGTATATGGTCATGCACTTTATTAGGAGGAGACTATGTTCTAGAAGGGGAGAACATTGAAAGATCTGAGGTGCTTTGTGGTTTGGGAATTTACGGACGAAATTTTTGCCGTCACTTGGCCTTAGACTTAATAAAGCATTCTGGAAAATTTTGCGTATTGTAAAATCTGGAAAGCAAAGATAGAATAGAAATAAAACATGTAATGTATGAAAATAAATCACCTCCAAGAAATTGCACACACTGTGGCAAGATGAACTCTTATCCTATTGAACTGAAATCTGTATACTTCGGGTTAAACAATGCAATTCTATGCTGGATTCGTTTTCAGTAGTCAATCTGTCCATAGTTAAAGATACTTTCTTGAAGCAGACGTCTAATGTTCTTCGTAGATAAACCACATATTATTGTGGATTACTTGATGCTGCTCCAGTTACCGAAGTACTCTAATCAGTTACTAAATTATTTCTCATCTAACTGGACCACTATTTTGGCACCATCGAAAGTAAAGGCAAAAATGATGTGTGAATCGTCGGCTTGAAGCGAAACGCGTGCCTAAGTTAACAGACAAGCTAAATGCCCTTCGTAATATAAGAATATTAGTGCAATACAACGACCGATAGAAATTATAATTATTTGAGTCTGATATTGCATCTTGTAAAAACATTGAGTCAAAGAGTTGTTCCTTTTGAAAATGGCAAAGATTTTGTCACAGACACCGATGTACAACATTGTTATTTGAAAGAACAACAAAGAAAGCTAAATATAGTTGTTGTTTTATGATCTCTCAGAGGAGGAATTTTCACTGCACGATGAGACAGCTCATTTAAATGATTTCCCTGAAGTGTTTATTCAGTGGACTGTCACCAATGTGACCAATGAGCTGGTATAGTTAAAGGTCAGATGCGCCTTCGTCTCCTGCATAAGAGCTTACGATGCAACAGCACATAGCGGCATTTAGACTGTTTTGACCTGATCACAGTTTAATTCCGAAAATGGGTTATCCGGCAATTTACTACATAGCGAGTATTTACTATCCTATATTGGCACTGATTGGTATCCCTGGTAAGTAAATTGTCACCGAAATTTCTGCTTCCGATGCTGATAGCGTTTTAAACCTGTTTATGTTTAAAAATATATCCTCCTTATTTTTCTGTGACATTGCTAATCGTTTTGTATGACCGCTTTTTTCTAAATTTTCGCTACTGAATAATGCTAATATTGGCACCGTTCAAGTTATTCGACTTTTCAAAGCTTTACCAGCATGTGTTATATAAATTATTTATTGTATGTATTTGAATGAACTTCAATACTTAAATTCTCAGTATACGTGAGGAGGAAGTTATTTCTGTTATGTTTGCGTCTGAATGTGCAATGTGCGATTTATAATAATTTGTAATAAATAGTGTCCTCAACAGCATAGTCAATAAAAAGTAGAGACACAGTTGTATCAGCATGAGTTCAGCAGTATGATATAGAGTTCCAATACCAGGCAGTGATGCATCTAGTCAGGACGCTCTTAAATGTGCCTTTCTATAAAGTACTTAGGATCTGGGTGCCCTCACCAAATTTCCACCTCGGTTTGAGGTGAAAGAGGCGCTGTTGTGCCCTTTTCAACACACAGACCAGGTGAAATCATCGGTGTTCTTTATGCCGAGGAACTAAAAGCTGTTCACCCCCACAATCGCAAATCCATTGATGTCAATAGGTGCGAGCCTGTCCGATTCCCTGTCAGATTTATTAAACCTTCATTAAAATGAAATGGTCTTCCCCGTCGCTGGAGCTCTGTCTGTGAGCTTCCTTGTTTATTGGCGACAGGGAGGTCATTCTCTTTGTGAAGATTTGTGGGTCGATCAGCTGAAGCAAATATATGGTGGAATACATAGCTCCCGTTTACAATTGCCTCTCGGATCCGTCGTTTTCCTCCAATCGACGGGTAGTTTTCGAACACGTAAACACGCATTTCCATTTTCCAAATCGCTCCTAAACGGACCCGGCATAGGGTCAAAAGAATGAGATTCACTCAATCTAGAATAAGTGATTTCTCAGCATACATATCAAGTTGAACCGATCAGAATTTCTGAAATTAACTCTTTTTTTTTCCCTTCCATGCAGTCAATTTAATGGCGATTGTGATCGTGTCGTTGGGAAAATGCGGACTCTCCAGATGTGTTTCCCTTTACCTGCTGGGAATGGCAACAACCGATTTAATGTGTGTTATCGTTGCTGTGGTTATCGATCAGATCAATAATATTTATCTTTATGCTTATCCTCTGCTTATTGCACCGACCTGCGCCGTGATATTTTTTCTGAGGTTCGTAACCATGGACTGTTCTGTTTGGCTCACGCTGGCTTTGACGTGCGATCGTTGCATTGCAATCTGTAGTCAAAGGCTGCGGGAACGTTACTGCACCGAGAGGACAGCGACTGTGATGATAGTAATTGCGGTTTTAGGGTGTTGTGCGAAGCGTGTTCCATTTTACTTTGCGGTAGGTCCTTACCTTAACATTGACAACGTTCCCTGGGACTGTAATCTCAAAACCGATTACTATACTTTACCATCGTGGAAGGTATGCCAGCTGTTTAACAGTATTACTACAACAATATTGCCAATAAGCTTGATTCTATTATTCAATGTATTAACAATCAGTCATATTATAGCGGCAAACAGAGTCCGCCGGGGTCTCAGGAACAGCGGAGAGAATAAGAAGGATCCAGAGGTGGAAAACCGGCGAAGGTCGGTGATTTTGTTGTTCGCTCTATCAGCCAATTGCATACTGTTGTGGCTCCCCTTTATTGCATTTACTATAAACTGGCAAATTCATAATTATTTTTACACAGACAGATATTTGAACACTCCGAAGTATATCTTGCAACAGGTTGGCTTCATGTTGCAGTTTCTCAGTACCTGCACAAACACGTCCATCTACACACTTTCACAAAGGAAATTTAGGGAGGAGCTGAAGAATAGACTCAAACATCTCGTTACATTAAATGGTCGGCTTTGGAAATAAAACGAAAATCCGTTTGTAAGTTTCGCTGGGCGTTCAAATAAAATTCCATAACATGCAAATTACTGTTAAATGTGCCATACATTCGTGTAGCAAGGTGAACTAATGTTCGTAGCATGCAGTTCCCAGTGAAGTTAACAGAACTGATTTATTCAAATGAGGCAACGTTAGCAACGAATAAAAATACGCTGATGTGATCTTTACATTAGCAGAAATTGCATTCGAACTTTCAATTAATGCCAGAGTCGGTGACAATGAAGCAAGTGATACCAATATGATTTGTTTTAAATTGGTAGATTTATATTCCAATTCACTGGATTATCGAACCCTGGAACATGAGTGCGTTTCGCTTTGTCAACTGGAGGAATTTACTTGGAAAATAAAATGTGGTAACACGTAAATTGAGCTATTAAAAGTGCATTTCCATTGTACTAGAACAACGTATTACTAATGTAATTCCACTGTTCAAGGAAGCTGAGAAGCAGGAAAAGAGTGCAGGGAAAGCAGCAAAGAGTGGGGAATAAAGGCAGCCTTTTCGAGATCAATGCTAGTGATTCATACTGCTTCGCAGGAGTCGATGTTGGGACCACTTCTTTCAGGTTACATGTCAATAATCTGCATGATGGGACTGATGGCATTTTTCGTCATTTGCAGATGATACAAAGATAGACGCTGGACAGTAATGTGGAGGAAGCCTGGAGTTCGTGAAGAAGGCAAGGTGTAGAGAGCTCAGGTGCATGGAGCACAGTGTAGGGAACTGCATCGTCATGTACTTTGGAATAAAAGTGTAGACAATGATCTAAACGGGGAGAACGTCCAGAAATCAGACGTGCAAAAGGATTTGGGAGTTCTAGTACACGATTGCGTAAGTTTAACTTGCCAGTTGAGTCGGCAGTAAGAAAGGCAAATGCAATGCAGCATTAATTTCCAGAAGTTAGATCATTAGAGCAAGGATGTAAGTCAGAAGATTTGTAAAACGTCGGAGAGACAACGCTTGGAATAGTTTAAGCAGTTTATGGACCTGTTTTGTGAAAAAAAAAAATATGCTCGCTTTGGGGAGTGTCCAAAGAAGGTTGACAATAATGGTCTCTGGAATTGAAGGGCAAATATATGAAGAATGAATAATGAATCTTGGTCTGTACTTGTAGGAATTCAGATGAGTGAGGGGGAATCTCATTGAAATATATAGTGTAGGACTTGATAGAGTGGACCTGGTTAGGATGTTTCCGATAGAGGGTGAATATTGCTGTTACATAGCCGTGGGTATCTTGTCCCTGTCACATGACCATGATGTAATTGAGGCTATACTGGACATGATGTAATGGTCTTGTGATGGTGGAGTGACGTCATTTTCCTCACCAGTGAGAGGTCACGTGATAGTTTTCTTTTCAACAGGGCATAAAATTTGGAGCCCTCCCTGCGGTGGTAGGGGTGGGGGTGGTTTGCTGTTCATGGCTGAATTCGCCAGTGACTCCATGTTGCTGCGTACTTCGATGTTATGACGCAGTCTTATTTTAAAGTGGAGTTTTACATTCTGTCTTAAGTCAAAGGTTATTGCCAGCAGATTTGCTACAATACTGCTAGTTAAAGTGCAGTCGCAGAGTGAAGATTCATCAAAGTTCGGGGAGCTAAAGTATCGAGAAAAGTTGTTTACGACGGTGAAACAGGTTCGACCTTGTTTGATCCTCATTCAAAAGGAATTCGTCAGCTGTGCCCATTTTAGTCTCTGCTGTAAGAGCAGAAACTACTGGGTGCAGACTTTCGCCAAGGAAAGGTCAGTGCCGGTAAGGTGTTTCATTTTTTTCATCGAAAATCCTCCTGGAAAATCATACTTCAGCTGGGATCAGCAGTAACGTCACAAAAGAGAATTTAAAATGCAAACGTTTGTATTTCAAGAAAAGTCTCTACTAAGCGACTGAGTAAATATTTGGACTTCCGCATTACTACTTTTAAGCACTGTTTTTGCATTATCACTTTAAGAACTGTTTACAAATTTCTTGCTTTATGAACCCTTCGAGCTGCCTTATCGCAGCTGACTTCCGGTTAAGTTAGTCGTTTATTTACTTTAGGGTTTTTTTTAGCAGTGTTTAATAAATGTTGTATTTGTTATAAAAACCTGTCTCAATCAGATATTCATTGTGGCTGTAACATAACAATTGCACAACCATAGAATAGAAGGATATCGTTTTATAGCAGGATGAGGGGTTTTTTCTTTAGTCAAGGAGTGTTGAATCTGTGGAACTTATTTCCACCGTCAGCCATTGATTCCAATTCATTAGATATATTTATAACGGAAGTTGATATGTTCATGAATAAGGGCTTCAAATATTACTGGGAGAGCGAAGCTGAACGGGCCTGAGAGGGACAATGAAATCATCGTGATGTAATACGGGAACAGAATCGGTGGATCAGATGGACTAAATCTACTCTTCTGTCTTATAATCTTAAGGCTTTATGACGACTGAAAATTTGTTCCAGATAAATGTAGAACAGAAATTATTCCGTAAGACAGTAAGGTTGACTGAGGATTTGATTCAAGACACGACAGAGAATTGTCAGAAGGTCTGAGACTATATCAGAATGTGGTTGAGTGGGAGGGAGTCGGGGGGTGTGTGTTGATTCCAAAGTTTGTAAACAGAGTGTAAATAGACTGACATCACTTGATTTAAACACCTCACCTGTACTAATGTACACGTGTCCTCCTTTTTATGGGAATGCGCAATATTTTCAGAGTGGGATTTATCGATATACCAGGGAAAATAGGAAAGATTGAATTACATCCCCTAGTTAGTTTCGGGAAATAGCGAAACATTCTCTCTTACTCTCAACGTCAACGGGATTGATTTTGTATGACAATCTCTTATCAGTGAAACGGCAATTCTGCAGAAGCAGTGAATATGATGTTTTGCATCTTCGATTGAAATTAATTAAACATTTTGTAAATTCTAATGCTTCCGAGTCAGTCGTCGACAAACTGCTCGAAAAGCACTGTGCTGAAAGTTATAAAACGAAAACGAAATAGAGAGAAGGGGCATCGTAATTTATTTTTGCCTGGATTCAGGCACCGGGTGAGTCCAGACGAAATCCGTTGCCAGTGCGAATCTGTTGCCTCATATTATACAAAGACATTTGCAAAAACTGATAAAAGTCGGACTCAGTTCTTCTTTTTAGAGTAATTTATCCACCGTTGCTGTTTTGTTCCGTCCAATTGATGTCCCTAGACTCTAAACAATAGGCGTTTCGCAACACGCTGTGAACAGGCAGCCGGCACCTCAAACAGCTGAGGAGCTATGAAGACAATTGATTTATTTATTCATTGACATACAGCGCGGAATAATCCCTACCTGCCCGTTGAACCATAGTGTCGTTGTGGATTGAGCCCGAGTCGCTGGTACTGTTAACCACTGTACAAACCATTACGCTACGTGTATTTTGAAACTTATCTCAGAGTAAATCAGAGCTTTGTCTTTACAATGGTATGCAATTAGCGTCGAACTTAATCTTTAACGCCCGTCAACTCCGGGTCACAATAAGGTAAATTAAAAAAAAAGATCTCAAGCTCTCTCGTAACACAGTAGTCACGATAGTAGATAGATTGAATGCAGTTGGTAGGTGATTGGTTGGTCTGGCTAGTGATAGTCATTGCCTGGAGCCCATGCTGGGAGTATATTATTTGTGAAAGATGAAAGCATCCTTGAATGTCTTGGCGCATGCAGGCATAGCGTAATTTATTTCCTGGTAAACCGGAAATGGAAATGAAGTTGCAAAAATGATTAGCGCCTGTCTCCACTGTCACCTCGAGTTGGGAGGGGAATCAAACAGCTGAATACTGTTCAGCCCAGGGGACAGTTCTGAGGGAATTCTGCAGTGATAGCCTGGATTTGGTGTGATCGACTGTTAACAACCACAACATTTTTATTTGAAGACGGGAATATTGTTTTCCATTTGTTTCCGTTTGATTTCAATTTCATCAACGCTGACCGTGCACTCTGTCGAAGGCGGAATTAATTTCTGGTGAGTCAGCTTGTAGATTCTACCAATAGAAGTCAGGTTTAGAACAAGTGATTGTATCCTTGGCAATCTTCGAAAGTTCTTTCGATCACCAGCAGTCCCGAAAGCCTCGACCGTGAAATATTTGATGTCAGTATTTATGGAAGCAACAGAAATAATAAACCTGATATTACATAACAGTTAACTGTGCAGAGAAAACTAGAGTCTGGTATAGAAGACGTAACAACACAACAGGTGCAAAAACTTAATGGAACTTGACAAAGTAAATACGGTATTTTAAAGAAAGACAGGCACATATCACGCTAGCTGTAGTGTAGGAAGAAACAAAATAGGTTGATTTTTTTTTTAAATGGTGAACCGGTCAGTAAGCATCTGGAACACTACAAGCTATTTTATGTTTTCTTTTTTAATCTATAATTAAAGGGCATCAAATAACGATGAACTTGTGCTGACATAAATTGCGAATCTACATACAGAATGGAAATAGAGCGAGTGATTCTTTTTTCTCTACGCAGTGGCAGGTACGTTGGTAGTTTGAGTAACAAATGAAATGGCGATTCTCAATAAACACCAGTGACCTGTCTATGTGAGCTACATGCAGCATCGACAAGCTTACAAACAGTGCGGAGTTGGGAATAGCATTTGGAAATAGATGGATGGGAACATAATAACCAATTGTATAAAAGTTTAGTTTAGTCATACCAGCGCTTGTGAAACAGGTTTGGATCCATCTCCAATCGAGAAACTGTTAACAGTTTCACCCTCTTTGAGTCGGGCACAGCATATGGATTGTTATCTCTCCTGATACTTTAACTTTTTTCCACGTCTCCTTAATGTCATCCTACCGGCCAAAGAGAATGTCTTTCCCTACCTACTCTCCCTGAGATAAATTGCACTGACTGGGAATCACAGGAAGTCTCTCTAATAATGGCAGTCATCTCTCCAACAATAGAATTCCTCACAACGGTCCCTTGGTCTCAAATATCTTCAGCTGTTTCATTAATGACTTCCCGGTCACCGCAAGGTTCAAAGTGAGGTGGATATTTATGACTTTAACAGCTTCGATATCATTGAAATTTTAAATATCTTCATTCGATCACCTGGTTCGACGAAATAAAAACATTGGTTTCAGCAATCTAACGGACGACGAAAATATTACACCTTGCAATTATTCTCGCCGATCTTTTCTTCTCACTCTCTAATGTCTTTCCATCTTTGTTAAAGAACGGGACCCACAAATTAACGTAGTACTGCTGAAACGCAGAACATATTTGGATATATTTCATAGATCTGGCAGCATCCGTGTACAGTTAATGTGTGTGGCGTAGTTAACAAGTTTTATTTTTCTGTACGTTATTATTGTCGCACGTTTTGCTTTCCATTTTAATTATATCATCATTTTGCGGCACAATCCAATTGGCTCCAACCTACCAGCACCTCTCCCACCCACAAAAAACACCACCACCCTCTGCGAATTGCTTATTCACCGGACCTCGTCGCCCTGCTTCCCAATGCGTCTATTTATAAATCACAGGACTCTGTCTGTCTGATTTTGCAGCAACACTGAGCTGTGGAGATGCTCCTTAACGCTCTTCACAGGGCGCTTTAGGGTAAATATTCAGCAAACAGTCCATACTCGTTACCGTTATGTGAACTCTGACGGCAGGAGTACTGCTATGTTCTGACTTGGATCATTCCATATTTCAGAGCCTCATTTTACTCAACAACGTCAGTACTAGGCACGATAGACACTGCGTCCATTGTCCTCTGGAAACTGCACCTGTGCCGGTAGTTGACAAGAACAAAGAGGGGATGCGAGGCAGGGGAGTCTTCGTGGTCAGGGTCAAATCAGAAAGAAAAGAGATCTATTGATGCTGGTGATCAAAGTTCGGGAGGAAAGTAACAAGCCAGGAAGAATCTACGGAAAAGCGTAAACAGAGGAAGTTCCGGCCGGCCACTTTTCATCAGGGCTGGGGCAAAGAGATGAGCAGTCAGATTAAAAAGTTTGGGCGGGGGGGGGGGGGGTAGTTCTGAAGATGTACAAGATCACGAGAGTTGGATGAACCGGGAGAAAGGAGGGCGTGAATTAAAAAGGTGGGAATTGCATTGGTGAGGACGATAGAATGCTGCAAAAGGGGAATAAGATAGGAGAGGACAGAAGGTCATTGAAGAAAGGGAAGGGGAAGTTTACGGGAGGCAGGTGATGGGCAGATAAGGAGATATGGTGGGAGAGGAAAATAGGAATGGGAGCGGTGAAATAGGAGATTAATTACCGCAACTTCGAGAAATCGATGTTTATGCCATCAGGCTGGAGGCTACCGAGACGAAATATAAGGTTGTAGCTGCTCCAAGCTGAGCGTGGCCTCAACGCGGCAGTGGAGGACGGCATGGACTGACATATCAGAATGAGAAAGGGAAGTTTGATTGAAATAGGTGGCCGCCGGAAATGCAAGAAGAATTGACATGGGTGGTCACCAGGAATAGAAATAGAATTGACATGTGTGGTCACCAGGAATGAGAAGCAGAACTGAAATGGGTAGGCATTTGATTAGATTCAAGGCCACATCTATGACAGTCATACCCTTCCGAGACCGAGTCCGAGTTAACGGTTCCTGGTTATAATGCAAAGTGTGCTCTTCAATGAAGAGCAGATTCAGCCGATGCTTGATTCCAGGAGCGAATCTCACCGATCCTGGGACCAGTGGATTTGCTCCACTGCTGCTTAGTGTGAATATTTTACTGGAAACGCGTTTCCACTCACACAGCGTGGTTCTGTGTCCCGTGTTGAGTCTGCGTAAACAGTAGTGTTGGAACTGGAACTCCATCTGATTGCTGATCAGACCCGTGGGAAGAGCTCGCTGGGAATGGACAGTCCTGAAAGTTCTCCCAGGCAGCCTGAGCAAACGACTAGAACTCGCCGATTTGTCGATCTCCCTGTTCACATACCGTCCAGGGTCCAAGAACCGGAAGCCGGACGCGATTTCCCGCCACACGACTCCAATAAGGACACTTCCAGCCCAGAGACTGTCCTCCCAGCATCCTGTGTGGTTGCCACCCTCACTTGGGAGACCGAGTCGAAAGTAAAAGAAGCCCAAGCGATCGCCTGTATGTGCCCGTTTCCGTCAGGTCGCAGGTTTTTCAGTGGGGGTACACGTCTCAGTTCGCCGGCCAACCCGGGAGTGCTCAGACCCTAACGCTCCTGAAAAATCACTTTTGGTGGCCGTCTATGGAGGTGGATACCTGCTCCTATGTCTTGGCATGTTCCATCTGTTCTCGGGGAAATCCTCTCTTCGGCTACCTGCGGTTTTACTTCGTCCTCTACCTGTCCCTGCTCGTCCCGGGTCAGACATCGCCCTAGACTTCGTCCCCGTTCGACCCTCTTCATAGGGGAAACACCATCGTACTCACCGTGGTAGACCCGTTCTCCAAGGCGGTGCAGATCGTAGCCCTCCCTAAACTCCCTTCCTCTCAGGAAACCGCAGATCTTCTCGTCCGCCAGGCACTGGGTGATGGGGTGGTAAATTGGATGAGTAGGTATACAGATGATATTAAGATAGGTGGCGTTGTGGACAATGAAGTATGTTTTCAAAGCTTGCAGAGAGATTTAGGCCGGCTAGAAGAGTGGGCTGAAAGTTGGCAGATGGAGTTTAATGCTGATAAGTGTGAGGTGCTACATTTTGGAAGGACTAATCAAAGTAGGACATACATGGTAAATAGTAGGGCTTTGAGGAATGCAGTAGAATAGAATCATCCAGGAATAACGGTGCATAGTTCCGTGAATGTGGAATCTCATGTGGATAGAGTTGTGAAGAAAGCTTTTGTATGCTGGCCTTTATAAATCAGAGCATTGAGTATAGGAGTTGGGATGTAATGTTAAATTTGGATAAGGCATTGGTGAGGTCAAATTTGGATGATTGTGTACAGTTCCGGTCACCGAATTATAGGAAAGATGTCAACAAAATGGAGAGAGTACAGAGAAGTTTTACTAGAATGTTACCTGAGTTTCAGCACCTAAATTACAGGGAAAGGTTGATCGAGTTCGGTCTTTATTCTTTGGAGCGTAGAAGGTTGGGGGGTGGGGTGCTTGATAGAGGTATTTAGAATTATGAGGGGGATAGATAGAGTTTATGTGGATAGGCGTTTCCATTAAGGGTTGGGGAGATTCAAACAAGAGGACATGAGTTGAGAGTTAGGGGACAAAAGCTTAAATGTAACAGGAGGCGGAACTTCTTTACTCAGAGAATGGTAGCTGTGTGGAACGAGCTCCAGTAGAGGTGTTAGAGGCAATTTCGGTATTGTCATTTAAAGTACAATTAGATAGGTATATGGACAGGAAAGGAATAGAAGATTATGGGCTGAGTGCAGGCAAGCGGGAGTAGGTGAGAGTAAGCGTTCGGCACGGACTAGAAGGGCCGAGATGGTCTGTTTCCGTGCAGAAATTTGTTGTATGATTATATGGTCTTCCACGTCCACGAAATCCCCGCAGACATCGTCTACGATCGAGATCCCCAGTTTATTTCCCAGGTATGGAAGGCCGACTGTCAAGCCATAGGTGCATCTGTCATCCGGCTTCCACCCTCAGACGAACAGGCAGACGGAACGGGTCAACAAAGGCCTGAAGGCGACGCTACGTTGTGTAACGGCAAACAACCCGTCGACCTGGAGCGACCACCTTCCGTGGGTTGAGTACGCTCACAACTCTCTAGTGACCTCGGACATTGGAAGTTCTCCATTCGAGTGTTCCCTGGGTTACAAAACCCCCCTCTTCCCCGCGCAGGTAAAGGAAATTGCGGTACCATCGGTTCAGGATCATATCAATCGGTACCTTAAGGTGTCGGAGGAGATACGCACGGCCCTACTCAGATCTGCAAAACATAATAAGAAGGCAGCCGAACGACACCGGACTCCGGTGACTGAGTACCAAACGGGGCAGATGTTGTGGGTTTCATCCAAGGACATCCCGCTGAGGAACGAGCTTAAGAAACTCTCCTGACTTCCTGGGTCCATTCAAGTTCGAAAGTGTTAGCATTCCCGCTGCGATCCACCTAAAATTGCCGAATCCATGCGCATCCACCCGACTTTTCAAGTTTCCTGGTTAAAGCCAGTTTCTGTCAACCCCTTGTAAGCCCCCGGCTGAGACTCACCCACCCGCCCTTATCATCGACCACCATCCGGCATACACCGTCCAAAGACTACTTGAAGTGCTCCGTAGTGGCTGGGGTCTCCAATACCTTGTAGACTGGGAAGGGTACAGTCCAGAAGAGCGTTCCTGGGTTCCCGTTCCTTCATCCTAGACCCTACCCTCATCAAGTATTTTCACCGGGACAATCCAAACAGGGCTCGAGGAGGGCCTGAAGGCTCCTGTTGAGGGAGGGGTACTGTCATTGTCCCTTCTGTCTCAGGAATTGGTCCTCAATCACCTCGTTTAGTTCCCCATCATTCCCAGGTTCCCCTAACTACAAATAGCTGCTTTCCATCAGCAAATGCAGTATAAAAACTCTGTGACCACAACAAGGAAGTGCCAGTTCGTTGGTCTACGCCGGTGTGAATAACCTCTTTTCATGGTTCTTAGGACTACCAGTTCTAGGTCCAGCATCGCTCCTGGATACCGACTCCAAGCTCGCTACGTTAATAACGCCTCCCGACTCTGCCTCCACGCCAGTGTTCTGCGCTTGGGTTCATCCACCGCCACGCTCGTGTAAGAGTTAGACTCAATTATTTCGTCCTAATTATGGACGGGCAAAGGTCCCAGATTAAATGAAGATCACCGTCAAAAACCTAAATGTGTTGGCGGTATGGACATGCCCAATTTCCGCCTATATTACAGGGCTGCCAACAAAGCTGCCTTATTTCTTGGTCTTACTTTCATAATCAGTCTGAGTGCCCAATATGGGTGGCAATGGAGTTGAACTCTGATAAGAATTTCTCTATCTCTGCACTTCTTTGATCCGCACTTCCTTGCTATCCGCCTAATCCAATTGTTAATACTGTTATCAGGCGCACTTTGAGAATACGGGTTCAGTTTAGGAAGTGCCATGGTCTTCATGGAATCTCTCGCTAGACCTATCTTACATAATTATCTCTTTCAGCCTTCGATGCATAATTTAACATTTCACGTCTGGCACAGAAAGGACATTAGGTGCTTTGAAAACCTTTTGATAGACAATCGTTTTGCATCTTTTGAACAACTGTCTGTAAAGTTCAACCTACCCAACACACACTTCTTTAGATACCTCCAAATTAGACATTTTATCAAAACTTTAATATCAAACTTCCCTGAGGTACCCAATAAAAATGCTGTTGACTTGTTTCTTCACAAGAATCCATTGTGTAAAGTTCTAATATCTGCTATTCGAGATAAATTGGCGACTTTGAGGCGCGTCCACCTTGACAAAATTGAAACGGCCTGGGAGCGAGATTTAAATGTTCCTTTGTCCAATAAAGTTTAGGATTCAATTCTCAAGTCAGTTAGTCAACTTTTCTATGTGCTCGCCATTGCCTGTGACAGTTTGAGGTCGTACACAGGGCTCATATGTTTAAAACTGAATTATCGTGTATCTATCCAGACATTAGCCCCTGTTGCGACAAGCGTAATGGAGCGAGGCTTCCCTTATTCATATGTTTTGGACTTGTCCTGGCTTGGAGAAATACTGGAGAGACGTCTTTCTAAATTTATTCCATATACTTAATTACTATTTGGAACCTAATCTACTGATTGCTCTTTTCGGCACGTCGGGAGAGTTTGACACGCATCTGAGTTCCACTAAACATCGTGCCTCTCTTTTGGCCCGACGCGCTGTCCATCTTCGGTGGAGAGCTGCTGCCCCACCCACTCATGCTCAATGGTTCAGAAGCATTATGCCCTGCTTAGACCGTGAAAAGATTCGTTATTCACTTCTTAATTCGGACATCAAATTCCCAAAGGTATGAGGACCTTTTCTGGAATATTTTTATAATTCCCGCTTAGATGAAAGGTCCATCTCTTTTTTTTTCCCATCTGCATATAAATCCTTTACTTCCAGCTTCTTTCAGTTAAGATTTACGGTTTTTGTTGTGTAAACATATTATAGTTCAGCTGGTAGGGAACACACCTTCTTTTTCTAAATACAGCTCTGTGAAGATAAACGTTCTGATTAACTTTTCTATATATTGTAAGGTTGGCATGGAGTCGGGCAATGGGACGTTGGGGTAGTAACTAACTATATATGATTCTACCATGGGTGTTTTCTTATAAACTGTTACGGATTGTACTTGCTTTGAACTGTACACAATTCTTTATTGTGTCTTTTTCTTTCATTGTAAACACTAGTAAAAAAACAGCAATTCAGGTGCGTAGGGTACCAGCTGCCCCTCAGAAAGCCATGTGGTTGCGCGTGATTATATTTTTTTTCCAAGCACTCATCAATCCTATCTATAAAAATCCTTTCCAATAGTTCAGTCTCGATTAAGGCAAGAGTCACTATTTTACAAATACCAGGATAATCTCTATTACTTTCTCCATCGCTTATATTTAGAATTTATATGTCGATATTACCCGTTCGAGATAAACTTGTATTGACTCTGCAGACCAATCAGAAAAGAGGAGGCCCGACTGAAGTGCTCCGGGAAGGAGTTGACAACTCAGGAGCATTTTGAGAGGGTAATTCTGAACGCAAACTGCTGCTTATCTCGTTATCTTCCCATTATATAAATAGTAATCTTCCCATCCGTGTTTGTTTCGGCCCTCCTACTTCCCGTATGCGTGATTTCAAAATTAACACGAACATTGTTCCTATTGCGTGATTTCAAAATTAACTGAACCATTGTACCTTTAATTATCAAGTGTCCTTTTCTGCTTTTGCAATACTTCAGGTCCTCATTTTAGAGGAGAATCATTCCAAAATCATCCATTATTTGCTTGGTCTTTGTCCAGGTTCGGCTCTGTACTGTCACAACCGAATAGTACGTTTAGTACTTTGACTCACGCTAGGATAAGAGCATATCAGTTCTTATTTCCCTTCCATGTCCTTTGTTCTGGGATTAACAGCTCTCTCTCTCTCTCTCTCTCTCTCTCTCTCTCTCTCTCTCTCTCTCTCTCTCTCTCTCTCTCTCTCTCTCTCTCTCTCTCTCTCTCTCTCTCTCTCTCTCTCTCTCTCTCTCTCTCTCTCTCTCTCTCTCTCTCACTCTCTCTCGCGCTCTGTACCGGGCGCTCTCCCTTTCTCTCGCAATATATCTCTCCCTCGCTCTCGATTCCTCTCGCAGTACTTCCATCCCGCTCCGTCGCGCTCCTTCTCTCTCGCTCTCTCTCGCTCACACACACACACATACACCGTTATAAATAAAGGTAGTACTAATTTGTCGTCATTTTGAAAACACTTAAAATTCTGTTACCGGAAGATAGTTCAAGGTGGCAGACAGAAAGAGTACCTACTGGATGAGTATGAATAGCAGAAGAGAGTGAAGTAAATGGACGAGCTATGATGGGAGCAGGAATGGTTGATAAGATGAAAATACACTCCAAGATCAGACTGTTTTGCAGAACCTGGAAGCAGTCTCTTAAACTTCAATTTAACAGACTGGGACGTGCGGTGCAAAGGGGATTTCTCTGCGATGGTGAGATAAGTGATGCCTTCGGGAATAGCTGTTGCTCTGAGGCAACCCATACACAGAAATGGAAAGATGTAAGCAGTTGACAGGACTGTAATGAAGGATCTCTGTCTGAAACGTCGAAAGTTTACTGCTTTCTATCGATGCTGCCTGGCCTGCAGTGATAATCCAGCATTTTCCGTGTGGTACAGTCAAACAATAGACGTTTCGGAAAGAGACCCTTCATCAGGTTTTAATTTTGTGTGTGTTGTTAAACAGGAGTCTGTGCATTTATATCTCTTTAAATTACAGAATGGCAAAGTTGTGAATGCTGAATTGTGGCGGGGAAATCCTGTCATACATTCTTGTGGATGGCGTTTGAATACACTGATATCGATCACTTTGACAACAAAGACAAGATTGTTGGGGGAAATTATTTGCTTTCTCGCGTTTTGGCTTTCTCTTTTGAAGAGCTGGGAAGAAGAAGTGAATTTCAACCATCCTTAACCCAAAGTACTGTAACAACCTTATCGGACTTCTTACTTAATAGTTCTGGTGAGGTGAGTGTTTTAAGGGCTACATGCCCTTAATTGGAAAGTCCTGATTTGTAAAGTGCTTTGCCAGCTAAAATTCAACTTGCCTGGGAACATTCCTTAGGTGAATGAATTTTGCTGGAAAAAGGGGAAGAAGAAACACAAATAGAACGTAAGACAGGTTGCATCAAACTACAACACTGTCACACACAGTAAGGCGAAAAACCTCTGCTTAATTCTACGGATTGAGATAGCGGAAACATTTCTTCTGAATATCTGACGGAACTCACACGAAGAATTATAGAATAACTGATAAACAAAGAATGATGACGGAAGATTCTCATTCTGTTGCTGCAGCTTTTTCATCGACGTGATGCCCTCGCGCTGGCAGATCGGTGTTGCTCAACCTCAATGATTATATTCAGCGTGGAACAGACTGAGTTGAGAGTCAGCACCTGCAATGCCTAATGAACAATAAATAGAGAATCCTGTACGTCGTTATTACTAAATTTTAAGCCTGGCTAGTAATGATCATCTCGACTGTACGCAGATGTGTTTACTACATACAAAGCTCTAGCTAGCGCGAAACACAAATCCGAACCTAAAAATCACTAAAGAAAACTCCGAGAATTCCATTTGCAAGGTAGTTACTGCAATAATGTAAAGAGATGCAGCTGAGCTGGCAGCTAAGTTTGATGATTGGGGCTTCAGTCACTGAAAACAAATCAATTGCCCGTCAAGTTCAGATAGATAGATCAGCTTTCTTACAGTTTGTTACCTTCAAATACTCAACGGGAGGCTGAAAATTTGAATGGGCCATTTTCGGAAGAACTGGAAATGCAATTAAAATCTGGTAAATATGAGAAATCAAACCAACTCTTGCTGGACTGTCAATAAATGACAAATGAGCCTAGGAGTCGTCTCTGAGTAATTTATGCAAAAATATTCTCCAGTCTGGTAATTTCGACTTCTGACATCTTCTATAGTTGTCCTGTATGCGAGCTGTTACTACAACCATTTTACTGTTTTTCTTTGTTTCCCGGGATTTTCAGCTTTAAACGATTGTCGATGCAGCACCCTGTTAAAAGATGTCAGGAATGAATTGACCTTGGGGAGAGGGAGCTTAATGATTCATATTCCACATGTATTTGGTTTCTGGATGGTCTGTACAGACTAGAGTGTGCAAAATGTGACATAAGGTGTCTCTGGTACAGAGGATTAGACAAAAATGAAAATCAATTCAATGGTATATTAAAAGCAAACGAATCACCCAGTAAGATGAATGCGCTGACTGGACTCATACTTAGCACCTCAGTTCTGTGTAAGCTGCGCAGTTGCACGGCAGTGCAGGAACTGAAATGCATCCGCGCACATACCATTTCAAGCTGCGTTGAAGGAAATTTGTTTGCTATAATATTGATGTTAGCTAGTTCACTAAATCCACCGATGCTCCTTTCGCTACCCTGTTCGTTATTTCTTCAAAGAATTCCTGCAAAAGCCAGGCAAAGTTTTCCCTTGAGGCAACTCTGCCGGCTCTGGCCTGTTTCCACATGTGCCACCAAGTACCCCGAGCCACATCCTTAACAATCAACTCCAACAACATCCCAATCATTAATGTCAGTCATGCCTACAATTTTCTTTATTCTGTCTCCCTCCCTTCTGCAATACTGCAGTGACTGTTGCGATTCTCCAATCTTCTGAAACCACAGCAGAATATAATGATTCTTCAATGATAATTACGAAGGGCTCCACAAACTCTTCAGCAACATTTTTGGAACTCTGGGCTGTAATCTCCACCGGAAAGGTAACTGCAATCACTTCTGCCATTTGAAACCCTTCACGATCCGGCATTGTACTATAACCTTCCATCGTGAAGACTTACGTAAAATACTATTCAGTTCGTCTACCATTTCCTTGTCCAGCACTGTTACCCTTCCAGCGTCATTTTTCCAGAGACTCAATATCTACTCCAACCTCTCGTTTACTCTTTACATATCTGGAACTAGTTTGATATTATCGGCTAGCTTACCTTCATAATTCATCGTTTTCACCTTTACTATTCATAATAATAAGAAAGTGGAGAGAGCAAATATGAATCAGAGGGGCATCCTTTACAGAGAGAAACTGTTCCACATATGGAATAAGCTGCCAGCGGGACTGGTTCAGGCAGGTGCATCAGCCGCATTTGAAAAGTCAATTGGATAGTTCATGCACGGGGGAAAAATGGATTTACAGGAATATGAATAAGCTTTAGATAGAATGTAACTTCCTTGTAGAGCAATATTGATCGACAGGAAGTCGTTGGTTCGAAAGGCGTTTTATTTCCGCGAGGTTTGGTTCAATAACTGTCAGATGTCACTTTTTCATATTGATGGGACACGGTCAATATCGCATTTAGAACGGTGAAGCCGTCGTAACTTTAAATACTCTGTTCGGACTTGACTAGAAGGTATCTATTCACTGTTCAGTATTCACGATGAGGGCATTGAACCCGGGACCATACTGCAGGCGAAGTATGCGCTCTTTGACCGAGCTATAGCCCTTCTCCAGTAAACTGTTATGCGAATAAATTCCTTCCTGACTCTCTTCTGCTGAGGACAAATTGTGGACATGGACAGCAAATAATATATATATATATATATAAAGTCCTATGTTCCCTTCATAAAACGCATCGCAGTTCAGTGGGAGTAGAAGGCCTGAGAAAGAAAGTATTTTATTCAATGGTGAGCCAATAAATGAGTTGCTGTTCTCAGTATTCCAGATGTACATAAAACACAGAAGATTAGCTGTCAGAGTTAATGAGCAAGCATAAGGTGAACGGTGATTTTCTTTTTGTTATAAGAGTGAATTATGTAAGTCCCTGGAGAATCCGCACCTTGACTATACGACCATTTAAATCAGGAGATTATGGTCACATGGCCGATAATCGATTACAAGGCCTCTGCAAAAGACACACCTGACTGTACTTTAACCTGATCAACCAGCTGCCTTCTTAAGCACCTCACATCCTTATAAACTGCAAGATGTTCTCCTCGCAATTACAATAATTAAACTTTCCAGCTTCAGAACCTTCATACTTATGTTCCCACCACCCTCCCTACAACTTAGTTTCCCATGAAACACTGCCACAACATGCAGCGTCTTCTTAATCTTGCATCCCAATAAATGAAATTGAATCTCTTCTATCGAAATCTCCACCAGAAAACCTGTTCTAACACCTTTGATACCTCTATTTTCATTAGACAACAGAGATACTATTTTACTTTTCACAAAATAAAGCCTTCAAATATCATGTATTGTCATTATTGTCAGTGATCCTATGTGCACTGAAATACCCATACCATACAAACCTTAGTGAGTTGGAGCTACAGATACTTTCCGTCAAATTAATCAAAAGCTTTCCACAAGAGTTTTACCACTTTAATACCCCTACCTGTTGAATCAAATACATCCACTACAAGAGCCTCACACACTTTATTTACATGCACAACTCGTTGTCTGATCTCTTTCCTTATTAAACTTGCAACACCACCCCCTCTACCAACTAACCTAACACATCTAATTACAATATAATCCTGCAAAGGAAAACAAAAAATGTGGTAACAGCCAGGTTTCCTGAATAGATATGATATTTGGTGAATTTGATAAATCCAAAATAAACTTCTTAATAATCTTGACGATCAGACTTCTCACATTTCACTACAATATTCTTAATCCCATTATTTATCTGCAGGAGACTGAAATAGATGCCCCACCTATCAAAGCATAATTTAGTTTTGCACATACCACCAGTTATACATAGATACTTCTCAGCAGCTTTCACAATAATTTTAATTTTCTCAGTATGACTAGATAACTGAGCAGTATAATTCACCACATCCTTTATAAACATCCCAAACTTCATTCTATCAACTAGTAAAGTATCTTTAGCAATGGACCTGTGATGAGACATATAGCCACTCAGTTCACATTCTGTTCTCCAACTGGTAATATATGATCAACATTTGGTTTTGCAAGGCCTCTGCATAAGACACACCTGACTGTACTTTAACCTGTTCAACCAGCTGCCTTCTTAAGCACCTCACATCCTTATAAACTGCATTATGTTCTCCACGCAATTACAACAATTAAATTTTACAGCTTCACAATCTTCATACTTGTGTTTCCCACCACACTCACTACAACTTAGTTTCCCATGAAACACTGCCACAACATGCAGCGTCTTCTTAATCTTGCATCCCAATAAATGAAATTGAATCTCTTCTATCGAAATCTCCACCAGAACACCTGTTCTAACACCTTTGATACCTCTATTTTCATTAGACAACAGAGATACTATTTTATTTTTAACAAAATAAAGCCTTCAAATATCATGTATTGTTACAGTTTCTTATCTTAACGATTGGCACATCACCTCCTCTTAAGGTTTGAGCACAATCTATATTCCCTAAAGCAGATTTCAAACTGTGTTGTTAATTTCAAACGAGAAAACGGGCAGACGCTGGACATCCGGACAACACAAAATGTCGGAGAATCTCAGGACTGATGAATGGCATCGGCCCGGAATATAACAATATAACAATTACAGCACGGAAACAGGCCATCTCGGCCCTTCTAGTCCGTGCCGAACGCTTACTCTCACCTCGTCCCACCTACCTGCACTCAGCCATAACGTCAATTCCTTTCCTGTCCGTATACCCATCGATTTTTTTTGTAAATGGCAAAATCGAACCTGCCTCTACCACTTCTACAAGAAGCTCGTTCTGCACAGCTACCACTCTCTGAGTAAATAGGCTCCCCCTCGTGTTGCCCTTAAACTTTTGCCCCTTAACTCTCTCCTCTTGTTTGAATCTCCCCTACTCTAAATGGAAATAAAGCCTATCCACATCATCTCTATCGATCCCCCCATAATTTTAAATACCTCTGTCAATCCCCCCTCAACCTTCTACGCTCCAAAGAATAAAGACCTAACTTGTTCAACCTTTCTCTGTAATTTAGGTGCTGAAACCCAGGTAACATTGTAGTAAATCTCCTCTGTACTCTCTCTATTTTGTTGACATCTTTCCTATAATGTCGACTAAACTCTTTCTGTAGGTGCTGGCTGGCCTGTTGAATTCCTCCAGCATTTTGTGTGTCGACATGTAATACTTCAGAGTGAAGGATTTGGTCACCGAGTGCAACGCCGAAAGGCGTTGAGGTACAGACACTTTGAGGCAAAACTGAAAAGAAAACGCTGAACAGAACGTCCCTTGTTCTCGGGAAAATCTCCAGTTCCGGGCTACTTGCACACTAGATTGTCCCATCTTCTAATCCCGTCTTCATTGAAACAGCAAAATGGTCCCCCGTCGGTGAATTGAACCCCTGTCTCCTGCGTGACAGGCGGGGATTGAACAATCGAGTAATAAACAAGAGTGTGGAATCTCATACGGATATCAAGGTTTAGGAGAGTTCATAAAGTCACTCTGATGCTTGTTTGCTGAGTGCAGAGCTGGCGTTTTTTACTCATCCCCTCCTCACTGTGTGACTGGAGGGGTCTCAGCATTCTTCAGCGTTTCAGTCATTTACAGAGTTCAAGGACTGGGCAAAGGAAGGGTTCCCATTAGCTTCCAACTGCGTGTTGCTAGAACGGATATTTATAATCAGCATTTGTTTCCCACTTTCTGATATGTGAAGTAGAAAACCATTTGTAGCCCTTCGAATCTCTCGGGTCGATTCTCCCTTCACTCGGATCTCAGGTGCTGTGTTTCTCCGGTCTGTCGGAATGTCGCGACATCTACTGGTCAGAATGCGGACTGCAACAGAGTGAGGAATGATCCTTTAGAAAACAGCTCAGAAACTGGTAATCAAGTTACACAATCTTGTAGCACAAGAGAACATTCAGTAACGCCATCTCGTTTGTATCAGGGTGCGATGGTGGTATAGTGGTGAGCATAGCTGCTTCCAAGCAGTTGACCCGGGTTCGATTCTCGGCCATCGCAGGTTGTACACTTTTAGCACTATGAACTTCTTTGAATTCATGGGCAATTTGGGGTGAATGAAATTCACTCCAATGGATCAGATGGAGCTCTCACGTACGATGGTGGTGATCTCTCATGTTGGATGAGCCAGGACCCCAAACTGAATGTGATCAAAGACACAACGCGCCCCGGATATTCTCTCGTTCCGCTCTTCCATCCGGCATAAGGTACAAAAGCCTGAAAGCACAATTCACAGTCTCAGGGATAGTTTCAGTCCCACTGCTGTGTCTATTGAATGGTTTCCCGTAAGATAGGACGGACGCTTGATCTCACAATCCACCTCGGTATGAAGCTGCACCTTATTATTTACCTGCCCCGTGCTTTCCCTGTCGCTGTTACACTTTATTCTGCATTTTGTTATTGCTTCACCTTGTTCTCTCCCAATACACTGTGTAATGATTTGATCTCTATGAACAGTGAGGATGAGAAGCGTTTCACTGTATTTCGGTATATGTGACTGAAACACGTAGAACAGATTCAATTCCCACTGAGCCCGCTGCGGCAACAAGAAGGGAGCGCCGGCCTCCGGACAGCGCAGAGTTTCCATCTGGTAATGAAAAGCAGCAGAAAAAAAGAGCTGAGATCACAGAGGGGGAGCAGTGAGAGAGGGTTTCACTGAACTCTCATCGATGGGAAGATTCAAACTTCTTCAGAGTAGGCATTCCCTATTGACATCAATGGATCTGTGTTGAAGAGGGTGAACGGCTTTCAGTTACTCGGTACAAAGATCAGCGAGGATCTCTCGAGGTCTGTGATTGCACCATCAATAACTCTCGGATACGTGAGGCGAGATATAGGCTTTTATTGGCTGGAAGAATGATCAAGCAGCAGGTGTCCACAACACAACATCCTGGAGACTGAGGCCGGGGCTGTGTCTCCAATCGCCCTTTATACCGGGGTCCGTGGAGGAGCCACGGTCTGTGGTAGGAACCACAGGAGCAGTCATCGGGGGGGGGGGGGGGGGCGTGTCCAGGCAGTATTTGTAGTTCACCCCAGTCTGTACCTACCGGCTGTGTGGTGAAAAAGGCAAAACAGCGCCTCTTTTACCTCAGACGGATGAAGAAATTTAATAAGGATCCCCAAATTCTAAAGACGTTGTACAGGGAACCATCCTGACTGGCTGCATCACTGCCTGGGGTGGGAACTTTAATTCCCTCAATCGTAGGACTTTGCAGAGAGTGTTGCGGGCATGTTAGGCCACCTGTAGATGTGAACTTCCCACTATCCAGGATATTTACAAAGACAGGTGTGTAAATAGGACCTGAAGGATCGTTGGGGACCCGAGTCACCCCAATCTCAAACTGTTCCCGCTGCTGCCATCCGGGAAAGAGTACGGCAGCGTAAAAGCCGGGACCAACAGGCTCCGGGACAGCTTCTTCCACCAGGCCATCAGACCGATTAATTCACGCTGATACAATCGTATTTCTATGTTATATTGACTGTTCTGTTGTACATACTATTTATAACATATAAATTACATAAGTTGTACATTACACATTTAGACGTAGACGTAACGTAAATTTTTTTACTCCTCACGTATGTGAAGGACGTAATTAATAAAGTCTATTCAATTCAAATCCACGGAAGAGACTTCGCAGTGTAGCAGTCGAATCACAGACGGGAATATGTGCAGATGCTTGAAATACAAGCAACATACACAAAATGCTGAAGGAACTCAGCAGGGCAGGCTGCTTCGTGATCCTGAAGAAGGATTTCGACCTGAAAAATCGACTGTGTACTTTATTCCATAGATGCTGTTGCATATGTTCTCTTGTACGAGAGAGAGAGGAAAAAAGCTATTGAATGACTAGCGTCCCTGGTGGGCTCGAACCACCAACCTTTCGGTTAACAGCCGAACGCGCTCACCGATTGCGCCACAGAGACGACTATTTAAAGGGTACCAATAAATGACAAATTTCAATTGAATTGCGATTTCTTGTTATAGCTGCAAAAGTATTTTAAAACACAAAGGTAAATACTTACTACCGCCAACAGAGAACATAGCAGAGGATGGTTTCGATCCATCGACCTCTGGGTTATGGGCCCAGCACGCTTCCGCTGCGCCACTCTGCTACAAGAATTAAACCCAATTGTTGAGCAATGAATGCTACGCTTTTTTGTGTGTATCTATTTATATATGTATGTATGCGCTTATGTTTCTGTATCTGTACATGTCATTGTCTGGTTCTGTGTCTGTCCATGTCTGGGTCTGGTTCTGTGTCTGTATATGTCTGGGTCCGTTCCGTCTTTTTCCTGTTTCATACCCGCGTACTTCACTTTCTTTTGTGGATTCCCTGTTTCTCCTCTTTCTCGTTTTCTCCACCTTCCCTACTCTCTGACCCGCCCAGTAAAGGCCCAGGTCTTAACTCTCCCGCGTAGGACGGTGTAAAGGCAGTTTGGCAGTTGCTTATCCCATGGCCATCTGAGTTACTCCAGCATTTTGTGTGTTGCTCGGAATTTCGCCATCTGGGACTTCCCGCCGATTTTTCAATTCACTGTCACCAACCTGGAGATGCCGGGGGTTGAATCCCGGACATCATACACGACAGCATTCGATCTCTCATTGAAATATATACTGGTTGTCAAATGTGCTGTAAATCCTCTTTCTGAGTCACCGATCACAAAGAGCGAACAGTGAAAACAGAAGTCGGAGGGGATATCTAGCTTCTCCAGCCTGCTCCGCCATTCAATCCGATCCTGCCTCGATTTCTCGGACTTCCTGTAATGCCCCTTCCCCCTTTCACCATTTCTCATCTCCTGTTCCCTCTCTCACCTTATCTCCTTTTGCCTGCCCATCGCCTCCCTCTGGTGCACCTCCTCCGTTTGGTTTCTTCCATGGCCTTCTGTCCTCTCCTATCAGACTCCCTCTTTTCCAGTCCTGTATCTCTTTCGCCAAACAACTTACCAACTGTTTGCTTCACCCCAGCCCCTCCCGGTTTCAACTATCACCTTGCTTCTCCCTTTACTCCTCCCACCTTTTAATTCTACCACTCATCTTCTTTTTCCCTCCAGTCCCGCTGAAAGGTCTCGGCCCGAAACCTCTACAGTTCTCTTTTCCATAGATGCTGCCGGGCCTGCTGAGTTCCTCCAGCATTCTGTGTGTGTCGATCCGTGTCTTCTATCTCACTTTCCAAAACACTGAATCTGCTTCCTTATAACATATTCCCAAATCTTTGATTAAATAGCTATTCTGAGAAATGTTCTTACATTGTAAAAATAAAATTGGAATTGATTAATTTAACGAGAGCTATCAACACATACCAAAACAAGCCACAGAAAATGTAATTTAAGGGCTTTTTTGATTAAAGATATTTTCCTCCACCCCCCCAAAGGCAGACTCTTGATTTGAGTTGTTTGGTCAGGGAATGAGTTCCCAAACATTAAATTGATATTATATCTGCTGGTGAATCTATTTCCTGAGTAGACTAAGATCCTTTAACATCTGCCAGATGATGCTGAGGATGTTCCACGAGTCTGTGGTGGCCAGTGCTATCATGTTTGCTGTTGTGTGCTGGGACAGCTGGCTGAGGGTGGCATACACCAACAGAATCAACAAACTCATTCGTAAGGCCAGTGATGTTGTGGGGGTGGAACTGGACTCTCTGACGGTTGTGTCTAAAAAGACGATGCTGTCCAAGTTGCATGCCATCCTGGACAATGTCTCCCATCCACTCCATAATGTACTGGTTAGGCACAGGTGTACATTCAGCCAGAGACTCATTCCACCGAGATGCAACACTGAGCATGGTAGGAAGTCATTCCTGCCTGTGGACATCAAACTTTACAACTCCTCCCTCGGAGTGTCAGACACCCTGAGCCAATACGCTGGTCCTGGAATAATTTCCACTTGGCATAATTTATTTTTATTATTTAATTATTTATGGTTTATATTGCTATATTTCTACATTATTCTTGGTTGGTGCGACTGTAACGAAACCCAATTTCCCTCAGGATCAATAAAGTATATCTGTCTGTCTGTCTGCGCGCACACACGCAGAGTTAAATACAAAAAGCGTAGTAGCTAGAAAACTGAAAGTCTAAATGTGACAAAGAGAGAGGGAGAGTCGGGATTTTGAAGAAGACCAGGCCTGGAAATACCTCAGAGGAATTGTCTAAATATTAGTTGCACGTGGACATCAATAAATTAGCGATGGTCATGACCTCCTGGCAGCGTGTTATGCCTCTGGAGAGACGGCGCTCTAGAAGACAACAACGTAAGAAACACTGGAAGCATTGTGAGGTCGTTAATCTGTCACTGAAGTGGAGTTATAGTAGTGAGTTGGCAAACTCTGCACAAGAAATGAAATGAAAGAAGTGAGAAGGAATTCTATGATAAAAGCCGAGTGAGAGCACAGTGTGGATGGTGAGGGATGAGGGAGTAGGTATAAATTCCTCAGTGTTATCATTTCAGATTATTTCTCCTGGGCCCAGCAAATACTAGACTAGGCAAATACCAAAATTCGGCATGGACTAGAAGGGCCGAGATGGCCTGTTTCCGTGCTGTAATTGTGATATGGTTATATGGTTTGTTACGGACTCAGCAACAATAAATATATGAGTGAGTCAAGTTTTTGATAACAAATAAAACGTTTATTAAAACACTGAAAAACAAACCCCCAAAAGTAAACAAATCACTAACGTAACCGGAAATCAACTGCTGTGCGGCAGCTTAAACAGTTCTTAAAGCAATGAAGCTTAAACAGTTCTTAAAGCGATGTTGCAAAAACAGTTCTTCAAAGTAGTATTGCCAAAAGTTCAAAATGCTCACAGTCCATTTAAGGGAGAGACTTTTTAAGACGATTTAAATTCTCTTTCACGTCGTCTTCTGCGATTCCCAGTCGAACCACACTTTTCCCACGAAGAATTTACGAAGATGAAAAATGAAACGGCTTAAAGGCTCTGACCTTTCCTTTACAACACTGTACTCAATCCTTTCTGCTATTCGCAGGGATTAACACGAGCACAGTCAACGAATTCCGTCCGAATGAGGATCAAACAAGGACGAACCTGTTTCACCGTCAAAATCGACTTTCCTCGATCTTTTAACTCCCGAACTCCGATCTTCAATCCCCACTGATTCTCAACTAGCAGTATTATAAAGAAACTGCTGGCAATGACCTTATAAACTTTAGGCATTAAATAAAACTACATTTTTCAACTAAACTGCGTCATAACATTAAATCACGCAGTGGCATGAAATCAACATGGCAAATCCAGCCACGAACTGTCCCTCCTCACAGGGAGGGGTCCTCCTTATATACCCCGTAAAAAGAAACTGTCACATGACCTCTACTGGCGGAAAAATGACGTCACTCCATCACAACAAGACCATTACCTCAAGTCCAGTATAGCTTCAAAACCTGTCACGTGACAAATACACCACTGTCACGTGTCACAGGTACTTAACAGGTTAAATACCTCCTATTACAAAGAAGGCACGGCAGCGCTCTACATGTCATCTAAATGTTTGACAAACTTCAACAGATGCATGGTGGAGAGTACATTGACTGGTGGCTTGAGGACCTGACAAGGAACCACCCATGCCCTTGTACGGAAAAGCCCACAGAACATAATGGATAGAGCCCAGTTCAGCACAGGTAGAGGCCTCCCTACCGCTGAGCACATCTAAACGGAATGCAGTACCCCGACCATGCAGGTCATGCCCTCTTCACATAGTTCCATAAGGAAGGAGGTAACACATCAGCAGGTCCATTACCCTCAACCATCAGATTCTTGAAAAAGAACGGTTAACTTGATTTACCGAACACTGAACTGTACCCAGTACCTATAGACTCACTTTCAAGACTGATTATTTCATGTTCTCAACTTTCATTGATTATTTATTTGTTGTCAATATTTTGTTCGTTTTCTTTTTACTGTATTTGCGTAGTTTATAGTCTCGTGCACATTGTTTGTTTGCTGTGTTTGTTGAGTGCAGTCTTTCATTGATTCTCTTGTGTTTCCTGATGTTTACTGTGAATCTTCATGTGTTGAAGTGTATATACTTCAGTATTAAATATAGTTGAATCTTTAAATTTTGAACTTTGTTCGCTATTATATTCTGACGCCATGCTGTTCTCCAGTACAACAAAGATTATTTGCACGGAAGGTGGAATCTTTGATACCTTTTCCGGGTACATCTCAACCCTACAGTGCTAAGACTGACTGATCAGGACATTTTAATCCAAGCATCCTACAGTGGTTAGATAATTACAGAAGTGCTGTTTGGACAAGTCCAATATTTAAATTGGACTCCCATTTGCCCATTACATTACAAAACACTTGTTATTTCAAAAGTATCTTTCCAATGGCCCTCACACTCAAAATCAATATGTCAAAATATGTCAGTGGGGAGCGGCTCGTGAGTGAGTAGGCCAGTGAAGGAGTGTAGCTTTGAGGCTTTGGCTCGAGAGGTTTTGGCAGCTTTGGCAGTTGGATTGTGCAACCAAGTTAATCAAGATTTGATTAGCTCAGACTTAGCAGAAAGCCGCTGATTGGGCAATCGAAAATTAAAAGCTGATACAAATAAAAAGAGTAGTAGCTCAAGCGGAGCGGCCAGTGAGTGAGTGGGCCAGTGAAGGAGTGGGGCATTGAGGAATTGACTCGAGAGACTTCCGCGAGAAGAGGCGGAGGACTAGTTTGCCCACAGTGAGGTAAGGCCCGATAAGTTTCTTTAATTAATTTAATTAACCTAGGAGTTGGTAATGAAGGCAGTAGATAGGGAAGTCCAGTGCTCCGATTGTAGGATGGGGGAAGACAGAGACAGCACAATTGTCTCTGAGACTTACACCTGAAAAAGGTGCATCCAGCTGCAGCTCCTGTCAAACGGAGTTACGGAACTGGTGTTGGAGCGGGATGAACTTTGGATCATCTGGGAGGCAGAGGAAGTGATAGATCGGTGTTTCAGGGAGACAGTCACCCCTAAAAATCAGGAGACAGGTAACTGGGTGACTGTCAGGAGAGAGAAGGGGAACAGACAGGAAGAGCAAAGCCTCCCTGTGGCCGTTCCTACAAACAATAAGTATACGGTTTTGGATACTGTTGTAGGGAAGGACCTACCTGGGACATGTTGTAGTAGTCGCGTCTCTGGCACCGATTCTGGACCCTTAGCCCAGAAAGGAAGGAGGGAAAAGAGGAAAGCAGTAGTGATAGGGGATTCGATAGTTAGGGGCACAGATAAAAGGTTCTATAAGAGAGATCGAGAATCTGGGATGGTCTCTCTGGTTCCACGATCCACGATATGTCGTATCGAGTTCTCGGTATTCTCAGGAGAGCGTGAGCAGCGAGATGTCATGGTCCACGTGGGGATAAATGACAGAGATAGGGGTAGGGATGAGAGGCTGAAGAAGGGATATAGAGAGTTAGGAAAGAAGTTAAAAAATAGGACCTTAAGGGTAGACATCTCAGGATTGCTGCCTGTGCTACGAGACAGAGAAGGCAGGAACAGGAAGGTATGGCAGATGAATGCGTGGCTGAAGAGTTGGGTCGGGGGCAGGGTTTCAGATTTCTGGATCATTGGGATCTCTTCTAGAGAAGGTCTGCCCTCTACTAAAACTAGGTCGGCAGGGGGTGGGATTCAGAATGTGAGTGTAGAGATTAGGGTAGAAGGACAAGGGCATGATGCAATGTGTTCCGAGTTGGTGAGGAAGCACAGACAGGGGACAAACACAAATGTAGCCAGTTAGAGGGGTTGAAATGTGTCTATTTCAAAGGTAGGAGTATTAGGAATTAAGGGTATGAACTTACAGCATGGATCAGTACGTGGAACTACGATGTTGTGGCCGTCACTGAAACTTGGCTGGAGGAAGGGCAGAATTGGCTGATGCAGGTCCCGGGGTTTAGGTGTTTTGAAAGGAATAGGATGGGAGGTAGAAAAGGGGAGGGCGAGTAGCATTCCTGGTCAGGGATAGTATCACGGCTAAAGAAAGGGAGGAGGCTGCAGAGGGAGTGTCCACTGAGTTTGGGGCCCGAAGAGCCTGTAATATGCTGTAGTACTCTAGTGTCTAGTTCCAGTGTCTAAAAGTCCTGAGCAGCATATTTTGTATTCTGAAAGAGGAAGCAGTTTTGTTGCTAAATCAGCTTTTAGGATTCCTCCCCAGAAGTTAAATTCAAATTACAAATTTTACTGTCAGCCAAAGAGCAATTTTCCTGACTGTCCATTCCCCTTTGAAATGTCGGCATTTCATATCAGGAATAGAATTGCATACAAATCTATATAGAAATGCATACATTCCCGACCAAACCCAGTCTACAACTGGCCAGTGTGGAAGCTGAGTTTCTCTAATATCAGTTCCAGGAAAAACAATGAAACGCCAAACGAAAACACAAACAAGACAAAACACAAAAGACAACCCTTGCACTGTCTTCTTTCAGCGCCTTCCACAAGCAACCGCAAAACTTAGAACAAGTAGTTAATTCCCACGATGATAAACTTTTACACAGTTTCCAAACAACGAAGGAGAAGAAATCGGGCTGTTTGGTGGGACCTCTCAATACTGATACAATCTCTGAAAACAACTCCTTACCCCCCCCCTCTCTCTCTCTCTCTCTCTCTCTCTCTCTCTCTCTCTCTCTCTCTCTCTCTCTCTCTGTCACACGCACACACGCACACACACACACACACAAACAAGTCACTTTCATGTGAACTCACACGTGGACACATTTTACAGAATCATAGCATACAGACATTCACACTTTAAACCATTCCAGAAAATCGTTTTCTCTTAGGTGTTAAACCCTTGCTAAAATAAATCAGTAACAATCCGGTAACACCGAAGAAATGAGTTACTCCAAGCTTTTAGAGCAACGAAATGTTGGAACTTATTCGTCTTGCACAAGTAAACAAGCT
This sequence comes from Hemitrygon akajei, assembly GCF_048418815.1. Lineage (NCBI taxonomy): Eukaryota > Metazoa > Chordata > Chondrichthyes > Myliobatiformes > Dasyatidae > Hemitrygon > Hemitrygon akajei. The sequence continues at coordinate 22,318,684 of NC_133151.1, forward strand.
TAAAGCATGAAATAACCATATTAACCAAAATTTCAACTTATTCTGTCGCTTCGGTAACTCCAATCTCTGATTTGTGTTGTCATTTGCATTCCATGAAAGTCGCCTGTACAGTTTCGAACAGAACACCCCACATGAGCACATCTGAACCCGCAGTTTGAGTTTCCAACAACGGTTCCCCTCATTGGGAAAAAGCGCATTCGGGCGCTGCGTTAATTCTCTTCTACAATCTCTCTGCTGGTTTCTGCCCTGACCTGCATTTCCCCACACCTGCATTTTCTCGAAACCAAACACGTGAGCTGCCTGTAGAGTATTCTTAAAGTTCAAACCTAGCTCCCAACCTCCCCCATGATCCAATGATTTTCCAAAGAACCCTTGTCTCAGTATGCGTCGTGTCTCTGAGATCAAACAGTTCCAACATTTTATTTTAAATTAGTCAGCGCTATGAGGCACCACTGTTCTTAATCATCTATGTTTGGGTGATGGGTGTAAATGATTGCGATCTAATTTTGATCCACACATCCCTTGGAACAGTATCCACAGTGGGGACACAAATACACCACGGTGCTCTCCTTCCCTCTCCAAACATTTACGTATCTCATGTGTTGGGTGCCCGCTGTTTTTGCCCATAATTGTCTGTACCGCACTTTTAATTACTCATTTATTCTGTGTTACTTGCAAAGCGGAGTGGATATTCCGATGGAAGCACAGTATAATCAAGTTCCTGTGAGTAGCAGTAACTTAGTCTCTTAAAAGACTCTATTGTATCCACCTCCACCACCTTTGGCAGCAGCCCATTTCAAGCACTCACCACGCTCTGCGTAAAAAACTTGCCCCTGACATCGCCACAAAGTTCAACCTTCTCTATTTCAGTAACAATCATCTTCCTTGATCAATACTGGGATATTAATAACCCTATGGATTGCCCCCACCCAATTTTCTTAATCATTCCCAAAACACCTCCAAGTTTAATATCCTGTCAACACTGTCACAAGATGACCTCCAGTAAAACTCTTACAGAACCTTCACCAATTTCCTCACCACAGCCTGTGCCCTTTCCTATTTAATAAGATTTCTCAGAGAGTGATAGTTCTCAAACTCTCCCAACCACCTTATCACACTCCTAAGTGTGTCTGTGCACTCCTCAATCCACCATGGTCCAGCTTTCCTCCTGTTAATGCTATTTTTAACAGGGGACACTTGCACAACAGTTTGATGAATGATGTGACGTAACCATTCATTGCAGAAATCCACACTATCCTCAATGTTCAGCCCCGATAGACGTTCATCAAGTAAAACCTCTTGATTTACCAACATTCCAACTCCCAAAAACAGACTCCTGTCCCCAATGTAACTCCAAACACAAGCTTATAAATATAGGAAAATGACCACGCCCCAATGTTTATAGGAGAAGCGCTGTCGACGTTTCGGGCTGAGACTCTTCGTCAGGACACAGGTCTCGGCCCGAAACGTCGACAGCGCTTCTATAGATGCTGCCTGGCCTGCTGTGTTCCACCAGCATTTTGTGTGTGATGCTTAAATTTCCAGCATCTGCAGATTTCCTTGTGTTTACTCCCCAATGTTTCATCACCCATGACATACCGTAACTCACTCACTCCAGCCAGAATGCTTGAAAGTGGAGTTAAATCTACAGCAGTTTCTAAACTATTATAAACATTAAATCTCATATTTTTCCCATCATTAACGCACAGTGATAGGAAACACCTAAAAATCCTTCTACAAACAAACCATTCCATGAATGATCCCACAGTGAACTATGTGCAGTGAAACACTGCAACAACACGCAGCGTCTTCTTAATCTTGCCTCCCAATAAATGAAATTGAATCTCTTCTATCGAAATCTCCACCAGAACACCTGTTCTAACACCTTTGATACCTCTATTTTCATTAGACAACAGAGATACTATTTTATTTTTAACAAAATAAAGCCTTCAAATCTGATGTACTGTCACAGTTTCTTATCTTAACGATTGGCACATCACCTCCTCTTAAGGTTTGAGCACAATCTATATTCCCTAAAGCAGATTTCAACTGTGTTGTTAATTTCAAACGAGAAAACGGGCAGACGCTGGACATCCAGACAACACAAAATGTCGGAGAAACTCAGGACTGATGAATGGTATCGGCCCGGAATATAACAATATAACAATTACAGCACGGAAACAGGCCATCTCGGCCCTTCTAGTCCGTGCCGAACGCTTACTCACACCTCGTCCCATCTACCTGCACTCAGCCCGTAACGTCCATTCCTTTCCTGTCCGTATACCTATCCATCTTTTTTTGTAAATGGCAAAATCGAACCTGCCTCTACCACTTCTACAAGAAGCTCGTTCTGCACAGCTACCACTTTCTGAGTAAATAAGCTCCCCCTGGTGTTGCCCCTAAACTTTTCCCCGTTAACTCTCTCCTCTTGTTTGAATCTCCCCTACTCTCAATAGAAAAAAAAGCCTATCCACGTCATCTCTATCGATCTCCCCCATAATTTTAAATACCTCTGTCAAGTCCCCCCTCAACCTTCTACGCTCCAAAGAATAAAGACCTAACTTGTTCAACCTTTCTCTGTAACATAGGTGCTGAAACCCAGGTAACATTGTAGTAAATCTCCTCTGTACTCTCTCTATTTTGTTGACATCTTTCCTATAATGTCGACTAAACTCTTTTCCGTAGGTGTTGGCTGGCCTGTTGAATTCCTTCAGCATTTTGTGTGTCGACATGTAATACTTCAGAGTGAAGGATGCGGTCACCGAGTGTAACGCCGAAAGGCGTTGAGGTACAGACACTTTGAGGCAAAACTGAAGAGAAAACGCTGAACAGAACGTCCCTTGTTCTCGGGAAACTCTCCAGTCCCGTGTTATTTGAACACTAGATTGTCCCATCTTCTAATCCCGTCTTCATTTGAAACAGGAAAATGATCCCCGCGTCGGTGAATTGAACCCCAGTCTCCTGCGTGACAGGCGGGGTTTAAACTAACGAGGAATAAACAAGAGTGTGGAATCTCATACGGATATCAGGGTTTAGGAGAGTTCATAAAGTCACTCTGATGCTTGTTTTCTGAGTGTAGAGCTGGCGTTTTTTACTCATCCCCTCCTCACTGTGTGACTGGAGGGGTCTCAGCATTCTTCAGCGATTCAGTCATTTACAGAGTTCAAGGACTGGCCAAAGGAAGGGTTCCAATTAGCGTCCAACTGCGTGTTGCTTGAACGGATATTTATAATCAGCATTTGTTTCCCACTTTCTGATATGTGAAGTAGAAAACCATTTGTAGCCCTTCGAATCTCACCGGTCGATTCTCCCTTCACTCGGATCTCAGGTGCTGTGTTTCTCCGGTCTGTCGGAATGTCCCGACATCTACTGGTCAGAATAGGAACTGTAACAGAGTGAGGAATGATCCTTTAGAAAACAGCTCAGAAACTTATACACAATCTTGTAGCACAAGAGAACATTCAGTAACGCCATCTCGTTTGTATCACGGTGCGATGGTGGTATAGTGGTGAGCGTAGCTGCTTCCCAAGCAGTTGACCCGGGTTCGATTCCCGGCCATCGCAGTTTGTACACTTTTAGCACTATGAACTTCTTTGAATTCATGGGCAATTTGCGGTGAATGAAATTCACTCCAATGGATCAGATGGAGCTCTCACGTACGACGGTGGTGGTCCCTCATGTTGGATGAGCCAGGACCCCAAACTGAATGTGTTCAAAGACACAACGCGCCCCGGATATTCTCCCGTTCCGCTCTTCCATCCGGCAGAAGGTACAAAAGCCTGAAAGCACAATTCACAGTCTCAGGGATAGTTTCAGTCCCACTGCTGTGTCTATTGAATGGTTTCCCGTAAGATAGGACGGACGTTTGACCTCACAATCCACCTCGGTATGAAGCTGCACCTTATTATTTACCTGCCCCGTGTTTTCCCTGTCGCTGTTACACTTTATTCTGCATTTTCTTATTGCTTCACCTTGTTCTCTCCCAATACACTGTGTAATGATTTGATCTCTATGAACAGTGAGGACGAGAAGCGTTTCACTGTATTTCGGTATATGTAACTGAAACACGTAGGACAGATTCAATTCCCCCTGAGCCCGTTGCGGCAGCAGTAGGGAGCGCCGTCCTCCGGACAGTGCAGAGTTTCCCAGCTGGTAGTGATAAGCAGCAGAAATAAAGAGCTAAGATCACAGAGGGGGAGCAGTGAGAGAGGGTTTCACTGAACTCTCACCGAAGGGAAGATTCACACTTCTTCAGAGTAGGCATCCCCTACTGACATCAATGGATCTCTGTTGAGAGGGTGAACGGCTTTCAGTTCCTCGGCATACACATCAACGAGGATGTCTCGAGGTCTGTGATGCACCATCAATAACTGTCGGAGACGTGAGGCGTGAAATAGGCTTTTATTTGCTGGAAGAAAGAACAAGCAGCAAATGACCATAACACAACATCCTGGAGACTGAGGCCGGGGCTGTGTCTCCAATCGCCTTTATACCGGGGTCCGTGGGAGGAGCCACGGTCTGTGGTAGGATCCACAGGAGCAGTCAGCGGGGGGGGGGGGGGTGGCGTGTCCACACAGGTATATGTAGCTCACCCCAGTCTGTACCTACCGCTGCGTGGTGAAAAGGGCACAACAGCGCCTCTTTTACCTCAGACGGTTGAAGAAATTTAATAAGGATCCCCAAATCCTAAAGACGTTCTACAGGGGACCATCCTGACTGGCTGCATCACTGCCTGGGGTGGGGACTGTAATTCCCTCAATCGTAGGACTTTGCAGAGAGTGGTGCGGGCATGTTTGGACACCTGTAGATGTGAACTTCCCACTATCCAGGATATTTACAAAGACAGGTGTGTAAAAAGGACCTGAACGATCGTTGGGGACCCGCGTCACCCCAATCTCAAAATGTTCCCGCTGCTGCCATCCGGGAAGGAGTACGGCAGCGTAAAAGCCGGGACCAACAGGCTCCGGGACAGCTTCTTCCACCAGGCCACCAGACCGATTCATTCACGCTGATACAATCGTATTTCTATGTTATATTGACTGTCCTGTTGTACATACTATTTATTACATATAAATTACATAAGTTGTACTTTACACATTTAGACGGAGACTTAACGTAAAATTTTTTACTCCTCACGTATGTGAAGGACGTAATTAATAAAGTCTATTCAATTCAAATCCACGGAAGAGACTTCGCAGTGTAGCAGTCGAATCACAGACGGGAATATGTGCAGATGCTGGAAATCCAAGCAACATACACAAAATGCTGAAGGAACTCAGCAGGCCAGGCTGCTTCGTGTTCCTGAAGAAGGGTTTCGACCTGAAAAATCGACTGTGTACTTTATTCCATAGATGCTGTTGCATATGTTCTCTTGTACGAGAGAGAGAGGAAAAAAGCTATTGAACCACTAGCGTCCCTGGGTGGGCTCGAACCACCAACCTTTCGGTTAACAGCCGAACGCGCTCACCGATTGCGCCACAGAGACGACTATTTAAAAGGGTACCAATAAATGACAAATTTCATTTGAATTGCGATTTCTTGTTATAGTTGTAAAAGTATTTTAAAACACAAAGGTAAATACTTACTACCGCCAACAGAGAACATAGCAGAGGATGGTTTCGATCCATCGACCTCTGGGTTATGGGCCCAGCACGCTTCCGCTGCGCCACTCTGCTACAAGAATTAAACCCAATTGTTGAGCTATGAATGCTACGCTTTTTTGTGTGTATCTATTTATATATGTATGTATGCGCTTATGTTTCTGTATCTGTACATGTCATTGTCTGGTTCTGTGTCTGTACATGTCTGGGTCTGGTTCTGTGTCTGTATATGTCTGGGTCCGTTCCGTCTTTTTCCTGTTTCATACCCGCGTACTTCACTTTCTTTTGTGGATTCCCTGTTTCTCCTCTTTCTCGTTTTCTCCACCTTCCCTACTCTCTGACCCGCCCAGTAAGTTTCTGAGTCACCGATCACAAAGAGCGAACATTGAAAACAGAAGTCGGAGGGGATATCCAGCTTCTCCAGCCCGCTCCGCCATTCAATCCGATCCTGCCTCGATTTCTCGGACTTCCTGTAATGCCCCCTCACCCTTTCACCATTTCTCATCTCCTGTTCCCTCTCTCACCTTATCTCCTTTTGCCTGCCCATCGCCTCCCTCTGGTGCTCCTCCTCCGTTTGTTTTCTTCCATGGCCTTCTGTCCTCTCCTATCAGACTCCCCCTTTTCCAGTCCTGTATCTCTTTCGCCAAACAACTTCCCAACTGTTTGCTTCACTCCAGCCCCTCCCGGTTTCAACTATCACCTTGCTTCTCCCTTTACTCCTCCGACCTTTTAATTCTACCACTCATCTTCTTTTTCCCTCCAGTCCCGCTGAAAGGTCTCGGCCCGAAACCTCGACTGTTCACTTTTCCATAGATGCTGCCGGGCCTGCTGAGTTCCTCCAGCATTCTGTGTGTGTCGATCCGTGTCTTCTATCTCACTTACCAAACCCGTGAATCTGCTTCCTTATAACATATTCCCAAATCTTTGATTAAATAGCTATTCTGAGAAATGTTCTTACATTGTAAAAATAAAATTCGAATTGATTAATTGAACGAGAGCTATCAACACATACCAAAACAAGCCACAAAAAATGTAATTTAAGGGCTTTTTTGATTAAAGATATTTTCCTCCACCCCCCCAGAGGCAGACTCTTGATTTGAGTTGTTTGGTCAGGGAATGAGTTCCCAAACATTAAATTGATATTATATCTGCTGGTGAATCTATTTCCTGAGGAGACTAAGATCCTTTAACATCTGCCAGACGATGCTGAGGATGTTCCACGAGTCTGTGGTGGCCAGTGCTATCATGTTTGCTGTTGTGTGCTGGGACAGCTGGCTGAGGGTGGCATACACCAACAGAATCAACAAACTCATTCGTAAGGCCAGTGATGTTGTGGGGGTGGAACTGGACTCTCTGACGGTTGTGTCTAAAAAGACGATGCTGTCCAAGTTGCATGCCATCCTGGACAATGTCTCCCATCTACTCCATAATGTACTGGTTAGGCACAGGAGTACATTCAGCCAGAGACTCATTCCACCGAGATGCAACACTGAGCATGGTAGGAAGTCATTCCTGCCTGTGGACATCAAACTTTACAACTCCTCCCTCGGAGTGTCAGACAACCTGAGCCAATACGCTGGTCCTGGACTAATTTCCACTTGGACTAATTTACTTATTATTATTTAATTATTTATGGTTTATATTGCTATATTTCTATATTATTCTTGGTTGGTGCGACTGTAACGAAACCCAATTTCCCTCAGGATCAATAAAGTATATCTGTCTGTCTGTCTGCGCGCACACACGCAGAGTTAAATACAAAAAGCGTAGTAGCTAGAAAACTGAAAGAGTAAATGTGACAAAGAGAGAGGGAGAGTCGGGATTTTGAAGAAGACCAGGCCTGGAAATACCTCAGAGGAATTGTCTAAATATTAGTTGCACGTGGACATCAATAAATTAGCGATGGTCATGACCTCCTGGCAGCGTGTTATGCCTCTGGAGAGACGGCGCTCTAGAAGGTAACAACGTAAGAAACACTGGAAGCATTGTGAGGTCGTTAATCTGTCACTGAAGTGGAGTTATAGGAGTGAGTTGGCAAACTCTGCACAAGAAATGAAATGAAAGAAGTGAGAAGGAATTCTATGAGAAAAGCCGAGTGAGAGCACAGTGTGGATGGTGAGGGATGAGGGAGTAGGTATAAATTCCTCAGTGTTATCATTTCAGATTATTTCTCCTGGGCCCAGCAAATACTAGACTAGGCAAATACCAAAATTCGGCATGGACTAGAAGGGCCGAGATGGCCTGTTTCCGTGCTGTAATTGTATATGGTTATATGGTTTGTTACGGACTCAGCAACAATAATTATATGAGTGAGTCAGGTTTTTGATAACAAATAAAACGTTTATTAAAACACTGAAAAACAAACCCCCAAAAGTAAACAAATCACTAACGTAACCGGAAATCAGCTGCTGTGCGGCAGCTTAAACAGTTCTTAAAGCAATGAAGCTTAAACAGTTCTTAAAGCGATGTTGCAAAAACAGTTCTTCAAAGTAGTATTGCAAAAGTTCAAAATCTTACAGTCCATTTAAGGGAGAGACTTTTTAAGACGATTTAAATTCTCTTTCACGTCGTCTTGTGCGATTCGCAGTCGAACCACACTTTTCCCACGAAGAATTTACGAAGATGAAAAATGAAACGGCTTAAAGGCACTGACCTTTCCGTTACAACACTGTACTCAATCCTTTCTGCTATTCGCAGCTATTAACACGAGCACAGTCAACGAATTCCGTCCGAATGAGGATCAAACAAGGTCGAACCTGTTTCACCGTCAAAATCGACTTTCCTCGATCTTTTAACTCCCGAACTCCGATCTTCAATCCCCACTGATTCTCAACTAGCAGTATTATAAAGAAACTGCTGGCAATGACCTTATAAACTTTAGGCATTAAATAAAACTACATCTTTCAACTAAACTGCGTCATAACATTAAATCACGCAGTGGCATGAAATCAAAATGGCAAATCCAGCCACGACCTGCCCCTCCTCACAGGGAGGGGTCCTCCTTTTATACCCTGTAAAAAAAACCTGTCACATGACCTCTACTGGCGGGAAAATGACGTCACTCCATCACAACAAGACCATTACCTCAAGTACAGTATAGCTTCAACACCTGTCACGTGACAAGTACACCACTGTCACGTGTCACAGGTACTTAACAGGTTAAATACCTCCTATTACAAAGAAGGCACGGCAGCGCTCTACGTGTCATCTAAATGTTTGACAAACTTCAACAGATGTATGGTGGAGAGTACATTGACTGGTGGCTTGAGGACCTGACAAGGAACCACCCATGCCCTTGTACGGAAAAGCACACAGAACATAATGGATAGAGCCCTGTTCAGCACAGGTAGAGGCCTCCCTACCGCTGAGCACATCTAAACGGAATGCAGTACCCCGACCATGCAGGTCATGCCCTCTTCACACAGTTCCATCAGGAAGGAGGTAACACATCAGCAGGTCCATTACCCTCAACCATCAGATTCTTGAAAAAGAACGGTTAACTTGATTTACCTAACACTGAACTGTACCCAGTACCTATAGACTCACTTTCAGGACTGATTATTTCATGTTCTCAACTTCCATTGATTATTTATTTGTTGTCAATATTTTGTTCGTTTTCTCTTTACTGTATTTGCATAGTTTATAGTCCCGTGCACATTGTTTGTTTGCTGTGTTTGTTGAGTGCAGTCTTTCATTGATTCTCTTGTGTTTCCTGATGTTTACTGCGAATCTTCATGTGTTGAAGTGTATATTCTTCAGTATTAAATATAGTTGAATCTTTAAATTTTGAACTTTGTTCGCTATTATATTCTGACGCCATGCTGTTCTCCAGTACAACAAAGATTATTTGCACGGAAGGTGGAATCTTTGATACCTTTTCCGGGTACATCTCAACCCTACAGTGCTAAGACTGACTGATCAGGACATTTTAATCCAAGCATCCTACAGTGGTTAGATAATTACAGAAGTGCTGTTTGGACAAGTCCAATATTTAAATTGGACTCCCATTTACCCATTACATTACAAAACACTTGTTATTTCAAAAGTATCTTTCCAATGGCCCTCACACTCAAAATCAATATGTCAAAATATGTCAGTGGGGAGCGGCTCGTGAGTGAGTAGGCCAGTGAAGGAGTGTAGCTTTGAGGCTTTGGCTCGAGAGGTTTTGGCAGCTTTGGCAGTTGGATTGTGCAACCAAGTTAATCAAGATTTGATTAGCTCAGACTTAGCAGAAAGCCGCTGATTGGGCAATCGAAAATTAAAAGCTGATACAAATAAAAAGAGGAGTAGCTCAAGCGGAGCGGCCAGTGAGTGAGTGGGCCAGTAAAGGAGTGGGGCATTGAGGAATTGACTCGAGAGACTTCGGCGAGAAGAGGCGGAGGACTAGTTTGCCCACAGTGAGGTAAGGCCCGGTAAGTTTCTTTAATTAATTTAATTAACCTAGGAGTTGGTAATGAAGGCAGTAGATAGGGAAGTCCAGTGCTCCGATTGTAGGATGGGGGAAGACAGAGACAGCACAATTGTCTCTGAGACTTACACCTGAAAAAGGTGCATCCAGCTGCAGCTCCTGTCAAACGGCGTTACGGAACTGGAGTTGGAGCGGGATGAACTTTGGATCATCTGGGAGGCAGAGGAAGTGATAGATCGGTGTTTCAGGGAGACAGTCACCCCTAAAAATCAGGAGACAGGTAACTGGGTGACTGTCAGGAGAGAGAAGGGGAACAGACAGGAAGAGCAAAGCCTCCCTGTGGCCGTTCCTACAAACAATAAGTATACGGTTTTGGATACTGTTGTTGGGAAGGACCTACCTGGGACATGTTGTGGTAGTCGCGTCTCTGGCACCGATTCTGGACCCTTAGCCCAGAAAGGAAGGAGGGAAAAGAGGAAAGCAGTAGTGATAGGGGATTCGATAGTTAGGGGCACAGATAAAAGGTTCTATAAGAGAGATCGAGAATCTCGGATGGTCTCTCTGGTTCCACGATCCACGATATGTCGTATCGAGTTCTCGGTATTCTCAGGAGAGCGTGAGCAGCCAGATGTCATGGTCCACGTGGGGATAAATGACATAGATGGAGTAGGGATGAGAGGCTGAAGAAGGGATATAGAGAGTTAGGAAAGAAGTTAAAAAATAGGACCTTAAGGGTAGACATCTCAGGATTGCTGCCTGTGCTACGAGACAGAGAAGGCAGGAACAGGAAGGTATGGCAGATGAATGCGTGGCTGAAGAGTTGGGTCGGGGGCAGGGGTTCAGATTTCTGGATCATTGGGATCTCTTCTAGAGAAGGTCTGCCCTCTACTAAAAGGACGGGCTGCACCTGAAATGGAAACGGACCAGTAACCTTGCTGGCAGGTTTGCTAGAGCTCTTGGGAAGGTTTTAAACTAGGTCGGCAGGGGGTGGGATTCAGAATGTGAGTGAAGAGATTAGGGTAGAAGGACAAGGGCACGATGCAATGTGTTCCGAGTTGGTGAGGAAGCACAGACAGGGGACAAACACAAATGTAGCCAGTTAGAGGGGTTGAAATGTGTCTATTTCAAAGGTAGGAGTATTAGGAATTAAGGGTATGAACTTACAGCATGGATCAGTACGTGGAACTACGATGTTGTGGCCGTCACTGAAACTTGGCTGGAGGAAGGGCAGAATTGGCTGATGCAGGTCCCGGGGTTTAGGTGTTTTGAAAGGAATAGGATGGGAGGTAGAAAAGGGGAGGGCGAGTAGCATTCCTGGTCAGGGATAGTATCACGGCTAAAGAAAGGGAGGAGGCTGCAGAGGGAGTGTCCACTGAGTTTGGGGCCCGAAGAGCCTGTAATATGCTGTAACTCTAGTGTCTAGTTCCAGTGTCTAAAAGTCCTGAACAGCATATTTTGTATTCTGAAAGAGGAAGCAGTTTTGTTGCTAAATCAGCTTTTAGGATTCCTCCCCAGAAGTTAAATTCAAATTACAAATTTTACTGTCAGCCAAAGAGCAATTTTCCTGACTGTCCATTCCCCTTTGAAATGTCGGCATTTCATATCAGGAATAGAATCGCATGCAAATCTATATAGAAATGCATACATTCCCGACCAAACCCAGTCTACAACTGGCCAGTGTGGAAGCTGAGTTTCTCTAATATCAGTTCCAGGAAAAACAATGAAACACCAAACGAAAACACAAACAAGACAAAACACAAAAGACAACCCTTGCACTGTCTTCTTTCAGCGCCTTCCACAAGCAACCGCAAAACTTAGAACAAGTAGTTAATTCCCACGATGACAAACATTTACACAGTTTCCAAACAACGAAGGAGAAGAAATCGGGCTGTTTGGTGGGACCCCTCAATACTGATACAATCTCTGAAAACAACTCCTCCCCCCTCCCCCCCCCCCTCCTCTCTCTCTCTCTCTCTCTCTCTCTCTCTCTCTCTCTCTCTCTCTCTCTCTCTCTCTCTCTCTCTCTCTCTCTCTCTCTCTCTCTCAAGTCACTTTCATGTGAACTCACACGTGGACACATTTTACAGAATCATAACATACAGACATTCACACTTTAAACCATTCCAGAAAATCGTTTTCTCTTAGGTGTTAAACCCTTGCTAAAATAAATCAGTAACAATCCGGTAACACCGAAGAAATGAGTTACTCCAAGCTTTTAGAGCAACGAAATGTTGGAACTTATTCGTCTTGCACAAGTAAACAAGCTTAAAGCATGAAATAACCATATTAACCAAAATTTCAACTTATTCTGTCGCTTCGGTAACTCCAATCTCTGATTTGTGTTGTCATTTGCATTCCATGAAAGTCGCCTGTACAGTTTCGAACAGAACACCCCACATGAGCACATCTGAACCCGCAGTTTGAGTTTCCAACAACGGTTCCCCTCATTGGGAAAAAGCGCATTCGGGCGCTGCGTTAATTCTCTTCTACAATCTCTCTGCTGGTTTCTGCCCTGACCGGCATTTCCCCACACCTGCATTTTCTCGAAACCAAACACGTGAGCTGCCTGTAGAGTATTCTTAAAGTTCAAACCTAGCTCCCAACCTCCCCCATGATCCAATGATTTTCCAAAGAACCCTTGTCTCAGTATGCGTCGTGTCTCTGGGATCAAACAGTTCAAACATTTTATTTTAAATTCGTCAGCGCTATGAGGCACCACTGTTCTTAATCATCTATGTTTGGGTGATGGGGCTGTAAATGATTGCGATCTAATTTTGATCCACACATCCCTTGGAACAGTATCCACAGTGGGGACACAAATGCACCACGGTGCTCTCCTTCCCTCTCCAAACATTTACGTATCTCTTGTGTTGGGTGTTCGCTGTTTTTGCACATAATTGTCTGTACCGCACTTTTAATTACTCATTTATTCTGTGTTACTTGCAAAGCGGAGTGGATATTCCGATGCAAGCACGTTATAATCAAGTTCTTGTGACTAGCATTATCTATTTAAGCATTGTGCTCTGAAAACTAATTGCTTGGAACATTTTCTTAGTAGCATCCCGGGCGTATGTGTCCCACTATCCTAAGCCGCTATACCCCAAAAGGTGTATTGTCTATTCCGGTTTTCATTTCCTATCGCGGTTCCTACCTCCGATAGTAACTAGGGTAGCCATTAGTGCCGTCAGTAGCAATGGTTCTTTCTGATTGTACGTCGGCCCTGGGTCCTCGGCTGCAGGTCCCTCATCATAAACATAGCTGGTCGCGTAATAAGATACAGAAGTTGAAATTGGTCACTCATCCCATCGAGACCGCCATTTCATCCTGGTTGATACCGGATCCCATTCAGCCTCATACATATGCCCTCCCACCATATCCATTGATACCCCGACCAATCAGGAATAAAACAAATGCTGCTTTGAATATACCCAAGTTCTTGGCCTCCACCGCAGTGAATGGCAGAGCATTCTACAGATTCACCGCTGATGCCGAAAATAATTCTCCTTACTTCTGTTATAAAAGCTCGTCCCTCAATTTTGAGTGTGTGCCCTCTAGCTCTGGATACCCCCACGCGAGACATCAACCTCTCCACGTCCACATGATCTAGCCATTCCAAGATTCGGTATGCTTTTTTTTTCAAATTCCTGTGAGCTGTCAAACGCTCCTCATATGGTAAACCTTTTATTCACGAAACCATTCCCGTGATCCTCCTCTATACGCTCTACAATAACAATACATCCTTTCTAAACTAAGGTCCCAAAACTGTTGACAATACTCCAATTGCGGACTAACGTGCGTCTTATTCTCAGCTTTATATTCCATTCCCTTTGAAATAAATGCTAATATTGCATTTGCCTTATTTACCACTGACAACCTAGCAATTATCCCCCTGAGAGTCATGCACGAGAGCATCTAAGTCCCTTTGAATCTCTGATGTTGAATTTTCTTCTCATTTATTTAACAGTCTGCACTCTTGCTGCCTTTTATCAAAATGCATTTTAATACAATTCCAACCCCGCATTCCCACTGCCGCGTTTTTGCCCATTCTTCCAATTTGCCTGTCCTGCTGTAATCGTTTAGTGCCCTGCTTTATATGATTGGCTAGTCTGCCCTCATAGTTCATGTTTTCCTTCGTATAGGTTTTGAAGTTGGCAATTATAAAATATTAAAAGTTTCACAATCATCCAACTTCGCACTCACATTTCCTCCCCGGCATGCCCTTTCCTTGGCTTTTGTTTTACAGTCCGTAACTTCCCTTGTCACTTGAGAATTTCTAAATTTTGCTGATCCATATCATCATATTCATTCTCTTTCCCACTTTCAGATCCACAGGCACCTGTTATTCCTCTCTGCGCAGCAATTTGGTCGTGCAGCTTCCATACCTGTATGGTCATTAGTCCTACGTCTCTATTTTTTTGCATCACGTTTAGAGCTGTTATGAAATCACTTCACTGTTTCTTTAATTTCTTCCGCTGCCACAGCTAAATTTGCCTTTTTACTCCTTTCTTTAACCATTTTCTCATACCAGCTGAAATTTTATTCGTATGCACCAAATTCCCCCTTCTCTGTCCCTGCAGGTAGATAACTTTTCCCTTAAGGGTTTCTACCTCCTTCTCTAATCTATCCAGCTCTATCAAAATTTCCCCCCATATACAGGCATTTCCTTTTATAATCTGTCCCACTTGGTCACAGCTTTTTGTCGATATCCTTTTAAATTCCCAATAACACAGGCCACTGCTACTGACTTCACTGGCTGCTAAGTTCCTTGTCTGACAGTTTCCTTTTTGGCAATTTTGAAAAGAGCTTCACTGCCTTCGCCGCTGCTGTGTCCAGCATACTCCCCCGTAATGTGCCAATTTCCCCAATACGTACATTGGAAGAATCCCCTCCAATCAACACAACTCAAGTCCTCCGGGCTTGCAGACTTCCCTGAAATCTTCATCCTGGCTCTGTAGAAAAAACTACCCAGTCACCGAGCGCTGATTCTCACTCACGTGGTCCGACTTGAACTTCCCACTGACCGAGAGATTTTAACTCGAGACCACAATAGCAACGTCAATTCTGTTACAACAATCACTCTTTGTAATAATGATCATGTAGGGACAGAGGGATCTGAAGTTACCGAGCAATATCTTTATTCTCTAAATTAACAAGTACGTTAATTCATACACTGAATATCTTGTGTGCACACCAAGTTTTCCTGTCCTGCCATGAACAGTCAAAGAAAAAGAAAATATTATACGACTTTAAACGTGGTGTCTGCTTCTGGCCACATCTTCCATATTATACGGCCTCCAATCCTCGTGTGTCCGTACGGTGTGTAACATCGGCGATAGTTGGTCCTCTACAGAGATACGGCCGCCAGCACGCATATCCATTCTAAACAATACATATATTGCATTCCAATGTCATTGATTGCAGATCATGTGTCTGAACTTTAAGGCATTTTTATCGGCTCTGCTCCAGACCAGCATCCATCAACTGCCTTCTTTCCCGGTAAGTGACTGTCGGTAGTTTACCGGTCCTTGTTCTCAATCAGCAAATATCTTGAATCACTCAGAACAGGTACAGACTCCAACAGTCAAAACCCTGCATGTTATATCCTACCAACTAGCATCTCACAAATAACGTTTGGGTTGGAAATGATCGCTACTCCGGCAGATCACCTGAAGCATTATTATGCCTTCTCTTAAACTCTGATCAAGCCGAACTACTAGCGGACAAAATGGGGAACTGCTCCTTCATAAATGGCAGCCGCCATCTCCTCCCTCATGGCAAGAAAAAATACAATTCGCCAGTCTGCTTCCTCTGTCATCGACCTTATAAACCATATAACAATAACAACACTGAAACAAGCCATCTTGGCCCTTCTAGTCCGTGCCGAAGGCTTAATCTCACCTAGTCCCACCTACGTGCACTCAGCCCATAACCCTCCATTCCTTTCCTGTCTATATACCTATCCAATTATTTAAAATGACAAAATCGAAACTGCCTCTACCACTTCAACTGGAAGCTCGTTCCACACAGCTACCACTCTCCGAGTAAAGATGTTCCTCCTCGTGTTACCCCTAAACTTTCGCTCTTTAACTCTCAAATCATGTCCTCTTGTTTTAAACTCCCCTACTCTCAATGGAAAAAGCCTATCCACGCCGTCTATCCACGCCCCTCATAATTTTAAATGTTTCTATGAAGTCCTCCCTCAACCTCCTACGCTCCAAAGAATAAAGATCTAACTTGTTCAATCTTTCTCTGTAGCTCAGGTGCTGAAACCCAGGTAACATTCTAGTAAATCTCCTCTGTACTCTCTCTGTTTTGTTGACATCTTTCCTATAATTCGGTGACGAGAACTGTACACAATACTCCAAATTGGGGCTCACCAATGCCTGGTACAATTTGAATATTACATGCCGACTTCTATACACAATGCACTGAGTTATAAAGGCCAGCATACCAAAAGCTTTCTCCACCACCCTATCCACATGAGATTCCACCTTCAGGGATCTATGCACCATTATTCCTAGATCACTCTGTTCTACTGCAATCCTCAATGCCCAACCATTTACAATGTATGTCCTATTTTGAGTAGTCCTACCAAAATGTAGCACCTCACAGTTATCAGCATTAAACTCCCTCTTCCATATTTCAGCCCACTCTTCTAACTGGCCTAATTCTCTCTGCAAGCTTTGAAAACCTACTTCATTATCCACAACATCACCTATCTTAGTATCATCTGCATACTTACTAATCCAATCTACCACCCCAACCTCCAGATATTTAATGGATATGACAAACATCATTGGACCCAGTACAGATCCCTGAGACACAACACTAGTCACCAGCCTCCAACCCGACAAACAGTTATCCACTAATACTGTCTGGCGTCTCCCATCCAGCCGCTGTTGAATCGATTTTACTACTTCAATATTAATACCCAACGATTGAACTTTCCTAACTAACCTTCTGCATGGAACCCTGTGAAAGGCTTTACTGAAGTCCATATAGAGAGCATCCACTGCTCTACCCTCGTCAACTTTCGAAGTAACCTCTTCAAAAAATTCAATAAGATTTTTCAAACATGGCCTTCAAATCCCTGTTGACTGTTCGTAATCAGACCCTGTCTATCCAGATAATTATATATACCATCTCTGAGAATACTTTCCATTAATTTACCCCCCTCCCGACGTCAAACTGACAGGCCTATAATTGATAGGTTTACTCTTAGAACCCTTTTGAAACAATGGAATCACATGAGTAATACACCAATCCTCCGGCACCATCCCCGTCTCTAATGACATTTGAAATAGTTCTGTCAGAGCCCCTGCTATTTCTACACTAACGTCCCTCCAGGTCCTAGGGAATATCCTGTCAAGACCAGAAGTTCTATCCACCTTTATATTCTTTAAAAGCTCTAGTACTTCCTCTTCTTTAATCACCATAGTTTCCATCTCTTTTCCCCCATCTCTTTTGGCTTTGCACATTGCTGTCCACACTGATTCTCTAAGCGACCAATTTTATCCCTCACAATCCTTTTGCTATTAATATAACAGCAGAAAACCTTTGGATTTATTTTCACCTTTCTATCCAAAGCAACCTCATATTTTCTTTTAGCTTTTCTAATTTCTTTCTTAAGATTCTTTTTACGTTCTTTATAATCTTGGAGCACCTCATTTACTCCATGTTGCCTATATTTATTATAGATCTCCTTCTATTTCCGAACCACGTTTCCAATATCCCCTGAAAACCATGGCTCTCTCAAATTTTTAACCTTTCCTTTCAACCTAACAGGAACACAAAGATTCTGTACCCTAAAAAAATCACCTTTAAATGACCTCCATTTCTCTATTACAGCCTCCCCATAAAACAAACTGTCCCAATCCACTCCTTCTAAATCCTTTTGCATCTCCTCAAAGTTAGACTTCCTCTGATCAAAAATCTGAACCCTGGGTCCAGGCCTATTCTTCTCCATAATTGTATTGACACTAATGGCATTGTGATCACTGGACCCGAAGTGCTCCCCAACACATCATTTTGTCACCTGACCTATCTCGTTCGCTGACAGGAGATGCAACACTGCCCCTTCTGTAGTTGGTACCTCTATGTATTGCTGCAAAAAACTATCCTGCACACACTCCAAACCATCCAGCGCTTTTACAAAATGGGCTTACCAGTCTATGTGTGGAAAATCAAAATCTCCCAAAATCACAGCCTTGCACTTACTACAAATTTCTGCTACCTGTTACGTACCCGTGACACGCGACAGTGGTACCCTTGTCACGTGACTGGTATTGAAGCTATACTGGACTTGAGGTAATGGTCTTGTGATGGTGGAGTGACGTCATTTTCCCGCCAGTAGAGGTCATGTGACAGGTTTCTTTTACAGGGTATAAAATGAGGACCCTCCCTGTGAGGAAGGGCAGTTCGTGGCTGGATTTGCCATGCTGACTTCATGCCACTGCCTGATTTAATGTTATGACGCAGTTTAGTTGAAAGATGAGGTTTTATCTAAGGCCTAAAGTTTAAAAGGTCATTGCCAGCAGTTTCTTTACAATACTGCTAGTTGAGAATCAGTGGAGAGGGAAGATCGGAGTTCGGGAGTTAAAGACCGAGGAGAATCGATTTCGACGGTGAAACAGGTTAGACCTTGTTTGATCCTTATTCGGAAGGAATTCATTGACTGTTCTCGTGTTAATCCCTGTGAAATATCAGAAAGGATTGAGAAGAGTGTTGTAAAGGAAAGGTCAGTGCCTTTGAGCCGTTTCGTTTCGTTCCGTAAATTCTTCGTGGGAAAAAGTTGGTTTTGGGAACCGAAACAACACGACGTGAAAGAGAATTTAAATCGTCTTAAAAAGTCTCTCCCTTAAATGGACTGTGAGCATTTTGAACTTTTGGCAATACTACTTTGAAGAACTGTTTTTGCAACATCGCTTTAAGAACTGTTTGAGCTGCATCGCTTTAAGAACAGTTTAAGCTTCATTGCTTTAAGAGCTGTTTAGGCTGATTTCCGGTTACGTTAGTGATTTGTTTACTTTTGGGGGGTTTGTTTTCAGTGTTTAATAAACATGTTATTTGCTATAAAAACCCCTGCCTAACTCATATATTTATTGTTGCCTGAATCCGTAACATACCTCCCTACAAATGTTCTCCTGCAATTCTTGTTCCCCATTAAGCGGTGTATAATACACCCTTATTAGTGTTACTACACCTTTTCCATTTATCAAATTCAACCCAATAGTCCCCCTAGAGGAGCCCTCTGATCTATGCTGCCAAAGCATCGCTGTAATATTTTCTTTGACAAGCAATGCAACACCTCCCCCTCTTGTCCCTCCTATTCTATTACACCTGAAGGAACGAAATCCAGAAATACTTAGTTGCCAATCACACCCCTCCTGCAACCATGTTTCAATAATAGCTTCAACATCATATTTCGAGGTATCAATCCATTCTCTAAGCTCATCCACCTTTCTTTCAATGCTCCTAGCATTAAAATAGATGCATTTAAGAAACTCTCCACCTTCTACTCTCTGTATATAACGGTACAAGCATTTAAAAAAAAAATCTTTTTTCTTCCTTCTCCCCTACATCTTCGGTCTGAGCGCTCCCCTTCTCTGTCCCCTGCCTATCCTCCCTCACACACTGTCTACTAGCTTTCTCTATTTGTGAAGTAACCTCCTCTCTCCTAGTCCATCAATTTGATTCCCACCCCAACCATTCTAGTTTAAGGTCTCCCTGGTAGCCTTCGCAAATCTCCCTTCCAGGATATTGGTCCCCCTATGATTATAGTGCAACCCGTCCATTTTGTACAGGTCCCACCTGCCCCAAAATAGGTCCCAATGATCCAGAAATTTTAATCACTGTCCCCTGCTCCAATCCCTCAGCCACGCATTTATCCTCCACCTCATTCCATTCCTGCTCTCTCTGTCGCGTTGCACAGGCAGTAATCCCGAGATATTTACCTTTGCAGTCCTTCTTCTCAACTGCCTTCCTAACTCCCCATATTCTCCTTTCAGGACCTCTTCCCTTTTCCTACCTATGTCATTGGTACCTATATGTACCAGGACCTCTGGATCCCCAAACTTCATCCACTTCAGGATATCTTGGACGCGATCAGAAACATCCCTGACCCTGGCACTAGGCAGGCAAATTGCATCCGGGTCTCCTGACTGCGTCCACAGAATCGCCTATCTGACCCCCTAACTATCGAGTCCACTATTACTACTAACTTCCTCTTCCTTTCCCTATTCTTATGAGCAATAGGGCCGGACTCTGTGCCGGAGGCACTGCCACTGTTGATTGCCCCAGGTAGGCTGTCCCCTCCAACATTACCCAAACAGGAGTACTTATTGTCAAGGAGTACAGCCACTGGGATACTCTCTAGTAACTGACTCTTCCCCTTCCCTCTCCTAACCCTGACCCACTTGTCTACCTCCCGTGGCCCCGGTGTGACCACCTGCCTGTAACTCCTCTGTATCAACTATTCACTCTCCCTGACCAAACGAAGGTCATCGAGCTGCAGCTCCAGTCCCCCAACACGGTCCCTTAGGAGCTGCAGCTCGGCGCACCTGGCGTAGATATGGACGACCGGGAGTCTAGGAGACTCCAGGACCACCCACATCCGACATCGAGAACAACAAGCTTCCCTCACACTCATAATGTCCCCTTTTCTCAAATAACAGGAAAAATTTAAAACTAAACCTACCTTGCCTCGCCCTCTCCCGTTGAGCCCGAGCTCTTAAGCTTTCACTTTGCTCCCGGCTCATTCCGCGGCCCGTTGAAGAAAGCTGTGTCCCTTTAAATCTTCTGCGCTTCACTGCCCGTCGTCAGAGTCGGGAAGTAATGTTAAAATTGTACAAGGCAGTGGTGAGGCCAAATTTGGAGTATTGTGTACAGCTCCGGTCACCGAATTATAGGAAAGATGTCAACAAAATGGAGAGAGTACAGAGAAGATTTACTAGACTATTACCTGAGGTTCAGCACCTAAGTTACAGGGAAAGGTTAATCAAGTTAGGTCTTTATTCTTTGGAGCGTAGATGGTTCGGGGGAGGAGGGGGGGTGGTTGATTGACGAATTTTAAAGTAGATAGAGTTGATGTGGATAGGCTTTTTCCATTGAGAGTAGGGGAGATTCAAACAAGAGGACATGAATTGAAAGTTAGAGTGCAAAAGCTTAAGGGTAACACCAGGGGAAACTTCTTTACTCAGAGAATGGTAGCTGTGTGGAACGAGCTTCCAGTAGAAGCGGTAGAGGCAGGTTCGGTATTGTCATTTAAAGAAAAATTAGATAGGTATATGGACAGGAAAGGAATAGAAGATTATGGGCTGAGTGCGGGACAGTGGGAGTAGGTGAGAGTAAGCGTTCGGCACGGACTAGAAGGGCCGAGATGGTCTGTTTCCGTGCAGAAATTTGTTATATGATTATTTGGTCTTCCGCGTCCACGAAATCCCCGCAGACATCGTCTACGATCGAGATCCCCAGTTTATCTCCCAGGTATGGAAGGCCTACTGTCAAGCCATAGGTGCATCTGTCATCCGGCTTCCACCCTCAGTCGAACAGGCGGACGGAACGGTTCAACAAAGGCCTGAAGGTGACGCTACGTTGTGTAACGGCAAACAACCCGTCGACCTGGAGCGACCACCTTCCGTGGATTGAGTACGCTCACAACTCTCTAGTGACCTCGGCCATTGGAAGTTCTCCATTCGAGTGTTCCCTGGGGTACAAAACCCCCCTCTTCCCCGCGCAGGAAAAGGAAATTGCGGTACTATCGGTTCAGGATCATATCAATCGGTACCTTAAGGTGTCAGAGGAGACACGCACGGCCCTACTCAGATACTCAGATCTGCAAAACATAATAAGAAGACGGCCGACCGACACCGGACTCAGGTGACTGAGTACCAACCTGGGCAGATGTTGTGGCTTTCATTCAAGGACATCTCGTTGAAGAACGAGCTTAAGAAACTCTCCCCTCACTTCCTGGGCAAATTCAATGTCGAAAGTGTTAGCAATCCCGCTGCGGTCCGCCTAAAATTGAAAGATCCATGCGCATCCACCCGACTTTTCATTTCTCCTGATTAAAGCCAGTCTCCGTCAGCCCCCTGTGCACCCCGGCTGAGACTCCCCCACCTGCCTGTATCATGGACCACCATCCGGCATACACCGGCCAAAGACTACTAGATGTGCGCCGTAGTGGCTGGAGTCTCCAATACCCAGTAGACTGGGAAGGGTACGGTCCAGAAGAGCGTTCCTGGGTCCCCCTCTCCTTCATCCTAGACCCTTCCCTCATCAACGATTTTCATCGGGACAATCCAAATACGGCTGGAGGATGGCCTGAAGGCTCCCGTTGAGGGAGGGGTACTGTCAATGTCCCTTCTGTCTCAGGAATTGGTCCTCAATCACCTCGTTTAGTTCGCAATCATTCCCAGGTTCCACTAACTACAAATAGCTGCTTTCCATCAGCAAATGGAGTATAAAAACTGTGACCACAACAAGAAAGTGCCAGTTTTTTGGTCTACTCCGGTGCGAATAATATGTGTTCATGGTTCTTAGGACTACCAGTTCTAGGTCTAGCTTCGCTCCTGGATACCGACTCCAAGCTCGCTACGTTAATAACGCCTCCCGACTCTGCCTCCACGCCAGTGTTCTGCGCTTGGGTTCATCCAACGCCACGCTCGTGTAAGAGTTAGACTCAATTATTTCGTACTATTTATGAAAGGGCAAAGGTCCCAGATTAAATGAAGTTAACCTTCAAAAACCTAAATGTGTTGGTGGTATGGCCATGCCCAATTTCCGTCTATATTACTGGGCTGCCAACAAAGCTGTCTTATTCCTCGATCTTACTTTCATAATCAGTCTGAGTGCCCAATATGGGTGGAAATAGAGTTGAACTCTGATAAGAATTTCTCTATCTCTGCACTTCTTTAATCCGCACTTCCTTGCTGTCCGCCTAATCCAATTGTTAATCCTGTTATCAGGCGCACTTTGAGAATATGGGTTCAGTTTAGGAAGTGCCATGGTCTTCATGGTTTCTCTCTCGCTAGACCTATCTTACATAATTATCTCTTTCAGCCTTCTATGCATAATTTAACATTTCAAGTCTGGCACAGAAAGGACATTAGGTGCTTTGAAGATCTTTTGATAGACAATTGTTTTGCATCTTTTGAACAACTTGTCTATAAAGTTCAACCTACCCAACACTCACTTCTTTAAATATCTCCCAATTAGACATTTTATCAACTCTTTAATATCAAACTTCCCTGAGGTACCCAATAAAAATGTTGTTGACTTGTTTCTTCGCATGAATCCATTGTGTAAAGTTTTAATATCTACTATTCGAGATAAGGTGGCGACTTTAAGGCGAGTCCACCTTGACAAAATTGAAACGGCCTGGGAGCAAGATTTAAATGTTCCTTTGTCCGATGAAGTTTAGGATTCAATTCTCAAGTCAGTTAGTCAACTTTTTCATGTGCTCGCCATTGCCTGTTACAGTTTAAGGTCGTACACAGGGCTCATATGTCTAAAACTGAATTATCGTGTATCTATCCAGACATTAGCCCCTGTTGCGACAAGTGTAATGGGGCGAGGCTTCCCTTATTTATATGTATTGGACTTGTCCTGGCTTGGAGAAATACTGGTGTGATGTCTTTCTAAATTTATCCAATATACTTAATTACTATTTGGAACCTAATCTACTGATTGCTCTTTTTGACACGTCGGGAGAGGTTGACACGCATCTGAATCCACTAAACATCGTGCACTCTCTTTTGCCTCTCTTTTGGCCCGACGCGCTGACCTTCTTAGGTGGAGAGCTGCTGCCCCACCCACTCATGCTCAATGGCCCAGAAGCATTACGCCCTGCTTAGACCGTGAAAAGATTCATTATTCACTTCTTAATTCGGACATCAAATTCCCAAAGGTATGAGGACCTTTTCTGGAATATTTTTATAATTCCCGTTTAGATTAAAGGTCCATCTCTCTTTTCTTCTCCTTCGGCATATAAATCCTTGACTTCCAGCTTCTTTCAGTTAAGATTTACGGTTTTTGATGTGTCAACATATTATTGTTCAGTTAGCAGGCAACACACCTTTTTCTAAATACAGCTCTGTGAAGATAAGCGTTCTGATTAACTTTTCTATATATTGTAAGGTTGGCATGGAATCGGGCAATGGGACGTTGGGGTAGTAACTAACTATATATGATTCTACCATGGGTGTTTTCTTATAAACTGTTACGGATTGTACTTGCTTTGAACTGTACACATTTCTTTATTGTGTCTTTTTCTTTCATTGTAAACACAAGTAAAAAAAAAACAATCCAGGTGCGTAGGGCACCAGGTGCCCCTCACAAAGCCATGTGGCTGCGCTTGATTATATTTTTTTCAATGCACTCATCAGTCCTATCTATAAAAATCCTTTCCAATAGTTCAGTCTCGATTAAGGCAAGAGTCACTATTTTACAAATACCAGGATAATCTCTATTACTTTCTCCATTGCTTATATTTAGAATTTATATGTGGATATTACCCGTTCTAGATAAACTTGTATTGACACTGCAGACCAATCAGTGAAGAGCAGACCCGACTGAAGTGCTCCGGGAAGGAGGTGACAATTCAGGAGCATTTTGAGAGGGTAATTCTGAACGCAAACTGCCGCTTATCTCTTTATCTTCTCATTATATAAATAGTAATCTTCCCATCCGTGTTTGTTTCGGCCCTCCAACTTTCCGCATGCGTGATTTCAAAATTAACCGGAACATTTTTTATATTGCGTGATTTCAAAATTAACTGAACCATTGTACCTTTAATTATCAAGTGTCCTTTTCTGCTTTTGCAATATTTCAGGTACTCCTTTTAGAGGAGAATCATTCCAAAATCATCCATTATTTGCTTGGTCTTTGTCCAGGGTTGGCTCTGTACTGTCACAGCCGAATAGTACGTTAAGTACTTTGACTCACGCTAGGATTAGAGCATATCAGTTTTTATTTCCCTTCCATGTCCTTTGTTCTGGGATTAACAACATCTCTCTCTCTCTCTCTCTCTCTCTCTCTCTCTCTCTCTCTCTCTCCTCTCTCTCTCTCTCTCTCTCTCTCTCTCTCTCTCTCTCTCACACCACACACACACACACACACACACACACACACACACTGACCTGCAGTGATCATCCAGCATTTTCTGTGTGGTACAGTCAAACAATCGACGTTTCGTAAAGTGACCCTTCATCAGGTTTTAATTTTGTGTGTGTTGTTAATCAGGAGTCTGGGCATTTATATCTCCTTAAATTACAGAATGGCAAAGTTGTGAATGCTGAATTGTGGTGGGAAATCCTGTCATACATTCTTGTGGATGGCGTTTGAATATGCATACTATAACAACAGGTCAGATTGCTGAATATGCATGAAGATTTCTTACTACCTCGCAGAAGCGATGTCACTGATATCGATCACTTTGACAACAAAGACAAGAATAATTTGGGAAATTATTTGCTTTCTCGCGTTTTGGCTTTCTCTTTTGAAGAGCTGGGAAGAAGAAGTGAATGTCAACCATCCTGAAACCAATGTACGGTAACAACATTATCGGACTTCTTACTTAATAGTTCTGGTGAGGTGAGTGCTTTAAGGGCTACATGCCCTTAATTGGAAAGTCCTGATTTGTAAAGTGCTTTGCCAGCTAAAATTCAACTTGCCTGGGAACATTCCTTAGGTGAATGAATTTTGGTGGAAAAAGGGGAAGAAGAAACACAAATAGAACGTAAGACAGGTTGCATCAAACTACAACACTGTCAGACACAGTAAGGCGAAAAACTTATGCTTAATACTACGGATTGAGATAGCGGAACATTTCCTCTGACTATCTGACGGAAATCACACGAAGAATTATAGAATAACTGATAAACAAAGAATGATGACGGAAGATTCTCATTCTGTTGCTGTAGCTTTTTCATCGACGTGATGCCCTCGCGCTGGCAGATCGGTGTTGCTCAACCTCAATGATTATATTCAACGTGGAACAGACTGAGGTGAGAGTCAGCTCCTGCAATGCCCAATGAACAATAAATAAAGAATCCTGTACCTCGTTATTACTACATTTAACCTTGGCCAGTAATGATCTTCCCGACTGTACGCAGATGTGTTAACTACATACAAAGCTCTAGCTAGCGCGAAACACAATCCGAACCTAAAAATCACTAAAGAAAACTCCGAGAATTCCATTTGCAAGGTAGGTGCTTCAATAATGTAAAAAGATGCACCTGAGTTGGCAGCTAAGTTTGATGTTTGGGGCTTCAGTCACTGAAAACAAATCAACTGCCCGTCAAGTTCAGATAGATAGATCAGCTTTTTTACAGTTTGTTACCTGCAAATACTCAACGAGTGGCTCAAGATTTGAATGGGCCATTTTCGGAAGAACTGGAAATGCAATTGAAATCTGGTAAATATGAGTAATCAACCAACTCTTGCTGGAATGTCAATAAATGACATACGAGTTAAAGAAATCTTTGCCTAGGAGTCGTCTCTGAGTAATTTATGCAAAAATATTCTCCAGTCTGGTAATTTCGACTTCTGACATCTTCTATAGTTGTCTTGTATGCGAGCTATTACTACAACCATTTTACTGTTTTTCTTTGGTTCCTGGGGTTTTTAGCTATAAACGATTGTCGATGCAGCACCCTGTTAAAAGATGTCAGGAATGAATTGACCTTGGGGAGAGGGAGATTAATGGTTCATATTCCACATGTATTTGGTTTCTGGATGGTCTCTACAGACTAGAGTGTGCAGAATGTGACATAAGTTGTCTCTGGAACAGAGGATTAGACTAAAATGAAAATCATTTTAATGGTATATTAAAAGCAAACTGATCACCCAGTAAGATTGACTGGACACATACTTAGCACCTCAGTTCTGTGCAAGCTGCGCAGTTGCACGGTAGTGCAGGAACTGAAATGCATCCGGCCACATACCATTTCAAGCTGCGTTGAAGTAATTTTGTTTGCTATAATATTGATGTTAACTAGTTCACTAAATCCACCGATGCTCCTTTCGCTACCCTGTTCGTTATTTCTTCAAAGAATTCCAGCAAAAGCCAGGCAACGTTTTCCCTTGAGGCAACTCTGCCGGCTCTGGCCTGTTTCCACATGTGCCGCCAAGTACCCCGAGCTACATCCTTAACAATCGACTCCAACAACTTCCCAACAATTAAGGTCAGTCTTGCCTACAAATTTCTTTATTCTGTCTTCATCCCTTCTTGAATACTGCAGTGACTGTTGCGATTCTCCAATCTTCTGAAACCACAGCAGAATATAATGATTTTTCAATGATAATTACGAAGGGCTCCACAAACTCTTCAGCAACATTTTTGGAACTCTGGGCTGTAATCTCCCTAGGAAATGTAACTGCAATCACTTCTGCCATTTGAAACCCTTGACGTTCCGGCATTGTACTATAACCTTCCATCGTTAAGGCGTCTGTAAAATACTTATTCAGTTCGTCTACCATTTCCTGATCCAGCACTGTTACCCTTCCAGCGTCATTTTTCCAGAGACTCAATATCTACTCTAAACTCTCGTTTACTCTTTACATATCTGAAACTAGTTTGGTATTATATTTGATAAAATCGGCGAGCTTACCATAATTCATCGTTTTCATCTTTACTATTCATAATAATAAGAAAGTGGAGAGACCAAATATGAATCAGAGGGCATCCTTTACAGAGAGAGACTGTTCCACATATGGAATAAGCTGCCCGAGGGACTGGTTCAGGCAGGTGCATCAGCCACATTTGAAAAGTCAATTGGATATTTCATGCACGGGAAAAATTGGACTTACAGGAATATGAATAAGTTTTAGACAGAATGTGACTTCCTTGTACAGCAATATTGATCGACAGGAAGTAGTTGGTTCGAAAGGCGTTTTATTTCCGCGAGGTTTGGTTCAATAACTGTAAGATGTCACTTTCTCATATTGATGGGGCACGGTTAATATCGCATTTAGAACGGTGAAGCCGACGTAACTTTAAATACTTTGTTCGGACTTGACTAGAAGGTATCTATTCACTGTTCAGTATTCACGATGAGGGCATTGAACCCAGGACCATACTGCAGGCGAAGTATGCGCTCTGTGACTGAGCTATAGCCCCTTCTCCAGTAAACTGTTATGCGAGTAAATTCCTTCCTGTCACTCTTCTGCTGAGGACAAATTGTGGACATGGACAGAAAAGAATATATATATATATATATATATATATAAAGTTCTATGTTCCCTTCATAAAGGGCATCGTAGTTGAGTGGGAGTAGAAGGCCTGAGAGAGAAAGTATTTTATTCAATGGTGAGCCAATAAATGAGATGCTGTTCTCAGTAATCCAGATGTACATCAATCACAGAAGATTAGCTGCCAGAGTTAATGAGCAAGCATAAGGTGAACGGTGTTTTTGTTTTTGTTATAAGAGTCAATTATATAAGTCCCTGGCGAATCCGCACCTTGACTATACGAACATTTAAAACAGGAGATTTTGGTCACATGGCCGATAGTCGATTGATGCCTCTGAATAGAATAGAACATAGTGTGACGAAAACACAGTACAAAAATATAAGAGAGGCACAGTCGATACTGAAATATGAAGTAGAGGTGGCCGCGTCTGTGGGGAAAGAAAAGAGCAAATATTTCATGATAAAATTCCCCGCCCCATGCATTCAAATGCTGTATTTTATCTCCCTTTCAGAACTGCTGCAGGGAGCTGACCTGGGGCGTTAACTCAGTTTCTTTTCCTACAGTGGTTCATATTTACTTTTTTTTTACAGGGCAGCTTTAAATGACATTGTGCCCATTATGTCCATTTCGGCGAGGGGTAACCAATCGAATATGAGCAATACCAATGACCGCTCGATATGATCGGCTGCTGAACGCGCGCTTTAAAAAGCTCCTACTGTGAACACGAGTTCCACCATGAGCTATCCTCCAATCCTCCGGCACCTCAACCGTGGATACCACATTTTAAATATATCTGCCAAGGCCAGTGTACTTTCAACATTAGTCTCCTTGAAGGTCCGAGGGTATACTCTGTCAGGTCCTGGGGATTTATCTACTCTGATTTCCGTCAAGACAGCAAGCACCTCCTTCTCTTTAATCTGTATAGGTTCCATGACCTCATTACTTTTTTGCCTTATTTCCATAGACTCCTTGCCAGTTTCCTTTGTAAATACAAATAAAAAAAAACAAAAACATTTAAGATCTCCTCCATTTCTTTTGTTTCCATCCACGGGCGACCACTCCGATCTTCAAGAGGACCAATTCTATCCCTTACTATCCTTTTGCTCTAAATTTACCTGTAGAAGCTCGAAGGATTATCCTTCGCCTTGACTGCCAAATAAACCTCCTGTCTTCTTTTATCACTCATGATTTATTTCTTAAGGCGCTTTTAAGAAATTTAAAAGTGGATAAATCTCCGGATCCTGACCGGATATTCCCCAGGACCTTGAGGGAAGTTTGTGTAGAGATAGCAGGAGCTCTGACGGAGATCTTTCAGATGTCATTAGAAACGGGGATTGTGCCGGAGGATTGGCGTATTGCTCATGTGGTTCCATTGTTTAAAAAGAGTTCTGGAAGTAAGCCTGGCAATTATAATTCGGTGACCAGAACTGTACACAATATTCCAAATTTGGCCTTAACAATGCCTTGTACAATTTTAACATTACATCCCAACTTCTGTACTCAATGCTCTGATTTATAAAGGCCAGCGTTCCAAAAGCCTTCTTCACCACCCTATCTACATGAGACTCCACCTTCAGGGAACTATGCACTGTTATTCCTAGATCTCTCTGTTCCACTGCATTCCTCAATGCCCTACCATTTACCCTGTATGTTCTATTTGGAGTATTCCTGCCAAAATGTAGAACCTCACACTTCTCAGCATTAAACTCCATCTGCCAACGTTCAGCCCATTCTTCTATCCGGCTTAAATCTCCCTGCAAGCTTTGAAAACCCACCTCATGATCCACAACACCTCCTACCTTAGTATCATCAGCATACTTACTAATCCAATTTACCACCCCATCATTCAGATCATTTATGTATATTACAAACAACATTGGGCCCAAAACAGATCCCTGAGGCACCCCGCCTCCATCCCGATAAACAGTGTTTCAGAAACTGTGACATCATGAATGTGGATCTAAGTCTACGAAAATACTGGCGTGGAAACTGGAAAAAAAGATAGCAGAAAATACAATTCATAGAATTAGGGATCTAAGAACAAAAATGATTTCAAAAAAAGCTAAGTGAAATTCAAGAAGCTTTTGAAGTGTTTTACAAAACTCTATATTCCAAAGTTCCAGGGGGAAGCATAACCCAAATTGACACCTCCCTGAATTCGTTAGAGTTAAAAGCTTTGCAATTAGCCAAGGAAAGGGGGTGACAGGGCCGACCTTCTCTTATAGATCATTATTTTGTAGCACTGTTGAGAGCTGTGATACGTTTGTGCAACTCATAATATGACGCTCAATAGAAAAACATTGAGGAGGGGATATTTCCCATCCCCATACAGGCATTTTTGGCTGACAACAGCCTACAAAGGTTCATAAATACTGTTGATAACCCATGGGTGAAATGGAATCTTAAAATATGGAGAACTAATTATAAAAGCATATAAACTAGAGGGGGCTATTGCTATTGTTAAATGGTATGCATATGAGACGGATTTTACGCCAACTCAGCTGGATGCTAGATTTAAGGACTGGACAGCTAAAGGATTAACAGTTCATTGCAATATAATGACAGAAGAAACACTGTTCAATTTTGAAATACTTGAATGGATACACTTTTTAGAAAAACAAGACTTTAATCGGTATTTACAGATACGACAATAAGTTAATACGCCGGTTACAATGTAACCAAGGCAAGCAGATGCTGGATAGAGCTATTTAGAAAAGCATATAATTCAGATAACGGTTTTAGAGTCACTTCAAGCGTGTATAAGTGTTTTTCAAATCTTAATTCAAATTCGAATTCATACTTTAAAACAAAATGGGAAAAACGAAAGAGGGATAATTATATCGGCGGAAGAATGGGCAATAATATGAAGGTATCAACGGAAGTGTACCAGTTCACAGAAATGGAGGGAGTTCGGAAGAAAACACATGATATTTATTTTATTACACCCTCTCAGAAATCCCATTATGATAGCAACCTCCCTGTTTGCTGGAGAAATTTTAGAAAACAAAATGCAAACCATTATCATATTTTCTGAGAATGCCCCGTTATTAAATACAATTGGAGTGGGATACACAATGCCCTACATGATATACTTAAATGTGAAACACCCTTACGAAGTAAGACCATATATTGTGGGTGTATACCTAAAGGATTGTTGAAAGGAGATAAATATTTCATGACTATACAGCTGGAGACTGGTAAAAAGACTCTTACTAGGAAATGGTTATCACAGGAGAGCCCAACCTCAAATGCATGGATGAATATTACAACGGGCATTTACAAAATGGAGAAGATAACAGCATCTGTTAATCATAATTTGGAAGAATTTGATTTATACTGGGGAAATTGTTTAACTACATAACACCTCATAGGCCTGATATCCTCACAAATCAATGATTTTGTTGTTAAAAAAAGATCAATCCCTACTTGTACATAGTTATCTCGTTTGACTTGTTCTTCCTTTCCTCTCTTTTCTAGAAGTGATAAATATTAAGTGGAGATGTGTGGCATATATAAATATATGACATTTATGTACAATATCTGAAATACATCTTATGGAAATGTTTGTTTGATGATGAACTTCAAAAAAAAACCCAAAAAGAGTGGAAGCTTTTAAAATTCACAGAATGTAATTAAAAGGCTGTGTTCGTAAAAAAGACGTAATATGATATAACTGTAAAGGATAAGTATAAACTCGTATACTTAAAGTCTCACACTGCCACCACACTCCTCCCCCGCCAATTATATAAAAAGTAAGAGAGAGGCAAGGGAAGATATCGATCCGCCGCAAAATGGAGCTGAAGTGGTCATTATAATGTGGAGACAAATAAATTGCTAAAGAACGTATAACAAGTATTTTGCGTCAGTCTCCACTCCGGAAAACACTTGCAGTATGCGAGAAATTTGCGGGTGTCAGATTATAGATGTGTGTGTAATTGCTATTAATATGGAGAACGTGTTTGGGAAGCTGAAAGAGATGAAGGTAGAGAAGCTACTTGAACGAGATGGAATACACCCTAGGGTTCTCCAGCAGGTAGCTGAATAGACTGTAGAAGCATTACTAATGATCATTCAAGGATCACTAGATTCTTGTATGGTTCTGGCGGACTGGAAATTTGCAAATACTACTTCACTCTTTAAGAATGGAGGAAGCCAGTAGAAAGGAAATTATAAGCCAGTTAGCCTGACTTCAATGGTTGGAAAGATATTCACGTACTTTATTAAGTATTAGACTGACATGATGTTAATAGGTCGAAGTCAGCACAGTCGTCTTTAATTAAAATCTTGACTGGCCAATCTGATTGAATATCTTGAGAAACTCACAGCATGGATAGACAGAGGAGAGCCAGCGAACATTTGTTATTTACATTTTCAGAATGACTCAGGCAAGGTGCCGTACATGAGCCTGCATCATCAGATAAGATTCCATGGTATGACAACGATTATATGAGCATGGATCGAAATTGGCTGACTGGCAGGATGCAAACAGGGAATAACAGGTGGCCTTCCTGGTAGTCTGTCGGTGACTACTCAGTGATGTTCCGCGAGTCGAAGTTGGAATCGCTTGTTTCAGTATATGGTCATGCACTTTATTAGGAGGAGACTATGTTCTAGAAGGGGAGAACATTGAAAGATCTGAGGTGCTTTGTGGTTTGGGAATTTACGGACGAAATTTTTGCCGTCACTTGGCCTTAGACTTAATAAAGCATTCTGGAAAATTTTGCGTATTGTAAAATCTGGAAAGCAAAGATAGAATAGAAATAAAACATGTAATGTATGAAAATAAATCACCTCCACGAAATTGCACACACTGTGGCAAGATGAACTCTTATCCTATTGAACTGAAATCTGTATACTTCGGGTTAAACAATGCAATTCTATGCTGGATTCGTTTTCAGTAGTCAATCTGTCCATAGTTAAAGATACTTTCTTGAAGCAGACGTCTAATGTTCTTCGTAGATAAACCACATATTATTGTGGATTACTTGATGCTGCTCCAGTTACCGAAGTACTCTAATCAGTTACTAAATTATTTCTCATCTAACTGGACCACTATTTTGGCACCATCGAAAGTAAAGGCAAAAATGATGTGTGAATCGTCGGCTTGAAGCGAAACGCGTGCCTAAGTTAACAGACAAGCTAAATGCCCTTCGTAATATAAGAATATTAGTGCAATACAACGACCGATAGAAATTATAATTATTTGAGTCTGATATTGCATCTTGTAAAAACATTGAGTCAAAGAGTTGTTCCTTTTGAAAATGGCAAAGATTTTGTCACAGACACCGATGTACAACATTGTTATTTGAAAGAACAACAAAGAAAGCTAAATATAGTTGTTGTTTTATGATCTCTCAGAGGAGGAATTTTCACTGCACGATGAGACAGCTCATTTAAATGATTTCCCTGAAGTGTTTATTCAGTGGACTGTCACCAATGTGACCAATGAGCTGGTATAGTTAAAGGTCAGATGCGCCTTCGTCTCCTGCATAAGAGCTTACGATGCAACAGCACATAGCGGCATTTAGACTGTTTTGACCTGATCACAGTTTAATTCCGAAAATGGGTTATCCGGCAATTTACTACATAGCGAGTATTTACTATCCTATATTGGCACTGATTGGTATCCCTGGTAAGTAAATTGTCACCGAAATTTCTGCTTCCGATGCTGATAGCGTTTTAAACCTGTTTATGTTTAAAAATATATCCTCCTTATTTTTCTGTGACATTGCTAATCGTTTTGTATGACCGCTTTTTTCTAAATTTTCGCTACTGAATAATGCTAATATTGGCACCGTTCAAGTTATTCGACTTTTCAAAGCTTTACCAGCATGTGTTATATAAATTATTTATTGTATGTATTTGAATGAACTTCAATACTTAAATTCTCAGTATACGTGAGGAGGAAGTTATTTCTGTTATGTTTGCGTCTGAATGTGCAATGTGCAATTTATAATAATTTGTAATAAATAGTGTCCTCAACAGCATAGTCAATAAAAAGTAGAGACACAGTTGTATCAGCATGAGTTCAGCAGTATGATATAGAGTTCCAATACCAGGCAGTGATGCATCTAGTCAGGACGCTCTTAAATGTGCCTTTCTATAAAGTACTTAGGATCTGGGTGCCCTCACCAAATTTCCACCTCGGTTTGAGGTGAAAGAGGCGCTGTTGTGCCCTTTTCAACACACAGACCAGGTGAAATCATCGGTGTTCTTTATGCCGAGGAACTAAAAGCTGTTCACCCCCACAATCGCAAATCCATTGATGTCAATAGGTGCGAGCCTGTCCGATTCCCTGTCAGATTTATTAAACCTTCATTAAAATGAAATGGTCTTCCCCGTCGCTGGAGCTCTGTCTGTGAGCTTCCTTGTTTATTGGCGACAGGGAGGTCATTCTCTTTGTGAAGATTTGTGGGTCGATCAGCTGAAGCAAATATATGGTGGAATACATAGCTCCCGTTTACAATTGCCTCTCGGATCCGTCGTTTTCCTCCAATCGACGGGTAGTTTTCGAACACGTAAACACGCATTTCCATTTTCCAAATCGCTCCTAAACGGACCCGGCATAGGGTCAAAAGAATGAGATTCACTCAATCTAGAATAAGTGATTTCTCAGCATACATATCAAGTTGAACCGATCAGAATTTCTGAAATTAACTCTTTTTTTTCCCTTCCATGCAGTCAATTTAATGGCGATTGTGATCGTGTCGTTGGGAAAATGCGGACTCTCCAGATGTGTTTCCCTTTACCTGCTGGGAATGGCAACAACCGATTTAATGTGTGTTATCGTTGCTGTGGTTATCGATCAGATCAATAATATTTATCTTTATGCTTATCCTCTGCTTATTGCACCGACCTGCGCCGTGATATTTTTTCTGAGGTTCGTAACCATGGACTGTTCTGTTTGGCTCACGCTGGCTTTGACGTGCGATCGTTGCATTGCAATCTGTAGTCAAAGGCTGCGGGAACGTTACTGCACCGAGAGGACAGCGACTGTGATGATAGTAATTGCGGTTTTAGGGTGTTGTGCGAAGCGTGTTCCATTTTACTTTGCGGTAGGTCCTTACCTTAACATTGACAACGTTCCCTGGGACTGTAATCTCAAAACCGATTACTATACTTTACCATCGTGGAAGGTATGCCAGCTGTTTAACAGTATTACTACAACAATATTGCCAATAAGCTTGATTCTATTATTCAATGTATTAACAATCAGTCATATTATAGCGGCAAACAGAGTCCGCCGGGGTCTCAGGAACAGCGGAGAGAATAAGAAGGATCCAGAGGTGGAAAACCGGCGAAGGTCGGTGATTTTGTTGTTCGCTCTATCAGCCAATTGCATACTGTTGTGGCTCCCCTTTATTGCATTTACTATAAACTGGCAAATTCATAATTATTTTTACACAGACAGATATTTGAACACTCCGAAGTATATCTTGCAACAGGTTGGCTTCATGTTGCAGTTTCTCAGTACCTGCACAAACACGTCCATCTACACACTTTCACAAAGGAAATTCAGGGAGGAGCTGAAGAATAGACTCAAACATCTCGTTACATTAAATGGTCGGCTTTGGAAATAAAACGAAAATCCGTCTGTAAGTTTCGCTGGGCGTTCAAATAAAATTCCATAACATGCAAATTACTGTTAAATGTGCCATACATTCGTGTAGCAAGGTGAACTAATGTTCGTAGCATGCAGTTCCCAGTGAAGTTAACAGAACTGATTTATTCAAATGAGGCAACGTTAGCAACGAATAAAAATACGCTGATGTGATCTTTACATTAGCAGAAATTGCATTCGAACTTTCAATTAATGCCAGAATCGGTGACAATGAAGCAAGTGACACCAATATGATTTGTTTTAAATTGGTAGATTTATATTCCAATTCACTGGATTATCGAACCCTGGAACATGAGTGCGTTTCGCTTTGTCAACTGGAGGAATTTACTTGGAAAATAAAATGTGGTAACACGTAAATTGAGCTATTAAAAGTGCATTTCCATTGTACCAGAACAACGTATTACTAATGTAATTCCACTGTTCAAGGAAGCTGAGAAGCAGGAAAAGAGTGCAGGGAAAGCAGCAAAGAGTGGGGAATAAAGGCAGCCTTATCGAGATCAATGCTAGTGATTCATACTGCTTCGCAGGAGTCGATGTTGGGACCACTTCTTTCAGGTTACATGTCAATAATCTGCATGATGGGACTGATGGCATTTTTCGTCATTTGCGGATGATACAAAGATAGACGCTGGACAGTAATGTGGAGGAAGCATGGAGTTCGTGAGGAAGGCAAGGTATAGAGAGCTCAGGTGCATGGAGCACAGTGTAGGGAACTGCATCGTCATGTACTTTGGAATAAAAGAGTAGACAAGGTTCTAAACGGGGAGAACGTCCAGAAATCAGACGTGCAAAAGGATTTGGGAGATCTAGTATACGATTGCGTAAGTTTAACTTGCCAGTTGAGTCGGCAGTAAGAAAGGCAAATGCAATGCAGCATTAATTTCCAGAAGTTAGATCATAAGAGCAAGGATGTAAGTCAGAAGATTTGTAAAACGTCGGAGAGACAACGCTTGGAAAAGTTTAAGCAGTTTATGGACCTGTTTTGTGAAAAAACAAATATGCTCGCTTTGGGGAGTGTCCAAAGAAGGTTGACAATAATGGTCTCTGGAATTGAAGGGCAAATATATGAAGAATGAATAATGAATCTTGGTCTGTACTTGTAGGAATTCAGATGAGTGAGGGGGAATCTCATTGAAATATATAGTGTAGGACTTGATAGAGTGGACCTGGTTAGGATGTTTCCGAAAGAGGGTGAATATTGCTGTTACATAGCCGTGGGTATCTTGTCCCTGTCACATGACCATGATGTAATTGAGACTATACTGGACATGATGTAATGGTCTTGTGATGGTGGAGTGACGTCATTTTCCTCACCAGTGAGAGGTCACGTGATAGTTTTCTTTTCAACAGGGTATAAAATTTGGAGCCCTCCCTGCGGTGGTGGGGGTGGGGGTGGTTTGCTGTTCATGGCTGAATTCGCCAGTGACTCCATGTTGCTGCGTATTTCGATGTTATGACGCAGTCTTATTTTAAAGTGGAGTTTTACATTCTGTCTTAAGTCAAAGGTTATTGCCAGCAGATTTGCTACAATACTGCTAGTTAAAGTGTAGTCGCAGAGTGAAGATTAATCAAAGTTCGGGGAGCTAAAGTATCGAGAAAGGTTGTTTACGACGGTGAAACAGGTTCGACCTTGTTTGATCCTCATTCAAAAGGAATTCGTCAGCTGTGCCCATTTTAGTCTCTGCTGTAAGAGCAGAAACTACTGGGTGCAGACTTTCGCCAAGGAAAGGTCAGTGCTGGTAAGGTGTTTCATTTTTTTCATCGAAAATCCTCCTGGAAAATCATACTTCGGCTGGGATCAGCAGTAACGTCACAAAAGAGAATTTAAAAGGCAAACGTTTGTATTTCAAGGAAAATTTCTACTAAGCGACTGAGTAAACATTTGGACTTCCGCATTACTACTTTTAAGCACTGTTTTTGCATTATCACTTTAAGAACTGTTTACAAATTTCTTGCTTTAAGAACTCTTCGAGCTGCCTTATCGCAGCTGACTTCCGGTGAAGTTAGTCGTTTGTTTACTGTAGGGGTTTTTTTTTAGCAGTGTTTAATAAATGTTGTATTTGTTATAAAAACCTGTCTCAATCATATATTCATTGTGGCTGTAACATAACAATTGCACAACCATAGAATAGAAGGATATCGTTTTATAGCAGGATGAGGGTTTTTTTCTTTAGTCAAGGAGTGTTGAATCTGTGGAACTTATTTCCACAGTCAGCCATGGATTCCAATTCATTAGATATATTTATAACGGAAGTTGATATGTTCATGAATAAGGGCTTCAAATATTACTGGGAAAGCGAAGCTGAACGGGCCTGAGAGGGACAATGAAATCATCGTGATGTAATACGGGAACAGAATCGGTGGATCAGATGGACTAAATCTACTCTTCTGTCTTATAATCTTAAGGCCTTATGACGACTGAAAATTTGTTCCATATAAATGTAGAACAGAAATTATTCCGTAAGACAGTAAGGTTGACTGAGGCTTTGATTCAAGACACGACGGAGAATTGTCAGAAGGTCTGAGACTATATCAGAATGTGGTTGAGTGGGAGGGAGTCGGGGGGTGTGTGTTGATTCCAAAGTGTGTAAACGGAGTGTAAATAGACTGACATCACTTGATTTAAACACCTCACCTGTACTAATGTACACGTGTCCTCGTTTTTATGGGAATGCGCAATATTTTCAGAGTGGGATTTATCGATATACCAGGGAAAATAGGAAAGATTGAATTACATCCCCTAGTTAGTTTCGGGAAATAGCGAAGCATTTTCTCTTACTCTCAACGTCAACGGGACTGATTTTGTATGACAATCTCTTATCAGTGAAACGGCAATTCTGCAGAAGCAGTGAATATGATGTTTTGCATCTTCGATTGAAATTAATTAAACATTTTGTCAATTCTAATGCTTCCGAGTGAGTCGTCGACAAACTGCTCGAAAAGCACTGTGCTGAAAGTTATAAAACGAAAACGAAAAAGGGAGAAGGGACATCGTAATTTCTTTTTGCTTGGACTCAGGCACCGGGTGAGTCCAGACAAAATCCGTTGCCAGTGCGAATCTGTTGCCTCATATTATACAAAGACATTTGCAAAAACTGATAAAAGTCGGACTCAGTTCTTCTTTTTAGAGTAATTTATCCACCGTTGCTGTTTTGTTCCGTCCAGTTGATGTCCCTAGACTCTAAACAATAGGCGTTTCGCAACACGCTGTGAACAGGCAGCCGGCACCTCAAACAGCTGAGGAGCTATGAAGACAATTGATTTATTTATTCATTGACATACAGCGCGGAATAATCCCTACCTGCCCGTTGAACCATAGTGCCGTTGTGGATTGAGCCCGAGTCGCTGGTACTGTTAACCATTGTACAATCCATTACGCTACGTGTATTTTGAAACTTATCTCAGAGTAAATCAGAGCTTTGTCTTTACAATGGTATGCAATTAGCGTCGAAATTAATATTTAACGCCCGTCAACTCCGGGTCACAATAAGGTAAATTAAAAAAAAAAGATCTCAAGCTCTCTCGTAACACAGCAGTCACGATAGTAGATAGATTGAATGCAGTTGGTAGGTGATTGGTTCGTCTGGCTAGTGATAGTCATTGCCTGGAGCCCATGCTGGGAGTATATTATTTGTGAAAGATGAAAGCATCCTTGAATGTCTTGGCGCATGCAAGCATAGCGTAATTTATTTCCTGGTAAACCGGAAATGGAAATGAAGTTGCAAAAATGATTAGCGCCTGTCTCCACTGTCACCTCGAGTTGGGAGGGGAATCAAA
Organism: Hemitrygon akajei; assembly: GCF_048418815.1. Lineage (NCBI taxonomy): Eukaryota > Metazoa > Chordata > Chondrichthyes > Myliobatiformes > Dasyatidae > Hemitrygon > Hemitrygon akajei. The sequence continues at coordinate 22,358,280 of NC_133151.1, forward strand.
CAGCTGAATACTGTTCAGCCCAGGGGACAGTTCTGAGGGAATTCTGCAGTGATAGCCTGGATTTGGTGTGATCGACTGTTAACAACCACAACATTTTTATTTGAAGACGGGAATATTGTTTTCCATTTGTTTCCGTTTGATTTCAATTTCATCAACGCTGACCGTGCACTCTGTCGAAGGCGGAATTAATTTCTGGTGAGTCAGCTTGTAGATTCTACCAATAGAAGTCAGGTTAGAACAAGTGATTGTATCCTTGGCAATCTTCGAAAGTTCTTTCGATCACCAGCAGTCCCGAAAGCCTCGACCGTGAAATATTTGATGTCAGTATTTATGGAAGCAACAGAAATAATAAACCTGATATTACATAACAGTTAACTGTGGAGAGAAAACTAGAGTCTGGTATAGAAGACGTAACAACACAACAGGTGCAAAAACTTAATGGAACTTGACAAAGTAAATACGGTATTTTAAAGAAAGACAGGCACATATCACGCTAGCTGTAGTGTAGCAAGAAACAAAATAGGTTGATTTTTTTTAAAATGGTGAACCGGTCAGTAAGCATCTGGAACACTACAAGCTATTTTATGTTTTCTTTTTTAATCTATAATTAAAGGGCATCCAATAAAGATGAACTTGTGCTGACATAAATTGCGAATCTACATACAGAATGGAAATAGAGCGAGTGATTCCTTTTTCTCTACGCAGTGGCAGGTACGTTGGTAGTTTGAGTAACAAATGAAATGGCGATTCTCCATAAACACCAGTGACCTGTCTATGTGAGCTACATGCAGCATCGACAAGCTTACAAACAGTGCGGAGTTGGGAATTGCATTTGGAAATAGATGGATGGGAACATAATAACCAATTGTATAAAAGTTTAGTTTAGTCATACCAGCGCTTGTGAAACAGGTTTGGATCCCATCTCCAATCGAATCTGTTAACAGTTTCACCCTCTTTGAGTCGGGCACAGCATATGGATTGTTATCTCTCCTGATACTTTAACTTTTTTCCACGTCTCCTTAATGTCATCCTACCGGCCAAAGAGAATGTCTTTCCCTACCTACTCTTCCTGAGATAAAATTGCACTGACTGGGAATCACAGGGAAGTCTCTCTAATAATGGCAGTCATCTCTCCAACAATAGAATTCCTCACAACGGTCCCTTGGTCTCAAATATCTTCAGCTGTTTCATTAATGACTTCCCGGTCACCGCAAGGTTCAAAGTGAGGTGGATATTTATGACTTTAACAGCTTCGATATCATTTGAAATTTTAAATATCTTCATTCGATCACCTGGTTCCACGAAAAAAACATTGGTTTCAGCAATCTAACGGACGACGAAAATATTACACCTTGCAATTATTCTCGCCGATCTTTTCTTCTCACTCTCTAATGTCTTTCCATCTTTGTTAAAGAACGGGACCCACAAATTAACGTAGTACTGCTGAAACGCAGAACATATTGGATATATTTCATAGATCTGGCAGCATCCGTGTACAGTTAATGTGTGTGGCGTAGTTAACAAGTTTTGTTTTTCTGTACGTTATTATTGTCGCACGTTTTGCTTTCCATTTTAATTATATCATCATTTTGCGGCACAATCCAATTGGCTCCAACCTACCAGCAGCTCTCCCACCCACAAAAACACCACCACCCTCTGCGAATTGCTTTATTCACCGGACCTCGTCGCCCTGCTTTCCAATGCGTCTATTTATAAATCACAGGACTCCGTCTGTCTGATTTTGCAGCAGCACTGAGCTGTGGAGATGCTCCTTAACGCTGTTCACAGGGCGCTTAGGGTAAATATTCAGCAAACAGTCCATACTCGTTACCGTTATGTGAACTCTGACGGCAGGAGTACTGCTATGTTCTGTCTTTGATCATTCCAAATTTCAGAGCATCATTTTACTCAACAACGTCAGTACAAGGCACGATAGACACTGCGTCCATTGTCCTCTGGAAACTGCACCTGTGCCGGTAGTTGACAAGAACAAAGAGGGGATGCGAGGCAGGGGAGTCTTCATGGTCAGGGTCAAATCAGAAAGAAAAGATGATCAAAGTTCGGGAGGAAAGCAACAAGCCAGGAAGATTCTACGGAAAAGCGTAAACAGAGGAAGTTCCGGCCGCTCTCTTTTCATCAGGGCTGGGGCAAAGAGATGAGCAGTCAGATTAAAAAGGTTGGGCGGGGGGGGGGGCGGGGGTAGTTCTGAAGATATACAAGATCACGAGTGTTGGATGAAACCGGGAGAAAGGAGGGCGTGAATTAAAAAGGTGGGAATTGCATTGGTGAGGACGATAGAATGCTGCAAAAGGGGAATAAGATAGGAGAGGACAGAAGGTCATGGAAGAAAGGGAAGGGGAAGTTTACGGGAGGCAGATGATGGGCAGATAAGGAGATATGGTGGGAGAGGAAATAGGAATGGGAGCGGTGAATAGGAGATTAATTACCGCAACTTCGAGAAATCGATGTTTATGCCATCAGGCTGGAGGCTACCGAGACGAAATATAAGGTGTAGTTGCTCCAAGCTGAGCGTGGCCTCAACGCGGCAGTGGAGGACAGCATGGACTGACATATCAGAATGAGAAAGGGAAGTTTGATTGAAATAGGTGGCCGCCGGAAATGCAAGAATAAATGACATGGGTGGTCACCAGGAATAGAAATAGAATTGACATGGGTGGTCACCAGGAATGAGAAGCAGAACTGAAATGGGTAAGCATTTGATTAGTTTCAAGGCCACATCTATGACAGTCATACCCTTCCGAGACCGAGCCCGAGTTAACGGTTCCTGGTTATAATGCAAAGTGTGCTCTTCAGTGAAGAGCAGATTCAGCTGATGCTTGATTCCAGGAGCGAATCTCACCGATCCTGGGACCAGTGGATTTGCTCCACTGCTGCTTAGTGGGAATATTTTACTGGAAACGCGTTTCCACTCACACAGCGTGATTCTGTGTCCCGTGTTGAGTCTGCGTAAACAGTAGTGTTGGAACTGGAACTCCATCTGATTGCTGATCAGACCCGTGGGAAGAGCTCGCTGGGGATGGACAGTCCTTAAAGTTCTCCCAGGCAGCCTGAGCAAACGACTAGAACTCGCCGATTTGTCGATCTCCCTGTTCACATACCGTCCAGGGTCCAAGAACCGGAAGCCGGACGCGATTTCCCGCCACACGACTCCAATGAGGACACTTCCAGCCCAGAGACTGTCCTTCCACCATCCTGTGTGGTTGGCACCCTCACTTGGGAGACCGAGTCGAAAGTAAAAGAAGCCCAAGCGATCGCCTGTATGTGCCCGTTTCCGGCAGGTCGCAGGTTTTTCAGTGGGGGTACACGTCTCGTTTAGCCGGCCAACCCGGGAGTGATCAGACCCTAACGCTCCTGAAAAAACACTTTTGGTGGCCGTCTATGGAGGCGGATACCTGCTCCTATGTCTTGGCATGTTCCATCTGTCATCGGGGAAATCCTCTCTTCGGCTACATGCGGTTTTACTTCGTCCTCCACCTGTCCCTGCTCGTCCCGGGTCAGACATCACCCTAGACTTCGTCCCCGTTCGACCCTCTTCATAGGGGAAACACCATCGTACTCACCGTGGTAGACCCGCTCTCCAAAGCGGTGCAGATCGTAGCCCTCCCTAAACTCACTTCCTCTCAGGAAACCGCAGATCTTCTCGTCCGCCATGAAGTGAGTGATGGGGTGGTAAATTGGATGAGTAGGTATACAGATGATATTAAGATAGGTGGCGTTGCGGACAATGAAGTAGGTTTTCAAAGCTTGCGGAGAGATTTAGGCCGGTTAGAAGAGTTGGCTTAAAGTAGGCAGATGGAGTTTAATGCTGATAAGTGTGAGGTGCTACATTTTGGAAGGACTAATCAAAGTAGGACATACATGGTAAATAGTAGGGCTTTGAGGAATGCAGTAGAACAGAATGATCTAGGGATAACGGTGCATAGTTCCGTGAATGTGGAATCTCATGTGGATAGAGTTGTGAAGAAAGCTTTTGTATGCTGGCCTTTATAAATCAGAGCATTGAGTATAGCAGTTGGGATGTAATGTTAAAATTGGATAAGGCATTAGTGAGGTCAAATTTGGATGATTGTGTACAGTTCCGGTCACCGAATTATAGGAAAGATGTCAACAAAATGGAGAGAGTACAGAGAAGATTTACTAGAATGTTACCTGAGTTTCAACACCTAAATTACAGGGAAAGGTTGATCGAGTTCGGTCTTTATTCTTTGGAGCGTAGAAGGTTGGGGGGTGGGGTGCTTGATAGAGGTATTTAGAATTATGAGGGGGATAGATAGAGTTGATGTGGATAGGCTTTTTCCATTGAGGGTTGGGGAGATTCAAACAAGAGGACATGAGTTGAGAGTTAGGGGACAAAAGCTTAAAGGTAACAGGAGGCGGAACTTCTTTACTCAGAGAGTGGTAGCTGTGTGGAACGAGCTTCCATTAGAAGTGGTAGAGGCAATTTCGGTATTGTCATTTAAAGTAAAATTAGATAGGTATATGGACAGGAAAGGAATAGAAGATTATGGGCTGAGTGCAGGCCAGTGGGAGTAGGTGAGAGTAAGCGTTCGGCACGGACTAGCAGGGCCGAGATGGTTTGTTTCCGTGCAGAAATTTGTTGTATGATTATATGGTCTTCGGCGTCCACGAAATCCCCGCAGACATCGCCTTCGATCGAGATCCCCAGTTTATCTCCCAGGTATGGAAGGCCTACTGTCAAGCCATAGGTGCATCTGTCATTCTGCTTGCACCCTCAGACGAACAGGCAGACGGAACGGGTCAACAAAGGCCTAAAGGCGACGCTACGTTGTGTAACGGCAAACAACCCGTCGACCTGGAGCGACTAGCTACCGTGGGTTGAGTACGCTCACAACTCTCTAGTGACCTCGGCCATTGGAAGTTCTCCATTCGAGAGTGCCCTGGGTTACAAAACCCCCGCTTCTCCGCGCAGGTAAGGGAAATTGCGGTACCATCGGTTCAGGACCATATCAATCGGTACGTTATGGTGCCGGAGGAGACACGCACGGCCCTACTCAGATCTGCAAAACATAATAAGAAGGCAGCCGACCGACACCGGACTCCGGTGACTGAGTACCAAACGGGGCAGATGTTGTGGGTTTCATCCAAGGACATCCCGCTGAGGAACGAGCTTAAGAAACTGTCCTCACTTCCTGGGCCCATTCAATGTCGAAAGTGTTAACAATCCCGCTGCGGTCCGCCTAAGATTGTTCATGGTTCTTAGGACTACCAGTTCTAGGTCTAGCATCACTCCTGTATACCGACTCCAAGCTCGCTAAGTTAATAACGCCTCCCGACTCTACCTCCACGGCCGTGTTCTGCGCTTGTGTTCATCCAACGCCACGCTCGTCTAAGAGTTAGACTCAATTATTTCGTCCTATTTATGGAAGGGCAAATGTCCCAGATTAAATGAAGATCACCTTCAAAAACCTAAATGTGTTGGTGGTATGGCCATGCCCAATTTCCGCCTATATTACTGGGCTGCCAACAAAGCTGCCTTATTTCTTGGTCTTACTTTCATAGTCAGTCTGAGTGCCCAATATGGGTGGCAATGGAGTTGAACTCTGATAAGAATTTCTCTATCTCTGCACTTCTTTGATCCGCACTTCCTTGCTATAGGCCTAATCCAATAGTTAATCCTGTTATCAGGCGCACTTTGAGAATATGGGTTCAGTTTAGGAAGTGCCATGGTCTTCATGGAATCTCTCGCTATACTTATCTTACATAATTATATCTTTCAGCCTTCTATGCATAATTTAACATTTCAAGTCTGGCACAGAAAGGACATTAGGTGCTTTGAAAACCTTTTGATAGACAATCGTTTTGCATCTTTTGAACAACTGTCTGTAACGTTCAACCTACCCAACACTCACTTATTTAGATACCTCCAAATTAGACATTTTATCAAAACTTTAACATCAAACATCCCTGAGGTACCCGATAAAAATGCTGTTGACTTGTTTCTTCGCATGAATCCATTGTGTAAAGGATTAATATCTACTATTCGAGATAAGTTGGCGACTTTGAGGCGCGTCCACCTTGACAAAATTGAAACGGCCTGGGAGCGAGATTTAAATGTTCCTTTGTCCAATAAAGTTTAGGATTCAATTCTCAAGTCAGTTGGTCAACTTTTCTATGTGCTCGCCATTGCCTGTGACAGTGTGAGGTCGTACACAGGGCTCATATCTCTAAAACTGAATTATCGTGTAACTATCCAGACATTAGCCCCTGTTGCGACAAGTGTAATGGAGCGAGGCTTCCCTTATTCATATGTATTGGACTTGTCCTGGCTTGGAGAAATACTGGAGAGACGTCTTTCTAAATTTATTCCATACACTTAATTACTATTTGGAACCTAATCTACTGATTTCTCTTTTCGACACGTCGGGAGAGGTTGACACGCATCTGAGTTCCACTAAACATCGTGCACTCTCTTTTGCCTCTCTTTTCGCCCGATGCGCTTTCCTTCTTAGGTGGAGAGCTGCTGCCCCACGCACTCACGCTCAATGGCTCAGAAGCATTACGCCCTGCTTAGACCGTGAAAAGATTCATTATTCACTTCTTAATTCGGACATCAAGTTTCCAAAGGTATGAGGACCTTTTCTGGAATATTTTTATAATTCCCGCTTAGATTAAATGTCCATCTCTTTTTTTCCCCTTCTGCATATAAATCCTTTACTTCCAGCTTCTTTCAGTTAAGATTTACGGTTTTTGATGTGTAAACATATTATAGTTCAGGTAGAAGGCAACACACCCTTTTCTAAACACAGCTCTGTGAAGATAAACGTTCTGATTAACTTTTCTATATATTGTAAGGTTGGCATGGAGTCGGGCAATGGGACGTTGGGGTAGTAACTAACTATATATGATTCTACCATGGGTGTTTTCTTATAAACTGTTACGGAGAGTACTTGCTTTGAACTGTACACATTTCTTTATTGTGTCTTTTTCTTTCATTGTAAACACTAGTAAAAAAAGAAGCAATTCAGGTGCGTAGGGCACCAGCTGCCCCTCACAAAGCCATGTGGTTGCGCTTGATTATATTTTTTTCCAAGCACTCATCAATCCTATCTATAAAAATCCTTTCCAATAGTTCAGTCTCGATTAAGGCAAGAGTCACTATTTTACAAATACCAGGATAATCTCTATTACTTTCTCCATCGCTTATATTTAGAATTTATATGTCGATATTACCCGTTCGAGATAAACTTGTATTGACTCTGCAGACCAATCAGTAAAGAGCAGACCCGACTGAAGTGCTCCGGGAAGGAGTTGACAATTCAGGAGCATTTTGAGAGGGTAATTCTGAACGCAAACTGCTGCTAATCTCGTTATCTTCCCATTATATAAATAGTAATCTTCCCATCCGTGTTTGTTTCGGCCCTCCTACTTCCCGTATGCGTGATTTCAAAATTAACACGAACATTGTTCCTATTGCGTGATTTCAAAATTAACTGAACAATTGTACCTTTAATTATCAAGTGTCCTTTTCTGCTTTTGCAATACTTCAGGTACTCATTTTAGAGGAGAATCATTCCAAAATCATCCATTATTTGCTTGGTCTTTGTCCAGGTTCGGCTCTGTACTGTCACAGCCGAATAGTATGTTTAGTACTTTGACTCGCGCTAGGATTAGAGCATATCAGTTCTTATTTCCCTTCCATGTCCTTTGTTCTGGGATTAACATCTCTCTCTCTCTCTCTGTCTCTCTCTCTCTCTCTCTCTCTCTCTCTCTCTCTCTCTCTCTCTCTCTCTCTCTCTCCTCTCTCTCTCTCTCTCTCTCTCTCTCTCTCTCTCTCTCTCTCTCTCTCTCTCTCTCTCTCTCTCTCTCTCTCTCTCTCTCTCTCTCTCGCGCGCGCGCTCTGTACCGGGCGCTCTCCCTTTCTCTCGCAATATATCTCTCCCTCGCTCTCGATTCCTCACCCAGTACTTCCATTCCGCTCCGTCGCGCTCCTGCTCTCTCGCTCTCTCTCTCACACACACACATACACCGTTATAAATAAAGGTAGTACTAATTTGTCGTCATTTTGAAAACACTTAAAATTCTGTTACCGGAAGATAGTTCAAGGTGGCAGACAGAAAGAGTTCCTACTGGATGAGTATGAATATCAGAAGAGAGTGAAGGAAAGGACGAGCTATGATGGGAGCAGGAATGGTTGATAAGATGAAAATATACTCCAAGATCAGACTGTTTTGGCAGAACCTGGAAGCAGACTGTTAAACTTCAATTTAACAGACTGGGACGTGCGGTGAAAAGGGGATTTCTCTGCGATGGTGAGATAAGTGATGACCTCGGGAATAGCTGTTGCTCTGAGGCAACCCATACACAAAAATGGAAAGTTGTAAGCAGTTGACAGGACTGTAATGAAGGATCTCTGTCTGAAACGTCGACAGTTTACTGCTTTCTATCGATGCTGCCTGGCCTGCAGTGATCATCCAGCATTTTCCGTGTGGTACAGTCAAACAATAGACGTTTCGGAAAGAGACCCTTCATCAGGTTTTAATTTTGTGTGTGTTGTTAATCAGGAGTCTGTGAATTTATATCTCTTTAAATTACAGAATGGCAAAGTTGTGAATGCTGAATTGTGGTGGGAAATCCTGTCATACATTCTTGTGGATGGCGTTTGAATACACTGATATCGATCACTTTGACAACAAAGACAAGATTGTTGGGGGAAATTATTTGCTTTCTCGCGTTTTGGCTTTCTCTTTTGAAGAGCTGGGAAGAAGAAGTGAATGTCAACCAATTTTAACCCAAAGTACTGTAACAACCTTATCGGACTTCTTACTTAATAGTTCTGGTGAGGTGAGCGTTTTAAGGGCTACATGCCCTTAATTGGAAAGTCCTGATTTGTAACGTGCTTTGCCAGCTAAAATTCAACTTGCCTGTGAACATTCCTTAGGTGAATGAATTTTGCTGGAAAAAGGGGAAGAAGAAACACAAATAGCACCGAAGACAGGTTGCATCAAACTACAACACTGTCACACACAGTAAGGCGAAAAACATATGCTTAATTCTACGGATTGAGAAAGCGGAACATTTCTTCTGACTATCTGACGGAAATCACACGAAGAATTATAGACTAACTGATAAACAAAGAATGATGACGGAAGATTCTCATTCTGTTGCTGTAGCTTTTTCATCGACGTGATGCCCTCGCGCTGGCAGATCGGTGTTGCTCAACCTCAATGATTATATTCAACGTGGAACCGATTGAGCTGAGAGTCAGCACCTGCAATGCCTAATGAACAAAAAAAAAAGAGAATCCTGTACGTCGTTATTACTAAATTTAACCCTGGCTAGTAATGATCATCTCGACTGTACGCAGATGTGTAAACTACATACAAAACTCTAGCTAGCGCGAAACACAATCCGAACCTAAAAATCACTAAAGAAAACTCCGAGAATTCCATTTGCAAGGTAGTTACTGCAATAATGTAAAGAGATGCAGCTGAGTTGGCAGCTAAGTTTGATGTTTGGGGCTTCAGTCACTGAAAACAAATCAATTGCCCGTCAAGTGCAGATAGATAGATCAGCTTTTTTACAGTTTGTTACTTGCAAATACTCAACCAGTTGCTGAAAATTTGAATGGGCCATTTTCGGAAGAACTGGAAATGCAATTAAAATCTGGTAAATATGAGAAATCAAACCAACTCTTGCTGGACTGTCAATAAATGACAAATGAGCCTAGGAGTCGTCTCTGAGTAATTTATGCAAAAATATTCTCCAGTCTGGTAATTTCGACTTCTGACATCTTCTATAGTTGTCCTGTATGCGAGCTGTTACTACAACCATTTTACTGTTTTTCTTTGGTTCCCGGGGTTTTTAGCTATAAACGATTGTCGATGCAGCACCCTGTTAAAAGATGTCAGGAATGAATTGACCTTGGGGAGAGGGAGCTTAATGGTTCATATTCCACATGTATTTGGTTCCTGGATGGTCGCTACAGACTAGAGTGTGCAAACTGTGACATAAGTTGTCTCTGGTACAGAGGATTAGACAAAAATGAAAATCATTTTAATGGTATATTAAAAGCAAACGGATCACCCAGTAAGATTAATGCGCTGACTGGACTCATACTAAGCACCTCAGTTCTGTGTAAGCTGCGCAGTTGCACGGCAGTGCAGGAACTGAAATGCATCCGCGCACATACCATTTGAAGCTGCGTTGAAGGAATTTTGTTTGCTATAATATTGATGTTAACTAGTTCACTAAAACCACCGATGCTCCTTTCGCTGCCCTGTTCGTTGTTTCTTCAAAGAATTCCAGCAAAAGCCAGGCAACGTTTTCCCTTGAAGCAACTATGCCGGCTCTGGCCTGTTTCCACATGTGCCGCCAAGTACCCCGAGCTACATCCTTAACAATCAACTCCAACAACATCCCAATCATTAATGTCAGTCTTGCCTACAATTTTCTTTATTCTGTCTCCATCCCTTCTTCAATACTGAAGTGACTGTTGCGATTCTCCAATCTTCTGAAACCACTGCAGAATATAATGATTCTTCAATGATAATTACGAAGGGCTCCACAAACTCTTCAGCAACATTTTTGGAACTCTGGGCTGTAATCTCCCTAGGAAAGGTAACTGCGATCACTTCTGCCATTTGAAACCCTTGACGTTCCGGCATTGTACTATAACCTTACATCGTGAAGACTTATGTAAAATACTATTCAGTTCGTCTACCATTTCTTTGTCCAGCACTGTTACCCTTCCAGCGTCATTTTTCCAGAGACTCAATATCTAGTCTAACCTCTCGTTTACTCTTTACATATCTGAAACTAGTTTGGTATTATATTTGATATTATCGGCTAGCTTACTTCATAATTCATCGTTTTCATCTTGACTATTCATAATAATAAGAAAGTGGAGAGACCAAATATGAATCAGAGGGGCATCCTTTACAGAGAGAAACTGTTCCACATATGGAATAAGCTGTCCGCGGGTCTGGTGCAGGCAGGTGCATCAGCCACATTTGAAAAGTCAAGTGGATAGTTCATGCACGGGAAAAAAATTGGATTTAAAGGAATATAAATAAGCTTTAGACAGAATGTGACTTCCTTGTACAGCAATATTGATCGACAAGAAGTAGTTGGTTCGAAAGGCGTTTTAGTTCCGCGAGGTTTGGTTCAATAACTGTCATCAGTCACTTTTTCATATCGATGGGACACGGTTAATATCGCATTTAGAACGGTGAAGCCGACGTAACTTTAAATACTCTGTACGGACCTCACTAGAAGGCACCTATTCACTGTTCAGTATTCACGATGAGGGCATTGAACCCGGGACCATACTGCAGGCGAAGTATGCGCTCTGTGACTGAGCTATAGCCCCTTCTCCAGTAAACTGTTATGCGAATAAATTCACCCGTGGATACCAAAATTTTAAATATATCTGCCAAGGCCAGTGTACTTTCAACACTAGTCTCCTTCAATGTCCGAGGGAATACTCTGTCAGGTCCTGGGGATTTATGTACTCTGATTTCCATCAAGACAGCAAGCACCTCCTTCTCTTTAATCTGTATAGGTTCCAAGACCTCATTACTTTTTTGCCATATTTCCATAGACTCCTTGCCACTTTCCTTTGTAAATACAGATTCAAAAAAAAAAAAATAAGATCTCTCCCATTTCTTCCGTTTCCATCCACGGGCGACCTCTCTGATCTTCAAGAGGACCAATTTTATCCCTTACTATCCTTTTGCCCTAAATTTACATGTAGAAGCTCTTAGGATTATTCTTCGCCTTGACTGCCAAATACACTACCTGTCTTATCACTCAAGATTTATTTCGAAAGTGTTTTCTTGCACTTTTTATACTCTTCAAGCACCTTATTTGCATCTTGTCGCTAATACCTGTCATACATCTCTCTCTTCTTCTTTAGAAAAGATACCGGTAATTCGATTATCTTTTCCCTGAATGGGCTATGTTCACAGCTCTTTATTTTTAGTTTGATTTAGTTCCATAATACTAGTCAGTTTGGATGAGAAATAACTTTGAAAACAATTAGGTTAATTATGTATCTCAAAGGACATCACCACATTCACACTGTTATGTGGGTCATCAGTGCTCACTGTAGGGTGTTTGTACATGAAACTGGCTGTAACATAAGGACAAATTAAATACCTAAATCTTCTAGCATAGAACAATTCAGTTTCACCCGAAGAATCTCGGTTTCTCCCACTAGCACTCCAGCCCATCTCCACTCTCTCCATTCACGTTGCGTAAAATTTCATGCAAGTAGTTTATTTTCATGCATTACTCACCGTGTTTCTTTTTCTTCTTTCTTCTTAAGATTTGGCAGAATTCCGAATCTACAACAATTTTCATCTCTTTTTGAAGGGCAGTAACGTCTAATAGTTGTGATCTATCCATAGATGTTTCTAGTCCCGATATTTGCTCTACTGGTTTTAAGACACTCGGTATTGAATGCAGATGACATTGATAATCACCAAAGGAATGCGACATAAAATGGTAATAACTTATATGCGCACTGTGTTTGTGTGTGGGAAGTCTCATGCCATCATTATATCTCCATAAATCAAGGCCAAACCAGTCTGTGTTTCCTTTCTAAGCAGAAATCCAACGTTATTTTATTGCAGAATCTGTGCCTGGAAAACACTTTATGTTGGAATCTCCACGCCTTGTTCTATCACTACGAAATACTGCACGGTCAGTCCTTGTTGCTCAGCGAAACGTTCAATTTATACCCATAACTGAAGAGCAAGTAAGGCAGGATTTATATTGTCTTTGTTCCTTGCAATGGATTCCATTCCCTTTTCTCAAAAAGCATCCACCTCCTTGCTGGTGACAATATACGTATAGAAGCTCTTAGGATAATCCTTTACCTTAACTGCCAAACAAACTCATGTCTTCTTTCAGCCTTCCTCATTTCTTTCTTAAGTATTATTTGCGCTGCACTTTTTATACCCCACAAGCACCTTATTTGCTTCCTGTTGCCTGTTTCCTCCGACAATGGAGTTTGAAATTAAGAGGGCACTCGTCCCGAGGCCTACTGGAGACAGAGAAGACAAGCCACGCTAAATAGTACTTAGATTCCTTCAGTACAATACCAAGACGGAGATTCTACGAAGGACCTGGGGGGAAAAGAGGGTGTTTTTTGGACGGGAAATTACTATATTTCGATAAAGAATAGCCCCTGGCGGTCTTGCAGAAACGTAAAGAATACTCAGAATTATAGCGAATATTAAAGCTCGGAAAGATTAGTTTCCAAACCCCGTACCTTGTTAAACTGCAAGTGTTTTATGAAGGTGGGTTCCAACTATATCAGACAGTGGAAAAGGCGACTACAGACACGAAGGCCAGAGGGTTGCCCGTCAGCGAGATCAAACCCAGGGAAAGCCTGGCTGAGCAGTTATCCCGCTCTGCTTGGGAAATAGTGAGAGAATTGAGAAAGTAAAATTCATTTTTTTATATATCAATGGGCTGTTAAATCCAATCAAACGTAGGAACATTCTATGTAAAACTTAAAAAAAGACAAGCCCATGTAGAATATTTACTTAAGAGATAATGAACTTGGAAAACTAAACAGAATGGCTTCACTAATTTGTCTTCCTCCCCATATAAATCAGGACATAAGAGAGAAGTTGTTATTCTTATATCAAGCAAGCTAAACTTGGAGAAAAAACTGTATTGGAAATGGTACATAAGTAAGGCAGCTACACTCTGGTAAGTGGGAATAAGGACGGAATTTCAGTTACTCCAGAAAGTGAAATTGGTTTCTTTCAGAAAATCACTAATATTATGGTAACGGAAACAAAAGGTCTACTGATATATGGGGGAGACTTAAATTACAATTACAAGCAAAAGTAGACTCTTCCAATAGAGAAACCTATGAAATCAGATCCCTACATAAGGAAGTTAATGCACTTGATGAGGATGTTGGTCTTGTTTATATATGGAGGGACATTTTCCCCAACAGAATGGATTACACTCATTACTCTGACTTCCCCCCTCGCATTCTATATATATAAGAAAAAAATGAACAAGCAATGAAACATTAGTGGTATTACAAACACAAACACGAGGAAGTCTGCAGATGCTGGAAATTCAAGCAACACACACAAAATGCTGGTGGAACGCAGCAGGCCAGATCAGCCTCTATAGGAAGAAGTACAGTCGACGTTCCAGGCCGAGACATTTGGTCAGGTCTAAATGAAAGGAAAAATAATAAGACATTTGAAAGTCGGAGGGGGAGGGGGAAATCCGAAATGATAGGAGAAGACAGCAGAGGAAGGGATAAATCTAAGAGCTGCAAAGATGATTGGCAAAAGGGATACAGAGTTGGAGAAGGAAAATAATCATGGGACGGGAGACCTAGGGAGAAAGAAAAGGGGAAGGGAGCACCAGAGTGAAATGGAGAACAGGCAAGGAGTGATTGTGAGAGGGACAGAGAGAGAAAAAAAGGAGAGGTTGGGGGAAATAAATAAACAAATAAATAAATAAACAAATAAATAAAAGACTACTACTACTACTACTACTACTACTACTACTACTACTACTACTACTACTACTACTAATAATAATAATAATAATAATAATAATAATAATAATAATAATAATAGATAAATATAGAAGGGATGGTGTTAGAATGGGAGGAGGGGCATTAACGGAAGTTAGAGAAATCAATGTTCATGCCATCAGGTCGGAGGCTAGCCAAACGGAATACAAGGCTTTGTTCCTCCAACCTGAATGTGGCTTCATCTTGACAGTAGCGGAAGCTATCCATGGATAGTCATATCAGCATGGGAATGGGACGTCGAATTCAAATGTGTTGCTACTGAGAGATCCTGCGTTCTCTGGCGGACGGAGCGCAGGTGTTCAGCTAAACGGTTTCCCTGTCTGCGTCGCGTCTCACAAATATATAAAAGGCCGCACCGGGGGCACCGGACGCAGTACATCACACCAGCCGGCTCACAGGTGAAGTGTCGCCTCACCTGGAAGGACAGTCTGGGGACTTGAATAGTGATGAGGGAGGAAGTGCACGAGCAAGTGTAACACTTGTTCCGTTCACAAGGATATGTGCTAGGAGGGAGATAGATGGGAAGGGATGGGTTGAGGGGGAACGGATGGAGAAGAGAGTCGCGTTCAGAACGATCTCTGCAGAAAGCAGAGGGGGGTGAGGGAAAGATGTGCTTGTTAGTGGGATCCCGTTGGAAGTGGCGGAAGTTACGGAGAATTATATGTTGGACCCAGAGACTGGAGGGATCGTAGGTGAGGACAAGGGGTACTCTATCACTTGTGAGTTGACGGGAGGATAGGTTGAGAGCAGTTGTGCGTGAAATGGGAGAGATGCGTTTGTGAGCAGAGCTGATGGAGGAGGAATGGAAGCCCCTTTCTCTCCTTCGCCTTGGAATGAATTACAAAATAGGCTGAAGGAATTAGATAAAAAAATTCGAATTAAATTTGGCACAGGGTACATTACAATAAATTATAAAAAAATGAAATTAATAGTTTAGCTACGCAAGAAATCAGAAAAAAATAATGTTTCAGAAACTGTAACATCATGAATGTGGATCTAAGTCTACGAAAATACTGGCGTGGAAACTGGAAAAAAAAGATAGCAGAAAATACAAATCATAGAATTAGGGATCTAAGAACAAAAATGATTTCAAAAAAAGCTAAGTGAAATTCAAGAAGCTTTTGAAGTGTTTTACAAAACTCGATATTCCAATGTTCCAGGGGGAAGCATAACCCAAATTGACAACTCCCTGAATTCTTTAGAGTAAAATGCTTTGCAATTAGCCAAGGAAAAGGGGTGACATGGCCGACCTTCTCTTATAGATTATTATTTTGTTAGCACAGTTGAGAGCTGTGATACGTTTGTGCAACTCATAATGTGATGCTCAATAGAAAAACATTGAGGAGGGGATATTTGCCATCCCCATACAGGCATTTTTGGCTGACAACAACCTACAAAGGTACATAGATACTGTTGATAACCCATGGGTGAAATGAAATCTTAAAATATGGAGAACTAATTATAAAAGGATATAAACTAGAGGGGGGCAATGCTTTTCTTAAATGGTATGCATATGTCTCGGATTTTACGCCAACTCAGCTGGATGCTAGATTTAAGGACTGGACAGCTAAAGGATTAACAGTTCATTGCAATATAATGACAGAAGAAACTCTGTTCAATTTTGAAATAATTGAATGGAAACAGTTTTTAGAAAAACAAGACTTTAATCGGTATTTACAGATGCGAGAATATGTTAATACGCCGGTTAAAAATGTAACCAAGGCAAGCAGATGTTTGATAGAGCTATTTACAAAAGCATATAATTCAGATAACGGTTTTAAAGTCACTTCAAGCGTGTATAAGGGTTTTTCAAATCTTAATTCAAATTCGAATTCATACTTTAAAACAAAATGGGAAAAAGGAAAGAGGGATAATTATATCGGCGGAAGAATGGGCAATGATATGAAGGTATCAACGGAAGTGTACCAGTTCACAGAAATGGAGGGAGTTCGGAAGGAAACACTTATTATTTATGTTATTACACCCTCTCAGAAATCCCATTATTAAAGCAACCTCCCTGTTTGCTGGAGAAATTTTGGAAAACAAAATGCAAACCATTATCATATTTTCTGAGAATGCCCCGTTATTAAATACAATTGGAGTGGGATACACAATGCCCTACATGATATCTTTAAATGTGAAATACCCTTACGAAGTAAGACCATATATTGTGCCTATATACCTCAAGGATGGTTGAAAGGAGATACATTTTACATGACTATACAGCTGGAGACTGGTAAAAAGACTCTTACTAGGAAATGGATATCACAGGAGAGCCCAACCTCAAATGCATGGATGAATATTACAATGGACATTTACAAAATGGAGAAGATAACAGCATCTGTTAATCATAAGTTGGAAGAACTTGATTCATACTAGGGAAATAGTTTAACTACATAGCACCTCATAGGCCTGAAATCCTCACAAATCCATGATGTTGTTGTTAAAAAAGATCAATCACTACTTGTACATCGTTGTCTCGTTTGACTTGTTCTTCCTTTCCTCTCTTTTCTATTAGAGATAAATATTAAGTGGAGATGTGTGGCATATATAAATATATGATATTTATGTACAATATCTGAAATACATCTTATGGAAATGTTTATTTGATGATGAACTTAAAAAAAACAAAAAGTGGAAGCTTTTAAATTTCACAGAATGTAATTAAAAGGCTGTCTTCGAAAAAAAGACGTAATATGATTTAACTATAAAGGATAAGTATAAACTCGTATACTTAAACTCGTAAAGTCCCACACTGCCACCACACTCCTCCCACGCCAATTATATAAAGAGTAAGAGAGTGGCAAGGGAAGATATCGATCCTCGGCAAATGGAGCTGAAGTGGTCATTATGATGTGGAGACAAATAAATTGCTAACGAACGTATAACAAGTTTTTTGCGTCAGTCTCCACTCCGGAAAACACTTGCAGTATGCGAGAAATTTGCGGGTGTCAGATTATAGATGTGTGTGTAAATGTTATTAATATGGAGAACGTGTTTGGGAAGCTGAAAGAGATGAAGGTAGAGAAGCTACTTGAACCAGATGGAATACACCATAGGGTTCTCAAGCACGTAGATGAATAGACTGTTGAAGCATTACTAATGATCATTCAAGGGTCACTAGATTCTTGTATGGTTCTGGCGGACTGGAAAATTGCAAATACTACTTCACTCTTTAAGAATGGAGGAAGCCAGTAGAAAGGAAATTATAAGCCAGTTAGCCTGACTTCAATGGTTGGAAAGATATTCACGTACCTTATTAAGTATTAGACTGACATGGTGTTACTAAGTCGAAGTCAGCACAGTGGTCTTTAATTAAAATCTTGATTGGCCAATCTGATGGAATATCTTGAGAAACTCACAGCATGGATAGACAGAGGAGAGCCAGCGAACATTTGTTATTTACATTTTCAGAATGACTGTGGCAAGGTGCCGTGGATGAGCCTGCTTAATCAGATAAGATTCCATGGTATTACAACCATTATATGAGCATGGATCGAAATTGGGTGACCTGCAGGATGCAAACAGGGAATAACAGGTGGCCTTCCTGGTAGTCTGTCAGTGACTACTTGGTGATCTTCCGCGGGTCGAAGTTGGAATCGCTTGTTTTCACTTTAAATGTCGATGGAATCCTGGCCTTGTGGCCAGGTTTGTGGACGATGCAAAGACTGATCGTGGACCAGGTAGTTTTGACGTAGCAGAGTATCTGCGAAAGGACTTAAAGTGATTAGGTAATCAGCAAACAAATGGCAGGTGGCAGATTTTGTAGGGAAGTATATGGTCATGCACTTTAGTAGGAGGAGACTATGTCCTAAAGGGAGAGAACATTGAAAAATCAGAGGTGCTTTGTGGTTTGGGAATTTATGAATGAAATTTTTGCCGTTACTTGGCCTTAGACTTAAAAAAGCATTCTGGAAAATGTTGCGTATTGTAAAATCTGGAAAGCAAAGATAGAATAGAAATAAAACGAGAAATGTATGAAAATAAATCACCTCCAAGAAATTGCACACTCTGTGGCGAGATGAACTCTTATCCTATTGAACAGAAATCTGTATACTTCGGGTTAAACAGTACAATTCTGTGCTGGATCGTTTTCAGTATTCAATCTGTCCATAGTTAAAGATACTTTCTTGAAACAGACACCTTATGTTCTTCGTAGATAAACCACATATTATTGTGGAATTCTTGATGTTGCTCCAGTTACCGAAGTGTTCTAATCAGTTACTAATTTATTTTTCATCTGACTGGACCACTATTTTGGCACCAACGAAAGTAAAGGCAAAAAGAAGGTGTGAATCGTCGGCTTGAAGCGAAACGCGTGCCTAAGTTAACAGACAAGTTAAATGCCCTTCGTAAAATAAGAATATTAATGCAATACAATGTACAATGTCCTGTGTATGTTACTCAAAATGGCTTCTTTGGTTTGTTACGAGTAGGAATGCTTCTTTATCTGATAAGTGTTTCTCTCGTCGTTGTTTCGCTTTAGAATGGCTGATATGGTAATTGTATTCATTTGGTAATCAATGGGGAATGTTACTGTGTTTTGTGAGGCTGGGAACTTGGGGGAGGGGTTTCGCGGGCATTTGTTGTGAAGAGAGTCGGGAGGAAGACGGACGAGGAAGGTGGACGTGCGCTGGACTGCTCGTGAGACCACCGGGGTGGTCCCAGGTGCGACGACGTGGCGGTCGGATGGTTCGTTGATTGAGCTCCTACGATGTGCACTACACTGAATGAACTTTGATAAGTTGGCGCCTTTTGCTTTTTCTTTCCGTTTATCTATCTATCTATCTATCTATCTATCTATCTATCTATCTATCTATCTATCTATCTATCTATCTATCTATCTATCTATCTATATATAGTATTGCCTAATAGTTCTTTAGTTAATGTTAGTAAACTCTTTAAAGTGTATTTCATAACGGTATTTGGTGTGAAATTGATACTGTGGGCGGCGCGAGGCATAAACTCGACTCTCACAGCACCTGCGTGTACGGGAGGTGGGTTGGTGTGTGGCTGGATCTCCTTTTCCCCTAGGCATATACCAGCCTTTTGGGCAAGTGTTACAACAACGACCGATAGAAATTATAATTATTTGAGTTGATATTGCACCCTGTAAAAGCATTGAGTCAAAAGAGTTGTTCCTTTTGAAAATGGCAAAGATTTTGTCACAGACACCGATGTACAACATTGTTATTTGAAAGAACAACAAAGAAAGCTAAATATAGTTGTTGTTTTATGACCTCTCAGAGGATGAATTTTCATTGCACGATGAGACAGCTCATTTAAATGATTTCCCTGAAGTGTTTCTTCAGTGGACTGTCACTAATGTGACCAATGAGCTGGTATAGTTAAATGTCAGATGCGCTTTCGTCTCCTGCATAAGAGCTTACGATAGTACAGCACATAACGGCACTTAGACCGTTTTGAACAGATCACAGTTTCATTCCGAAAATGGGTTATCCGGCAATTTACTACATAGCGAGTATTTACTATCCTATATTGGCATTGATTGGTATCCCTGGTAAGTAAATTGTCGCGGAAAGTGCTGCTTCCGATGCTGATAACGTTTTAAGCAGTTTATGTTTAAAAATATATCCTCCTCATTTTTCTCTGACATGGCTAATCGTTTTGAATGAACGTTTTTTCCACTACATTTTCGCTAACGAATAATGCTAATATTAGCACCGTTCAAGCTACTCGACTTTTCAAAGCTTTACCAGGATGTGTTATATAAATTCTTGATTGTATTTATTTGAATGAACTTCATTACTTAAATTCTCAGTATACGTGAGGAGGAAATTATTTTCATCACGTTTCCGTCTGAATGTGCAATGTGCAATTTATAGTAATTTATAATAAATAGTGTCCTCAACAGCATAGTCAATAAAACATAGAGGCACAGTTGTACCAGCATGAGTTCAGCAGTCTGATATAGATGCGAACTTCCCACTATTCAGGATATTCACAAAGACATTTGTGTAAAAAGCGCCCGAAGTATCAATGGTAGAAGAATCTGTCCTGGAACCTGTGGGGTCTGGCTTTTCCCAGATGTTAGCAGCTGGGACACTTTGTGTTTAGAGTTCCAATACCAGGCAGTGATATATCTAGTCAGGATGCTCTTAAATGTGCACTTCTATAATGTGTTTAGGATTTGGGTGCCCTCACCAAATTTCCTCCTCGGTTTGAGGTGAAGGAGGCGCTGAATCGAAGGGCAGTTTTCGGACACGTAAACACGCATTTCCATTATCTATATCGAACCAAACCGGAACCGACTTAGGGTCAAAAGAATGAGATTCACTCAATCTAGAACAAATGATTTCTCAGCATTCATATCAAGTTAAACAGATCAGAATTTTTGAAATTAACTCTTCTTTTTCCCTTCCATGCAGTCAATTTAATGGCGATTGTGATCGTGTCGTTGGGAAAATGCGGACTCTCCAAATGTGTTTCCCTTTACCTGGTGGGAATGGCAACAACCGATTTAATGTGTGTTATCATTGCTGTGGTTATCGATCAGATCAATAATATTTATCTTTATGCCCTTCCTCTGCTTATTACACCGACCTGCGCCGTGACATTTTTTCTGAGGCTCGTAACCATGGACTGTTCTGTTTGGCTCACGCTGGCTTTGACGTGCGATCGTTGCATTGCAATCTGTAGTCAAAGGCTGCGGGAACGATACTGCACCGAGAGGACAGCGACTGTGATGATAGTAATTGCGGTTTTAGGGTGTTGTGCGAAGCGTGTTCCATTTTACTTTGCGGTAGTTCCTTACATTATCATTGACAACGTTCCCTGGTACTGTATTCTCAAAACCGATTACCATACTTTACCATCGTGGAAGGTATGCCAGCTGTTTAACAGTATTACTACAACAATATTGCCGATAGGCTTGATTCTATTGTTCAATGCTTTAACAATCAGTCACATTGTAGCGGCAAACAGAGTCCGCCGGGGTCTCAGGAACAGCGGAGAGAATAAGAAGGATCCAGAGGTGGAAAACCGGCGAAGGTCGGTGATTTTGTTGTTCGCTCTATCAGTCAATTGCATAATGTTGTGGCTCCCATTTATTGCATTTACTATAAACTGGCAAATTCATAATTATTTTTACACAGACAGATATTTGAACACTCCGAAGTATATCTTGCAACAGGTTGGCTACATGTTGCAGTTTCTCAGTACTTGCACAAACACGTCCATCTACACACTTTCACAAAGGAAATTCAGGGAGGAGCTGAAGAATAGACTCAAACATCTCGTTACCTTAAATGGTCGGCTTTGGAAATAAAACGAAAATCGGTCTGTAAATTTTGCTGGGCGTTCAAATAAAATTCAATAACATGCAAATTACTGTTAAATGTGTCATACATTCGTGTAGCCAGGTGAACTAATGTTCGTAGTATGCAGTTCCCAGTGAAGTTAACAGAACTGAGTTATTCAAATGAGGCAACGTTAGCAACGAATAAAAATAGGCTGATGTGATCGTTACATTAGCAGAGATTGCATTCGAACTTTCAATTAATGCCTGAATCGGTGACAATGAAGCAAGTGACACCACTATGATTTGTTTTAAATTGGTAGATTTATATTAGAATTTCACTGGATTACCGAACCCTGGAACATGAGTGCGTTTCGCTTTGTCAACTGGAGGAATTTAATTGGAAAATAAAATGTGGTAACAGGTAAATTGAGCTATTAAAAGTGCATTTCCATTGTACTAGAACAACGTATTACTAATGTAATTCCACTGTTCAACGAAGCTGAGAAGCAGGAAATAAAATAATTTATAGAGTTCACAAAGTACTGGATGAACTCGGCAGGCCAGCGCGCATCTCTTATTCACAGATGTTGCCTGCACTGTGGAGCTCCTCCAGCATTGTGTGTGTGTGTGTGTGTGTGTGTGTGTGTGTGTGTGTGTGTGTGTGTGTGTGTGTGTGTGTGTGTGTGTGTGTGTGTGTGTGTGTGTGTGTGTGTGTGTGCGCGCGTGCGTGCGTGTGTGTGTGTGTGTGTGTGTGTGTGTGTGTGTGTGTTGCTTGGATTTACAGCATCTGCAGATTTGCTTTTGTTCGAGAACTTATGCACCAGTTAGCCCGACGTCAGGGATTGGGACAACGTTGACTTCCATTATTAAGAATGAGTTTTCAGTGTACTTTCGGGAACATGACAAAACAGACCAAGAACAAAAAGGCAGGAGGCAAAGAGTGGGGAATATAGACAGCCTTTTCTAGATCTCTGCTGATGATTTACAGTGCTTCGCAGGAGTCGATGTTGGGACCACTCTTTGCACGTTACATGTCAATGATCTGGATGATGGAACTGATGGCATGTTTCGTCATTTGCAGATGATACAAAGATTGACGCTGGACAGTAATGTGGAGTGTTACGTATTCAGGCAACAGTAAATATATATGAGTTAAGCAAGGGTTTTTATAACAAATAACACGTTTATGAAACACTGAAAACAAACCAACCCCCCCCCACCCCCAAAAGTAAACAAACACTAGCTCAACCGGAATTCAGCTGCTGTGCGGCAGAGTCACAGTTCTTAATAGCGTTGCAGCATAACAGTTCTTAAAGCGGTATTGAATAAAAACAGTTCTTTAAAGCTGGTATTGAAAAAAACAGTTCTTTAAAGCGGTATGCCGAAAGTTCAAAAGCTCACAGTCCTTTTAAAAGGAGAGACTTTTTAAAGCGATTTAAATTCTCTTCCACGTCGTTGTCCTTCGATTCCCCCGGCGTCGAACTTTTCCACGAAGAATTTTATGAAATATAACGGCTTAAAGGTACTGACCTTCCTTCCACACTATTCTCAATCTCCCGCAATCCCAGCGGAGATTAACACGAGAATAGTCAACGAAATCCTTCCGAATGAGGGTCAAATAAGGTCGAAACCATTCCACCGTCAAAAATCGATTCTCCTCGATTTTTATCTTCCAAATTCTTATCTTCACTCGCCACCAGCAAAGAAACTACTGGCAATGACCTTTTAAACTTTAGGCATTATATAAAACTTCATTTTTAACTAAACTGCGTTATCACATTTAATCACGCAGGGACATGAAGACAGCTTGGCAAATCCTGCCACGAACTGCCCCACCTGACAGGGAGGGTCTTCCTTTTATACCCTGTAAACAAAACCTGTCACATGACATCTACTGGCGGGAAAATGACGTCACTCCACCATCACAAGACCATAACCTCAAGTCCAGTATAACCTCAACCCCAGTCACGTGACAAACGTACCACTGTCACGTGTCACGGGTACGTAACACCTCCCTCCAAAAAAAAACTAATTTGGTCTGACTAGAACAAACAATTTTAACAATTACTTACAAGAAAAACAAATGTATAAATTATAATATACACAGTATACAATACAGTAGGAGTGTTACAATAAAAAAACACTACAAAAAAATGACATTGTACATTCAACATCGAAATAGACAATCAGCAAACCACATTATCTTTACCTTTAACGTGAGTCATCACAATATTGTACTCTTGTAACATCAAACTCCAATTTAATAATCTTCTGTTTTTGTTTTTCATCTTACTCAGAAAAACTAACGGATTATGATCAGTGTAAACAATAAGTGGTTTTTGAGTTCTACCAACATATACCTCAAAATATTCCAAAGCTAAAACAAGAGATAACAATTCTTTCTCTATTGTTGAATAATTTCTTTGATGCTTATTAAATTTCTTAGAAAAGTAAGCTACTGGATGACCAACCTCATCACCCTCATTCCTTTGCATCAATACTGCTCCCGCCGCTTCATCACTAGCATCTACAGCTAATGAAAAAGGTTTTTCAAAATCAGGTGCCTTAAGCACAGGTTGTTGACATATCATTGTTTTCAATTTTTCAAATGCTTCCTGACAAGGCACTGTCCACACAAACTTCACATTCTTCTGCAGAAGGTTAGTTAATGGAAGGGCAACATTAGCAAAATTCTTACAACATTTTCGATAATATCCTACCATTCCCAAAAATCTTCTGAGAGTTTTTTTCCCCGTCGGAGTGGGAATCTCTAAAATTGCCTGAACTTTTGCCTGAACAGGAGCTACCTTGCCTTGACCTACAACATAACCAAGGTAAGTCACAGTGGCATGTCCAAATTCACTCTTGGCTAAATTAATAGTCAAGTTAGCTTTTGAAAGCTTTTCAAACAATTTCTCCACCGCAATTATGTGTGCTTCCCAAGTATCATTTCCTGTCACTAAATCATCAATATAAGCATCAGTATCTTTCAATCCCTGAATCACAGATTTAATCATCCTCTGGAAAGTACCTGGGGCATTCTTCATCCCAAATGGAAGAACATTATACTCATATAACCCAGATGGAGTTACAAATGCAGAAATCTCTCTACCTCTGTCCGTTAATGGAACACACCAATACCCTTTCAATAAATCAATCTTTGTAAGGAACTTTGCTTTTCCAACCTTATCTACACAATCATCTACTCTAGGAATTGGATATGCATCTGTTTTCTTTACAGCATTCACCTTCCTATAGTCCGTACAAAACCTAATACTACCATCAGGTTTTGGCACCATAACACATGGCGAACTCCAATTCGAGTTAGAATATCTAATAATATCATTCTCTAACATGTATTCAATTTCCTTCTCAGCAAGTTCACATTTTTCCATCTTCATCCTATATGGATGTTGTTTAATAGGTTTGGTATCTCCAACATCTACATCATGTGAAGCTATAGTAATCCTTCTCGGAACATCTGGAAACAAATCCTTATACTTAAAAATCAATTCCTTCATCTGTTGTTTCTGCTCAAGCTGTAAATGTGCTAATTTCCCATCGATATTTTCCAGAATGGTCGAATTAGGTAACCTAACAGAAACAATGTTAGATTTAGAATGAAAGTCAGATGAATAATCTATCATGTTCCCAGTTAAATCAAACACATTCTCACTAACCACAACAGTCACAGTATCAGATTGTTTACCAATATATGGTTTAATCATATTTATATGGCAAAGTTGTGTTGACCTTCTGCGATCTGGAGTTTTTATTACATAATCCATATCATTGATTCTAGACACAATTTCATAAGGACCATGAAATCTAGCTTGTAAAGGATTTGTCTGCACTGGGAAAAGAACCAACACCTTATCTCCAGGCTTAAACATCCGCATCCTAGCTTCCTTATCATACCAAGTATACATTTTCTCCTGAGCCAACTTTAAATTTTCCCTGGCTAAACTACAAGCTTTCTGTAACCTGTCCTTAAATTTCAAAACATAGTCCAACAAATTAGTATGCACTTCCTTACTAATCCACTGTTCTTTCAATAAAGCTAAAGGTCCTCTAACTCTATGCCCATACACAAGTTCAAATGGACTAAAACCTAAAGAATCCTGTACCGATTCCCTTACTGCAAATAAAAGAAAGTTTATACCCTCATCCCAGTCACTTTCATTTTCCACACAATATGTCCTAATCATATTCTTGAGGGTAGAATGAAACCTCTCCAAGGCACCTTGCGATTCTGGATGGTATGCAGACGAAGTGATTTGCTTAGCTCCCAATTTATAAACAATCTGTTGAAACAATCCAGACATAAAATTACTACCTTGATCAGTTTGTATTTCCTTAGGCAATCCAAAATAAGTAAAGAATTTTATAAGAGCCTTCGTCACAGTTTTAGCTTTTATATTCCTAAGTGGTACTGCCTCTGGAAACCTAGACGAAGTACACATGATAGTCAACAAATACTGATAACCAGTTTTTGTCTTTGGTAATGGACCAACACAATCTACAATAACTTTAGAAAACGGTTCACCGAATGTTGGAATAGGTTGTAATGGAGCTACTGGTGTAACCTGATTTGGTTTACCCACAATTTGACAAGTATTACAAAACATCGCCACATCTTTTCTTAGACCAGGTCAGTAAAAATGTTTTAAAATGTTGTCCACAGTTTTCCTTACCCCTTGATGTCCACCTGAAGGCACACTATGAGCTAAGGTCAAAATCTCATTCCGATAAACTTTAGGAACAACCACCTGATAAACAACATTCCATTCCTCACTTGCAGGAATTGTAGGCGACCTCCACTTCCTCATCAACACTCCTTTTTCCAAGTAATATCCTACTGACACCTTCTCAATTTCACTACCTAGTAAAGCTTGTTCCCTTAATTTTATAATCTCAGGATCTCTATTCTGCTCTGCTATCATCTCCTTCCGAGACAGAGATAAATCTTCATAGTCAGACTTACTCCCAGAACCTTGTTCAAACAACGAAGGTAAGAAAGACTCTGACACATCCTCAAAACTCAAATCCTGAGTTGAACAGTCATGAGTAACAACCTCCTTTTGCACATCAATTTTTTTTTAGCCATAGCTCTAGTCACAACACAGGAAGAATCTGTGTTAGAATTCACCTCTGGTTCCTCTGACTCCATTGTCAAATGCACTTCAGGAAAAACTTGTCCACCTGCCAAGTCATTACCTAACAATAAAGAAGTACCCTTCACAGGTAAGCTATGCTGTAATCCTACTTTAACAAATCCTGTAACTAACCCTGACTTTAAATTTACTTTATGTAAATGTACAGGCATAAAATCACTTCCAACACCTCTTATGTAATTTACCTCACCAGTATCACTCTCTTCATTAAACTTCAACACACTATCTAACATCAGTGATTAAGAAGCTCCAGTATCACTAAGAATTTTTATTGGCACCAGAGTAGATCCTTCTTTCAAGGATAAAAACCCTTCAGTTATAAAATGATCATATCCCTTTCTAACTTGGTCAGACTCTAACAAATCCTCATTTGTGTTTACCAAACCCTGTAACTTTACAGGTGCTTCAGTATGTTGCACACAAGCATCTGGAACTGCTTCCTTCTCTTTCTTTTTCAATTTGAAACAGTTAGCTATTACATGGCCAGGCTTCTTACAATAGTTACAAATAAGACCAAACTGTCTTTCCTTCACAGGTTTTCCTTCCTCCTTACCTTTCTCATTAATCTCTGATTTAATTTCTGATTTACCTTGAGTCTCCATAATATTTTTCCTCTTAAAAATTCTACCCTGAGGAAATTTAATCTTATGGATTAAAACATACTCATCAGCTAATCTAGCACAGTATACAACTTATCAGTATCCCTCTCATTTAAGTAGGTCCTTACTTCAACAGGAATGCTTCTTTTAAATTCCTCCATTAAAATCAGCTCTTTCAATGTCTCATAGTCCTCATTTACATTTTTAGAAGAAACCCATCTCTCAAAACACATAGCTTTATCATAGGCAAATTCCACATAAGTCTTTTCCACAGACTTTTTCAAACTCCTGAATATTTCCCTATATGCTTCTGGGACTAATTCATATGCTTTGAGAATATTCATTTTCACAATATCATAATCTAATGCTTGCGCAGCAGTTAAAGCTGTGCAATCTTGCTGTGCTTTGCCTTTAATCACACTCTGTAACAACACTGACCATTTATCTTTCGGCCAGTCTGACATCCGAGCAATAGTTTCAAAATGTTGAAAATATCTTTACACTTCTGTTTCACTAAATGGAGGGACCAATTTAATTTCTTGGCTAGCAACAAACGGTTTTTTAGAATCAGAAGCCTGATTCCCAGACCTTAATTTCGCCATTGCATATTCAAAATCACTCTGCTTTTGTTCAGCTTCCAATTTACACCGCTCTAACATCATTTGTTCGATTTGCAACTGCATCTCCAGATTACTTATTGGAAACGATTCTAAAATCGATTCATCAAAATCACCCGAAGCCACAAAATGTGAGGCGATTTTTCTCTGTATTACAGCTTTTGATGTAGTCGCCAAAACACCTTTAAGTTGCAATCTATTAGCAATCTCAGATACTTCAGTTTTTTTCGCCTTCGCTAACAAATCCGCGGCTGGCGAATCCAGAAACTCATCAATATTCATCGTTGCCGAATACCACTCACAAGCCAATCAAACAAAAGAATCGAGCAATCCCCGTTACCAAAACACTGATTCAAAATTCAAAAAGCATTTTAAACTCAAACGATCCAATTCCGGACGTAGCCCCCATAATTAATGTTACGTATTCAGGCAACAATAAATATATATGAGTTAAGCAAGGGTTTTTATAACAAATAAAACGTTTATTAAACACTGAAAACAAACACCCCCAAAAGTAAACAAACACTAGCTCAACCGGAATTCAGCTGCTGTGCGGCAGATTCACAGTTCTTAATAGCTTTGCAGCATAACAGTTCTTAAATCGGTATTGAAAAAAAAAACAGTTCTTTAAAGCGGTATGCCGAAAGTTCAAAAGCTCACAGTCCTTTTAAAAGGAGAGACTTTTTAAAGCGATTTAAATTCTCTTCCACGTCGTTGTCCTTCGATTCCCCCGGCGTCGAACTTTTCCAAGAAGAATTTTATGAAATATAACGGCTTAAATGTACTGATATTCCTTCCACACTATTCTCAATCTCCCGCTATCCCAGCGGAGATTAACATGAGAACAGTCAACGAAATCCTTCCGAATGAGGGTCAAATAAGGTCGAAACCAATCCACCGTCAAAAATCGATTCTTCTCGATTTTTATCTTCCAAATTCTTATCTTCACTCTCCACCAGCAAAGAAACTACTGGCAATGACCTTTTAAACTTTAGGCATTATATAACACTTCATTTTTAACTAAACTGCGTCATCACATTAAATCACGCAGGGACATGAAGTCAGCTTGGCAAATCCCGCCACGAACTGCCCCACCTGACAGGGAGGATCTTCCTTTTATACCCTGAAAAAAAAACCTGTCACATGACCTCTACTGGCGGGAAAATGACGTCAACCCTCCATCACAAGACCATTACCTCAAGTCCAGTATAATTTCAACCCCAGTCACGTGACAAGGGTACCACTGTCACGTGTCACAGGTACGTAACAGGAGGAAGCATGGAGTTCGTGCGGAAGGCAAGGTGTAGAGAGCTCAGGTGCATGGAGCACAGTGTAGGGAACTGCATCGTCATGTACTTTGGAATAAAAGAGTAGACAATGTTCTAAACGGGGAGAACGTCCAGAAATCAGACGTGCAAAAGGATTTGGGAGTTCTAGTATACGATTGCGTAAGTTTAACTTGCCAGTTGAGTTGGCAGTAAGAAAAACAAATGCAATGCAGCATTAATTTCCAGACGTTAGATCATAAGAGCAAGGATGTAAGTCAGAAGATTTGTAAAACTTTGGAGAGACAACGCTTGGAATAGGTTAAGCAGTTTATGGGCCTGTTTTGTGAAACAAAAAATGCTCGCTTTGGAGAGAGTCAAAAGCAGGTTAACAATAATGGTCTCTGGAATTGAAGGGCAAATATATGAAGAATGAATAATGAATCTTGGTCTGTACTTGTAGGAATTCAAATGAGTGAGGGAGAATCTCATTGAAATATATAGTATAGGACTTGATAGAGTGGCCCTGGTAAGGATGTTTCCGATAGAGGGTGAATATTGCTGTTACATAGCTGTGGGTATCTTGTCCCTGTCACATGACCATGATGTAATTGGGGCTATACTGGACATGATGTAATGGTCTTGTGATGGTGGAGTGACGTCATTTCCCCCACCAGTGAGAGGTCATGTGATAGTTTTCTTTTCAACAGGGTATAAAATGTGGAGCCCTCCCTGCGGTAGGGGGCGGGGTGTGGTTTGCAGTTCATGGCTGAATTCGCCAGTGACTCCATATTGCTGCGTATTTCGATGTTACGACGCAGTTTTATTTTAAAGTGGAGTTTTACATCCTGTCTTAAGTCAAAGGTGATTGCCAGCAGTTTTGCTACAATAGTACCAGATAAAGTGCAGTCGCAGAGTGAAGATTCATCAAAGTTTGGGAAGCTAAAGGATCGAGGAAAGTTGATTACGACGGTGAAACAGGTTCGACCTTCTTTGATCCTCATTCATAAGGAATTCGTCAGCTGTGCCCATTTTAGTCCCTGCTGTAAGAGCAGAAACTACTGGGTGCAGAGTTTCGCCATGGAAAGGTCTGTGCCTGTAAGGCGTTTCATTTTTTTCATCGAAAATCCTCCTGGAAAATCATAGTTCGGCTGGGATCAGCAGTAACGTCACAAAAGAGAATTTAAAATGCAAACGTTTGTATTACAAGAAAAGTCTCTACTAAGCGACTGAGTAAACATTTGGACTTCCGCATTACTACTTTTAAGCACTGTTTTTGCATTATCAGTTTAAGAACTGTTTACAAATTTCTTGCTTTAAGAACTCTTCGAGCTGCCGTATCACAGCTGACTTCCGGTTAAGTTAGTTGTTTGTTTACTTTAGGGTTTTTTTTAGCAGCGTTTAATAAATGTTGTATTTGTTATAAAAACCTGTCTCAATCATATATTCATTGTGGCTGTAACATAACAATTGGACAACCACAGAATAGAAGGATATTGTTTTTTAGCAGGATGAGGGGGTTTTTCTTTAGTCAGGGAGTGGTGAATCTGTGGAACTTATTTCCACCGTCAGCCATGGATTCTAAGTCATTAGACAGATTTATAACGGAAGTTGATATGTTCATGTATAATGGCGTCATATATTACTGGGAGAGCGAAGCTGAACGGGCCTGAGAGGGACAATGAATTCATCGTGATCTAATACCGGAACAGAATCGATGGATCAAATGAACTAATTTCACTCTTCTGTCTTATAATCTTAAAGACTTATGACGACTGCAAATTTGATCCAGATAGATGTAAAACAAAAGTTATCTCCTAAGACAGTAAGGTTGACTTAGCCTTTGATTCAAGACACGGCAGAGACCTGTCAGACGGTCTGAGACTATATCAGAATGTGGTGGAGTGGGAGGGAGTCGGGGGGAGTGTGTAGATTCCAAAGTGTGTAAACGGAGTGTAAATAGAGTGACATCACTTGATTTAAACACCTCAGCTGTACTAATGTACACGTGTCCTCGTTGTTATGGGAATGCGCAATATTTTCACAGTGGGATGGTGAAATTATACATTTATCGATATACCAGGGAAAATGGTAAAGATTGAATTACATCCCTTAGCTAGTTTCGGGAAATAGCGAAGCATTCTCTCTTACTCTCAACGTCAACGGGATTGATTTTGTATGACAATCTCTTATAATCGAAACGGCCTTTCTGCAGAAGTAGTGAATGTGATGTTTTGCATCTTCTATTGCAATGAATTTAAAATTTTGTAAATTCTAGTGCTTTCGAGTGAGTCGTCGACCAACTGCTCGAAAAGCACTGTGCTGAAAGTTATAAAACGAAAACGAAAAAGGGAGAAGGGGCATCGTAATTTTTTTTGCTTGGACTCAGGCACCGGGTGAGTCCAGACAAAATCCGTTGCCAGTGCGAATCTGTTGCCTCATATTATACTAAGACATTTGCAATAGTTGATAAAAGTCGGACTCAATTCTTCCTTTTAGAGTAATTTATCCCCCGTTGCTGTTTTGTTCAGCCCACTTGATGTCCCCAGACTCTAAACAATAGATGTTTCGCAACACGCTGTGAACAGGCAGCCGGCACCTCAAACAGCTGGGGAGCTATGAAGACAATTCATTTATTTATTCATTGACATACAGCGCGGAACAGTCTCTACCTGCCCGTTGAACCATAGTGCCGGTGTGGATTGAGCCCGAGTCGCTGGTACTGTAAACCATTGTACAAACCATTACGCTACGTGTATTTCGAAACTTATCTCAGAGTAAACCAGAGCTTTGTCTTTACAATGGTATGCAATTAAAGCCGAAATTAATCTTTAACGCCCGTCAACTCCGGGTCACAATAAGGTGAATTTGAAAAAAAATGATCTCAAGCTTTCTCGTAAGACAGTAGTCACGAGGGTAGATAGATTGAATGCAGTTGGAAGGTGATTGGTTCGTCTGGCTGGTGATGGTCATTGCCTGGAGCCCCTGCTGCGAGTATATTAATTGTGAACGATGAAAGCATTCTCTAATGTCTTGGAGCATGCAGGCATAGCGTAATTTATTTCCTTGTAAACCGGAAATGGAAATGAAGCTGCAAAAATGATTAGCGCCTGTCTCCACTGTCACCTCGAGTTGGGAGGGGAATCAAACAGCTGAATGCTGTTCAGCCCAGGGGACAGTTCAGAGGCAATTCTGCAGTGATAGCCTGGATTTGGTGAGATCGACTGTTAACAACCACAACATTTTTCTTTGAAGACGGGAATATTTTTTTTGCCTTTGTTACCGTTTGATTTCAATTTCATCAACGCTGACCGTGCGCTCTGTCGAAGGAGGAATTCATTTCTGGTGAGTCAGCTTGTAGATTCTACCAATAGAAGTCAGGTTGTATCCTTGGCAATCTTCGAAAGTTCTTTCGATTACCAGCAGTCCCGAAAGCCTAGACGGTGAAATATTTGATGCCAGTATTTATGGAAGGAACAGAAATAATAAACCAGAAATTACATAACAGTTAACTGTGGAGAGAGAACTAGAGTCTGGTATAGAAGACGTAACAACACAACAGGTGCAAAAACTTAATGGAACTTGACAAAGTAAGTACGGTATTTTAAAGAAAGACAGGCACATATCACGCTAGCTGTAGTGTAGGAAGAAACAAAATAGGTTGAATTTTTTTTTAAATGGTGAACCGGTCAGTAAGCATCTGGAAGACTACAAGCTATTTTATGTTTTCTTTTTTAATCTAAAGTTAAAGGGCATCAAATAGAGATGAACTTGTGCTGACATAAATTGTGAATCTATATACAGAATGGAAATAGAGCGAGGGATTTCTTTTTCTCTACGCAGTGGCAGGTACGTTGGTAGTTTCTGTAACAAACGAAATGGCGATTCTCAATCAACACCAGTGACCTGTCTATGTGAGCTACATGCAACATCGACAAGCTTACAAACAGTGCGGAGTTGGGAATAGCATTTGGAAATAGATGGATGGGAACATAATAATCAATTGTATAAACGTTTAGTTTAGTCATGCCAGCGCTTGGGAAACAGGTTTGGATCCCATCTCCAATCGAATCTGTTAACAACTTTCACCCTCTTGGAGTCGGGCACAGCATATGGATTGTTATCTCTCCTGATACTTTAACCATTTTCCACGTCTCCTAAATGTCATCCTATCGGCCAAAGAGAATGCCTTTCCCTACCTACTCTCCCTGAGATAAAATTGCACTGACTGGGAATCACAGGGAAGTCTCTCTAATAATGGCAGTCATCTCTCCAACAATGGAATTCCTCACAACGGTTCCTTGGTCTCAAATATCTTCAGCTGTTTCATTAATGACTTTCCGTTCACCGCAAGGTTCAAAGTGAGGTGGATATTTATGACTTTAACAGCTTCGATATCATTTGAAATTTTAAATATCTTCATTCGATCACCTGGTTCCATGAGAAAAACCTCGGTTTCAGCAATCTAATGGGCGACCAAAATATTACACCTTGAAATTATTCTCGCTGACCTTTTCTTCTCACTCTCTAATGTCTTTCCATCTTTGTTAAAGAACGGCACCCACAAATTAACGTAGTACTGCTGAAACCCAGAACATATTGCATATATTTCATAGATCTGGCAGCATCCGTGTAAAGTTAATGTTGTGTGTGGCGTAGTTAACAAGTTTTGTTTTTCTGTACGTTATTATTGTCGCACGTTTTGCTTTCCATTTTAATTATTTCATCATTTTGCGGCACAATCCAATTGGCTCCAACCTATCAGCACCTCTCCCACCCAGAAAACCAGCACCACCCTTTGTGCATGGACCTTTATTCACCGGAATTCGCCGCCCTGCTTCCCAATGCGTCTATTTATAAATCACAGGACTCTGTCTGTCTGATTTTGCAGCAACACTGAGCTGTGGACATGCTCCTTAACGCTGTTCACAGGGCGCTTTAGGGTAAATGTTCAGAAAACAGTCCATTCTCGTTGCCGTTATGTGAACTCTGACGGCAGGAGTACTGCTATGGTCTGACTTCGATCATTCCATATTTCAGAGCCTCATTTTCCTCAACAACGTCAGTACTAGGCACGATAGACACTGCGTCCATTGGCCACTGGAAACTGCACCTGTGCAGGTAGTTGACAAGAACAAAGAGGAGATGCGATGCAGGGGAGCCTTCGTGGTCAGAGTTAAATCAGAAACAAAAGAGATCTATTGATGCTGGTAATCAAAGTGCTGGAGGAAAGCAACAGGCCAGGAAGTATCTACGGAAAAGCGTAAACAGAGGACGTTTCGGCCGGCCACCTGTCATCAGGGCTGGGGCAAGGAGATGAGCAGTCAGATTAAAAAGGTGGGGCGGAGGGGGGGGGGTGTGGGGAGTTCTGAACATGTACAAGAAGGCGAGTGTTTGATGAAACCGGGAGAAAGGAGGCCGTGAACTAAAAAGGTGGGAATTGTATTGGTGAGGACGATAGAATGCTGCCCAAGGGAGGCAGGTGATGGGCAGATAAGGAGATATGGTGGGAGAGGGAAATAGGAATGGGAGCGGAGAATCGGAGATTAATTACCGTAACTTCGAGAAATCGATCTTTATGCCATCAGGCTAGAGGCTACCGAGACGAAATATAAGGTGTTGCTCCTCCAAGCTGAGCTTGGCCTCAACGCGGCAGTGGAGGACGGCATGGACTGACATATCAGAATGAGAAAGGGAAGTTTGATTGAAATTGGTGGCCGCCGGAAATGCAAGAAGAATTGACACGGGTGGTCACCAGGAATAGAAATAGAATTGACATGGGTGGTCACCAGGAATAGAAATAGAATTGACATGGGTGGTCACCAGGAATGAGAAGCAGAACTGAAATGGGTAGGCATTTGGTTAGATTCAAGGTCACATCTATGACAGTCATACCTTTCCGAGACCGAGCCCGAGTTAACGGTTCCTGGTTATAATGCAAAGTGTGCTCTTCAATGAAGAGCAGATTCAGCTGATGCTTGATTCCAGTAGTGAATCTCACCGATCCTGGGACCAGTGGATTTGCTCCACTGCTGCTTAGTGGGAATATTTTACTGGAAAAGCGTTTCCACTCACACAGCGTGGTTCTGTGTCCCGTGTTGAGTCTGCGGAAACAGTAGTGTTGGAACTGGAAATCCGTCTGATTGCTGATCAGACCCGTGGGAAGAGCTCGCTGGGGATGGACAGTCCTGAAAGTTCTCCCAGGCAACCTGAGCAGACTTCGTTCTCTACCTGTCCCTGCTCGTCCCGGGTCACACATCGCCCTAGACTTCATCCCCGATCTAGCCTCTTCACAGGGGAAATAGCATCGTACTCACCGTGGTAGACCCGTTCTCCAAGGCGGTGCAGATCGTAGCCCTCCCTAAACTCCCTTCCTCTCAGGAAACCTCAGATCATCTCGTCCGCCATGAACTGGGTGATGGGGTGGTAAATTGGATGAGTAGGTATGCAGATGATACTAAGATAGGTGGCGTTGTGGACAATGAAGTAGGTTTTCAAAGCTTGCAGAGAGATTGAGGCCGGTTAGAAGAGTGAGCTGAAAGTTGGCAGATGGAGTTTAATGCTAATAAGTGTGAGGTGCTACAATTTGGAAGGACTAATCAAAGTAGAACATACATGGTAAGTCGTAGGGCTTTGAGGAATGCAGTAGAATAGAATGATCTAGGAAAAACGGTGCATAGTTCCGTGAATGTGGAATCTCATGTGGATAGGTTTGTGAAGAAAGCTTTTGGTATGCTGGCCTTTATAAATCAGAGCATTGAGTATATGATTTGGCATGTAACGTTAAAATTGCATAAGGCAGTGGTGAGGTCAAATTTGGAGTATTGTGTACAGTTCCGGTCAACAAATTTTCTAGGAATGATGTCAACAAAATGGAGAGAGTGCAGAGAAGATTTACTAGAATGTTACCTGAGTTTCAGCACCTAAATTACAGGGAAAGGTTGATCAAGTTCGGTCTTTATTCGTTGGAGCGTAGAAGGTTGGGGGTCGGGTGTTTGATAGAAGTATTTAGAATTATGAGGGGGATAGATAGAGTTGATGTGGATAGTCTTTTTCCATTGAAGGTTGGGGAGTTTCAAACAAGAGGACATGAGTTGAGAGTTAGGGGGCAAAAACTTAAGGATAACACAAGGCGGAACTTCTTTACTCAGAGAATCGTAGCTGTGTGGAACGAGCTTCCATTAGAAGTGGTAGAGGCAATTTCGGTATTGTCATTTAAAGTAAAATTAGACAGGTATATGGACAGGAAAGGAATAGAAGATTATGGGCTGAGTGCGGGCCAGTCGGAGTGGGTGAGAGTAAACGTTTGGCATGAACTGAAAGGGCCGAGATGGTCTGTTTCCGTGCAGACATTGTTATATGATTATATGGTCTTCCGCGTCCACGAAATCCCCGCAGACATCGTCTACGATCGAGATCCCCAGTTTATCACCCAGGTATGGAAGGCCTACTGTCAAGCCATTGGTGCATCTGTCATCCGGCTTCCACCCTCAGACGAACAGGCAGACGGAACGGGTCAACAAAGGCCTGAAGGCGACGCTACGTTGAGTAACGGCAAACAACCCGTCGACCTGGAGCGACTAGCTACTGTGGGTTGAGTACGCTCACAACTCTCTAGTGACCTCGGCCATTGGAAGTTCTCCATTCGAGTGTTCCCTGGGGTACAAACCCCCCCTCTTCCCCGCGCAGGAAAGGGAAATTGCGGTACCATCGCTTCAGGATCATATCAATCGGTACCTTAAGGTGCCGGAGGAGACACGCACGGCCCTACTCAGATCTGCAAAACATAATAAGAAGACGGCCGACCGACACCGGACTCCGGTGACTGAGTACCAAACGAGGCAGATGTTGTGGGTTTCATCCAAGGACATCCCGCTGAGGAACGAGCTTAAGAAACTGTCCTCTCTTCCTGGGCCCATTCAATCTCGAAAGTGTTAGCAATCCCGCTGCGGTCCGCCTAAAATTGCCAAATTCATGCGCATCCACCCGACTTTTCATGTTTCCTGGTTAAAGCCAGTCTCCGACAGCCCCTTGTGCGCCCCGGCTGAGACTCCCCCACCTGTCTGTATCATGGACCACCATCCGGCATACACCGTCCAAAGTCTACTAGATGGCGCCGTAGTGGCTGGTGTCTCCAATACGTAGTAGACTAGAAGGGTAAGGTCCAGAAGAGCGTTCCTGGGTCCCCCTCTCCTTCATCCTAGACCCTCCCCTCATCAAGGATTTTCACCGGGACAATCCAAACAGGGCTGGAGGATGGCCTGGAGGATACCGTTGTGTGTGCGGTACATTGTCCCTTCTGTCTCAGGAATTGGTCCACAATCACCTTGTTTCGTTCCCAATCATTCCCAGGTTCCACTAACTACAAATAGCTGCTTTCCATCAGCAAATGCAGTATAAAAACTCTGTGACCACAACAAGAAA
This sequence comes from Hemitrygon akajei, assembly GCF_048418815.1. Lineage (NCBI taxonomy): Eukaryota > Metazoa > Chordata > Chondrichthyes > Myliobatiformes > Dasyatidae > Hemitrygon > Hemitrygon akajei. Next base: position 22,396,174 of record NC_133151.1, read on the forward strand.
GTGCCAGTTCGTTGGTCTACGCCGGTGTGAATAACTTCTTTTCATGGTTCTTAGAACTACCAGTTCTAGGTCTAGCATCGCTCCTGGATACCGACTCCAAGCTCGCTACGTTAATAACGCCTCCACGTCCGTGTTCTGCGCTTGGGTTCATCCACCGCCACGCTCGTATAAGAGTTAGACTCAATTATTTCGTCCTATTTATGGAAGGGCAAATGTCCCAGATTAAATGAAGATCACCTTCAAAAACGTAAATGTGTTGGTGGAAATGCCCAATTTCCGCCTATATTACTGGGCTGCCAACAAAGCTGCCTTATTTCTTGGTCTTACTTTCATAATCAGTCTGAGTGCCCAATATGGGTGGCAATGGAGTTGAACTCTGATAAGAATTTCTCTATCTCTGCACTTCTTCGATCCTTACTATCCGCCTAATCCGATTGTTAATCCTGTTATCAGGCGCACTTTGAGAATATGGGTTCAGTTTAGGAAGTGCCATGGTCTTCATGGTTTCTCTCTCGCTAGACCTATCTTACATAATTATCTCTTTCAGCCTTCTCTGCATAATTTAACATTTCAAGTCTAGCACAGAAAGGGCATTAGGTGCTTTGAAAATCTTTTGATAAACAATCGTTTTGCATTTTTGAACAACTGTCTGTAAAGTTCAACCTACCCAACACTCACTTCTTTAGGTATCTCTAAATTAGACATTTTATCAACACTTTAATATCAAACTTCCCTGAGGTACCCGATGGAAATGTTGTTGACTTGTCTCTTCGCATGAATCCATTGTGCAAAGGATTAATATCTACTATTCGAGATAAGTTGGGGACTTTGAGGCGAGTCCAGCCTGAAAAAATTGAAACGGCCTGGGAGCGAGATATAAATGTTCCTTTGTCCAATAAAGTTTAGGATTCAATTCTCAAGTCAGTTAGTCAACTTTTCTATTTGCTCGCCATTGCCCGTTACAGTTTAAGGTCGTACACAGGGCTCATATGTCTAATACTGAATTATGGCGTATCTATCCAGACATTAGCCCCTGTTGCGACAAGTGTAATGGAGCGAGGCTTCGCTTATTCATATGTATTGGACTTGTCCTGGCTGGAGAAATACTGTAGAGATGTCTTTCTAAATTTATCCCATATACTTAATTACTATTTGGAACCTAATCTACTGATTGCTCTTTTCGGCACGTCGGGAGAGGTTGACACGCATTTGAGTTCCACTAAACATCGTGCACTCTCTTTTGCCTCTCTTTTGGCCCAAAGCGCTGTCCTTCTTAGGTGGAGAGCTGCTGCCCCACCCACTCATGCTCAATGGCTCAGAAGCATTATGCCCTGCTTAGACCGTGAAAAGATTCGTTATTCACTTCTTAATTCGGACATCAAGTTCCCAAAGGTATGAGGACCTTTTCTGGAATATTTGTATAATTCCCGCTTTGATTAAAGGTCCATCTCCGTTTTTTTCCCCCTTCTGCATATAAATCCTTTACTTCCAGCTTCTTTCAGTTAAGATTTACGATTTTTGATGTGTCAACATATTATTGTTCAGTTAGCGGGCAACACACCTTCTTTTTCTAAACACAGCTCTGTGAAGATAAACGTTCTGATTAACTTTTCTATATATTGTAAGGTTGGCATGGAGTCGGGCAATGGGACGTTGGGGTAGTAACTAACTATATATGATTCTACCATTGGTGTTTTCTTATAAACTGTTACGGATTGCACTTGCTTTGTACTGTACACATTTCTTTATTGTGTCTTTTTCTTTCATTGCAAACACTATTAAAAAATAATAATAAAAAAAAACAATTCAGGTGCATAGGGCACCAGCTGCCCCTCACAAAGCCATGTGGCTGCGCGTGATTATATTTTTTTCAAAGCACTCATCAATCCTATCTATAAAAATCTTTTCCAATAGTTCAGTCTCGATTAAGGCAAGAATCACTATTTTACAATTTCCAGGATAATCTCTATTAATTTCTCCATCGCTTATCTTTAGAATTTATATGTAGATATTATCCTTTCTCGATAAACTTGTATTCACTCTACAGACCAATCAGTGAAGAGCAGACCCGACTGAAGTGCTCCGGGAAGGAGTTGACAACTCAGGAGCATGTTCAGAGGATAATTCTGAACGCAAACTTCTGCTTATCGCGTTATCTTCCCATTATATAAATAGTAATCTTCCCATCCGTGTTTGTTTCGGCCCTCCAACTTCCCGTATGCGTGATTTCAAAATTAACTGAACCATTGTACCTTTAATTATCAAGTGTCCTTTTCTGCTTTTGCAATATTTCAGGTACCCCTTTTAGAGGAGAATCATTCCAAAATCATCCATTATTTGCTTGGTCTTTGTCCAGGGTCGGCTCTGTACTGTCACAGCGGAATAGCACGTTTAGAACTGTGACTCACACTAGGATTAGAGCATATCAGTTCTTATTTCCCTTCCATGTCCTTTGTTCTGGGATTAACAACATCTCTCTCTCTCTCTCTCTCTCTCTCTCTCTCTCTCTCTCTCTCTCTCTCTCTCTCTCTCTCTCTCTCTCCCTTTCTCTCTCTCTCTCTCTCTCACACACACACACACACACACACACACACACACACACACACACACACACAAACAAACACCATTATAAATAAAGGTAGTTCTAATTTGTCGTCATTTTGAAAACACTTAAAATTCTGTTACCGGAAGATAGTTCAAGGTGGCAGACAGAAAGAGAACCTGCTGGATGAGTATGAATAGCAGAAGAGAGTGAAGTAAAGGACGAGCAATGATGGGAGCAGGAATGGTTGATACAGATGAAAATACACTCCAAGATCAGACTGTTTTGGCAGAACCTGGAAGCAGTCTGTTAAACTTCAATTTAACAGACTGGGACGTGCGGTGCAAAGGGGATTTCTCTGCGATTGTGAGATAAGTGATGCCTTCGGGAATAGCTGTTGCTCTGAGGCAACCCATACACAGAAATGGGAAATTGTAAGCAGTTGACAGGACTGTAATGAAGGATCTCTGTCTGTAACGTCGACAGTTTACTGCTTTCTATCGATGCTGCCTGGCCTGCAGTGATCTTCCAGCATTTTCTGTGTGGTACAGTCAAACAATCGACGTTTCTGAAAGAGACCCTTCATCAGGTTTTAATTTTGTGTGTGTTGTTAATCAGGAGTCTGTGCATTTATATCTCCGTAAATTACAGAATGGCAAAGTTGTGAATGCTAAATTGTAGTGGGAAATCCTGTCATACATTCTTGAGGATGGCGTTTGAATATGCACGCTATAACAACGGGTCAGATTGCTGAATTTGCATGAGGACTTCATACTACCTCACAGAAGCGATGTCACTGATATCGATCACTTTGACAACAAAGACAAGATCGTTGTGGGAAATTATTTGCTTTCTCGCGGTTTGGCTTTCTCTTTTGAAGAGCTGGGAAGAAGAAGTGAATGTCAACCATCCTGAACCCAAAGTACTGTAACAACCTTCTCGGACTTCTTACTTAATAGTTCTGGTGAGGTGAGTGCTTTAAGGGCTACATGCCGTTAATTGGAAAGTCCTGATTTACTAAGTGCTTTCCCAGCTAAAATTCATCTTGCCTGGGAACATTCCTTAGGTGAATGAATTTTGCTGGAAAAAGGGGAAGAAGAAACACAAATAGAACGTAAGACAGGTTGCATCAAACTACAACACTGTCACACACAGTAAGGCGAAAAACTTATGCTTAATTCTACCGATTGAGAAAGCGGAACATTTCTTCTGACTATCTGACGGAACTCACACGAAGAATTATAGAATAACTGGTAAACAAAGAATGATGACGGAAGATACTCATTCTGTTGCTGTAGCTTTTTCATCGACGTGATGCCCTCGCGCTGGCAGATCGGTGTTGCTCAACCTCAATGATTATATTTAGCGTGGAACAGACTGAGGTGAGAGTCAGCACCTGCAATGCCTAATGAACAATAAATAGAGAATCCTGTACCTCGTTATTACTACAGTTAATCTTGGCTAGTAATGATCTTCCCGACTGTACACAGATGTGTTAACTACATACAATGCTCTAGCTAGCGCGAAACACAATCCGAACCTAAAAATCACTAAAGAAAACTCCGAGAATTCCATTTGCAAGGTAGTTACTGCAATAATGTAAAAAGATGCAGCTGAGTTGGCAGCTAAGTTTGATGTTTGGGGCTTCAGTCACTGAAAACAAATCAATTGCCCGTCAAGTTCAGATAGATAGATCAGCTTTTTTACAGTTTGTTACCTGCAAATACTCAACGAGTGGCTGAAAATTTGAATGGGCCATTTTCGGAAGAACTGGAAATGCAATTGAAATCTGGTAAATATGAGTAATCAAACCAACTCTTGCTGGAATGTCAATAAATGACATACGAGTTAAAGAAATCTGTGACTAGGAGTCGTCTCTGAGTAATTTATGCAAAAATAATCTCCAGTCTGGTAATTTTGACTTCTGACATCTTCTATAGTTGTCTTGTATGCGAGCTGTACTACAACCATTTTACTGTTTTTCTTTGGTTCCCGGGGTTTTTAGCTATAAACGATTGTCGATGCAGCACCCTGTTAAAAGATGTCAGGAATGAATTGTCCTTGGGAAGAGGGAGCTTAAGGGTTCATATTCCACATGTATTTGGTGTCTGGATGGTCTCTGCAGACTAGAGTGTGCAAAGTGAGACATAAGGTGTCTCTGGAACAGAGGATTAGACTAAAATGAAAATCATTTTAATGGTAAATTAAAAGCAAACGGATCAACCAGTAAGATTAATGCGCTGACTGGACTCATACTAAGCACCTCTGTTCTGTGTAAGCTGCGCAGTTGCACGGCAGTGCAGGAACTGAAATGCATCCGCGCACATACCATTTGAAGCTGCGTTGAAGGAATTTTGTTGCTATAATATTGATGTTATCTAGTTCACTAAATCCTTTCGCTACCCTGTTCGTTATTTCTTCAAAGAATTCCAGCAAAAGCCAGGCAACGTTTTCCCTTGAGGCAACTCTGCCGGCTCTGGCCTGTTTCCACATGAGCCCCCAAGTACCCCGAGACACATCCTTAACAATCGACTCCAACAACTTCCCAATGACTAAGGTCAGTCTTGCCTACAATTTTATTTATTCTGTCTCCCTCCCTGCTTTAATACTGCAGTGACTGTTGCGATTCTCCAATCTCCTGAAACCACAGCAGAATATAATGATACTTCAATGATAATTACGAAGGGCTCCACAAACTCTTCAGCAACATTTTTGGAACTCTGGGCTGTAATCTCCCTAGGAAAGGTAACTGCAATCACTTCTGCCATTTGAAACCCTTGACGTGCCGGCATTGTACTAGTACCTTCCATCGTGAAGACTTATGTAAAATACTTATTCAGTTCGTCTACCATTTCTTTGTCCAGCACTGTTACCCTTCCAGCGTCATTTTTCCAGAGACTCAATATCTACTCTAACCTCTCGTTTACTCTTTACATATCTGAAACTAGTTTGGTATTATATTTGATATTATCGGCTAGCTTAACTTCATAATTCATCGTTTTCACCTTTACTATTCATAATAATAAGAAAGTGGAGAGACCAAATTTGAATCAGCGGGGCATCCTTTACAGAGAGAGAGCGTGTTCCACATATGGAATTAGTTGCCAGCGGGACTGGTTCAGGCAGGTGCATCAGCCACATTTGAAAAGTCAATTGGATAGTTCATGCATGGGAAAAAAATTGTATTTACAGGAATATGAGTAAGCTTTAGACAGAATGTGACTTCCTTGTACAGCAATATTGATCCACAGGAAGTAGTTGGTTCGAAAGGCGTTTTATTCCCGTGGTGTTTGGTTCAATGACTGTCAGATGTCACTTTTTCATATTGATGGAACGCGGTTAATATCGCATTTAGAACGGTGAAGCCGACGTAAATTTAAATACTCTGTTCGGACATCAATAGAAGGTATCTATTCACTGTTCAGTATTCACGATGAGGGCATTGAACCCAGGGCCATACTGCAGGCGAACTATGCGCTCTGTGACTGAGCTATAGCCCCTTCTCCAGTAAACTGTTATGCGAATAAATTCACCCGTGGATACCAACATTTTAAATATATCTGCCAAGGCTGCTGTACTTTCAACACTAGTCTCCTTCAATGTCCAAGGGAATACTCTGTCAGGTCCTGTGGATTTATCTACTCTGATTTCCATCAAGACAGCAAGCACCTCCTTCTCTTTAATCTGTATAGGTTCCATGACCTCATTACTTTTTTGCCTTATTTCCATAAACACCTTGCCAGTTTCCTTTGTAAATACAGATAGAAAAAAAATAAAGATCTCCTCCATTTCTTTTGTTTCCATCCACGGGCGACCACTCTGATCTTCAAGAGGTCCAATTTTATCCCTTACTATCCTTTTGCTCTAAACTTACCTGTAGAAGCTCTTAGGATTATCGTTCGCCTTGACTGCCAAATAAACCTCCTGTCTTCTTTTATCACACATGATTTATTTTTTAAGTGATTTCTTGCACTTTTTATACTCTTCAAGCACCTTATTTGCACCTTGTCGCTTATACCTGTCATACATCTCTCTCTTCTTCTTTAGAAAAGATACCAGTAATTCGATTATCATTTCCCTGAATGGGCGATGATCACAGCTCTTTATTTTTAGTTTGATTTAGTTCCATAATACTAGTCAGTTTGGATGAGAAATAACTTTGTAAACAATTAGGTTATTTATGTATCTCAAAGGACATCACCACATTCACACTGTTATGTGGGTCATCAGTGCTCATCAGTGTTTGGTACATGAAACTGGCTGTAACATAAGAAGAAATTAAATACCTAAATCTTCTAGCATAGAACAACTCTGTTTAACCCGAAGAATCTCGGTTTCTCCCACTAGCACTCCAGCCCATCTCCACTCTCTCCATTCACGTTGCGTAAAATTTCATGCAAGTGGTTTATTTTCATGCATTACTCACCGTGTTTCTTTCTTTTCTTTCTTTTAGAGATTTGGCAGTATTCCGAATCTACAACAATTTTCATCTATCTTTGAAGGGCAGTAACGTCTAATAGTTGTGATCTATCCATAGATGTTTCTAGTCGCGATATTTGCTCTACTGGTTTTAAGACACTTGGTATTGAAGGCAGATTACATTGATAATCACCAAAGGAATGCGACATAAAATGGTAATAACTTATATGCGCACTGTGTTTGTGTGTGGGAAGTTTCATGCCTTCATTATATCTCCATAAATCAAGACCAAACCAGTCTGTGTTTCCTTTCTAAGCAGAAATCCAACGTTATTTTATTGCAGAATCGGTGCCTGGAAAACACTTTATATTGGAATCTCCACGCCTTGTTCTATCACTATGAAATACTGCACGGTCAGAAATGTTGCTCAGCGAAACGTTCAATAAAACCCATAACTGAAGAGCAAGTAAGGCAGGATTTGCATTTTCTTTGTTCCTTGCAATGGATTCCATTCCCTTTTCTCCAAACGCATCCACCTCCTTGCTGGTGACAATATACGTGTAGAAGCTCTTAGGATAATCCTTTACCTTAACTGCCAAACAACCTCATGTCTTCTTTTAGCCTTCCTCATTTCTTTCTTAAGTATTATTTGCGCTGCACTTTTTATACCCCAGATGCACCTTATTTGCTTCCTGTTGCCTGTTTCCTTCGACAATGGAGTTTGAAATTAAGAGGGCACTCGTCCCGAGTGCCTACTGGAGACAGAGAAGACAAGCCACGCTAAATAGTACTTAGATTCCTTCAGTACAATACCAAGACGGAGATTCTACGAAGGACCTGGGGGAAAAAGAGGGTGTTTTTTGGACGGGAAATTAATATATTTCGATAAAGAATAGCCCCTGGCGGTCTTGCAGAAACGTAAAGAATACTCTGAATTATAGCGAATATTAAAGCTTGGAAAGATTAGTTTCCAAACCCCGTACCTTGTTAAACTGCAAGTGTTTTATGAAGGTGGGATCCAACTATATCAGACAGTGGAAAAGGCGACTACAGACACGAAGGCCAGAGGGTTGCCCGTCAGCGAGATCAAACCCAGGGAAAGCCTGGCTGAGCAGTTATCCCGCACTGCTTGGGAAATAGTGAGAGAATTGAGAAAGAAAAATTCATTATTTTATATATCAATGGGCTGTTAAATCCAATCAAACGTAGTAACATTCTATCTAAAACTAAAAAAAAAAAGACAAGCCCATGTAGAATATTTACTTAAGAGATAATGAGCTTGGAAAACTAAAGAGAATGGCTTCACTAATTTGTCTTCCTCCCCATATAAATCAGGACATAAGAGAGGAGTTGCTATTCTTATATCAAGCAAGCTAAACTTGGAGAAAAAACTGTATTGTAAATGGTAGATAAGGAGGACTGATATACTCTGGTAAGTGGGAATATGGACGGAAATTCAGTTACTCCAGGAAGTGAAATTAGTTTCTTTCAGAAAATCACTAATATTATGGTAACGGAAACAAAAGGTCTCCTGATATATGGGGTAGACTTAAATTACAATTACAAACAAAAGTAGACTCTTCCAATAGAGAAACCTATGAAATCAGATCCTTACATAAGGAAGGTAATGCACTTTATCAGGATGTTGGTCTTGTTTATATATGGAGGGACATTTTCCCCAACAGAATGGATTACACTCGTTACTCTGACCTCCCCCCTCGCAGTCTATATATATAAGAAAAAAATGAAAAAGAAATGAAACATTAGTGGTATTACAAACGCAAACACGAGGAAGTCTGCAGATGCTGGAAATTCAAGCAACACACACAAAATGCTGGTGGAACGCATCAGGCCAAATCAGCCTCTATAGGAAGAAGTACAGTCGACGTTCCAGGCCGAGACATTTGGTCAGGTCTAAATGAAAGTAAAAATAATAAGACATTTGAAAGTCGGAGGGGGAGGGGGAAATCCGAAATGACAGGAGAAGACAGGAGGGGACGGGATAAATCTAAGAGCTGCAAAGATGATTGGCAAAAGGGATACAGAGTTGGAGAAGCAAAATAATCATGGGACGGGAGACCTAGTGAGAAAGAAAAGGGGAAGGGAGCACCAGAGTGAAATGGAGAACAGGCAAGGAGTGATTGTGAGAGGGACAGAGAGAGAAAAAAAGGAGAGGTTGGGGGAAATTAATAAACAAATAAATAAATAAACAAATAAATAAAAGACTACTACTACTACTACTACTACTACTACTACTACTACTAATAATAATAACAATAATACTAATAATAATAATAATAATAATAATAATAATAATAATAATAATAATAATAATAATAATAATAATAATAATAATAATAATAATAAATAAATATAGAAGGGATGGTGTTAGAATGGGAGGAGGGGCATTAACGGAAGTTAGAGAAATCAATGTTCATGCCATCAGGTCGGAGGCTAGCCAAACGTAATACAAGGCGGTGTTCCTCCAACCTGAATGTGGCTTCATCTTGACAGTAGCGGAAGCTATCCATGGATAGACATATAATCATGGGAATGGAACGTCGAATTCAAATGTGTTGCTACTGAGAGATCCTGCGTTCTCTGGCGGACGGAGCGCAGGTGTTCAGATAAACGGTCTCCCTGTCTGCGTCGGGTCTCAGAAATATATAGAAGGCCACACCGGGGGCACCGGACGCAGTACACCACTCCAGCCGGCTCACAGGTGAAGTGTCGCCTCACCTGGAAGGACAGTCTGGGGACTTGAATAGTGATGAGGGAGGAAGTGCACGAGCAAGCGTAACACTTGTTCCGTTCACAATGATAAGTGCTAGGAGGGAGTTCGATGGGAAGGGATGGAGTGAGGGGGAACGAATGGAGAAGAGAGTCGCGTTCAGAGCGATCTCTGCAGAAAGCAGAGGGGGGTGAGGGAAAGATGTGCCTGTTAGTGGGATCCCGTTGGAAGTGGCGTAAGTTACGGAGAATTATATGTTGGACCCAGAGACTGGAGGGATGGTTGGTGAGGACAAGGTTTACTCTATCCCTTGTGAGTTGACGGGAGGATAGGTTGAGAACAGTTGTGCGTGAAATGGTAGAGATGCGGTTGTGAGCAGAGCTGATGGAGGAGGAATGGAAGCCCCTTTCTCTCCTTCGTCCTGGAATGAATTACAAAATAGGCTGAAGGAATTAGATAAAAAATTCAAATTAAATTTTGCACAGGATACATGAGAGTAAATTATAAAAATAATGAAATTAATAGTTTAGCTACGCAAGAAATCAGAGAAAAATAATGTTTCTGAAACTGTGACATCATGAATGTGGATCTAAGTCTACTAAAATACTGGCGTGGAAACTGGAAAAAAAGATAGCAGAAAATACAATTCATAGAATTAGGGATCTAAGAACAAAAATGATTTTAAAAAAAGCTAAGTGAAATTCAAGAAGCTTTTGAAGTGTTTTACAAAAATCTATATTCCAATGTTCCAGGGGGAAGCATAACCCACATTGACACCTCCCTGAATTCTTTAGAGTAAAAAGCTTTGCAATTAGCCGAGGAAAAGGGGTGACATGGCCGACCTTCTCTTATAGATTATTATTTTGCTAGCACAGTTGTGAGCTGTGATACGTTTGTGCAACTCATAATGTGATGCTCAATAGAAATCATTGAGGAGGGGATATTTCCCTTCCCCATACAGGCATTTTTGGCTGACAACAACCTACAAAGGTACATAGATACTGTTGATAACCCATTGGTGAAATGAAATCTTAAAATATGGAGAACTAATTATAAAAGGATATAAACTAGAGGGGGGTATTGCTTTTCTTAAACGGTCTGCATATGACTCGGATTTTACACCAACTCAGCTGGATGCTAGATTTAAGGACTGCACAGCTAAAGGATTAACAGTTCATTGCAATATAATGACAGAAGAAACTCTGTTCAATTTTGAAATACTTGAATGAAAACACTTTTTAGAAAAACAAGACTTTAATCGGTATTTACAGATGCGAGAATATGTTAATACGCCGGTTAAAAATGTAACCGAGGCAAGCAGATGTTTGATAGTGCTATTTACAAAAGCATATAATTCAGATAATTGTTTTAGAGTCACTTTAAGCGTGTTTAAAGGTTTTTCAAATCTTAATTCAAATTCGAATTCATACTTTAAAACAAAATGGTAAAAAGGAAAGAGGGATAATTATATCGGCGGAAGAATGGGCAATGATATGAAGGTATCAACGGAAGTGTACCAGTTTACAGAAATGGAGGGAGTTCGGAAGGAAACACTTATTATTTATGTTAGTACACCCTCTCCGAAATCCCATTATGAAAGCAACCTCCCTGTTTGCTGGAGAAATTTTGGAAAACAAAATGCAAACCATTATCATATTTTCTGAGAATGCCCCGTTATTAAATACAATTGGAGTGGGATACAAAATGCCCTACATGATATCTTTAAATGTGAAATACCCTTACGAAGTAAGACCATATATTGTGCGTATATACCTCAAGGATGGTTGAAAGGAGATACATTTTTCATGACTATACAGCTGGAGACTGGTAAAAAGACTCTTACTAGGAAATGGGTATCACAGGAGAGCCCAACCTCAAATGCATGGATGAATATTACAATGGACATTTACAAAATGGAGATAACAGCATCTGTTAATCATAATTTGGAAGAATTTGATTCATACTGGGGAAATAGTTTAACTACATAACACCTCATAGGCCTGATATCCTCACAAATCCATGATTTTGTTGTTAAAAAAAGATCAATCCCTACTTGTACATAGTTGTCTCGTTTGACTTGTTCTTCCTTTCCTCCCTTTTCTATAAGTGATACATATTAAGTGGAGATGTGTGGCATATATAAATATATGATATTTATATACAATATCTGAAATACATCTTATGGAAATGTTTGTTTGATGATGAACTTCAAAAAAAAAACAAAAGGTGGAAGCTTTTAAAATTCACAGAATGTAATTAAAAGGCTGTCTTCGAAAAAAAGACGTAATATGATATAACTATAAAGGATAAGTATAAACTCGTATACTTAAAGTCCCACACTGCCACCACACTCCTCCCCCGTAAATTATATAAAGAGTAAGATATCGGTCTGCCGCAAAATGGAGCTGAAGTGGTCATTATGATGTGGAGACAAATAAATTGATAAAGAACGTATAACAAGTATTTTGCGTCAGTCTCCACTTCGGAAAACACTTGCAGTATGCGAGAAATTTGCGGCTGTCAGATTATGGATGTGTGTGTAATTGTTATTAATATGGAGAACATGTTTGGGAAGCTGAAAGAGATGAAGGTAGAGAAGCTACCTGAACCAGATGGAATGCACACTAGGGTTCTCCAGCAGGTAGCTGAATAGACAGTAGAAGCATTACTAATGATCATTCAAGGATCACTAGATTCTTGTATGGTTCTGGCGGACTGGAAATTTGCAAATACTACTTCACTCTTTAAGAATGGAGGAAGCCAGTAGAAAGGAAATTATAAGCCAGTTAGCCTGACTTCAATGGTTGGAAAGATATTCACGTACTTTATTAAGTATTAGACTGACATGATGTTAATAGGTCGAAGTCAGCACAGTAGTCTTTAGTTAAAACCTTGACTGGCCAATCTGATGGAATATCTTGAGAAACTCACAGCATGGATAGACAGAGAAGAGCCTGCGAACATTTGTTATTTGCATTTTCAGAATGACTCAGGCAAGGTGCCGTACATGAGCCTGCATCATCAGATAAGATTCCATGGTATGACAACCATTATATGAGCATGGATCGAAATTGGGTGACTGGCAGGATGCAAACAGGGAATAACAGGTGGCCTTCCTGGTAGTCTGTCGGTGACTACTCAATGATGTTCCGCGAGTCGAAGTTGGAATCGCTTGTTTCAGTATATGGTCATGCACTTTATTAGGAGGAGACTATGTTCTAAAAGGGGAGAACATTGAAAAATCTGACGTGCTTTGTGGTTTGGGAATTTATGGATGAAACTTTTGCTGTTACTTGGCCTTCGACTTAATAAAGCATTCTGGAAAATTTTGCGTATTGTAAAATCTGGAAAGCAAAGATAGAATAGAAATAAAACGTGTAATGTATGAAAATAAATCACCTCCAAGAAATTGCACACACTTTGGCAAGATGAACTGTTATCCTATTGAACTGAAATCTGCATATTTCGGGTTAAACAGTACAATTCTATGCTGGATTCGTTTTCAGTAGCCAATCTGTCCATAGTTAAAGATACTTTCTTGAAACAGACGCCTTATGTTCTTCGTAGATAAACCACATATCATTGTGGATTTCTTGATGCTGCTCCAGTTACCGAAGTACTCTAATCAGTTACTAACTTATTTCTCATCTAACTGGACCACTATTTTGGCACCATCGAAAGTAAAGGCAAAAAGGATGTGTGAATCGTCGGCTTGAAGCGAAACGCGTGCCTAAGTTAACAGACAAGCTAAATGCCCTTCGTAATATAAGAATATTAGTGCAATACAACGACCGATAGAAATTATAATTATTTGAGTCTGATATTGCACCTTGTAAAAACATTGAGTCAAAGAGTTGTTCCTTTTGAAAATGGCAAAGATTTTGTCACAGACACCGATGTACAACATTGTTATTTGAAAGAACAACAAAGAAAGCTAAATATAGTTGTTGTTTTATCAACTCTCAGAGGAGGAATTTTCATTGCACGATGAGAGAGCTCATTTAAATGATTTCCCTGAAGTGTTTATTCAGTGGACTGTCACTAATGTGACTAATGAGCTGGTATAGTTAAATGTCAGATGCGCCTTCGTCTCCTGCATAAGAGCTTACGATGCAACAGCACATAGCGGCATTTAGACTGTTTTGACCTGATCACAGTTTAATTCCGAAAATGGGTTATCCGGCAATTTACTACATAGCGAGTATTTACTATCCTATATTGGCACTGATTGGTATCCCTGGTAAGTAAATTGTCACCGAAATTTCTGCTTCCGATGCTGATAGCGTTTTAAACCTGTTTATGTTTAAAAATATATCCTCCTTATTTTTAGGTGACATTGCTAATCGTTTTGTATGACCGCTTTTTTCTAAATTTTCGCTACTGAATAATGCTAATATTGGCACCGTTCAAGTTATTCGACTTTTCAAAGCTTTACCAGCATGTGTTATATAAATTCTTTATTGTATGTATTTGAATGAACTTCAATACTTAAATTCTCAGTATACGTGAGGAGGAAGTTATTTCTGTTACGTTTGCGTCTGAATGTGCAATGTGCAATTTATAATAATTTATAATAAATAGTGTCCTCAACAGCATAATCAATAAAAAATAGAGACACAGTTGTATCAGCATGAGTTCAGCAGTATGATATAGAGTTCCAATACCAGGCAGTGATGCATCTAGTCAGGACGCTCTTAAATATGCCCTTCTATAAAGTGCTTAGGATTTGGGTGACCTCACCAAATTTCCTCTTCAGTTTGAGGTGAAAGTTGTGCCCTTTTCAACACACAGACCACGTGAAATCCCCGGTGTTCTTTATGCCGAGGAACTAAAAGCTGTTCACCCCCACAATCGCAAATCCATTGATGTCAATAGGTGCGAGCCAGTCTCCATTCCACCTGATTCCCTGTCAGATTTATTAAACCTTCATTAAAATGAAATGGTCTTCCCCGTCGCTGAAGCTCTGTCTGTGAGCTTCCTTGTTTATCGGCGACAGGGAGGTCATTCTCTTTGTCAAGATTTGTGGGTCGATCAGCTGAAGCAAATATATGGTGGAATACATAGCTCCCGTTTACAATTGCCACTCGGATCCGTCGTTTTCCTCCAATCGAAGGGTAGTTTTCGAACACGTAAACACGCATTTCCATTTTCCAAATCGCTCCTAAACGGACCCGGCATAGGGTCAAAAGAATGAGATTCACTCAATCTAGAACAAGTGATTTCTCAGCATACATATCAAGTTGAACGGATCAGAATTTCTGAAATTAACTCTTCTTTTTCCCTTCCATGCAGTCAATTTAATGGCGATTGTGATCGTGTCGTTGGGAAAATGCGGACTCTCCAGATGTGTTTCCCTTTACCTGCTGGGAATGGCAACAACCGATTTACTGTGTGTTATCATTGCTGTGGTTATCGATCAGATCAATAATATTTATCTTTATGCCTATCCTCTGCTTATTAAACCGACCTGCGCCGTGATATATTTTCTGAGGTTCGTAACCATGGACTGTTCTGTTTGGCTCACGCTGGCATTGACGTGCGATCGTTGCATTGCAATCTGTAGTCAAAGGCTGCGGGAACGATACTGCACCGAGAGGACAGCGACTGTGATGATAGTAATTGCGGTTTTAGGGTGTTGTGCGAAGCGTGTTCCATTTTACTTTGCGGTAGGTCCTTACCTTCTCATTGACAACGCTCCCAGGTACTGTAATCTCAGAAACGATTACCATACTTTACAATCGTGGAAGCTATGCCAGCTGTTTAACAGTATTACTACAACAATATTGCCGATAGGCTTGATTCTATTGTTCAATGCTTTAACAATCAGTCACATTATAGCGGCAAACAGAGTCCGCCGGGGACTCAGGAACAGCGGAGAGAATAAGAAGGATCCAGAGGTGGAAAACCGGCGAAGGTCGGTGATTTTGTTGTTCGCTCTATCAGTCAATTGCATACTGTTGTGGCTCCCCTTTATTGCATTTACTATAAACTGGCAAATTCATAATTATTTTTACACAGACAGATATTTGAACACCCCGAAGTATATCTTGCAACAGGTTGGCTTCATGTTGCAGTTTCTCAGTACCTGCACAAACACGTCCATCTACACACTTTCACAAAGGAAATTCAGGGAGGAGCTGAAGAATAGACTCAAACATCTCGTTACATTAAATGGTCGGCTTTGGAAATAAAACGAAAATCGGTCTGTAAGTTTCGCTGGGCGTTCAAATAAAATTCCATAACATGCAAATTACTGTTAAGTGTGCCATACAATCGTGTAGCCAGGTGAACTAATGTTCGTAGTATGCAGTTCCCAGTGAAGTTAACAAAACTGATTTATTTAAATGAGGCAACGTTAACAACGAATAAAAATACGCTGATGTCATCGTTACATTAGCAGAAATTGCGTTCTGAACTTTCAACTAATTCCAGAATCGGTGACAATGAAGCAAGTGATACCAATATGATTTGTTTTAAATTGGTAGTTTTATATTCCAATTCACTTGATTATCGAACCCTGGAACATGAGTGCGTTTCGCTTTGTAAACTGGAGGAATTTATTTGGAAAATAAAATGTGGTAACAGGTAAATTGAGCTATTAAAAGTGCATTTCCATTGTACAGCAACAACGTATTACTAATGTAACTCCACTGTTCAAGGAAGTAGAGAAGCAGGAAAAAAAAAATCATAGACTTCACAAAATACTGGGTGAACTCAGCAGGCCAGCGCACATCTCTTATCCACAGATGTTGCCTGCACTGCGGAGCTCCTCCAGCATTGTGTGTGTGTGTGTGTGTGTGTGTGTGTGTGTGTGTGTGTGTGTGTGTGTGTGTGTGTGTGTGTGTGTGTGTGTATGTGTGTGTTGCCTGGATTTACAGCATCTGCAGATTTGCTTTTATTCGAGAAATTATGCACCAGTTAGCCCGACGTCAGGGATTGGGACAACGTTGACTTCCATTATTAAGAACGAGTTTTCAGTCTACTTTCGGGAACATGGCAAAACAGACCAAGAGCAAAAAGGCTGACAGCAGGAGGCAAAGAGTGGGGAATAAAGGCAGCCTTTTCAAGATCTCTGCTGGTGATTAATACTGCTTCGCAGCAGTCGATGTTCGGACCACTTTTTTCACGTTACATGTCAATAATCTGGATGATGGGACTGATGGCATTTTTCGTCATTCGCAGATCATACAAAGATAGACGCTGGACAGTAATGTGGAGGAAGCCTGGAGTTCGTGAGGAAGGCAAGATGTAGAGAGCTCAGGTGAATGGAGCACAGTGTAGGGAACTGCATCGTCATGTACTTTGGAATAAAAGAGTAGACAATGTTCTAAACGGGGAGAACGTCCAGAAATCAGACGTGCAAAAGGATTTGGGAGTTCTAGTACACGATTGCGTAAGTTTAACTTGCCAGTTGAGTCGGCAGTAAGAAAGGCAAATGCAATGCAGCATTAATTTCCAGACGTTAGATCGTGAGAGCAAGAATATAATGCTGAAGATTTGTAAAACGTTGGACAGACAACGCTTGGAATAGATTAAGCAGTTTATGGGCCTGTTTTGTGAAAACAAAAATATGCTCGCTTTGGAGAGAGTCCAAAGCAGGTTGACAATAATTGTTTCTGGAATTGAAGGTCAAAGATATGAAGAATGAATGAAGAATCTCGGTCTGTACTTGCAAGAATTCAGATGAGTGAGGGGGAATCTCATTGAAATAAATAGTATAGGACTTGATAGAGTGGACCTGGTAAGGATGTTTCCGATAGGGGGTGAATATTGCTGTTACATAGCCGTGGGTATCTTGTACCTGTCACATGTCCATGATGTAATTGAGGCTGGGCTGTACATGAAGTAATGGTCTTGTGATGGTGGAGTGACGTCATTTTCCCACCAGTGAGAGGTCATGTGATAGTTTGTTTTCAACAGGGTATAAAATGTGGACCCCTCCTTGCGGTGGTGGTGGGGGGGGGGTGGGGTTTGCAGTTCGTGGCTGAATTCGCTAGTGACTTCATGTTGCTGCGTATTTCGATGTTATGACGCAGTTTCATTTTAAAGTGGAGTTTTACATTCTTTCTTAAGTCAAATGTTATTGCCGGCAGTTTTGCTGCAATACTGCCGGTTAAAGTGCAGTCGCAGACTGAAGATTCATCAAAGTTCGGGAAGCTAAATGATCGAGGAAAGTTGATTACGACGTGAAACCGGTTCGACCTTGTTTGATCCTCATTCGAAAGGAATTCGTCAGCTGTGCCCATTTCAGTCCCTGCTGTAAGAGCAGAACGGACTGGGTGCAGAGTATCGCCAAGGAAAGGTCAGTGCCTGTAAGCTGTTTCATTTTTTTCATCGAAAATCCTCCGGGAAAAACATACATCGCTGGGAACAGCAGTAACGCCACAAAAGAGAATTTAAAATGCAAACGTTTGTATTACAGGAAAAGTCTCTCCTAAGTGACTGAGTAAACATGTGGATTTTCGCATTACCTCTTCTAAGAACTGTTCTCGCATTTCTTGCTTTAAGAACTCTTCGAGCTGCCGTATCGCAGCTGACTTCCGGTTACATTAGTCGTTTGTTTACTTTAGGGTTGTTTTTTTAGCAGTTTTTAATAAATGTTGTATTTGTTATAAAAACCTGTCTCAATCATATATTCATTGTGGCTGTAACATAACAATTGCACAACCATAGAATAGAAGGATATTGTTTTATAGCAGGATGAGGGGGTTTATCTTTAGTCAGGGAGTGGTGAATCTGTGGAACTTATTTCCACCGTCAGCCATGGATTCCAAGTCATTGGATAGATTTATAACGGACGTTGATATGTTCATGAATAAGGGCGTCAAATATTATTGGGAGATCGAAGCTGAACGGGCCTGAGAGGGACAATGAATTCATCGTGATGTAATACCGGAACAGAATCGGTGGTTCAGATGGACTAATTCCACTCGTCTGTCTTATAATCTTAATGTCTTATGACGACTGAAAATTTGTTCCAGATAGATGTAAAACAGAAATTATTCCGTGAGACAGTAAGGTTGACTGAGGCTTTGATTCAAGACACGGCAGAGACCTGTCAGAAGGTCTGAGACTATATCAGAATGTGGTGGAATGGGAAGGAGTCGGGGGGAGTGTGTAGATTCCAACGTGTGTAAACGGAGCGTAATTAGACTGACATCACTTGATTTAAACACCTCACCTGTACTAATGTACACGTGTCCTCGTTATGGGAATGCGCAATATTTTCAGAGTGGGATGGTGAAATTATACATTTATATATAGTTAGTTTCGGGAAATAGCGAAGCATTCTCTCTTACCCACAACGTCAACGGGATTGATTTTGTATGACAATTTCTCATAATTGAAACGGCCATTCTGCAGAAGCAGTGAATATGATGTTTTGCATCTTCTGTTGTAATGAATTAAAAATTTTGTAAATACTGATGCTTCCGAGTGAGTCGTCGACAAACGGCTCGAAAAGCACGGTTCTGAAAGTTATAAAATGTAAACTAAAAAGAGAGAAAGGGCATCGTAATTATTTTTGTCTGGACTCAGGCAAAATCAGGCGTGAGTCCAGACAAAATCCGTTGCCAGTGCGAATCTGTTGCCTCATATTATACGAAGACATTTGGAAGAGCTGATAAAGGTCAGACTCAATTCTTCTTTTCGGAGCAACTTATCCCTGTAGCTCTTCTGTTCCGTCCACTTGATGTAACCAGATCTCTACACAATAGATGTTGGGCAACACCCAGTGAACAGGCAGCCGGCAGATCAACAGCTGACGTGCTGTGAAGACAGTTCATTTATTTATTCATTGACACACAGCGCGGAATAGTCTCTACCTGCCCGTCGAAACATAGTGCCCAGCGATCCCCTGATTTATGCCTAACCTAAGCCTACGACAAATTGTAATGACAAGTTAACCTACCAAATGTTACTTCTTTAGTCTGCGGGAGACAACCCGAGCACCTGGAGAAACCCACGCGTTCACGGCGAGAACGTGCAGGTGGCGGTGTGGATTGAGCCCGAGTCTCTGGTACTGTAAACTATTGTACAAACCATTACGCTGTGTGTTTTTTGCAACTTATCTCGGAGTAAATCAGAGCTTTGTCTTTGCAATGGTATGCAATTAACGCCGAAATTAATCTTTAATGTCCGCCAAATCTGGGTCTCAATAAGCTAAGTTAAAAAAAAAGATCTCAAGCTCTCTCGTAAGACAATAGTCACGATGGTAGATAGATTGAATGCAGTTGGAAGGTGATTGGTTCGTCTGGCTGGTGATGGTCATTGCCTGGAGCCCCTGCTGCGAGTATATTAATTGTGAAAGATGTAAGCATTCTCGAATGTCTTGTCGCATGCAGGCATGGCGTAATTTATTTCCTGGGAAACCGGAAGTGGAACTGAAGCTGCTGAAATTATTAGAGCCTGTCTCCACAGTGACCTCCAGTTGGGAGGGGAATCAAACAGCTGAATGCTGTTCAGCCCAGAGGACCGTTCTGAGGGAATTCTGCAGTGATAGCCTGGATTTGGTGTGATCGACTGTTAACAACCACATTTTTCTTTTAAGACGGGAAAATTGTTTTCCCTTCGTTTCAGTTTGATTTCAATTTCATCAACTCTGACCGTGCGCTCTGTCGAAGGCGGAATTCATTTCCGGTGTGTCAGCTTCTAGGTTCTACCAATAGAAGTCAGGTTAGAACAAATGATTGTATCCTTGGCAATCTTCGAAAGTTCTTTCGATCACGAACAGTCCCGAAAGCCTAGACCAGGGGTGTCAAACTCATTTTAGGTCACGGGCCGGATTGTGCAAAATGCAGCTTCATGCGGGCCGGATCAGTCGGACGCGTGCGAACGTAGCTTTCGTTGCCTCCGTTTTTTCAGCCTGCTCTCATGTGTCTCAGTCTCTGCTATAACTACAAAGTGTTTCACTTTACACATTCCGTTTCTTATGAAGAAGACTGCTGAGCAAGACTGCCGAATAAACACTAAAAACCCTGAAAACCTGGTACCTGAATAAACTCAGCATTAGCCATATCATACGCCATAGGCGCATCGATTACTGGGGCTAGCTTTAATAGTAATTAGTTATTATCTCGCGGGCCAAAGATAATTCCACCGCGGGCCCGATTTGGCCCGCGGGCCTTGAGTTTGACATATATGGCCTGGACGGTGAAATATTTGATGTCAGTATTTATGGAAAAACTGAAATAATAAAGCTGATATCACATAACAGTTAACTCTGGAGAGAAAACTAGCGTCTGGTATAGAAGACGTAACAACACAACAAGTGCAAAAACTTAATGGAACTTGACAAAGTAAGTATGGAATTTTAAAGAAAGACGGGCACATGTCACGCTAGCTGTAGGGTAGGAAGAAACAAAATAGGTTTAAAATTTAAAAAAAAGGTGAACGGGTCGGTAGGTATCTGGAACACTACAAACCAATTAAAGGGCATCAATTAGAGATGAACTTGTGATGAAATAAATTGAGAATCTACATGCAGAATGGAAATAGAGCGAGGGATTTTTCTTTCTCTACACAGTGGCAGGTAGGTTGGTAGTTTGGGTAATAGATGAAATGTCGATAGTCAATCGACGTCAGTGACCTGTCTAAGTGAGCTACATGCAGCATCGACAAGCTTACAAATAGTGCGGAAATGGGAATAGAATTTGGAAGTAGTTGGATGGGTACATAATAACCAATTATATAAAAGTTTAGTTTAGTCATAACAACGTTTGTGAAACAGGTTTGGATCTCAATTCCAATCGAATCTGATAGCAACTTTCCCCATCCTGGAGTCGGGCCCAGCATATGGATTGTTATCACTCCTAACAGTTTAACTTTTTTTTCCACGTCTCCTTAATGTCATCCTATTGGCCAAAGAGAATGTCTTTCCGTACTTAGTCTCCCTGAGATAAAACTGCACTGACTGGGAATCACAGGGAAGTCTGTCTAATAATGTCAGTCATCTCTCCACCAATATAATTCCTCACAACGGTCCCTTGGTCTCAAATATCTTCAGCTGTGTCATTAATGACTATCCGGTCACCGCAAGGTTCAAAGTGAAGTCGATATTTATGACTTTAACAGCTTAGATATCATTTGAAATTTTAAATATCTTCATTCGGTCACCTGGAAACCCGTACGGTTCCACGCGAAAAATCTTGGTTTCAGCAATCTAATGAGCGACTAAAATATTACACCTTGCAATTATTCTCGTAGATGTTTTCTTCTCACTCTCTAAAGTCTTTCCATCTTTGTTAAAGGATGGCACCCACAAATTAACATAGTACTTCTGAAGCGCAGAACATACTGCATATATTTCATAGATCTGGCAGCATCCGTGTAAAGTTAATGTTGTGTGTGCCGTGCTTAACAAGGTTTTTTTTCTGTATGTTATTATCGCACGTTTTTGTTTTCCATTTTAGTTATTTCATCATTTTGCTGCATAATCCAATTGGCTCCAACCTATCAGCACCTCTCCCACCCACAAAAACACCACCACCCTCTGTGCATGGACCTTTATTCACCGGACCTCGCCGCCCTGCTTCCCAATGCGTCTATTTATAAATCACAGGACTCTGTCTGTCTGATTTTGCAGCAACACTGAGCTGTGGAGATGCTCCTTAACGCTGTTCACAGGGCGCTTTAGGGTAACTGTTCAGAAAACAGTCCATTCTCGTTGCCGTTATGTGATCTCTGACTGCAGGAGTACTGCTATGTTCTGACTTGGATTATTCCATATTTCAGAGCCACATTTTGCTCAACAACGTCAGTACTAGGCACGATAGACACTGCGTCCATTGGCCGCTGGAAACTGCACCTGTGCAGGTAGTTGACAAGAACAAAGAGGAGATGCGAGGCAGGGGAGTCTTCGTGGTCAGGGTGAAATCGCAAACAAAGGATATCTATTGATGCTGGAATTCAAAGTTCGGGAGGAAAGCAACAGGCCAGGAAGCATCTACGCAAAAGCGTAAACGGAGGACTTTTCAGCCAGCCACCTTTCATCAGGACTGGGGCAAAGAGATGAGCAGTCAGATTAAAAAGGTGTGGCGGAGGGGGGGGGGGAGTTCTGAAGATGTACAAGATGGCGAGTGTTGGATGAAACCGGGAGAAAGGAGGGCGTGAATTATAAAAGGTGGGATTTGCATTGGTGAGGACGATAGAATGCTGCCCAAGGGGAATAATATAGGAGAGGACAGAACGTCATGGAAGAAAGGGAAGGGGAAGTTTACGGGAGGCAGGTGATGGGCAGATAAGGAGATATGGTGAGAGCGGGAACTAGGAATGGAGAGCGGTGAATAGGAGATTAATTACCGCAACTTAGAGAAATCGATGTTTATGCCATCAGGCTAGAGGCTACCGAGACGAAATATAAGCTGTTGCTCCTCCAAGCTGAGCGTGGCCTCAACGTGGCAGTGGAGGACGGCATGGACTGACATATCAGAATGAGAAAGGGAAGTATAAATTAAATAGGTGGCCACCGGAAATGGAAATAGTATTGACATGGGTGGTCACCAGGAATAGAAATAGAATTGACATGGGTGGTCACCAGCAATGAGAAGCAGAATTGAAATGGGTAGGCATTTGGTTAGATTCAAGGTCACATCTATGACAGTCATACCCTTCCAAGACCGAGTCCGAGTTAACGGTTCCCGGTTAGAATGCAAAGTTTGCTCTTTAATGCATCAACCGATGCTTGATTCCAGGAGCAACTCGCACCGATCCTGGGACCTGTGGATTTGCACCACTGCCGCTGAGTGGGAATGTTTCACTGGAAACGCGTTTACACTCACACAGTGTATTTCTGTGTCCCGTGTTGAGTCTGCGGAAACAGTAGTGGTGGAACTGGAACTCCATCTGATTGCTGATCAGACCCGTGGGAAGAGCTCGCTGGGGATGGACAGTCCTGTAGGTTTTCCCAGGCAACCTGCACAAACGACCAGACCTCGCCGATTAGCTGATCTCAGGATCCCTTTGCTCACCGTTTTCGGAAGTAGCAACTCTCCCTACACTTCATGCGCCGGATCACAATCCGACCATCGTGCAACCACCATCTCCTGAAGAGCGATGGTCCGCAGCTGAATTACATTATCGACCTCCCCCATGTGCAGTTGGATCAAAAGTCGATCCTGGTTTAAAGACTAAAGTACCGTTCCTGGTAAGACATGAATGACTACTCCAATATTAATCATTTGTGAGTCTTTGGGAATAAACGTCCAATTTCACTGTTCAGTATGTAGTCTGGTTCTTTCACCACACACCAAATGTAATGCCCGCTGTTTTAGAACGATACCGGTTCCCGGAACCAAGCAATGATTTCAAGGACTGGGGATTTAACGTTCGCAACCATTTCCCCATGGCTCTTTCAAAGGCAGAGCCACCATCAGCAGTTTCAGAAATTACGCTGAACTTTATTAGCCTTGAACAGGAGTTCCTAACTGTAGTCCACGGACCCCTCGGTTAATGGTCGAGGTTCATGGCTTTAAAAGGTCAGGAACTCCCGGACTTGAGGCTGTGGTACAATGATTCTCAGAATGAAGAATCCGCTCTGACTGGCGGCTTCTCTGTGACCCTGTCATCTAACTGAATAGTTTGGGATTCAGTCATCGAACTGAATTGGGTGAGATTCCTATCTTCATAGAGAGAAGAGATGCTGGTTCTCGTCTGTAATTTGTTTCAGTCTTTGGGTTTTGTGAAGTTGAATATAGAAAACAAATGTTTGATTTAATCAACGACTTTAAAACCGACTTAGTAGGTCTAACAGTCAACTATAAATCCGTTTAGGAATTCTGGAGTTGCTGCCGAGTGTAAATATGTAATGGAAAAGTTGAAAAAAGGACGGATGTGTGCTAATGAGGAGCGGATGCAGTAACTGACGGGCAGAACTTAACAGCGGGATAATTTGACAAAGTGCTGAGAATGGAGGCGCGGGTGTGAAGCGGCATCTATGGCGCTGAGCGGTCCCGCAGAATGGCCTCTGTGCTACAAGCGACAAGTCTTATTCATTAATTTGCTTTTTGCCGTGAGCCCAGAGATCACGAGGACCACGAGGACCACAAAGAAGCAAAGATAACGAGTCACTCGTTATCAGCACAACAGCCGACCCAATGCAAGCAGATGCTTAAATCTTTCTTCAGCTGTTTTCTCAACTTTCACTGTGCCAGTCCATTCATACACGTGTTGGTTTATATAGTCATTACTGACAATAGTAATGTGAAGCTTTGCAGGAGATATTTCAGAGTATTCAAATATCGGTCTGCGTACAATGATTTACATCATAGATCATACAATACACTAAGTAGGGCATACAGAATAAACGAGAATTGATTGATGGAGCGAACAACAAAATCATTAACTTGCTCCGGCTCACTACCTCATCGTCCTTCTGATTTCCACTATTGCTCCAAAGTCCCCATTCAGAACTTATTTGCAGCAATGATCGATCTGACGACAAACCCGTTGAACAGCAGAAATAGAGGTGGGAACTGTGAAGATACCGTTTGGTCACTCGTATCCTTCATACACCAAAGAAGAAATTTAATGCCTCTGGGAAAACAGACCCATGGCTCGTCGTCAACAGGCTGCAGGGTAAAGTAAAACGGAGCACTCCTCGCGCAAATCATGGCAATGCCTGTCATTATAACCGCAGTGTTTATCCTTTCGGTGCAGTATCGATACCGCAGCCATTCACAACAATTTACCACACGGCGATGGAAATTAAAACCCGTTGTTAGCCAACAGGAATAGTCCGTAATTGCAAAAATCGGTTCAAATGTCAGAATGTAAATCGCAGTAAAGAGGGAAAAATATTGCATAATTATAGATGTTATTATTTTGCTACACAGGTAAAATGGAAGACGGAACATAAACATCGCAACTAGTGTCTTAGCAAGGTTACCAGTAGGTGCAAGTACAGGACGGAACATATTCGCTCTGTAGTAACTTGATGAATATTACATACTCGGTATAAAGCTGCAGAAACTTGTATAGAACGATCGAACTGTTCGTATGTTCCAGTGATTGGAAATTCCACGAGACAACTCGACTGGCCATCATCACAGGCACAATAAAACGTACTAAACGAGCAGTCAGGCGAAGCTATTTTACTCCTTTTTTCACTGTGTAGTAAATTGTGTATCTCCCCTGATATTCCAATAATATATATTTTTTAATAAACATGTTCTTGTTTCTCGTGGATGAGTGTTGCAAATTCAATTCCAATTACCCGAGGATTAGGCTGCTCAAATAGAAAATGCTTGTTTTTAATTATTTCTCATGCACAATCTCTTGGTATGGGCATAATTTTTAACAATTGGCTGAGGGCCATTCGCTTTTGAAATCAGGAAAGGGAGTATTATTTGGCAGGTAAATGTCATATGGGAGTGGAACCAAGTGCAAGACACAGACACTGAACTACCAGGAACAGGACTAGGCGTGAGAAGGAAGCAAGGTAAGTGAGAAAGAAAGGACGCTGTACATGACACAGGCCCCGGAAAAGACAAGGATTCCGGGTCTGGGCTAGGACTTGAAGAGGATAGCTGAACCAGGACTTGGAACTAGGAATTAGGAGCCTGCGCTTGGACTCCAAACCAGAGACTGGACAAGGACCCAGAACCTGGGTGTTGACTCGGGTACGGACCACAAAACCAGGTGAGGACATGACGAGGTTACAGGACGGGACGTGAAGCTCATGGACAGGACAAGGTTACCCCAGCACCGGGCTGGGCAAGATACTCCTGGGCTGGGAGAGACGTGGCTGCAAAACGAGGAGAGGTAACAGGGCTGGACGTGAAACTCCAGGACAGAACAAGGGAACACCAGCACAGGACGAGGCAACCACAGCACCGGGCTGGGCAAGGAACTCCCGGGCTGGGCGGGGCACATGACAAGACGACAACACTAAGCCGTGGCTTGGACAGGACAAGGACCTTGGACCTGACTCGGACTGGAAGAGACCCGAAAGCCTTGACTTGGTCGAGGAAGAGACAGGAACGCAAAGCTTTAGTCGAGGGAGAAACAGGAACGCAGAGCCTTAATCGAGGAAGAAGAGGAACGAAGAATACTGAGCCTGGGTCGAAAGAGGGCAGGAATGCAGTACACAGAGCTGGGACCCCTCCTTGGGTAAAGGACGTAGGGCCGGGACACATCACACAGAACGCTGAATACGACGAGACAATTCCCAACGCTATGTAACGGCAAAACAGCCGAACCTACCAAGCGAAGGCATGGATACAGACAGACAGTTCCAAACAGAGCGAAGCTCCAGACACAGGCAAGGCGAGGCAAGGATTCAGGCAGAGGCAAGGCAAGGCGAGGCAAGGCTCCAGGCAGAGGCAAGGCTTCAGGCAGAGAAAAAGCTAGGCGAGGCAAGTTTCCAGGCAGAGGCAAGGCGTGGCGAGGCAAGGTTCCAGGCAAAGGCGAGGCGAGGCAAGGGAAGGCTCCAGGCAGAGGCAAGGCGAGGCAAGAACCCAGGTAGAGGCACGGCAATGCTCCAGGCGAGGCGAGGCGAAGCGAGGAAAGGCAAGGCAATTCTAGCGTCCAGGGGGAAGGTGAAGGGAAGGAATACAGACAGGGAGTTTGGACAGGAACAATCCAACAGCCAGAGGCTGAATCCTGAAGCAATTTATGAGGCCAGCCGAAACAAGAATCAGCTGCCTCTACAGAAACTGAGGTAACCCGGAAATCCTGGAATAAGGAATATAGACTGGACCGTGAACTGGAATGCGTATTTCATGGACAGGAGCATGACAGTGAAATCAAGTACCACTTCACTAAAGGAAAACAATCTGTCTTTGCCTTTCGAGAAGATTTAGCGCTGGAAGTCAAACAAACAGCTGAAAACAGTTAAAGTAATGGAAGCAACACACAGAAAATGCTAGTGGAACGCAGCAGACCAGGCAGCATCTATAGGGAGAAGCGCTGTCGACGTTTCGGGCCGAGACTCTTCGTCAGGACTTACTGAAAGGAAAGATAGTAAGAGATTTGGAAGTGGGGGGGGGTGTGGAGGAGAAAATTCGAAATGATAGGGGAAGACTAGAGGGCGTAAGGTGAAGCTCAGAGCCAGAAAGGGATACAGAGCTAGAGAAGGGAAAGGATCATGGGATGGGAGGCCTAGGGAGAAAGAAAGGGGGAGGGGAGCACAAGAGGGTGATGGAGAACAGGCAGAATGATGGGCAGAGAGAGAAAGAAAAAAAAAGTAGGGGAAAAAACTAAATATATCATGGATAGGGTAAGAATGGGAGGAGGGGCATTAACGGAAGTTAGAGAAGGCAATGTTCATGCCATTAGGTTGGAGGCAACCCAGCCGGTATATAAGGTATTGTTCCTCCAACCTGAGTGTGGTTTCATCTTAACGGCAGAGGAGGCCATGGATAGACATATCAGAATGGGAATGGGACGTGGAATTTAAATGTGTGGCCACTAGGAGAACCTGTTTTCTCTGGCGGACAGAGCGTAGGTGTTCAGCGAAACGGTCTCCCAGTCTGCGTTCGGTCTCACCAATACATAAAAGGCCACACCGGGAGCACCAGATGCTTTATACCACACCAGTCGACTCACAGGTGATGTGTCGCCTCACCTTTAAAGGCAGTCTGGGGCCCTGAATGGTGGTGAGGGAGGAAGTGTAAGGGCAGAAATAGCACTTGTTCTGCTTCCAATGATAAGTGCCAGGAGGGAGATCGGTGGGAAGGGATGGGGGGTATGAATGGACAAGGGAGTCGCGTAGTGAGCGATCACTGTGGAAAGCAGAAAGAATGGGGTAGAGAAAGATGTGCTTGGTAATGGGATCCCCTTGGAGGTGGCGGAAGTTACAAAGAATTATACGTTGGATCCGGAGGCTAATGGGGTGGTAGGTGAAGATAAGGGGTCCCCATCCCAAGTGTGGTGGTGGGTGGATGGGGTAAATGGGAGCGATGCGTTTGAGAGTAGAGTTGATGGTGGATTAAGGGAAGACCCTTTGTTTAAAAAAGGAAGACATCTCCTTCGTCCTGGAATAAAAAGCATCATCCTGAGAGCAGATGCGGCGGAGACGGAGGAATTGTGAAAAGGGGATAACATTTTTGCAAGAGACAGGGTGGGATGAGGAATAGTCCGGGTAGCTGTGAGAGTCTGTAGGCTTATAGTAGATATCAGTAGATAGACCGTCTCCAGAGATGGAGACAGAAAGATCAAGAAAGGGGAGGGAGGTGTCATAAATAGGCCAGTTAAATTTGAGGGCAGGGTGAAAGTTGAAGGCAAAGTCAATGAAGTCAACGAGCTCAGAATGCGTGCTGGAGGCAGCACCGATGCAGTCGTCGATGTAGCGAAGGAAAAGAGGGGGACGGATACCCGTATTGGCTTGGAACATGGACTGTTGCACAAAGCCAACAAAAAGGCAGGCATAACTGGGACCCATGCGAGTGCCCATGGCTACATCTTTGGTTTGGAGGAACTGTGAGGAGCCAAAGGATAAATTATTGAGAACAAGAACTAATGCCGCTAGACGGAGGAAAGTGGTGGTAGAGGGAAATTGGTTAGGTCTGGAATCCAAAAAGAAGCAAAGAGTTTTGAGACCGTCCGGGTGGGGGGTGGAGGTATATAGGGACTGGACACCCATGATGAAAATAAGGAGGTGGGGACCAGGGAACTTAAAATCATTGAAAACATTCAAAGCGTGAGAAGTGTCACGAACATAGGTGGGAAGAGACTGAACAAGGGGGGATAAGACAGGTATGCAGAAATGTGTTCGGTGGGGCAGGAGCAAGCTGAGACAATATGTCTGCCTGGACAGGCAGGTTTGTGGATTTTGTGTAGGAGGTAGAAACGGGAAGTGCGGAGTGTGGGAACTATGAGGTTGGTGGCAGTGGATAGGAGATCCCCAGAGCTGATAAGGTTGGTGATGGTCTAGCAGACAGTGGCCTGGTTCTCCTTCGGGCGGTCATGATCAAGGGGTAAATAGGAAGAAGTATCAGAGAGTTGTCGCTGTGCCTCGGCCAGGTGGAGGTCAGTCCGCCAGACTACAACAGCTCCCCACTTATCAGTGGGTTTTATAGCGAGGTTGGGATTGGTGCAGAAGGAGCCGAGAGCAGAGCGTTCGGAAGGAGTGAGGTTGGAATTGGAACAGGGTGTGGTGAAGTCGAGACGTTTGATATCCCGTCGGCAGTTAAAGTAATGGAAAACTAATCTGAATTAATTTACTCCTGAAGACGATTAACACGGACATGCCTGCACTGAAATCTCCTGTATTCACCGAACAAGAACGATGGCAGAAGCACATTTTCTGGCAGAGCACAATGAAACTCCGTTTCGTCTCCAACTGAAAGCCGTGACACCATTACTTCGTAAAATTCGCATTTCTTGAAATCTCTCTCTTTTACTTTCAAATATTAATACGTGTTCTTTTCTGATAATTCTGACAAGGTCACGATCATACCTCAATTTCTGAGAGGTCACTCCCTGTCAAACAACAGGTCAACACGATGATCTTTCAAGAAGTTGCTATGCTTATCTCATTCTCGGTACAAAATCGCCATGATGTTGCTGCTTCCTTCTCCCTCCCCTTTCCTTTTACTTCTTCTTTTGTTTTACATCATCTACAAGGTAAAAATCTATTTTTAATTGCGCAATTATGCGCTCCGATTATACTTCCATGAAACAATCTGGTATTCTGTGTTCATTGTAATTGACAATCCCACAGGGTTCTTCAGTTGTCACTGGACTCAAAAACATGAAATATCCGATCCCATCTCCACATTCAATATAAATGCCATATACCGTTCTACATTTGTTGGTGTACTCATACTGATCTGTCGACACGGGTACATTGCACAATATCCCAGCAAAGTACCACGGCTTTGTCACTCAGACCCTTTGAACAATATGGATGTACGCTGCGCTCTGCCAGGAATGCAGTTCATTTTAGCGCCTTTTCTTATGAATTACTGTCATCGAGAATGCTTAAACATCTGCTTCTAGTTCCGAGCATACTACTTCCGAGTTCATATACCGCCTTTTTTATTGTCAACGCTCGGTCTAACGGCACTGATGGATACTTGAACAACGTTGAGCCGTGACAACTATTTTTAATTAATGATTTATTTGGAATTTCCACGGTACTCTCGAAGTAACATGTATTAACAATCTCAGCTTGCCCCTTAGAATATACTGGCTCTCTGCTTTTATCCGCGATTGATGGGAAGACTTAGAACAACGAACAGTGGAGAATGAATGATATATTTCCATCTAAAAGCGGAATGGCACTGGCACGGGATCCGACTGTATATCTACAGCCATTGCTCTTTTCTGGCAGAGGTGTTGTCTGGGCGAGCATTGCTCATGGTAAATCTTGCATATCCGCTAACCCTGCGGTAAGGTAAATGAACATTTGATGATGCATCAATGATGGGCTTCATTTCCTCGATGGTGCAAATAAGCAGTAAATGGTTGGCGATTTAATATTTCAGATTAAATGGAGAACATTGCATCTATCATCTTCCCTGGTCCCTTTGACGATGAAATCCAAGAGGTGTAAATTGCGGAATCACAGAACAAACCTCAGACACAAGCCTCATACTAGTCTGCCTCATACTACAAGCCGGTTTAGAGCTCTACTTTCCAACATGCTATTTCTGGACTAACACCTTGTAATGATGATCAGTGAGACAGGAAACGCATGCGTATTTACCCACAAGTGATTTATTGTCTCAAGGGAAGAACACGTAAGCATAGGCAACCAATACCCACGTGTACAGCAACACGTTTTTCTGTCCTTCCATGAACATTCAAAGCACAGCAAAATGTAACACCAGTTAAAAACAGGTTGCTACTGCTCACTACATTTTCCTTGTAGCCCCGTTTCGAATCTCCACGTCTCCATGGGGCAACTCCCATCCGCGACAGTTGGTTTCCTATAGAGTTAGAGCCGCAAAATTTCTTGAAGCGTAAGCAGGAAGCGTCTTCTTTTATATCGATTTCTTACCATTTCAGATATTGTACCCCGGTGTCATTGGCTGTAGGTCATATGTCTGAAGTTTAACGTTATTTTATTGGCTGTGCTCCAGGCCAGCATCCATCTCGTCAGTTCATTTCTCAGAAAGTGACAATCTGCAATTTCTGGCTTTTTGTTCTCAATCAGCAACCAGCCTGAATTACACAGAATAGATACAGAGTCCAACAGTCAAAAACCTGCTATTTATATCCAACCAATGAGCATCTCCCAACTAAAGTTTTATTGAGAAATGATCACTAGTCCGGCAGATTACATGAAGTATCGTTATGTCTTCTTTAAAACACTGATCGAGTCGTGCGACTTACTGACAAAATGAGGAACCGTCTGTTCAAAAGATGGCAGCCTCCATCTCCACTGTCATGACAAGAACAAAGGCAATTATTCTCTCTACTCTCACGCTCCTTGATTCGTTCGAATACACTGATTTGTCGACTGTAGTTTTGATTGGTTAATATCAATCTCTTTTTCAGGCAACGATATGTGTCTTAGGATCACTGTCCTTCTCAATTCTACTCATACTGCTGCCAGAGCCATAAGCAGGTGTGTAAAGCTTACATTACAAGAAGATAAAGGGACATTTTCTTACAGAATGCACAATTTCTGTACACTGACAACCGGCTTCTCTGTACTACTCTTTAAAACTATTGTCCTGTTCCTTTTGCACAACTTCAGCCTTCAACGTTCTAAGTTGATACACATTAAACAATGTCATTATCATCGTGGAAAAAGTTGAGACTACCGCAGCATACGTTAGTATCCCCGCCCGTCAATGTACTTGGACATTTGTTCCCCAATTTAAAAAATTATCACACCAGTATGAGTCACTCCATATTTCATTTGCTTTATCAGCATGTGTAAATAAGTTTAGAGTGTTTAGTACATTAATAGATTTTCTCCTTTGCCATCCCACAACGCGTGTCTAGTCAGCCGTGAAATGAGGAACTGGTAGGTACTCAGTAATAACATGACTTCACAAATGTTGATCGTTATCAGTTCGCTCTCCTTCATTACCACATTATAGCCAAACCTCCCAAATGGAACATTGTGACTTTCCAAAGAACACTTTTTCCATCCCTTGGCATAGTAATGTATCTCTCTAGCCAGTGCATATGGTAAGAAACTTAAAGATAGTGTACACAATGAACAATTCTCATAAGTACTGAAACCACAATACAGAAGTTCTTTGGTTTGTCATCTTCTTTGGACAATCCCGGTGTTTTCCGCCTTTGGTGACACCTTGATAAATCTATCCTTTTCGCAGGAACATTCAGAAGCTTTTTGTATGATGCATGGCTCCGTGGTTGAACACCAAATGGGTTTTTTCCCCTCACTTTTTCTTGCTTTTTTTTTTCTTTTCTTCTCTTTTATGTGCCAAAATATTTTGCAGTCCTTAATATTGTTTTTTATTCTTTTGAGACATTGTAAGTGTTACTTACTTCGATGCAAACTAGTTATTTGGATAAAAATAATAATAAAAAATGATTTGAAAAGAAAGAAAGAAAATGACGCTGGAGATATTATAAATAGAGACAAAAAGATGGTAGAGGAACTTGATGTGTATTGTGCATCAGTCTTCACAGTGGATGACATCAGCAGTATACCGAATAATCAAAATTGTCAGGGAAGTGAAGTATATGCAGTGAACTCTACGACTGAGAAGGTGCTCAGGAAACCTTTCCTTTTCTTTTCAAATCGTTTTCATACAGTAGCATCATTTTTATGTAGTAAATCTCCAATAAAGTTCTTACATTCTACACCATTAGCTAGCAAACTTCCAGCATTTTATTGTTGATTAAAGAAAACATTACCACCCTTTTTAGAAGTCAGAATATAAGTTACCCCCTTGTAAAGCAGCATTAATAACTTCAAGAATTCAATAATTTAACTGTAGACGTTTCTCTGCCGCTTTTAAAGTAATTTTAATGTTATAACCTACGTATAATCTGCCCTGTACAATTCACCACATCTGCCATTAAAGTGACAAGCTTAATGAATAATAATGATTCCTTTGTTATAAAACCATGAACTTCACACTGATTGAAAGCTCTATGCATTTTGGATTGTAATTAGTCCCAATGGCACCATCGTCTGTACTTCCTGAAGAGCCTCTGAATATGAAATGCTAATTCCGATAAGAACACACTGCAAATTCACGGTTTTCATGTGTAGAAGACATACTGAATACACAGAGCTATGATTCCCTCTACAGTGACTACATTTAGCCTAATTTCTTCTCCGCAATTACGGTAATAATGTTCCTCTCCACATTTTACCCCTGCACACAAATGCTAACCAAACCTTTGGCTTTGAAATCATCACACAGAATTGAGCCATATAACTCATCAGTTAACCCAATTCATTCGCCTCAGTACCTCCTTGTGGAAGTTGATCTTGCAATTCCTCACATGCAGACACCAGTCAGTTCAGATTGGCAGCCACAAGTTCTCGACAAGCCCTTCCGCACAAGTGCAGCACAAGGCTGTGTGCTTGGTCCCTGCCTCTGCTTCCTTTACAATAATGTCTGTGTGGCGAAGTACAGCTCCAATGCCATATTTAAGTTTGCTAAAAACACACTGTTTTTGGCCAAATCAAAGGCGATTATGATTCGGCATATAGGAGAGATAATGAGAAACTGGCTGAGTGGTGACATGAAAACAGACTCACAGAGTGTCGGCAAGACCAAGGATCTGATCTAGATTTCAAGAGAAGCAATCCAGAGGTCTATAAGCCATTCTCAATAAAGGGCCAGAGATTGAGAGCGTAAGCAACTTTAAATTTCTCGATGTTATTATTTCAGAGGACCTGCCCTTGGCCCAGCACGCAAGGCATTTAAATCATTCTGATTTGGTCAATTTCACCCGGTTTAAACACACCAGATGGCCTTTTCCTGTACTGATACCCAATATGTCACGATGTCCATTTGTAACAATCTCACCCGGCAAATCAGACTCTTTGGAATGTGGAACAACAGCTTTCTTTCCTTCTGCACTAACTGCCTCTTCTATTGTTGCCAAAGCACCGTTGTTCATTCTGGTCATCGGTTACACGGGCTGATGATCCATTGTTCAGGTTGCAGAAGGCTTGGCGTAGTACAATCAGCCACCCTACATGTTGTGGGTTTGTGTTAGTTGACGAACCTGCTGCTTCAAGAGCCGATTCATCTACTTAATTAGCCAAAATCCCCGGGGGTAATATGATATGTGATTCACCTTCATTGGCAGCCTAGTCTTTCACTTGGCTTCTCTGAGGAATGAAATGAATTATCAGATTGTATTTCTTTGCAGGTCACGACAACTGATTAACCAGCAGTCTCTTCAGAGTAAGATCCTAATTAGTCTATGTAGAGGGAATTGCTATTAATAGACCAGAATATGAGTCAACCATTAGTGAGCAATCATTTCAGTCATTGCTGCTGTGGCAGGTGCCTGACACAACCGGTCTGTCATATCTGGGCTGGGCCAGTCCCTTTTCTATCTGGGCAGCTGGGTTCTCCGGGAAGCTCTCCCCTAGATCTGTTGCTGTTAAGTGATTTCTGTGACTGAGTTAAATGCAGTATCTTTCCACACCTGTATGACAGCTTTCTCGGGAAAATGAAAAAACTACAATTGTACTTGCTTTATACAGTTCATACGGAACTCCCTGTGAGGGAGGTGGGGACTCCTGGATGGGAGGCTCAATGATCTCTTTGAAATCTGTAGGGGGTATGTGGGATACACGTTTAGGCAACTTGCAGATTCCCTTTGGGCCCTCACCAGCTCATTCTGCAAAGTCCCATTTTGAAATAGAGACTTGCTGTGCCCTTCCCAACCCGTTTGCCGATTCCTCCGAGAGAACCCACGTCATAATTGTTCGGTCGTGTCTAACTGCCAACTCGCTTCTCTCTGTAACAGCTTCTGTCTCCGCTGAAGTCACTGTGGCCAGGACGGCAGCAGCTAACGAGGGGCGAGTTCATTCAGCTGCCGATATCAACTGTCATTCTTCAGTTGCCGTCGGATCTCTTCACAGCCCAATGAGGGCTGCTGGGGTCTGCGTTAAATATCTGATCACACCTTGTTTTAATAATCGCACGATCGCGTCGGAGACTCTGAGAGTCCTCCCAGTACACGGTATTGACTCAGATTGACCGTGGCATTGGGCAGCGTATTGTAAGATACTTTACAAACTACACTGAAACAGAAGCCCTCAGTGTTCAGAGTTGGAGTGAGTAAAGTTATCTACTCTGGTTCAAGATTCTGATGATTGAAGGGTAATAAATTTTCCTGGAGACTATTTGTCCTGGCATTAAAATAAATCAAATTGAGTCAAAAAGATCTTCCCGACTCTCCGCTTTGCCCTGTCATGGTCCAGTCCATGAAATACGCATTCCAGTTCACGGCCCGGTCACGTCCCTTATTCCATGTTTTCCGGATTTCCCCAATTTCTGTTGAGGCAGCTGATTCTCTTTTGGGCTGGCTTCATAAATAGCTTCAAGTTTCAGCCTCTGGCGGCTGGATTGTTCCTGTACAAACCCCCGGCCTGTACCTCTTCCCTTCACCTTCCGCCTGCAGCCTCGACTCCCCTGGGGTCTCGCCTGGAGCCTCCCCTTACCTCGCCTGGAGCCTTGCCTTACCTCGCCTTGCCTCGTCTAGAGCCTTGCTTGGCCTCGCCTTGCCTCGCCTGGAGCTTTACTTTCACTGCTGTCGAGTTCAACCACCGGAGCAAGATAAGGAACTGTCTTCCATTGTTTTCAACTGTCTCTGTGTCCAGGCCTTCGCTAGGTAGGTCCGGCCATCTGCCGCTACCGAGTTCTGGGAACCGTCTCGTCGTATTCTGTATTCTGTGTAATGAATCCTGGACATACGTCCTGTTTCCAAGGAGGGATCCCGGATCTGTGTTCCATGTTCCTGTCTCTTCCTCGACCAACGTTCTGCGTTCCTGTCTCTTCCTCGACCAAGTCAAGGCTTCGGGGTCTCGTCCAGTTCTACCCACGTCCAAGTTCCTTGTCCTGTCCAAGCGACGGCTTTGTGTTCTCGTCTTGTCCATGTGCCTCGCCCAGCCCAGGAGTACCTTGACCATTCCGGTGCTGGGATTCCCTCGTCCTGTGCTGGGATTCCCTCGTCTTGTGCTGGGGTTCCCTAGTCTTGTCCAGGAGTCTCAACCAGTCCTGTTGCCTCTCCTAGCCCTGTAGCCTCGTCATGTCCTCGCCAGGTCCGGGGTCCGTGCCCGAGTCAAGACCCAGGTTCTGGGTCCTTGTCCAGTCTCTGGCTCGGAGTCCAAGCCCAAGGTCCTGTCTCCCAGTTCCATGCCCTGTTTCCGTTATCCTTTTCAATTCCTTGCCCAGACCCGTAATCATTGTCTCGTCCAGGGCCTGTGTTATGTCCAGCGTCCTTGTTTCCCCACTTTCCTTGCTTCATTCTCACGCCTAATCCTGTTCCTGGTCTGTGTCTTCACAGTGTCTGCGTCTTGCATTTGGATCCGTTCCC
The DNA here is from genome assembly GCF_048418815.1 of Hemitrygon akajei. Classification (NCBI taxonomy): domain Eukaryota; kingdom Metazoa; phylum Chordata; class Chondrichthyes; order Myliobatiformes; family Dasyatidae; genus Hemitrygon; species Hemitrygon akajei. The sequence goes on from NC_133151.1 coordinate 22,433,298, forward strand.
AACGCCGCCCTTATGACATGCCCTGTCTGTTTTATATACTGAACCCGCTCATTTATTTTCGTTTAATTTGCATCAACTTTCCCATCTGCCGCACGTTGGATCCCAGCATATTTCACATGGGTCAGGAGTCAGAAGTGCGCGAAGTTGCCAATACTCAGGCGAAAGTTGTTGGAAGTTTGGAAGCTCTAAAGTTAGATAACTCACCTGGACCAGATTCTGTAAACTGAAGGCAACTGAAAGTGATTGCGAAGACATTGGTTTGACCCTTCAAGTATCAGAAGATAGTTTGGACTGCTTCTGAAGACTGGAAAATTGCGAATGTCACTCCACTCATCAAGAAGGGAGAGGGGCAGAAAAATAATTTATAGGTCACTAACTATATAATAGAAAAAAGAACACAGACAAGTCAAAAAAATACATAGGCTTCATGTTATTTATATGGGAGTTTATGTCGCAGATTATGTCGAGCAGTTTCCAACTACCAGTCACGTGTAAGCTGTGCGTCTATTGGATAAAACACTGAGCATAGAGGAAGCGATTTTGAAATAGTTTCATGTTCAATCTTTTGTGTACAAAATATCGTGATTTTTGTCACGGATAGTTGGTGAGTAGTAAGCAGTATGATATTTCAGAACTGCTCTGCTCACTGCATTTCCAGGCCTTTAAGCTTGGATATACCAGAAATGACTGGGAAGAGAAAAAAAAATAAATCTCTGTTTCAACCACTTTGGATCTGGGAAGAATTTCAAGATATTGACAATCACATTGAATATTGAGTATTAGAATGATAATGATTACTTGCAGGTTCCAATCATCGAAAACATTGTTTGAAGGCACCCCATTACCTCTGCAAGCTGTCGGCGCTGATATGTATACACTCAGTTCAAAGAATGCGGTATCATACACAGTCCATAACTATTAGGAACTACAGTGTTATGGTACAGTGGCGGTATTGGTAATGTTCTTATTTGGTTTGTATGTCATTTAAATACATAATTTGTTACTCAGATAAATAGTAGTCTGTGTTCTTTGCACTTTTTAAACTATTTCCACGAAGACTCGATTATTTGGACTAAAATGTACCAGTCCCAATGTGACCCAGTTAACCGGAACCTATTGTGCTGATGCACATTTTAGAATTATAATAACGGACAGTATAATCTTAAAGGCTTAAGAAAAAAAAACTTGGAAGGGTTGACTGGGAGTGGCCGATTGCAGGTTAAGGGCCTGGTAAGTAGGCGCCTTCTAAAAAAAACAGAGTTGGAGTGATCAGGGGTGAATGTTTCCATTACAGTGCAGGGCATTGCTGCAGGATTAGGGAATCCTTGTTAACGAGGCTCTGGTCAGAGAAAAGGAAGTGAAGGGTCATGTGCAAGCATCTGTGATCACGTGAATCCGATGAGAAGTATACAAGATATAGGATTTCACATGAGTATAACAATGCAATGGAAATGGCTATTATAAAAGCTGGTGTCACTCCAGAAGTTCTTCAGGGGGCAAAGAGAAAGCGTTCCATGAGGCTCTAGATTCAAATACACAAGGCAGGTGTACTATGATTCAGTTGTAAAATGACACAGTGAAATGAGGCATGGACACTGGGGCAGATGTTACATTCACCCCGAACGTTTATTCATAAAATTGGCAAAGACAACAGGCATCAAGCTAAAACAAAGGAAGAACGTACTTATGGGAAGAAGGAAACATAAGCACAGTGTGATAGTAATGTTCACTGTTTTTGACCGTAAAAATGAGGAACAGTTGAAAGACGTTATCTATGTTGTTCAGAATCTCTTCCCACACTACTGGGATGACAAACCATTGCGACGCTGAACCTCATTGCAATGTTGGATTCGGTAAACAATGGTCAGTGGCAGGAGAAACTCAGTTCATGGGTCGGGGTGCACTGAAAGAAGAATACTTTACCACGCTGAAGCCAGGAGTGACACTGAACTCTCTGACCATAGCGAGGTAAATACCAGTCCCATTGAGGAATAAAGTTAAAGCTGTACCTGAGAGAATGGAGGCGAATGACATCATAACTAGAGTGATTGGTCTACTGCCCAGTTTGAGAGCGTTGTTCCTGTTCTCAGGTGAGGAGGCACAGTGAGGATCTATGTTGATCAAACAACATCGAATAACGCAGTGAGGTGAGAGAAGTTTATTTTGCCCTCTGTTGAGCAAACATTGTGTATGTTGGGTGGAGGGAAGTTCTTCAGCAAACTAGATGCACACTGAGGGTTTTGGAAGATCTGTTTAGCCCTGGGGTCACAGAAGCTCACAACTATATCACACCATATTGAAGCCATGCTTTCAGGAGACTCCCTGTAGCATCTCATCAACCCCTGAGCTCTTTAAGACAACGATGACACAAACTTTGGAGAGACTGCAAGGAGTAATTCCACATGTATGACATTCATCTTTGAAGGCTCAAGTGGGAAACATGTCAAAAAGTGGCAGCTGCCTTGCAGAAACTGAAACCTGTTGGATTTCACCTGAATAAAAATAAATGCAAATTTGTAAAACTGGAGCTGAAGTTCGTTGGCCATCAGTTGTCCTCGGAGGGCTGCAACCAGATTGAGACAATCAGGTAAGAACTTGTCACGACAAACCAGCACTAATGTATCAAGGACCGAGCTATTTCCAAGTCTGCCTCCTAAAACTCCAGCTTCAACGACAAGTGACCCTCATACGGGTAGTTATTCACATATCTCCAGCGCACTGAATCCCATCAATGGTAAATGCGTCAATGACCTGTTGTAAAACGAACGTTATTCCTACCCTGCTGACTATGACCTTCCACACCGCCATCGAATTCTCCTCCTCTTTTACCTCTCTGATCAGCTCGACAAACGAGAGAAGGTATTCGGAGAAGTATGAGGTATTCGGAGCAAGCGATCATGAGCTGTGTCTGTGCGTCAATCGGCACTTGGTCCACTCTTAACTGATGAAGCTCAAGCGTTTGAATGACCCTTCTACAGCGCAATCAATTCAGCTGCCTTACTAGCCGAAAACTGTAGGTGGAAAGTTTATTGCCCTTCTCCTGAAACGTGTTCTGTAACGCAGCCATAGGTCCATGCAGCTTATCGTAGCGCCAAAATAAAAACAGCAAAAAAAAAAAACACATTCTCAGCACGCAGTGGTACAAAGGGTTCTGTGTCTCTAATTATGACACTACGTTGGCAGCCGCCCGCTGCAATCTCTCCAACAGTCGGTGCCTTTTTACGTCATCAGAGCACTGCAACTCATTGAGTATCTGAGAGTTCTGCTCTGAACAACTCTCGAACTCCTACCCCTTCGGTGGTGGGGGGGGGATGTTTATTCTTTTCCGAAAACATTCTGAGCCTTTGATAGCTAGGCCTTTGAAACTGGGCATTTTGCCCTTTTACTCGCCAAGGAGGAAAGGGCTGCTCCAAACTCAGATTGCTCACCACTCGCTGGGGTCTCATTATATCTTCTAAATCAGACCACCCATTCCCCTCGCTCCGCAGAATCGAGAGTAAATTCTCATTAAAGTCACTGTCCGCAGTAATAGGCAACTGAGCTTCCAATTCGGCCCGATGGACTGTACGCCAATCCTCCTGGAAACTATGGAAAGCCGTAGGTCACAACTCTCCCGGGGCCCTATTATTACCAGGGAGATCCACTGCCGTTACGTCAGCGCTAGACTGAACGAAAACAAAATCTTTGCCCGCCATTTTGTCAAACCTCTGCTCAATGATGGTAACTGTTCCTAATGCTTTAACGGGATACAAATCACCGACTCACTGGGACTACAAATGTCTACCTCACTCAAAACACACACATTGGTTACATGTAACATCGTGGATTCGCACCGCTCTCAATCCTTGTTGCGCCCAGAACCTCGTATCCTCTTCACTTTTCGGTACAATTGTTTAACACAGAGCCCACTGGGTCATTGCTCAGGGGAATCACACAGCATCAAATGAAATCAATTCCGAATGATACCCCAAGAAATGAAACCCCGCTGGTTTTCTTGGCTGCGTAAACACTAGGAAAGACGCTCCAATCCTTACGAACCAATGACATTGGGATGGCTATCCCACCCAAAACCCAGGTTTGTGTGGATACTGTGTAATTTTCAAACATGTTTCATATCAGCGCCAATAGATACCAGGCTTCACACTATATATGATTAAAGCAATTATATTTACGAATCTTAAATAAAGAAGACAAAAATGGTCCATTATGATTAAGCACTTAAATATGTGCCAGCTGGAGCTTCGGTCACCGACTCCTTGTCGAAATTGTCGCTTGGCGAAATGAATCTTGATCTCTCCACCGGGTCGCATCCAAGGATCGATTCTCTCCGGCGTCTTCTCTCTTCATTTCACGCTGCGCAAAGGGCCCGTTCTCTCTCACCATAACCCAAACATTGTTTCTGCAGAAAGAACATGACATTGGCAGCGAAACCTATCCCAATGTGTTACATTTTAAATTAGGAGCACAGATTGACAGGCAAGTAAAGTCGGTGTATGGCATGTTTGCTTTCAACAGGCATGCCAATGAGTTCAAGCAACAGGATATTATGTTAAAGGTTTATAAAACGATAGACAGACCACATTAAAAGTACAGTGTTCGCATCTAGTCACCTCATTATAGGAGCACGCGCAGGGTTTGGAGCAGGTGTTGAACTGGTTTACCAGGATGTCCGTAGGTGGTTGTTTGTGGTGAGGAGAGGCTGGACGTGCTGGAAATGTTGCCTCTCGATGAGCGGTGCCTCCGGAGAAATTTGATGGAAGTTTATAGAAGTTTTGATCATATTTGACGGTTTCTGCTAGAATAGCTCTATTTATAGTCAGGGGACGAAAGTGAAGAAAACAGAGTGACTGACACTTTGGAATGCACTGTAAAGGTGGTCGCAGATGCAGAGAGCACAGCAATACTTAAGGGACTCTTGTTCAGGCAGAGAAGGGCCAAATGTCCAGTTGTAATGTCGTATATTCTAAGAATGGGCATGAATTCATACTTGGCACTGAGATATTATAACCCTAACAGAAAATAAATGTTGTGGGAAGGACAAGAGTGGCAATGTACCTTCACAGTACAAATGCTACAGGTACGACGGAGTGAAGGTCAGAGAGGAGGGAGAGAGGTGGTTGATCAGGGAGAACATTATAGTGGAACATAGATGAGAATTTCTTGGGCAACGTCCCAAGAATCAGACTACTGTTTGGGCCTTTAAAACGAGGAAGGGATGCTCCCTGTGATGGGATTGAGTTGTCGGCTACTAAACAGTCAGCAAGAGTATGAGGAGCTAGTAGGGCTGTAAAACAGGGACATTTTAGTTTCCCTCGTTGACTGGGACCGCATTAGTATAAATGATTTGATGGAGCAGAATTAATTCCAGGTGTTCAGGAAAGTTTTTTCAATCGGTTTTAAGAAGTTCCAGCTCAAGAGGGAAAATATTACACCAGCTTTAGGGAAATAAGACTGGACAAGTGACCAGTGTTCTTGCGCTGAAGAGCTCAACAAAAGCCAACCCCTCATTCTATCTACCAGGCACTAACGAAAGTGTATTCTCAGAGCAAACCACCACCCATAGAGGGAGTAGTGTCGCTGGAGATCCAAGAACATGTTCATGGCTTCCTGCAGTCTTCAGCATCTCCCCTCACTGTTACCTACAAAGCCAATTATTGTCATATCTGCAAATTTCTTCATCAGGTCACTACACTGACAGCAGAATTGTCCCTTCCCTTCAATAGCAAGGGGCCTGGCATTGGTCCCGAGAGACTCCCACCGCAAACAGCCCTAAAGTATTGGTTTTCAGTTACCAGTTACCGAGAATTATATGGCGGACGCGCATCTGATGGGGTGGTAGGTGAGCACAAAAGAAACGCTAACCAGGTAGGGTGGCGGTAGCTTGTGGCGACAGCAGTTAATCCCCTGTTTATAATTATCCTCCAAAACCTTTATATGCGTTCTCTTAGTCAGTTTTGCATCCAGTCATAGCCCCAAATCAAGGGGAATAGCAGAGAAAGTTGAATGTAATCGACGTTATGTATCCAAGCAAAAACTATATATTTTGATTTAGAAACAGGAAATTTCAAATCAAGTCCAAAAACCATTCTGTCATTAATTATAGCAATGTTTGTACAGAGCCTTATCACATAAGCTGCATTACACAATTAGCAGATAATGCCAACCAGAACCCAAGTCCAACAGTATCAAAAATATTATTAACCCTCAGATTTAAAACAAAAATATTGAACAACTACAGCAAACTGTTATGACACTTTTTTACCCACTTGAAGCAATCGTCCAAATAAAAACAATCCAGTACTCAGTTGTACAACCTACCACCGATAGAATGGCTATTGATTTTAATCAAAGCCTCTCCATCTACAGCATATTATAAACTTTATCGATGTTCAATACTGTAACTACTGATTCTTTCAGCGTAAAACAAAAATTCCGATTACCATTTCCCAGAGTTGCAAATGCATCAGATATCTCTCTTTTCGAATCCCACATTAGTAGAGAATAAGTAATTCTCTCCTCTTCAAAACAAACATCAGCAATATTAGTATCATTTTCTCCATTATTTTACATAGTGTGGATGTGGCAGCAATAGCACTTTAACAACTTGGCAGCTTTGGATTCTTCCCAGACTTTACAATAGGCATCACCGAAGACCATTCCCAGTCTCCTGAGAACATTCCCTACTTCCAGACCTTCTTACAAAACTCAAACAATTTATTCAGCGCTGCCTCGGCAGGTACTGGAGTATATGATAGATTCCTATATCCTGTCCTGGGCTGTAGTACTTGTAGATTTCAATTTAACCAAACTAAAGTCATCATCGATTGCAATCTCAACACGCCTCTTGTTTCCCAGATATCTTCCTATTGTCAATCAAAACGTTCCACACGTCTCTTAATTTAAACAGCCAGTAACTTGTCTAGGCCATGTATCTTTTCAAAAAAGTTTTCAAACATTTTGCATTTGCTTTGTCAGTTGCAGACAGATTTCCATTCTCTTCTAATACTGAAATCTGGTTATAAACTCTGGCAGCATTCATGTGCTTCAGAATTCTACACACCACATTCTGACCAGTTTCCCTCCGAAATATTGAGCAAAATCCCCCCCAAACTGCCCTTTTGGCGTTCATAACCACTCCCCTTACATTCTCTCTTCCCTTCTAAAAATTCTGAAATATTTCTTGCGTTAATCTACATGACAAAACAGGAAATGACTTTTTTCCAGTCGCTGATGGTCCCTGTACATTTCACAGTATACCAAGGAACACATTTCTTGACACGAGCTCGGACCTTGGAAATAGGCGAGGAGATGACGTGGCTACAGGACTGGACGAGGCTTGGGTTATTTGAGGTTTCGGTATGGACTCAGAGCCAGAGACTGGACAGGGACCTAAACCTGGATCTTGCCTCTGGTTCGGACCCCGGAACTAGGAGAAGACATGACGTGGCTAAAGGACTGGTAGAGGCTAGGGTTCTTCGAGCATTTCCTGCGCAGGACGATGAGCTTCTGGGCAGGACGAGGTACTCCTTCTTAGAGCTCAAGGCCGGGCTGCTTCCTTGGACACTGGTCCGGGAGGATTGCCCAGGTAAACCGCCGAGGAAACTGTCAGGGATTCGGATAGGGAGGGGAAGAGAACAGTAACGATCAGTATGAGATCAGAGTAACAGCAAATACGGCCTGGCTTTCTCAACGGTGTCAAGGACAGGAAGGGATACATCCAACTGCAGGGTACCGGTAAGGAAGGCTTGACTTACCCCAAGGATACAAGGGCAGGAAGGGTCAGATCCCAGCGTAGGGTAACGGCAAAGACGGAAACAGCCGAATCCATATCTAGCTTGGAGTAGCAGACGGCCACTCATCCGGCCCCAGAAACGGCCGAAACCACACCCTGATGACTGCTCCGACTAGAGACAATAAGGCTTCATGAAGTGGTGGTCCTCCAACCAGGTCAAGAGATCACGAATGGCTGCTCTAGCCTACCACCGGCTGGTGACTGCAAGGGGATACAGACGAGGCGAACCAGCAACTACACTGGACCTCAGCGCCAAAAATATACCCAGCTCCAAGCCGAGAAATGGTGCCTATGTTTAAGCCCAACTAAAGCAAGGAACAGCTGGAAGATCCGGCGTCCGGTGTCTATGGACTGGACCGTGAACCGGAATGCAGATTTCAGGGACCGGACCATGACATTATCAGCTCTTCTGGTCACCAAAGTAATGGCGTGACGCACTGTCCCACACAAACTAGAAATTGCCCTCTGATAGATGCCTGTGACATCACTTAGACGCAATTAGTTGAAATATCTAGCTACTCAAAGGGAATTTTTCCTTTCCCGCTTGGTCTTTTAAAACACCATTTAGTACCAGAACGCCAATATCCGACAATGAACTTTGACCCTTAAATACAGAGAATTGGAAAATGATCACTCTGCATACAATCAGAAGAGATGTTGTCATCATCACCAAAGCGTACCCATCCCTAGTTGCCCTGTGAAGGTGTTGATGAGCTGCGTTCTTAAACCGCAGTATTCCCTGAGGTGTAGGTACACCAAAAGTGCCGCTAGGGAGTGAATTCTATGACTTGGACCCAGCAACAATGAAGGAATGACAATAGGTTTCCAAGTCAGGATGGTGAGTGACTGAGAGGGAATTTCCAATTAGCGGTTTTCCCAGGTATCTCCTGTTCTCGTCCTCGTAGGTGGTTGCAGTTTATAAGATGCTGCCTGAGGAACTCTGGTCTGTTGTTACAATGCATCATGTAGATAATGCACACAGCTGCAACTGGAGTGATTTGATGCTCTTGGAAGGTGTACCAATCAAGGGAGCTACCTTGTCCTGGATGGTAATGAGCTTCTTGTGTAATGAAGAAGCTGCACTCATACAGGTAAATGCTGCGTATTCCATTTCACTTCTGACGTGATCCTTTAGATGGCGGAGCGGCTTTGGGACTCAGGAGGTGAGCTGCACGCTGCAGGACTCCAAGACTTTGACGGGGTCAGGTAGTCAAGTTATTTATATGGCTAGACCAGTTCAGTTTCTTGTCAATGGTAACCACCAGGGTGTTAATTGAAGGGGATACAGTGAGTGCGATGCCACTGAATTTCATGCGATGAAGATTAGAAACTCTCTTGTTGGATATGGTCATTGACTGGCAGCTGTGTTGCTCCGATATAACTTATCACTCGTCAGGCCAAGCCTGGATATTGTCCAGGTCCTGTTGAATTTGGGTATGGACAGTGTCACTACTTGAGGCGTCACAAAATGGTGCAGAACATTGTGTAGTAATCTGCAAAGATCCCAATTTCTGACCTCATGACGGAAGGATGGTCAGTGATAAAGCAGCTGAATATGGTTGGTCCCAGGACACTTCCCTGTGGAACTCCTGCAGTGATGTCCAGAGGATGAGCTAATTGACCGCCGGCTACCACAACCATCCTTTTTTTTTTGCGTCAGCTATGATTCCAAACAGCAGAGAATTTCCCCGTCATTTCCAATGACTCCCTTTTAGCTTGGGCATCCTGATGCCATACTCTGTTAAATGGTGCCTTGACGACGAGTGCTCACATTCACCCCACTTCTGGAATTTAGTTCTTTATTCGATGTTTGGATCAAGGAGGTGATGAGGTCAGGATATTAGAGTCCTTGACTGAACCGAAACTGGGCATCCGTAAGCAGGTTACTGCCGTGTAGGTGCTGCATGAACGCCCTGTTGATGACCCTTTCCATTACTTTGCTGATGATTGGCCGTGGGCAAATACGGCAGCAGTCTGACGTCTTGTTTGTTATCAAGGGGACATAGCTGGACAGTTTTCCACATTGTCAGGTAAATGTCAGTGTTGTAGCTCTACTGGAACAGCCTGTCTAGTGGTACAGCAAGTTCAGGAGAAAATGTCGTCAGGGTGATTGGCTCTGTGACTCATAAGTTTAGGGATAGAAAGAGGATAGCAGCAGTGATAGGGGACTCCAAAGTTAGAGGTCAGACAGGCGATTCTGTGACGCAGGAAAGTAGCAAGGATGGTAGTTTGCCTCCCAGCTGCCAGGGTCCCGGATGTTACTGATCGCGTCCACGATATCCTGCCGTGGGAAGGAGAACAGCCAGAGGGTGTGGTACATATTGGTACGAACGACATAAGTAGGAAAAGGGAGGAGGTCCTGAAACAGACTACAGAAAAATAGGAAGGAAATTGAAAAACAGGACCTCAACGTAGTAATCTCAGGGTTACTAACTGTGCCACGTGACATTGTGAATAGGAATAAAATGAGGTGGAGTAAATGCGTAGCTGAGGATTTGGAGCAGCGGAAAGGGATGCAGATTTCTGGATTATTGGAAGCTCTCCTGAGGCAGGCGTGACCTGTTTAAAAAGGACGAATTGCACTTGAATCCAAGGACGACCAGTATCCTGGCAGGAATGTTTGCTAAGGCTATTGGGTTTATTTTGAATGGGAATTGCTGGGGAGTGGGAATCAGACTGAAGAGATGGAGGAAGGTGCTGCTGGATCGCAAATAGAGAAATCTGGTAGACAGACTGAGAGGGATGACAGGCAGGAATGCGGTCAATTCGAATGTTCGAGATGTGACTATTTGAATGCAAGGAGTATTGTGAACAAAGCAGATGAGCTTAGAGCGTGGATCAGTGCTTGTAGATGTGACGTTGTGACCATTACAGAGAATTGAATGTTTGAAGGGCGAAAATTGTTAGAGTCCCGGCCTTTAGTTGTTTCAGAAAGGAGAGGGAGGGAGGCAGAAGAGACGGGGGTATGGTACTGCTAATCAGAGATTGTGTCACGGCTGCAGAAAAGGAAGAAGTCATGGGGAGATTGTCTACGGAGTCTCCGTGGGTGAATTAATGGAACAGGAAGGGTCAATAACTCTACTGGGTGTTTTTCATAGACTACCCAGTAGTAACAGGAACATTGAGGAGCAGATAGGGAGTCAGATTCTGGAAGGTGTAATAACATTAGGGCTGTCGAGGTGGTAGATTTTAATTTCCCAAATATTGATTGGCATCTCGCTAGAACAGGGGGTTTAGACGGGGTAGAGTTCATTAGGTGTGCTCAGGGAGGTACCTTGACACATTATATAGATAGGCCGGTAAGTGAAGAGGCTGCACTTGATCTGGTATTGGGAAATGAACATGGTCAGGTGTCAGGTCTCTCAGTGGGAGAGCATTTTGGACATTGTGATCAAATTTCCTTTTGCTTTACCTTAGCGTTGGAGAAGTATAGCGACAGACAATTTAGGAAAGCGCTTAAATGGAGTAAAGGGAAATATGAAACTATCGGGCAGGAACATGCAAACAATAATTGGGAACAGATGTTCTCAATGAAATGTACGACAGAAATGTGGCAAATGTTGAGCGGATATTTGCGTTGCGTTCTGTATAAGTATGTACATTCCGTTGAGATAAGAAATGGACGGTAGTGCACAGGAACCGTGGTGTACAAAGGCTGTTGAAAATCTAGTCAATAAGAAAAGAAAAGCTTACGAAAGGTTCGAAAAGCAGCTAATGATAGAGATCTAGAAGATTATAAAGCTAGCAGGAAGGAGTTTAAGAATGAAATTAGTAGAGCCAGAAGTGGCCATTAGAAGCCTTGGTGAGTAGGATTAAGGAAAACCCTAAGACACTCTACAAGTATGTGAAGAGTAAGACGTGAGAGCAGAGGACTAATCAAATATGACAGTGGAGAAGTGTGCATGGACCGGAGAAGATCGCAAAGGGTCTTAATGAATACTTTGCTTCAGTTTTCACTGCGGAAAAGGATCTTAGCGATTGTAGGTAAGACTGACAGTGGATTGAAAAGCTCGTGCATTTAGAAGGAGGATGTGTTGAAGCTTTTGGAAAGGATCAAGTTGGATAAGTCACCAGGACCGGACAGGATGTACCACAGGCTACTAAAGGAAGTGGGGGGAGGGTGATTGCTGAGCCTCTGGCAATGATCTTTGTATTATCACTGGTGACGGGAGAGAATCCAACAGAGCAGTTGGTTGCAGATGTTGCTTCCTTATTCGGGAAAGGAAGTACAGATAGTCTACGAAATTATAGACCAGTATGTCTTAATTCAGTCGTTGATAAGTTGATGCAAAAGATCTTGGGATACAGGATTTATGAACATTTAGAGTGGCATGATAGGATTAGGAATAGCGAGCATGGCTTTCTCAAAAGCAGATCGTACCTTACGAGACTGATTGAATTTTTTGAGGATCTGACTAAACACATTGATGAAGGAGGAGCAGTAGATGATGGATTTAGGAAAGGCACTTGATAAAGATACTCCATGCAAGACTTACCGAGAAACTAATGAGGCATGGGATCCAAGGGACATTGTTTTGTGGATCCAGAATTGGCTTGCCCACAGAAGGCAAAGCGTAGTTGTAGGCGGGTCAAATTCTGCTTGGAGTCGGTGAGCAGTGGTGTTCTCAGGGACCTGTTTCGGGACCCCTACACCTCGTGATTTTTATAGATGACCTAGATGAGGAAGTGGAAGGTTAGGTTAGTAAATATGATGATGACACAATGTTTGGAGGTGTTGTGGATAGTGTGGAGGGCTCTCAGAGTTTACAGCGGGACATTGATATTATGCAAAACTGGACTGAGAAGTTGCAGATGGAGTTCAACCCAGAGAACAGTGATGTGGTTCATTTTGTTTGGTCAAATAATATGACAGGATATGGTATTCATGGTAGGACTCTTTGGAGAGAGGCGGATCAGAGGGATCTTGGGTTCCGACTCAATAGGACACTCAAGGCTGCAGCGCAAGTTGATTCTGAGGTTAAGAATGCATATGGTGCATTGGCCTTCATCAACCGTGGGATTGAGTGTAAGAGCCGACATTATTGTTACAGCTATGTAGGACCCTGGTCAGACCACACTTGGAGTAGTGTGCTCACTTCTGTCACATCACTACAGGATGTCTGTGGAAACTATATAAATAAAAAGGTGCAGAAGAGATTTACAAGAGTGTTTCCTGCATTGTGCAGCATGACCTACGAGAATAGGCTGATTAAACTTCGCCTTTTCTCCTTCGAGCGACGGAGGATGACAGCTGACCTGACGGAGGTGTTTTTGACGATGAGAGGCATTGACCGTGTGGATAGTCAGAGACTTTTTCCCAGTGCTGAAATGTCTAACACGAGGGGCACAGTTTTAAGGTGCTTGGAAGTAGGTACAGAGGAGATGTCAGGACTAGGTTTTAAGCAGAGAGTGGTGAGTGTGTGGAATGGTCTACCGGAGGCTGTGGTGGAGGTAAATACTATATGTATTTTAAGAAACTACTGGATAGGTAGATGGAGCCTAGGAGAAATGGGGGCTATGGGTAAACTGTCACAAGGAGAAGTGGAGACTGGACCCAAATGCAGAATGCTGGCACTGAAGGAATAGGGGCAGGACAGGAACAACTAAAGGATAGAACAAGATGGGGATACCGTGGCATGCAAAGGTGATCCTGGTGTTCAGGGAGTTCATGGCGAAGGCAGGACCCCAGAGTTCATGGCGAATGCAGGACCCTGGCTAGGCTAAAGGATGGGTCTATGGGACAAGGAATGCTGGGATGATAGCCCCGGGGCGGACCGCATAACTCCTGGGCAGGGCCCGGCCTCCCAGACAGGACCACAGGGGCCTGGGCAAGACGCGGAGGACCTGAGCAGGTTGCGGTGAACAAACCGTCGGAAGCGAGGGGTAGGAAAGTGCCTGAGTCCGTCCCCCCGCCCCCCGGACAACGGCAGTCCGGCCTGTTTACCCGACGGAGGCAAGGGGTCAAAAGGGAGCTCGGCCCAGGGTGACTACGAGAACGGACTTACATAACTAGATGATTAACGGTGGGTTCTCCAAGCTGGGGTTGATACAGGATAGACAGGTGAACAAGGCGAACCGGACAGAACAGCGGGACCAGCGCGTGCAAGACGAACAGAACGACCCCCTAACAAGACCCTAATATACACCTGCCAGCCGATAGGCATCAGGTGCGCCTTCTTAAGCCAAGTTGATCCTATTTGGGCTTCTGCGTGAATAGAGGGACGGCTGCAAGACACGGAGTCCCGAGTCCGCGGGCCGCATCAAGACCCTGAATGCAGGCCACGGACCGGACCCTAACATAACCCTAGGTAATTTCTAAAGTAAGTACATGTTCGATACCGCATTGTGGTCCGAAGGGCCTCTATTGTGCTGTAATGTTATTATGTTACTACAATTCTATCACTCCGATGTTTGGTCCATGACTGAAACCGACGCTTAGCAGAGATTCACTTCACACTCCGTGAACGGAGATGTTCCGGGATTTCTTTTCGATTCGTCCCTTGTTATGACAAGTAGTTACCGCAGCAGACCTTTTCATTCTGCTATGATTGTCTGTTAATTAGAGGAGCATTCAGCAACATGATTTATCGCCTGACAATGTGATGCAGGGAGCGATTTCTCTGTCATTGACCAGCGCAGTGTGTTGTTGATTGCCAACTCCCTCCAGATCCTTCTTCAAAGTTTGGAGTGACTTTCCCCTACCACTGATGCTGCCGACACCCGCATCGAATCAATTTTACGGCCATTTCAACACATCGTCCCATCTCCCTTACAGAGATACTGTTTTTTTGGTCTTCTACAACTCCAGGTAAACCTCTTCAACCCATACGTTTTTCGCCATAGCTCCTGCCGTGTTGAATGTCCCACCAGTTGCATCTTTACCTCCCCAACCGGTACCTCTGTCGTCTTTCTGCAGTGACCAGTCTCTCCTTGATTCCGTTGACAATTCTTTCCTATCATCAATTTCCTCCTGGTACTTATCCCTTCAATAGAAGAATCTCTGAACCAGCCCCTTCACGACCTCCTTCATGTCACCAATTAAAATTTACAGATGAGGCGATAGGTCACCGGCAAATCTGTCGGAGTCATCTCCTGTATCAGGTACTCCTGGTTCGGACAACGGTACATTGCTGAAACACGACATAGATTGTGGGACCACTTTGTGGAACCTCTTTGTTGCATCAGAAATATGCGCGATTCCATCCCTGTAGTCTTCAACCTGACAGGATATGACCTGTTGATTTTTGCCCTTTTCTCTTCATCACTTTTCTATGCCCTCCTCTGGACTCCGCTCTTCTTGTTGCTTGCCTTTCGCCTCTGTAGGCTTCTGCACCTTCCCCTACTCCACATCCAGCACGGATCCGATTCCTTCTTCCTCAACCGTCTGGCTTTTCCACATCACCCCCCAGCTGCTAACTTCACCCCACTCTCCAATCCAACCACTTTTTCCCTCACCTGTTTTCACCTATCACTTTCTAGCTTGTACCCTTTTGATCCTATTGACAGAAATCCCATTTTCACCTGTCTTCCACCTGTCATTAAGGCAGGTAGTTTCACAGAACAATAAGACCATCATGCACAGTAGCAGATGTAGAACAATCAGCCCATCGCGCCTGTCCCGACATTAAATGATGACTGATCAACAGGTTTGACCCTTATTTGATCCTCATTCGGAAGGATTTATAACTTGCATCCGAGATAGTCCCTGCTGAAGAGCAGAAAAGAATGGAGCAGGGTGTCGCCAAGGAAAGGTCAGTGCATTTATGCCGTTTTATTTCCTTCGTCGTAAATCCTACGGGCAAAGCATATTTCGGCGGGGATGAGCAGTAACGTCACGTCGTTGAGGAATTCGTTACTTTGGGAAAATCTCTCCTAACTGCTGTGTAAATTATTTGGAGTTTTGCATTTACCACTTTTAGGAACTGATCGCATTTAAGGCTTTAAGAACTTTGTTCACATTTATCGCTTTAAGAACTGCTCGAGTTGGCGTATGGCAGTTAACTTCCAGTTAAGCTAGTCGTTCGTTTACTTTTGTTTTTTTTTCTATTGAGCAGTGTTTAAGAAATGTTTTATTCGTTTAAAAAAAACAGTCTCAATTCTATATTCATTTTTGCCATATCATAACAGTCCCCGAAACTGTTGATACCGTGGCCAATCAAGTATCTATTTTAATCAGCCTAAATACATCCAAAGACTTGTCCTCCACAGTTGCTTATTGTTAGAAATTCCACAAATTTACTACACTGTCGCTGAAGAAATCTCACCTTATCCGTGTTTTAAATGGATTCCCTTCTGACCTGAAGTTGGGCCCCTTGTGCTCGATTCCTCTGCATGGGAAATGTCCTTTCCACATCTACTCCATCCAGGTCTTTCATGAATCAAAATGTTTCAATGATATCTCCGTCCCGTTACCCATCTAAATTCGACTGAGTACAGGCCCAGAGTTAGCAAAGCTTTCTCATCTGCTGGGGTGTCATTCCCTGTTATCGTTATGAACCATCTCTGAAGCCTTCCCAATGTCAGCACATTTTTCCTTAGAAAAGGAGGCCGAAAATACTCACAATATTCATAATTCGGCCTCAGTATTTCCTCAAATGCCCGCTCTAAAATTCCAGAGTTCTTAAGATGAATGCTAACTTTGCACTTCCCTTCCACACCACCGACAAGTTCATTATGACTTCCCAGTTCCCTTGAATCTCAGATGTTTCGTTTTTATCCCCATTTAGAATATTGTCTGCACATTTATTTATTCCACCAACTGCATCGACTTCCATTTTACATCATTGTATTTAATTTGCTATTTACTTGTCCATTCTCCGAATCTCCATGCCACCCTGAAGCCTTCCTGCTTCTGCAGAGTTTCTGGCACTACACAATAATTCATATTAGCTGCAAACTTGGCAACAATCCATCTATTGCATCATCAAAGTCATTGATATACAGCATAAAAGGAAGCGCACCCAATGCCGCCTCCTGGGGTATACCTTTAGTCAGCGGCAATCACCGAGAAAGAGTTCCACTTATTCCATCTCTTTGCTACCTGCACATCGGCCACTGCCTTATTCATGCCAGAAACTTTTCTGCAATCCCATCATCAGTTCATGCGTGGCACCTTGTCAGCGGCATACTAACAATATCAGTACACAACATCTACCGATTCTCCTTTGTCATTACTCCTTGTTATTTCTTCAATGAATTCCAAAGGATTGTTGCTCAAGATTTTCGCTTGAGGAAAATGCTGACTACGTCCTACTTTCTCATGTGCTCCAAGTTCCCTGCGACGTCATGATTAATAATCGAATCCCACATCTTCCCCGCTACTGAGGACAGACTATTTGCCCTGTAGATTCCATACTTCTGCCTCTTTCCCTTCTTGATGACTGGAATGACATTAGCAATTTCCAGACTTCCTTAAACGTTCCAGAATCTTGTAATTATTGAAAGATCTTTAGTAATGCCTGCACGATATATTCAGCCACTACCTTCAGAACATTGGATTGCCTACCACCTAGTGCAAAGACATCTATACTCTTCAACGGTCTTTTGTTGTGTGCACCAAGGAAGATCTCACCAACATGATCTGCTGCCTGAGAAACTGATGCAGGGAACGATCTGTCTGTCACGGGCATGGGCAGTTTGTTGTGGTTCCAATCTCCCTCCGGATCATCATAGAAAGAATGCCGTGACACTTTCCCTATAATTCATGCTGCCCAAATTCGCATCGACTCGATTTCACGGCTATCCGACTTTAACAGAACTTTCCGCCTCTTTAACAGGGATACAGCTCCTTTTGTCCTTGCTCACCGCTCTTTCAGCATGCGCGTCGTAAACGTCGTCTTCCGCCGTCATAATCAGGATGATACCACCAATCGCCTCTTTCCCTTCTTCAACGCCACAATCCCCAACAACAGCATTACAGTCCTCTTCCGGCAACAACCGCTCTCTCGTGATTTCTTTGACAATAATCCTATAACACCGATTTTTCCTCCTGTCTCCCCTCCCTGCAAGTGGAAGCCCATTCACTTTGGCTCACAAACATTCGGTCCAGCAGAGGCAACATCCAAACTGCCAATCTGTCGATGTCATCTACTGCATCTAGCACTTCTGGCATGGACACCTCTAAATCGGTGAGACGGGATATAGATTGTGGGACCGCTTTGTGGAGCTCCTTAACTCCATTTGCAATATGCAGGATTTCCAACTGGTCAACCGTTTTAATTCCAATATCCACTTTCATTCAGACATGGTGGTGCTCCAATCCTCCAATGCCACGATGGGTAAAATTTCAGGTTGGATGAGCAACAGCTCTTATTCTGTCTCAGTAGTCTGCAATCTCAGGGCATAAATATCAATTTATTTAATCCGTTGTTCTTTTGCGCTCTCTCTCTCTACACCCCACCCCACCGTCTCTGACAGTGAGCCCTGACGAAGGGTCTCGTCCCGAAACGTCGACAGTGCTTCTCCCTATAGATGCTGCCTGGCGTGCTGTGTTCCACCAGCATTTTGTGTGTGTTTGTTAAACTTCAGAGTGTTTTGCAACATGACTGACAAGTTCCGCTATATTTCAGTATTTTGGTATTTCTCACTGTTTGGAAAATAGTCTGGGAATTTCTTTCCTATTTTAAAATGCATGAACATGCATTGTACAACATAGTATTCATTTGCTATTAACTTGTCCATTCTCCTAATATGCCGATGTCATTCTGAAGCCTTTCTGTTTCTTCAAACATGGTGCTACTCCAGCAATCTTCATATGATCTACAAATTTGAAACAACCCGTTTATTCCATCCTCCAAATCATTGAGACACAGCATAGAAAGAAGCTCTCCAAATACCAGCTCATGCGGGTCAACTGTTAGTCACTGGCAGCGCAACCAAAAAGTATCCTCCCCCCCCCCCCCTCACTCACTGCCTCGTACTAATAGCTAGTGTTCTAATCATGCCAAAAATTATCCCTTAATAACATGGGCTCTTAACTTGGCTAGCAGCCTCATGTGTAGCTTCTTGTCCAGAATCTGAATCTTCTGGAACTGCAAATATGCAGCGTGTTCTGCATTTTATTTCACATCTTCCTAGTAATTTCTTGCCATTGTTTAACAGCAGAGCCAAACCAACCGGTTTGCCTACATATATATCCCTTCGATAGAATGAGTAGCCTGGGTCATTCATCTCCCAACGACAACCATTCCTCAGCCACGGAGCAGCCACAACATCATACCTCACAATCCGTAAAGGTGCAGCAAGATCACCAACCTTAATTCTTATTCACTGTATATTGAGATATAATATTTTAAGTACTGCATTGGCTACTCTTAATGAATCTGCATTCAAAATGAAGGATACTCACCCTGCTGGCTGAATTGTTTTTGTCTTATCACCTTCCTGCCCTTTCTTACAGTCTGACTGCACGGTATCTTTGCTTTTTCACAATCGTTCCAATTCCGAGTCGCTTCTCTCTGGTTTCTAATATTCTGCCAAATTAGCTTAAATGTTCGCCAGAAGTTCTGACAAACCTGCCCACGAGAATGTTCGTCCCCCTACGTTCAGTTGCAACCCCAGAAGAGATACCAGTTATCCAATAACCTGAAGCTCTCTGCACCCTGCACTAACTTCTCAGCCACGCATTCATCTGCGAGATCATCTTGTTTCTTCCCTCACTGGCGTGTGGCAGAGGTATCAATCCAAATATTACGAGGTAGGATGTCCTGCTTTTCAGCTTTCAGACTTCCTCTCTAACTTTGCTGTTCAGGATCTCTTTGTTGTTCCATCCCATGTCGTTGGCCACATTATATACCAATCTGCTTGCTCTTTCTCCCTCCAAAATGATGTGGGTGCGATCCGAGAATTTCTGGACAGGTGCACCTGTGAAGCAGCATACCATACAGCTGTCCCATTCACTTCCACAGAATCTCCTGTCTTTCCTTCTGAATAGAAAGTTCCCGATCACGACCGCTTCTCACTTTTCCCTCTTTCCCTTCTTCACCAGGGACCCATGCTCACAGCCAGTAACCTGGCCTCCATAGCATCCCCACAACATTATCAATAACTGTGTAATAATCATCGAGGGAAATTGTCACAGGGGTGTTCTGCAGTAACTGCCTATTCACCTTCATATTCTTACTTCTAACAGTCAGCTAGCTACCCGCTCCTAAACGTACGGGTGACTACTTCCCTCTAAGTGCGACCGATGACAACCTCACTCTCCCGTACAACATACTGGTCATTCAGCTGCTGCACCGGTTCCAATGCATTTTCTTCACGGAGTTGCAGCTGGATGCATTTAACGCAGTTGTCGTTCTGTGGAAGACATTGGGTATCCCACGATCCAACATCGGGTAGGAAAAACACACAACGGTTATTTAAACTACACTGAGTACCGCTAACGCAGGAAGAAAAAAAGGCAAACTGGAACGAAAGTTACCCGGACGACTTACTCTGAGCCAATGCCTGCTCTGAGCCGAAGCTTCCTTTAGGCAAAGCCTGACACTCCTTCAAAAAGTTCCAACAGATTTGTCAGGGAAAACACCAATATGCCGTCTTGGGCATATTTTATCATGTTCCTCCAGTTAAACCACAACCTCATTCTTAATAATAGACTCCAACATCCTTACAATCGCTAAACATGCACTAACTGACCTATATCTTTTCTTCTATCTCTGTTCCTTATTTAAAAGCGGAGTGACATTTGCAATGTTTCGGTCCACTGGAGCCTTTCTAGAATCCAGTGATTCTTGAAAGATCATAATGCTCTGCCACCATTAAACCCTGCCGCCCATATAACCCCCTTCTTAAATTCCTCCATATACCTGTCTGGATCATTATTAATGCCTTTGCAATCTCTACAGGACCCTCTTTCAGAACCTGGCAGTGCAGTCCATAATGGTCCAAGTGAAGTAACTATCGTCACGGCTTACAACTTCCCCGATGTCTTGTCCTTAATAAGAGCAACTACACTCTCTTCTGACCCTCTTGCACTTCTGGCATTCTGCTAGTGTCTTTTACAGTGAAGACTGACACAAAATACTTATTCATTCTGTTTGCCGGTTCTTCGACCTCCATCACAACCTCTCCAAACTAATTTTCAATGTTCCGATATCTATTCTCGTCTCTCTTTTACATTTCATAAATATCTGAAAAATATTTTCGTATCCATTTCCTGCTATTGCCTAGCTTCCCGTCATTTATCATTTTAATTCTTTGCCTTTACTTTGCCTTCTGTTGTTTTTGTAAACATCCCAAACCTATACCTTCTGATTAATTTATATATATATCCTCTCTTTTGCTTTTAGTCCGTGTTCGACTTCCTTTGTCAGCCACATTTGCATCATTCCCCTTTTATAATACCTCTTTATATTTGGGACGTATTTTTTCTGCACTTCCCGAACTTCCCCCAGAAACACCAGCAACTGCTGCTGACCCGTCATCCTTTTCAATTACAGCTACTCAGTATTGTCCAATTCCTCTCTCATGCCTCTGTAGTTCCTTTTTTCTGCATTGTAACGTTGGCATACCTGGTTTTACATTCGAATTCTGAAATTCCGGGTGAATTCTATCATATCATGGCAACTGGCTTGCAAGGATCCTTTTCATTACTCAACACACAGTCCAGAGTTGTCTTTTTCCTTGTGGTCTGAAGGACAATGTGCTCGGAAAAGCAATATCGTAGGCTTTCTAAAAAAAATCGGCCTCTTGGGATTTACCACCAAGGATCATTTTCAACCGTCTTACATATTGAAATCCTCCATGAATATGGCATTTGCAATATTGTTTTTTTTTTACGTACCTTTTCAAACTTCTGTTGCAATTTGTGGCCCAATTCCTGGCGATTGTTTGGAGGTCTGTACCTCAGTCCCATTAACCTTTTCTTTATCCTACTGATTCCCCTGTATCTTTCGATCCTCTATCACCTTTTACTGATTTGATTTTGCTTTCATCAAGGGAGATCCTTCACCCCAATGCCGACCTTCCTATCTTTTTAGTGCATTTTCTATCCTTGCATATTAAGATCAGAAGTAAGAGCTCTCAGTCTTGTTTCAAAATGCCGACAGCTAAATACCCGCCGACCTCTCACAGAGACACGAGATCACTTTCTTTATTCTGTATACTGGGTGCAGATCATTTACTATTGAAACATGATTCTTTAAATATCTCGGAAATCTGTCCTCTCTAAATAGACACGAAACAAATAAAGAACATAAAAGTCTTTCAGAAACATCAAACCCACATCGCTGTATGGGAAAGAAAGGCATCCCAATCATAATTCCCCTAAACCCCGGATCTCCGCAGAAAACTGAATAAAGAACATTGACCCCAGAGAAATGCCTTCCATCACACAGATAACGAACAGAACTGAGCACTTCACTCCCTCAACCCGCATAACAAAATGGAAAACGGAAGGGTGATAAAAACACGATATAAAAACTTGAAGTCTGAATGTCCACAGTCCATAAACGTCGTAGTCCAGACCATAAATAAAGAACCGCGATACCATCTTACGGTATTAGCAAATGAGACAGACTCCACAGGAGCGCAGCGCCTGTTCATTTGCCACAGTTGGCCACCCAGATTTAGGCTGCGGAAAGTATCCTTCTTCGTCAGCGATCGAAAGGAAAGCAGTCGGCGTTGAACACTCGATCGCAGCCTGCCTTCTCCTCCATGTACCTACCTCCCTCATTTGGCAAATTATGTACTTGCTCCTGTTCTTTCTGCAGCCTCACAATATGTTGTATGTACTTGAATGCAAACTACGCCAGTTCTTAGTCTATCGGTTCGGTTCCTATGCCCCTGCCAAAATAATCTGAGCCCTCTCAGCAATTCTATCAAGTCAACCCTCAAGGATATCGGTTCCCTTCCAATATGGGTGTAACCAGTCCGTCTCGTCAGGCCGCACGTTCCCTAGAAGAGGTCCCAAATATGAAGACATCTGAAAACATGACCCTGTACTGATTCAGCAGACAGGCGTTCATTTGCAAATTATTCTATTCTTACACTCACGGGCAGTGACATAGGTAGAAATGCTGGAATCACTAACCTGGTGGCACTGCATTTCAGTTTTCTACAGAATATCTGAATTCTCTCTTCAGGACAACCTATCATTTTATACCTATGTAACGGCGAACAACGTGTGTCAAGCCTTCTGGTTGCTAACCCGTATCCTTTAGAATTCCATGGCCAGATTCGAGACATCACGGACCCTTGCAGCTGCCAGGCAACATACCATCCGCAGTCCCCTTCGCACCCATAGAATCTGGCCTCTGATCCTCTGACTATGTAATATCCTATCGCCACTACTTTCTTCTTCACCTTTCCTCCACTTCTGAGCCACACCACCAGCAACAGTGCCAGATACCCGGTCACTCCGTCTCCCCCGTAGCAGACCATTCAACAGCATCTTAAGTGCAATACTTATAATTTAGAGCAACCGCCAGAACGGTACTTTATATTGGCTGTTCTTTCCCCTTCCCTACAAGGAGGTAACAGGTAACAACCTTCTTGTAGGTCTTGCCTATCAACTTCTCATTCTCCAGTGTGATCCAAAGGTCATTCAGCTGCTGCTCCAGTTCCTTAATTCATTCTCTCAGGAGCTGCAGTCCTGTGCAGTTGGTGCAGACGTGTTTGTCCCGGAGTTTGGATATCTTCAGTCTACTCGCACCCCACTGCCGCTGAAGCCATTCTCACGACACTACTATGCCACAAAATACACTTCTATTCTCCCAGCATCCCTTCAGAGCCCCAGGGCTAACTCAGATTCTGAGTCCCTGTCGATTCGGTTTCCCTCTGATAGGATGTTTTCCGCAGCCCTCTCGAAAGTGTGGTACATAATATTGAGGTGAACTGCCACTAGGATATTCTGCACTGGCTGGCTATGCTCCCTCCTTCTCCTGAGAATCGCACAAATACCTGCCTCCTGAAACTTAGACGTAATTTCCCTGTATCTTCTAACTATAACCTTTTCATTTTTCTATAGAGCTGCAGCTCCTGTTTCTCAACATGGCCTGCATGGATCTGCAGCTTGATGCCCTTCAAGCAGATGTAGTTATCAGGGAGAATGTAG
Organism: Hemitrygon akajei; assembly: GCF_048418815.1. Lineage (NCBI taxonomy): Eukaryota > Metazoa > Chordata > Chondrichthyes > Myliobatiformes > Dasyatidae > Hemitrygon > Hemitrygon akajei. The sequence goes on from NC_133151.1 coordinate 22,457,144, forward strand.
GTTTCCCAGACTTCCCACATCTCAAATGAGGAACATACCTTTAACCCCGGACACAATCTCAGTGCACTAGCTATGCACTAAGAGAGAAAAGGGACATACTGGAAATTGGCCTGCATATTTAGAGCCTCACCCTGTGCTTGCTTAATCCTATTCAGCCAAAGCAAGATCACCCCAACAATGCCGGTCTTGAACATTGGCCACTCCAACAGTGGGGGCTCAGATTAGACCTCATTTCTTTTTATTTTGCTCTTGTGCTCTTTGGAAACCGCCATCAGGAAGCTGAACCCTCTTTAGCTCTTTTAAAATGTTTTAAATCCTCAATCCGTGTCACCAACGAAAGGCGTCTCCCGCTAATTTTCAGCCCGCAGATTTTCAGCCAGCTGAAATTTCCCAACGTCTTTATAAAACTTGCGCTGAGTTAACAAGAAATAACTTCTCGGCAGTGCAGTCACGATAAATAAAGATTACGCCACATTTTCCTGTTTAGCTACTAGCCAGTCTTGCAACATTGACTGCTTTTCGCCTCTGTAGTTGATGCCTGATCAGCTGAGTTCCTTCCATATATTCTGTACGTGTTGTTCATGATGTATGGAATCTTTGATAATAAATCTGTTTTGAACTTCGATCTGCAGACTCTTGCTCAAAGTTCAAAGTCATTTCTAATCAAGGCACATCCCATATACAACGCTCATGTTCTACTGCTTGCAAACATTCACCGCAGAACAAACAATTACAATAGATTCGACAGGAATCTACAGAAGATATCTGACAGACAACCAATGTTCAATGCGCAAAGGAAGACGAGGTTTACCATTAAACAAACAAACAAATAATAAGCAAATAATAAATGCCGAGGACATGAGTTGGAGATCTTTTGGAAGTGAGTCCACAGGTTATGTAATAAGTTCATTGTTGTGGTGAGTGAAGTTATCCCCAATCGTTCGGGAGTCTGATGGCTGAACGGTAATAACTTTTCCTGAAATCGGTGGCATTGTACTTCAAGCTCTATGGTGATGGTTTTTGCTTTTCTGTGTTTATAAGTTGGCATATTGAGTTAAGGAGTTGGGACGTTATGCAGCAAATTAATAAAATTCTAGTTCACCCAAATCTGCAGAATTTCATTCAGTTTTGTTCGCCCCAATTACAGTGTGGAATTGGGGGCTTTGGGGAGGAAACAGTAGAGGTTCAGTGGAATGTTGCCTGAATTGCAGCAGATGTCAAGAAGATGTTTCTCATAGTAGGAGATTCCAGAACCAGAGCACACCGCTTCTGAATTCCAGAACACAGATGAAAAAAAAATTCTTTCTTAGAGTTCAGCACAGCATTTGGGATGAAGGGTCTTTGCTTGTGTTCTATATTGCATATTTTATGATCTATTTTCAATGTACTAAGTTCTATGCTATGTGTTCTATGAGCTATGTTCTGTGATCTGTTCGATAACTACGATCTATTTTCTATGTTCTATGTTCTCTAAGCAATATTTCGTGCTCTGTGTTCTAAGCTTACAAGTGCAAACAGGTGGGCTCGACTCCTTGTAATGCAGTAAGTTGAGTATTGATTTCGTTGATAGCAATCAAAATGTCTTCGGCGGACCTGGCAGGCAAGTTTGGCAAGGATTATAGTGTCTTTCTAAACGTGATTCAGAGAGGTAGCATAGGTCAGCTTATTTTCCTCCATAGGTACTGACTGACCTGCTCAGATCCCCCAGGATTTCGTGCGTACTACGCTCGATTTCAAGCATGTGCAGTACCTTATGATTAGAGGACAGGATAGTGGGCTGAATAGTCTCGCTCTGCTTTGTAAGGTGCTGTGATTTCAACTCTTAAACGCAATTCTCCAGCTGGTGTTGGTGCTGGGACAGAGATTTAATCAGCACAGACTGAGTGTAAAGCTCCCACCACGGCAGCAGGGTTACCTGCAAGGGATCTCACTCCTTCCTTGGATGTCTGAGTTTGATTGTCGGTTATTGTGTGTAGGTGTGTAGTTCTAGGTTCGTGGGTGAATCAGACATCGGTGAGAATCTGGATAGTTTGGAAAGGATAGAATAGGATCTAATTCCTTTGGAGATATGGGCAGGAATCACCAGACGGGGTATAATCTGGTCAAGTCTGTATCATTGTATCATTCTGGATTAAATGGAGCTCCAGGGAAACTCAGTGTCCCCACTGCAGCTGGTCTGTTGATTTTTATGTATTTCAATATACTGTCTACATGTTTGATCATGTAGACAGTATATTGTAATACACTATATTTCAATATACTGAAATATATTTTCAGTATATTTCTTCTTTGGAATTGAAAGAGCTATGGTACAGCCTGAGTAGATTCAAGGTATATTGTCCGTTATGCTGCTGACGGTTAGAGTAGTAATGAAGGCCCTCCATCTCTGTCTGCCCTTTTTCGCAAACAGATAATGAAGGATTCTTCATTGTTCTTTCGGTATCCTTCCCTATTCGCGGTAATTCGTCCTGAGCTGAATCAAGAGGTGGACCACTCTTAGACTGGCCCCAGATGTTTGACCTGTCTATCGTAGGTGGAGATACCAAGACTCAAAACACTAATATTTGACTCTAGCTACCATAGGTCTCCTAGACATGCAAGCCTCCAACCCCTTTAACAGTTTTGTGAGATGTTCATGAGCACAATCAAATTTCACTTTGAAGTTTGAGTGCTAAATACGTGAGTCAGGAACACAATGAGTAAAAATAAGCAGATGACACGGAGTATTTCTTCAGTGGTTTGTATCTAATGAGACCAGTGGGAGTATTATCTGATTTAACCGTGATTCCGACTGTATATAAGAAATCATCGAAACAATGTATGTAAGCAGTTGGGATAATTGTTAAACTGATCGAACTTCAGGGAGAAAATGGGATATTCCACAATTTACAACATCGTCAGAATTTACTACCCGGTGCTTGCAGCACTCGGTATGCCAGGTAAACTTATATATTTGTATTACGCTCAGGGCTTCGTATATCAACTGTATCTTGATGCCCAAGGTGAGTATTCTGTCGAGTCTATTATTTTTGTTATTGAACGATGCAAATAAACATTCGCCGCTAATTTATATTCTACTTGTAATTCGCGTTAATTTAATATTTAAATTTTACATGGGATATGACTGGGGTGCCTCTTAAGTTTATATGTATTCTTAATGTATTTAAAATTGTTAATCTATTTTTAACCGTACATCGATTACTACACACAACTGTATGACAGAAATATTTAAGTATGCTTACGAAACGAGCAAACAGAAAAATACCAAACACACAAATTCTGCTCGAACTAAATATGTCAGGCAGCATCTAGGGAGAGGAATAAATATTCGACGTGTCACGTCAGAGTTTTCAATAGGATTTCATGAGGAAAAGTTGCAAAGATACTGTTTCACATAACATCATGACAGTGACAGCAGAGACTCACTAGGCCAGTTCTCCTCTGAACAGCTCTGTGCCGGAATATCTCTGTCTGACCTTAGGTCAGTCCCGCCACAATGTCGCTCCTAATACCGTGAAAGTTTACTGTGTTGATGAGGAGACTCGATTTTTATCCGTTACCTCGGAGGTATTTGTTAATTCCAAACTATCATCAGCTGTTTCCCTTTCTTTCTATGTAACATAGATTCTTCATCTGCTGTCATCACAAACGGAAGGGATTAAAATATGTTGTCTCCTTATGCTTCATCTGGTTTAGGTTTATGGTGAAACGTATTTCTCTGTAAAATAAATCAATGGTAATCTCATTTCAGGCCGTTTAATGACTGTAATTAAATTGCATAAAAATGTGGGCAACCTTCCAGGGTAATTCGATAATAAATATTTCAGTTCAATTTGCTTGGTATCTGCCATTTGTCGTTCAATCTGCAAACATGATTCTTTATCATGTGTCCTCACTGATACCGGTGAAAACGCTGTCATGTAAATTAAACAAGAGTTTTAAGAGTAGTCCATCGGTGTAGTCTTAACATTATTTGCCCACATTTCTCCAAACAAGTCAAGTTTGTCCTCGGCTTCGGCTATTGATCGGTTACAGTATCCTTTCCAGCTCAACCGAATGCTGAAGCGAGGAGTATAGCACATGTCTTATTCCGAACGATGAACTTCGTCTCATACGGTAGAATGAGGAGACAATCGACAGGAGCATCAGCGAGGTTGCAGGAGACAGGTAACTGAGTGACTGTCAGGAGAAGGAGATGAAATATCCAGCCGGTGCCGAGAATATTTGCGGATATTCCCCCTTAACAATAATTAGACAACTTTAGTTAACGCGACCGGGTCTCTGGCACTGAGTCTGCTGCTGTGGCTCAGAAGAGCAAGGGTTTGAACTGGAATGCCTCATTGATAAGAGGTTTCTTATTCAGATGAACAGAGATGGGGTTCTGCGAACATGCAACCCGGTTGCAGGTCGGCATATATGATGCTGTGATCGTCACTAACTCATGGCTGAACGGAGATTATAGCTGGGAGCTTGATGGCCATCGAATCACATTGCATCGAAAGAACATGCAGGAAGGCAGAGCAGGTGGTTTTGCTCTGTTGGTAAAAATAAAATCAAACATTACAAAGAGGTGGCATAGGGTCCTATGGTGTTGAATTATCGTTGCTAATGTAAAGGAACAGCGAGAGTAAAAATGCCATGGTGGGATATGTATACATATGGTAGAGATGATGTGCTCAAGCTATACTGGCAAATTGCTAGAAGAACTCAGCAGGTCAGGCACCATCTATGGAGCAGAAGACAGTCGACGTTTCGGGCCGAGACCCTTCATCAGGTTTGGAGAAAAAAAAAAGTTGTGTAGTACGAAAAGGTGGAGGAAGAAAGAAAAGGCGATATCTGAAACCTGGAGTGGAGAAATGATGATTGAAAGAACTGTGAACTAGATTGGTGAACGAGATAAAGGGCCGGAGAAGACGGAATATGATAGTAGTGAATAAAAGTTGTGAAACAAAGAAAATTAGATGGGATCACAAGAGGGAGCCGCTCTGACCTGCTGACTTCCTCCAGCATTCTGCTTGTGTTGCTCTGATTTCCGGTATCTGTAGACTTTCCCTTGTTTGCGTCAGGATATTGTCTGCAAATTTCATGGCGATATAGAAAATGCATGCCAAGAGGTCAATATTACACTAGACACGACGGAATTCTGCATGTAGGCGGATTGGGGAAATCAGGCTCGTGCTGAATTTCCAGAGGGAGAAATTCTAGAATGTCTACTAGGTGTATTTTTAGAGCAGCGCGTGGCGGAGCCTCATAGGGAATCAGCTATTCTAGTTTGAATGCTGTGTTATGAATCAGAATTGATTACAGAACAGTTACGGGATTCTCGTTATTATATAATCGAATTCTCCCTGAAATTTGAGAAGAAGCAATAGTGAAATGTATCAGCATTGCAGTCGAGTACAGGGAATTTCAGAAACCTGAGGGAGGAGTTGGTCAGAACTACTGAAAAAAGAACCCTTGCAGAGCAATAATGTCTGGAATCTCCTGTACAGGAACAAATATTCTAAACGAAAGATGACACGACTGTGGCTATCAAGAGAATTCAAAGCCAACATGAAAGCCAAAGAGCAAACATATAATAGAGCAAAAGTATTGGGAAGTCAGAGGAATTGGCAGCTTTTGAAAAACCGACGGACAGAAACTGCAAACGTCATTAAGAAGGGAAAAATGGAATACGAAAGTAAGCTAGACAATAATATTAAGTAGTATATACATTTTCCTCCAGATACATCATGTGCAAAGTAGAGGCGAGGGTCGATATAATGATGAAAGTAATGATGGAAAGTTAGTAATGGAGGACTAAGAAACAGTGGATGGATTGACAAAATATGTTGCATCGTTCTTAACTGCATGCTATAAGTTCCACGGTGTCAGGGGTCTTGAAATTTGTGAAGTTAACACCAATAGGGACAAGGTTGTTGGGTGGCTAAAAAGCCAGAAGGGTTACCTGGACCAGAGGGTGTATACCACTGTGTTTTCAAAGAGTTTTTCGAATGGTTCCAGAACACTGGAAAATTGTCAATGTCACTCCACTCTCGAGAAAGGGGGAGATGCAAAAGAAAGAATGCTGTAGACCACTTAGTGGTTGTGAAAATGTTTGATGACTTTGTTAACGATGTGGTTCCAGGGTACTTGAAGGAAGACGATACGAAAGATCGTTATTTCCTCAAGTGAAAATCTTACCTGACATATCTGTTGGGATTAATTGAAAAAATAGCAAGCACAATAGACAAAGTAGAATAAGTTGATGGTGTGTAAGTAGATTTTTAGAAGGCCTTTGACAAGATGCCATAACTGAAGCAGAAGCAGTTTGATATTCTACGATCCCTTTGTGTTAGAGGAAAAACTAAAGCGTGAATAAAGCAATGGCTGATTGACAGGAGGCAAAAAGTGCGAGTAAAACACGAGGAAATCTGCAGATGCTGGAAATTCAAACAACACACACAAAATGCTGATGGTACACAGCAGGCCAGGCAGCATCTATAAGGAGAAGCCCTGTCGACGTTTCGGGCCGAGACCCTTCGTCAGTGCTGGTAAAAAGAGTTTTTTTCTCGTTGTGTGCCGGCGACTCATGCTTTTTCACGGTGGTATGTATTGGGAGTGATTCAGTTTTCATTAGAAGTCTATGAATTGGTTGATGTAAGTCATAACTTTGCAAAGATTGCGGACGGTACGAAGATAGATAGATTGACAGGTAGATATGAGGAAGTAGAGATGACATAGAAAGATAGAAAGATGAGGAGAATAGAAACTACAAAACAATGTGACGCCGAAAGGGACTTGATTCCGTTAAGGATAATATACAGTCTGAGCCTGTGATGAGAATGGCAAATGCGATATTAACATTCATTTCAAGAGAACTAGAATGTAAAACCAAGGATGCAACGCACAAACTTCATCGTGCACCGGTGAGCTCTCACTTTGAGCATAGAAAGAACATGCTGGAACTGAAGAAGGTTCAAAAGATGTTCAGGAAGATTATTCCAGAATTTAACGACTTGACATATGAGGAGCACATGATTGTTCTCGGCCTGTATTTATTGAAATTAAGAAGAATGAGTGCTGACCTAATTGAAACTTATGCAATGGTGATAGTCATTGATGCATTGGATATGCAGAGGATGTTTACTATATTGGGAGAATCTAAAATACAATGACCCAGCCTCAGAATGGAGGGCGTCGATTTAGAACGGACATTTAGAGTATTTCCTTTAGCTAGAGGGCAGTCGATTTGTGGAATTATTTGCGGATGCGTGTGCAGGACAAGTCTTAATCTATATTTAAAGCAAATTGTAATATTCTCGATTGGTAAGGACATGAAGAGACCCGGGGGAAGGCAGGAGATTGGGACAGAGAAGGAAAATGGATGAGCCATGAGTAAGTAGCAGAGGAGTCTAATCCATCCTCTACGTCTTATGATAGTATTGCCTATTATAATGAACGTCCTGTTAGGAATTGCTTTCCTTTTCACTTTCAGTACACCTATCGATGCAACTATTTATTGAATGAGCAGTATTCACAGTCTGAGCATTGTTTTGTTTTTTTAATTCATATTGATCTTTTCTGTCAGCATGCTTATTTCCCACGAAAGATTCACTGATTAGGTTTATCTCGGGAGGGCTTACATCCTGTAACCAGGTCACCCTGACAGCAGTTAAAAACCTTTCACACTCTCCCGTTAGCGTTCATGACCATTTTGTCATTGTCATTATCTAAATATTTCATATTAAATGGAACCCAATTCAATTAACTCTATCACAGAAGTAGAATTACGTTATTTGGACGCAAATTAAAACTAATCTTTCAAATATCTGTTTCCCGTCTGCGCTAGACACCATCCTTTTCGGGGCAACACTTGATAACCTTCCCTTCCGGAATTCGTACCCGCCCTTTGTTCACTACTAAACAACGGTGCTTGAGGGCGCTGTCCTATCAGTCTCCGGAATTCCTCGTACTGGGTAACTCAAGTACGTGGAAATGGCGAGATGTAAATGTGTATTATAACCTAGAATCAGCTTGATTGTGCCATCGGCATTCCATCTCTGACAGCACAGGAGAACTGATACCCTGCTAAACTCTCCACACATTGGCCTAATGGATTATAGCAAATATGAATATGAATATGAGTGAGGTTGATGTTCTGGAGCATGTTGATATTAAGGGAGAGGAGGTGTTGGAGTTGTTAAAATACATTAGGACGGATTAGTCCACGGGGCCTGATGGAATATTCCCCAGACTGCTCCACGAGGCAAGGAAAGAGATTGCTGAACCTCTGGCTAGGATCTTTATGTCGTCGTTGTCCACGGGAATGGTACCTGAGTATTGGAGGGAGGCGAATGTTGTCCCCTAGTTCAAAAAAGGTAGTAGGGATAGTCCAGCTAATTATAGACCAGTGCGCCTTACGGCTGTGGTGGGAAAGCTGTTGGAAAAGATTCTTAGAGATAGGATCAATAGGCATTTAGAGAATCATGGTCTGATCAGGGACAGTCAACATGGCTTTGTGAAAAGCAGATCGTGATAGAGTTCTTTGAGGAGGTGGCCAGGCATATAGATAAGGGTAGTGCAGTGGATGTGGTCTACATGAATTTTAGTAAGGCATTTGACATGGTTCCACACAGTTGGCGTATTCAGAAAGTCAGAAGGCATGGGATCCAGGGAAGTTTGGCCGGGTGGATTCAGAATTGGCTTGCCTGCAGAAGGCAGAGGGAGTACATTCAGATTGGAGGGTTGTGACCACTGGTATCCCACAAGGATCTGTTCTGGGACCTCTACCTATTGTGATTTTTATTAACGACCTGGTTGTGGGGGTGGAAGAGTGGGTTGGCAAGTTTGCAGACGACACAAATGTTAGTGGTGTTGTAGATATTGTAGAGGATTGTCAAAGATTGCAGAAAGACAGTGATAGAATGCAGAGGTGGGCTAAGAAGTGGCAGATGGAGTTCAACCCGGACAAGTGTGAGGTGGTACACTTTGGAAGGACAAACTACAAGGCAGATTATAAAGTAAATGCCAGGATACTTGGTAGTGTGGAGGAGCAGAGTAATCTGGGGGTACATGTCCACAGATTCCTGAAAGTTGCCTCACAGGCAGATAGGGTAGTTAAGAAAGATTATTGGGTGTTAGCTTTCATAAGTCGAGGGATAGAGTTAAGAGACGCGATGAAATGATGCAGCTCTATACAACTCTAGGTAGGCCACTCTTGGAGTACTGTGTCCAGTTCTGGTCGCCTTACTTTAGGAAGGATGTGGAAGCATTGGAAAGGGAACAGAGGAGATTTCCCGGGATGCTGTCTGGTTTAGAGAGCATGGACTATGATCTGAGATTAAGGGAGCTAAGGCTTTACTCTTTGGAGAGAAGGAGGATGAGAGGAGACATGATAGAGGTGTACAAGATATTAAGAGGAATAGACAGAGTGGACAGCCAGCGCCTCTTCCCCAGGGCACCACTGCTCAGTACAAGAGGACATGGCTTTAAGGTAAGGGAAGTGAAGTTCAAGGGGGATATTAGAGGAAGGTTTTTCACAAAGAGAGTGTTTGGTGCGTGGAATGCACTGCCTGAGTCAGTGGTGGAGGCAGATACACTAATGTAGCTTAAGAGACTGCTAGACAGGTATATGGAGGACGTTAAGGTGGGGGTTTATATGGGAGGCAGGGTTTGAGGGTCCGCACAACATTGTGGGATGAAGGGCCTGTAATGTGCTGTTATATTCTATGTTCTATATAGTTCACACTACACTGTAAATTCACTCTAATCCTTCTGCGCTAACTGATATTAATTCATTTCTATAATTTATTTCAGTTAATTTAACAGCGATTGTGATCCTGTCTCGCGGGAAATGCGGTCTGTCCAAATGCATTACTCGCTACCTGGTGGCCATGGCGGTAGCCGATCTGATGGTGGTCGTCTTTGTTGTTATATTAGAAAGAATAAATTATATCTACTTGTTTGCTGATTTCTTGCTCGTCACTCCGGCGTGCACTCTGCTACTTGTCCTGAGTCTGGTAAGCAGGGACTGTTCCGTTTGGTTGACGGTTGCTTTCACATTCGATCGCTGCGTCGCCATTTGCTGTCAGAAGCTGCGGAACCGATATTGCACCGAGAGAACAGCGACTGTGGTGGTGGCAACAGTGAGTGCAGCGTGTTGTGCCCAGGCCATTCCATTTTACTTCGCAGTCGATCGAAGGCGTTGTGTCCCCATGACTGAATACTTCACGTCGCCCCTGTGGAAAGCCTACCAGGTATTTGACAGCATCACAGCACCGTTAGTACCAGTTTGTTTAATACTGCTCTTTAATGTTTCAATCGTCAAACAGATTATAGCGACAAACAGAATACGCCAGGTACTCTTGAGAAGCACCGAAAATCGTAATGATCCAGTGGTAGCAAGCCGGAAAAAGTCGATGATTTTGTTGTGCGCTCTTTCGGCTAATTTTATAGTATTTTGGATGCCCTCTCTCATACATTCTATGAATTGGCAAGTCGAAAACTATTTCTATACAGACAAATATTTTAGCAAACCGACCTATATCCTGCAGGTTTGTGGGTCTATGTTCTCTTCTCTCAGTACCTGCACCAACACGTGTATCTATGGACTAACTCAGAGAAAATTCAGGGAGGAGCTGAAGAACGGAGTGAAGTACCTGTTTGTAGTAATGTGGAAGATATTCAAATAAAATGCAAACACAATTATTCCTTCTTTCAACTTCAAAACAATTTTGTGGCGGACCATTTGATTTGAGGCACAGGCGGCCGCTATTTCAAGAACTCACTGTACAACCGATCAGTGGGAATTAAGCAACCGGGAATAACTTATTATTACGTTCTCTGAAAGATTATTGACTGGGATATCATTAAGTTTCCGTCTATTATGTCTGACTACAAGGGATGTAAGCATTTCAGGAAAAAATCTGGATCTTTCAGTAATGACACTGTTGATAAAATCTCCGCATCTATTAAAACATTATAATTTATTGTAAAATCGTGTATCATCCAAAAATAATCATTTTTTGCCTCTGTTTTACTGCAGTTTGGAGTAGTGTGTTGCCAGAGAATATCAACACCTTTCGGCAACGTTGATATAATCTGTCTAAGTCCGTCCGCCGCCTCTCCACTTCATGTAAATTAGATGTCCTTCCATATATAGCCACATCGTCTGCAATCTTTACAACATAGCCATCCAAATCATTCAAATATAACGTAAAAGTAATTGGTGCCAACAAGGATCTCTGTGGAACACCACTAGTCAACGGCTGCGGAAAAAAAAAATATGCCTGCTTTTGTTACCAATCTTTGCAAACTCCATGTCCATCTACCAATGCTTTATCCATGCGGGTACCTTTACCGTAATCCAAAGGCTCGGGGATTAGCAAGCAGCCTCATGTGTGTCAGCTTCCCTAGGGATCCTGAAAATCCAAATACTCATCAGCAACCGATTCTCCTTTGCCTGTACTACTTGTTATTTCTTCAAATACTTCGAAATGATTCGTCAGGCAAGATTTCCCCTTGAGGAAAATGCTGATATAATAATTTATAATGTTTTATAATGTGCTTTATAATGTTCCACCCGGTTCTCTGGGGCCTCATCCTTAACTGCCGACTGTAGCATCTTCCCAAACACTGACTTCAGACTAACTGGCCATTGATTTCCCTCTTTATGCCTCTCTCCCTGATTAAAGATTATAAAATATCTGCAACTTTCAAGTCTTCCACTGTCATTCTAAAATCTACTGATTTTTGAAAGACCATTGCTGATTCCTCCATGATCTCCTCAGCCACCACTTTCAGAAGCCTGTGGTGCACACTATCTGTATCTGTAGGTGACTTAACAGGTGACTTAACTACTTTCCGAACTTCTATTTTGTTGCAAGTACGTAAGAAGATAACACAAGACTAAGCAAGCAACACCGTGGCGGACTGGAATAGAAGTCGCATTGGGAACCAAAAATGTTTGCTACAGGGGGGCTCACTGGATCAACTGTTGGTTAACTGAAAGCGACGCTAATAGGCGTACACTTCTTCCTCAGTGAATGGAGAGTTTCAGGGATTCATTTTCGACTCGCCCACTCCTTGCGTCAAGCACAGGCCAGAGGTCACGGCCACATTGTGCTCTAACATTCTATCAGTGAAAAGAAGATTCATTAGCAGTTTTTTTTGTCTGAGTAATTGTTGCAGTATACAATCTGATTGTCATGGATCTGGGCAGATTGTGTTGATTCCAGCCGCCCTCTGGATACTTCCTCAATGAATGGGGTTACCCTTCTTCCACCATTGATGCTGCACCCACTCACTTCTCCTCAATTTCACGGCGATCCGTCCTCAAAATATCTTCCCAACTTTCTAACAAAGATACAATTCCTCTTGTCCTTACCTACCATTCCGTGAGCTTTCACATCCATCACGTCATTCTCCATAAATTCCGCCACCATCAACGGGATCCTACCACCAATCATATGTTTACCTCCCCTAACACCCAACACGCTCCGCTTTCTGCAGGGACGACGTTCACTATGATTCCTTTGACCGGTCGTCCCTATCTACCGATTTCCTTCCCAGCATTTATTCCTGCAAGTGAGGTGGTATTGTACGGCCCCATTCACGCACACCTTCAGGCCTCCAAAGAGTCCTTCCAGGTGAGGCAACACTTCGGACGAGGATCTGTCGTTATCACCTACCTTATTTGGTCCTCTCATTGCGGTGATACGTAGAGATCCGACAGCGATTTGACGACCACTGTGAGGATCTCCTTAGCTCCACCGCAATAAACAAGATTTCCCACTGGTCGAACAAATGTAACACTATTATTCATTCTCATGACGTCATGTCGGTGCATCCCTTCCTCTAATGACGCAATAAGGTAATTCTCTGGTTGGAGTAGCAACAGTTCATATGACGTCTGCATGATCTTCAATATGACGACATAAAGTTTGGTTTGTTTAGCCCTGTCTTCCAATCCCTCTCCCTCTCCTATTTATTTCATCCCCCATTCTGTATTGCGTCTTGACTCTTCTTTACGCGATGACTGCACATTGGCTGTCTAGCCTCCTCCTCCTTCCTTTCTCCTATGGCCCATTTGTCTCTCCTATCGGATTCCTTTGTGCTCAGTCCGTTGCAAGTTCCACCTCTTTCCTCCCAGTTACTCAACTCACTCTTATCCTCAGCTGTCTTCACCTATCACCTTCCAGTTTGTGCTGCTTCCTCTCTACCTACCTTCAGTCTGAGGTTTCTATCTCTTTCCTCTCCAGTCCTGTTGAAGTGTCTCTACCTGAGCCTTCAACACTATTATTACCCTTCATATATGCTGCCTGTCCTGCGGAATTGTTCCAGCATTTTACGTGTCTTCCTCTGACCATTGTGCCAGAAATCCCCTCAGACATATGTCATTTAGGCTCACGTGATTTATTCATTCAGCCCACCGAGACTGTCGGCCATTTAATTACGGCTGATCTCCTTTTATTTCCATCGTCAGCCCCACTCTCCGAACGTCAACCTGTAACTTTTGATCCCGCGCCTAATCAGGAAACTATCATTCTCTGCATTGAATACACCAAACGAACTTGCCTCTCCAGCTGCCTGTGGTAAGAAATTTCCCAAATCTACCACCCTCTGGTTGGAGAAGCTTCCCCGCATGTCGGCTTCATATTGATACCGGTCTATCCAGAGGCTGTTCACTCTTGTGTTAGACTCCCCTACGATGGGAAACATCCTTTCCACATCCACACTCGGTGTGCTTCTCAACCTACGAAAGGTTTAAATAAGTTGGCACCTTATGCTTCTACATTCCAGCGAGAACAGGCCCAGAGACATCAAATGTGCTTCATATAATAACACTTTCATTCCAGGAATCTTCTTTGTGAAATTCCTCTGCGCCATCTCCAATATCTGCACCAGAATTACTCGCAACGATCATGGAGAAGCCTCAGCAGTGCATTAGAAATCATCTGTACACTATCTCGTATTTGCTCTTATTTTCTATACCATGTTACGTACCCCGTAACGGGTTAAAGAAGAAGGAATCTAAGGGGAAAGCACTATGGGTAGCAGAAGAAGGCAGAGTCATGAGAGGTGATAGGCAGCTAGAAGAGGAGACAGAGTGAAGGTGGGATGGGGGAAGGGAAAGGGAGGGAATTACCGGAAGTCAGAGAATTCGATGTTCATACCAATGGGCTGGAGACTACCCAGACGGTATATGAGATGTTGTTCCTCCAACCGAAGTTTGACCTCATCATGGCAGTAGAGGAGGCCATGTATGGACATATCAGAATGGGAATGTGAAGGAGAGTTGAAGTGAGTGGCAACCGGGAGATCCTATCTGTTGAGGCGGACGGAGCGTAGGTGCTCGACGAAGTGGTCCTGCAATCTGCGTCGGGTCTCGCTGATGTAGAGGAGGCCGCACCGGGAGCACCGGATGCAATAGATTACCCCAGCAGACTCACAAGCGAAGAGTTGCCTCACCTGGAAGAACTGTTTGGGGCCCTGTTCCGGATCCAGCATATTATCCTCCGCAACTTCCGCCACCTTCAACAGGACCCTACCACTAAGGACATCTTACCCTCTCTACCCCTCTCTGCTTTTCGCAGGGATCGTTCCCTCCTCGACTGCCTGGTCCACACGTCCACACGTCACTCCCCACAGATCTCCCACCTGGCACTTATCCCTGCAGGCTTAAGTGCTACACCTGTCCCTACACCTCATCTCTTACCACCATTCAGGGTCCCAAACAGTCCTTCCATATGAAGCAACACTTCACTGCGAAGTAAATAACAGTACTAAAAGGCCATTGTTGGCAGTAGGCAAGCGGTGGGAGTTGGAAGATCAGGCTTTGACTCCAGAGGCTTTGACAGGAAGACGCCGAGGCCAAAGAAACAGTTGAAAAGATTTGGACTTTATTGCCCATTGTTCAGAGCTGGGAGGGTGGCCGATATGACAGAGGATGATCATCCTATAGGATGTGGGAATTCATGGAACTTTATATTTTCTCCTATTGACTATACCATCGGTGCTTGCAGTCAGCTCCTGCTCAATGAAAGTCCACATTAAGGAGTGGGAGCTGGAGCTGGAGTTAGATGAAAGTAGGATCATTCTAGAGACAGAGCAATTGTCCAATACAGCTTCTGAGGGGTGGTTATTCCCCGAGTGCAAACGGTTGAGAGTAGATGCTTAAACACCGAGAGAGTAAAGGAACATGGAATTCAGAGAAGGGTCCCCCCGCGGAAATTATCCTCAGCATCAGGTATAACGCTTTGTAGCAGCCAGATCGAAAGCACTGTGGATGGTTCTGAGCCTCAGAAGTGTAGGGTGAAGTTAGGCGGAGCAATCTTCATAGAAGACTCTATAGTTTGCAGGACGGAGAATGGATTCTGCGGAAACAACATTGCCTGCAGTATAGTGTATGGAGTCACGGGTGCTACGGCCCAGGATGTCTCCAAGCGGTTGCAGAATATTTCTTCAGCGCTTTGATCTGGGCAAGACTGCGCAACCGGGTGGACGTCAGCCAATTAGAAGAGCGAGAAGAGTTTGAAAGGAAAAAAACAACTTTATACACCGGGCGTTGAGTAGAGGGCTTTGGTTCAACGGGTCTTCGGCGATCGCGGGTCGAGCCTAGGTCAGTAGCCTTTGTAGAACACAAACACGAAGTATGTGTGTGAGGCCTGTGTTGTGCTCGGTGTCAGATGTGGGACGTCCTCGAGACTCCCAGTCTCCCGGACGGCCACATCTGCGCCTGGTGCATCGAGCTGCAGTTCCTTAGTGACCGCGTTTGGGAGAGTGAGGCGGTGATAAATAGGAGCTGTAGGCAGTTAGTCATAACGGGACTTCGGGAGACAGACAAGTGGATAACAATCAGGAAAGGGAAGAGCAGGAGTCGGAAGCTAGAGAGTACCCCTGTGGCTGTAACCCTTAACAGTAAATACTCCTGTTTTAGTACTGTTGGGGAGGAAGGCCTACCTTGGGGATGCAACTATGGCAGTTAGTCCGGCACTGTTTCTCGTAAGTGTAGGGAAAGAAAGAGGATGATAGCTGTGATCGGAGACTCTAAGGTTAGCGGCTCAGTCAGGCTTTTCTGTGACGACGGAAAGAAGCACGGATTGCAGTCTGCCTCGCAGGTACCAGGGTCCGGGATGTCTCCGTTCCTGTCTTGAAATGGGAAGGAGGAAAGCCAGAGGTTGTGGTACATATTGGCACCAACGACATAGACAGGAAAAGGGAGGAGGTTCGGAAAGCAGACTACAGGAAGTTATGGAGGATATCGAGAAGCAGGACCACAAAGGCAGTAATCTCAGGATTACTACCTGTGCCACGTGACAGTGAGTAGAGGATAGAGTGAGGTGGAAGATAAACGCGTGGCTGAGGGATTTGAGCAGAAAGCAGGGATTCAGAATTCTGGATCACTAGAACCTCTCTTGGGGCAGGAGTGACCTTTAAAAAATGACGGGTTGCTCTTGAATCCCAGGGTGCCAATATCCTGGCGGGGCTGTTTGCTAAGGCCTGTGGGGAGAGTTGAAACTAGGATTGTTCGGGGTTGGGAACCGATCTAATGAGACGAAGAAACAGGCGGTTGGGTCAGATATAAGGAAAGCTTAGAGACAGTGCAAGAGTGCGGATAGACTGGTGATAAAGAAGGGGCGCGCTCAGAGCGATCGTTTGGAGATGTGGCTATTTTAATGCAGAAGTATTATGAACAGTGCGGATGAGTTTAGAGCGTGTTTCAGTACTTGGAGCTATGATGCTGTGGCCATTACCGAGGTTTGGATGGCTTAGGGGCAGGATTGGTTACTTCGAGCGCGAGGCTTTAGATATTTCAGAAAGCACAGAGAGGGAGGCGAAAGAGATGGGGGAGTGGCACTGTTGGGGGATTTTCTACGGAGTCTCTGTGGGTGGAAGGGAGGAGATAGAAAAGGTACTTAATGAGTATTTTCCTTCAGTATTCACTAAGAAAAAGGATCTTGGCGATTGTAAATATGACGTACAGCTGAGTGAAAAGCTTGAGCAGGTAGATAACAATAAAGAAGATGTGCTGGAACTTTTGGAAAGCATTGTTGGATAACTCACCGGGACCAGGCGAGATGCATCCCGAGCTACTGTGAGAGGCGTGGGAGGAGTTTGCTGAGCCTCTCGAGATGATCTTCGCATCATCAATGGGACAGGAGAGGTTCCGGAGGATTGGAGGGATGCGGATGTTGATCCATTATTTAAGAAGTGAGTCGAGGTAGCCCAGGAAATTATAGGTAAGTGATTCCTACTTCAGTGATTGTTATGTTGATGGAGAAGATTCTGAGAGGCAGGATTTACTAATATTTGGTGAGGCATAGTATGATTAGGAATAGTCAGCAGGGCTTTGCCAAAGGCAAGTCCTGCATTACGAGCCTGATTGAATGTTTTGAAGCTGTGATTAAACACATTGATGAAGGTACAGCAGTAGATGTAGGGTATATGGATTTTAGCAAGACTTTGAAAATGTACCACATGCAAGGCGTATTGAGAAAGTAAGGAGGCATGGAATCCAAGAGAACATTGCTTTATGGATCCAGAATTGAGTTGCCTACAGAAGGAAAAGAATGGTTGTCGCCGAGTCATATTCTGTATGGAGGTCGTTGATTAGCTGTGTGCCTCAGGGATTTTTTTCTGGGACACTTACTGTTCGTGATTTGTATAAATTACCCAGATAAGGAAGTGGAAGGATAGGTTAGTATATCTTCTGATAACATAAAGGTTGGGGTGTTGTGGATGGTGTGGAGGGCTGCCAGAGTTTAAAATGGGGCATTGATAGGATGCGAAACTGGGCTGAGAAGTGGCAGATTAAGTTCAACACAGAGAAGTGTGAGGTGGTTCATTTTAGTAGGTCAAATATGATGGCAGAATAAAGTATTAAGGGTAAGACTCTTCGCAGTGTAAATCAGAGGAATGTTGAGGTCAAAGTCCATAGAGCACTCAAATTTTCCCCGCAGTTTGACTCTGTGGTTCAGAAAGCGTGCGACGCATTGGCCGTCATCAATCGTGGGATTGAGTTTAGGAGCCGAGAGGTAAATTTGCAGCTCTATGGGACCTTGGTCAGACCCACTTGAAGTACTGTGCTCACTTCTGGTCGCCTCACTACGGTAAGGATGTGGAAACCACAGAAAAGGGGCAGTGGGGATTTGCAAGGAATTTGCCTGGATTGGGGAATATGCCTTACGAGAATAGGTTGAGTGAAGTTGGCCTTTTCTGCTTGGAGCGACGAAGGATGAGAGGTGACCTGATACAGATGTATAAGATGATGAGAGGTATTGATGGCGTGGGTAGTGAGAGGCTTGTTCCCAGGGCTGAAATGGCTAGCACTGAGGGCACAGTTTTAAGGTGCTTGGAATTAGGTACAGAGGAGATGTCAGGGGTATTTTTTTTTTGTTTGCGTAATATTAACCTAAGCACACGTTATCAGGTTGTACTATTGCGAATACAGCTATATTCCAAAGAAAAATATGTTTGAACACGCTTACAAAAGCCGCAGACAGGGAGGTATTGATGGAACTCAACAGGTCAGGCTGCATCCATGGAGGGGGACACATATTCGACTTTTCGTGGCGAGACCCCAAAGGGCAATTTCTTGGGACAGGTTGCCAAGATACTGCTTCACGTAACATCGTGGCAGTGAAAGCTCTGACTCTTCAGGCTCGTTACCGCTGAGTGCACTTTGTGCCATGATATCTATCTCCGACGTCGGCAGTGCCGCACAATTCCGCTTATAGTACCGTATGAGTTTACTATAGGTGCGAGGAGACTCGGTTTCTCGCTGGTATAGGTTATATCCCTAAAATATCATCATTTGCTCCGCTCACTGTCTACATAAAATTGATTCATCCTCTGTTGTCATTACAAACTGAGGGAATTATAACTATATCTTCGCTATGCGATCCACGTGTTACTGAAATAAATCAATGGTAATATCACTTCAAGTCTTTTTATAATTGTAATTCGATTGCATAAAATGTGGCCAAACTTCCGAGGTACCTCGATCCCGAGAATTGGCTGAATGTCTGTACAAGGGCATAGCCTGAAGAACGAACGACCAATAAAAAATACAAGCAGTACACGTGTGTTACTTGCTAACAGTTAACCAATGAAAAACGAAAAGGTAACAAACTATTACCTACATGGTAACACGAGGAAATCTGCAGATGCTGGAAATTCAAGCAACACACACAAAATGCTGGTGGAACGCAGCCGGCCAGGCTGCTTCTATAGGAAGAAGTGCAGTGGACGTACATGGCGAACGGAAAAAAAGAGATAGAAAGAGATTTGAAAGTGCGAGGAGGAGGGGGAGAAACGAAATGATAGCAGAAGACAGGAGGGGGAGGGATGAAGCTAAGAGCTGGGAAGTTGATTGGCAAAAAGGATTCCGGGCTAGAGAAGAGAGAGTACCATCGGATGGAAGGCCTTGGAAGAATTAAACAGGCAGGGGAGCACCAGAAGAAGGTGGAAAACAGGCAAGGAGCTATTGTGAAAGGGAAAGAGAGAGAGAAGAAAAAGGGGCGGAGGGGCATTAACAGAAGTTAGAGAAATCAATGTCCATTCCACCAGGTTGCAGCCTACCCAGACGGAACATAGGCGTTGTTCTTCCAACCTCAGTGTGGCTTCATCTCGACAGTATAGGAGGCCATGGATTGTCATATCGGATTTGGAATGGGACGTGGTATTAACATGTGTGGCCGGGGGAGATCCTGCTTACTCTCGTGGACAGAGCGTAGGTCTTCAGCGAAACGGTCTCCCAGTCTGCCTCGGGTCTCACCAGTATATGGAAGGCCGCACCGGGAGCACTGGACGCAGTATAGCACACCCGCAGACTCACAGGTGAAATGTCGGCACACCCTAAAGAACTGTCTGGGGCGCTGCATAGTGGTGAGGGAGGAGGTGTAAGGACAGGTGCAGAAGGATAAGTGCCAGGAGGGATATCCCTAACCCTAACCCTATTGCGGGAATGAATGCGGGGTTGGAGAGGTGACGAATGGACGAGGGAGTCGCGTAGGGAGCGATCCCTG
Organism: Hemitrygon akajei; assembly: GCF_048418815.1. Classification (NCBI taxonomy): domain Eukaryota; kingdom Metazoa; phylum Chordata; class Chondrichthyes; order Myliobatiformes; family Dasyatidae; genus Hemitrygon; species Hemitrygon akajei. The sequence continues at coordinate 22,477,153 of NC_133151.1, forward strand.
CCTAAAACAGAAAGTGGGAGGGGGGCTGGCGGGTGGGCGGGAGATGTGCTTGGTGATGGGATCTCGTAGGAGATGGCGTAAGTTACGGAGAATTATATGTTGGACACGGAGTATTGTGCGGTGGTAGGTAAGGACAAGAGGAACACTATCCCTAGTGGGGTGGCGTGAGGATCGGGTGAGAGCAGATGTGCGTGAAATGAAAGAGTAGCGTTTGAGGGCAGAGTTGATGGTGGAAGGAAGACAGTCCCTTTCTTAAAAAAAATAATCTCCTTCGTCCTGGAAAAAAGACTCTTTCTGAGAACAGATGCGGCGGACAGCAAGGCATTGAGAGAAGGGGATGGCATTTTTACATGTAACAGGGTAGGTAGAGGAATGGTCCAGGTATCTGTAAGAGTCGTGAGATTATAGTAGACATCAGTAGATAAGCTGTCTCCAGAGATAGAGACAGACAGACAAACGAAGTGAAGGAGGTGTCGGAAATGGAACAGGCAAATTTGAAGGCAGTGTGGAAGTTGGAGGCAAAGTTGATGAAGTCAACGAGCTGAGCATGCGTGCAGGAAACAACTTCAATTCAGTCGCTGATGTAGCGAAGGAAAATTTGGGGACAGATACCAATATAAGCTTGGAGCATGGACTGTTCCACATAGCCAACAAAATAGCTGGGACCCATCCGTGTGCCCATTGCTACACTATTAGTTTGAAGGAAGTGGGAGGAGCTGAAGGAGAAATTATTAAGAGTAAGGACCAATTCCGCTAGACGGAGGAGATTGGTGGTGGAGAGGAACTGGTTGCGTCTGGAATCCAGAAAGGAAACGGAGAGCTGTGAGACCTACATGCTACGCCGTTGTTGTACCAGTAGCTGGAGACTAACACAACATACAGTCAAAATGTATGAGTTAAAAAAAAACTTTGGGTACGCAAAAACTGCAATTTGAGTCTTGTGAAAGGACAGAGCAGTACATAGAATCAATGTACTTCCCACTGCACTAACAACGACGAACAAAAAAAAAACGTGCAAAACTAGTCAAAGTCTCAAAACATAAATAAATAAACAGAAAAAAATACTGAGAATATGATTTTTAGATTCCTTGAGCAAGACTCCGAAGATTCTTGAATCAGTCGGTTGTGGAGAGCCTGCAGAGTAAACCAACCAGTCTATCTGTTAGCCTTCTCAGTGCAATGTACTGTAAACACTGTAAATCACTTCTGTTCAATGGTTCAAAGTATGGTTCCATTTAACGTCAGAGAATGTACGTAGTATAAAACCTGATATTGTTTTTCTCCACTGACAGCGACGTAACAGAAGCGAACCCTAAAAAATGAATGAATGTAAAATGTTAGAGTACCTAAGCCCCAAACACAAGCAGAACCAATAATGTCGCATTAACACTCCTCCATGTTTCAACAGGAAGCATCACCCCCGCACCCGCAATCCCATGACCCATTTATAATGCTGTGTATATTGTAAGGACATTCTAGTGTTTATGTTGCAACCCACATTACGTTTCGAGCTGGGATGTTATTCCGCAACGTTATAGAACTCTGATGAGGCCATATCTGGAAAATTCCTTCAGTTTTGGTCGTTCCCATTACAGCGAGAATGTTGAGGGGTTGTGAGGTGGCGGTTGAACAGGAGGGTAACTGTCTTAGAGTAGATGCCAAGAGGATGGTCCGCATTGTAGGGGAGTCAATAACCAAAGGTCACTGCTTCAGAATACAAGCACACACCTTTGTAACAGAACTTATTTCCTTTCGTTCAGCACAGCATTATAGGCTGAGTGGGCCATTGCTATGTTCTATGTTTTATGTTTTATGATTACTCTAGGTGATACATTCAGTGTCCTCTGTTCTGTTTTTTTATGATCTCCGTTGAGGGATCTATGAGATATGTTTTGTGTTCGGTCTTCTTTGTTGTTTATCCTATGTTTAATGTTCATAATTTTAAGGTCAGAAGTGGAGACACATACGATTAAATTCCAAGAGATAAAGTCATTGGACAGTAAATTCCAAAGGGACTTCACCTTCAACAATCAGACCTGTGTGAGGATGGTAGGATTGACAAGGGTTATAGACTGTCTAGTTGTCGCTTGACTTGCCGATATCCTCCAATATTTCGTGTCTGTTATGCACAAACTGCTCTGCTGAGAACAGAATGAAAGGATGAGTAACCTCCTCTGGCATTGCAAGGATCTGTGATTGGCAGAGTTAGTTCTCTTAAAGCTAATGAGACACTATTATGCAGCTAGTGTTGGTGTCGTGATGGGTATAGGAATTTTATCATTGCACGCCCAGTGCAAAAGATACCACCCCAGAGATGGGGTTCGCTGCAAGGGGCCTCACTCCTTCTTTCAGTGTCTGAGGACATTTGTAGTCCTCAATCATATCTACACTCTATAGACAACCCACCCCCCCCCCCCCCCACCTACCCCGCCAACTCTAACCTGGGATTCGTGAGAGTGATGTTGTTTATAACCTAAGTTCAAACCTGAATGTTTCAGAGAAACTTGTGCCAGTACGGGAGGCACAATTAGAAGCAGTTCCAACTCAGCATTACTGAGGCAGATAGAGGGCTGCTCTATGTGCTGAGTGGTTTAGTTCATACATAGTGAGGATTTTTGGTTCATTTTCTAAGAAGTAACATATTGGTATCGGAATGCGATTAGAGGGTGTCCGCAAAATGATTCCAGGAATAACATGTTTAACACATGAGGAAGGTTTGATGGATCTAGGCCTGATGGTTATACGAATAAGGGCGATTCTCCCTGACACATATATGATATTGTAAGACCTAGATAGAAGGTTATCAGCTTATGAGAGAGATGGATAGAATAGACTGTTATTAAATATCAAATATCAGAGGACACGCATTTACAATATGAGGGGATGCGTTAAAATGAGATGTGCAGACCAAATTATGGGTACATGCAAAGCGCTGAAAGGGGTCGTGTGGGTGCAGATGTGAAGAGGGTGTTAGACAGACCATTGAATGTGTAGTTAATGGGAGCATTATGTATGCAGATAGAGTGGGTGGGCAGAAAGAACTTCAGTCAACGAATCAATGAATTTGACTGACTAATGGTCAGTGAAGGCAGATGGACTAATTACCTTTGTTCTTGCCTTCGGAACGAGATAGATTTTATGAAGAGGCTCTGTTCTCCATCTTCTAAGCTAAATTCGCTCGGCTCGATCAGTATTTTATCGATTCCTCTGTCAATCTGAGATACTTAGATAATTATCGTTGACTATGATATTTAGATCATTTCTAAATAAGAAGTTGTTCGAGAGATGTTCTTTGTCTGAATATAACTTACAAGTATGTGATAGTTGGGGTGGGTATTTGCCCCGAGTGATTCAATATGGTTTCTGATTCAGAACAAAGAGCCATAAACTACCGATTGCACTTATTAGAAAGATAATGGTAAATAGATGCTGAGTTGATGCCCAACCCCAAAAACCGTGATAAAGTGTAAACGATGACGTACATGCAATGCCACTGCAATGCAGTAGATGAATTGGTAAGACATAAAAATGAATGAATGAATGAATGAATGAATGAATGAATGAATGAATAAATAAATAAGAAAATAAATAAACAGATAAATAAATAAATAAATGCATAAATAAATGAATGCACAAACAAACAACAGAGATAGATAGATAGATAGATAGATAGATAGATAGATAGATAGATAGATAGATAGATAGATAGATAGATAGATAGATAGATAGATAGATAGATGCTAAACCTGGCGCTTGTAGTGTGCTGGCAGTGTTGACTCTAGTTTCACCATCGTGGACGTGAGGTGCCCTTACTGGTGCGGATGTGAATCAGGATTATGAGGAACACACAGTCAAGTACAGAGAATCCTGTTGAACTGTACCAGCCTTCCCGTCGTTTGACTATTCATCGAAGGTCAGGAAAATATAGTAAGTGTAAACACAGGTACTTGGTTGTCTAAGTTTACATGTGCCTTCTTTGATTCCGTAAAGGTACTTGTCTGTAATTACTGATTTTCTCTGTGCCTCCTCGATGATGATAAAAAGGGAAGATCCCTGTTACAGAATTAGATTACTTAGCCATTTAATTGCTAGATTATTTGCTTTGGCACAAATCTGTTAGAGAGCCTGTTACATTGTGGTACCGTTATTTCTTCAGGTTTTTTTTTCAATTTTATACTCTATGTTACGTCCTTCGAATGAAATCGTTCGGCTGGGCTTATTCCCCTTCCACGCTCCCGGACCATTTTAGGAAATGATGAGTAGGTAAATTGATTTGTTCCCGTTAATGACACGTCCCGATCGGTAGGTGGGAGAAGCCCGGAAGGATTTGACAGGGATCCCAGGACTCAATGTTAGGTTCTCTGTTCTTTGATTCTGCGCACCCACGGCAGCTATTCATGTTCAGGATGTGCTCTATTCATCTGTCTCACGACCTGTGCTCTCTATCCCTGTATTTACCTCCAAAACCCCTCGCATTTAAGGCTGCGAGTGTCCAGATCATCACTCTCTACGGTAGATTCCATATTTTACCACTCTGCATTAATTAAGCGTGCCATTCACAGCAGCCGATACACACTCTGACGCCCGCTGTAGTACATCTGTGAGAAGAAACTACGCATCCTGGAGCAAAGCCACATAGCTGCAGGGAGAATTTGTGAACTCCATACGCACAGCACATACACACACACACACACACACACACACACACACACACACACACACACACACACACACACACCAGACAAACCACACGCACTCGTGCATGGACATGCTCACATGTGGAAACACAGGGAATATACAACCTAGACAATATCAGGGAGTGGAAGCCTTTTGTCCCACAATCTTGTACCGACAATTAACCCACTCGAAGAACAATCAACCTCTTCCTTACGACATAACTCTTCATTTGTCTATCATCCATGCGCCAGTATTTGAGTTTCCTACTGTCCTTAATGTTTAAGCCACGTCAACATCCCTGATAGCACATTCCACATACCTACTAATCTCCGTGTAGAAAAAGGTACATTTAATATCCTCAAATCACCTCAAAATTATGCCTACTATTCCTAGCCATTTCTGTCCTAGGAATGTATCTCTGGCTGCCCAATCACGTATTTGCTGCACAAATCACTCTCTCACCTAGAGGGGGTCAGTTGTGCTGTGAGGATTACATTCCTTGACTTCTCTAGTGCCTTTAACACCATCCAGCCCAAGATCTTAAGGCACAAACTAATGGAGATGGGAGTAGACTCTCACATGGTGGATTGGATAGTGGACTACTTGACAGATAGACCTCAGTATGTGCGGTTGGGAGACTGTAGGTCTGACACGGTGGTCAGCAGCACAGGGGCGCCGCAGGGAACCGTACTCTCTCCGGTCCTGTTCACCCTGTACACATCAGACTTCCAATATAACTCGGAGTCCTGCCATGTGCAGAAGTTCGCTGATGACACGGCCATAGTGGGGTGTGTCAGGAATGGACAGGAGGAGGAGTATAGGAAACTGATACAGGACTTTGTGATATGGTGCAACTCAAACTACCTGCGTCTCAATATCACCAAGACCAAGGAGATGGTGGTGGACTTTAGGAGATCTAGGCCTCATATGGAGCCAGTGATCATTAATGGAGAATGTGTGGAGCAGGTTAAGACCTACAAGTATCTGGGAGTACAGTTAGACGAGAAGCTAGACTGGACTGCCAACACAGATGCCTTGTGCAGGAAGGCACAGAGTCGACTGTACTTCCTAAGAAGGTTGGCGTCATTCAATGTCTGTAGTGAGATGCTGAAGATGTTCTATAGGTCAGTTGTGGAGAGCGCCCTCTTCTTTGTGGTGGTGTGTTGGGGAGGAAGCATTAAGAAGAGGGACGCCTCACGTCTTAATAAGCTGGTAAGGAAGGCGGGCTCTGTCGTGGGCAAAGTACTGGAGAGTTTAACATCGGTAGCTGAGCGAAGGGCGCTGAGTAGGCTACGGTCAATTATGGATAACTCTGAACATCCTCTACATAGCACCATCCAGAGACAGAGAAGCAGTTTCAGCGACAGGTTACTATCGATGCAATGCTCCTCAGACAGGATGAAGAGGTCAATACTCCCCAATGCCATTCGGCTTTACAATTCAACCGCCAGGTCTTAAGAACTTTTTAAAAGCTATTATTAATGCTTTTTGAGATAGTGATTTAGATGCATATCATATTTTTTACTGAGTTAAGTATTGTATGTAATTAGTTTTGCTACAACAAGTGTATGGGACATTGGAAAAAAAGTTGAATTTCCCCATGGGGATGAATAAAGTATCTATCTATCTATCTATCTTCTGCGTTTTCTGCAGGATTCACTATGTCCGTGATTCCTATGACAACTCGGCCTTACCCATTGATTTCGATACTGGCCATTAATCCATGCAAGTGAAAGAAGTAATATACCTGTCAATTCACATCGTCTCTTAGGCCACCAAACAGTCCTGATTTCACGCTAACTGCAGTATAATTGCATTTCCTCCTTTCTTAAGGAGTGAAGCGAAATTTACAATTTTGAAGTCCTTCCGAACCATGCCAGAGTTCAATGATTCTTGAAAGGTCATTACTAATGTCTCCACAATTAGTCGGGTCCAGTTCATTTCATCGGAGTGACGCATGTGCCTTTAGGTCTTTCAGCTTTTTAGGCACCATCTCGCTTGTAATAGTAATATTGTACTCACTTCTCTGCCTTCACACCTTTCAATATGTGGCACACTGATAGTGTCCTCTACAGTGAGAACTGATTCAGGATAATCAATATGTTCATCTGGAATCTCTCTGTCCCCGTTATTATTTCACCGACCTTATTTTTGTTCAGTAAGGCCGAGGAGGGGCAGTTAGCATATATTCTGGTGGTGGAGTCCTTTGCCAATATTAACTACGCTAGTTAGAAAGCTGTAAATGAGGACCTCCAGGAAAGTGTTATCTGCATTTCTGCCTGTGACACGAGCCATGAGAGTGAGAATAGGATTATTTGGCAAATGCTTATGTGGCAGAGCAATTGGTGCAGGGGCTGTGTTTCAGAATTCTGGATATTTGGAATCTATAATGGAGTAGAGATGGCTGTACAAAAGGGACGGGTTACACTCGAACTGGCGTATGACTCATATCCTTGTGGGCAAGTTTGCTAGAATTTCTGTGCTGGGTTTTAAATAGTTTGGCTGGTGGATGGGAACCGAAGTAATAAGGCTAAGGACGGGGATATTTCGCATACTAGGAGATGCAATGTACTGTGAGGCTGTCTGGGAAGACTAGAAGTAAGTATAGCAAAATTAGAAGTATTGAGACATGGAGACAATAGACAATATAAAATAAACAATAGAAAATAGGTGCAGGAGTAGGCCATTCGGCCCTTCGAGCCTGCAACGCCATTCACTGTGATCATGGCTGATCATACAAAACCAGTACCCCGTTCCTGCCCTCTCTCCATATCCCTTAACCCCGCTATATATAAGAGCTCTATCTAACTCTCTCTTGAATGCATCCAGAGACTTGGCCTCCACTGCCTTCTGGGGCAGAGCATTCTACATATCCACCACTCTCTGAGTGAAAAAGTTTTTCCGCATCTCTGTTTTCCTACCCCTTATTCTTAAATTGTGGCCTCTAGTTCTGGACTCAACCATCAGCGGGAACATGCTTCCTGCCTCCAGCGTGTCCAATCCATTAATAATCTTATATGTTTCAATCAGATCGCCTCTCATCCTTCTAAATTCCAGTGAATATAAGCCCAGTCGCTCCAATCGTTCAACATATGACAGTCCCGCCATTCCGGGAATTAACCTGGTGAACCTACACTGCACGCCCTCAATAGCAAGAATGTCCTTCCTCAAATTTGGAGACCAAAACTGCACACAATACTCCAGTTGGGGTCTCACCAGGGCCCTGTACAGTTGCCGAAGGACCTCTTTACTCCTGTACTCAATTCCCCTTGTTATAAAGGCCAGCATGCCATTAGCTTTCTTCACTGCCTGTTGTATGTGCATGCTTGCTTTCACTGACTGATGTACAAGAACATCTAGATCTCGTTGTACTTCCCCTTTTCCTAACCTGACTCCATTTAGATAGTAATCTGCCTTCCTGTTCTTGCCACCAAAGTGGATAACCTCACATTTAAACACATTAAACTGCATCTGCCATACATTTGCCCACTCACCCAACCTGTCCAAGTCACCCTGCATTCTCATAACATCTTCCTGACATTTCACACTGCCACTCAGCTTTGTGTCATCAGCAAATTTGCTAATGTCACTTTTAATCCCTTATCCAAATCATTAATGTATATTGTAAACAGCTGCGGTCCCAGCAGCGAACCTTGCGGAACCACACTGGTCACAGCCTGCCATTCCGAAAGGGTCCCGTTAATCGCTACTCTTTGTTTCCTGTCAGCCAGCCAATTTTCAATCCATGTCAGTACTCTCCTCCCAATACCATGTGCCCTAATTTTGCCCAGTAATCTCCTATGTGGGACTTTATCAAAAGCTTTCTGGAAGTCCAGTACACTACATCCACTGGCTCTCCTTTGTCTATTTTCACAGTTACATCCTCAAAAAACTCCAGAAGGTTAGTGTAGCATTATTTTCCCTTCATAAATTCATGCTGACTCGGACTGATCCTTCTACTGCTATCCAAATGTGCCGTTATTTCCTCTTTTATAATTGACTCCAGCATCTTTACCACCACTGACTTCACGCTAACCGGTCTATAATTCCTTGTTTTCTCTCTCCCTCCTTTCTTGAAAAGTGGTGCAACATTAGCCACCCTCTTATGAGCAGGAACTGTTCCTGAATCTATAGAACATTGGAAAATGATTACCAATGTGTCCACGATTTGTAGAGCCACCTCTTTAAGTACCCTGGGATGCAGACCATCAGGTCCTAGGGACATATCAGCCTTCAGACTCAACAGTCTATCCAACACCGTTTCGTGCCTAATATAAATTTCCTTCAAATCATCCTTAATATCCAGTGTTCCTTTGGCCACTATTACATCTGGGAGATTGTTTGTGTCTTCCCTTGTGAAGAAAGATCCAAAGTACTTGTTCAACTCATCTGCCATTTCCTTGTTCCACATAATAAATTCACCCTTTTCTGTCTTCAATGGCCCAATTTTGGTCTTAACAATTTTTATTGCTATTCACATACCTAAATAAGCTTTTACTATGCTCCTTTATATTCTTGGTTAGTTTACCTTGGTACCTCATTTTTTCGTGTCGTATTGCTTTTTTTGTTATCTTCTGTTGCTCTTTAAATGCTTCCCAGTCCTCCGGTTTCCTGTTCATCTTTGCTATGTTATGCTTCTTCTCTTTTATTTTTATACTGCCCTTTACTTCCCTCGTCAGCCACGGCCGTCCTTTACTCCCTTTAGGATCTTTCTTCCTCTTTGGAATGAACTGATCCTGCACCTTCCGCATTATTCCCAGAAATACCTGCCATTGTTGTTCCACTGTCTTCCCTGCTAGGGTATTGTTCCATTAAACTTTGGCCAGCTCCTCCCTCATAGCTCCATTGTTCCTTTTGTTCAACTGTAATACTGACACATCCGATTTTCCCTTCTCCTTCTCAAATTGTAGGTTAAAACATATAATATTATGGTCACTACCTCTTAATGGTTCCTTTAACACCAGGTCCCTGATCAAATCCGGTTAATTGCACAAGACTAAATATAGAATTGCCTTCTCCCTGGTAGGCTCCAGTACAAGCTGCTCTAAGAATCCATCTCGGAGGCACTCCACAAACTCAATTTCTTGGTGTCCAGAACCATTCTGATTCTCCCAGTCTACCTGCATGTTGAAATCCCCCATGACAACTGTATCATTACCTTTGCGACATGCCAATTTTAACTCTTCATTCAACTTACACCCTACATCCAGACTGCTGTTTGTGGGCCTGTAGATAACTCCCATTAGGGTATTTTTACCCGTAGAATTTCTCAGTTCTATCCATACTGACTCTACATGCCCTGATTCTATGTCCCCCCTCGCAAGGGATTGAATATAATTCCTCACCAACAGAGCCACCCCATCCCCTATGTCAGTCAGTCTGTCCTTTCGATAAGATGTATATTCTTGAATATTCATTTCCCAGGCCCTGTCCGCTTGAATCCATGAATAATGAATGCAGCGAGACAAATGAATATAGCGTCAAGGCTTTCCTTCAGATTGTTACCGGAGAAGGAGTCATTAAACGGCTGATCGCTCTGTGGCTTCTTGTGGCAGATGGGGAGGCTTCTGTGTCCGTGTGATGACACGTTCTTTCGATGCATGATGGTGATACCAGAGAATGGTATCCCGCTTCCGCATTTATAGATTGGACTCTTGTGTTTGTGGAATTTTTAGAGTTTTCTGTTTTTTGCATTCTATGCTTTTCGTTGCTCGTTTCTTTTCCATTTTGTTGTGCTAAAGGAGGAGATTGATTTTCCGTTGTGTTCGTTAGTTAATTGTGCACTGCCGGGGTTGCTTTGCGGTCGATTTCCTTCTTCTGTTTTTTCCGGGTTTTTAAGGAGTTGGTAGGTGATGATCAGGTTGCTTTGGGGTTTACTGCAGTTGGGTGCGATGGAGAGTTCTCTCTGAACTGTCTTCATTTTGTAGTTGTTCTATTTTTTTTTTTGTTTCCTGACGATCTGATGAAGCTAAATTTCAGAGTCGTTAATTGATATGGGATTAGATAATAAATGAACTTTGAATCTGTAAGAATTGTAGTCAGTGCGATCTGTCAAAGTGTCACATGGACCAAAATCAATAAGGATGATAAGTACAGGTCTGGCGGTGTTATACTTGATGTACAAGGTATACAGAATAAGGTAGGTGATCTGCTGTTGCAGTTAATGTTTAGCAACTGTGATGTAGTGGGCATCTCCAAGTCATGGATGTGGGAAAATCATAGTTTGCAGCTTAATATCCAAGATAGGTAGGTAGGCAAAGGGGTGGTGTATCTTTCACAGTATAAAGAAAAAGGAAATCGAATCATTTGAAAACAAGTGACATAAAATCGGAAAGTGTAGAATCTTTGTAGGTTGCCATAGGAATCTGCAAGGGTAAGAACACATTGATGGAATTATGTACAGACTCTAAAACAGTAGCCAGGAAGTGGGCCATAAATTATAACGGGTGATCGAAACGGCATCTAAAAGGGGCAATGCTGCAATTACATTGGTCACTGATATAATGGATGTCCTTTTGAAACAGATGGGGACATTCGGCTGTAGCAGTGAGAATTGCACATATCCTTGAAGGCTCCCACTAGCTGATTCTCTCTGCCCTCATTGTTTCACCTATTGCACTGGGAATGTAAGTCGCCTGACATTCCTGAGCAGGTGTCGAGCAGTTTTCGATACTGATGACCACGCACATTTCACATTGCAGGCCCCTAAGTAAACCTCTTATGTACATCCGTGGATGACCAACACTGGCAATAGAGGTAGCAGTCAGCAGGTTATCTGACCTTACCACACTGATCTCATGATGATAGTACCTGTCTCTGTCTTGCCAATTGAAGTGTCCTTTTGAAAGGTTCTTATACACGCTGTGAGATCGGATTCATCCATGTCCACAGCAGCAAGTTCCTGATATTGTCGACTCTCACTGTAATAAAGCACCTGATCTTGAAGATATAATGGCATTTTAAATATCAGGTTCTCGAATGCATACCTCGGGGCGAAGGCGGGGATGTATATACATTTCGAAGTCTCTGAGTCTGAATACTTGCACTTGGAAGACGAAAGGGTCGCCGCAGCATCTTGGGCAGAATTCTGGGTATTAAGCTCTATATTTTCTATGCAACATTCTTACGTTGGGAAGAAAACTGCTGACACTACTCTAAATGAAGTCGGAGCAATAACTTTTAAAACATTTAAACATTACTTCCATTCTTTTACATTATATTCTCTTCTTAATATATGGTATCAATGTAATCCCTTGCCTTACTACCGATTCAGCGAGCAATGCAGCCATTAAAGATCCCACGCTTGGACTTCCACGACCCTTTACAACGTCGTTCTCTAAATTCACTCGCGCATTAACTTTCCTACACTGCATTCAATTTTATTTTACGTATTCCCCCAATCTGCCCAGATACATCTGCAGTCTCCTCTTTTCCTGAGCAGAACCCGACTGCAGCTAACCGTGCACCGTCTACAAGTTTTGGCTCAAAGCGAGTAATTCCGACCTGAGACGGTTTACATAAATTTAAAATGTAACTCGAGTTTAAACGAAACTGGGTGAAATCGCGCGTTGACTATTGTGTACAGGTCTGATCAGATTATCTCCGGAAGGATATACCTGCAACAGAGTGAGTTCGGCACACAGACCGGACTATTTACGTATGGCAGGTTGGCTGTGGAGGTGTACCTCCCCATGGAGAATAGGGCGAATACCAATAGAGACATACAGAATTGAAAGACTCATGGCAGAATGTCTGGATTCTAGATGTTTCTTCCGTTAGGAGATTGTGTTTCCAAGAATAGAAATCTCGATGAGGATTTGGTTATTGGGAGCAAGATGAGAATGAAATTGTGTAATATTTCATCTTATTGTGGTTAAATGTGATGTTCTTTATTGTTAAAGGAGCATTGTTGAGGTAGAGTGGCTGCATAAAATCACGGCTGAAATCAACCGTCTCTGGAAACAGCGGATACCATTGGTAACAACGTATCTGTGAGTAGTTCAGAAATTAGTGCTAAGGTGGCAACCAACTGTCACCTCATTGCATGGTACAGCCTGACGGGGGGGGGGGGATGTGGCGGTAAGTCGGGGACAGACTGATTAAAATCGGGTGCATTGGATAGCAGTAACGTATACAGAGGGAAGAAATTCTGTTCAGCAACTGTACAAAGTAATAAATCGATAGATCCGAAATCAAGCCCAGACCTGTTCTAGAATAGCAGAGGGTCTGCCTATAAGTATCCGGATTCCCTCGCTGAAGGTATGGTGCGGGAGGATGAGATGGATGCTGAGGTGCTGTCAACGTTAACAAAGAGAGACAGAACAGACCAAATCATGGTACTAATGGAATTAGTGCGTGAATTCTGACGGACACAGGAGTAATCGCGAACAAAGGATTCACTACCTCTTTCCATTCCGATATGTCAATCTATGGCCTCCTGTATTATCGTGATGAGGCCATACCTAGGTTGGCGGAATAACACCTCATAATCCGTATGGCTAGCCTCCAAACCGATGGGATGAACAACGATTTATTTAACTTCCAGTAATGCCCCTGCCCCCTTTCGCCATCTCCAATCCCACTTTCCCTCTCGCCCCTTATCTCCTTGCCTGCCTATTGGCTTCCTCTACTGCTCCTCCCATTTTCTTTCGTCCATGGCCTTCTGCCTCTGTCACCAATCAACTTCCCAGCTCGTTACTGCATTCCTCCCCCTCCAGGATTCATCTATCAACCTTGTGTTTCTCTCTCCGCTCTGCCACCTTTCAAATCTACGCCTCGGCTTTTATCCTCCAGACCACCGGAAGGGCCTTGGCCCTGAACGTCGTCTGCACTGTTTTTTCAACAATGCTGCTTCGCCTGCTGAGTTTCTCCAGAATGTTGTGTGTGTTGCTCGCGAAATGTATTTTCATGCAATTTAGTAGAAGGAATAAAGACGAACACTATTTTCTTAACAGAATCTTCAGTCATCAGAGGTGTAAGACGATTTGTGGAGTCCTCTTGCAGGTTTCCTTCTCGGATAACTGGCAGGGTGAGTCGGTGCTAGGGAAGGCAAATGTATTTTTAGCATAATTTCGAAAGGACTAGTATACAAAAGCGAAGATATAATTATGAGGCATGGAAAACACTGCTCCGGCTGGTTTAAATACAGGATACGCTAGCTATCTGAGGACCCAGCCGAGTATCACGTGAATGATCCTGAAATGAAACAGCTAAAATACGAGGACTATTTGGTGGCTCTGAGGTTATAGTCGTTGGAATTTAGCAAAATGAGGAAGGGTCTCATTGAACCCTGTCGAATATTGAAAAGGTTATTTGGAGTGGATGTGGAGAGGATATTAGTCTAGCTTCTGTCATCTCCGACATTGGTATGAGCCCGTTTGCCCGGGAGACTCTGATGACATGCCGTGAACAATAACCTTCTGTCTGCCTCTCTGAAAGTTTGTGGTTGTGATTGCCAAGTGATTAGAGTGACAGACATTTCGCTCGGAGTAACCGATGTCGAAGTAATTTCCTAAGGACTGTTAATTGTGTCCCAGTCTCATGAACAAAACCATGGAACGATGAAAAGAAAAGTGCTTGGTTTATTGAACTGTCTTGCGAATTCGCGGCGTCCATTGGAGATTCGATTAGGATGATAGACTCTGGTTACTCTTGACATTCGACTGATGTTTTACTTAATTAAAAAACATATTGTAGAAATACGAGTCCCAGATTCATCCCCGCTCAGCTCCTCCCATCCAGGAATGGCTCATTTATTCCAGCGCCGTCCTTAAGGTGAACTGCTTATGGGAAGACTGCCGATTCGAGCCGTTCCAGGGACGCTGGGGATACAACAGCGTTTGTTGTGCAAGTCGCTCTCAGCTGGGTAATGTTGCACTGTCTGGAAGCATTCGCGCCCTGCTGCTGCCTCAATGCGCTCAGTGGAAGTTCTTGCCCGAAGGCCACGAGTCCGAAAATCCAGATGTTCCTCTTCCATGCTCTGTAATATGCAGGTTTCAGAAAGTAGGGTCCTTGGAACTAATCTGAACTTTTTCTGACTATTCTCAAATACCGGCTCCGATGTTGAACCGTATTTGATATTGGATATGTGGTCAGTGACGTTGAGTCGGAGCTGACGCATACCACTGACGCTCCCGACAACCGTTCTCTTTTGTTTTCACTTGAGCCTCGCGCGCGGTATTATGTTTCGTGCATACATTCGCTTCCTCTTCCGTGGCTCAAAGTTCTTAACCGAACTCATACGATCGTAAATCCTAAACCGAAACGTGGAATTCAACTTCTCTGAAAATACACAGGTCCTGATGTGTGCACGCCAGGACAGCAATGTACCGGTACGTGTGTGTAATTGAGAAGCGGACAAAAATTAACAGATACAAAAGTCATTGAATGACAACGACATTTGATCTGCAAGCAAACTATCAATTTTTGTTAATGTCGTTAATTGCTGTTTTTGTAGGTATTTGTTCATTCTGTTCAATTTTAAGTGTTTTCTGCGCCGGCAGAGTGGGGAGAAAGCGGGATGGAGTTCGGAAGTTAAAACGATGATGTGGAACAGGAACGACGAGCCACCTCCAGCTCCATGTGTATGCTTTTAGTCTAGCGACAGAAAGTGGGAACTCGGAGGAGGAGAGGGGAGAGTTTTACTTCTAAAGCTGTTCCCCTTTGTCACGAACATATCTCTGCGGAGAGCGCATGCGTCGATTGTATGAGCTCTCGGTTTCAGGATTCATGGCATATCCAAGCTTATGACTAATATAACACCTGTGTAGCACCACTCTTATCCCGTGTGACTAGTCGCGTCACTTTGTGAGAAAATCAAATTGCACTAGGTGCTAATAGGCCATCGCAATTTTTGGGGTATTTGAAGGAGGAAGTGACTAGAAACCACACAATTGCCGAAATAATGTTTGTGTATAAGGGGAGAAAACAATATGTACAACATATTTACTTGAAAAAGAACTATTCAAAATTCCAATATTCCAATGTTCTGTTCCGAACTTTAGATATCAAACCACAACAAATTGCTTTTTACCTAGAATCTGTGAGATTCCTTCATTACTCCAATCTAATTAGATGTTGTGTTCTTCCCAATTCAATTTACAGATGAAACTCTCATTTTTACTTATCCCTGGGAAGTTAGAAAGCGAAATACGACTTCTGTTCTTAACTATTATAATTAACTTCAGTTTCAGTTACAGTGTATCTACAAATTTAAATTCAAATTCAGAAATTATATATACACAGTTTAACAACGTTTCACGAAAACTCTCCAACATCACAACTCTTAAACAAGATAAATCTCATTCAGTAACGCATCAAACCCTTTGCAAAAAAAAAAAAAACAATTCTTGCTGAAAAAAAATTACTGTTCTTGAATGAAAATAAACTTATACATCCGACAGGATAAAATTCTCTGCGTCATTACACATGTTGTTCCCGCGCTTTTTCTTCACCTTGGATGGATCGCCATCTTGTTTCTTGGTTCATTGGAATGAAATCGCTTATGATCCACGGCAAGTCAATTCACAAACTTGTACCAAAAACCTGACCAAATCCCTTGGTATGATTTTACAGAACTAATTCCCAACTACATGCTCCGGATCTTGGACAATCGTCTCTGCCGATATTGTCTCGTTATAGCCCCTTTTGCGTTATATCCTAGGCTACAATAATTTTTTTTTATCGCTATTGTCTTTCCTCCCGGCGTTTCACCATGAGGGTTTCAAGTTAGTTGGGTTAAGATCGTCGTCGTCGTCTGAATCGTTAATGCCTAGGTGGCACACGGGGCCTCAGTAGGGTAAAGATACACACTGCTAATTCCACTCTTAAAAGTTCATGTCTTCAGCTTCCAAATTTGTTTCTTTTTTTTTGGTTTTGTTTAAATCAGCAAACCTCGTTTTCATTCCTCCACAGGTAGAACTACCTAACATTACAAATTTAGTTTTAATTAACCAGGGTTACACAGAGGGTTTTGAACTCTTCCCCGCGAGGTCTGATCAGAGCTTATATTGGATTCGGGCTGAGAATTTAATCCTATTTATGGGGACGTTGAATCCGGCCGAGACAAACCACTATGAACACGGCACGCAGGCTTTATTCCGCATGTTCACGGCTGCAGCACACAGCACCGCGATTGGTCAGTTTCACCGACAAGCAACTACATGGGCGGCGCTCTCTTGGGTTGGAACATCTCGGTTAGCTCAAACAACAGCATTTCAGGACCGTTCTCACAACCTAGCCCGGTTCCGTTGTTCTGGAGTTATTAGTATCGTTAATACGTCAAGCATTACATCACTACATTTATACTTTTATTAAAATTTCAGATATGTAAGTTGAAGAACGAAAAAAAAAGCAATCTGCACATGATGTGTCCAGAAACTGCTCAGTTCCGTTCCGCAGAGACGATGTGAGCTGCCGATCCTCGAACACTCAAGGAATTCCTACATTTAAGCGAAATTCAAAGTTCAAAGTCAAATTTATGATCAGAGGTTGAAATAACAAGATGTAGAATCTTTAAATTGTCATAGCTGTTTGGGGGAACACCAAAAATAGAATGCAGGTAATTATCCTCTTAGTTCCAGAGCGTGATTATTTCATTACACCAGCGAAGTTAACGATACCTCGTGATTGAATAAATTCACCTCTCAAGGTGAGAGTGAAAACATCGTAATATGCAAATTACGCCACAGGAGAAAATCGATTCTTTCTTTCGGCTCATCTCGGCTGCAGCTCAGCTGATGTCAGTTGTTCGACCCATTGATCTTTGTCCCGAAGGACAGCCCGGAGACAAGGAGACAGAACGCGGAAATGCGACAGCAGAAAGTAAACGGAATATGTGACAGCAGGACCACTGAAACTGGGTTCATTATATAATATAAAACACATTAATTGCTGACATTACGGGAACCTGCTCTCTGAATGGGTCAGAGTACAAACAGCACAGAGATAATAACAGGATGGGGCTTGATGCAGGAAACATGGAAATTGGTTGGCGCCAGAACCCGCTTTTTCTGGTAGGTATCCGACGAAGCTGTAGCCCAATCCACGTTGGTCTCACCGACATAGAGCAGACTGCTTCCTTTCACATTCTTATTCCGACATGTGAGTCCATGGCCACCTCGGCTGCAGAGAATGAGGCCACACTTAAGGTGGAAGAACAACACCTCATACTTCAGAGGGCTGGCCTCCAACTTGATGGCATGATCAGCGATTTACGGATCTTTCGGTAATTGCCCCACCCCCTCTCCTTCCCATTCGATTCCATCTCTCACCTTATCTACTTATCTGCCTTCCACTTCCCTGTGGTGCTCTCAGCATTTCCCTACGGTGGGGTCTGTCCCTTCCTATCCTTGACTCCGTTGAAGTAAGTCTCTTTGCCGTTACCCTGAGGCTGGACTGTACACTCCCTGCCCTCTGAAGCCAGGCCTGAAACCCTACCTGCAATCTACGCCTGTAGCCCTGCCAGCAGTCTACGCCTGGGGCCTTGCCGGCTACCCACACCTGAAGCTTTTCCGATTACCCACGCCTGAAGCCTTGCCGGCAACCTCGCCTGCGACCTCGCCTCTATCGCCGTCAAGTTCAGCCGCCGGAATGAGACCGGAGCCTTGCCACGCCAACAGAAGGAAGTATCTATCGTTGTGCTTGGAAATATCTCTTTGTGTCCCTGTGTTTAGAGTCCGTGTATGCGTCCCAGCCCTACGTCCTGCCCCAAGCAGGGGTCCTGACTCTGTGTAAAGACCCTACGCTACGTCCTGTCCCCACGCAGGGGTCCTGACTCTGTGCAAAGACCCGACGCTACGTCCTGTTCCCAAGGAGGGGCCCCGGCTCTGTGTTCTGTGTTCCTGTTCTCAGCTCCAAGGCTCAGAGTTCCTGTGCTCAATTCCAAGGCTCCGTGGAGGTTCCAGTCCTGGTCTCGTCCAGGGCTGTTGTCCGTGTCCAGCTACGCCTCTCCACGCTGCTGTTTTGTTCTCTCTCAACCTAGGCTCTTCGTTCCTGCTCTCCCTCGATCATGACGAAGTCTGAGATCATGTCCTCGTCCAGCCCTGGAGGCCCGCGTCCTGCACGCATCTCCAGTCCTGTTGCCTTGCCACGTCCAGTCCTTGGCTGGATCCGGAGTCCGAGCCCGAGTCAAGAGCCAGGTTCCGGGTCCCTGTTCAATCTCTCGTTCGGAGTCCTTGTCCAAGTTCCTAGTTCTTCGTTCCCCCTCCTATTTCCTCTTCCAGATACCACTTTCGTACTCTAGTCCTAGCCCATGCCCTGTCTCCCAGTCTTGTCCACGGCCTGTGTCTTGTCCAGCGTTGTTTCTTCACCACTTCCCTTGCTGTCTTGATACATCTAGTCCTCTCCCTAGTACTTCAGTGTCTGTGTCTTGCATTTGGGTCCGTTCCCAACGCCCACCTTATGACAGGTCTTCTATACTCTCCTGTCAGCTTCCCACGTCTCCTGCCCTTTATTTCTTTCACCAATCAACTTCCCGGCTCTTTCCTTCATGCCACCCCCCATCCGCATTCACCTGTCGCCTACTAACACGTACTTCTTCCTCCGCTACCCTCACTTCTTCTTGCGCTGACTTCTAATCTCGTTGCTCCGGCTCTGATGAAGGATTTTGGCTTGAATAGTCTACTGTACTGTTTTCATTCGATGCCGCCTGACCTGCTGAGTTCCTCCAGCATTTTTGTGTTTCTTACTTTGATTTCCACCATTAGCAAATTTTCTTAAGCTTATCGATTTCCAGAAAAGCAGCTATATTCTTTCTCATACCAGCATCGCTCCGTCAGTCTGAAGGAGACACGTGTACTGAACCATGCCCGGCGGTTTTTGACTGTGGCTAGATCAACAGTCGTTGCTCAAAATGCTGGTTAGGCCACATTTTGGCTCTTTATTCTTTGGAACGTAGAAGGTTGAGAGGGGACTTGATAGAGGTATTTAAAATTATGAGGGGGATAGATAGAGTTGGCGTGGATGGGCTTTTTCCACTGAGAGTAGAGGAGATTCAAGCAGGAGGACATGAGTTGAGAGTTAGGGGGCAAAAGTTTAGGTGTAACAGCAGGGGGATCTTCTTTATACTCAGAGTTGTAGCTGAGTGGAACGAGCTTCCAGTAGGTTCGATGTTGTCGTTAAAAAATGGATAGGTATATGGACAGGAAATGAATAGACAATAGACAGTAGGTGCAGAAGTAGACCATTCGGCCGTTCGAGCCTGCACCGCCATTTTGAGATCATGTCTGATCAATTCCTATCAATACCCGGTTCCTGCCTTGTCCCCATATCCCTTGATACCCCTATCCATAAGATACCTGGGCTGAGTGCAGGTCGGTGGGACTAGGTAGGAGTAAGCGTTCGGCACGGACTTGAAGTGCAGAGATGGCCTGTTTTGATCTTGTAATTGTTATATGGTTATATGGTTATTTGTGCACAGTTTTCGTCGCCCAGTTGTGAGAAGAATATGAAGGCTTTGTTGAGCGTGCAGACGAGTTTTATCAGGATGCTGTCCGAATTAAAGGGCATCGTCTGTAAGAACAGGTTAGACATACTTGTCCTTTTTTCCGTAGAGCGGCGGAGGCTAATGGTCGACATGATAGAAATTTGGAAAATTCTGAGAGGGATGGATATAGCAGACTGCACTTTTTACCCAGGGTTGAAATGTTAAATAACAGAGGGATAGATAGAGTCGGCAGAGTGGTCCTTTTCCTGACAGTCGAAATGCTAA
Source organism: Hemitrygon akajei (assembly GCF_048418815.1). Taxonomy (NCBI): domain Eukaryota; kingdom Metazoa; phylum Chordata; class Chondrichthyes; order Myliobatiformes; family Dasyatidae; genus Hemitrygon; species Hemitrygon akajei. The sequence continues at coordinate 22,497,539 of NC_133151.1, forward strand.
ATTTCCAGAGGGATTGATAGAGTCAATAGTGTGTCACTTTTCCCCAATGTTGAAATGATATATACCAAGGGAAATAGTTTTTCGGGAAGTGGTGGAAATTTAAAGGTGATGTGAGGGCATTTGTTACAGAGTGATGTGTGCATGGAACACACTGCCATGGTGGGGTTGGGTAGGGAGGTGAGGAAGGGAGGGCAAATGTGAGAGTGGAGATCAGTCAGCTTTTCAATTGGCAGACCACTGTGCAGGAATCTATCCTGTGTTGGCTGAAGTAGTTAGTATAAATTGGCATTACTGTCAGCACAGACACTGTGGCCGTGACCTTCCCCAATGCTGTACTGTTCTATGTTCTGTACAGTGTGCTTGATGTTGTCCACATGGATGTCAGCGTTGGACATATCCTACAGGACAGACTGAATACCAGGAATCGAGGGCAAATTAATAGGTTGGATCCCGAATTGACTGAGGAGGCCTGTTGATAAGTGCTTCAGTGCCTGAAGGCTGCTTACAGTGAGACTCTCGGGAGGACCGATGCTTGACATTATGATTTTGATGGGAAGGGACAACTCTGCGGTCAGTGTGGTGACTTGATCAAAGAGTTTGCAGTTGTGACAATAATTGCCCATGTTTGTGGCAATGAAGAAAGATGATGAAGACTGCAAGAAACCTTGAACTTTTGCAATAGTATTGGCCAATTTCATCAGGTCTCCTGCAGCATGTGTCTCTCTATGAGTTTCGAGTCACTCTGGGAGAACAGCATTTGTTTAGTACCGGGTAGAAAAGCTGAGGGAGGTCCGGTGCAATGAGTTCCTCAAGACGTAGTCCAATCTCTTGTCCAGCCTGATTTCCCGAAAGGAAGTTTACTATTGTCATCTCTGTCATAGGAACATTTATATACTGATTTAGAACCTCCCTGAACACATTGAATAAATTCTTCTCCATCAATACCTTTGCACTACGGCGATCACAGTCAACATTAGGGAAGTTGAAGTAAACCTATTCTCTCCTCTTCATAAACACAAGAACATCTGCTGATGCTGGAAATCTAAAGCAACACACGTGGAATGCTGAATGAACTCAGCAGATCAGGCAGCATCCATGGAAAAGAGCAAATAGCCAACATCTCGGCACATGTTGCCCATTGCTTATTCTTTCAGTATTTTCTCTATGAAATATAGTGCCTTTAGTCTGAGAGAATCTCAGTTGATATTGGGGAAATTGCAGTCACACATTACTCTGTTGCTTTTGCAAATCTCCATAACCTGTCTACATTTCTATTCCTCCACTGCGTGCTGGAATTTAAGAAACTTTTGGAAACTAAAGCACAAAACATTTCAATGTTTCCCGTTATGTCCTTTGCATCCTGAAAGATGCCCCGTGCGAGGGAGTGGATAGAGTGTGTCCATGAGTTGCAGTCCATTGACTGTTGCACAGGTCTCTGCCCTTGAACTGTTGGTGTTTAACGGTAGAGTACAGTGCCTGATATGTATATGTCACTGTGCTATCTGCACAGTGCTGAGAGTATTATTGGTCTGTGTCAGTTTAGTGAAGGTCTAGATATTGAAGATTTATTGTGTCTGTAATCAACTGCTGACTGTTCTTGCAGTCTAATATAGAGGGCACGTTTATACCAGAGGCAGACGCTCCCCTTCCACTTGCAGTACGGGACCAGATGTTCTAAACATCTGTGGTCTTATCGGTATCGTGCCAAAAGATTGAACATCATGTTTACCAGCATGTGGTCTCGGACCCCAATGGACTAAATTCCCCAAAGGATTTACCGACCTAATGACCTGTTAGATACCTAACACGACCTCCTTCATAGTATAAACAAGTTTGAGAATATCACTATAGCCCGTGTCTGAACTCGCTGACGTACATGTCCTTCTCCTCAGTGAACACCAATGAATGCAATGTGTTCACTTTGTACCTTGCATTCCAACATTTATATTTTGTCGCCGTCCTCTCCCCAATTTACTGTTGTTTTCAGTTTCTGTGCAAAATGGCTTAGAATTCTCCCTGACGCAGCTCACTCTCGACATTTCCTGGTCACATTTCCCTCTCCGGATTCACTTGTTTCTTTGTTCATCTGTGTTCCTCCGACGCCCTGTCCAATTTCATTTTCCTAAACCTTACAGATGACTTCTGTTACTTTTCTAACTGAAAACGTTATCTACATTACCCTATTTTCCTGAATGGCCCTTCATTCTTTACCTTGCCCACAGGAACAGAGAATTCCTGAGTTCTGACTGGCTGGAATATAGGTGACACTTACATTTCAGATATGGACTTAACTAATTACATCACCCCACCCCACTTCCAGTCTACTCTCTATGAAGCCCGCCCAATATTGCTGTAATCAGCCTTTATAAATTTCCATTCAACCACCTGTTGGTCCAGACTTATCCTTATCAATACCTGTCTGAATAACTCCAGAATTATAATCCTTAAATCTTTCCCACTTAATTCCAATCATCTCACGAAGCTTAATCCCCAATGCTATGTCAAACATGTCCTTCCTGGTGGACCATCCACATAATGTTTCCTGAAATCTTCGTGAAGACAACTGACAAATAAAGCCCAATCCAAGCCTCAGGTGGTAAGGAAGACCAAGTCATTCAGAGGGGATTATTCACCCACTACACCTACTCTATTATTATTACATTAGTCCATAACCTACCGACATGTTGGTTCCTTTCTCTTACTGGCTATTTGGAGGCTTACAGTGTAGTCCCATCACAGCGATTGTACCTTTCTTATCCCAGAGGATTGCACACATTGCCTTACTGGATGAGTCCCTTGAATGACCTTTACCTTGTGACATTCTGTCAGATCAGCAGTGCAACTGGTTCTGGACGGTCTGAATCATCTGAACCCTGGAGTGTTTAGCTATCAGCCCTGCCCTTCTCTCCGCCGGATCTCTGTAATGGCTGAATCACCGTACCATGTACTAATCCAGGCTCTAAAGTTGTCTGCCATAACTATTTTACATCCAGCATTGAAATCAACGCACTTAAGCTCCTTGGTACCACTGTTATTACTAATATGACCGATCTGAACTTCTGTAACACTCGCGTCGCCTAGCAGCTTAGTCTGGGATTGGGGTGATAAATCCCCTACCTGGCCAAACATAAGAAACGTTGTTTGGTGGAGTTTGCAGGATGTGTCCCCTGTTACAAATCAGTACCCCGAAATAACAAACAGTACCCAATATGCGATTAAACGATTAAACTTTATAACTCTTACTTCGACTATATGGTTAGTAGAGAAACAAAAATATAAAAGAAAAAGGCGCGAGTCATTGAGGCATGTTACCACGATCTTTTTTGGTACAGGGTTAATGATGGATAATTTGAAGCAGGAGGGAGAGAGAGAGAGATGCTAAAATGTCTGTAAGTCCACCTGCCAGTTGTGCCACGCACACCCCGAGAAAACAGGATGCCCTCCGGTTCCGCAGCCTTGCGACTTCCACTCGTTGGGAATATCTGCGTACCTCGGCCTCAGAGATGAAATGGTTGCAGGTTGTAGCGGTGACTTTTCTCGGAGGTTAAGAGTTAGCGAAATCGAAACTAGCATCAAGATTCAGTTTAACAAGGCAGGACGTGAGGTGGCAAGGGATTTCTCTGAGATAGTGAGGCCAGTGATGCCGTCGGAATTAGCTATTAACGGCTGTTATGCAATTTTTGACAGGGCACTGATGAATGGTCTTGACCAGAAACATCCAGTTTACTCTTTTCCATAGATCCCGCCTGGCCTTTTGAGTTCTTCCAGCATTTTATATTTGGAAAAGAGTAAACGATCGATGTTACGGGTCGAGACTGTTCATCAGTATCTCAATTTCTGTGTGTTGTTTTGTATTTCGAGCAGCTGCAGATTTTCTCGTGTTTGCTTTATAACTGCTTGTCACTTTGTTTCCATTTCCCCACAAGTGTGGGTATAGAATAGGGAGCATGAAGTCAGCTAAAATGTAATACTTTACAGCATTCATTTCTAACGTTTCATAAGTTTCAATATCCAATTCAGTGGGTATTTTACCGCATTCTTTATTTCCTCTCGGAATCTGCTCTGAGTCAGAGCGTAAATACACGTGTTGGTGCAGGAACTGAAAATCTGTAGCATTATCGATATGTGTTGTGTGATGTAACGAGGATCCGTCACAGAATATAGAAAACTAGTTGAAATCCGTCTATAAATAGAAAATACCACCATTGTCCCCCAAAACAATATGAAACTACCGGTTATGCTGAAGAGCAAAACGATAGATTTACGTCGGTTCTCCATCTCTCGGTCTCTGTCATTCTCTCCACTCTTTTGCCCCCGGAGCCCCCTGCGGGCTCGATTGGCCACGAGAATACGCCGGACAATCAGAATATTGAACATCAAAAGCAGAAAGAATGGGACACAAGGGGTTAAAATGCGGTGAAACATCTCAAATGCCGCCCATGAGGGAGAGTTTTTGAAGCTGGGTGTATATGCACAATTCCACGAAACAACATCAATTATTTCTCTCGGCCCGTAAACAAAGCACCAGGGAATACACTCCAAACAGGCCAGCACACACACTGTCCCGATAACCACAACCGCCGTTCTCTTGGTGCAATATTTTGTTTTCAGCTTCTCACAGCAAACAGCCACAAATCGATCGATGGTGAAAGCGACAGTCAGCCAGACTGAGGCCGCAGTGCTCGCAAAAATAAACCAAAAACCGAGGCTGCACACAGGAGTGATTCGGAGGAATGATCGCGGAAAATAAATCAGAACAGTCCACCTCAGCAGCGGATCCGAGATAACGACCAGGAGATCGGCCGCTGCCATACCCACCAGGTAGCAAGTGACACATTTGGAGAGACCGCATTTCCCCCGGGACACGATCACAATCGCCACTAAGTTCGCTGGAAGAGAGACAAGGAACAGCAAGTTGATCATATATTGAGCAGACTCCTAAGCAACGGTTTTGAGGGGATCCTGTAATATTTCCACTTTATTGTTACATTTAGCGTCGGGAGGATCGAGGGAAAGCGCAGAGCTGGCGGATGAGAAAAGAAGTTTACACAGTAAGTTAAAGTCAGTATGATCTGAATACGGATTCCTCACTGATGGCCGAAATGTGAAGTGGTAGCTGAAAGTTGAAACTGGGAAACTACTTCCTCAGGTTCAATACAGGATTAACATTTTCTTCCGGCGCCTTCCGGGTCTCGTCTGGATGAAATGAATAAATCCGGATGCTGGTGGCGGACATCTTCAATTAGATAATCATCAACTTTCACCTAATTCATAATATTTCTGTTTAGTTCTCATAATTACTTTTTCTGTACGATATGTCTGGAGCGTATTATATTGAAACACATTTCAGAGTAATAAATCCCCAGGAGAAGATGGTTTTCCTCCTGAGTTTTATAAAAAATTTAAAGATTAATTAATTCCTCCTTTTATGGAATTAATATACCAAGTGGAAAAATGCATAAACTCCCACAATCTTTTTTAACAGCGATCATAACTGTATTGCCAAAAAATGATAGAGATCCTTTAAAATCAACATCATATAGGTCTATTTCTTTGTTAAATACTGATTATAAAATACTTGCAAAAAATTATCTAATAGAATATCTAAATATTTACCAAAATTAATACATATGGACCAAACAGGTTTTATTAAAAATAGACAATCAATGGATAATATAACCCGGTTACTTAGTATAATCCATTTGGCACAAAAAAAGAGAGGAAATTATTGTGGCAGTTGCTTTGGATGCAGAAAAAGCATTTGATAGATTGGAATGGGATTTTCTGTTTAAGGTATTGCAAAAATATGAGTTAGGAAAATCTTTTATACAATGGATTAAAAATTTAAATACTAATCCTCAAGCTAAAGTAGTTACAAATGGTCAGATTTCAACACCATTTTGCTTAACGAGGTCAACTAGACAAGGCTGCCCATTATCACCTACTTTATTTGTATTGGCAATAGAACCATTAGCTGAATTAATTAGAACAGATTCAGATATTGGGGGCTTTAGAGTTAATCAAGAAGAATATAAGATTAATTTATTTGCTGATGATGTTTTGATTTATTTAACAAACCCATTGCAATCTTTGCAAAGATTATCTTTTAAATTGGAAGAATATGGGAAAGTATCAGGCTATAAAGTAAATTGGGATAAAGTGAAATTTTACCCCTTACCAAAGGAAATTATAATCAATGTCGATTAGCAACTCAATTTCGATGGTCAATAAATGCGATAAAATATTTAGGTATTAGAGTTGATAATGATGTAAAAAAATTATATAAACAAAATTATTTGCCATTATTAAAAAAATAAAAGAGGATCTTGATAAATGGATGATGTTACCAATAACATTAATAGGTAGAGTTAATGCTGTAAAAATGAATATATCTCCAGATGGCAATATTTATTTCAAACTTTACCAATACAATTACCTCAGAAGTTTTCTTTCAAAAACTGAATAAATATGTAAGGAAATTTCTTTGTAAAGGAAAGATGTCAAGAATATCATAGGAAAAATTGACATGTAAATTTGATTTAGGAGGGTTACAACTTCCAAATTTTAAGAATTATTATAAAGCAAATCAACTGAGATTTATTGCGTCTTTTTTCGATGAAGAAAAACCGGCATGGATTAGAATAGAATTAGATAAGGTAGGAGAAAATATACCAGAAGATTTTATATATAACTGTGAATCCAAGTGGATAAGGGGAAAAAAAGAATCTCCTATATTAAGACATTTGATTGATTTATGGAATAAGGTAAATATGGACGATGAGATAAAGAAACCTTTATTAGCAAAAAGAACTTTAATTCAAAATAGGCTTATTCGTTTTACAATGGATAATAAACTTTTACATAATTGGTTTCAAAAGGGGATTAAATATATAGGTGACTGTTTTGAAGAAGGTATATTGAAGTCGTTTGATCAATTAAAAATAAATATAAAATATCAAATAATACTCCTTTCTGTTATTTTCAATTAAAAGCCTATTTACGAGAAAAGCTGGGACAAACAAAGTTGATGCCAAAACCTAGTGAAATGGAAATCTTAATTCAGAAAAGAAAAATTAAAAAAATACATCTTGTATGTATAATTTGATTCAAAAGCAGACAATTAAATTAGGAATACATAAATCAAGACAAAAATGGGTGATCTGAATGTGAAAATTGATGGAAAAAATTGGTCAAGATTATATTCTGATAGCATGAGAAATACAATAAATGTTCGCCTTAGATTAATACAATATTTTTTTTACATCAGTTATATATAACACCACAGAAAATAAATAGATTACATTTAAATATGTCTGAACAATGTTTTCGATGTAATTAAGAAATTGGTACTTTTTTACATTCTACTTCGTCTTGTTTTAAAATTCAAACATTTTGGATAAATTTAAGACTTTTATTGGAACAAATTATTGGAGTACAACTCCCACATAGTCCACTATTATTTTTATTAGGAGACATTGAAGGGACAATAACGAAACTTAAATTGAATAAGTATCAGAAAAAAATTATAAAAATTGCATTGGCAGCAGCCAAAAAAGTTATCACAGTTACTTGGAAATCTGATTTATATTTAACTATGGATCGTTGGAATAATGAAATACATAGTTGTATTCCACTTGAAAAAATTACGTATAATCTAAGAAATGAATATGATATATTTTTGAAAATTTAGTTCCCATACTTACTAAAGATAGGATTAAACACATAGGTCCTTTGGAGTTAAAATTATAGTAATTGCGGAAAGTAAAAATAAATATCAAAATTATTTTGAGCTCCATGGAGCATGTGGGGATCCTGCGATATCCAGGCAATCATTCTCTTCTTTCCTTATTTTTTCTTTCTTTAGATAAGGGTTAAGGGGGGAGGGTTAAGGGAAGGGGGAAGGTTAATATTATTTTTCTTACTATTTTATCACCACATTTATTCTTTGTAATTTCTAAAATTTAATTAATAAATAATATTTGAATAAAAGATAATCATCAACTTCCATGGAGCTCACTGTCAACGACAAAACAGCTTAAGATCTGAATCAAAACAGGAAATGCTGGAAACACTCATCCAGGCAAAGCAGATTATTTGTTAAGACAGACAGACATGACACCTCCCACTGAATCTATCAGAGGGAAGCAGGACAGAGGATTTCACCGTCCAACAGCAAACTCATTGCCGCAATGAGATGTCTGTAACAGTGACAGATTTAGATATAATGGAATGCATTTCACAGATTTGATAACTAAGAAGTTCCACCTCGGTTGGCTCAGCATCGGTTTCATTTTTAGATCCAGGACCAATAATCCACAGTCCTTGTGTTTCCATGTCATACCTGAAATATAAAATATTGCGGAACACTGGGACTGGAATGTGGCAGCGACAGAAGCAATCATAACATTGGAATTAAGCATAATTTCCCACCAACGACAGCTGACACTGTGACTTACCGGGAATTCCAAAGGCTGAAACAAAAGGGTAGTAAACGTCTTCTATCTGCCAGATGACTGGATCCGCCATTTCAGTGAGAATCTTGGATTTCTGTTGCTCCTTCGATCGCAGCTCCGACAAGCAGTTTGAGCTGATGACTTCAAAGCAGCCACGATTTATGCAGAGGATCAGTCTCCAGAGGCACGCTTAATCCCCTGATTAACTTTCTTACTTACAGTCACTTGAACAAACACTTTAATTTAATTAATTGTCTCTGATGTAAATCACAAACTAGAGAAAATCTGCAGATGCAGGGAATGCAATCAGCACATACACAATGCTGGAGGAACTCATAAGGCCATTCAGCATCTGCAGACACGATTACACTCGACGTCTCGGCTCGAAACTTCGACTGTCCTCTTCCAGAGATACCTCCATTGCCTGCTGAATTCCTCCAGCATGTGTATGTGATGTTGCTGATGCAACAGACTTGGTCGGTTTCACAAATCTGCCAGAGCTGAACACAGAATGGAATAGAAATGTTTCAGTCTGCTAATGAATCGGCAGAGCGCTTAAATAATAATAATAATAATAATAATAATAATAATAATAATAATAATAATAATAATAATAGTAATAATAAAACTGGAAATTGGGAGATCGATTGATGCAGAATGTCTGGAAGTGAATGACAGAAAGACAAGCATAGCAACAATGATAGATGAGAGAGAGAGAGAGAGAGAGAGAGAGAGAGAGAGAGAGAGAGAGAGAGAGAGAGAGAGAGAGAGAGAGAGAGAGAGAGAGAGACAGAGAGAGAGAGAGAGAGAGAAAGGACAAGAAAATCACGTAGATACATATAAAGTCAGGCACACAGACAGCAAAATCTGAAACATCCTATTTACAGTCCTCTGCTCGAAGAAAATAAAGTCACACAGGACGAATACCATTACAATGTTAATTCATATTTAAAAGGAACGATCTGTCAATATTTATCAATGTTTCAGAATGTAATTCAGTCCTTGACCATCACGCTGTACAAGATGGTAGTTGCATGGGAGTTGAACCGTGACCTCCTGCATGATGAGCAGACAGAAGCCTCGACTTACAGTTACCGTGGTTAAAGGGACCGTGAGGTTAGCCAAGCATGTGTTCTGGTCAGTTGTACATGTTACGTGCGAGAACTAAACACCTACTGCCAAAGTAACATGATCCCTCAGGACTGATCAGGAATTAGGTATAATTTCAGTTCCATTGGGAGTTCTTTCCCAACCCCAGAACAGAACACAATGGCAAAAAAATGCACCTTGTGTGTGCAGTCGTGTTTCTAATAAAACATTGCACCGTCTGCCGTGGAGTAACTGCACTGGCTCCGGGATTGGTGAGTGATGCTCCTGGAATCTGGTACAGGCTCCGGCTGATCTTCATCCAGGAGTAAAACTTACATTGTTACCATGAAGTCGGGTTCAGTCGCAGAAGGACATAGCTGTCGTCGATCTTGCCCACAGTGATATATGTCTCCTATCGCATCTTTCCTCCTCTTCACACCCATGTTCATATTTACTGGCCAATTAATGCACCATCCAGCTTGCCTTTCGTGCATGGGAGGAAACCATTGCGTCACTTTTTATTCCCACCATCAACCACAAAGCCATGAGTTTTTCAATGTGAGGGCGTCACGGTTCTTAATTAAGGTCCTCAGACAGTCAGCCCGAGTCCACTAACACTATCGGCGAGTTCGTCCTGTACCTGATTCTACCAAACTCAGTAAGTTCAAAACGAGGCTGCAAAACGCTGATGGTTTCCTGTGGACATTCTCCTCAGCAACAATTATACCTCGTGGGTGGGGTGATCGCCTATCTGGGCGCAGCAGCGGTAGTGGCACTGTGCTCGGCTCTGAGGGAAAGCAGAAGGGAAAGGTCCGGCAGTGTTGTAGTGATAGGGGTCTCAGTAGCTAGTGGGACAGACAGGAGATACTGTGGCGGCAAAGGAGACACAAAGATGGTGTGTTGCCTCCTATGTGCCAATGTCCAGGTTGCATAGGTGCAGCTGCATTGTACTTTTGTAACACTCGCTTCGACTAGCGGCTTAACATACAGTAGATAACCCGCGGCCTCGCAAACTTAAGAAATCTCGTTTGGCCGCGCGATGTGTCCCCTGTTACAAATCAGTTCCACGAAATAACAAACAGTACATAATATGCCAATCAACGATTAAGCTTTATAATTCTTAATTTAACCATATTGGTAGTAAATAAAATAAAAAGAAAAGAAAAGTGCCCATTCTGATGAAACAGTCTAATGCGCAATGTTGGAGCTCAATGGTAAGGCAGTTCGTCCACTATCGACATCCTCCGATCGTCGTTGAACTTCGGACCCTGGCTCCAAGTCCACTCCGTCCGGCGGTCTAACATTCCTCTCCATTTGCGTCTTCATTCCTCATCTCTCCCCTGACTAAAGACCGCGAATTGCCGGCTCCCAGACACACAAGAAAGAACATTGTCTAACATGTCCCGGTATCTGTAGTCATAGCCCAAACATTGCTGCTACAGACAAACCTGTACCTTAACATTGGAACAATACAGAGAAGCTATTAGATTGGCAGTGAAATCTAACAGCGTTTTGCACTCTCATCCCCTCCAAATTTCGTCATATCCTCATGACGTTGAGGTAATTCGCCAACCCCTCCTGCAAACACAAAGCCCAATCCAGGCAAAACATGGCAGTGACATAGCTCCACAACTCTAATGGGTTCACTCTCTGTTCCTCTGGTGCGACGTTGGTTAAGCTATCCGGTTGTCTCCTAATTCTCTGAAACCTGCGCACCCCCTCAGCTAACTCGTCAGGTTCAAACAAAACTGGGGACACCTCCAGTCTACTTGGCAAGGCCTCCCCCGACATATCACTCGTGCCCACATGCAACACGGACACCTCTGTCCCGTGGCCAAGACCCGCTCCCTCCTCTGCAGAGTCTAGCTGCAACCCAGGATGCCCCTCCGCTCTGCACCTGACTCAGCGTGAGAAGGCCTGCGAGTCTCTTCCTCAATCAATATGGAGTTAGCCAAAGGCGCCATATACCACACATCCTGGTCATCTCTGAATCAGTATCCCTCTGATGGGTGGGTGCCAGCCTAACCTCGCCTGCTCTGTGCCGTGTAGAGGCCCTGCATTTCCGCAGAGTCCTCTTGCTAGATGTAGTCTCTAAGTCTGGCTCTGGGGCTACCTGCACCTTTTTTTTTACCCCAGGGAAGGCAGGTGGTTCCGATGGAGAATCTTGACAGGCGCATTCCCATCCTGTGGTTTCACCTGGAAAACTGGTAGGGTTAGCATCTGACTCTCCACTGCATAGGGCATAGCCGCCCAGCGGTCAGCCAACTTATGCTTTCCAGGTATCCCAAGTTACTTGAGGACTCGATCTTCCGGCAGGAGTTGTGGCAACTTCACTTTTTGATCGTATCTCCCCTTATTTCCTTGATACTGCTTGACAGTCGCGATCCCTGCTAATTCATAAGCCTGTTTCAGCTCTCTTCTCGTATCGGACACATATTTCAGATACTTCAGATAAGTCTTCGGGTGTAAGTCCCCCGCGTTAGTGTCAATAGAATGATCAATGGACAACCTCGCCTCACGCTAATCATCAAATATTATTCCGGGTACCCAGTAGCTTGATTTTGTGTATAGTTGCACCTCTGAAGCATTTGCTCAACATCTTGACTCCACTTGCTTGTCTTGCTGATACCCAGGGTCCCGAGCATGTCTCGCAAGGTCCGATTAAACGTCTCTGGCTGGGGATCACCCTGCGGAAGATAGGGCGTGGTCCTCGACTTCTCGACTCCAAGAATTCCCAGTAACTCACGGATGAGTCTGCTCTCGAAATCCTATCCCTGATCACTATGTATCCACATGGGAAAGATTAAATACTTAAATCCACATAATAGATTAAATTCTTCTCACATAACACGTTTGTCACCTTAGACGCCCTCTGGTCCTTGGTAGGAAAAGGCTGAGCATTTTTGGTATAGTGGTCCGTCATGACAAAGACATTCACCGTGTTGCTGGAATTGGGTTCTATTGACAGGAAATCCACACACTCCATGTTCAGAGACTCCGTACACTGCAGGTGGAACAAGGGAGCTGCAAGTGGGAGAAAGACAGAGAGATAAGAGAAAGAGATAGACAGAACAAGCTGTGTGATAATATCAGTTCTGTGGTCGTGGTCCTTATTAAAACTAATAACAGAGAGTACATTGACGGAGTTTGGTAGAAAGTTAAGGAGTAGGAACTCAAGATTAATTCAGGTGCCACATGCTTGGAGGAAAGTGAGACTAAGGTGGTATAGTGGAATGTGGGGATAACAATCTAGTGCAGGAGAGGGGGCATCAGGTACACAAATCACTAAGCTCTCTTCCAGGATAGTTAGGAATGATGTAAGGAGAATGGGTTGTGGGGAGCTTATATTCTCACAGGGAATTTTGCTGCAGTCACCCTTGCAGAGTTTTCTCAAGTGCATGTGGGTGAAGAAGGGAGTGGGTGGGAACCAGAGTCACAGGTCAGGAAGTAGTGTTGAGCTGAAGGTTGAGACGAGGTCGAAAAACACCATTAGGAATTCAAGATTGGGCATTGTTGTGGAGCACAGTGGAACAAAGGGCTGAAGAGTGTTTATTTCATTACCGGGTGCAGAACAGTTAAAATAGATAGATAGATAGATAGATAGATAGATAGATAGATACTTTATTCATCCCCATGGGGAAATTCAACATTTTTTCCAATGTCCCATACACTTGTTGTAGCAAAAACTCATTACATACAATACTTAACTCAGTAATAATATGATATGCATCTAAATCACTAACTCAAAAAGCATTAATAATAGCTTAAAAAAAAAAGTTCTTAAGTCCTGGCAGTTGAATTGTAAAGCCTAATGGCATTGGGGAGTATTGACCTCTTCATCCTGTCTGAGGAGCATTGCATCGACAGTAACCTGTCGCTGAAACTGCTTCTCTGTCTCTGGATGGTGCTATGTAGAGGATGTTCAGGGTTTTCCATAATTGACCGTAGCCTACTCAGCGCCCTTCGCTCAGCTACCGATGTAAAACTCTCCAGTACTTTGCCCACGACAGAGCCCGCCTTCCTTATCAGCTTATTAAGACGTGAGGCGTCCTTCTTCTTAATGCTTCCTCCCCAACACGCCACCACAAAGAAGAGGGCGCTCTCAACAACTGACCTATAGAACATCTTCAGCATCTCACTGCAGACATTGAATGACGCCAACCTTCTAAGGAAGTACAGTCGGCTCTGTGCCTTCCTGCACAAGGCATCTGTGTTGGCAGTCCAGTCTAGCTTCTCGTCCAACTGTACTCCCAGATACTTGTAGGTCTTAACCTGCTCCACACATTCTCCATTAATGATCACTGGCTCCATATGAGGCCTAGATCTCCTAAAGTCCACCACCATCTCCTTGGTCTTGGTGACATTGAGACGCAGGTAGTTTGAGTTGCACCATATCACAAAGTCCTGTATCAGTTTCCTATACTCCTCCTCCTGTCCATTCCTGACACACCCCACTATGGCCGTGTCATCAGCGAACTTCTGCACATGGCAGGACTCCAAGTTATATTGGAAGTCAGATGTAGACGAATTTGGAGCCAGGATTACTATGTGACACAATGAGTTTGCATTACAAAGATCTTTAAATTGTAGAAGAGGATGACGAGTACAGAAAGATGATTTATTAACCCTTTTAAGAATTTTATTCCATCTATCATCAGAAATCTGACAATTTAGGTCATCCTCCCAAGCTTTTTTATTTTATCTAAAAAGTCTTGTCTAGAGTCAATCGACAAGTTATAGATACTTGTAATGGAACCATTAACAAAAGGTTTTAAATTTAAAAGATCGTCCAGTAATTTTTTTATCAGGACCTATAGGAAAAGTAGTTAATTGGAAACGTAGGAAATCTCTAATTTGAAGGACCTGTGAAAATGTGTTTTTGGGAGTGCAAATTTTGTTGACAATTGGTCAAATGAAGCAAGAGATCCTGAGATAAACAGGCCCAAAAACAGGTAATACCTAGTTCATCCCAATCCTTAAAGACTTTGTCAGTCATGGAAGGGATAAAAAAAAATTAAGGAGAATGGCAGATGCTAACGAAAAATTCGCTAAACCAAAAAAAATCCTAAATTGAGACCAAATCCTTAAAGTTTGCTTAACAATTCAATTATGTTATCTGTTATTTCATTTGCTGAAAAAGAAGAGCATGATCCAAGAAGAGAGACAATAGACAAAAGTGGTTCATAGAGCTTACATTTCTAAACAGAAGCTGTCCAGTTTTTATCGAATGTTTGTCCACTTTGTAATAAATGCAACTCTTATGATGCCTCTTTAATTCATATGTTTTGGTTTTGCCCTAAAATTGAAATGCTTTGGCGGGATGTATTCCATACCTTCTCACAACTTTTTACGGTCCAATTTGACCCAAATCGCCTTACTGCCTTGTTTGGTATTATTGCCAATGAACATATAACTTTAAATACTCCTAGCCTACAGGTTTTCGTTTTTACCTCTCTTTTAGCAAGAAGAGAAATCTTGCTTAAATGGAAGTAGTCTACCACTCCTACACATCTTCAATGGCTACGTGATATTATGTCTTATTTAAATTTAGAACAGATCCGCTGCTCAGTCTTAAATTCGAAACAATCTTTTTATGATATCCGGGGACCATTCCTTACTTTTTCCACCCTTTTATTATCATTATTAATAACAACAAAATAAAATTGGTACATAGATAATGGGATTACAAACGTACATATTTCAACTAACTATAAAAGATTACAAGAACAATGATTACAGTATAAATGAGTATTCCCACATCGTAAATGATACAATATACAAATAGACAAGGCAAACCTAGGTGTATCATAATATAAAATAAAAAGAAACAAGAAAAAGGAAAAATGAAAAAAAAATCATTATGCAAAAAAACTAATCTAAAAATCTAATAACTAATAGAAGAGAAAAAAAACAAAAAAAAAGAAAAAAGTAAAAATAAAAAAGAGAAAAAAGGGCTGTTTATAATATCTCACAAAAATACAAAATCATCAGTGTCGTCAACTCCGATCCTCTTGACATATATGAAATCAAAACTGGAAAATCAAATAGGCCTGGAACAGGGTCCTATTACATCATATGAAAATATTGAATAAATGGTCTCCACTTCTATTTTTTTCTAAATTTAAACATAACATAGTTTGAGAAAACCAATGAAATACAGTAGGAGGATTAATTTCCTTCCAATTCAACAATGGGGACCATTCCTAAATTACTTTTCCAATTTATAAAGTTTAACAGTGCACAGACATTTATGTATATTTTTATCTTCTCTTCTTAAACGAATATGTTTTTTTTTCTAATTATCCATTATCATCCATCAGCTTTCTTTCTTTGGTAGTTGGTAGGGGGTTGACTTTTTATATCAAAAATTTCTATTATGATGTGTGAACTATCTTTAAATGTTTGATAAGAGTAGTATACCTTTATGTGTTATGCTATAACTCTTTGATCCATTTTATTACAATATATGAATGTACACAAGGTATGTTGAGATGTATCTATGTGTTGCACTCTGTAAATCTTGTTTTTTTTCTTCTGAATAAAAATATTGTAAAAAGATGGAAAGCATTACAATGATCTGGCAGAGAGAAAGGCGGGACTGATAGCTAAACTTTGTAGGATTCAATTGATTCAGCAGTCCAGAGGGAGGTGAATGAGGTTTGGGAGCTGCACTGTTGATCGGGCAGAAAGTCACAAAGTTAACGTCATCCAAGCGGCTCATCCAATAAGATAATGCAGGTGGAGCTCGGGAATAAGAAAGCTGCAATCACTCCGATGGAATTATGCTAAGCTTCGCAATAGGCAATAATAGTGATCAACAGATATGCTTGCAGGCTATGGCCTGATATAAAAACAATATAGATGCTGTACAATAGACAATAGAAAAAAGGTGCAGAAGTAGACCATTCGGCCCTTCGAACCTGCACCGCCATTCTGAGATTATGGCTGTAGTGGGTGATTAATCTCTCCAGAATGACTGGCACTGCCTTCCCGCCTGAGGCTTGGATGGGGCAATTTTGTTAGGTGTGATCAGAAAGATTTTCTGAAGCAGTACGTAAAAGGTCCACCAGGGAGGGGAACATTCTTGATATCGTCTTTAGAAATAAGCCTAGCGAGATGCTTGGAGTTCCATGGGAAAGATTTAAGGATTATAATTCTGAAGGTTGCAGATGGTTATTGATAAGGATAAGAATGGAGTTGCGGGTGGAGGAATGTAATCGTTATGCCCATCTGTCACTGATAGTCTAATCGATCAGAATTCCGGAGTTCCCTGTCCACGTGAGGAAGGTAGAGAAGGATGAGGACAATCAGGAACTTACGACAATGAGAGATATCGTATTTGTTAAAAGAGTAAGGGAATTCATATGTAAGATATAGGAAGCGGAAATTGGACAAGGCATTGGAGGAATATATTGGAAGAAACAAGTCAGACTATGAATCTGGAGAGTGAACAGAGACCAGGAAATGTCCACAGTGAGGAGCAGCAATGATAATCGCAAGGCATTAGATGCGGACATTGAAAACAACAGAATACTGAGGAGAGGGCAGAACCACTCAGGTACAAAGGTGGGAGTTTATCCTTGCAGCCAGAGTTAGTATATGGGTTACAAAATGAATACATTGCATTCATTAGTTTTTACTAAGGAGAAAAACATGGAAAATATCAAGATTAGGAAGTTGATCTGGTGACATTCTCAGACGTGTGCATACTAAAGAGGAGGCGCTGTTGGGTCTCTCGGAGCATTTAGATGCGTAAATCCTTTTGTGTATTTAATCCATTGGGGGACACAGTCCACATGCAGTTAAACATTCTTTTTAAACGTCCGGCATCGTATGGTAAGGACATCTGGCCCGTAATGCAAGGGGAAGTGGAGTGAATATCTCTGTGAGAAACATATCCTGAAAGTGAGATCGTACGGCAACAGTCAGCAGCTGAGTCCATGGACAATGAATTTTACAATATCTAGACCCTATCTACCAGGAAACAGAACTCATAGCATTGTGCAGTGAACATCCGGGCCTGTACACACCCAGCATTGCACTCTACCGTTAATTACTTGTACAACCTCAACACTTCAAGAACAGAGATCTGTACAACCCTGATAATGGACTGCTATTCATGTACATTATCGATCCCCTCCATCCCAGGTCATCTTTCAGGATGTAACAGAGAGTTCGTAAAGGGAAACCTTGATAGATGTGTGCTTCAATATCCAACGGATTTTGAAATGTCAACGGCAGAGAAGGGAAGAGAAATGTAGACAATCCATGGAAAGTTGTAATAACAACAGAGTAGTGTGTGACTGTAATTTCCCCAATATTGACAGGGATTCTCTCAGTGTAAATGTTCAGAAGAGAGGAATTTGTTGCCATTCGAGAAAAAATTACTAACATTTACAGCTTATTTAAGGTTGTGCAGATTTAACATGTCATCTAAAAGTCCGATGATTTTCTATAGTTGAAGAGTGGAGAAGATCCTGATTGGTTATGTCATGGTGTGGTTTAGAAACACCAATGCCCACTAAATTAAATGGAGTTGGAAATCGGCTGACCAACGGTCCTATAGGACGCTGAGACCAGATCATTAGTGAGATGGTCACACGTAAGATACAGGATGCTGAAAGGTTTGGTTACCACCAAGAGCGACATGGGAGAGGATTGGACAATGCAGTGTTTCCTGTTAACAGCTCCCGTTATAACAAGAACACATTTTGAAAACTGATGGGGAAATGGCATATTATGGCACAACAGCAGCAGCCAGGCTGCTGGACCTGACAATGTCTCTGTGCCCAGCAGAGGAGGAAGAAATCAGGTGCTACAGTATTTGGGAGAGGTCTCAATATTCTTTGGCTGAAAAAGAGATACCACGATAGTGTATTTCCTCCAGAGTACAAGAGTCGGGAACATGCGGGAGCGGCTGCAGAAAATTCGCAAATGCCCGTGGAGCATAATACCTTGTAAAAAGAGGTTTGACCTTGTATAGAGTGAATAGAGGGAATTAGGAGAGAACTTAAAAAGGACAACTCCAAAAACGGTATGCTCTAATTTACACCCTCTTCAGCATATTGATGAGGGTGGAAACAGAATGATGATGCAGATTAATGTCTGACCGAGAGATTGATGCAACGAGCAAGTTTTAAGTTAGTGGATCGCTGCAATTTCACCTATTGTAGGAAGACCTGTGCATTGCTGCTGAATTGGAAGGGGCCCAATATTATGCAGATTTTTGAGTGATGCTTTGAATACTGTAAATGGGATTGGCAACAAATGGGATTGACGTTGAGCAGGGTATCATACTCTTGCCAATGACAGAAATTTCAATCAGCAGTGTAGACTAGCGGAGAAAATGGAGAGGAAAGGTAATAGGTTCATCTGCATTCACTTCAATGCAAGAAGGTCGACAGGTCAGTTAGATGAACAGGTGTGACTGGTGCTGGGGACGGCTGAATCACTTCTTTTCATGTTGTAGGTCAGTGATTTGTGTGACAGAATTAATCGCTTTGTAGCCAACTTTGCAGACAATTCGAAGATATGTGGAGGGGCAGGTAGTGATGACGAAGGAGGGAATCTTCAGAAGGACAGATCGGTTGGAAGAATGGACAAAGAAATAGAAGATTGAATATCATGCAGGGAACTGTATGGTCATTGATATAAGCAATAATGGCGTGAGCTATTTTGTAAGCAGATTAAATTTTTAAAAAAAAAAAAACAGAGGCTCAAGGAGATTTGGGAGTCCTCCTGCCCGATTTCTGGAGTTTACCTTGTAGTTTGAGTCGGTGTTAAGGAAGACTAATGAAACGTTAGCATTCATTTCAAGAGGTCCAGTACACAAAAATAAAACGTAATCCTGAGGTACTGCAAGACATTGGGTCAGACCGCATTTGAAGTATTGTGAACAGTTGTGGGCCACCTATCTAAAGAAGATGTCCTCGCATCGGAGAGAGTCCAAAGGATATTCATGAAAATGGTTGAGGTAATTAAATGGTTAATATTTGAGCAGTGATTGGTGGCTCTAGGCATCAACTCGCTGATGTTCATAAGAATTAAGGGGATCATTTTGAAACCTACTGAATATTGAAAGGCCAATATGGAACAGAACCACAGAGGATGTTTCCTATAATGGAGGAGTGTAGGACCAGAGTGCACAACCGCAAATAAAGGATAGTCCATCTAGAAAAGCAATGACGAAGAACTGCTTCAGGAATTGGGGAGTGAAACACTATTTTATTGTCACAGACAGCAGTGAATGCCCAGCTATTCGGTATAAAACGAAGTTTGATCCGTTTTTGATTAGTCAGTGCATGGAAGGGTTCTGTGGGAAAGGCAAGATAATGGTGTTAAGATTGATTTTTAAAAAAATCAGCCATCATGGAATGATGCAGCAGACTGGATTTGACCGGATGGCCTAATTCTGCGCCTATACTGATGGTCCTATCACAGCCACAGCAGAATCATGGTTGAGGGAAGGCAGAATACGCAGTTCAATGTTCCAGAATGCAAAGATGCAGGTAAGGGGGGAGGGAGAGTAGTTGTCTTGAAAGCAATGGACAAAATAGTGACCTGTTAATAGGATATCACTTTTGAGTGAAATATCTAGTGAGGCTATATATATATATATATATATATATATATATATACACACACACCACTTGTACGTCAGGATATGGTATTATGTAAACTCCAACTGTCAGCAGGAATGGGAATCACAGAGATCTAGAGAGACTGCTGTTGTTTTAAACATAATTAGATAATGTTAGTAAGAGGATTTAACTTTATAATTTTGACTGGATCAATCATCGTGTAAAAGATATGGGGTTGAATTTGCGAAATATCTCCAAGAAAGGCTCCTTCAACAAGGTATCGAGGCCACTGCATGGAAGGGTAGAACAGTGGAGCTCCTTGTGAGAAACTGAGTGCAGAAGTATCTGCCAGGGAGCATTTTCGCAACAATAAGAATAATTCTCATAGCGCTTAAATGGTCATGTCGTACAATGCAATGCATTAACAAGTTACATTAATGAACAGGTGAAGCATTTAAAACTGTGATGTTGGGATTTCAGGACCTACATGTTCCTTATAGGGTAAAGGACAAGGATGAAATTTTCAGGAACCCTGATTGATGAGATTTCCTGAGGTCGTGGTTGAGAAACTGGAAAGAGCCTGCTTACCTTTGCACGAGCCAAATAAATTAGCTTCATTCATATTTACTTGCCCCATCATTGTAATTTTCCCAAAACCAATGGACTTACCTTCAGAGACACATCTTATGCTATATAGTTTTCAAGGCCCTTGTTTTATTTCCGCTTCCTAAACTTTCCATATAGGTATTTTTATTTCGTTTTGACTGCATTTGTAACATCTCTCATCATCCAATGTTTTCATATGTTGCATCTTGTTGTTTCTCCCTCACAGAAACGTTTTGAATTCTGAACCACTTGTCTTTAGATGACACTCACAGGTGACATGTCAGTTCACACAATTGCAGCTGCTCCCAGTCACTATTTTCCCCAGTGCCTGCCCAAAATCGTTCTCATGAGTTTGGAAGCCACACAAAATGTTGGGCAAACTCAGCAGGCCAGTCAGTATCTATGGCAAAGTGTGAACATTCAACATTTTGGTTTCAGGTATCTTCATCTACATCTGAAATAGTAGTTGAGGTCAGAGTAATAACATTGGAAAGCGGAGAAATGTACATAGATATATAGAAACATCGAAAACCTACAGCACAATACAGGTCCTTCGGCCCACAAAGCTGTGCTGAAAATGTCCTTACTCTAGAACGACATAGGCTTACCCATACCCGTCTTATTTCTAAGCCCCAGGTACCTAGCAGGACTCTCTTAAAAGACCCTATCGTTGCAGCCCCCACCACCGCCACCATTCCATGCCCTCACCACTTTCTCCATAAAAATTTACTCCCGACATCTCATCTGTAAGAAGTTCCAAGCACCTTTAAACTATGCACTCTCGTGCTAGCCATTTCAGTTCTGGGAGGAAGCCTCTGCCTATCCACATGATCAATCCCTCCATTATCGTATACACGTCCAGAAGGTCACCTCTCATTCTTCGTCGCTCCAAGGAAAAAAAAAGCCGTGTTTACAGAACCTATTCCCATAAGGCATTCTCCCCAATCTAGATAATATCCTTGTAAATTTTCTCTGCACCCTTTCCTTGATTTCCCCGTCCATTCTTTAATGAGGCAAACAGAATTGAGCACAGTACTCCAAGTGAGGTCTGTCAAGGGTCCAATATAGCTGCAACATTATCTGTCTGCTCCTAAACCCAATCCCACGGTTGATGACCAATGTACCGTATGCCTTCTTAACCTCACTGTCAACCTGTGTATCAGCTATGCGTGTCCTGTGGACTCGGACCCTTCTGATTCCCCACACTGCCAAGAGTCTTACAATTAGTGCTATATTCTGCAATCATTTTTAACTACCTTAAAAAAACACCTCACACTTATCTAGGTTGAAATCCATCTGCCACTTCTCAGCCCAATTTTGCATCCTATCAATGTCCCGCTGTAACTTCTGACGAAGAACCACAATACCCCCTACCTTTGTGTCTTCAGCAAATTTACTAACTCATCCTTCCACTTCCTCATCCATGTTATTTATTAGAATCACGAAGAGTAAGGATGCCAGAGCAGATCGCTGAAGCACAGCACTGGTCACAGAACTCCATGCAGAATATGACCCATCTACAACCACTCTTTTCTTTCTGTGGACAAGCCAATTCCACAAAGCAATGTCCCCTTACATCCCATGCTTCCTCACTTGCTTAATAAGCCTTGAATGGGGTACCTTATCAAATGCCGTGCTGAAATCAATATACAGCACATCTACGGCTCTACCTTCATCAATGTGTTTCGACACATCCTTAAAAAACTCAGTGAGGCTTGTAACTCAATTGGCCTTTGCCAATGCCATGCTGTCTATTCCTATTCATATTATGCCTTTCCAAATATTCATAAATTCTGCCTCTCAGCATCTTCTTCACCAATCTATCAACCTCTGAAGTAAGGCTCACAGGTCTATAATTTCCAGGGCTATCTCTACCAAATTTCTTGAATAAGGAAACACCATCTGCAACACTCCAACCGTCTGGAATCTCTTCCATCCTCATTGATGACACAAAAATCATCGCCAGAGGCTGAGCAATCTCCTTCCCCTCTTCGCATAGTAGCGGGAGGGGAATGGGGAGACATGCCGTCTTGTCCCGGTGACTTAAACAACTTTTTGCTTTCTGAAAGCTCCAGCACACCCTTTTTCTTAATATCTATATGTTCAAGCTTTTCAGTCCGCTGTAAGCCATCCATCATCTCTACAATCGCCGATATCCTTTTCGTGGTGAATACTGAAGAAAAGTACACATTAAATACCTTTGCTGTCTGCTCCGACTCCACAAACACTTTACCACTGTCACACCTGATTGGTCCTATTCTCTCACGTCTTATCCTCTTGCTTTTCGCATTCTTGCAGAATGCCTTGGCATTTTCCTTCATCCTGCCTGCCAAGTTCTTCTCATATCTCTTTATGCATCTGTTAATTTCATTCTTACAGGGTTTTAGGAGATCATTAGATTGCCTTTAGTTTAACATATTCCGCCAATATTTTGCTCTTCTTTGGGGATTTGTTATCAAAATGGTCTCCAATTGAAATAAATCAATTACAAGCTGTCTACACGATTTATCCCTCATATAATATTGTACATCTCTTTCATGACACCTGCCATCCTGCTTCCGTCCAAAGTAAAGTGACCTATCATATTTCTCCTATCCTCACAAGACATATTCGGTAAAATGCAATGTTCAAAGTAAATTTATTGTCAAAGTACATATGTGCCACCATTTACCACCCTGAGATTCATTTTGTTGAGGAAAAACAGAGTAAATGCAAAGAAACACGACGGATCAATGAAAAACTGATCACAACGAAGACGGAAAAATACTAATGTGCAAAGACAACAAAAATAACATGTTGTCTAAAAAAAATTAAAACATAATGGTAGTAAATGTGAAGTAAATACGGAAAGCTTGAGATGTGGCGTCACTGAACGTGAGTTCATTGTTGCGGTATGTGAATCCGCTCTGCTAAAGCCTGATCGTTGAGGGGTAATATCTATTCCAGAACCTGGTGCTCTGGGTCCTGAGGCTCTTGTAACTCCTTCTTGATGGCAGCATCGAGAAGCGAGTATTACCTGGATGGTGGGTCCTTGATGATGGAGGCTGCTCTCTGTGACAGCACTCCTTGTAGATGTGCACATTAGTCGGGTCCACTTTACCTGTGGTGGACTGGCTGCATCCAAAAGATTTCACTTGCTGTTCTTTTCAACAGCATTATTGTTTCCATACCAGACCATGTTGCAACCAGTCAGGATAGTCTCCACTGTACATTTGTAGAAGTTTGTCAAAGTTTTAGAAGAGATTTTGAATCTGCAACACACCTACATAGTATAGGCTGTAAATGTTGGTAATGTGTTCCAGTATCCAGACTCCACACGTAGAATCCCAGTTAATATTGGGGAAACTACAGTCACACAGCACTCTGTTGTTTCCTTTTTCAACTTTCCATAACCTGCCTACGCTTATGTTCCTCTTTCTCCTAATGTCATTACAAAACCTTTTTGGAGCTTGAAGCGCACAACATTTCAGGTGCAAAATGGGATGGAACTTTTTGATGGCGTCCATGAATAACAAACCAGACTGAGTTTTTAAAATCATTAGTGGGCAAAGGATCATTGTAATATGGGGTAAACGATTTAAACCATTAAGTCTATCCCACTGACCTACCTTAATACTCTTTCAGAGACCCAGTACCACCTTCTGCTTAGTATCAAAACGCCTCAGAATATCACCCTACCCTTTTACAGATATCGCGTTCTTCCATGTTCTTATCCTTAGTGCACAGCAATACAAATCATTGATTTTGTACCTTGCATTCTAACGTTCTATCAAGCCATAATCTCACCTTTTTGTCCTTGAGTGGCCCTGTCCTCTCACCAGTACACTGCTGTTTTCGTTGTCTGCATAATATGTCTTGGGCTTCTCGTTGATTCTCCTCACTGAGGATATTACTTGTTTACTGTTCACTCTCCTGGTTCACAGTATGACTTGTGTGTTACCTCCTGTATGTTCCTGCATGATCCTGTCCAATTTCGGCGACCTAAACCTTACATTTACCTCGTCTTAATTTTTAGCTAAATACAATATCTCTCATCATCTTAAGCTGGTGGATGTTCCCGTCCTTTTTTGTCTTTGTCACATTTACAGGGATGTCCTGAATGTTGATCGGCTGGACAGTAAGCGACTCTCATATGTTAGACATGGACTCAACCAGTAAGATCGGCTCTGTACTGTCTCAATCATCTGAGTCTTGGAATGTTCTGAGTCCTGGAATACTTTGTATTCAATTGTAAAACAGGAAAGTTCTTTTACAGGAAGGTTGTTTAATGTGGCAGTGAGAAGGAGAACCTACAGATGGAGAAGAAGGAGAAAAAAAAGAGAGTGAACGAAAGGGTGGGTTCCGTCAGTAGCAGGAGTAGATGATTCAGACGAAAATATACTTCAAGATCAGGCAACTTTGTCAGAACCGGGAAGCAGTGGTAACAGGTTCGCCTCAAGCTTCAGTTTAACTGGACAGGAAGTGAGTTTCAAAGAGGATTTCTCTGGGATCTCAGTGATGCTGTCGGAATCAGCTGAAACAGATGTTTTTTTAACTCTAAGCCTAAGGCAACACACACAAAATGGAAAAGAGTAAAGAGCTGGCAGGACTCTGATGAAAGGTCTCGGCTGGAAACGTCAACATTTCACTCTTTTCCATAGATGCTGTCTGGACTGCTGAGTTCCTCCAGCATTTTGAGTCAGGAGAAGAGTAAACAGTCAATATTTCAGGCCGAGGCCCTTCGTCAGCAGCTGATTTAATGTGTGCTCTTTTGTATTCAGAGCACCTGCAGAATGTGTACTGATTGCTTTGTAATTCTGTTCATTTCATTGTTTCTATTTACCCACATGTTGGGAGGGGGTAGGATAGGGAGCTTGAAGGAAGCTGAATTGTAATGCTTTACATCATTTGTTTTTAACGTTTCATGAGTTTCAAGATCCGATTCAGTGGGTATTTCACCGCATTCTTTAGCTCCTCTCGGAATTTGCTCTGAGTCAGGGCGTAAATACACGTGTTGGTGCAGGAACTGAGAATCTGCAGCATTTCCGATGTGTGGTAAGAGATGGAACGGGGATCTGTGACAGTATCAACAAAACTCATTGAAATACGTCTATCGATAAAAAGTACCACGAATGTTCCCCACAACAATATGAAACTGCCGGTTATGCTGAAGAGCAAAACGATGGATTTACGTCGGTTCTCCATCTCCCGGTCCTTGTCATTCTCTCCAGACTTTTGTCCCCGGAGCCTCCTGCGGGCTCGACTGGCGGTTAAGATCCGCCTGACAGTCAGAATATTGAACAGCAACATCAGAATGAATGGGAAACAAGGGACTAAAATGCGATGAAATATCGCAAATATCAACCATCCGAGAGAGGTTTTGTAGCTCTTTGTATAAACACAATCCCAGGGAACACTAGCAATTATTTCTCTGGGCTCGTACATAAAGCACCAGGGGACAGTCTCCAAACAGGCCAGCACACTCACTGTCCCGATTACTGTAGTTGCTGTTTTCTCGGTGCAATATTTCGTTTTCAGCTTCTCACAGCAAATAGCCACAAATCGATCGACGGTGAAAGCGACAGTCAGCCAGACTGAGCCCGCAGTGCTCGAAAAAACCAGCCATCTACCGAGTCTGCAAACAGGAGTGATTCGCAAGAATGATCGGGGAAAATAAATCAGAGCAGTCATCCTCAGCAACGGATCCGAGATAACGACCATGAGATCAGCAGCTGCCATTCCCACCAGGTAGCGAGTGATACATTTAGAGAGACCGCACTTTCCCCGGGACAGGATCACAATCGCCACCAAGTTCGCTGGAAGAGAGACAGGGAACAACAAATTGAGAAAATACGGAACTGAAGCAAATGCAGCTGTCTGAGAGGATCCTGAAATATTTCCACTTCATTGTGGCATTTACGGGTGGAACCCTCGAGAAAGGGCGCAGAGCTGGTGGGAACAGAAGAGTTTAACAAGCAGACTAAAGTTAATATGATCTGAATACAGATTTTACTGATGAGCGAAACGTGAAGTGGCAGCAGAAAGCCAGGACTGAGTAGCGACCTCCGCAGAGTCAATACTGAATGGAACATTTTCTCGCGGCGCCTTTCGCTTCTCGTTTGGATGACATGAATTAATCCGGACGCTGATAGCGCGCTTTTTTTCCATTAGACAATCATCAACTTCCAAGGCGATCCCTGTCAGCGACATAACAGCCGGTGGACGGAACAAAAACTGGAAATGCTTGAAACACTCATCCAGGCAAAACAGAATATTTTGAAAGACAAATAAAATGTCTTTCCTCAGAACTCTCCTCAGCAGACCCCTGTCGTGAGTGATGTGTCTTCTTTTTTTTATACAAGCTGCTTGGAGTTTAGCACTTCCAGCATTCCCCGAGTTTGTTTCCTATTCCAGCATTTTCCACATTATTGACTTTACAACAGAGCATTGACTGATTCCAACAGACACAGCGCAGTCTGACACAACCTCACAGGCAGAGATGAGGCCTCCCACTGAATCCATGACAGTGAAGAAGGGGAAAGGAACTTACCGTCCAGCAGTGAAATCGCTACCGTAGTCAGACGTCTGCAACTGTGTCAGATGTAGATTTAATGGAATACATTTCACAGTAATGATAACTGTGAAACACCACGTTGGTTGTCATAATTGGCTCAGCAACGAGTTCATTTTTCTGTCCATAAACTGTTTTACGCTCAGTCATATCGCACACATTTATTAAACAAAATAACATCAGCTTCGTGTTATGACACGGAACTCCTCACATTTGCGAACGTGTTACTACCATTTCGATAGTTTGATCGTTGAATCTCACTCAACTACTCACTCATATACAAATGTAGACAATCAATTGGTATAATCTCCACGGGCTGTATAAACACAATATTTGCAAGTGCTGTGCAGCTGCTGCAAAACCGAAAGCACAAGACCCGAAAAACCCATTATTGATCACAAGCCGCTGGAAGAGCGGTGTCGGACCCGCTTAGTTCCATAGAATTTGGTTGGTTCGCTGAATTCTTGATCTGGTTGTATTAAGATCCAGATCGCAGAATCCATAGTGCCGGTGTTTTCATTCCATTCCTGAAATACCGAGCACTAGGATTCGGCAAGTAACAGTGGAAACCAGCGCAGAAACGATCACAACAGTGGAATTAAACTTCATCTCCCAAAAACGGCAGCTGTGACTGCGGCTTACCAGGAATTCCAAAGGCAGAAATAAAAGGATAGAAAACGCCTTCTATCCGCCAGATGACTGGATACACCATTTCAGTGAGAATCTGTGATTCCTGTTGCTCTTGAATTCACAGCTAAATCAGTCACTTTGAACTGCTGCATTCAAAGCGGCCCTGATATACAGACAGGATCAATCTCCAGAGATGCTGTTATAACGCTGATTAAATTTCTTAGTTACGGTCACTAAACAAACACATTAAATTAATGCCAGTCTCTACCGTAAATCACGAACAATAGAAAATCTGCAAATGCGGGAAGTCTAACAATAACACACCAAATGTTGTAGGCCAGGGATTACCAATCAAAATTATACAGTCGAAGTCTTGGCCCTAAATGTCGACAGATGCTGCCTGGCCTACCGAGTTCCTCCAGTATTTCCTATCTGTTTCTCAAATGTAAATATTGGGGCAATTGAAGTCAAATATATCACAAATCTTGGGCATTACCTCAGCAGTGAGTCGAGAAATAATGCCGGAGCTTTAATTACAATGACCGAACTTTGTCACGGAGCAGCCACTTTTACAATTTTTACGGTTGTATTGGTTAGTTACTCAACAGCAAACGGGTTTGGAAGACTTTGGCCGACTCTTACATTTTCTCCCAGCATTTTCCAATTTTAAATTGCAATTCAGTACTTCAACTCCATTCTAGTTGTGCGCACGTGCAGACACACACACACACACACACACACACACACACACACACACACACACACACACACACACACACACACACACACACACACGCACACACACACAAAGCGGGAGAGGGAGAGTGTTTATTTCGTAACTTCTAATCTCTGCTACAGTTTGAGAGTGCAGGGCACATTGTGTACCTGTAAGCCTCTGGTACAGTGTGAGAGTGTGGAGTTCATTCAGTAGCTATCAGTCTATGGTACAGTGTGAGAGTGTGGGGTTCATTCTGTCCCCGGTCAGTCTCTGGTACAGTGTGAGAGTGTGGGGTTCATTCTGTACCTGTCAGTCTCTGGTACAGTGTGAGAGTGTGGGGTTCATTCTGTACCTGTCAGTCTCTGGTACAGTGTGAGAGTGTGGGGTTCATTCTGTCCCTGTCAGTCTCTGGTACAGTGTGAGAGTGTGGTGTTCATTCTATACCTGCCAGTCTCTAGTACAGTGCGAAAAATGTTGAGTTCATTCTGTACTTGTGAGTATCTGTTAGAGTGTGTGACTCTTCTATAACTCTGGCATTGAATCGTTATATAGAATTGTCTCCATTATTTTTGAAACTACATTTTGCACACTTATAGTGAATTCCTTCAGTTGATGCTTAAACGTTCTACATAGTGACAGTTTGTATGAAGCTGTTTATATTGGACAAGCACTTCAAAAGTCGACCAGTGAAAACGAGGCCATCTGCACACAATGTCTTTGGCAGCAACTCATTATTAATTTACATAATGCAGTCTATTTAACTCTTCTAGTGATTATGGGTAAAGAGACGCCGTACTGATGTAAAGTGTAAAAACGACATGCAGACTGTGGACACAGATCAATTCCATATCCCATGCAATAATAGAATGCAGAATAAGGCGTGGGTTCCTCCTCCTAATTGTAATGTCAGTGTGTCTCTCTGTTCCTGTGGTGTAATGACTAGGATTGTACAGAGTACTTCAGGTTTGGCGAGACGTGTGTTTCTATATTTCCAAAAAAGCTTCATTCTCTGGTATTCAGTACCTTCATCCAATGAATTCAAGTCCCCATCGTGTCTTAACTGACCGACCGAACTGAGCCTTGTCTCCGAGATCTGTCCTCATGCTTTGGGGAGTACCGTTGGCCTTCGTGTTACATCGCATTCCACCTTGTGTTATGTATCCCGTAGCCTTGCTAGGATTCTCCGACTGCATCATCCCACATCCTATAGGCATTTACCCTCTAGATGTAAACAACAGGGTATCCTGTTATCCATTCATAAAACTTTAAAAATTCAAACATCACTTTTACTTTCCTCCGTTCCAAAAATACAAAGAATGAAGTTACTCAAGACGAATACTATTACAACATTAACTCCTATCTTAACCTGAGCTGTCTGTCAATATTTGTCAGTATCTGAAAATGTTATTCAGCCCGGGTCCATCAAGCTTTACAAGATGGTGGTTGAACTGGAGCTGAATTTTGACCTCGTGCGTGATGAGTAGGCAGAAGCTACGAGTTCCAGTGTCCGTGGGTAAAGGGACCAGCAAAACAGCGAGATCTGGCCATTGTGCATGTTGTGTGCGAGATCTAAACACCTCATGACAAAGCGACATGATCCACCAGGGCTCTCCATAACCAAGATGCGGATCCCCAGTGGACTGATAGAGAATTAGGTTTAATTCCAGTTCCACTGAGACTTCCTCCCCAGCCCCAGGACAGGACATAATTGCACAATTGCATTCTACGTGTGTAATCGCCTTTCCAATACAGTATCCGCACTCATCAGCAACTGCACTGGTCCCAGGATCGGTGAGTTATGCTACTTGAATCTTGCACTGACTCTGGCTGCTCCTCATCCAAGAGCAAAATTTGCATTCTTATCCGAACTCGGATTCAGTCTCAGAAAGACATAACTATTGTGGATATACACATGTTCCTGACCACGGGAACCTCCCTGTCTCCCATCACCTCTTTCATCCTGGTGTCACCCATATACACAAAGGACAGTATCTAGTGGCCAAACAATGTATCAGCCAGCTTTGTTTTGGACTATGGAAGGAAACCAGAGCGGTCATCCTTTATTCCCACCATCCAGCACAAAGTCTGTGAACTGCTATCTGAGTTCTTCAATGTTAGGGCATCACAGTTTTTAAACAACGTCCACAGACAGTCAGCCCAAGTCCAATGACACAATCGGTGAAGTTTGTCTGTACAGTGGTAGCACTGAGGCTGGTTCTGAGACACAGCAGGATGGAAAGGACAGACAGTGTGGTAGTGATAGGGGACTCAGTATTTAGTGGGGACAGACAGGAGATACTGTGGCCGCAAAAGAGACACACGGATGATGTGTGCCTCCCGGTTGTCAGGGTCAAGTGTGTATAGGTGCAGCTGCAGGATATTGTCAAGGGGAAGGGTTTACAGTCAGGGGTCGTGGTGCAAATTGGCAGTGATGGCATTGTCAAAAAAGGAGAACAGATCCCACACTGTGTATATAGAGTTATGAAAGAGGTGGAAGAGAAGTACCTCCAAGGTGGTAACCTGTGGATTACTCACGGAGTCACAGGCTAGAGCAGGTAGGAATGGGATAATAACACAGATACATGGGCGGCCGAGGAGATGGTGCAGACTAGCAGGGTTTCAATTTCTTGAATTAATAGAACCCTTTCTGTGTAAGGGATGATCTGTACAAGAGGTAAGTGTTGCACCTGAAATGAAGGGTAAACAATACCCTGACTGGAATGTTTGCGAATACTACCCGGTGGGGGTGGGGGTGGGGCGAAGTAATTTTAAGCTTGTGATGCAGGTAGCTCGGATCTGGAGTACCAGACTTGCATGTGAAGGATTGGGCAGGAACTTGGGTATCATGAGAAGTAATCACAGGGAAAATCGAATTAACAGGTATGATGAGACTGAGAGGTTGAAGTGTGCATATTTTAAAGTTTGGGCTATTGTGGGTAAATATGAATAAATCTGAGCACGGATCAGTACATGGAATTGCAATGTTGTGGCCATTATAGAGACTTGGTGGAAAGATGTGTAGAATGTGTGATTAGAGTACCAGATATTTGAAGAGTTTGAAAAAAATAGGAAAGAGATAAAAGAGGATGAGTAGCACTACTAATCATGGCCAATATCTTAGCTGCACTCAGGGGAGACATAACGGAGGGGTCAGACACTGAGTCGATTTGGGTGGAACTCAGGAATAGAAAGGGTGTAATCATATTGATGGGATTGCATTACAGACCGCAAATACAAACTCGGGATTAGAATGAGTGTAACCATATTGATGGGATTGTATAACAGACCACAAATAGCCACCGTGACATTGAGGAACAGATATGTATTCAGAATAAGGGAATGTTCAGATTAAGGGGTGGGGATGGCGCTGGCTGCAATTTCGCTGATATAAACTGGTATAATTTTCGTGTAAGAAATTTAAAAGGGACAGAAAATATTAAAAATATTCAGAATGGTTTCTTAAATCGATCTGTAGACAGTGCACTGAGGAAAGGAGCCGTACTAGACCTGGTGTTGGGTAAGGAGCCCGACCAGTTACCTGACATTACAGTGGGTGAACAGCTAGGGATCAGTGATCACAACTCCTTAAATTTCAGGATAGCTGTAGGTAAGGATAGGTATGGTCCATGTGAAGTGTTTTAAATTGGAGTAGGGAAAATTACGAGGGCATTATGCAGGAACCAGAAGTGTTGATTGGGAATTACTTTTCTTGGCAAGGTATGGTTTTTAATGGTTTAACATAGTACAGAACAGGCAAATTTCTGTTAGTAGGAAGTATAGGGATGGAAAGGTAATAGAACCTTGGATGTGCAGGCCGGTAATGAATTTACACAAGACGATAAAAGCAAACGCATGTGAAGTGTCGAAAAGTAGGATCGATAAAAACACATGACGAATATAAAGAAACAAGAAAATAACTAAAGAAGTGAATTAGGAAATACAGGCGGGGCCACCAAAAGACCTTGGCAAATAGAATTAAAGTTAATCTCAAAGCATTCTAAACAAACATCAAGAGCAAGTGGATAACTAGGGAGAGTCGGACCACTTGAATGAAAGGAGAACATTTGGTTTGATACAGAGAATGTGGATAAGATGCCTAATCAGTACTTTGCTTCATTGTTTATCAAAGCAAATGATATGGAGGACCAGGAGTTCAGTTCTGCTGGGCATTTAGAGGTAAAGGTGGAGGAAGTGCAGGGCTTCCTGATGAGCATTGAGGTGAATAACTCCCAAAGGTCTTCTGAGATATACCCCAGGTTATTGAAGGCGACAAGAGACAGAATTAGAATCAGAAAAAAGAGACAGATACTGGGCCCTTGACCAGTATCTTTGTGTCCGCTCTAGCCACGTGCGGGGTCCCGTAATTCTGGTGAATGGCTAATGTGCAAACACGAGGAAATCTGCAGATGCTGGAAATTCAAACAACACACACAAAATGCTGGTGGAACACAGCAGGCCAGGCAGCATTTATAAGGAGAAGCAATGTCGACGTTTTGTGCCGAGACCCTTCGTCAGGACTAACGCTAATATTGTTCTTTTGTTTCAGAAACGAAATGGGAAAAATCCAGGGAACGATAGACTGGTGAGTTTCACGTCAGTTGTATGGTAACTACTGGAAAAAAATACTTTAATAGAAAATACTATTTAATAGTGTTACGGATTCAGCAACAATAAATACATCAGTGAGACAGGTTTTTTTTTAATAACAAATAAAACATTTAATAAACACTGAAAAGCAACCCCCCAAAAGGAAACAAACCACTAACTTAACCGGAATTGAGCTGCTGTGCGGCAGCTTAAACAGTTCTTATAGGAATAAAGTGAAAACAGTTCTTAAAACGATGTTGCAAAAACAGTTCTTCAAAGTAGTACCTCAAAAGTTCAAAATGTTTACAGTCCATTAAAGGAGAGACTTTTTAGGCGATTTACATTCTCTTTCACGTCGTGTCGTTGCGGTTCCCAGTCGAACTATACTTTTCCCGGAGAAATTACGAAGATGAAAATGAAATGGCTTAAAGGCACTGACCTTTCCTTTACAAAACTGTACCCAACCCTTTGTGCTATTATTCGCAGGGGTTACCACAGCGAAAGCCAACGAATTCCTTCCGAATGAGGATCAAACAAGGTCGAACCTGTTTCACCGTCGAAATCGACTTTCCTCGATCTTTTAGCTCCCGAACTCCAATCTTCACTCTCCACTGATTTTTAACTGGCAGTATTATAAAGAAACTGCCGGCAATGACCTTTTAAACTTTAGGCATTAAATAAAACTCCATCTTTCAATCAAACTGCGTCATAATATTGCACCACGCAGTGGCATAGAGTCAAAATGGCAAATCCTGCCACGAACTGCCCCTCCTCACAGGGAGGGGTCCTCCTTTTATACCCTGTAAAAAAACCTGTCACATAACCTCTACTGGCGGGAAAATGACGTCACTCCACCATCACAAGACCATAACCTTAAGTCCAGTATAGCTTCAACACCACTGTCACGTGACAAGTACAAGATACCCACGGGTACGTAACAATAGTAAATAGTATTTAATAGAAAATAGGATATACAATTTAATAGTAAATACTATTTAATAGAAAAAGGATATACGAAACAGTTGGTAACCCATGTCCTAATTAAAAAAGAACCAGCATGGTTTTGTGCATGACAGTTCGTACCTTACCAACTTGATTGAGTTTACTGACATGGTGACGAGAGAGGTTGATCAGGGTGGGGTAGAGGCTGATGTCTATATGGATTTTATTAAGACGTATGACAAAAAAAACCCTCATGGAACGGTAACCCTGTGGCCAATTGGCTGTACAGTGTCCTGGTTCATATTTTTACTGCCATGCTGTACGTATTGAACTTTGAGGCTCTGTAAGAGCTGTTTGTTCTGCTTTCAGTCTGTTGAAGTTCAACGATTATTGTTGAAGATAAGGGATAATGTGGAATGTGTGCCAGCCTATTAGCGTAAGGGACACTGAGGTTGGTCTTGGGCATTTGTTCAAGCGGAGATGAAGAGAGAAGGAACTGGGGAGAACAGGACATAGTATACGATCCATTGGGAGACCCGTTTGTTCGAGTTGGATTGCGAGCGACGTTCGGAAGGTGGTCTGTGCTTTCACATTGACCCAGCGCCCAACGTGTGAGCGACAGAGAAGTACAAGATGAGTTGCAACTTGTGCATGTTTGACTGTTTAATCGGAATGGCCCTTTGCTTTTTGTTATTCTTTACTAACACTTTTTTTCCACACAAACCGGGGGTTTGGGAGGGTGCTTGCGCCTTAAACTCGCACGCTTGACGGGGCCAGAGACTGTCTTCTCTAGACATAAGCAGCCGAGGAAACCAGCGTGTTCCATTTTGGGGGTATCGTTCTGGAGCGGTTTTTTTGGATGCTGTGTGATTGCCCTGAGCACGGATCAAAGTGCTTAAGTCTATGTTAGAATATTGTTCTCAACAGTGATTACGATACATGATTATGGATGCTGAAGCAGTGGTGCAAATTTATAAATAAATTGCACACAGTTGCAGGAAATATACATTTATAAAGCTAGTTGATTTGAACTTTCCATATATTGGCTGGAGATCCCATATTGTTAAAGGGTTGGATGGAATAGCATTTGTCGAATGTGCTCAGGAAAGTTTCATTAATCAATATGTAGTCGTAACAAGAGAGAAGCAGATACTGGATCTCCTCGCGCGGAATAAGACAGGGCAGATTGCAGAAGTGGGTGCAATGGGACAGCTTCTTCCACCAGGCCATCAGACTGATAAACTCACACAGACTTGAGTGTACTCTTTATCACATTGGCTGTTCTATTTATTATAAATTATTTTAACTTACTATGAATGCATATTACACATTTAGATGGAGACGTAACGTAAACATTTTTACTCCGCATGTGTGTGAGGGATGTAAGAAATAAAGTCAATTTAAATTCAAAGTAGACAACATTCCCAATTCACCTTTATATATCCTGCTTGGTATTTCTTCAAAGAATTACAACAGAGTTGTCAGGCCAAATTTTGCCTCGAGGAAACCATGCTGACTATGGCCTATGTTATCATGTACCCTCAAAACCACATCCTTAGTAAACAATCCCAACATCCTCCCCACCACTGTGGCCAGGCCTACAGTTTCCTATAATCCTCTTGATCAGTGGAGTGACATTTGCAATTTTTCAGTCTTCAGAGCAGTCCACTATCTTGTGATGCTTGAAAGATCATACTGATGTGTCCAGAATATCTTTCAGAACACAGGAGTGTAATCATCTGGTCCAGGTGACTTATATACCTTTCGACCTTTCAAACTTCCAAGAACCTTCTCCTGGGTAATGGCAACCCCGTAAACCTCTGACTTCTGACTCATTTAAACTGTGCTGGGATCTAAAACAGTGGTGCGGCAGATGGGAAATTGATACACATCAAAAACCTTAAATAAAACGTGCAGGTTCAGTAGATAAGACAGATAGAGCGGGAGGGGGGGTGGGGGGGCTGAGGAATATCTGATGAACTAAAGTCGATTTATTTTAATGTAAGGACAAATAAACTTCAGCAAAATGTATTACCCTTCAATCATCAGACTCTTGAAACAGGGGATAACTTTACCCACTCCAACTCTGAACACTGAGCATATCTGTTTTAGTGTGGTTAGTGAAGTGTCTTACAAAAAGCTACACAGTGAAACAGCGTGAGTCAACAGCGGGTACAGGTAGAACACTTGGAGTCTCCGACATGATCATGGTATTATTAAGACAAGGTGTGATCAGATATTTAACCGGAAAGCCCAACAACCTTCATTGGCCAGTGAAGAGATCAGCCGGCAACTGGAGAATGACATCGGTAGCTGAATGAACTCGCCCCTCGTTAGCTGCTGCCGTCTTGGTCACAGTGAATTCAGTGAAGACAGAAGCTGTTACAGAGGAAAGCGAGGTGACCGTCAGACATGACAGACCCATTATGACGTGGGTGCTCTCGGACGACTCAGCAAATAGGTTGGGAACGGCACAGCAAACCTCTATCGCGAAGTTGAACTTTGCAGAATGAGCTATTGAGCGACCGGAGACTGTCAGCAAGTTGCATACACGTTTATAACACATACTCCGAAGTGAGTAACACTGAGAGCATTGGACCTCCCATCCCAGCGCCCCCTCCCCCTTCCCTTTACGTGGCTAGTGCCGTATGAACAGCCTGAAGCAAACATCGCACCATTGTTTTTTGCTGGAAAGCTGGCTTGCAGGAAGGCAAAGCTGCTGCGTTTAATCTCAGTCACAGAAACCACTTTACAGCAACAGGTCAAGAGGAGAGCTTCTCGGAGAAACCAGCTGCCCACATTAGAAAAAGGACGGGCAAGCCCAGATAAGGCAGGTTGATTGCAGCAGGCACCTGCCATTGCAGCATCGATTGAAATGCTTGCTCACTCAATGCTGACACATATTCAGGTCTATTAACAGCACTTCCCTGTGCATAGACTAAACAGGCTCTTACTCTGAAGGAATTGCTGGTTAATCAGTTATCGGAGGTCCTGCAAAGAAATATCATCTGATAATACTTTTCATGTCTCAGATAAGCCGATTGAAAGACTGGGCTGCCAATGAAGGTGAATCGCAGATCCTATAACCCCCAGACAACATGGCCAATTAAATCGATTAATGGGCTCTTGAAGCAGCAGGTTCGTCCATTAACACCAAACCACAACATGCAGGGGTGTCGGACTGTAAACGGACTTTTACCACAAGCGTAACCGATGACCACAATGATCAACGGAGCTGTGGCACCACAGGCAGAGGCAAGCACGGTGGAAGGGCTCCCAGACGGAACCGAAATTGTGGTTACTCATTCCAAATTGTCTGGTTTGCAGGAAGAAATAGGTTGCAAACGAAGATAGTGTCATATACTGTGTATCAGTACAGGGAAAGGGACAAATAGGGAGAAACGTACAGAATCAAATTGATTTTAATGCCTTGCGTATTCGACCAAGGGAAGGTCCTCTGAAATCATAACATTCGGAAATTAAAGTTGCTTACACTCTATATCTCTGTCCCTTTGATGAGAACTGGATTATGGATCTCTGGTTTCTTTCTCTTGATATCTATATCAGTTCCTTGCGCTTGCTGACATTGTGAGAGGTTGTTGTTAAGAGACCACTCAGCCAGATTCTCAGTCCCCTTCCTAAATGCCGATTCATCACCACCTTTGATTTCGCTAAAAAATCTGTGGTGTTATTAGCAAACTTGTATATGGTATTGAAGCTGTACTTCGCCACACAGACATCAGTTTAAAGGAAGTAGAGCAAGGGACCAAGCACACAGCTTTGTGGCGTACTTGTTGCTGATGGTTATCGTCGAGGACATATGGTTGCCAATATGAATTGACTGGTGTCTGCAAGTGAGGAATTCCAAGATCCAATTGCACAAGGAGGCATTGAGGCTGATCGCTTGTAGTTTATTGCAGGCTTTTGTTAACGCATGAGGTATATGAAGCATAGAAACATGGAAACATATAAAACTATAGCACAATACAGGGCCTTCGGCCCACGAAAAAGTGCCGAACATGTCCTTAACTTAGAACTACCCAGTCTTACCCATGGCCCTATATTTTTCTAAGCTCTATGTACCTATCCAGGAGTCATTTAAAAGACCTTTTCGTTACCGCCTCCAGCACCGCCGCCGGCAGACCATTCCACACACTCACCAATCTCTACGTAAAAATGTTTTTCCCTAATATCTCCTCTGTATGGTTCCGTAAGATATTTAAGTGCCAGAAGTTTGTTCATGTAGCAGCTCTGTGCAGGGGTAAAATATGGAGAGGAACATTATTATCGAAATTGTGGAGAAGGCACTAAACTGTAGTCATTGTGAAGGGAACCATAGTTTTGTGTATTCAGGGTGTCTTGTATATAAGAAAGCTGTGGGCGTGTTCTTGTGGAAATGAGCATTTCATATTCAGAGGCTATTCAGAAAGAACAAAAGATGATGCCAATGAGACTAATTGTTATCCAGAATACAGACAGATTTTAGTCAGTGTGTGAAGTGCATGATTTTATGAGAAAGGATTCGTTCATTATTGATTATTGATTATGCTTAGGACAAAAAAAATATTTTTAAATCGGCAGAGAAACAGCTAGAGATAAAATCCTTAACTCTTGAAGATTATTAATGCTGCTTTACAAGGGGGTAACTAAAATTCCGACCAGAAATGTGTTGTTAATACTTTCGTGATCCTATAACGAAATGCTGGAAGTTTGCTAGTTAATGGTGTAGAATTTAAGAGATTTATTGAAGATTTATTGAAGATTTACTAAATAAACCTGATGCAACTGCGTATGTCCCCTGGTCAAATTCCTTTACACATGTCTGTGTACTGAAGTACAGCTCAAATGCCATATACAGGGTAGCACGAGAGGACAGTGTTTTCAGGTGCTTGGAAGTAAGTACAGAGGAGATGTCAGGGGTAAGTATTTTTTACGCAGAGAGTGGTGAGTGCGTAAAACAGGCTGCCGGCGACAGTGGTGGCCAGATATGATAAGGTCTTTTAAGACACTCCTGGATAGGTACGTGGAGTTCAGAAAAATCGAGGGCCATTGGTAACCCAGGTAATTTCTAAGGTAAGGACATATTCGGCACAGCATTGTGGGCCGAAGGGCCTGTATTGTGCTATACGATTTCTAAGTTTCTATGTTTCTATGTTGGCAGAAAACCAGGCTGAAATCTGGTTTACGTTTTAAAATACAAGTTTATGGTGATGTAGGATATGATTGGAAAATGGGTAATGAGCACGGAGTGCTAATACGAGAAAATCTGCAGATGCTGGAAATTCAAACAACGCACACAAAATGCTGGTGGAACGCAGCAGGCCAGGCAGCATCTATAAGGAGAAGCACTGTCGACGTTTCGGGCCGAGATCCTTCGTCAAGAACACGGAGTGGTGTCCTTTGTTAATAATTTGATAGCACATAGAGTTTTGAAAATTGAACTTGCTTGTCAATGCCTTTTTAGTTCAAGTGCTGGTCAAGATGTTCGGCAAACAGCTGCGTACACCACTTCCTCCGTGACTGTGTTCCAGATTATAACGCTCCTCTGAGTGAAACCCAAATTCTTCTTCACATCTTCTCTAGACCTCTTACTGCTCTGCTGAAACGTCTTACCTGTTGTCTGACACACCTCTTCCAACAGCGCGTTATTGAGCACAGGAACAAACCATTTTACACAATTCATCATGCCTATCTGAAGTGATCCCATTTGCCTTAATTTGACGCCTGTACTTCTACTCCCTTTCCTGTTCTGTACACAGATACGTGTATTTCAAACGTCCTATTTGTCCCCCTTTCTACTACTTCCTGGGAGCCCGTTCCACATATTTGCCACTCTCTTTGTGAGAGAATTGCCCGCTCATATCCCTTAAATATTTCCCTCTTGCCTGAATCCCTATGCCCTCTATCATGTGACTAATAAAATACACTGACTTTTTCCCTACCCGCACCCAGTCTCTGAGTTCAATCAAACATCCATGTTGCATCCTTGTGACTCTCTCCGGTGCAATCGCATTCGTCCTGATGTTGGCCATCAGATGTCTGCCACTATTCTAGCCACGGTCCAACTAATTTTTTAAAAAAAGTTCTTTCAAACTTTTATTCTGTGCCCCATTTAGCGAGGGCAAACTTTGCATTGGCTTTTAAAAACATTTTAAAAACGAACAGAATCAAAGTTCAAAAGATCAAAGCATATTGATTATCGAAGTATATATACTGTATACAACCTTGAGATTCTTCTTCTTACAGCAAACACAAAGCAAAGAAGCGCAATAGAACCCACTTACGAAAGAAGAACTTCATACAGCCACTGTGGATATAAAGGCAGATGATGCAAACAAAATTAAGCAAATAACATTAAGAACTGATGTTCTCGATAGCAAGTCCACAGCTATGAAAACCGTCATCAATGCAGCTGATGCAGGAGTCCGTTAGTTGCTGGACAGCGCAGAGTTGTGGAAACCGCACAGAGCAATGAGTTGAACTGGCCCGGCCCTGTACTCCAGCGACAACACTATGACCTTTCAAATTTGGATCAGCACTTAAACTTTCCAACTCTTGGATCGTTCCGTGCCTTTTGTCCCGGGCTCTGCAGCTTCACAGCACTCTCAGCCATCTTAATCCGGAATGCAGCTAAAACAAAGCAGGAAGGATAGAAATTATGATATATCATGGTTAGCTAGACAGTAACATTAAAGAGGAATTCAAAGGTGTTCTTTTTTTCAGATCTGCAGTATAAGGAGTACAAGAAGTTAGAACTCAGAGATGAAGACATGCAGGAGGCCTCATCCCCTAAAGCCTTAATTACAGCCAACGTTTCTGGGGAGGAAGGTAAATGCAAAGTCAGCATTCATTTCGAGAGGATTAGAATACACAAAAAATATGTAATTCTAAGTGTTTCTAAGGTATTGGTCAAACCACACGGAGTCCTGTGAACAGTTTTGGGCCCCCTATCTAAGAAAAGTTGTACTGGCATTGGAGAGGGTCAGTGGAAGTTCATAAGTTTGATCCTGGGAACTAAAGCGTTAACATATAAGGACCGTTTGATGGCTCTGGGCCTGTACTCATTGGAGTTCAGAATAATGCGGGGGATTTAATCAAAACCTATCAAACATTGAAAAGCCTATTTAGAATGGAAGAAGAGAGAACATTACCTATCGTGGGGGATTCTGCGACCAGATGCACAGCCTATGAATAAAAGGACGTCCATTTAAAACAGATATAAGGAGAAGTTTCCTTGGAGAGTAAGTGCCAGATGTGTGGAATTCATTCCCAAAGTCGGCATTGGAGGCCAAATCACTGGGTACTTTTAAAGTGGAGGTTGATAGATTCCTAGTTAGTAAGAGTGTGAAAAGTTATGGAGAGAACGCAGGAGAATGGGGTTGAGAGGGATAATAAACAAGCCCTGATAAAATGGCAGAACAGAGTCGATATGCCAAATCCCCGAATTCAGCTTCTGCGTCATACTTTCTATGTACTTTTCTTTAGTATATCCTGAAACCCCACAATTCATGGTGCATCCTATTCTTATATAACTCTCTATGATATATTGTCTCATAGTAATCAGCTCGATATTCCAAATGACCATTGACGATTTAAATATCTCAGGGCCTTTCCAATATCCTTCATTATCTCCCATAGCAGCCTGAGATACAGAATGTGGATCCTGTCCCTGAGAATCTTCCAGAGCAATTCACCCACCATAAAATATTATAAGACATAACACTCTGGTTATGTCTTTTTCTGGCTTGTTTTTCCTTCCTATTTTAAACAGCGATATCAAGTTAGTTAATCTACAGTTGTCCGAAATCTCATTTGTGGATAGGTATGAACCAAAAACCTCTTCAGGGCCTCTACAAGATATTCCTTAAATTCCTTCTGAATCCCACTTTGTCAGGCCCTAGGATTTATCCACCTTAATACACTGCAAGGGTCTAACACCTCCTCTCTAGTAAGTCATATGCGGTCCATGACAGACCAATTGAATAATTACTTTGGTTCTGTCTTCACTAAGGAGGACATAAATAATCTTCCAGAAATAGTAAGGGACCGAGGGTTTAGTGAGATGGAGGAACTGAGGGAAATACATGTCAGCAGGGAAGTGAAGTTAGGTAAATTGAAGGGATTAAAGGCGGATAAATCCCCAGGGCCCAATGGTCTGCATCCCAGAGTGCTTAAGGAAGTAGCCCAAGAAATAGTGGATGCATTAGTGATAATTTTTCAAAACTACTTAGATTCTGGATTAGTTCCTGAGGATTGGAGGGTGGCTAATTTAACCCCACTTTTTTTAAAAAAGGAGTGAGAGTAAAACCGGGTAATTATAGACCGGTGAGTCTGACATCGGTGGTCGGGAAAATGCGTGAGTCGGTTATCAAAGATGTGATAACAGCACATTTCGAAAGCGGTGAAATCATCGGACAAAGTCAGCATGGATTTGTGAAAGGAAAATCATGTCTGACGAATCTTATGGAATTTTTTGAAGATATAACTAGTAGAGTGGATAGGGGAGAGCCAGTGGATGTGGTATATTTGGATTTTCAAAAGGCTTTTTACAAGGTCCCACACTGGAAATTAATGTGCAAACTTAAAGCACACGGTATGGTAATGGTAATGATGTGGATAGAGAATTGGTTGGCAGACTGGAAGCAAAGAGTGGGAGTAAACAGGACCATTTCAGAATGGCAGTGGAATTCTCTGTGGAATTCTTTGATACAGGAAATAGTTGAGGCCACTTCATTGGGAATATTTAGGAGGGAGTTAGATACGGCCCTTGTGGCTAAAGGGATCAGGGTGTATGGAGAGAAAGCAGGTACAGTGTTCTGAGTTGGATGATCAGCCATGATCATACTGAATGCAGGAGTAGGCTCGAAGGGCCGAATGGCCTACTCTTGCACCTAATTTCTATGTTTCTATGTCCAAGACATCACCACTCATATCTTGCATTTTCTGCACTACAGAGTAAAAAAATGAAGAGATATAGTAATTAAAAATCTTTCCAATGCCTTTGTACCTACACGGGTGGCTATGCACATCGTTAACAGCATTCATCTTCTTCCCAACCTCCCTTCAACTCTTCATATACATAGAAAATCGCTTGAGCGTTTGTCTCATCTTGCCTTTCAGATCGTTCTCATATCCAACTTTAACCCTTCTAACTTGAACAGCATGTGTACATTTGTAGAAATCAAGAGATTAACTATTTCAGAATTACTTATGTGTGCAGTATATAACTCCCACATTCTAAACCAGGGCCTCATTAACTCTCAACAACTAGGTTTCCTGAAACCTGCCAGCCTTGACCTTCTCCCTAAGAGGAACATGCAGGACCTGGACTCATGCCATCATACTTTTAAGCCTTGCACCGGTAGATATATCATTCCTATAAACAATCTTGCCCCCTCAACCACTGCAAGATCCCGTTTAATTACTCCCAACTTTGCTCTGTTCCTGTTCATTCTTCTCCCTATCCATTTAAAAACTATTAGAAGTCTGATTACTGGAGCCACGGACAGACAAATCTGTCGCTTATCCCACCTTATTTCTCAGGAGGAGTGCTGTACCCTCTCAAGTAGTAACTTCTATATGTTGATGAAGGAAACTTTCTTGGACACATTTCACAAATTCAGCTCCACGCCTTTTAAGCTATAATAGGCCCTGTCAATATTACGGAGTTACAATCTCTTCCTAATACTTCTTTACCATGTTTACAACATCTGCAGTCTCTCTGAATATCTGGGATTCTAATTCCTGCTCTCTGTTGTGGTTTCCATAAAACAGCAGCCTTATGTCTAAGTGATATCTATAAGTGCTCACTAGCTGGTTCAACTAAGAATTATAAGATCATTATTGTGTGTATTGTCCTCTGGAGGGTAACTCTCCCACTCCTTTAACTTCAATTAACTTCAATTAACTGCTTAGAAAATTGTCAATGCTATTTCTGCTTATAATCATGACCATGCACACCCCTCATCTATATTCCATCTGCACTTTTTTGCCGATTCTCCCAATCTGTCTAATTCATTCTGTAGTTTCCCCGCTTCGTCACCCAAATTACTGACCTATAGCATGAAAAGATCCAGCAGTCCCCAGAGGGACCCACACCTCAGTTCATCTATCTGACCTGTGGATCCGTTTGCATTGCAGTAAATGCAGCTTAAACCAATTGACTTTCC
The DNA here is from genome assembly GCF_048418815.1 of Hemitrygon akajei. Taxonomy (NCBI): domain Eukaryota; kingdom Metazoa; phylum Chordata; class Chondrichthyes; order Myliobatiformes; family Dasyatidae; genus Hemitrygon; species Hemitrygon akajei. The sequence continues at coordinate 22,541,863 of NC_133151.1, forward strand.
TCTCCTTTGTCTGTGCTCCTGTCTATCCTGTTGACTAAATGTTATTTCATTGCCGTCCATTGATCAGGGTCAGATTGTCTTCCACTCTTGTTTACATCATTCCTAGCATCACTAGCAAATCTCCAGGATATTGGACACCTCCAGTTAAGGAACATTCAATCTGTTGTATACAGCGCCACTACTCCAGCAAAAAATGTCGTGATTCAAGAGCTTCAATATTACCCCTGCATCACCTTCTTGGTCACAAATTCACCCGAGTTATCATTCTACTTGTATCCTCACCAATACGTGGCACTGGGAATAATCTAGAGATTACTGCTCTTGAAGTTTCACTTTTTAAGTTCTCTCCTAATTCCCTCTATTGATTGTGTACAAGCTCAGCCCTCTTTTTACCATGTTAAGCACCACGAACTCTTGAGAATTTTCTTTAGCCACTCTGACACATTTCTAGCCCTAGTACTCAGGTTGCAACACACCATCCTGTTATCTATTTTACAGCCGTTGAATCTTGAGTCTTTTTTGACTACTAATCCACTTAATCTCTTCCTTCACTGCTGGTCATCAGAGACATTGTCAGTGCCAGCAGCCTGACTGCTGCAGTTGTGCCCTGATAGTTTATTTCCTCATCAGTATTCAGACCATGTACTTGGTTGTGAGGGGAGGAGCTATTGGGGCACTCTGCACTGTATGACTCCTCCCCTTGTCTCTCCTGGTATCACGAAACTTATCAGTCTCCTGTACCTCAGGTATGACTATCTCACAAATGATCTGGTCTCAGTGTCTGGATGATGCTAGGTCTATCGATCTCCAGCTCTATTTCCTTCACATGGTCAGTCAGGAACTGCAGCTGGTGCACTTCCCTCATGTGAAGATATCGGGGACACTGACATACACCCTGATGTCCCACATGCTGAGGCAGAGCATGTCATTGCCATAAATGTCATTCCCAATAGTGATAGGATTTTTGAAAAAAATCCTGAAATTTGACTTCCCAGAGTACAACACTTCATCTGCCATTTCTCTGCCGACATTTCCAACTGTTCTATAATCTGTTGAACCTTTTGGCAAACTTCTTCACTATCCTCGTGTGCATCAATTTTCTGTGTCAATTATGTCGTTTCCTGCTTGTCTCATTGCCCTTGTTAAACATCGAAACAGTACTGGCTCATTTGCAGTCCTCTACAGCAACATGTGCAATTAAAAAATAAAAAAAAAAGAAGACTACTAAGATTTCTGTGAAGGCAATAGCAATCTGCAGTCTTGCTTCACTCACCAAATAACCTACGATGAATTCTATCCAGTCCTAGTGATTTATCGAACTTCGTGTTTTTGGGTGTCCCAATGCTCCCACCATTATATTATGAACGTATCGTGGAACATCAGCGTATCCTTCCTGATCTTTCTTCCACGACTTTCTCCTAAACAAACACTGACGTGAAATATTTCTTTTCGTGTTTCTTCCACTTCCTCTGGCTCCAGGCATTATTCACTCCTAGGCTCTTGAGTTGTCCTGCATTCCTACTTCACAGCGGTGCCCCCGTTGTTTCTAATGTCCATACGAAAACCTTTGGTATTCCCTCGAGTCTTGCTCAGAAAAATCATCCTATCTCGTCCACCAACATTCAGCACTGCTGATTCTGTGTTTAATTTGCATATTCCTGAATAGTTATCAAGGGCCTTGTCTAACTCATGCTTCTTAGATTTTCCATGTAGGTCCTTTTTCTTTCTGACTGCATTTGTAACAGTTCCCATCATCTAATGTTCTCAGATCCTGCATCATTTTCTTTCCCCGCTCACAGAAACAGATTGGATTCGGAACCACTTGTCTTTAAATATCTCTCACAGGTGAGACGTGAGTTCACCTAATCGCATCTGCTCCCAATTTCTACCTTGCCCATTTCCTGCCTAACATATCTCTCATGAGCTTGGAACTCAGACAAAATGCCGGAGTAACTCAGCGGGGTAGTCAGCATTTATGGCAAAGACTAAACAATCGACATTTTGTTCTAAGTCCCTTCATCTGCATTGGAAACAGTAGTTTAAGTCAGAGTAATAAGGTGGGGACGTGGAGGAAGAAGTTGAAGGCTTCAGGTGATCATTAGTTTGCCCTCAGTTTAGCAAATTCCCCCAAGATTGTGTCCTTCTTTGCAAATGATCTGTATCAAAATGGTCTCCCATTCAAATAAATCAATTACAATCCGCATTCCCCAATAAAGGTCTCTTGAATGCCCCGAAGCAGCTGCCTCTACCATCAGCCTTAACTCTGAATTCCACACATTTTCTGTGTTAAAAAATTAACCTAAGATTAAAATTATGTCCCCTCGTTTTAGTACTTACAACCCTGGATAAATAACCTGGCTGCCCACTCGATTTATGCCTCCTATAATCTTGTACAAATATTTCAAGACACTGTCATCCTGCTTCCCACCGGAGGGGAAAAAATCTTATTTTACTTAACCTATACTCAAAAAAACATGTTCTGAAAAATGCAGCTTAAAGTGAAATTATTGTCAACGTACATTTATTTGCCACCATGACATTCTTTTTCTTGAGAGCAAACATAGTAAATACAAAGAAACACAACGGATCAACGACACTCTGCACGCAACTAAGACGAATAAAACACCGATGCACAAACACAGTAAAAACAACATGTTGTGTAAATTAAAACAAAAGCAAACAAAATGGTAATATATGCGAAGTAAATATCGACAACGTGAGTTGTGGAGTCGCTGAACATAAGCTCATTTTCGCGGTGGGTGAAACTATCCCCTCTGCTTCAAAAGCTTGATCGTTGAGTTGTTAGAGCTATTCCGGAACCTGGTGCTATGGATCCTGAGGCCTCTGTAACTCCTTCATGATGGCAGCATCGAGAAGCGAGCATCACCTGGATGATGGCGTGCTTGTTGATGGATGCTGCTATCATGTGACTGCCCTCCTCTTAGACGTGCTCAGTGTTGGGCGAGGATTGACCTGTGATGGACTGGCTACATCGAAACCTTTTCACTGGCTATTCCATTCAAACACATTGATGCTTCGGTACCAGACCATGATGCAACCAGTCAGGATATTCCCCGCTGTATATCTATAGAAGTTTGTCAAAGTATTAGAAGATAGGCTACACACCTAAACACCTAGGTTGTAAATATTGGTAAATCTTTTCCAGTATCCAGCCTCTACACGTAGAATCCCAGTCAATACTCTTGAAATTACAGTCAGACACCACTCTGTTGTTTTTTTTTCCACAAATTTGCATAAATTGCCTACGTTTCTGTTCGTCTTTATTCTGCTGTCTTCACAAAACCTTTCGAATTGAAGCACACAGCATCTCATAAAATATGCCCAGTGGGATAGAGTTGATTGATGATGCCCATGAAATGCAGGCCAGACTGAGTTTTTTAATAAGATCTTTTACACGATTTAAACCATCAAATCTATCCCAGCTCCTGGTACGACCTTCCCACTGTCCCATTCCCCACTCTCTTCCCAGAGCTCGGCAGGTTATCTCCCCTACAGTACATGTCCGGTTCTTCTTTGTTCCCACCTTCCTCGATGAGAAACACAGTTAGAGTAGAAAATAAACTTTCATCCCATGCACCGTTGACCCTTTGCCCACTTGGGCCTCAAATCATTGACCACTAAACAGTGAGCAGTATAGCACAGGAACAACCCCCAAAGCTCACTGCGTGCATGTGTTGTCTATGATTTGAGTTTAAACTTCATGTTTACCTGCATTTGGACTGTGTCCTGCAGTGGAATAAACCCTGCCAAGAACTAGTCGAACCTTGATAATCTTTGAGAGACCCAACATCTCCTTCACCTTAGTATTAAAAGGCCTCGGAATATCACCATATCCCTTTCCAGATCTCGCTTTCCTCCATGTACTTCTCCTTAGTGAACAGCAATGAATGCAAAGAGTTCATTTTCTACTTTGCATTCTAACTCTGGCTCTAGCCATAATCTCCCTTCTTTGTCCTTGAGTGGTCCTGCCTTCTGCCCAGTACATTGATTTTCTTCAGCGTCTGTATAAAATGTCTTGGGATTCTCATTGATCCTCTTCACTGAGGACATTTCCTGGTTTCTGTTCACTCTCCTGTTCACAGTATGACTTGTTTCTTGCCTCCTGTATGTTCCTGCAAGACCCTGTAAATTTCAGCTTCCTCAACCTTAGATATACCTCCTCTTATCTGTTAACTAAATACAACAAATCTCATCATCTCCGCCCACCTCCGTCTTCCTCACAAGGGCAGGGAAGTCTTGAACGTTGACTGGCTGGACTGTAAGTGACTCCCATATGTTAGACATTGACTCAACCAGTAACACATACAAACAAGCTGGATGAACTTAGCAGGTCGGGCAGCATCCGTGGAAACGAGCACTCAACGTTTCGGGCCGAGATCCTATATCAGTACTGAAGAAGGGGGGGGGGAAGGGGCCCTATAAAGAAGGTGGGGGGAGTGTGGAAGGTGCCAGGTGAAAAAACAATCAGAGGAAAGAACAAGAGGTGGGGGAGGGGAAGCAGGGAGCGGACAGGCAGAAGAGGTGAAGAAGGAATGTAAGGGAGAAAGCACTATGGGTAGTAGAAGGCAGAATCATGTGAGAAGTGATAGGCAGCTAGAAGAGGAGGCAGAATGATAGTGAGATGGGGAAAGGGAGAGGGAAGGAATTACCGGAAATTGGAGAATTCGATGTTCATAGCAAGGGGCTGGAGACTTCTCAGTCGCTATATGAGGTGCTGCTTCTCCAACCTGAGTTTGGCCTCATCATGTAGATGATGAGTAGAGGAGTAGAGCAGTAGAGGAGCCCATGTATGGACATATCCGAATGGGAATGTGAGGCAGAGTTGAAGTGGGTGGCAACCGGGAGATCCTGTCTGTTGTGGCGGACGGAGCAGAGATCTAACCAGTAAGATCGGCTGCCGACTGTCTAAATCATTCGAATCCTGGAATGCTTAAATACTAGTTCTGCTCTATTCTCAGACAGATCTCTGTAATGGCTGAATCAACGTGCGATGTAGTAGTCCAGGTCCTAAGTACGTCTGCCTTAACTGTTCTACACCCTGTACTACCTTACTAACTCTTTCCTCACAAGCATGTAACATAGGAATTAAATGGAATTAATGCCCAACCGGCTAAATTCTCTTTACATAAATTTCTAGTTAGTTCCAATAAGGACCACGACTTCTGGCTGCTCAGCCTGTCCTTTCAGAATGACTTGTACCTTCTCAGAGATATCCTTGGCCCTGGCATGATAGAGGCAACGCACCAGCAGACAGTCACTTTAATTTCCACAGATAGTCCTCTCTATGTCCCCAAACCCGACTAAAGTCTTTTTTTGCTGCACTTGATTCATATCCTTCCATTTCCTGTATATTCAGGAGCTTATCTGATAGGCTCTTTGTAATGAAAATTCTATTAAAATCCATTCAGTGTTTTTGTTTGATTCAGCTCAGGGTATTTACATATGAATTTCCAAACAAAGGAGACTGTACACTTGCTAAAACAAAACACTTTATTAGAACTCGTACGATTTTAATGCATAAAGAAAAAAATAGTTGGCTACAGTAATAGCAATACAGAAATCAAAATAATACTTGTCAGCCACGAAGCAAGCCGATCTTACTGTCGGAGGAGTACAGTACCACAAATTCGACATTGTCACCCTCGCTCGCACCTTCTCCATCTCGCCCGCACTAACATCATCTTCCAGGCACTCTCTCCCTGACGAGCTCTCCCTCGCGCCTTCTTTCTCGCAATGTCTCATTTGTTTTTTTTCCTTCGCACCCTCAGCCCTCGCGCTGTCTCCTTCTCGAAATCAAGTTCTCTAGCTCTATATTACTCACAGAACGTCAAATGGACGTACGGGTACTTTGTCTTCAATTTTAAAGCAAGTTGAATTATCTTACAGGAAGATAGGTCAAGGAGGCAGGGAGAAGGAGAACCTATAGGTGGAGAAGGTGGAGAAAAAGGGAGGATGAAGGAAAGGACGGGTTATGACGGGAGCAGGAGCGGTTGATATAGACGAGAATATACTCGAAGATCAGGCAGTTTTGTCCAGGGGGGTTCGTCTCAGACTTCAATTTAACAGGGCGGGATGTGGGATGCAAAGGGGAAATATTTCAGATCCCAGTGTTTTGCAATGTAACACACACACAATGGAAAAGAGTAAACTGTTGCCAGGACTCTATTAAGGGTCTCGGCTCGAAACATTGACTGTTTCCCCTTTTCCATCGATGCTGCCAGGCCTGCTGAGTTCCTTCAGCATTTGTGTAAGGAAAAGAATAAACAGTCGAGGATCATTAGGATCTGATCTTGTGTAGGTTGTTTTGTATTTCGAACATCTGCAGATTTTCTCGTGTGTGCTTTGTAACTCTGATCATCACGTTGTTTCCATTTACCCACAAGTGGGGGGATAGAAGAAGGCGCATGAAGGCAGCTGATTGTAATACTTTACAGCATTTATTTCTAACGTTTCATGAGTTTCAAAATCATCTTGAATGGATATTTCACCGCATCCTTTAGTTCCTCTCGGAATTTGCTCTGAGTCAGGGCGTAAATACACGTGTTGGTGCAAGAACTCAGAATCTGCAGCATTTCCGATGTGTGGTCTGTGATGTAACGGGGATCCGAGACAGAATCAACAAAACTCTTTGAAATTCGTCTATAGATGAAAAATACCACGTATGTTGCCCACAACAATATGAAACTACCGGTTATGCTGAGGAGCAAAACGATAGATTTGCGTCGGTTTTCCATCTCACAGTCCTTGTCATTCTCTCCACTCTTTTGTCCCCGGAGCCCCCTCCGGGCTCGATTGGCCGCTAGAATCCGCCTGACAGTCAGAGTATTGAAGAACAACATCAGAATAAATGGGACACAAGGGACTAACATGCGATGAAATATCGCAAATATCAACCATGCAGAAGAGTTGTTGTACCTCGGCGTATAAACACAATCCCAGGAAACACCATCAATCATTTCTCTAGGCCCGAATATAAAGCCCCAGGGGGCACTCTCCAAACAGGCCAGCAAACTCAATGTCATGATAATCACAGCCGCTGTTCTCTCGGTGCAATATTTAGTTTTCATCTTCTCACAGCAAATAGCCACAAATCGATCGACAGTGAAAGCGACAGTTAGCCAGACTGAGGACGCAGTGCTCGCAAAAACCAACCATTCTACGACTGTGCACACAGGAGTGATGCGCAGGAAGGATCGGGGAAGATAAATCCGAACAGTCCACCTGAGCAGCGGATCCACGATAACGACCATGAGATCGGCCGCTGCCATTCCCACCAGGTAGCGAGTGACACATTTGGAAAGACCGCACTTTCCCCGGGACAAGATTACAATCGCCACCAAATTCGCTGGAAGAGAGACAGTGAACAGCAAGTTGAGAAAGTACTGAGCAGGAGCCAATGCAGCATTCTGTGGGAATTCTGTAGTCTTTCCACTCCATTACTGCATTTAGCGGTGGCAGGGTGGAGAGAGGGCGCAGAACTGGTGGAGGCAGAGAATGTGTTTACACAGTAAAATACAGTCAATATTATCGGTATACGAATTCCTTACTGATAACCGAAATGTGAAGTGGCAGCGGAAAGTTTAAACTGGGTGAAATGAATAAATCCGAACGCTAACGGCGGAATTCTTCCATTAGTTAATCATCAAGTTCCTGACACCGACACAACAGCCGAAGTCGGAACAAAAGCAGGAAATGCTGGAAACGCGCAATCAGGCAGACCAAAATATTTGCGAAAACCTTTAAAGCATCTCCTCTCAGAACTGTTCTCTGCGAGACCCCTGACACTAGTGTTAACGGGTTTCTTTTTTCCATACAAGCTGCTTGGGCCTCAGTGTTTGCAGCCTTCCCAGAGTTTGTTTCCGATTCCAGCATTTGCCACCTCACTGACTTTAAAACAGAACATTGATTGATTCCAACAGAGACAGCGCAGTCTGACACAACCTCACAGACAGACATGACGCCTCTCACTGAATCCATCACAGGGAAGCAGTGGAGAGGATTTTAACGTCGAGCAGTAAACTCGCTACCGTAGTCGGATGACTGTAACGGTTTTAGATGTAGATATAATGAAGTAAATTTCATAGTATGGATAACTATGAAGCACTACGTCGCCTGTAATAGTCTGATTGCAACGAGTTCATTGTTTTGTCGATCGACTGCGATACATTCAGTCATATTGCACACGTTGATTAAAAATCCACAAGAGTTTCGAATTACAACACGGAACTCCTCACAGTTGCTAAAGTGTTACTACAGGTCGATGGTTTGATTGCTGCATCTCACTCAGAAAACCGCTCACATACAAAGGAGTCCATTGATTGGTACAATCTCCGCGGGCTGTATAAGCACTATATTTGAGATGCAGTGCAGCAGCTATAAGACCAAGAACACAGAGATCCGAACATCCAATTATTGATCATAAATCGCTGGAGGAACGCTACCTGACCCGTTCAGTTCCAAAGGATTTAGTGGGTTCGCTGAATTATTGCAGCGTGTTGTATCCAGCATTCACAGTCCCGGTGTTTCCATTCCATTCCTGAAATACGGAGCACTGGGATTGGACAGGTGACAAAGGAAACAAACGACAGAAACAATCACAATAATGGGATTAAACCAGCTCCTACCAACGGCAGCTGACGCTGCGGCTTACCGGGAATTCCAAAGGCTGAAATAAAAGGATAGTACACGCCTTCTATCCGCCAGATGACTGGATACTCCATTTCACTGAGATTCTGTGATTTCTGTTGCTCTTGAATTCACAGCTCCTTCAGCCACTTTGAGCAGATGAATTAAAAGCCCCCTAATTTACAGAGACGAACAGTCTCCAGAGATATTGTTATACCCCTGACTAACTTTCTTAGTTACGGTCACTAAACAAACAATTTAATTTAATGCCAGTCTCTGATGTAAACCACAAACAAGAGAAAAACTGCAGATGCAAACAGTCCAAGCAACACACACAAAGTTCTGGAGGACCTCAGTAGGCCAGGAATTATCAATGGTAAAGTGTAAACTCGACGTCTAGGCCCGAAACGACGACTATACGACTATACTGGCTGCCTAGCCTCCTGAGTTTCTCAGAATTTTGTGTTTTTTTCTGATGTAAATTTTGGGGCGATTGAAGACAAAAATATCAAAATCCTTGTGCATTATCTCAGCAGTGACGCGACGGTTAGAAACAATGCCAGATCTTTAATTACAATGAACGAACTTTGTCACGGAGCAGCAACTTTTACAGATTTCGCGTTTTTGTTCGTAAATTACTCATCAACAAATCGATTTGCCCGACTCTGACCGACCCTGACATTTTCACCCAGTACTTAAAAAATTTTAACTGCAATTCAGTATTTAACTCCGTCCTAGTCGCGTGCGCACAGGCACACACACACACACACACACACACACACACACACACACACACACACACACACACACACACACACACACACACACACACACACACACACGGAAAGGGTGAGGGAGAGGGAGAATGTTAGTATATATTATCTTCTAATCTCTGGTACAGTCTGAGAGTGTGGGGTTCATTCAGTACTTCTCAGTCTCTGGTACAGTGTCAGAGTGTCGGGTACATTATGTACCTGTCAATTTTTGGTTACAGTAGGAGAGTGCGGAGTTCATTCTGTACTTGTAAAACTCTGATACAGAATGACAGTGTGCGGTTCGTTCTGTACCTGTCAGTTTCTGGTACATTGTGAGTGTGTGGGTTCATTCTGTACCTGTTAGTCTCTGGTACAGTCAAAGTGTATGGGGTTCATACACTTTTCTCGTTTTGTTCTTTTTCTCTGGTATTGCAAAGTCATATATAATTATCTCCACTTTTGATTAAACTACATTTTTTTTATAATCATATTAAGCTACCTAGAGCTGATAGTTAAATTTAGTCTACGGAGTGACACTTTGAATGAAGTTGATTATATTGGATTAGTACTTCAAAAGTCAACGAGATAAGAACGTGACCATCGGCTCATAATGTCTTTGAGCAGAACTGATTATTAATTTACACGACTGGATTTTATTGAATTCTTCCAGTGAACATTGGTAAAGTGACACTGTACAGGAGTGATAAAAAAAAAGACTTGCAGACTGTGAATACAGATCGATTCAATATACAGTGCAATAACAGAATGCAGAATAAAGTGGTGATTCCTCCTCCGAATTTTAATCTCGCTGTTGTATGTCCCCGTGGTGTAATGATCAGGACTGTACCCAGTGCTTCAGGATTGGCCAGACTTGCGCTTCTCTAGTCCAGCAGAGCTCCTTGCTCTGGCATTTAGTACCTTCACCCAATGAAGTCATGTCCCCATCGTCTCTTAACTGACCCACCGCACTGAGCCCCTACTTCTGAGATTTGTCCTCATGCTTTCCACGGACACTCTGGCCTTCCTTATTTCTTCACATTCTACTATTTTTAAGTATCTCGTGGCCTTGCTTAGATTCTCGGCCTGCATCTCCCCACTTCCCCATAGACATACACCCCCTAGCTTTAAACAGAAGAACATCCCATTATCCAGTCATGAATCATTAAAATCTCAAACATCACTTTTATCTTCCTCTGCTCCAAGAAAATAAAGCTGCAGAAGACTTATACTATTACAATTTTAATTCATATTTCGACAGGAACGCTCTGTCAACATTTGTTAATATTTCAGGATGTAATTCAGCCTGTGCCCATCAAGCTGTATAAGATGGTGTTTGCAGGGATGCTGAATTGTGACCTTCTACATGACGAGTCTGCAGAAACTGCAAATTCCACTGACCGGGTGTAAAGGGACCCTGCGACCAACAAGGCAGTGATTTCTTGCCATTTGTACATGTTTCGTGCAAGATCTGAACACATAGTGCCAAAGTAACATGATCCCTCAGGACCCTCCACGGCAAAGTGCGGTGCTCCAGATGACTGATCCGGAATTAGGTTTAATTCCAGTTCCACCGAGACTTCTTCCCCAGTCCCAGGACAGACACCATTGCAGAACCGCAATCCGTGGGTGTAATCGCGTTTCCAGTGCAACATTCACACCCAACTGAAGTGAAGCAACTGCAACTGTCCCAGGATCGGTGAGTGATGTCTCTGGACTCTAGTGCAGACTCTGGTTGCTCTCATCCAAAAGCAAAATTTGCAAACTGTACCAGAACCCGGGGCTCAGTATCAGAAAGACATAACTGGCGTGGCTATGTCCCTGATCTTGACCACGGTAACTCCCTGTTCCCATCGCCTCTTTCCTCTTGCTATCACTCATATACAGAACATCTAGTGGCCAATCAATGCATCATCCAGCTTTTATTTGGTCTATGGAAATAATCAACTGCTGTTAACTTTTATTCCCACCATCCAACACAAAGACAGTGACCTGCTATCTGAGTTCTTCGATGTCAGAGCATCAGTCTTAATCAAGGTCCTCAGCCAGTCTGACCGAGTCCACTGACACTATCGTTGATTTTTGCCTGTACCCGATACTACAAAATTCTTAAGTTCATCACGAGGCTAAGAAATCCTAGTGGTTCTCCCGTGGCCATTCCCCTCCGCACCAAGTGCACATCATCGAGTGTGGGTGATGACCCCGCAGGGCACTGTAGTAGCCGCGGCACTGTGATTGGCTCTGAGGAGCAGCAGAACGGAAAACCGAGTCAGAGTGGTAGTGATAACTGACTCAGTATTTTGTAGGGACAGACAGGAGTAACTGTGGCCACAAAAGAGTCACCAGGATGGTGTGTTTCCTCCGGGTGCTGGGGTCCACGGTCTATAGGTGCAGCTGCAGAAGATTGTCAAGGGAAATTGTGAATGGCCAGATGATTTGGTGCTAATTGGCACCGATGACAATATCAAAAAAAGGGAAGAGATCCCATACTGAGTATATAAAGTTAGCAAAGAGGCTGAACAAAAGGATATCCAAGCTTCGAGTGTCCTATGAACTCGAACCCCAAGATACCTCTGATTCTCCACACTGCCAAGAGTCTTACATTAATACTATATTCTTCCATCATATTTGACGTACCAAAAGGAAACACCTCACACTTATCTGTGCTGAACTTCAAGTGCCACTTCTCAGCTCATTTTTGGACACTATCAATGTCCCGCTGTTATCGCTGACAGCTATCCACACTGTCCACAACACCCCCAACCTTTGTGTCATCAGAAAATTTACTAATCCATCCCTCTACTTCCTCATCCAAGTCATTAAAAAAAATCACGAAGAGTAGGTGTCACAGAACAGATCCCCGAGGCCCACCACTGATTATCGACCTCCGTGCAGAATATGACGCGTCTAAAACCACTCATTGCCTTCTGTGGACAAGCCAGTTCTGGGTCCACAAAGCAATGTCCCTTTGGACCCCATACCTCCTTGCTTTCTTAGTAAGCCTTGCATGATATAACTTATCAAATGCCTTGCTGAAATCCATGTACACTACATTCATCAATATGATTAGTCATACCCTCAAAAAAAGTCATTCAGGCTCGTAAGAAACGACCTGCCTTTGACAAAGCCATTCTGACTATTCCTAATAATATTATGCCTCTCGATACGTTCCCAAATCCTATTTCTCAGGATATTCTCCATCAACTTACCAACCACAGAAGTACGACTTACTGGTCTATAATTTCCTGGGCTATCTCTGCTCCCTTTCTGGAACAAAGGAACAACATCTGCAAACCTGCAATCCTCCGGTACCTCTCCTGTCACAATTGGTGATGCATAGATCATCGCCAGAGGCCCAACAATCTCTTCCCTAGTCTCCCACAGGAGCCTACGGTACTGCATGTTTGAAAGCCCTTTGTGGCATGCCAATTCTTTGTTGCTTGTGGGGGAAAAGGGTCTTTGTTTGACTGCTGCTTATGCGGGGGAAGGGGTAGTTGGGGAGGTTTTGGGTTTCTAACACTTAACTGTCATTCATACCATGGAGCATTTTTCAGTTTTCCTGGGTGTTTGCGAAGAAATATAATTTCAGGATGTTTACTAGATACATTTCTCTGACGTTAAACTTACGTCTTGAAACCTATTGAAACATTTTGGCCCAGTTAAGCGGCTGCGCCAGTCAGCTGAAGCTTCATGGAAGTAGTTAATAAGGCATAAAAAGAAACATTAACGTTCAACTAACAAAAACTATGTATTTAACTGCAATATAGAACAAATTAGAAATTTAATATAGAACTACTGTACAATCAGACTCTAGTTACGAACAGTTATCGATGGAGGAATTCATCCACAGTGTATGATGCCGTATACTTTTGATTGAAAATTAACATACCTCTGCAGGCACCCTGTGCAGTTAATCGACAGCCGTCAAGGAATACTTTCGATGTCGCACCCTCCAAATATTCAATTTCATTATAACACTCAAGATAATTCTCCATACTCCTAATTTGTTGAAGTATATAACCATATAACAATTACGGCACGGAAACAGGCCATCTCGGCTCTTCTAGTCCATGCCGAACAATTACTCTCACCTAATCCCACTGACCCGCACTCAGCCCATAATCCTCCATTCCTTTCCTGTCCATATACATATCCAATTTTGCTTTAAATGACAATACCGAAACTGCCTCTACCACTTCTACTGGAAGCTCATTCCACACGGCTACCACTTTCTGAGTAAATATATTCCCCCTCATGTTACCCCTAAACGATTGCCCCCTAAGTCTCAACTCATGTCCTCTTGTTTGAATCTCCCCAACTCTCAATGGAAAAAGCCTATCCAAGTCAACTCTATATACCCCCTCATAATTTTAAATACCTCTAGCAAGTCCACCCTCAACCTTCTACGCTCCAAAGAATAAAGAACTAATTTGTTCAACTTTTCCCTGTAACTTACGTGCTGAAACGCAGGTAACATTCTAATAAATCCTCTTTGTACTATCTCTATTTTGGTGACATATTTCCTATAATTCGGTGACCAAAACGGCACACAATTCTCCAAATTCAGCCTTACCAATGCCTTGTACAATTTTAACATTACATCCCAACTCCAATACTCAATGCTCTGATTTATAAAGGCCAACATACCAAAAGCTTTCTTCACCACCCTATCCACATGAGATTCCTCTTTCAGGGTACAATGCACCATTATTCCAAGATCACTCTGTTCTACTGCATTCTTCAATGCCCTAACATTTACCATGTATGTCCTATTTGGATTACTCCTACCAAAATGTAGCACCTCACACTTATCAGCCTTAAACTCCATCTGCCATCATTCAGCCCACTCTTCTAACTGGCCTAAATCTCTCTGCAAGCTTTGAAAATCTACCTCATTATTCACAACGCCTCTTACCTTAGTATCCTCTGAATACTTACTAATCCGATTTAACACCCCATCATCCAGATCATTAATGTATTTGACAATCAACATTGGACCCAGTACAGATCTCTGAGGCGCACTACTAGTCACCGGCCTCCAAACTGACAAACAGTTATCCACCACTACTCTCTGGCATCTCCCATCCAGCCACTGTTGTATTTATTTTACTATTTCAATATTAATACATAACGATTGAACCTCCTAACTAACTAACCTTCTGTGCGGAAGGCCTTACTGAAGTCCATATAGACAACATCGACCGCTTTATCCTCGTCATCTTTCCTCGTAGCCTCTTCAAAGAATTCAATAAGATCTGTCAAACATGACATTCCACGCACAAATCCATGATGACTGTTCCTAATCAGACCCTGTCTATACAGATAATTATATATACCATCTCTAAGAGTACTTTCCATGAATTTACCCACCACTGACGTCAAACTGGCAGGCCTATTAATGCTAGGTTTACTCTTAGAACCCTTTTTAAACAATGGAACAACATGAGCAGTATGTAAATCCTCCGGCACCATCCCCGTTTCTAATGACATTCGAAATATTACTGTCAGAGCCCCTGTTATTTCTACACTAAGCTCCCTCAAGCTCCTAGGGAATATCCTATTATTTTATGGTCACTCTTTACCATTTATGTCATCTTCAAGCCTGAATACTTAAAATCACAGTTGTGAACTGTCTTACTGCTTATCACTCACCAACTATCAGTGACAAGAATCATGGCTTTTTGATCACAAACACATGGAAGTGACACTATTTCAAGCTTGTTTACTCTAAGCTCAGTGTACTTTCTAAAGGCTGCACAAGGTGCAGGTGACTGATGGTGGTTAGCAACTGTTTGACACCAGTTTCCTGTCCCTATTGTATGACATAGAGTCCGATATAAATGAAGTTAATTCACGCTATGTTCTTGATTTGCTTTTGTTCTTTAACAATTGTCCCAAATGAGCATCCTTCCAAATTAACTGGAACCATGCTACTGTGAAACTAACAATCATGGTCACTGCTCCTGAAGTGTTTCCACAGTGACATTTAAGTCACTTTCTGAGCCGCATTTCCCAACAGAAGGTCTAGTGTCATCCCCTCTCTAGTCGGGCCATTTGCATGTTGTTGGAGAGCACTTTCTAGGACACATTTAATAAATTCTTTCCCATCCCAATCAATTGTGCATGGCAGCCCCAATCAATATGAAGGAAGTTCAAAGTAACTTCATTGTCAAAGTTTGTTTCTGTATTGATATACAAACATGTGACTCATTCTCTCGTGGGCATTCAAACAAAGAAACACAGTAAAATCAATGGAAAACTACACATGGCAAACAACCATAAGAGCATAAGATATAGGAATACAAGTAGGCCATTTGGCCCATCGAGTCTGCTCCACGAATTCGTCGTGGCTGATCAATTTCTCTCTCAGCCCCAATTTTTTTGCCTTCTCCCCGTAAACATTCATGCCTTACTAATCACGAGCCGATGAAACTCTGTGTTAAATATACACAATAACTTGGCTTCCACAGCCACCTCCAGTACTGAATTTCACAGATTTACCACAATATAAATTCATTCTGTCTGTGTTCTAAACTTGCATCCCTGATTTCTGAGGCTCTGCCCTCTGGATCTCGACTTCCCCATCACAGGGAACATCATCTGGACATCCAGTGTATTGAGACCTTTAAACTTTTGATATCCTTCAGTGTGATCCCCTCCCTCGTCTACCCCACTCACCGTATGCTTCTTATTTTCAGTGAGTAGAGGCCCATAGTCATCAATCGGTCCTCATGTTGGTAACCGTTTCATTACCAGAATCACTCTCATGAACATCTTCTGAATTCCTTCCAATGTCACCCCAACCTTACTTTGATATGGGCCCAAAACTGCTCACAGTACTCCAAGTGAGGTCATTCCAATGCCTTATGAGCCTCAGCACTGCATCCTTGCTTTCTAGTCCTCTTGCATTTGCCTTCCTCACAAATGACTCAGTATGAAAATTACCTTGAAGGAATTCAGCACAAGGAATCTCATGTCCCTTTGCATCTCTGATTTTGTTTATCTCCTTTTTCTCCTTTTACTACTTCTAGTAAAATGACAGTGCACTTATTGATTCTATGTTCTATCTACTAATTTTGCTCATTTTCCAAATCTGTCTAAGTACCTCTGCAACCACCCTGCTTCCTCAAATTTACCTGCCCCTCCTTATACCTTAGTATAGTCCACAAACTTGGTCACAAAGCCATCAATTCCATCATCCAAATCATTGACATGTAATGTAAAGAGAAGCAGTCTCAACATTGAACCCTGTGGAACACGTCTAGTTAGTGACAGCCAACAAGAAGAGACAACCTTTATTCCCATTATGGGTCTCCTGCCAATCATAGTATGGTCTATCTATCTGCGAACCATGCAACCTGATGGCACGAATATTGGTTTCACGTTCCAGTGAACAAATTCATCTCCACCTTCCTCTATTCGCCACTCACTTCTTCTCGCATGTTTATTACATCCTGCTGTCTGCCTTACACGTTCCCTTTCTCCGTATGCCCACGCTTCTCTCCTATTCGATTCTTGCTTCTCCAGTCATTGACATCCCTTCCCCAAGCCCATCACCGCCGTCTTGGCTTACTATCTTCTAGCCTACCACTTTTCTGTCTGCCTATTCAGCTATTTTCACGCCTTCATCTCGGTACTGAAGAAGAGTTTCAGCATGAAACGTCAACTGTTTACACAATTCAATAGATGCTGCCTCACCTGCTGAGTTCCTCCAAAATTATCTGTGCGTTGCTTTCGTTTCCCAGCATCTGCAGATTTTCTCGTATTTACAATGTCTTCTGACAATCCAAGTATACAACAGCCACTGCTTCTTCTATGTCTATCCTCTTTCTTCAAACCAATAAAACAGATTTTACCAGCAAGAGTTTCCGTTAAGGAAACCATGCTGATCGTCCTATTTTATCAATTGTCTCCAAGTATGCTTAGTAATCGACTCCAACATCTTCTCAACCACTGAGGTCAGATGAAATGACCTATAATTTTCTTTCTTTTTCTTCTCGTACTTCTTGAAGAATGCAGTGGCATTTGCAATTTTATTGCCCTCCAGCAGCATGCCGATGAGCGGAGAGGCCATACTGGATCTAGTTCTGCGTAAAGAACCTGGTCAAGTGGCAGACCTCTTGGTGGGGGAGCATTTTGGTGAGAGTGACCATGACTCCCTTAGTTTCAATATAGGTATGGAAAAGGATAAAAACAGACAAAATGGGAAAGTGCTTAACTGGGTAAGGGCTAACAATGAAGGGACGAGACAGGAATTAGCGAGAGTAAATTGGAACCAGATGTTCAATGGTGAAAACACATGATGAAATGTGGAGGAAGCTTAAGGACCACTTGTGCTGTGTTCAGGATAGGTTTGTCACACTGAGACAAGGAAAATTGGTAGGGAAAGGGAACCGTGGCTGATGAAACACGTGAGGCAATTCGTCAAGACGAAGAAGGAAGCATATGTTAGATTGAAGAAGCAGGATGCAAGAGGGGCTCATGAAAATAATACGGTAGCCAGGAAGGAGATTAAAATAGGACTTAACAGAGTTCGAAGTGGCATGAGAAGGCCTTGGCATGTTGGACTGAAGAGAACCCCAGGGCGTTCTATGATGATGTAAAGAACGAAGGATGACAAGAATGAAGGTGGGACAGCTAAAGGATAAAGAAGGCAACAGGTGTCTGGAAGCGGAGGAGGATGGTGAGTTTTTAAATCAATACTTTGCTTCAGTATTCATTAGAAAAAAAGGACCTTGATCAGGGGGATGTCGAAATATAACAGGCCTGCATGCTGGGAAATGTGGAGGTTAAGGAAAAATAAGTGTTGGATCTTCTTGAAAACATCAAGATTGATAAGTCCCCAGGGCCGGACGTGATACACCCCAGGTTGTTGTGGAAAGTGCGAGAAGAGATAGCTGGATAATTAGCTATGATCTTTGAATAATCTTTGGCTGCAGGGGAGGTGCCGGAGGATTGCAGAATGGCAAATATAGTTCATTGTTTAAAAACGTTAATAGGGAAAATCCTGCTAATCATAGACCATTGATTCTTATGTCGGTGCTCTGCAAACTATTGGAAAGGCTTCTTAAGGATAGGATCTACGAGCATTTGGAGAAGTACAGTCTACTCAAGGATAGTCAACATAGCTTTGTGAAGGTAAGGTCGTGCCTCACGAACCTAATAAAGTTTTTGAAGAGGTTACAGAAGAATGTGATGAGAATAGGGCGGCAGATGTGGCCTACATGGATTTCAGCAAGGCATTTGACCATGTCCCCCAAGAGAGACTCCCCCAAAAAGTCATGAGGCATGGGATCAGTGGAACCTTGGTTGCTTGGATAAAAGATTGGCTTACAGGCAGAAAGCAGAGGGTTGTAGTGAATGGAAAGCATTGTGCCTGGAGGTCGATGACTAGTGGTGTGCCGCAAGGATCTGTCGGGAGACCCCTGCACTTTGTGATATTTAAAAAAAAATACCTGGATGAAGAGTCGGAAGGATGGCTGAGTAAGTTTGCAGATGACACGAAGATTGGGGGAGATGTGGATGGAGCTGTAGGTTGTCGAAGGTTACAAGAGGATATAGAGAGCATGCAGAGTTGGGCAGAAAAGTGGCAGATGGAGTTCAATCTAGTTGTGTGAGGTGATGCATTTTGGAAGGACAAACCAGAAGGCTGAGTACAGAATTAACGATCGGTTACTTAAGAGTGTCGATGAACAGAGGGACCTTGGGGTTCAAATCCATACATCCTTCAAGTTCGCAGCACAGGTTGATAGGATAGGTAATAAGGTCTATGGGATGTTAGGCTTCAATAATAGAGGGAATGAGTTCAAGAATAGAGAGGTCATGTTGCAACTCTACAAATATCTGATGAGACCACACTTAGAGTAACACTCACAAAATGTTGGTGGAACGCAGCAGGCCAGTCAGCATCTATAGGGAGAAGTACAGTCGAAGCTTCGTGCCGACAAACTTCGTCAGGCCTAACTGAAGGAGAGATAATAGAGATAATAACAGATATGAAAGTGGGAGGGAGAGGAGGAGATTGGGAATGATAGGAGAAGACAGTAGGGGGAAGGATGGAGCTAAGAGCTGGAAAGGTGATTGGCAAAATGGATACGAGGCTGGAGAAGGGTGAGGATCATGGGAAGGGAGGCCTGGGGATAATGAAAGGGCGAGGGAAGCCCAGAGGATGGGCAAGGAGTATAATGAGAGGGACAGCGGGAGAAAAGAGAGAGAGAGAGAGAGAGAGAGAGAGAGAGAGAGAGAGAGAGAGAGAGAGAGAGAGAGAGAGAGAGAGAAGGGAAATTAACATAATAATAATAATTGTAAGGCATAAATCAGGGATGTGGTACGAAAGGGAGATGGGACATTAACGGAACTTAGAGAAGTCAATGTTTATGCCATCAGGTTGGAGGCTACCCCAACAGAATATAATGTGCTGTTCTTGCAACCTGAGCGTGGCTTCATCTTGACAGTAGAGGAGGGCTTCGATAGACATATCAGAATGGGAAATGGACGTGGAATTAAAATGAGTGGCCACTGGGAGATCCTGCTTTCTCTGGCGGACAGGACGTAGGTGTTCAACGAAACGGTCTCCCAGCCTGCGTCGGGTCTCGCCAATATATAGAAGGCCGCATCGGGAGCACCGAACGCAGTATATAACCCCATCCAACTCACAGGTGAAGTGTCGCCTCACCTGGAAGGACTGTCTAGGGCCCTGAATGGTGGTGAGAGAGGAAGTGTAAGGGCATGTGTAGCACTTGTTCTGCTTACAAGGACAAGTGCCGGGAGGGAGATCGGTGGATTGGGATGGGGGATGGGGAACGAATGGACAAGGGAGTCGCGTAGGGAGCGATCCCTGCGGAAAGCAGAAAGGCGGATAAGGAAAGATGTGTTTAGTGATGGGATCCCGTTGGAGCTGACGGAAGTTACGAAGAATTCGATGTTGTTCCAGGAAGCTGGTGGAGTGGTAAGTGAAGACAAAGGGAGTCCTATTCCTAATGGGGTGGCGGAAAGATGCAGTGAGAGCAGTTGTGCTTGAAATGGGAGAGAACGGTTGACTTGATGGTGGAGGAAGGGTTGAGAGTAGAGTTAATGGTGGAGGAACATCCTTAAGAGTATTGTGTTCAGTTCTGGTCACTTCATTATAGAAGGGACGTGGAAGCTATAGAGAGGGTGCAAAGGAGTATTACCAGTTTGTTGCCTGGATTGGAAAGCAAGTCATGACGCAAAGTTAGCAGAGCTTGGATTTTTCTCTTTGGAACGCAAAATGATGAGAGGGACTTGATAGATGTCTACAAGATTATAAGAGGCATAGGGTGGATAGCCAATACCTGTTTCCCAGGGCACGAAAAGAAAAGAAAACAGCGGGTAGAAGTACAAAGTCAAGGGAGGGAAGTTTAGGAGAGACATCAGGGGTAAGTTTTTTACACAGAAGGCTATGCGTGCCTGGATTGACTTGGACGGGATGGTGTGGAGGCTGAATCACTGGGGGTATTTAAGAGCCTCTTAGACAGGCACATGGATGAAAGAAAAATAAGTTACTGGGTAGTGTGGTACATTTAGTACTTTTTAAGGAATATATGGGTCGGCACAATATCGAGGGCCGAAGGGCCTGTACTGTGCTGTGTTGTTCTAGTGGTGTTCTAGTGTGCCAGAGTCAGTTAATTTTGGAACAGTCATCACTAATACCTCTACAATCTTTTTGGCCATCTTTTTCATATTGGTGGCACGTACACATTCTGGTCCATGTGATTTATCTACATTCAGACTATTCAGTTTTTCATGCACCTTCTCCATGATCATTGCAACTTTACTCACTTCGGCTCCACGACAGATGTCGAAAAGACAAACTGCGCAAAAATAAAATAATAATAATAAATATTATTATGATGGGTAATCAATTTTAACAGTCTGGATATAACAATACAGGATATATACAAGCAAGAACAGCTTGCTCACTGGATATACAGTGGCCATTCCCATCACACATAACATATTGAAATTAATAAGTGAAAAAACAACAGAAATATGCTGAATGAAAAGAGGAAATTGAAAGACTATAAATAATTAACAAGGTATAGATTGTCCCAATAGTAATGTTTGCAACTTAAATCATCCCAAAGTCACTTCACAGTAGCATAACCACTCACGTCTACACACAATATTGATGTAAATTTCTAGAAATCCCGAATACAAAATACCACAAGAATAGTCCGAAACTTCCTAGCAATTGAAAAATGAATCGGTTTGGCTATGTCCGTACTTCATTTCAGGTTTTACCAGATTAAGCTGAGAAAAAGAATAGGCAATAGATGTCATGAACATTAGTTTTTGAGTGCTTAGGAGGGTCCATAGCTTGGGAATCAGTTCAGTGTTGATGAAAGTGAAATTATCCATGTCCCCACGCCCCCAACGCCTGGTTCAAAACCTTAACGAAGGGTAATGCATCATATGTGCCAGGAAACAATAGACTCTCTTATATTTACAATATTTGGAGGATAGTTTTACTTAAACGTCGATAGGAAAATTTGAGGACATACATGTCTAATAGAAGCTATCGCGACTAGTTGAGATCGAAAACTTAGGTAGCGTGGCACCGTTGTGATTCAAATACTCATCCAGACGGTTCATAACAACCTGCCTGCACAACCGCTCAAACGATGTGCTTCAGATTGTAAACTCCCTCCGTGTGAAAAAGGAAGCTCTTCATCAGATCCTCTTTAAACCACACACTCCTCTGCTTAAACCTTATGTTGCACACACCTCTGCCTGGAGTCACAGAAAAGGCCCATTAATCCAATCTGATCCATGTCTACCTGATCTCTTTCCATTTGCCTGCATCTGGACCATATCCCACTGAACCAGTCCTATCCATGAACTTGTTGAAATGTCTTTCATCCAGGATTCGAATGCACTCTACCAGTTTCGTTGATAGCTTTTACCACATAAACATCACCTTATGTGTAGAAAATGTTGTCCTCATGTCTCCTTAACTTACTTCTCCACTCACCTTCATTCTCTACCCTGCACTCTCTGTTATGCTGAACTCCTCCCCAGTCTTCAGTGTTATTTCCTGCCACATGTTTCTTATTATTTCAGAGAAACCTTCAATCCCCTTTCACACCCTGGAATCTCTGAATTTGCTATACTTGCTCTTCACACTTATAGGAATATAGTGAACCTGAACTCTCAGTACTTCTCTCTGAAATGACTCCCGTTTCCCAAATATGGATTTACCTGCAGGTAACATCTTCACATCCACATCTATCAGATCAGGTCTACGATAATGAAATGCGCTTTAATTTCCAGGATATTCTGAATAACATTATTCTATAAATATTGTGTACTGTGTACAATATTTCGTGGTCTCAGCAATCAGTTATACATTTTCAACATGATGCCCATGTCCCAGACTGATTTGAAACATCCTGAAATCTGAACTGACGAGTTTCAAAATCCTCGTCCACTGGAAACTTCACCCATCTCCCTACCCTATATGCATATAACTGTCAATGATCTGGCACAGTTACGTACCCGTGGATATCTTGCACCTGTTACGTGACCGTGATGTAATTGAGGCTATGCTGGACATGAAGTAATGGTCTTCTGATGGGGGAGTGACGTCCTTTCTCTGCCAGTAAGAGGTAACGTGATTTTTTTTTTCCAACAGGGTATAAAAGGCGAACCCCTCCCTGTGAAGCAGGGCAGTCTGTGGTTGTTATCAATAGTGACTCCGCTTTGCTACGTATTTCGATGTATGACGCAGTTTTACTTTAAAGTGGAGTTTTATTTTCTGCCTCAACTGTCAAAGGTCAAAGGCCAGTCCAACCCGTGTAGAGTGAAGATTTTAAAGGAGTTCGGAAATCCCGAAGGATCGGGAAAGTTAATGTCGACGATGAAACAGATTCGAGCTTTGTTTAATCTTCGCACGAGGAAGTAGTAACCTGTGCCCATGTTAACTCCTGGTTTGCCAAAAGAGAGCAGACAGAGTTGGATGCAGAGTTTCGCCAAGGAATGGTCAGTGCCTTTAAGCCGTTTTATTTCCTTCGACCGTAAATCCTCCGCAAAATAACATACTCCGACTGGGTTCAGCAGTAACAATGTGGAAAGGATTTAAGTACAGGAAAGAAAGCCTCTCCCAAGCGACTGGGTAAAACTTTGGACTTTCGCATTACTACCTCTAAGAACTGTTTTCGCATTATCTCTTTAAGAACTGTTCAAGCTGCCGCACAGCAACTGACTTCCGGTTCAGTTAGTCGTTTGTTTACTTTTGTTTTTTTTTCATTATTTAATAAATGTTTTATTTGTTATAAAAAAAACTGTCTCAATCATATATTCATTGTTGCTGATTTGTAACAGCACAAACAACCCTCCTAGATGCACTTAAAAAAATTCTACTTCTAACTCTTATACACAAAGATTATTCAGTTAATTTTATTGTAATTCTAATTGCTGTAACCCTATTCCCGTGACATCTCGGTGTGATTTAGGATCAGGTCTATTTCTTAATCTCCCATCAACTACTGGTACATCAACTCCCATATTTACGATATATATCCAGCAATATGATTGCCATTGTATTTATTTCTAAACTCTACTTTCAAAACCTCATGTGAGGAATCTCCTTGATTAATAATGCTACTTTCCCCTTCCCATCATTTCATGCTTTCCAGTCACGTGTGAACCATCTGCACCTGGAGTGAGGTTTCTCCAATGTTGTCCATTCACACAGAGTCACAGGGTTGCACAGGACGGAAGCTCGGCCATACTGACCAAGATGTGTATCCTAGAGTCCCTTTTACCTGTGCTTTGCCCATATCCATCTAAACCTCTCCTATCAATGTACCTGCCCGATTATTTGTTAAATATTGTAACTGTACTCTCCTAAGCAAATGCCTCTGGGAGATTGTACTATATACCCATCAGACACTGTGTAGAAGAATTTGCCCTTCAGGAACCTTATTGAATTTTTCCCCTATCACATTATCTCCTTCAGGTATAAACTCCCCAAAACATTTTGTTTTCTTCGATACTTTATCACTTTCTTCCTATAAATGAGTGACCAGAACTGCAAGCAATACATTGTGGTCTCACCAATGACGTGAACAGTCACAACATGAAGTCCCATCTCCTGTACTCCAAACTCTAACTGATGAATGACTTCCTCATGAACCTGTCTACACTTTTAGAGAACCATGAAAATCTGCATCAATTCTGGACCCTCAATTATTTACTATCAATATTTTAAATCATGCTGCCTTTTGATTCTTCCAACCACTGTACACACAGCGCCATTGTTTACCAGCCTCTCCAAATCCTGTTATAGAGACCAAAAATGTCATCACTATTTTATCACCAATACATTCTCAGTCATTGACAGACAGCCTCGGATACCTCACAGTCCGCCCCCTCCCCCAGGTGATTAATATCGATTGTATATTATTGAGTGTCCTGAACTTACCCCTGCTCCCTTAGAAAAAAACCATGACCAGCCCTGCCCACTCCAGCATGATTTAAAATATTGATAGTAAATAATTGAGGGTCCAGAATTGATGCAGGCGATACTCCAGTAGTTACATCTTCCCATCCTGAAACAGAACTGTTAATTGAGTTTCTGTCTTATATGTGAAAACCAGCCTTTTATACTTGTGAAGTCATCGTTTGATTTCTGGTATCGTGCACAGCCTTTCATGAGACACCTTGTTTGATGCCTTCTGAAAATCTAAGGTTACTACATCTACAGGTTCCCTTCTAACATCGAAAATACTGTTTTCATGTTAATCAAACATGAATTGCGTTTCTCTGAATGAGCTGACAGGGATTAAATCTGGGTCAAAGTTAGACATGTTGGTGATAAAACCTCTTTGGCCCACCGGCCTTCATCAATCAGTGCACTCAGTATAGAGGTTGGGGTGTTGTTTTGCAGTTGTGTGAGATGTTGTGAAGTTACTTTGAAAAGTCCTGTATAGTTTTGGTCACGCAGTTGCAGGATATATATCATTAAGCTGGAAATCCGGCAGGGGGAATTTACATGGTCAAAGCTGATAAACAAATGACTCAGTTAAATGTAGTATAGGATTTTTTTTTCTTGGGATGTGCGAGAATGAGGGGTAATATTATAGAGGTATATAGATAAATTGAGGTCGCAGAGAGCATGAATGCAAAGAAACTTTTCAACAGGGATGTTTAATCAAGAACGAAATGGCACCATATGGTGAGAGGGAAAAGACTGAAAAGGAATATGATGGGCTATGTTTTTCAGTCAGTTGGTGGTCAGGAAACGGAGCCAACTGCCAGAGGAAGTGACTGACGTAGGTAAGTTTACAAGATTCAAATGCTATCAGAGTTGGATAAGGAGGATACGAAAGGACCAGACGAAATGTACACCAGACTACTGTGGGAGGATATTTCTAAGCCTTTGGCAATGATCTTTGCATCATCAATGGGGACGGGAGAAGTTCCGGAGGATTGGAGGGTTGCAGATGTTGTTCCTTTATTAAAGAAAGAGAGTAGAGATGGCCCAGTAAATTATAGACCAATAAGTCTTGCCTCAGTGATGAAGCATATCGTGCGATTGGAGGTAGGATCCCGTTGAAGACTGCTGAGGCTACGGAGAATGGGATGCTGGATGCGGGGCTCATGGAGTGTATACCTGTTAGGATGTGTAGCCCTGTTAAGGAGGAGGGAAGATGTGTTAAGGACGGAAGGCCGTGAATTTTAGGAGATGCGAGGGAGGGCAGAAACACTGGTAGAGGAAGGGTAAACCAATACTCTGAAGAAAGTTCCAGAGGGAGGTTGGAATCCATAACACACTGTCCAGCTCCATGATCGGCAAATCGTTCCCTGCATGAATTACTCTCTCAATGCATCCTGTTGGTGAATGTTCCTCTCACTAAAAGAGAATGAGAACAGAATGGGGGTTGTCTCCTCCGTCCAGTGCTTGACGCAAGGAGTGTACAAGTTGAAAATGAATCCGGGTACATCTCCATTCACGCAGGAATAAGTGTATGCCCATTAAGCGTCGTACTCATTAAATAAAGGAACATCGGAGTGATCCTTCCAGCACCTTGTACCCGGACATCAGACGAACAGATCGCCCGTTTCTCACTGGGTTCTGGTTCGTCATGTGAGTAGTAGCCCAGCCTGTCACAGGGGGTGTTTAATCGTGTTATCCTCCTTGATATATAGAACAAAAGAGGGTTGGGTCGGAGATAAGACACCTGGACTAGATGGTGCACAATCCAGGGTACTCAAAGAGGTGGGTGAATTGATCGTGGAGAGATTAGTAATGACCTTTCAAGGACCACGAGATCCTGAATTGGTTTCGTAAGAATGTAACATTGAAATGTCACTCCACTCTTCAAGAAGAGAGCGCGACGGAAGTAAGGACATTATAGACCAATTGGTCTGAGCTCAGTGGTTAGAGAGACGTTGGAGTCGTGGTCTTGGGGAACGTCAAGGCACATCTGACAGTATGCCGTTCACAGAATTTTCCTCAAGGGAAAATCATGCCTGATAAATCCTTTAGCATTCTTTGAAGAAATTAAAAAAACAGGATAGACAAAGGAGAATCTGTTGATGAAGTGCTGTTGGATTTTCAGAATGCCTTTGACAAAGTGCAGAGATGAGGCTGCTTAACAGGCAATTCGCCAATGCATTGCAGAAATGCTTCGAGTCTGGGTAAAGCGGTGGCTATGTACAGGAAGTAAAGAGTGGAAATAAATGACTGGTGGTTTTCCATAGGCGTCTATCTTGGAATCTGTTCTATTTTTACGATATGTTTCAGTGATTTGCATCAGGGAATTAATGGCTTCGTTGCAACGTTTGGAGAGACAAATAGTTTTCAACAAGTAGAGAGGCTGCAGAAAGACTTTTACTGATTCGGGGAAACGACAGATGGAATACAGTGACGGGAAGTGTATGGTCATGGGCGTTGGTAGAAGAAAATAAAGGGTTGAATATTCTCCAAATGGAGAGAAAATAGAAAACACTGATGCGCAAAGGCACCTTAGAGTTCTTGTGCAGGACTCCCTAAAGGTGAGTTTACAGGTTGAGTCAATAATGAGGAAGGGAAATGCGATGTTAGTATTCATGGGCTTTTGAATACGTTCACATCAGCATATTTCTGGCTTTTATTCCCAAACCACAACATCAGACGAGCATACCGCATTAATTTACATCAAAGACGTTAGCATTTCCTCAGCGCAATGACCTAGCTCCAGGTGATCACCCCACATTCGTGATTAGCAGGTATGAAGGAACCCTTGTTACTCCGCTACTCCCGACCATTCTGACACGGACATGTTACTGAGGGAGGTAGAGTAACCAAATCATTCTAGAATTATTATTTTGACGTTTGCGTCCGGTGTTAGGATTCAGCGATAATATTTCAAAACAAATATGTCATAAGGGCAGATGATGATAATTTTCGGATAATACTAGGATGTATTTTTTTTATCCATTTTACATGTTTTAAATAACTTTCTCAGACCATTCGAGTCAATATTCTTTCCCTGAAGAGAATAATTATTTAATGCCTGCTGCTCCATCGCAACTAATCTTTTGAACAGTGAGATCCGGCAACAACATCGCCTAAATCTCAAATCAGCTACTCTTCCAAATAATTGTTTTGAAGTTGCCAGAATGAATAATTGTGTTTGCATTTTATTTGCAAATCTCCCCCATTGTGACAAACAGATACTTCACTCCATTTTTCAGTTCCTCCCTTAATTTTCTCTGTGTCAGTCCATAGGTACACGTGTTGGTGCATGTACTGAGAGACAACAACATAAACCCAGATACCTGAAGGATATAGGTCGGTTTGCTGAAACAACTGTCTGTATAGAAGTAGTTTTCGATTCGCCGGTTCAAAGAAAATACGAGATAGGGCATCCAAAATATGATAAAATTTGCTGAGAGAGCGAACAACAGAATCATGGACTTCCTCCGGTTTGCCACCTCTGGATCATTGCGATTTTCCCTGCTTTTTCCAAGTACCCGGCGAACTCAATTCGTTGCTAAAATCTGGTTGACAGTTAAAACATTAAAGAGCAGAATTAAACAAATTGGTAATAACGGTACTGTGATGCTGTCAAAAACCTCGTAAGCTTTCCATAGGGGTGATGTGTAGTATTCAGCTACGGCGGTACAAAGCCGACGATCCACCGCAATTAAAATTGGAATGGCCTGGGTACAACACGCTGCACTCACTGTTGCCACCACCACGGTCGCTGTTCTCTCGGTGCAATATCGGTTCCGCAGCTTCGGACAGCAGATGGCGACGCAGCGATCGAATGTGAAAGCAACCGTCAACCAGACCGAGCATTACCAGGTTGCGAGACTCAGGATAAGTAGCAGAGAACACGCCGGAGTTACGAGCAAGAAATTAGCAAACAAGTAGATATAATTTATCTTCTCTAATATAATAAGAACGATGACCACCATCAGATCGGCTGCAGCCATGGCCACAAGGTAAAGGGTGATACATTTGGAAAGACCGCATTTCCCTCGGGTGAGGATCACAATCGCCGTTAAATTCACTGAAATAATATATTAATTTATTAAAAGCAATTAATATTCGTTAGCGCAGGAATATTCGTGTAGCTTTAATTGCGTCGTGTGAGTAATGTTCGATTGGGCCATTCACTCCAGTCAGGATAACAGGTCCACTTGCGCTAACCGAGATGGGATGCCGATGGCCCAATAAAGCTGATTCTACTTTAGAATACACAATTTAATGTTGCCAGATTCACATCCAAAAGTGAACCAGCAGAAGTACAGAGGGGGCTGACAACAGAGCGCCTTCATGTGGCTCTTTTAAATAGTGAGGTCAATGAGAGCGATCCCGAATAGAACAGCACCGTGCCGCGATAGGCAAAGGTACTGTTGAGATTGGTTACATTTTCAGACAGTATGACGTAATTACACTTCTTTAAAATAATTTCCTTCATTGCCTTCCATTTACAATGCAATTATTTAGTAACTTCATCGATAAAACGGTCCGGAATGTTTTTGATTGAACATCGTGAGATATTTGGAGAAGGCAGCGGAAGCACTGTAACTTCATAAGATGTGAAACGGCTTTCAGGCTCACTGGTCAGAGACCGGCAGATTATCAAAGTTAAACTCAGAGGTCACACTGTACGCGCTCCGTCGAGAAGAGCAGAGATTCCAGCGAGGCGCCTCATGAAGAGAGAGGAGCCAAACTTACGAATGGGTGCCGCGTGACAACTAAAAGACTTTTGCCAAGACAGTCATAATCAGTAAAAGAGTCGTGGAAAATTCCCATGCACATAGAAAATCAATACTTCTTTGAAAGTTATCTCTAGACATTAAGGACCGCACAATCAGTGAACAATTTATTCAATCCTCCTTGCGCGTTTTGTAAGCATACTTAAAAATTTTTGACATTCAGATGTGTTAGCAATAGTATAACGTGGTAATGTATGCTTAGGATAAAATCACATTAATATACATAAATCTATCAAACACATCAACGTATCCCCAATTAAAAATAAACCATTTATTCAAAGCGACTAAAATTTAGAATCCAAATTACGATGAAAATTTCTTTTCATCGTTCAGTAACAGAAAAATGCACTGGACAGCATCTGCACCTTGGCCATCAAGATCCGGTCCCCGAGTGTAATACAAAGGTATAACATTACCTGGAACACTGAGTGCTGCAAGCACCGGGTAGTAAATTCTGACAACGTTGTAAATTGCGGAATATCCGATTTTCTACCCGAAGCAGCGATGAGTTGTACAAATTGTACCAATTATCTGCATGCACTGACTCTATGAGGTTTTATACACCTGTTTGAACAAAAATTAAATCATTCACTGCTCCCATTGGTATTATTAGACAAATTCCACTGAACAAACACGCAGTGTCAACTATTTTTACTCATTGTGTCATCGTCTATCATATTTATCTCTTCAACGGAGTTCAGAATATGCATTTGATGCTTTTACCAACCATTTTCAATGGAGAGGGTCTGCGCAATTCTATTTCTCAATGCCTGAACCGCAAAAAAATATCGTTATACTCTTATATTGTTTTGGAATACAAACACAATCTCCTTCAGTAACAGTTTAATTCTAACAATGTTATTATCAGGTAGAGCAAAAGGGTGAAATGTGCCATGAAACTTCCTCGACTTGAGTTTTAGTCGCCGTCTTGACTTTTCAGCCCATGTAGTTCTTCAGGTGAAAGCATCAGTTAGGTGAACTTTCAAAGGGAAATTTGATTGCATCTTGAATATCTCATAATTTCAACGTCCAAGGAATCTGAGCACCTTCGGAAATGCTCCACACAAGCAACCATTTGTGACAATTCACTACCGCAGGAGAGAGAAACCCATCCTCGTATCTGTACCAAACGGAGATCCCTCTGTTCTGTGCCATGTAGAACAGATGGTGAAGGAGGTGGGAGGAATGCTTTCCTTCGCCAGTGAACCATTGGAAGACATGGAATATGGTGCAATAATTGTACATATTATTAATTAGGTCGCAATTGGAACTCCGTGATCAGTTCTGGCCAGCATGCCGCAGGAAATTCGGAACAAGAAGGCTGCGAGTGAACCGCTCATTTTGTCGGAGCGAAAGGAGTTTTGTATTGGTACCAATGAGATTGTTAGCAAAAGGAAAGAGGTCCTGAAAAAATGTCTTGAGGGAGTTAGGAAGGAAGATGTGAAACAGGAGCGCAAAGGTAGTAATCTCAGGATTACTGCCTGTGCCAAGCGACAGTGAGAATAGGAATAGGATGAGGTGGTGGATAAATGCGCGGCTGAGGGATTGGAGCAGGGGGAAGGGATTGAGATTTCTGGATCATTGGGACCTCTTTTGGGGCAGGTGTGACCTGTACAAAAAGGACGGCTTGCACTTGAATACCATGGGGACCAATATCCTGGCGGGGAGGTTTGCTCAGGCTACTGGGGAGAGTTGAAACTAGAATTGTTGGGGTTGGGAACCGAACTGAAGAGACTGGGGAGGAGGAAGTTGGCTCCCAAATAGAGAAAGTTTGTAGACAGTGCGAGAGGGAGGATGAGCATGTGCTAGAGAAGGGACGCGCTCAGACCGAAGGCTTGAGATGTGTCTATTTAAATGGATGGAGTGTTGTGAGCAAAGCGGATGAGCTTAGAGCGTTGATCAATACTTGGAGATGAGATGTGGTGGCCATTACAGAGACTTGGATGGCTCAGAGACAGGATTGGTTACTTCATGTGCCGGGTTTTGGATGTTTCAGAAAGGACAGGGAGTGAAGCAAATGAGTTGGCACTGTTGATCGGGGATAGTGTTACAACTGCAGAAAAGGTGGACGCCATGGAAGGATTGTCCACGGAGTCTCTGTGGGTAGATGTTAGGAACAAGAAGGGGTCAATAACTTTAGTAGGTGTTTTCATAGGCCTCCTAATAGCAACAGAGGTGTCGTGAAGAAGATAGGGAAACAGATCCTGGAAAGATGTAATAATAACAGTGTTGTCGTGATGGGAGATTTTAATTTCTCAAATATCGATTGGCATCTCCCTTGAGCGAGGGGTTTAGATGGAGTGGAGTTTGTTAGGTGTGTTCAGGAAAGTTTCTTGACACAGTATGTAGATAAGCCTACAAGAGGAGAGGCTGTACTTGATTTGGTATTGGGAAATGAACCTGGTCAGGTGTCAGATCTCTCAGTGGGAGAGCATTTTGGAGATAGTGATCATAATTCTATCTCCTTTTCAACGACATTGGACAGTGATAGAAACAGACAAGTTAGAAAAGCGTTTAATTGGAGTAAAGGAAATTATGAGGCTATCAGGCAGGAAATTGGAGGCTTAAATTGGAAACAGGTGTTCTCAGGGAAAAGTACGAAAGAAATGTTGCAAATATTCAGGGGATATTTGTGCAGAGCTCTGTATAAGTACGTCCCAATAAGACAGGGATGTTATGGTAGGCCACAGGAACCGTGGTGTACTACGGTCGTAACAAATCTAGTCAAGAAGAAAAGAAAAGCTTACAAAAGGTTCAGAGAGCTAGGTAATGTTAGAGATCTACAGAACTATAAGGTTACTAGGAAGGAGCTTAAGAAAGAGATTAGGAGAGCCAGAAGGGGTCATGAGAAGGCATTGGCGGGTAGAATTAACGAAAACCCTAAGGCATTCTACAAGTATGTGAAGAGCAAGAGCGTAAGTCGCGAAATAACAGGACCTATCAAATATGACAGTGGGAAAGTGTGTATGCAACTGGAGCTAGCAGAGTTACTTAATGAATACGTTACTTCAGTATTCACTATGGAAAAGGATATTGGTGATTGTAGTGATGACCTGCAGCAGACTAAAAAGTTTGAGCATGTTGATATTAGGAAAGAGGATGTGCTGGAGCTTTTGGAAAGCATCAACTTGGATAAGTCGCCAGGACCGGACGAAATGTACCCCAGGCTACTTTGGGAGGCGAGGGAGGAGATTACTGAGCCTCTGGGGATGACCTTTGCATCATCAATGGGGACGGGAAAGGTTCCCGAGGATTGGAGGGGATATTGTCCCTTTATTCAAGAAAGGGAGCAGAGATAGCACAGGAAATTATAGACAAGTGAGTCTTAATTCAGTGGTTGGTAAGTTGATGGAGAAGATCCGGACAGGCAGGATTTATGAACATTAGGAGAACTTTAATATGATTTGGTGTAGTCAGCATGGCGTTGTAAAGGGAAGGTGGTGCCTTACAGGCCTGATTGAATTTTTTTGTGGATGTGACTAAACACAATGATGAAGGAAGAACAGAAGATGTAGTTGTGTATGGATTTCAGCAAGACATTTGATAAGGTTCCCCATGCAAGGTTTACTGAGAAAGTAAGGAAGCATGGGATCCAAGGGGAAATTGCTTTGTGGATCCAGAACCGGCATGCCCAAAGGAGGTAAAGATTATTTGTAGACGGCTCATATTCTGCATGGAGGTCGGTCAGGAACCAGTGGAGTGGAGTGCTTCAGGAACCCTTACTCTTCGTGATTTTTTATAAATGACCTGAATGAGAAAGTGGAGGGATGGGTTAGTAAGTGTGCTGATGGCACAAAGGTTGGCGTTGCTGCGGATAGTGTGAAGCGCTGTCAGAGGTTCAGCGGGACATTGATAGAATGCAAATCTGGGCTAAGAAGTGGCAGATGGAGTTCAACACATATAGGTGTGAAGTGGTTCATTTTGGTAGGTCAAATATGATGCCAGGATATGGTATTAATTGTAAGACTCCTGTCAGTGTGGAGGATCAGACGGATGTGGGGGTCAGAGTCCATAAGAAGCTCAAAGCAGCTGCACAAGTTGACTCTGTGGTTAAGAAAGTGTATGGTGTATTGGTCTTCACTAATCCTGGAATTGCTTTAGGAGCCGAGAGGTAATGTTTCAGCTATATGGGACCCTGGTCAGACCCCACTTGGAGTACTGTGCTCAGTTCTGGTCGCCTCACTATAGAAAGGATGTGGAAGCCATAGAAAGGATGTGGAAGCCATAGAAAGAGTGCAGAAGAGATTTACAAATATGATGCCTGGACTGGGGAGCATGCCTTATGAGAACAGGTTGAGTGAACTCGACCTTTTCCGCTTGGAGCGAAGAAGGATGAGAGGTGACCTGACAGAGGTGTATAAGATGATGAGAGGCACTGATCGTGTGGATAGTCAGAGGCTTTTTCCCAGGACTGAAATAGTAGCCACAAGAATACACAGGTTTAAAGTGCTGGAGTGTAGGTATAGATGAAAAGTCAGGGGCGAAGGTTTTTACTTACAGAGTGGTGACTGCATGGAATGGGCTGCCAGCAACGGTGCTGGAGGCAGATGCGATAGGGTCTTTTAAAAGGCTTTTAGATAGGTACATGGAACTTAGTAGAATAGAGAGCTATATGTAAGCCTAGTAATTTCTATGGTAGGGACATGTCTGGCAAAACTTTGTGGGTCGAAGGGCCTATATTGTTCTGTAGGTTTTCTATCATGTCTATGTTTGCTTTAGACGGATATGGTTGCAACTTAAATGGTCAGCTTCAGGTGACCAAGCTGTTTGAAAAGCTCAAACAAATAAATAGAGAGTTACCTCAAGCGGAGCGTCCTGTGGAAAGCGGCCAGTGAGTGAGTGGGCCAGTGAAAGAGTTGAGATTTGAGGATTTGACTCGAGATGCTTCGACGAGAAGAGGCGGAGGACGAGCTTGTTCCCAGTTAGTCTTTACAATGCCTCCTGAAACGGTGATATGCCTCTCCTGTGAAATGTGTTAGTGCTGGGGGTCACATCTGCCAGAAGTGCTTGTGACTGGGCGATCTGGAAGACCGTGTGAGGAATCTGTAGCAGCAGGTGGATGACCTTCGACTCATAAGGTAGAATGAGACAGCCATAGATGAGAGCTACAGGGAGGTAGTCACACCTAGGCTGCCGGAAGCAGGTCGTTGGGTGACAGTCCGAGTGGGGAAAACGAAGGAGTGTAGACAAGTAGTACAGAGCACCCCTGTAGCCATTCCCTTGAATAATAAATTTTCCGTCCTGGATGCTGTTGGTGAGGACGACCGACCATGTGTAAGCCACGGTGGCATCTGGCACGGATTCTGACCCTGTGGTGCAGAAAGATGGGACGGAGAAGAGGAGAGCCGTCGTCATTGGAGACTCTATAGTCATGGGAGCAGACAGGAAATTTTGTGGACATGAGAAGAAAACCCGCATGGTTTGTTGCCTCCCGGGTGCCAGGGTCCGGGATGTCTCTGACCGGGTGCATGACATCCTGGTACGAGAGGGAAAGCAACCAGAAGTCGTGATACATGTTGGGACCAACGACATAGGCAGGAAGGGTGATGAGGTCCTGAAGTATGAGTTTCGGGAACTAGGCAGAAGGCTGAAGAACAGGACCTCAAGGGTGGCGTTCTCAGGATTGCTGCCAGTACTACGTGATAGTGATGGTAAGAATTGGAGGAGATTGCAGTTGAATGCGTGGCTGAGGAGTTGGTACAGTGGGCAGGGTTTTAGATTTTTGGACCATTGGGATCTCTTCTGGGGAAGTTAGGACCTGTACAGATTGGATGGGTTGCACCTGAACTCGAGGGGGAGCAATATCCTTACTGTTAGGTTTGCCAGCATGGTTCGGGAGGGTTTTAACTCATTTGCAAGGGGGATGGGACCCGGAGCGATCGAGTAGTGAAAGGGGTGCATGGAGTGAAGCCAGATCGAACATATAGAGAGGCTTTCAGGAAAGAGCAGCAAAATAAAGTGTATA
Source organism: Hemitrygon akajei (assembly GCF_048418815.1). Classification (NCBI taxonomy): domain Eukaryota; kingdom Metazoa; phylum Chordata; class Chondrichthyes; order Myliobatiformes; family Dasyatidae; genus Hemitrygon; species Hemitrygon akajei. The sequence continues at coordinate 22,577,458 of NC_133151.1, forward strand.
AAGGTAGTAAGATAGAAGGACAAAAGTGTGTGTACTTCAATGCAAGAAGCATCAGGAACAAAGGTGATGAACTGAGAGCTTGGATACATACATGGAATTATGATGTAGTGGCCATTACGGAGACTTGCCTGGCACCAGGGCAGGAATGGATTCTCAATATTCCTGGATTTCAGTGCTTTAAAAAGGGTGAGGGGAAGGGGGAGAAGTGGTGTCATTACTTGTCAGGGAAACTATTACAGCCGCTGAATGGGTGGGCAATGTAGCAGGATACTCTTTTGAGTCAGTATGGGTGGAAGTCAGGAACAGGGAGGGAGCTGTTACTCTACTGGGGGTATTCTATAGGCCCCCTGGTAGCAGCAGAGATACCGAATAGCAGATTGGGAGGCAGATTTTAGAAAGGTGCAAAAATAACAGGGATGTTATCATGGGTGACTTTAACTTCCCTAATATTGATCAGCACTTGATCAGTTCCAAGGGTTTAGATGGGGCAGAGTTTGTTAAGTGTGTCCAGGATAGATTCCTGTTACAGTATGTTGACTAGTGTGAATACCATATTAGATCTAGTATTAGCTAACGAACCGGTTCAGTTCACAGATCTGTCAGTGGGTGAGCATCTGGGGGACAGTGATCACTGCTCCCTGACATTTAGCATGATCATGGAAAAGGATAGAATCAAAGAGGACAGGAAAGTTTTTAATTGGGAAGGGACAAATTATGAGGCTATGAGGCTAGAACTTGCGGGTGTGAATCGGGATGATGTTTTTGCAGGGAAATGTACTATGGATATGTGGTCGATGTTTAAGGATCTCTTGCAGGATATTAGGGATAAATGTGTCCCAGTGAGGAAGATAATGAATGGTAGGGTGAAGGAACCATGGGTGACAAGTGAAGTGAGAAATCTGGTCAAGTGGAAGAAGACAGCATACACGAGGATTAGGAGGCAAGGATCAGATAGGTCTATTGAGGAATATAGGGTAGCAAGAAAGGAGCTTAAGAAGGGGCTGAGAAGTGCAAGAAGGGGGCATGAGAAGGCCTTGGCGAGTAGGGTAAAGGAAAATCCCAAGGCATTCTTCAATTATGTGAAGGACAAAAGGATGACAGGAGTGAAGGTAGGACCGATTGGAGATAAAGGTGGGAAGATGTGACTGGAGGCTTTGGAAATGAGCAAGGTCCTCAATGAATACTTCTCTTCGGTATTCAGCACTGAGAGGGACCTTGATGACGATGAGGACAATATGAGTGCGGTTGGTGTTCTGGAGCATGTTAATATTAAGGGAGAGGAGTTGTTAAAATACATTAGGACGGATACGTCCTCGGGGCCTGACGGAATATTCCCCAGGCTGCTCCACGAGGCAAGGGAAGAGTTTGCTGAATCTCTAGCTAGGATCCTTATGTACTCGTTGTCCACGGGAATTGTACCGGAGGATTGGACGGAGGAGAATGTTGTACCCTTTTTCAAAAAAGCTAGTAGGGATAGTCCAGCTAATTATAGACCAGTGAACCTTACGTCTGTGGTGGGAAAGCTTTGGAAAAGATTCTTAGAGATAGGATATATGGGCATTTGGAGAATCATGGTCTGATCAGGGAGAGTTAGCATGGCTTTGTGAAAGGCAGGTCGTGCCTAACAAGCCTGATAGAGTTCTTTGAGGAGGTGACCAGGCACATAGATGAGGGTGGTGCAGTGGATGTGATCTACATGGATTTTTGTAAGGCATTTGAAAAGGGTCCACACGGTAGGCTTATTCAGAAAGTCAGAAGGCATGGGATCCAGGGAGGTTTGGCCACGTGGATTCAGAATTGGCTTGCGTGCAGAAGGCAGAGGGTCGTAGTGGAGGGAGTACATTCAGATTGTAGGGTTGTGACTAGTGGTGACCCACAAGGATCTGTTCTGGGACCTCTACTTTTTGTGATTTTTATTAACGACCTGGATGTGGGGGTAGAAGGGTGGGTTGGCAAGTTTGCAGACGACACAAATGTTGGTGGTGTTGTAGATAGTGTAGAGGATTGTCGAAAATTGCAGAGAGATATTGACAGGATGCAGAAGTGGGCTGAGAAGTGGCAGATGGCATTCAACACGGAGAAGTGTGAGGTGGTACACTTTGGAAGGACAAACTCCAAGGCAGAGTACAAAGTAAATGATAGGATGCTTAGTAGTGTGGAGGAGCAGATGGATCTGGGGGTACATGTCCACAGATCCCTGAAAGCTGCCTCACAGGTAGATAGGGTAATTAAGAAAACATATGGGGTGTTAGCTTTCTTAAATCGAGGGATAGAGTTTAAGAGACGCGATGTAATGATGCAGCTCTATAAAACTCTAGTTAGGCCACACTTGGAGTACTGTGTCCAGTTCTGGTCGCCTCAGTATCGGAAGGATGTGGAAGCATTGGAAAGCGTACAGAGGAGATTTACCAGGATGCTGCCTAGCTTAGAGAGTATTGGATTATGATCAGAGATTAAGGGAGCTAGGGCGTTACTCTTTGGAGAGAAGGAGGATGAGAGGAGAAATGATAGAGGTGTACAAGGTATTAAGAGGAATAGACAGAGTGGACAGCCAGCGCCTCTTCCCCAGGGCACCAGCGCTCAGTACAAGAGGACATGGCTTTAAGGTTACGAGAGGGAAGTTAAAGGGGGATATTAGAGGAAGTTTCTTTCACTCAGAGAGTGGTTGGTGCGTGGAATGCAATGCCTGAGTCAGTGGTGGAAGCAGATACACTAGTGAAGTTTAAGAGACTGCTAGACAGGTAGATGAAGGACGTTAAGGTGGCGGTTATATTGGAGGCAGGTGTTGACGGTCGGCACAACATTGTGGGCCGATGGGCCTGTAATGAACTGTACTATTCTAGGTCCTATGTTCACCTGGCCTAAATCAGATTAGCTGAAAGACTCATTTCCATGCTGCATGATGGTTCAAGTTTAAAGCATGTTGATTTTGTATGATAACATTAAACTTCTCTCAAGGACTTACTATTTATCCATAGATCACAGAATCCAGCACCTTGCCAACAACAGGTAAGACATTAACAGTTATAGTGATATATTTTATTATCTTCCATTCTTGAACAATTGAAACACATTTGAGGTGTTCCACTTCACTGAGACCTTCCTAGAACACAGTGAATTTTGACAAAATTCAATGAGTTCTTCACTTACCCTCCAGCCACGTTCTGTAAAACCATCGAGTGCAGGTCGCTGTGACCTGGTGATGTCTGATTTTAGTCCCTTTAGTTTTCCTTTCTCGATGGTGATTGTAAATTGCTGCACTATGTTGTAAAGTGAGCTACGTTCACAGTGCTTAGCTTAATTTACTGCAATTTCCATTTCAGTTTCTCCCATTGAGTCTCTCTCCACCATTTAATGAAGTATTCTCTGTCCGCTGGTCTACCTTCAGCCCTTAGCACTATCTCCGGTTTAGTCTTTAATGTTTCCCTTGACTAGAAATGTTTTATCTTTCTCCTGGATTCTTCTGTCTAATTCGGGTTCTGATGAGTTTTAAATACCTCTCGCTGCTTATCTACTGATCCGTCTCTGACTTATTTACATCATCCAGCCGCATTACAGTGGTCACATCTAAAACAGATGTTCCTGAGTAGGCCCTGTAAAATAATATTGCCACAAGGAGGGCTTGGCCACGGCACATGTTTCTCTTCCATGGAATCATGCTAGTTTGATTAGTTTTTTTTTATCAATATGGAGGTTAATTTCATCCATAATAATCGCACTATTCCCTTATTAGCTCCCTTTGCTAATTTTCGCTCTGGTGCTCTGTTCCATGAATAGGGATAGATGAGCGTGTATAGATCGCACGCTCACACGTTGTCTTTCCCCATTGCCCACTGTCTCTGCATGTTCATCACTCCAGAAAACCTCATGATGAACAAGACCATTCTCCCCCTTTTGCTTTTGTTGATCCGTGTGGAATATCACGCCCACTGGGTCACAGACCACTGAACCGTGTCCTCTGTGCTTTGCCAGTTTCTCAGGCTTTTCAAGGGTGCAGCTAGTCTCCCTGGTAGATACATCTTTTTTCTCAGTGTTTGGGGCATTGGAGCTTATGCAGCACTAGGTTTTTGTGGGATTGGGTTGCCTGCAGTAGCACATCCAACTCTCCTCGCATTAGGGTTAGGCTCCTCAGGCGTTTCTTTGCAGAATGCAAAATCATTTCTTAAAATTCTAGAATAGAGCTGGGGACAGTATAGACAGTGAATCCTTCAATTTGGACCCTGTGTGTGAGAGTTTAAATAGAGTGCTGTCTTTCAGTTTTGTTGTGCACATACCATTGGAAATTGGTGGTTTTGTTAAGGTTTGTTAATATCCAGGGTGACACCAAGTCAGCTGGCTCCGATTGTTGCATTTAAAGCTGTAGGGGTACATGCAGGAGGACGCAGTGAAGTTTAGTGCAGCCACGGCAGTGGCTCAGTACTGAATGATCACAGGGTTGTATTGTTCTGCTACTGAAGAGGGAGGGACTGGGTTGGATATGGAATTCCCACAAGTATTGCAGTTGTAAGGCATCCCAGTATGTCACATGAGTGGCAGCAATGCTTCTGATTGATGTGTAGTAATGCAATAGAAGACTATTCAACGTATTGACTTTGAATGGAAAGAATGAAAATGATTTGTATAGTTTATTTTTGTATCTTCTATTTTGAATAAAGTTTGTTTTGTTAATGATCAGCACCCGCCTGTGTAGATGTAGAATGATGCGAGTATGGATGTGAGTAGTCCAGCTCTCTTCGGCCTCCTCACAAAGTGCATATCTGTGTTGTCATCCATTTGTCACTCCGTGACCCTCCTCGGCAAATGATCAGGATCTTCCTGTCAGCTATAATAAACTTGATGAACTGGCATTTAACTCTCTAATCGTCCTGCCCTCATGCCAATTTGTTTGTTTCTCAGGTAGTAATGCAAAAATTACCACCTTTGTTCTGCATTTTAATTGTGTCCCTTGCTGCTCAAATTCCCTTAACAGAAACTCTTTCCTTGTTCTACTTATGTCGTCCGTACGCACATGGACCACTAGAACTTGACATTTCCTCTCCCACTGCACGTTCCTCTACAGGATAGATAAGATGTCCCGAACCCGGGCTGCAGGCAGGCAAAACAGGCAATCTGTGACTGTGTTACAATTTCTTCGACCATATCCAGTATTCATCAGTAAGCAGAGGCTACAACATATTCAGGTGTATTCTGCAAGCTAGGGGTTGGAAGGAGCCCCTCATATCTATTTCATTTGGTCAGTCTACACAAAAATCATTCCGGACATTGTTCAGTGTAATGGATAAAGAACCTCAAATACGAAAAGAGGTGCAGCTTGTATTCAATGATGCAGATAATGGAACACTCTGGGGAACATAATAATATCGAGTCTACGTCATTTACAGATTTATACAGCTGCTTCTGTTTCTGATCTCGCATACTGGCATGAAGATATTAAGTACAATTGCTAAAATATTTTCCATGCATGTCGATATACGTATAACGTAGTTAAACACACAGATATTTTGAAAAAAATGCTGCAAATAAACGTTCAGGTTTATGTTGTTCCAACCAGTCTGTGCACAACAACAAAGAAAATTAGTACACATCACAAATCAGATTAATTACAGTCAGAAATAGATGTAGTTAACCCGTTGTAGTTCAGCACATGAAGAAAAATGGGTCACGCCACAATTTGGTATACAATAGAAATATGACACGTTGTTACGTATTAAAGGTTTTGGAAAAATTGTAATCGATGCTGTAGTAGCAAAAAAACATTCCAATGAAGATTTCCCTGCAGATGGGGACGGATGTGAAACACAAAATTGATCAATCTGTCCGAAATCTAAACTAGTCACCCCCAGACTCCTGTCTCTGACCTCCTGAACAGCCACGTCCTGTACTGGAGCTGCAGAACAGACACTGTGAGTGGTATGCCAGAATGTTAGAATGCTTACGGGCTCTTGCATTCAATATGCAGAGTGGTCTTTACTTTCAAATCACGTCACTGACCACCCTGATGTTGTCATTGCTTATCTGGATCTCAGCGCACTTAACAGAGGCTTTCCAACTGTAAGCCAAGCTGCCGACGTCATTACTATTCCACGCCCACCGTTGACCATGATGATAATATTGTGGTCTCTGGAGCCGTAACAAGGACCACAGTGTTAATGATACAGCGTGTCCTGGTTTTCAATTCAAATGTAGAATTATCAAATGACAGTTCCTTGCAGTCAGCTGATTGTGAGTATCTAGCACAAAGGCGCCTATAAATTGTATACATTACTGCTCCATTTGATTGTGTAAATAACAACTCAGGAGGAGAGTTAGTCCACATGCTTCTGTCCTGCCGCTTCACCGCTAACCTCAAATGCAGACTTATCACCTACCCCGTAGATTGGTCTTTATCTTAAATCTGCAGCTGATGTATCAGTGTTCTAATGCCAATAGATTGCAACTTGTTAAAATGCATCTGCTAGGCATTCTATGTAAATATGTCACTGCACACCTGGTTGCAAATTATCTGAAATAAACACCAACAGAAATAACATTATACTTTGTTTACCAAACTGGAGGGTTACGTTTTGTGATGTGACACGGGGTTCAGTTCTGGGACATAAGTTGTAGGAAAGAATATGACACAGCTGTAAATCTGCCAAGAGCAGCCGTCCTCAAAAACCGAGATATCGTGCAAGCAGGGGTTAGTGATGCAGACCACGAAGAGACGGATTACAACTCGGGAGGAGTTACATGCTTCAGTGACTGAGACGGAAGTCACTGCATGTAGAACAATTGTTGCCCTTTTGCTTCCCCAATTTTCTTGCATTTCAATAACCTTTTCCACGGAGTTGCTTGGTGTGTTCTTTTGTATTCACGTTTTAAATTTTGCTAGGACACTGACTCACCAGCAGCTGGACTTGCCTGATACAAGAAGGCCAGGAACGGCGAGAGGGCTCATAGAGAATAAAACATAGAAATTCACAGCACTTCAGTCCACAATATTGTGCCGACCATGTAACGTCCACTAAAGACTTCCTAGAATTTCTCAAGCGCATATCCCTCTATTTTCTCTAAGCTCCATGCAAGAGCTCTTAAAAGACCCGTATATACACTTCCACCACAGCCGCCAGCAGTGCATTCTCTGCACCCAGCACTCTCGTGTGAAAAACAGACACCCTGATACTCCTTCGATACCTATTTGCAAACACCTTAAAATTATGCCCCCTTGTTTTAGCCATTTCAGCACTGGGAAAAGGGCATCTGGCTATCCATAGGATCAATGCCACTCTTCATTTTATTAACCTCTCATCCTCCGTCGCTCCAAGGAACAATGCCAAGTACACTCAACCCGTTTCTCATAATGTACGCCCTCCAATCCAGCCAATATATACTTGTAAATCTCCTCTGCTTTCTATAGTATTCACATTCTTACTGTACTGAGGAGACCAGGACGGAACACAGTACTCCAAGTCACATCTGACCATGACCTTATATAGCTACAATATACAATATCCACAATAAACATAGGCAGCATGGAATAAATAAGGTGCTCGAGGAATATAACGAAAGTAAGAAGAATCTTAAGAGAGAAATTAGAAACGCTAAAAGAAGATACGAGGTTGCTTTGGCAAGTAACGTGAAAATAAATCCGAATGGTTTCTATAGTTATATTAATAGCAAAAGGATGGTGAGGGATAAAATTAGTCCCTTAGACAATCAGAGTGGTCAGCAATGTGTGGAGCCGAAAGTGATGGGGGAGATTTTGAACAATTTCTTTTCTTCTGTATTCACTAAGCAGAAGGACATTGAATTGTGTAAGGTAAGGGAAATAAGTAGGGAAGTTTTGGAAACTATGACGATTAAAGAGGAGGGAGTGTTGGCGCTTTTAAGGAATATGAAAGTGGATAAATCTCCGGTCCTGACAGGATATTCCCTAGGACCTTGAGGGAAGTTAATGTAGAAATAGCAGGGTTTCTGACGGAATTATTTCAAATGTCATTAGAAATGGGGATGGTGCTGGAGGATTGGCGTATTGCTCATGTGGTTCCATTGTTTAAACAGTGTTCTAAGAGTAAACCTAGCAATTATAGGACTGTCAGTTTGAAGTTAGGGATGGTATGGTTAAATTAATGGAAAGTATTCTTAGAGATGGTATATATATTTATCTGTATAGAGAGGGTCTGATTAGGAACAGTCAACATGGATTTGTGCGTGGAAGGTCATGTTTGACAAATCTTATTGGATTATTTGAAGAGGTTACGAAGGAAGTTCACGAGGGTAAAGCAACGGATGTTGTATACATGGCCTTCAGTTAGGCCTTTGACACTGTTCCGCATGGAAGGTTAGTTTGTAGGGTTCAAACTTTAGGTATTAATATTGAAGTAGCAAAATCGATTCAACAGTGGCTGGATGTGAGATGCCAGAGAGTAGTGGTGGATAACTGTTTGTCAGGTTGGAAGCCGGTGACTATTGGTGTGCCTCAGTGATCTGTACTGGGTCCAAGGTTGTTTGTCATATAAATTAATGATCTGGATGATGGGGTGGTAAATTGGATTAGTAAGTATGTAGAGGATACTGCGGTAGGTGGCTTTGTGGAAAATGAAGTAGCTTTTCAAAGCTTGCAGTGAGCTTTGGGCCAGTTAGAAGAGAGGGCTGAACGATGGCAGATGGAGTTTAATGCTGATAAGTGTGAGGTGCTACATTTTGGTAGGAATAATCCAAATAGGACATACATTGTAAATGGTAGGGCATTGAAGAATGCAGTAGAACAGAGTGATCTAGGAATAATGGTGCATAGTTCGCTGAAGGTGGAACCTCATGTGGATAGGGTGGTAAAGAAACCTTTTGGTATGTTGGCCTTCATAAATCAGAGCATTGAGTACAGGAGTTGGGATGTAATGTTAAAATTGTACAAGGCAATGGTAAGGCCGAATTCGGAGTATTGTGTACAGTTCTGCTCACCGAATTATAGGAAATATGTCAACAAAATATAGAGAGTACAGAGAGATTTAGTAGAATATTACCTGGGTTTCAGCACCTAAGTTACAGGGAACGGTTGAACATGCTAGGTCTTTATTCTTTGGAGAGTAGAAGGTTGAGGGGGGCTTGATAGAGGTATTTAAAATTATGAGGGGTATAGATAGAGTTGACGTGGATAGTCTTTTTCCATTGAGAGTAGTGAAGATTCAAAAAAGAGGACATGAGTTGAGAGTTAGGGGGGAAAGTTTAAGAGTAACACGAGGGGGAGTTTCTTTATTCAGAGAGAAGTTGCTGTGTGGAGCGAGCTTCCAGTGGAAGTGGTAGAGGCAGGTTCAGTATTTTCATTTAAAGTAAAATTGGATATGTATATGGACAAGAAAGCAATGGATGGATATGGGCTGAGTGCGGGTCAGTGGGACTAGGTTGATGAATGACTTAAGACAACTTAAAACGCCTTCTTAACAACACTGTCAACCCGCACAGCATCTTTGAATTCCTATTGACACGGACTCCAACATCTCTCAGAACCAGCACAATACCAAGTGTCTTACCAATTATTTTATGCTGTATTCTGTCTTCTTACTGTATACTTACCTATCTACCCTTCTACGTCTTCATCAAGCTCATTTATAAAAAATCAGAGAGGAAGGCCTCCCTGAAAGGAACCCTGCGGAACACGAGTTGTCACTGACTTAAATGCTGAATACCAACCATCTGCATCCGTAATGCAAGGTCTCCTTGGATGCCATGCCTTCTTAAGTTCTGAAGAAGCCTTGCATAAGGAACATTATCAAACTCCTTACTGAAATTCATGTGAACTATATCCACCGCTCTAACTTTATAAATATGATTTGTTATATGCTCTGAGAATTCAGTAAGGCTTGAAAGGCAAGACCATCCCTTGACAAATCACTGCTGATGATCCCGAATACGATTATGTCTCTCCGAATGTAAATAAATCCTGTTTCTTATGATTTTTTCCAACATCTTGCACACCTCTGATCAGAATCAATGGTCTATAACTTTCTCCGTGTTATCCGTACTCCCTTTCTTGAACAGAGGAACAACATTTGCAACCTTCCAATTCTCCAGCTCATCTCCCGTCCATATTGATTACACGAAGATCATCGCAAGAGTCAATGCATTCTCTTCCATCGCTTCCCACTGTAGCCTGGGGTATATCTGATCGGGTCCCGGTGACTAATCTAACAATATTTTTCAAAAGCTCCAGCACATGCTCTTCCTTAATGTCTATACGCTCAATCGTTTCCGTCCGTTGCAAGTCATCCCCACAAATGCCAAGGTCTTTTTCCATGGTGAATACTGATATTCAACGTCCCACTGCTTCCTCCTCCAACTCTGTACACACGTTTCCAATATCGCACCTGATTGGTCCTATTCTCACACGGCTCATTCTTTTGCTCGTCACACACTTTTAATATATTTGTATTATTATCATTATTGATCAGTCCTTTAATCTTATTTGCCATCAATAACCTGCGACACATGCTGACGTTGTGATTTCTTCTTTCAAACTCTCTGTACCATCCTGATGCTATTTAATTACCTCTGTACACTCTTGATGCTGTTTAATTCAGTGCTCTTTCCCTACCACATGTTTCCTATTACTTCAGTCGATCTCCCAGCATCCCTTGGCATTCAGGTAATGCTTCTAGATGTACCATCTTTGCACTTCCTCCATACAGGGATACAGTGACCCTGAACTTTCACTACTTCACTCTGAAATGCCTCTCAGCTCCCGATGAAGATGAACCTGCAGATACAGTGCCTTGAAAACGTATGCAGACTGCACAGCCTCTTTAACATTTTACTGTCTCATTTTCTCCACATTCAAGTAGGATTTTGGAGCTAATCTACAAAACAATGTCCATGTCAAATTAAAGGAAAAAAGCACAAAACCTCACAACGATTCCTGAAAAGAAAAAAAAAACATAATTATGAGGCTGTGAAAGTGTCCACACTATTTGTAATAGCTACACTAACTTTCCTTTGGTGAAAAATACTGTATAATCTTACTAACTCACCTAATTTGTTAATGTAGAAACTGGGAGGATTACCTGTTTTCAAAAAGGAATCAATATCATTTCTCTCTGTAATGTCCAAGACCATGTTAGGTTTTCAACCGACCAATCAAAAGTGAAGCTAAAAGAACATTCACGGCAAGTCAATGAAATGATAATAAAGAAACACAAAACTAAGGATACAAGACCATCTCAGAGGCACTGGACGTTCTACAGAGCTCAGTGCAGTCCTTCTGTGAAAAAAGGGAGAAAGTATGAAACCATAGCCATACGAACGAGGTCAGGCCAACCCCTCTAAACTTAGTCACTGGAGAGAAAAGGCACTTGTAAGTGAGGCTGCTGTGTACTCAGGAGGAACTCTGCAAATGCTGGAAATTTGAACAACACCCACAAAATGCTTGTAAAGCACAGCAAGCCATGCAGCATCTATAGGGAGACGCGCTGTCGACGTTTCGGGCCGAGACCCTTCGTCAGGACTAACTGAAAAGAAAGATACTAAGAGATATGAAAGTAGGTGGGTGAGGGGGAAATGCGAAATGACAGTAGAAGACCGGAGGCGGTAGGATGAAGCTAAGAGCTGGAAAGGTGATTGGCAAAAGTGATACAGAGCTGGAGAAGGGAAAGGACGGGAGGCCTAGGAAGAAAGAAAGGGGGAGAAAAACACCAGGGGGAGATGGAGAACAGGCAGAGTGATGGCAGAGAGAGAAAAAAAACAAACAAGCAACTAAACATGTCAAGTTGTAAGAAGGGGAGGAGGGGCAATACGGGAAGTTAGTGAAATCAATGTTCATGCCTTCAGGTTGGAGGCTACGCAGCTGGTATATAAGGTGTTATAGAATTCCGGGACAATTCCCAACGCCAGGTAGCAGCTAAACGGCCGGACCTACCGAGCGAAGGCGTGAGCACGGAGAGGCAGTTCCCAACGTAGGTAACAGCAAAATGTCCGGACCTACTTAATGAAGGCGTGGACTCAAACAGAGAGTTCCAAACAGGGCGAGTTTGCAGACACAGGCAAGGTGATGCAAGGCTCCAGGCGTTGGCAAGGCGAAGCAAGGCTCCAGGCATAGGGGAGGCGAGGCAAGACTCCAGGCCGAGGTGAGGCGAGGCAAGGCAAGTCACCAGGCAGAGGTAAGGCGAGGGAAGACAAGGCTCCAGGCAGAAGCGAGGCGAGGCAAGGCAAGGCTCCAGGCAGAGGTGAGGCGACGCAAGGCAAGGCTCCAGGCAGAGGTGAGGCGACGCAAGGCAGGGCTCCAGGCAGAGGCGAGGCGATGTGAACAAGGCAAGGCTCCAGGCAAGAACGTGAAGTGAAGAGATACAGACAGGGGGTTTGGACAGAAACAATCCAGCAGCCAGAGACTGAATACTGAAGCGATTTATGAGGCCAGCCCAAACAAGAATCAGCTGCCTCAAAAGAAACCGGGAAAACCTGGAATTAGGTACATGGACCGGAATATGAACCGGAATGCGGTTTTCACGGACCAGACCATGACAAATAGAGACCTATCCAAAATATCTATTCGTTGTAATGACTGTGAAAGGTTATTTAACTTACGACTGACAAAGTGAGATGAGTACCTACGAACTACCAACATTTCAGTTTTTGAATTTTTAGTTTCTTCTGCTTTATTTTTGTTCGTGTGTCTGGGGTCTTCTCTGGAAAACAAGAGCATAAGTTTCACTTAAAATAGTCTCAGTTAAATTATTCAAAACACCTTATTGTAGTTCTCATTTACAAAGGTATATGAACAAAGGATTGCAGCTGAATATTTTTCAAGGCACAATAATTACTTCCCATCCACACTACATAGATGTGCTTTATAAGAATGAAAATGGTCTTAATGTCCAACCATCCACCTCCCTATTCCAGAATTGATTTGAATCATTCTGTATTCTGTATCGACGAGTCCCAATATTCTCATTCAGTGACTTTGTTCCCACCTCCCCACCCAATACTCAGTTGGACTGGCTATGTACTGCAAAGATATCTCTCTCGGATACATTTAAGAAGTTCATATCCAAACCTTATGCACAAAGACAATCCAATCAAATCTGTCAACTCTTAAAGTTTAAAATCTCTCACCTCACATTGTAAAAAAAAAAATGTACTATTGTTTTTAATCACTTTCTTCCCGGGAAAAAAAAACAAACAATTTTAGTTAATCCTCTTCCATAAGACTCCCCACTACTCCAGCATTCACTGTATCAAAATGCAGTTCTGCGCATTTATCTGGCTTGAAGGCCATTTTCCAAACCTCCGCTCATGTTGCCAGATACTCCCCTCTGAACTATTTGTAGCACCACGTATTTTAGTGTCATTTGCGATCTGTATGCGCATATCAAGTTCAAATACCTTAAGTCCTAGAACTGACCACAGTGACACATCACAAAACAGAACTGTCAGTATAAGAAGCAATATCTCTCTGCTTCCTACCACTGAGCTGATTATTAATCCAATCTGCTTCCTCCCTCGGGATCACATGCATTCTAACCTGTTAGACTATGAGGGACTATGTCAACGGCCTTGCCAAAAGCCATGAACGAACATGTGTGTTGTCGCGTGGCAAAGTGGCTAAGGCGTTTGTCCAGTGGTCTGGTCGCTAGGTAGAGCGTCAGCTGAAGAAGCGTGTTGTGTCCTTGAGCAAGGCACTTAAACACACATTGCTCTGCGAGGGCATAAATGCCAAGCTGTATCTGCCTAGGCCCTTCCCTTGGATAACATCAGTGGTGTGGAGAGGGGAGACTTGCACCATGGACAACTGCCGGTCTTCCATACAACCTTGCCCAGACCTCAATCAACATCAAAATCGATGGACAGCCGAAGAAGAAGACAAAGAACATGCAATATGATATCTTCATTTACAATCCCAGCTACCTCCTTGAAATAATCCAAGATATGACTCCCTGACGCACGGACTGATAGTTTTCTGCTTTGTTTATGCTTCCTATTTTAAACTGCAGTAGCATATCAGCCACTCTGCAGTTATCCGAACCATCATTTATGAACAAGTACGAAGCTAAACCTCTTCAGGTCCTCTGCAAAACATTCTATAATTTCCCTCTGAGATCCATGTGCTCAGGCCCTAGAGTTTTATCAATTTTAATACACTGAAAAACTGTAACATCTCCTCCCGTTAGTTCATATGTGGTTCAAAAGATTAGCACTCATTTCCTGTATTTAACTCACTTCCATCAGCTTATACACAATAAAAATAGATAGAATAATTAAAGGTTCAGAAAATCTCTTTCTATTTCCTTTGTTGCACACACAGGTGTCCATACTGATCTTTAACAGCACCTCGCATCTCCCCAACGTCTCTTTAACTCGTCGTATAGCTATAGAATATCTTGACCATTTGTCTCAACTTGCCTTTCAGATCCTTTTCATAACCAACGTTTACCCTCCTAACTTTAATGCATTTGTACCTTGGTACATATCAAGATATTACTTGTTTCAAAACCATTTATGTTCAGTGTATGACTTCCACTTTCTCAATCCAGGTCCTAGTATCTCTCATCAACCACGGTTCTTCAAACATGCCAGGCTTCTCCTATATGCATGCAGGTCCTGAACTCCTGAATTCACACTTGTAAAGGCCTTCCACTTGGCAATGCTACTTTCCTGTAAACAATCTTGTCCAGACAACTTCTGCAAGATCCCACTTAAATGCTCCAAAATTTGCTCTAGTACTCTTCAGGAACTTACCTTGTTAGTAGATTGCATTGTTGACAATAACCATTTGAAAGCTTTGAGAATTCCGCTTATTGGAGTCAAATGCTCATACAGTTCTGCCACTTATCATACACCCTTTCTCAGAAGGAGGTTCAGTGTTGTACCCCCTCAAGCAGTGTCCTCTATATCTTGATAATAGAGCTTTCTAGGACACATTTCACAAATTCCGCTCCATGTTTTTTTACACTGGTTGATCCAGTTAATATTACGAAGTTAAAATCCCTTACAATCTACCTTATTATTTTTACAACAACTGCATTCTGTCTGCATATGTGCAATTCCAATTCCTGCTGACTGTTGGGGTTTCTATAATACCATATCCTTATGTCGAATTATTATCGGTATAACAACATAGAAAACCTAAAGCAGAATACAGCCTCTTGGGCCTAGAATGCCGTGGCAAACATGTACTTACTTTAGGAATTGCCTAGGGTTACACAAAGCTCTCTATTTTTCTAAGTTCCATTAATTTATCAAGGAGTCTCTTAAAAAACCATATCGTACCCACCTTCACCACCATCAATGGCAGTCTATTCCACCCACTCAACAGACTCTGCATTAAGAAAAACTTTGTCCTGGCATTTCCTCTGTACCTACTTCCAAATAACTTAAAACTGTGCCCTCCCGTGTTATCTATTACAGACCTGGGTAAAATCCTTTGACTATCCATAAGATCAATGCCTCTCTTCAGCATATCCACATCTATCAGGTTACCTCTCATCTTCCGTCACTCCAAGGAGAAAAGGCAAAGAACACTCAAACTATTCTTATACAGCATGCTCCTTAAACCAGTAAACATCATTGTAAATCTCCTCTACACACTTTCTATACTTTCCAACTGCTTTCTGCAGTGTCCAGAACTGAGCACCGTGCTCCAAGTGTGAGCAGGGACCTATATGGCTGTACCCTTTTGGGTCTTGAACTCATTCCTGCATTTGATGAAGGCCAATGCACCGTATGCCTTCGTAACCACACATTCAACCTGCGCAGCAGCTTTGAGTGTACTACGGACTCTGACTACAATATCCCTCTGATCCTCCACACAGCTAAGAGTCTTAACACTAACACAAACACAGCATTAGAAACATTAACACTAGATTCTGTCACCATATTTGACCTAACAAAGTGAAAAACCTCACTCTTACGTGGGTTAAACTCCAACTGCTATTTCCAGCCCCATTTTGCATCCCATCGATGTCCCGTTGCAACCTCTGACAGACACCTCCATACTGTACACAACGCCCCAAACTTTTGTGTAATCGGCAAATTTAGTAACCCATCTCTCAACTTCATCATCCAGGTCAATTATAAAAATCAAGAAAAGAAGGGGAACCAGAAGAGATCTCAAAGGCACATCGCTGGTCACTGACGTGTAAGCTGAACATGACCCATCTATAATCGCTCTTTCGTTTCTGTGTGCCAGCCAATTCTGGATCAACAAAGCAATGCCCCCTTGTATCCCATGTCTCCTTACTTTCTCAATAAGCTTTGCATGGGAAACTTATCACATATCTTGCTGAAATCCAAATACTCTGCATCTACTGCTCCAACTTCCTCAATGTGTTTAGTCACATCCTCAAAAAGTTGAATCAGACACTTAAGGCACCGTCTTCCTTTGACAATGATATGCTGACTATTCCTAATCGTATTATTTCTCTCTAAATGTTTGTAAATCCTGCCTCCCAGGAAATTCACCATCAAATTACCAACCACTGAAGTGAAACTCACTGGTCTATAATTTCCTGGGCTATCTCTAGGCCTTTCTCACTGGAATTTAGAAGATTGAGGGGGGATCTTATTGAAAAGTATAAAATTCTAAAGGGATTTAACAGGCTGGATGCAGAAAGATTGATTCTGATGTTGGGGAAGTGCAGAACGAGGGTCACAGTTTAAGGATAAAGGGGAAACCTTTTAGGACCGAGATGAGGAAAAACTTCTTCACACAGAGAGTGGTGAATCTGTGAAATACTCTGCCACAGGAAACAGTTGAGGCCGGTTCATTGGCGATATTTAAGAGGAGGTTAGATATGGCCCTTTTGGCTAAAGGGATCGGGGGTATGGAGAGAAAGCAGGTACAGGGTTCTGAGTTGGATGATCAGCCATGATCATACTCAATGTCGGTGCAGGCTCGAAGCACGAATGGCCCACTCCTGCACCTATTTTCTATGTTTCTATGTTTCTTTGAATCAGTGAACAACACCTGCAACCCTCCAATCCTCCGTAAAATCTCCCGTCCCCAATGATCATACAAAGATCATTGCCAGAGGCTCAGCAATCTCTTCCTTCAGCTCCCACATTAGCCTGGGGTATATATCGTCCGTTCCCGCTGACTTATCCAACATGATGCTTTCCAAAAGCAGCAGCACATCCTCTTTCTTAGTGTCTATGGAATTAAGCTTTTCAGTCCACTTTAAGTCCTCTCTGCAATCACCAAAGTTCTTTTTCGGAGTGAGTACCGAAGCAAAGTATTCAATAAGTACCTCAGCTATCCCCTGTGTTTCCATATACACTTTCCCACTGTCAATCTTAATTGGTCCTACTCTCCCACATCTTATCCTCTTGTTCTTCACATGCTTGTAGAATACCTTGAGGTTTTCCTTAATCCTGCTCGCCAAGGCCTTTTCATGGACCCTTCTGTCTCTTCTAATTTCATTCTTAAGCTCCTTCCTGCTAGCCTTATAATTGTCTAGATCTCTATCAATACCTAGTTTATTAAACATTTCGTAAGGCTTTCTTTTCTTCTTGACTATATTTTCATCATGTGTACACCATAGTTCCTGTACTGTAACATCCTTTCCTTGTCTCATTGGAAAGCATCTATGCAGAACGCCACGCAAGTATCCACTGTACATTTACCACATTTCTGCCGTATATTTCCCTGAGAACTCGTTTCTCGTTTATGCTTCCAAACGCCTGCCTGATAGCTTCATATTTCCCCTTACTCCAATTAAAACTTTTCGAACTTGACTGCTTCTATCCCTCTCCAATGTTATGGTAAACGAGATAGAATTGTGATCACTATCTCCAGAATGCTCTCTCACTGAGATACCTGACACCTGCCTAGGTTTATTTCCCAATACCAGATCAAGTACAACATCTCCTCTTGTGGGCTTATCTACATATTGTTAGGCAACCTTAATGAATACACTTAAGCTCCACCCCATCTGAACCCCTGTCTCTAGGTATATGCCAATCAATATTGGGGCAAACCTGTTATTGTTACACCTTTCTAGAATGTGTCCCCCTATCTGCTCCTCGATGTCCTTGTTACTATTGGATGGGGTATTAAAAAAACGAGCAAAAAAAAAACCCAAAACAAAACACCAAGTAGAGGGATTGACCCCTTCCTGTTCCTACCTTCCACGCACGGAGACTCAGTAGACAATCGCTCCATGCCTTCGTCCTTTTCTGCAGCCGTGATGCTAACTCTGACCAGCAGTGCCTCGATCCCACTTCTTCTGCAACCCTCCCTGTCCTTGTTGAAACATCTAAAGCCTGGCAGTCTAAGATCATAAGACCATATGACCATAATATACAGGAACAGAATTAGGCTATTCGGTCCATCGAGTCGGTTCTGCTATTCAATCATGGGCTGATCACATCCTGAATTCTTCCAGTCATCGCCACTCCCCTGCTTTCACTCCATACCCTTTTACCCTAACCCTAACCCTAACCCTAACCAAGAACCTATCTATATCTGCCTTAAATACACCCAATGACTTCGCTCATGGCAACAAATTCTACAGATTTATCAACCTCTGACTGAAGTTATTTCTCCGCATCTCAGTTCAAAAAGGACGTCCTTCAACCCTGAAATCTTGCCCTCTTGCCCTAGAATCCCTTACAATGGGAAATAATTTTGCCATATCTAATCTGTTCAAGTCAGTTAACATTCGGAATGTTTCTATGAGATCCCCACTCACTCTCCTGAACTTCGTGAAAAAAAGCCCAAGAGCTGTCAAACGTTCATCATTCCCTTTTCATTCCTAGAATAATTCTCGTGAATCTTCTCTGAACCCTCTCCAATGTCAATATATTCTTTCTAAAATAAGGAGCTCAAAACTGCACATAATACTCCAAGTCTGGTCTCACGTGTGCATTATACAGCCTTACTGTAACATATCTGTTGTTATATTCCATAGCTTTTCATAGCTCTGGAAATGCTATGGAATATATCATTTCCATACATCTCATTCGCCTTCTTCACAACCGGCTCAACCTTGGAGTTGAACATTCACGGTATATTGCACAAGGACACCCAAGTCTCTTTGCAACTCTGCATTTTGAATTCTCTCCCCATATAAATAATAGTGTGTCCGTTTATTTCTTCCACCAAAGTGCATGACCATACTCTTTCCAACAGATAACTTCATTTGCCTCTTCTTTGCTGATTCCCCTAAACTACCCTAGTCTCTCTGCAGGCTCTCTGTTTCCTCAACACTACCCACTTCTCCACCTATTTTTTTATGATCGACAAATTTAGCGACAATTCCATTAATTTCGCAGTTCACATCATTGACATACATCGTAAAAAGCAGCGGCCC
This sequence comes from Hemitrygon akajei, assembly GCF_048418815.1. Taxonomy (NCBI): domain Eukaryota; kingdom Metazoa; phylum Chordata; class Chondrichthyes; order Myliobatiformes; family Dasyatidae; genus Hemitrygon; species Hemitrygon akajei. The sequence continues at coordinate 22,596,732 of NC_133151.1, forward strand.
CAACACTGACCCCTGTGGAACTCCAATGGTAAACGGCAGCCAGCCAGAATAGGATCCTCTTATTCCCACTCTCTGTTTTCTGCCGACCAGCCAATGCTCCGCCCAATCAAATAACTTTCCTGCAATTACATGGGCGCTTATCTTGCTAAGCAGTCTGTTGGGGTTTCTATAATCCCACTTCCTTTTTTTGCTAAATGTATCGACATGGCCTCACCGGATGATTCAGGTAAGAATGATGTCTTCCCTGCAGATCATTACTATGTCCACTGCATTCAAGACGTTAAATCCTCCTCCCCTGTTCCCGGCATTGTTGTAACCTGGAACACTGAGCTGCCCATTCTGCTGTTCTCTCTGTCATGTATCTGTTATGGCTGTGCTCAGACAAAGGGGCAGAAATTGGCCATTCAGACAAATGCAATCTGCTCCACCATTCCACGATGGCTGGTTCTTTTTTTTATCTCTTTTAACACCATTTTCCTAATTGTTCCCCACAACATTATGATGCACTGACTAATCAAAAACCCATTAACATCCCTGTTATAATGAATGTGTTCCAAATGTAGTCATAGCCGAACGGTGGTAGTGGGGACGATCTCTCACTGCTAAACAAATTCCCTTCATGATGTGTGTCTTAAAAAGCTTCTGACAACCAAGTCCAACTCCTGTCATTCACGTGTGGCATAGTTATTATGCCCGGCGGAGCTGTTCTCACTGACAGGAGAAGGGGCAAAGGCGGGCCAGTGGCGCCTTAACGCCATTTGCTCCGGGCAGATGGGGCTCGTTAACACAGATGTTAGGTCGCCTAGGAGAGGGAAAACTCCGATTTCAAATCTCCACTGCCTTGCGACTGTACCCGCTCTAGGGAAAGGATTTGGGAGTATACTCCGAGGAAAAATCCGGAATCGGAGTCCCGAAGGCGGCTGGCTGCTGTACCCAGCAACAGCATGGCAACTCCTGCGATGCTGCTGGCACCAAACTGTATCGACATTCGTCGTTCTTTTGGACCTGTCATCAGCACGGGGGGTGGTCCCACTGCATGAGCAACGGACGGATCTCCATATCAACTCTGCCGTGGATTGCGCCCTGGAGAGGCCACTCGCAGCTTCTTCCAGAGGCGCAGTACAATTGGTCGACGACGACCGACGGAGGCCACACACATAATAAATGGTTTGGCCTCCACACCAGTGTGTGATGATGGATTCCATTTTGACTACCCACTTTCAGAAGTAAATTCTCTTCACTTTAGACCAAGATGGAGGTCCCTCTATTCGGACACTGTGCACTCTGTTCGTAGATGTCTCTACTCTAGGAAACATCCTCTCCACATCCACTCTATATGGGCCTTTCAATATTCAAACGGTTTCAATGAGATCTCCCTAATTCTTATGAGCACAGACTTGGAACCACCAATTTCTCCTTTAACATTAAACCATTAATTTGCCCATTCAACATTATGAACCTCATCTGGTCCCTCTTCAGTGTCAGCACACATTTATTTTAGTAGGGAGTCCTCAAATGCTCACAATACTTCAAGTGCAGTCTGACCAGTGCCTTGTTGATGTTCAGCATTTCATTTCCGTTTTACATACTTATCCTCTTGAATTCAATGCCAGCATTTGGATTGTCTTACTTACCACTGACTCAAATTGCAAGTTAACCTTTAAAAATCCTGCAGGAGGACTCCCAAGTCCCTTTCCTCCTCTGTTTTTGAACTTCAACCCTGCTTATTAAATAGTCTGTGCCAGTATTGCTGATATGCATGTCCTACACATCCCTGCGTCATAATGCATCTGCCACTTCCTTGTGCATTCTCCCAATTTGTCTGTCCTTCTGCATATTACCTGCTTCGGAACACTATCTGCCCCTACACCAATCTACAAATAGTTTGCAAATTTGACCATAAAGCTATTAATTCTGTTATGGAAATCATTTTTCTCTAACATGAAAAGAAGTGATCCAGCTGTTCCCAGAGTCAATCACACCTAAGCTCATCGACCTGACCTCACGTATCTTGTTTTGAAGTAAATGCAGTTTAAACCAATTGCCTTTCCACTCCTTCATCTGTGCTCTTGACTATCCTGTTGACTAAATTTGCTCTCACTGGTGACAGTACTCTCCCCATATTTTAAGTTTTCTCCTGGCTCCCTATACTCACTGTCTAGGAACTCAGCCCTCTGTTTACCATGTTATATGCACCACGGGCACTTGAGAATTTTCTGAAGCCGCTCGGACACAGTCTTAACCCTGGTACTCAGGAAGCAACACACCGTCGTACTATCTCTTTTAGACACTGAATCTTGAGTCTTCTCTCAACAACTGTCCCGCCCGATCTCTTCCTCCTCTACTGGGCATCAGGGAATATCTCAGTGCCACCAGCCCGGCTGCTGCTGTTGTGTCATCCTTCATCAGTAATCAAACCGTGTACTTGTTGTGAGGAGAACAGCCACTGGGTGAACTGTCTGACTCTTCCTCCTCTATCTACCAGTGGCCCCCAAACCTATCAGCAACCTGCACCGTACGAGTGAATATCTCACTAATGATCTGTTCTCAGTGTCCAAGATGATCCTTGATTGTTTGATATCCACCTCCAGTTCCTTCATACGGTCAGCCAGGAGCTATAGCTGGTGTACGTCCGTCATGTGAAGTTATCGGGGACGCTGACGGACTTCGTGACCTTGCACATCCTGAGACAGAGCATGTCACAAACATAACTAGCATTCCAGATACTCCAATAGGGAGAGGGATTCTATAAGAAACCTTTGAAATTTGACTTCATCTTCGATTTCTCTGCCCACATTTCCAGCCAGTCTGTGTTCTGCTGAATACTTTGGCATTCCTCCTCACTGTCCACAACTGTACCAAATTTGGAGTCAACTATGTATTTTCCTTGCACACGAGTGAATCTGCAGATGCTGGAAATAAATAAAAACACAAAATGCTGGCAGAACTCAGCAGGCCAGACAGCATCTATTGGAGGAGGTAGTGACGACGTTTCGGGCCGAAACCCTACTCTTGATGAAGGTTTCCGCCCCGAAACATCGTCACTACCTCGTCCCATAGATGCTGTCTGACCTGCTGAGTTCTGCCTGCATTTTGTGTTTTTATGTATTTTCCTGATTTGTCACTGTAGCCCTTGTTAAACAGGCGAACAACATTGGCTCAGCTGCGTTCCTCAGCATTTTCCACCCTATCTGCGCCAACATGTGTAATCCAACAGCGATTAAAAGATATCTGTGAAGGCCCCAGTAATCTGCAATTTTTCCTCACTCTCTCAAAAAGCTCCAATAAATCCTAATACTGGTGATTTATCCACCTTCATTTTTGTCCAGAGTCCCAAAGCTTCCATTTGCTTGTTATCAATGTGCCGTGGGATATAAGCGTGTCCTTCCTGATACTCCATAACATTATGTTTGTTGAGTACTGATGTGAATAATTCATTTGGCTATTTGGCTACTTCTTCTGGCTCCAGGCATACTTTCGCTCCTCCACCACTGTGTTGTCTGCATTCCTACCTTCTCCAATGGTGCCCCTTTTGTTTTCAATGTATGTGCAAGGTGATTTGGTATTCTCTCCAGTCTTACTCAGCAGAACTGTTTCGCCCCCCCTACCATTATTCTGCACTGCTGATGCTCAGTTAAATTTGCATATTGCTGCACATTCAGCAACGGCCTTGTCTAACCGTCGCTTCATAAACATTCCTTATTGTATCTTTTTTCAATTTTGACTGCATTTGCACCAACTCTTATTTTTCAATGTTCTTAGATATGGATATCTGTCTTCTCACTCACAGAAACCGTTTGAAAGTAGAATCAATCATCTCTAAATAACTCTCACAGGTCAGGTTTGAGTTTCATTTTTTCCTGGCCTTTGCTGTCCCCAGTTCCTACATAGCATAGTTTTCTTTAGTATGCGACCACCAGAATTATAATCTGTAAATCTTTCCCAATGAAACTCCAATCATCTCGCTAGGCTCATTTCCTAACATTATATTGATCTCCCTGATGGACCATCTACATGCTCCTTCTGGAAACATTCCTGAACAAACGTTACAAGTAATGCCCCATCCAACCCTCAGGCGTTAAGGGAGTCCCAGGCATTCTGTGAAGATTATTCACCAACTACAGTTATTCTATTGTTTTACATATCCCATAACCCGCTGACATACTGTCGGCTATTGGGAGGCCTACAGTATATTCTCCTCACAGTGATTGCACCTTTCTCATTCCTGAGTTCTGCTTACATTGTCTTATAGTATGAGCCTCCGGGATGGCCTTGAGCCTTTGACATTATGCCTGATCAGCAGTACAGCTCCTCCAAACTCATTCACCTCCCTCTGGGCACCCTGAATCAAGAAAATCCTGGAATGTTTAGATAACAGTCCTGCACTTCTCTGTAATGGATGATTCACCGTGCCATGTACTAATCCAAACTCTAAGTACATCTGCTTTCCCTGTTCTACACCCTGCACTGAAATAAACTCATGTCTGCCTTTTGTTGCCATTGTGCTCATTAACGCGGCCCTATCTTGACTTCCCTTTGGGGTTCTTTGACCTCATCTCTTCCATCCGCTCAATGCTACTTACTGGCTTGTAGCTCGGGATACCTATAGCCCCTCCGGAAGCCAAATGATAAAACTCATTTGTTTGACTCCAGCCAGCTTCCCTGTGAGAATATTAGTTCCCCTTCAGTGTAACCCATCCTCCTTACGCAAGTCTCTGAACTCCCACATCCTCAGGCAGAGTATGTTTCTACCTTAACTGACATTCCAGTACCCTTCTGGGAGAGGTATTCTGACGAAAACCTCTGAAATTTTACTTCTCAGAGTACAACAGCACATCTGCCACTTCTCTGCCCACATGCCCAGCTGACTATGTTCTGATGAATATTTTGGCAACCTTCCTCATTATACACAACCACAACATTTTTTTTGCGTCAGTGGTGTAGTTTGATGGTTTGTCTCTATAGCCCTTATTAAACTGGGGAACAATATTGGCTCATCTCCAGACAACTGCAGCAACATGTGCATTTTAAAAAGAGACCACAGAGATCTCTGTGAAGGTCCCAACAATCTGCAATCTTGCCTCACTCTCTCAATAAGCTTGAATGAATCCTATCTAGTCCTGTTGATTTATCAACCTTCATTTTTGTACAAAGTCACAAAGCTCCCACCAGCTTGTTATCATTCTGCCATGGAATATCAGCGTATCCTTCCTGATCTTCCGTAACTTTGTGTTTTTTGAATACTGATATGAATAATTCATTTGGTTATTTTGCGACTTGTTCTGGCCCCAGGCATACTTTCGCTCCTCCACCACTAAGTTGTCTGCATTCCGACCTTCTGCATGGTGCCCCTTGTGTTTTTTAATGTCTGTGCAAGGTGATTTGGTATTGTCTCCAGTCTTGCTCAGCAAAATTAATTCGCCTCCCCTACCGTAATTCTGCACTGCTATTTCTCCGTTTATTTGGTATATTGCTGCACATTCATCATGAGCTTTGTCTGATCTTCGTTTCGTAAACTTTCCTTATCGTCCCTTTTTCATTTTTGACTGCATTCGCAAAAACTCTTATTATTCAATGGTCTTAGATATGGATACTTGTCTCCCCACTCACAGAAACCGTTTGAGTTTTGAATCTCTCATCTTTAAATAACTCTTACAGGTCAGGTTTGAATTTCCATTTCTCCTCGTCTCCGCTCTCCCCAGATCCTACTTAACATAGTTCTCATTAACTTGCAACCTCCAGAATTATAATTCATATATCTTGCCCAATGAATCTCCAGTCACCTAGCTAGGCTCATTTTCTAAGGCTATGTCAAGCCTCCCTCCCTGGTGGACCATCTACATACTCTTTCTGGAAACATTCCCGAACAAACGTTACAATCAATGTCCCTTCCAACTGTCAGGTGTTAATGGAGTCCCAGACATTCTGTGAAGATTATTCACCAGCTACAGCCAGCCAGTTGTTTTTACAGGAACCCATAAACTGTTGACTTATCAGTTCCGCTGTCGCACTGGCTACTGGGAGGCCTACAGTATAATCTCATCACAGTGATTCTACCATTTCTTATTCTTTCTCATTGTCTTTCTGGATAAGCCTCTGGGATGGTCTTGAGCTTGTGACATTCTGTCTGATCAATAGTGCAGATCCCCAACATCATTTACCTCCCTCTGGACTGTCTGAATCATCTGAATCGCTGGAGGTTAAGCTACCAGTCCTGCCCTTCTCTCTGCCAGAACTCCGTAATGGCTGAATAACCGTTCCATGTACTACTCCAGCCGCTGATTATGTTTGTCTTTACTGTTCTATACCTTACACTGAAATAAGCACACTTCATGCCTTCGGTGCCATTGTGCTTATTAACGTGGCCTCATCTGGAATTCCTTTTCGTTTTCTTCGGCATTGTCTCTACCTTCTTCTCAATGCTAATACTGACCTGTAGCCCTGGATTAGAACACGCCCTCCACATGCCACATGATTTAAATCATCAGTGTTGCTCAGAATATTAGCACCCCTTCAGTGTAACCCATCCTCCGTCCACCAGTCAACCTGATCCTCGAAGAGAGATCAATGATCTGCGTTCCTGATGCCCACGCTGCTGCCCCCGTTTGTTAACCACACTGTTACGTGTACCAACGTACCATCTCTTACCTCGTAAGCATGTAACATCTGAATTAATCCTGAAATCACCACCCCAGAATTCCTACTTCTTAACTGTGTGCCCAACTCCCTATATTTTCCTTGTAGGACCTCGACTGTCTGTTGTTAGTTTTAATATGGACCACGACCTGTGGCTGCTCATTATGACCTTTCAGAGTGTGCTCTATCGTCTCAGAGATTCCCATGGCCCTGGCCTTATAGAGGTTACGCACCATCCTACACATCAACTCATTTCCACAGATACTCCTGTCTGTGTCTACCGGGCTAAAGCGTTTGATGCATGTGATTCATATCCTTCCATCTCCTGTAAATGCATGTGCTTTAAAACAGCCTCCTTGTAATGAAAATTGTTTTAAAATTCATTCAGTATTTTATTTTATTAAGCTCAGAGTATTTCCATATGAATTCGCAAACAAACGAGACTGCACACCTGTTGAAACAAAACACTTTACAAGAACGAGTACGAATTTAATACAGAAAGAAAAAAAAAACAAAAAAATATGGTACTAGCAGTACTGAATCAAAATAATACTAATTTTCCACTAATCAACAGGATCTCTGCGTGGGATGAGAAACATACTTCCGAGACACAGCCTTTTCCATTGTTCTCTCTTTCTCTGTCTCCCTCATGGTATAATTCACTCTCAGAATTTCTCTCTCACCTCTGTCATTCATTCTCTCTGTCTCTCTCTCTCTCCTCCTCTTCCCAATGTCTCCTTCACTCGCTTTCCCTCGCGCTCACTCTCGTGTAATCTCCTTAACACCCTCTTCCACATGCGCACTCGCTCGCACCCACTTTCTCGCGGTCTTATTCGCTCTTTCTCCTGCAAGCGCTTACCCCACGCACTGTCTCCTACTCGCGCTCACTCCTTCACGATGTCTTCTTCGTTCTCACGATTTCTCTCTCTGTCTCTCTCGCAATGCTCCCTTCACTTTCTTGCCTTTGCAATGATCTCCCTCATGCTCACCATCGCTCTTGCCTTCTCCCTGGCACACATTCTCACGTCATCTCCCTCACGCCCTCTCCCTGGCATTATTTTTCTGACGCCCTCTTCCTCGGGCCATCGTTCTCTCTCTCTCTCTCTCTCTCTCTCTCTCTCTCTCTCTCTCTCTCCTCTCTCTCTCTCTCTCTCTCTCTCTCTCTCTCTCTCTCTCTCTCTCTCTCCTCTCTCTCTCTCTCTCTCTCTCTCTCTCTCCTCTCTCTCTCTCTCTCTCTCTCTCTCTCTCTTTCTTTCTCTCTTCCCAATCTCGATATGTTTCACAAAGCTACAAGTGATGTCGATGGTGCATTCTGTTCAAGTTGGTAGAGAGAAGGAAAACTTACAGGTAGTGAAAAAGGAATGAACAGGCTTCAACCGGAGTAGGAGTGGTTGACAAAGACAAAAATATACTCCAGGAACAAGTGGTTTTGTGAGAACCGAGAAACAGGGACAACAAGTATCCTTGAGCTTCAATTTAGGAGTGTGGGACGTGAGGTTCAAAGAGGATTATCTGGGTATGTTGAAGACAGTGAAGCTGTTTTGTAATTAAGGTAACACAAACAAAATGGAAAACAGAAAACAGATGACAGGACTCTGCCTGGCCTATTCAGTTTCTCCTGCATTTTGTGTGGACTAGAATAAACAGTCGACGTTTCGGACCGAGACCCTTCGATACGACTTAGAATTTCCCTGTGTTGTTTTGTATTTCGAGCATCTCCAGATTTTCACTTGTTTGTTTTGTAACTGTTCATCACTTTGTTTCCATTTACGTATAAGTAGGGGAAGAGAATATGGAGCATGAAGGCAGCTGAATTGTAATACTTTACCGCGTTTATGTTTAACGTTTCATGAGATTCAAAATTCGAAAAAGGGGGTATTTTACTGCATTCTTTAGTTCCTCTCGGAATTTGCTCTGAGTAACAGCGTAAATGCAGGTGTTGGTGCAGGAACTGAGAATCTGCAGCATTACCGAGGTGTGCTGTGTGATGTAACGAGGGTCGGTGACTGAATAAGCAAAACTCATTGAAATCCGTCTATAGATAGAATATACCACGAGTGTTACCCATAACAATATGAAACTACCGGTTATGCTGAAGAGCAAAACGATAGATTTGCGTCGGTTCTCCATCTCCCGGTCCTTGTCATTCTCTCCACTCTTTTGTCCCCGGAGCCCCCTGCGGGCTCGACTGGCTGCTAGAATCCGCCTGACTGTCAGAATATTAAACAGCAACATCAGAATAAGAGGGACACAAGGGGAGAAAATGCGGTGAAACATCTCGAATGCCGCCCATGAGGAAGAGTTTTTGAAGCTCGGTGTAAGAACACAACCCCACGGAACACCATCAATTATTTCTCCAGGCTCGAACACAAAGCCCCAGGGGACAGTCTCCAAACAGGCCAGCACACTCACTGTCCCGATAACAACAGCCGCCGTTCTCTCGGTGCAATATTTAGTTTTCAGCTTCTCACAGCAAATAGCCACAAATCGATCGACAGTGAATGCAACAGTCAGCCAGACTGAGGCCGCAGTGCTCGCAAATGAGAACCAACGACCAAGTCTGCACACAGGAGTGATGAACAGGAATGATCGGGGAAAATAAATCTCAGCAGTCCACCTCAGCAGCGGATCGGAGATAACGACCAGGAGATCGGCCGCTGCCATTCCCACCAGGTAACGAGTGACACATTTGGAGAGGCCGCACTTTCCCTGGGACAGAATCACAATGGCCACCAAGTTCGCTGGAAGAGAGACATGGAAAAGCAAGTTGAGAAAATACTGAGCAGAATCGAGTGCTGCAGTTGAACGGGATCCTATAATATTTCCAAATTTATTGTTGCATTTAGCAGTGTGAGGGTTGAGAGAGGGAGCAGAGTGGAGGGACACAGAGGAGTTTACACAGGAAAATAAAGTGATTATAATGTGATTACAGATTCCTCACTGACGGCCGAATTGTGAAGCGGCAGTGGAGAGCTAAAACTGGGTAACAACATCGTCAGAATTAATACTGGATGGAACATTTTCTACTGGCGCCTTCCTGGTCTCATATGGATGAAATAAGTAAATGCGGACGCTGATGGCGGGATTCCTCCTGTTGACAATTATCAATATCCGTGGAGATCCCTGTCAGCGACAGTAAAGCCAAATGACGGAACAAGAACAGGAAATGCTGGAAACACTCATCCAGGCAAAACAGAATATGCGGATAACGGTGAAAGTTTCTCTCCTCAGAACTGTTCTCAGCGAGACCGCTGATATGAGAGTTAACTGTTTTCTGTTTCCATACAAGTTTCTTGGGCCTTAGCGATCCAGCGTTACCGATTTTGTTTCCTATTCCACTTTTCGCCACCACTGATTTACAGCAGAATATTTACTGATTCCAATAGATACAGCGCAGTCTGACTCAACCTCACTGACTGACATGACGCCTCCCACTGAATCGATCACAGCGAAGCAGGGGAGAGATATTGAACGTACCACAGCAAAGTCCGGGGGTAATCAGATATCCTAAACGGTGTCAGATGTAGATATAACTGAATACAATTCACAGTATTGATAACTATGGAGCACCACGTCACTTGTGATAATCTGATCAGCGAATATTTCATTGTGTTGTTCCTCAGCTGTTTTATATCCAGTCATATCGTAGACATCTATTAAAAGACAGCAATAGTCCCATGGTACAACACGGAACTCCTGACGTTTGCTGAAGTGTTACTGCCAGTCGGTGGTTTCATTATTGAATCTCACTCAGACGTTCGCTCATATGGAAATACAGACAGTCAATTGATACAATCTCCGCGGGCTGTATAAACTCAATATTTGCAAATGCAGTGCAGGTGATACAAGACCAAAAACACAGAAACGGAACATTCCTCTATTGATTACAAACCCTTCTGACCCAGTCAGTTCCACACCGCAGATATAGGCGGATTTGCCAAATTCATGCAGCGGTTTGTTATTAGACGCAGATCCCAGCATCCAGAGTCCTGGTGTTTCCATCCCAATCCTGAAATGCCAAATACTGGGACTGGAATGTGGCAGCGACAGGAACAATTACCACATTGGAATTAAAATCTAAACCCACCAACGGCAGCTGACACTGCGGCTTACCGGGAATTCCAAATGCTGAAATAAAAGGATAGTAAACTTCTCGTATCCGCCAGATGACTGGATACTGCATTTCAGAGAGAATCTGTGAATTTTGTTGCTGCTGATTTCACAGTTCCGGCAGACACTCTGAGCTTATGCTTCGCAATAGTTATACAGATGATCAGTCTCCAGAGATACAGTTGTACACCTCATAAAATTTCTCAGTTACAGTTGCTTGAACAAACATTTTAATTCACCACTATTGCATCTGATGAAAATATTGGGCCTGTTTTGAAGACAAATACATCAAAATCCTTAGGCATTGACTCATCAGTGAGTTTGGGGAAAATAAGGCCGGTGACTATAAATAAAAATACGGATTTTGGCACCGAGCAGCTACGTTCACTAGTTTTCAATTTTGTTGGATATTTGTTCATCTTTCAATGAAAAGCAGCGACACATTCCGACACTTAAAATCTGTCTTTGCAGATCATATTTGGATCTGTCCTTCAGTCCTTAGGTATCTTGATAGTCTTGCACACACAGACACAGACAGACAGACAGACACACACACACACACACACACACACACACAACACACACACACACACACACACACACACACACACACACACACACACACACACACACACACACACACAAGCATGCACACTGAGGTACAACGGAATGGACAAGGTCGGATGACAATTGTCAGTTGATCACGTTGCTGATGCAGAAACGCGAGAAAATCTGCAGATGCGGGAAATCCAAGGGGACACACAAGAATTCTGCTGAGTTCAGCATTTTGTGTTTGATGTCTCTGATGCAATAGTCTTTTATGAGCATCTTAAATTTGCCGAACGTCAAAAGGTAATTGAGAAGAAATGTTTCAATCTGCAAAGAAATAGGAAATCCTGTTTTACAATGAAAATAATACCCGACATTCTGAGTTGAATAGACGCAGGATGACTCAAAGTGAACGAGAAAAAGACGAGCACGAGATACAACGTTAGATATGAGAGAGAGAGAGATAATTAACAGGCTGCATGACATAGTCCAAACCCTGCCTCCAACACTAAGATCGGCTTATTTAGTGGATGATAATTATTGCTTTGATTTCTGTTCCGCTACTACTGTAGACGCTTGTTCATTCTTCATTTCTGCATTGAAATTGTACAAGTCTATTAAAGATCTTTTTTTGTTTTAACACATGATCATTGTCCCCTTCGTTTGCTAGTGCATATGTAAGTACCCTGAGATGAATCAAAAGAGAACTTTGAATGAATTTAAGTACACGAATATATAGGGGATTGAAAGATGTGAATCACGTGCAGCAAACACTTTCGCCGGACACACAGACCGGAGTGTCCGTGGGAATGAATGGGACAGCAGGATTGTGCGTTACCTCCATCATGCAAGAAACAAGTGTGTTTCTGTGAAGGTACAGACAATTCTGAAAGGGCAGGCTGAGCAGCCAGAAATCGTGGTCATTATTAGAGCTAACAACAGAGAGACAAGGTCCTGTAAAGGGTATTTAGAGAATTGGACAAAGAGCTAACGAGGGAACATTGGGGTGGTGATCTCAGGATGACGACCATGCCACATGCTTGCTAGGTAAGAGATGGTAAAGTAGTACAGTTAAATGTTTGGCTATTAATCAAGCACGGAGATCATTGGCCTCTCTTCCAGGAAAGGTGGGATTGGTAACTGACGAGTTTTACCCTGTGGTATGTGGGGGTGGATGGTTGGAATCCGAGCTTTAGGTCAGTCAGTAACATTGAGAAGACGGTAAGACGAGATCAAGGAGCAACAAACAGATGTCCAGATGTGGCCACGTTAATGACCAGAGTTGCAGCGAAGGCCTGAAGAGGTCGTCCCGGAAGCCCAGCCAGTAAGGCAATGTGGGTAGCACTCGGGAATAAGAAGGTGCAATCACTGTGATGGGAATATTCCGTAGGCCTTCAGATAGACCGTAAGAGAGAGAAACCGATATGTTGGCAGTTTATGGGGTGTGTAACAACAATAGGGTAGCTGTTGTCACTTATAGTCCAGCCGGACAGAATTCTGGATTCCCCTGTCCCTTGAGCAAGGTAGGGAAGGACGGGAACATTCAGGGACGTAGGATGTTGAGAACTATTGTATTTTGTTAAAAATAAAACTTAAGAGGAGTCATATGTGGTTTTAGGAAGATGAATTTGGACAGGTTCTTGATGGAACATATAGGAAGCAAGATAAAATACTGACACTGTGAATCAGGACAGAGAACAGAGACCAGGAAATGTCCTCGGTGATGAGAATCACGCACTTGAGTTATTAAACTATTATTAAAATGAAAAGATCTTTACCATCGCGGGAACTCCACCTGCGAGTTTTCTGGTTTATAGGCGAAAAGTATGTTCTTCTTTCGTCTAGATTAGTGGGTCGATCAGCTGGCCACTGATAAATATATGGTGCACGATCTAATTTCCGCTGTAAACTGAAAGAAAGTTCCAAGAAAGCTGCCACTCCGTTCTCTCTCCCCCCCCCCCCCCTTCAATCGTAAGGCAGTTCCAGAACATGGAAACACTGTATTTCCATTCTCCGAGTTGACCCAGCCTGACCCGGCGTAGGGTCAAAAGAACGAGGTTAATTCAATACAGAAAATGCATTTCTTAGCATGCATATCAAATTAAACGACTCACTGTTTTGGAACAAATTCATATTTGTCTCCATGCAGTGATTTTAATGACGATTGTGATCCTGTCTCGGGGAGAATGCGAGTCCTCCAAATGTGACTATTGTAATTTGCTGGGAATCGCAGTAACTAATTTAATGTGCAATATTATTTTTGTTGTAATCGATCATATCAATAATATTTACAAGTTTGCCTCTTCGTTGCTATTTTCAGCTATTTGCGGCGTGACAGTTGTCCTGTGGCTCGCAGCGGATTGTTCCGCGTGGCTCAAGGTGGCTTTCATGTTAGATCAGTGGTCGGCAAGGTAGTTCGCGATCGACCGGTCGATCTTTGAGACTTTCCCGGTAGATCCAAAAAAAAAAAAGAAAAATAAGTACGGAAATACATTATGCCTGATAAACCTTTTGATGCAAATATGTAGTATCTTCTGCTTTGAAAAAGAACCATTCAACAACTTCATGCCCAAAAGGAACAACTTTATCTAGGACGGTAAAATGATATTCGCATGCAGCGCTTTTCACTAATGTGCTCCAGGCAGAAAAGACCAAAGGGAAAACCCCGCGACCCCGGAAACAATCTATCTCTACAAGCAGCTTTACCATGATCCTAATTGGTTTTAACTTACCTTTATAATGCTCGCAGTACAACACTTCTCCGCCTTTAAAATCCCACATTCCCCGAATAAGAAAGAAATGGGAAACAAGGCAGTGGTGCCATTAGCTTGCGTACCGCCGAAACGTATACTAGTGTCTCAGTAACAGTTTACCAACTGCAGGAAAGATGAGGAGCTGAAATCGGGGTTTAAGGTTCAGAGGACGTGGATCGCAAGTGTTAAAGAACTTATTTTTTCACGACAGTTTGATGAATCCCTGGATGTAATGCAAACAACTCAGCTTGTCGTATTTGTCAGAAAGTTTTTCCAAGATTTCAAACCAAAGGAGGATTTCGTCACTCTTTTGCAGTTAAAGGAGAGAATGAAAGGTGAGGATATTTACAATGAGTTTAAAGAAATGTCCGTGAAAATGACATCACCATTCATAAACTGGTGACAATTACTACTGATGGGGTCCCGGCCATGCACGGTGTGCGCGTTGGTTTTTATAGCACTGTGCCGTAATGACCCTGATTTTTCCGACTTCCTGGATTATGACTGTGTGATTCAGCGGCAGGCATTGGCTGGAAAGGTCATGGACATTTCTCATGTAATGGCACTAGTGGTCAAACTGTTAAACTTGATTCGAGCAAAAGCGCTTTCATCACAGCTTATTCAAGTCGTTAATGCCGCTATGGCCTGTTTGATATGATAGTTACACTGTTTCCTTGGTTGAATTAATTTGAAAGTTTCACATAAGCATTTTATGTAATTAAAATACAATTAACCCAAATAAAAGGCTTCAAGTTGGAAGTACAATCTGAGCTGTTTTTTCTCTAAACGATTTACTAGGTCAATCTTGCCTTTCACTGGGGCCGAGGTCGGGGATCTTAGGCTTAAAAAGGTTGGTGTGCACTACGTTAGATTGTTGCATTGCAATCTGTAGTCGAAAGCTTCGGGAACGATACTGCACCGAGAGGGCAGCGAACGTATTGATAGTAATTATGGATTTAGGGAGTTCTTCCAGGCGTGTTCCATTTTACTTCGCGGTAAATGCTTACCTTGTCATTGACAACATACTCTGGAGATGCATCATGAAGACGGATTACTATACTATACGAACGCGCAGAGCAAGCCAGTTGCTAAACAGTATCAGTACAACACTGTTGCTAATCAGTCTGATTCTATTGTGTCCTGACGAAGGGTCTCGGCCCGAAAAGTCCTCACCTGCCTCCGGGTCCAACTTATAATTCTCCGTCAATTCCACCACCTCCAACGGGATCCCACTACTAGGCACATCTTTCCCTCGCCCGCCCCTTTCTGCTTTCCGCAGGGATCGCTGCCAACGCGACTCCCTTGTCCATTCGTCTCCCCACCCCTTCCCACCTGTCTCCTTCCTGGCACTTGCGCTTTTAAGCGGATCAAGTTCTACATCTGCCCTTACACTTCCTCCTTCACCACCTTTCAGGGCCCCAGACAGTCCTTCCAGGTGAGGCGACACTTCACCTGTGAGTTGTCTGGTGTGGTATACTGCGTCCGGTGCTCCCGGTGTGGCCTTTTATATATTGGTGAGACCCGACGCAGACTGGGAGACCGTTTTACTGAACACCTACGCTCGGTCCGCCAGAGAAAGCAGGATCTCCCAGTGGCCATACGTTTTAATGCCACTTCCCATTCCCATTCTGATATGTCTGTTCATGGCCTCCTCTACTGTCAAGATGAAACCACACTCAGGTGGGAGGAACAACACCTTATATACCGGCTGGGTAGCCTCCAACCTGATGGCATGAACATTGACTTCTCTAATTTCCGTTAATGCCCCTCCTCCCCTTCTTAACCCATCCCTGATATATTTAGTTTTTCCCCCTCCTCCTTTTTTCCTCTCTTTCTGCTTATCACTCTGCCTGTTCTCCAACTCCCTCTGGTGCTCCCTCCCCCTTTCTTTCTCCCTAGGGCTCCCATCCCATGATCCTTTCACTTCTCCAGCTCTGTATCCTTTTTACCAATCACCTTTCCGGCTCTTAGCTTCACCACACCACCTGATCATTTCGCATTTTCCCCTCCCCCTCCTACTTTCAAATAGCGGAACAGACACGAAGGATCGACTGGCCTAATTTAACTCGACCTTCCTTTGGCCTTTTGGTCTGCTGACGATAGAAAATTAAGTCCAAACAGATGTAAAATGGAAATCATTCTACTGGACAGAAAGGGTGACAGAGGCGCGACCTGTGCAAAAGCACCGAGTCTACATCAGAATAGATTGGGGTGGGCGGGGGAAGCGCGTTTAGATTCTACCAGTTTAAAATGTGCATTGAACGATTGGTGAATAGACTGACGGGACTCGAAGCAAAGGCATCATTTGGCCGTATTTGCATGGGTCCTCGTTGTTTTGAGAATCCGAAATACCATCCGAAGGAATGTCCAATCATGCGTTTATATATATATATACGAGGGGAAGTGGTAAGTGTTGAATTTAATCCCTCATGCAGTTTTGGGAAATAACGATGTATTCTCCATTACCCTCAAAGTCCGCCTGAATTGATTTTGTATTAAAATTTAACGTAATTTACATGCTCACACTGAGGAGGCATAAAATATAATGTCTTGCATCTTCAAATATGAATAATTTAAACTTTCAACTATTAACGATAGTCCAGAATCAATCTCCGAACAACTGTTCGAAGGCACGGCGCTGAATGCTATAACATCGAAACTAAAGAGAGAGAAGGGTACCTCTTTCAACTTTTTTATTTTGGTGGGAGACAGATAACGGGTCGGAGCCGGCAAGAATCCGTTGCTTCATATTAAACAAAGAAATTTGGAAGAACTGATAAAAAAATCTCATGCACTATTATTTTTGTTGAAGCATTTCTAGCTCGGTTGTGTTTTCTGTTCCGTCCACTTAATGTCTCCAGACAGCCGGCAGTCGGGACCTCGATAACGAAAGAGCTTTATAAAGAGTTTTCAGCAAATGATCCCATAATAAATCAAAGGTTTGCCTCTTCAATGGCAGGCTCTTAACGTCGAAATTAATCCTCTCTGCCCTTCACTTCGGATCAGAGGAAGAAGCTGGATGCTGCGAAAGTCACCAAGCGTTCTGGTAACGGATTAGACATAATACTATAAACATTGAATGCCGTTGGAAAGCATCAGAACATAGAAATTTACAGCACATTACAGATTCTTCAGCTCACATATTGGGCGCGCCATATAATCTGCCCTCAAAAGTGCCTAGAATTCCACTATTGTGTAACCCGTTCTTTTTCTAAGCTCTATTTACCCAACAGTCTCTTAAAAAAGCATATGTTGTCCGTTTCCAACGCCGCCAGCAGTGCATTCCACGCACCCACCATTCTCTGTGTGAAAAACGTACCTCTGACTTCCCGCCTGTACCAGTTTCAAAGCACCTTAAAACAATGCCCCGCCGTGTTAGCCATTTCAGTCCTAGGGAAATTCCTGTGGTCCTCCACACCATCAACGCAACCCATCATCTTATATACCTTTATCATGTCACCTCTCACCCTCCGTCGCTCCAAGGAGAAAAAGCCAAGTTCACTTAATCTATACTCATAAGCCAAACTTACCAATTCAGAGAACCTCCTTTTAAGTGTCCTTTGCACTCTTTTCATAGTATCCACATGCTTCCTGTAGCGAGACGACCAGAAGTGAACACAGTACTCCAAGTGGGATCTGACTAACGTCTTATATAGCTGTGATATTACCGCATGGCTGTTGAACTCAATTCCACGGTTGATGAAGACCAGTACACCATACGCCTTCTGAACAACACTGTCACCTGCGCAGTAGCTTCCAGTATCATATGGACACGGACCACGTGATCTTTCTGATCCTCCACACTGCTAAGCGTCTTAGCGTTAATATCATATGCTGTCTTCAAATTTGACCTACAGAAATTAACAGTTCACGCCTATCTGTGATGAACTCCATCTGGCACTTCTCAACTCTGTTCTGTATGGTTAGAACTTGTCTTTCTGGACATAGTCATTGCCTGGACCTTCTATTGTGAGTATATTACTTATGAATGGTCTACAATTGTTGTAACGTTTTGGCCGATGCAGGCACGGCGTCCTTTATTTCCTGCGGATTCGGAAATGATAAATATCTGCCGAAATCAGTCTGCAAATATCAACACTGGTGACTTTGAGGTGAGAGGGGAATTATTTCTAAAAGAGCTGAATGCTGTCAGCCCAGCGGATAATTCTGAGCGATGTGCTTGGGAGATCGACTGCTGACAATTGCTAGCAATCTTCTTCTGTGGGAAAGAGGAAGATGGTGTCTTCCTTTTGCTTCCAGTAAATTTCAGATGTATCCACTATAGATGATGGCACGTTCTCGCCAAATGTTGAATACTCTTATGGGGTTTCACCCTCTGTACTATACCAAAGGAAGTCCGGTTAGACGAGTGATTCTATCAATGGCCACCTTCCAAAGTTCTGTAGATCACCAACATCCCCGAAATCCGAGAGCGTGACGGCACAGCTTTGGCGACTGTAATTATGGAACCCAGGAAATTAACAAACCGTAATATTACTGAACAGTTATCTGTGGAGAGGATGCTAGAATCTGGTGTATAAGATGCAATAACAGAATAGCCTAAACGAGACTTGGCAAAGTAATTACTGAATTGTAAAGACAGGCTCACATCATACCAGTTGTGGTGTGTGATGATACATAGATAAGAGTAGAAAGGTGAAGCAATACGTAAGTATGTCGACCGTTCGAGGCAATTTAATATGTTTCTTTACATTCTAAAATTAAATAGCATAAAATAGTGCAGAAACTATACTGACATCTAAGGACATACTGGCAATAGACACAAGATATTTTTTTCTCATTTTTCAGTGTCTCAGGTACTCCCTCTTTGTATAACGATGAAAACGGCTATTTGAAATCGATATCACTGCCCAGTTCAAGTGAGCTACTTGCTGCATCTGCAAACGTACAAACAGTGCGGAGCTGGGAATAGGAATTAAACCAATGAACAACTATACATAAGGTTTGTCTAGCCGTAGTAGGAGTATAGGGTTTATGAAACTGGTTTGGATCACATCTTCAGTGTCATGTAAATCTCCTAAAATCCTTCAAGCTTTTTCAAACCATCCCAGTAATAGGATTATTGTCACATCCAGATAATTGACCTTCATTCCATATCTCCTTATTATCATCCTACCGCCCGATGAGAACGTCTCGCCGTCTCTCCAGTGTTCTTCTGATAAAACTCCAGTCACCGAGAAGCAAATTGAAAACACACCATTGTTTGCTGAAAAATGAAAAACAACTGTATTGATTAATGACCTTGACATCAGGACCAGGACTTCCCTGAAGAAATTCCTTACAACTGTCACTTGGTCGCAAACATCTGCAAGTTCTTCGTTAATGATTTTTCTTTCACCATAAGATTCGAAAAGTCGTGTTCATTTATGGTTTCAGCGGCTTTGATGCATTTGAACTTTTAAATAATCATCAGATGCCCTCGCAACTCTTTCGGTTCTGAGACAAATAATTTTGGTTTCACAATCTATTGGATCACTATTAGATATGTTCTGTTCACTCCAACGCTTTTCTATCCTTGCTGAAATGTGACACCAAAAGATTAATTTAGTACTTCGACAAACACAGGTACTGTATATATTCAATAGATCAGGGGACACCTGAGTAAAATTAATGTTTTATGTGGTATAGTTAGCAAGACCTCTTTCTGGAAGTTTCCATCGTGAAGTTTGCTTTCCATCTTCATCGTCTGCAGCACATTCTTCAAACACTGGCACAGCCCAATCTGTTTCGACCTGCCAACCCCTTCCCCCAAACGCAAATTCACTACCCCCCTTTGTGGCTGTAGCTGAGTTCACCGGGACTTCGTCGCTCTGCTTCCCAATGTGTCTGTTTATAACGCCCACGTCTCCTTCCATCCGATTCCACAAAGAAAAAGTAGCTTTGGAGATGGTCAACAGAACAAAGAACTTGAGATCATTTAGCTTGTCCTCATCAGAGTGCAGGTAGCTTTAAATTTATTAGAGTTATCATGTCAGAGGATCTGTTCTGGCACCCTCACAGTAATGCCATCACAGAGAAGACACGACAAAATCACTCCTTCCTCAGAAACTTCACAAATAAGGCATGTCAAAAATAGACCTAGATCCACAGAGGAAACTATCCAGAATAATATCTATCTATCTATCTATCTATCTATCTATCTATCTATCTATCTATCTATCTATCTATCTATCTATCTATCTATCTATCTATCTATCTATCTATCTATCTATCTATCTATCAATCTACCTAATGTGTATTTGATTATTTCGGTATTACGTATTTATTATGAATTAATTTATTTCCACATTTGTTGCTTGTCGGGTTTTGTGTGTTTTCTCTGTTCTGCTGTTAATGACATCAAGTAACTGAATCTGAGAGTAGTATATGGTGACATGTACGTACTTTGATAAGAATATTACTTTTAACTTTGAACGTGATCTCTGATTTCCTATTCTAACTATTTATAGGCAATACTGAAGCTTTGCTTAGACATGTGAATGCTGGAAGAACGAAATCCGTCATTCTCACACGCTCTCCAGTGCATGTGACTCCAGTCCAGACCAATGTCTGTCCTTTAAACCGGACCTCCAAGGCTGTCGGATAGATCAGGAAGACTGAGGGAAGTGAAACACATTCGGATTCCGAAAAAAAACAAAAAACGAGAAGACTCCACATTGCTGTCACTGCTCGGACGCCTGGTCAGAAGTCTGGAGCCCCATCACTGAGAGCCCAGTGGGAGATTTCTCACCACACATTTCTCAGCTGAAGGCGGCCCAACACGTTGTTCTCGAAGACAGCAGTAAAACTGCAAACACCATTTCCACTGCTGCTATTGCCCACATGGGGATAAGGTGGTTTGTGGTCGCGGAGTGAACGGGGTGAACGAAATGCCCGCAGGGAATTCAGGGTGAAAGGTCATCAATCTCAAAGTGAAGGCTGTTTCATGTTCCACAGATGCTAATGGGTCTGCTGTGTATTTCCAGCCGATTTTGCTTTTAGTTTAAGGGCACCTCTGTTTCCCTGATTCAGGGATCACGAGGGCCCCCCGTCGCATGTGGAGAATGTGGTAGTGGTGGCCGAGATGTTATATCGACAGACTCGAAATCCATTGGGTTTTCCCCGCGCAGATTCCAGTCCTTTAGATCACCTGTTCTGCTTTATATTTTCTGTGACTCCCTGACCCAGTGCATTCCACGAACCCACCACTCTCTGTGTGAAAAACTTACCCCTGACATCCCCTCGGTACCTATTTCTAAGCACCATATAACTATGTACCCTCGTGTTATTCATTTCAGCCGTGGGGAAATACCTCTCGCTATCGACACGATCAATGACCCTGATCACCTTAGACACCTCTATCAGGCCACCTCTCATACTTCGTCGCTCGAAGGGGAAAAGACCAAGTTCACTCAACCTATTCTCATAAAGTGCGCCCTCCAATCCAGACAACATCCCTGTAAATCTCCTCTGCACTCTCTCTATCGTATCCACGACCGTCCTGTACTCAGATGAACAAAACTGAACACAGTACTCCAAGTGGGTTCTGAGCAATTTCTTATGTAACTGTAGCATTACCTCACAGCTCTAGAACTCAGTCCCAAGGCTGAGATATCCCAACACACCATAAGCCTCCTTAACAACACTGTCAACATGCACAACAGCTTTGAATTTCGCATGAATACCGACCTCAAGATTTCTCAGATCCTCCGCATTGCCAGGTGTCTCACCATTAATATCATATTTTGTCTTCAAATTTAACTTTCAAAAATGACCCACTTTACAATTATACTGGTTAAGGTCTATCTGTACTTGTCAGCACTGTTCTGCATCCTATCGATGTCCCGCTGTAACCTCTGATAACCCTCCAAACTATCCCCAATATCCCCAATCTTTGTGTTATTAGCAAACTTACTAACCCACACTTATACCTTTTCACCCAGGTCATTTATAAAAATCACAGAAAGGAGTGACCCCAGAGCAGAAAGCTGCAAAGCACCATTGCTGATGGACCTCCATGATGAAACCGAAACATCTGCAACCACCGTTGCCTTCTGCGAGCAAACCAATTCTGGATTCACAAAGCAAGGTCTCCTTGGATCCCATGCCTCCTTACTTTCTGAAGGAGTCTTGCATGCGGAACCTTGTGAAAAGGCTTACTGAAATCCATATAAACTAGATCCACCACTCTACCTTTATAAATGTGTTTTGTTACTTCCTCAGAGAATTCATTTTGGCTCGACTAACACTACCTGCCCTTGACAAAGCCACGATGACTATCACTAATCAGATTATGTTTCTCCGAATGCTCATAAATCCTACCTCTCAGGTTCTTCTCCAACAACTTGCCCACCACTGAATTCAGACTCATCCAAGATCTTGTCCACCACTGAAATCAAACTCAGTCATGAAGTTGCCCACCACTGAAGTCACACTCACGAAAAGTTCGAGCGCACTCCGGTTTCGTGGAAATCCTGTAGCTTTTATTATCGGTTTTGTATGCTCCGGTCTGTACTCATTAAGAGCTGTACAAGCGGACATTTTATTCATTAAGTGCTGTACAAACAGACTACTACCTCTTTTGCGGACAGGTTTCCGTGTAATTAATGCAGAGAACATGGATTATAAAGTCAATGTCGACTCTTGGAAGTGTCTAGTACCCTCACGTTTGTCCTTTAATCAATACACCCATACAGTGATGCGGCTATTACACAGCACCCAATGACTCAGAGCTGTCTGGTGGCGGGTGGCTGTTACACAGGAACCAACCACTTAGTTGCAGGTGGTAGCAGGTGGGTGCCTCACTGAGCTCACTGGGGCCCACAGTGTCATTTGCCGACGCAAGAGCCCGGATGCTTTATTTCTCCTTCACGTTATCTTGCAAGTTAAATAAAGATACGGCTTGAATCCTGACTGCAAGGTTAAATGTTAATTCGAGGAGTTAATGGTCATTCAGTATAAGCCATCGTGATTGTGACAAATAATCCCCGATGAGAAATGTTTATTTTAATTCAACGTGGGTGATTATTTGCACAATTTTCTCGTTATATTTGAGACTGGCAAGCAGTGTTGTGTTTAGTACAAGATTTTCTTAATCTTTACTTGTTAGCGTTTCAGACGAATACTTTGATTTTTTTTTTGTAAATAATTCTGCTAGTTTTCCTCTTTGCTTAAATTCCTTAAAGATTGCGGGTCAATAGCGGGACGGTCAGACATTCACGCCACCTTTTATCACTGCCGTATTCTCTCCCCAACATCAGTGATCCTTCTGATTTGTAACAACCAGTGTTAACAAAAATCTTGTATTTTGCAATTTTTCTTGCCCAGTAACAGCAGAATGTGCGCGCTGAATGTCTAAATGGACGTAAACCTGAATCTATTTTAAGGATCATAATCTACCAAGTCCAGTTTGACGTTCATTGTTTGAATGAAATAAAACAATACACATCAATGTGCCTTAATTCCCATATGTACGTACGACAGCATGCAATAAAATCCATCTTCTCACATGTTGTTAACGCAAATATTTTGCATTGTTTATGAATATTCTTATGAATATCTTGTATTCAGAAATATTTAATATTCTGTATTGTAGATAAACATTTCTCGTAGCTACAGGTTACTGACTTCATGAGTTTTCGGTGCAGCAGTTGCTAATGTTTAAAGCCATTCCGCTTTAAATGAACTAGCAGTTCATTTGTGCTTCACGCACTTTGCCTCTTTGGAATTTGGCACAGGGAATCAATAATGCCTTCAATAAAAACAGTATAAATAAGTCAGCTCTAAAACTAACAGACAAATCATCGCAAACTCCACGTTGACACCGTCCGCATGAAAAACTGTAAGGTAAATGCGATTGCGTATGTTCGTGATAATAGTTCACATTTCAACGAGATAGAGGGTGTCAAAATTTGTGTGCAGTATAAATTAGGCCAAGACGTCAATAAATCTAGGAGAGACCAGACAGATTTTCATATACAGAAGTGATCAAAGTCTGTGCGGAGTGACCGGGAACATTGAGATGATCAACCAGGATCGAAATGAATATCAACGTCTGGATTTATGGGCAGCGATTCAAACAGAAGAATTCATATAAATCTGACAGTGGGGATGTCGTTGAGAGTGAGAGCGCATACTTCGCTTGCATGAGGTCCGGGGTTCAATCCCCGGCATCTCCACGCTAGGGACTGAATTTTGAATAGTGTGTGTAATGTCCCAGGTACAGATATTACTCGTACTATGACTGGCCTTCATTTCCATTCTTGAAGCGCTGGATAAGCATCTAAATTCTGAGTGTGGTAGAAACGGGTCCTTGCTCTAATACGCCTCGGTTTAGAATTTCAAAACAACCCCTTTTATTAAGAGAGGGACAAAGGCATCTGTATCACCCCATCCGTCACTAAATGGTCCAGTCGCGATGATCGGAAGAATACAGCAACCGTTGTTTCAGCCACAACTAAGTCCTGCTGGATCAATTGTTTGGGGTAAGTGCCTGTGATGTGGCAAACAAAGAAGCACCTGTGCGCTATGGTGGCCAGTTCCGTTCCCAGGGAGACGAGGTGAAAGTCTAGTTCAACATGGAATTCCAACATTCATTCAATCATCGGAACAAGATTGGCAACGGATTAGCAATAGGTCATCGAGATTGGACATAACGCGAGTGAAGCCGGCGTCATTTAGAAACTGCTTCTGAATTATCGATTTATTATTTAATTACCCATCTGAAAAATAAAATAATGAAATCACATTCACTGGCGAAATATTGGGAACGAGGTGCAGGATGGGATGGAGCATAAACGGTAACGAGATAACACGAGGTGGAAAGACGCAGCGGGTCGGTAAAATTTGCAGAAGGGAGAACAGATTTGATGTTTCAGGTAGATGCACATTCGTCGCAACTGGGACGTTTTCCGTTTTTGACAGAGTGGGCGACGGTGGTCCTTCAAAAAAGGCTGATGATCGGACGTGACCAAGCGAGTGACTGAGGTGGTTGCAATCGATGTATTATCATTTTCTATTTGAAGCGTTGTGAACAAAAGAACTGCGGGGTCAGACGAACACACACAGCATGCTGGAGGAACTCAGTAATACAAGCAGGATCTATGGAGAGGAATAAAGGGTCGAAGTGTCAGGCCGAGACCATTCATCAGTATTGGAAAGGAAGTGGTACGAAAGCAGGATAAGAAGGTGGAGAAAAGAGACGGAGTACAAGCTAGAAAGTGACAGGTTAAGCCAGGTGAGGACGATAAATTGGTGGTTTGAACTTGAAGCTGGGAACTGATAGGTAGACAAGGCAAATCTGATACCAAATCTGATAGGATAGCGGACAGGATCACGGGGCTGGGGAAACGAAGGCGGATAGGTCCAGAGGCACGAGATAGGCTGGCAAAGAGGAAAGAAAAAACAAAGGGCAACCGGGAATCACGAATAGGGCAAAAAAGAAAATAAACGAGGGGGAGGGGATAAATTGCCAGGCTAAATAAATCAATTTTAATTCTTTCATGTTGAGGGCTACTCAGGGAGAATATGAGGTGTTGCTTCTCCAACCTGAGACTTGCCTCATCGTGGCTGTATTGGAGATATAGAGTAACATATTGTATTAGGAATGGGCAGTGTGTATCCAACTCACCAGTCTTGTAAGCAAAGCTGGACTGTTTATTAACGGTGCATCCATCTTTCTGTGCTGCAGAACCATTCAATAGTTATAACAGCGGAGTTGAGCGTATCCACGAGCCAGTGGTATTTGTTTTAGAGTACCTTGTGCCGGGCAGACGAAAACAAAAGTAGGAGTATCCGAGGACTGTGCTGCTTTTGCACAGGAATCTGAATGCTCCGCTGCCTTTTGATCAAACAGTGTACGTTTTCCCAATCGATGTCCCGAGAACAAACTGAATTGGATGGTACAATTGGTTTCATCCTCATCGGTTCTCATGATATCTGGGAAGAGACCTGAACAGGGCTGATCTACTGTGATCGCACTGAATGGTGGATCAGGCTCTAGGAGACGAATGACAATGTCCAGCTGCTATTCTCTGTGTTCCAGTCTCTATACGTTGTGGTTAGATCGTGATATACAGGGAGATTTGGATTTCGGAAACTTATGGAGTTAAATGTGGACCTAGCTCAGTGGTAGAATGCATGCTGTGTATGGATGGGCTCTAGGATTCACCCCCACGCTAATGATATTCAATTTTGAATAATAATGGGGAAAATCTTCTAAAACGAATGGGCTTACAAAGATTGGACAATGAAATCCAAACTCGAAATTCTCTCGAGTCGCAGAGATATGTGAGAGTGATAAATGATATGGATAGCTCACCTCCGATATTTCCCAACTGACGGACGGACATCCGGACCTATGATGGTCAGGCTCATCATCTTCACCAATCTGGTTGAGAAACGAGACCGAACACATAAAGGAGGTAGAGCAGCTTGTAGAATGAAGAATGTTGCGTGCACAACGACTTGAACCTCAACGTGGACAAGACTAAAGAGATTATTATGGACTTAAGAAAAGTGTACGCTGATCATTCATTCTTATAAAAAAGGCCCCTTGATAGCGATAATAGGGCGTAAGAGAGACAGAAGGGAAATGAGACAGGGAACAGGATTCATCTGGGGGGGAAAAACACAACAATAATAGATAATCGGCTAAAACCTGCAAAAAGAGAGAGAAAAAAAAAACAAACGAATGACAAGAGCAGAGATCTTTACCTACCAGCAGAGCAGCAGAGCGAGGGGGGACGGGTGTTGTTGTCGAAGGAGGCAGGTACAGACCAATAATCCAAAGGACGACTCATCGACATTATCCTTTGCTTTTTTTCAGCTGAATATTTTACTGCAAATATAGCTGTCATGTCACACGTGTAAACAACCCATAATTCATTTCGAAAAAAAAAACCGGACTCCTACTTCGCTTGTAAATTGCCTTTTACTTTCATCATTTTCTGAGTTCTGACGATAAATCCGTGGGTAATCCATTATTTTTGAACTTAGCGATTGCCCAATATATATTCACCGCGGCATGAAGCTATGCAGTGCAATTGGACAGAAAATTTAACAATTCAGGAGAAATCTCTGGGGATCAAAACTGGATGAACCTTTCTGGTTCGAGATTCTGCGACCCATATTTAGAATTGAAGACGAGAGAAGAAGACAAACGTCAATATCAAAGAAGGTAGAAAGTTGGGATCATGTCTAAAGGGGAACATTCCTGATAGACGAGACCTCTACGTCACGCGACATCGATGACGGACACCTAGGTTTAGCCAACATTAAAATTGGAAAGCAGAAAAAGTGGCATGCCGATGGCAGGCAGAAATGTTGACATCGGTCAGAGAGATAAAAGAGTTTGGAGAAGGTAATCATTTATCAAAACTCTCTAGACTCTGGGCAGGTCCTGGCAGATTGGAAGATAGCGAATGTCACGTCACTTTTTTTAAAAAAAAGGATGTAGGCAAAAGGCGGGCAGCTATAGGCCAGTTATCGTAATATCTGTAGTCGGAAAAATGCTTGGAGATGTCATTAAGGAAGAAATAGAGAAGCATTTAGAAAGGAGTGGTTCCATTAGACAGACGCAGCATGTATTCAGAAAGGGAAGGACTGATTAACAAACTTACTGGTGTTCTTTGATAACATAATGAGACAGTGGATAAAGGGGAACAGGTGAATGCTGTATACTTGGATTTCCAGAAGGCGTTCGATAAGGTGCCACAAAAGAGACTTATAAATAAGATACAGATGTATGGAGTTGGAGGAAGTGTATTGACATGGATAGTGGATTGATTGACCGATAGAAGTCAGATTTGGTACAAATTGGTGTTTCTCCTAGTTGGCAATCCATAGTGAGTGGGATTCCGCAGAAGTCGGTGCTGGGTCCGCAGCTGGTTACCATTTACATTGACGATCTGGAAGAGGGGATTGAATATAGCGTCGCAAAATTTGTTGATGTCACTTAAGTGAGTGGAAAAGCAAATTGTACAGAGGATGTGGAGAGTCTGCAGAGGAATGTAGATAGGTTAGGTGAACGGGCCAAGGTCTACAAGGAATACAACGCTGGTAAATGCGAAATCATCCACTATGGAAGGAATAATAGAAGAACAGATTATTATTACAATGATGAAAGTTTGAAGCATGCTGTTGTGCAGAAGGATTTGGGAGTGCTCGTTCGTGAATCTCAGAAAGTTGGCTTGCAGGTATACCAGGTTATTAAGAAGAGAGACGGAATTTTGGCTTTCATTGCTAGACGGATTGAATTGAAGAGCAGGGAGGTCATGCTGCAATTCTACAGGGTACTGGTGAGGCCGCACCTGGAGGTCTGTGTGCAGTTCTGGTCTCCATACTTGAGGAAGGATATACTGGCTTTGCAGGCAGTGCAGAGGACGTCCTCCAGATTAATTCCAGGGAGAAAGGATTTAATCTATGAGAAGAGATTAAGTCGCTTGGAACTATACTCTCTGGAATTGAGAGAAATGAGAGGGGATCTTATAGAAACATATCTTGTAAGGGATAGATAAGATAGAAGTAGAAATGTTGTTTCCATTTGGTAGGTGAGACAGGAACGAGGGAATATTTCCTCAAGATTCATGTGGAGAAAATTTAGGAGGAAGATGAGGAGAAACTGTTTTTCCCAGAGAGCGGTGAATCTGTGGAATTCTCTGTCTCGGGAAGCAGTTGAGGCTTCTGCAATAAATATATTTAACATACAGTTATATAGAGTTTTACATAGTACGGCAATTAAAGATGATTGAGGAAAAGACAGGTAACTATATAAACATATAACAATTACAACACGGAAACAGGCCATCTCGGCATTTCTAGTCCGTTCCGAAAGCTTACTCACTTAGTCCCACTGACCAGCATTCAGCCCATAACCCTCTATTATTTTCTTTTATAAAGGCCAACATAGCAAAATCTTTCTTCACCACCCCATCCACATGAAATTCCGCCTTCATGAACTATGCACCATTTTCCTAGATCACTCTTTTCTGCTGCATTCTTCAATGCCCTACCATTTACCATGTATGTCCTATTCGGATTATTCCTACCAAAATGTTGCACCTCACACTTATCAGGATTAAACACCATAAGCTATCGGTCAACCCACTCTTCAAACTGGCCTAAATCTCTCTGCAAACTTTGAAAACCTACTTCATTATCCACAACGCCACCTGTCTTAGTATCATCTGTATACCTACTAATCCAATTTACCACCCCATCATCCAGATCATTAATGTATATGACAAAGAACATTGGACCCAGTGCAGATTACTGAGGCACACCACTAGTCACCGACCGCCAACAGCATAAACATTTATCCACCACTACTCTCTGGCATCTCCCATCCAGCCACTGTGGAATCCATTTTACTACTTCAATATTAATACCTAACGATTGAACCTTCCTAACTAACCTTCCGTGCGGAGCCTTGTCAAAGGTATTTGGAGCTCAGTTTACGGACAAATCATCAATGATCTTAATGAATGACGGGAGAGGCTCGATGAGCCGGATACCCGACTCATTCTCCTATTTTTTTATGTCTTTATGTTCTTATGTAAGGTCTGAGGGCGGTCTTCCCCCAAAGGATGATTAGCCTTTGCTACCTATTCGTAAGTGCTGATGGAGACACTGAGCCTTGCATTACGGAGGCCGAGAATTTTATGAGACAAGTACTGAAAACTGGTACAGCGCGACGGGGGTGTTCTGATTATGTTGACGTTGTGGACCAACGAGTCTGTTTCCCTGCTGTGTGACATTGTGATCTTCTATTAGTGTAGCATGACCAGATGAAATGTCCTCGAGAATGCAGGGGATTCACGTGCCGGCATTCCACAAAGAGGGTACAGGGAATAAGCTGGCGTCACTGAGCATCAACCAGTCGGCGAGGTCTGTTGAGATTATAGTAAAGAACTGCCTAAGAGCAGGCGTTTCGGCCCGCTCTATGTCCTCCATATACGATGTAGAACGAAACTGAAATAGCCTACCTCTGTCAATATCGCTCCACTCTTACAAATTAATGTGCCTATCTGAACGGCTTTAATACAACAACAACAACAGCAATATCATATCTCCTTCCGTCTCTAAACCTGCCATGCACCCACCACATTCCATTTAAAACCGTGCCCCGCACCTCTTCTTGAAGCTCTCTCCCATTCTGAGCTGAAATTCCTTCATTTCCTCTCGTATTTCAATTTTCTACTCTCACTATTCTACGCTATCTATGCCTTTCATACTTTTCTGTCAGGTTTCTCCTCAGCCTTTGACATTCCGCTCAGAGAGTCGAAGATCCACTGAAGGTGTCCTGCGTGAGGCAAATGGGTAAATAAATCCTGATTATTAAATATAAGGAATCTGTTGCATACGGATTTCAGTGTAGGTGCAGGAAAGGATCGCAGAGTCATTCTGATCTTTGTTTGTTTGTTTGTAGAGTGTAGAGCTGCGCTTTTGACTCATCCCCATCTCACTGTGTGACTGCAGGGCTCTCAGGATTCTTTAGCTATTCAGTCACGTACTGTGCTCAAAGGCTGGTCAAAGGAACGGCTCCCATTATGGTCGAGGCGCAGTAGAGGAGATTCGGGAAGAATATAATTTAGTTTGTTCAAATGATGGAAGAGTGACGAGGATGGATATTGCTAAAGCTGCGAGTTGCTGTCTTATCTCTTGACTCGACTCTTATCTCTGCTCCATTTGCAGGACACAGTAGCTGGGATGTAATGGTTGAATGCATGGGAAGTGATAATATCCCAGTCCTTTGTGTTGTCCGGGCCAACGTACACAGTTGGAATTTGAGTCCTGATACTAAATGGTAATGAAAATGGCAAACCGGGTGAAAAATCGTGCAGTTTGTTAAATTCCTTGACGACAAGCAGAGTTATTAGGAATGCAAATAAGGCCGATTGATAGGGATTTTGCTCATCAGTTAGGAGGAAAACTGGTCTGACAGTGGTGTGGAGAACGCTACAGACATTGAATGCTGTCAGAGGTTATAACCATTTTCCAATATTAGTGGAGAATGGAAATTTACCTTCAATGGACGAAGACAAAACGTCTGCGAAACACGTTCCTATAGATTCATGGACTAGACAACGTAATGTATGAGTATATTGAAAGCGTAGTTTGATGGGCAATGGCAAATATTTGTGATAAACAAGAGACTCTTAAAAGCTTTATTGATGATTATTTTACTTTCGTAGAACCCAAATTTGTTGTCAATAGTGCAAATACTACCGCTCCAGGACAGCATATAGGAGGCTATCACATACTCGAGCATGAAGGTGTTGGATTTTCTTGTTTCGCCGATATTGAAAGTGAGGGGGGGGTGAAAATATGTAAAAGGAGATTACAGTGGATATTGCCCCAACACCCTACATCTGGGGGAGTTTTATTCAATATTGTTTAATCTAAGGATTCATTATAATTTTGATGGCGTGGGGACTGGTTTCGCTTTTATTTTATATACTGACGATGGGGCTCTGTAGAAAAGGCTTCCTAATACTAACTATATGATAAGATCTGTACGTAGTGCGTAATCAACGATGAACCAATGATCTTTGGACTGGAGTTTTAAGTTTTCTCTTTCTAAATCAAAATGTATAATTTGTACTGGAAAACATAGTGTGCATTTTCTTCACCTCACTCTGTATGGAATTTCACTGTCTGGGGTTCCTATGCTTAAGTATTTGGGGCTATTTCTGGATGCAAGACTTACTTGGAGACCACATAAAGTGCTTTTATAGGGTAAATGTAAGCCGGTCATTAACTTTATGCGCTGCTTGGATGGGTATGACTGGGACTTTTCTAGGAGTGTTCCATTGACAATTTATCGTGCTTTATTTAATGCAATCCCGTCTGAATTATGTTTGAATGATTTATGGGAAGGTACCTCCTTCAGTGCTCTACATGTTGGATGTTCTACAGGCCAGTGGACTTACACTCTGCAGTGGAGCATTCCGGACCACAGCGAGAATAGCACTGGTGATTGAACTTGGTGAGATGAAATCAAACTGAAATCAAATTCTTAGAACGAGATGGCATCGTATCAGTGGATGTCTAATCCTTGTGGGTAGAGTTAAGGAACTACCAGGATGTCACTGTAAAGTCACTGTTGAGAGTTGTGTAGCGGATACTAAGGAGCATCCTGGATGTGGGATTCGAATTACAACCTGAGATAGAAAACGCTATTACACAAAGGGCAGGATTATGATAGTGATTGGCGGAATTTCGATATGCAGTTAGATTGGAAAGATCAGATTGCTACTGAATCCTAAGAAAGGAAATATGTAGAAGGCCTACGAGTTTGAATTTCAGAGCAGCTTACGACTGAGTCCACAAGGGGAAAGCTCATTCTGAATTAGGTATTGTGCAATGAAACAGACTTGATCAGACAGCTTAAGGTGAAAGAACCCTTAGGAGACAGTGATCATAATATGATAGAATTCATCACGTAGCTTGAGAGGGAGAAGAAGAAGTCAGACGTGTCATTATTACAGTAGAGCAAAGGAAATTACGGATGCATGAGAGACTAGCTGGCCAATGTTGACTGGAATGGTTCACTAGAATGGATGACGGCAGAACATCAACGGCTGGAGTCTTTGGTAACAACTTAGAAGTTGGCGGATAGATACATTCCAAAAATGAAAAGCTATTCTGAAGAAAGGATGAGGCAAAAATGGCTTATACAGAGGCCACGGAGTAAACACTGAAGTAAAGTATTCATTGAAAACTTCACTTTTTTTCTGTATCCAAGAAAATATTTCTCATTTATCATTCCTGGTCCTACCCTCTCCCTACCTATTTTCTTACTGCTGATATATGTATAAAATATCTTAGGATGCACCTTAATCTTTCTTAACAATGACTTTTCATTGCCCTTCCAGGCTTTTTAAATTCCCTTCTGTAGTGCCGTTGTTGCTTCTTCATACTTCCTCGTGTGCTTCGTTTTGATCGTAACCTCCGAAGCTTTAGCTACTTTCCTTTTTATTTTTGGCTAAATTCATCAACTCTCTGGTCATCCGAGGTTCTCTTATCTCTCTATTCCCGCCTTCACTTCCAATAGGAACATTCCTTTCCTGTACTCTGTGCAATTTACCTCTAAGCATCTTCTTTTGCAATTTATGAATCCCAATGCACTGCGCCTACCGTTGGAAATTATAATTATTTGTGTGTGATATTGCACGTTATCAAAATACTGATTCAAAGAATTGTTCCATTTGAAAAACACAAAAATGGTGTCATAGAGAGGGGGTCTACAACATTCCCATTTTGAAAGGGGTGAATCAACACAACTAAACATAATTGTTATTTTGTGATTTCTCTGAGGAGGGATTTTCTTTACACGATGACACAGCTCATACAAACGGTTTACCTGAAGTGTTTGTTCAATGGACTGTCACTGACGTGACCAACTTGGAAGGATAATTAATTGCCCCAAGGTGCACATTCCTTTCCTATATAAGATCTTACAAAGCAAAGAACAGTCGATATCGGACGTTGGACCATTTTGAACTGATTGCTGCTTCACACAGAAAATGGGATATCCAGCAATTTACTACATAGCGAGTATTTACTATCCTGTACTGGCAGCGATTGGCATCCCTGGTAAGTAATTGGAGTTGGCTGTTATGTGTATGTGTCTGTATTTTGTATTTCTTTCTGTGCCTACTGCACGGCATAATATTCACCGTAAAATCTGTTACAGATAGTTCCTCGTCTGATGAGTGTTGTAAGCTTGTTCAGCTTTAAGCATGCTCTCCTTTTTACTCTGGTATTACTAATCGTTTTAATGTGGTCGATTCTTTTCTCCATTTTAGCAATTGAATAAGGGTTAACATTGATACTCTTCACGATTTTATTTTATTCGACGATCCAACGTCTTACCAGCATATATTGTTCTGAATGTGATTCAGTATAAATGCAGAAACAGGCCTTTATCAATACAGAAATAAACCTTTATTGAAATGAAAAGACCATTCCCTTTGCCACAGGTCTGTCTGTAAGCTTCCGGGTGTATCAGCGACAAGTAGGTCGCACTTTTTGCCCACATTAGTGGGTCAATATGCCGCCCACTGGCAAGTATACGGTGGACTGCATGATTTCCGTTGTAAAGTGCTAGAAAGTTGAGACACAAGCATCACTCGGGTTCTCCAATTGAAAGATAGGTCCGGAGCACGTAAACACACTTTTTTACTCTCTCCAAATCGAGCTCAGCCTGACCCGCCATGGAGTCAGAAGAATGCGTTCAGTCGATCCAGAACTACCGATTTCTCAGCATGCCTATCCAGGTAAACAAATCAGAGCTATTGAATCTAATTCTGTTTTGCTTCATTGCAGTTAATTTAACGGCGATCGTGATCCTGTCTCGGGGAAAATGCGGGCTCTCTAAATGCGTCTCCCGTTACCTGGTGGGAATGGCAACAGCTGATTTAATGTGTGTTATCGTTGCTGTTGTACTCGATCAGATCAATAGTATTTATATGTACGCATCTTTTTTGCTCATTACACCGATCTGCGCCGTGACACTTGTCCTGAGACTCGCAAGCATGGACTGTTCTGTTTGGCTCACGGTGGCTTTCACGTTTGATCGTTGTATTGCAATCTGTAGTCAAAAGCTGCGGGAACGATACTGCACCGAGAGGGTAGCGACTGTGGTGATAGTAATTGTGGGTTTAGGGAGTTGTGCCAGGCGTGTTCCGTTTTATTTTGCGGTAGAACCTTATCTTATCATTGGGAGCGTACCATGGCGCTGCATTGCTAAACTGGATTATCTTAATTTACCAGCGTGGAAAGCATGCCAGTTGTTTAACAGTATCAGTACAACTTTATTGCCAATCAGTTTGATTCTGTTGTTTAATGCTTCAACAATCAGTCATATTATAGCAGCAAACAGAGTCCGCCGGGGGCTCAGGAACGGGAAAGAGAATAAAAAAGATCCAGAGGTGGAGAACCGGAGAAAGTCAATGATTTTGTTGTTCGCTCTATCAGCCAATTTCATATTGTTGTGGATCCCCTATATTGTATATGCTCTTAATTGGCAAACTCAGAATTACTTTTACACCGACAGATACTTGAATACACCTACGTATATTTTCCAACAGTTTGGGTTCATGTTGCAGTTTCTCTGTACCTGCACCAATACTTGTATCTACACTCTGTCACAGAAGAAATTCAGAGAGGAGCTGAAGAATGGAGTCAAACATCTGATTATATTAAATGTTCCGTTATGTAAATAAAACGAAATCCAATTGCTGGGATTGCAAATAAATTTCCATAACATTCAAAACGCTGGTAAATCTACTATATATTCATGTAGCCAGGTGCGTGAAAGTTATTAGATTACCGTTACCAGTGAAGTCAGCAAAATTAATTCAGTTAAGTGTGGCAACTCTACCAATGAATTAGGAGACACTGATGCGATAGCTTATTAGCGGAGATTGAATACTAAAACAATGGATTTATGCTGGAGCCGGGGTCAGCGAATTACATGACACCAATATGATTTGTTTTTCATTGCTGGAATTCCATTCTAATTCACTGGCTTATCGATCCATGGAATATGAGTGCGCTTCCCTCTGACAAACTGGAGGAACACGTGGAAAATGAAAATGTGGAGCCAGTTAAATTAAGCAAGTACCACTACAATTTCCATCGTACTATTGCAAAGAACGTCAACTGTCACACAACTATTTAAGAAGACAGGGAGACAGAAAAAGGGAACCTATGGACCAGTTAGCCTGATGTCAATTGTTGGGGGAATGTAGGGTTCCATTATTAAGACTGAGTTTTGGAGGTCCTTTGCTGTTCTGATTTTTGAAAGCTCCCCCATTTAGAGTATTGTTCACTCTATTAACCATTTTACCAAAATGTGTTATCCCACATTTCCCAACACTGAATTCCATCTGCCACTGTTTTGCCCTTTCTTCCAAATTGTCTAACTCCTGCTGCAATCGTATTGCTTCCTCGGCACTACCTACCCCTCCACATATCTCCGTATCATCCGTCAACTGCCACAGAAACATCATTTGCACTATCTATGTCACTGACTGACGATGTCAAAAAGTAAAGGTCTCAAAACTAAAACCTGAGGAACATCAATAGTCACTGGAGGCCAAACAGAAAAGGCCACCTTTATTCCCACTCGCTGCCTCCTGTCTGTCAGCCCTTCATTTATCAATGCCAATATATTTCCTGTAACCCCAAAGGAATTTATCTTGTTATGAAGGTCATGTGAGTCACATTAACTAATGCCTTCTGAAAATCTAAGTATCTGATATCCACTGCCTCCCCTTTGTCCACCCTGATTAGTTCTTCCCCAAATAATTCTAACAGATTTGTTAGGGAAGATTTCCTTTCACAGAGGTTATGCCGACTGTGACATATTTTATCATTAGTCTCGAAGTACCACTGAACCTCGTTATTTATAATGAATTGTGTCGCTGGTCATTTTCCAAATTTCTTTCAATCACGAACATTCCCGACAGCCTAAAGGGTGATGACTTTGATGTCCGTATTTTTGGAGCAAGAGAAATTATAAACCTGACCTGACAGGGCAGTTAACTGTGGAGAGAAAGCGAGAATCTGGTATAGAAGACCGATATCACAACACATGCAAAACCTCAATGGGAATTGACAAAGTAAGTATGGAATTATAAAGCCAAGAACAAGTCATGCCATCTGCAGAAAAGGAAGACAAATATATCAAATAAAATGGCCAACCAGTAGGTAAGTGTCTGGACCGTTAGAAAGGAATTTAATATGTTATTTTTAATTTTCTAAAATTAAAGGGAATCATATAGTGATAAATTTGTGCTGACATGAATTGAAAATCTACTGGCAGTCTGGAAATAGAGCGAAGGAGTTTTTTTCCCCCTTCAAGGTGGCAGATACTTACAAGGTGGCAGGCTAAGAAAGGACACAACGAGTGAGAATCGGCATCAGTGATCTGTCTAAGTGAGCTAAATGCTGCATAGTTGCATGGGTAGATAATGGGCAACTATACAAAGAGTTAGATTAGCGATAGCAGTGTTTGTGCAAGAGGATTGGATCCCATCTTCAGTCACCCCCCGATTTGTTAACATTCTTCACCCTGTCTGAATCCAACCCGGCATATGGATGGTGATCACATTCTGATAATTCACATTCATTCCATGTCTCCTTATTGTTATCCCATCGGCCAATGTTAACATCTATTCCTGCCCAGACTGCCTTAGTTAAAACTACATTCACCGGGAACCACGGAGAAGGCATTCTAGTTGTATCATTCATCTCCCTCACAATGAAAAACATCTGTGTTGGACAGCGATTCATCACCATAGACCAGAATATCCTCACACGTCTCAAACATCTTCAACTGTTTTATTAAAAACTTTCCTTTCTCTGCAAGGTTGAAAGTGAGGTGTTCGCTTATGATTTCAGTTCACTTCCAGGGCTCCTGAAAGCGACTGGAATGGCAGCAGAACTCACAATGGATAGGATTAAATATCTTCGTTTCAGCCTGAGACAGCTAAAAAACACAACTGCTTCCAAGTTCAGTGCAGTTAACAAAGATGCCTTAATTCGATTAAATGAACTGTCGCTGCTTACAACAGACGGAAACAATGCTGATTGTAGACGTATTCCCCGCCGGTTTCCATGTAGGAAACCTGGCTGCAGGTCAGGGATACAAGTGGGTTTTAGGAAACGGAGACTTAAACTCCCGATACAGACTATCCTGCTGCCAAACTTGCAGGATCTGCTGAATAAAATCAGTGAGCACGGAGCTACGGTGTTGAATCACAGGGACATTAGTACCGCGTGTGTCCTATATTTCATGACATGCTGGCTAACCTCTTCAGTACGGGATGCAATGATTCAGATCGACGGGTTTACCATACACCGCCACAATAGATCTGTATAGACTCTCATAAGCAGAGGTGGAGGAGTATGCCTCATGATCAACCCCTCGGTGCACTAATATATCAGTGCTTTCCCAATTCTGCTCACCAGACCTGGAATATCTCGCTGTTAAGTGCTGGACATGTTACTAACCTCGCGAGAATTCCTTGATCATTCTGTAGCGGTATACATTCCATCTCAGGGCAATGCCAATCAGGCACTGACATAATGATGGTGTTTAGATGATCTGAGTAATAGCGTTAGGATGTACGAAACAGCACAACCTAACGCCTTCACAATTGTTTTGTAGGATTTTAACCGGGCCAATGTGAAAAAAAAACTAAATAATTCCTATTAACAGATCATTTCCAAGGAAAGAACACACAAGACCATTGCCAGACCATCATCAAGAATGCCTGCCGTGGCAATACACGCCCTCACTTCGGGATGTCTGAGCACCTGGCTGTAGTGCTACCCCCTGAGTATAGGCAGAGACTGAAGACTGCAGCACCAGTAGTGAGGGAAATAAGTTATGGACAAGGGAAGCACATGAGCGCCTACAGGACATCTTTGAATCGGAGATCTGGACATATTCTGGGATTCATCTTCGAACCTGGATGAGTATGTTGCAGTTGATACCGGCTTCATTGAAACCTGCACGGATGTGTGTGTGCCTACAGAGAGTCACTGTACATTCCCAAACCCAAAGCCGTGGATGAACCAGGAGGTACGTTGTCTGCTCAAGGTTTGACCTGTGGCATTGAAGGCTGGCGACCCAGGTCTGTATCAGAATGACAGGTATGACTGACGGAGGGTATTTTCAGGGCGAAGACACAATTCCGACTAACGTTGGAGACGATATCGGATGAGGACAACACTGACATGGTTTCCAAGACATTACATCCTACAAAGTCAAACCCAATTGCATGAATGGCGGCGATGCTTCATTACCAGATGAACTCAACGTCTGCTATCCCAGCTTGGAAATGGAGAATATAACTACAGCTGTGAAGCTCCCTGCTGCACCTGGTGAGCCTATGATTTTTATCTCGGAGGCCGATGTTAGGCTTTCGTTCAAGGCAGTGAACCCTCGCAAGTTGGAGGGCCCCGACGGAGTACCTGGTAAGGCTCGGAAACGTGTTCCAACCAGCTGGCGGGTGTATTCAAAGACATTTTCAACCGCTTACTACCACCGGCGGAATTTCCCATTTGTTTCAAGAAGGCAACGATTATACCAGTGCCTAAGAAGAATAATGTGAGCTGCCTTAACGAATATCGTCCAGTAGCAGTCACATCTACCGTGATACAACGCTTTGACAGGATGGTCATGACTAGACTGAAGTCATGCCTCATCAAAGACCTGGACCCAGTGCAATTTGCCTATCACCCCAACATGTCAATGGCCGACACAATCTCAAGGCTTTTCACATGGCCTTAAACCACCTATGTCAGGATGCTGTTCATCAACTATAGCTCAGAATTTAATACAATCATTTCCACAATCCTAACTAATAAGCTACAGAACCTGGGCCTCTGTACCTCCCTCTGCAATTGGATACTCGACTTCCTAACCGGAAGACCACAGTATGTGATTGGTGATAATATCTGCTCCTCGCTGACGATCAAAAAAGTTGCACGTCGGGGGAATGTGCTTAGCCCACTGCTCTACTCAATTTACAGCCATGATTGTGTGGCTAGGTATAGGTCAAATGCAGTCTATAAATTTACCATTGTAGAGCATTCTGACAGGCTGCATCACTGTTTGGTATTGGGGGATAGGTTGGTGAGTGGCTAATTCACAGAACCGAAAGAAACTGCGGAGGCAGTAAATGTAGTCGGCTCCATCTTGGGTACCTACCTAGAAATTACCCACACATGAAAACAACATTTTGAAAGGAATAGGAAATACAATATTTATAAAGACAATGAAAATGGAAACCTATACTAAGGACGATGAATGCATACAAACCGTGTTAACAATGCCTAATACGAGCTGGATTTTACGTCCATTAGTGGCTGGAACATGCCCCTTTGTACGTGTTTGACAGGAGGAAAGAGGTAATAGGAGGCAGTGGACTCACCAACGTCAGGACCAAATCACAAAGAAGAGAAAATCTGCAGGTGCTGGAAATAACTCAGCAGGCTAGGCAGCAGCTAGAGAAACGTGGAAACTGTCGACGTTTCGGCCTAGATCCTTCACCAGGACTGTTAAAAAGGGATTATAAATCAGAGTTACAAAGGGAAAGGAAGAAGTACTCGGCTATAGGTGATAGGTGAAACCTGGAAGTGAGGGGGAGAGGCGAAGTAAATAACCTGGGAAGACGATTGGGAAAGAGAAATAGTGTTAAAGAATTAGTAATTTGATTGGAAAGGACAGACGACCATGTAAAAACGGGTAAGGGAAAGAGTACCAGAGTGAGCTGATGGGCAGGTAGGGAAGTAATGTGAGAGAAGGTAATGGAAAAGAGGATTTGTGTGGAAGTATGGGCGGGTAATTACAGCGAGCTCGAACAAGTTGGAAGCAACCAAGGCAGAATATAGTGTGTAGCTCTTACAACCTGCGTGTGTGCTCACCGCAGCAGTAGA
The DNA here is from genome assembly GCF_048418815.1 of Hemitrygon akajei. NCBI lineage: Eukaryota > Metazoa > Chordata > Chondrichthyes > Myliobatiformes > Dasyatidae > Hemitrygon > Hemitrygon akajei. The sequence goes on from NC_133151.1 coordinate 22,637,234, forward strand.
CCTAGTCATGTACCGTCATGTCAGATGGGGAGTGGGAAGTAGAATTGAAGTGGGTGGCCATTGGGGGTGGCAAGTAGAATTAAAATGTGTGGCTACCTGGTCAATTTCAAGGCCATATGTATGACAGTCATACACTTCCGAGACTAAGCCCGAGTTCACGGTTAGAATGCGAAGTTTGCTTACGGATACGAAGCAGCCAGAACCGGTGTTGGATTCCAGAAGGAACTCTTGACAACCCTAGGGCCAGTGGACGTGCTCCACGGCGGATGGATGAAAATGCTTTACTGGAATTTCGATTACACTCAGAGAGCGTGTCTCTGCGTCGTGCATTGAGTCTACGGTAAGAGTTATCATGGAACTCAAATTCCATCTGATTCTTGATCAGTCCAGTGGGAAGGGCTCGTTGGTCTCGGAGAGTCCTGAGGGAGTATGGTGCATTGGCACCAACGGTTTAGTTTTCTCTGGTAACCTGCACAAAAGTCTAGAACTCGCCGTTTTACTAACCTCATGGACCCTTTACCCACCGTTTCCGGAAGTAACAGCTCCTACCCTCTCGTCATGCACTCGATCACTATTTGGCCATCATAGATCCACCACCTCATTAAGAGCGATTGTCACCACAGAATTATATTCTCAAACTCCACTCCCACCCCATTACAGTTGGAACATATGTAGATCTTGTTTTAAAAAAAAACAAGTTCAGTTCCTGTTAAAACATGAATGAATATCCTAATAGAAATTGTTTTGTGCGGCTTTAGAAATAAGCTTCCTTTCTCATTGTTCAGTGTGTAGTCTGATTTAGTAGCCAGGCACCAAATGTAATGACAGCTGGATTTAAACCATGTCCGTTCTTGACTCTACACAGTATCTGCTGAATGATTTAACGGACTGGGGAACTAAGGGTTACTTTCCTATTCCCGTGTCCGTTCCCAAGCCTGGGAATCAAGTGCCGACAGCGCCACCATCTGCACCTTCAGAACGTAAGCTGTTTTTTATTAGTCTTGAGCAGGGTTTCCCAATCTGGTGACCCCTGATCCCTGGGTTAATTTTAGGAATCTGTAGATTTAACAAGGTTAGGAACCCCTGATCTTCAGGATTTGGTTCAACGAATATCAGAGCTGAAGATTCCGGTCTATCTGGCGGTTTTTGTGTAACCCTTTCATCAGAGTGAATAGGGCGGGTGTCCTATCTCCATACTGAGGAGCGATGCTGGGTTGCGTGTGCAGTTTGCTAAAGTCATGGGGTGCTATGCAGTTGAACATAGTGTTATGAATGTACCACAGCTCTGGGGGCCGAAGGGTGCTGGACCAGCCCCCTCCTTCCGGAGAATCGCAAGATCGCTATTAATTCGGGTCTTGGACCCAGGAAATGAGAGACAATGCAACGGATTTGACCATTGTTCTTAGAGGCTCCTGTATGAATTGCAACTCTATAGAACGTGCCAGCTATCAGGGACATGGACACCCTTGGGCAATGTGTGGTGGGGATTGTATCACCCTACCTTGATTGACATTTACAAATCTGCCAGACATGATAAAACGGAGACTGCAGGAGGCGGTACTCCAGCGACGCACCAGACGGAGATACCATCGCTCATCGCTCCCGTAAGGACGGGAAGCTGTTCGGGAGCCACGTGTGATTTGGATCCCCTAGCTAGGGAATCGAGTGGCTGATAACCCCGAAAAGGATTCCGAACTGACAACGGGGAACTCACGTTCCCGATTCCACGATTTGAGTCCAACAGGCTGGCAAGTTTATTTTCTCTCTCCTACCCGTGAACACCCAGCGGCCCCTCAAACGGCTAAAAGCCTTCATGAACTGGCGAGACTTTTTATATTTCCATCGGACAATAGTTTTACCCCTAGACAAACGACAGAGCTACTTCGAATTGTTGATTAGTACTATACCCGTGCTTTAGATTGAGTATTGACGACGTATATTATCTGAATGTTTGTATTAACCTTACTTTTGTGCCCCTTTATAAATAAAAACGTTTAGAAATGGTACCATCAGACTTCAGCGGACCTCTCTATCTTTGCTGGTAAGTGACCCAGTTATGGGGTTCATAACAACGTGGGGCCTCGTCTCGAGATTTGATACCAAATGGGGAGGTCAGTGAATTGGGTTTGTAAGTTAAAAAATTTAGATCTGGTACGCGGGTAGCCAGACGGGAAACCAGCAAAGATGGACGTGGATGAATTTATGAAAGACCCGACTCTGGGGGCGATAGAGGCGGCTACAAAATTAGACTTGGTAAATCTGGCGAAGGGGTTAAGCCCCACAGAGGTGAGGTCATCAATGAAAAAGCGGGAAGTGCTGAGGGTCATAACTCAGTATTACATTGGGAAGGTGTTCGCAGCTGAGGATTTGGAAAATATCCCTGAAAAGGTACCAGCGAGCGGGACGGATCAGTTGTAGTTGGAGAAATTAAGGTTGGACAATGAATTTAAAGTAAAGCAGCTGGAAGCAGCTGAGAAGGAGAAATAACGGGCTGAGAGAGAGAAAGAAAGAGCTGAGAACGAGAAAGAAGGGGCCGACAAACAAAGGGAGCAGGCGTTCCACCTAAAGTAGTTAGAGGTGAAACGGGACCATGAGCTCCACCTAAAGGGGTTAGAGGTGAAAAAAGAGCAGGACCAAGCTGAGAGGCAAAGACAGCATGAAATTCATCTAAAAGAGCTAGAAGCAGCCGAAAAAGAGAAGGAACGAGCCGAGAAAGAGAAGGAACGAGCCGAGAGAGAGCAGGACCGAGCTGAAAAGCAAAGAGAGTATGAGGAAAAAGAGAAACAGAGGGAACATGACGTGGAGATGTAGAAGTTAAGGAAAGAGCGAAGAGATCCAGGGTTAGATCGAGAGGAGAGGTTTAATGTTAGTCGGGAGTTGAGGGTAGTACCTCCCTTCGAAGAGTCGGATGTTGATAGTTATTTCTTGCTTTTTGAAAAGGTGGCATTAAATCAGAAGTGGCCCGAAGAGCAGTGGGTGGTTTTTTTACAAAGTGTGTTAAAAGGGAAGGCACAACGAGCATATGCGGCATTGTTCGTCGAGGAGGGGGAAGCGGAGAATTATGCCAAAGTAAAGGAGGGCATTCTCCGGAGTTACGAGGTAGTACCGGAAGCGTATAGACAAAGGTTCAGAAATTTACGAAAAGGGTGGAATCAAACGTATACCGAGCTAGCCCATGAGAAGTGTGTGCTCTTGGACCGTTGGTGCACCGCGAAACAGGTGGACGGGGATTATGGGCGTATCAGGGAGTTATTTTTGATTGAGGAATTAAAAGGGTGTGTTCCGGAGGAGATCCGGATGTATTTGAATGAGAAGTCGAATAAGTCCATCTCGGAAATTGCTAGGTTCGCAGATGAATATGCCCTAACCCACAAGACAAAGTTTCCCTCAAATAAAAGTACCCCGAGAGACCCTGGGAACAACCGAGAATGTCCGCCGGCTGAGGCAGAGGTCCCTCCGGGAGCTACTGGTAAGGTTGAGGGGGAAAGGCCAGGCGGCCCGAGATTTCCGGGCTTGACCTGTTTTAATTGTGGGAAGGGAGGACATATTGCATCTCGGTGCTTTACTCCAAGAAAGGAGCCAGAAAAAGGGAAAGCAGCGGTCCCTATCGGGTGTGCAGTGGTAATCAGAAAATCGACAAGAGGGTCCCGGGTAAGCAGAGAGCGCGAGGGGGTCTGAGATTTATCTGTCACACGGAACCGTGTCTGTGAGGGAGGGGGACCCACCAATTCCCGTACGGATTTGCAGAGACACGGGGGCGGAGCTATCATTAATTTGACGTAACGTGTTGAAATTCGGACCTCAGACGGGCGAGGTAGCCCTGAGAGGAATAGGAAAATGGACAGAAATGGTGTCCTTACATAGGGTCATTTTGGATTGTGAGCTGGTGTATGGATCAGTTGAAATAGGGGTGCGATCAGAATTCCTGAGAACTGACGTGGACGTCCTCCTTGGGAACGATTTAGCCGGGGGTAGGATTTGGTCAACCATGACTATGACCCGCCGACCGGTGCGTGTTGAGGCCCCTCCCACAGCGTCCCCGAGCTATACCGCATGCGCCGTCACTCGCAGCCTGTCGAGATCGGCAGATGAGAACGGGAGCAGTTTAAAATTGGCCAGTTTTGATTTGGCCACGACGTCTTTACCGACCCTGTGCCACGAGGGTTTAGAGGGTGGTAAAACGAGGAATAGTAACGTGGAAGGGGGTAAGCGAGAGGCGATAGATTTTCCCTTAGCGAAGAGAAAGGTCCTGGAGGTAGGAAATAAAGATGAGAAACGGAAAAAGCTGTTAAAAGGTCCAGAGTTGTACATGGATGATCTGTCGGGGTTGGCAGTCCTGTTTGAAGAAGTTCAGAGTTATCAAGGTGTTCCCGATAATGAGATGAAGGCAGTCCTAGATGAAAAGGATGCCACTACTTTTGGAGAGGTCTGCTGGGTTGGCAGATGAGGTTGTTTCAGCCCGCGGGGTTGAGTTTACTCCGGAAGGGAGTTGCCCAGAGAGGAACTGGGAGGATCAGGGGAATTTAGAATTTGAAAAGGGTACGGGTTTTGAAAACCTGGAAGAGGCAGATGTCCCGTTTGAGTGTGTCCAAGATGTGGATGCACGTGGTATTGCACCTAGTAATGGAGCTCAGAAAATGCCTGAGGTATTTGATTCAGTTGAAAAGGAATGCAGTCCCTGTGGGTCAGATGGACTGGGTTCAGTGAAGACAGGGTTAACCCTGGTAATTGGGGGAAGGGAGGGATCCCAGGTGTTTGTACACGAAGGGGTGGTGAACCTTAAAGTGGAACTCCACCATGTGGGGATAAACATTATTATTGAAGGGAACGGAAAATTTCTAGTTCCCAAATCGAATGAAAAAATTTTAAACCCGGCAGCTCGCTTACAGAGTAAGTCGAGAGCTGCCGGGGCCGCACACGCTATTGTTATTCAAGGATGTGGAGTGAACAGGCCGCACTTGACAGGCTGTCTGGAAAAAGCGGGATCGCTTGCAGATCTTAAATTGGAAACTAATAGCATGACGGGTGCATATATAACCATATATAACAATCACAGCACGGAAACAGGCCATTCCGGCCCTCCTAGTCCGTGCCGAACTCTTAATCTCACCTAGTCCCACCTACCCGCACTCAGCCCATAACCCTCCACTCCTTTCCTGTCCATATACCTATCCAATTTTACCTTAAATGACACAACTGAACTGGCCTCTACTACTTCTACAGGAAGCTCATTCCACACAGCTATCACTCTCTGAGTAAAGAAATACCCCCTCGTGTTACCCTTAAACTTTTGCCCCCTAACTCTCAAAGCATGTCCTCTCGTTTGAATCTCCCCTACTCTCAATGGAAACAGTCTATACACGTCAACTCTATCTATCCCTCTCAACATTTTAAATACCTCGATCAAATCCCCCCTCAACCTTCTACGCTCCAATGAATAGAGACCTAACTTGTTCAACCTTTCTCTGTAACTTAAGTGCTGAAACCCAGGTAACATCCTAGTAAATCGTCTCTGCACTCTCTCTAATTTATTGATATCTTTCCTATAATTCGGTGACCAGAACTGTACACAATATTCCAAATTTGGCCTTACCAATGCCTTGTACAATTTTAACATTACATCCCAACTTCTGTACTCAATACTCTGATTTATAAAGGCCAGCGTTCCAAAAGCCTTCTTCACCACCCTATCTACATGAGACTCCACCTTCAGGGAACTATGCACGGTTATTCCTAGATCTCTCTGTTCCACTGCATTCCTCAATGCCCTACCATTTACCCTGTATGTTCTATTTGGATTATTCCTGCCAAAATGTAGAACCTCACACTTCTCCGCATTAAACTCCATCTGCCAACGTTCAGCCCATTCTTCTAACCGGCATAAATCTCCCTGCAAGCTTTGAAAACCCACCTCATTATCCACAACACCTCCTACCTTAGTATCATCAGCATACTTACTAATCCAATTTACCACCCCATCATCCAGATCATTTATGTATATTACAAACAACATTGGGCCCAAAAACAGATCCCTGAGGCACCCCGCTATTCACCGGCTTCCATCCCGATAGACGATTATCCACCACTACTCTCTGGCATCTCCAATCTAGCCACTGTTGAATCCATTTTATTACACCAGCATTAATACCTAACGACTGAACCTTCTTAACTAACCTTCCATGTGGAACTTTGTCAAAGGCCTTGCTGAAGTCCATATAGACTACATCCACTGCCTTACCCTCGTCAACATTCCTCGTAACTACTTCAAAAAATTCAATAAGGTTTGTCAAACATGACCTTCCACGCACAAATCCATGCTGGCTACTCCTAATCAGATCCTGTCTATCCAGATAATTATAAATACTATCTCTAAGAATACTTTCCATTAATTTACCCACCACTGATGTCAAACTGACAGGTCTATAATTGCCAGGCTTACTTCTAGAACCCTTTTTAAACAATGGAACCACATGAGCAATACGCCAATCCTCCTGCACAATCCCCGTTTCTAATGACATCTGAAAGATCTCCGTCAGAGCTCCTGCTATCTCTACACAAACTTCCCTCAAGGTCCTGGGGAATATCCGGTCAGGACCCGAAGATTTATCCACTTTTAAATTTCTTAAAAGCGCCAGTACTTCCACCTCTTTAATTGTCATAGGTTTCATAACTTCCTTACTTGTTTCCCACACCTTACACCATTCAATATCCTTCCCCTTAGTGAATACCGAAGAGAAGAAATCGTTCAAAATCTCTCCTATCTCCCTCGGCTCCACACATAGCTGACCACCCTGATTCTCTAAGGGACCAATTTTATCCTCACTATCCTCTTGCTTTTAATATAACTGTAGAAGCCTTTCGGATTTACTTCCACCTTATTTGCCAAACCAAACTCGTAACTTCTTTTAGATTTTCTAATCTCTTTCTTAAGTTTCCTTTTACATTCTTTATATTCCTCGAGAAATTCCTTTACTCCATGCTGCCTATATCTATTGTAGACATCCCACTTTTTTCGAACCAAGTTTCTAATATCCCTTGAAAACCATGGCGCTTTCAAACCTTTAACCTTACCTTTCAACCGAACAGGAACATAAAGATTCTGTACCCTCATAATTTCACCCTTAAATGACCTCCATTTCTCTATTACATCCTTCCCATAAAACAACTTGACCCAATCCACTCTCTCTAAATCCCTGAGCATCTCCTCAAAGTTAGCCTTTCTCCAATCAAAAATCTGAAGTCTAGGTCCAGTCCTGTCCTTCTCCATAATTATATTGAAGCTAATGCTATTGTGATCACTGGACCCGAAGTGCTCCCCAACACATACATCTGTCAGCTGACCTATCGCATTCCCTAACAGGAGATCCAACACTGCCCCATCTCTAGTCGGTACTTCTATGTATTGTTGCAAAAAGCTATCCTGCACACATTTCACAAACTCTAAAACATCCAGCCCTTTTACAGAATGAGCTTCCCAATCTATGTTTGGAAAATTAAAATCCCCACAATCACCACATTGTGTTTACTACAAATATCTGCTATCTCCTTACACATTTGCTCTTCCAACTCACGCTCCCCATCAGGTGGCCTATAATACACTCCTATCAGTGTTACTACACCTTTCCCATTCCGCTATTCCACCCAAATAGCCTCCCTAGAGGAGCTCTGTAATCTATCCTTCCAAAGCACCGCCATAAGATTTTCTCGGACAAGCAATGCAACACCTCCTCCTCTGGCCCCTCCTACTCTATCACACCTGAAGCAACTAAATCCAGGAATATTTAGTTGCCAATCACACCCTTCCTGCAACCATGTTTCACTAATAGCTACAACATCATAATTTCAGGTATCAATCCACACTTTAAGCTCATCCACCTTTCTTACAATGCTCCTAGCATTACAATAGATACATTTAAGATACTCTCCACCTCCTCCTCTCTTTTCATCCCTAGCAATGCATTCAAATTTATTATTCTTTTCTTTCTTCTCCCCCACAACTTCGGGCTGAGCGCATCCCTTCTCCATCACCTGCCTTTCCTCCCTCACACACTGTCTACTTACTTGCTCTACTGGTGAACTAACCTCCTCTCCCATAGTTTACTCAAATTGATTTCCGCCCCCCCATCTTACTAGTTTAAAGTCTGTCCTGTAGCCCTAGCAAACATCCCCGCTAGGATATTGGTCCCCCCAGGATTCAAGTGTAACCCGTCCTTCTTGAACAGGTCACGCCTGCCCCAGAAGAGGTCCCAATGATCCAGAAACTTGAATCCCTGGCCCCTGCTCCAATCCCTCAACCACGCTTTCATACTCCACCTAATACCATTCCTACTCTCACTGTCGCGTGGCACAGGCAGTAATCCCGAGATTACTACATTTGCGGTCCTTCTTCTTAACTGCCTTCCTAACTCCCTATACTCTCGTTTCAGGACCTCTTCCCCTTTCCTACCTATGTTATTGGTACCTACATGTACCACGACCTCTGGCTCCTCACCCTCCCACTTCAGGATATCTTGGACGCGATCAGAAACGGCCCGGACCCTGGCACCAGGGAGGCAAACTACCATCCGGGACTCCCGATCACCTCCACAGAACCGCCTGTCTGAACCCCTAACTATCGAGTCCCCTATTACTATGGTCCTCTTTCTTCTATCCCTACCCTTCTGAGCTACAGGGCCGTCCTCTGTGCCGGAGGCCCGGCCACTGTCACTTCCTCCAGTTAGGCTGTCCCCCCCAACAGTACTCAAACATGAGTACTTATTGTCAAGGGGTACAGCCACTGGGGTACTCTCTAGTACCTGCCCCTTCCCCTTCCTGACCGTGACCCACCTATCTGCGTCCCGTGGCCCCGGAGTGATCACCTGCTTGTAACTCCTCTCTATCACCTCCTCACTCTCCCTGACCAGGCGAAGGTCATCGAGCTGTAGCTCCAGTTCCCTAACTCGGTCCCTCAGGAGCTGCAGTTCGACACACCTGGCGCAGATGTGGACGTCCGGGAGGCTCGGAGACTCCAGGACCTCCCACATCCGACACCGAGAACAACAAGCTGCCCTCACACTCATACTTTCCGAATAACTGAAAATAACAAGAACTAAAAGATAAGCCTACTGTGCCCTCTTCCGCCTAAGCCCTCTGAGTCCAAGCCCTACACTCTGCTCCCGGCTCACTCCGCTGCCCGCAAACGAAGCTGCCCGCTGCTTAAGGCTGCGTTCTTTTTATATCTTCCCTCCTTCCCAGGCCTCCTTCACGCGCCTGCGCAGTCCCGCCTCTCATAACTCCGATCTAAAAAGCAATTTGAAAATGGCCGCCGCCGCACTTCTTCTCAAAGCCTCGCTGTCCTCTTCCAAAAGAGAACTACCGCACTCCTTCTCTCCTTTTTATATCTTCCCTCCTTCCCAGGCCTCCTTCACGCGCCTGCGCAGTCTCGCCTCTCAGAACTCCGATCTGAGAAGCAATTTGAAAATGGCCGCCGCCGCACTTCTTCTCAAAGCCTCGCTGTCCTCTTCCAAAAGAGGTCCTGAAGAGAAAAATAACAACTAGCTTAAAACTAAAGAATTGAGTAGGAATGAATTAGGTCTGGGATCCGGTGTTGAGAAGAAAACTCCTATGAATAAGGCGGACGGGAGTTTACCCTGCCAAACTACTCGAGTTCCTCCTATAGAAACTCACCGAAAAAAAGGTGATGGTTAATAGGGGCGCCATTTTAAATAGGAAAACTGGCTGTATGGGATTTTGACAAAGCATGTGAATAACAAAGACAACCCCCTTGGAACCTGCGTGTTAAGGTGAAATCTGATGCTACCAGCCTTTAGTCAGGTACAAGAGAAACAAAAAATATTAAAGGAAGTGCCACTGTACTCGTTACCTGTTTAGATGCTGAATTAAATGTATAACTGTATAGCTCTGTAGTGACACGGAAAACTTGTGCATTGTGTTAGATTCTAAAATCTTGTAAGACTCTGTACTACTACGTTTCACCGCTGGTGAAAACGCTTTGAAGAAAGGGGGTGTTATGAAAGTACCACAGCTCTGAGGGGCCGAAGGGTGCGGGACCAGCCCCCTCCTTCCGGAGAATCGCAAGATCAATATTAATTCGGGTCTTGGACCCAGGAAATGAGAGACAATGCAACGGATTTGACCATTGTTCTTAGAGGCACCTGTGTGAATTGCAACTCTATAGTACGTGCCAGCTATCAGGGACATGGACACCCTCGGGCAATGTGGGGTGGGGATTGTATCACCCTACCTTGATTGACATTTACAAATCTGCCAGACATGATAAAACGGAGACTGCAGGAGGCGGTACTCCAGCGACGCACCAGAAGGAGACACCATCGCTCATCGCTCCCGTAAGGACGGGAAGCTGTTCGGGAGCCACGTGTGATTTGGATCCCCTAGCTAGGGGATCGAGTGGCTGATAACCCCGAAAAGGATTCCGAACTGACAACGGGGAACTCACGTTCCCGATTCCACGATTTGAGTCCAACAGGCTGGCAAGTTTATTTTCTCTCTCCAACCCGTGAACACCCAGCGGTCCCTCAAACGGCTAAAAGCCTTCATGAACTGGCGAGATATTTTGAATTTCCATCGGACAATAGTTTTACCCCTAGACAATCGATAGAGCTACTTCGAATTGTTGATTATTACTATACCCGTGCTTTAGATTGAGTATTGACGACGTATATTATCTGAATGTTTGTATTAACCTTACTTTTGTGCCCCATTTATAAATAAAAACGTTTAAAAATGGTACCATCAGACTTCAGCGGACCTCTCTATCTTTGCTGGTAAGTGACCCAGTTAAGAGGTTCATAACAATAGAAAGCAAATGTTTGAATTAGACAACGACTTTAAAATCGAATCGATAGGTCTAACAGTCAGTTTATCTATTCTGGAAATGCTGACGAGGGCATAATATGGAATGTGATGGATGAGCAAGGACAGATGAGTGTTAACGAGGAATGCATGCAGTAAGTGACAGTCAAGAAAGTAAAAGAGGTATAATCTGGCAGAGTGCTGAGAATAAAGGCTCTGCTGTCTTCTAACCAGGCACGCCCGGGATCCGCTTCAGTTTGCGTATAAGGAGAAGGTGGGAGTGGAGGATGCTATCACGTATTTGCTGCACAAATCACTCTCTCACCTAGATGGGGTCAGTTGTGCTGTGAGGATTACATTCCTTGACTTCTCTAGTGCCTTTAACACCATCCAGCCCAAGATCTTAAAGCACAAACTAACGGAGATGGGAGTAGACTCTCACATGGTGGATTGGATAGTGGACTACTTGACAGATAGACCTCAGTATGTGCGGTTGGGAGACTGTAGGTCTGACACAGTGGTCAGCAGCACAGGAGCGCCACAGGGAACCGTACTCTCTCCGGTCCTGTTCACCCTGTACACATCTGACTTCCAATATAACTCGGAGTCCTGCCATGTGCAGAAGTTCGCTGATGACACGGCCATAGTGGGGTGTGTCAGGAATGGACAGGAGGAGGAGTATAGGAAACTGATACAGGACTTTGTGATATGGTGCAACTCAAACTACCTGCGTCTCAATGTCACCAAGACCAAGGAGATGGTGGTGGACTTTAGGAGATCTAGGCCTCATATGGAGCCAGTGATCATTAATGGAGAATGTGTGGAGCAGGTTAAGACCTACAAGTATCTGGGAGTACAGTTGGACGAGAAGCTAGACTGGACTGCCAACACAGATGCCTTGTGCAGGAAGGCACAGAGTCGACTGTACTTCCTTAGAAGGTTGGCGTCATTCAATGTCTGCAGTGAGATGCTGATGATGTTCTATAGGTCAGTTGTTGAGAGCGCCCTCTTCTTTGTGGTGGCGTGTTGGGGAGGAAGCATTAAGAAGAAGGACGCCTCACGTCTTAATAAGCTGATAAGGAAGGCGGGCTCTGTCGTGGGCAAAGTACTGGAGAGTTTAACATCGGTAGCTGAGCGAAGGGCGCTGAGTAGGCTACGGTCAATTATGGAAAACCCTGAACATCCTCTACATAGCACCATCCAGAGACAGAGAAGCAGTTTCAGCGACAGGTTACTGTCGATGCAATGCTCCTCAGACAGGATGAAGAGGTCAATACTCCCCAATGCCATTAGGCTTTACAATTCAACTGCCAGGACTTAAGAACTTTTTTTTTAAAGCTATTATTAATGCTTTTTGAATTAGTGATTTAGATGCATATCATATTATTACTGAGTTAAGTATTGTATGTAATGAGTTTTTGCTACAACAAGTGTATGGGACATTGGAAAAAATGTTGAATTTCCCCATGGGGATGAATAAAGTATCTATCTATCTATCTATCTATCTAAACGTTCTCCGCGTTAATCCATTGATGCACGAGTTGGCCAATATATACATTATTGACAACAAACAGTGGCAGACAAAAGTTTGGGCACCACTGGTCAAAACATCAGGCTTCTTTAGGTATTCATTAGCAATCATCTCACGCTGAATTTTGTGGTGATGACGTAGGGAAGGTTTCCTTCTGATGACACTTCCATGAAGGACATATTTGTGCAGGTGACGCTGCACCGCCACTCCAGAGTCTGCTATATCTTCCTGAAGGGTTTTTGTAGTCAAACGGGAGTTTTGATTTGCCTTTCTAGCAATCCTACGTGCAATTCTCTTGGTAAATTTTATTGGTCTTCCGGACCTCAACTTGACCTCCATCGTTCTTGTTAATTGCCATTTCTTAATTACATTACAAACTGAGGAAACGGCTACCTGAAAACGCCTTGGCATTTCCTTAAGGTGTTCTCCTGCTTTTGGGTATCATTTATTTTAAATTTCAAAGTGCTAAGCAGCTGCTTAGAGGAGCCCATGGCTACTGATTACTGGGACAAAATTTGAGAAGTCAGGGAATTTATAAAGATTTGAAATTTGCATCAGCTGGCCTTTCCTAACGATGAATGTGAACAAGCCATAGCCCTAACACGCTAACTGAGGTCTGCGAATTTGGTAACAGTTATCTGAGAGCTGAAAGCTTTTGTGGTCCCCAAATCATTGCATGACGTACCTTTTTGTTTCACTCTGAAATTGTCGAGAACAAAAATAAGAATAATACACTAATCTTGCTTAAAATTTTGAAAATAATGTTTCACCTTTAACTTTATGACTATTAGAGATCAGTGACTTTCTACTCACATATCGATTGACAGTCACAAAGAGTTTGACCAGGGTTTCCCAAACTTTTGCGTGCCTCTGTATTTGCGAATTTTTGCCGGATATATATCAGGGTATTCAATTGTTTTTCTGCGGAAAATAATTCACCACTATCCACTACATGGAATATGCTAAGTCGGACATTCAGAATAACAGGGAATTGACTGATGGAGCCAACAAATAAATTATTAACTTGTTCCGGCTCACCCGCGCTTCGTCCTTCTGATTTCCGCTATTCTTCCGAAGTCCCCATGCAGACATTATTTGCCGCGTTAATCTATCTGACTGCAAGCCATTGAACAACAGAAATAAAGAGGTGGGGACAGTGAAGATAATATCTGGTCATTCGTATCCTTTACAGGCCAATTAAGGAATTCATCGCCCCTGGTTAAACAGCCCCACAGCACGTTGTCAGTTTTGGCGACAGGCCCTGAGGCAAAGCAAAGCGGAACTCTCCTCGCGCAGTTCACAGAAACCCCGGTCTTTAAAACCACAGTGGCTGTTCTCTCGGTGCAGTATCGTTCCCGCAGCCATTGACTACAAATTTCGATATGGCGATCGAAAGTGAAATACGCCGTTAACTGAACAGAACAGTCTGTAATTGCAACCATCCTGCCAATTGTCAGAACGCATATCGACTAATGAGCAAGGATTTTTAATAGTTGCAGATGTAATTAGTTTACTACTCAGTAGCAACGAAGACAGCTTCCATAGATCAGTTTTTACTTTTTTCACCAGATAAGGGTGATGCATTTCAAAAGGCGACCTATTCTCCGAGACGCAATCACAATCGCTCTTAAATTAACCGAAAAACTTGAAAAAAAATAATACAGCGCCACGGCTGATCCCTTTGGCTTGAGAACTCCGCTGGACCTTAGAGAATCGTTCAAAGACCTGGATTTCAGGCTAAAATAGCGGCCTTGGAATGTTTGTGCAGGATATTGTTCGTCCTGGTTCTGCACTCTGGAACAGTTGAATCTAAACATTTTCAGCGGTTTACTACGGTCAACTCGAAGTCTGTAACGTACCAGTGAGCTGCTGATTTCCCGAATCTTCGACATTTGACCCGCCATTGAAACTAAAAATGGTGAAAACAACAGTCATCATGGTAACGGAGAAAGTTCCTTTGAGCTTAACGTGTTCTGAAAATGGAACCATAGCTTTAAAACTGAAACTTGCAAATGTATGTAAGTGGTGAATGCCAGAGGGTCTACACGCTATTGATGATATAGAAGAGACATTAAACAAGAGTTCTCATTTCCTGAAGTGCGAAAGGAAATAACTGCGTTTCGAAATGCGAATGGAAATTTCACCGTAAGAGCTGACATGCCTTGATTGTAAAGTCCCTGGATTTTGCTCAAGATTCAGAGTCCGACCTAGAACGCTACTCTGTATAGCGATGCAACACACACAAAACGCTGGAGGAACTCAGCAGGCCAGGCAGCATCTATGGAATAAAAAAAGAACAGTCGTCGCTTCGGGTCTGCCGAAGGGTCTCATTCTGATCTTTTTGGTTTTATTTGCACACTTATTTCGAATTTGCGTGTTGCTAAACCGTGCCAATTATTACTTATCTCTACTAATCCATGGAATTGCAATGGTTAGCTGTTCTTTGCCGCGACGGATAGAAAGACAGAGTACGAAAAACAATGGAGAACGAATTATACACTTCCATCTATGGACCGAATGATACTAGCACAGGAACCGACCGGTGCGTAAGTTTTCCTTTATAGTCAGACACTGTCCATGTAATACAGCTGCTGCCTGGGCGAGCATTGCACATGGCAAATCTACAGAGCCTCTAAACCTGTGGGAAGCTAAATGAACATTTGACGATTCGTCAATAATGGGCTTCAATTTCTCGATGGTGCTATGAACGCAATGAATGCTTGACGATTTAATTTTTCAGATTAACTGGAGAACAGTTCATCTACATTCGTTCCTGTTCTGTTGACGATGAATCCAAGTGGTGTAAATTGTGAAATCACTGAAGAAATCTCTGACATCACTGTCTGCCTCATACACCAAGGCCATTTGGAGCTCAATTTTCCAAAACGATGTTACAAAAATAATCACTTGTAGTAATGATTAGTGGAACATGAGGCGAATCTGTATTTACCGACAAGTACCTTTATTGCCTGAACGGAAGAACACATGAACTTACGCAACCTGTAACTGTGTGCACA
This sequence comes from Hemitrygon akajei, assembly GCF_048418815.1. NCBI lineage: Eukaryota > Metazoa > Chordata > Chondrichthyes > Myliobatiformes > Dasyatidae > Hemitrygon > Hemitrygon akajei. Next base: position 22,652,594 of record NC_133151.1, read on the forward strand.
TTAACGAAGTTTTCCTGTCCATCCATGAACATTCAAAGCACAGAAAAAAAAAACAGTTAAAGACCAGCTTCTGTCGCTGACTGGATATTTATTTTAGTCCTGATCCGAATCCCCACGTGTCCGCGGGGCACGTTCCATCCGCAATAGTTAGTCAGTTACTCATTTACCGGCGCCAGTATTCTAAAAGTTTCTGCTGCTATGTCCAATTCACAAAATCCTTTCGAATTTCATTGGTTTTGGGTCATGTGTCTAAACGTTAACATATTTTCATCTGCTCTGTTCCAGACCAACATCTATTAATTGCCTTCTTCCCAATAAATGACAATCGGCAATTTATGGTTCTTTGTTCTCAAATGAGCAACAACACTGAATTGCGTGGAACGGATGCAGACACCAACAGTCAAAATCCTGCATATTGTATCTAACCAAAGAACGTTTCAAAAATAACTTTTTTTTTTATTTGGAAATGCTCTTGAGTCCGGTGATTACTGATACCTGAGAGCAGTCCCTTCATAACATCGAAGCATCCATCTCCTCCCTCATGGGGGGAAAAAAAAAACAAAGGCAATTGATCTGTCTTTTCCGACTGTGTTTGATTGGTTCGAATTCACTGATTTGAAGGCTGTAGTTCTTTCTGGTCAATATCGATCTCCTCCACCAAACATATGTATCTTAGGATCACTAACCTCCTCTATTCTATTGACTACTCATAGGGTAGCCATGAACCCCCAGCAGGTGTGCCAAACTCACATTACACAAAGATAAAGGTACTATTTACTTACTGAATTCATACACTCTGTACACAGACAATCGTCTTCTCTGTATTATAAAATCGTCATCCAGTTCCTTTTGCTCAACTGCAGCCTTCAACTGTCTAAAGTGATGCACATTATACATAAAATTGGCATTACCGCAGCATACAATAGTATCCTCAATCACTAATGTATTGAACATTTGATCCGAAACTACAAAATTATTCCACGAGTCTGAGGCACTCATCATTTCAATGGATTTATCAGCATGCCTTAATAACATTCGCATGCTTAGCCTATTGATGGATTATCTCCTTTGCCTTCTCCACAACTGGTGTGCAGTCAATAGTCGGAATCGGTGCAACTCAGTAAGAACAGGGCCTCACAAGTATCGATCCGTATCAGTTCATGTGTCTGCAAGGTTCTCCTTCATTTCTAAATTTTTGGCGGGCTGAAATAAAGTTCGTACTCCATTAGCGAATCTTATAGTCACGGTCCCAAATGCAACCTTATAACTTTCCAAAGAACACTCATTCTATCCCTTGGTATAACGCGCGGCTGCCTCATCATTATTTGGATTAGGCCAATCAGTGTACTGTTGTCAGCAAATTTAATTATGAAATTGGACTGTGGGTTGCGACACACTCGTGAGTATTTAGAAAGTAAAGGAGGGAGTTTAGTACACAGCCCCGAAGGGACCATGTGTTGAGGGTCAGAGGGGCAGAGGTGAGGGAGCCCACTCTTACAACATAGCGGTCATCTGACAGGAAGTTCTCTTAGGGGTGTATACAGTGGAGATGTCGGCAGTGTTGGTTACATTGCGATGGGTGGAGAAATCTAGGCAATTTCTAAACTATTTCAAACTAAACTATTCCTCGATGGTTCTATAATTGCCTTGAATGGTTGACGATTTAATATCTCAGATTAACTGCAGAACGTTGCATTTACGTTCTCTCTGTTCCTACTGACGATGAATCCAAGTGATGTAAATTGTGAAATCACTGAACAAACCTCTGACATCAATGTCTAACTCATACAACAGCCAAATTGGAGTTCAATTTTCTCACATGGTGTTACAAAAATCACCTCCTTGTAATTATGATCAGTTGAACATGAGGAGAATCTGTTTTAACTGTTACGTATTCAGGCAACAATAAATATATATGAGTTAGGCAAGGGTTTTCATAACAAATAACACCTTTATTAAACACTGAAAACCAACCCCCCAAAAGTAAACAAACATTAGCTTAAATGGAACTCAGCTGCTTTGCGGCAGATTCAAAGATCTTAATAGCGTTGCAGATCAAACAGACTTTAAAGCGGTATTGAAAAAAAACAGTTCTTTAAAGCGGTATGCCGAAAGTTCAAAAGCTCACAGTCCATTTAAAAGGAGAGACTTTTTAAGGCGATTTAAATTCTCTTCCACGTCGTTGTCCTATCCCCGGCGTCGAACTTCCCCACGAAGAATTTTATAAAACGTAATGGTTTAATGGCACTAACCTCTTCTTCCACACTCTGTCCTCAATCTCCCGCCATCCCAGCGGAGATTAACACGAGAACAGTCAACGAAATCCTTCCGAATGAGGATCAAATAAGGTCGAACTTTCCACCGTCGAAAATCGATTCTTCTCGATTTTCATCTTCCAAACTTTTCTTTACTCTCCACCAGCAAAGAAACCGCTGGCAATGACCTTTTAAACTTTAGGCATTATATAAAACATCATTTTTCAACTAAACTGCGTCATCACATTAAATCACGCAGGGACATGAAGTCATCTTTGCAAATTCCGCCACGAACTGCCCCACCTGACAGGGTGGGTCTTCCTTTTATACCCTGTAAAAAAATCCTGTCACATGACCTCTACTGGCGGGAAAATGACATCACTCCACCATCACAAGACCATTACCTCATGTCCAGTATAACTTCAACCCCAGTCACGTGACAAGGGTACCACTGTCACGTATCACGGGTACGTAACATAACCGACAAGTACCTTATTGTCTGAACGGAAAAAACATGCGAACTTACACAACCAATACCTTTGTGCACACGAACTACGTTTCCCTGTCCGTCCAGGAGCATTCAAAGCACAGAAAAATATCATACCAGTTAAAGAGGTGTTTCTGCTGCTGACTGCAGGTTCCTTGTAGTCCTGTGGCGAATCTCTGTAGGCCGTGGGACACGTCCCTTCCGCGATAAACGGTCGTCTACAGAGTGTGCGCTGCAAGCGTTCTTGAAGGGGCTGCTTTTATATCGATTTCTTACCAATTCATATAATTCATTCGAATTTCATTGGCTGTAGGTCATGTGTCGGACCTTTATCGGCACTGCTGTAGACCAGCATCTATTAATTGTCCTCTTCCCATCAAGTGACAATCAGTAATTTACAGCTCTTTTGTTTTCTCTCTCAAGTCAGCAAACAGTCTAAAATACGCGTAACAGGTAGTGACAACAACAATAAACATCCTGCATTTTATATCCACCCAAAGAATATCCTGCAAATAACTTTTTATTCGGAAATGATCTCGAGTGACGATGATTATCTGAAGTATTACCGTGTCTTCTTAAAAAAAAAGATGAAGCCAAGCGACTATCTCACAAAATGGAGAACATGGAAGCCCCCAGCTCCTTCCTCATGGCAAGTTCAAAGACAGTTGATCTGTCTGTGTGCACTGATTCATTCTAATTCTCTGATTTGCAGACTGAAGTTCTTTCTGGCTAATATGTCCTTCCCCTTGATCCAGAGATGTGTATCTTAGGATCACTACCCTCTTCTATTCTCCAGACTACTCATAGACAGTCATGAACCCCCCAGCAGGTGTGTGAAACTTACATTACACAAATATAAAGGTACTATTTACTTACTGAATTCATACACACTCTACGCAGACAATCATCTGCTTTGCATTACAAAACCATCATCCTGTTCACTTTTCACAGCTACAGCCCTCAACTGTCTAAGGTGATACACTTTAAACAATACCGTTATCATCGTATATAAAATTCATATTACCGCAACATACGATATTATCCTCTGTCATGGATGTATTTGAACATTTGGTTTCCCCAGCTACAGAATTTATCTCACGAGGCTAGCCACTCAACATTTAATTTGTTTTACCTGCATGCCTTAATAACTTATGCATGCTTATCCCATTGATGGATCAATTCGCATGCCTTCTCCATCACTCGTGTCAAGTAAGAATTCAAATGAGGAGTCGATGGCAGTTCAGTATCAACAGAGCCCGGCAAATATCGATCCGTATCAGTTCATCGGATTCTACTTAATTAATACATTTATTGTTTTTTTGAGATAAAGTTCGCCCGCCAATAGCCAAACCTATATTCACGGTCCCAATTGCAACATTATAACTCTCCAAATCACACTCCTTCCATCGCTTGCTATAACTCGCGTTGTTCTATATTGTCCGTCCCACCAATGCATTTTATTAGGAATTTACAGTCAGTGAAGAATTCTGATGAGTACTGAAAATACAACCCAGAATGTCACACGAGGGACATGGAATGGACCCAAGTGCAGGACGCAGGCAGTGAAGTACTATGGGCAGGACAGGAATAACTAAAGGATAGAACAAGATGGGGAGACCATTGCGTGCAAGGGGGACGTGGCTTGCAGGGGTAACGCTGGGGTTCAGGCAGTCGAGGCGTGATCCCGGAGTTCATAGCGAGGCGGGATTCCGGAGTTCATGGCGAGGCAGGGTCTTGGCTCGGCTAGCGGATGGGTGTGAGGGACGTGGTGCTAGGAGGAGAGCCCCCTGAGCGGCCCTCATCCTCCTGGGCCGGGCCGCCTCCTAGACAGGAACACGGAGGCCTGGGCAAGGCGCGGAACACCTGGGCAGGTGCGGGATGCAACCTTTCAGAGGAGAATGGTAGGAAAGTGATAGAATACCCACCGCCGGGCAACGGCAGTCCGGCCTGCTTACCCGACAGAGGCAAGGGAACAAAAGGAAACCAGGTCCAGGGTGACGATGGAAACGAACTGGCAGAACTGGTAGGTGAGCGGTGGGGACTCCAAGCCGGGAGGAACAGAACGAGACCGGGCGAACAGCGCAGGCTGAACAAACATGACGCACGGGTCGGAGCGCAGAAACAGGGCGAACAGCGCAAATAGGACAACCAGGTCGAAAAAGGTTAAATAGGGCGACTAGCGCAAACAGGACGACCAGTGTCGGGAAATCTGTACTTTTCTCGGGAACATTCATATGCATAGAATTTGTACAAAGGTACAATTTATTGTCAGATATATATATATATACACAATGTAAATACTGAAATGTTTTCTTTTCTTCGTAACCATCCACGAAAACAGAGGACTGCCCCAAACACTGAACAACAGTGAAATATTACAATCCCAAAGATCCTCTCCAGCTCCCCCCTCCTGCGTGTAAACGGCAGCAAGCGACTTTTCCCTCTCCCCCCACCGGGACAAAAGCATCGATACCTGCCACTGTGCACTCAAGCGTGAGCAAAGTAATAGTAAAGACACACACTTGCAGTTACCCCAAATACTTCTCCTTTCCCCCGGCATTCGACATGCCACAGGTTCTCTCTCTCCCTAATAAGGGAGAAGTAGGTGTCTCCGTTTTCCCAACGAGCGGGGAGACATAACAAGCAAATCGCTGGTTTACGATGTTAGAAGTCCGTCAAGTGGCTTTTTTTCGAGCTCATTCCCCAATGATCTGGGCACACAGCAAGAGAATTTCCGACACCCCCCGACGACGCACGGGTCTCCTGACATGACACGGACCCTCGATCCGTGCGTCTCCAGAGGCCCGAGATCCTAGGCTTCCAAAGCAGAGCAGAATACTTAGGCCGAGACCCTGGCGTGCCGAGCAACGGAAAACCCCAACAGCGGGTCCCATTCCCGCGAAGAACGGCACTCAGTGTGTAACTTCAGGCCAGTGACTTCGAAAGAACCCAGAAAAGGAAAACAAAATAATTATAGGAACTATGGAAATAGAGCTGCTTCCGAATATGTAATAAAAAGAGTCGTTGTTTAGCGTGGGTTACTTAAGAATGTCAAAGTCTTCCAAAGTTATTTACCCACTTTGTGGATTATTTTCAAATAATAGGTTAAATGATTTCCATGTCAGTAATATGAAACTCCACACCGACGTAAAACCTTCCTTGCCGTAAACGCATGTACCCAGTACTCTGTTGTTTTGTGTAATCTTCTGGTATGCCACAATGGCACATTTATCCAACCCCTTGTTTTAGTTGCTACTCTGATACCAAATTTGGCAGTTGATTGTGTAATTAATTTGGACGAATCATAGCGATAAGCATCTAATTTATGTAGCAGAGATCTACATCGTTATACTTTCCCTTCGATGTGAGACCTATCCGGTCCATTATAACAACTGCTGCATCTTGAATGGCTTCAGAAATTTAACTGAATCCAGAATTAGCTATGATGCACTGCAATCAATTTCATCAGGCAATATCTAAATCCGATCATTTTCTCCAGAAGAAAATCCATCAATTACCGCTGAAAGACTATATCTGGTTTCAGGACGCTGTTATATCTAAAATATTGACCACTGAAATCATTAATGTATAATATACTTCCACAAATTCCTGAAGTCCTTTTATTTTTCTATTTTCACCGACAACCTCTCCCGTGCTTAGTTGTCTTACAAGAAAATGTGTAAATAACCGTCTCGTCGAAGACAAGCACCATTCAGGCACCGTTATTTCAGTTAGGTTAAAAATTACCTGCCTATGCTGGTACCCTGCCATCAATGTGACAAATTCCGTGTATCACCTAACACGGATCCTACTTCTTTGTATTACCATGGGGATCACTGTAATTAGACTCTGGTGGAGCTTTGGTGAGTTTGTACGTAGATAATTGTACATTATTCTCATCATATTGAACAAAAACGGTAATTTATGCTTTTATTTCGAGCTTCAAATTTCAATCATAAATCAATTTAAGTCTATATTTTCTATTTGGTCCATTACTCCAAGGCCCCTCTGTTAATCTGTTCTATCGGAGGGGTCCTTTTATTTCTGTGTCTTCCTTTTGCTCCTTGGTTATATCTATATCCTCTATTTCCTTCTGCCCTCCCATCTCCCCAATCTGCGGCTGCCGTTGCTGTCCCATCTAAAGCACCTCATTCGCTAACCCATCAACCTTCTTATACTCGGAAGGGGAGAATTCGGATTTGGATTTCAAATTCTTGACCTTTGTTTCTTCAAATATATACCGCAACAGAGAAACAGATTGGAGGGTATTTTGTCATCTGAAACAAACCCTCTTGCTTTCCAAAGGGGCAAATGTGCTCTACAGCTATTACCGACATATGTACTATTAGAAGGTGTGTCTGATCCGGATAGGAAGCATGATTGTCCTTGAGGATCATCTGTTATCATACCCAGACGCCCATGCGGTTCTCTAGCAGAATAAGGATTATTTGCAAGGAAAGTAGAAACTTTGATACTCTTCGCAGCCTGCAGGGCCAAGGTTGACCGATCAAGTTATTTTAATTCAAACATCTAACAGTAGCTAGATAATTATTAACATGCTGTTTAGACCAGTCCAATATTTAAGTTGAACTTCCATTTGCACCTTACATAACAGAGCATTGGTTGATTCGGAACTACGTCTGCACGGATTCTGAAACTGAAATCAATATGTCAAATGTCCCGAGCGAGATATTTAATAGTCTGTAAAATTATTCAGTTTTTTAATAAACGAAACTTTTAAGATTCCCTCCCAGATGTTCCAGTATTCCCAAAATATTAAATTCAAGTTCCAAATTTAACTGTGCACCACTGAACAATTTCTGTTTCAAATGTAAGGATCTCATATCCGGAATAGAGATGTACATATTTCATTTCTAAACCAGATTACACTTGGCCGGTGTGGAGTCTGTATTTCTACAAAACGTGGCCAGTAATGTATGAAAATAAAACACTTGCAATAAAATGCACACAGCATGAATGGTGAGAAGGGCGATGGGCTGGAAGTTAATTGTGAGAAATCGGTGTCATTCAGGTTAAATATTGCTGGTGTCTGTTGGAAGATTACATATTTAATCTGTCCATATGTTACATAGTATCAGGAAAGTGACCCTACAGTAATCACGGGTGTCCGCCATATCAGTATGGATATGGTGTTGTCCCTTGAGATACATAACCAATCTGACCGTTTACGAAGTTATTACTCATCCAAATTGCCAGTATTGTGGCATCAAATTAAACTAAAAGCAATGAGAACTCAGCATTCCCTACCCAGGGAGAAGATAAGCGAATTTAACAACCAAAATAAACACACTTTCTTTATTTAAGTATCACAATGCGTTGTGCCTACTGTTACAAATGATAATTATTTGAGATGGATACTGCCAATTGTAAAAATATTAGGATAAAGAGTCATAGACAAGGTATGTAAAACGTTGTTTTAAAAGGGTGAATAAAGATAACTTTATTTTTTTCCTAGGAACGATTTTCATTGCACGATTCATAACAATAGTTTATCTGAAGTGTTTCTTCAGTTGACTGTCACTGATGTGACTAACGAGGTGGAATGATTAATTGTCAGAGTGCACTTTCCTTTCCTGTATAAGAGCTTACAAATCAATCAACAGCGGATATCGGTAGTTGGAGTTGAACCATTTTGAACTGATCGCAGCTTCACACCGAAAATGGGATATGCAGCAATTTACTACATAACGAGTATTTACTATCCTGTACTGGCAGCGATTGGTATCCCTGGTAAGTAACTGAAGTTGGCCGTTATGTGTGCCTGTTGTTCTTCATACTGTACCTGTTGCACGGCATAATAGAGAAATAAAATTTGTTACAGACGGTGCCTAATTTGATGAGTGATTTTAATCTGTTCAGGATTAAACATATGTTGTTTTTTCTATCGCTTCTAATGTCCAGTTTTAGCAATTGAATGAGTGCTAATGTTGATGATGTTCCAATATTTACCTCACATGATTTTCCAAAGCTTTAACAACATGTATTGCTATAAATCTGATGGGCTACCAAAACTTTACATAAACGATAAGGAAATCTTGCCCGTCGGTGCAACTTTACCAGCCAGCTTCCCAGGTTTTAGGCGACACACTCTTCCATCTTAAAGCAAAAAAGAGAAAAAAAATTCTATTTAGCTGTCTACATGGCCTTCGAAAGCTCCATAACAACGCACAAATCTCTTTTGATTTTCCCTTTCTCCTCCTTTATAACCACATAATCATTACAGCACGGAAACAGGCCATCTCGACCCTTCTAGTCTCTGCTGAAGGCTTACTCTCACCTCGTCCCACTGACCCGCACTCAGCCCATAACCCTCCATTCCTTTCCTGTCCATATACTTATCCTGCTACCTCTGGCTAGTTTTAATTTTAATTTTCAAGATTCAAGTTTGTTTCGCCCCTGTACCTCGAAATATACATTTAGCTCTATGGTTTGTGCACTTAAATATGTTGTGTCTGAAGAAGCAGACTCCCCGTGTCCATTTTATTCACGCTTCTGTTTTCAACAACCTTCTGTTTACTTAGATACCATGTTGGGCGCCTGTAAATGATTGGTCAATAAATCGCCCGCTGGTATCCCTGCACTGAACTTCTGGAAAATTGCTGCTCAGCTGTTATTCTGTTCCCCCGTTATCTTATAATCGAAGGGCAGTGATGGAGCCCGTGCGAACTGTATTTCCACAATTCAAATTTAAACCAGCCTGTCCCGGCATAGGATCAGAAAATGCGGTTCACTAAACCCGCTTCAATACGTTTCTCTGCATGTCTCTCAAGTGAAAGACAACAATGTTTATGCTCCTGAAAATAACTCTTCTTTGCTTTCTTGCAGTTAATTTAATGGCGATTTTGATCCTGTGTCGAGGAAAATGTGGTCTGTCCAAATGCATATCATGTTACCTGGTAGGAATGGCAGCAGCTGATCTAATGGGTGTTATTATAGCTGTTATACTTGATCAGATCAATAATATTTACGTTTATGCCCCTCCTTTGCTCATTACACCTATTTGCGCCGTGATAGTTGTCCTGAGCGTGGCAACCATGGACTGTTCTGTTTGGCTCACCGTAGCTTTCACGTTCGATCGCTGTATTGCAATCTGTAGTCAGAAGCTGCGGGAACGATACTGCACCGAGAGGACAGCGACTGTGATAACAGTAATTGTGGGTTTAGGGAGCTGTGCGAGGCGTCTTCCATTGTACTTTGCGGTAGATCCTTACCTTATCATTGAGAACGTACCCTGGAGATGCGTTATGAAAGCTGATTACCTTAATTTGCCGGTGTGGAAATCATACCGATTTTTCAACAGTATCACTACACCTTTATTGCCAGTTGGTTTGATTCTATTGTTGAATGTTTTAACAGTCAACAATATTATAGCGTCTAACCGCGTCCGCCGGGGTCTCAGGATTAACAGAGAGAATAAGAAGGATACAGAGTTGGAAAACCGGCGAAGGTCGGTGATTTTGTTGTTCGCTCTGTCAGCCAATTTCATATTGTTGTGGATCCCGTATATTGCTTATACTATTAACTGGCAAGTTCACAATTACTTTTACACAGACAAATATTTGAATACCCCGAAGTACATCCTGCAACAATGTGGGTTCATGTTGCAGTTTCTCTATACTTGCACCAACACGTGTATCTACACTCTGTCACAGAGGAAATTCAGGGAGGAGCTGAAGAATGCAGTCAATCATCTGTTTATGTTATATGGCCGGTTCTGTTGATAAAATGCAAATCGAATTGAAAGCTTTGACGGAATTCAAATATGTATATATATATATATATATATGTTATGTATCTGGTAAATATGTCTATATTCGTGAGGCCAAGTGAGCGAATGTCAGTAGTTTGCCTTTTCCAGTAAAGTCAAAATGGTTAGTGTAATTAAGTGGGTCACGGCCCAACGAATTAAGAGCAGCTCATGTTACATTAGCAGAAATTGTATTCAAAACTTTCCACAAATACCGGAATCTGGGCAAACAAATTATGTGAAGCCAGTCTCATGTTTCCTACATTGGTCAAATTCTATTCCCATTCACAGGATTGTCGATCGTTTCAGGGATACCTGTGACATCTGGTGAAATACTCCTGGAACATAAACTCCTGGTGTCAGTTAAAGTGAGCTGGTAAACCTGTAATTTCCATTGTGCCAGTGCAGTGCATGTGGGTAAAGCCTTTTCGTTCAGATACCGTCTGGTAACTTCCAATGACTGACAAACAAAGTCCCAGTTGGACCCATGAATGGACGTGCTTAGCAGTGTTAACGTGACGGCTGGTGTCCGAAACATAACTGTGGCTTCCCACCTTTTCATCAGTAAAGACGGCAAAGGACGGGGGGCGGGGGCAGCAGATTAGGGATTAAAAAGGCACAATGAGTCAGACATGATGGAATGGCAGAGTAGACAATGGGTCGAATCGCCAAATTATGCTCCTATGTGCAGAAATTAGGTCCGGACAGAGGTAAAATGAGGTGGTGCAGAGAGGGTAAATGAGGAGTTGAATGAAGAGAGGCAGCCCCTGGTACAGAAGGCAGCCTGTAGAGCACAACAAAAAACGCTGATGTTGGCATTCTGTCTTCTGAATGGAGAAATACTATAAATGGTAAATATAAATATTTTACCTATAATATAATAACACAATCTAACAGGTGAGAACATGATGTGCGACTTATATGGCAGAAACATGATAATCTCTTATATTTCCTGCCACAGTTAGCAATAATTCGGTCTCTTACGGAATTATGTCCTGGTATCAAAAATAAGTTCTGTTTCACGTATTCTCAAACAGTGCGTTCCGACTGTATGCACTTAGTCGCAATATCTAGGCGATAACAGCGTTAAGCTGCCTTTCATAGTATAAAGATATCTTTCGAACGAATGAGAACATAGGGCTGTACTGAAGATTGGGAATGAATTTCTTTATTGCAGTGTTTAATCAAAATTTATAGACGACAACATATATGCGAACCATTACACATTTAATATCAAGGCAACAATCATTGTGATGTCAAATCTAGCCCTTGTCATTTGGGAAAAAATGACCCGTAGTCATGGTAACCAGCAAATCTAGCTGAGAAATTTCAGGTTTATGAGCCAGAGCGCAACTACAAGGGGACCAATATACTTGCAAGGAGGTTTGCTAGTGTTATTGGGGAGTATTTAAACTAGATTTGCAGGGAGTTGGGAACCAAAGTGCCAGAGTAGATAGTGGAACGGGGGTAAAAATAAATGATGCTAGTAGTTCATGGAAAGTCACAAATAGCAAGGTTGAGCGTGGTGGTAATAATCCTCTGAGATGTGTATATTTCAATGCGAGGAGTATTGTGGGAAAGGCAGACAAGCTGAGGGCCTGGATTGACACATGGAATTAGGACATCATAGTCATTACTGAAACCTGGCTACAGGAGGACTGGCAGCTCAATGTTCCAGGGTTCCGACGTTTCAGACGTGATAGAAGCAGAGGCATGAAGGGTGGGCTGGTGGCTTTGCTAGTCAGAGAAAATACTCCAGCAGCGCTTCGGCAGTACAGATTAGAGGCTTGTCTACTGAGGCCATATGGGTAGAGCTGAGAAACAGGAAAGTTATGACCACATTAATAGGGTTGTATTATAGACCACCCAATAGTCAGCGAGAATTCGAGCAGGAAATCTGCAGAGAGATAACAGACAACTGTAGGAAACAAAAAGTTCTGATTGTAGGGGATTTTAATTTTCTACACATTGATTGGGACTCCCATACTGTTGAAGGTCTAGATGGGTTAGAGTTTGTAAAATGTAATGAGGAAAGTTTTCTAAATCAATGTATAGATGTAAAAACTGCGCAGGATGCAATATTAGATCTCCTATTAGGAAATGAGTTTGGGAAGGTGACGGAATGGTGCTTCGGGGAACACTTTAGTTCCAGTGATCATAACGCCATTAGTTTCAACTTGATCATGAATAAAGATAGATCTGGTCCTCGGGTTGAAGTTATAAACTGGAAAAAGGCCAAAAATGACGAAATGAGAAAAGATTATAGAAGTATAGTTTGGGACAGTGTTCTCTGGCAAGGATGTGATTGGTAAGTGGGAGGCCTTCAAAGAAGAAATTTTGAGAGGACAGAGTTTGTATGTTCCTGTCAGGGTTAAAGGCAAATTGAATAAGAATAAGGAACCTTGGTTCTCGAGGGATATAGGAACTCTGATGAAGAAGGAGATGTATGACATCTACAGGTAACAGGGAAGAAATAAGATGCTTGAGGAGTATAAAAAGAGTAAGAAAATACTTAAGAAAGAAATCAGGAGGGCTAAAAGAAGACTTGATGTTGCTTTGGCAGTCAGGGTGAAGAATAATCCTAAGAGCTTCTACAGATATGTTAAGAGCAATAGGATAGTAGAGGATAAACTTGGTCTTCTTGAAGATCAGAGTGGTCGGCTGTGTATAGAACGAAAAGAAATGGGAGAAATATTAGAATGGGGTTTTTGCATCTGAATTTACTAAGGAAAATGGAATGGAGTCTATGGAAACAAGTCAAACAAGTAGGGAGGTCATGGAACTTATACAGATTCAAGAGGAGGAGGTGCTTGCTGTCTTGTGGCAAATCAAAGTAGAGAAAACCACAGGAGCTGACAGGGTATTCCCTCGGACCTTGAAGGAGACTAGTCTTGAAATTGCTGGGGCCTGGCAGAAATATTTAAAATGTCGATAACCACGGGTCAGGTGCCGGAGGATTGGACGATAGCTCCTGTAGTGCCGTTGTTTAAAAAAGGCTCAATAAGGAAGCCGGGAAATTGCAGGCCGGTGAGTTTGACACAAGTAGTAGGTAAATTATTGGAAGGAATACTAAGAGATAAGATCTACAAGTATTTGGATAGACAGGGACTAATTAGAAAAAGTTAGCATGGCTTTGTGAGTGGTAGATCATGTTTAACCATTCTAATAGAGTTTTTCGAGGAAGTTACCAGGAAAATGGATGAAGGGAAGGCAGTGGAAGTTCTATACATCGAGTTCAGTAAGGCCTTTGACAAGACCCCGCATAGGAGGTTAGTTAGGAAGACACAGTCGCTAGGTATACATGGAAAGGTAGTTAATTGAATTAGACGTTGGCTCAATGGAAGAAGCCAGAGAGGGGTAGTTGAGGATTGCTATTCTGCGTGTTGCCTGTGACTGGAGGTTTGCCACAGGGATCAGTGCAGGGTCCATTGTTATTTGTCATTTATATCAATGATCTTGATTATAATGTGGCAAATTGGATCAGCAAATTTGCTGATGATACACATATTGGAGGTATAGTGGACAGTGAGGAACGATTTCAAAGCTTGCAGAGGGATTTGGACCAGTTGGAAGAATGGGCAGAGAAATGACAGATAGAGTTTAAAGTGGACAAGTGTGAGGTATTGCACTTCGAAAGGTCAATCCAATATAGAACATACAAAGTAAATGGTAGGACACTGAGGAGTGCAGTAGAACAGAGGGATCTGGGAGTACAGATACAAAATTCCCTAAAAGTGGCATCACAAGTAGATAGGGTTGTAAAGACAGCTTTTGGTACATTGGCCGTTATAAATCAAAGTATTGAGTATAAGAGTTGGAATGCAATGGTGAGGTTGTATAAGACATTGGTGAGACCGAATTTGGAGTATTGTGTACAGTTTTGGTCACCTAATTGAGGGAAGGATATGAATAAGGTTCAAAGAGTGCAGAGAAGGTTCACAAGGATGTTGCCGGGACATGAGAAACTGTGTTAAAGAGAAAGGTGGAATAGGTTAGGTCTTTATTCCCTGGTGCGTAGGAGAATAAGGGGTGTTTTGATAGAGGTGAACAAAATTATGATGGGGATAGATAAAGTGAATGCAAGCAGGCTTTTCCCACTGAAATCAGGGGAGTAAAAAACAGAGGTCATGGGTTAAGGGTGAAGTGGAAAAGTTTAAAGGGAACATGGGAGAGGTGCTTCTTCACGCAGAGACTGGTGGGAGTATGGAATGAGTTGCCAAATGAAGTGATGAATGCGGGCTCACTTTTGACATTTAAGAAAAGCTTGGACAGGATAAGAGGGTTTAAGAGGGATATGGCCCAGGTGCAGGTCAGTGGGACTAGGCAGAAAAATGGTTCTGCACAACCAAGAAGGGCCGAAAGGCCTGTTTCTGTGGTGTAATAATCTATGGTTCTATAAAGCAGGATACAAAAACGCTTTGATCAAATAATATAAAGAATAAATAGAGGCGAAAGTTCAATGGAACACTGAAAAACTGATAGTGAGATTGTAATGTGTCATAAGGGAGCGATGGAAGCAGACCCAAATGCAAGACACAGACACTGAAGTAATGGGAACTGGACTATCTTTATTAAGAATGCTAGGGAAGGTAGGAGCGAGGACAAAATTATAACACGAGCGTCGACAAAGAATGACAATCCGGAAAACCTGGACTTGGACTTGGGACTTGAACTTGACAGAGATCTGAGGTCATGACTGGGAACTCGGGACTTGTCAGGGACTGGGTACCTGGGCCAAGACATGTCTTGGACTTGAATCGGACTGGGCTTGGACTTGACTCTCGACTTGGACTTGGAACTTGATTCTTGATTTAGATTTGGGACTTGGCTCTTGACTTGGACTAGGCTCAGATTTGACAGACACAGGGCACAGAACACTTGCCGGGCCTCGTCCTTGGACACAGGACATAGAGCCGGGACTCTTCTTTGAGACAGGACTCAGAACACTGAGCTGGGTCTCCTCCTTGGACACAGGAAATAGAGCTGGGAGTCTTCTTAGGTATAGTGCACAAAACACTGCGACCGTTCCCCACTTAAGGTAGCGGCAAACGGCCATACTTACCGAGCGGTGGAGCGAACACGGAGAGGCTTAGCCACTGTCAAGTCAAACTTGAGTTTCTAGAAAGTATTGGGACCTCGAGGCAAAAGAAAATAAAATTTAAAAGTAAAGCAAGGATTCACTGATAGACCAGATGGAACCTATTGCCTGAGTGCTGCTTCTATCCGCAACATTGGCGGCGGACCCCGCAGCGTCACAGCGGCAGTCTGGGAGCAGCGTTGGAATTTGCGGTAAGTTACAGAAGTTTAAATAACTTGAGAGACTGCTTCATGGAAAAGAGCACTGCTGTCACTGCGTTTGGGATAGCGCTAACTCCTTCACGGGCTTCATCGCACGCAGGCACTTCTCGGAAAAGGAGCGAGGCTTAAGAAGAGCTTGCGAACCTTCGAGAGGGTTCGTTCGATGTGAAAAAGTAATGGCTGGAGGCCATAGAGCTCCATTAGAGAAACGGAGGTGCAGCTTCGAATTCGACTACAAAGCCCGAGAGGCAGCCAGTGTTTTTTTCACCTTATGACAGATTACTTATGACTTATGGCTAATAAATTATGACTAATGACAATCAAACTGCCGCACTTGCGAAAAATAAAAGAAGAAAAATAATTTGTTTGGTTATTGAGTGGAATCCGGTTTAAAAAATTTTCGGGTAGGCGTATTCAAGTAAACAGCTGCACATGTTCAAAGAAGAATAAGAACTCCGACCTGACAGTGAAAAAGAAATGCTTGACAGTGAAAAAACAAACTATTTGACAGGGAAACTGGAGGACCAAGAAACAGAAACTGGGAGCTTTGATCTGCCACCGCAGCAGCAATAACCTGGAATCCTGAAAAAGTAAGAAAATCAAGTTCAATCAAGTCAAGTCACGTCACTTTTATTGTCATTTCGACGGTAACTGCTGGTACAGTGCGTAGTAAAGATAAAATAACATCAAAGCATCATTAAAAAGTTGTACTTACCCTTTCAGCTGTAAACAACCTGCAGAACAAATCAAACATGGCTGATTAAGCTGGCGCTGAGTTCCTCAACCGGAGCTGTTGGAGACTTCGTGCTGTGGGACGGACCACTGGGGAAGACGGTCGGAGGAGCACATCCTGATCTCTATGATGAGCTGTCTCTGTCGGCACACATGTCCAACACACATTTTGCAAGGTCAATGTGAGCGGCTGCTTTAAAGTACGAGGAGCTCACCAGCAGAGTCCTAGAGCAACTTCCACCAAGGAAAGGAGCACTTCTGTCACTGCGTTTGGGATAGCACTACCTTCGCCACGGGGTTCATCGTGCACAGCACTTCAGTTACAAGGAAAGTGGATGAAGGGAGGGCAGTGGATGTTTTATACATGGCCTTTGACAAGGTCCCGCATAGGAGGTGAGTTAGGAAGATTCAGTCGCTAGGTATACATGGAGAGGCAATAAATTTGATTAGACATTGGCTCAATGGAAGAAGCCAGAGAGTGGTAGTGGAGGATTGCTACTCTGAGTGGAGGCCTGTGACTAGTGGTGTGCCACAGGGATCAGTACTGGGTCCATTGTTATTTGACATCAATATCAATGATCTGGATTGTAATGTGGAAAATTGGATCAGCAAATTTGTTGAAGGTACAAAGATTGGAGGTGTAGTGGACAGCGAGGAAGATATTCAAAACCTGAAGAGGGATTTGGACCAGTTGGTGGAATGGGCTGAAAAATGGCAGTTGGAGTTTAACGCAGACAGGTGTGAGGTATTGCACTTTGGAAGGTCAAACCAAGGGAGAACATACAAGGTAAATGATAAGACACTGAATAGTACGGTAGAACAGAGGCATCTGGGAGTACAAATACATAATTCCATAAAAGTCGCGTCACAAGTAGATAGGGTTGTAAATGGAGCTTCTGGTACATTGGCCTTTATAAATCAAAATATTGAGTATAAAAGTTGGAATGTTATGGTGAGGTTGTATAAGGCATTGGTGAGGCCGATGTTAGAGTATTGTGTGCAGTTTTGGTCACCTAATTACAGGAAGGATATTAATAAGGCTGAAAGAGTGCAGCTAAGGTTTACAAGGATGTTGTCGGGACTTGAGAAACTGAGTTACAGAGAAAGGTTGAATAGGTTAGGACTTAATTCCCTGGAGCGTAGCAGAATGAGGGGTGACGATAGAGGTGTATAAAATTATGATGAGTATAGATAGAGGGAATGCAAGCAGGCTTCTTCCACTGAGGCTGGGGAAATAAAAAAAAAACAGAGGGCATTAGTTAAGGGTGAAAGGGGAAACGTTTAAAGAGAACATTGGGGGGGGGTTCATACAGAGAGTAGTGGAAGTGTGGAATGAGCTGCCAGATGAAGTGGTGAATGCGGACTCACTTTTGACATTTCAGAAAAACTTGGACAGGTCTATGGATGAGAGGGGTTTGGAGGGATATGGCCCAGGTGCAGGTCAGTGGGTCTAGACAGAAAAATGGTTCGGCACAACCAAGAAGGGCCAAAAGGTCTGTTTTTGTGCTGGAATGTTCTATGGTTCCATGGTTCTATGGAGCGATAAGGTCTCAATGTGGGTTTGTAAAGAGGAGAAAGTAATGGTGGTGGACACCGTTTCATGGGAATCTGATAAAGGGCTGGGATCACTATTCAAATGTTTATCAGACATAGATTCTGAAATAAATTAACGAAAACATGTGATGGCGTGCAGAGTTTCATCGGAGCCTAATCAAGGGGTTCAAGAGCCTAATCCCTCTCCGACATATTTATCAGACACAGATTATGAGATTAATATAACTATAACTGAGGGAGGCGAGCAGAGTTTCATGAGGATCTCAATATAAAATGTTTACCAGACAGAGATTCTGGAATAAAAATAACTAAAACAAAGGGTGGCGGGCAGTGTTTCATGGCGGCCTAATCACGAGGTAGGGGTCCCTATATGAAATATATATCTGACACAGATTCTGAAATGTAATAACATGAGATTGTAGTCTTGAGACTAAATTGTCTGGCCTGTTTGTGTCTAATAAAAATATAATAAAGGTGTTGCACTCCACTTCCTACTCTAGCCCCTCACGCACACATTCACACACGCCAGAGAGTTTATAAAGCATTATAGAAATAAGAAGTAACAAATACGAACAGGAGTACGCCATTTGCCATCGATTCTAATAATATCAAGGTTTCTCTGACCGAGGCCTCCGGTACATGAACTTATCTTTTCCCTATAACCCGAACTTCCTTCTTTGCAAAATGGTATCGAACTCTGTGTTACGTGCACCTAACCAGTTAACTCATGCTTCTTTCCTGGGGACAGCGTTCCACTGATGCGCCATTCTCTGAGTAAAGCAGCTTTTCTATATATCCAAACAGGACCCACAAAATGCTGGTGGAACACAGCAGGTCAGGCAGCATGACAGTGCTTCTCCTTACAGATGCTGCCCGGCCTGATGTGTTCCACCAGCATTTTGTGTGTGTTTTTGAATTTCCGGCATCTGCAGATTTCCTCGTGTTTTCTCTATATATCCATCCAAATTGTATTCCTCCGGTTCTTGAGATACGTCCCATCGTTCTGGTCTCAGTTAACAGTGGAAACAACTTCCCTGTTCTATCGTATCTATCTTCTGAATATTCTGTGTTTCTATAAGATCCCCTTTGAATTTCCTGGATTTCGCCGAGAATAGTCCAAGGAAACTCAATCTCTGCGTCATAGGTCAACAGCTTCATTTCCGGAGCAACCTGGTGATCGTCCTCTGAAAACCCGGGCATGCTGAGTCAGAAAATGAGACCTGAACTACCTGTGCAGGTGACAGGGTTTTCAGATCATAATGGACTGCAACTCCAAATTGCGCGTCCTTGACTATGAAGCCTTTCTGCGTGGTAGGCTGATTGTATTTTTATGCACGGTTTGAAGTACAGAACGATGTGGCAGCGAGAAAGCCCCGTCTCCCCGAGGAGCGAGACTGTCTCTGGCCGGAGCTGATGTGAGGGCGATCCTCGCAAAGATCACCCCGCGGAAAGCTGAGGGACCTGATAACATACATCGTCGGATGCTGAGTGACTAAGCAGCCCTGTTAACAGAGATTCAAACAGACACCTTCAACATCTCTTCAGAAGAGTGCTCTGTCCCCTCCGGCTTCAAGTCAATCGCCATCATCCCGGTGAACAGGAGGGCGACAGTAACCTGAATTAATAACTATCGTCCAGTGGCGCTCATTTCAATGAAAATGAGCTGCTTTGAGCCGCTTGTTATGGATCGCATTAAGATCCATCTTCTTGATCAATTGAACCCTTTCCAGTTGATAGTGCCGTACCCTTTGCTCTTCGCTTCATCTTGCCCCGCCTGGACAATGACCCCTCCGACGCCAGGCACTGTTGATCCACAGTTCAATTCATCGTTTAAAACATCTGTTGACTAAAATGTCCTCTTTGTGCTTAACAACTTTCTCTGTAACAGGACCTTGCATTTCTTGACAGATAAACCACAGTTAGGTCGTATGTCTAGCTCTACCTGTCACAATCTCGATCGTTTGTAGAGTATTCTGAGAGCTCTGAACGTTTTACTGCAGTTTTCCGGAATTTTATTAACCCTTTCCTAATGTTCCGGTCAATTTTAAAACAGTTTTGACATTTGACAGCAGTAAAAATACCCTAAATGTCATTTTATTTAGCCGAATTTTGATGACTGTTCCTAAAGTCACCCAAAATACGCAAAAATAAAGTAATTAAAAATTGTGTTTTTTAGTACAGGTGCTGCAAATGTTTGTGCACTGAGGCTATTCCGGTTTAAATTAGAGCCGTACCTATTGAAATGGATGTTAGATCTCTGAAATATTAATTAACGATTAATCACCCATTTAAGGTTAAGGATATTTGAAATATACCTGCGATGGCCCCTGCAATTTGAGCACTAATCTGCAACAAGGCCAAAGGGGACACCTAACGAGACCCTAATGTATTTACACCTCAATATTTCTCAAGACAACACGCGCTTGCTCGTTTTTAATCAGAATAGTGCCCATGATCTCATTGATGATTTGCGTTAGTGTGTCCGTTTCCTGAAAAAATAAAAGTGTTAAATTTTCATTTAAGGTCTCTCTAAACTGATTTGGCTCCATTTACAGATGTCCATGCTGACCATCCTGAAGTCCAATTTTGTCCCTTGCCATTTTGTTGCTCTTAATATAACTGGATAAACCCTTGTGATACTCTTGTGCCTTGCCTGCCAGAGTAACATTATAGTTCCCTTTCCAATCCATTTTTCCCTCTTCTGTTGTCTTGCATTATTTGCATGATTGATGTGTCATACTTCCTTCGCCTCTGATTTATCAAAGTGCAGACTCGTGTCCCAGTCTATCGCAGAGGGAGAAATCCTCAAAACTGTCAAGATAAGTCGGCTCATCATTCTCATTCCACTGCGGAATATTAATATCACTTTCCGCAAAAAGACGGAGCAAGCTGTTGCTGACCATGGCCAGAGAAATCGT
Source organism: Hemitrygon akajei (assembly GCF_048418815.1). NCBI lineage: Eukaryota > Metazoa > Chordata > Chondrichthyes > Myliobatiformes > Dasyatidae > Hemitrygon > Hemitrygon akajei. Next base: position 22,673,606 of record NC_133151.1, read on the forward strand.
GTCAGCATCTGTATTCCACAAACGAGTTCATCATGCGGAGATGCATTTCCCAGACCTTTGTACATTTTGGTCCCGCGTATCTGCCTTTTCCTCGCCTCCGTGCACTCGTCATTTTGTGTCGTCCGGTTACTCCCATAACTGAACCGGCGAAGGCGCTTGGGAAGCAGAAGCCTCTGAACGTAGACAACTCATATGGATGAGATGGACTTCATCGCAGGGATATGGAAGGAGTAGCTGAAGAGATGTTGGAAGCATGAAATGCGTCTGTTCAAGAATCACTAGATTCAGAAGTGCTTCTGGAACGTGGAAAATTGCAAATATATATCCACCTTTTGAAGAATGGAAGGGGGCAACAGCCAGCTGGAAGGATGTCAGTATGTAGCATGATGTTGGATTAATAATTATTAATCATTATTTTACACATAATATATTTTCTAACTAACTGATTATCAATATAGGGAGAAAACTCAAATATTGGAGGTACAAGCTGTCCTTGTGCAGGATTCCCCAAATGCTGACATATAGCTTGAGTAAGGAGTAAATAGGCAAACATAATGTTAACGTTCAATTTGACAGGACAGAGGTAGAGTATAATTTCCATTTAGAAAGGCAGAGACGAGTCACGGTCATGTGATGGTTAGATTTAATCAAGAGGTAACAAGGAGGCATGGTGTAGAGTTCAGAATGAAATTTGAGTACGTTTCTCAAAACAGGCAAGATAGTCCCTGTACCGTGTGAGAATGTGGGGCTCATTCTGTTCCTGTGAGGCTCTGGTACAGGGTGACAATGTTAGTGCACAGTTTACTCCGAAATAATATTAATTGAGTTTCATTACTGCAGTTGATTCATTTCATTAAATCTTCTTTGAACAATCAGACAAAATAATCCATATTAATATCTCAGAATCAATGTTATCACTCAATAACAACATCAGACATCGGAACAGTATTACGTCATTCGGACAATGGAGTCTGTTCCTCCAAACGATCGTGGTTGTTTGAGTATCCCTTCCAACCCTATTCTCCTGCGTTCTTCCCATAACGTGTGACGCTCTTACTATTTAATAACTTAGCAACGTCCGCTTTAAATATACCCAACAAATTTACCTCCACAGTCGTCCTCTTTTATTATACTAAATTACCTGGCTTCCTCAGCAATGAATTCCAAAGATTCCTTTCTTCTATGTCCGGAGATAACGGATTCCGTTCGGTGCAGTACTCTGCCACAATCCTGTTCCAGAGTATAATGCTGCGGGCCTCCGCTAAACTTTTCGTCTCCTGCCCAACAGTGTGAAACAGCATCCACGTCTTACACAATTATTCCTCTCCCTAAAGTTCAAAGTTGAAAGAATAAGCTAAATTTATTGCCAAAATATAGACACGTTACCATGTGAGCATCCACATTGAACACAACAAAACACAAGAGAAGCATTGTAGACTGCACGCAACAAAGACAACAAACGAACAGTCCATAAACTACGCAAATACAATTAAGAACAAACAAGATATTAATAATAAAAAATCAATAAATGTCGAGAACATTAAATATCAGTCTTGAAAATGCGTTTATGGGTTTGTGTACAGTTCAGTTTTGGGGTAAGTGAAACAATTCATTCTTTTTCAAAACTCTGATGGTTGAGGGGTAATGGACCTATAGATGTGATACCTCCTTCCTGATGGAGCTGTGTGAAGAGAGCATGACCAGCACGATAGTGGCCCTGCATTCCGTGTAGGTGTGCTCAGCGGTGGGGAGGCCTTTAACTGTGCTGGAATGGGTTGTGTTCATTATTTTTTGTGAGCTTTTCAGTGCAAGGACATGGGCGGTTCCATGCCAGGTTCTCATGCCACCAGTAAATGTACTCTCCACCACACATCTATTGAGTCTGTCAAACTTTTAGATGACATGCAGAGTGCTGCCGTGCCTTCTTTGTAATAGGAGGTATGTGGCGGGCCCAGGAGAGATAATGTAAAATGATAACAGTGAGGAACTTATATTTCCTCCCTCATTCTTCCCTCGCTGATTCTCCCTCATCCCTCACTATCCACACTGTGCTCTCACTCGGCTTTTCTCATAGACTCCCTTTCACTTCTTTCATTTCATTTCTTGTGCTGAGTTTGCCAACTCACTCCTATAACTCCAATCCAGTGACAGCTTAACGACCTCACAATGCTTCCAGTGTTTCTTACTTTGTTGTCTTTCAGAGCGCCGTATCTTCAAAGACATAACACGCTGCCAGGAGGTTACGGCCATCGCGTATTTATTAATATCGACATGTAACTAATATTTAGCTCATTACTCTGAGATATTTCTAGGACCAGTTTTTGTTCAACAACCCCGCTCCTTTACTCCTTCCGTTTCCTCACTACCAGGCTTTCTGCATTTGTGTGTGTGTGTGTGTGTGTGTGTGTGTGTGTGTGTGTGTGTGTGTGTGTGTGTGTGTGTGTGTGTGTGTGTGTGTGTGTGTGTGTGTGTGTGTGTGTGTGTGTGTGTGTGTGTGTGTGTGTGTGTGTGAGAGAGAGAGAGAGAGAGAGAGAGAGAGAGAGAGAGAGATTCACCAGCAGATATAATGCCAATTTAACGTATGGAAACTCATTGCAGACCAGAGAAACAACTCCTATCAAGACTCTGCCTCTGGGAGGGAAAAGGTCAATTTCTGTCATCAAAATAGGCCTTTAAATTACATTTTCTGTGGCTTGTTTTGGTATGTGTTTATAGCTTTTGTTCAATTAATGAATTCGAATTTTATTTTTACGGTATGAGAACAAATCACAAAATATCAAAGATCCTGGAAAATGTTATGAGGCAGCACATTCACGGGTTTCGGACCTGAGATAGAAGACACCGATCAACACATACAAAATGCTGGAGGACCTCAGCAGGCCAGGCAGTATCAATGGAAAAGAGAACAGACGTGGTTTCGTGCCAAGCCCTTCAGCAGTACTGAAGAAAAATGATGAGGATTAGAATTAAAAGGTGGAGGGAGGAAAGGGAGAAGCAATGTGATTTGTGAAACCGGGAGGGGCTGGGGCGAAGCATACAGTTGGGAAGCTGGCGAAGGAGATACAGGACTGGAAAAGAGGGAGTCTGATAGAAGAGGACAGAAGGCCATGGAAGAAAGCAAAGGGAGGAGGAGCACCAGAGGGAGGCGGATGACAGGCAAGGAGATAAGATGACAGAATAAGAGTGATGAGGAATGGTGAAGGTGGGCGGAACATTATCAGAAGTTCAGGAAATCGACGCAGGAAGGGATTTATTGACGAAGCAGACTGAAGGAGCTTAAAAGTCCCCTCCGACTTCTGTTTTCTACCTTTCGGTGTTCGTTCTTTGTGATCGGTGGCTCATAAAGAGGATTTCACATACGTTTGACAACTCGGATATATTTCAATGAGAGATCGTATGCTTTCACGTATGAAGTCCGGGATTCAACCCTCGGCATCTCCAGGTAGGTTACAGTGAAATTAAAAATCGGCGGGAAATCCCAGATGTTGAAATTCCGAGCATCTAACAGTGACGGGGTTCAGAAATTACCCTAGTTTGTGATGGTGTCCAGAATTGACCCTGTGACCTGTGCTGCTATTAAGAGAGAGAGAGGGAGGCGTCCAACGCAGTCAGAGAGAGAGACAGAAACTGCTCGAAAGATTGATGTTATGGTTTCTCTACAAGTTGTCTACCTTTCCACAAGGACTCTTGCCTGCTTGCAAAGTTCTTGCAGAGAGAGGAGGACGGAGCAGGTTGATGGACAGCTGGTGTCCAATATGTGGATAAATACCAGGTCCGCGGATACACAGGAGACACATGGTTTTGGACACTGGACGAGCTTTGCTGTTCCCACAGGAAGGTGGGGTTTTTTGGTGGGTCGATTCGGGGAAATCGATCCGTGGCTCTCGCAGTGTGAAAAGGTGCGACCGGTGAGGATTTAATGAACAAGGGGGGGATAAAACAGTGTCAAGTTATGCAGAAATGAGTTCAGTGGGGCAGGAGCAAGCTAAGACAATAGGTCTACCTGGGCAGGCAGGTTTGTGGATCCTGGGTTTGAGGTAGAAACGGGAAGTGCGTGGTGTGGGAACTATGAGGTTGGTGGCAGTGGATGAGAGATCCCCAGAGCTGATAAGGTTGGTGATGGTATAGGAGACAATGGCCTGGTGCTCCTTAGTGGGGTCATGATCAAGGGGTAAATAGGAGGAGGTATCAGAGAGTTGTCGCTGTGCCTCGGCCAGGTAGGGGTCAGTACGCCAGACAACAACAGCTCTCCCCTTATCAGCAGGGTTTATAGTGAGGTTGGGATTGGTGCGGAGGGAGCGGAGAGCAGAGCGTTCGAAAGGAGTGAGGTTGGAATTGGAACAGGGTGTGGTGAAGTCAAGACGGTTGATGTCCCGCCGGCAATTAGCAATAAAGAGATCCAGAGCAGGCAGTAGACCACAGCGGGGTGTCCATGAAGAGGAGGAAGATTGAAGACGGGAGAAGGGGTCATCGGTGGGGGTGGGAGAGTCCTTGTCAAAGAAGTAAGGTCGGAGACGGAGCCGGTGGAGGAAGAGTTCAGCATCATGGCGTACGCGGAACTCGCTGAGGTGTGGGCGAAGGGGTGCAAAGTTGAGCCTCTTAATGAGGACAGAGCGCTCTGCCTCAGAGAGTTGAAGGTCGGAGGGAATGGTAAAAACCCGGCACGGATGAGAGTTGGGATCAGAGGGGGGAGGGAGTCTAGTAGTGTCAGTGGAGAGGGAAGGGTTGGGGTGCGAGGAGGATGGAGCCTCTGATGGCCCAGGAGCTGACGATTGAATCTGAGGGAGAGGGGATTGCATAGTGGTCGGGGCGGGGGGGGGGGGGGGGGGTAAGGGGAGCCGGGAGTCAAAATCGCAGCAAGTGAAGGCCCGGCCTGCAGTTCAAGGCTGGAGTCACAGTCGGTGCTTGCGCAATCGCTTTAAAGCTGTCCATGGTCGTTGGAACCCGCGTTGATGGTGCTGGAGTCCGGATTTTCAAAATGCCCTGGGTCGCTGGGGCAGCCGAGATCGACGGCCGAGTCCAATCCATGGCCACTGGAACACGCGGTGATGGTGCTGGAGTCCGGGTTTTGAATATACGCTGGTTCGCTGGGGAAGCCGAGATCGGTGGCCGGGGCAGGGGCCGGGCACGCGATACGAAGACCATGCTCTGGGGTCTGCAGATGGAAGATCTTGCGATCGTTGCAGGACGTGATCAAATCAAAGAAACGGCAATTGCACGCATGGATCCGACGGAGGCTGAAATAACGGACAGGTCCATTGCAAACTGAGAAAAAGTTGTCACGGAGGCGTGGAAGGGATCGTGATAGGGACGCCAGGTACTTTCTCATGGCGGAGGGAGTCGCCCTCAGAGCTCGACGGGAGAAACAAGAGGGGGCAGAGTCAATTAAATGTGAGTACCTGGGTTCCTCAGAAAGTCCAAATTGAGAAGCTGGAAAACGGATCCTGAAGCCAACTGGAGTCAGTTGGCGGCGGTGACACGTTCTAACGAAGGATATATGGCTGTAATACCAGGTCTGGGTCAAAATATGATCGAAAAGTTGAAGGGCCGAAGGAATAATAGATGGGGAGCAGCCAGAGAGGGTTTCACTGAACTCCCGTCGAAGAGAAGATTTAAACTTCTTCAGTGCAGGCATCACTGGAAGATGCTTCGCAGTTGTGAATTTAAACAACAAACACGAGGAAATCTGCAGATGCTGGAAATTCAAACAATAACGTTGTCTCATTTTTACTATACACTATACCAGCAGCTATGGTTGAAATAATAAAAATTGACTTGACTTGTTGAAAGCTGGACCAGGGCAAGGATCTGAGAACTAGGAGCCTGGGCTTGGACTCCAAACCAGATACTGGACAAGGACCCAGAACCTGTGTCTTGACTCGGGATCGGACTCCGGAACTAGGCGAGGACATGTTGTGGCTACAGGACTGAATATGGTTTCAGTTCTTCGAGTCTTGACTCAGGAAGATGCGGGGCTTGGGTTCTTCGAGGCCTGGCTGACGAAGTAGACGGGGCTTGGATCACATGGACAGGACAAGAACCCGACGCTATGACTCGATCTTGGGACACCTGACACGGAGCCTTGCTCTTGAGCAAACAGGAACATGGAGCCTTGGTCTTGAGAAAACAGGGACACGGATCCTCGGTCTTGAGAAAACAGGAACACGGAACCTTGGTCTGCAGAGAACAGGGACACAGAGCTTTGGTATTCAGATAACAAGAACAAAGACCCTTTGTCTTGAGGGAACAGGAAGATAGAGCTTTGGTCTTGAGAGAACCCAGACACAGGGACATCGAACAAGGAGCCAGGGTCTTTCCATAGGAACAGGCGACGGGGCTCTACACAAGAGTCAGGACCCCTCCTAGTGAGCAGGACGTTGGGTCGGGACTCGTAACAGAACACAGAATGACTGTTCCCAACACAAGGTAGCTGCAAACGGCCGGACCTACCTAGCGAAGGCGCGGGCACAGAGACAGTTCCAAACAATGATTGACCGTTCCTTATCTGGACACAGCAAAGCTTCGGTCTTGCTCCAGTGGTAGAACATGACAGCGATACGGGCGAGGACGCAGGTAAGGTTGCAGGCAAGGCTTCAGGCAAAGACTTCAGGGCGAAGGGAAGGAAACAGTCCAGCAAATGAAGTTGAACCGAGGAGCTATTTCTGTAGCCAGCCCAAAATGAGAATCAGGTGCCTCAATTAGAGAACCCAACAGAACAAGGGAAAACCGGAAAACCTGGAATAAGCAAAGGTTTTACCTAACTGTGAACCTGAATGCGAACTTTACGGACCGGACCATGACAGATACTGTAGTAGATTTAGCATGAGTTTTGAGCATTCTGGCTGGAGTGAATGAAGGGATGTCACGGGTGATGAAACAATGGGGAGTGATCATTTTCCTAAATTTATATGCTTCAGTTTTGAGTTAAATAAGGGACCTCTTTTAGTAGGTGGAACTTTGGTAAAGCAAACTGGGAAAAGTTTAATATTTTATGTGATGTATGTCTATCGGGGGTGAACGTCAAGGATGATATGGATTTTGCAATGAAACTTTATGTCACATCATTCATCAAACTGCAGTGGAAGTGACTCCGGCAAGGAAAGCTGCATCATGGTGGATGGACGAGTGTGCAGCGGCAATTAGGGAGAGTAATAAACGTGTCCAGGTGAGTTAAGTAGTATCACTTCCGAGAGACCGTATTAATAATGAAAGGGCACAAGCAGTAGTGAGGGAAGTGTTGAGGGTTTCGAAAAAGATTTACTGGAGGTCTTGTGATAGTATTTGACAGGATATTAAACTTGGAGATTTTTGGGAAATGATAAATAAAATCGGGGGCGTGGTGTGAGGTGGAATTCGTCGGTTTCATCGCATTCCAGTATTGATTAAATAATGAGATTGTTTCTGAATCAGAGAAAGTTCAGTTACTGGCTCGGTCATTTCCTGTAATTGACAATCAATTTAAGTTCATTGAAGAGCCTAAACGATGTAGAGATAATGGTTTAGGTGAATACTCTGATGTATTGCAAGCCAGCTTTAGCAAGGATAGTGATGCAAAGTTTTCTTTGCGTGAACTTAAGAAAGCAGGACACTCAAAGCTGCTACGCAGGTTGACTCTGCGGTTAAGTAGGCATACGTTGGGAACCGTGGGATTGAGTTTAGGAGCCGAGAGGTAATGTTACAGCTATATAGGACCATGGCCAGACAACACCTGTATTCCTGTGCTCGATTCTGGTCTCCTCACTACAGGAAAGACGTGGAAACCATAGAAAGGGTGCAGAAAAGATTTACCAGGATGTTGCCTGGATTGGGAAGCATGCCTTATAGAGAATAGGATGAGTGAACTCGGCTATTTCTCCTTGGAGCGACGGAAGATGAGAGGTGACCTGATAGAGGTGTACAGGATAATGGGAGGCATTCATCGTGTGGATAGTCAAGGGGTTTTTCCCAGGGCTGAAATGGCAAGCACGAGAGGGCATATATTTTAAGGAACTTGGTAGTAGGTACCCAGGAGCTGTCAGGGTAGTTTTTTTTTTACGCAGTAAGTGGTGAGTGCATAGAATGAGCTGCCGGCGGCGATGGTGGAGCCGGATACGATAGGGTCTTTTAAGACACTTTTGGATAGGAACATGGAGCTTTGAAAAATACAGACTATAGGTAAGCCTACTAATTTATAAGTTCGTGACATGTTCGGCACAATTTTAGGTTTTCTATATTTGAATGTTTCTGTAAATGTTTGTGTTTTTTTTATTCGTACAGTTAAAGGTGGGTATTGTCTATTTGAGATTCGATGTGATAGAGAAAAGGAGAAAACTATTTGTAACCCGTTATTGAGTAATAATATGTTATTGATATTTTTCTGATATAGGTACTGCGGTGTGTAAATCACTTTGCAAGTGCTGCAGCTTTATGGATTAGAAGTAGAAATTCAATTCAATTCAATTTTATAGAGAACGTGATTAGCGATGACTAAATTTGAACAGTGGGGAAATAGATTGAGTTTTAGCTAAAATACAAGTCATATGTTTTCAAAGAGGATCACTAGACCTGCACTTGGTCTGAAATTATATGGCCGAAATCTTTAAGAAGTGCCAGTGATTGACATTTCCACAAGTGGTTGGATAATAAGTTAACATGGAAGCACCATATCAGTAAAATAAGTGAAAAATGTAAAGGAGCACTGGATACCCTCAAGTGTCTGTTTGCCTATTATTGGGTCACTGCTGGACCGGCACCGTGGCTCTGGGGAAGATCCGGTGCTACCAGCTATCAACCGAGCTGCTCACCCGCAAACTTGCCTTCCAGCGCCTGGCGCGAGAGGTAGCTCAGGAGCGCAACATCGATCTGCTCTTTCAGAGCTCGACTGTCGTTGCCCAGCAGGAGATCACTGAGGCTTACCTGGCGGGGCTCTTGTTGCCATCCACGGCAAGCGAGTCACCATCATGCCCAAAGACATCCAGTTGGCTGACTGCATTCATGGGGGCACACCTAAGCCTGGCCTCGGCACCAAACACAACAAACGCTCTTTTCAGAGTTACTATCCTGGCAGTGGCAAGGGCTGTCACTTCCTGGTCATTACACTATTGTAGTGCGAACTCACGTTATCCCTCTGACCACCCCCCGTTGGATATTCTAGTTGTTTAGTGGGGAATTCCAGTTCTCACACAAACTGACTTACTAATTTAGTAACGTCTTCCACTTATAGTCGAGCGACACAACAGTCTTCAGATGCTGGAACTAGGGTTCTCACAGAACAGATTAGCGTTGCAATCTCGCCTGGTTTCCGAAGAGAGACCAGTGCATATCTTGATACAACTTAGACAGACCAGCAGATAATATTTTGCAGCCTTTGGCCAGTATTTTGCATCCTTTTGCTCTGCAAGACATGATGCTTTAGTTGGAATGACAGTGTGTAGAACTGCCTCTCATCTTCTTGTTCCGCCTTCAGTGTTTCTACAGCCACCAACTGCAAAAGGTTCATTGATTAAGAACCAACATAGGATCCACGGGTACCTTAGTAAAATAGAGACAGTAATGCTGCTGGGTAGCTTCTTTATCATACATAGTTCCTTTCTTCTCCATTCCGCAGACTATTCCCCCCGTCCACATAACCCCTTCGAGACAGTTCATCTCCAAAAGTGAATTGGGAACTTCCTGGGTTGGGCTTTGTACTGTAAGGAGCGTTATCTCCATAATGCCCGAATTGATTCACCTGACTCATGAAGACCAGCATGTTAAACGAAGTTCTTCAGCGCCCTGTCTACCAGTGACACCACTTTCAATGTACTTTCTGTGAGAGATTTACCCCTAAATCTCTCCGGCCCATTACACTCCCTAATGACCGATCATTCATAGTGTAAGTTCTACACTGGTTTGACTTTGTGTGCAGTTTTGTTCAACAAATTTGAGCAAGGACATTCTTGCTGTTGAGGGAGTGCAGCGTAGGTTCACAAGGTTAATTCCCGGAATGGCGGGACTGTCATATGTTGAAAGATTGGAGCTACTGGGCTTGTATACACTGGAATTTAGAAGAATGAGAGAGTATCGGATTGAAACATATCAGATTATTAACCGATTGGACACGCTGGAGGCAGGAAGCATGTTCCCGCTGATGGGTGAGTCCAGAACTAGAGGCCACAGTTTAAGAATAAGGGGTAGGCCATTTAGAACAGAGATGCGGTAAAACGTTTTCACCAAGAGAGTGGTGGATATGTGGAATGCTCTGCCCCAGAAAGTAGTGGAGGCCAAGTCTCTGGATGCTTTCAAGAGAGAGTTAGTTAGAGCTTTTATAGATAGCGGGGTCAAGGGATATGGGGAGAGGGCAGGAACGGGGTACCGATTGTGTATGATCAGCCATGATCACAGTGAATGGCGGTGCTGGCCAGAAAGGCCGAATGGCCTACTCTTGTACCTACTGTCTATTGTCTATTGCAATGCGCACTGCCTCACCATTGAAATGCATTAACCACACTGTGCTAAATAATCAAGATTGCCCGGTTAAATATGAAATACAGAATAAACTAAAGAGTGTAAAAGAGGAACTGTTGACTTGTGCTGCTCAGTCACTCTGGTCCATAAACGTCCTAATGCCATGATGTGTGATTCCTACACTGGCTTGTCTTTGGCATATGCATCGGCGCACCCTGATCGGCACTGAAATGCATTTGCCATGTTGCTGTCTGCTTCACATCCACTGATCAACATCGACTCTAATATGCAACAAACTTCTTCACTTACTTCAAGGTTGTTGTACAATCCTGAGGGTGGAGGTTGGTGAACAGTCAGGGTATATTTCTTTAGCTGTAGAATAGGGGAATCTAATGCTGTTAGGCTGAGATTAAGTTGAGGGGGGAGATATTTAAAGGGGATGGGAGTGAGAGGTCGTTCAAACAGCGGGTGAACATACAGTACGCGTGGAATGGGCTGCCAAGGAAGTCGTAGAGATTGGGCAATTACAACATTTTAAAGACATATCTGTGGGCACAACATAAAAAAGGTTCAGAGTGATATGGGTCAAATGCAGGCAAATGTAATGATAGAAAGAAAGATAGAGGAGCAGATAGTGCTGAAGAAGCAGGGAATTTGCCGGGGGATGGACCGATTAGGAGAATGGGTAGGAAGGTGGCAGATGGTATATAACAGAAGGAACCGCATGATATGCACTTGCATTGAAGAGATAGATCTGTCCAACACATAGCTTCCAGTTACCCACAAGTCTGGGTATAGAATAGGGAGAATGAAGGCAGCTGATTTGTAATAGCTTACAGCATTTATTTGTAATGTTTAATGAGTTCTAAAATCCGACTCAGTGGGTATTTCACCGCATTCTTCAGTTCCTCTCGGAATTTGCTCTGAGTCAGGGCGTAAATACACGTGTTGCTGCAGGAACTGAGAAGCTGCAGCATTTGCGATGTGTATTCTGTGATATAACGGGGATCCGTGACAGAATAAACAAAATTCATTGAAATCCGTCTATAAATAGAAAATACCACGAATGTTCCCCACAACAATATGAAACTACCGGTTATGCTGAAAAGCAAAACGATGGATTTGCGTCGGTTCTCCATCTCCCGGTCCTTGTCATTCTCTCCACTCTTTTGTCCCCGGAGCCCCCTGCGGGCTCGACTGGCCACTAGAATCCGCCTGACAGTCAGAATATTGAGTAGTAACATCAGAAAGAATGGGAGACAGGGGGTTAAAATGCGGTGAAATATTTCAAATGCCGCCCATGAGGGAGAGTTTGTGAAGCTCGGTGTATAAACACAATTCCAGGGAACACCATCAATTATTTCTCTGGGCCCGTACACAAAGCCCCAGGGGACAGTCTCCAAACAGGCCAGCACACTCACTGTCCCAATAACCACAGCCGCCGTTCTCTCGGTGCAATATTTTGTTTTCAGCTTCTCACAGCAAATAGCCACAAATCGATCAACGGTGAAAGCGACAGTCAGCCAGACTGAGGTCACAGTGCCCGCAATAACCAGCCATTGGCGGACTCTGCACATAGGCGTGATTCGCAGGAATGATCGGGGAAAATAAATCGGAAGAGTCCAGTTCAACAGCGGATTCGAGAAAACGACCAGGAGATCGGATGCTGCCATTCCCACCAGGTAGCGAGTGACACATTTAGAGAGACCACACTTTCCCCGGGACAGGATCACAATCGCCACCAAGTTCGCTAGAAGAGAGACAGGCAGCATCAATTTGGAAAAAATACTGAACAGAAGCTAATACAGCAATTTGAGGGGATCCTTGAATATTTTCACTTTATTGTTGCCTTTAGCGGTGGGAAGTTGGACTGAGTCTGCAGAACTGGCGGAGACAGAAAAGGAGTTTATACAGTAAAACGAAGTAACTATGATCCCAATACGGATTTTTACTTATGGCCAAAATGTGAAGTGGCAGCGGAAACCTAAAACTGGTTAACTACCTCCTCGGATTTAATACGAAATAGAACATTATATTTTTACCGGAACTTTCCGCTTCTCGTCTGGATTAAAAGTAAATCCGGACGCTGCTGGCGGGATTGTTCTATTAGACAATCATCAACTTCCATGGCGTTCCCTGTCAGCGACAGAACAGCCGAAGGACGAAACAAAAACAGGAAATGCGGGAAACGCTCAACCAGGCAAAACAGAACCTGTGGAAAAACAGTTGGAGTATCGCTCCTCAGACCTGTTCTCAGAGAGACCCCTGACACGAGTGTTAACTGGTTTCTCTTTCCATACAAGCTGTTTGGTGCTTAGTGTTTCCAGCATTCCCCGAGTTTGTTTCCTATTGCAGTATTTGCCACATCACTGACTTTACAACAGAATATTGACTGATTCCAAAAGATACAGTGCAGTCCGAGACAACCTCAGAAACAATCATGACGCCTTCTACTGAATCCGTCACAGGGAAGCAAGGGACAGGAATTTACTGTCCAGCAGCGAACTTGGTGCCGAAGTAAGATGTCTCTAACAGTGTCAGATGTAGATATAATATAAAACATTCCACAGCATTGATAACTACGAAGCACCACTTCTTATTAATTGGCTTAGCAATGCCTTCTTTCTGCTTTGCACACAGTCATATCGTAGACTTTTATTAAAAATCCAAAATAGACTCGTCTTACAACACGGAACACCTCGCATTTGCTAAAGTGTTACTAGCAGTCAATACTTTATTGCTGCACCTAACTCTGAAAAGCGCTCACATAAAATGCAGGCAATTAATTGATGTAATCCACCCTTATAAACACAATATTTGCAAGTGCTGTGCAGCTACTACAAGACCAAAAACACAGAGACACGAACATCCACTTGCTGATCACAAACCGATGCCTAACCCGCTCAGTCCCACAGAGATACTCCGATTCGCTGAATTCCTGCAGTGGTTTGTTTTTAGATCGTAATCCCAGCGTCAATAGTCCCGGTGTTTCCACTCCATTCTTTAAATGCCGAATACCGGCACTGGAATGTGACAGTTTAAACCGGCGGTAGAATCAATCGCATTACTGGGATTAAACTTCAACATCCACCCACGGCAGCTGACACTGCGGCTTACCGGGAATTCCAAATGCAGAAATAAAAGGATAGTAAACGTCTTCTATCCGCCAAAGGAGTGGATACACCATTTCAGAGAGAATCTGTGATTCCTCTTGCTCCTGTATTCACAGCACCGGCAGACAGCTGATGAATTCCAAGCGGCCCTGATTTATACAGAGGATCTGTCTCCAGAGATACGGTTATACAATTCACTAACTTGTTTAGTTACAGTTGCTTGAACATACACTTTAAATCAATACCATTGTCTCTATTCTAATTATTGGAGCGATTGGAGATAAATGCATCAACACTCTTTGACATTACCTCAGCATTGTCTCTGGTGGAAATGAACCGGTAGATTTAATTTCAAAGACTGAGTTTTATCACAGAGCAGCGATATTGATAGATTTCATCTTTTTGTTGGCTAATTATTCATCTCTGAACGGAGACCAGCGACACTGACCGATCTCTACATCTGTCCCTGCAGTTTCCCATTTGAACGGTCCTTTAGACCTTCAGCTTCTTCCTGTGACTTTCTCTCTCTCTCTCTCTCTCTCTCTCTCTCTCTCTCTCTCTCTCTCCTCTCTCTCTCTCTCTCATCTCTCTCTCCTCTCTCTCTCTCTCTCTCTCTCTCTCTCTCTCTCTCTCTCTCACACACACGAAATAATAGCACAATTGTGTTTCTCTGTTATAGTGACTGCCCTATCGTACATTCTATTTATTATAAATTACTAAAATTTGCAATTGCACATTTAGACAGAGATGTAACATAAAGATTTTTGCTCCTCATATATATGAAGGTTGTAAGTAATAAAGTCACTACAATTCAAAACACACAAATAGAGATTCGAACAAAGCTACAATAGAGCAACTGAGATGAGGAAGGAAACGGTGAAATGAGCTCATTGCTGATGTACAAACACGAGAAAATCTGCCATTTCCTGAAATCCAAGTAACAGAATGAGCTCTGCTGATTCCTCTAGCATTTTGTGTGATGCAGCAGTTTTTAATGGGCATCTCAAATCTCATCAAATGTCAAAACAAGTTGAGGAGAAATATTTGAATCTGCGAAGGTGGAAGCAGTATGGCTGGAAGTGAACGACAGAAAGTCAAGCGTGATATAAAACGTCAGATGACAGAGCGAGAGAAGAGAGAGAAAGTCAGAGAGAGACAAGTGCTTAGATTGCAGGACTGTGATGTTCCTCCTGTGATGTTCATTCTGTACCTGTCAGCCTCTGGTACAGGGTGGAGTGTGGGGTTCTTTCTGAACCTGTCAGTCTCTGGTACAGGGTGAGAGTGTGGGGTTCATTCTGAACCTGTCAGTCTCTGGTACAGAGTGAGACTGTGGGATTCATTCAGTACCTCTCAGTCTCTTTACTTCACCCGTCCTCTTTCAGGATTCACCTCACACCTTGTTTTCTCTCTCCCCTACCCCCAACTGCTCATACAATGCACTTTCTTACTCAAGATACTCTCTGTATATTTATATCTAAAATTTATTTTTCCTTTATGTAGTATTTTACATTTACTTATATTGAATTTCATCTGCCATTCATCTGCCCACATCAGAAATTTGTTTAGATCGACATGTGTTGATTCTGCTGCCTGCAATTTATTAGCTCGTCTCTCTAATATTATGTCATCTGCAAACTTAACGAGTTTAATTGATTCTGTGCTTATCGAAATCATTAAAGTAAATTAAAAGAAGAAGCGGCCGTAAAAACTTACTCTAGTGGAACCCCACTTTTAACATTTTCCAGCTGTTAAAATGATCCACTCATTGTTTTCTGTTTTTGAGATAATTCTCCACACATTCGCATACCATACACTGAATCGCTACATCCAGTAATTTGATTATTAATCACTGTGGGGCACCTTGCCAAAAGCCTTCTGAAAGTCCGAGTACATTTTTTACCTCTTTACCTCTTTCGCTTTTGGTAAATTTTTACCTCTTTATTGTTATAATAACTCTAAGTTGCCTCTTTGTAGACCTGCAACATATTACTAAGACGTGATTTACCATTTCTGAACACATGATGACTTTCTGGTAACATAAAATCATAAAACGATAAGACATAGCAGGAGTAGGCCATTTGGTCGATCGTGTCATTATAATCATGGCTGATCCTTTTTTACTCCTGAACCCCATTTCCTGGCCTTCTCCATATATCCTTTAATGCTATGTCCAATCAAAAACCTGTCAAACTCTGCCTCGTATCCACAGCTACACGTGGCAACAAATTCCACATATTCACCACCCTCTGGCTAGAGAAATTTCTCCGCATCTCTGTTTGGAATGGACAACTCTCTAGCCTGAGTCTGTGCCTTCTTGTCCTAGGCTCTCCCGCCATGGGAAACATCCTTCCCACGTCTACTCTGTCTAGGCCTTTCAATATTCGTAATGTTTCACTGAGGACCCCCCTCATTCTTTTAAGTTCCTGGTATCATCCCTGTGAACCTTCTCTTGACCCCCTCCAATGCCAGCACATCTTTTCTTAAATGACGAGGCCAAAGCTGTACACAATAATCAAGGTGAGGCTTCGCCAGTGTCTAATAAAGCCTCAGAATCACATTCCTGTTCCTGTATTCTGGACTTCTACAAAATGAATGTAAACATTGCATCTGCCTTCCTCATCAGCAACTCAACCTGCAAGTCTTTTTGCATCTCTGACTTTTGGATTTTCTCCCCGTTTAGAAAATAGCTCGGACATGTATTTCAACTACCAAAGTGCGTGACCGTGCATTCTCTAGCATTATATTTCATTTGCCACGTTGCTCCTAATCTGTCTAAGCCCTTCTGAATCCTAAAACTTTCCTGACCACTACCTGTCCCTGCACCCATCTTTGTATCATCTACAAACTTGGCAACAAAGCCACCTATTTGATCATCTAAATCATTTATATACAGCATGAAAGGTATGGTCCCAACACCGACCTCTGCGGATCATCATTAGTCACTGGCAGACAAACTGATAAAGACCATATACTCCCACTATCTGCATGCCTGTTCTCAGCAGATGTTTTTACAACTTGTTCTTTATTAATATTTCCCATATCTTACCCACAATACACAGTAAGCTTACTGGTCCATAGTTCCAAGAGTCAGTGCAGTCACCCTTCTTAGATACAGGTAAAAAAGTTAACCCAATTCAAGTCCATCAGCATTTTGCCAATATTCACAGAATTTCGAATAATTCTTGTTAGGTGTTTGTGTTTTCAATCATAGACTAATTTAAGTAGCCCTGCATATATGTTGTGTGATACTGAGATTTATTAACTTCCAGCCTTTTCACTTTCTAAGATCTTTGAGTCACTTTAAGCAACTTCTTTTTCTCTACACTTACTGGCGTATTACTAGCATCTTTGCAGCTGAACACTTCAGCAAAATAAGAGCTAAGAGCATCCGTTATGTCCTTCTCTACATAATGCACTACTCCACTGTTATTCCAATTATACTTAACTTCCTACTTTAACGTTTCTTTTACGACTAAAGTCTAGACAAAGCTTGATGAACAAGAACGCTGCTAGTGACGGATGATTTCCTGAGCAAAGGCAGTTTTTAGTACATGGAAGTTGGCAAGTATGAAGTTGTAGGTATAACAGAGACATGGCTGCAAGAGTACCAGTGCTGGGAAATGAATATCCAAGGGTAGACATCCTATGGAAAGGTCAGACAGGTGAGCAGACGGGGTGGGGTGGCTCTATTGTTGTGTAATGAAATTCAATCCCTTGCGAACGGTGACCTAGAATCAGGAGACGTAGAGGCAGTATGGACAGAACTGAGAAATTGTAAGAGAAAAATTACCTTAATGGGAGTTAGCTATAGCACCTAAAGTAGCCTGGATATAGGGTGCAAGTTGAATCAAGAGTTAAAATTGGCATGTCGCAAAGGTAATGCTACGGTTGTTATGGGGGATTTCATCATGCAGGTAGACTGGCAATATCAGGTTTGTACTGGACCCCAAAAAAGGGAAATTGTGGAGTGCTTCCGAGATGGAGTTATAGAGCAGCTTGTACTGGAGCCTACCAGGGAGAAGGCGATTCTAGATTTAGTGTTGTGTAACGAACCGGATTTGATAAGGGACCTCGAGATAAAGAAGTCATTAGGAGGTAGTGACCGTAATATGATAAGCCTTAATCTACAATTTGAGTGAAAGAAGGGAAAATCGGAAGTATCAGTATTACAGCTGAACAAAGGGAACTATGGAGCCATGAGGGAGGAGATGGTCAAAGTTGACTGGAAGGGATGACTTTGGAACAACAATGGCAGGTATTTCTGTGAATAATACAGAAGATGCAGGATCAGTTCATTCCAAAGAGGTTCTAAGAGGAGTATGCTCTTAGAGACCGTGGCTGACAAGGGAAGTCAAGGACAGTATAAAAATAAAAGAAAAGAAGTTTAACATTGCAAAGATGAGCGGGAAGCTAGAGGACTGGGAAACTTTTAAAGAGCTACAGAAGAGAACTTAAAAGGCAATACGGGTAGAAAAGATGAGGTACGAAGGTAAGCGAGCCAACAATATAAAGGAGGATAGTAAAAGCCTCATTGATGTGACAATGGGGGGCTCTGGGAGTGGACCCAAATGCAAGACACAGACGCTTGGACACGGAAGGGCAGTTCCCAACGCTAGGTAGCGGCAAAATTGCCGGACCTACCTAGTGAAGGCGTGGACACGGAGAGGCAGTTCCCAACGCTACGCAGCGCCATAACGGGCGGACCTACCTAGCGAAGGCGTGGACACAGACAGACAGATCCAAACAAGACAAGGCTCCAGGCAGAGGCCAGGCGAAGGCGAGGCTCCAGGCAGAAGCAAGGCGAAGGCGAGGCTCCAGACAGAGGCAAGGCGAAGGCGAGGGTCCAGGCAGAGTCGAGGCGAGGCAAGGCAATGCTCCAGGCAGAGGCCAAGCGAGGCAAGGCAAAGGAATCTCAGCACAGGACAAGTGAATCCCAGCACCGGGCTGGGCAAGGTACTCCTATGCTGGGCGAGGCACATGGACATGACGAGAACCTAGAGCCATAGTCGAGGGAGAAACAGCAAGACTGGACGTGAGCCTCCTGGACAGGACAGGGAAACCCCAGCACCAGATGGGCAAGGTAATCCTGTGCTGGGCGGGTCACATGGACATGACGAGAACACAGAGCCTTGGTCGAAGGAGAACCAGGAACTTGGAGCACCGTGCCGGGGCCCCTTCTGGGTACAGGACGTAGGGCCGGGAATCATAACACAGAATGCTGAACACGACAAGACAGTTCCCAATGCTAGGTAGCAGCAAAACGGCCGGACCTTCCTGGCGAAGGCGTCGACACAGACAGGCAGTTCATAACGCTAGGAAGCGGCAAACGGCCGGACCTACCTAGCGAAGGCGTGGACTCAGACAGACAGTTCCAAACAGGGCGAGGCTCCAGACAGATACAGGGAGAGGCAAGGCTCCAGCCAGAGGCAAAGCGAGGCAAGGCAAGGCTCCAAGCAGTGGCAGGGCGAGGCAAGGGAAGGTTCCAGGCAGAGGCGAGGCCCCAGGCAGAGGCGAGGCTGCAGGCAGAGGCAAGGCGTGGCAAGGCAAAGCTCCAGGCAGGAAGGTGAAAGGAAGGGATACACGACAGAGGGTTAGGACAGGAACAATACAGCAACCAGAGACTGAATCCTGAAGCCATTTATGATGCCAACCCAAACAAGAATCAGCTGCCTGAACAGAAACTGGGGAAACCCGGAATATCTGGAATAAAGAATGTGGACCGGAGCGCGAAACAGAATGCTGATTTCACGGACCGGACAATGGCATTCCGTCTAACTGCGAGATTGGAGCTCAGTGAAAGGTTATTGACCTGAAACGTGAACCTTATTTTTGTCTCCACAAATATTGCCTAAGCTGGGGAGTATTTCCAGCAGTTTCAGCTTTCATTTAGGAATAGTCCTGTTTCTCTGACCCCGGGATCGGTGCTGTCCTCATCCGTCCCGGGACACAATGATTACGTCCCATGTAAAATGTCCTTCTTTGAAGAGTGTGTACTCGTGGCCGAATGTTTTCGCAATGCACTGGGGATCTATTGGTATTTCAGCTTCTAATTCTGACAAATATGTGGTTCCAACGATTTCTGTTTTATGCTGTCCGCTAACCCTCTGATGCAGACCGTTCATGCAGATTGTGAAAAGTCGGGTGACAGCATCAATTACCACTCAACATCTTTCAAAACCGGAATGGGCCATTTATGGGAGACTTATCCAGCTTGTCTCTGTGGCGCAATCGGTCAGCGCGTTCGGCTGTTAACCGAAAGGTTGGTGGTTCGAGCCCACCCAGGGACGCTGGTGATGCAACAGTTTTTGCATCGCGTTGTATTTCAAGCTGGGAAACGCTCCGCTGTCCGGAGACCAGCGTTTCCTGCTACAGCCACATCACATTCAGTGGGAATTAAAATTGTTTTTGTCACGTAGCGACATACAGTGAAATGCTCCTCTTTCACATTCTTCATAGAGATCAAATCATTACACAGTGCTTTGAGAGAGAACGATATGAAACAATAACAGAATACAAAATAAAAATTTAACAGCAACAGAGAAAGCACAGTGCAGATAAATAATTAAGTTCAGCATCATAACGGGGCAGATTGCGAGGTCAAGTGTCCATCTTTTCCTACTCGAGATCCATCTGGATCCAGACCCAACCAGCTCCCCTTCACCACTATTCACCTCCGTCTGGCGGAACTTGTGCCCACTCAATAATTTCTCCTTCGACTCCACCCATTTCCTACCAACAAAAAGGAGCAGCCACAGACATTGGCATGGGTGAGCACTACCTGTCTGTTTGTCGGCTACTTGAAACAGTCTATCTTTTAAGCCTGCATTGGTAACTCTTTCTAACTTTTCCTGCGGAACGTAAACGACTGCATTGCTGCTGTTTCCTGCTGAGCTCATCAACTTCATTAACATTGCCTCCAACTTCCACCCTGTCCAAAAGTTTACCTGGCCCATATCTGACACCTCCCTCCCTTTTCTCTATCTCTTTGTCACTATCTCTGAAGACAGTGTATCTACTGATGTCTATTATAACCACGCAGACTCTCACATCTAACTGGCCTATATCTCTTCCCATCCCGTTACTTGTAAAAATGCCATTTTCTTCTCTCAATTCCTCCGTCTCCACCGCATCTGCTCTCAGGATAACACGTTTCATTCAAGAACAAAGGAGACATCGTGTTTTTTCAGACAGGGGTGTCCCTTCCTCCACCATCAAAGCTGCCGTCAACAGAATCTCTTCCATTTTACTCACGTCTGCCCCCATCCCATCCTTGCACCATCCACCAGGATAGGGTTCATATTATCCTCACCTACCTGCCCCGAGACTCCGCCTCCAGCACAAAATTATCCGTAACTTCGGTGGGATCCCACCACCAAACACTTCTTTCCTCCCCCCTCTACTTTCTGCAGGAATCGCTCCCTATGTTAATCCCGTGTGCGTTTATCCCTTCCACCGGCCTCAGTCCTGGCACTTACCCTTGCAAGTGAATCAAGTGCTAAACCTGCCCCTACACATCCACGCTCATTACCATCCAGGGCCCCAAACAGTCCTTCCAATAAGGCGACCCTTCACCTGTGAGTATTTTACAGTCATCTTCTGTATCCAGTGCTCCCGATGTGGCCTCCTGAATATCGGTGAGTCCTGACACAGATCAGGAGACCATTTCACCGAACATCTACACGCCGTCCCCCAGTAAAAGCGACATAACCCTGTAGCCTCCTACTTTAATTCCACTTCCTTTTCCAATTCCGACATGGCAGCCCATAGCCTCCTGTACAGTCGCGATGAGGCCATACTCAGACTGGAAGAGCA
Source organism: Hemitrygon akajei (assembly GCF_048418815.1). Classification (NCBI taxonomy): domain Eukaryota; kingdom Metazoa; phylum Chordata; class Chondrichthyes; order Myliobatiformes; family Dasyatidae; genus Hemitrygon; species Hemitrygon akajei. The sequence goes on from NC_133151.1 coordinate 22,694,956, forward strand.
ACACATTATATTCCGTCTGAGTGGCCTCCAAACTGAAGGCATGAACATCGGTTTCTCGAACTTCGGGTAATGCCACCCCCCCCCCCCCTTAACGAAGCCCCATTCTCTTTTCCCTCTCTGACCTTATCTGTTACCTGCCCATCACCTCCCTTTCGGTGTTCCACCCCCTTTTCTTTCTTCCATGGCCTTCAGTCCTCTCCTATTAGATTCTCTGTTCTCTAGCCCAGTATCCCTTTCACCAATCAGCATTTCAAGTTTTTAATTCGCCATCGCAGCACCGCCCCCCCCCCCGCCCCTCCGGTTTCACCTCTCACCTTGTGTTTCTTCCCCCCTCCCCTCACCGTCTAACTCTGATCCTTCATCGGTTTTTTCTCCAGTCCAGATGAAGGGACTCGGCCCGAAACGTAGACTGTCTTTTATACAGATGCTGCCTGGCCTGCTGAGTTCCTCCAATATTTTCTCGGCTGCTTGCATTTCATCATCTGCTGTTTTCTCTTTGTGCCTCTATCCATGTCGCTTCACACTTACATATTCATTTACCTGTCTAAAAACATTGTACGCCCTTCCGTCTTTGAACCTGGCAGCCCATTCCAAGCACCCAACCTACTCCGTCTAAAAACGTGACCCGCACATCTTCTTTAAACACTCCCCAAGTCTGACCTTAAATTCATTCCCTCTAAAATACTGTACTTGGGAAACCAGTTCTGACGATCTGCCCAATCTGTGTCTCTCACAGTTTCCTACATTATAATTCGGTCAAGTTTCCTCCCAGGCTCACACATTCCACTAAAGCAAACAAACTCAAACAATTTAATCAGGCAACGTCCGGGCAACGCTTTACAAATCGTGTCGCTCCTTCGATCCTTCCTGTGAAGTGTCCATTCTTGTAGAATCTGGACTAGAGTCAGAACCGGATTTAACGGGAAACTCGTGAGGGATGTTAATTCCATCTCTGATCCACGACACAGTGAATGATAATTAATGAATCAACATTACACTTACAGCGTGAATTAGCGTGTCGATTACGGCCACTTGGCCCTTGGAGTTCTGCGTAGATCGTGCCTATGTAAGATGTTTATTTGCGATGTAGTCTAAAACTGTACAACCTGCGATGGCCGGGAATCGAACCCGGGTCAACTGCTTGGAAGGCAGCTATGCTCACCACTATACCACCGTCGCTCAATAACGCTGCAAAAGATTTGAGTAGAAAGGCGTCTCCCTTAGTTCCAAGCTGTTTTCTGTCGGGTCATTCCTCACTCTGCTGCAGCTCCTATTCCGGTAAATTAATGTCACCATCCCCAACAAAAACGGAGTTATACAACCCACGGCGTGCATACTCGAGGAATAAGACTGAGTTAGAACCGAGTTAAAGAGATACTAATGAAGTCCTGCCTCACGCATCACCAGATGGATAAACAAACTCTGATAATAATTGCCCTTTCAAACCGCACGCTGATGGGATCCCTTCCTTTGGACAGACCTTGAACACAGTAAGTGACTGAATTGCTAAATAATCATGAGACCCCTCCTGTCACACAGTGAGAAGGGGGAAGAATATAAAGCGCCAAATCTACAAACAACAAACAGACGTCAAGGTGTGTCTGTGAGCTCTCCCGTACCCTGAAATTCGAGTGACAGGTTCCATATAGACAATAGACAATAGGTGCAGGAGTAGGCCATTCGGCTCTTCGAGGCAGCACCGCCATTCAATGTGATCGTGGCTGATCTTCCATAATCAGTACCCCGTTCCTGCCTTCTCCCCATGTCCCTTGACTCCGCTATCTTTAAGAGGTCTATCTAACTCTTTCTTGAATGCATCCAGAGAATTGGCCTCCACTGCCTTCTGAGGCAGAGCATTCCATAGATCCACAACTCTCTGAGTGAATTTTTTTTCCTGAACTCCGCTCTGAATGGCCTGCCCCTTATTCTTTAGCTGTGGACTCTGGTTCTGCACTCCCCCAACATCGGGAACATGCTTCCTGCATCCAGCGTGTCCAATCCCTTAATAATCTTATACGTTTCAATCAGATTCCTTCTAATGCTTTGAAATTCCAGTGTATACAAGTCCAGTCGCTCCAATTTTTCAATATTTGACAGTCCCGTCATCCCGGGAATTGACCTTGTTAATCTACGCTGCACCCCCTCAATAGCAAGAATGCCCTTCCTCAAATTTGGAGACCAAAATTGAACACAATACTCCAGGTTAGGGCACACCTGGGCCCTGTACATCTGTAGAAGGACCTCTTTGCTCCTATACGCAACTCCCCTCGTTATGAAGGCCAGTTAGCTTTCCAGTTAGCTTTCCTCACTGCCTGCTGTACCTGCATGCTTACTTTCTGTGACTGATGTGCATGAACAACTAGATCTCGTTGTACTTCCTCTTTTACTAACTTGAAACCATTCAGATAGTAATCTGCCTTCCTGTTCTTGCCACCAAAGAGGATAAGCTCACATTTATCTACATTAAACTGCATCTGTCATGCATCTGCCCACTCAGCCAAAATGTCCAAGTCACCCTGCATTCTCCTATCATCTATTCATTGGAGCGTAAAAGGTTGAGGGGGGATTTGATCGAGGTATTTAAAATTTTGAGAGGGATAGATAGAGTTGACGTGATTAGGCTGTTTCCATTGAGAGTAGGGGAGATTCAAACGAGAGGACATGATTTGAGAGTTAGGGGGCAAAAGTTTAAGGGAAACACGAGGGAGTATTTCTTTACTCAGAGAGTGATAGCTGTGTGGAATGAGCTTCCTGTAGAAGTAGTAGAGGCCAGTTCAGTTGTGTCATTTAAGGTAAAATTGGATAGGTATATGGACAGGAAAGGAGTGGAGTGTTATGGGCTGAGTGCGGGTAGGTGGGACTAGGTGAGATTAAGAGTTCGGCACGGACTAGGAGGGCCGGAATGGCCTGCTTCCGTGCTGTGATTGTTATATGGTTATATGATTATATTCCACACTGCCACCAAGCTTTGTGTCATCTGCAAATTTGCTAATATTACTTTTAATCCCTTCATCTAAATCATTAATGTATATTGTAAATAGTTGCGGTCCCAGCACAGAGCCTTACGGTATCCTGCAATATCTTTTTATATTCCTCGTTAGTTTAGTCGCCAGTATCCCCGCCGCCACGTGGGGGACCGGGTTCAATTCCCCGATGGGGAGACCGTTACCTGCTTTAAATACTAACTAGACGAAGAAGACTAATTTTGAGCCCAAAAAAAATGGTGTTGAAGAGATCATTGAGACTGTGGAACAAGTCTGCAGTGAGCCTGGAACGGGAGAATTTCCCGGGAACATGGGACGTTGGGTTCAAACTGTTTCCCCAGACATTCGCTCAGCAAGTCTGTATCTGAGCACCGATCGGAGTTACACTCAGTGACCGAATCCGTCACTCCGAACTCATTAAACCGGGATCATTGTTGTAAGTTATCAACTCCCGCACGTCTCCTTCATTGCGGCTGCGTGACTGTGTGGAGAAGACAGGGAAAGGGACACCTGAAAACCTTTGCAGAGAACGATCCAAGTAGACGTTGGTTTAATTCCGGGTTTATAGCTTTCCCGCCCCTCCTGCAGTCCCCTTCCGCTCGGAGTCTAATAAAGTTGATTGGAGGAAGGTTTGGCTGAGCTTTTCTCAGTGGTGACAGGCCACGTATGCGTAGTGAAACTCCTCTTTTATACCTGATTGACGGTGTACAGCTGAAGACATGGGCAGTCCCATTCTCTCGCCCACAGGAAGCAGCGGCTTTAAAGCAGTCCGGAATGGGGGACAGCCGGGCATGAAGCAGTAAATTGAGCTACTGGAGCGGAGAGATCCGGGGTACGCCTCGGCTCGGCAATCGGAACTGTGTTTTAGAAGGCGACAGGTAACGGGAAGGGGAGACAGCCGGTGAGTGTCGGCCCGACAGTGACGGGTGCTGGCGGTTTGACCACCTGTAAAGTGACTCAGAAGAGCCGATTATGGGAAATTCAGATGGGGAGTTTATAGACAATAGGCAATAAGTGTAGAAGTAGACCATTCGGCACTTCGAGCCTGAACCGCCATTCTGAGATCATGGCTGATCATCTACTATCAATACCCGATTCCTGCCTTGTCCCCATATTCCTTGATTCCCCTATCCATAAGGGGCCTATCTAGCTCCTTCTTGAAAGCATCCAGAGAATTGGTCTCCACTGCCTTCTGAGGCAGTGCATTCCAGACCCCCACAACTCTCTGGGAGAAGAAGTTTTTCCTTAACTCTGTCCAAAATGACCTACCAGTTATTCCCAAACCATGTCCTCTGGTACTGGACTCTCCCAGCACCTGAAACATATTTCCTGCCTCTATCTTGTCCAATCCCTTAATAATCTTACAAGTTTCAATCAGATCCCCTCTCACTCTCCTTAATTCCAACGTGTACAAGCCCAGTCTCTCTAACCTCACTGCGTAAGACAGTCCGGACATTCACCTTGTGAATCTACGCTGCACTTCCTCTACAGCCAGGCTGTCCTTCCTTAATCCTGGAGACCAAAACTGTGCACAATACTCCAGGTGTGGTCTCAATGGGCCCTGTACAAATGCAAAAGTATTTCCTTGCTCTTGTACTCAATACTCTTTGTAATAAAGGGCAACATTCCATTAGCCGTCTTCACTGCCTGCTGCAATTGTTCATTCACCTTCAGTGACTGATGAACAAGGACTCCGAGATCTCTTTGTATTTCTCCCTTACCTAACTCTACCTTCCTGTTCTTACTCCTAAAGTGGATAACCTCACACTTATTAACATTACGCGTCATCTGCCAAGTATCTGCCCACTCACTCAGCCTATCCAAGTCACCCTGAATTCTCCAAACATCTTCATCACATGTCTCACTGCCACCCAGCTTAGTATCATCAGTAAACTTGCTGATGTTATTCTCAATGCCTTCATCTAAATTGTTGATGTAAATCGTAAACAGCTGTGGACCGAATGCAGAGCCCTGTGGCACCCCACTAGTCACTGCCTGCCATTCCGAGAAACACCCATTCACCGTTACCCTTTGCTTTCTATCTGCCAAACAGTTTTCTATCCATGTCAATATATTCCCCCCAATGACATGAGCTCTGATTTTACCCACCAATCTCCTATGTAGGACCTTATCAAATGCCTTCTGAAAATCGAGGTACACTATGTCCACTGGATCTCACCTGTCTAACTGCCTGGTTACATCATCGAAAAACTCCAATAGATCAGTCAAGCATGAACCCGGTGAAGACGCTAATACAAGGACAGAGGTTAAGCAAAACATAATACCGATTATCCAGAGCTGAACCATCCAGTTTTTGCACTCTAGCTCTGGCTATTAAATATTTTTCTCACTATAATATTAGAGAACAACATGTTGAGAGGCAAAGAGTGAGAGAAAGGAAGAGAAAGAGAGAGGGGAGAGAGAGAGAGAGAGAGAGAGAGAGAGAGAGAGAGAGAGAGAGAGAGAGAGAGAGAGAGAGAGAGAGAGAGAGAGAGAGAGAGAGAGAGAGAGAGAAATAGACTGAGCGCGAGAGAGAAGAAAAGAGTGAGGGAGAGAGAGAGCAGTCTGTTTCACTTCGTCAGAGCTGTCGCCTCTCCACTCCAACACTGAAATCCGCTTGTTTACTGAATGTTAAGTATTCCGTTGATTTCTGCACTGCTATACTGTACAAATTGTCTTTTCCTTCTGTGTTGAAATTGTACCAGTTCTATTAAAGCGTTTTACTTTAATAAGCGTGCAGTGTTTCTTTGCTTATGAATTCATCTGTAAATACCCTGAGCTGAGTTAAAATAAACAGCGAATGTTGCTTATTATAATTTTCGTAACGGAGGCTATCAGATAAGCACATGAATGTACAGAGGATGGGAGGGACAGGCATTTACAACACCAGGAACCGTACTGTTAGGACACAGACATTGTTAACAGCTGGCAACAGATTAAGGTCAGAGAACATGGCAATAGCCGATACAATAATGTAATGACATCGATCTTCACAACAGCTGGATTCGTACTGTAAGGCCATAGCTCTTTACAACAGCCGGCACCATACTGCAAGGACACAGATCTTTACCACAAGTGGCATCACATTGTAAGATAATAGACCTGAGAACAGGTCATATTGTACTGTAAGCACACAGGCATTTACACGGTTGACGACATGCTGTAAGTGGACAGGACTTTACAACATCCGGACATATAAAGACTTGCACAGCCATGTAGCAGTATTGGATGGCCAGAGATTTTTATTATACATTGACACTTAACAGATTTTATACTGATCAGAGGCCTGTGTAACCCCTGTGATGAACACAAATTTAACAATAACACAAAATTTACTCTGCTTTGCTCTATTTCATAAACTCAAAGAACTGACTTATCACAGCACCAAATTGGAGGAACACAGACCCAAGCATCTCCAACACTGTTCTGTAAGGCCACAGATTCCTCGCACCTGCCCATTCGCTCTACATTTAAAGTCACCTCCTTAACTGGAAGACCACAGACCTGTGCAAACCAACTGTAGACTGCATGAACGCTGTCCAGTATACCTCCAGCACTGTACAACAGGGAGGTGGACACGTTGAAACCAAACACAGTACTGGCGGGACACAAACTGCTACAACTCTGCATGGTGGGGAAGGGGAGGCTGTAGTACTGGATAAACAAGTCCTGCATATGAGACGGTACAAGAACAATCAGCAGTTGACTACAAGGACAGTGAACTTTACAATACCTAGTTCTTCACAACCAGGACTTATAAAATCTCACCAGTGCAGCGAGCACACAGACCTGTACCACCCAGCACCGTACTCCACTCTTAAATACGAGTACTACCCGAACACTTAAAAAAAGAGACCGGTACAACTCGGACACTGGACTGTCATTCACTGAGACCATTAAAGATCTTCCTCCCACTGGACATCTATCAGGGTGTAATGGATTGCTAATAGAGGAGCAACGTGAGATGCCGTGTGCTTCAATTTCCGAGGTTTGTTTGTTTTTTTTTTCAAATGGCTGCAGGAAAAACAGGAACATAAATGTAGACAGGTTGTGAAAATATTTACTGGGATTTTAGTATGGAGGTTTAGAGGAGACACATTTTTTTTGGCATCTTGGGAAAATGCACCAGCTGTAACAGCCTATACTCTGGAAGTTTGTGCAGATTTATCATGTCATTTAAAACTTTGACAAACGTCTAGGGATGCAAGGTGAGGAATATCCTGACTGGTTGGTATAAGATTAAGAGGCATAAATCGAATGGACAGCTAAATACTTTTCCCTGGGAGGAGGACTAAACTAAAGAGGCAACATTTTAAGATGATTGGTTGGACGTATAGGGTGTCATGAGTGAGGTTAATTTTGTAAACACAGAAAATGTGTGGAATTCACTGTCCGGCGTGGCAGTAGAGGCAGATGTATTAGGAACATTTAAGAGACCTTGCATTAGAGAATGAACATTGCAACTGATGAATTTTAGTGGGAGACTATTTTGATAAAAGTCATCTCCAAAGAAGGAAACAATCTTGGGGGAATTTGCTAAACTAAGGACAAACTAATGATCCACGACCACGTTGTACATTTTTCTCAGCTCCCCATTCCTTCTTACTCTGACTTCTTATCTATTTTGGAACTCCTGTTGTACGGAATCAGACCGAAATGCCAACTGTTTACACTTTTCCTGTAGCCTGGCCTGCTGATTTCTTCCAGCAATTTGTGTGAATTGCAAGCTGATGAGAACGATCTTAGGCACGAACTGTGGAGAGTAGATACCGGAAGTAGCAGTAATTGTATGAATTCACATCTGACCTGTGGGAATTATTTAAAGATGAATGGTTCAAAATTGATTTTTTTTTTCTGTGCGCAGGAGAGTCATGGATACAAAATCCGAGTACATCGGTTCATCGGAGATGTTGCAAATGCAGTTCGAAAGGAAAAGGTCCGGTAATTAAAGTTTAAGAATTGTACAAGGTCCTTGATAACTATTCATCAATATGTAAATTCAACAGTAAATCAGATTAGCTAAATGAATGATTGTGTGTTGGTCTGAATGTCTTTGCACATTAAGACTGGAAAGAATATCAAGGTATTTCGTACATACATGAGAAGCAACAGGGGCTCCGCGGTGAAGGTAGGATTACAGGGCAGCTTACGGGCACAGGGGGGAGCATCTCTCTGGAGCCAGTAGAAGTGGGAAAAACACCGATGAATATTTTATGTCACTGTTCATCAAAGAGAAAGACATGGAGGGTAGAAAGATCAAAAAGGATACGCTGATATTCCACGGCACGTTGATAACAAGTTGTTAGAAGCCTTGGGACTCTCAAAACAAACGAAGGTGTATAAACCCGGACTAAATAGGATTCGGCCCAGGTTATGAAGGGAGTGAGGCAAAATTGCAGATGGATTGGGCTTTTACAGAGAAATTCGTGGTCTTTTTAAAAAAAAATTCTAGCAATGTGGGCTGAGGACAGGCAAATGTTCTTCAAACCAGATAAATGTGAAGCATTGTATTTTGGAAATCAAAATCGTGTAGCGTTTATATGGTGAAGGCAGGAGCCCCGGGGAATTTTATGGGAGTCACTAGCTCACTGAAAGCAGCACATGTAGATTGGATCTCGGCCCGAAACCCTGACTGTGTTTTTTTTTTAATCCATAGCTGCTGCTTGATCTGTTGAGTTCCTCTGGCATTTTGTGTGTGCTGCTTCGATTTGCAGCATCTACAGATTCTCTCTTCTTTGTCACAGGTAGATAGAGTGGTGAAGATGATGTTTGGGTCAATGCTTTCATCAGTCAGGGAACTGCATGATAATAGTAATTAGGAAGTTTTGTTGCAGTTACGTAACAAGTGCGTCAGGCAACTCTGGGACTATTCTCTATAAGTTTGGTAATTCCGATAGGCGAAAATTGGTATTAAATTTTAAACTATCATTCCGTACTTTGAGTATTGTGAGCAGTGTTGAGATCCCCTTTTTAAGAAAGCCTACGTTAGTATTCAAGAGATTCGAGAGAAGGTGCACGAGAATTATCTCAGGACTGAAAGGGTTAAATATGAGGAGCCTCAAAGCTCTTGGCCTCTACTCACTAACGTACATACGAATACGTGGGGATCTAACTGAAAGCTTTTGAATATCGAAAAGCCAAGACAGAGTTGACATGAAAGGCTGTTTCCCACAGTGGGATAATCTAGTAGGAGAGTGCTCAGCCTTGGAATACAAGGGAATATTCCGCAAGAACGAGACGTGGAGGAATTTAGCCAGAGGCTGGTGAAGCTCTGAAATGCATTGCCACATACGGCAAAGATGGGTGGGGGAGGTCATTGTGCAGATTTAGAATAGGGGTTAATAGGTCCCTGCATAGCAAGATATTACGATCCAGTAAAAATGAATATATAATTGAGACAGTGTTTTTATAACAAATAAAACATTTAGTAAACACCGCTAAAAAAAACCAAAAGTAAACAAACAACTAACTTAACCAGAAGTCAGCTCCGATACGGCAGCCCTGGCAGGTCTTAAAGCGAGAAATGCGAACTCAGTTCTTTAAAGTAATAATGCCATGTCCAAAATGATTTACACAGTCAGTTAAGAGAGACTTTCCTTGGAGTAATTAAAATCCTCTTTCGCGACTTTACTGCTGATCCCAGCCGAAGTATGCTTTGCCGAGGGATTTACAGTTGAAGGAAATAAAATGTCTTAAATGCGCTGACCATTCCTTGGCGAAACTCTACATCCAACTTGTTCTGCTCTTTTTTGGCAAAGCAGGAGTTATCCTGGACACAAGTTACTAATTCTTCGTACAAAGATTAAATAAAGGTCGAACCTGCTTTACAGCAGACAACACCAAATTTCCTCCATTCTTGAGCTTCCCGAACTTCAATAAATCTTCACTCACTGACTGGACTGAACTGAACTGGCATTATTCCAGCAAAACTGCCGGCAATAACCTGTGAAACTTAAGGCAGAATGTAAAACTCGACTTTGAAACCAAACTTCGTCTTAGCTTCGAATACGCAGCTGAACGGAGTCACTGGCGAATTCAACCACGAACTGCCCTACGTCACAGGGAGGGGTACTTCTTTTATACCCTGCTTAAAACAAAATCACATGACCTCTCACTGGAGGGAAAATTACATCACCCCACCATCACAAGACCATTACATTATGCCCAGCATAGCTTCAACTACATCATGGTCATGTGACAGGCACAAGATACCCACCGGGTACGTAACAAAGCAGAAGAAGGGTAAGGCAGCAGAATGTGTTTGATCGGTACAGTGAATCAGATCTGATAGAATTGTAGAGTGTACGCAACTGCCTCATTCTGCTCCTCTGTCTTGTAGTGTAATGCAGTACCTTTGCTTTAAAAAGGGTATTGAAAACTAGCCATATAACTATATAAGGCTAATATCAGTGATGGGTAAATTGCTGGAGATAATGCTGATGAACAGGATCCACGAACATTTGGTCTGATTCGGGACAGTCAGCATAGCTTTCTGCAAGGGAAATCATGTCTGGCAAATTACTTACAGTTCTTCGAGGAAGTTCACAAAAACGTAGATGAAAATATAGTTGTGGATGTTGTCTTTATGGACGTTAGCCAGGCCTTCGACACTCGTCTGGAAAGTTAGGTTTGGAAGATGGAATCCAGAGGAGATAGAGGGCTGTTTCCATACTTACTTCAGTGACAGGAGCAGAGGGTGATAGTTGAGGGAGCAGAGAGTGATGCCTAGACTGGAGGTTTCCGTCTAGTGGTGCCCAACTGGAGTTGATGCTGGGACATGTGCTGTTGGTTGTTTATTGAAACAATTTAAATGTGAGTGTACAAAGCATAATTTTGCAGAGTGTCAAAGAAACTAAATTTTCTTTGAAAATCCTGGGGGTTCTTGATTAAAACTGTCTGAGGCTTGGCAAATGGTTTTCAATCCATTTTTGGAGATCACAGAAAATTACGGATCATAGAATTAACAGTTGGGTTACTGCAGGGGGAGCTGATATAGAACAGAGGGAATGAGGAGTCTTAAATACATAGTTCGCTGAATGTGACATTTCCGGTAGATACGGTGGTGAAGATCATGTTTGACCAGATGGACTTCACCATTCAGGGCACAGAGGAGAAGAGTTGAAAAGATACACTGCAGACATACAAGTCTCTGGTGAGGACCTCCTTGGAATAACGTGAACAGTTTTGTTTCCCCTATATAGTAAATATGTTCTTAAACTAGAATGAGTGCAGACAAAACTTACTATGATTTTTCTGGACTTGGAGTTACAAGGAGAGGTTGCATAGACGAGGACTTCATTCCCTGGAGCATTGCAGATTCAATGGTAAAACTGATAGAGGTAAACAAGATCACGAGGAGCATAGGCAAAGTAAATGCACATGAACTCCCCCCCCCCCAGCAGAGGGCTGATACAAACAAGAGGGCAATTGTCTCAGATCAGAGACAAGAGATGGAAAACCATGTTGTAGCTGTATAAAACTATGGGTAGTCCACTTGGGGCATTGTGATCAGTTCTGGTTCCCACATCACTGAAAGGGCAGTTTCAGTTATAAGGCGAGATTGAACAAATATAGCTGTTTAAAGCAGAATTTCTAAGTTTGAGCAGAGACCTACAAAACACTTAACGTAGTCAGAGCCTTTTACACAGGTGACAACCAACAAATCCTTGAGGGCAGATCTTTACTTAGAGGGAATGATTAAAACTGAATTAGGAGGCGTGTCTCTATATTTCATGGAGACTAGACGCTGGCTAAAAATGCTGCCAGGGAAAGGTTTGAAGCTGACGTATAAGTAATGTTTATTCAGGCACATGAACCGGCGAGAAATGGAAGGATATGGGGAAGCACAGGCAGCTGGGGTTAGCTGAATTTGGCATTGCGGTCAGTGAAAACAATGTGACTGAAGGGTCTTTCCCTGTTCTAGACTGTACTACGTATGTTTTCTATTCAGGTATGGACAGACACACACAACAGCACAAGAGACAGGATCTTGGCCCGAAACGTTGAATGTACTTTTTTTTTCTCCATAGATGCTGCCCGGCCTGGTGAGTTCCTTCAGCACATTTTTATGTGTTGCTTCGATTTCAAACATCTACAGGCTATTTTTTTTCTTTTTCTCTTTTTCCCTCTGACATCTTCCGCTGGTGCTCCCCTCCCCCTTTATTTCTTCCAAGGCCTTCCGTCCCATGATACTCCCCTTTCTCCAGCCTTGTATCCCTTTTGCCAATTAATTTCCAAGCTCTTGGTTTCATTTCTCCCCTTCCTGTCTTCTCCTATTATTTCGGGTCTCCCCCTCCACTTTCAAATCTCCTACTATCTCTTTTTTCCGTTAGTCTTGACGAATGTTCTCCACCCAAAACTTCGACTGTGCTTCTTCCTATAGAGGCTGCCTGGCCTGCTGCGTCCCATCAGCACTTTGTTTCTTGTGCTTGTTTAGTCAGTTATACTGTTTCGTGTTTCCTTAATCTGTTACGTGTTTATTGTTTGTCCATCTAATTGGTTCAGGGATAACTCATTTCATACTGGTATATGAAATTTGAGCTGAAATTTGGTCGAATTTAGGACAACTTTATTTTGGAGACGAGATCCCCACATTTCAGAGGGACTTGAGAATTTGCTTTGGAATTAGAGTAGTTCAGTTGTTTTTGTTTTACTGTTTCTATGCACCCAGTGGCTACTCAGGAGCTAGTACATTTATTTATCTGTGCATTGCAAATGACAAAGTGGTGGGTGCTGATCCGTGGTGGGAGATCCTGTGATAAATTCATCGAGGTAGACTATGAGTCTGCATACTGGACCATCAGGTTATATTGCTGAATTTGTATTTGGACATCCTATTACATCACTGAAGTGCCAGTACCGATATTGATCTGTTTGACAGGAAAAGATTATTGGAGGAAATTATCGGGCTTCTCTGATTTTAATACTCTGTTTTGAGGAAGCTGGGAGGGAGTAGTCTATTTCAGCGAACTTTTACGCAGCTTAGCCTTAAGGGACTTGTGCCTTAATAAACTTAATTGAATAAGTGCTTTGAGGCTGGCATTTCCCTGCGTACCATTGGCTAATTGCAAGACCCTGACTTTTCAAAGTAATTTCCCTACCTGACAGGTAGTGTTGCTGTGGGTGGTTTGTCTTTCAATCGGGAGATGCAATAAAGGCGTAGAATATGTCCTAAACGGGGAGACAATTAAGAAATCACAGATGCAATAGAACTCGGCGTTGCTCGCGCATGGTTTCTTGAAGGTTAACTTCCAGTCTCGGTTGGTGGGAGGTAAAGCAAATGCAATATTTGCCTTCACTTCGAGTGGACAAGAGCAAACAGTAAAATGAGGGCTCTAAAGTTGAGGCTTTATAAGTCTGGGTCCAAATGGCACAATCCAATAATAAAGGAAGAAAACTTTAGAACAGATAGAGGAGTATTCCCTTTAGGCAGATGATGATGAATATGTAGAATTAATTGTTGCAGACATTTGTGTCGCTTAATATCATGGAATATATTTAAAAAAGGACATGGATAGGTTATTAATCAGAAAGGCTATCAATGGTTATGAGGAGAAGGAACGAGAAGATGGTAATCAGCCGTGATATACTGGCTGTACAGATTCCATGGGGAAAATGCTAGATAAACCTATGCGGTCAGGAATCCGGAGGGCAATAAACAGTCGATGCTTTAGGCCTGGACCCTGAATCTGGTCTGGAATGCAATTCCGGGTGGGGGGTGTAGGTGTAGAAACACAAAGTATGTTGGCGATAGAGAGGAAGGAGGAAAGCTGCCAGATGATACGTGAAGACAGATGTGGGAGAACATGAGTAGGCAGGGGAGGGATGATGAAGCTGGGAGGTAATAGGCGTAAATGTTAAGGGATGAAGGAAACGGCTAATGGGAGGGCAGAATAGACCACTGGAGAAAGAGAAAAACGAGGAATATCAAAGGGAGGTGATGGGCAAGTAAGGAAAAGCGAAGGGTTGAGAGAGGGACAAGAATGGAGAATGGGAAATAGCTAAGGGGAAGGTGAGAAAAATACAGAAAGCTGAAGAAATCGGAGTTCATGCCGTCAGGTTGAAGGCTATCCAGACCGAATATGAAGTGTTGATCTTTCAACCTGAGAGTGTTCCGGCACTGGCAATAGAGGATGTCATGCAGGAACATGTCAACATTGAAATGCAAGAACAAATAAAGTGGGCAGTCACCAGAAAATCCTGCCCATTACGGTGAATTGAGCGAAGATGCTCGCCGAAGCAATGCTCTGATCTACTTTGGGTCTCACTGGTGTATATGTTGCCTCCGAGTAACACCGCTTAGAAAGATTCACAGTTGAAAATTGTTCTAATTTCCTTCATCTGTAGCTTATACCCCCTCCTCCACCACAGCTTATTCTGGCCTCTTCTTCCTTCCTGTTCAGTCTAAAATAAATGGGATATAGATCTGTTTTACATATTTACGTAGACATGTCTCAAAAAGCTTGTCAGAACGTGTTGGACGGAGGCCCTGCTTTTTTGTTGCACCGTTCCATGGCTTATGTTCAGTGCTGAGTGCTCTATTCTAAACAGAAAATTAACAAGAATGAATAGGTGACATGGCCGCTGAACATGGCCCCGCCCTTCCGTTCCATTTCAACAGGATGTTGATTAATCAATGCTGATCTCAACTTCTCTACTGTGTCAATTCCGAGCTGTTAATTTGACGAACATTCAAATATAGATCTATTTCCACTTAACCATATGTGATTAAAACACTATCACTCTGTACTGTATCATTTTATCCTTTACCTTATCGTGTTTTTCATGTTGCATGGGATTAAGAACAGCAACTATTTCGTTCTCCATTACACTTACATGCCGGAAATGACATTAAGCTATTAGGACTTTTACATTTACAACATTTATAGGTTTACGATGAACTTCAATAGATGTGTCGTGGAAAGTGGATCGATTGTCTGCATTACGTGTTGGTATACGAAAACCTCATCAATTCGTTTGATGGAATTATCCTACATGATATAATGGATTCGGCCCAGTGTATCACGGGTAAGCCCTGCCAGCCACCGAGCACATCTAAATTAAACTCTTTTGTAGGAGTGCAGCATCTATCATCAAAGCTCTTTCCTCGTTTCTACCATACGACAAAAGGTTTGTCTTTCTCAGTACTTGGATCACTAGGATGCCGAAGAGATCAGGTTTTTGAACAAAAATGGATCATTACACTCATGTACTGAGCTGTCCTCACAACAAATGATCACACTTTAAAGAATATATCTTGTTAATTCATGCTCCCGTTAATTATTGCTATTGATTTTAGTTAAATTGAAACATTATTGTCTTCGATTAATTTGGTCTTTCATTTATCCTGTTTACAGTTAATGTACCATGGATTTGATGATTATGCCCGGAAGAAAAAAAAATGAATGTCAAGGTTGTTGATGATGCTGATCGTTTCCTGATCAGTCGGGGCATCAAAGGATATGGTAAGAGGGCAGGTGTATGATGTTACGTGGAATCCAGGATCAGTCATGATGGAATGGTGAAACAGATCCGATGGACTGAATGTCCTAATTTTGCTCCTATGCTTTATGATCTTATGGACATGCATGTATTCTGATAATAAATTTTACTCTGAACTTTGATTACAGAGGCATTTGGACAGTTGCGAGGAGAGGAACGGTTTACAGAACAAAGGGAGGGGAGAGGAGTTGTGTTTAGGGGAGGGACGGTTCTCAGTCCACTAGTAGCCTAGTGCATTTATAAAAATTGAAACACAATGATCTTAAGAATTACACGGCTGAAGGGCCGTGGGAATTGGGAAGGATAACGATGGTTATTAATTGTATACCGAGCAAAATATATAGCATTCTTCACGACCTTATTGTTCTGTGAATCCACTTTCAATTAGACATGAAAATGAATCCCAAGTTCTCTCTGCTCAGCAAAACTGCGAAGGATCCATCCCTTAACTGTGTACTGTCCCCTTGAATTTGTCCTATAGAGATGCAATTCCTCATCGTTGTCTGGGTTAAATTCTATATGCTATTTCAGATCCCATATCTGCAACGGATGTATATATTGTTGTATTCTTTGCCAGTCTTCTACACTACCCAAAGCTCCAAAAATCTTAGCACCATTCGCAAATATACTAGCAAACCGATCTACATGTTCATCTACGTCATTTACAGCGGCATGCAAAAGTTTGCGCAGCCCTGGTCAAAGTGTTTGTTACTGTGAATCGTTAAGAGAGTAAAAAGGTGACCTGATTTCCAAATTGGCATAAAGTTAAAGATGATACATTTCTTTAATATTTTAAGTAAGCTTACTTTTTTAAAAATTTCCGTCTTTTACAGTTTCAAAATAACAAAAAAGTAAAAGCACCCGACGCAAACCTTTGTGCACCATGCATGGTCAGTACTTAGTAACATCCCCTTTCGCAAGCATCACAGCTTGTAAGTACTTTCTGTAGCCAGCGAAGCGTCTTTCAATTCTTGTTTGGGGGATATTCGCCCATTCTTCTGTGCAAAAAGGCTTCTAGTTCTGTGCGATTCTTGGGCCGTCTTGCATGCACTGCTCTTTTGAGGTCTATCCACAGATTTTCGATTATGTTTAGGTCGGGAATTGTGAGGGCCATGGGAAAACATTCAGCTTGCGTCTCTTGAGGTACTCCGTTGTGGATATTGAGGTGTATTTAGGATCATTATCCTGTTGTAGAAGACATCCTGTTTTCATTTTCAGCTTCTTTTTTTTTTTACAGCAGGTGTGATGTTTTTTTCCAGAAATTGCCTGCATTTATTGAATTCATTCTTCCTTCTACCAGTGATATGTCCCCCGTGCCATTGTCTGCAACAAAAGCGCAAAACAAGATCGATCCACTCCTGTGCTTAACAGTTGGAGAGTTCTTTTCATGAAATTCTGCACCCTTTTTCTCCAAACATACATTTGCTCATTGCGGCCAAAAAGTGAGCAAGAAGAATTGTCTAGCTGTGGGGGATAACCCCTCCTACCTGTGAGTTGAGGACACTCATTGCAATTTTAAATTCATCAGTCCACAGGACTTGCTACCGAAGTGTATCAGCCTTGTTTATAGGTTCGTTTACAAATTTCTGACGCTGCGTTTTGTGGTGATCACACTGGAAAGGTTTTCGTCTGATGACTCTTCCATGAAGTTCATATTTGTGCAGGAATCGCTGCACAGTAGAACAGTGAACCACCACTCGAGAGTCTGCTAAATCTTCCTGAATGTCTCTTGCGTCAAACGTGGGTTTTGCTTTGCCTTTCTAGCAATCCTTCGAGCAGTTCTCTCGGAAAGTTTTCTTGGTCTTCCAGAACATAGCTTGACCTTCACCGTTCCTGTTAACAGTCATTTCTTAATTACATTACGAACTGAGGAAAGGCTGAATGAAAACGTTTTTTCTATCTTCTTATAGCCTTCTACTGCTGTGTGGGCATCAATTCTTTTAATGTTTAGAGTTCTAGGCAGCTGCTTAGAGGTGCCCATGGCTGCTTATTTTTTGGGGTAAGGTTTGAGGAGTCAAAGCTTTGAAATTTGCATCCCCGGACCATTCCTAACGATGAATGTGAACAAGCCATAGCCCTAACAAGCTAATTAAGGCCTGAGAACTTGATAAAAGTTACATGCGAGCTCAAATCTCTCCCAGTGCCCAAACATTTGCATGATGCTCCATTTTTTCACACTAAAATTGTACAAAAACAAAAATAATGCACTAACCTCGCATAAAATGTTGAAAAGAAAGATTCATCTTTAACTTTATGACTTTTGGAAATCAGTTCATCTTCTACTCGCTTAAATATTCACAGTAACAAATTTTTTGACCAGGGTGCCGCAACTTTTGCATTCATACATCATAAACTGCAGGGGTCCAAGAACCGATTCCTGTGGAACCGCACTGACTGCAGATCTGGAGTTTTAATCATTCCATTTAGCCAATACCCTCTGTTTTCTATGCGTAAGCCAATTCTAAATCCAAGCAGCCAAATCGCCGTTGACACCATGCCTCTTTATATTCTGGATTAGCCTCCAATTACGAAACTTTATCAAACCCCTTATTGAATTCCAGTGGACTCCATCCACTAAACTAAACTCATAATTTATTTCTTCAAACTCTTAGAACATTCAGTCAGTTTCTTCAGAGATGACCTGCTCCTGACAAAGCCTAATTAGGCCATGGGTATCCAAATGGTCATATATCCAGTCCCTAAGAATTTGCTCCAGAAATGTCTCTGAAGCTGACGTGAAACTCGCCGGTCTATAAGTCAATAAGTCCGAGGATTTCCCTTATTTTCTTTTTAAATACGGGTAAAACCTTACCTGCTTGCCATTCCGCTGGGACATCGCCTTTGGCTAGAGTGGACATAAATATACCAGTCGACGCCTCAGCGATCTCACCTCATGCTTCCTCCAATGACTTCGGGGGCCCTATCCACCTTTAACATACGCTTTGTCTTCCTTGTACTTTAAACGCTCTATTTTTTTGTTTGTTTATAAACAACACTGCACTCCTGGTCCTCAATGTCCTTTTCTTTGTAAATAGTGAAACAAGTACTCATTAAGTACCTTTCTCACATTCGTTGCATCCAAGCAAATATTCCACTCTCTCGCTTTGTCATTGACTGGCCTTACCCTCTTTCTAGTTATTCTCTTACTCGACGCATGCACAAAATATCTTGGGATTCAGTATTTATGTTAATCGCCAAGGACATTTCATGTTTCTCTCCCCTGACTTCTATAATTCCCTTTTTTAGTCTTCTGGCTTCTTTATACTCCTCATGCACTTCGTTTGATCCTCAGTTCCGAAGCATTACATCTTTTTCCTTTTTCATCTTGAGTAAATGTATCACCTCACTGGACATCCGAAATCCGCTTATATTTCCACACCCACACCCCCCCCCCACCCCTTCGTTCTAACAGGTAAATAGTTTTACTGTACTCTGTACAATTCATCTTTAAGGAGCCTCCACATATCTGATGTGTACTTGCCAGAGAAAAGATGTTCCCAATAAACGTATCTTAGTCCCCTCCTGATGCTCTCCATGGCTTTACTAATGCCTCCACAATCACTAGGCTGAACTTCATCGGTTCCGAGTAACCTATGTACCTTGATGTCTTCCAGTGTTTGAAAAACATCTCCCTTGCAATAGTAATTATGTTCACTTCTCTTTCTTCACACCCTTCAACATCTGGCACACATAAAATACCCCTGTTGCACTCTAGAAGTGTCACCTCTCTAACTGAAATATTTATTGCAAATCTCTTTTTTGGGAAATAGGACAGCCTTCAATCTATGCTAAAACAGGCCCTAGATTGATATATATTTTTAAAATTATAAACCTGTCTCTCATTTGCAGTATTCAGATATTACATTTTGTGAATTTGAGGTAATGTCAAGCGGTTGCAATTTATGAGCTCTCTCCTGTGTATCCTCAAATTTACCCAGTGAGAACTAGCTGATTACTGGTATGAAAGAATTGCAGACTTGTGTCAATGTTTAAGTATTTCTGTACCTGCAGTGCTGCTGTACTCGTTTCTAGCAGTGGGCAAAAGGGCTGAGGGCGTGCTAAGTGCCTAGATTTATTTACAGATGGCAGCGCGACACAGCATGCAGCGGCCACTCCGGCGGTGATATGTTATTTGATTAAGCGGGGGTGCCGTGCGCAATCCTAATCTAATGAAAAACGGACGTGGGAGCACGGAGCACGGATGAACATCTGGAAATCTCCAGGAAGGCCCTCTTCGTTGCTGCTGCTGCTGTGAGGTCCAGGTCTCTGCTGAGAAGAACAGGCCCCAGTCCTCGGGGTCGCGTTGCCGGTGGCCGTTGGCGGGGGCGTCTTAATACGCTCGGCAAAGGATGGTACTCGAAGAGCTGTGCCCGTGGGGATGGTCGGAGTCTCGGAGGTTCGACGGATTCGAAGACCACTGCGGTCAGATCACTTTCAGTGTGTGCTGGTTCTGCGAGGCAGAGTCGGGCGGCGCTGTGGAAGTCCATAGCGGGGGTCTTCCCTTCTACCGCCGGCATGAGATGACGAGTCTATCGGGACCCTGAGGACTTGTGGAAACTGTGTGGTGGTTTCTTTCTAACTGATAGTCTTTTAACATCTTTGGACTATTTTTACCGTGCCCATGGTCTGTTTATTTATCAAATTATTATATTGTTTGCACTGTTGTAACTATATGTTGTAACTATGCGGTTTTGTGCAGGTCTTGTAGCTTTAGTTTTTAGCCTTGTTTTGTCTGGTGGATTTGGAGTTTGTTTCTGGGGAACGTGCTAAGATGGTAGCGCAATATTAATACGCGGCTACCTCTCTGGACTCTGGATTGGGGATTGCCAAACGTTATGTGGATTTACTAGTGTAGTCTATTTTGTCATGTGCTTTGCTGATATCATTCTGGAGGAACGTTGTCTCCTTTTTTAACTGCATTGCATTTGTGTTTTTTTAAGTGACAATAAACTGAATCTGAATCTGTATGAGTGTTTCCTACGAGTGAAGGACTTCATTTGTAGAGTTCATTGTCGTTATAGATTACTCCTGACTATTTCTGCAATGTTTAGTGAGTATATTGTGTGTGTGTGTGTGTGTGTGTGTGTGTGTGTGTGTGTGTGTGTGTGTGTGTGTGTGTACGTGTGTTTGTGTGTGTGTATTGGGAGGGCTGTATCCGGCGGAATGGGTGTTGGTGGTTATAGCAAGGATATATCTTCAACACCCCACCATAATGATGGTACAATAATCTGAGTCTCCAGAGGACAATATTCCGTTACTACTAGCTCACCGCCCTGTTGTGGAGAGCTGGAATCGTGCTGGACCGACTCCGTCCTTTCCAGACACGAGTTTATGCAGCTCAGTTTCTTTGTGGTTTCTAAATAGGCTGGTATAAAGCTCCCGGTCCACACTGGGCTGAGTGTGGGCTATTGTGGTGTGGGAGTTCACAGCGTAGAGTGGGTTATCCATGTCTCAAACAGCACAGCGGCGTGGTTGCTGCAGTCAATCCACTCTGTGAGGTATCGCTACAGAAATAAAGCGACAATTCAGCACCGCAGCAGCACCATTATACCGGCCAAAATGGACTTAATTTCAGCATTACTAGACCTCCCATCCACAGTCAGCTGAATGGTATCTGCTGATCCGCAGCATTGCTTCTCTCCCCCTTGCTACGCAATTATAAATACAGGCAGCTCCAATCAGGGCACCCACTGCTGAGGGATTTTGCTCATCTTCATCTCAATGAAAACAGTCGTCATTGCAACGGTCCCATCTGCACAGGAAGAGAGCTCAACGATCCTTACAACCGAAACTATCCTTCTGCACTAACTTCTCAGCCACACATTTAACTACTTCATACTTCAGCATAATTCTCAGAAAACTTCCATGTACAACAGGGTGTAATTCTGGGAACAATACAATAAAGGATGTTCTGGCTACGCTGCTCAGAGTCATTATTTGCACTGGCACTAGTGAGGTAACGCATCAGCCTGGCGTCTTACTCGTGGCCACAGATAAATCTCTGGCTGTCCATTACTGCTTGCCGGGAACACAGAACATCATAGCACATGAGTAACACGTCAGCTGACAACGACTCTGCTAAGCAAAATGCCAAATAAACTGAATCTCTGCTGCTTGCGTCTGCTTCATGTTTCTCCATTTCCACCATATTCAGCTGCCTACCTTAAAGCTCTTAAATGTCACTACCGTGACTGCTTACAACATTCCGCATGGCATTAAGTGCGTGACACCGACAGCTCTCATCATAATGAAATGATCTCGCTGCGCACAGCTTTGAAATTACCCTCTCTCACCTTAAAGCTTTGACTTCAGGTATTGGACATTTTTTGTAAACGGAGAAAAAAATGCTGATTCTACTCCCCATCTATGTCTGTCATGTTTAATAAAATTCATTCAGGGCTCTCCTCAGACGGCTAACCACCGAGCTAAACAGTCCCATGGAATCCAAACGCCACTAACTCAAGCCCAGTAGTCCAGGCAATATCCAGGCGAAATGTTTGCTCCTTTTCTAGCTTAATAATATCCTTCCTATGGTATGGTAACCTGAATTGCATAAGGTGACTCAAGTGCTACCTATTGAATATTTTGTAGCACTGTGACACGATATTCCAACAGCTCTAGTGCCTCCACGATGAAGGCAAGCATGCCGCCGAACCCTTTCACCATGTGGTCAACATGGACTTCTATTCAGAATAGAGATGTGGATCGATCTCTCCAGTTGACGGTGGTGAATCTGCGCTATTTTGTGTAAAGAACATCGGTTTCTTCAGCAGGTTCTCAGATTTGGTGGATTTTTTTTAAAGCATGAGATATTCGAGGATGCAATCAAGTTTATCTTTGAAAATGTAACTAGCAAATGTCGTCGGCAGAGGCACAAACGGCACTGGAAAGACAAGGCGGCGACCTAACCTCCCCCTCCTGGGAAGGCATATCGTGTTGAATACAGCCACATTGAATTTACTTTATCTCAGTGATATAGTTGATACTGACCATCGGTAACTGAAGAAGACTGCGTTTGTTTTCCAGAAAGAAATGGAGAGTCTAACGATAAGAATGTATGTTTAACGATTCAAGCATTGCGAAACAAAAACTGCATAAACCATCACCACTGAATATGTTTCGAAGCAACATGAAATTAACGTCTATCTATGTTTTGTGCAGCTAAATATAATATATAATGACACAACGAGTAAAAATAGTTCACTGTGTGTTTGTTCAGCCGATTGTGCTTAATGATCCCGGAGGGAGCACCAACTGATTTGAGCGTGGTTCCAACTGATGTATAAAAACTCTTAGATTCAATGAATTCAAATATTTGGGGCGATTTGTAAAACATCGCTGCAACAGGTAGAAAATGGGATATTCCGCAATTTTTAACATCGTTAGAATTTACTTGCCGCTGCTGGCAACACTCGGTATTCCAGGTAACGTTATGTATTTTTATTACACTCGGCCATCCTACGTTAACTGTGTCTGGATTCCTAATGGGCTTATGCGGCCCAGGGCATATTTGTCTGTTTGTGGACGATGAAACCTATCCTTAGCCGCTGTCTTATATTCTAATTGTAATGCACTTTGATCTGCTGGTTTACTTTTACATGGGTGTAGGATTGAGTTGTTTGACACTTTTATATATAATATTATGATGTGATTCAATGTGCGGTCATTTCTTTAAAAATCATATTGTTTTTCTATGAGCGATTTCATTTCCCAAAATATTTTCATTGATGACGACCATCCCGGCAATGATCGGTCTCTTCGTAGGACTTGAAACATATTAACATTGATATTATTATTGATATCTCCTTTCTTTTTGACGGCGTGCATAGAATTCGACATTTGACCTTAATCTTGATGAGCTTTCAGTCTCTGACAGTTAGCCCTGACAGCCGTATCACATCTCGTGAGATAAGAAGGCTTATCCCATCCCCCCCTGCTCTGAATAACTCCCGATATTCAGTGAAATGCATTCATGACCGTTTCGTCGATTATTAAATAAACATATTTTAAATGGAAGCCAATTAATAAACGCTTTAAACGTTTAATACACAATTTCGCCTGAAATTAAAAAAAAAACACGCACTCCACCGTCTCCGCCGTTCTCCGCAACAATCCATTCTATCAGGGACAACTCTTGATAACCTCACATTCCAGGACTATGATCCGACATTTATTTACTACTTACGAGCCACCTGAGGGCGCTCTGCTGTCATCCTCCAGCTTTTTTTTCTGACGGTAAACTTCTGGGCGTGATACTGGCGAGATATAAATTGTGCATTATAATGTAGAATCCACTTCATCGGTTCATCCGCATCCTATCACGGTCAGCGCAAATGGACTGCTACCCTGAATCCAGACAATGTGCATTGAATTCACACTGATCATTGAAGTAAATGATTGTAATTTAATGTTATATCTTTTTTTAGTGAATCTAATGGCGATTGTGATCCTGTCCCGTGGAAAATGCGGTCTGTCCAAATGCATTACTCTCTACCTTGTGGCCATGGCGGTAGTCGACCTGATGATGGTCATCATTGTTATTATATTACAGAGGATGAATTATATCTATTTGTTTGCTAATTTCTTGCTGGAAACTCCGGCGTGTTCCGTGCTACTTGTCCTGAGTATCGCAACCTGGGACTGCTCCGTTTGGTTGACGGTTGCTTTCACATTCGATCGCTGTGTCGCCATCTGCTGTGAGAAGCTGCGGAACCGATATTGTACCGAGAGAACAGCGACTGTGGTGGTAGCAACAGTAAGTGCAACATGTTTTGCCAGGACAATTCCTTCTTACTTTACTGTGGATCGATGGCGTTGTGTCTCCGTAGCTGAATACTACACCTCACCCCTGTGGAAAGCTTACCAAGTATTTATGGGTATCACAACACCACTATTACCGATCTGTTTAGTTCTGCTCTTTAATGTTTCAACCATCAAACGGATTATAGCGACAAACAGAGCTCGCCGGGTTTTTCGAAAAAGCGGAGACAATGGTATTGATCCAGAGGTGGCAAACCGGCGGAAGTCAATGATTTTGTTGTTCGCTCTGTCAGCCAATTTTATATTATTTTGGTTGCCCTATGTCGTACATTCACTTTTCTGGCAAGTCGAAAACTATTCCTACAGAGACAGATATTTCAGCACGCCGTCATATATCCTGCAGCAATGTGGGTTTATGTTGTCTTCTCTCAGTACCTGCACTAACACGTGTATCTATGGACTGACACAGAGAAAGTTCAGAGAGGAACTTAAGAATGGAGTGACGTACCTGCTTGTAGCACTGCGGGAGATTTGCAAACAAAGTGAAAACACAGTTATTCATTCGCGCAACATCAAAACAATTATTTGGCAGAATATTAAATTTGACCTGCAAGGGACCGTTGTTTCGTGACCTCACTGTGGAACCGATCAGCGGGGAATACACAGCTCGTATTAAATTATCATTATCGTCATGGAAGGACGATAGACTGCAATATGACAAAATTTCATTACACCGTAGGAAACATCCTCTCCACGACAACTGTATTAAGACCAGTAACAATTAGATCGTTTTTAATTGGGTCACTCCTCATTCTTATGAATTCCAGTTCATCAGCCGCAGAACCATCAAACTATATGCATATTGCAAGACAATCAATAATGCAATCACTTTCATGAACCTCCTATTATCGCTCCCCATACAGAACATTGTTTTAATATAATGGGCCTAAAACTGGTCACCATACTCCAGGGTAGACCTCATCAGTATTTCTTAAATTCTCAACATTACATCGTTGTTTTTATCTTCTAGCCCTCTTGAAATGAATGCTAAAACCATATTTCCCCTCCTCGCCACAGACTACTTTGCAAATGCACCTGTACAGAATCCTGCACAAGGACTCTCAAGTCTATTTGCGCCTCTTATTGTTTTTTTTTAAATTTTCTACCCATTTAGAAATCATTCAGCTCTTTCGTTTCCTCTACCTAAGTGCATGCCCTAAGTATACTTCCCGACACTGCATTCCACCTGCCATTTCTTTGCGTCTCCTTATCAGCCCGAGCCCTTCTGCAGCATCTCTGCTTCCTGGAAACTTCTAACCCCTCTGTCTATCTTTGTATTTTCTATAAACTTTACAGCAGAGCCAACGATTCCATCAATTAAAAAATTGCCATATACAGTAGAAAGAATCGGTCCACATAAAGACAGTTGTGGAACACCACCAATCACGGATGACTAGCAGGAAAAAGCCCCCTTTCTTCACACACGTTGGTCCTTGTAACTCAGCCACTGCTTACCCCTGCTATAGTATTTTTCCGTAATTCATGGGCTTGTAGCTTGTTAAGTAGCCTTATGTGTGACAGCTTGTCGAAATCATTGCCAAAATCCAAGTACACAACATCTAAAGATTTGCCTTTATCTATAGTGCTTTAGTATATTATTTCATCAAAAAATCCAAAATAATTGCTAGGCAAGATTTTCCCTTAAGGAAACTATGCTGTCTATCGCCTATTATATACGCCTGCCTCCAAGTAACCTGAGACCTCACACTTAATAATTGACTACGGCATCTTACAAACGGCTGAAGTCAGCCTAACTGACTTATAGTTTCCTTTCTTCTGCCTCTTTCCCTTTCTGGAACTGGAATGACATTGGCAATTTTACAGTCTTCTGGAAGCATTTTAGAATCTAGTGCTTCTTGAAAGAGCATTGTTTATGCCCCCACGATCCATTGATCCACCTCTTGCGGAACATTGATCTGTACACCATCTGGTTGTGTATTTTGGTGATTCTAGCCTCCCTCGGGACCCTGCTTCAAAGAATGCTGAACTCACACGCTTCTCCTAAATTACACTGTCATCCATCCTCAACACAGCTTAGCACTTCTAGAACAAGGGTAGAGTTCTTCCTGTCCTTACATACCAATTATGAGCCTCCGTATGTCGAAAGCCACTCGCTATAACCTACGCCGCCTTCCACCAAATCCTATCACCAATCGCATTTTTTACATTCAAACACCTCCCCCCATGCATACTTCGCTTTCTTCAGTGCCCTGTCTCTCCGCGATTCCTTTGACAATTCGCCCCTACTCACCACTTTCCCTCCTCTCACCTAACTCTGAAAGCAATATAATTACTATAACTGCACATTCACGTCCTCCCTTACCAAATCCAAGCCCCCAAAAGGTAATTCCATGATAGACCACACTTCTACTGTGAATTTCTTGGAGAAATCCACTTAATCCGGTATTCCCGGAGCGGCCGTCCCTGCATTGCTGAGACCCGGCATAGTTTAGAGCACTGCTTTGTCGAACTCCTTCGCTGCATCGGTAACGTGCAGGATTTCCCACAGTTTTATTTTAATTCAATTATCTATTCTCATTCCGAGAATGTCGGTGCATCTCGGCCTCCAATGCCAAGATGAGGCAAATCTCTGGGTGTAGGAGCAACACCTGAAATTCTGTCTGAGTGGTCTTCAACCTTATGCCGTAAACCAATTTCTTTAATCCGGTGATATTTCCCGTCCCTCTCTCTCTTTTGTTTATTCTCCATTCAGGATTCCCTCGACTCCTCTCTTCGCACTACCCTGCCTATCGACTCTCTATTCTCCCCCTCCTTCTCTATCTCCCATGGTCCATTCCAGTCTCCTATTCCGCTCTCTTCTTCTTCAACCCCTCAGCTTTTCCACCTATTTACTCCCGCTTTTCACTTCATCCCACTCTCCTGTCCACCTACCTTGCCTCCGCAGCTCTCTTCACCTATCACTTGCCAGCTTGAACTGTTTCCCTTCCACCATATTGTACATCTCATTTCCTCCCCCTTTATCTCCAGCCCTGATAAAGGGTCTCGACTCGAAACGTCAACTATTGATACCTCTACGTGGATGGTTCCTGACCTGCTGATTTCCTCCTGCATTTTCTGTGTGTTCTTCTGATCTGTGTGCCAGAATTTGCCATTGTCACCCATCGGCTCATTTCTGTTATTTCGGCTCAGTTTATATTAAAAGACCGTAAGAACATAAAACACTGGAGCAGAATTAGGCTGTTCGGCCCATCGAGTCTGCTCGGCCATTCAATCATGGATGATTCCTTTTCCTTCGCTTCGATAGCCCCACTCCCGGCCCTCGCCACGTAAACTTTGATTCCTTGGCAAATCAAGATCTTCTCCATTTGTACCATAAATGCACCCAACGACCTGGTCACCAAAGTTGACAGTAGAAACAAATTCAACACTTGAGAACACGAGAAAAGTCTTTAGGACCTGCTCAGCCACAACTTTAATAACCGTAGGGTGCACCCCAACTTGTCCAGGTGACCAGTCCGTCTTCTGGAGCTCTACTTTGCTGTATGCGCCAAAGAATATAGCACAAATGCAATTCAGCAACTCCCTTGACAGGCGAGAATACTAATTACATTTCGAAGCAGAACCAATGCGATAGAGTGATCTGTTAATCGGAAGTTTAATTTTAAATGAAACCGACAGTTAATGGACATAGACGTCTTCCTCCGTGGACAGAGAAGTTCCGGGATCCCTTTCGATTTGTTCACTCCTTTCTTTAAGCACTGGCAGTGGTGATACCTGAATTCTGCCCTCGTTGTCTGGTAGTCAGAAGAACATTCGCCACCAGGGCTTATTCTCTGAGTAACTGATGTAGGGAGGAATTTAAAGGACATGGATCTCGGGGAGTGTGATGTTGATGTCACCCTTGCTTCAGATCATTCTTTAAAAAACGAAGGGACCCTTCCGCGACTAGTGATGCTGCTTTCAATTGCATCTTGTCAAATTCATGGTCATCCATCCTCACCTCTTCTTCCCTCCTCCCTAACAAAGATGCAATTCCTCTTGTCCTTAACTACCACTGCATGCGCCTCGGCAGCGAACACGTCATTCTGCCGTTTTCAACGGGATTCTACCACCAATCCCATTTTTATCTCTCCTAGCCAGTACAATTCCCCGCTTTCTTCAGGGCCACTCTCTTTGTGTTTCCTTTGACAATTCTTTCCTGATCTTCCGTTTCACTCCTGACGCAAGAGAAGGACATTACAACTGCCCATTCTTATTTTACCGTGCGCTATTCCGGCCGCAAACAGTCCTTGCAGGTGAAACAACACTTCAACCGTGAATCTGTCAGGTCTTCCAAAGAATCGGTAGTCCCGGTGCGGCAATCTTTGAGAACGGCATAGATTGGGAGACCATGTTGTCCATCACATTCGCTCCATCCATCATGTGTAGGATTTTCCACTGGTCGACTATTTTGATTCTACAACCCATTCTCATTCTGTCAGGTCGGTGCTTCCTATCCTCTTATGCCACGATGAGGTAAATCTCAGGTTGGCGAGGAGCAACACCGCATATTCCGTTTGAGTGATCTTCAACCTGATAAACATTACTTTTGTTTCAACCCGCTGATTATTCCCCTCCCTCTTCCTACATTTTTTTCTACTGCCTATTCCTCATTCCCTCTTGCCTCATTTCTTCTCGTCGCCTGCCTATCGTTTCTCTCGTCTCCTCCTCATTCCCTTTCTCTCATAGTCCACTCTGATCTTCTACCATGATTCCTTCTTCTTGAGCACTTTGTCTTTTCCGCATGTAAACTCCAAGCTTCGCACTTCATGCAACTCTCCAATCCACCCTCCTTCTCCCACCATCTATCTTCACTTAACAGATTCTGCCTTACTGCTTCACCTCCACCTTCCTTCTTCCTCTGGTTTCTTCCCCCTTCCTTTGAAAGCCAATATACCATACACCTTCATAACCACAGAGTCAACCTGTGCAACTTTTTTGAGCGTCTTTTGGACTCGGACCCCAAGATCCCTCTGATCCTCCACACTGCCAAGAGTCTTATCATTAATACCCTAATCTGCCAACATATTTCACCTACCATTTCGCAAATATCTGGTTTGAACTCCATGTACCACTTCTCTGCCCAGTTTTGCATCCTATCAATGTCCCGCTGTAACCTCTGACAGCCTTCCACCCTATCCACAACACCTCCGAACTTTGTGTCATCTGCAGACTTACTAACCCATCCCTCCACTTCCTCATCCAGGTCATTTATAAAATCACAATGAGTAAGGGCCCCAGAACAGATACATGAGGCTCTCCACTGGTGACCGACCCCGATGGAGAATATGACCCGTCTACAACCACTTTGCCATTTGTGGGCAAGCCAGTTCTGGATCCACAAAGCAATGACCCTTTGGTCCCATGCCTACTTACTCTCTCAATAAGCCTTGCATGGGGTAACTTATCAAATGCCTTGCTGAAATCCATATGCACTACATCTACTACTCTTCCTTCATCAATGTGTTTAGTCACTCCCTCAAAAAATTCAATCTTGGAAGGTACGACCTGCCCTTGACAAAGCCATGCTGAATACTCCTAATCATATTATTCTCTCCAATTGTTAATAGAACATAGAACATAGAATAGTACAGCACATTACAGGTCCTTCGGTCCACCATGTTGTGCCGACCCTCAAACCCTGCCTCCGATATAAACACCCAGCTTAAATTCCTCCATATACCTGTCTAATAGTCTCTTAAACTTCAACAGTGTATCTGGCTCGACCATTGACTCTTGCTGTGCATTCCACGCATCAACCACTCTCTGAGTGAGAAACCTTCCTCTAATATCGCCCTTGAACTTCCCTCCACTTACCTTAAAGTCATGTCCTTTTGTATTGAGCAGTGATGTCCTGAGGAAGAGGCGCTGGCTGTCAATTCAGTCTATTCCTCTTAATATCTTGTACTCCTCTATCATGTCCCCTCTCATTCTGCTTCTCTCCAAAGAGTAAAGCCCTAGCTCCCTTAATTGATCATAATCCATACTCTAAACCAGGAAGCATTCTGGTAAATCTCGTCTGTACCCTTTCCAATGCTTCCACATCCTTCCTATACTGAGGCGACCAGAACTGGACACAGTATCACAAGTGTGATCTAAATAGAGTTTTTATAGAGCTGCATCATTACATCGCGTATATTAAAACATAACCCTCGACTTATGAGAGCTAAAACCCCATAAGCTTTCTTAACAACCCTATCTACCTGTGAAGCAACTTTCAAGGATCTGTGGACATGTACTCCGAGATCCCTCTGCTCCTCCACACCACCAAGAATCCACCCATTTACTTTGTACTCTGTCTTGGAGTATGTCCTTCAAAAGTGTACTACCTCACAATTCTCCGGATTGAACGCCATCTGCCAATTCTCAGCCCACTTCTGCATGCTATCAATCTCTCTCTGCAATCTTCGACAATCCTCTAAACTATCTAAAACACCACCAACCTTTGTGTAGTCTGCAAACTTGCCAACCCACCCTTCTACCCCTGCATCCAGATCGTTAATAAAAATCACAAAAAATAGAGGTCCCAGAACAGATCCTTGTGGGACACCACTAGTCACAACAATCCAGTCTGAATGTACTCCCTCCACCACGATCCTCTGCCTTCTGCAGGCAAGCCAATTCTGAATCCACCTGGCCAAACATCCCTAGATCCCATGCCTTTTGACTTTCTGAATAAGCCTACCGTTTGGAACCTTGTCAAATGCCATTCTAAAATCCATGTAGGTCACATCCACTGCACTACCCTCATCTATATGCCTGGTCACATACTCAAAGAACTCTATCAGGTTTGTTAGGCACGATCTGCCATTCACAAAGCCATGCTGACTGTCCCAGATTAGACCATGATGTTCTAAATGCCCATAGATCCTATGGATTATAATGTTTTCTAACTGCTTTCCCACCACAGACGTAAGGATTACTGGTCTATAATTATCTGGACTATCCCTACTACCTTTCTTGAACAAGGGTACAACATTCGCCTCCCTTCAATCCTATGGTATAATTCCTGTGGACAACGGGGACATGAAGATCCTCGCCAGAGGTGCAGCAATCTCTTCTTTCGCCTCGTGGAGCAGCCTATGGAATATTTCGTCAGGCCCCTGGGACTTATCCGTCCTAATGTATTTTAACAACTAGAACATCTCCTCTCCCTCAATAACAACATGCTCCAGAACATTAACCTCACTCATATTGTCCTCACCGTCATCAAGTTCCCTCTCTGTGGTAAATACCGAAGAGAAGTATTCACTGATGACTTCGCTCACCTCCACAGCCTCTAAGCACATCTTCCCACTTTCATTTCTCTCGGTCCTACCATCACTCCTGTCATCCTTTTGTTCTTCACATAATTCAAGAATGCCTTGGGGTTTTCCTTTACATTACTCTCCAAGGCCTTTTCATGCTCCCTTCTGGTTCTTCTCAGCCCCTTCTTAAGCACCTTTCTTGCTATCCTATATTCCTCAATAGATCCATCGGATCCTTGCTTCCTCAACCTCATGTATGCTGCTTTCTTCCACATGACTATATTTCCACTTCACTTGTCACCCATGGTTCCTTCACCCTACCATTCTTTATCTTCCTCACCGGGACAAATTTGTCCCTAACATCCTGCAAGAGACCCTTAAATATCGACCACATGTCTATAGTACATTTCCTTGCAAAACAACATTCCAATTCACACCAGCAAATTTTAGCCTTATAGCCTCATAATTTGCCCTTTCGCTATTAAAAAAATCATTTCCTCTCTGATTCTATCCTTTTCCATGATAATGCTAAAGGTCAGGGAGCGGTGATCACTGTCCCCCAGATACGCACACAGTGACAGATCTGTGACCTGACACGCTTCGTTACCTAATACTAGATTTGGTATGGCATTCGCCCTTGTCGGCCTGTCAACACAGACAATAGACAATAGACAATAGGTGCAGAAGTAGACCATTCGTCCCTTCAAGCCTGCACCGCCATTTTGAGATCATGGCTGATCATCTACTATCAATACCCGCTTCCTCCCTTGTCCCCATATCACTTAATTCCCCTATCCATAAGATACCTATCTAGCTCCTTCTTGAAACCATCCAGAGAATTGGTCTCCACTGCCTTGCGAGGCAGTGCATTAAAGATCCCCACAACTCTCTGGGAGAAGAAGTTTTTCCTTAACTCTGTCCTAAATGACCAACCTCTTATTCTCAAAACATGCCCTCTGGTACTGGACTCTCCCAGCATCTGGAACATATTTCCTGCCTCTTTCTTGCCCAATCCCTTAATAATCTTATAATCTGATTTTGCAATCAGATCCCCTCTCAATCTCCAGCGTGTACAAGCCCAGTCCCTCTAACCTCTTTGCGTAAGACAGTCCGGACATCCCAGGAATTAACCTTGTAAATCTACGCTGCACTTCCTCTACAGCCAGGATGTCCTTCTTTAACCCTGGAGGCCAAAATTGTACACATTACTCCAGGTGTGGGCTCACCAGGGCCCTGTACAAATGCAAGAGGATTTCCTTGCTCTTCTACTCAATTCCCTTTGTAATAAAGGCCAACATTCAATTAGCCTACTTCCCTGCCTGCTGCACTTGCTCATTCACCTTCAGTGACTGATGAACAAGGACTCCTAGATCTCTTTGTATTTCTCCCTTACCTAACTTTACACCGTTCAAATAATCTGCCTTCCTGTTCTTACTCCCAAGGTGGATAACCTCACACTTATTCACATTAAACGTCATCTGCCAAATATCTGCCCACTCACCCAGCCTATGCAAGTCACCCTGAATTCTCCTAACAGCCTCATCACATGTCACACTGCAACCCAGCTAAGTATCATCAGCAAACTTGCTGATGTTATTCTCAATGTTTTCATCTAAATCGTTGACGTACTGTGTACGTCAACATACCGTGACAGGAATGCGTCTTCGACACACTTAAAAAACTCTGCCCCATTCAAACCCTTGGATCTACTAAGGGGCCAATCAATATTCGGAAAGTTAAAGTTACCCATGATAACAACCCTGTTATTTTTGCACCTTTCCAAAATATGCCTCCCAATCTGCTCCTCAGTATCTCTGCTGCTACCAGGGGGCCTATAGATTACAAATTATGAGGGTACAGAATCTTTATGTTCCTGTTCGGTTGAAAGGAAAGATTAAAGGTTTGAAAGCGCCATGGTTTTCAAGGGATATTAGAAACTTGGTTCGAAAAAAGAGGGATGTCTACAATAGATATAGGCAGCATGGAGTAAAGGAATTGCTCGAGGAATATAAAGAATGTAAAAGGAAACTTAAGAAAGAGATTAGAAAAGCTAAAAGAAGTTACGAGTTTGGTTTGGCAAATAAGGTGGAAGTAAATCCGAAAGGCTTCTACAGTTATATTAAAAGCAAGAGGATAGTGAGGGATAAAATTGGTCCCTTAGAGAATCAGGGTGGTCAGCTATGTGTGGAGCCGAGGGAGATGGGAGAGATTTTGAACGATTTCTTCTCTTCGGTATTCACTAAGGAGAAGGATATCGAATGGTGTAAGGTGTGGGAAACAAGTAAGGAAGTTATGGAACCTATGACAATTAAAGAGGTGGAAGTACTGGCGCTTTTAAGAAATTTAAAAATGGATAAATCTCCGGGTCCTGACCGGATATTCCCCAGGACCTTGAGGGAAGTTTGTGTAGAGATAGCAGGAGCTCTGACGGAGATCTTTCAGATGTCATTAGAAACAGGGATTGTGCCGGAGGATTGGCGTATTGCTCATGTGGTTCCATTTTTTTTAAAAGGGTTCTAGAAGTAAGCCTGGCAATTATAGACCTGTCAGTTTGACATCAGTGGTGGGTAAATTAATGGAAAGTATTCTTAGAGATAGTATTTATAATTATCTGGATAGACAGGATCTGATTAGGAGTAGCCAGCATGGATTTGTGCGTGGAAGGTCATGTTTGACAAACCTTATTGAATTTTTTGAAGTAGTTACGAGGAATGTTGACGAGGGTAAGGCAGTGGATGTAGTCTATATGGACTTCAGCAAGGCCTTTGACAAAGTTCCACATGGAAGGTTAGTTAAGAAGGTTCAGTCGTTAGGTATTAGTGCTGGAGTAATAAAATGGATTCAACAGTGGCTAGATGGGAGATGCCAGAGAGTAGTGGTGGATAATTGTTTATCGGGATGGAGGCCGGTGACTAGCGGGGTGCCTCAGGGATCTGTTTTGGGCCCAATGTTGTTTGTAATATACATAAATGATCTGGATGATGGGGTGGTAAATTGGATTAGTAAGTATGCTGATGATACTAAGGTAGGAGGTGTTGTGGATAATGAGGTGGGTTTTCAAAGCTTGCAGGGAGATTTATGCCGGTTAGAAGAATGGGCTGAACGTTGGCAGATGGAGTTTAATGCTGAGAAGTGTGAGGTTCTACATTTTGGCAGGAATAATCCAAATAGAACATACAGGGTAAATGGTAGGGCATTGAGGAATGCAGTGGAACAGAGAGATCTAGGAATAACAGTGCATAGTTCCCTGAAGGTGGAGTCTCATGTAGATAGGGTGGTGAAGAAGGCTTTTGGAACGCTGGCCTTTATAAATCAGAGCATTGAGTACAGAAGTTGGGATGTAATGTTAAAATTGTACAAGGCATTGGTAAGGCCAAATTTGGAATATTGTGTACAGTTCTGGTCACCGAATTATAGGAAAGATATCAATAAATTAGAGAGAGTGCAGAGACGATTTACTAGGATGTTACCAGGGTTTCAGCACTTAAGTTACAGAGAAAGGTTGAACAAGTTAGGTCTCTATTCATTGGAGCGTAGAAGGTTGAGGGGGGATTTGATCGAGGTATTTAAAATGTTGAGAGGGATAGATAGAGTTGACGTGAATAGGCTGTTTCCATTGAGAGTAGGGGAGATTCAAACGAGAGGACATGATTTGAGAGTTAGGGGGCAAAAGTTTAAGGGAAACACGAGGGGGTATTTCTTTACTCAGAGAGTGATAGCTGTGTGGAATGAGCTTCCTGTAGAAGTAGTAGAGGCCAGATCAGTTGTGTCATTTAAGGTAAAATTGGATAGGTATATGGATAGGAAAGGAGTGGAGGGTTATGGGCTGAGTGCGGGTAGGTGGGACTAGGTGAGATTAAGAGTTCGGCACGGACTAGGAGGGCCGGAATGGCCTGTTTCCGTGCTGTGATTGTGATTGTTATATGGTTATAGTAACTGCTCTCTTCCTGTTCCTGACTTCCACGCATACTGACTCAAAAGAGGATCCTGCTACATTGTCCACTTTTTCTGCAATTGGAAAAGTACCCCTGACCTGTAATGTCACTCCTCCTCCCCTTTCCTCCCCCCATCCCTCTTAAAGCACTGAAATCCAGGAATTTTGAGATTCTATTCCTGTCATTGTGCCAGACAGGTCTCCGTAATGGCCATTACATCATAATTCCATATATGTATCCAAGCTCTCAGTTCATCGCCTTTGTTCCTGATGCTTCTTGCATTGAAGTACACACACTTTAGCCTTACTACCTTACTACCTTTATACCCTTTCTTCAACTGCTCTTTCCTCAAAGCCTCTCTATATGTTAGATCTGGCTTTACTCCATGCTCTTCTTTCACTGTTCGATCGCTTCGGGTCCCATCACCATTTCAAATTAGTTTATGCCTCCCGAACCATGCTAGCAAACCTACCAGCAAGAATATTGCTCCCCCTCGTGTTCAGATGTAACCCATCCAATCTGTACAGGTCCCTCCTTCCCCAGAAGTGAACCCAATGTTCTAAAAATCTAAAACCGTGCCCCCTGCACCAACTCCTCAGCCACGCATTCAACTGCTATATCCTCCAATTCTTACCCTCACTATCACGTAGCACTGGCAGCGATCATGAGAACGCCACCCTTGAGGTCCTGTCCTTCAGCCTTCCACCTAGTTCCCGAAACCCATACTTCAGGACCTCATCCCTCTTCCTGCCTATGTCGTTGGTCCCAACATTTATCACGACTTCTGGTTGCTTTTCCCTCTCGTACCAGGATGTCATGCACCTGGTCAGATACATCCCGGACCCTGGCACCCGGGAGGCAACAAACAATGCGGGTTTCCTTCTCACGTCCACCAAATCTCCTGTCTGCTCCTTGACTATAGAGTCTCCAATGACGACACATCTTCTCTTCTCCGTCCCATCCTTCATGTTCATGAATCTTTCCTCTCAAGTTCTTCTCCATCAACTTACCCACACTTGAGTTAAGATTCACTGGTCTATAATTTGCTGGGCTATCTCTATTCCCTTTTTTGAATAAAGGAACAATGTCCTCAATTATCCAATACTCCGGCACTCTCCCGTGCCCATTGATGATGCCAGGTACACCGCCAGATTCTCACCAATCTCCTCCTTCGCCTCCCACAGTAGCCTGGGGTACATTTCCTCTGTCCCGGAGACTTATCCAACTTGATGCTTTCCAAAAGTTTCAACACATCGTCTTTTTTAATATCTGCATGCTCAAACTTTTCAGTCTGCTGCAAGCTTTCACTGCAATCACTAAGCTCCTTTCCCATTGTGAATACTGAAGTGTTCATTAAGTACCTTTCCTATTTCCTCCGGCTCCGTACACACTTTCCCATTGTTACACTTGATGGTCATCTGCGAGCTGTCCTGGAACAGCAGGTAGTGATGCTGAGCAGATATCAGGTCTAGCTCGACTCCTTGTTCAGGGCATTGGAATCGCTTTCAGACAATGTAACAGACCTTGTGGCCTAGACTTATTTACTACAGCTGTCCCAGAGCGCCCATCAATATTCTGCGAATGCATCTTGCACTCCGCCCTTCGCGTTCTCTCTGACTCCTCTCATCAAAGATCTCTGTTTGCCTTCTCCACGAATTTACTCAGGTGAGCCCACTACCTGCGGCTCTTTTCTTTCCCAGTGCACCCAATTTTGAATTGCAGTCAGCGAACTTTCCGACTGATCGAGCCAAGGTAGCCTACGTTATCAGCCGACTGTGCGGCCGGGCGAGGGAATGTGGAACAGTTGTCTGCGAGGCAGGCTTACTTCTCTGCATCAGTTTTCAGTTATTTTATGAGGAGATTAAAGAAGGTGTTTGATCGCTCCAAACGTGGGAGAGAGTCTGCCGGTAAAATGCTGCACATGCTCCGGGGTCAGATTTGTGTCAGATTACGCCACAGACTTCCGGACGCCAGCCACCTCCAGCGGTTCAAACTCAGACGCACAGTGCGACCCCTTCCTGAATGTCCTTTTCGAAGACATCGAAGACGAGCTGGCCACCCAGGACCTTCCTGCCATCTTTGAAGCCCTGGTGGATTTGGCCATCCTTCTTGATGTTCGACTTCAGCAGAGTTGCAGAGGAAGGGGTTCTACAGAATTCCCGGGGACACTGGGTGAGTGAAGCTCCTCGTCAGTCTAAATGGCCCTTCGGTTTTCTCCCATCTACAATTCCCGTTCCAGAGCCCAAAGCTATGAAGGTTGACTGTACACGCCTGAGGCCGACTGAAAGACAAAGGAGAACCTGCACGCGTTTCTGTCTGCACTGTGGCCAACTAGACCACTTCATCTCCACCTGCCCAGCAAAAGCCTAGCGGTCACCAGTAGAACGAAGAATACTGGTGAGCGTGTCCCCTGTCCGGCCCTTCTCAACATCACTCAATCACATACCTGATTCTCTAGAGTGGAGCAGCCATCTGTGAATAGCCTCCGTCTTGGTGAATTCCGGTGCGGAGGTGTGTTTTATCGATTCAGGCGTGACTCACCACGTCTGTCTTCCAGTCACCATTGGTGGCCAACTCCTTGAATGGTCGGAGACTGGCTAACATTACCTATGTCATGGCCCCGGTGAGTCTCATTTTATTCGGCAACCATTATGAACAGTTAACTCTTTATGTTATTGTCTCTGCTCAATGTCTCGTTTTCCTGAGCCATCACTGGATAGTTAAACACAGCCCCTACATTGACTGGCTCAGTCACAATATTGTAAGTTGGAGCCCATTCTGGCACGCCTACTGCCGTCGCCATGCTCAGTTCCCACGAGGAACTTCCGGACCTTAGTGCCATCCCTCCTGAATAAATGGTCCTCAAGGCTATTTTCATCAAGTTCCGGGTCACTTCGCTACCACCTCATCGGCGATACGATAGTGCCATTTACATTTTGCCTGGCACATCTCCCCCAAGGAGCCACCTGCATTCCCTGTCCGTACCTGAAATTAAAGAAATCAGTAAGTACATTCAGGAGTCTCCAATTGCAGGCATCATCTGGTCGCCTTCCTCCCCTGCTGGTACCGATTTTACCTTCGATGAAAGGAATGACAGCTCCTTGCGTACATGCAATGATAACCAGAGACTGGATGAAGTCGCTGTTAAGAACCGATACACTCTACCGCTCATGACCTCGTCATTTGAACGACTGCAAGGAGCCTCAGTTTTCACCAAGCCTGATCTCCGTAACGCCTACCATCTTGTCCGCATCGGTAAAGGGGACAAACGGAAGACGGCCTTCAACACCACCTCAGGCCGTTACGAGTATTTTGTCATGCCATTCGGTCTCACCAATGCCCCCGCCGTCTTCCAGGTCCTGGTAAATGACGTTCTCAGGGATATGCTGAAACAGTTTGTTTTTTGTTTGTATCTCGACAACAGCTTTTTTTTTCTAAGTCGCTTGCTGAACACACAGGTCATGTCCGCAAAGTTCTCCAGCGTCTTCTGGAGAACCAGCTCTTTGTGAAGGCTGAGAAGTGTGAGTTTCATCGCAATATTGTCTCCTTCCAGGGGTATATAATTTCAGGCGGTTCCATTCAGATGGACCAACAGAAGAACAAGATCAAAACGGTGGTTAAATGGTCCCAACCTTCGACTCGTCGGGAGTTGTAACGATTTGGGCTTTAGTAGCTCCTGTCGCTGCTTCATCGGAACATACAGTACAGTGCCTGCACCAGTCACTGTTCTTACCTCATCTGCTGATAGATTTTCCTGGTCCCCTGCTGCCGAAAATAAATACATTCTCTGACCTGAAGAAAAATATCACCTCTGCCCCCAACCTGAATAAACCCGACACCGACCAGCAGTTCATTGTGGAGAAGGAGGCGTATGACATTGGCGTAGGAGCTATTGCCTCTCAGCGGTAGGCCAAAGTTGAGAACGTACCGTCTCCTTTCACCGCCTCACACGCATGGAGCAGAATTACGATCTCAGAAACCGGGAGCTGCCGGCTGTGAAGCTAGCTCTGGAGGAATGGAGGCTTTGGCTAGAGGGATCTTAGTCTGGACTGATCACAAGTATCTGGAATATATCCGCAATGCCAAGCGTCTCTATAGTCGTCTAGATCGTTGGTCCCTGTTTTTTTCTCAATTTCACTCTGTCCTTCCGAACCAGATGCAAAAATGGAAAACCCTCCCCCGAAGATTTCCTTCCTCTGGGCTCTCTGACGGCCGCGTTGTCATCCTCCCTGATCACTGTCTCGTGGGTCATTGGATCCACTGTGCAAGTTGCTCAACAGAGCGAGGCAGTCCCTAGGCAATGCCCCACTCACCGTGTTTATGTTCCCAGCACTGTTCGCTCGCAGGTATTGCAGTGGGGACATTCTCCCTGGTTATCCTGACGCTCTGGAACCAAGCGTACTCAGGCCGTCATCAGTCGGCGGTTCTGCTGGCCCTCAATGGGAGATGACATCCGTAACTTCGTCCCTGCCTGCTCTATCTGTGCTCAAGGCAAGAACTCTAACCGGTCACACGCTGTTCGGTTACAACCCATGTCTATCCCCGAGGAGCACATTGCCCTGGATTTTGTCACTGGTCCTCCTCCATCAGATGGGAACGGCATCATTCTCATAGTAGTTGATAGTTTCTCCAAGTCTGTACACTTCATTCTTTATCTAAGCACCCCTCTGCCAAAGAAACAGCCAAATTACTCATACTGCAGGTTTTATATTACATCGTTTACCTGTAGATGTTGTGTCAGACAGGGGCTCTCAATTCACATCTAACTTCCGGAGGGTATTCTGTAATCTTCGAGGTGCCTCTGTGAGTCCGTTCTCAGGATTCCACACGCAGACCATGGCCAGACCGAGCGAGCCAACCAACAGCAAGAGTCTGTTTATTGCTGAGTCTGGTCTGCCTGAACCGATCTGCGTGAACTCAGCAGCTACCTTGGGACGAGGTCAAAATAAATTCTCATCCTCCTCATCGACCGGTCTGTCCCCTTTCGAGTACTGCCTTGGCTACCAACCTCAAAGGTTTCCTGCCAGGAGAAGGAAGTTGGCGTTCCATCTGCCGGTGCATTCATCCGCCGTTGTCAGCGGACTTGGAAGTGCAGTCGCTCTGCCCTTCTCCGTGCCTCTGCTAGGATAAAGTGTCAAGCTGACTGCCTTCGCTCCAAGGCCCCAAGCTATCGCCAGGCACTTTGTGTGTGGCTTTCAGCTGGAGACATAGCCCTCAGGATGGATTCCCGCAGGCTCTCCCCTCGCTTCATCTGCCTCTTCCCCGTTGCTAAAGTCATCAGCACTGCTGCCTTCCGACTCAACCTCACCTCCATTCTCGGCCGCATTCATCCCACCTTCCATGTGTCCCACATCAAGCGTTTCATGAGTCACCCTCTTTGTCATGTCACCAACACCACCCCACCCTCTCTCCCCAAAGGATCATCGATGGACAGAGAGAGAGAGAGAGAGTGATGAAGAGAAAAGAGGCGAATTGTGAGATTTGGTAGATCGCCAGACGGGTTGTACTCGGAGCGAAGTTCCCAAGGGCAGCGACGATCGGTGGAGGTCGATACGGACCGATCGGCCTATGGGTGAGCTCCAAACTTGTGCAAAGACTGTTTAAACCCTTTACTTATTTGGTTCTCTAATAAACATGTAGTCAAAGTAAGAGTAATAAAGCTTAATTGTTTAATCGAATACTGTGTCCTATTTGTTATTTCGGGGTACTAATGTGTACCAGGGGACAAATCGTGCAGCATCCACTCAAAGGAGATTTCTTAAGTTTGGCCAGGCAGGTGGTTATCACCCATATTTAGCCGCTAGGCGAAGCGAGAGTTACACAAGCATACTTCGAACATTAGTTGATTGGTAGAAGGAAGCGAGTGTAAATGAAAGGGTCCTTGTCTGGTTGCTGCCAGTGCTTAGTGGTGTCCCACAGGGGCCGGTGTTGGGACATTTTTTTTTCATACTGTTTCACAGCTGTCAGTTCCAGGTCTACACAAATTGGCCGATCATTCCTATCTCTCCAATGGAACCAAAATGACATATACCGCAAATTGACAGCCCAATAATGCAATCTTAGATTAGGCAAAGCGAGATCTCCGTCCTTTTTCAACTTTTGCAAATGACATTTACTAATTCTTGGTCTTTTCTTATTCCAAATAAAAGATAGAATAATAGAATCAATCCGATCAAAACACTTCTTAGTCAAAAACACACAGCAATATTCTGAAATAAATATAAAAATGTTGGTAAAATCATCATTTCAACTGCATGAATACGACCAACAAGTGAAAATGTAATTGGGCTCTATCTAATGAAAAAATACTTCATAGAGTCCACTAAAGGAGGAAAATTGGCTTTATAAAGATCCTTATATTTTTCAGTAATTATAATACCTAACTATCTAAATAAACCCTTAACTTTAAAATGAATATTATCATACATAGAGACAGATTCATTTAAAGGAAGTAATTCACTTTTACTAAATTGCATTTTATATCCTGAAAAGTCTCCAAATTTGCCAAATAATTTTAGCAAAGCAGGAATAGATACTTCAAGCTTAGATATATATACCAAGAAAGAGTTACGAGAGCCTCACTTCCCGCAGAACCAAGTACAGGGATAGTCATTACCCTTCAACAATCAGGCTTTGGAAAAAGAGGGGATAATGTCTCTCAGCGCAACAATGAATTCCCATTCAGGGACTTTACAGCTCATGCTCTTGATATTTACCGTATATTTATAATGATCATGCTTTGTTTTTTTTCTTACACAATTTATTCTCTTTGTTGTCCTTTCTAAATCGTTGATTTGTCCGTCTTTGACTTGTATAGCTTTTCATTGATTCCATTGTGTTTCTTTGTATTTACT
This sequence comes from Hemitrygon akajei, assembly GCF_048418815.1. Lineage (NCBI taxonomy): Eukaryota > Metazoa > Chordata > Chondrichthyes > Myliobatiformes > Dasyatidae > Hemitrygon > Hemitrygon akajei. Next base: position 22,737,297 of record NC_133151.1, read on the forward strand.
ATATATGCCCGCAACAAAATATATATGGTAACATTTGTAGTTTGACAACAAATTTACTTGCAACATTGAAATTCACAGAAAATATTTTGTGAGGATAGGTGGAGTAATATAGGACTTTTCTCTTTGTCACGAAGCAGGATGAGAGGTGACTTGATGGAGGTATACCAAATGATAGGAGACATCAAATGACGGGACATACAGACATTTTTGTTCCAAAGTGGAAGTCGCGAAAACAAGGAGACGTAATTGTAAATGATTGGAGAAAACTGTAGGGGGAGTGGTGATGTCTTGGGATAACTTTTAAATACATACAATGCGTGGAATTTGTAGTGATACCACGCGCAATGACGTGCAAGTTCCTGGTTGGACAGGCAGCTCCAGGCAGCGCACCCACTGCTGAGGGATTGTGTTCATCTTCATCTCAATGAAAACAGTCGTCATTGTAACGGTCCCATCTGCACTGGAAGAGAGCCCAACGATCCTTATAACCGAAACTATCCTTCTGCACTAACTTCTCAGCCACACATTTAACTACTTCTTACTTCTTCATAATTCTCAGACCACTTCCACGTCAAACAGGGTGTAATTCTGGGAACAACACAATAAAGGACGTTCTGCCTACGCTGCTCAGAGTCATTATTTGCACTGGCACTAGTGAGGTAACGCATCAGCCTGGCGTCTTACTAGTGGCCACAGATAAATCTCTGGCTGTTCATTACTGCTTGCCGGGAACACAGAACATCATAGCACATGATTAACACGTCAGCTGACAACGACTCTGCTAAACAAAATGCCAAATAAACTGAATCTCTGCTGCTTTTGTGTGATTCATGTTTCTCCATTTCCACCATATTCAGCTGCCTACCTTAAAGCTCTTAAATGTCACTACCGTAAATGCTTCCAACATTCCGCATGGCATTAAGTGCGTGACACCGACAGCTCTCATCATAATGAAATGATCTCGCTGCGCACAGCTTTGAAATTACCCTCTCTCACCTTAAAGCTGTGACTTCAGGTAATGGACATTTTTTGTCAACCGGGAAAATAATGCTGATTTTACTCCCCTTCTACGTCTGTCATGTTTAATAAAATTCATTCAGGCCTCTCCTCAGACGGCTAACCACCGAGCTAAACAGTCTCATGGAATCCAAACGCCACTAACTCAAGCCCACTAGTCCAGGCAATATCCAGGCGAAATGTTTGCTCCTTTTCTAGCTTAATAATATCCTTTCTATGGTATGGTAACCTGAATTGCATAAGGTGACTCAAGTGCTACCTATTGATTATTTTGTAGCACTGTGACAGGATATTCCAACAGTTCTAGTGCCTCCACGATGAAGGCAAGCATGCCGCCGAACCCTTTCACCATGTGGTCAACATGGACTTCTATTCAGAATAGAGATGTGGATCGATCTCTCCAGTTGACGGTGGTGAATCTGCGCTATTTTGTGTAAAGAAAAAATCGGTTTCTTCAGCAGATTCTCAGATTTGGTGGATTTTTTTAAAAGCGTGAGATATTCGGGGATGCAATCAAGTTTATCTTTGAAAATGTATCTAGCAAATGTCGGCAGCAGCACAAACGGCACTGGAAAGACAATGCGGCGAACTAACCTCGCCCTCCTGGGAAGGCATATCGCGTTGAATTCAGCCACATTGAATTTACTTTATCTCAGTGATATAGTTGATACTGACCATCGGTAACTGAAGAAGACTGCGTTTGTTTTCCAGAAAGAAATGGAGAGTCTAACGATAAGAATGTATGTTTAACGATTCAAGCATTGCGAAACAAAAACTGCATAAACCATCACCACTGAATATGTTTCGAAGCAACATGAAATTAACGTCTATCTATGTTTTGTGCAGCTAAATATAATATATAATGACACAACGAGTAAAAATAGTTGACTGTTTGTTTGTTCAGCCGATTGTGCTTAATGATCCCGGAGGGAGCACCAACTGATTTGAGCGTGGTTCCAACTGATGTATAAAAACTCTTAGATTCAATGAATACAAATATTTGGGGCGATTTGTAAAACATCGCTGCTACAGGTAGAAAATGGGATATTCCGCAATTTTTAACATCGTTAGAATTTACTTGCCGCTGCTGGCAACACTCGGTATTCCAGGTAACGTTATTACACTCGGCCATCCTACGTTAACTATGTCTGGATTCCTAATGGACTTATGCGGCCCAGGGCATATTTGTCTGTTTGTGGACGATGAAACCTATCCTTAGCGCTGTCCTATATTCTAATTGTAAATCGCTTTGATCTGCTGGTTTACTTTTACATGGGTGTAGTATTGAGGTGTTTGACACTTTTACATATAATATTATGATGTGATTCAATGCTGGGTCATTTCTTTAAAAATCATATTGTTTTTCTATGAGCGATTTCATTTCTCAAAATATTTTCATTGACGACGACCATCCCGGTAATGATCTGCCTCTTCGTAGGACTTGAAACATATTAACATTGAGGGCGCCTTATTGATATCTCCTTTCCTTTTGACGAGGTGCATAGTATTCGACATTTGACCTTAATCTTGATGAGCTGTCAGTGTCTGACAGTTAGCTCTGACAGCCGTATCACATCTCATGAGATAAGAAGGCTTATCCCCGCCGGCTCTGAATAACTCCCGATATTCAGTGAAATATATTCATGACCGTTTCGTCTATTATTAAATAAACATATTTTAAATGGAAGCCAATTAATAAACGCTTTAAACGTTTAATACACAGTTTCGTCTGAAATTTAAAAAAAAAACACGCACTCCACCATCTCCGCCGTTCTCCGCAAGAATCCATTCTATCAGGGACAGCTCTTGATAACCTCACGTTCCAGGACTGTGATCCGACCTTTATTTACTACTTACGAGCCACCTGAGGGCGCTCTGCTGTCATCCTCCAGCTTTCTTTCTGACGGTTAACTTCTGGGCGTGACACTGGCGAGATATAAATTGTGCATTATAATGTAGAATCCACTTCATCGGTTCATCCGCATCCTATCACGGTCAGCGCAAATGGACTGCTACCCTGACTCCAAACAATGTGCATTGAATTCACACTGATCATTGAAGTAAATGATTGTAATTTAATGTTATATCTTTTTTTAGTTAATCTAATGGCGATTGTGATCCTGTCGCGTGGAAAATGCGGTCTGTCCAAATGCATTACTCTCTACCTGGTGGCCATGGCGGTAGTCGATCTGATGGTGGTCATCATTGTTATTATATTACAGAGGATGAATTATATCTATTTGTTTGCTAATTTCTTGCTCGAAACTCCGGCGTGTTCCGTGCTACTTGTCCTGAGTATCGCAACCTGGGACTGTTCCGTTTGGTTGACGGTTGCTTTCACTTTCGATCGCTGTGTCGCCATCTGCTGTGAGAAGCTGCGGAACCGATATTGCACCGAGAGAACAGCGACTGTGGTGGTAGCCACAGTAAGCGCAACGTGTTTTGCCAGGACAATTCCTTGTTACTTTACTGTGGATCGATGGCGTTGTGTCTCCGCAGCTGAATACTTCACCTCACCCCTGTGGAAAGCTTACCAAGTATTTATGGGTATCACATCGCCACTATTACCGATCTGTTTAGTTCTGCTCTTCAATGTTTCAACCATCAAACGGATTATAGCGACAAATCGAGCTCGCCGGGTTTTTAAAAAAAGCGGAGACAATGGTATTGATCCAGAGGTGGCAAACCGGCGGAAGTCAATGATTTTGTTGTTCGCTCTGTCAGCCAATTTTATATTATTTTGGTTGCCCTATGTCGTACATTCACTTTTCTGGCAAGTCGAAAACTATTCCTACAGAGACAGATATTTCAGCACGCCGTCATATATCCTGCAGCAATGTGGGTTTATGTTGTCTTCTCTCAGTACCTGCACTAACACGTGTATCTATGGACTGACACAGAGAAAGTTCAGAGAGGAACTTAAGAATGGAGTGACGTACCTGCTTGTAGCACTGCGGGAGATTTGCAAATAAAGTGAAAACACAGTTATTCATTCGTGCAACATCAAAACAATTATTTGGCAGAATATTAAATTTGACCTGCAAGGGACCGTTGTTTCGTGACCTCACTGTGGAACCGATCAGCGGGGAATACACAGCTCGTATTAAATTATCATTATCGTCATGGAAGGACGATAGACTGCAATATGACAAAATTTCATTACACCGTAGGAAACATCTTCTCCACGACAACTGTATTAAGACCAGTAACAATTAGATCGTTTTTAATTGGGTCACTCCTCATTCTTATGAATTCCAGTTCATCAGCCGCAGAACCATCAAACTATATGCATATTCCAAGACAATCAATAATGCAATCACTTTCATGAACCTCCTATGATCGCTCCCCATCCAGAACATTGTTTTAACATAATGGGCCTAAAACTGGTCACCATACTCCAGGTTAGACCTCATCAGTATTTCATAAAGTCTCAACATTACATCGTTGTTTTTATCTTCTAGCCCTCTTGAAATGAATGCTAAAGCCATATTTCCCCTCCTCGCCACAGACTACTTTGCAAATGCACCTGTACAGAATCCTGCACAAGGACTCTCAAGTCTATTTGCGCCCCTTATTGTTTTTTTAAAATTTTCTACCCATTTAGAAATCATTCAGCTCTTTCGTTTCCTCTACCTAAGTGCATGCCCTAAGTATACTTCCCGACACTGCATTCCACCTGCCATTTCTTTGCGTCTCCTTATCAGCCCGAGCCCTTCTGCAGCATCTCTGCTTCCTGGAAACTTCTAACCCCTCTGTCTATCTTTGTATTTTCTATAAACTTTACAGCAGAGCCAACGATTCCAACAATTAAAAAATTGCCATATACAGTAGAAAGAATCGGTCCACATAAAGACAGTTGTGGAACACCACCAATCACGGATGACTAGCAGGAAAAAGCCCCCTTTCTTCACACACGTTGGTCCTTGTAACTCAGCCACTGCTTACCCCTGCTATAGTATTTTTCCGTAATTCATGGGCTTGTAGCTTGTTAAGTAGCCTTATGTGTGACAGCTTGTCGAAATCATTGCCAAAATCCAAGGACACAACATCTAAAGATTTGCCTTCATCTATAGTGCTTTAGTTTATTATGGAATATTATTTCTTCAAAAAATCCAAAATAATTGCTAGGCAAGATTTTCCCTTAAGGAAACTATGCTGTCTATCGCCTATTATATACGCGTGCCTCCAAGTAACCTGAGACCTCACACTTAATAATTGACTACGACATCTTACAAACGGCTGAAGTCAGCCTAACTGACTTATAGTTTCCTTTCTTCTGCCTCTTTCCCTTTCTGGAACTGGAATGACATTGGCAATTTTACAGTCTTCTGGAAGCATTTTAGAATCTAGTGCTTCTTGAAAGAGCATTGTTTATGCCCCCACGATCCATTCATCCAACTCTTGCGGAACACTGAGCTGTACACCATCTGGTTGTGTATTTTGGTGATTCTAGCCTCCGTCGGGACCCTGCTTCAAAGAATGCTGAACTCACACGCTTCTCCTAAATTACACTGTCATCCATCCTCAACACAGCTTAGCACTTCTAGAACAAGGGTAGAGCTCTTCCTGTCCGTACATACCAATTATGAGCCTCCGTATGTCGAAAGCCACTCGTTATAACCTACGCCGCCTTCCACCAAATCCTATCACCAATCGCATTTTTTACATTCAAACACCTCCCCCCATGCATACTTCGCTTTCTTCAGTGCCCTGTCTCTCCGCGATTCCTTTGACAATTCGCCCCTACTCACCACTTTCCCTCCTCTCACCTAACTCTGAAAGCAATATAATTACTATAACTGCACATTCACGTCCTCCCTTACCAAATCCAAGCCCCCAAAAGGTAATTCCATGATAGACCACACTTCTACTGTGAATTTCTTGGAGAAATCCACTTAATCCGGTATTCCCGGAGCGGCCGTCCCTGCATTGCTGAGACCCGGCATAGTTTAGAGCACTGCTTTGTCGAACTCCTTCGCTGCATCGGTAACGTGCAGGATTTCCCACAGTTTTATTTTAATTCAATTATCTATTCTCATTCCGAGAATGTCGGTGCATCTCCGCCTCCAATGCCAAGATGAGGCAAATCTCTGGGTGTAGGAGCAACACCAGAAATTCTGTCTGAGTGGTCTTCAACCTTATGCCGTAAACAAATTTCTTTAATCCGGTGATATTTCCCGTATCTCTCTCTCTTTTGTTTATTCTCCATTGAGGATCCCCTCGCCTCCTCTCTTCTCACCACCCAGCCTATCGACTCTCTATTCTCCCCCTGTTTCTCTATCTCCCATGGTCCATCCCTGTCTCCTATTCCGCTCTCTTCTTCTTCAACTTTTCAGCTTTTCCACCTATTTACTCCCGCTTTTCCCTTCATCCCACTCTCCTGTCCACCTACCTTGCCTCCTCAGCTCTCTTCACCTATCACTTGCCAGCTTGAACTGTTTCGCTTCCACCATATTGTACATCTCATTTCCTCCCCCTTTATCTCCAGCCCTGATAAAGGGTCTCGACTCGAAACGTCAACTATTTATACCTCTACATGGATGTTATTAAGTGCTGATTTCCTCCAGCATTTTCTGTGTGTTCTTCTGATCCGTGGGCTAGAATTTGCCATTTTCACCCATCGGCTCATTTCTGTTATTTCGGCTCAGTTTATATTAAAAGACCGTAAGAACATAAAACACTGGAGCAGAATTAGGCTGTTCGGCCCATCGAGTCTGCTCGGCCATTCAATCATGGGTGATTCCTTTTCCTTCGCTTCGATAGCCCCACTCCCGGCCCTCGCCACGTAAACTTTGATTCCTTGGCAAATCAAGATCTTCTCCATTTGTACCATAAATGCACCCAACGACCTGGTCACCAAAGTTGACAGTAGAAACAAATTCAACACTTGAGAACACGAGAAAAGTCTTTAGGACCTGCTCAGCCACAACTTTAATAACCGTAGGGTGCACCCCAACTTGTCCAGGTGACCAGTCCGTCTTCTGGAGCTCTACTTTGCTGTATGCGCCAAAGAATATAGCACAAATGCAATTCAGCAACACCCTTGACAGGCGAGAATACTAATTACATTTCGAAGCAGAACCAATGCGATAGAGTGATCTGTTAATCGGAAGTTTAATGTTAAATGAAACCGACAGTTAATAGACATAGACGTCTTCCTCCGTGGACAGAGAAGTTCCGGGATCCCTTTCGATTTGTTCACTCCTTTCTTTAAGCACTGGCAGTGGTGATACCTGAATTCTGCCCTCTTTGTCTGGTAGTCAGAAGAACATTCGCCACCAGGGCTTATTCTCTGAGTAACTGATGTAGGGAGGAATTTAAAGGACATGGATCTCGGGGAGTGTGATGTTGATGTCACCCTTGCTTCAGATCATTTTTTAAAAAACGAAGGGACCCTTCCGCGACTAGTGATGCTGCTTTCAATTGCATCTTGTGTCAAATTCATGGTCATCCATCCTCTTCTTCCCTCCTCCCTAACAAAGATGCAATTCCTCTTGTCCTTAACTACCACTGCATGCTCCTCGGCAGCGAGCACGTCATTCTGCCGTTTTCAACGGGATTCTACCACCAATCCCATTTTTATCTCTCCTAGCCAGTACAATTCCCCGCTTTCTTCAGGGCCACTCGCTTTGTGTTTCCTTTGACAATTCTTTCCTGATCTTCCGTTCCCCTCCTGACGCAAGAGGAGGACATTACAACTGCCCATTCATATTTTACCGTGCGCTATTCCGGCCGCAAACAGTCCTTGCAGGTGAAACAACACTTCAACCGTGAATCTGTCTAGGTCTTCCAAAGTATCGGTAGTCCCGGTGCGGCAATCTTTGAGAACGGCATAGATTGGGAGACCATGTTGTCCATCACATTCGCTCCATCCATCATGTGTAGGATTTTCCACTGGTCGACGATTTTGATTCTACATCCCATTCTCATTCTGTCAGGTCGGTGCTTCCTATCCTCTTATGCCACGATGAGGTAAATCTCAGATTCGAGTAGCAGCACCGCATATTCCGTTTGAGTGATCTTCAACCTGATAAACATTACTTTTGTTTCAACCCGCTGATTATTCCCCTCCCTCTTCCTACCTTTTTTTCTACTGCCTATTCCTCATTCCCTCTTGCCTCATTTCTTCTCGTCGCCTGCCTATCGTTTCTCTCGTCTCCTCCTCATTCCCTTTCTCTCACAGTCCACTCTGATCTTCTACCATGATTCCTTCTTCTTGAGCACTTTGCCTTTTCCGCATATAAACTCCAAGCTTCTCACTTCATGCAACTCTCCAATCCACCCTCCTTCTCCCACCATCTATCTTCACTTATCAGATTCTGCCCTTACTGCTTCACCTCCACCTTCCTTCTTCCTCTGGTTTCTTCCCCCTTCCTTTGAAAGCCAATATACCATATGCCATCATAACCACAGAGTCAACCTGTGCAACTTTTTTGAGCGTCTTTTGGACTCGGACCCCAAGATCCCTCTGATCCTCCACACTGCCAAGAGTCTTATCATTAATACCCTAATCTGCCAACATATTTCACCTACCATTTCGCAATTATCTGGTTTGAACTCCATGTACCACTTCTCTGCCCAGATTTGCATCCTATCAATGTCCCGCTGTAACCTCTGACAGCCTTCCACCCTATCCACAACACCTCCGAACTTTGTGTCATCTGCAGACTTACTAACCCATCCCTCCACTTCCTCATCCAGGTCATTTATAAAATCACAATGAGTAAGGGCCCCAGAACAGATACATGAGGCTCTCCACTGGTGACCGACCTCGATGGAGAATATGACCTGTCTACAACCACTTTGCCATTTGTGGGAAAACCAGTTCTGGATCCACAAAGCAATGACCCTTTGGTCCCATGCCTACTTACTCTCTCAATAAGCCTGACATGGGGTAACTTATCAAATGCCTTGCTGAATTCCATATGCACTACATCTACTACTCTTCCTTCATCAATGTGTTTAGTCACTCCCTCAAAAAATTCAATCTTGGAAGGTACGACCTGCCCTTGACAAAGCCATGCTGAATACTCTTAATCATATTATTCTCTCCAATTGTTAATAGAACATAGAACATAGAATAGTACAGCACATTACAGGTCCTTCGGTCCACCATGTTGTGCCGACCCTCAAACCCTGCCTCCAATATAAACACCCAGCTTAAATTCCTCCATATACCTGTCTAATAGTCTCTTAAACTTCAACAGTGTATCTGGCTCGACCATTGACTCTTGCTGTGCATTCCACGCATCAACCACTCTCTGAGTGAGAAACCTTCCTCTAATATCGCCCTTGAACTTCCCTCCACTTACCTTAAAGTCATGTCCTTTTGTACTGAGCAGTGATGCCCTGAGGAAGAGGCGCTGGCTGTCAATTCAGTCTATTCCTCTTAATATCTTGTACTCCTCTATCATGTCCCCTCTCATTCTGCTTCTCTCCAAAGAGTAAAGCCCTAGCTCCCTTAATTGATCATAATCCATACTCTAAACCAGGAAGCATTCTGGTAAATCTCTTCTGTACCCTTTCCAATGCTTCCACATCCTTCCTATACTGAGGCGACCTGAACTGGACACAGTATCACAAGTGTGATCTAAATCGAGTTTTATAGAGCTGCATCATTACATCGCGTATATTAAAACATACCCCTCGACTTATGAGAGCTAAAACCCCATAAGCTTTCTTAACAACCCTATCTACCTGTGAAGCAACTTTCAAGGATCTGTGGACATGTACTCCGAGATCCCTCTGCTCCTCCACACTACCAAGAATCTACCCATTTACGTTGTACTCTGTCTTGGAGTATGTCCTTCAAAAGTGTACTACCTCAGAATTCTCCGGATTGAACGCCATCTGCCAATTCTCAGCCCACTTCTGCATGCTATCAATGTCTCTCTGCAATCTTCGACAATCCTCTAAACTATCTAAAACACCACCAACCTTTGTGTAGTCTGCAAACTTGCCAACCCACCCTTCTACCCCTGCATCCAGATCGTTAATAAAAATCACAAAAAATAGAGGTCCCAGAACAGATCCTTGTGGGACACCACTAGTCACAACAATCCAGTCTGAATGTACTCCCTCCACCACGATCCTCTGCCTTCTGCAGGCAAGCCAATTCTGAATCCACCTGGCCAAACATCCCGAGATCCCATGCCTTTTGACTTTCTGAATAAGCCTACCGTTTGGAACCTTGTCAAATGCCATTCTAAAATCCATGTAGGTCACATCCACTGCACTACCCTCGTCTATATGCCTGGTCACATCCTCAAAGAACTCTATCAGGTTTGTTAGGCACGATCTGCCATTCACAAAGCCATGCTGACTGTCCCAGATTAGACCATGATGTTCTAAATGCCCATAGATCCTATGGATTATAATGTTTTCTAACTGCTTTCCCACCACAGACGTAAGGATTACTGGTCTATAATTATCTGGACTATCCCTACTACCTTTCTTGAACAAGGGTACAACATTCGCCTCCCTTCAATCCTATGGTATAATTCCTGTGGACAACGGGGACATGAAGATCCTCGCCAGAGGTGCAGCAATCTCTTCTTTCGCCTCGTGGAGCAGCCTATGGAATATTTCGTCAGGCCCCTGGGACTTATCCGTCCTAATGTATTTTAACAACTAGAACATCTCCTCTCCCTCAATAACAACATGCTCCAGAACATTAACCTCACTCATATTGTCCTCACCGTCATCAAGTTCCCTCTCTGTGGTAAATACCGAAGAGAAGTATTCACTGATGACTTCGCTCACCTCCACAGCCTCTAAGCACATCTTCCCACTTTCATTTCTCTCGGTCCTACCATCACTCCTGTCATCCTTTTGTTCTTCACATAATTCAAGAATGCCTTGGGGTTTTCCTTTACATTACTCTCCAAGGCCTTTTCATGCTCCCTTCTGGTTCTTCTCAGCCCCTTCTTAAGCACCTTTCTTGCTATCCTATATTCCTCAATAGATCCATCGGATCCTTGCTTCCTCAACCTCATGTATGCTGCTTTCTTCCACATGACTATATTTCCACTTCACTTGTCACCCATGGTTCCTTCACCCTACCATTCTTTATCTTCCTCACCGGGACAAATTTGTCCCTAACATCCTGCAAGAGACCCTTAAATATCGACCACATGTCTATAGTACATTTCCTTGCAAAACAACATTCCAATTCACACCAGCAAATTGTAGCCTTATAGCCTCATAATTTGCCCTTTCGCTATTAAAAAAAATCATTTCCTCTCTGATTCTATCCTTTTCCATGATAATGCTAAAGGTCAGGGAGCGGTGATCACTGTCCCCCAGATGCGCACTCAGTGACAGATCTGTGACCTGACACGCTTCGTTACCTAATACTAGATTTGGTATGGCATTCGCCCTTGTCGGCCTGTCAACACAGACAATAGACAATAGACAATAGGTGCAGAAGTAGACCATTCGTCCCTTCAAGCCTGCACCGCCATTTTGAGATCATGGCTGATCATCTACTATCAATACCCGCTTCCTGCCTTGTCCCCATATCACTTAATTCCCCTATCCATAAGATACCTATCTAGCTCCTTCTTGAAACCATCCAGAGAATTGGTCTCCACTGCCTTCCGAGGCAGTGCATTAAAGATCCCCACAACTCTCTGGGAGAAGAAGTTTTTCCTTAACTCTGTCCTAAATGACCAACCTCTTATTCTCAAAACATGCCCTCTGGTACTGGACTCTCCCAGCATCTGGAACATATTTCCTGCCTCTTTCTTGCCCAATCCCTTAATAATCTTATAATCTGATTTTGCAATCAGATCCCCTCTCAATCTCCAGCGTGTACAAGCCCAGTCCCTCTAACCTCTTTGCGTAAGACAGTCCGGACATCCCAGGAATTAACCTTGTAAATCTACGCTGCACTTCCTCTACAGCCAGGATGTCCTTCTTTAACCCTGGAGGCCAAAATTGTACACATTACTCCAGGTGTGGGCTCACCACGGCCCTGTACAAATGCAAGAGGATTTCCTTGCTCTTCTACTCAATTCCCTTTGTAATAAAGACCAACATTCAATTAGCCTACTTCCCTGCCTGCTGCACTTGCTCATTCACCTTCAGTGACTGATGAACAAGGACTCCTAGATCTCTTTGTATTTCTCCCTTACCTAACTTTACACCGTTCAAATAATCTGCCTTCCTGTTCTTACTCCCAAGGTGGATAACCTCACACTTATTCACATTAAACGTCATCTGCCAAATATCTGCCCACTCACCCAGCCTATGCAAGTCACCCTGAATTCTCCTAATAGCCTCATCACATGTCACACTGTAACCCAGCTTAGTATCATCAGCAAACTTGCTGATGTTATTCTCAATGCTTTCATCTAAATCGTTGACGTACTGTGTACGTCAACATACCGTGACAGTAATGCGTCTTCGACACACTTAAAAAACTCTGCCCCATTCAAACCCTTGGATCTACTAAGGTGCCAATCAATATTCGGAAAGTTAAAGTTACCCATGATAACAACCCTGTTATTTTTGCACCTTTCCAAAATATGCCTCCCAATCTGCTCCTCAGTATCTCTGCTGCTACCAGGGGGCCTATAGATTACTCCCAGTATAGTAACTGCTCTCTTCCTGTTCCTGACTTCCACGCATACTGACTCAAAAGAAGATCCTGCTACATTGTCCACTTTTTCTGCAATTGGAAAAGTACCCCTGACCTGTAATGCCACCCCTCCTCCCCTTTCCTCCCCCCCATCCCTCTTAAAGCACTGAAATCCAGGAATATTGAGATTCTATTCCTGTCATTGTGCCAGACAGGTCTCCGTAATGGCCATTACATCATAATTCCATGTATGTATCCAAGCTCTCAGTTCATCGCCTTTGTTCCTGATGCTTCTTGCATTGAAGTACACACACTTTAGCCTTACTACCTAACTACCTTTATACCCTTTCTTGAACTGCTCTTTCCTCAAAGCCTCTCTATATGTTAGATCTGGCTTTACTCCATGCTCTTCTTTCACTGTTCGATCGCTTCGGGTCCCATCCCCATTTCAAATTAGTTTATACCTCCCGAACCATGCTAGCAAACCTATCAGCAAGAATATTGCTCCCCCTAGTGTTCAGATGTAACCCATCCAATCTGTACAGGTCCCTCCTTCCCCAGAAGTGAACCCAATGTTCTAAAAATCTAAAACCGTGCCCCGTGCACCAACTCCTCAGCCACACATTCAACTGCTATATCCTCCAATTCTTACCCTCACTATCACGTAGCACTGGCAGCGATCATGAGAACGCCACCCTTGAGGTCCTGTCCTTCAGCCTTCCACCTAGTTCCCGAAACCCATACTTCAGGACCTCATCCCTCTTCCTGCCTATGTCGTTGGTCCCAACATTTATCACGACTTCTGGTTGCTTTTCCCTCTCGTACCAGGATGTCATGCAACTGGTCAGATACATCCCGGACCCTGGCACCCGGGAGGCAACAAACAATGCGGGTTTCCTTCTCACGTCCACCAAATCTCCTGTCTGCTCCTTGACTATAGAGTCTCCAATGACGACACATCTTCTCTTCTCCGTCCCATCCTTCATGTTCATGAATCTTTCCTCTCAAGTTCTTCTCCATCAACTTACCCACACTTGAGTTAAGATTCACTGGTCTATAATTTGCTGGGCTATCTCTATTCCCTTTTTTGAATAAAGGAACAATGTTCTCAATTATCCAATACTCCGGCACTCTCCCGTGCCCATTGATGATGCCAGGTACACCGCCAGATTCTCACCAATCTACTGCTTCGCCTCCCACAGTAGCCTGGGGTACATTTCCTCTGTCCCGGAGACTTATCCAACTTGATGCTTTCCAAAAGTTTCAACACATCGTCTTTTTTAATATCTGCATGCTCAAACTTTTCAGTCTGCTGCAAGCTTTCACTGCAATCACTAAGCTCCTTTCCCATTGTGAATACTGAAGTGTTAATTAAGTACCTTTCCTATTTCCTCCGGTTCCGTACACACTTTCCCACTGCTACACTTGATGGTCATCTGCGAGCTGTCCTGGAACAGCAGGTAGTGATGCTGAGCAGATATCAGGTCTAGCTCGACTCCTTGTTCAGGGCATTGGAATCGCTTTCAGACAATGTAACAGACCTTGTGGCCTAGACTTATTTACTACAGCTGTCCCAGAGCGCCCATCAATATTCTGCGAATGCATCTTGCACTCCGCCCTTCGCGTTCTCTCTGACTCCTCTCATCAAAGATCCCTGTTTGCCTTCTCCAGGAATTTACTCAGGTGAGCCCAGTACCTGCGGCTCTTTTCTTTCCCAGTGCACCCACATTTTGAATTGCAGTCAGCGAACTTTCCGACTGATCGAGCCAAGGTAGCCTACGTTATCAGCCGACTGTGCGGCCGGGCGAGGGAATGTGGAACAGTTGTCTGCGAGGCAGGCTTACTTCTCTGCATCAGTTTGCAGTTATTTTATGAGGAGATTAAAGAAGGTGTTTGATCGCTCCAAACGTGGGAGAGAGTCTGCCGGTAAAATGCTGCACATGCTCCGGGGGGCAGATTTGTGTCAGATTACGTCACAGACGTCCGGACGCCAGCCACCTCCAGCGGTTCAAACTCAGACGCACAGTGCGACACCTTCCTGAATGTCCTTTTCGAAGACATCGAAGACGAGCTGGCCACCCAGGACATTCCTGCCATCTTTGAAGCCCTGGTGGATTTGGCCATCCTTCTTGATGTTCGACTTCAGCAGAGTTGCAAAGGAAGGGGTTCTACAGAGTTCCTGGGGACACTGGGTGAGTGAAGCTCCTCGTCAGTCTAAATGGCCCTTCGGTTTTCTCCCATCTACAATTCCCGTTCCAGAGCCCAAAGCTATGAAGGTTGACTGTACACGCCTGAGGCCTACTGAAAGACAAAGGAGAATCTGCACGCGTTTCTGTCTGTACTGTGGCCAACTAGACCACTTCATCTCCACCTGCCCAGCAAAAGCCTAGCGGTCACCAGTAGAACGAAGAATACTGGTGAGCGTGTCCCCTGTCCGGCCCTTCTCAACACCACTCAATCACATACCTGATTCTCTAGAGTGGAGCAGCCATCTGTGAATAGACTCCGTCTTGGTGAATTCCGGTGCGGAGGTGTGTTTTATCGATTCAGGCGTGACTCACCACGTCTGTCTTCCAGTCACCATTGGTGGCCAACTCCTTGAATGGTCGGAGACTGGCTAACATTACCTATGTCATGGCCCCGGTGAGTCTCATTTTATTCGGCAACCATTATGAACAGTTAACTCTTTATGTTATTGTCTCTGCTCAATGTCTCATTTTCCTGAGCCATCACTGGATAGTTAAACACAGCCCCTACATTGACTGGCTCAGTCACAATATTGTAAGTTGGAGCCCATTCTGGCACGCCCACTGCCGTCGCCATGCTCAGTTTCCACGAGGAACTTCCGGACCTTAGCGCCATCCCTCCTGAATAAATGGTCCTCAAGGCTATTTTCATCAAGTTCCGGGTCACTTCGCTACCACCTCATCGGCGATATGATAGCGCCATTTACATTTTGCCTGGCACATCTCCCCCAAGGAGCCACCTGCATTCCCTGTCCGTACCTGAAATTAAAGCAATCAGTCAGTACATTCAGGAGTCTCCAGTTGCAGGCATCATCTGGCCGTCTTCCTCCCCAGCTGGTATCGATTTTACCTTCGATGAAAGGAATGACAGCTCCTTGCGTACATGCAATGATAACCAGAGACTGGATGAAGTCGCTGTTAAGAACCGATACACTCTACCGCTCATGACCTCGTCATTTGAACGACTGCAAGGAGCCTCAGTTTTCACCAAGCTTGATCTCCGTAAAGCCTACCATCTTGTCCGCATCGGAAAAGGGGACAAACGGAAGACGGCCTTCAACACCACCTCAGGCCGTTACGAGTATTTTGTCATGCCATTCGGTCTCACCAATGCCCCCGCCGTCTTCCAAGTCGTGGTAAATGACGTTCTCAGGGATATGCTGAAACAGTTTGTTTTTTGTTTGTATCTCGACAACAGTTTTTTTTTTCTAAGTCGCTTGCTGAACACACAGGTCATGTCCGCAAAGTTCTCCAGCGTCTTCTGGAGAACCAGCTCTTTGTGAAGGCTGAGAAGTGTGAGTTTCATCGCAATATTGTCTCCTTCCAGGGGTATATAATTTCAGGCGGTTCCATTCAGATGGACCAACAGAAGAACAAGATCAAAACGGTGGTTAAATGGTCCCAACCTTCGACTCGTCGGGAGTTGTAACGATTTGGGCTTTAGTAGCTCCTGTCGCTGCTTCATCGGAACATACAGTACAGTGCCTGCACCAGTCACTGTTCTTAGCTCATCTGCTGATAGATTTTCCTGGTCCCCTGCTGCCGAAAATAAATACATTCTCTGACCTGAAGAAATATTTCACCTCTGCCCCCAACCTGAATAAACCCGACACCGACCAGCAGTTCATTGTGGAGGAGGAGGCGTATGACATTGGCGTAGGAGCTATTGTCTCTCAGCGCTAGGCCAAAGTTGAGAACGTACCGTCTCCTTTCACCGCCTCACACGCATGGAGCAGAATTACGATCTCAGAAACCGGGAGCTGCCGGCTGTGAAGCTAGCTCTGGAGGAATGGAGGCTTTGGCTAGAGGGATCTTAGTCTGGACTGATCACAAGGATCTGGAATATATCCGCAATGCCAAGCGTCTCTATAGTCGTCTAGATCGTTGGTCCCTGTTTTTGTCTCAATTTTACTCTGTCCTTCCGAACCAGATGCAAAAATGGAAAACCCTCCCCCGAAGATTTCCCTCCTCTGGGCTCCCTGACGGCCGCGTTGTCATCCTCCCTGATCACTGTTTCGTGGGTCATTGGATCCGTTTTGCAAGTTGCTCAACAGAGCGAGGCAGTCCCTAGGCAATGCCCCACTCACCGTGTTTATGTTCCCAGCACTGTTCGCTCGCAGGTATTGCAGTGGGGACATTCTCCCTGGTTATCCTGACGCTCTGGAACCAAGCGTACTCAGGCCGTCATCAGTCGGCGGTTCTGCTGGCCCTCAATGGGAGATGACATCCGTAACTTCGTCCCTGCCTGCTCTATCTGTGCTCAAGGCAAGAACTCTAACCGGTCACACGCTGTTCGGTTACAACCCATGTCTATCCCCGAGGAGCACATTGCCCTGGATTTTGTCACTGGTCCGCCTCCATCAGATGGGAACGGCATCATTCTCATAGTAGTTGATAGTTTCTCCAAGTCTGTACACTTCATTCTTTATCTAAGCACCCCTCTGCCAAAGAAACAGCCAAATTACTCATACTGCAGGTTTTTATATTACATCGTTTACCTGTAGATGTTGTGTCAGACAGGGGCTCTAAATTCACATCTAACTTCCGGAGGGTATTCTGTAATCTTCGAGGTGCCTCTGTGAGTCCGTTCTCAGGATTCCACACGCAGACCATGGCCAGACCGAGCGAGCCAACCAACAGCAAGAGTCTGTTTATTGCTGAGTCTGGTCTGCCTGAACCGATCTGCGTGAACTCAGCAGCTACCTTGGGACGAGGACAAAATAAATTCTCATCCTCCTCATCGACCGGTCTGTCCCCTTTCGAGTACTGCCTTGGCTACCAACCTCAAAGGTTTCCTGCCAGGAGAAGGAAGTTGGCGTTCCATCTGCCGGTGCATTCATCCGCCGTTGTCAGCGGACATGGAGGTGCAGTCGCTCTGCCCTTCTCCGTGCCTCTGCTAGGATAAAGTGTCAAGCTGACTGCCATCGCTCCAAGGCCCCAAGCTATCGCCAGGCACTTTGTGTGTGGCTTTCAGCTGGAGACATAGCCCTCAGGATGGATTCCCGCAGGCTCTCCCCTCGCTTCATCAGCCTCTTTCCCGTTGCTACAGACATCAGCACTGCTGCCTTCCGACTCAACGTCAACTCCATTCTCCTCCGCATTCATCCCACCTTCCATGTGTCCCACATTAAGCGTTTCATGAGACACCCTCTTTGTCATGTCACCAACACCACCCCACCCTCTCTCCCCAAAGGATCATCGATGGACAGAGAGAGAGAGAGAGAGACTGATGAAGAGAAAAGAGGCGAATTGTGAGATTTGGTAGATCGCCAGACGGGTTGGACTCGGAGCGAAGTTCCAAAGGGAAGCGACGATCAGTGGAGGTCGATACGGACTGATCGGCCTATGGGTGAGCTCCAAACTTGTGCAAAGACTGTTTAAAAAGATGTGGAACCCTTTACTTATTTGGTTCTCTAATAAACATGTAGTCAAAGTAAGAGTAATAAAGCTTAATTGTTTAATCGAATACTGTGTCCTATTTGTTATTTCGGGGTACTAATGTGTACCAGGGGACAAATCGTGCAGCATCCACTCAAAGGAGATTTCTTAAGTTTGGACAGGCAGGTGGTTATCACCCATATTTAGCCTCTAGGCGAAGCGAGAGTTACACAAGCGTACTTCGAACATTAGTTGATTGGTAGAAGGAAGCGAGTGTAAATGAAAGGGTCCTTGTCTGGTTGCTGCCAGTGCTTAATGGTGTCCCACAGGGGCCGGTGTTGGGACATTTTTTTTATATACTGTTTCACAGCTGTCAGTTCCAGGTCTACACAAATTGGCCGATCATTCCTATCTCTCCAATGGAACCAAAATGACATATCCCGCAAATTGACAGCCCAATAATGCAATCTTAGATTAGGCAAAGCGAGATCTCCGTCCTTTTTCAACTTTTGCAAATGACATTTACTAATTCTTGGTCTTTTCTTATTCCAAATAAAAGATAGAATAATAGAATCAATCCGATCAAAACACTTCTTAGTCAAAAACACACAGCAATATTCTGAAATAAATATAACAATGTTGGTAAAATCATCATTTCAACTGCATGAATACGACCAACAAGTGAAAATGTAATTGGGCTCTATCTAATGAAAAAATACTTCATAGAGTCCACTAAAGGAGGAAAATTGGCTTTATAAAGATCCTTATATTTTTTAGTAATTATAATACCTAAATATCTAAATAAACCCTTAACTTTAAAATGAATATTATCATATATAGAGACAGATTCATTTAAAGGAAGTAATTCACTTTTACTAAATTGCATTTTATATCCTGAAAAGTCTCCAAATTTGCCAAATAATTTTAGCAAAGCAGGAATAGATACTTCAAGCTTGGATATATATACCAAGAAAGAGTTACTAGAGCCTCACTTCCCGCAGAACCAAGTACAGGGATAGTCATTACCCTTCAACAATCAGGCTTTGGAAAAAGAGGGGATAATGTCTCTCAGCGCAACAATGAATTCCCATTCAGGGACTTCACAGCTCATGCTCTTGATATTTACCGTATATTTATAACGATCATGCTTTGTTTTTTTTTCTTACACAATTTATTCTCTTTGTTGTCCTTTCTAAATCGTTGATTTGTCCGTCTTTGACTTGTATAGCTTTTCATTGATTCCATGGTGTTTCTTTGTATTTACTATATATGCCCGCAACAAAATATATATGGTAACATTTGTAGTTTGACAACAAATTTACTTTCAACATTGAAATTCACAGAAAATATTTTGTGAGGATAGGTGGAGTAATATAGGACTTTTCTCTTTGTCACGAAGCAGGATGAGAGGTGACTTGATGGAGGTATACCAAATGATAGGAGACATCAAATGACGGGACATCCAGACATTTTTGTTCCAAAGTGGAAGTCGCGAAAACAAGGAGGCGTAATTGTAAATAATTGGAGAAAACTGTAGGGGGAGTGGTGATGTCTTGGGATAACTTTTAAATACATAAATTGCGTGGAATTTGTAGTGATACCACGCGCAATGACGTGCAAGTTCCTGGTTGGACAGGCAGCTCCAGGCAGCGCACCCACTGCTGAGGGATTGTGTTCATCTTCATCTCAATGAAAACAGTCGTCATTGTAACGGTCCCATCTGCACAGGAAGAGAGCCCAACGATCCTTATAACCGAAACTATCCTTCTGCACTAACTTCTCAGCCACACATTTAACTACTTCTTACTTCTTCATAATTCTCAGACCACTTCCACGTCAAACAGGGTGTAATTCTGGGAACAACACAATAAAGGACGTTCTGCCTACGCTGCTCAGAGTCATTATTTGCACTGGCACTAGTGAGGTAACGCATCAGCCTGGCGTCTTACTAGTGGCCACAGATAAATCTCTGGCTGTTCATTACTGCTTGCCGCAAACACAGAACGTCATAGCACATGATTAACACGTCAGCTGACAACGACTCTGCTAAACAAAATGCCAAATAAACTGAATCTCTGCTGCTTGTGTGTGATTCATGTTTTCCATTTCCACCATATTCAGCTGCCTACCTTAAAGCTCTTACATGTCACTACCGTAAATGCTTCCAACATTCCGCATGGCATTAAGTGCGTGACACCGACAGCTCTCATCATAATGAAATGATCTCGCTGCGCACAGCTTTGAACTTCTCTCACCTTAAAGCTGTGACTTCAGGTAATGGACATTTTTTGTCAACCGGGAAAATAATGCTGATTCTACTCCCCATCTACGTCAGTCATGTTTAATAAAGTTCATTCAGGGCTCTCCTCAGACGGCTAACCACCGAGCTAAACAGTCCCATGGAATCCAAACGCCACTAACTCAAGCCCACTAGTCCAGGCAATATCCAGGCGAAATGTTTGCTCCTTTTCTAGCTTAATAATATCCTTCCTATGGTATGGTAACCTGAATTGCATAAGGTGACTCAAGTGCTACCTATTGAATATTTTGTAGCACTGTGACACGATATTCCAACAGTTCTAGTGCCTCCACGATGAAGGCAAGCATGCCGCCGAACCCTTTCACCATGTGGTCAACATGGACTTCTATTCAGAATAGAGATGTGGATCGATCTCTCCAGTTGACGGTGGTGAATCTGCGCTATTTTGTGTAAAGAACATCGGTTTCTTCAGCAGGTTCTCAGATTTGGTGGATTTTTTAAAAGCGTGAGATATTCGGGGATGCAATCAAGTTTATCTTTGAAAATGTAACTAGCAAATGTCGGCAGAAGCACAAACGGCACTGGAAAGACAAGGCGGCGAACTAACCTCGCCCTCCTGGAAGGCATATCGCGTTGAATTCAGCCACATTGAATTTACTTTATCTCAGTGATATAGTTGATACTGACCATCGGTAACTGAAGAAGACTGCGTTTGTTTTCCAGAAAGACATGGAGAGTCTAACGATAAGAATGTATGTTTAACAATTCAAGCATTGCGAAACAAAAACTGCATAAACCATCACCACTGAATATGTTTCGAAGCAACATGAAATTAACGTCTAACTATGTTTTGAGCAGCTAAATATAATATATAATGACAAAAATAGTTGACTGTGTGTTTGTTCAGCCGATTGTGCTTAATGATCCCGGAGGGAGCACCAACTGATTTGAGCGTGGTTCCAACTGATGTATAAAAACTCTTAGATTCAATGAATTCAAATATTTGGGGCGATTTGTAAAACATCGCTGCTACAGGTAGAAAATGGGATATTCCGCAATTTTTAACATCGTTAGAATTTACTTGCCGCTGCTGGCAACACTCGGTATTCCAGGTAACGTTATGTATTTTTATTACACTCGGCCATCCTACGTTAACTGTGTCTGGATTCCTAATGGACTTCTGCGGCCCAGGGCATATTTGTCTGTTTGTGGACGATGAAACCTATCCTTAGCGCTGTCCTATATTCTAATTGTAAATCGCTTTGATCTGCTGGTTTACTTTTACATGGGTGTAGGATTGAGGTGTTTGACACTTTTACATATAATATTATGATGTGATTCAATGCTGGGTCATTTCTTTAAAAATCATATTGTTTTTCTATGAGCGATTTCATTTCTCAAAATATTTTCATTGACGACGACCATCCCGGCAATGATCTGCCTCTTCGTAGGACTTGAAACATATTAACATTGAGGGCGCCTTATTGATATCTCCTTTCCGTTTGACGGCGTGCATAGTATTCCACATTTGACCTTAATCTTGATGAGCTATCAGTCTCTGACAGTTAGCTCTGACAGCCGTATCACATCTCATGAGATAAGAAGGCTTATCCCCGCCGGCTCTGAATAACTCCCGATATTCAGTGAAATGCATTCATGACCGTTTCGTCTATTATTAAATAAACATATTTTAAATGGAAGCCAATTAATAAACGCTTTAAACGTTTAATACACAATTTCGCCTGAAATTAAAAAAAACACGCACTCCACCATCTCCGCCGTTCTCCGCAAGAATCCATTCTATCAGGGACAGCTCTTGATAACCTCACGTTCCAGGACTGTGATCCGACATTTATTTACTACTTACGAGCCACCTGAGGGCGCTCTGCTGTCATCCGCCAGCTTTCTTTCTGACGGTTAACTTCTGGGCGTGACACTGGCGAGATATAAATTGTGCATTATAATGTAGAATCCACTTCATCGGTTCATCCGCATCCTATCACGGTCTGCGGAAATGGACTGCTACCCTGACTCCAGACAATGTGCATTGAATTCACACTGATCATTGAAGTAAATGATTGTAATTTAATGTTATATCTTTTTTTAGTTAATCTAATGGCGATTGTGATCCTGTCGCGTGGAAAATGCGGTCTGTCCAAATGCATTACTCTCTACCTGGTGGCCATGGCGGTAGTCGATCTGATGGTGGTCATCATTGTTATTATATTACAGAGGATGAATTATATCTATTTGTTTGCTAATTTCTTGCTCGAAACTCCGGCGTGTTCCGTGCTACTTGTCCTGAGTATCGCAACCTGGGACTGTTCCGTTTGGTTGACGGTTGCTTTCACTTTCGATCGCTGTGTCGCCATCTGCTGTGAGAAGCTGCGGAACCGATATTGCACCGAGAGAACAGCGACTGTGGTGGTAGCCACAGTAAGCGCAACGTGTTTTGCCAGGACAATTCCTTGTTACTTTACTGTGGATCGATGGCGTTGTGTCTCCGCAGCTGAATACTTCACCTCACCCCTGTGGAAAGCTTACCAAGTATTTATGGGTATCACATCGCCACTATTACCGATCTGTTTAGTTCTGCTCTTCAATGTTTCAACCATCAAACGGATTATAGCGACAAATCGAGCTCGCCGTGTTTTTAAAAAAAACGGAGACAATGGTATTGATCCAGAGGTGGCAAACCGGCGGAAGTCAATGATTTCGTTGTTCGCTCTGTCAGCCAATTTTATATTATTTTGGTTGCCCTATGTCGTACATTCACTTTTCTGGCAAGTCGAAAACTATTCCTACACAGACAGATATTTCAGCACGCCGTCATATATCCTGCAGCAATGTGGGTTTATGTTGTCTTCTCTCAGTACCTGCACTAACACGTGTATCTATGGACTGACACAGAGAAAATTCAGGGAGGAACTTAAGAATGGAGTGACGTACCTGCTTGCAGCACTGCGGGAGATTTGCAAATAAAGTGAAATCACAGTTATTCATTCTTGCAACTTAAAGACAATTATTTTGCAGAATATTAAATTTGTCCTGCAAGGGACAGTTGCTTCGGGACCTCACTGTGGAACCGATCAGCGGGGAATACACAGCTCGTATTAAATTATCATTATCGTCATGGAAGGACGATTGACTGCAATATGACAAAATTTCATTACACCGTAGGAAACATCCTCTCCACGACAACTGTATTAAGACCAGTAACAATTAGATCGTTTTTAATTGGGTCACTCCTCATTCTTATGAATTCCAGTTCATCAGCCGCAGAACCATCAAACTACATGCATATTGCAAGACAATCAATAATGCAATCACTTTCATGAACCTCCTATGATCGCTCCCCATCCAGAACATTGTTTTACCATAATGGGCCTAAAACTGGTCACCATACTACAGGTTAGACCTCATCAGTATTTCATAAAGTCTCAACATTACATCGTTGTTTTTATCTTCTAGCCCTCTTGAAATGAATGCTAAAGCCATATTTCCCTTCCTCACCACAGACTACCTTGCAAATGCACCTTTAGTGAATCCTGCACAAGGACTCTCAAGTCTATTTGCGCCTCTTATTGTTTTTTTTAAATTTTCTACCCATTTAGAAATCATTCAGCTCTTTCGTTTCCTCTACTTAAGTGCATTACCTAAGTATAATTCCCGACACTGCATTCCATCTGCCATTTCTTTGCGTCTCCTTATCTGCCCGAGCCCTTCTGCAGCATCTCTGCTTCCTGGAAACTTCTAACCCCTCTGTCTATCTTCGTATCTTCGATAAACTTTGCAGCAGAGCCAACAATTCCATCAATCAAATAATTGCCATATACAGTAGAAAGAATCGGTCCATATGAAGACAGTTGTGGAACACCACCAGTCACGGGTGAATAGCCGGAAAAAGCTCCCTTTCTTCACGCACTTTGGTCCTTGTAACTCAGCCACTGCTTACCCCTGCTATAGTATTTTCCGTAATTCATGGCCTTTTAGCTTGTTAAGTAGCCTTATGTGTGACAGCTTGTCGAAATCTTTGCCAAAATCCAAGTACAGAACATCTAAAGATTTGCCTTTATCTATAGTGCTTTAGTATATTATTTCTTCAAAAAATCCAAAATAATTGCTAGGCAAGATTTTCCCTTAAGGAAACTATGCTGTCTATCGCCTATTATATACGCGTGCCTCCAAGGGACCTGAGACCTCACACTTAATAATTGACTACGACATCTTACAAACGGTTGAAGTCAGCCTAACTGACATATAGTTTCCTTTCTTTTGCCTCTCTCCATTTCAGGAACTGGAATGACATAGGCAATGTTACAGTCTTCTGCAAGCATTTCAGAAGCTAGTGCTTCTTGAAAGAGCATTGCTGATGCCCCCACGATCCATTCATCAACCTCTTACGGAACACTGAGCTGTACACCATCTGGTCCTGTATTTTGCTGATTCTAGCCTCCCTCGGGACCCTGCTTCAATGAGTGCTGCACTCACTCGCTTCTCCTCAATTACACTGTCATCCATCCTCAACACAGCTTAGCACTTCAAGAACAAGGGTAGAGTTCTTCCTGTCCTTACGTAGCAATTATGAGCCTCCGTATGTCGCAAGCCCATCGCTATAAGCTACGCCGCCTTCCAACAAATCCTATCACCAATCGCATTTTTTACATTCAAACACCTCCCCCCATGCATACTTCGCTTTCCTCAGTGCCCTCTCTCTCCGCGATTCCTTCGACAATTCGCCCCTACTCACCACTTTCCCTCCTCTCACCTAACTCTGAAAGCGATATAATTACTATAACTGCACATTCACGTCATTCCTTATCAAATCCAAGTCCCCAAAAGGTAATTCCATGATAGACCACACTTCTACTGTGAATTTCTTGGAGAAATCCACTTAATCCGGTATTCCCGGAGCGGCCGTCCCTGCATCGCTGAGACCCGGCATAGTTTAGAACACTGATTTGTCGAACTCCTTCGCTGCATCGGTAACCTGCAGGAATTCCCACAGTTTTATTTTAATTCAATTATCTATTCTCATTCCGAGAATGTCGGTGCATCTCGGCCTCCAATGCCAAGATGAGGCAAATCTCTGGGTGTAGGAGCAACACCAGAAATTCTGTCTGAGTGGTCTTCAACCTTATGCCGTAAACCAATTTTTTTAATCCGGTGATATTTCCCGTCCCTCTCTCTCTTTTGTTTATTCTCCATTCAGGATTCCCTCGACTCCTCTCTTCACACTACCCTGCCTATCGACTCTCTATTCTCCCCCTCCTTCTCTATCTCCCATGGTCCATTCCAGTCTCCTATTCCGCTCTATTCTTCTTCAACCTCTCAGCTTTTCCACCTATTTACTCCCGCTTTTCACTTCATCCCACTCTCCTGTCCACCTACCTTGCCTCCTCAGCTCTCTTCACCTATCACTTGTCAGCTTGAACTGTTTCCCTTCCACCATATTGTACACCTCATTTCTTCCCCCTTTGCCTCCAGCCCTGATAAAGGGTCTCGACTCGGAACGTCTATTGATACCTCTACTTGGATGGTTCCTGACCTGCTGATTTCCTCCTGCATTTTCTGTGTGTTCTTCTGATCTGTGTGCCAGAATTTGCCATCTTCACCCATCGGCTCATTTCTGTCATTTCGGCTCAGTTTATATTAAAAGACCGTAAGAACATAAAACACAGGAGCAAAATTAGGCTGTTCGGCCCATCGAGTCTGCTCGGCCATTCAATCATGGATGATTCCTTTTCCTTCGCTTCGATCGCCCCACTCACGGCCCTCACCCCGTAAACTTTGATTCCTTGGCAAATCAAGAATTTCTCCATTTGTACCATTAATGCACCGAACGACCTGGTCACCAAAGTTGACTGTAGAAACAAATTCAACACTTGAGACAACGAGAAATGGCTTTACGACCTGCTCAGCCACAACTTCAGTAACCGTAGGATGCACCCCATCTTGTCCAGGTGACCAGCCCGTCTTCTGGAACTCTATTTTTTTCTGTATGCGCCAAAGAATATAACACAAATGCAATTCAGCAACTCCCTTGACAGGCGAGAATACTAATTACATTTCGAAGCAGAACCAATGCGATAGAGAGATCTGTTAATCGGACGTTTAATGTTAAATGAAACCGACAGTTAATAGACATAGACGTCTTCCTCCGTGGACAGATATGATCGGGGATCCCTTTCGATTTGTCCACTCCTTTCTTGAAGCACTGGCCGTGGTGATACCTGAATTCTGCCCTCGTTGTCTGGTAGTCAGAAGAACATTCGCCACCAGGGCTTATTCTCAGAGTAACTGATGTAGGGAGGAATTTAACTGACATGGATCTCGGGGAGTGTGATTTTGATGTCACCCTTGCTCCAGATCATTCTTTAAAAAACGAAGGACCCTTCCGCGACTAGTGATGCTTCTTTCAATTGCATCTTGTCAAATTCATGGTCATCCATCCTCACCTCTTCTTCCCTCCTCCCTAACAAAGATGCAATTCCTCTTGTCCTTAACTACCACTGCATGCGCCTCGGCAGCGAACACGTCATTCTGCCGTTTTCAACGGGATTCTACCACCAATCCCATTTTTATCTCTCCTAGCCAGTACAATTCCCCGCTTTCTTCAGGGACACTCGCTTTGTGTTTCCTTTGACAATTATTTCCTAATGTTCCGTTTCCATCCTGACACAAGAGGAGGACATTACAACTGCCCATTCTTATTTTACCGTGCGCTATTCCGGCCGCAAACAGTCCTTGCAGGTGAAACAACACTTCAACCGTGAATCTGTCTAGGTCTTCCAAAGTATCGGTAGTCCCGGTGCGGCAATCTTTGAGACCCGGCATAGATTGGGAGACCATGTTGTCCATCACATTCGCTCCATCCATCATGTATAGCATTTTCCACTGGTCGACTATTTTGATTCTACAACCCATTCTCATTCTGTCAGGTCGGTGCTTCCTATCCTCTTATGCCACGATCAGGTAAATCTCAGGTTCGAGGAGCAGCACCGCATATTCCGTTTGAGTGATCTTCAACCTGATAAACATTACTTGTGTTTCAAACCGCTGATTATTCCACTCCCTCTTCCTACCTTTTTTTCTACTGCCTATTCCTCATTCCCTCTTGCCTCATTTCTTCTCGTCTCCTGCCTATCGTTTCTCTCGTCTCCTCCTCATTCCCTTTCTCTCATAGTCCACTCTGATCTTCTACCATGATTCCCTCTTCTTGAGCACTTTGCCTTTTCCGCATATAAACTCCAAGCTTCTCACTTCATGCAACTCTCCAATCCACCCTCCTTCTCCCACCATCTATCTTCACTTATCAGATTCTGCCTGTACTGCTTCACCTCCACCTACCTTCTTCCTCTGGTTTCTTCCCCCTTCCTTTGAAAGCCAATATACCATACGCCTTCATAACCACAGAGTCAACCTGTGCAACTTCTTTGAGCGACTTTTGGACGCGGACCCCAAGATCCCTCTGATCCTCCACACTGCCAAGAGTCTTATCATTAATACCCTAATCTGCCAACATATTTCACCTACCATTTCTCAATTATCTGGTTTGAACTCCATGTACCACTTCTCTGCCCAGTTTTGCATCCTGTCAATGTCCCGCTGTAACCTCTGACAGCCCTCCACCCTATCCACAACACCTCCAAACTTTGTGTCATCTGCAGACTTACTAACCCATCCCTCCACATCCTCATCCAGGTCATTTATAAAATCACAAAGAGTAAGGGCTCCAGAACACATACCTGAGGCTCTACACTGGTGAACGACCTCGATGCAGAATATGACCCGTCCACAACCTCTTTGCCATTTGTGGGCAAGGCAGTTCTGGATCCACATAGCAATGACCCTTTGGTCCCATGCCTACTTACTCTCTCAATAAGCCTTGCATGGGGTACCTTATCAAATGCCTTGCTGAAATCCATATACACTACATCCACTACTCTTCCTTCATCAATGTGTTTAGTCACTTCCTCAAAAAATTCAATCTTGGAAGGTACGACCTGCCCTTGACAAAGCCATGCTGAATACTCCTTATCATATTATTCTCTCCAAATGTTAATAGAACTTAAACATAGAATAGTACAGCACATTACAGGTCCTTCGGTCCACCATGTTGTGCCGACCCTCAAACCCTGCCTCCAATATAAACCCCCAGCTTAAATTCCTCCATATACCTGTCTAATAGTCTCTTAAACTTCACTAGTGTATCTGCCTCAACCATTGATTCACTCAGTGCATTCCACGCATCAACCATTCTCTGAGTGAGAAACCTTCCTCTAATATCGCCCTTGAACTTCCCTCCACTTACCTTAAAGTCATGTCCTCTTGTACTGAGCAGTGATGCCCTGAGGAAGAGGCGCTGGCTGTCAATTCAGTCTATTCCTCTTAATATCTTGTACACCTCTATCATATCCCCTCTCATCCTCCTTCTCTCCAAAGAGTAAAGCCCTAGCTCCCTTTATTGATCATAATCCATACTCTCGAAACCAGGCAGCATTCTGGTAAATCTCCTCTGTACCCTTTCCAATGCTTCCACATCCTTCATATACAGAGGCGACCAGAACTGGACACAGTACCACAAGTGTGATCTAAATAGAGTTTTATAGAGCTGCATCCTTACATCGCGTATATTAAAACCTATCCCTCGGCTTATGAGAGCTAAAACCCCATAAACTTTCATAACAACCCTATCTAACTGTGAAGCAACTTTCAGGGATCTGTGGACATGTACTCCGAGATCCCTCTGCTCCTCCACACTACCAAGAATCCAGCCATTTACTTTGTACTCTGTCTTGGAGTATGTCCTTCAAAAGTGTACTACCTCACAATTCTCCGGGTTGAACGCCATCTGCCAATTCTCAGCCCACTTCTGCATGCTATCAATGTCTCTCTGCAATCTTCGACAATCCTCTAAACTATCTAAAACACCACCAACCTTTGTGTAGTCTGCAAACTTGCCAACCCACCCTTCTACCCCTACATACAGATCGTTAATACAAATCACAAAAAAATAGAGGTCCCAGATCAGATCCTTGTGGGACACCACTAGTCACAACAATCCAGTCTGAATGTACTCCATCCACCACGATCCTCTCCCTTCTGCAGGCAAGCCAATTCTGAATCCAACTGGCCAAACTTCCCTAGATCCCATGCCTTTTGACTTTCTGAATAAGCCTACCGTTTGGAACCTTGTCAAATGCCATACTAAAATCCACGTAGGTCACATCCACTGCACTACCCTCATCTATATGCCTGGTCACATCCTCAAAGAACTCTATCAGGTTTGTTAGGCACGATCTGCCATTCACAAAGCCATGCTGACTGTCCCAGATTAGACCATGATTCTCTAAATGCCCATAGATCCTATGTATAATAATGTATTCCAACAGCTTTCCCACCACAGACGTAAGGCTTACTGGTCTATAATTATCTGGACTATTCCTACTATCTTTCTTGAACAACGGTACAACATTCGCCTCCCTCCAATCCTATGGTATAATTCCTGTGGACAACGGGGACATGAAGATCCTCGCCAGAGGTTCAGCAATCGCTTCTTTCGCCTCGTGGAGCAGCCTATGGAATATTTCGTCAGGTCCCTGGGACTTACCCGTCCTAATGTATTTTAACAACTCGAACATCTCGTCTCCCTCAATAACAACATGCTCCAGAACATTAACCTCACTCATATTGTCCTCACCGTCATCAAGTTCCCTCTCTGTGGTGAATACCGAAGAGAAGTGTTCACTGAGGACTTCGCTCACTTCCACAGCCACCAAGCACATCTTCCCACTTTCATTTTTCTCAGTCCTACCATCACTCCTGTCATTCTTTTGTTCTTCATATAATTCAAGAATGCCTTGGGGTTTTCCTTTACATTACTCTCCAAGGCCTTTTCATGCTCCCTTCTGGTTCTTCTCAGCCCCTTCTTAAGCTCCTTTCTTGCTATGCTATATTCCTCAACAGATCCATCGTATCCTTGCTTCCTCAACCTCATGTATGCTGCTTTATTCCATCTGACTAGATTTTCCACTTCACCTGTCACCCATGGTTCCTTCACCCTACCATTCTTTATCTTCCTCACCGGGACAAATTTGTCCCTAACATCCTGCAAGAGACCCTTAAATATCGACCACATGTCTATAGTACATTTCCTTGCAAAACATCATCCCAATTCACACCCGCAAATTCTAGCCTTATAGCCTCATAATTTGCCCTTTCTCAAATAAAAACAATAATTTCCTCTCTGATTCTTTCCTTTTCCATGATAATGCTAAAGGTCAGGGAGCGGTGATCACTGTCCCCCAGATACGCACCCAGTGACAGATCTGTGACCTGACACGCTTCGTTACCTAATACTAGATCTAGTATGGCATTCGCCCTTGTCGGCGTGTCAACACAGACAATAGACAATAGACAATAGGTGCAGAAGTAGACCATTCGTCCCTTCAAGCCTGTACCGCCATTTTGAGATCATGGCTGATCATCTACTATCAATACCCGCTTCCTGCCTTGTCCCCATATCACTATCCATAAGATACCTATCTAGTTCCTTCTTGAAACCATCCAGAGAATTGGTCTCCACTGCCTTCCGAGGCAGTGCATTAAAGATCGCCACAACTCTCTGGGAGAAGAAGTTTTTCCTTAACTCTGTCCTAAATGACCAACCTCTTATTCTCAAAACATGCCCTCTGGTACTGGACTCTCCCAGCATCTGGAACATATTTCCTGCCTCTTTCTTGCCCAATCCCTTAATAATCTTATAATCTGATTTTGCAATCAGATCCCCTCTCAATCTCCAGCGTGTACAGGCCCAGTCCCTCTAACCTCTTTGCATAAGACAGTCCGGACATCCCAGGAATTAACCTTGTAAATCTACGCTGCACTTCCTCTACAGCCAGGATGTCCTTCTTTAACCCTGGAGGCCAAAACTGTACACCATACTGCAGGTGTGGGCTCACCAGGGCCCTGTACAAATGCAAGAGGATTTCCTTGCTCTTCTACTCAATTCCCTTTGTAATAAAGGCCAACATTCAATTCGCCTACTTCACTGCCTGCTGCAGTTGCTCATTCACCTTCAGTGACTGATGAACAAGGACTCCTAGATCTCTTTGTATTTCTCCCTTACCTAACTTTACACCGTTCAAATAATCTGCCTTCCTGTTCTTACTCCCAAGGTGGATAACCTCACACTTATTCACATTAAACGTCATCTGCCAAATATCTGCCCACTCACCCAGCCTATGCAAGTCACCCTGAATTCTCCTAACAGCCTCATCACATGTCACACTGTAACCCAGCTTAGTATCATCAGCAAACTTTCTGATCTTATTCTCAATGCTTTCATCTAAATCGCTGACGTACTGTGTACGTCAACATACCGTGACAGGAATGCGTCTTCGACACACTTAACAAACTCTGCCCCATTCAAACCCTTGGATCTACTAAGGTGCCAATCATTATTCCGGAAGTTAAAGTTACCCATGATAACAACCCTGTTATTTTTGCACCTTTCCAAAATCTGCCTCCCAATCTGCTCCTCAGTATCTCTGCTGCTACCAGGGGGCCTATAGATTACTCCCAATCTGTACAGGTCCCACCTTCCCCAGAAGAGATCCCAATGTTCTAAAAATCTAAAACGGTGCCCCCTGCACCAATTCCTCAGCCAGGCATTCAACTGCTAACTCCTCCAATTCTTACCCTCACTATCACGTAGCACTGGCAGCAATCATCAGAACGCCACCCTTGAGGTGCTGTCGTTCAGCCTTCCACCTAGTTCCCGAATCCCATACTTCAGGACCTCATCCCTCTTCCTGCCTATGTCGTTGGTCCCAACATTTATCACGACTTCTGGTTGCTTTTCCCTCTCGTACCAGGATGTCATGCACCCGGTCAGATACATCCCGGACCCTGGCACCCAGGAGGCAACAAACAATGCGGGTTTCCTTCTCACGTCCACAAAATCTCCTGTCTGCTCCCCTGACTATAGAATCTCCAATGACGACACATCTTCCCTTCTCCGTCCCATCCTTCATGTTCATGAATCTTTCCTCTCAAGTTCTTCTCCATCAACTTACCCACACTTGAGGTAAGATTCACTGGTCTATAATTTGCTGGGCTATCTCTATTCCCTTGTTTGAATAAAGGAGCAATGTCCTCAATTATCCAATACTCCGGCACTCTCCCGTGCCCATTGGTGATGTCAAGGTCACCGCCAAATTCTCACCAATCTCCTCCTTCGCCTCCCACAGTAGCCTAGGGTACATTTCCTCTGGTCCCGGAGACTTATCCAACTTGATGCTTTCCAAAAGTTTCAGCACATCGTCTTTCTTAACATCTGCATGCTCAAACTATTCAGTCTGCTGACAGCGTTCACTGCGGTCACTAAGGTCCTTTCCCATTGTGAATACTGAAGTGTTAATTAAGTACCTATGCTATTTTCTCCGGGTCCGTACACGCTATCCCACTGTTACACTTGATGGTCATCTGCGAGCTGTCCTGGAACAACAGGTAGTGATGCTGAGGAGACATCAGGACCAGCTCGACTACTTGTTCAGGGCATTGGAATCGCTTTCAGACAATGTAACCGACCTTGTGGCCCAGACTTAGTTACTACAGCTGTCCCAGAGCGCCCATCATTATTCTGCGACTGCATCTTCCACTCCGTCCTTCGCGTTCTCTCTGACTCCTTTCATCAAAGATCACTGTTTGCATTCTCCATGAATTTACTCAGGTGAGCCCAGTACCTGCCGCTCTTTTTTTTTCCCAGTGCACCCACATTTTGAATTGCTGTCAACGAACTTTCCGGCTGATCGAGCCAAGGTAGCCTACGTTATCAGCCGACTGTCCGGCCGGGCGAGGGAATGTGGAACAGTTGTCTGCGAGGCAGGCTTACTTCTCTGCAACAGTTTTCAGTTATTTTATGAGGAGATGAAAGAAGGTGTTTGATCGCTCCAAACGTGGGAGAGAGTCTGCCGGTAAAATGCTGCACATGCTCCGGGGGGCAGATTTGTGTCAGATTACGTCACAGACTTCCGGACCCCAGCCACCTCCAGCGGTTCAAACTCAGAGGCACAGTGCGACCCCTTCCTGAATGTCCTTTTCGAAAACATCAAAGACGAGCTGGCCACCCAGGACCTTCCTGCCATCTTTGAAACCCTGGTGGATTTGGCCATCCTCCTTAATGTTCGACTTCAGCAGAGTTGCAGAGGAAGGGGTTCTACAGAATTCCCGGGGACACTGGGTGAGTGAAGCTCCTCGTCAGTCTAAGTTGCCCTTCCGTTTTCTCCCATCTACAATTCCCGTTCCAGAGCCCAAAGCTATGAAGGTTGACTGTACACGCCTGAGGCCGACTGAAAGACAAAGGAGAATCTGCACGCGTTTCTGTCTGTACTGTGGCCAACTAGACCACTTCATCTCCACTTACCCAGCAAAAGCCTAGCGGTCACCAGTAGAACGAAGAATACTGGTGAGCGTGTCCCCTGTCCGGCCCTTCACAACACCACTCGATCACATACCTGATTCTCTAGAGTGGAGCAGCCATCTGTGAATAGACTCCGTCTTGGTGAATTCCGGTGCGGAGGTGTTTTTTATCGATTCGGGCGTGGCTCACCACGTCTGTCTTCCAGTCACCATTGGTGGCCAACTCCCTGAATGGTCGGAGACTGGCTAACATTACCCATGTCACGGCCCCGGTGAGTCTCAGTTTATCCGGCAACCATAATGAACAGTTTACCCTTTATGTTATTGTCTCTGCTCAAGATCTCATTTTCCTGAGCCATCACTGGTTAGATAAACACAGCCCCTACATTGACTGGCTCAGTCACAATATTGTAAGTTGGAGCCCATTCTGGCATGCCCACTGCCTTCGCCATGCTCAGTTCCCACGAGGAACTTCCAGACCTTAGTGCCATCCCGCCTGAATAAATGGTCCTCAAGGCTATTTTCATCAAGTTCCGGGTCACTTCGCTACCACCTCATCGGCGATATGATAGTGCCATTTACATTTTGCCTGGCACATCTCCCCCAAGGAGCCACCTGCATTCCCTGTCCGTACCTGAAATTAAAGCAATCAGTAAGTACATTCAGGAGTCTCCAGTTGCAGGCATCATCTGGCCGTCTTCCTCCCCTGCTGTTACTGATTTTACCTTCGTTGAAAAGAATGACAGCTCCTTGCGTACATGCATTGATAACCAGAGACTGGATGAAGTCGCTGTTAAGAACCGATACCCTCTACCGCTCATGACCTCGTCATTTGAACGACTGCAAGGAGCCTCAGTTTTCACCATTCTTGATCTCCGTAACGCCTACCATCTTGTCTGCATCGGAAAAGGGGACAAATGGAAGACGGCCTTCAACACCACCTCAGGCCGTTACGAGTATTTTGTCATGTCATTCGGTCTCACCAATGCCCCCGCCGTTTTCCAAGCCCTGGTAAATGACGTTCTTAGGGACATGCTGAACCAGTCTGTTTTTTGTTTGTATCTCGACAACAGCTTTTTTTTTTCTAAGTCGCTTGCTGAACACACAGGTCATGTCCGCAAAGTTCTCCAGCGTCTTCTGGAGAACCAGCTCTTTGTGAAGGCTGCGAAGTGTGAGTTTCATCGCAATATCGTCTCCTTCCAGGGGTATATACTTTCAGGCGGTTCCATTCAGATGGACCAACAGAAGAACAAGATCAAAACGGTGGTTAAATGGTCCCAACCTTCGACTCGTCGGGAGTTGTAACGTTTTGGGCTTTACTAGCTCCTGTCGCTGCTTCATCGGAATATACAGTACAGTGCCTGCACCAGTCACTGTTCTTACCACATCTGCTGATAGACTTTCCTGGTCCCCTGCTGGCGAATGTAAGAACATTCTCTGATCCGAAGAAAGATTGCAGCTCTGCCCCGAACCTGAATAAACCCGACACCGACCAGCAGTTCATTGTGGAGGAGGAGGCGTCTGACATTGGCGTAGGAGCTATTGTCTCTCAGCGCTAGGCCAAAGTTGAGAACGTACCGTCTCCTCTCACCGCCTCACACGCATGGAGCAGAATTACGATGTCAGAAACCGGGAGCTCCCGGCTGTGAAGCTAGCTCTGGAGGAATGGAGGCTTTGGCTAGAGGGATCTTAGTCTGGACTGATCACAAGGATCTGGAATATATCCGCAATGCCAAGCGTCTCTATAGTCGTCAAGATCGTTGGTCCCTGTTTTTTTCACAATTTTACTCTGTCCCTACGAACCATTTGCAAAAATGGAAAACCCTCCCACGAAGATTTCCCTCCTC
The DNA here is from genome assembly GCF_048418815.1 of Hemitrygon akajei. Taxonomy (NCBI): domain Eukaryota; kingdom Metazoa; phylum Chordata; class Chondrichthyes; order Myliobatiformes; family Dasyatidae; genus Hemitrygon; species Hemitrygon akajei. The sequence goes on from NC_133151.1 coordinate 22,773,051, forward strand.
TGGGCTCCCTGACGGCCGCGATGTCATCCTCCCTGATCACTGTCTCGTGGGTCATTGGATCCAGTGTGCAAGATGCTCAACAGAGCGAGGCATTCCCTAGTCAATGCCCCACTCACCGTGTTTATGTTCCCAGCACTGTTCGCTCGCAGGTATTGCAGTGGGGACATTCTCCCTGGTTATCCTGACGCTCTGGGACCAAGCGTACTCAGGCCGTCATCAGTCGGCGGTTCTGCTGGCCCTCAATGGGAGATGACATCCGTAACTTCGTCTCTGCCTGCTCTATCTGTGCTCAAGGCAAGAACTCTAACCGGTCACACGCTGTTCAGTTACAACCCATGTCTATCCCCGAGGAGCACATTGCCCTGGATTTTGTCACCGGTACTCCTCCATCAGATGGGAACGGCATCATTTTCATAGTAGTTGATCGTTTCTCCCAGTCTGTACACTTCATTCTTTATCTAAGTACCCCTCTGCCAAAGTACTCATACTGGAGGTTTTTAAATTACATCTTTTACCTGTAGATGTTGTGTCAGACAAGGGCTCGCAATTCACATCTAACTTCCGGAGGGTATTCTGTAATCTTCGAGCTGCCTCATTGAGTCCGTTCTCAGGATTCCATCTGTAGACCATGGCCAGACCGAGCGAGCCAACCAACAGCAAGTGTCTATTTATTGCTGAGTCTGGTCTCCCTGAACCGATCTGCGTGGAGTCAGCAGCTACCTTGGGACGAGGACGAAATAAATTCTCATCCCTCCTCATCGACCGGTCTGTCCCCTTTCGAGTGCTGCCTTGGCTACCAACCTCCAAGGGTTCCTGCCAGGAGACGGAAGTTGGCATTCCATCTGCCGGTGCATTCATCCGCCGTTGTCAGCGGACTTGGAAGTGCAGTCGCTCTGCGCTTCTCCGTGCCTCTGCTAGGATAAAGTGTCAAGCTGACTGCCATCGCTCCAAGGCCCCAAGCTTTCACCAGGCACTTCGTGTGTGGCTTTCAACTGGAGACCTAGCCCTCAGGATGGATTCCCGCAAGCTCTCCCCTCGCTTCATCTGCCTCTTTCCCGTTGCTACAGACATCAACACTGCTGCCTTCCGACTCAACGTCAACTCCATTCTCCTCCGCATTCATCCCACCTTCCATGTGTCCCACATCAAGCGTTTCATGAGACACCCTCTGTGTTATGTCACCAACACCACCCCACCCTCTCTGCCCAAAGGATCATCGATGGAGAGAGAGAGAGAGAGAGTGATGAAGAGAAAAGAGGCGAATTGTGAGGTTTGTTAGTTCACCAGACGGGTTGGACTCTGATCGAGGTTCCAAAGGGCAGCAACGATCGGTGGAGGTCGATAGGGACCGATCGGCCTATGAGTGAGCTCCAAACTGTGCAAAGACTGTTTAATAAGATTTGGACCCCTTTACTTATTTGTTTCTCTACTAAACATGCAGTCAATGTAAGAGTAATAAAGCTTAATTGTTTAATCGCTTACTGTGTCCTATTTGTTATTTCGGGGTACTAATGTGTACCAGGGGACAAATCGTGCAGCATCCACTCAAAGGAGAATTCTTACGTTTGGCCAGGCAGGTGGTTATCACCCATATTTAGCCGCTAGGCGAAGCGAGAGTTACACAAGCATACTTCGACCATTAGATGATTGGAAGAAGGAAGCGAGTGTAAATGAAAGGATCCTTGTCTGGTTGCTGCCAGTGATTAGTGGTGTTCCAGAGGGGACGGTGTTGGGACAGTTTTTTTTTTCATACTGTTTCACAGCTGTCAGTTCCAGGTCTACACAAATTGGAGGATCATTCCTATCTCTCCAATGTAACCAAAATGACATACACCGCAAATTAACAGCCCAATAATGCAATCTTAGATTAGGCAAAGCGAGATCTCCGTCCTTTTTCAACTTTTGCAAATGACATTTACTAATTCTTGGTCTTTTATTATCCCAAATAAAAGATAGAATAATAGAATCAATCCGATCAAAACACTTCTTAGTCAAAAAAACACAGCAATATTCTGAAATAAATATAAAAATTTTGGTAAAATCATCATTACAACTGCATGAATACGACCAACAAGTGAAAATGTAAGCGGGCTCTATCTAATGAAAAAATACTTCATAGAATCCAGTAAAGGAGGAAAATTGGCTTTATAAAGATACTTATATTTTTTAGTAATTATAATACCTAAATATCTAAATAAACCCTTAACTTTAAAAGGAATATTATCATATATAGAGTCAGATTCATTTAAAAGAAGTAATTCACTTTTTCTAAATTGTATTTTATATCCTGAAAAGTCTCCAAATTTGCCAAATAATTTTAGCAAAGCAGGAATAGATACTTCAAGCCTAGATATATATACCAAGAAAGAGTTACTAGAGACTCACTTCCCATGGAACCAAGTACAGGGATAGCCATTATCTTTCAACAATCAGGCTTTGGAAAAAGAGGGGATAATGACTCTCGGCTCAACAATGAATTCCCATTCAGGGACTTTACAGCTCATGCTCTTGATATTTACCGTATATTTATAATGATCATGCTTTGTTTTTTTTCTTACACAATTTATTCTCTTTGTTGTCCTTTCTAAATCGTTGATTTGTCCCTCTTTGACTTGTATAGCTTTTCATTGATTCTATTGTGTTTCTTTGTATTTACTATATATGCCCGCAACAAAATATATATGGTAACATTTGTAGTTTGGCAACTAATTTACTTTCAACATTGAACCACAGAAAATATTTTGTGAGGATAGGTGGAGTAATATAGGACTCTTCTCTGTCACGAAGCAGGATGAGAGGTGACTTGATGGAGGTATACCAAATGATAGGAGACATCAAATGACGGGGCATCCAGACATTTTTGTTCCAAAGTGGAAGTCGCGAAAACAAGGAGACGTAATTTTAAATGATTGGGGAAAAGTGTAGGGGGAGTGGTGATGTCTTGGGATAACTTTTAAATACATAAAATGCGTGGAATTTGTAGTGATACCACGCGCAATGACGTGCAAGTTCCTGGTTGGACAGGCAGCTCCAGGCAGCGCACCCACTGCTGAGGGATTGTGCTCATCTTCATCTCAATGAAAACAGTCGTCATTGTAATGGTCCCATCTGCACAGGAAGAGAGCTCAACGATCTTTATAACGGAACCTATCCTTCTGCACTAACTTCTCAGCCACACATTTAACTACTTCTTACTTCTTCATAATTCTCAGACCACTTCCAGGTAAAACAGGGTGTAATTCTGGGAACAACTCAATAAAGGACGTTCTGCCTACGCTGCCCAGAGTCATTATTTGCACTGGCACTAGTGAGGTAACGCATCAGCCTGGAGTCTTACTAGTGGCCACAGATAAATATCTGGCTGTCCATTACTGTTTGCCGGGAACACAGAACATCATAGCGCATGAGTAACACGTCAGCTGACAACGAATCTGCTAAACAAAATGCCAAATAAACTGAATCTCTGCTGCTTGTGTCTGCTTCATGTTTCTCCATTTCCACCATATTCAGCTGCCTACCTTAAAGCTCTTAAATGTCACTACCGTAAATGCTTCCAACATTCCGCATGGCATTAAGTGCGTGACACCGACAGCTCTCATCATAATGAAATGATCTCGCTGCGCACAGCTTTGAACTTACCCTCTCTCACCTTAAAGCTGTGACTTCAGGTAATGGACATTTTTTGTCAACCGGGAAAATAATGCTGATTTTACTCCCCATCTACGTCTGTCATGTTTAATAAAATTCATTCAGGCCTCTCCTCAGACGGCTAACCACCGAGCTAAACAGTCCCATGGAATCCAAACGCCACTAACTCAAGCCCACTAGTCCAGGCAATATCCAGGCGAAATGTTTGCTCCTTTTCTAGCTTAATAATATCCTTCCTATGGTGTGGTAACCTGAATTGCATAAGGTGACCCAAGTGCTACCTATTGATTATTTTGTAGCACTGTGACACGATATTCCAACAGTTCTAGTGCCTCCACGATGAAGGCAAGCATGCCGCCGAACCCTTTCACCATGTGGTCAACATGGACTTCTATTCAGAATAGAGATGTGGATCGATCTCTCCAGTTGACGGTGGTGAATCTGCGCTATTTTGTGTAAAGAACATCGGTTTCTTCAGCAGGTTCTCAGATTTGGTGGATTTTTTAAAAGCGTGAGATATTCGGGGATGCAATCAAGTTTATCTTTGAAAATGTAACTAGCAAATGTCGGCAGAAGCACAAACGGCACTGGAAAGACAAGGCGGCGACCTAACCTCCCCCTCCTGGGAAGGCATATCGCGTTGAATTCAGCCACATTGAATTTACTTTATCTCAGTGATATACTTGATACTGACCATCGGTAACTGAAGAAGACTGCGTTTGTTTTCCAGAAAGAAATGGAGAGTCTAACGATAAGAATGTATGTTTAACGATTCAAGCATTGCAAAACAAAAACTGCATAAACCATCACCACGGAATATGTTTTGAAGCAACATGAAATTAACGTCTATCTATGTTTTGAGCAGCTAAATATAATATATAACGACACAACGAGTAAAAATAGTTGACTGTGTGTTTGTTCAGCCGATTGTGCTTAATGATACCGGAGGGATCACCAACTGATTTGAGCGTGGTTCCAACTGATGTATAAAAACTCTTAGATTCAGTGAATGCAAATATTTTGGGGCGATTTGTAAAACATCGCTGCTACAGGTAGAAAATGGGATATTCCGCAATTTTTAACATCGTTAGAATTTACTTGCCGCTGCTGGCAACACTCGGTATTCCAGGTAACGTTATTACACTCGGCCATCCTACGTTAACTGTGTCTGGATTCCTAATGGGCCTATGCGGACCAGGGCATATTTGTCTGTTTGTGGACGATGAAACCTAGCCTTAGCCGCTGTCTTATATTCTAATTGTAATTCACTTTGATCTGCTGGTTTACTTTTACATGGGTGTAGGATTGAGGTGTTTGACACTTTTATATATAATATTATGATGTGATTCAATGCTCGGTCATTTCTTTAAAACTCATATTGTTTTTCTATGAGAGATTTCATTTCCCAAAATATTTTCATTGACGACGACCATCCCGGCAATGATCTGCCTCTTCGTAGGACTTGAAACATATTAACATTGAGGGCTCCTTATTGATATATCCGTTCTTTTTGACGGCGTGCATAGTATTCGACATTTGACCTTAATCTTGATGAGCTTTCAGTCTCTGACAGTTAGCCCTGACAGCCGTATCACATCTCGTGAGATAAGAAGGCTTATCCCATCCCCGCCTGCTCTGAATAACTCCCGATATTCAGTGAAATGCATTCATGACCGTTTCGTCGATTATTAAATAAACATATTTTAAGTGGAAGCCAATTAATAAACGCTTTAAATGTTTAATACACAATTTCGTCTGAAATTTTTAAAAAAATGCACTCCACCATCTCCGCCGTTCTCCGCAAGAATCCATTCTATCAGACACAGCTCTTGATAACCTCACATTCCAGGATTGTGATCCGACATTTATTTACGTCTTACTAGCCACCTGAGGGCGCTCTGCTGTCATCCTCCAGCTTTCTTTCTGACGGTTAACTTCTGGGCGTGACACTGGCGAGATATAAATTGTGCATTATAATGTAGAATCCACTTCATCGGTTCATCCGCATCCTATCACGGTCAGCGCAAATGGACTGCTACCCTGACTCCAGACAATGTGCATTGAATTCACACTGATCATTGAAGTAAATGATTGTAATTTAATGTTACTCTTTTTTTAGTTAAACTAATGGCGATTGTGATCCTGTCCCGTGGAAAATGCGGTCTGTCCAAATGCATTACTCTCTACCTTGTGGCCATGGCGGTAGTCGATCTGATGGTGGTCATCATTGTTATTATATTACAGAGGATGAATTATATCTATTTGTTTGCTTATTTCTTGCTCGAAACTCCGGCGTGTTCCGTGCTACTTGTCCTGAGTATCGCAACCTGTGACTGTTCCGTTTGGTTGACGGTTGCTTTCACTTTCGATCGCTGTGTCGCCATCTGCTGTGAGAAGCTGCGGAACCGATATTGCACCGAGAGAACAGCGACTGTGGTGGTAGCCACAGTAAGCGCAACGTGTTTTGCCAGGACAATTCCTTGTTACTTTACTGTGGATCGCTGGCGTTGTGTCTCCGCAGCTGAATACTTCACCTCACCCCTGTGGAAAGCTTACCAAGTATTTATGGGTATCACATCGCCACTATTACCGATCTGTTTAGTTCTGCTCTTCAATGTTTCAACCATCAAACGGATTATAGCGACAAATCGAGCTCGCCGGGTTTTTAAAAAAAGCGGAGACAATGGTATTGATCCAGAGGTAGCAAACCGGCGGAAGTCAATGATTTTGCTGTTCGCTCTGTCAGCCAATTTTATATTATTTTGGTTGCCCTATGTCGTACATTCACTTTTCTGGCAAGTCGAAAACTATTCCTACACAAACAGATATTTCAGCACGCCGTCATATATCCTGCAGCAATGTGGGTTTATGTTGTCTTCTCTCAGTACCTGCACTAACACGTGTATCTATGGACTGACACAGAGAAAATTCAGGGAGGAACTTAAGAATGGAGTGACGTACCTGCTTGCAGCACTGCGGGAGATTTGCAAATAAAGTGAAAACACAGTTATTCATTCTTGCAACTTCAAGACAATTATTTTGCAGAATATTAAGTTGACCTGCAAGGGACCGTTGCTTCGGGACCTCACGGTGGAACCGATCAGCGGGGATTACACAGCTCGTATTGAATTATCATTATCGTCATGGAAGGACGATTGACTGCAATATGATAAAATTTCAGTACACTGTAGGAAACATCTTCTCCACGACCACTGTATTAAGACCAGTAGCAATTAGATCGTTTTTAATTGGGTCACTCCTCATTCTTATGAATTCCAGTTCATCAGCCGCAGAACCATCAAACTACATGCATATTGCAAGACAATCAATAATGCAATCACTTTCATGAACCTCCTATGATCGCTCCCCATCCAGAACATTGTTTTAATATAATGGGCCTAAAACTGGTCACCATACTCCAGGGTAGACCTCATCAGTATTTCATAAATTCTCAACATTACATCGTTGTTTTTATCTTCTAGCCCTCTTGAAATGAATGCTAAAGCCATATTTCCCTTCCTCACCACAGACTACCTTGCAAATGCACCTTTAGAGAATCCTGCACAAGGACTCTCAAGTCTATTTGCGCCTCTTATTGTTTTTTTTTTTAAATTTTCTACCCATTTAGAAATCATTCAGCTCTTTCGTTTCCTCTACTTAAGTGCATTGCCTAAGTATAATTCCCGACACTGCATTCCATCTGCCATTTCTTTGCGTCTCCTTATCTGCCCGAGCCCTTCTGCAGCATTTCTGCTTCCTGGAAACTTCTAACCCCTCTGTCTATCTTCGTATCTTCCATAAACTTTACAGCAGAGCCAACAATTCCATCAATCAAATAATTGCCATATACAGTAGAAAGAATCGGTCCATATAAAGACAGCTGTGGAACACCACCAGTCACGGGTGAATAGCCGGAAAAAGCTCCCTTTCTTCACACTCTTTGGTCCTTGTAACTCAGCCACTGCTTACCCCTGCTATAGTATTTTCCGTAATTCATGGGCTTGTAGCTTGTTAAGTAGCCTTATGTGTGACAGCTTGTCGAAATCATTGCCAAAATCCAAGTACACAACATCTAAAGATTTGCCTTTATCTATAGTGCTTTAGTATATTATTTCTTCAAAAAATCCAAAATAATTGCTAGGCAAGATTTTCCCTTAAGGAAACTATGCTGTCTATCGCCTATTATATACGCCTGCCTCCAAGTGACCTGAGACCTCACCCTTAATAATTGACTACGACATCTTACAAACGGCTGAAGTCAGCCTAACTGACTTATAGTTTCCTTTCTTTTGCCTCTCTCCATTTCAGGAACTGCAATGACATAGGCAATGTTACAGTCTTCTGGAAGCATTTCAGAAGCTAGTGCTTCTTGAAAGAGCATTGCTTATGCCCCCACGATCCATTCATCCACCACTTACGGAACACTGAGCTGTACACCATCTGGTCCTGTATTTTGGTGATTCTAGCCTGCATCGGGACCCTGCTTCAAAGAGTGCTGCACTAACTCGCTTCTCCTCAATTACACTGTCATCCATCCTCAACACAGCTTAGCACTTCAAGAACAAGGGTAGAGTTCTTCCTGTCCTTACATACCAATTATGAGCCTCCGTATGTCGAAAGCCACTCGCTATAACCTACGCCGCCTTCCACCAAATCCTATCACCAATCGCATTTTTTACATTCAAACACCTCCCCCCATGCATACTTCGCTTTCCTCAGTGCCCTCTCTCTCCGCGATTCCTTTGACAATTCGCCCCTACTCACCACTTTCCCTCCTCTCACCTAACTCTGAAAGTGATATAATTACTAAAACTGCACATTCACGTCCTCCCTTACCAAATCCAAGCCCCCAAAAGGTAATTCCATGATAGACCACACTTCTACTGTGAATTTCTTGGAGAAATCCACTTAATCTGGTATTGCCGGAGCGGCCGTCCCTGCATGGCTGAGACGCGGCATAGTTTAGAGCACTGCTTTGTCGAACTCCTTCGCTGCATCGGTAACGTGCAGGATTTCCCACAGTTTTATTTTAATTCAATTATCTATTCTCATTCCGAGAATGTCGGTGCATCTCGGCCTCCAATGCCAAAATGAGGCAAATCTCTGGGTGTAGGAGCAACACCTGAAATTCTGTCTGAGTGGTCTTCAACCTTATGCCGTAAACCAATTTATTTAATCCGGTGATATTTCCCGTCCCTCTCTCTCTTTTGTTTATTCTCCATTCAGGATTCCCTCGACTCCTCTCTTCGCACTACCCTGCCTATCGACTCTCTATTCTCCCCCTCCTTCTCTATCTCCCATGGTCCATTCCAGTCTCCTATTCCGCTCTCTTCTTCTTCAACCCCTCAGCTTTTCCACCTATTTACTCCCGCTTTTCACTTCATCCCACTCTCCTGTCCACCTACCTTGCCTCCTCAGCTCTCTTCACCTATCACTTGCCAGCTTGAACTGTTTCCCTTCCACCATATTGTACATCTCATTTCCTCCCCCTTTATCTCCAGCCCTGATAAAGGGTCTCGACTCGAAACGTCAACTATTGATACCTCTACGTGGATGGTTCCTGACCTGCTGATTTCCTCCTGCATTTTCTGTGTGTTCTTCTGATCTGTGTGCCAGAATTTGCCATTGTCACCCATCGGCTCATTTCTGTCATTTCGGCTCAGTTTATATTAAAAGACCGTAAGAACATAAAACACTGGAGCAGTATTAGGCTGTTCGGCCCATCGAGTCTGCTCGGCCATTCAATCATGGATGATTCCTTTTCCTTCGCTTCGATAGCCCCACTCACGGCCCTCACCCCGTAAACTTTGATTCCTTGGCAAATCAAGAATTTCTCCATTTGTACCATTAATGCACCGAACGACCTGGTCACCAAAGTTGACTGTAGAAAGAAATTCAACACTTGAGACCACGAGAAATGTTTTTACGACCTGCTGAGCCACAACTTCAATAACCGTAGGGTGCACCCCATCTTGTCCAGGTGACCAGCCCGTCTACTGGAACTCTATTTTTTTCTGTATGCGCCAAAGAATATAACACAAATGCAATTCAGCAACTCCCTTGACAGGCGAGAATACTAATTACATTTCGAAGCAGAACCAATGCGATAGAGAGATCTGTTAATCGGACGTTTAATGTTAAATGAAACCGACAGTTAATAGACATAGACGTCTTCCTCCGTGGACAGATATGTTCCGGGATCCCTTTCGATTTGTCCACTCCTTTCTTGAAGCACTGGCCGTGGTGATACCTGAATTCTGCCCTCGTTGTCTGGTAGTCAGAAGAACATTCGCCACCAGGGCTTATTCTCAGAGTAACTGATGTAGGGAGGAATTTAACTGACATGGATCTCGGGGAGTGTGATTTTGATGTCACCCTTGCTCCAGATCATTCTTTAAAAAACGAAGGATCCTTCCGCGACTAGTGATGCTGCTTTCAATTGCATCTTGTCAAATTCATGGTCATCCATCCTCACCTCTTCTTCCCTCCTCCCTAACAAAGATGCAATTCCTCTTGTCCTTAACTACCACTGCATGCGCCTCGGCAGCGAACACGTCATTCTGCCGTTTTCAACGGGATTCCACCACCAATCCCATTTTTATCTCTCCTAGCCAGTACAATTCCCCGTTTACTTCAGGGACACTCGCTTTGTGATTCCTTTGACAATTATTTCCTAATGTTCCGTTTCCCTCCTGACGCAAGAGGAGGACATTACAACTGCCCATTCTTATTTTACCGTGCGCTATTCCGGCCGCAAACAGTCCTTGCAGGTGAAACAACACTTCAACCGTGAATCTGTCTTGGTCTTCCAAAGTATCGGTAGTCCCGGTGCGGCAATCTTAGAGACCCGGCATAGATTGGGAGACCATGTTGTCCATCACATTCGCTCCATCCATCATGTGTAGGATTTTCCACTGGTCGACCATTTTGATTCTACAACCCATTCTCATTCTGTCAGGTCGGTGCTTCCTATCCTCTTATGCCACGATGAGGTAAATCTCAGGTTTGAGGAGCGGCACCGCATATTCCGTTTGAGTGATCTTCAACCTGATAAACATTACTTTTGTTTCAACCCGCTGATTATTCCCCTCCCTCTTCCTACCTTTTTTTCTACTGCCTATTCCTCATTCCCTCTTGCCTCATTTCTTCTCGTCGCCTGCCTATCGTTTCTCTCGTCTCCTCCTCATTCCCTTTCTCTCATAGTCCACTCTGATCTTCTACCATGATTCCTTCTTCTTGAGCACTTTGCCTTTTCCGCATATAAACTCCAAGCTTCTCACTTCATGCAACTCTCCAATCCACCCTCCTTCTCCCACCATCTATCTTCACTTATCAGACTCTGCCTGTACTGCTTCACCTGCACCTACCTTCTTCCTCTGGTTTCTTCACCCCGTCCTTTGAAAGCCAATATACCATACGCCTTCATAACCACAGAGTCAACCTGTGCAACTTTTTTCAGCGTCTTTTGGACGCGGACCCCAAGATCCCTCTGATCCTCCACACTGCCAAGAGTCTTATCATTAATACCCTTATCTGCCAACATATTTCACCTATCATTTCTCAATTATGTGGTTTGAACTCCATGTACCACTTCTCTGCCCAGTTTTGCATCCTATCAATGTCCCGCTGTAACCTCTGACAGCCTTCCACCCTATCCACAACACCTCCAACCTTTGTGTCATCTGCAGACTTACTAAACCATCCCTCCACTTCCTTATCCAGGTCATTTATAAAATCAGAAAGAGTAAGTGCCCCAGAACAAATACCTGAGGCTCTCCACTGGTGACCGACCTCGATTCAGAGTATGACCCGTCTACAAACTCTTTGCCATTTGTGGGCAAGCCAGTTCTGGATCCACATAGCAATGACCCTTTGGTCCCATGCCTACTTACTCTCTCAATAAGCCTTGCATAGGGTACCTTATGAAATGCCTTGCTGAAATCCCTATACACTATATCTACTACTCTTCCTTCATCAATGTGTTTAGTCACTTCCTCAAACAAATCAATCTTGGAAGGTACGACCTGCCCTTGACAAAGCCATGCTGAATACTCCTAATCATATTATTCTCTCCAAATGTTAATAGAACATAGAATACAGAATAGTACAGCACATTACAGGTCCTTCGTTCCACCATGTAGTGCCGAACCTCAAACCCTGCCTCCAATATTAACCCCCAGCTTAAATTCCTCCATATACCTGTCTAATAGTCTCTTAAACTTCACTAGTGTATCTGCCTCAACCATTGATTCACGCAGTGCATTCCACGCATCAACCATTCTCTGAGTGAGAAACCTTCCTCTAATATCGCCCTTGAACTTCCCTCCACTTACCTTAAAGTCATGTCCTCTTGTACTGAGCAGTGATGCCCTGAGGAAGAGGCGCTGGCTGTCAATTCAGTCTATTCCTCTTAATATCTTGTATACCTCGATCATGAGCCCTCTCAGCCTCCTTCTCTCCAAAGAGTAAAGCCCTAGCTCCCATAATTGATCATAATCCATACTCTCGAAACCAGGAAGCATTCTGGTAAATCTCCTCTGTACCCTTTCCAATGCTTCCACATCCTTCCTATACTGAGGCGACCAGAACTGGACACAGTACCACAAGTGTGATCTAAGTAGAGTTTTATAGAGCTGCATCATTACATCGCGTATATTAAAACCTATCCCTCGACTTATGAGAGCTAAAACCCCATAAGCTTTCTTAACAACCCTATCTACCTGTGAAGCAACCTTCAGGGATCTGGGGACATGCACTCCGAGATCCGTCTGCTCCTCCACACTATCAAAAATCCAGACATTTACTTTGTACTCTGTCTTGGAGTATGTCCTTCAAAAGTGTACTACCTAACAATTCTCCGGGTGGAAAGCCATCTGCCAATTCTCAGCCCACTTCTGCATGCTATCAATGTCTCTCTGCAATCTTCGTCAACCCTCTAAACTATCTAAAACACCACCAACCTTTATGTCGTCTGCAAACTTGCCAACTCACCCTTCTACCCCTACATCCAGATCGTTAATAAAAATCACAAAAAATAGAGGTCCCAGAACAGATCCTTGTGGGACACCACTAGTCACAACAATCCAGTCTGAATGTACTCCCTCCACCACGATCCTCTGCATTCTGCAGGCCAACGAATTCTGAATCCACCTGGCCAAACTTCCTTCGATCCTTTGACTTTCTGAATAAGCCTACCGTTAGGACATTGTCAAATGCCATTCTAAAATCCATGTAGGTCACATCCACTGCACTACCCTCATCTATATGCCTGGTCACGTCCTCAAAGAACTCCATCAGGTTTGTTAGGCACGATCTGCCATTCACAAAGCCATGCTGACTGTCCCAGATTAGACCATGATTATCTAAATGCCCATAGATCCTATGTATAATAATGTTTTCCAACAGCTTTCCCACCACAGACGTAAAGCTTACTGGTCTATAATTATCTGGACTATTCCTACTAACTTTCTTGAACAATGGTACAACATTCGCCTCCCCCCAATCCTATGGTAGAATTCCTGTGGACAACGGGGACATGAAGATCCTCGCCAGAGGTTCAGCAATCTCTTCTTTCTCCTCGTGGAGCAGCCTATGGAATATTTCGTCAGGCCCCTGGGACTTATCCGTCCTAATGTATTTTAACAACGCGAACATCTCCTCTCCCTCAATAACAACATGCTCCAGAACATTAACCTCACTCATATTGTCCTCACCGGCATCAAGTTCCCTCTCTGTGGTGAATACCGAAGAGAAGTATTCACTGAGGACTTCGCTCACTTCCACAGCCTCCAAGCACATCTTCCCACTTTCATTTCTCTCCGTCCTACCATCACTCCTGTCATCCTTTTGTTCTTCACATAATTCAAGAATGCCTTGGGGTTTTCCTTTGCATTACTCTCCAAGGCCTTTTCATGCTCCCTTCTGGTTCTTCTCAGCCCCTTCTTAAGCTCCTTTCTTGTTATCCTATATTCCTCAATAGATCCATCGGAACCTTGCTTCCTCAACCTCATGTATGCTGCTTTCTTCCACCAGACTAGATTTTCCACTTCACTTGTCACCCATGGGTCCTTCACCCTACCATTCTTTATCTTCCTCACCGGGACAAATTTGTCCCTAACGTCCTGCAAGAGTCCCTTAAATATCGACCACATGTCTATAGTACATTTCCTTGCAAAACATCATCACAATTCACACCCGCAAATTCTAACCTTATAGCCTCATAATTTTCCCTTTCTCAATGAAAAAAAAATCATTTCTTCTCTGATTCTACCGTTTTCCATGATAATGCTAAAGGTCAGGGAGCGGTGATCACTGTCCCCCAGATGCGCACCCAGTGACAGATCTGTGACCTGACCCGCTTCGTTACCTAATACTAGATCTAGTATGGCATTCGCCCTTGTCGGCTTGTCAACACAGACAATAGACAATAGACAATAGGTGCAGAAGTAGACCATTCGTCCCTTCAAGCCTGCACCGCCATTTGGAGATCATCGCTGATCATCTACTATCAATACCCGCATCCTGCCTTGTCCCCATATCACTTAATTCCCCTATCCATAAGATATCTATCTAGTTCCTTCTTGAAACCATCCAGAGAATTGGTCTCCACTGCCTTCCGAGGCAGTGCATTAAAGATCCCCACAACTCTCTGGGAGAAGAAGTTTTTCCTTAACTCTGTCCTAAATGACCAACCTCTTATTCTCAAAACATGCCCTCTGGTACTGGACTCTCCCAGCATCTGGAACATATTTCCTGCCTCTTTTTTGCCCAATCCCTTCATAATCTTATAATCTGATTTTGCAATTAGATCCACTCTCAATCTCCAGCGTATACAAGCCCAGTCCCTCTAACCTCTTTGCGTAAAACAGTCCGGAATTCCCAGGAATTAACCTTGTAAATCTATGCTGCACTTCCTCTACAGCCAGGATGTCTTTCCTTAACCCTGGAGGCCAAGACTATACACAATACCCCAGGTGTGGGCTCACCAGGGCCCTGTACAAATGCAAGAGGATTTCCTTGCTCTTCTACTCAATTCCCTTTGTAATGAATGCCAACATTCCATTAGCCTACTTCACTGCCTGCTGCACTTGCTCATTCACCTTCAGTGACTGATGAACAAGGACTCCTAGATCTCTTTGTATTTCTCCCTTACCTAACTTTAAACCGTTCAATTAATCTGCCTTCCTGTTCTTACTCCCAAGGTGGATAATCTCACACTTATTCACATTAAACGCCATCTGCCAAATATCTGCCCACTCACCCAGCCTATGCAAGTCACACTGAATTCTCCTAACAGCCTCATCACATGTCACACTGCAAGCCAGCTTAGTATCATCAGCAAACTTGCTGATGTTATTCTCAATGTTTTCATCAAAATCGTTGACGTACTGTGTACGTCAACATACCGTGACAGGAATGCGTCCTCGACACACTTAACAAAGTCTGCCTCATTCAAACCCTTGGATCTACTAAGGTGCCAATCAATATTCGGGATGTTAAAGTCACCCATGATAACAACCCTGTTATTCTTGCGCCTTTCCAAAATCTGGCTCCCAATCTGCTACTCAGTATCTCTGCTGATACCAGGGGGCCTATAGATTACCCCCAGTATAGTATCTGCTCCCATCCTGTTCCTGACTTCCACGCATACTGACTCAAAAGAGGATCCTGCTACATTGTCCACCTTTTCTGCAATTGGAAAAGAACCCCTGACCTGTATTGCCACCCCTCCTCCCCTTTCCTCCCCCCATCCCTCTTAAAACACTGAAATCCAGGGATATTGAGATTCTATTCCTGTCATTGTGCCAGACAGGTCTCCGTAATGGCCATTACATCATAATTCCATGTATGTATCCAAGCTCTCAGTTCATCGCCTTTGTTCCTGATGCTTCTTGCATTGAAGTACACACACTTTAGCACTACTACCTTACTACCTTTATACCCTTTCTTCTACTGCTCTTTCCTCAAAGCCTCTCTATATGTTAGATCTGGCTTTACTCCATGCTCTTCTTTCACTGTTCGATCGCTTTGGGTCCCATCCCCATTTCAAATTAGCTTAAACCCTCCCGAACCATGCTAGCAAACCTTCCAATAAGAATATTGCTCCCCCTCGAGTTCAGATGTAACCCACCCAATCTGTACAGGTCCCACCTTCCCCAGAAGAAATCCTAATGTTCTAAAAATCTAAAACCTTGCCCCCTGCACCAAATCCTCAGGCACGCATTCAACTGCTATCTCCTCCAATTCTTACCCTCACTATCACGTAGTGCAGGCAGCAATTATGAGAACGCCACCCTTGAGGTTCTGTCCTTCAGTCTTCCACCTAGTTCCCGAAACCCATACTTCAGGACCTCATCCCTCTTCCTGCCTATGTCGTTGGTCCCAACATTTATCACGACTTCTGATTGCTTTTCCCTCTCGTGCCAGGATGTCATGCACCTGGTCAGATGCATCCCGGACCCTGACAGCCGGGAGGCAACAAACAATGCGGGTTTCCTTCTCACGTCCACAAAATCTCTTGTCTGCTCCCCTGACTATAGAGTCTCCAATGACGACACATCTTCTCTTCTCCGTCCCATCCTTTATGTTCATGAATCCTTCCTCTCAAGTTCTTCTCCATCAACTTACCCACACTTGAGTTAAGATTCACTGGTCTATAATTTGCTGGGCTATCTCTATTCCCTTTTTTGTATAAAGGAACAATATCCTCAATTATCCAATACTCCGGCACTCTCCCGTGCCCATTGATGATGCCAAGTTCACCGCCAGATTCTCACCAATCTCCTCCTTCGCCTCCCACAGTAGCCTGGGGTACATTTCCTCTGGTCCCGGAGACTTATCCAACTTGATGTTTTCCAAAAGTTTCAGCACATCGTCTTTCTTAATATCTGCATGCTCAAACTTTTTAGTCTGCTGCAAGCCTTCACTGCAATCACTAAGGTCCTTTCCCATTGTGAATACTGAGTGTTCATTAAGTACCTTTGCTATTTCCTCCGTTTCCGTACACACTTTCCCATTGTTACACTTGATGGTCATCTGCGAGCTGTCCTGGAACAACAGGTAGTGATGCTGAGCAGATATCAGGTCTAGCTCGACTAATTGTTCAGGGCATTGGAAACGCTTTCAGACAATGTACCCGACCTTGTGACCCAGACTTAGTTACTACAGCTGTCCCAGAGCGCCCATCAATATTCTGCAAATGCATCTTTCACTCCGCCCTTCGCGTTCTCTCTGACTCCTCTCATCAAAGTTCTCTGTTTGCGTTCTCCACGAATTTACTCAGGTGAGCCCAGTACCTGCCGCTCTTTTTTTCCCCAGTGCACCCACATTTTGAATTGCAGTCAGCGAACTTTCCGACTGATCGAGCCAAGGTAGCCTGCGTTATCAGCCGACTGTCCGGCCGGGCGAGGGAATGTGGAACAGTTGTCTGCGAGGCAGGCCTACTTATTTGCATCAGTTTTCAGTTATTTTATGAGGAGATGAAAGAAGGTGTCCAGCGGTCCAAACTCAGAGGCACAGGGCGACCCCTTCCTGAATGTCCTTTTCGAAAACATCAAAGACGAGCTGGCCACCCAGGACCTTCCTGCCATCTTTGAAGCCCTGGTGGATTTGGCCATCCTTCTTAATGTTCGACTTCAGCAGAGTTGCAGAGTAAGGGGTTCTACAGAGTTCCTGGGAACACTGGGTGAGTGAAGCTCCTCGTCAGTCTAAGTTCCCCTTCAGTTTTCTCCCATCTACAATTCCCGTTCCAGAGCCCAAAGCTATGAAGGTTGACTGTACACGCCTGAGGCCGACTGAAAGACAAAGGCGAACCTGCACACGTTTCTGTCTGTACTGTGGCCAACTGGACCACTTCATCTCCACCTACCCAGCAAAAGCCAAGCGGTCACCAGTAGTACGAAGAATACTGGTGAGCGTGTCCCCTGTCCGGCCCTTCACAACTCCACTCAATCACATACCTGATTCTCTAGAGTGGAGCAGCCATCTGTGAATAGACTCCGTCTTGGTGAATTCCGGTGCGGAGTTGTGTTTTATCGATTCGGGCGTGACTCACCACGTCTGTCTTCCAGTCACCATTGGTGGCCAACTCCCTGAATGGTCGGAGACTGGCTAACATTACCCATGTCACGGCCCCGGTGAATCTCATTTTATTCGGCAACCATTATGAACAGTTAACTCTTTATGTTATTATCTCTGCTCAATGTCTCATTTTCCTGAGCCATCACTAGTTAGTTAACGACAGCCACTACATTGACTGGTTCAGTCACAATATTGTAAGTTGGAGCCCATTCTTGGACGCCCACTGCCTTCGCCATGCTCAGTTCCCACGAGGAACTTCTGGACCTTAGTGCCTTCCCTCCTGAATAAATGGACCTCAAGGCTATCTTCATCAAGTTCCGGGTCACTTCGCTACCACATCATCGGCGATATGATAGTGAATTTACATTTTGCCTGGCACATCTCCCGCAAGGAGCCACCTGCATTCCCTGTCCGTACCAGAAATTAAAGCAATCAGTAAGTACATTCAGGAGTCTCCAGCTGCAGGCATCATCTGGCCGTCTTCCTCCCCTGCTGGTACTGATTTTACCTTCGTTGAAAAGAATGACAGCTCCTTGCGTACATGCATTGATAACCAGAGACTGGATGAAGTCGCTCTTCAGAACCGATAACCTCTACCGCTCATGACCTCGTCATTTGAACGACTGCAAGGAACCTCAGTTTTCACCATTCTTGATCTCCGTAACGCCTACCATCTTGTCCGCATCGGAAAAGGGGACAAATGGAAGACGGCCTTCAACACCACCTCAGGCCGTTACGAGCATTTTATCATGTCATTCGGTCTCACCAATGCCCCCGCCGTCTTCCAAGCCCTGGTAAATGACCTTCTCAGGGACATGCTGATCCAGTTGGTTTTTGGTTTCTATCTCGACAACAGCTTTTTTTTTCTAAGTCGCTTGCTGAACACGAAGGTCATGTCCGCAAAGTTCTCCAGCGTCTTCTGGAGAACCAGCTCTTTGTGAAGGCTGCGAAGTGTGAGTTTCATCGCAATATCGTCTCCTTCCAGGGGTATATACTTTCAGGCGGTTCCATTCAGATGGACCAACAGAAGAACAAGATCAAAACGGTGGTTAAATGGTCCCAACCTTCGACTCGTCGGGAGTTGTAACGTTTTGGGCTTTACTAGCTCCTGTCGCTGCTTCATCGGAAAATACAGTACAGTGCCTGCACCAGTCACTGTTCTTACCTCATCTGCTGATAGATTTTCCTGGTCCCCTGCTGCCGAAAATAAGAACATTCTCTGACCCGAAGAAAGATTGCAGCTCTGCCCCGAACCTGAATAAACCCGACACCGACCAGCAGTTCATTGTGGAGAAGGAGGCGTCTGACATTGGCGTAGGAGCTATTGTCTCTCAGCGCTAGGCCAAAGTTGAGAACGTACCGTCTCCTCTCACCGCCTCACACGCATGGAGCAGAATTCCGATGTCAGAAACCGGGAGCTGCCGGCTGTGAAGCTAGCTCTGGAGGAATGGAGGCTTTGGCTAGAGGGATCTTAGTCTGGACTGATCACAAGGATCTGGAATATATCCGCAATGCCAAGCGTCTCTATAGTCGTCAAGATCGTTGGTCCCTCTTTATTTTTTCTCAATTTTACTCTGTCCTTCCGAACCATTTGCAAAAATGGAAAACCCTCCCACGAAGATTTCCCTCCTCTATGCTCCCTGACGGCCGCGATGTCATCCTCCCTGATCACTGTCTCGTGGGTCATTGGATCCAGTGTGCAAGTTGCTCAACAGAGCGAGGCAGTCCCTAGGCAATGCCCCACTCACCGTGTTTGTGTTCCCAGCACTGTTCGCTCGCAGGTATTGCAGTGGGGACATTCTCCCTGGTTATCCTGACGCTCTGGAACCAAGCGTACTCAGGCCGTCATCAGTCGGCGGTTCCGCTGGCCCTCATTGGGAGATGACATCCGTAACTTCGTCTCTGCCTGCTCTATCTGCGCTCAAGGCAAGAACTCTAACCGGTCACACGCTGTTCAGTTACAACCCATGTCTATCCCCGAGGAGCACATTGCCCTGGATTTTGTCACTGGTCCTCCTCCATCAGATGGGAACGGCATCATTCTCATAGTAGTTGATCGTTTCTCCAAGTCTGTACACTTCATTCTTTATCTAAGCACCCCTCTGCCAAAGTACTCATACTGGAGGTTTTTAAATTACATCTTTTACCTGTAGATGTTGTGTCAGCCAAGGGCGCTCAATTCACATCTAACTTCCGGAGGGTATTCTGTAATCTTCGAGCTGCCTCATTGAGTCCGTTCTCTGGATTCCACCCGTAGACCATGGCCAGACCGAGCGAGCCAACCAACAGCAAGTGTCTGTTTATTGCTGAGTCTGGTCTCCCTGAACCGATCTGCGTGGAGTCAGTAGCTACCTTGGGACGAGGACGAAATAAATTCTCATCCCTCCTCATCGACCGGTCTGTCCCCTTTCGAGTGCTGCCTTGGCTACCAACCTCCAAGGGTTCCTGCCAGGAGACGGAAGTTGGCGTTCCATCTGCCGGTGCATTCATCCGCAGTTGTCAGCGGACTTGGAAGTGCAGTCGCTCTGCCCTTCTCCGTGCCTCTGCTAGGATAAAATGTCAAGCTGACTGCCATCGCTCCAAGGCCCCAAGCTATCACCAGGCACTTCGTGTGTGGCTTTCAACTGGAGACCTAGCCCTCAGGATGGATTCCCGCAAGCTCTCCTCTCGCTTCATCTGCCTCTTTCCCGTTGCTAAAGTCATCAGCACTGCTGCCTTCCGACTCAACCTCACCTCCATTCTCCGCCGCATTCATTCCACCTTCCATGTGTCCCACATCAAGCGTTTCATGAGACACCCTCTGTGTCATGTCACCAACACCACCCCACCTTCTCTGCCCAAAGGATCATCGAGAGAGAGAGAGAGAGAGAGAGAGAGAGAGAGAGAGAGAGAGAGAGAGAGAGAGAGAGAGAGAGAGAGAGAGAGAGAGAGAGAGAGAGAGAGAGAGAGAGAGAGAGAGAGATGAAGAGAAAAGAGGCGAATTGTGAGATTTGGTAGATCACCAGACGGGTTGGACTCGGAGCGAGGTTCCAAAGGGCAGCGACGATCGGTGGAGGTCGATAGGGACCGATCGGCCTATGACTGAGCTCCAAACTGTGCAAAGACTGTTTAATAAGATTTGGACCCCTTTACTTATTTGTTTCTCTACTAAACATGCAGTCAAAGTAAGAGTAATAAAGTTTAATTGTTTAATCGCATACTGTGTCCTATTTGTTATTTCGGAGTACTAATGTGTACCAGGGGACAAATCGTGCAGCATCCACTCAAAGGAGATTTCTTAAGTTTGGCCAGGCAGGTGGTTATCACCCATATTTAGCCGCTAGGCGAAGCGAGAGTTACACAAGCATACTTCGAACATTAGCTGATTGGTAGAAGGAAGCGAGTGTAAATGAAAGAATCCTTGTCTGGTTTCTGCCAGTGATCAGTGGTGTTCCACAGGGGCCGGTGTTGGGACATTTTTTTTCATACTGTTTCACAGCTGTCAGTTCCAGGTCTACACAAATTGGACGATCATTCCTATCACTCCAATGTAACCAAAATGACATATACCGCAAATTAACAGCCCAATAATGCAATCTTAGATTAGGCAAAGCGAGATCTCTGTCCTTTTTCAACTTTTGCAAATTATATTTACTAATTCTTGGTCTTTCATTATCCCAAATAAAAGATAGAATAATAGAATCAATCCGATCAAAATACTTCTTCGTCAAAAACACACAGCAATATTCTGAAATAAATATAAAAATGTTGGTAAAATCATCATTTTAACTGCATGAATACGACCAACAAGTGAAAATGTAAGTGGGCTCTATCTAATGAAAAAATACTTCATAGAGTCCAGTAAAGGAGGAAAATAGGCTTTATAAAGATCATTATATTTTTTTAGTAATTATAATATCTAAATATCTAAATAAACCCTTAACGTTAAAAGGAATATTATCATATATAGAGATAGATTAATTTAAAGGAAGTAATTCACTTTTACTAAATTGTATTTTATATCCTGAAAAGTCTCCAAATTTGCCAAATAATTTTAGCAAAGCAGGAATAGATACTTCAAGCTTAGATATATATACCAAGAAAGAGTTACTAGAGCCTCACTTCCAACAGAACCAAGTACAGGGATAGTCATTACCCTTCAACAATCAGGCTTTGGAAAAAGAGGGGATAATGTCTCTCAGCGCAACAATGAATTCCCATTCAGGGACTTCACAGCTCATGCTCTGGATATTTACCGTATATTTATAATGATCATGCATTGTTGTTTTGTTTCTTTGTATTTACTATATATGCCCGCAACAAAATATATATGGTAACATTTGTAGTTTGACAACTAATTTACTTTCAACATTGAACTTCACAGAAAATATTTTGTGAGGATAGGTGGAGTAATATAGGACTTTCCTCTTTGTCACGAAGCAGGATGAGAGATGATTTGCTGGAGGTATACCAAATGATAGGAGGCATCAAATAACGGGACATCCAGACATTTTTGTTCCAAAGTGGAAGTCGCGAAAACAAGGAGACGCAATTTTAAATGATTGGGGAAAAGTGTAGGGGGAGTGGTGATGTCTTGGAATAATTTTTAAATACATAAAATGCGTGGAATTTGTAGTGATACCACGCGCAATGACGTGCAAGTTCCTGGTTGGACAGCAATGAGCATGTGCGATGTTTGCCAGAATGATTCAGCATGTGGCAGGTTTAAGTTGAGTTTGTTTATTTCTGTTAATAAAAGTTATTTAATTCTTCCAGAATTTGATTCTTAATTGGTAACCCACGTACGATGAAATAGGAGTAACAACATGGTGTTAGAAATGCTTTTGGAAGAATAATACGGGAGCAACGAGAATCAAAGATAATCGGTAAAAAAAAAAGAAAACAAAGTTCGAACGGTAATCTGTGATGTGGAAAGCATTCAATGCTCACAAAAAAGAAGAAAAAAACCTGCCTCTGACTGGCAATGTAGCGGAGAATTGGGGAATGATCAAACAACAGTTTCTACTGTACTTATCGGCCATCGGTTAGAAAGACAAATCGAAAAAATAACAAAGCTGAATCCGAAATGACACAGAAGAGGCATACAATAATTGTGGCTTTGCTGATGGAGATAATTTCATTTTAAAGCCAATAATGGACAGATTTGAAGTACTTTGTATACTGAAATATAACTTAACGTATGAGAGGTAAATATTCTTCTTGTGTGCGCAGAAAGCTCTTGAAACGATTGATCAATTTGTTACAGAGTTGAAACACCACAATAAAAGATGCGAGTTTACAGAACTCCTATACTCTTTTTAAAAATAAACTGGTTGGTGGCATTCGAGATAATGCTCTGAGAGAAAGGCCTTTGCACAGAGTAAGATTTACATTTTGCAGAAGCTGTGCAAAGCTTCTGAGAGCGTAATTTCGCAGGAGGAAGATTGTTTTGTTGAAAATTACAACATAAGCACTGTATAAAATCGCGAATATGTCAAGAAATATAAAACCCACGGTGAGGTAGACGGCATTTGAAAAAAAAATTAAGTGCTCGTTGTGCGCTGGAACCCAGTCTAAATCAGGTGTAAGATTAATCATTTTTCTCGCTGTTGTAGAAGTAGAAAGAAGGAAAATGAAATGAAGCAACAAATACATTGATTGAAACGTTTATATACACGTCCTTTATGAAAATGCTGACATGGAGAATATAAAAGCAGTAGCTGCAGTGTCTGAGACGACCACACAGGAGGCAATTAATGTTATGAGAAAGCAATGGCAGGAATTGAGAAGTTTTATTGAAATGATGAAGTCTGAAGAAAAGAATACTCGCATTACATTACAAATGGAAGTGGAAGGAATTAGGAAAGATGCAGTCCAAACAGAAGCAAGGAAGCAGATTGCTGAGGAGGACAGCGTGACCTGTCAACCTGAAATCCCAGATTCTTGCTAGGAGACATGTGAGAGTATACCAAACCGTTTAGTTGAGATCCATGAAGAAAAGCTTAAAGAAGAAAAGAGGAAGCACAAGAAGAGTCATGGCACATAGAGCGATGAACCAAATACAGAGATTCAGTTAGCTGATATAGATTTGTTTATTGGTTAATGTATTTATTTGTTTTTATTTTTACGGAAAATAAGAAGTGATTCTTCACAGATTCAATTAAAGGATGCAGATGAGACAAAACATGTAAATAAATATAAGAGAACGCGAGATCAGTGTGACCCGTTTAGAAGGTTTATTCGTGTTCGTAAACAGACAGACTGATTGAAACTTGTGGAATTCTGTATTTGTTTTGATTAATGTTGTTTTTTTTTCTTTATAAGGAAGGGAAGATCCGGTGATATCATGTGCAAGAAGCGTCAATTCCTGGTTAGACAACAGTGAGCATGCACAGGGTTTGCCAGAATAATTCAACATGCGGCAGCTTTACGTTGTGTTTGTTTATTTCTTTTAATAAACGTTTATTTTTTAATTCGTCCAGAATAAGATTCTTAATTGTTAACCCACGGAATGTGTAAATATAAGTAACATAACAGAGTTAACTGCTAGGAATGGCGGTAAAGGCAGATGCATGAGGGACACAATGTACATTGCACTGTGGCATGCCCCTTGCAATTGATGCAACTCAGTCGGAGACCAGTTTGATAGTTTGATAGTCGTCATCCTCAAAGAACGACACAAGCTTGGGGGGAATTTGCTGTACTAAGGGCAAGCTAATGATCACCTTGTACTTCATTCTCACCTTCCACCACCTTCTTATCCGAAACTTATATCTATTTTTTTTACAGTCTTCTTAAAGGGCCTCAGACAATAATGTTGACCGTTTCCAACATTCGATAGATTCTGAGTTCCTCCAGATGTTTTTAGGTGTTTCAATCTAATGATAGGTGTTAGGAAGGACCTGGGGACAGCAGAGACCGGGAGTAGCTGTAACACATTCCTGACCTATGACAGTGGTTCGAAATTCAAATAGTTTATGTGAAGGGGAAAGAGAGAAATCCAGATCTAATAATATTGCATGATCAGAGATGTTGCAAATAGAGTCAAAAAGGAAAAAGCACGATAAGGAAAGTTTAGATAGCGTAAAAGAGACAATGCCCTTGATGAATATACAGCAATATGCAAATTAAACAGGCAATCAGTAGGACTGAATGATGGCTGCGGAATGGGACTGACTTTTCTAAGCAAGGCTGGAGAGAATAACTTCTACATACTTTAAAAACAAAAGGGGCACCTCACAGAATGCAGGAATGTTGACAGCTCAGTGGTGGGGGAGTGAAAGTATATCTGGAGCCAGAATACACAACCTAATCAGCACATGAATATTTGAAATCAGTTTTCACCAGACATAAAGTGATGGGGGAAAGAAAGATCAGGAGACATGCCCTGATATTCCAAGCACTTTGCTAACAAGTTGCAGAGAACATCTGGACTCTCAAATAACCTAAAGGTGGATAACTAACCAGGACTGGATAGAATTCATTCCAGGTTATTCAATGAAAACTGAGTTTTTCCAAGGGATCTTTGTAGTCTATATTTATTTACAGATGTTGATGCAGAGAAAGGCAGATGAGTCAATATTGTTCACTCTTTTAACTGGGGCTATAGTTGACAATCAGGAAATTACATAGTTGACATAAAAAATCGGTGCAGTTGCGGATAGTGAGAAAGATTGCCAAAGGGTTCAACAGAACATAAACCAGCTGGAAATGTAAGCAGAGGAATTGCATATGAAATGGTGTACTTCAGGAAGTGAAATTTAGAGGTTTTGTTTTGTTTTTCAGAATTTCTCACCCTGTTAGAGCAGCAAGAATGTCAGTTATGCCAGTGATACACTTTGCCTCAGGATGTGGTATATCTGGGAGTCAATCAGTGTCCCCTGTAAATTCACATGAGGGACACGCACTGCTGGAGCTCGGCTCATGTAGAACGGTGAGACCAGATCCTCTAATGAGATAGTCACACCTAATGTGCAGGATATTATTAAGTTTAGTATCCACCAGGAAAGACAAGAAAAAGAGCCTGACAGTGCACGGTCCCCTATTGGCTGCTCCCCTACACGTTTTGCATACTGAAGGGGGAATAATCTCTCAGGGTATACCAGCAGCAGCCAGGCTGATGGCACTGCCAGTGTCTCTGATGCGCAGTCAGTGCGACCGAGATCAGGCTGGTCTGTATTTGAGAGAAGTCTAAGATTCTGTGGCTATGAAAGAGTTACAAGGAGGGTGTATTGCATCTTGAGTGTCAGGGTCAGGAATGAGTCAGAGCGACTGCAGAAAATTCTAAATTGTTAGTGGTGCATATAACTTGCTAAAAAGAGGGTGGAACTTGTACACAGTCAGGGAATTAGGAAACAACTGATATAGCAATACTTCATAACAGTAATCTCTAGATTATATCCTGTGCCATATAGATGATGAGGATAGAAATAGCATGTTGATTCAGATGAGTATTTGACTAAGTGGCTGAAACAGAGAGCAAAATTGAGGTTCTTGGATCACTGCAATTTCTTCTGTGGTGGGGAGACTTGCACACAGAGATGGATTGCTCCTTAACTGGAGGGGGACCATTATCCTGTAGATTTGTAAGCGATGCGCAGAAAGGTGTAAATGTGAATGGCTTTCAGTGTAACCCTGAGCAGGAGATAATATTTTTGCCAATCAGAGCAAATTAAGTCAACAGGATGGAAAGGTGCACAGACAATGGAAAGGAAAGACATTTGGTTTGAACTGCATTTGCTTCAGTATAAGAGGCTTGACAGGTCAGATGGATGAACTCAGATGTGACTGCCGGATGACTTCTTTATACGTATAGGTCAAAGTCATGGGTGGCAGAATTAATGGCTCTTTGGTCAAGTTTCCAGACATTTCGAACATAGGTGAAGAACTGATAGACAGGGAAGCAGGAGATCTGCTGAAGCACAGAATAAGAGAATGGTCAAAGAAATTGAAGATGGAATATCGTGCAGGGAACTGTATGGTCATCCAAAAAAGCCGTAAAGATGTGGATTACATTGTAAGCAGGTTAAAATAAAAAAAAACAGCTGCAAAGAGACTTGGGAGTCCTCCTCTAGGAAGTGTCACTTACACTATGAGTCCGTGATAAGGAAGACAAATCAGATGATAGATAGATAGATAGATAGATAGATAGATAGATAGATAGATAGATAGATAGATAGATAGATAGATAGATAGATAGATAGATAGATAGATAGATAGATAGATAGATACTTTATTCATCCCCATGGGGAAATTCAACATTTTTTCCATTAAATGTTAGCATTAATTTCAAGAGGACAAGTATACCAATGCAAAATCTTCTCATAACCAATCAACTTACTTTCAAGGACATCGCATCTCATATTCTCCATATTTTTTGCTTGTTTAATTGTTGTTTCTTCTTTTTGCATTACCGCAGTTTGTTTTCTACTTCACTCAGGTTGAGCACCCTAGATGGCCAACTTTTCATTGATGTTGTTAGATTTATTATCGAGATAATAGTTAACAGTTACTATTCTATAGTTTTGTTGCGTATACAAGAAAATTAATCTGATGGTGGTATGCGGTCACATATATTTACTGCCTTCAAATGTTATTTGCCTTTGTAAAGATTAGCTTTATTTGTCACAAGTACATTGAAACGAAGTGAAATGCATCTTTTCCATTTTTATTTAACCATATAACCATATAACAATCACAGCACGGAAACAGGCCATTCCGGCCCTCCTAGTCCGTGCCAAACTCTTAATCTCACCTAGTCCCACCTACCCGCACTCAGCCCATAACCCTCCACTCCTTTCCTATCCATATACCTATCCAATTTTACCTTAAATGACACAACTGATCTGGCCTCTACTACTTCTACAGGAAGCTCCTGTAGATCCTGTCTAAATCCTGTCTATTTGCCTTAATCCCAGAAAAGTAAACCACCAGAATCGGCAATTCCATGAAAAAGGTAATTATTAAGCACGTCAGGAGATGGATGCAGGAATATTGCCAAGTCACTCAATATCCTTCGAAGTACAGTTAAATCAATCATGAAAACATGGAAAGAATACATAACTTCAAAGAGCAGGCTATCCTCTAAAATGTAGAGATCGTGCAAGAAGAGGACGAGTGATGGTGGCCACCAAGAGACCTATGATAATGCTGAAGGAGTTACAAGCTTCAGTGCCGAGATGTGAGTGACAGCAAATACAACAGCTGTTGTCTGTGCTTCAGCAATTTTCTTGCTTTTCAAAAACCTTTTCACGGAATTGCCTGGAGTGTTCTTTAGTCCTCATGGTGTAGCTTTTGGTAGGACACTGACTCAGCAACAATTTGACCTTGTGTATTTTTACGACATTTAGTTGAAACATCCCTACTGCACAAGGTGCTATCCATTTACCTTTTACCTTAAAAGGAATATACAGGTCCTGAACTCCTGACATCACACTTCTAACGGCCTCCTACTTGGCAGATGCATCTTTCATGTAAACATTCTTGCCCAGTAAAGCACACTAAGATCCTACTTAATACCCCCCAGCTTTGCTCTGGTCCTGCTCAGGAATTTAAAATGTTAATGAATTGCATTGTTTACCAAAACTATTTAAAAACTATGAGAATTGTTGTTATTGGAGCCACAGTTCTCACAGACAGATAATTTTGCCACTTACCCTACAACATTACTCAGAAGGAGGCCCAGTATTTTACCTCTCAGGCTGGGTCCTCCATATCTTGATGAAAAAAGCTTTATTCGGTATATTTCACAAATTTACCTTCATGCCTTTTACACTATGATTGGCCTGCCAATATTATGAAATTTAAATCTCCTACTTCTAGTACCTTATTATGTTTACAACAGCTGCAGTCTCTCTGCATATCTGTGATCCCAATTGCTGCTGACTGTTTGGGTTTCTACAATACTATCTCATTTTGTGTACGTGGTATGGATATGATCTCAACAGATGATTCAGGTAAGAATGATGCCCTCTCTACCGATCACTATTATGTCCATTGTCCTTGAGAGCGTAACTCCTGTTTCCCTCGTCCTGCATCTTTTTTTTTATCCTGGAACACTGAGCAGCCCATTCTGCTCTACCTTCAGTCATGTTTCTCTTTGTGGCTGTGCTCCGTCCAATAAACAAAGGGGCAGAGTGAGGCCATTCAGTCAAATCCATTCTGCTCCATCGTTCTACGTTGGCTATTTATTTTATCCTCTTAACAGCATTCTCTTACCAGTTCTCCACAGATTTTTGATGCACTGACTCATCAGAACCCATCAATCTTCCTATTACATTGAATGGCTTGGCCTCCACACTAGTCTATGGCGATGAATTTCAGATCCACTGCCAGTTTTCTAAAGAAAATCTTCATTGCAGATCTGGATGGATCTGAGACCGTGCGTTCTCGTCCTACAAACCTCCACGGTAGGAAACACACTCTCCTTTGAGATAGCTGCTCACAATACTCTTAGTGAGGTCTGACCAATGCCTTGTCAATCTTCAGCGTTACATCTTGTTTTTGAATACTTGTCCTTTTGCTTACCACTGACTCAAACCGCAAGCCAATCTGCTGAAATCCTGCAGGAGGACTTGCAAGTCCCTTAGCATCTCGTTTCTTTTGTTTAAAATTTAATCCGCTGAGGACATAGTCTATGCCATTACTGTCATCACTGCTTATACAGTTCGTGCACTATATTCCATCTGCTACTTCTTTGTCCTTTCTCTTAATCTGTCTGTCCTTCTGCAGATTCCCTGCTTCCTCGACACTACCTGACCCTCCACATCCCTATCTACAAACTTGAATTCAGTCATAATTGCGACACCCAAATCAATAATCTATAACATTAAAATAATAGATCCAGCAGTTCGCAGAGTCAGTCACACTTGAGTTCATCCACCTGACCTGTCAAGCATCTTACATTGAAGTGAATGCTGTTTAAACCAATTATTTTTCCTCTCAGTTGACGAAAATTGCTCTCATTCGTGATCCACCTCTCAAGGTCACACGGACTGCCAATCTCTTTTACACTATTTCAAGCAAATCTGCTGGATATCGGTTCCCTTCTAGTTCAGGAGCAATCCATCTTCTGTATACAGATCTCCCTACAAAGATGTAATTGTAGTGATCCAAAAAACTTCAATCTTGCCCCTTTTATCAGACTCTCAAACATATTCTACTGAAACCTGATTCAATTTCTGTCATCAGCAGTAGGTGGCACTGGGAATAATCTAGAATTTACTGTCCCTAAAGTTGTGCTTTTTAAGCTTTCTGCTAACTCCAATTAAAAAAACACCATTTTTTATAATTGCAACATGGCATCCCAACTCAAATACCTTGGCCTATGATGGCAAGTAAACCAATTGCCATTTCACTATACTACTCATGTGTCTATACTGCTCATGGAGATCAACCCACTTCTTACCATGCTATATGCACCTAGAACATTTGAGAATTATGCTGCAGCTGTTCCAGTACGTTTCTCTTCCTGGTACTCTGGAACCTGGACACCATACTGCTATCTCTTTTACAGACATTTAATTTTGAGTCTTATCCCAACTACTGTCCCGTCTGATCTCTTCCTCCCATGCTGGGCATCACAGATGATCCTTGACGATCCTTGGTTTGTCAATCACGACCTCCATTGGTTGCAACAGAGTGACTGGGGACGAATCCAAATGCAGGACACACGCACAGAGGCAGGGTCGAGAGGCGCTAGCACAGTCGCGACGTGGAACAGATAACCAGGGGAATCTTGACTCGGGGATAAGGTTTACCTAAAATATCGAGGGAATGGAGCGGAACTTAGAACTAACAGCACTAAGGGATCAGGAAACGAGGTTTACACAAACTAGAACCGACCGACGAACTGGCTACCTATGAAGGTGCCGCCAAAATTCTTATCCTAGATTCTCTAATGGGATGCAGGTGTGTTGTAATTAATTCAACTAGCAGCAAATGGGGATCAGATGACGGGAATTAAGGCATAATTAAGGGGGTAGGAGTGAGATGGGGGACAGTCAGACGGGACCAGGAGATCATTTCCTTCACACGGTCAGTCAGGAACGGCAGTTGATGCACTGCCCTCATGTGAAGTTATCTGGGACACTGAACGACAGTCTGATCTCCCACATCCTGAGGCCGAGCATGTCACCTGCATAACTGCCATTTCAGCTACTCCAATAGGGAAAGTGATTCTGTAGAAACGCTGTGCAGTTTAACGACCCAGAGTACAACACTTAATCTGTCATTTCTCAGCCCACATTTCCAGCTAGCCCGTGTTCTGCTGAATCCTTTGGCATTCCTCTCCACTATCCACAAATACACCAATTTTTTTTTGTGTCAACTATATAGTTTCTTGGTATGTCACTGTAGCCCTTGTTGAACAGTGAAACAAATCTGTCTTGGCTGCAGCCCTCTGCAGCAACATGTATAATTAAAAAGAGACTAAAACAATCCTCTGTGAAGGCACCAGAAATCTGCCAATATACCCTCAATTTCTCAACAAACTGAAATGTTCCTATCCAGTCCTAGTGATTTTTTCCACCATTTTGTATTTTGAAAGTCCCGACGCTCCTACCTGCTTATCAATGTGCCGTCGAATATTAGTATATTCTTCTTGATCATTCATTGTTGCTTCACTTCCTGTTTGATGAATACTGATGTGAAGTATTCTTCTGAAGATTTGACAATTTTTTCTGGCTTCAGGCATACTGTCACACTTCCTCCACTGAGTAGTCTTCAGTCCTGTATTCTCTGTGGTGCTCCTTGAGTTTGTAATGCATGTAGAAGTTGATTTGCTATTTAGTCCTGCTCAGTAAAATCATTTCACGTCATCCACTATCACTCAGCACCGCTGTTTCTCTGTTTAATTTGCAATTGCTGATTAGTTATCAAGGGACTTTTCTAATTTCCACTTCCGAAACTTTCCTTATGGTTCCTTTTCCTTTTTGACTGCATTTACAGCATCGCTAATCATTCAACGTTCTTAAATCTGGATTCTTGGCTTTCCCCCTCACAGAAACCAATTGCATTTTGAACCACTATGCTTTAAATAACGCTCACAGCTCAGGTGTAAGCTGCAGTTGCTCCCGGAACTAGCTATCCCCAGGTCCTACCTAACATAGTTTTTATTAGCTGGCAACACACACAAAATGTTCGAGTAACTCAACAGGTCACTCAGCATCTATGGAAAAAGTAAACAGTCAACGTTTCTGGTTGAGGCCGTTCAACAGGAAAAATAGATGAGAAGCCAAGATAAGCAGGCGGGGGAGGTTAGGATGAAGTACAAGGTGGTAGGTGATTATTAGCTTGCCCTTAGTTTATCAAATTCCACCAAGATTGTATGTTTATTTGGGATGAGTGCTGTCAAAATGGTTTCCAAGTTAAAGTCATTAGTTGCAAGGATTGTGCCCCAGTGCAAGCTGTCTTAAGTGCTCCCAATGCATTTGCCTTTACTGCAATCCCTAGCAGCGAATTGCACACATTTTCTGTTTAAAGATTAACCTCACACATCACTCCCCTATATTTTTTCCAATCACCTCAACATTATGCCTTCTTGTTTTAACCACTTCCATCTTATGGGAAAAAAATAGTTCTGAATATCCCCTCTATTGATGCCTCCTATCATTTTGTATAGCTCTTTAAAGTCACCTCTCATACCTTTCCTCCAAAGTGAAAAGTGCAATCTTACTACAACTATCTCACCATATGTTTTCTATGAAGTTCAATATTTAACAAAAATTGATGGTCAAAGTACAAATTTTATCATATACATTTAGTTGTCGGTATGCACAGTAAATACAAATAACCACAAATGGATCAGTGAAAAAATGTACACAACAATGATGGACAAAACACTAAGTACAGAAGATAAAGATAATAACTGGTGTAAATATAAAAACAATGTTAATAATTACGAGGAAACTATTAAGAACATGATTTGTGTAGTCACTGAATGTGAGTTCATTGTTGCCGTGAGTGAAATTATCCCCTCTAATTCAAATGCCTGATTATTGAAGGATAATAGCTTTTCGTGAACGTGCGCAATGGGACCTGAGGCTCCTGTAACTCTTCGCTGATGGCAGCATCGAGAAGTGAGCATCACCTGAACGATGGGGTCCTTGATGATGAATACCGCTTTCCTGTGACAGCACTCCCTGCGGATGTGCTCAGAGGAGGGGAGGATTTTACCTGTGATGCAATGGCTGCATCCACAACTTTTCAATTGATATTCTATTCAAGAGCATTGATTTTCGATACAACACCACCCAGGCTACTCTCCACTCTAGAGCACTGCGTTAACAGAGGTTTAAATGAAATTCTAAGTCTGCACGGAATTACATAGTAAAGGCCGAAAAGAAACTCAGAAATCTCTCCAGTATGCCAAAAAATTCCGCTCCTCTGAGTCTCCACACTTAGTTAATTTCAGTAAATATTTGTGAAATTTCAGTCACACACTACTCTGTTGCTTTTAAGAATTTCCATTACCTGCCTACATTGTGGATTCTCTTTCTGCCGGTGGCATTTCAAAAACCTTTGGAATTTGAAGTACACATCATTCAATGCTCTTTTTTTATCAATTCTCCTAAAAGATGTCTAGTGGCAAGGTTCGGTTAGATCGTGTCTAAGAATTGCAGTCCATTATCAATGTTCTGCAGGTCACTGTCATTGAAGTGCTGGGTGTGTACTGGTGTTTAGTCGTGGAGTACAGAGCCGGGTGTGTGCAAGTCCATGTGCTCGCTGTCAAATGAATTGAGTATTATAGATCAGTTCGTGGTAGTGATATTGTAAAGTTCACTGTCCCTGTATTCAGCTGCTGACTTTTCTTGAGCAGTCACTTATGCAAGACATATTTATACCAGAGATATACCCTCCCTTTCCCCTTGTAGTACGGGCCAGATGTTGTTAAGTTCTATTTCGTTACAGTACGGTGCCGGTAGTTTAAACATCATGTTTAACTGCATGTGGTCTGCGTCTCCTAATGGTCATACAGCACCTCCTCTTTAGCATTAACACGCCAGAGAATATCACCGTACCCCATTTCTAATCACGCTATTCTTCATGTCCTTCTCCTCAGTGAACGCCATTGAATGCAAACTATTCATTTTCTAACAGGCATGCTAACTCTGGTTCCAGACTCAAACGCCCACCTTTGTCCTCGATTGATCCTGTCCTCTCGCCACTATACTGTTGTCTTAAGTGTGTGCATATGATTCCTCGGGATTCTCATTGATTCTTCACAATGAGGAAATTTCCTGGTCACTGTACACTCTTTTGATTCACAGTGTTTCTTGATTCCTGTATGATCCTCCAAGATCCTGCCTAATTTTGTCTTCCTAGACCTTAAATATGACACCTCTAACTTTTTTAAACATATGCAGCATTTCTGATCATCCTGACTTCCAGATTGTCCCGGTCCTTCTCTACCATCCTCACAGGGACTGGGAAATCCTGAATTCCTATCGGCTTCACTGTAAGTGACTCTCCCATGTCAGATACCAGATAACATCAGCTCCATCGAGTAACAACCAGTAACTCCACCTCCCAGACTACTCTCTATGAATCCACGCAATTCTGCTGTAATTTGTTTTCCACAAATGTATATTGATTCACCTGCAGGTCCACACTTATCCTTATCAATAACTATCAGAAAGCGTTTAAAGTTATCATTCTTAAATCTTTCTCAATGAATCTCCATTCACCTCGCTTGGCTCATTTCTCAATACTATGTCAAGTATGTCGTCTTCCCTAGGGGGTCATCTACAAACTGTTTCTAGAAACGTTCTTGAACACACCTAACAAATAATGCCCCATGCAAGCCTCAGGTGATAAAGGAGTCCCAGACATTCTTGGGAGCTTATTCACCCACTACAGCTACACTATTGTTTTCACATCACACCATAACCTGAAGGCTTGTCTGTTCCTTTCGCTTACTGACGATTGGAAGGCCTACATAATCCCATCACAGTGATTTCTCCTTTCTTATTCCTGTCTTACGGCTGAGTCTCAATGATGAACTCAACCCTATAGCATTCTGCCTCATCAGCAGTACAGAACCCAAACTTATTTTAGTTCCCTCTGGACTGTCTGAATCATATAATTTTTTAGATATCAGTCCTGCCCATCTGTCAACCGGATCTCTGTAATGGATGGATCACCGTGACATGTACTAATCTCGACACTTTTTACATCTTTTTTCACTGTTCTACACCTTGCACTGAAATAAGCTCACTTTTGCCCGTCGGTGCCACTGTGCTCAGTAATGTGACCCCATCTTGCTTCCATTTGGGGTACTTGGACCCCCATCTGTACGTTCCAAACATTGCCAATTACTGACTTGTAATCTCTGGATCCCAACACGCCGTCCACATGCACATTATAAAAATCATCAGGATGGCTCCAGCATGCCTTCTTACACCAGTCCACTTATCCTGGAAGGGAGCCGAATGATCTGTGTTCCTTATGCAATCACTTCTGCACATTATTGTTAGCCACATATTTAGGTATACCGGCTTACCTTCTCTTACCTCGCAGGCATATGACACCTAAAGAAATCCTGAAATCACCACCACAAATTTCCTATTTCTTAACTTTCTGTCCAACTCCCTAAATTCTTTTTGCAAGACCTTTTCTGTCTGTTGTTAGATCTAATAAGGAACATGACCTCTCACTGTTCACCCTGCCCTTTAAGAATGGCCTGTCTCTTCTCAAAGACATGCTTGACCCTGGCATGATGGAGGTTACGCACCCTCCTGCAATGTCACTCATTTTCACAGATACACCTATCTGTGTGCACAGGAATGGTTTCTCAAGAAGCTGTTCTTAGTGCTGGAAGGGAAACACAGATCAGGCAATGTTACGCAGCCCGTGCTCGCTCTCTCACTCTCTCTCTCTCTCTCTCTCACTGTCTCGTCCTCGCAATGTCACCGTGGCTCGCAACCATTCCCTCGATCGCGCTTCGTCTATCGTCATCTACATTGCACATTTTCCCTCGCGCGGTCTCCGTCGCCCACTTTTCCTCCTGCTCACTCTCGCTTCATTCCATGGTACACTCTGTCACGAGCGCTCTCCCTCACGGTCACTCGAGCGTCATCTCCGTGGCACCCACTCCTTCACGCCCTTCCGCTCGTACGCTCTCCTTCACATGATGTTTCCTTCGCTTTCTCCTTCGCGCCCTCAGCCCCCGCGCTCACTTTTTCTATCTCTCTATCAAACACAGAGCTGTAACAGAAGGTAACCATACATCGCATTCAATTGTAAAGCTGTTAAATTTTCTTACGGGAAGATAGTTCAAGGTGGCAGTGAGAAGGAGAACGTACAGGTAGACAATGAGGAGAAAAAGTGGGTGAAGGAAAGGCCGGATTATGACAAGAACCGGAGTGGTTGATACAGACGAAAATATACTACCAGATCAGGTAATTTTGTAAGAACCAAGAAGCAGGAGTAACAGGTTCGCCTCAAACTTCAATTTAATATGGCGGGCCGTAGGGTGTAAAAGGGATTTCTCTGGGATGCCAGTATTGCCGTCGGGATCAGCTGTAAATGCATGTTTTGCAACATTAAGGCAACGGATACAAATTGAAAAAGAGTAAGCAGTTGACAGGACTTTCATGAAAGGTCTTGGCACGGAACGTCAACATTCTGCTATTTTCCATAGATGCTTCCTTGCCTGCTGTGTTCCTTTAGCATTTTGTGTGAGGAAAAGAGGGAAAATTCGACGTTTCCGGACGAAAACGTTTATCAGGATCTGATTTTGTTAGTACTTCGACCATCTGCATATTTTCTGGTGTTTGTTTTGTATCTCTGTTCATCACATTGCTTCCATTTACTCACAAGTGTGGGATAGGATAGGGAGCATGGAGGCAGCTGAATTGTAATACTTTGCAGCACTTACTTCTACAGTTTTATGAGTTTCAAAATCCGACTCAGTGGGTACTTCACCGCATTCCTCAGTTCCTCTCGGAATTTGCTCTGAGTCAGGACGTAAATACACGTGTTGGTGCAGGAACTGAGAATCTGCAGCATTCCCGCTGTGTGTTCTGTGATGTAACGTGGATCAGTTGGAGAATCAATAAAAATCTTTGAAATCCTTCTGTAGATATAAAAGGCCACCAATGTTACCCACAACAGCATGAAACTACCGGTTATGCTGAAGAGCAAAACGATGGATCTGCGTCGGTTCTCCATCTCAAGGTCCTTGTCTTTGTCTCCACTCTTTTGTCCCCGGAGCCCTCTGCGGGCTCGATTGGCCGCTAGAATCCGCCTGACAGTCACAATATTGAACAGCAACATCAAAAAGAATGGGAAACAAGGTGTTAACATGCGGTGAAACATCTCATATGCCGCCCATGAGGGAGAGGTTGTGAAGCTCAGTGTATAAACACATTCCCAGGGAACACCATCAATTATTTCTCCAGGCTCGGTTACAAAGCCCCAAGGGACACTCTCCAAACACACCAGCACACTCACTGTCCCGATAACTACAGTCGCCATTCTCTCGGTGCAATATTTTGTTTTCAGCTTTTCACAGCAAATAGCCACAAATCGATCGACGGTGAAAGCGACTGTCAGCCAGACTGAGGTCGCAATGCTCGCATAACACAACCATACACCGAGTCTGCACACAGGTGTGATTCGCAGGAATGATCGGGGAAAATGAATCAAGACAGTCCATCTCAGCAGCGGATCGGAGATAACGACCAGGAGATCGGTCGCTGCCATTCCCACCAGGTAGCGAGTGATACATTTGGAGAGACCGCAATTTCCCCGGGACAGGATCACAATCGCCACCAAGTTCGCTGGAAAGGAGACAGGGAAATTCAAGTTAATAAAATACCGAGGAGATGCCAATGCAGCAGTTTGAAGGGATCCTGTAATATTTCCACTTTATTGTTGCATTTAGTGGTTGGAGTGTCGAGAGAGGGAGCAGAACAGACGGAGGCAGATGCGTTTACACAGTAAACTGAAGTCCATATGATCTGAATACAGATTACTTACTGATGAACAAAATGTGAAATGGCAGTGGAAAGCTAAAACTGGCTAACTACCTCCTCAGAGTCAATATTCTACCGGCGCAACGGCTTCTCGTCTGGATGAATTGTCTAAATCAGGAAGCTGATGACGGGAATCTTCCATTCGACAATCATCGACATCCATGGCGATCCCTGTCAGGAAAGAACTGCAGAAGGAAGGAACAATAACAGCAAAAGCAGGAAACATTCATTCAGGCAATACATAGTATGCATAAAAA
Source organism: Hemitrygon akajei (assembly GCF_048418815.1). Taxonomy (NCBI): domain Eukaryota; kingdom Metazoa; phylum Chordata; class Chondrichthyes; order Myliobatiformes; family Dasyatidae; genus Hemitrygon; species Hemitrygon akajei. The sequence goes on from NC_133151.1 coordinate 22,810,990, forward strand.
TAATTAATGTGTCTCTCCACAGAACTATCCTCCGTGACACGCGGATACGCGTCTTAACTGTTTTTTTTTCTTTCAATGCAAACTGCTTTGCCAGCACTTGTTTGTTTTCTATTCCGGTGTTTGCCACCTCATTGATTTTACAGCAGAATTTTGACTGATTCCAACAGATACAGCACAACCTGGCACTAACACACAGACAGACATGGCAACTCCCACTGAAAACATCACATTGAAACAGGGGAGAGGAATTCATCGTCGAGCAGCAAACTCGGTGCCGTGGTCAGAGGTCTGTAACGGTCTCAGATATTCATATAATAGAATATATTTCCCAGTATTGATAACTGTGAAGCGCCACCTCGGTTGTTTAATTGGCATAGCATCGACTTCATTGTGTTGTCCATCAACTGCTTTGCAATCAGTCATATCGCACACATTTACTAAAAATCCACAACAGTTTCGTGTTACTCTCAAATTTACTGGTGTTATTACAGTCGAAGGTGTGATTGCTGCACCTAACTCAGACAATCACTCACATTCAAATGCAAACAATCAACTGGCATAGGCTCCGCGGGCTGTATAATCACAATATTTGCATTGCAGCTGATGCAAGACCAAAAGCAAACATCAGAACATCCCAATTATTATTAATCACAAACCGCTGGTTTATTTGTGATTTATTAATCACAAATCACAAACCGCTGGATGAACGCAGCCTGACCCGCTCAGTCCCACAGAAATTGGCCGATTCGCTGAATTCCTGTTGCGGTTTGTTTTTAGATAGAAATCCCAGCATTGCGAGCCCCGGTGTTTCCACTCCATTCCTGAAATGCGGAACACTGGCACTGGAGCGGGATAGTTTAAACCAGCGGCAAAATCAATCACAACATTAGTATTAAACTTCAGCAACCGCCCACGGCAGCTGACACCGAGTATTACCGGGAATTCCAAAGGCAGAAATAAAAGGAAAGTAAACATCCTCTACCCGCCAGATGACTGGATCCGGCATTTCAATGGGAATCTGTGATTTCTGTTGCTCCTGTAGTCACAGCTCCGGCAGGCAGCTGATGCATTCCAAGTAGCACTGATTTATACAGAGGATCTGTCCCCAGAGATACGGTTATACACCTCGCTAACTTGCTCAGTTACAGTTGCTTGAATAAACACTTTAATTCAATACCATTGTCTCTTTTTAAATATTGGGACGTTTGCAGAGCAATACATAAACATTCGTTGGCATTACCTCAGCAGTGTCTCTGGTAGATTTAATTTCAAAGACTGAGTTTTGTCACAAAGCAGCTACTTTTACAGGTTTTATCTTTTTTGTTGGCTAATTTTTCATCTCTGAACGGAGACCAGCGACATTGACCGATCCCTGCTTCTGTCCCTGCAGTTTCCAATTTTGAACTCTCCTTCAGTCTTCCAGCTTCTTCCTGGTGACACTCACACTCACACACATAAGTGCGCACACACACACACACACACACACAACACACACACAGAGAAACAATTTTACAAACGTATTCTACGTTATATTGACTGTCTCTTTGTAAAAACTATTTATTATAATTTACTATAAATTGCACATTTCATGTTTAGACGGTGTCATAAAGATTTTTACTTCTCATGTATATGAAGGATGCAAGTAATGAAGTCAATACAATTCGAAATACACCGACACAGATTTGAACAAAAATACAATAAAGAGACCGAGATCAGGACGGAAACGGAAAAATGAGCACGTTGTTAATGTAAAAACACAGGAAAATCTGAAGATGTTGGCAATCCAGGGCAACAAAAGTAACTCAGCTGAGTTCCCCCAACATTCTGTGTGCCACGTTCAACTCAAGTCAAGTCAAGTCACTTTTTTTATTTTCATTTCGACCATAACTGCTGGTACAGTACACAGTAAAAATGAGACAACGCTTTTCAGGACCGTGGTGCGGCACGAAACAGTACAAAAACTACAATGAACCACGTTAAAAAAAAACAACACAGAAAAAAAAACTACACTAGACTACAAATCTACCCAGGACTGCATAATCTGCTCAAAACAGAGCAGGCATTATAATACTTAATAAACAGGATTATAGGCACAGTGGAGGGCGGTAAGCTGGTGTCAGTCCAGGCTAGGGGTATTGAGGAGTCTGATGGCTTGGGAGAAAAAACTGTTACATAGACTGGTCTTGATAGCCCGAATGCGTCGGTGTCTTTTCCCTGATGGCAGGAGGGATAACAGTTTGTACGAAGGGTGCGTGGGGTTCTTCATAATGTTGTTTACTTTGCGAATGCAGCGTGTAGTGTAAACGTCTGTAATGGCGGGAAGATAGATCCCGAAGATCTTCTCAGCTGACGTCACTATCCACTGCAGGGTATTGCGATCATATATGGCGCAATTTCGAACAAGGCAGTAATGCAGCTGCTCAGGATGCTCTCAATGCAACCACTGTAGAATATGATGAGGATGGTGAGTGTAGGATCTGGCCTTTCCTCAGCCTTCGCAGAACGAAGAGACGCAGCTGGGATTCCTTTGCTATGGCACTGGTGTTGAGGGACGAGGTGAGATTCTCCGCTCGGTCAACACCAAGTAATTTGGTGCTCTTAACGACCTCTACCGAGAAGCCATCGAAGTTCAGCGGAGAGTGGTCGCTCCGTTTCCTCCTGAAGTCAAGAGCCATCTCTTTTGTTTTGTTCACATTCAGAGACAGTTTGTTGGCTCTGCACCAGTCCGTTAGCCATTGCACCTCCTCTCTATATGCTGACACGGCGTAATGGCTGATGAGACCCAACAGGGTCGTGTCATTAGCGAACTTGATGAAGTGATTTGAGCTGTGTGTTGCAGCACTGTCATGGGTCAGCAGTGTGAACAACAGTGAATTAAGCACACAGCCCTGGGGTGAGGGGGGCGTGATCTGTGTGATGGATTGGGAGATGCTGCTTCCGATCCGGACTGACTGTCGTCTCCCAGTCAGGAAATCTGTTATCCACTTGCAGAGGGAGTTGTTCAAGCCCAGTAGGCTCAGCTTTCCAATCACTTTCTGAGGAATGATTGTTGTTGAATGCTGAGCTGCAGTCTATGAAAAGCATTCGAACGTACGTGTCTGTTTTGTCCTGGTGGGCTAGGTCCAGGTGGACGGTAACGGCAATGTCGTCGTCTGTTGAACGTTTGGGACGGTACGCAAACAGCAGTGGTCCAACAAAGAGGACAGCAGAGTCTTAATGTGCCTTATGACGAGCCTCTCGGAACACTTCATGATGATGGATGTGAGTGCAACGGAACAGTAGTAATTGAGACATGACACTGAACACTTCTTCGGCACGGGGCCGATGGTGGCGGCCATGAAGCACATTGGAACGATTACGCTGTTCAGCGAGATGTTGAAGATGTCAGTCGGAACATCTATCAGCTGGTTTGCACTTTCTCTAAGCACTCTACCATGAATATTTTCTGGTCCAGCAGTCCTCCGTTGGTTGACCCTGCAGAGGGTTCTCCTCATTTCCGCCACAGTGAGACACATCACTTGGTCATTTGAAGGAGGGGTGGACCTCCTCGACACCACGTGATTCTCCGCCTCAAAATGAGCATAGAAATTATTCAGCGAATCTGGGAGGGAAGCATCACCCGTACAGTCAGGTGATGTGGGCCTGCAGTTGGTAATGTCCTGTATGCACTTCCACATGCGCTGCGTGTCGCCACAGTCCTGGAAGTGGCTGTGGGTTTGCTGGGCGTTGCAGATATTGCCTCTCTGATGGCGTGGAACAGTTTGGCCCTCGCTGTTGTTAGGGCTGCCTTATCGCCTGCTCTGAAGGCGAAGTCACGGGTTCACAGCGGGGCTCGCACCTCCTCTATCATCCATGGGTTCTGGTTAGCGCGTGTAGTGATGGTCTTGGACACAGTGAGGTAACCGATACACTTTCTGATGTAGCTAGTCACTGTTGACGTGTACTCCTCTAAGTTGGTAGAGTCGCCATCTGTTGCAACTTCTCTGAACATGTGCCAATCAGTGTGTTCAAAGCAGTCCAGAAGAGCAGAGATGGCTCTTGCTGGCCAGATTTTCACCTGCTTCTGAACTGGTCTGGGGCGTCTGACGAACTGTCTGTATTCTGGGATTAACATAACAGAGATGTGGTCTGATGTAACATGTTGCTGATGTAACAGTACTTAATAGGCATTTCAAATCTGTCAAAGATCAAAAGAAATTGAGAAGAAATCTTTCAATCTGAAAAGGAATGGGCAGATCGGGTGAATAATAACAACTGAACTCGACATTGGCAGATGAATATGTGCTGAGTGGCTAGAAATGTACGAGAGAAAGACAAGCGTGAGAGATAATGTTATACGTAAGACAGAAAGAGAGAAATCGTGTGTGTGTGTGTGTGTGTGAGAGAGAGAGAGAGAGAGAGAGAGAGAGAGAGAGAGAGAGAGAGAGAGAGAGAGAGAGAGAGAGAGAGAGAGAGAGAGAGAGAGAGAGAGAGAGAGAGAGAGAGAGAGAGAGAGAGAGAGAGACAGAGAGACAGAGACAGGACGATTGGCAAATTGATAGATAGAAGGGTTAAGCAGGCAGGAAGGCAGCCAGAAACAGATGCATAGATTGTAGGATTGTAGTTTCCTCCTTTTTCCCCTAGTCTCTGGTACAGAGTTAGAGTGTAGGGCTCATTATGTACATGTCAGTGTATGATACAGTGTAATGTTGCACAGCACGGAAAAAAGGTGCAGAACGTGCTAAATATAGTCAGCTCCAGCTTGCGTACTAGCCTACAAAGTACGCTGGACATCTTCAGAGAACAATACCTCAGAAAGGCAGCGTCCATTATTAAAGACGTCCCGTACACAGGACATGCCACTTTCTCACTGTTACCATCAGATAGGAGGTACAGAAGCATGAACTCACACATTTAGCAATTGAGGAACAGCTTCATCCCCTCTGCCATTCGATTAATATAAGGACAGTGAATCTTTGGACAACACCTCAGCTTCTTTCAGTAACTGGTATTTCTGATTTTGCACGATTTTTAAAAAAATCTGGTCGATAAATTCTGTAATTGATTTACTTGTTTGTTTGATATCATCATGCTTGTTTTTATTGTCTGTAATATTATTATGTTTTCCCTTTTTCTCTGCTTGATCATGTATTGCATTGAACTGCTGCTACTACGTTATCGAATTTTACATCACATGTCGATGATATTATCTCTGATTCTGATTCTGAGAGTGTGGGGTTCATTCTGTACCTGTCCGTCTATGCTACTGTTTGGGAGTGTAGAGTTCGTTTTGTACCTGTCATGTCACTCTGTAAAGAATTACTTCCTGATGTTAGTCTAAAATCTCCTTTTAACCAGTTTACATGCTTGGCCCCGTTTCCTTGTTGAATGATTATTTTTGAAGCAGCAGTTGGCATCTACCTTATCTCTACCCTTAATGATTGTTAACACTTAGATCATATCCCCTCTCATTATTATCAATTTAGGCGAAATAGATTTAATTTTCTCAATCTTTCTGCATAACACACAGTCTGCAGTCCCGCAATAAGTCTAGTAGCCCTTCTCTGATCTCTTTCTAGTACTTTCACATTCCTAACAGAATATGGAGAACAGAATTATACACAGTTCTCAAGGTGTGGCTTCACAAGTGTATTGTATAGCTTAAGAAAAACGTCCCTAGCTCTGAACTTCGCTGAATGGATTATATATCACAACACAATATTTGAGTCCCTAATTGCTTCAGTGGATTGACAAGATGTTGATCGTGATGCCTTCCGGGACAGTTAACTCCCTCTCATATAATCCACTCTCTTACTTAAGACCCCCATTTTATATTTATATCTAATCGCCGTGGCTATCCCTCGAGGTCGAGAATGATGGCCTTCGATCTGCTTATGGGATGTTAAGTGGCTTATATGTCTATTCATGGCTTTGAATGTTCCACCGCATTCAGGACAGGTAGTTCCAGATGGCAGATCGTGTTTTGGTTGTTCCTGTCTCCCTTTCAGTTTCTTCTATTTTTGTTCTAATTCTGCACATTTGTTGGCTTGAACATCGCTGTTCTGATTCGCATGATGGTTTGCCAGAGTTCCCTGTCCTTGGCATTGGTTTCCCAGTTGTTGATGTCGATGTTACATTTCTTCATGTTGGTGTTTAAGACGTCTCTGAATCTCTTCTGCTTTCCGCCTCCTTTAGGTTTGCCTTCTTTATGCTGGATGTAGAAGATTTGTTTCGGCAGACGTTCATCTTTCATCCGATCAACATGACCGCTCCATCTCAATAGTTTCTTGATGACGTAGGCTTCAATGCTTGTTGGTTTTGCTTCATTTAGCATGCGGACGCTGGTTTTTCTATCGTCCCAGCTGATACATAAATATTTCGAAGACAGCAATAATGGAACTTTTCAAGTGCGTTCAGATGTCGTCGGTATGTTGTCCAGGTTTCTGATGCATTCAGGAGCGGTGGGATCATCGTTGCTTTGTAACCTAGCATTTTCGTGACTGTTCGGATGTCACGATCATGAAATTCTCTGGTTCGGAGACGTCCAAAAGCTGTTCCACCGCACTTAAGACAATGTTGGATCTTGTCATTCAGATCGGCATTGGAGGAGATGTGAAGTCCAAGATACGGAATGTCATCCACGTTTTAGAGGGTAGTTTCGACAAGTTGAATTGATGTTTATATCTTATTTGTCTCAGTTGGTGACGATTGGTAGATGATCTGAGTCTTCACGGAACTGATGATAAGTTCAAGTCTAGTGTATGCACGCTTGAAGGCAGTCAGAATCTATTGTCGACGGCTTTCTGATACAGCTGCCACACAGTTGTCATCAGCGTATTGGATCTCGATTAGTGAACTCCTAGATGTCTTGTTTTTAGACGTGAGACGGGCAAGATTGAAAAGTCTGCAATCTGTTCTCTGGACAATTTCCATTCCTGGGGTTAGGTTGTCCTTGATTATGAGGATGATTGTCGCAATGAACAAGTGAACAAATATCTAATATTTCTACTTTTATTATGTAAAATTTTACATTTATTTACATTGAATTTCATGTGCCGTTTATCTGCTCAGATCAGGATTCTGTTTAGATCTAACTGTATTGATTCTGATGCCTGAATGTTATCAGCGCATCTCTCAAATTTTGTGTCATCTGCAAACTGAAATAATTTATTGTTTCTGAGCTTATCCAAATCATAACTGTAAACTAAAAACAACAGCCACCCCAGAACGGATTCTTCTGGATCCCCACTTTTAACGTCTTCCAGCTGTGAAAATGATCCTATCACCATAATACTTTGTTGTCTCTTTTTGAGCTAATTCTCCACGCGTTCGCATCCCATATGCTGAATCCCTACATCCTGTAATTTGATGTTTGCGTCTTGTAAAAAAAAAACTTCCTATAAACAATTAAATGTTATAAACTTATTTATTGTTATCATCAATTACAGATGCCTCTTGGTCCTGCAAAATATCCTGAAAACAGACTACAGGCAGCGAGGAAAGAAGCAGGACCTCAAAGGCCACGTAAACAGCGAGTATTTGAATAGATTGAGATGTAGGATGAATGCGTGACTGTGGGATTCGACCAGGGCGCAGGGATTCAGATTTCCGGATTATTGAGATATCTTCTGAGGCAGGTGTGACCTGTACAAAAAGGACGGGTTGCACTTGAATCCGAAGGGGACCACAATGATTGCTAAGGCTTTTGGGGAGAGTTTAAACGAGAATTGCTGGGGTTGAGGGAACCGAACTGAAGTGACGAAGGTAAGGGAGGTTGGCTCACAAACAGAGAGATCTTAGTGACAGTACGAAAGGGAGGATAGGCAGGTGATCGAGAAGGGACGTGCTCAGTCCAATGGTTAGAGATTTTAATGCGAGGAGTATCATTAATAAAGCGGATGAGCTTAGAGCGTGAATCCGCACTTGGAACTATGATGTTGTGGGCATTACAGAGTCTGGAATGGCTACATCAAGTGCCAAATTTTAGATGTTTCCGAAATGATAGGGTGGAAGGTAAAATAGGTGGGGGCGTGGCACTGTTGATCAGAGATAGTGTCATGGCTGCAGAAAAGCAATAAGTCCAGGAGGGTTTGTCTACGGAGTATCTGTGTGGAAGTTAGGAATAGGAAGTGGTCAATATCTCTACTGGAAGCTTTTTAAAGACCATCCAATAATAACAGGGACATCGAGCAGCAGAAAAGAAGAAAGATTCTGCGAAGGAGTAAAAATAACCGGCTTGTTGTGGTGGAGGATTCTATTTTCCCAAATATTGATTGGCATCTCGCTAGACTGAGGGTTTTAGATGGGGTAGTTTGTTATCAGAGTTCAGGAAGGTTTCTTGACACAATATGTAGATAAACCCAGAAGAGGAGAGGCCGTACCTGATCTGGTATTGGGAAATGAAACTGGTTGGATGAGCGTGAAGTGGAAATCTTTGTCCTCAACACTATGCGGTACGTGTGCAATAAATCTGATATTGTTCATAACCCAGGTAATATCTTTCCAACTGTAAGGTGGAGGTGGCATAATTCTATGGGAGACATTTCTACTGGAGGGAAAGCAAATCTAGTCAGAATTGATGGGAAGATGAATGCTGCTGAATGCAGAGATGCTGAATGCCGGATAATAATCTGCTGAAACGCTTACACTCGAGAGGAAGATTGACATTCATCAGTTGAACATCCCAAAGAGCACTACCAGAGCAGCCATGGAATGGCTTCAAGTGAATAAAATTGATTACCGTGAATGGCCCAGTCAGAGTCCTGACATTAACACAATCAACCATCTCTGGCAATACAGAAGGACTGCTGTCCCGCTAAACTGGCACAGCTTCAATAAATTAGCAAGGGGGAATTTATCAAGCATTCTCAGTTAAATTGTTCAATGCACCTAATTGTCATTCTCATTGATATGATCAAATGGTTGGGGCTGAATATTTCTTTTCAAAGCACTTTAACTACTTGTCAACCACACTATTCAGACGTGTTTTATAACAATGCAAAGGGCTTTAATTTCCAACTATCCATCTCCCTATCCCAGAATTTATTTGAATCATCCTGTGCTCTGTATTGACGATTTCCAGCGTTCTCATCCACTAATATTTTGACCACCTTCCTACCCAGCTCTCAGTGGGACTACGTATGTGCTGGTCGAGAATGTTCTCTTGGATGCATTTTATAAAGTCCATCCCCAATCCTTATGCACAAAGTCAATCCAATTAAATCGCACTTGAATGTAAAATCTTTCACCTGCGTTGTTAAAACAATGTACTCTTGTTTTAATCACTTCCTTCCTGGTAATAATCACTATACTTCACCTTATCCTGTTCTATATTACTCCCCAGTGCTCGACCCTTCATTGTATCAAAATGCAATCATGCACATTTATCTGGTTTGAAGGTCATTTGCAAAACCTAAGCCCATTTTGCTAGATAATCCCCTCTGAACTATGTGCTGCTAACTATTTTAGTGTCATTTGCGATCTGTAAATTCATATAAATTTCAAATAACTTATGTCCCAGAACTGACCCCAGTGACACATCACAAAAATACTCTTCAGCCTGAGAAAGTATCATCCCTTGCTTCCTACCACTAAGTAAATTAGTAAACTAATTGGTAAACTAATCGTCGGGATACTCACCTCTTAGATATATCTGCCATGAGGGACCTTGTTAAATACCTGGCTAAAATCCATATGGAGAACATCCCCAATGCTATCTTCATTTACAATCACTGTTACCTCCTTGGAATAATCTATGACATACATCATGGAGGCACTGGCTGATAGATTTCTGCCTTGCTTTTGTTTCCTATTTTAAACAGCTTTAGCAAGGTAGCCACTCTACAGTCGTCCGAAACCTCATTTGTGGACAGGTTTGAAGTAAAGATTTCTTAAGGTCCTTTGTAAATTATATCGTAATTTCCCATTAGGTCCCAGTTGTTCAGGCCCTGGGGATTTAACAAACTGAATACACTGAAAGGTTTTAACACCTCCTCCCTGATAATTCATATGTAGTTCAAAACATCACCACTCATTTTCTGCATTTACTTCACTTCCATCAGTTAACACACAAAAAAAAGATAATAAATAAAGATTCTGTAAACAACTTTCCATTTCCTTTGATCCACACACAGGAGTCCATGCTGATCTTTAACTGCACCTACTATCTCACCAACGTCCCTTTAACTATTCATATAGCTATAGAATCTCTTGCGCATTGTCTCATCTTGCCTTTCAAATCATTCTCATATCCACCTTTTACTGTCCTAACATTAATTCATTTTTCAGCTGGTAGATATCAAGACATTACCTGATTCAAATCATTTATGTGCAGTGTATGAATCACAATTTCTCGATCAATATCACAGTATTTCTCATCAACTAGGGTTCCTGAAATGTTCCGGCCTTGTCTTTTACCGTAGAAGGAACAAGCAGGTCCCGACCTCCTGACATTACCCATTAAAAGGCCTCCCACTTGGCAGATGCAATTTTCCTGGAATCAAACTCACCCAGTCAACAGCTGTAAGAATCCACTTAATGGCTTCCAAATTTTCTCTGGTCCAGTTTAGGAACTTATCTGTTTAATGGATTGCATTGTTCACAAAAAATGTTTAGAAACTATGTTTATTGGAGCCAAAATGCTCACCGACAGACAATTATTCCACTTATCCTACAACATTTCTCAGATGGACGCCCAGTGTTGTATCCTTTTAGTGTCATCTATCTCTTTAAGAAGGAAGCTTTCTTAGGCACATTTCACAAATTTAACTTCGTGTCTTATACCCATTATTTGACAAATCAATATTACGAAGTTAAAATCTCTTATTAGTACTACCTTACTCTGTTTGCAACAACTGCAGTCTCTCTTATCATCTGTGATTTAAATTCCAGCAGACCGGTAGATTCTATAAAAAGATATCCTTATGTCTAAGTGGTGTCTATAAGGCCTCACCAAATGATTCAGGTAAGAATGATGTCCTCTCTACAAATGATTATAATGCATCAGAAAGGCGACGTCAATAATGAAGGACTTCCATCATCCAGGACATGCTCTCTTCTCAAAGTTAGGGCAGGAAGGAAGTAAAGAATCTAGAAGGCACACACTCAGTGATTCAGGGACAGCTTCTTCCCCTCTGCCATACGATTTCTAAATGGCAATTGAAACCATGAACACTACCTCACTATTAGAATATATATTATGTTTGTATTTGCACTATATTTCATCATTTAAATATGTATAAATACTTATTGCTATTGTGGTACTTGTTTTTTCTTTCCTTTTAATGTTATCATGTATTGGATTGAAGTGCTACTGGTAAGTTAACAAATCAGAATCAGAATCAGAATCAGGTTTATTATCACGGGCATGTGTCGTGGAATTTGTTAGCTTAGCAGTAGTATTTCAATACCATACATAATAAAGAAAAAAAAAACAAAATAAAATAATAATCACAATAACAATAATAACTAAGTAAATAACTAAGTATACGTATATTGGACAGATAAAAATCGTGCAAATGCAGTAACCATATATATTTAAAAGTGAGGGTAGTGTCCAAGGTTTCAATGTTGTTCCTGAATTGTTGAGTGTTTGCCTTCAGGCTACTGTATCTCCTACCTGATGGTAACACTTTTCAAATTTCACAACATATAGCGGTGTTAATAAACCCGGTACTGATTCAGATACAAGAGATTATTGATCAGCCTGGCGAGCAGGCGGAGGAATGGTAAATGGTGTTCAGTCCAGATGAATGAGGTGTAGCAATTTGGAAAGTCATATCAGGGAAGAATTTTGTGATCACATCCCAGTCTGTCACAGCAAAGTTCCTCCCCTCCTTTGACTCCCGCTGCATTTCCTGCTGTTCCGAGAAAACAGTGAACATAATCCATCAGGATCAAGGGCAACATCGGTCCTACTGTTACAGCACCTAAATAAGTATTCAAACCAATCTTCCAAGTTTTCATGCTTTATTGCTTTACAACATTAATCCACATTTACAACATTAATGTGGCTGTTTGATACTGAATAATAGAAAAATTATTTCGTGTCAAAATGAGAATGAAATCTACAAAGTTATAAAAAGAAAATAATCCATTGTATGAGCATTCACTCCCTTTAATGACACACCAAATAATCACTGGTGCAGCCAATCGGCTTTAGGATTCATATAATTGTTTAAATGGAGATCACCGTGCACAGTCAGGGTGGTTTAATTGACTATCGTAAGAATACACCACGACCAATTGCTGCTGCGTCAGTGTCCTGGCAAAATCTATACCATGAAGACAAAAGAACACACCAAGCAACTCGGTGAAAAGGTTATTGAAAAGAAAAAAAAAAGATGAAGCAAAAAATTATTGATGAAGGACCCAGACAACAGTTGTTGCAGTCGCTCCCAACTCGGCCCTGAAGCTAGTAAATCCTTCCGAGTTCTCATAGGTCTCTTGGTGGCCTCCATCACTCTCCCATTCTTGCACGATCTCTCCGTTTTTGAGGACAGCCTGCTCTTGGAAGTTTTAAGGCTGTGCCTTACATTTTTTTCCATTTTCTGATGATTGATTTAACTTTACGTCAAGGGATATTCAGTGACTTGGAAACATTCTTTTATCCATCTCTTTACTTGTGTTTCACAGTAACCTTTTCCACGGAATTGATGATTCTCGTGGTTTACTGTCCTAGGATCAATGGAAATAGACTGGATTTAAATATAAACTGTAAATATGACTTTCACTTCGTTTCTATTTAAAAGTGACAAATAACGACAAACTTTTCAAAAGCAAGGAAGAGGTGAAGGCAATAGACAGGTGTTCAACGTACATACATGTCACGATATAGAACCCTGAGATTAATTTTCTTGTCTACTCAACGAATATATAGAATGGTAACTATTACCTATTCCAGAGATAATAACTATAACAGAATCAATGAAAAATCGGCCAAGTAGCGCGCTCAACCAGAGTGAAGAAGGCACCACACTGTGGGAATGCAAACAGAAGAAACAATAATTAATCCATCAATAAATATTGAGAATATGAGATGAGTTGTCCTTGAAAGTAAGTTGATTGGTTGCGGGAAAATTTCAATGACGGGGCAAGTGAAGGCGAGTGATGCTAACTGCTTTACTCACAAGTAAATGTACGCAGGCTGTTCACACTTTCTCAGCCATTGCCTCAGTATCTCTCATCAACCAGCGTTCCTTTTCCTATACCCTACATAATCATACAGGTTTTGAACACCGAGCGTCACACTTTTAAAGGACTCCCACTTCGCACAACCTTGCCCATTCTGCCTTCTTACCTGAATCTTTGCATCCTGGAACATTGAGCTGTCCATCCTGCCCTCCCTCAGACATGATTCTGTTATTTTTGTCATAGGACCATTAGACATAGGGGCAATATTAGGCCATTTAGCCAAATTCAGTCGGCTCCACCTTTCATGATGGCTAATAATTTTATCCCTTTTACGCCATTCTCTTGCTATTCCTCCGCAATCCGTTGATCCACTGACTAATCAAAAATCTATCAACCTTTGATTTATACTGAATGGCTTGTCATCCATACCTGTCTGTGGCAATGAATTCAAGTTTCACTACCAACTTTGTAATCAATTCCTCTTCACTTCTGTTCTTGACTAATGCCTCTATTCTGCAACTGTGCACTCTGGTCCTCAACGCATTCACTATAGGAAACATCCTCAGCACATCTACTCTATATAAGCCTTCCAATATTCAATAGGCTTCCATGAGGTCCATCGAATTCTTGTGAGTTCCACCGAGTAAAGGCCGAGAACCACTAATGACTCCTTAAATATTAACAATTTAATTTCTCCAATCAAACTAATAATTCTCATTTGAACCCTCTCGAATGCCAGGAAAACATTGTGTTTTTTTTACATAAGGGTCACGCAATCGCTCATCCTCCTGAAAGTGGAGTCTGACCAATGACTTAGAAACCTCAATGTAGAATTTTGCATTGGTATACTTGTCCTCGTGAAATGGTTTGATTTGTCTTCCTTATTATCGTCTCATGCAGCAATTTAAGCTTTCTACAGGAGGACTCCCAAGTCTCTTTGCACCTCTGTTTTTTTGATTTATTTTTACCTGCTTGGAAAGTACTCTTCATCATCACTGCTTATTTGCATGACCATACAGTTCTCTGCACTAAGTTCCATCTCCATTTATTTGCTCATTCTCCCAATCTGACTGTCGTTCAGCAGATTTCCTGCTTCCTCAAAACTACCTGCCTCCAACTATCTTCGAATTGTCTACAAACTTCACCACAAAGCTATTAATTCTGTCACCCATACCAATGACCTATCCATAAAAGGAAGCATTCTAGCAGTCCCCAGAGACAGTTATACCTGAGTTCTTACACCTGACCTTACAAGCCTCCTCAACTGAAGCAAACGCAGTTTAAACAATCGTCTTGCCTTTTCTTAGTCTGTGCTCCTGTTTAACTTGTTGACTAAATTTGATGTCAATAGCATCAGTATTATCTCCTGCTCAGGATCACACTGACCGCCACTCCCATTTACACAATTTTGATCATCACTCGCAAATCTACAGGATATTGGTCTCCTCCAGTTCAGGAGCAATTCATCTCTTGTGTACAAGTCCCCCTACCACAGAAGAAATTGCAGCGATCCAAGAACTTCAATCTTGCCCGCTGTCTCAGCCCCTCAGTCAAATATTCATCTGAATCGTCATTGTGTTTCTGTCCTCCCAAATATTTGTCACAGGGTGTAATCCAGAGATTACTATTTCAGCAGTTTTTTTCTTTTTAAGTTCTTTCCCATATTGGCTCATCTAGAGTTCACTGCCGGAACATGTGCAATTAAAAATAGTCTACAAAGATTGCTGTGAAATCCCCAGCAATCTACAAACTTGCCTCATTCATTCAATAACCTGGAATGAATTCTATAAAGTCATGGAGAGTTATCCACTTTAGTGTTCTTTGAGAGTCCCAATGCTCCCAACAGCTTGTTAGCAATGTGCGTGGAATTTCAGCGTATTCTTGCTCTTATTTATCTCTACCATTACTTTACGTTAGTTGAACAGTGAATGAAATATTCATTTGGTGATTTGGTCACTTACTCCGGCTCCCGACATTTTTTCACTCCCCCCTCACTGATTTGTCCACATTGGTGCTTTCGCTAAATTGCCCCTTTTGTTTTTACTGTATGTACAACATATTCTCTTCAGGCCTGCACAGCAAAATCATTCCGTCTCCCCTAGCATCATTCAACACTGCAGATTATCTGTTTAATTTGCATATTGCTGCGTATTCATCAATGGAATTTTCTAATTTCCATTTCTAAACTTTCCTTATTGTTCCATTTCCTTCTTGACTCTATTTGTAACATTTATGATCATGCAATGTTCCAAGATCTGGATTATTGTGTTTCACTCTCACATAGCCATTTAAATTTTAAACCACTCAGCCTTAAAAAAAAAACTCTCATGGGTCAATCGTGAGTTACAGCTGCTCCCGGTCTCTACTGTCTCCAGATCCAGCTTAACATAGTTATAATTAACTTGTAACGCACGCAAAATGCTGGAGGATCTCAGCATCTATGGAAACTGAGGCCCTTTAAAAAGAAAGGGGCAAAAAAGTTGCGAGGTCAGGATAAGCAGATGTTGGAAGTTGAGCATGAAGTACAAGGTGGTAGTTGATCATTAACTTGCTCTCAGTAAATCAATTTTCCCCAAGATTGTGTCCTTCCTTGAGGATGACTGTTATAAAAATGGTCTCCCACTGCAGTTCATGAATTGCAAGTTTCATGCCCCAGTGCAAGGTGTTTTAATCGTCCTTGACGTATTTGCCTTTAACACAATCCACAGCAGGAAAAACACATTTTTTTTGTGTGTTTAAAAGTAAACCTCAGACATACAAACCCAAATACACTTTTCACCGATCACCATTTAATTTTGCGTCCTTGTTTCCCTGACTTCCTCTTTGGGAGACATTACATGGATGTCCAATCATTTGATGCCTCCTATCAGTTTGTATACCTCCATCAAGTCACCTCTTATCTGCTTCCTGCCAAAGA
This sequence comes from Hemitrygon akajei, assembly GCF_048418815.1. NCBI lineage: Eukaryota > Metazoa > Chordata > Chondrichthyes > Myliobatiformes > Dasyatidae > Hemitrygon > Hemitrygon akajei. The sequence goes on from NC_133151.1 coordinate 22,827,017, forward strand.
GAAAATCTCTATCTTACTCCACCTATGCTCACAAGATATTTTCTGTGACTTTCAACGTTCGAAATAAATTTATTGTCAAAGTACAAATGTTACCATATATATTTTGTTGCGGGCATGCACGGTTCATACAAAGAAACACAAAAGAATCAATGGAAACTTGCACACAAAAAAGACCGGCAAAACACAAATGTAGAAAAGACAACAAAGAGAATAAATTGTGTAAGTATACAAAAAGCAAAGCAAAATGATAATAAATATGCAGTACTATCAAGATCATGAGCTGTGGATTCCCTGAATGTGAGTTCGTTGGTGCTCTCAGTGACATTACACCTCTGCTTCCAAAGCCTAATCGTTGAGGAGTAACATCTATTCCTGAACCCGGTGATGTGCGACCTGAGGCTCCTGTAACTCCTTCTTGATGGCATCATGGAGAAGAGAGCATCGTTGGAATAATGAAGTTCTTGATGATGGATGCTGCTTTCCTGTAACTGGTATCCTTGTAGATGTGTTCACTGGTGAGGATGGCTTTACCTGTCATGGACTGGCTGCATACACTATTTTTCATAGGTTATTGCATCGAAGGGCATTGGTGTTTCTGAACCAGACCAGTCAGTCTATTCTCCACTATATATCTAAAGAACATTATCAAATCTTTAGATCACATGCTAAATCTGTACAAACTGACATAGTATAGCCTGTTAATGCTGGAAAATATGCCCAGGATACCAACAAATTCCGCTCCTCGGCGCTTCTACACTAAGACAATCTCTGACAATATTGGGGAAATGACACTCACACACTACTCTGTTGCTTTTACTGTTTTGCAGAAACTGCCTCCATTTTTGTTCCTCTTCTGCTGTTGGCATTTCAAAAATCTTTGGAAATTCAAGCACACATCATTCAAGGATCACCTTTGTCAACTCTCTGTTGCATTCTGAGAGATGTCCAGTGGGATTGAGGGGATAGATAATGTCCATGCATTGAAATCCATTACCGCAGTTGTACAGGACGCTGTCCTTGAAGTGCTCTGTTTGTTCTCGTGTATAACGGTGGTTTACAGTGCTGGGTGTTTACATGACTCTCTGCTCACTGCTGTGCGTTGTATTGATCTGTGTTCTGGTAGTGAAGGTCTAGATATTCACTGTCCCTTTAGTCAAATGTTGACTATTCTTGAGCAGTCACATTAGCAGGGCATGTTTTTTACCAGCGATAGGCCATTCCCTTCCCTTGAGGTACGGTCCAGATATTGTTAAGATCTTTGTTCTTATAGTACGGTGCCGGCAGTTTAAACATCATATTTAACTGCATGTGGTCTGTGTCTCCCAATGTACTAAATTCCCCCAAAAGACTTACCCATCAAAATGGTTTGAGAGACCCAAAAGCACCTCCTATTTGGTATGAACGCGCCAGAGAATATCATCATACCACCTTTCTCTTCACGCTTTCCTCCTTCTCTTTTTCCTTCGTGAACACCAGTATTTATTTACTACCTCGCATGTTATCTCTGGCTCCAGGCATGAACTCCCACCGTTGTCTGAGGGTGGTTCTCCTCTCTGCTCATTATCTGTTGTTTTCTATATATGCATCAGATGCCTTAGGATTCCCATTTGTCTTGCAGAATTAGGACATCTCCTAGCAACCCTTTACTCTCCTGTGTGACTTGTTTCTTGCTTCCTGTACGTTCTACCAAGACTCTGTCTAATTTCATCTTCCGCGTCCTTACATATGACTCTTCTTATATTTTAAACACATACAATATTTCTCATCACCCTAAGATCCTGATCATACCTGTCCATCTCTAGCTTCCTCAAAGGGACAGGGAACTTACTAAATTCTGACCGTCTTGGTCGTACGTGTTGCAAGGACGAGGCTGAAGACGAACCCAAGTGTAGGACACAGGTGCGGATGCAATGTCGTGAGGCGTTAGCACCGCTGTGAACGGGGAACTTTTATCCAGGAGTCTTTACATGGAGACAAGGTTTATGTAGATTATCCAGGAAATGATGCAGTGCTTAGAACTGACAGTCCCAAGGAATCGGGAAACGAGGTTTATTCACACTGGAGTGGACTAACGAACTGGCAAAGCATGAATGTGCTGCCCGACATTTATCGTATGTTCGATAATAGGAACCAGGGGTGCTGTAATTAGTGGAACTGGGAATCATTGGAAATCAGACGAGAGGTTTGAGGCCCAATTAAGGAGATAATAGCAAGATGGGGAATTGTCAGACGGGACTATGGCATCTAGAGCGTCCAGGCGATCGCCCAAGCAATACTCCAGGCTTGTCTGGATGGTCCTGATGGAAGTCTTGGATGAGGGAGGGGTCCAGGATGAAGGAGCGGGGAACACAGGTACGCTCATCTGGGCCGTAGCCTTCCCAATCGACCCGTTATTGGAGGTCCCTGCCCTAACGGCGCACACCTAGTAGCCGCCGGATGGTGTATGTCGGATGGTGGTCGATGTTCCGGGCGGGTGGAGGGGTTTCGGTCGGAGGACACAAGGGGCTGATGGAAAGTGGTTTTAATTGGGAAACATGAAAAGTAGTGTGGCTGTGCATAGGTCTTGGAAGTTTAATTCGGACTGCTGTGGGGTTGATGATACTTTCAAAATCGAAAGGTCCCAGGAAGCGAGGAGGCAGTTTCTTAGGGTCCTTTTTGACAGGGATCTATTTGGATAAAACCAACATCATCTTCCCAGGTCGATACTCAGGCGCCGGAGTCCGGTATCGATCGACAATCCTCCTATTGCGATCGGTTGACCTGAGCACGGCCGTGTGGGTGTCCTCCCAAAACTTTCGGCACCGATCAGTATCGGCCTGAACAGACGGCACCGCAATCTCCTCTTGTTTCGCGGAAAACAGTAAAGTTTGATACCTAAGGGACGACTCATAGGGAGACGTTCTGATGGCAGTAGTAACCAGAGAATTGTGAGCGTACTCAACTCACGTGAGGTGGGCACTCCAGGTAGACGGGTGGTTGGTATTAATACAATGTAGAGTCGCCTCCAAGTCCTGGTTTCGTAAGTCTGTGGGTGGAAGCCGGATGACCAAAGGCTTGACAGAAAGCCTTCCATAACTGCCAGATGAATTGCGGAATTCGATCGGAGACGATGTCCCCTGGGATTCCGTGGAGGTGGAAGACGAGACAGACGAGAAGGTCTGCGGTTTCCTGAGTTTAGGGAGGGCTACAAAGTGCATCTGCTTAGAGAACCGGTCTACCACGGTGAGTACGGTGGTGTTTCCTTGTGAAGGGGGTACACCGGTGACAAAATCTAGGGCGAGGTGCGACCAAGGACGACTAGGGACTGGTAGAGGACGAACTAATCCCTTAGGAGGCCGAGGAGAGGCTTTACTTCGGGCACAGAGGGAACATGCAGCAGCATAGGAACGGGAATCCGCCTCCAAGGAAGGACATCAAAAGTGTCTTTTCAAGGAAGCCAGAGTCGGATCACTCCCGGGGTGGCAGATAAACTGAGATGTGTGCTACGAACGGAATCAGGCACAAAAAGTGATCGGCGGGTCCATTGCCCGGCTTCATGTCATCCCGTTGGACTTTCTTTACTATGGATTCAGTCTCCCAAGTAAGGGTTGCCACCACAGAAGATGGTGGCAGGAGGGTCTCTGATCTGGAATTATCCTCCTTGGAGTTGTATTGGTGTGCGAGAGGGTCCGGCTTCCCATTCTTGGAACCTAGACGGGCCTGGCGGGAGTTCAAACGTTCATATTCCAGGTTCTTATGATCAGTCCACACAACAAATGGGTGCTCCGCCCCCTCCAGCCAGTGCCTCCACTCCTCCAGTGCTAGCTTGACCGGCAGTAGTTCCCGATTACCCACGCCGTAATTCCACTCAGCGGGGGACAATCGGCGTGAAAAAAGGCACAGAGATGAAGCTTTTCGTCCGGACTTGGGACAGGACAGCTGCAACCTCGGAGTCAGAGGTGTCCGCCTCAACAATGACTTGACGGGAGGGGTCCGATCGGACCAGGATGGGAGCCGTTGTGAACCGCCTCTTCAGGTCAGTGAATGTCGAATCATCCTCAGAGTCCAAACAAGCAGGTGTTGTTGTCAAGGTAATTCGGGTAAGTGGCGCCGCCACCCGACTGACATCCCTGATTAGTCGGCGATAGAAGTTTGCAAACAACAAAAACAATTGAAGTTCCTTGCGGGTCGTGGGACTGAGCTATTCTTCAACCGCCCGTATCTTCTCGGAATCTGCCCTCACCTTCCCGCTCTCGATGATGTAGCCAAGGAAGCTGACCGAAGGAACTCGAAACACTCATTTCTGGGCCTTCACCAAGACCGACATGGTGAATGTGATTCAGGGGGCTGCTAGAAAATATTAAGATATCATCTTGGTTGACGAAAAAGAAGCGAATAATAAAGTCCCTCAGTGCATCATTAATAAAAGCTTGAGAAACGGCGGGGGCATTGGTGAGGCCGAACGCCATGACCAAGTATTCTAAGTGGCCGAATGTTTTATTAAGGCCGTCTACCACTCGTGTCCCGCTGCCATCCTGACTGGATAGTAAGCGCTACGGAGGTCCAGCTTCGAGAAGCTGGTGGCTCAGTGAAGTGGTTCAAGTGCCGAGTTAATGAGGAGTTGTGGGTAAATATTTTTAACTGTTATATTGCTTTGGCTTCGGTAATGAATACGGGGACGAAGCGTCCCATTCTTTTTCTATACAAAGAAGAAAACGGTGTCAGTGGGGAGGATGAAGGTCGAATAATGCCCGCCGCGAGGGACTCACCAACGTATTTCTCCATTGCCTCTTTCTCTGGACGGGGTAAGGTATAAAGGCTACTGGTTGGTAACGAGACCCAGGGGAGAGGCCAATAGCACAATCATACGTGTGATGCGCAGGCAGGGAAAGAACACGTTGCTTGTTGAATACCTGTCCCAGGTCATGGTATTCTGCGGGAACTACGGACAATTCGAGGGTTTCAAGACAGGCAAGGTCACGGTACCCTCCCTCGGAGATGGAGCCGACCGCAGACAGGTGGCGTGCAAAACGAGCTCCAGCCGGCTATTCTCCCGGTACAGCAGTCGATGAAGGGATTGTAGTGTTTCAGCCAGAGATATCCTAGAACTACAGGGGCTTGAGGAGAATGGATGAGATTAAAACCGTACCTCCTTCCGGAGGTTTCCGGACAGAATCAAGGTCGGGGTGGCGTACAATGGGTTACCCGAATCAGCAATTTTGCGTCCAGCGCCTGGCCTACAAAGGTGTACTTAACGGCCCCCGAGTTATTCCCCGAGGAGGCTATGCTCTCGCTCAACAGATTACCCTTGGCACCGGAATCCACCAAAGCGGATAGGGGCAGGGACAGTTGTTGATAATTCGCAGTAGACGGGTCCTACATTCGGGTCTGTGGACTGAAGGAAGTGCCGTCCGGCTCACAAGGATCGCTTTCTACTGGTGAGCGCTGCGTTTATGCCGCACAGGACAGGTATCCCAGAAATGTCACGGCTGGCCGCAATAGGAGCAATCCCCACATCTCCGACTCTGAAGTCATTCGGCAGCGGAAAGTCGGTTCCCAGCTGCATCGTTTCCTCCCCAACAGTAGTGGGAACGGTCGGAACAGGAGCCATACTTGGAGCGGCTGTGGAAGGGAGGCTGGCTGAAGATGGTAATGTGGGAAGTGGGCAGACCCGATGAGCGTGGCGACTGGGTCTTTTCGCTCGGACGCTTTTGAAGTCGAATATCGAGCCTTCCGGCGAGACAGATCACAGAGTCCAGCATGTCTGCGTTATCATTGCTGGCAGTTCTTACTTAACTTATCTGGGAGGCCCTGTTGGAGCTCTTCGCGTAGTGCCTCATCATTCACCCCAGAGTCGGCCGCTGGTGTTCGGAACTCGATGGAGTATTTTCCTACGCTTCGCGAACAGTGACAGAGAGTTCGCAAGCACTAAGCGGCGTCCTTACCGCGAATGGGCTGTTCAAAGATCTTCCTTATTTCGGAGACGGAGGAGGGAAAGGAGGCGCAGACCTCTGGTCGCTTGTCCCAGATCACGGTGACCAATGTCAAGGCATCCACTCGTAACAGACCCATGATCTATACAATCTTTGATCTGTCCGAGGTGTACGTCTGTGGCTCTTGCTTAAAGACCAAAGAGCATTGTAATAAGAAGATCCGGCACTTCCATAGGTACCCAGAGTCGGGTTCCGGTTCGGGTACGTACGGCTCTCGAGGGGATTGTGTTGCCGATCCAAGGGGCGTAGCCATCCCAGTCTGTGCGGTTTGATCAGTCGGGGTTCTTGGAAGATACGGAGTAAGGGAAACGGATACGCTGTCAACCTGCTCACTGACCTTCCTCACATTCATGGACAGCTCAGGAAGGTTTTCTGCGAACTCTCTGAGCAGCTGGTCGTGCGCACCCAATAGGTAGCTTTGGGTGGCGAGAGCTTTTTCTCGTGGTCCATGGCAGCTGGGTTCATTCCTAGCCAGTTCGTGCTGTTGCAAGGATGAGGCTGAGGGCAAACCCAAGTGCAGGACACAGGCGCGTAGGCAGAGCCTAAGGGATGGAGACGACTGCAGACAGGTGGCGAGGCAAAACGGGCTCCAGCCGGCTATCCTCCTGGTAGAGCAGTCAAAGCAGGGATTGCGGTGTTTAAGCCGGGTATATCCTACAACTACAAGAACGAACGGTGAGCCGTTATTCAGGAGAGTCTTTACATGGAGACAAGGTTGACATAGAGTATCCAGGAAATGAATTGTAGCTTAAAACTGACAGTCCAAAGGAATCGCGAAACGAGTACTACTCACACTAGGGTGAACCAACTAACTGGCAAAGGATGGGTGTGCCACCCGGCTTTTACCCTATGTTCGCTGATGGGAACCAGGTGTGCTGTAAATAGTGGAACATGGAATGATTGGAGATCTGACGAGGGGGCTAAGGCCCAATTAAGGGGGGAATACCAAGATGGGGAATTTTCCAGACGGGAACATGACAGTACCTAACTCTCACATGTCAGACATCAGCTAACATGAGCTCCATCTAGTAACAACCAGTAACATCGGCTTTCACACAACGCTCTATGAAACCTGCCGAATTCCTCCACCAATGTACAATCATCGACCTGAAGTTCTAAACATATTCTTTTCAATAATCATCTGAAACAGTCCAGAATTAAGATCCACAAATAATTCCCAAAAACATTCCAATTATCCTGCTAGGATCTTTTCCCAGTATGTATCCTAAGTATGTCTCCCTCCCTGGTGGACCATCTAAATACTGTCTCTGGAGACCTTCCCGAACACAAGAAACAAATAATGCCCGATCCGATCAATGCTATTTACTGACCTGCTCCCGCACAGCATGCCACACGATAAAAATCTTCATGTTCCCTCCAGCAAGCTTCCCTGTGAGAATATTACTTCGACTTCACGGTTATCAAGCCCTGTTACACAAGTCCAACTTATCCTGGAAGAAAGCCTACTGATCTGTGTTCCTGATGCCCTCCATCCTGCACCCAATTGTTAGCCAAACTTTTAAATATAACAATTTACCATGTCTTACTTTGCAAGCATGGGGCACCTGAAATAATCCTGAATTCACAACCTAAGAGTTCATATTTCCTGACTCTCTGCCCTACTCCTTAAATTCTCTTTGAGGACCTTGTCTCTCTGTTAGTTCTATTAAGGAACATGACCTCTGGATGTTCACCCTGTCCTTTCAGAATGGCCCGTACCTTCTCAGTGAGATCTTTGGCCGTGTCATGATAGGGATAATGCACCATTCTGTAATCTCACTCATTTATACACATACTCCTGTCTGTGGCCCCGCTAAAGTGTTTGCTACATGTGATTCATATATTTCCATCCTCGTGTATTTATGTGTTTTCTAATAACCCTGTTTGTAATGAATATTGTTTGAAAATTAAGTCTTTGCATTCTTACTTGATTCTGCTCAGGACATTTACTTATGGAATCGCAAACAAAGGAGATAACACGTGATGAAACCACACATTTTTGTGAACTCGTACGGTTTTAATATACAACATAAATGTATACTGTAGTCGCTGTACATAATTCAAAATAATATTTATCCACTAAACAAGCCGAACTCTCTGAAAGATTGGAACCACAGATCCGGCAATGTCACACAGCCTGTTGTCAACCTATCTATATCCCTCTTCCTCTCTTTCTATCGCCGTCTCCCTCACAATGTCTTAGTTGCTTCAATATTTCGCTCACTCTCTCTTATTTTCTCTTATTTCTCTTATTTTCTCTCCCTCTCCCGCAAGCCCATTCCGTCATGTTCACTCTAGAGACATCTGCCTCGTGTCCTGTCCCTCGCGTGTTCTCCCTCCTCCTAGCTTTCTCTATCACAGATAGACAAGTGAACATATTGTGCTTTGTCTTTAATTGAAAAACTGGAATTTTTTCATACAGAAAGATAGTTCAAGTTGGCCGTGAGGAGGAAAACCAACAGGTAGAGAAGAAGGAGAAAAAAAATAGCTGAAGAAATGGGCAGGTTTTGACGGAAGTCCGAGTGGTTGATAGAGACAAAAATATACTCCAATATCTGGCAGTTTTCTCAGAACCGGGAAGCAGGCATAACTGGTTCTCCTCAAGCTTCAATTTAACAAGGCAGGACGTCAGGCGCAAAAGTGTTTTGTTTGGGATGGTGAGGTCAGTGATGCGGTCGGGATCAGCTGTAAACAGCTGTTTTGTAACTCTAAGTGAAAGCACGCACAACGGGAAAGGAGTAAACAGTTGACATGAATCTGATAAATGGTCTCGGCCCGAAACGTCAACAGTTTATTCTTTTCCATAAATGTTGCCTGGCCTGTTGAGTTCCTCCTGCATTTTCTGTGAGGAAAAGAGTAAACAGTCGACGTTTCGTGGCGAGACCCTTCACCAGGATCTAATTTTATGTGTGTTCTTTTGAATTTCGAGCGAATGCAGATTCTCTCATGTTTTATTTTGTAACTCTGTTCACCACATTTTTTTTCCCATTTATCCACATGTGGGGGGGATAGAACTGGGAGCATGAAGGCAGCTGAAGTGTAATACTTTACAGCATTTATTTCTAGCGTTTCATGAGATTAAAAATCCGATTCAGTCGGTATTTCACCGCAATCTTTAGCTCCTCTCGGAATTTGCTCCGAGTCACGGTGTAAATGGACGTGTTTGTGCAGGAATTGAGAACCTGCAGCATTGCCGATGCCTGTTGTGTGATGTAACGGGGATCCGTGACCGAAAGAAAAAAAACTCATTGAAATCAGCCTGTCGATATAAAATATCAACAGTGTTCCCCACAACAATATAAATCTACCGGTTATGCTATAAGGCAAAGCAATGGATTTGCGTCGGTTCTCCATCTCCCGGTCCTTGTCATTTTCTCCAATCTTTTGGCCCCGAAGACCTCTGCGGGCTCGACTGGGCGCTAGAGTCCGCTTGATGGTCACAATATTGAACAGCAAAATCAGAAAGAATGGGACAGAAGGAGTTAAAATGAAGTCAAACATGTCAAATGTCGCCCATGTGGGAGAGTTTGCGAAGCTTGGTATATGAACACAATATCAGGGAACATCATCGTTTATTTCTCTAGGCCCGTATACAAAGCCCCAGGTGACCCTCTCCAAACTGACCAGCACACTCACTGTCCCGATAACCACAGCTGCCGTTCTCTTGGTGCAATATTTTGCTTTCAGTTTCTCACAGCAAATAACCACAAATCGATCGACGGTGAAAGCGACCGTCAGCCAGACTGAGGTCGTAGTACTCGAAGAAATCAAACATCCCTCGAGTCAGCACACAGGGGTCATGGATAGGAATGATCAGGGAAAATAAATACCAGCAGTCCACCTCAGTAGCGGATCGCTGATAATGACCAGCAGATCGGCCGCTGCCATTCCCACCAGTTAGCGAGTGACACATTTGGAAAGAGCTCACTTTCCGCGGGACAGGTTCACATTCGCCACCGTTCGCTGGAAGGGAGACAGGGAACAGGAAAATGAGCAAGTACTGAGCAGAAGCCAATGCAGCAGTTTCAGGGCATTCGGTCATATTTCCACTTTATTGTTGCATTTAGCGGTAGGAAGGTCGAGAGAGTGCGCAGAGCTGGCGGAGACAGAGAAGGAGTTTACACACTAAAATAAAGTCAATATGACCCGAATACCGATTCGTTACTGATGACCGACGTGTGGAGTGGCAGAGGAAATCTAAAACTGGGTAACTACCTCCTCTAATTCTAGACAGGATGGAATATTTTCTACCGGCGCTTTCCGCGCATTGTCTGGATGAAATGAATAAATCCGGAAGCTGATGGCGGTAGTCTTCCATTAGACGATCATCAGCTTCCATGGCGATCCCCGCTAACGACAGAACAGCCGAAGGACGGAGAATGAGAAACCAACAATGCTGGTAACACTCTTCCAGGCAAAATAGAATAGTGGAAGATAGCTAAATTATCTCTGTTCAAAACTGTCCTCTGAGAGACCACTGACACTGGTTTCTCTTTCCGTACAAGCTGCATGGGGCTTAGTGTTCCAGCATTCCCCAAGTTTGTTTCCTATTCCAGCATTTACCACCTCAATAAATTTACAACAGAACATCGACTGATTCCAACAGATACAGCACAGTCTGACACAACCTGACAGACAGACACGACGCCTCTCACTGAATCCTTCACAGGGAATCAGTGGAGTGGAATTCAAACTCGGTGCCGTAGTCAGATGTCTGTAACGGTGCCAGTTCCAGATGTAATGGAAACCATTTCACAGTATTGATAACTATGAAGCATCATGCCCGTTGTGTTAATTCACTCAGGAACGACTTCATTGTGTTGCCCATCATCTGCGTTATATCCTGTCAAATCCCACACATTTACAAAAAATCCACACGGCAGTTTCGTGATACAAAACGGAACTCCTCGCATTTGCTAACGTTTTACTACAGTCGACGGTTTGATTGTTGCACTTAAGAGAAGAAACTCTCGCTTTCAAATGCAGACGATTAATTGGCATAAGCTGCTGCGGGCTGTATAAACACAATATTTGCAAACACAGTGCAGCTACTACAAGACGAAAACAGTGAGCCGAACATCTCAATATTATTCACAAACCGCTAGAGGTACGCTGCCTGACCGGCTCAGTCCAACTGAAATTGGCCGATTCGGTGAAACCCTGCAGCGACATTGACTTCTCCAACTTCCGTTAATGCCCCTCCTCCCCGTCTTACCCCATCCCTGACATATTTAGTTGCTTGCCTGTTCTCCATCTCCCTCTGGTGCTCCCCACCCCCCTTTCTTTCTCCCGAGGCCTCCCATCCCATGATCCTTTCCCTTCTCCAGCTCTGTATAACTTTCGCCAATCACCTTTCCAGCTCTTAGCTTCATCCCACCCCCTCCGGTCTTCGCCTATCATTTCGCATTTCCCCCTCCCCTCACTACTTTCAAATCTCTTACTATATTCCCTTTCGGTTAGTCCTAACGAAGGGTCTCGGCCCGAAACGTCGACAGTGCTTCTCCCTATAGATGCTGCCTAGCCTGCTGTGTTCGACCAGCATTTTGTGTGTGTTGTTGTTTGAATTTCCAGCATCTACAGATTTCCTCGTGTAAACCCTGCAGCGGTTTGTTTTTGGATCCAAATCCCAGTATCTGTAGTCCCGGTGTTTCCACTCCATTCTTGAAATGCTTAACACCGGGACTGAAATGTGAGAGTTTAACCCAGCGGAGAATCAATCACAACACTGGTATTAAACATCAACATCCACCCACGGCAGCTGATACTGCAGCTTTCGGGGAATTCCAAAGGCAGAAATAAAGGGATAGTAAACGTCTTCTATCCGGCAGATGACTGGATATAAAATTTCAATGAGATTCTGTGATTTCTGTCTCTCCTGAAATCACAACTTCTGCAGACAGCTGTTGCATTCCAAACGGCCCTGATTTATACAGAGGATCTGTCTCTAGAAATACGGTTTACACCTCACTCACTTTCTCAGTTACAGTTGCTTGAACAACTGTAATTCATTTCAATACCATTGTCTCCATTGTAAATATTGGAGCGATTAAAGACAAATGCATCAAACATACTGCTGTTCTTTATTAGCCTTTGCCTGTTAGTGATGGACCAAGATTTCAAATGCAGTTTGTTTTTCTGTATTGTCATTGATTTTGAACATCATCATTATTGCAGTCTCATCAACAAAACATTTGGATAACAACTCGCATAATACCTACAAGTTTTGAGTGGTTTCTGTAGATCACCATTTTCGATCTCACCTGGCTTATCATTACTCTCTGCAGCAGGAGTCAGAGTCACATAAACACCAGCACAATCTTGCACCTCTCCTTGAGGGAGAGCTGGAGTCTGAAGCAAGCATTTTCCTCTTCCTATGTGCTGGACAGGCTTGAAGAAAAATCCATTGCAAATGTGTATTTTGTTGCAGTTTTACTCTCTGTAAACTTCTTAGTACACAGCTATTTCTGCTGATGATTATTTATATCTACTTTCTAACATACTGTAAACTATACACTGTATTTTCCAGAAAGTAGCACCCAATGATAATTTACTGGGTAAATGATGAATGTCACACATGAGTCATTATAAATATTGGAAGTTAAAAGCTGCACATTTTGTTCTGAACATGTCTACACATAATTTTACATTTATAGTCTGTTTATAACACTCCCCATTTAAAAGAAAACTACGAGTCCGTTCTTAACAAAGCTTTGGGATTTCAGCCACAGCGATTAAGATGAAGTAAACACCCACTATCTCTTTGATTTCTTGATAATACTATTGATTGAAAAGAAAGTTTCGTGTCACTCACACTTAAAATGCTGGAGCCAATTATATTAAAGTGGTACAATAGGATAACGAGGATCCTGAACATTTGCAACAATTTCTACTGATTTATAACTTCTGCCAATTAAGCAACATGTGAACAAAATATAGCCAGGCAAACATAAAGCAAACAGCAATCACAACTTCAGTTCTGTTGGCTGTGACAGGGTATGCGTGTATTCTAGGTGGTATGCTGATGGGAATGACCAATCATTTTATACTGCTTGTTGATTGTCATGATTTGCCTTCTTTCATGCTGTGTCGCTGAAAGTAAAATATACTCTGATTATTCTGCTTCTGTGAGCATATCCAAAAGCACGCTTGGTCTGATATTCACAGTATGCCTTTGCACCTGTTGTCTCAGATCCTTTTAGGAATGGCAGACTCCATCCATTCTGTCAAAATACAGTCTATTCATTTCAGCAAAGACAGTTGTGCAGAATCCTGCCTTTATTCCTGCAGTAGTCCTCCATTTCCTCAGGATATTTCCAATAGCAGAATCCCAGATTCTGTATTTCATACAACTATGGAATGCATTATTTGTTCTGATGTTCTGGAAATATAACACAAATAATTAATGTTAAGTGCTGCTCAGAAAATTTAATGAGAACATGAAATAAATAATTTGAAAAACATCTCTATTTTATTCCATTATGGGATAGCAGGATAGCACAGCTAATAGAGCTGTGGTCTCCACTGACAGTAAGACATTGGAGAAGAATTGCGCTGTTCATTCCATTAAATCTGCTCCTCCATTTCAACATAGCTGATCTGTTCCCTCTCAACACTATTCTCCTGTCTTCTCCCTGTAACCTTTCACACCCTACCCTAAACATACAAATGACATGGCCGCCACAGCCACTTGTGGCAATGAATTCCACAGACTCACTATTGTCTGGACAAATAAATTGATCCTTAGCTTTGTTCTAAATAGATGTTCCCTTATTCTGAGGCTGTACCTTCTGGTCCTCGACTCCCCCACCAAATTAACCTTTAATTCCCAAAATCATTCTTGCGAACCTCCACTGAACCCTCTCCAATGTTAGGACACCATTTCTTAAACAAGGGGCCCAGAACTGATCACCATACTCCAGGTGAGGCCTCACTAGTGCCTTATAAAGCCTCAGCATCGGATCCTTGCTTTTGTCAAGTCCTCTCGGAATGTATGCTAACATTGCATTTGCCTTCCTCTCCACTGACAAAACATGCAAATTACCATTTAGGGAATCCTGCACAAGGATTCCCAAGTCTGTCTGTACCTCAATATTTGCTCTTCATTTAGAAAATAGTTATTCCTTCTACCAAAGCGCTTGGCCATACATTTCCTGACACTGTATTCCATTTGCCATTTCTTCACTCATTCTCTTTATCTGTCCAAGTCCTTCTGAAGAACCCTGCTTCCTCAATGCTATCTCTGACTCCACCCACCTATCTTCATATCGTACGCAAACTTGGCCACAAATCCATTAATTCTATCAGCATGATCATTGACATGCAGTGTAAAAAGAAGTGATCCCAACACTGATCTCTGTGGAACACCACTAGTCACAGGTAGCCAATTAGTAAAGACTCTTTTTATTCTAATTCTTTGCCTCCTGCCAAACAGTCAATGCTCTGACATGTTAGTATATTTCTGTAATACCATGGGCTCTTACCTTGTTAAGCAGCCTCATGTGTGAGGCCTTCTGAAAATCCAAGTACACAACATCCATCAATTCTCCTTTGTTTATCCTGCGTGTTATTTCCTCTAAGAATTCTAGCATATACGTCAGGCAAGATATTTCCCTCAAGGAAGCCATGCTGACTTTGGACTATTTTACTATATGTTTCCAACTACCCCAAAACCACATCCTTAACAATCGACTTCAGTGTTTTCCCAACCACTGAGGTCAGGCTAATTGGCCTTTAATTTTTTTCTTCTGCCTTCCTGCTTTCTCGAAGAATTGAGTGACTTTTGGAATTTTCTAATCCTCCAGAACCATTCCAAATTTAGTGATTCTTAAGGAATCATTACAAATGCTTCCAAAATATTTTCAGCTACCTCTATCAGAACTCTGGGATGTAGTCTATCTGGTGCAGGTGAATTATTTCCTTCCAGACTTTCCAGTTTTCTGTGCATCTTTTCCTTAGTAATAGCAACTGTCACACACTTCTGTCCCCTGACACTCTCGAACTTCCAACATACTGCTAATGTCTTTCATGGTGAACATGGATGCAAAATATTCCTTCAGTTCATCCACCATTACTTCCCCTCCAACATCATTTTCCAGCAGTTCAATATCTACTCTTACCTGTGTGTTACTCTTTATATATCTGAAGAGGTTTTTGGTATCTTCTTTGATATTGTTGGCTAGCTTTCCTTTGTATTTCATCATTCACCCTCTTATGCTTTTTTTTAGTTGCCTTCTGTTTGTTTTTTTTTTAATTGTCTCACTGCTCCAACAACCCACATTTAATACTAATCTTGTGCTGTCCATGGGGTGTTTGCATCTTCTGGCAACAGCAAGCATTTCCTCACTTCTGCACTTTCTTCCAACTGTCCAAAGCTGTGTGGGTAGCAAGGTTAATTGTTCCTAGTGTGTGTGAGGGATACAATCAGAGATGTTGATGGGAATGTGGCATAAATAAAACAAAATTCGCAGTAACTTGATTTAAATATGTGTTTGGTGGTTAGTGAAGTAGCAAAAGTCATATTCTCATGGTGTATTATAGAGTCATAGAGGTGTGCCGCCCACTTCTAATAGCTAATATCAATTTGAGGTCTGATTTCAAATTATATTTCTACAGAATCATCTTCGTCAAAAATCCATGAATATAAATGATACAACATGGACATCAGCCAAGATACTATTTGTGAACACTAATGTATTGTTAAATGGATTTGGCTCCCATCCAAATATATTAATAATGTGTGAGGCTACAGATCATTTGATCCCTTCTTGTTTACAGAAAAGTCATATACCTGTATGTAGAATGCACAGATTCCTATCCTTTGATCATTCTAGGTTCATAAATAACCCAAACGTTTACGATTTATTGAAACATCAAGGTTGGATGGTTTAAATGCTGTAATATTGGTTGTGTTTAGAAAACTGAAAAATATAAGGTATTTTTAAATCAAGTTATTTAGACAAACAAGCTGGCTTATTTGGTTTTGTTCAAAGGCTTAATTTCAAAGGAACTACTCTGGCTGTAACTTTGAAGAATGTGTAGCATCACATTTGCTTATGCACTGAACCTTTTCAATAAATACCCAAGAAGTCAAGGGAATTATGGTAGACTTTACAAAAAAGAGCAGATGAAAGTGTTTGTACTGACACTTGTTACAAGACTGGAACATTTTTCAGGTGTTGATTAAAAGAATAACTAAAGGGAGAAATTGAAAAGCACTGGAAAATGTGTGCTGCAGATGGGATGCACAATTAACCTAAACCCTATGACGCAGTGCCAATTGCACATCAAATCCATGTACCCAGAACATTACCTTGACTGTAATGCCAAATCACATTAATCCATGGTTTATAATATTAGCAGATTTATGAAGGTAGAATTTCTTACATCACTAGTTCCAATGAAGCAATTTAAATCCAAACCTTTGTGTCTTAAATTGGTGATAATCTTCTCAAGATCTGACAAACTTACATAAAAATAGAAAATACTGGAAGTAATTAGCATGTTAGGCAGCATCAGCGGAGATGCTTCAGGCCAATTACTTTTCGTATAAAGAATAGGAACAGGTCAGAAATGTCACAGATGATTCAGAATGCTGAAAAACTGTTATTGACTTCACATACAGGTTCATGGACACTGAACACATCTTATAACAATGACATCAACAAAACCCTTACCCAATTCTCCATGGCATGCAGTTCCAACCATCCCCTAGCATCAACCTCTATGAGACCTATTTCTTCTGCAATCTTGATGTATTGTATGCTCACACCATCACACTTTTCATACTGCTTTGGGTCTGAACTTCAATTATGTTATGGTTTAATTGGAAACTTGACTTAATAAACACAGTACACCTGTCAACCTGTCACACTTAAGCACATCATTTTGGGCTTATCTAACACTTGCAGGACAAGGAGGGGAGTCATGATAACATAGCAATTAGCCCAATGAGATTACCGCTTGGGGTGATGGAGTTCAGCATTCAATTGCACCGACATCAGCCAGACGTTTGTCCGTCTTCCCTGCAAACATATGGGTTTTCTCTGGGTTCTTTGGGTTCCTCCCACATTCCAAAGACATACCAGTTAGTAGCTTAATTAGTCTTTGTAAATTGTCCTGTAAGTAGGCTAAGGTTAAATAGTTTGGTTGCTAGGCTGTGCGGCACATTGGGTCTGAAGGTCTTTTTTACATTGTATCTCTAAATAAATAAATATGTATCATCAGAAACTACAGACTGACAGGCGTATTCTCAAGACCTTTTGGTGCCTCAGAGATGTAGAATATGAGTCTTCATTGTCTCAGTTCTCACTGAAACCATGGTTACCAATGATCCAGAGATCATTGAAGGGTGTATGCCGTTGTATACCTAGAAACCTTCAACAGGTTCAGACATGAGGCTGTATCATCCAACTTTAAGCTTATCCATCGAAACAAGTTCATCTTGGCAGCATGGATATAGAGGCCAGCTACATTTCAACACCCGCAGTGTCAACCAGTGTTCAGTAGCTAACATCTCAGCTTCCAATGGAAAACAACAGATCAACCTCCCCCACCCCCCACCCCCCAACATGCAGTATGTGCCTGGCATGCAATTCCAGTGGAAGAGTTGGAGGCAGATGTGGCAAACACATTTAAAAGGCTGTTAGGCGCATGAATGTGGAGGAATATGGGCCATATACTGGCAGAAGGGATTAGTAGTCTTTCACATTTGCATTTTATGAGCCAAAAGACATGTTCCTGTGCTGTACAGTTCTGTGTTCTATGTAAATTGATAATGTTATTGAGAGTGCAGAAGGTTGCCTAAGGCTGCAGCAGAACATAAAATAAAAAGTGGTGCAGAGCGTTGGTAGATGAAATTTAATTACTCTTTGTGTAAAGAACTTACCTCTGAGATCGCCCTATAGTTTCCTCAAATCACCTTAAATTATGCCACCTTGTTTTATCCATTTTTGCACTGGAAAAAAGTTGATGCCTCTTATCATCTTATACACCTCCATCAAGTCACTTCTCATCCTCCTTCACTCCAAAGAGAAAAACCCCAGCTCACTGAACCTACCATCATAATACATGCCCTCTAGTCCATGTAGCATCCTGGTAATTACCTTCTGCACACTTTCAAAAGTTTCCAAGAAGTTCAGTTCCTGTACGTGCACAATGCCGCTTTGGTTTGAAATCATATATTTTTTTTGATATTATTAGATCAAAATACTGGAAAGTCTTCCTCAAGATCATTGAAGGAATACATAACAACGTGAACTCACAGTCACCAATATCATCTTGAGGGAAATAGGAGCAGGCGATAAATAAGGGCATTGCTAGCCCTTGGTATAGATGCATGGGAAAAATAAATATGGAAACTTTCTTATACTATTTGCAGTTATGTTTAGGATCTACTATGACATATTAGTTTACCAGCTAAGGAATAAATGCAATTCAAAATACAAATCAGCAACTTTACGATAGTTTATGAATGTCTTTACTTCCCTCTACATGAATTTTCTTATGTTTATAGTCGTTTTCCATCACGATAGACCTGATAAGAATTCAGAGGAAAGTCATCTGAATTATACAGCAGAAATAAAGTCTGCTTTTGGACATTATTGCTCTTGATCTGTGATATTATGTCACCCGCCCACATGGCTGGGAAATTGTGCAATCTGGAGAGCATTAAGATGCTCTTTTCATGTGACACACATTCATCTATAACCATCAACCAATCCAGAGCTGTGGTAAGTCACTTGAAGTTAGAAATTATTTTTATTATTTTCAGTACATATTTTTCAAATGTCTTCACTTTTTAAAAAGTTGTTATTGAATGCCAAAGCTCCACTGATATATTGTCTAAATGAGGATTCTTGCAGCAGCTTACATGCACTGCAATAAACAGAGAACATGGAACAGTAAAGCACAGGAACCTGCCCTTCAGCTCATGATGTCTGTGCCAAACACGATACCACATTAAACTAATCCTTTGTCTCCACATCAGAATCAGGTATATCATCACTAGCATGTGTTGTGAAATTTGTTAACATAGCAGCAGCAAGGACTTCCGGTAAGATGGCGATTGTTTAGCTGCTCCGAACTTTTGTTCCGTTACTGTCGCTACCTTTGCACTAAATGTCTCCATTTTTTAAACCTTAGTTAGGAATTATTTCGGTATCTCTTACTTGCCTGTGAATATATCTAACTTACAATGCCTAGCAAGAGTTCTAAATCCAGGAGAAAAGAAGCTATGACCCCGTCGGACGAGACGATGGTGGCGCTTGGAAAGCTGCGAGACGAAATCTAAAAGGAATTTAAAACCGCTGTCAAACAGTTAGAAGACAAACTGGATCGGATCAACGACAAAGTGGACAAAAATGCTGAACACTTATCTCGCATCGATTCGACTTCTGAAGATTTAGAAAGTCCTGTTCGATACTTGGAGACTCTCTGTTCCAGCTCAGAGGAAAAATCTAACAAACTTCTTTCCAAAATGGTGGATCTCGAAAATCGTAGCAGACGCTGTAACATCAGAATTCTGGGATTACCAGAGGCGACTGAAAAGGGATCAACCGTGAAGTTTTTCGCCGAGTTTCTCTGTGAGTTATTCTGGAAAGATTTGCTTCCGAAGCCGCCCGAGCTCGAACGGGCACACAGAGTTTACGTTCCCCCCGGAATTCTGGGCTCCCGCCCGCGACCAATAATATTGTGTTTCAATCAATACCAGGTAAAACACAGTCTGATCGTAGAGGCGCGTCGCAGGAGGTCGCTTCCCTTCAAGGAATCAACCATTCGCTTTGTGGAAGATTTTGCACCCCAGACCTTAAAGATGCGCGCTGAGTTTAAAGGCGCAATGAAAGTGCTTTTTGATCGTGGTTTCAAACCTTCCCTTCGTAACCCTGCTGATCTACGAATCAAGCTTAATACCGGGAAATATAAGTGGTTCAAATCAGCGAGGGAAGCTGAAGCGATTGTGGCAAGTCTTCCGGCTATCCAGCCATCTTCGGAATCCGATCGGACCTCATAAAATGGTGGATAAGTATTCCTCGTAGTAAAATTACTTTCTCTGGACTCGGAATTCACTTGAATCACTCGGACATTATTCATTGAAACTTTAAGGGCCGTTGACAATCTCTCCCGGGATTTGGTGTGTGTGTAATCTATTTTTATTCTTGTATGACTTTACCTACAGAGTTCTGCAACTAATTCTAACTTGTTTTGGAGGTTCGAAGTCTTTAGTGAAGGCCTCCCTGTTTGTCGGTTCACAGTTCAAAAGCTGATTTATTTTTCCTTTGTTTTAAATATTTATTTATTTTACCTTTTTCTTTTCTTCACCCCTTTTTGCTAATCTCTGAATTTTCTTCTCCCTTCTCTGTAAATGGTAGATAAACACTTGTCTTGAATTTATAACTTTCCCCTTCCTCTTTTTTTTCTTTTTCCTTCTTACCTTTTTTTCCCTTTCTCTTACTTTATTCTTCTATAATGTTTCGCGGGTAGGTTAGTTTTGGTTTTCTTCCGATTTTCTCTGTATTAAGTTGTATATCTCTGCAGAAGGTGTTCTAATCTGTAGTTATGTTTTCTAGTGCATAAACTAGTGCATAAACTATTTGCTATAATATTTATACGGAAATGTTGTTAATGACACAGATCTGGAAGTTGTATTTGGGTTAATTTTTTTGGTAGAGCTAGCTACTTGTTTTGGTAGCCGTCTAGTTTTGGGTTGTGCGAGTGGGGTGAGTTTTCCAGTTCCAACATCTCTTTATTGCTTAGGACATGTTTTTATATTTTGACCTTACGAATATATGTTTTCATCTCTGCTCCCAGACTGCTATTGTACTGATTGACTTTTTATAAGCCTGCTGCCTTTTATGCATTAGTAATTGATAATGGCTAGTGCACTTAAATTCGTGAGCTGGAATGTAAAGGGACTGAACCACCCTGTTAAAAGGAGGAAGGTATTCTCACATATCAAACAACTCAAAGCTGACATTGTTTTCCTTCAAGGAACTCATATTCGTTGTTTTGATAACTCCCGGCTTCTGTCAAAGTGGGCGGGTCAGCATTTTCATTCATCCTTTGCCGCTAAAGCTAGGGAAGTTTCCATTCTTATTAATTCCAATATTCCTTTTGAACTCCATAATAAAATATCTGATACAAATGGCCGTTTTATTATTGTTTCTGGTAAACTATATAACACTAAAGTTGCAGTAGCAAACCTGCACGCCCCCAACATTGATGATGTTAACTTTTTTGAACGTTTTTTTTCCCTCACTACCAGACTTAAACTCATACTCTCTTATATTGGGTGGTGATTTCAACTGCTGGTTGGATCCTAAACTGGACCGATCGTCCTCTGTTACCAGATCACCAGCTCCCTTTTTTTCTGGTACTAGGCATTATTATCCTCTGTTGCTAAGTGTATTCACAGTCTGGGAGTTTGACTGTCCGGACTTATACTCTTTGTACTGTGTGGTGGTTGGTCTGGAGTTGTTGTTGTTTTTTACTTGTGTTGTGGGGCTTTGGGGAGGACGCTAAGCTCACTTGTCTTTAATTTAGGTGCTTTTTTTTGTTAAATCTTCTTCCTTTGTAGCATATTGTTATTTTATGCTTAATCTCGCACTTTATTAATGCTCCTCATTGGGATTTGGGGTTTTTAATTTTGTAAAATGTTTTGAAAAACTAATTAAAAAAAACAAAAAAAACATAGCAGCAGCAATACGTAATATAGAAGAAGAAAAAATAATAAAAAATAAATAAGTAAATCAATTACAGTATATGTATATTAAATACATTAAAATCGTGCAGAAACAGAAATAATATAAGGTAGTGTTCATGGGTTCAATGTCCATTTAGGAATTGGATGGCAGAGGGGAAGAAGCTGTTCCTGAATCGCTTAGTATGTGCCTTCAGGCTTCTGTATCTCCTACCTAATTGTAACTGATCCATATCCCTCCACTTCCTGCGCTGACGTAAAATCCTCTTAAATCCATTGCCCCTGACAATGTATCCTAGGCACTTACCACAAAATGCTATTTGACTTCTTCTGCTGAACGCAATCCTATTTTTGCCAGGATTCATAGCATTTATTTAGGATTCCTACAACTGCAAAAGGTGGTGTATCAACCACAATTGGAAAGGACACTAAACCTTGGGTCTTCTTAGTCTGCATTTATTAATAGGTGATACATTTCTTTTCTTCTTTACCTACACATACAATTCTGACAGGTACTATCACCCAGGGTAATGCTTCAGAATACATATAGAAAAAGTACCAATTCTGATGATCCATATTTATGTTCTCCAAAATAAAATGCACATTCATTTTCACTGCATTAAAAATAGTCAGTGCGTGATCAAGAGGTAAAGATAAACTGGTCTGTGGGCGTTGTTAGTAACTTAGTTGCTTCAGATATCTATAGTTAACATGTGTGAAGTAACACTTCACATTACCAGGTGGTATTTGAGATTGATTGAAGAATATGTACTGGCACATCAAACATCTCAAGAACTTACGTTTCCCTCATTAGAAAATAGTACATTCACTGATGATGAAGAACTGCAAACCTTGATACAAGCATCTAGTATAATTATCACATATTTTCAATTCATTAGGGCCAGTTCTGCTTCATTTACAATAGCTTGAAGGTCAATGGCATTTTCAATGGAGGGAAAAGCCGAAGGGATTACAAAGCAGAACAGCTAACCAAAAGCTGGTACTGAGTCACATAAGTTAAGACATGTGATTAAGAGCAGCGGGATTCATGATAGAGTTAATGTTGCAAATTGATGTTAAAAGCAGAAAATGCTGCAAATACTCTATGGATCTGCCGACATTGAGAGGATGAGAAAGGAAAGATTTGCTTAATATGCTTCATCTCCTCCATTTAGGCTAAAACAACAAAAATAGCAGGGAAGCGGAGAGCAGATTAGAAGAGCTGTGCCATTGGTATGGTGGCATAAACATGTAACTTCTACACTATGGAAAGGTAAATATCTTTCCTGGTTATGGGCAGGGAGCTGCAGGGATGCAAACCATCTCCTGAACAAAAACTGTAAAAAAACAGGCTTCTTTATCATTAATGTCTCAACATGATTATTAAGCCCTCTTTAGAATAGACATCTTTATGGTCATCTGTGCTGCTGCACTGCCATAAAATGCTTTGGACACATTTTTCGTCTGCTGATATGGAAGAGGGTGAGATAGAGGACAAGCTGAAAATGATGGCTGAGGAAATGGAACAGGAGGAGAGGGACAGGAGGAGGAGAGGAGATGCAAGAGACAGAGAAGGAGCAGGAAGCGATGTAAGAGGAACAGGAGAAGAAGGCAATTCAGGAGGAGATGGAGCAGTGAGAGAGAATTGGAGGAGGGGGCTATTGCGGCAAGTGATGATCATTTGACAGCATCACTTCAGACAGCATGAGTAGACATATGTGGTTGGTGGAAGTAAAAGGAAGGGACACCAGTGTGATGCAGTCTGGTATAACATAGGACAGTACAGCACAGGAACAGGCCCTTTGTCCCACAATGTTGTGCCTTTCCAATTAAATTAGTAAACAAATGACCAAATAAACTAATCTATTCTGCTGATATAATCCTTTCATTTCTCTGACATTCATGTACCTAAAATTCTCTTAAAAGTCCCTAATATCTCTGGCTCTATCACCACCAAGCCAATACATTCCATGCATCTACAACTTTTTATGTAAAAAAAAACTTGCCCTTCACATCTCCTTTAAACTTACCACTTCTTACCTTAAATGCATGTGCTTTAGTATTAGACATTTTAATCCTCGGAAAAATCCTGGGAGTCTGTTTACTATATCTATGCTTCTCATCATCTTATAAACTTCTATCTCTTCTACCTTTAGCCTCCACCCCTCCAGAGAAAGCATCCCAAGGTTTTTCCAACCTCTGCAATAGCAAATGTCTTCTAATCCAAACAGCATCCTGATAAACCGCTTCAGCCCTCTTTCAAATGCTTTCACATCATTGCTATGATAGAGCAACCAGAACTGTATGCAACTCAGAAGCAACCTAACTAGAGTTTTATAAAGCTGAAACATAAATTCCTCACTTTTGAACTCCATGCTTTGACTAATAAAGACAAGCATGCCACATGCCTTCTTCACCATCCTATCAAGCTAAGTAGGCTCTGTCCAGAAGCTATAAATTTGGACCCCAAGATCCCTCTGCTCATCAACACTGTTAAGGGTAATGTCCTTTACTGTTTCTTTACATTTGACCTACCAAGGTACAACTCTTCTCATTTGGCCAGATTAATCTCCATGGTGTAAGGAATCTTTTGTAGGACCTACCAAAAAAAGATAGGATCTACATATCCCAGTGTTCCAAGGGATTCATATGAGAACCGTGATTGGCATGATTTATTGACAAACATGATATTGATGTATGGCAAGTGTTATGATTCAGCAACAATGAAAATAGAATTGAGACAGGTTTTTCTTAAACAAATAAAACATTTATTAAACACTGCTCAAAAAAACCCAAAAGTAAACAAACGACTAACTTAACCGGAAGTCAGCTGCTATACGAGAGCTTGAACAGTCCTTAATTGAGAAATGCGAACACAGTTCTTAAAAGTACTAAATGCAAAATTCCAAATGATTTACACAGTCAATTAGAAGAGACTTTCCTTGAAGTAATAAATTCTCTTACAATGTGACGTTACTGCTGATCCCAACCGAAATATGACTTACTCGAAGGATTTACGTTGAAGAAAATAAATACGGCTTAAAGGCACTATCGTTTCCTTGGCAAAACCCTGGTCCAAACCTTTCTGCTCTTTCAGCAGGGACTATCTTGGACTGCAGGTTACTAATTCATTCCGAATAAAGATTAAATAATGTCAAACCTGTTTTACCACCGATTACACCGACTTTTCTCAGTCCTTTGGGTTTTCCATACTTCAATAAAATTTTCACTCTCCAACTGGACTGCAAAGGTATGAGTCAAATCTGGCAGTGGTTTTAAAATCTGCCGGCACAACTTACAATAGAAAGTAAAACACTTTAAAACAAAACTGCGTCGAGAGACGAACAGGCAACATAATGGAAAGTGTGAAAGCGAACCGGTTCCAGCAGTCGCGGGTGAGTCCGCAAATCAGGAGATCGGTCAACAAAGCTCACAGTGTGACGACAGGGTCGGTCGGGACTTGTGTGTGTATCGACTCATGCCAGATTGACGAGTCCATCGCAGAAGAACGGTCTTGCCGAGGCCGGAGGGGTCATAACCGAATGTATACAACAGCTGCTCAATATCTTGCTCTCTCTCTCTCTCTCTCTCTCTCTCTCTCTCTCTCTCTCTCCAACAACTGCAACACAACCATAACTACCTCAGCACACATGAACTGAACTTTATGTTTTCAATGATAATTCATTTACACTGGATATTGATAGCGCTTGTTTATTATTATTGAATATTATTCCCACACTTCTATGTTTATTATTGCTACCCGGTTTTTATGCATATTTGCATTTTTGATACTGTATTCTGCAGTTTAGTAATAAACACCTTTAGTTTTCGGTACCACCAGACTCCAACGGATTCTTCTATTTCTGCTGGCATGTAAACCCAGTTACGGGGTACGTAACAAATTGGGGCCTCATCTCTGGATTTGATTACCAAATTGGAGGGCCGGTGAATCAGGATAGAAGTCCCTTATCTGATCTGGTTGTGTGGATAATCAGACGGGAAACCAGCACAGATGGTTATTGACAACTTTTTTAAAAGAACCAACTACGGAGGCATTAGCGGATGCCAGAAAGGTGGAATTGCTGGGTATTGCGAGACATTTGAACCTTTCGGCGGTGAAACCGGTGATGAGAAAGTTGGAGATACAGAGGGCGATAGCTGTATATTATGTATCCCAAGGTGTGTTCCCTTCGGGGGCATTGGAACTATTCCCTGAGAGGAAACCAACCGAGAGTGAGCTTCAGTTACAGATGGAAAAATTAAGGTTGGCTGAGAAGGAAAAGAAGAGGGAGCATGAAATCCGGATAAGGCAGCTGGAGGAAGAAAGGGAGAAGTGTTGCGGACTCAGCAACAATAAGTATATGAGTGAGGCAGGGGTTTTTATAACAAATAAAACATTTATTAAACACTGAAAAACAAACCCCCAAAAGTAAACAAATCACTACCGTAACCGGAAATCAGCTGTTGTGCGGCCGCTTAAACAGTTCTTAAAGCGATGTTGCAAAATCAGTTCTTCAAAGTAGTATTGCAAAAGTTCAAAATGCTTACAGTCCATTTAAGTGAGAGACTTTTTAAGACGATTAAAATTCTCTTTCACATCGTGTTGTTGCGGTTCCCAGTCGAACTACTTTTCCCACGAAGAATTTACGAAGATGGAAAATGAAACGGCTTAAAGGCACTGACCTTTCCTTTACACATCTGTTCCCAAGCCGTTCTGCTATTCACAGGGATTTACACGGGGACAGTCAACGAATTCCTTCCGAATGAGGATCAAACAAGGTCAAACATATTTCACCGTCGAAATCGACTTTCCTCGGTCTTTTAACTCCCGAACTCCGATCTTCACTCTCCACTGATTTTTAACTAGCAGTATTATAAAGAAACTGCTGGCAATGACCATTTAAACTTTAGGCATTAAATAAAAATCCATCTTTCAACTAATCTGCGTCATAACATTAAATCACGCAGTGGCATGAAGCCAACATGGCAAATCCAGCCACGAAATGCCCCTCCTCACAGGGAGGGGTCCTCCTTTTATACCCTGTAAAAATAAACCTGTCACATGACCTCTACTGGCGGGAACATGACGTCACTCCAGCATCACAAGACCATTACCTCAAGTCCAGTATAGCCTCAACACATGTCACGTGACAAATACACCACTGTCACGTGTCACAGGTACGTAAAACCTCCCTCCAAATAAAATGGTCTGTCAAGAACAAAACTTTTAACAGTTATTTACAAGAAAAACAAATGCATAAATTTTATAACATGCACAATATACATAGTATCATATAACATCTTACAACTCACAATACAGTAGGAGTACTACAATTGTAAAAAAACGACTCCATAAAAAATTACATTGTACATTCAACATCGAGATAAACAATCAGCAAACACATTATTTTACCTTTAATGTGAGTTATCACAATATTGTACTCTTGTAACATCAAATTCCAATTTAATAAACTGTTTTTGTTTTTCATCTTACTCAGAAAAACTAACGGATTATGATCAGTGTCAATGATATGTGGTTTTCGAGTTGTACCAACATATACCTCAAAATAATTTAAAGCTAATACAAGAGATAACAATGTCTTCTCTATTGTCGAATAGTTTATTTGATGTAAATTAAATTTCTTAGAAAAGTAAGCTACTGGATGATCAACCTCATCACCCTCATTCCTTTGCATTAATACTGCTCCTGCAGCCTCATCACTAGCATCTACAGCTAATGAAAAAGGTTTTTCCAAATCAGGTGCCTTAAGCACAGGTTGTTGACATATCATAGTTTTCAATTTTTCGAATGCTTCTTGACAAGCCACTGTCCACACAAACTTGACATTCTTCTGCAAAAGGTTAGTTAGTGGACGGGCAACATTAGCAAAATTCTTACAAAATTTTCGATAATATCCTACCATTCCATAGAATCTTCTGAGAGTTTTTTTTTTCCCAGTTGGAGTGGGAATCTCTAAAATTGCCCGAACTTTTGCCTGAACAGGAGCTAACTTACCTTGACCTACAACATAACCAAGGCAAGTCACAGTGGCATGTCCAAATTCGCTCTTAGCTAAATTAATAGTTAAGTTAGCTTTTGAAAGCCTTTCAAACAATTTCTCCACTGCAATAATGTGTGCTTCCCAACTATCATTTCCTGTCACTAAATCATCAATATACGCATCAGTATCTTTCAATCCCTGAATTACAGAGTTAATCATCCTCTGGAAAGTACCTGGAGCATTCTTCATCCCAAATGGAAGAACATTATATTCATACAGCCCAAATGGTGTTACAAATGCAGATATCTCTCTACCTCTGTCCGTTAGTGGAACACACCAATACCCTTTCAATAAATCAATCTTTGTAAGGAACTTTGCTTCTCCAACTTTATCTACACAATCATCTACTCTAGGAATTGGATATGCATCTGTTTTCCTTACAGCATTCATCTTCCTATAGCTCGTACAAAACCTAATAGTACCATCTGGTTTAGGCACCATAATACAGGGTGAACTCCAATTCGAGTTAGAAGGTCTAATAATATTATTCTCTAACATATATTTATTTTCTTTCTCAGCAAGCTCACATTTTTCTATGTTCATCCTATATGGGTGTTGTTTAATAGGTTATTGCATCGCCAACATCTACATCATGTGAAGCTGTAGTAGTCCATCTCGGAATATCTGGAAACAAATCCTTCTAATAAAAAAAAATCTTCATCTGCAGTTTCTGCTCTAGCTGTAAATGTGCTAGTTTCTCATCAATATTTTCCAGAATGGTTGAATTTGATAACCTAACAGAAACAATGTTGGATTTAGAATGAAATTCAGATGAATCATCCATCATGTTCCTTGTTAAATCAAACTCATTATCATTAACCACAACAGTCACATTATCAGATTTTTTCTCAAAATATGGTTTTATCATATTTATATGGCAAAGTTGTGTTTTCCTTCTACGAACTGGAGTTTTTATCACGTAATCCACATCATTGATTTTAGACACAATTTCAAAAGGACCATGAAATCTAGCTTGTAAAGGATTCGTTTGCACTGGGAAAAGTACCAGTACCTTATCTCCAGGCTTAAACATCCTCAACCTAGCTTCTTTATCATACCAAATTTTCATTTTCTCCTGTGCCAATTTTAAATGTTCCTTGGCTAAGCTACAAGCTTTATGTAACTTGTCCTTAAATTTCGAAACTTAGTCCAACAAATTAGTGTGTATTTCCTCACTAATCCACTGTTATTTTAATAAAGCTAATTTCCTCTAACTCTATACACAAATATAAGTTCAAATGGACTGAAACCTAAAGATTCTTGTACCGATTCCATTACTGTAAATAAAAGTAAGTTTATACCCTCATCCCAATCGCTTTCATTTTCCACACAATATGTCCTAATCATATTCTTGAGGGTAGAATGAAACCTCTCCAAGGCACCTTGCGATTCTGGATGGTATACAGACGAAATGATTTGTTTCGCACCTAATTTATAAACTATCTGTTGAAACAATCCAGACATAAAATTACTGCCTTGATCAGTTTGTATTTCGCTAGGCAATCCAAAATAAGTAAAGAACTTTATAAGAGCCTTTGTCACAGTTTTAGCTGTTATATTCCTAAGTGGTACTGCCTCTGGAGACCTAGAAGAAGTACACATAATAGTCAACAAGTACTGATAACCAGTTTTTGTCTTTGGTAATGGACCAACACAATCTATAATAACTTTAGAAAACGGCTCACTAAATGCTGGAATAGGTAGTAATGGAGCCACTGGTGTAAATTGATTTGGTTTACCCACAATTTGACAAGTATGGCACGTTTTACAATACATCGCCACATCTTTTCTTAGACCAGGCCAGTAAAAACGTTTTAAAATCTTGTCCACAGTTTTCCTTACCCCTTGATGTCCACCTAAAGGCACACTATGAGATAAAGTCAAAATCTCATTTCTATAAACTTTAGGGACAACTACCTGGTAAACAATATTCTATTCCTCACTTGCAGGAATTGTAGGTGATCTCATCAACACTCCTTTTTCCAAGTAATATCCTACTGGCACCTTCTCAATTTCACTATCTAGTAGAGCATGTTCTCTTAATTTTATAATCTCAGGGTTTCTAATCTATTCTGCTATCATCTCCTTCCGAGACAGAGATAAATCTTCATAGTCAGACTTACTCCAAGAATCTTGCTCAAACAACGAAGGTAAGAAAGTCTCTGACTCATCCTCAAAACTCGAATCCTGAGTTGAACAGTCATGAGTAACAACCTCATTCTGCGCATCAATCTTTTTAGCCATAGCTCCAGTCACAGCACAGGAAGAATCTGTGTTAGAATTCATCTCTGGTTCCTCTGACTCCATTGTCAAATGCACTTCAGGAAAATCCTGTCCACCTGCCAAGTCATTACCTAACAATGAAGAAATATCCTTCACAGGTAAGCTCGGCTGTAATCCTACTTTAAAAAATACTGTAACTAGCCCTGAGTTTAAATTTAATTTATGCAAATGTACATGCATAAAATCACTCCCAACACCTCGTATATAATTTACCTCACCACTATCAGACTCTTCATTAAACTTTAATACACTGTCTAACATCAGTGATTGAGAAGCTCCAGTATCCCTCAGGAATATTATTGGCACCAGAGTAGATCCTTCTTTCAAGGATACAAACCCTTCAGTTATAAAATGATCATATCCCTTTTTAACTTGGTCAGACTCTAACCAAAACAGCATTTGTGTTTATCGAACCCTGTAATTTTACAGGTGCTTCAGTATTTTGCACGCCAGCTTCTGGAACTGCTTCCTTCTCTTCCTTTTTCAATCGGAAACAGTTAGCTATTTCATGGCCAGGTTTCTTACAATAGTTACAAATAAGACCAAACTGCCTTTCCTTCACAGGTTTTCCTTCCTCCTTACCTTTCTCATTAACTTCTGATATAATTTCTGATTTACCCTGAGTCTCCGTGTTATTTTTTCCTCTTAAAAATTCTGCCCTGAGGAAATTTATTCTTCTGGATTAAAACATACTCATCAGCTAATCTAGCAGAGTCCTGCAATGTATCAGTATACCTCTCATTTAAGTGGGTGCTTACTTCAACAGAGATGCTTCTTTTTAATTCCTCCATTAAAATCAGCTCTTGCAATGTATTATAGTCCCCATTTACATTCTTAGAAGAAACGCATCTCTCAAAACACATAGTTTTATCATAGGCAAATTCCCCATAAGTTTATTCCACAGACTTCTTCAAACGTCTGAATCTTTCTCTATACGCTTCTGGGACCAATTCGTATGCATTCAAATTATGCTTTTTCACAATATCATAATCAAGTGTTTGCGCAACCGTTAAAGCTGTATAAACTTCTTGTGCTTTCACTTAATTACACTTTGTAACAACACTGACCATTTATCTTCCGGCCACTCTGAAATCTGAGCAATCGTTTCAAAATGTTGGAAATATCTTTCCACTTCTGTTTCACTAAATGGAGGGACCAATTTAATTTCCTGACTAGCAACAAACGGTTTTCTGGAACCAGAAGACTGATTCGCAGACCTTGATTCCGTCATCGCATATTCAAATTCCCTTTTTTAATTATCAGCTTCTAACCTACAACGCTCCAATTCAGCCTTACTTTGTTCCAACTTCATTTGTTCAATTTGCAACTGCATCTCTACATTACTTATTGGAAACGACTCAAAAATCGATTCATCAAAATCACCCGAATCCACATAGTGTGACGCGATTTTTCTCTGTATTAGAGCCTTCGATGTAGACTTCAAAATACCTTTAAGTTGCAATCTACTAGCTATCTCAGACACCTCAGTTTTTTGCGCCTTCGCTAACAACTCCGGGTCTGGCGAAGCCAGAAACTCATCAATATTCATTGTTGCCGAATACCACTCAGAAGCCAATCAAACAAAAGAATCGAGTATTCCCCTTTTCCAAAACAACGATTCAAAATTTAACAAGCATTTAAACTCAAAAATGATTCATCCCAGAAGGAGCCCCCATACTTATGTTACGGACTCAGCAACAATAAATATATGAGTGAGGTAGGGGTTTCTATAAGAAATAAAACTTTTACTAAACACTGAAAACAAACCACCAAAAGTAAACAA
This sequence comes from Hemitrygon akajei, assembly GCF_048418815.1. NCBI lineage: Eukaryota > Metazoa > Chordata > Chondrichthyes > Myliobatiformes > Dasyatidae > Hemitrygon > Hemitrygon akajei. Next base: position 22,858,811 of record NC_133151.1, read on the forward strand.
GTCACTACCGTAACCGGAAATCAGCTACTGTGCGGCCGCTTAAACAGTTCTTAAAGCAATGAAGCTTAAACAGTTCTTAAAGCGATGTTGCAAAAACAGTTCTTCAAAGTAGTATTGCAAAAGTTCAAAATGCTTACAGTCCATTTAAGGGAGAGACTTTTTAAGACGTTTTAAATTCTCTTTCAGTCGTGTTGTTGCGGTTCCCAGTCGAACTACTTTTCCCACGAAAAAATTACGAAGATGGAAAATAAAACGGCTGAAAGACACTGACTTTTCCTTTACAAAACTGTTCCCAATCCTTTCTGCTATTCACAGGGATTAACACGGGGACAGTCAGCGAATTCCTTCCGAATGAGCATCAAACAAGGTCGAATCTGTTTCACCGTCGAAATCGACTTTCCTCGATCTTTTAATTCCCGAACTCCGATCTTCACTCTCCACTGATTTTTAACTAGCAGTATTATAAAGAAACTGCTGGCAATGACCATTTAAACTTTAGGCATTAAATAAAAATCCATCTTTCAACTAATCTGCGTCATAACATTAAATCACGCAGTGGCATGAAGCCAACATGGCAAATCCAGCCACGAAATGCCCCTCCTCACAGGGAGGGGTCCTCCTTTTATACCCTGTAAAAAAAACCTGTCACATGACCTCTACTGGCGGGAACATGACGTCAGTCCAGCATCACAAGACCATTACCTCAAGTCCAGTATAGCTTCAACACATGTCACGTGACAAGTACACAACTGTCACGTGTCACGGGTACGTAACAGAAGGAAGAAGCTAAAAGGCTGAGAGAGGAAAGGAAGAGGGAGAAGAGGGAGCATGAGCTTCGAGTAAGGAATCTGGAGCTGGAGGCCGATCAGGAACGGGAAGAGAGGCAGTTTGAGCTGGAAATGGAGTAGTTCAAGGCATCGCAGGGAAGGGACCAGGCAGCAGACCCAAACAAGGGATTCAAGGTAGGTCAGGAGATTAAGTTGGTACTGCATTCGAGGAGATGGATGTCGATAGGTACTTCCTCCATTTTGAGAAAGTGGCTTTGAATTATAACTGTCCCAAGGAGAAATGGGCTGTTCTGTTACAGATTGTACTTAGGGGGAAAGCTCAGCAAGCGTATTTAGCCTTGGCTATGAATGAGTCGAAAGATTATGTTGAAATAAAATGTGCTATACTGAGGAGTTACGAATTGCTTCCAGAGGCATACTTGCAGAAGTTCCGGAATTTGAGGAAGCCATGGGACCGCACGTATTTAGAGTGTGCCTGTGAGATGCAAATATATTGTGAACGGTGGTGCTCCTCTAAAGGGGTAATTGGAGATTATACAAACTGCTACAGTTAATGCTGATTGAGCAGTTCAAAGGTTGTATCCCTGAAGGTATGAAGAAGTTTTTGTACGAGAAGGAGACAGAGACTCTGTCTGCGACTGCCAAGCTAGCAGACGAGTATGCCTTAACCCACAAGACAAAATTTCCCCCAAATAAGAGCCACCAGAGAGACAGTAGGACGGTAGAGAGAGCCCACCGGCTAAATCAGAGAACAAGCCGGGGACTACCGGAAAAGGCAAGGAGGAGGAAAAGCAGGCTGGCAAGAAGGTTCCCAGCTGTACGTTTTATAATTGTGGGAAAGCAAGCCACAGAGCAGTTATGTGTTTTGCTCCGAGAAGGAGACAGGAAAGGGAAAGACGACTACTCCGACTGGTTGCACTGAGCCAGTCAACAGACCGATGAGGAAGGCGAGGGTAGATAGAGACCAAGAGGGGCGTGAAAGGTTTATTTCGGAGGGGATCGTATCTGTGAAGGAAGGAGAAACCCCAGTTCAAGTGCGGATCTGGAGAGATACTGGGGCAGGTCAGTCCTTGATTCTAAGGAAGGTGTTAGACTTTGGTGCTGAGACCGAGACTGGGGAGATAAATGTTTTAAAAGGTATCGGAAAAGGAATTGAGGCCTTACATTTACACAGGATATTTCTGAAATGTGACCTGGTATCTGGCCCAGTCGAGATAGGGGTGCGGTCTGAAATACCGATGGACGGTGTGGACGTCCTACTCGGTAATGATCTTGCACGTGGTGACGTGTATTCAGCAGTGAAGCTGATAAGCAAGCCTGTAAGTGCTGAGGACCCGCCCATACCTTCCAAGATTTATCCCGCATGCGCATTAACTCGCAGCATGTCTAGAAAGGCGGCTGAGACAGGAACCAGTTTAAATGAGCTCAGTGTTGATTTAGCAGAGACGTTTATGACGACCTTGTATCAAAGATGGTTACCGGATGAGGAGAAACAGGATAGTGGGGTTAAGGAGGGAAAAGGAGAGGAGGTGGATTTACCTTTAGCAAGGAGGGAATTTATAAAGGAGCTGAGACGCGATGAGGAGCTTGTGCCGTTGAAAGAGACGGCTCTATCCGAAGCAGAAATTGATAAGGAACCAAGGGGCTACTACCTGAAGGAGGGAGTCTTAACGAGAAAGTGGAGGCCGGCCACGGTGCCAGTAGATGAGGTCTGGGCGGTGGTACATCAGGTGGTGGTTCCTAAGGTTTATCGGGACGAAATTTTGAACCTGGCCAATATGATATACCTAGGTGGACACTTAGGAGTGAGGAAGACAGTAGATAGAGTTATGAAAGATTGTTACAGGCCAAATATGAGGAAGGATATTATCGACAATTTTAAAATGTGTCACACCTGTCAGGTTGTAGGAAAACCAAATCAGGTTATCTCAAAGGAACCCCTCAGACCGATACCCGCCTTTGAAGAGCCTTTTTTTCCGAATCATCGTGGATTTTGTAGGTCCTTTGCCTAAAACTGCGAGTGGGCGGAAGTACGTCATGACCATGATGTGTGCTGCTACGAGATTCCGGGAGGCTGTGCCCCTGGGAAACATTAGGACTCCTGCGGTGGTAAAGGCACTCATTAAATTCTTCACAACGGTAGGGTTACCTAGAGAGATACAGTCAGATCAGGGGAGTACCTTCATTTCCCGTACATTACAGCAAATGTTGGCTCAGATGGGAGTTAAACAAATTTAAGCATCGGCATACCACCCGGAATCTCAAGGAGCGTTGGAAAGATTCCACACTACTTTAAAGACCATGATTAAAACATATTGCCAGGAAAATTCTCGAGACTTAGATGATGCATTACCACTTTTGTTATTTGCAATGAGGGATATAGTTCTGGAATCTCTGTGGTTCTGTCCCTTCGAAGTCGTTTTTGGTAATAGGCCCAGAGAACCCCTAACCTTACTCAAAGAGAAATGGTCTAGTTCGAACGTGAAAGTCAATGTGATCGACTACGTTTTGAAGTTCCGTGAAAGGCTCCAGAAGGTTTGCGACATTGCAAAGTAAAATCTGAAAGACTCCCAGCCTAAAATGAAAGAATGGTATGATAAACGAGCCCCAGAACAAGAATTGCAAGTGAGCGATAAGGTTTTCGTCCTGTTTCCTGTAGTTACCAACCCCCTACAGGCAAGATTTCAAGGTCCGTACAAAGTGATCAAGAAAATAGACTCTGAATTATGTGATCGAAACTACTGATAGACGAAAGCTGAGCCAGTTGGTTCACGTTTACATGCTGAAGGGTTATCATGACGCGGAACCCACCGCAATTGGTGTGGTCACGAAAACAAATTAAGTAGTAGGGATTGATAAGGAGGAGCCTGAACTTTTTGAAAAGATAAACATAGTGCCCACTAGACTAGAGAACTCTGTTATTTTGGCCAACTTTGCTGATAAAGTCAGTCATTTGGAGCCTGGACAAAGGGAGCAGCTGACAAAGCTAATTAACCGACATGCAGACTTATTCCCAAATGTTCCACGGAGGTGCAAAGGAACTGTGCATGATGTTATTGTTACCTCAGCCCAGGCTATTAAGCAACCCCTTATCGGATGAATTTGGAAAAGGGCAAGCTAGTAGAAAAAGAAATTGCGCATATGTTAGCTGCTGGTATTATTCGAGAATCTTCCTCAGCATGGGCATCTCCATGCGTGGTTGTACCAAAGCCTGACGGTAGTATAAGATCCTTAGAGATTACAGAAAAGTGAATGACATCACACAAACATATGCTTCCCTATCCCCAGGGTGGATGATTGTATTGATAAAGTGGGTAAGGCTAGATACATCACCAAGATTGAATTGTTAAAGGGATACTGGTGTGTTCCTTTGACTGACAGGGCTCGAGAAATCTCAGCATTTTTCACACCATCAGCGTTCTATGAATACAATGTTTTGCCTTTTGGAATGAAAAACGCTCCAGGGACATTTCAGAGAACGATTGAGTCAGTGATTAAAGGGTTTACGGACGCAAAGGCTTACATCTACGATGTAGTGGCTTGGAGTGATACATGGGACGAGCACATTGAGGCTGTGGAGAGACTGTTTAAACGAATGTCTGCAGCCAATCTGACAGTGAACCTCGCAAAGAGTGAATTCGGCCACGCCACGATCACGTACCTGGGGTATGTGGTAGGACAGGGGCAACTGGCTCCTGTGCAGGCTAAAGTGCAGGCTATTTCCGAGGTTCCTGTCCCAACAAATAAGAAGGCACTGAGAAGGTTTTTGGGAATGGTGGGGTCCTATCGGAAATATTGTATGAACTTTGCGAATATTGCCCTCCCGCTTACAAAGCTCCTGCAGAAGGATGAAAAGTTTATGTGGAGCAATCCTTGCCAGAAAGCCTTTGAAAAGTTGAAACCCATACTGTGCTAGCACCTTGTGTTAAAATCACCTGACTTTTCGAAACATTTCTCCCTAGCAACTGATGCAAGTGACGAGGCTGCTGGGGCAGTCCTGCTACAGAAAGCTGGGATGAAATTGAACACCCAGTGGCATATTTCTCCCGAAAGTTCAATGTGCAACAGATAAATTACTCTACTGTGGAGAAAGAATTGCTGGTACTTATCCTGGCGATACAGCATTTTCAGGTCTACATTTATTCAGCACAGAGACCATTAATCGTTTATATTGATCTCAACCCCTGGGTATTTTTGGCTAACATGAAGAATAAAAATAGACGGTAATTAAGTTGGAGTCTGTTGTTACAAGAATTCGATATTCAAATAAATCATGTAAGGTGGAGTGACAATATAATTGCTGATAGTTTATCCAGGTGTTAATTTGAAAATACAGCTGTATTTTTCTTGTAGCTAATGACCACTTCTGTAGTATATTAGACTCTGTAGTGTACATTACTAGTTAACTTTGACCCTGGTGAAAATTCCTTGATGGATGTGGGTGTTATGAGTGCTGAACAAACCTGATGGAAATGGGGTCCAGAGCTATGGTGTTTCCGGCTCGAAGGAACATTTCCATCAGGTCTATTCATCACTCATAACACACTGAACTAGCCGGAACAGGTCTAGGCGTGAGAAAGAAGTAAGGGAAAAGAGTAAGAAAGGACGCTGGACACGAGACAGGACTCGGACAAGAAAAGGACTCCGGGCCTGGTCTACGACTGGGCTAGGACTGGCGAAACCAGGACATGGAACTCGGAACAAGGAGCCTGGGCTTGGACTCCGAGCCAGAGACTGGACAAGTACCCAGAACCTCGGTCTTGACTCGGGCTCGAACTCCAGAACCCGGCGAGGACAAGACGTGGCTACAGGACGAGGAGAGGAACAGGGCTAGACGTCAGACTCATGGACAGGACAAGGTAGCCACAGCACAGGACGAGTGAACCTCAGCACCGGGCTGGGCAAGGTACTCCTGGGCTGGGCGAGGCACATGACAAGACGTGAACACAAACCCGTGGCTTGGACAGGACCTTGGACATTGCTGGGACTGGTCGAAACCTCTAAGCCTTGACTAGGTCGCGGAAGAGACAGGAACGCAGAACACAGAGCCGAGGGAGAGACAGGAACATGGAACGCCGATCCGGGACTCCTCTTTAGGTACGAGACGTAGGCCAGGAGTTATTACACAGAGCGCTGAACACGACGAGACAGTTCCCAACGCTAGGCAGCGGCAAAACGGCCGGACGTACCAAGCGAAGGCGTGGACACGACAGCAAGTTCCCAGCGCTAGGTAGAGGCAAGAGGCCACACCTACCTAAGGAAGGCGTGGAAACGGAGAGGGAGTTCCTAACACTCGGTAGTAGCAAAACGGCCGGACCTAAATAGCGGAGGCGTGGACAAAAGACAGTTCCAAACAGGGTAAGCCTCCAGACACAGGAAAGGGAAGCAAGGATGCAGGCAGAGGCACGGGAGGCAAGGCTACCTGCAGAGGCAAGGTGAGGCGAGGCAACCCTCCAGGTAGAGGCAAAACGAGGCGAGGCAAGGCTCCAGGCAGAGGCAAGGCGAGGCAACCTTCCAGGCAGGGCGAGGCGAGGCGACGCAAGGCTCCAGACTCAGGTTGCAGGGCAAGTCTTCAGGCGTCGGAAAGGAAAGGAAGAGCCCAGCTTCAGGGCTACGGCAATGACGGACTGACTTATCCAACGGAGGCAAGGACATGTAGGGACAGATCCAACCGTTGGGTAAGGGCAAAGACGGCATGACTTATCCTTCGGAGAAGACGACAGGATACCGACGGGACGAAACCCACACAGAGACAAGGACCGGATGCTGACAAGACAAAACAGCAACTACATTCGAACCCAGGGCCACTTAAATTCCCGGCACAAGACGGGAATCAGGTGCCGACGATTAAGCCCCAAATGAGACAAGGGACATCCAGAAGACCCGGAGGCTGGAGTCCACGGATCGGACCGAGAGCCGGAACGCGGACTTCGCGGAACTGACCATGACAGTAACCTCCCAACCCACACCCCGGCCCGCCTCTATGGGAGCCTCCTTGCGATCTAACAGTATCTCCAGGACTAAGGAGAACCTGTGCGGGTGGGCGGTGGTATTCAATCAGGAGGGAACCCAGAATGACGAGAGTTAAACGACAGTGTCTGCTTTGCTGTGTCCTTGTATGTCTGGTTTGTTCTGTCATTCGGTGGGCGTTGGGAGTAGACCCAAAAGCAAGACACAGACACTGAACTACCAGTAACAGTACAAGGCGTGAGAAAGAAGCAATGGAAGAGAGGAAGAAAGGACGCTGGGCACGAAACAGGCCTCAGACGAGACAAGGTCTACGGGCCTGGGCGAGGACTTGGCTAGGACCGGCGGAACCAGGATATGGAACTCGGAACAAGGAGCCTGGGCTTGGACTCCGAGCCAGAGACTGGACAAATACCCAAAACCTGGGTCTTGACTCGGGCTCCGTCTCCAGAACCAGGCGAGAACAAGACGTGGCTACAGGACGAGGAGAGGAAACAGGACTGGACGTGGGACTCATGGAAAGGACAAGGGAACACCGGCACAGGTCGAGGGAATGCCAGCACCGGGCTGGGCAAGGTTCTACTGGGCTGGGCGAGGCACATAACAAGACGAGAACACAAAGCCATGGGTTCGACAGGACAAGGACTGGACGAGACCCCGAAGCCTTGATTTGGTCGAGGAAGAGACCGGAACGTAGAACACAGAGCCGAGAGAGAGACAGAAACATGGAACACCGATCCGGGACCCCTCCTTGGTACAGGACGTAGGGCCGGGACACGTTTACCAGAACTCTGAACACGAGGAAACATTTCACAACACTACGTAGCGGCAAAACGGCCGGACCTGCCTTGCGGAGGCGTGGGCACAAAGAGACAACTCCAAACACGGCAAGGTTCCAAGCAGAGACAAAGCGAAGCAAGGCTCCAGGCAGAGGCAAGTCGAGGCGAGGCAATGCTCCAGGCAGAGGCAAGGCAAGGCGAGGCGAAGCAAGGCTCCAGACACAGGTTGCAGGGCAGGGCTCCAGACACAGCTTGCAGGGCAGGGCTCCAGACGAAGGGTGCAGGGCAGGGCTTCAGACGCAGGTTGCAGGGCAGGGCTGCAGACGCAGGTTGCAGGGCAGGGCTTCAGATGTAGGGAAGGAAGGGAGCAGCACAGCCTCAGGTTAATGGCAATGACTGGCTGACTGAACCAACGGAGGCAAGGACCCGGATGGACAGATCCCACCGTAGGGTAACGGCAAGGACGGCCTCACTTACCTTACGGAGGCGAGGATAGGATATCGACGGGACGAAACCCACACAGAGACAAGGAATGGATACTGACAAGACGAACCCAACAGAGATCAGGACAGGATACTGACAAGACGAAACAGCAACTACATTCGAACGCAGGGTCACTTAACTTCCCGGCTCAAGACGAAAATAAGATGCCGACGATTAATCCCGAAATGAGAAAAGCGACAGCGGGAAGACCCGGAGTGTGGTGTCCACGGACCGGACTGTAAGCCAGAACGCGGACTTCACGGACCGGACCATGACAGCATATATAATTACTGTTATTGACTTACTTGATTTATCTCTTTCTATCTTATCATGTCTTGCACTGAACTTCTGTTGTGAAGTTAACAAATTTCACAACAAAAGTCACTGAAAATAAATATGATTCTGATTCTGATTCCGATACAAGGGAACGTTGATCAGCCTGGGAAGTAGACTGAGGAATGATAACTCGTGATCAGTCCAGAAGAGTAAGGTGTGGCAATTTGTGAAGTCATATCAGAGGAGGATTGTATGAACACAGCTCAGTCTGTCACAAAAAAAAAACGCGGCTCCCCTCATTCACCATCTGTCTTTCATGCATACGTATTTCTTTGCATGCGTATTTAGCCCCTTCAGTATGACACATCTAATCGTCACTGGTACAGCCAATTAGTTTTAGATGTCACATAATCAATTAAATGGTCCACCGTGTGCAGTCAGATTTTTTTCAGTTGATTGTAGTATAAATGCACCTGTATCTCGCAGTCTCAATTTCTCGTGAGTCGGTGTCCTGGCAAAACCTACACCATGAACAATAAAGACTCCAGACAACTGCTCGAAAGGTTATTAAAAAGCAAGAAAATTGCCGAAGACCCCAGGCAACAGTTATGGTATGCGTTTTCTCTCCTATCTCAGCCACAGACACGTGTAATTTCTTCCGATTTGCCATAGGTCTCTTTCTGGCCTCCATCTGTAGTCTCCTTATTTGAGGACAGTCTGTTGTTGGTAGTTTTACAGCTGTTTTATATCCTTTCCATTTTTTTGATCATTGACTCGACTGTGCTGCAAGGAATATTCAGCGGCTTGGAATTTTTTCTTGTATCCATCTCCTGACTTGCGTTTTATAGTAACCATTTCACGGAATTGAGGATGCTAGCGATTTATGGTTCTATGATCGATGCAAATAGAAAGGATTAAATAGAAATGGAAAAGATGATTTTTTTAAAAAAACGTGGTTTGATGTTGGGCTCAAGAACAAATGCAAAACAAGATTTTTCTAGTTTCTCAATCACGACCTCAGTATCTCTCATCAGTCAAGGTTCCTGAAACCAGCCATCATTGTCCATTACCCTAAAACGAACAAGCAGGTCCTGAACTCCTGACATCACACGGTTAAAGGCCTCCCACTTGACAGATGTATCTTTCTGTAAACAACTTTGCCCAGGCAACCACTGCAAGATCCCACTTAATGGCTCCTAACCTTGCTCCGATCTTCTTCAGGAACCTAATTTGTTAATGGATTGCATTGACACCATAACCATGTGAAAGTTCTGCGAATTCTTGTTATTGGAGCCAAACTGCTCACCAACAGACAATTCTGACACTTACCCTGCATCATTTCTCAGAAGCAGCCCCAGTGTTGCAACTCCAAAGCTCTCTTGGACGCATTTCTTAAGTACAGATCCATATGGTTTTTACACTATGAAATACCCAGTCAATATTATGAGGATAACATTACTTACTAAAATTGCCTTATTATATTTGCAACTGCAGTTTGCATTTCCAATTCCTGCTGACTGTTCGGGTTTCTATAATACCATATCCTTATGTCTAAGTTGTATCTTTAAGGCCTCGTTAGATGTTTCAGGTTCCGATGATGTCCTCTATAAAAATCATTATTCTGTTCATTGCATTCCTCTCTTCCATGCATCTTTGTATCCTGGAACGCTCAGCTGCCCATTCTGCCCTTCCGTCAGCCATGTTTCTGTTATGACTGTGCTTGGACAATAAGAAACAGGGGCAGAATTAGGGTAAATCGTCCACTTCTATGCTCGATTTGCTTTCTGTATTTAATCTGTCCAGATATTACAGATAGTTTCATGAAACAGTCGCCTTACGTTCGTCACAGATTACCCTCATATCAGCGTGGGTTTGGTGAAGGTTCTTCAGTTACCTAACTACACTAATCGTTTACTAAGTTCTTTTTCATCTACCGTGACCACTATTACACCACCAAAATCAACTGAAAGCCAACAGGAGGCTTGAATCTTCTCACAAGTAAACGTTCGCCTAAAGTAACAGGCAAACTAAATGTCATGCATTTTCAAAATCTTCATGTACAGCGCCTACTGTTAGAAATGATAATTATTTGAGTGTAATGTTGCACGTTATCAAACTATTGAGTCATAGAATTGTAGCATATGAAAACACAAAACGTTTGTCATCGAGAGGGAGTGTACAATATTCTCACTTGAAATGGCACAATTGCTATTTTGTTATTTCTCCGAGGACTGATTTTCTTTGTATGATGACACAGCTCATGCAAGTGGTTTTCCTGAGTGTTTGTTCAATGGACTGTCGCTGATGTGACCAACTAAGTGGAATGATTAATTGTCAAGCTGCACTTTCCGTTCCAACATAAGGGCTTACAAAGCAAACAACTGTCAATATCGGCAGCTGGACCATTTTGAAATGATTGCTGCTTCACGCAGAAAATGGGATATCCAGCAATTTCCTACATAGTGACAAGTTACTATCCTATACAGGCAGCGATTGTTATCCCTGGTAAGTAATTGGAGTTATCTGTTATAGTTTCCTTTTACTTCTTTCTGTCCCTGCTGTCCGGTATAATAGTTACCGTAAAATCTGCTACAGATGGCGCTGCCTCTGAGGAGTGTTTTAAGTTTGTTCACGCTTAAGCATATGATCTCCTTATTTTTCTAAGACATTGCTAATCGTTTTGTATGACCGATTCTTTTCTAGATTTTGGCAAATGAATAAGTGTTAATATTGATATCGCTTCTGTCTTTTACCTTATTCGACCTCCCAACGTTTTGTCAGCATGCATTGTTCTGAATCTGATTCAGTATCAAAACTGAACAAATATTTCTTGAAATGAAACTGTCTTTACCATCGCTGCAGCTCTCGTTGCAACTTTCCTCATTTATCAGCAATAAGTAGGTCTCTCTTTTCGTTGTCAATAGTGTGTCGATAAGCCACGCACCAGCAAGTATACAGCTGACTACATAATTGCCGTTTTGAACTGTGTGAAAGTTGCGTCACAACGGTCTCCAGGGTCCAACAATGAAACGGCAGGTACGGAGCACGTAAATACGGCATTTCCATTCTTCGCGTCCAAATCATACACGGCGTAAAATCAAATAATGTGGTCTATTTACACCAGAACAACACATTTCTAAGCACAGACATCAATCAAACGGATCTGAAAGTTTTTAACGAATTCCTTTTTGCTTTCTTGCAGTTAATTTAATTTCGATTGTGATCCAGCCTCGGGGAAAATGCGGACTCTCTAAATGATCGTGGTTAAAGATAGATCTCGTCTTCGGGTTGAAGTTCTAAACTGGAAAAAGGCCAAATTTGAAGAAATGAGAAAGGATCTAAAAAGCGTAGATTGGGACAGGTTGTTCTCTGGCAAGAATATGATTGGTAAGTGGGAAGCCTTCAAAGGAGAAATTTTGAGAGTGCAGAGTTTGTATGTTCCTGTCAGGGTTACAGGCAAAATGAATAAGAATAATTAACCTTGGTTCTCGAGGGATATTGGAACTCTGATGAAGAAGAAGAGAGATCTGTAACATGCATAGGCAACAGGGAGGAAATAAGATGCTTGAGGAGTCTAAAAAGAGTAAGAAAATAATTAAGTAAGAAATCAAGAGGGCTAAAAGAAGGCATGAGTTTGCTTTGGCAGTCAAGGTGAACGATAATCCTCAGAGCTTCTACAGGTATGTTAAGAGCAAAAGGATAGTAAGGGATAAAATTGATCCTCTTGAAGATCAGAGTGGTCGACTATGTATGGAACTAAACGAAATGGGCGAGATATTAATTGTTTTTTTATTTTTTTTTTGCATTGTATTTACTAAGAAAACTGGAATGGAGTCTATGGAAACAAGGCAAACAAGTAGGGCGGCCATAGAATTTGTAAAGATTAAAGAAGAGTAAGGCAAATCAGAATAGATAAATCCCTTAGGACCTGACCGGGTATTCCCTCGGAACTTGAAGGAGACTAGTGTTGAAATTGCAGGGGCCCTGGCAGAAATATCGATATCCACGGGTCAGTTGCCAGAGCACTGGAGGATAGCTCATGTAGTTCCGTTGTTAAAAAAAGGCTCAAAAAGTAAGCCCGGAAATTATAGGCCGGTAAGTTTGACATCAGTAGTAGGTAAATTATTGGAAGGGATACTTAGAGATAGGATCTACAAGTATTTGGATAGACAGGGACTTATTAGAAAAAGTCAGCATGGCTTTATGCGTGGTAGGTGATGTTTAACGAATCTATTAGTGTTTTTCAAGGAAGTTACCAGGAAAGTGGATGAAGGGAAGGCAGTGGATGTTGTATACATGGACTTCAGTAAGGTCTTTGACAAGGTCCGGCATGGGAGGTTGGTTAGAAAGATTCAGTCGCTAGGTATACATGGAGTGGTAGTAAATTGGAGTAGACATTGGCTCAACGGAAGAAGACAGAGAGTGGTAGTGGAGGATTGCTACTCTGAGTGGAGGCCTGTGACTAGCGGTGTGCCACAGGAATCGGTGCTGCGTCCATTGTTATTTGTCATCTTTATCAATTATCTGGATTATAATGTGGCAAATTGGATCAGCAAATCTGCTGATGATACAAAGATTGGAGGTGTAGTGGATAGTAAGTAATGTTTTCAAAGCATGTAGGGGAATTTGGACCAGTTGGAGGAACGAGCTAAACAATGACAGGTGGAGTATAATGCGGACTACTGTGAGGTATTGCACTTCGGAAGGTCAAGCCAAGGTAGAACATACAAGATAAATGTTAGGACACTGAGGAGTGCAGCAGAGCGGATGGATCTGGGAGTACAGATACATAATTCCCTAAAACTGGCGTCACAAGTAGATAGGATCATAAAGAGAGATTTTGGTACATTGGCCTTTATAAATCAAAATATTGAGTATAAGAGTTGTAATGTAATGGTGAGGTTGTATAAGACATTGGTAAGACCGAATTTGGAGTATTGTGTACAGTTCTGGTCACCTAATTACAGGAAGGATGTTAATAAGGTTGAAAGAGTGCAGAGAAGGTTTAAAAGAATGTTACCGGGACTTCAGAAACTGCTAGAGAGAAAGTTTGAATAGGTTAGGACTTTATTCCCTGGAGAATAGAAAAATGAGGGGTGATTTGATAGAGGTGTATATAATTATGATGGGTATAGATAGAGTGAATGCAATCAGGCTTTTTCCACTGAGGCTAGGGAGAAAAAAAAACAGAGGTCATGTGTTAAGGGAAAAGTTTAAAGGGAACATTGGGGAGGAGGCTTCTTCACGCAGATAGTGGTGGGAGTGTGAAATGATCTACCAGAAAAAAGTGGTGAATGCGGGCTCACTTTTGACACTTAAGAAACACCTGTCAGGTCTATGGATGAGAGGGGTTTGGAGGGATATGGCCCAAGGACAGGCCAGTGGGACTAAGCAGAACAATGCTTTGGCACTGCCAAGAAGGGCCAAAAGGCCTGTTACTGTTCTGTAATGTTCTATGGTTTCTCTGTATCTCTCGTTATCTGGTGGAATGGCAGTATCCGATTTAATAAGTAAAATCGTTGCTATTGTACTCGATCGGATCAATAATATTTGCATGTATGACTCTTCTTTGCTCATTACACCGATTTGCGCCGTGACACTTGTCCTTAGGCTCGCAGCAATGAACTGTTCTGTTTGGCTCACGGTGGCTTTCACGTTCGATCACTGTATCGCAATCTGTATTCAAAAGCTGCGGGAACGATACTGCACCGAGAGGTCAGCGACAGTGGTGATAGTGATTGTGTGCATAGGAAGTTGTGCGAGGCGTGTCCCATTGTACTTTGCTGTGGGTCCTTACCTTTTCATTGACAACGTTTTCTGGCGTTGCATTCTCAAAACGGATTATCATAATTTACCGGACTGGCGAGCATACCAGTTGTTTAGCGGTATCAGTACAACTTTGTTGCCAATCAGTTTGATTCTACTGTTTACTGCTTTAGCGATCAGTCACATTATAACGACAAACAGAGTCAGCTGGGAGCTTAGGAACGTCAAAGAGAATAAAAGGGGTCCGGAGGTGGAGAACCGGAGAAAGTCAAATATTTTGTTGTTCGTTTTATCAGCCAATTTCATATTGTTGTGAATTCCCGTTATTGTTTCTGTTCTTAAATAGCAACCTCAGAATTATGTTTACACTGACAGATATTTGAATACCCCTGCGTATGTTTTGCAACAGTCTGGGTTCATTTTGCAGTTTCTCTGTACCTGCACCAACACGTGTATCTACACTCAATCACAGAGGAAATTCAGGGAGGAGGTGAAGAATGGAGTCAAATATCTGTTTACATTAAATTGTCAGCTCTGTAAACAGAACGAAAATCAAATTGTAATTTATGCTATGACTTCAAATAAAATACTATAACATTAAGATGTCTGGTTAAACTGCCATATATTCATGTAGCCAGGTGAGCTTGCTGGTCTTGGTGAAGACAGCAAAGTGAAGTGGGGCAACTATAACAACGAATGAACAGGTGCTAATTCGATAGTTATATTAGCAGAAATTGAATTCGAAATCATTGTATTGATGCCTGAATCAGGACTAATAAAACATGTGACACCGTGAATATTTATTTTACATTAGTAGAATTCTATTTAAATTCGGTGGCTTATCGACCCCTGGAACAGGAGTGTGCTTCTTTCTGACAAACTGCAGGAATTTACCTGTAACATGAAACGGTGGAGTCAGTTTATTTCTGCGACTTTAACTGCAATTGTCATGACACTAGTGCAAAGAACGTCAAGTATCACTCAATATTTATGAAGCGAGAGAGACAGACAATGACAGGAAATCTTAGACCAGATAGCCCGACGTCAGTGGTTGGGAAAATGTTGAGGTCCATAATTAAGAATGTATTTTGGAGGCGCATCACAAAGCAAACCAAATACAACATGATAGACTCAGGGAAAAAGTATATTTTATCCGACCAACCTGTTGGTATTCTGGGGGGGGGGGGGGAATAAGCAGGATAAAAAGAAAGGCGAGAAAATATATGTTAACAAGATGTTCCGACGGTATTTGACAAAATTACACACGAGAGTGATAAAGACTATAATTGTCCATTGTATTTTAGGAAATATACTCGCATTAATATAAATTTAGCTGATTCGCAGGAGCCCAAGAGTGGGAATAAAACGGCCTTGTCTAGTTCGCTGCTGGTTATTAGTAGTGATCCAAAGGAGTCCAGGATGGGACCATTTATTTTCGCGTTACATGTTAATGATCTAGATGACGTCATTGCTGGCAAACATCACAGTAGCCGCGGTGCAGGAAGGAAAATGTATGAAATAAAATAGCAAACAAGTAGGTAAGTGTTTCGACATCTAGAAGTTATTTAATATTTTCACTGACATTCTAAAGATAATGAACATCAAATAGTGGTAAAATTGCGCTGCCATAAATTGAGAGAGGACTGTCAGAGGAAATAAAGCTATTTTTTTTTCTTCAAGGTGGCAGGTACATGCTCTTTGGGTAAAGAAGGACAACGCGATTCCAGTCGACATTAGTGTCATTTCTAAGTGAGATGGCTACAGCATCTGCAATTTTATGAGCAGTGCATAGCTGAGAAAAGCATTTTTAAATAATTGGACAGGTTTCTAATGAGGAAATACGCGAAAGATTAGTTTAGCCACAGCGATTAATGTGAAATAGCTTTGCATCCCTTCTTTAGTCACCTGCCGATCTGTTAACATCCTTCACCTTCTCTGAATCCAGCCCGGTACTTGGATTTTTAACACACCCCGATAATTCACATTCATTCCATGTGTCCTTATTGTTATCTCATCGCTGAGCGATAATGTCGCTCTCTGCCCAGTCGTCATTAGATAAAACGACAGTCACTGGGGACCACAGAGTGGACACTCTAATGGTGGCATTCATCTCCCCCGAATTGGAAACCAATTGTTTTTTCTCAGCCGTTGATCGCCCGAGGACAGGACATCTCTGCAGAAATTCCTCACAGCTGTCTCTTGCTCTCAAACATCATCAGCTATTTCTTAACAACTTTCCTTTTATTGCAGGGTTCAAAGTTAGTTGTTCACGTATGATTTAAGCAGCTCCTGTTAAGCTTGACATTCATCCAATTCCGTCGCAACTGGTTCAGTCCCATGCCGTGCAAACTCGGTTTCAATAATCTAAAATATTACATGATACAATTATTCGAAACTATCGTTTCAGTTCACTCTCTAACGCCTTCCCATATTTGCTGAATTATGAATGTAATACTCCGAAACAAACAGAATATAATGAATAAATTAAATAGATATGTCAGCACCTTGAAAAATTTCAGTGTTTTATGTGGAGTATTTAACAATGCCTCTTTTTGTGTGTAAGTTTTGGTTTTCATTTTCATTCCTGCAACTTTTTCCTCGATTTTCGGCACAACACAATCGGCTTGGATCCATCACCCCCTCTCAGACTCCTAACACCACCACCGGATTCTGTGGCCAGAGATATATGCACCGGACTTCGTTTACCTGCTCACTAATGTGTCCATTGATAAAGCCCATGACTCTGCTTGCCCAATTCCACTACAGAACTGAGCTGTGGCGATGCTACTTTACCCTGATCGCTGGTGCACCGTGCTTTCGCATAATTGCTCCCGTAGCAGTTCTTACCTTTATCGTTACATGAATGCAGTCTGCCGGAACTCTGCTATGGTCGGACATGGATGATTCCTGTTTTCACAACATCATTCCACAACATCAGTTCTAGCGAACTCTGAAGGCACTGTGTCAACTTTTGATTTTGTCCTATATTTCGGTCCGCGCTTGTTATCTCACCGCTGACTTTTCATAGTCTCGTTTAACAATGACATTCCCAGTATCAGATAGCGTATGAGGCAGTGGACTCGGGCTGACTGTCTGAGAAACTAGCCTGGAAACTGCTGCGCTGTGTTATTGAAGATCGCGGACAGCAGGCAGCGATGCCAACTGTTGAATGGTGAGAATCAAAAGTGAACGAGCCGGTTTCCTTCGACATACCAAAGACACGCTGGATGCTGCGTCCATTGGCCGCTGGAAACTACCCCCGTGTACGTGGTTGACAGCAGTAAAGAGGTTATGGGCGACAGGGGACTTACCGTGGTCACGATCAAATCACAAACAAAAGGAAGTCTCTCTATGCTGGAAATAAATGTAATACACACAATGCTGCAGGAACTCATCAGGCCAGGCAGCATCCATGGAAACCAGGAAACGGTCGACATTTCGGCCTATACCCTTCACCAGGACAGTAAAACTGAAATTAGAAGTCACGGTTAGAATGGGAAGGGGAGGAAGATGTACATGCTGATAGCTGATGGTTGAAATCTGGAGGGGGATGGTGAAGTAAATAACTGGGAAGACTACTAATAAAGAGATAAAGTGCTGAAGAAGGAGTAATTTGATTTGAAAGTACAGAAAGTCATGGAATTCAAGGCTCAGGGAAGAGTACCAGAGGGCAAGCAAAGAAATAGGATCTACACAACAGCCGATTTCTTCTGTTTTCACAGCTTTCTCTGCATTACACCATTGATACACTTGTGGTTCATGAACTCATTACTGACAACATTTATGCAAAAGCTTGCAGGATATATGTCAGGGCCTTCAAATGTCCGTCTGCGTAGAATAATTTACCAATGGTTCATCCAGAATAACAGGGCAATTAACTGACAGAGGGAACAACCAAATTCTGGCTGATCACCTCTTAATCCATATATGTCAAACTCAAGGCCCGCGGGCCAAATCCGGCCCGCGGTGGAATTATCTTTGGCCCGCGAGATATTATCTAATTACTATTAAAGCTGGCCCCAGTAATCGAAGCGCCTATGGCGTATGATATGGCTAATGCTGAGTTTATTCAGTTACCAGGTTTTCAGGGTTTTTAGTGTTTATTCGGCAGTCTTCTTCATAAGAAACGGAATTTGTAAAGTGAAACACTTTGTAGTTATAGCAGAGACTGAAACACATAAGAGCTGGCTGAAAAAACGGAGGCAACGAAAGCTGCGTTCGCACGCGTCCGACTGATCCGGCCCGCATGAAGCTGCATTTTGCTCAATCCGGCCCGTGACCTAAAATGGGTTTGACACCCCTGGATTAAGCCATTAGTAATTAGTAATTAGTAATTAGTAATTAGACAAAATTAATATTCTGAGCCATATTTCTGACTTAATCCTTCTGATTTCCGCTATTGCTCTGAAGTCCCCTTGCAGACATTATTTGCTGCGATGCTCTATCTGACTGCAAACCCACTGAACAGCAGAAAAAAAAAAGAGGTGGGTACAGTGAAAATTCTGTCTAGTCACTTGTATTCTTTACACGCCTTCCAATGAAGGAAGAATTTCTCAAATTGACAGGCACACCAATAAAGAAGGATACCATTTTTTTGGTTTTATAAAGAGTGAAAGGGTTGATATTGAACTTCTGCTAAATGATGCTAATGATTCAGCAATGGGCGACAAAAAAAAAACAAAAAACAGATAAACGCAATGGGTACTTTGCATCTGCCTTCACTGTAGAAGATATAAGTTACTTTTCAGAGCACTGTGAGTGTCAGGGAGCAGGAGTGAGTGCCTTTGCTAATGAAAAAAAAAGTGCTTGACAAACTCAAAGGAGTTGAAGTGGATAAGTCACCAGTTCCAGAGGGACTACACCTCAGGTCAGATATGATGGCAGGATATAGTATTATTGGTGAGACTCTTGACTGTGTGGAGGAACAGTGGGATATTGGGGTCAGAGTCCATTAGACGCTCAAAGTAGCTGCGCAGGTTAACTCCGTGTTTAAGAAGACGTACGGTGTATTGGCCTTCTTCAATCGTGGATTTGAATTTAGGAGCCGAGAGGTAATGTTACAGCTGTACAGGAGGCTGGTATAACCCCACTTGGAGTGCTGTACTCAGTTCTGGTCGCCACACTACAGGAAGGATATCAAAGCCATAGAAAGGGTACCGGGGAGATTTACGAGCATGTTGCCTGGATTGCAGAACATGGCATATGAGAATAGTTCGATTAAACTCGGCCATTTCTCCTTGGCGCGACAGAGGATGAGATGTGACCTGATAGAGTGCATACGATGATGACAGGCATGAGAGGCGTGGATCGTGTGGATTGTCAGAGGCTTTTTCCCAGGGCTGAAATGGTTGCCACAGGAGGACATGTTTAAGGTGTTGGGGGGTAGGCGTAGAGGACATGTCCGGGGTAAGTTTTTTACTCAGAGAGTGGTGAGTGCGTATAATTGGCTGCCGGCGACAGTAATGGAGGCGGATACGATAGTGTCTTTTAATAGACTTTTGGATAGCTACATGGAGCTTAGAAAAATAGATGGCTATAGGTAGGCCTAATAATTTCTAATGTAGAGACGAGTTCTGCAAAACTTTGTTGGCCGAAGGGCCTGTATTGTGATGTAGGATTTCTATGTTTCTATGTATTAGATACTCAGTGTGCAAGCGCAGGTTTTCAGATGGGATCGTACAAATTTGTAAACAGAAAGAGCGTCACTGTGTTGTAACAAGAAATCCACGCTCAATATCCAGGTATTTACATGTGCTGCAATACTTGTTGAATAGATCGCATATCAGAATAAAATCGGAGAAAATAATGTAAAACGTAGGATGGTAGGCACTGAGTGCCGATATTTCCAAAGGCACATGGACACTAGATTGCTTCTACATGGAGGATGCTTGGAAACCAGATGGTCTCATTTGCCTAGAAAATCAGACAAAGGACCAAGGATTCAGAAAAGTGTTTTCATATATTTTTGCTGATTTTCTCTTGGATGCAAATAAGTTGCTGCTTGCTACTGCATTTGATGTGGAAGTGGACACTGCATCAGAATTTTTTTGTTCATATAGAATTGATTGAGATGCAGTGTGACGACATATTGAGGTCAAAATTTCATTCTGAAGACGTGTCAGTGCTTGCCTTATAGAGAAAATACATTCATCCAAGTGGAAGTTATACTAACGTAGTGGACCATGCAAAATAAAAAGATGGCATTATTGATGGCAGCACTTATCTGTGTGGGCAATTATTTTCAAAAGTGAAACACACCAAGAACCATTTGAAAACAAGTTTGACTGATGACCATCGGGATAATTTCTTGCTCTTGGTATCAATAAGTCTGCCACCAAATATTGAGACTGTTCCAGCAACAAGCAACATCAAGTTTCACATTGATATATCGAATGTTTGCATTATATTTTCTCTTTTCTATTGTTCTTAATTTACCACCATTCAATGCAACATGTTTAAACGTTTTATTTTTAAAGATATTTTGTGTCCTTTTAATTCATTCAAAAGTTGCCTTGATTAAAAGAAATTGCAACTAAACTGAATTACTTGATTGCGAATTGGTATCCTTGGTTAAGCAAAAATGATTTTCCAGCAGGCGTTATTCAGTATCTTGAGGCAAAACATAACTAAATGCATTTCAATGGATAATTCCCATATTTCAAGTTTTTATGGCATTTCTCTGGCCCACCGCCCGCTCCTTAATACGCAATACGCGACCGGCCCACCGTGGAAAAAGTTTGCCGACCCCCGCTCTATAACATTGAAGTATATTTGTGTGTGTGTGTGTGTGTGTGTGTGTGTGTGTGTGTGTGTGTGTGTGTGTGTGTGTGTGTGTGTGTGTGTGTGTGTGTGTGTGTGTGTGTGTGTGTGTGTGTGTGTGTGTGAGTGTGTGTGTGAACTGAAGGACTGTAGGACAATTCTAAATGAGAATCAGCAAGGACAGAGTTAGTGATAGGGTAAGTTCAGATGGGGTAATTGTACTGAAGCAATTAGATTAGGTAATTCAATGTTTGACTATGTAATGCGCTTTCATGAATTCATGTCTAGAGATGTTCACCGTACGCTGCATAATGAACTTGTGAGGACAGCCTTGATTACTGTGTAAAATTTTGATCTCCATTTTATGTAAGGAATGTGAAGGCACTGGAAAGAGTTCACAGAAAGGAGACGAAACTCATTGCAGGACCGCAGAGTGTGGAGTGTGAGTTCTGCAGAGAGATTAAGAGAATTAAAACTAGTTGGCGTAAGTTGATATATAATGAGAGGAGATATAATAGAAGTATTCAGAATCATTAAGGGTAGAGGCAAGGTGGATGCCAGCTGCTACTTCAAAATTAATCCATCAACAAGGAAACGGGCCACGGGTGCAGACTGGTTAAAGGGCGATTTCAGACTAACATTAGGAAGCATTTCTTTACAGAGTGATTTGCCAGGTACAGAATGAACCCCACATTCTCTCACTGTATCAGACACGGACAGTTACAGGATGAACCCTACACTCTCACAGTGTATCAAAGACTGATAGGTGCAGAATGAACCCCACACTTTCACACAGTATTAGAGATTGACAGCTACAGTTTGAACCCACCCCCCCCCATACTCACACTGTACCAGACATTGACAAGTACAGAATGAACCACACACACTCATACTGTACCTGAGTTGAGGAGATACAGGAGGAGAAATATAATCCTGTAATCTACACATCTGTTTCTGGCTGTCTTTCTCCTTCCTTGACTGCCCACTGCCAATAGGTCTCTCTTTCTCTCTCTCTCTCTCTCTCTCTCTCTCTCTCTCTCTCTCTCTCTCTCTCTCTCTCTCTCTCTCTCTCTCTCTCTCTCTCTCTCTCTCTCTCTCTCTCTCTCTCTCTCTCTCTCTCTCTCTCTCTCTCTCTCTCTCTCTCTCTCTCTCTCTCTCTCATTATTTAACGGGTCTGCCTATTCTTTTGCAGATTGAAATACTTCGCAATTTCCTTTGAAATTTTGCAGATGTGGGATGTCCATTAAAGACTGTTACATCAGCAACATCACACACAAAATGTCGGAGGAACTCAGTATAGTTCCTTATATTGCTTTGCATTTCTGGCATCTACAGATTTTCTCGTGTTTGTACATTAGCAACGTGCTCATTTGACCGTTTCCATACTGACTGCAGTCTTTCTATTGTATCTTTGTTCGAAACTGTGTGTGTGTGTTTTCAATTGTATTGACTTCATTACTCACATCCTTCATATACATTAGGAGTAAAACCCTTTACGTTAGATATCCGTCTAAATGTGCAATGAGCAATTTATAGTAACTTATCATAAATAATATGAATGTCAGGACAGTCGCTATAACAAAGAAATACAATTTTACATTTGTTTGTGTGTGTGTGCGTGCGCGCGCCACAAGAAGAGGCTGAATGACTGAAGGACAGTTCAAAATGGGAAACGGCCGGGACAGAGGTAGGGATCGGTCAATGTCACCGGTCTCCGTTTAGAGATAAATAATTAGCCAACGCAAAGATAAAATCTGTAAATGTAGTTGTTCCATGACAAAGCATAGTCTTAGCAATTAAATCCACCGGCTTATTCCCACCAGAGACGCTGCTGAGTTAATGCCAAATAATCTTGATGTATTTGGCTCCTATCGCCCCAATAATTACATTAGGGACAATGGTATTGAATTAAAATGTTTGTTCTAACAACTGTAACTAACAAAGTTAGTGAGGTGTACAACCGTATCTCTGGAGACAGATCCTCTGTATATATCAGGGCCACTTGGAATGCATCAGCTGTCTGCCGGAGCTTTGTATTCAGGAGCAGCATAAATCACAGATACTCAATGAAATGGTTTACTCTGTTATATACCGGATAGAAGAAGTTTACTATCCTTTTATTTCAGCCTTTGGAATTCCCGGTAAGCAGCAGTGTCAGCTGTCGTGGGCGGATGTTGAAATTTAATTCTAATGCTGTGATTGTTTCTGCCGCTGGCTTAAACTGTCACATTCCAGTCCCTGTATTCCACATTTCAGTAATCGAGTGGAAACACCGGGAGTATAGATGCTGCGATTTGGATCTAAAACAACCTCTGCAAGAATTCAGCGAATCGGCAAATTTCCGTGGGACTGACCTGGTCATTCAGGGTTCCTCCAGCGGTTTGTGAGCAATGAAGGGATGCACGTATTTCTGCTTTTGGTATTGTAGCAGCTGCACTGCACTTGCAAATGTTGTGTTTATACGGCCCGCGGAGCTTTTGCCAATTGATCGTCTGCATTTGAATGTGAGTGATTGACTACTTAGGAGCAACAATCAAACCACCGACTCCAGTGTTGTACACACGGAACTGTTGTGGATATTTAATAAATGTGTGCGATATGACTGAATATAAAGCAATTGATGGACAACACAATGAAGTCGATCCAGAGTCAATTAACACAACCGAGGTATTGCTTCATAATTACAAGTACTTTAAAATGTTTAATATTATACATTGATTCAGACATCTGTCTAACGTACGAGTTTGCTGCTGGACATTGATTTTCTCACCGCTGCTTCCCGATGATGGATTCAGTGGAAGGCGTCATGTCTGTCTGTCAGGTTGTGTCAGACTGAGATGTATCTGTTGGAATCAGTCAAGGTTCTGTTGTAAAGTTAGTGAGGTGGCAAATGCTGGAATAGGAAACAAACTCGGGGAATGCTGGAAACACTAAGTCCCGAGCAGCTTGTGTGGAAAGAGAAACCAGTTAACACTCGTGTCAGGGGTCTTTCTGAGAATATTTCTGAGGATAGATACATTAACTATTTGTCCACACATTCTGTTTTGCCTGGATGAGTGTTCCCAGCATTTCCTGTTTTTGTTCCGTCCTTCGTCTGTTCTGTCGCAGATCGGGATCGCCGTGGAAGTGGATAATTGTGCAAAGGAGGAATCTTGCCATCAGGGTCCGGATTTATTTATTTCATGTACAAGACGCGTTTATTCCAAGTAGAACATTCAGTATAGATTCTGAAAAGGTAGCTACCCAGTATTAGTTTTCCTCTGACAATTCATATTTCGGTTATCAGTAAGAAATTCGAATTGAGATCATATTGACTGTATTTTACTGTGTAACCTACTTTTCTGTCTCCCCCAGCTCTGTGCCCTCACTCGACCCTCGAGTCGCTAAATGCAACAACAGAGTGGAAATATTACAGGATTCTCTCAAACTCCTGCATTGTCTACTGCTCAGTATTTTCTCAACTTGCTCTTCCCTGTCTCTCTTCCAGCGAACTTGGTGGCGATTGTGATCCTGTCCCGGGGAAAGTGCGGTCTCTCCAAATGTGTCTCTCGCTACCTGGTGGGAATGGCGGCGGCCGATCTCCTGGTCGTTATCTCGGATCCGCTACTGAGGGGGACTGCTGGGATTTATTTCCCACGGTCATTCCTGTTCATCACTTCTGTGTGCAGAGTCGGTGGATGGTTGATTTCTGTGAGCACTGCGGTCTCAGTCTGGCTGACTGTTGCTTTCACCGTCGATCGATTTGTGGCGATTTGCTGTGAGAAACTGAAAACAAGATATTGCACCGAGAGAACGGCGGCTGGGGTTATCGGGACGGTGAGTGTACTTGCCTGTTTGGAGACGTTCCCCTGGGCCTTTGTATTCGACGCTGGGGAAGTAATTGACGGTGTTCCCTGGTATTGTGTTCCTACACCGAACTACACAAACTCTCGCTCATGGGCGGTATTTGAAATGTTTCACCTCATTTTAACCCCTTGTGTCCCATTCTTTCTGATTTTGCTGCTCAATATTCTGACCGTCAGGCGGATTTTAGCGGCCAGTCGAGCCCGCAAGGGGCTCCGGGGACAAAAGAGTGGACATAGTGAAAAAGACCGGGAGATGGAGAATCGACGCAAATCCATCGTTTTGCTCTTCAGCATAACCGCTAGTTTCATATTGTTGTGGGGAACATACGTGGTATTTTTTATCTACAGACGGATTTCAAAGAGTTTGTTTTATTCTGACACCGATCCCCGTTATATCACGGAACACACATCGATAATGCTGCAGATTATCAGTTCCTGCACTAATACGTGTATTTACGCCCTAACTCAGAGGAAATTCCGAGATAAGCTAACGAAATGGGTTAAATACCCCCTGAATAGATATTTGAAACTCATGAAGCGTGAGAAATAAATGCCGTAAAATATTAAAATATTAAAATTCAGCTGCTTTCAGGCTCCCGATTCTACTCCCCCGCCTGTGTGTAAATGAAATCAATGTGACGAAGAGTTGCCAAACAAACTCGAGAATATATGCAGACGCTCGAAACAAAGAACAACACACACAAAGTCAGATCCTGATGAAGGGTCTTTCCCAGAATCGTCGACAAAATGCTGGAGGAACTCAGCATGTCAGACAGCATCTGTTGAACAGAGAAGAATGTCAACTTTTCGTGCTGGCTCCCCTCACCAGATTTCTGTCAAACGTTTAATAACTTTTATTTTGTGTGCGCTGTTTCAGAGCTAAAAAAATGTCAAACAGTTTTTCACATTTGATCCCGACGGTATCACTGACCTCACCATCCCAGAGAAATCCTCTTTGTACTTCATGCCCTGCCCTACTAAATTAAAGCATGAGGCGAAAATGTTACGCCTACTTCCCGGTTCTGATAAAACTACCTTATCTTTGAGTATATATTCGTTTCTATTAAACACTCCAGCTCCCGTCATAACACATTCTTTCCCTCACCTTCTTTTTTCTCCTACTTCTCTACCTGTTGGTTCTCCCTCTCATTGCCAACTTGAAATATCGTCCTGTAAGAGAATTTGCCTGTTTTACAGTTGATGACATAGTACTGCTACGTTCACATGTCTCTCTGTGAGAGATAGAGATATGGAGAAAATGAGCTCCAGCACGGGACAGGCCGAAGGCTGAGGGCGCGAACGAGAAGAGCGAATGAAACGTCACGAAAAAGAGTGCGCGCGGAAGAGCACATCAGGGAGAAGGCGAGAGGGAGAGCGTGTGGGCGGTTGGGAGCGCACGAGAGAGTTTCTTCTTCTTCTGCTTCTGCTTGGTGCAGCGCAAAAGCACTGCAGGACAGCTGTTATAACGTGCAGTCGGTGTAAAGGGCGTGACAGTTAAATTGCTTGAGCTGAATCAAAGAAAAATGCAATGAATGAATTTTCAAACAATATTCATTACAAAGAGGCTATCAAAAAGCACATAAATACACGTAAGAGAAAGATATGACTTACATGCAGCAAACATTTTAGCGGCGGACACAGACAGGAGTATGTGTGGAAATGATTGCGATTGCAGGATGGTGCGTTAACCCCATCATGTCAGGGCCAAGCGTGTCTCTGAGAAAGTATGGGCCATTTTGCAAGGTTCAGGTAATAAGGTTGTGGTCCTTATTACAGAGAGTGCAGAATTACCAACGGAGAGACAAGGTTTTGCACTGAGAATTTAGGGAAATGGGCAGAAAGTTAGGACAATAGAACTCTCTGATGGAGATTTCAGGATTCCTTCAAGTGCCACATGCTTTCGAGGTAAGATATTTTAAGATGGTACACTTAAATATGTGACTAATAGTTTGGTGCAGAAGGAAGGACATCAGAATAACAATTCAATAGGCTGTCGTCCAGGATAGTTGGGACTGGAATATGGAGGATGTGTTACAGTGAAGGGAGGTAATATTCTCACAAGGAAGCTTGCTGGAGCCTCCCTGATGATTTTTATCATGTGTCATGTGGAGGAGTTGTTGGGATGCAGAGCTTCAGGTCTGTAAGTAGCATTGAGCCGGAGGGAGAGATGAGGTCGAGGAACCCTAAAAGGAAGTAAAGATGGGGCCACGTTAATGAGCACAATGGCAACGAAGGACAGAAATGGGTTTATTTCAGTTCAGGGTGCAGAACAGCGAAAGCAGGTATACTTAGTACCTGGATTAGTACATGTCACGGTGATTCGTCCATTACAGAGTTTTGGTTGATAGAAGGGCAGGATTGGTATCGAAACAATCCAGGATTCATATGATCCAGACAGTCCAGAGAGAGGTAAGTGAGTTTGAGGAGCTGCACTGCTGATCAGGCACAAGCTCCCAAAATTGAGGACATCACGGAGGCTCACCCAATAAGACAATACGGGTAGAACGCTGGAATATGAAAGGTGTAATAACTGTGATGGGATTATACTGCAGGCCTTCCAATAACTGGTAAGTGATAAGAATAGATATGACAGCAGGTTATGGGCTGATGTAAAAAACAATAGAGCAGCAGCAGTGGGTGGATAATCTCCGCAGCATGTCTGGGACTCCCTTCCCAACTGAGGCTTGGATGGGGCATTATTTGTTAGGTGCGTTCAGGAAGCTTTCCAGAAACTGTATGTAGATGGTCTACCAGGGAGGGGGCATATTTGTCATGGTATTTGTAAATGATGCTAGCAAGATGATTCGAGTTTACTTGGGAAATATTTACCGATTTTAATTATGGAGGTTTTCAGATGGTTGTTCAGAATAATATGTCTGGACCTGAAGGTGAATGAATGTAAGTTTGTGAAGGAATTGGGCAGGTGTCATAGAGAATAGTCTGAGAACTAATTTTACCGCTTCTTACTGGATGGATCTGATTCCACCTGCTGTTTGACATGTGAGAGTCACTTACCGCCGGTCAGAATTCAGGAGTCCCCGGTCCCTGTGAGTAAGGTAGAGAAGGACGGGAATATTCAGGAACTTAGGGTGATGGGAAATGTATTTGTTTAAAAATATAAGTATTACATTTCAGCTGTTTTCATGCTCCCTACACTATACCGCACCAGTGTGTAAATGAAAACAAAGTGACGAAGAGTTGCAAAGCAAACTCGTGAAAATATGCAGATGCTCGAAATACAAAAGAACACACACAAACTTGATTTAGTCCATTGGGGGACGAAGAACATATGCAGTTAAATATGTTGGTTAAACTGCACTCACAGTAATTCAAGAAGAGATATCTTAACAAAATCTGGTCCATACAACAAGGGAAGGGTAAAGTCTATCTCTGGAATAAGTAGGCCCTGCATATGTGACTGCTTAAGAATAGTCAACATTTGACTCCAGGTTCTGTAAACTTTACAATACCTAGACCTTTACTGCCATGATATAGAATCATAAAACTCTCAGCACTATGCATTGAGCACACGGATCGGTTAGAAGCAGCAGTGTAGTCTACCTTTAAAGAGAAGTACAATCACAGCACTTCAAGGACAGATAATTATACATCCCTGATAATGGACTGAAATTCGTTGACAGCATCTATCTTCTCAATCTCACTGGGCATCTCTCAGGATGTAACAGAGAATTGACGAAGGAGAACCTTGAATTGTTTGTGCTTTAATTTGCAAATGATTTTGGAATGCTGCCTTCAGGAGGGCACGGAGCGACAACCCCCGGCTGAATATCGACGGCTCCTCGGTAGAGATCATTAAGAGCAGCAAAGTTCTTGGTGTACACCTGGCGGAGAATCTCACCTGGTCCCTCAGCACGAGCTACATAGCAAAAGCTCAGCGGCGGCTCTACTTTTACGAAGGCTGAAGAAAGTCCATTTCCCACCACCATCCTCATCACATTTTACAGGGGTTATATTGTGAGTATCCTGAGCAGCTGCATCACTGCCTGGTTCAGAAATTGCACCATGTCAGATCGCAAGAATCTGCATCGGATTGTGAGGGGTGCTGAGAAGATCATCGGGCTCTCTCTTCCCGCCATTACGGATATTTACACTGCACGCTGCATCCGCAAAGCAAACAGAATTATGAAGGATCCCACGCACACCTTATGCAAACTCTTCTCCCTCCTGCCGTCTGGGAAAAGGCACCGAAGCATTCGGACGCTCACGACCAGACTATGTAACAGTTTCTTCCCCCAACCAATCAGACTCCTCAATACCCAAAGCCTGGACTGACACCTTACTGCCCTATTGTCGTGTTTATTCTTTATTGCAATGCCTGCACTGTTTTGTGCACTTTTTGCAGTCCTAGGTAGGTCTGTAGTCCACAGTTTATTTTTTTTCTGTGCTGTTTTTTTAACGTATTTCAGTCTGGTTTTTGTACTATGTCATGTAACACCAACGTTTTCTCATTTTTACTATGTACTGCACTGGCAGTTATAGTCGAAATGACAATAAAAAGTGACTTGACTTGATTTGAGAAAGAGGAACATAAACGAAGGCAGTTTCTGGAAAGTTGAATAAACAGCAGCGATGTCTTTGACTGTGAATTCCAAAACACTGACTGAGAATGCCTCAGTGTAGACTACAGGGATCACTCCCGACGTGAATTCTGTGTGCGTTCGTTCCTATCACTGTTCCCTTTTCTGACACTTATCCTTGCAAGTGAAACAAGTGCTACACCTGCTCCTCCCTCAATACCATATATGGTCCCCAGCCGTCCTTCCAGGTAAGTCGACACTTCACCCGTGATCACTTACTGTATGCAGTGCTCCCGGTGTGACCTCCCGTATATCGGCAAGTCCTGACACAGTTTTGGAGAACACTTTGCCGAGCACCTACAGGACATCCACCAGAAAAAGAGAGATCTTCCAAAGGTCAGACATTTTAATTTCACTTCTTATTGCAATTCCACAGCAGTCCATTGCCTCCTTTACTGTCGTGATGTGGTCACTTAGGTTTCAGGAGCAGCGCCTTATCTTCCAACTTGATGGCTTGAACATCAATTTCTCGAACTTCCGGTAATACCCCCTATTTCACTAATCCCCATTCCCTATTTCCTCTCTCACCTTATCTCCTTAGCCGTCCGTTACTTCCCTCTGGCCATCACTCCCCGCACTTTCTTCTCCTCCATGGACATCAGCCCTCTCCTATCAGATTCCGCATTCTCTAGCGCAGTATCTCTTACAAAAATCAAAATTCCAGGCCTTTAACTCAACTTCTTCCTATCTCCCTCAGTTTTTATCTATCACCTTGAGTTTATCTCTTCCCTCCTATCCCCTCACCGTCTAACTCTAATTCCTCATCTCTTTTCTTCTCTCCAGGCCTGAGGAAGTGATTCGGCCGGAACATCGACTGTACTCTCTTCCATTGATGTTGCCTGGACTGTTGAGCTCCTCTAGCATTTTTTGTGTGTTGCTTGGATTTCCTTCATCTGTATTTTTTTTCACTGTGCCTCTTTCCATGCCTCTCCACTCTTATGTTTTCATGTCCCTATCTAAAAAACATCGTACTTCCTTCCATCTCTGAACCTTGCAGCCCGTTCCAAGCACCCACTACACTGTCTAAAAACGCGACCCGTACCATCTTCTTTAAACTCACTCACACTTTGTCATTAAATTCATACCCGCTCGAATTTCACATCACTACCTGAGAAATCAGTTTTGACCATCTGCCAATCTAAGTCTCTCGTATTTTTCTACCTCATAATTTTTTCACGTCCAGTCTTCTCACGAACTGCTTATAAATATCTACTCATTACACAGTGCATTGAGAGAGAACAATATAAAACAATAAGAGAATGCAGAATAAAATTTAACAGCGACAGTGAAAGCACAGTGCAAGTAAATGGAAAGGGTACAGAGGGGATTTACCAGAATGCTGCCTGGTTTAGAGAGTATGGATTATGATCAGAAATTAAGGGAGCTAGGGCTTAACCCTTTGGAGAGAAGGAGGATGAGAGGAGACATGATAGAGGTGTACAAGATATTAAGAGGAATAGATTGAGTGGATAGCCAGCGCCTCTTCCCCAGGGCCCCACTGCTCAGTACAAGAGGACATGGCTTTAAGGTAAGGGCAGGGAAGTTCAAGGGGGATATTAGAGGATGGTTTGCCACTCAGAGAGTGGTTGGTCCGTGGAAGGCACTGTCTGAGTCAGTGGTGGAAGCAGATACACGAGTGAAGTTTAAGAGACTACTAGACAGGTTTATGGAGGAAATTAAGGTGGGGGGTTATATGGTTGGCAGGGTTTGAGGGCCGGCCAAACAATGTGCGCCGAAGAGCCTGACATATGCTGTACCATTCTATGTTCTATGTTCTAAATGATTAAGTGCAGCATCATAACGAGGTAGATTGCGAGGTCGTGTCCATCCTATCATACTCTGGTATTATTCAATGGCTAAAACAGCGGAGTTGAAGCTATCCATGAGCCGAGATTACGTTCTGTCATATAGATTCAGCAGGATAGAGGAATGGAGAAAAGAGAATACCAGAGGCACATGACAACTTTTTGTCTGGAGTGTGTAAGATTCACTTCTCTTTGACCATAAGTTTACGTTGACTCGAGCGACATCCTTGGAACTAACTGGTTAACTAACTAACTAACTAACTGGCCAGGTATAATGTCGTGGTTTTGATTTCATATCGGGTCACTGGTCTTTCATTTGGACTCTAATTGGTTCCACACCACATAGGAAATAGGAAGAAAGCTGAACAGGGACGATCAGCTATAACAGCCTTAAATGGTGGATCATGCAAAGAGGGCCGAATGGCTATAGCCAACCGCTGTACTTTGTGTTCCAGTATCTATGTTTTGTGCTGAAGACGTGATATACAGATAGTATTGGACTTCTGAACAATGGAGTTAAATGGGGATGTAGCTCAGTGATATGGCATCCTGGACTCAATTCGCGGTATCTCCAAGCCGATATGGTAAGCCTGAATTTTAAGCAGTGACGGAGGAAGTAGCTGTAGCGGCGGGGTCATATTCTTTCTAGCGACAGAGTTCCAGGAGAGAGATATCCGACATGATTAACTCACCTCCGACAATTCCCCCGCTGATATCCGCATGTGCTGCTCTTGCGGACACAAGACATAAAAAAACTCCTCGAAAGAGAGAGTAAGAGCACCATGTTTCTGGGATTGCATAAAATGGGCGACCTAATCTGGTCGCTCAAAACCACCACTTCAGTGAAGAAAGCACTGTAGCGTCACCACTTCCTGAGCACATTGAGGCCAGCGAGGCTTCCGCAAACCCTATTCTGACTATATTTTTTTTACAAGAGCAGCACAGGCAGTGTTCTAACCGCTTGCTTTTCCATGTGTTTCGCGATTTGCAGGGCATCTGACGGCAAGGCCCTACAAAGCATCACGAGGACGGCTAACAGGAAGAAGCTCAATTTCACAGCAAGACTCAGTGAGTTGCGGACTTCTTAACACTGACGGAATTCTGATCTTCATTCGAGCATATGACCGGATTGCGAAGAGAACGAAACCACGGGATTGGACAAAATAAGTCCAGGTGTGTGAGTGCTTTCGCTGCTGGACCCCATACTGTGGCCACTGCTAGTTACATCGAAGTCTGTCCAAAATTACACACACAAAATATTGGATGAAACCACCAGGTAAGTTGGCATTTATGTAGGATCTCTTTCTGCAATATTGACTGTTTCAGACTTTCCAAAGATGCTGCCTGCCCTGATAATTTCTTATAGCATTCTCTGTGTTGTCCTCTCCATTTCCTGCATTTTCAGAATCTCCTGTGTTTATAATCGAAATAACAACCCGAAGACAAATAAAGGAAGACAAAGAGACATAGAACGTCCTCTTAATTTCCGATCGAACAAGCAAAAACGGGCTTTCGCTGGAATTCCCATGTCTTCCCAACCCCACACCAACACTCTGCAATTCCATGTCTCTCTGCCCATCACCAGTTCTTGGGTCCTCGGTGACTCTATCTACCCTGAGCCTCCCTTCCCATCAGACTCTACCAACAAGCATCCCCCCTCCGATCTCAGTTCTCATTCATGCCGAATCTTCAACATCCCCTCCGACCTTCCCCTCTCTGAGGCAGAATGTTCTGTTCTCCGTGAGAGCCTCACCTTTTTGCCACTCTGCCCACACCTCAGTCAGCTCCACGCCTGCCATGACGCTGAGCTCTTCTTCCGTTACCACTGTGTCCGAACTGATTTCTTCCGTAGGGACACTTCACCCAGCATCGATACCCTTTTCTCTCGTCGTCAACCTGGACAAACCCCTTAGGCCTTCTGCCTGCTCTGGATCTTTTCATTCCCAACTACTCACAGGACATCAACCGTATTGACTTCAAAAGTCCTGTCTTCACTTCCCATTCACCGCTTCCAAAAGTTCTGCTTTTCCAGTCTTTCCGCACTAATGCTCAACTCACTGTTCTGGATTCAAGCAACAATAAATATACGAGTTAGGCAGGGGTTGTTATAACCAATAACACGTTTATTAAACACTGAGAAACAAACCACCAAAAAGTAAACAAATCACTAACGTAACCGGAAATCAGCTGTTGTGCGGCAGCCTAAACAGTTCTTAAAGCGATGTTGCAAAAACAGTTCTTCCAAGTAGTATTGCAAAAGTTCGAAATGCTTATAGTCCATTTAAGGGAGAGATTTTTTAAGACGATTTAAATTCTCTTTCTCGTCGTGTTGCTTCGGTTCCCAAATCGAACTTTTCACACGAAGAATTTACGGGGATGTACAAATGAAACGGCTTAAAGGCACTGACCTTGCCTTTACAGAACTGTTCCCAATCCATTCTGCTATTTCACAGGGATTAATACGAGAACAGTCAACGAAATCCTTCCGAATAAGGATCAAACAAGGTCGAACGTGTTTCCCCGTCGAAGTCGATTCTCCTCGATCTTTTAACTCCCGAACTCAGATCTACACTCTCCACTGATTCTCAACGAGCAGTATTATACAGAAACTGCTGACAATTAGCTTTTAAATTTTAGGCATTAAATAAAACTTCATCCTTTAACTAAACTGCGTCATAATATTAAATCACGCAGTGGCATGAAGTCAACATGGCAAATACAGCCACGAACTGCCCCTCCTCACGCGGAGGCGTCCTCCTTTTATACACTTAAAAAAAAACCTGTCACATGACCTCTACTGGCGGGAAAATGACGTCACTCCACCATCACAAGAGACCATTACATCATGTCCAGTATAGCTTCAACACCTGTCACGTGACAAGTACACCACTGTCACGTGTCACGGGTACGTAACACCTCCTCCAAAAAAAACATTTTTGGTCTGTCAAGAACAAAAATTTTAACAATTGTTTACAAGAAAAACAAATGTATAAATTTTATAACATACACAATATACAATACAGTATCAACATATAACATCTTACAATACAGTAGGAGTGTTACAATTGTAAAAAGAAACACAAAATAAAATAAATTTATTGTACATTCATCATCGAGATAGACAATCAGCAACCACATTATCATTACCTTTAATATGAGTTATCACAATATTGTACTCTTGTAACATCAAACTCCAATTTAATAATCTTCTGTTTTAGTTTTTCATCTTACTCAGAAAAACTAACGGATGATGATCAGTGTAAACAATAAGTGGTTGAGTTGTACCAACATATACCTCAAAATATTCCAAAGCTAAAACAAGAGATAACAATTCTTTCTCTATTGTCGAATAGTTTCTTTGATGCTTATTAAATTTCTTAGAAAAGTAAGCTAATGAATGATCAACCTCATCACCCTCATTCCTTTGCATTAGTACTGCTCCTGCAGCGTCATCACTAGCATCTACAGCTAATGAAAAAGGTTTTTCAAAGTCAGGTGCCTTAAGCACAGGTAGTTGAGATGTCATTGTTTTCAATTTTTCAAATGTTTCTTGACAAGCAACTGTCCACACAAACTTCACATTC
This sequence comes from Hemitrygon akajei, assembly GCF_048418815.1. Classification (NCBI taxonomy): domain Eukaryota; kingdom Metazoa; phylum Chordata; class Chondrichthyes; order Myliobatiformes; family Dasyatidae; genus Hemitrygon; species Hemitrygon akajei. The sequence goes on from NC_133151.1 coordinate 22,893,461, forward strand.
TTCTGCAAAGGTTAGTTAATCGAAGGGCAACATTAGCAAAACTCTTACAAAATTTTCGATAATATTCTACCATTGCCAAGAATCTTCTGAGAGTTTTTTTTTCCCGTTTGAGTGGGAATCGCTAAAATTGCCCGAATTTTTGCCTGACCAGGAGCTACCTTACCTTGACCCAGAACATAACCAAGGCAAGTAACAGTATCATGTCCAAATTCACTCTTATCTAAATTAATAGTTAAGTTAGCTTTAGAAAGCCTTTCAAGCAATTTCTCCACCGCAATAATGTGTGCTTCCCAAGTATAATTTCCAGTCACTAAATCATCAATACAAGCATCAGTATCTTTCAGTCCCCGAATCACAGAGTTAATCATCCTCTGGAAAGTACCTGGGGCATTCTTCATCCCAAATGGAAGAACATTATATTCATATAGCCCAGATGGAGTTACACATGCAGAAATCTCTCTACTTCTGTCCGTTAATGGAACACACCAATACCCTTTCAATAAATCAATCTTTGTAAGGAACTTTGCTTTTCCAACTTTATCTACACAATCATCTACTCTAGGAATTGGATATGCATCTGTTTTCGTCACAGCATTCACCTTCTTATAGTCCGTACAAAACCTAATACTACCATCTGGTTTTGGCACCATAACACAGGGTGAACTCCAATTCGAGTTAGACGGTCTAATAATATTATTCTCTAACATATATTTAATTACTTTCTCAGCAAATTCACATTTTTCTCCGTTCATACTATATGGGTGTTGTTTAATAGGTTTGGCTTCTCCAAAATCTACATAATGTGAATCTATAGTAGTCCTTCTCGGAACATCTGGAAACAAATCCTTATATTTAAAAAAATAATTCCTTCATCTGTTGTTTCTGCTCTAGCTGTAAATGTGCTAATTTCTCATCAATATTTTCCAGAATGGTTGAATTAGGTAACCTAACAGAAACAATGATGGATTTAGAATTAAATTCAAATGAATCATCTATAATGTTCCTAGTTAAATCAAACTCATTCTCACTAACCACCACAGTCACAGTATCAGATTGTTTCTCGAAATATGGTTTAATCATATTTATATGGCAAAGTTGTGTTGACCAACTGCGATCTGGAGTTTTTATCACATAATCCACATAATTTATTTTAGACACAATTTCATAAGGACCATGAAATCTAGCTTGTAAAGGATTCGTTTGCACTGGGAAAAGAAACAACATCTTATTTCCAGGCTTAAACATCCTCATCCTAGCTTCATTATCATACCAAGTTTTCATTTTCTCCTGTGCCAATTTTAAATTTTCCTTGGCTAAGCTATAAGCTTTATGTAACCTGTCCTTAAATTTCAAAACATAGTCCAACAAACTAGTGTGTATTTCCTTACTAATCCACTGTTCCTTTAATAAAGCTAAAGGTCCTCTAACTCTATGCCCAAATACAATTTCAAATGGACTGAAACCTAAAGAATATTGTACCGATACCCTTACTGCAAATAAAAGTAAGTTTATACCCTCATCCCAATCACTTTCATTTTCCACACAATATATCCTAATCATATTCTTGAGGGTAGAATGAAACCTCTCCAATGCACCTTGTGACTCTGGATGGTATGCAGACTAAGTGATTTGCTTAGCTCCCAATTTATAAACTATCTGTTGAAACAATCCAGACATAAAATTACTGCCCAGATCAGTGTGTATTTCCTTAGGTAATCAAAAATAAGTAAATAATTTTATAAGAGCCTTTGTCACAGTTTTAGCTTTTACATTCGTAAGTGGTACTGCCTCTGGAAACCTAGACGAAATACAGATGATAGTCAACAAATACTGATAACCAGTTTTTGTCTTTGGTAATGGATCAACACAATCTATAATAACTTTAGAAAACGGTTCACCAAATGCTGGAATAGTTTGTAATGGAGCCGCTGGGGTAACTTGATTTGGTTTACCCACAAATTGACAAGTATGGTACGTTTTACAAAACAGCGCCACATCTTTTCTTAGACCAGGCCAGTAAAAATGCTTTAAAATCTTGTCCACAGTTTTCCTTACCCCTTGATGTCCACCTAAAGGCACATTATGAGCTCAAGTCAAAATCTCATTTCGATAAACTTTAGGGACAACTACCTGGTAAACAATATTCCATTGCTCACTTGCAGGAATTGTAGGTGATCTCCACTAATTAATGGATTATTAATGGAGAGTCCATTAATGGAGAATGTGTGGAGCAGGTTAAGACCTACAAGTATCTGGGAGTACAGTTAGACGAGAAGCTAGACTGGACTGCCAACACAGATGCCTTGTGCAGGAAGGCACAGAGTCGACTGTACTTCCTAAGAAGGTTGGCGTCATTCAATGTCTGTAGTGAGATGCTGAAGATGTTCTATAGGTCAGTTGCGGAGAGCGCCCTCTTCTTTGTGGTGGCGTGTTGGGGAGGAAGCATTAAGAAGAGGGACGCCTCACGTCTTAATAAGCTGGTAAGGAAGGCGGGCTCTGTCGTGGGCAAAGTACTGGAGAGTTTAACATCGGTAGCTGAGCGAAGGGCGCTGAGTAGGCTACGGTCAATTATGGATAACTCTGAACATCCTCTACATAGCACCATCCAGAGACAGAAAAGCAGTTTCAGCGACAGGTTACTATCGATGCAATGCTCCTCAGACAGGATGAAGAGGTCAATACTCCCCAATGCCATTAGGCTTTACAATTCTACCGCCAGGACTTAAGAACCTTTTAGAAGCTATTATTAATGCTTTTTGAGATAGTGATTTAGATGTATATCACATTTTTTTTTACTGAGTTAAGTATTGTATGTAATTAGTTTTGCTACAACAAGTGTATGGGACATTGGAAAAAAGTTGAATTTCCCCATGGGGATGAATAAAGTATCTATCTATCTATCTATCTATCTATCTATCTATCTATCTATCTATCTATCTATCTATCTATCTATCTATCTATCTATCTATCTATATCTATCTACTTCCTCATCAACAATCCTTTTTCCAAGTAATATCCTACTGGCACCTTCTCAATTTCACTATCTAGTAGAGCTTGTTCTCTTAATTTCAAAATCTCAGGGTCTCTATTCTGCTCTGCTATCATCTCCTTCCGAGACAGAGATAAATCTTCATAGTCAGAATTACTCCAAGAATCTTGTTCAAGCAACGAAGGTAAGAATGTCTCTGACACATCCTCAGAACCAAAATCCTGAGTTGAACAGTCATGAGTAACAACCTCATTCTGCACATCAATCTTTTTAGCCATAGCTCTAGTCACAACACAGGAAGAAACTGTGTTAGAATTCAATCCTAGTTCCTCTGACTCCATTGTCAGATGCACTTCAGTAAGAACTTGTCCAACTGCCAAGTCATTACCTAACAATAAAGAAATACCCTTCACAGGTAAGCTAGGCTGTAATCCTACTTTAACAAATCCTGTAACTAACCCTGACTTTAAGTTTACTTTATGCAAATGTACAGGCATAAAATCGCTCCCAACACCTCTTATATAATTTACCTCACCAGAATCAGACTCTACATTAAACTTCAATACACTCTCTAACAACAGTGATTGAGAAGGTCCAGTATCCCTAAGGATTTTTATTGGCAACAGAGTAGATCCTTCCTTCAAGGATACAAACCCTTCCGTTATAAAATGATCATATCCCTTTTTAACTTCGTCAGACTCTAACAAAACCTCATTTGTGTTTATCGAACCCTGTAATTTTAAAGGTGCTTCAGTTTGTTGCACACAAGCATCTGGAACTGCTTCCATCCCTTTCTTTTTCAATCTGAAACAGTTAGCTATTACATGGCCAGGTTTCTTACAATAGTTACAAATAAGACCAAACTGTCTTTCCTTCACAGGTTTTCCTTCCTCCTTACCTTTCTCATTAACTTCTGATTTAATTTCTGATTTACCTTGAGTCTCCGTGTTATTTTTCCTCTTAAAAATTCTGCCCTGAGGAAATTTATTCTTATGGTTTAAAACATACTCATCAGCTAAACTAGCACAGTCCTGCAATTTATCAGTATCCCTCTCATTTAAGTAGGTCCTTACTTCAACAGGGATGCTTCTTTAAAATTCCTCCATTAAAATCAGCTCTTTCAATGTATCATAGTCCTCATTTACATTTATAGAAGAAACCTATCTCTCAAAACACACAACTTTTTCATAGGCAAATTCCACATAAGTTTTTTTCTAGAGAATTCTTCAAACCTCTGAATCTTTCTCTATACGCTTCTGGGACTAATTCGTATGTTTTTAATATATGCTTTTTCACAATATCATAATCAAGTGCTTGCGCAACTTTTAAAGTTGTATAAACTTGTTGTGCTTTGCTTTTAATTACACTCTGTAACAACACTGACCATTTATCTTTCGATCTCTCTGAAATCTGAGCAATCATTTCAAAATGTTGGAAATATCTTTCCAGTTCTGTTTCACTAAACGGTGGGAACAATTTAATTTCTTGACTAGCAACAAGCGGTTTTCTAGTACCAGTAGACTGTTTCCCAGACCTTAATTCCGTCATTGCATATTCAAAATCCCCTTTTTATTGATCAGCTTCTAACCTACAACCCTCCAATTCAGCTTTACTTTGTTCCAACTTTATTCGTTCGACTTGCAACTGCATCTCTATATTACATCTTGGAAATGACTCTAAAGTCGATTCATCAAAATCACCCGAATCCACATAGTGTGACGGGATTTTTCTCTGTATTACAGCCTTTTATACAGTCTTCAAAATACCTTTAAGTTGCAATCTACTAGGTATCTCAGTCACCTCGTTTTTTCTCTCCTTCGCTAACAACTCCGCGTCTGGCGAAGCCAGAAACTCATCGATATAAATTTTTGCCGAATGCCACTCACAAGCCAATCAAACAAAAGAATCGAGAATTCCCCTTTTCCAACATACCGATTCAAAATGTAACAAGCATTTAAACTCAAATGATCCAATCCGGACGCAGCCCCCATATTTATGTTACGGATTCAAGCAACAATAAATATACGAGTTAGGCAGGGGTTCTTATAACCAATAACACGTTTATTAAACACTGAAAAACAAACCACCCAAAAGTAAACAAATCACTAACATAACCGGAAATTCGCTGCTGTGCGGCAGCTTAAATAGTTCTTAAAACAATGTTGCTAAAACAGTTCTTCCAAGTAGTATTGCAAAAGTTCAAAATGCTTGTAGTCCATTTGAGGGAGAGACTTTTTAAGACGATTTAAATTCTCTTTCACGTCGTGTTGCTTCGGTTCCCAAATCGAACTTTTCCCACGAAGAATTTACGGGGATGGACAAATGAAACGGCTTAAAGGCACTGACCTTTCCTTTACAGAACTGTTCCCAATCCTCTCTGCTATTTCACAGGGATTTATACAAGAACAGTCAACGAAATCCTTCCGAATAAGGATCAAACAAGGTCGAACCTGTTTCCCCGTCGAAATCGATTCTCCTCGGTCTTTTAACTCCCGAACTCCGATCTTCACTCTCCACTGATTCTCAATTAGCAGTATTAAACAGAAACTGCTGACAATGACCTATTAAACTTTAGGCATTAAATAAAACTTCATCCTTCAACTAAACTGCGTCATAACATTAAATCACGCAGTGGCATGAAGTCAACATGGCAAATCCAGCCACGAACTGCCCCTCCTCACGCGGAGGTGTCCTCCTTTTATACCCTGTAAAAAAAAACTGTCACATGACCTCTACTGGTGGGGAAAATGACGTCACCCCACCATCACAAAACCATTACCTCAAGTCCAGTATAGCTTCAACACCTGTCAGGTGACAAGTATACCACTGTCACGTGTCACGGGTGCGTAACATCACCATCAAACACGCAGATAAGGGCGTTCTTGTAGTAGTAGTAGTAGTAGCGGACTGACTCTAGCTTGCTACCAGCGACAACTGCTTGGCACCTCCTTTTACTTAGTCCTCGAACAATACTACACTAAGGGGCAGCAGGCCATTTCTCCAAAATCATCAGTGACCTTATTAACTCTGTCGATCTCCCATCGACTGAACCGAACCGCATAGTTCACTTACCTCGCACCTCCCGTTTCTACCATCTACGCAAGATTCACAAACCTGTCTGTCCATGTAGACCCATTGTTTCTGTTTGTTCCTGCCCCACTGACCTCTGTAAACCGCGAAACAAGTTTATCGGCCCTCATTCGGTCCCTTCCAACGTACAATCCTGTCACTCCACACGCTTGTGATCTTTTAAATGCTTTCAGGTTTCATGGCCCCGATGGCAATATATTCAATATGCATGTCTAGTCCCTATATACCTCCACTCCTCACCAGGAAGGCCTCAGAGCTCGTCGCTTCCATCTGCACACAAACAACTCTCCTTCACTGCCATTCGCCTCCTTCTGGCAGAACCCGTCCTCACTCTTAATACATTTTCCTGCGACTCCTCTCACTCACTTCAAACAAGTGGTGCAGCCATGGACACTCACATGGGTTCCAGCTGTGCCTGCCTGTTTGTCAGCTATGGGGAACAATCTATCTTCCAGCGTACATAGGTAGCGCTCCCCATCTTTTGCTACTCTACATCAACTACTGCATTGCTGTTGCTTCCTGCACCCATGCGGAGCTCATCCACTTCATCAGATTTTCCTGCAACTTCCACCCTGACCTCAAATTGACCTGGCCAATACCGACAGAGTGAAAAGCTTATTGTTCATACTATTAATGGATACCAACATATTACACAGTGACTTCGAATCTAACGAGGTGAAGCAATAACAGAATGCAGAATAAACTGTAACAGCGACAGAGAAAGCACTGCGCAGGTAAATGATCAGGTGTATTATCATAACGATGTAGATGGTGAGGTCAAGTTGCTATCTTAGCCTACCAGGGAACCACTCAGTAGATATAAGTGCGGGTCAGAAACTATCCTTGAGCCGTGGGACATGTTTTAAGGCGCTTGTAGCGACTGGTGCATTGAAGAGGGGATGCGTGATATATTCTTGTCAGTTGCTTTTCCTAAAACGACGTCCTTTGAACGTACGGACTTGCCGGGTCTATTGTGGTTTTGATTTAATTTTGGCCTTCGATAATTCAGTTGGAGTCTAATTAGTTTCACCTGAAATAGCTTATTATGGGTCTCGGAAGAGAACTGAACATGACGATCTACTATATGGCGCACCATGTTGGAAAGATTGTGTCCAACTGCTGTTCCCTGTGTATCAGTATCTGTTTTGTGCTCAAGGCTTGAACTACAGGGAGGATTAGACTTCTGAAACTTATCGAGTGCAGTGGGGATGAAGCTCAGTGTCAGAGCGCATTCTTTGCATGTATAAGGTACCGAGTTCTATCCACGTGGATTGTGTTTGAATTTTTAACGAAGAAGGTATAGGGAAATATCCTGCAAAGGATCGACTCTGTCGATCTTTAACGAGCGAAATTCAGCATATGCTTGAAATCCAAACAAAACACACACATACTGGAGGGGATTTTTTTTTTTAATGGCATGTCGCACAGGTAGCGCTACGGTTGTAATCGGGGATTTCAACATGCAGGTAGACTGGGAAAATCAGGTTGGTACTGGAGCCCAAGAAAGGGAATTTGTGGAGTGCTTCCGAGATGGATTCTTAGAGAAGCTTGTACTGGAGCCGACTAGGGAGAAGGCAACTCTGTATCCTGTGTTGCGTAGCGGACCGGATTTGATAAGGGAACTCGAGGTAAAGGAGCCATTAGGAGGTAGTGACCATAATATGATAACGTTCAATCTGTAATTTGACAGGGAGAAGGGAAAATCGGAAGTGTCAGTATTACAGTTGAACAAGGAGGACTATGGAGCCATGAGGGAGGAACTAGCCAACGTTGACTGGAAGGATACCCTAGCAGGGATGACAGTGGAACAGCAATGGCAGGTATTTCTGGGAAAAATACAGACGGTGCAGGATCAGTTCATTCCCAAGAGGAAGAAAGATTCTAAGGGGAGTAGGGGGCGACCATGAAGCGGAAAAAAATAGTTAAGACCAAAGTTGGGCCCTTGAAGGCAGAAACAGATGAATTTATTATGGGAAGCAAGGGAATGGCAGACGAGTTGAACAGCTACTTTGGATCTCTCTTCACTACGGAAGACACTGACATTCTCCCAGATGTAATAGTGGCCAGAGAACCTAGGGTAACGGAGGAACTGAAGGAAATTGACATTCGGAAGATAAAATGGTGTTGGGTAGACTGATGGGACAGAAGGAAGATAAATCCCCAGGGACTGATGGTCTGCATCCCAGGGTACTTAATGAAGTGGCTCTAGAAATCGTGGACGCATTGGTAATCATTTTGTAATGTTCTATAGATTCATGATCCGTTCCTGAGGATTGGAGGATAGCTAATGTTATCCCAAATTTTAAGAAAGGAGGGAGAGGGAAAATCGGGAATTAAAGACCAGTTAGCCTGACATTAGTGGTGGGGAAGAAGCTGGAGTCAATTATAAAAGACGAAATATCGGCACATTTGGATAGCAGTAACAGGATCGGTCCGAGTCACCATGGATTTACGAAGGGTAAATCATGCTTGACTGATCTTCTGGAATTTTTGGACGATGTAACTATGAAAATGGACAAGGGAGAGCCAGGGGATGTAGTGTACCTGGACTTTCAGAAAGCCTTTGATAAGGTCCCAGTAGAAGACTAGTGGGCAAAATTAATGCACATGCTATTGGGGGTAGGGTACTAACATAAATAGAAAATAGGTTGGCAGACAGGAAACAAAAAGTAGGGATTAACGGGTTCTTTTTTACAATGGCAGGCAGTGGTGTCAAGTTAGGAACAGGGGAAGTACAACGTGATTTAGGTGTTCTTGTGCATCAGTCACTGAAAGTAAGCATGCAGGTACAGCAGGCAGTGAAGAAATGGCATGTTGGCCTTCATAACAAGGGTTGTTGAGTATAGGAGCAAAGAGTTCCTTCTGCAGTTGTACTGGGCCCTACTGTGACCAGACCTGGAGTATTGTGTTCAGTTTTCGTCTCCAAATTTGAGGAAGGACAGTATTGCTATTGAGGGAATGCAACGTAGGTTTACGAGGTTGATTCCCGGGGTGCGGCACTGTCATATGTTGAAAGACTGGAGCGACTGGGATTGTATACATTGGAATTTAGAAGTATGAGAGGGGATCTGATTGAAACATATAAGATTATTAAGGGCTTGGACACGCTAGAGGCAGGAAACATATTCCCGATGTTGGGGGAGTCCAGAACCAGAGGCCACAGTTTAAGAATAAGGGTAAACCATTTAGAACAGAGTTGAGGAAAACGTTTTCACCCAGACAGTTGTGGAGCTATTTAATGGTCTGCCTCAGAAGGCAGTGGAGTCCAATTCCCTAGAAGCTTTCAAGAAAGAGTTAAATAGAGCTCTTAAAGATACCGGAGTCAAGGGATATGGGAAGAATACAGGAATGATGTACTGATTGGGGATGATCAGCAATGATCACAGTGAATGGCAGAACTGGCTCGAAAGGCCGAATGGCATACTCCTACGACGATTGTCTATTGTCTATTGGAACTTGGCAGGCAGAGGGTATCTATGGAAAAGTGAACAGTCGACTTTTCTGGCCGAAACCCTTCAAAAGGATATAGAATGGATTGGGCAGTGAATTCCAAATCTCCAGCCACAGAGATCTGGGAGAGTGATACCCGATATGGTTAATCACTTCCGATTTCTACCCCGCTAACCGCCATAAATGCTTCTCTTGCTAACGCATGGTGTCCAGCAGAAACTGCATCATGTTCACTGATGACACAATACTTTTTGGCCTCGGTAACAACGACAAGGAGACGCCATACATAAAGCACGTAGAGCAGTTTGTAGAATGAAGAATTAAGAATAAAGTAGCCTCAGAGATAACTAAGCTGCAAGTCGTTTCGTGGCTCTCTTAGGGGCGTCATCGAAAAAAAAAATATATATCTCTCATTTAGAGATAGAGATGTTGGCAGCAGCATTGCGCTTAGCTTTGAAATCTGCGATAGTGTAGAAAACTTGCAATAACCTGCCTGTGTTGCTGGTGGAGAGTTGTGTCTAGATCTTGACCCTGTATTGTCGTTTCACTAAGTTGATGATTTTGCGTAGACGGTAGCTGCTTTTCTTGAGTTCTCGTAGGCTACCGGCAAAGTAAACTTTGCCTCACGTGGGAAATGCTGCTCGCAAGAAACTATTAATCCAGATTTTAGGATTTGGAAAGATCCGGATCGAGTTTTGGTGGACAACGTCCTTGATGCACGTCCGAATGAAACTCGTGACCTCATCACAAAAAAAAATCCAGTTAACGTCATTAACGCAATACAGTAGCATGGGGACCGATTGGTCGGACCAACAATGGACGATTTTCCAAACGGTCACCTCTCGTTTCAGCTGCTGCTTGTACATGCGGAGAAAGAAACTGGGGGAGCTCGGGCCCCCGGAATCTGGAAGTGGCAGCGCAGCCACTCGGCCAGACCGAGAGCGCTCGACGACGCGACCCGCCGATCGTTCCCCAGGGGACGCGTCCACCAACTTAAAAGAGCTGCCAACAACACACTACATCGATGGAAACCTGGCAAGATACACTAGAGAGCAGAGTGGATTACATTAAACGGAGACTCACATACTGCAGAAGATGCAGAACACCTGTGTATTCTGTTTCACCGAGTCCTGGCCTCCCCTTCCATCCCCAACAGTGCCTTCAGACCGGAGAGATTTTCGATCCATGGGATGGACCGCACGGCGTCTTTCGGCAAGACGAGGGGAGGGGGTGTCTACCTATTGATCAACACTGCATGGTGCTCAGACACAGTGGCTCTAACAAGCTCCTGCAGCCCAAACCTGGAACACCTGTCGATGGTGGCTGAAAAGAGGATTCTGTCCAAGTTGCATGCCATCTTGGACAGTTCCTTCCATCCACTCCATAATGTACTGGTTAGGCACAGGAGTACGTTCAGCCAGAGACTCATTCCACTGAGATGCAGCACTGAACGTCATAGAAAGTCAGTCCTGCCTGTGGCCATCAAACTTTACAACTCCTCTCTCGGAGTGTCAGACATCCTGAGCTAATAGGCTGGTCCTGGATTATTTCCACTTAGAATATTTTTTTTATTTAATTTTTATGGTTTTATATTGCTATATTTCTACACTATTCTTGGTAGGTGCGACTGTAACGAAACCCAATTTACCTCGGTCATACTGACAGCGGTCTACTCCACCCCACCCCTCCCAGGAGACGTGGAGTGTGCTCTGAACACACTATATGCCAACATTTGTGAACTTGAGACCAGGTATCTGGAGACTTTGTTCATTACAGCCGGGGACTTTAACCAGGCCAACCTCAGAAAGGTGCTGCCAAAGTTATACCAACACTTCTCCTGCTCCACTGGAGGCCCAAATATACTTGACCACTGCTACACAGCAGTCGAGGATGCCTACCGTTCCGTCCCACGACCTCACTTCGGCAAATCTGACATCAGGCCGTACTCCTCCTCCCGGCTTACAAATAGAAACTGAAGCGGGATGTCACGGTGTCAAAATGGGGCTGCGTTGGACAGAGGAAACGGAAGAGGTCCTCCATGACCGCTTTGATTCTGTGGACTGGTTAGTATTCAAGGATTCGGCAGCTAACCTCGATGAATATGTCTCAGCTGTCACGGACTTTATGTAGAAATGCACAGAGGGCTGTGTGCCTCGCAACAAGATCCGGGTATTTCCTAATCGGAAACCCTTGATGAATTATGAGGTCCAGTCCCTTTCGATGGCTGGAGCAGCGGCTTTTAGGTCCTGGGATTACCAGTCGCTATACGGAATCCTGGCGTGAACTCCGGAAAACCATTAGGGGCGCCAGGAGACAATATCGAGTCAGGTAGGAAGCGCAGCAACTAGAGGGATGCTAATAGACTATGGGAGTGTCCAAATGAGATTACTGGGCACAGAGAAATGCCTGTGAATATCAATAAAGTTAGTGCTTCTCTTTCTGACGAACTTAACGTATTGTACGCAAGATTCGATCAGTAGAAGAGCGTCTGGATGAACCGGACCTGGTGTCATCGAGATTCCTGAAGATAAATCCAAAATTGGATATGTGCCGATATGGCGTCCCGGGACGGGTTCTGCCGGCCTGTGCAAGAGAGCTAGCTGGAATGTTTGCTGACATTTTCGACTGCTCCCTGCTTCAGTCTAAGATGCCGTCGTGTTTTAAGAAGGCAACGACAATCCTAGTGCCGAAGAAGAGTAAGCTGGCATGCTTGAATGACTATCGACCTGTCGCTCTGATATCGATTGCTATGAAGTACTTCGAGCGATTGGTTATGTCACAAATCAACCATACCCTACCGGTCAACTTCGACACATTTCAATTTGCCTATCGGAGCAACAGGTCAACTGCAGATGTCATCTCTCTGGCACTGCATTCCTCCTTGGAACACCTGGAGAACAAACAAGCATAAGTAAGACTCCTTTTCATTGACTACAGTTCTGCCTTTAATATCATCATTCCAAATAAACTGATTCCTAAGCTCCGGAACATGCGTCTTAGCACTCAGATCTGCAGCTGGATCTTAAGCTTCCTCAAAGACAGGACCCAAGCTGTAAAAATAGGGGAAACGTTCTACTGCACAATCACTTTGAGCACCGGTTCCCCACAAGATTGTGTACTCAGCTCTCTGCTGTACACACTGTACACCCATGATTGTGTACCTAAGTTTTCATCGAAATCAATATATTAGTTTGCTGATGACATCACAATTGTTGGCCGTATCTTGGGTAATGATGAGTCTGAGTACAGAGAGGAAATTAAGAACCGGGTGGCATGGTTCGAAAACAATGATCAATCCCTCAACCTGAGCAGGACGAAGGAATTGGTTGTTGACTTCAGAAGGAGTAGCGGACCACACGACCCCATCTACATCGGTGGTGCGCAGGTGGAACAAGTCAAAAACTTTATGTTCCTCGAGGTCATTCATCACAAATGATCTGACTTGGTCTAACCAAGCAGAGTCCACTGCCAGGAAGGCCCACCAGCGCCTTTACTTCCTGAGAAAGCTGAAGTAATTTGGCCTGTCCCCTAAAACCCTCACTAATTTTTATAGGTGCACCGTAGAAAGCATTCTTCTAGGGTGCATCGGAACCTGGTATGGTAGTTGTCCTGTACAGGTCCGGAAGAAGCTGCAGAAGATCGTGAAGGCAGCACAGCACATCACACAAATCAATCTTCGGTCTGTGACCTCACTTTACACCACACGTTGTCAGATCAGTGCTGCCAGGATTGTCAAGGACACGATCAACCCAGCCAGCACACTTTTTGTGAGCCTTCCCTGCCGGAAATGATTCAGGAGCTTGAAGATTCGTACGGCCATATTTGGGAACAGCTTCTTTCTAACTGTGATAAGACTGCTGTACGGATCTAGACCCGGATCTGCGCCGTACATTAAAAATATCTGGACCTGACTTGCACTATCTTACTTCCCCTTTTCTACTTTCTGTATTTATGATGTATAATTTAATTTTTTAAATTATATTTACTGTTGATATGTAATCCAGGGAGCGCGAAGCGCAGAATCAAATGTCGCTGTGATGATTGTACGCTCTAGTATTAATTGTTTGGCGATAATAAATTAACGTTCAAATACTGCATCCCAGGACTTGATACGATGAGCTATCATCTACTCCAGTATCTGCCTGATTGATATAGTTTTATAAGAATGTCTGAAAGATAGGAATGTTCCCACGAGACTGGAAAAATGGCTATTGTGCTATCCATTGTTAAAACTGGGTAAAGTCAGACGCTGCCAAGTTGCACAGGCCTATTGCTCTCACTTCCCCATTATGTAAAATAATGCAGAAAATCGTAGCAATTAGGCTGATGCTTGTTTTGGAGAAGAGGCATTTACTTAGTCACTACTGATGTGATTTTTTTTAAAAGGGAAATCTATGATACCCTTGTGCCAATGCGAAATGTTATACAGAAAGCTCCTTACAGTGTAAGAATGAGTAGTTACAATGTATTTGGACGTTGAAAACGCTCATGACATGCTATGGAGGGAACGGCTTTTGATTAAACTCAGAAGCCTTCGTATTGGCTGTACATATTACAACTGGGTATTGTTTACTTTGTTTACTTTTGGCTGGTCGTTTAGACGTGTCATCAAAGTTTGCAGTGGATAATGTGGCACGTTGCCAAGGGTAGCGGTTTTGGATTAATATTTAATCTGACGATTAATGATATTTCTGATCTTGTTGAGCTTTGGTTCAGTTTGGCTTTATGTCCTAATGATGGGACTCTGTGTGGAAAAGTGGTCGTAACATACGCGCTATAAGCATTATCCGCAACCGAACAGTGTTCTTTAGACGAGTGGTTTAAATATTCTGCTTCCAATTAAAATGTGTTGTATTGCTTAGTGACAGTGACGATTATGTTAGAATTGCTTTGTATAGGTGTGCTCTGAATATGGTTCCTGTATTTAAATAGTTCGTGCTATGTCTGGAAGCAGGACTGACTTATACATCACCTATAAAATTTTGGAGGATAAATGTAAGAGCTCATTAACTTTATGAGTTATATGACTGGGTATAACTAGGTGCTCTTCTAGCGGCGTCTTATTGACACCTTAATTCACTCTTGTTTGGAAAATGGTTGTATGATTTATTGGAGAGACAATTTTTTATCGATTGATGTAGTGCACGTGGAATCTGTAGCGGAGCGTTCTGGACACAGTTAGAGGTGTGTTGACTGTTGAACCAGTCGAGATGTCTCGAGCCCCGAAGTGAGACATCTGGACGTCCTTAGTAGGGTAAGGGCGTCCCATTTGACATTTTCTGTTTTATTGGATTGTTGAGAATATACTAGCAGAGTTGATATTTTTTTGTCCCGATTATGAGAAAATATGTGCAGGTGGATAGTCGGGGATTTGCAGACAGGTTCATCTGTGTCCTCGTCATGTGTTCCCCCGGAAAAAGTTCCAGCTATGGGAATGGGTTTGAGAGTACTGGAGGATAGATAGGATCTTGTGGGTGGTGAGAGAGTGTCTGTTCATTTACGCCAGCAGTATGTTCCCTTTTTGCCAATCCAATAGTTCCAGGGACCCGAATACCCGTCAAGGAACTCTATGGGCTCCAGGACATTTATCACCTGGAATAACAATGACGTACGGAACATGCTGACAAATGGGCTATCTGTACGTTAGAGTTTATGGCCATTATCTTTAGTCAGCTATGGGTTGAACCAGTTAATCCAAACAGTTTAGTGATCTGCTCAGATTCTGTCTCGGTTTTGCGGGGATTGGAATCGAAGTGTTCAAAGAAACCTGATCTGTTGATGGAGGTGGATTATAACAGAAATGCTTTGGAGAGTGTGCGGATAGTTGTATAGTTTTGTTGGGTACCTGTACATGTGGGTGTAACGGATAATGAATGGGAAGATGTTACAGCAAGACAGACACTTAGCAAGTCTGAGTGAGATATTAGTTAATATGGGGAAGTATGAAGGCAAATCTTGCATATGGGAAATGTCAGAAATTATATGAGAGGAGTGCGACAGGGACTGGTTAGTACCATTTGTTTCCATCCTTTAAGGTGAGGTGCCTTTTAGAAAGAAATAAGAGGGAGGAGGCGTGGTTAATGAAACTAAGGTTCGGGCCTATGGGTTTGCACCCCACTTTGGCACTTGTTGGTAAGCATGAGAATGAGTCGTGTGGTCTTTGTAAAGCCCAAGAGACGGTGGAACATGTGATCATGATGTGCCACAGATATACTTTGGAAAGTGGGAAGCTGTTTAAGCAATTAATGGGTAGATCTGGGGTGCCTAGTTTGCAGCGTATTCTGTCACCTCAGGCAGGGACGGTTAAAACATGTGGAATTTGGTGAATATTTTAAATAAAATAGATTTGGGAGGCAGTATCTAATCCCTGTCCTGCCACCCTTGACACTCCATTAAAGAAGTCCTAATTGGTACTGATTGGTGCGAGCTGTCATTAGCACAAAACAAGAAGATGAAGGGTAGATGCGGGCGCGGGGCAGCAGCCAAACTCCATGGAAGGGTGAACATCTAGGTTCCTGCGGCGGCGTTGAGGCTTTCTACCAGAGCAGGGCGGTACTGACTGGACAGAAGTGGGGTATGTACTTGCTGTGGTTTTGTCGAATGACAAATGATGTAATAGGCTTCTTCGGTACTTTGCAGGAAGATGTTCAGGAATGAAGAAAGTGGAAACATGACCTGTTCCTTTCCTTCTGTTATTGCATGTTTGTGTAGGTCTGCTGGTGGAATCTGGCGGACATGACAACTTCCCCACTCTCGGCATCACACTCTGCACATCCTGCCTGCTGCCTCATTAAAAGTTAGTGGCTGCCTATGCCTTAACACTCAATACAGATGGGATAGTCCAGCGCAGGGAAATTCCCTTCAGTACATATTGTCAGCAGCGACCACAATGCAAAATTCATCTAATCCCATTTTCCTGTACCCTCCATTACCTGCCTGTCCGTGCCTGACTAAGCTCATCTTAAACATTACTATTGTTACAGCTTTAACCTTTCCCTGACAACATTTTTCAAGCAACTACTACACTTGGAGTGGAAATAAAAACTCGTCTCTTAAATCTATTTGAAATATCCCCTCTGCTCCTTTAAATTTCAAGGTCTGCCTCGAACATATTACATGTTTCGCCTGTAAAGGACTCTGTCTACCTTATTTATTTGAAAGCTGTCTGCTCAGCATTTGAAACTCTGCAGCAAAAAAAAATCATTGTTTATTCAATTTCCTGTTATAACTGAACTGTCCTTCCTGTGATGTGGCAACCATATCTGATCACAAGACTTCAAAAATGATCTGACCAAAGTTGCATGGAGCTGCAACATGGCTTTCCAATTTTTATCAA
The DNA here is from genome assembly GCF_048418815.1 of Hemitrygon akajei. Classification (NCBI taxonomy): domain Eukaryota; kingdom Metazoa; phylum Chordata; class Chondrichthyes; order Myliobatiformes; family Dasyatidae; genus Hemitrygon; species Hemitrygon akajei. Next base: position 22,910,326 of record NC_133151.1, read on the forward strand.
CCCCTTTTTTGCCATATTCTCCAGTTTTGATATTTTCTAGAGGATTGTTTTTACAACCCAAGATCCCCCAGTACCTCAGTGCTTCAAATGGTCCTGGCCTCGCTGCATTCTTTGGCTCTGCAATTAGAGTCATAGCGTTAATAGATATATGGAAATAAAGTCCTTCTGTCAATGGCTTTCGTGCTGACTGTTGCCCAATGAGCTAATCCCATCTGTTCTTGCTTAACCCCTATCTCTCTAGACCTTTGCTTCGTGTGCTTACCCAGGTGATTTTTAAATGTGTCTAGTGTGTCTGCCTCACCCACTGGCAGCTTATTCCTAAAACACACCACTCTCTGTCCATTTTGTCCCTTTTAAATCTCTATCCTCTGATCTGAAACACCCGCCCTCATGCTTTTACTAGCCTATATGTGTTTTACCCTTTCTATGTTCTCCATGATCTTACGTACCTCTATCAGGATTACCTCCGAATTTGCTATGCTCTAGGGAATAAACTACTAGTTTCCTTGTAATTCAGACCACCAAATCCAGACAACATCCTGGGAAAGCTTTATCTACTGTCTTTCTAGTTTAAGGATATCAAAACTATACACAACAATCCAAGTCAGTCCTCACCAAACACGTGCATTTTTTGCAACATATCTTCTCATCTCTTATTCCCTGCCATGAATGATGAAGCCCAGCATGAGGTCAATCAGCATCTTCACCACCTTACCTACTTGAAATGTAGCTATGCATTGATCTCCTCAATCCCTTTGTTCCGTAACACCATTAATAGACCAACCCACTCGGGTGTGATCACCCAAACGGGATTGAAAAATATTTGCAAGTCCTCATGACCTCCCAGGTTTTTATTACCCTTCAACACTACCTGCAACAACACCTATTTTACCATCGTCGGCACTCTCACTAAGTATGCTTCGTACACTCATATCAAAATTATTTAAATAATTTCCAAACAACACAGTTCCCAATGTCAGCTCCAGTGGGGCACCACTGAAAACACACCTCCAGGCTGCAGCACAACGCTGAACCTTTACCCTTTGATGCTGTCACTGAGGCAATTGTGAAACCAGTCAGCTGTCTTCTCTGGATTCCATCTTCCACATCTAACCTTCCAGAGCAGCGTCAAAGGCCTCCCTGATGTCCAAATAGGCAACATCCACAACCCTCAGCTCATCCATGTTTTTGTGAATTTCCTCAAAGAACTGAATGAGATTTCCCTTGCACAAAGCTCTGATGACAGTACTGAATCAGGACAAATGTTGGTAGATCTAATCCTTGAGCACCCACGAGCAATTTTCTCACCACTGATATCAGACTAACCAGGATATATATGCATGCCAGATTTTACTACCCTTTTTAATCAATGGTTACGCATTAGACCATAGGACAGAGGAGCAGCATGAGGCCATCGGCCTATTTAGTACGCCATTGACTTATCATCCTTCTCAAATGCATTATTCTGTCTTCCAGGGAATATGCAACTCTCTTGCAAATGGGGTTCCCAAATCCAGCAACATCCCAGTAAATATTTTCGGCGCCTGTTTCTAATTGAACACAATCATTTTTCCCGTAAGAGAATAGCCAAACCTATATAGAATACTCCGAGAGAAGCCTCACACACTTGTTACGTAATTACACTAAACTTCCTAATTCCCATTCTCACTCAGTTCACAGACTGATGAAGATGTTTGGCCAAACACCTTCTTCATCATTATATCTATTTGTGACACTGCTTTCAGTGAACTAGACACTTGCATTCCTAAGCCTCTCTGTTCCATAACACACCCCTGGGCTCCAGCCTTCACTGTATAAACCTGGCACCAGTTCGATTTCCCAAAATGCAATTCTGCAGTTTTATCTGTTTTTGTTTTCCGTTTGCTGATCCACAGCCACGTTGTTATATGATCCCCTTTAAACTGTCTACAGAGAGAACTATTGTAGGATTATTTGCAAACGTAGTGTGCCTTGAACATGCAAATCGAAATCATTCATATAAATTTCAAATCCGTAATGTCCTAGAACTGACCCCTGTGATGTATCACAAAACATAACCCTCCAGTCTGAGAAACAAATTTAAAATGCCATGCTCTACTTCCTACTACCGAGGGAATTGTGAATCCATCAGCTGTCAAACGCTGGATCCCATGCATACATACCTGTCTGATTAATCTGGCATGAAGAACTTCAACCACCAGCATCAAATCCATTCAGAGAAGTTTCTCTGTGCTATGTTCCTATACAATCCCAGTTAACTCCTTGAGATAACATAATATGACTCACTGAGTCAATAGCTGATAGTTTTATAGCTTTTCGTTGCTTCACATTTTAAAAGGGATAAGAAGTTAGCCAATCTACAGTTTCCCGAAATCTTATTTGTGCTTAGGTATGAAGCCAAACCTTCTTAGGGGCCTCTGCAAGATATTCCCTAATTTCCCAGTGTCTCGCACTTGGTCAGACCCTAGCGATTTATTATTCTTTTATTTTTACAATATTTTTAATCAGAATAAAAACAAGATTTACTGAGTGCAACACATAGATACATCTCAATACATCTTGTGTACATTCATATATTGTAATAAAACTGATCAAAATGTTATAGCATACCATATGATGCATATCATATTTTTTTTACTGAGTTAAGTATTGTATGTAATTAGTTTTGCTACAACAAGTGTATGGGACATTGGAAAAAAAAGTTGAATTTCCCCATGGGGATGAATAAAGTATCTATCTATCTATCTATCTATCTATCTATCTATCTATCTATCTATCTATCTATCTATCTATCTATCTATCTATCTGTCTATCTATCTATCTATCTATCTATCTATCTATCTAACACATAAAGGTATACCACTCTGTAATGAAAAATTTAAAGATAGGTCATACATCATAAAATATTTTTTTATATAAGAAAGTCAACGCCCTACTAACTGCCAAAGAAAAAAGCTGATGGATGATAATGGATAATTAGAAAAAAATATCATTCTTAATACACTGTGAGGCTCTAACATCTCCTGTCTTCTACGTCATATGTCGTGCAATACATCACTACTCAGTTCCTGAATTTACTCTACTTCCATCAGTTTATACACAATAAAGAATAAAGAGATATACTAATTAAAAATCTTTCACTTTCCATTGATCCACACACAGCTAGTCATACTGATCGTGAACAGTACCTATTCTCTCCCCAGCTTCTCGTAAACTCATCATATACCTATAAGATCTATTGGGAATTTTCTCATTTTGTATTTCATATCATTCCGATATCCACCTTTTATCCTTCTAACTTTAATACACTTGTAAATTTGTAGTTATCGAGTAGTCAACGAGTTCAAATTTGCATATGTACAGTGAATGACTCTTTCTTTATTAATCTTGGCTTCAGAATCTTTCATCAACCAGGATTGGTGAAAGCTTCCAGCCGTGTGCTTCAACCAAAGAAGAACATGCACGTCCTGAACTCCTGACTTCACAACGTTAAAGGCCTCCCACTTTGCAGATAGACATTCTCGTGTAAACAATCTTGACCGATCCACCACTGCAAGATATGGCTGAATTGATCCCAACTTTTCTCTAGTCCTGTTCAAGAAATTAATTTAGCAGACGACATTTTTACCCAGAACAATAAAGAAACCAATTAGAATTCCCGTTATTGGAGTCAAATGTACATTGACACATCTGCCACTTACGCATGCTAATTTCTCAGGAGGAGGGCCAGTTTTGTACCCTATCAAGCAGCACACTCTATCTTGATAAAGGAAACTTTCTTGGACACATTTCATAAATTGAATTACATGTCTTTCACACTATGATTGGCCAGTGAATATTACGAAATTAATATCTCTTACTAATACTACCTTATGCTGTTCAGAAAAAATGCAACCTCTCTACATATCTCTGATTCCAAATCCTGCTGACTGTTGGGGTATTTAGAAAACTATATCCATATGTCTGAGTATTATAGATATGAACTCACCAGGTGATTCAAGTAAGAATAATGCCTCTCTGCAGATTACTGTGTCCATGGTCATCTGGAGGTTAACTCCTCCTCCTCTCCTCCCTGCATTTTTGCATCCTGGAACACTGAGCTGCCAAATCTGCCCTTCCCTGAATCATGTTTCTGTCTGTTATGACTGTGCTCGGACCATAAGACAAAGGGGCAGAATTAGGCCATTCAGTCCTTCCAGTCTCCTCCACTATTCCGTGATATTATAGAAAAGATGGATAAAGTAGTGACAGATCTGCATCATTGGGAATCAAAGGAGCCTCACCTGGTTTGCTGCAGGGGACTACTAGTGTTCCACAGGGGAGTTTGTTAAGACCGACTATTTTAAGGTTATTTTTCAATGACTTATTTGCGTGAGGGTTCTGGTGGCATTGCTACAAAGATTGCAAACGATATTACGATATATGGAGGGACATGTAATTTTCATGAGAATGGAGGCTGCAGTTGGTCTTAGAATACAAGAATGGGCTAAGACATTGCAGATGGAATACAGTGTAGGAAAATGCATGATCATGCACTTTGGTAAAATATATGAAAGGGGTGAGTATTTTCGAAATGGAGAGAAATTTGAGGAGCAAAGTATTTCGGGTTAGTGTGCAGGATTCTCTGAAGATTAGTTTGCTGGTTGAGTCTGTAATAAGGAAGGCAAATGCGAGGTTGGCAATTGTTGCAATAGGATCAGAATATGAAAGCAAATATGCAATGTTCAGGTTTTTTAAAGTACAGTTGAGGCCTCATTGGAGTATTGTGAGCAGTGGATTCAAAGGAATTTCACGAAAATGAATCCAGGTTTGAATGGCTTGCCTTATGAATAGCGATTGATGGTTTGGGGGCTGTATTTACAGGCATTCAGGAGAAATAGGGGTGATATCCTTGAAACCTACTAGATGATAGAAAGTCATATATGTTGTGGCTATGGAAAGCATGTTCCCTGTAGTGGGAGGGTCTCAGACTAGAAGTCACAGCCTCAGAATACAGGACCGTCCTTATATAACGGATTTGCTGAGGAATTTCTTCAGACGGACAGTCCTGAATCTCTGGAATTCATTGCCACAGGCAGTAGTGAAGGTCGTCTTTATGTATATTTAAGGCAGTAGATTAAATTCATGATTGCAAGGACATGACTAATACAAAGAGAAGGCAGGAGTTTGGGGTTGAGTGGAAAATTGGAGCAGCCATGATGAAATGGCAGAGAAAACTCCATGGTAAAATAGCCTAATTCTGCTCTTGTACCTTACGGTCTTATGATTTTTTAGAAGACCACAGTTCAAGATTTTAGTACCAACGCATAAGAACATGACAGTAGCTCGCATTAATTTGCATCAAAGGCGTCAGCATGATCTAAGAGCATTGATCAAGCCCCAGCTGATCACCTCATATTCGAGACTGGTAAGTTTAAGTGAACTGTTGCTACTTCGCTGTACCCGACCATCCTGGTGCAAACATGTTCCTGGAGAAGTAAATCATTTAATCATTATACAATTATTATATTGAAGTTCTGTACCGATGCTGACATTCAGTGATAATAAAGTACTGCAAAATACAGAAAATCAGAAGCAGAAGCGATACTTTTCAGCTGATACTCGAATTTATTTTATATATTATTATTATAATTATATATATATATAGTAATGTTTTAATATCATGCAGAGGTTTTGGCACCACTGCGATAACTGAACGAATCAGATTAATTCTTCTTCAAATGTTTAGATACCTTGTAATCAGCAATAGTAGTTGGATTAATGATATCCCAGTCAATAATCGCTCCGCGACGATAATAATAACTTAATCCCTTTTGCTTAATCCCCGCTGGATAGTGAGATTCCGAAAAAGCGGTCGCTTTTAGTTCAAGTCAAATACTCTTCCAAATAATTGTTTTGAAGTTACACGAAGGGTATTTATGTTTGCATTTTATTTGCAAATCTTCCCTATTGCTACTAATAGGCATGTCACTCCATTATTCAGCTCCTTCCTGAATTTGCTCTGTGTCAGTCCATAGATACACGTGTTGGTGCAGGTACTGAGATAAGACAACATAAACCCACACACCTGCAGGATATATGTCGGTTTGCTCAAATATCTGTCTGCATAGAAATAGTTTTCGACTTGCCAATTCATAGACAATACTGCATACGGCATCCAAAATAATATAAAATTAGCCGACAGAGTGAACAACAGAATCATTGACTTTCTCCGGTTTGCCACCTCTGGATCAGTACGATTTGGGTTGCTCTTCCGAAATTCCTGGCGAACTCTATTTGTCGTTGTAATATGTTTGACTGTGGAAGCATTGAACAGCAGAATTAAACAGATTGGTAGTAACGGTGTTGTGATGCTGTCGAATACCTGATAGGCTTTCCACAGGGGTGACGTGACGTATTCAGCTGAGACGACACAGTGCCATCGATCCACTGCAAAGTAAAATGAAATGGCCTGGGCACAGCAGGCAGCAATCACTGTTGCTACCACTACAGTCGCTGTTCTCTCGGTACAATATCGGTTCCGCAGCTTCTGACAGCAGATGGCGACCCAACGGTCGAAAGTGAAACCTACAGTCAACCAAACGGAACAGTCCACTGTTGCGAGGCTCAAGACAAGGTGCAGAGAACACGCCGGTGTTTCGAGCAAGAAATTAGCAAACAGATAGATGTAATTTATCCTCTCCAAATACAATAACAACAGTGACCACCATCAGATCTGCTGCCGCCATTGCGACCAGGTAGAGAGTAATGCATGTGGACAGGCCGCATTTTCCGCGGGACAGGATCACAATCGCCGTTAAATTAACTGAAATAAGTCATATAAAATAAAGCAATTAATGTCAGTTACCGCACAATGATTAATGTGAATGTATAGCGTAATGTCTATCAGGTCATTGGGCCAGCGTAAAATCCTCCCGCGGTTATTGATATGCGATGTGGCTGACCCAGTCAAGACGATTCTAAGTTATAATGCACTATGCAATTCACTAACTTAACCTATTCAGCAGGAGGAGTACCGGAGGCTGACAGGAGAGCGCCTTCAGGTGCCACTGTTAAGTAGTGAACTTGAGGCTTGGAACAAACCCGAAAGGGTTGTCGCTATCTTACAGAGAGTGGACAGATTAGTTTTGTTTTGAGGCCATGACGTTAATATACTTTTTAAAAATGTTTACTTAATTGAATTCCATTTAACAGTGAAATTATGATAATTACATCTCCACACAGGTCATCAATGCACTTCACTGGAAATTCTGAGATAATTACAGACCGCTGGAGAAGCCTTCTGACCTCACAAGAAGTGAAACAGCTCCCCGGGCTACCTGATCACAGCGAGACAGTTCATCAAAATTAAAGTCAGACGGTAGAGTCTTTACTCTCTGTCTAGAAGAAGTGAGATACTGGCGAGGCGTCCTAAATGTTAGGTACAGCACAAATAAGATATCAGATAAGAGTTTAAGTATTAGCCCTGCGGAGATAGGCACGATCATTTAAACTTTCTTGGGAAATCAAGATGAATTTGAAAACAATGCCCAGATATTAACTTCCGCACATTCAGTAAACAGTTGGTTGGATAGTTATAATGAAATTGCAAAGGAAAACACCTAACCGACGGGATCGTGTTTGTAATAGACAACAATAGTATCGGACAGAGATGCAGAATTATCATATTTGTTCAATTGCGTCTCCCCCGCTATTTTATCATGACTGATCCATTTTCCCTCTCGGCACTAATCCTGTAACTTCCAGCGGATCCCTTCATTCCCTCACCATTCAAGAACATCAAACTTTGCCGGATAATATACATAAGGACACAAAGTACATTGCAGATGATGTGGTCAAATCAAGACGTATAAAAATGCTGGATGAACTCAGCAGTTCGAGCAGCATCCGTTGAAAAAAACAATTAACGTTTCGGGTCGAGACGTTCTTACTACTTTAACAATGATTCCCCTCCCTCTATTGATGACCCCTTCTCACGTCTTCAACCCTCTTCTTCCTTCTGGACAACCCCACTGGGCCTTCTACCTGCACTCGATCATTGCATCTCCAACTGTCGCCGAGACATCAACCGTCTCAACTTGGCCACTCTTCTGTCCTGTTCCAACCTCACTCCCTCTGAACGCACTGCCCTCCACTCTCTCCGCACTAATCCTAAACTCTCTATCAAACCCGCAGACAAAGATTGTGCCGTATTGGTCTGGCGGACGGACCTATACTTCATTGAGGCCAAAGGTCAGCTCTCTGTCTCCTCCTCTTACTTACCCCTGGAACAGGACCCAACCAAAAACATCAAACCATTGTCTTCCGTACGATCACTGCCCTTATCAACTCCAGAGTCTTTCCATTCTCAGCCAAAAAACTCATAATTCCCACACACTGCACTGCTCGCTTTTACCTGCTCCTCAAGATCCATAAGCCTGACTGTCCTGGTAGGCCTATAGTTTCGGCCTGCTCCTGTCCCACCGAACTTGTATCTGCCAACTTCGACTCCATTTTGTCACCCATAGTTCAGTCCCTCCCTACCTACGTCCGGGATACATCCCATGCCCTCCACATCTTCAAGAACTTCCAGTTCCCTGATCCCGACCTCTTCATTTTCACAAGGGATGTCCAATTCTTATGCACTTCAATTCTCCATCAAGAAGGCCTCAAAGCCCTCCGCTACTTTCTGTACAATAGACCTCACCTGTTTCCCAACACCACCACACTCCTCAGGTTGACGGAACTGGTACTCACACTTAATAACTTCTCTTTCGGCTCTTCCCACTTTCTCCAAACCAAGGGTGTAGCTATGGGCACTCGCATGGGCCCTAGCTATGCCTGCCTCTTCGTGGGTTATGTGTAACAGACTATGCTCCAAATCTATACTGGTACTGTTCCCTAACTTTTACTTCGATACTTTGACGACAACATTGGTGCTGCTTCCTGCACCCATGCTCAGCACGTCAATTTCATTAACTTTGCCTCCAACTTTGACCCAGCCCTCAAATATACTTGGTCCATCTCGGACACTTCTCTCCCCTTTTTCGATCTCTCGTCTCTATCTCAGGAGAAAGACTGTGCACTGAAATCTTCTATAAACCCACTGACTCCCGTAACTGCCCTGATTATACCTCTTCCAAACTTGCCAAATGCAAAAATTCTATTCCCTATTCCGAGTTCTTCCGTCTCCGCCGCATCTGCACCAAGGATGAGGCTCTCCGTTCCAGGACATCCCAAATGTCCTCAGTTTTTTAAGAATCGTGGTTTCCCTTCTGCCGTCATCAATTATACCTTCATCTGCATCTGCTCCATTTCCCGCACTTCAACCCACACCCCATCCTCCCGTTACCACAACAGGGACAGTGTCCCCCTTGTCCTCACCTATCACCCCTCCAGCCTCCGGATCTACCATATTATACGCCGCAACTTCCGCTACCTTCAACAGGACCCCACCACTGAGCAAATCTTTCCCTCTCTATCCCTCTCCGCTTTGCGCAGGGATCGTTCCCTCCGCGACTGCCTGGTCCACAAGTCCCTCCCCACAGATCTCCTACCTGGCACTTATCCCTGCAAGCGTAAAAGCCACACCTGTCCCTACACCACATCTCTTACCAACATTCAGGGCCCCAAACAGCCCTTCCAGGTGAGGCAACACTTCACATCTGAGCCTGTTGGGGTAATCTATTGCATCCAGTGCTCCCGGTGCGGTCTCCACTACATCAGCGAGACCCGACGCAGATTCGGGGACAGCTTCGTCGAGCACCTAGGCTCTGTGCGTCACAACAGACAGGATCTCCCGGTTGCCACTCACTTCAACTCTCCTTCACATTCCCATTCGGATATGTCCATACATTTTCTCCTCTACTGCCATGATGAGGCCAAACTTCGACTGGAGGAACAACATCTCATATACCGTCTGGGTAGTCTCCAGACCCTTGGTATGAATATCGAATTCTCCAACTTCCGGTAATTCCCTCCCTCTCCTTTCCCCCATCTTACCTTCACTCTGTCTCCCCTTCTAGCTGCCTATCTCCTCCCATGACTCTGCTTTCTTCTACTACCCATAGTGCGTTCCCCTTAGATTGCTTCTTCAACTCTCCTGCCTATCCCCTCCCTGTTTCCCCTCCCCCACCGCTTGATCTTTCTTCTGATTGGGTTTCCACACTCTCCCCAACTTCTTTATAGGGCCCCTGTCCCCTCATTCTTTAGTCCTGACGAAGGGTCTCGACCCGAAACGTTGACTGCTTCTTTCAACGGATGCTGCCCGACCTGCTGAGTTCATCCAGATTTTTTGTACGTCTTGATATACATAAGGACTTGTCCGCCACAGCCACATGTGACATCTACTTCCACAGATGTGTTACTCTCTGGCTGAAGGAATTCTTTCTCATCTTCGCTGTAAAGGACACCCCTCTATTCTGAGGCCTTGTCATCATCTCTTAGATTCTCGCACCATAGAAAACATCCAATAGACATGCAGTCTATCATTGCCTATCAAAATTCCATGCTTTTTCATTAGGTCAGTCTTCATTCTTCTGATTTTCAGTGAATACAGACCCAGAACAATCAAACGTTCTTCATAACATAAGTCGCTCAATCCTGGAAACATTTTACTGAGAGTCCTCTGAAAGTTTTCCAGTTTCAGTACATCCTTTCTGAAGTAAGGCACCCTCAACTGCTCACAATGCTACATTTAAGGCCTCACCAGTGTCTGATAATGTCTCAATATTACATACTTGTTTTATATTCTATTCCCTCTGCCTTCCTCACCAGAGTCAGACTGCAAATTATCCTTCAGTAAATTCTGCACAAGGACTCACAAGGCCCTTGGCCCCTCTTTTTATTTGTATTTTTTTTTGTCTATTCTCCTCATCTGTCTGTCTTTCTGTGTCGTCTCTAGTTCATTAAAGGTACCTGCCCCTCCATCTATCTACATATCGTCAGCAATCTTTGCAACAAAGCTTTCACTTTCACTTTGGCATATAATATAAACTGAATCGCTCCCAGCACACACCCCTGTGAAACACCATGACTCGCCGACAGACAACTAGAAAAGGCTCCCGTTTCTAACATGCTTTGCTTCTTGCTAATTAGCCACTGCCTTATTCAGGCGAAAGATTTTTCTCTAATACCATGGGCTCATAGGTTGTCAAACTGCTTCATTTGTGACATCTTGCCAAAGGCCATATGCACATCAACCGATTCTCCTTTCTCTATCTTGCTTTATACTTCTTGAACTAAGTCTAACAAATTTGGCCGCAAACAGATTCCTTTCAGGAAACCATACTAAGAACAGTCTATTTTAATATGTTTCCCCAAGTATCTGGAAATACGTCCTTGAAAAATACGTCAACATCTTCTCAGCCACAGTGGTCAGACAAACTGGCCGAAAATATTCTTTCTTCTGCATTTCTCGCTTCTTGAATAATGTAGTTTACATTTTCATTTTCCTGTATTCTGGAATCATTCCAGTATCTAATAAATCTTGAAAGATCACTACCAATACCTCCACAATTTCTTCATGCCCTTTTTAATAACACTGGCGTTTACACCGTCTGGTCCAGGTGATTTATCTGCTTTCTCAGATTCCACTTTGCTAAGCTCCTTCTCCCTGTCAGTTATAACGTCACTTATTTCATATCCTCTGAAACTGTGGAACTTACAGCATACCTCAAAGAGCGATACACAATATTTCTGATTCCATGTACAATGGTTTTCTCCTCCATTACTAACTCTCTATCGTCGTTTTCCGGCAGCCTTGTATCCACTCTCTTTTACACTTATGTATTTGAAGAAACTTCTGTATACTGTTTAATAGTATTGTCTAGCTTACCTTCGTAAGCCTTGTTTGCCCTCTTCACGTATTTTGCAGTTGCCACCTGTTGGTGTTTAAAGCTTCGCAATCCTCTACGTTCCCACTATCCTTTGCTTTGTTACATGTTTTCTCTTTGACTTTTATGTTGGCTTTGAATTTTCTTGCTAGCCACAGTTATATCCACCTGCCTTTAGAATACGCCTTCCTCTTCAGGATGTATGTGCCCTGCACCTTCAGAATTTCTTCCTAATTCCAGCCATTGCTACTCTGCATCCATCAATGCCACAGTTCTTTTCCAATCATTTCTGATTACCTCCTCTCTCAAGCCGTAATTCCCTTTACTACACTGTAATACTGATAAATCTGACTTTCGCTTCTTCCCTCCTCACATTTCATAATGAATGGGACTATATTATAATCACATTCCACGAACGGTGCATATATCTTAAGCTCTCTAATCAGTTCCAGTTCATTGCATAATACCTAATTTAGAAGAGCTGAACCCGTACATGCTCTCCGCAAGGTGTTCCAAAAAGCCATCTAGTAAATCTAGAAATTCTCCTTCCTGAAATGCAGCATCAACCTGATTTCCTCCAGTCTCGCTGCATATCGAATTCCCTCGTGACTAATGTGCTATTAACTTTTTGCCATGCATTTTCTGTCTCACGTTGTAAATTGTTGTTTAAGTTCTGAAGCAAATGAGATAAAGTCTAGAGATGACGTAAATGCAGGCAACACACATATTATGCTAAAGGAAGTCAACAGATCAGAGCTGGCGGTCCCCTCTGCGTGTTATTCTTCCACGAATTTTGTACTCTGCTATCGGATTCCCTCTTCTCCCGGTCATTACCCCTTTCACCAATAGACTTCTCAGGTATTGTTCCTTCTTCCCGTCCCCTTCTCCAGGATTCTCCTATCACCTAGTGATTCTTCCGCCACTCCTCACAACTTCTTGCGCCACAAAATATTGTATGCTTTCGGGTTCAGGTGTAACCATTTCCCTTACACAGTTCTCAGGAAGGTAGTCAACTGCAAACGTATCCTGTACTTGGTCTCATAATACGTGACACAGACAGCAATTCTGAACCTACTTCGGGGGTGTCATATTTTCTAAAAAAATTATCTCACTCCCCAAGGCCTGTCTTCAGTAAGTCCTCAATTTGTCTACCTAAGTCCTTGCTGCCATTATGTACCGTGACATCTGGCTGCTCACTCTCGCCCTTGATAATGCCATGGGACAGATACTAGGCACCACCGTTTCTGGCACCAGGACGGCCATATGCCATCTGGGTGTATCTATAGCGTCCAAAAAAAAGCATCTCTTTTCCGCTGACTAAGGAATCTCTTGTCAATACTGCATTCCTCCTCAACAATCTGGTCTTCTGAGCGCCACAGCACGAGAATGAGTGGTACGGACAAGGTTCGCTACCTACTTTTTGTAATGATTTTTGATGGGTACGTTCACTAATATGCTCTGCAATGAATTTAGGAGACGAGATGTAATGTTAAAGCTACTGTATATAGTACACCTGTTAGACAGAACTTGGAGTACTGCAGTCGGTTCTGGTCGCCTCACTACAGGAAGGATGTGGAAGCCATAGAAAGGGTGCAGAGGAGATTTGCAAGGATGGGGTGCCTGGATTGGGGAGCATGCCTTATGAAAAAAGGTTGAATGAACTCAGCCTTTTCTCCTTGGAGCAACAGAGGATGAGAGGTGACCTGAGAGAGGTGTATAAGATGATGAGAGGCATTGTCAGAGTGAATAGTTAGAGGCTTTTATCCCAGGGCTGAAATTGATGCCACAAGAAGACAAAGGTTTAAGGTGCTGTGAGTAGGTACAGTGGAGATGTCAGGGGTAAGTTTTTTTTAATTTTACTGAAAGAGTGCATTAAATGGGCTGCCGGCAATGTTCAAGGTGGTGGCTATGATAGGGTCTATTCAGAGATTTTTCGATAGGTACATCGAGCTTAGTAAAATAGGGGGTTATAGGTAAGTCCAGTATCTTCTAGGGTAGGGATATGTTCGACACGACTGTGTGGGGCGCAAGGCCTTTATTGTGCTGTAGGTTTTCTATGTTTCTATGACCCTGTGACTCATAACTAAACACAACCCTCAGTCTGAGAGGCAAACTTCAGGCATCGTCCTCTGCTTCCTTCTACTGTGGGAATTGTGAATCTAGTCAACTCCATCTCTCTGGGCCCCATGCATTCCAAACTGTTAGAGTAATCTGCCATGAGGTACTTTGGCAAATGCCTTGCTATAATCCATGCAGAGAATATTTTCAAGTCGGAGTTCTTGTTCTTCCTTGAACATGTGTAACTTCCCCACTTGAAAGGGATTCAATGCGCCAACCCGAAGGTTTTTTTTAACCGAATTCCACTCAATAACTAAACAACGGTTTTTATTTCTCCTTTTATTTTTCACAAGTGCGGCAGTTTGATCGTTCCAATAGTTCCATTAGTCATTATTCAGTAGTTATTAGTCATAAGTCATAAGTAATCAGTCATTAGTAATTCATAAGTCAATCATTAGTCCTTACGTGAAAAATACTGGCTGTCTCTTGGACTTTATAGATGAATTGGGACCTGCACCTCCGTTTGCCCAACGGACCGTTATGGCCTCCGGCCGTTATGTTTTCACACTGGGCGAACCCTCCCGAAGTTTCGCGAGATCTTCTTAAAAATCGCGCCGTTTCCGAGAACTGTTTGATCTCGATGATTCCCCGTGTCGAAGTTAGCATTACCCAAACGCAGTGACAGCAGTACTCTTTTCCATGAAACAGTCTCTCAAGCTATCTAAAGTTCGGCATCTTACCGCAGATTCCAACGCTGTTCCCGGATTGCCGCCGTGTCACTGTGCGGTCTGCCCAAATGTTCCCGGCAGAAGCAGCACTGAGGCAATAGGTTCCATCCGGTCTATCAGAGCATTCTAGCTATTGCTGTTAAATTTTCTTTTATTTTGCCTGTAGTTCCCAATACTTTCTAAAAACTCAAGTTTGACTTGACACCCCAAACTCGATCTTCCCATTGAAACACTGGGGAGATAGCCAGCTTCAAAGGCAAACGTGGTGGTCCCAGTTAGGTGTTCTTACGGTATATAGTTGACTTGACTTTCCATCTGTTCCTCAGCAGGTAGTAAGAAAACCAGCCGCCTCACGTCCCTGTAGAGGATGGTGACTCGGATCCTGTCCTTTTTCCCATGTGAAATTGGATGCCTTGTTTTTACTTTCCGAGCTCATGTCACAGGAACACTGTAGTTTGGAAAAGTCCTGACGTTCACGTCCCTCACGATCCCTTTGCTGTCTGGATTAGTCTTGACGACTCTGCGATGCTTGGAATGCCCTCTAGACGATGTCCCCAACAGTTACGTTCCTCTGTGCCGCTTGCTCCTGACAAACAAATTAGGACCAGCAAGTTGGCTCCAGAACCTCAAAATCTTGGTAACCTCTGACTGCATTGCTCGGAGTCTTTTGTAAGGGTAGGTGGAAATGTCAAAAGTTTTGAAATTCCCGCTTTCAGATGCTCGACCGAGTAGAAGACTGTTGAGTGTGACATACCGAATACAGTCTTCCCGGCTCTGAACCCTGTCATCAATTGGGCGCTCATTGGCAAGGTTGACTGCTATGTCAAGAGTTGTCTGTAACTCGCTGTAACTGAGCACAGACTCCTTCCCAAGTCTCTGCAGTGCTCTCTTCAAAATGCGTACAGCGCCTTCTGCGTACAACACTTTCTCGTGTTTGTTTTGCAACTCTGTTCATCACATCAGCATGAAGGCAGCTGGATTGTAACACTTTACAGCAGTTATTTGTCAAGTATCACAATGGACCTTTCACAATGCCAGAAACACAACTGCCAGCAAGTTCGCTGGGAGAGAGACAGGGAAAGGCAAATTCTGATAAATACTGTGCAGAAGCTAATGCAGCAGATTGAGAGGATCAGTAATATTTCCACTTTGTTGTAGCATTTAGCGGTGGGAGGGTCGAGAGAGGGCGCAGAGCTCCGAGACGGAGAAGGAGTGTATACAATAAAATAAAGTCAATATGATATGTATATGGATGCCATACTGATGTGAAATGTGAAGTGACAAAGGAATGTCAAAACAGATTAACTACCTCCTCAGGGTCAATACTGGATAGAACATTTTCTACCAGCGCCTTCGCGTCTTGTCTGCATGAAATGAATAAATCGGGACCTAGACAGCGGGATTCTTCTATTGGACAACTTTCAACTTCCATGGCGATCTCTGTCAGCGGCAGAACAGCCGACGGACGGTACAAAAACAAAAAATGAAATGCTGGAAGGACACATCAAGCCGAAAACAGAACATGTGGAAAAACAGTTAATGCGTCATTCGTTGGAACCGCTGTCAGAGTGTTAACCCTGACACGAGCGTTAACTGGTTTCTCTTTCCATACAAGCTGCTTGGGTCTTAGTGTTTCTAGCATTCCCCGAGTTTGTTTCCTATTCCAGCATTTGCCACCTCACTGACTTTACAACAGAACATTGACTGATTCCAACAGATACAGCGCAGTCTGACAGAACCTCACAGCAAGAGATGACGCCTCCCACTGAATCGAACAGAGGGAAGCAGGGGAGAGCATATCTACATCCAGCACCAAAGTCGATGTCATAATCAGATGTCTGAAACTGTGTCAGACATCGATCTATTACTTTGTAGAATAGCTATATATTCAGTTATACCGCACACTGTTATTAAAAATCCATAACCGTTCGAGGCCAAAACACGGAACTGCTCGTATTTGCTGACGTGTTACTACCAGTAGATGGACTGAATTGCAAATTGGAAACAAATGTTCTTAGCGAAACGTACCGAAGAAATGTGGCAAATATGCAGGGGATTTTTGCGTGGGCTTCTGAGTAGGTACGTTCCAATGAGACATGGAAAAAATGGTACGGTACAAGATCCGTGCTGCACAAAGGCAGTTGTAAATCTAGTCAAGAAGAAAAGAACAGCTTACGAAAGGTTCAACAAACTAGGTACTGTAATGATATGAATAGGGCAGATTATACGTCTTACAGAAAGGGGCTTGAAAATTAGATTAGCAGAGCCAGAAGGGGCCATGAGAAGGCCTTGGTGAACACGATTAAGGAAAGCCCCAAGGCATTTTACAAGTACGGAAGAGCAGGAGGATAAATCCCGCGAAAATAGGACTAATCAAGTGCGACAATGGAAAAGTGTGTATACAACCGGAGGAAACAGCCGATGAACTTAATGAATACTTTGCTTCAGTGCTCACTACGGAAAAGAGTCTTAGTGATTGTAGTGATGACTTGCAGCGGATTAAAAAGCTTAAGCATGTACATATTAAGAAAGAGGATGTGCTGGAGATTTTGGAAAGCATCAAGTTGGATAAGTCACCGGGATTTGACAGGATGTACCCAAGGTTACTGTGGGAAGCGAGAGAGGAGATTGCTGAGCCTCTAGCAAAGTTCTATCCATCATAAGTGAGGGCAGGAGTGGTTCCGGTGGATTGGAGGGTTGCGGATGTTGTTCCTTTACTCAGGAAATGGAGAAGAGATAGTCCAGGAAATTATAGACCAGAGAATCGTACTTCAGTGGTTGATGGAGAAGATTCTGAGAGGCGGGATTTATGAACATTTGGAGAGGTATAATATGATTCGGAAATTGAGAGCATGGCTTTCTCAAAAGCAGGTTGCGCTTTACGAGCCTGATTGAATTTTTCAGGATGTGACATTGAATCAGGTAGAGCTGTATATATAATGCAAATGGATTTTAACAAGACATTTGATAAGGTAACCCTTGCATAGTTTATTGAGAACGTAAGGAGGCATGGGATCCAAGAGCACATTGCTTTGCGGATCCAGAACTGGCTTGCCCACAGAAAGCAAAAAAGTGGTTGCAGACGGGTCATACTCTGCATCGAGGCAGCTGCCCAGTGGTATGCCCAGGGATCTCTTCTGGGACCCCTACTCTTGGTGATTTTTATAAATAACCAGCATGAGGAAGTGGGTGGTTGGGTTAGTAAATTTTCTGATGGCAGAAAGTTTGGGTGCGTTGGGGATAGTGTGGAGGGCAGGCAGATGTTAAAACTGGATATTGATAAAATGAAAAACTATGCTGAGAAGTGGCAGATGGAGATCAATCAGGTAAGTGTGAGGTGATTCATTTCCGTAGGTCAAATATGATGGCAGAAAATATTATTAATGGTAAGACAGTTAGCCATGTGGTGGGTCAGAGGAATCTTGGGGTCCGAGTCCATCAGACACTCAAAACTGCGACGCAGTTTGGCTGTTTAAGAAGGCAAACGGCGCATTGACCTTCGCTAATCGTGGGATTGTGATTAAGAGCCGAAAGGTAATGTTGCAGGTTTTTAGGACCCAGTTCAGACCCCACTTGGAGTACTGTGCTCAGTTCTGGTCGCCTCACTACATGAAGGACGTGTAAGCTATAGAAAGGGTGCAGAGGAGATTTACAAGGATGTTGCCTGGATTGGAGCGCATGCCGTAAGAGAATAGATTTAGTGAACTCGGTCTTTTCTCCTTGGAGAGACGGAGGATGAGAGGTGACTTGATAGAGGTGTACAAGATAATGAGAGGCATTGATCGCGTGGGTATTCCGAGGCTTTTCTCCAGGGATGAATTGGCAAGCACGAGAGAGCATAGATTTAAGGCGCTTTGAAGTAGGTACTGAGGAGATGTCAGGGGTAAGTTATCTTGTAAAACAGATCGTGCTGAGTGCGTAGAAAGAGCTGCCGGTGGTGGTGGTGGAGGTAGGATAGGGTCTTTTAAGAGACACCTCTATGGCTACATGGAGCTTGGAAAAATAGAGCGCTATGTGTAAAGCCTAAGTAGTTCTAAGGTATAAGCATGTTCGACACAGCTTTGTGGGCCGAAGGGCCTGTATTGTGCTGTAGGTCTTCTATGTTTCTAAATTCCGCTCCTCTGAGTCTCCAAGTCAAGAGAATTTCAGTCTATTACGGTGAAATTTCAGTCACACACTACTCTGTTGCTCTTCCAACATTCCATAATCTGCCTAAATTTCTGTTTCATCTTTTAAAATTGAAGCACACACCATTCAAGTTTCTCCTTTATCAACTCTCAGTTAGATCATGAAAGATGCTCAGTGTGAGGGACGGGGTAGATAATGTCCATGCATAGCAGTTCATTACTGGGGTTGTGTAGGTCTCTATTCTTGAAGTGCTTGGGTTGTACTAGTGATTAACGGTGTAGTACAGTGCTAGGTGAGTCCAGTTCTGTGTGCTCAGTGCACATTGTTGGGAGTTTGATAGGCCTGTGTCCCAGCAGCGAATGCCTGCATATTGTAAAGTTCATTGTTCCTGTATTGAACTGCTGATGACTTTTCTTGAGCATTGCTGGACTATCCCCTTCCCTTGCGGTAAACACCAGATGTTGTTAAGATGAGCGTCCTTACAGTACACCGTTTAAACATCATGTTTAACTGTATGTGGTTTGTGTCCCCCAATGGACTAAATCGCCCAAAGGATTTATCCACCTAATTGATCTGACTGACCCAACAGCATCATCTCTTAAGTATCAAAACGCCAGAGAATATTCCTGTCCAATTTCTCTTCTGAAACCTTACACATGACTTCTCCAACATTTTTAAACACATATAATATTTCTTATCATCCTAAGCTCCTGGACATTCCCGTCCTTCTCCATCTTCCTCACAGGGACTGGGAAATTCTGCATTCTGACCAGCTGAACTGTGAGTGACTCTCACATGTCAGACATAGCCTTAACCGATAACATCGGCTCCCTGACTGGCCTTTATGTTTTCTGCCCAATTGTGCTGTAACTTGCCTTCCACAAATTTACATTACTCCACCTGCAAGTCCAACATCCTTATCAATAACCATCTGAGTACCTCCAGAATTATAATCCGTAAATCGTACCCAATGAAACTACAAACATCTCGTTGAGCTCATTTCCCAAGTCTAAGTTAAATATGCCCCGCTCCCCGGTTGAACATCTACGTACTGTTTCGGGAAATCTTCCTGAGCTCATCTAACAAATATTCCCCCATCCAGGCCTCAGGTGGTATGGGAGTTCAAGTCATTCACCCACTAAAGCAGTCCGTAATCTTTTGACGTATCTGTAACTGGCTATTGGCGGCCATATAATATTTTCCGTCACAGTGACTGCACCTTTCTTATTCCTGAGTTCTACCCATATTGTCTTACTGGATGGGCTTCGAGTATGACATCATCAGCAGTGTAGCTCCTCGTCTCTTTCAGCTCGCTCTGGATTCTCTGAATCATAAAAATCCTGGAATGTTTAGATACCAGTCCTGCTCTTGTCTCAACCATTTCTATGTAATGGCTGAATCACCGTGTCATATACTTAATCCAGACTCCAAGACGTCTGCCTTAACTTTCTCACCCTGCACTGAAATAAAGAAACTTATGCCCTTCGGTGCCGTTGTGCTCATTCACGAGGCCCAATCTTGACTTCCTGTTGGTTTTCCCCGACCTCATCTCTGCCTTCCACTCAATGCTACTTACTGACCTGTAGCTCCAGATCCTAACTCCGCCTTCACATGCCACCTGAGAAAAATAATCAGTGTGGTTCCTGCAAGCTTCCCTATGAGAATGTTAGTTCAGCTGTAGTCACCCATCCTGCTTACTCCCGTCCCACATATCCTGGAAGAGAGCCAAATGATTTGAGTTCCTGAGCCCCTCCTTCCTGCAACAGACCGTGGCCTCACATCTAACTGTACCAATGTAACATTCCTTACCTCGTAAACAAGTTCTTTTTTTGCCGGAATTGTCTCTCTGTCGTTAGTTCTAATAATGATCATGATCTCTGGCTGCTCACCCTGCACCTTCAGAATGGCTGCAACCTTTGCTGAGACATCCTTGGCCCTGGCATGATGAAAGTATCGCACCATTCTGCTATCTCACTCATTTCCACAGATAATCCTGTCTGCGTCCCCTCACATCCCCTCCCCTCGCCCCTCCGAAGCTAACGTGTTCACAACATGTGATTCATTTCCTTTCGTACCGAGTATACTCATGTGCTCTCTAATAGCCTCTATACATGAAATTTGTTTTAAAATTAATTATTTTTTGATTCAGTGCAGTGAACCTATATACGCATTCGCAAACAAAGAGGTCGGCACTCGTGTTGAAACAAAATATTTTGTTGGAACTCGTACGCTTCTAATACAGAAAGAAAAAAAAAACAAATGTCTGCAGTAGTCGCAGTATATAATTCAAAATAATACTTATCATCCTCTAAACAAGTCGATCATAGTGTTGAAAGGGAAAGACACATCCGAAGATATCACCCAGCCTTTCTCTCAGTCATCCAGTCTCCGTCACGATGTTTCATTCGCTTCGCTATCTCTCTCTCTCTCTCTCATTCCCTATTGTTCTGTCCCTCCCGCAAGCCCTCTCCTTCGCGCTCATTCTCACATCATCTCCCCAGTGCGCTCTCCCTCACCCCTTCTTTCTTGCGATGTCTCTTCCGCTCTCCCTGTCTCTCTCTCCGTCGCGATGTCTCATTTATCTCCCCCTCGCAACGTTTCCTTCTATCACACCCCCTCGCGCTCACCTTCGCTCGTACCCTGTCCCTCTTGCACTTTCCGTCGCACTCATTCTAGTGTCATCTCAATGACACCTCTTCCTCACATGTTCTCCCTCGCTCCCTCTTTCTCGCGATGTTTCATTCGCTCTCTCCTTCCGCCCTCAGTATCGCGCTGCCCCCTGCTCACGCTCACTTTCTCTATCTCTTTATCTCTCACAGAGCTTCAACTGAAGCTTTAAAGGTGCAAAGATTCCAATCCAATGTCAGAGAAATGTAGACAACTTACTGAAATGCTTCATCTTTACAAATGTCCATCAAAACAGAGAAGTGCCCCAAAGTATGAACGGCACTTAAAGTTGAGAACCCGAAATGATTCTCGCCAGTTCCCCCTCACGGGAGATGGTGCGTTGTCTTCAACTTCTAAAAAAATTTAAAATTTTCTTGCAGTAAGAAGGAAAACTTCTTAAGAGGAAGAAAAGAAGTTGAAGGAATGGACGCGTCATGACGGGAGGAGGACTGGCTGATACAGAAGAAATTATACTCCAAGATCAGGCAGTCTTGTCAGAACCGCAAAGCAGGGGAAACAGGTTCGCTTCACACTTCAAATTAATAGGGCGGGGCGTTTTTGAAAAGGGGATTTTTCTGGAAAGGTGAGACCAGTGATGCCGTCGGGATCAGCTGTAAACAGCTGTTTTGTAGTTGTAAGGCATCACACAGAAAGTGGAAAAAGAGTAATCAGTTGACAGGACTCTGTTGAAGGGTCTCTGCCAGAAACGCCGAGAGTTTCCTCTTTCCCATAGATGCTACCTGGCCTGCTGAGTTCCACCAGTGTATTGTACGAGGAGAAGAGTAAACAGCTGACCTTTCGGCGGGAGACCCTTCATCAGCATCTGATTTCGCGTGTGTTTTATTTGTATTTGTTAATTGATACATTTGTTTTGTAACACAGTTCATCACATTGTTACTATTTACCCAGAAGTGAGGTGATAGAATAGGGAGCATGAAGGGAGCTAATTTGTAAAAGTTTACAGCATTTATTTCTAATGTTTCATGAGTTTCAAAATCTGATTCATTGGGTATTTCACCGCATTCGTCAGTTCCTGTCGGAATTTGGTTTGAATCAGAGCGTAAATACACGTGTTGGTGCAGGAACTGAGAATCTGCAGCATTGCCGATGCGCTGTCTGCGATGTAAAGGTTATCGGTGAAAGAATCACCAAAACTCCGTCTATAAACAAAAAATACCACGTATGATGCCCACAGCAATATGAAACTACCGGTTATGCTGAAGAGTAAAAGGATGGATTTGCTTCGGTTCTCCATCTCCCGGTCCTTGTCATTCTCTCCTCTGTTTTCTCCTCTGAGCCTCCTGCGGGCTCGACTGGCCACTAGAATCCGCCTGACAGTCAGAATATTGAACAGCAACATCAGAATGAATGGGACACAAGGATTAAAAATGCGATGAAATATCGCTAATATCAACCAAGAGGGAGAGGTTTTGTAGTTCTGTGAATAAATACATCCCCAGGGAATACCATCAAGTATTTCTGCAGGCCGGAATACAAAGGGCCACCAAACAGTCTCCAAACAAGCCAGCACACTCACTGTCCCAATAACCACAGCCGCCGTTCTCTCGGTGCAGTATTTTATTTTCAGCTTCTCACAACAAATAGCCACAAATCGATCGAAGGTAAAAGCGACAGTCAGCCAGACTGAGGCCACCGTGCTCGCAAAAAACAACCACCAGACGAAGCTGCACACAGGAGTAATTCGCAGGAATGATCGGGCGAAATATATCCGAGCAGTCACCCTGAGCAGTGGATCCGAGATAACGACGAGCAGATCGGCCGCTGCCATTCCCACCAGGTAGCGAGTGACACATTTGGAGAGACCGCACTTTCCCCGGGACAGGATCACAATCGCCACCAAGTTCGCTGGAAGAGAGATATGGAACATGAAGTTATAAACATGCTGTAGCGAATGCAGTTTGAAGGGATCCTGTAATATTTCCACTTTATCGTTGCATTTAACGGTGGGAGGGTCGAGAACGGGAGGAGACGGAGGTGGAGTTTACACGGTAAATTAAAGTCAATATCATCTGAATACTGATTCCTTACTGATTATCAAAATGTGAAGAGGAAACGGAAAGCTAAAGATTTGTAACTACTTCCTCAGATTCAATACTGGATGGAAAATTTTTACGGGCGGCTTCCGCATCTCATCTGCATGCAATGAATAAATCAAGACGATGGTGGCAGAATTCTTCCACTGGGCAATCATCAACTTCCATGGAGATCCCTGTCAGTGACAGAACAGCAAAGTACGGAATAAAATAGGAAATGCTGGAAGCACTCATCCAGACAAAACAGAATATGTGCAACAAACAGATAAAGTATTTCTCCTCAGAACTTTTCTCTGAGAAACCCCTGACACGAGTGTTAACTGCATTCTCTTTCCATGCAATCTGTTTGGGGTTCAGCACTCTCTGCATTCCCCGTTGGTTTCCCATTCCTGCATTTGCCACCTCACTGACTTTACAACAGAACATTGACTGATCCCAGCATATTCAGCGCAGTCTGACGCAACCTCACGGACGGACATGGAGCCTCCCCTTGAATCCATCACAGGGAAGCAGGGGAGTGGAATTCAACATCCAGCAGCAAACTCGGTGCCGTAGTCATATGATATCAGATTTAGAGATAATCGAATACATTTGATAACTATGAAGGACCACGTCGGCTCAGCAACGAGTTCATTGTGTTGTCCATTAACTGCTTTGTATTCAGTCATATCGCACTACAATTCACAACAAAAATCTACAACAGTTTCGTGTTACAACACGGAGCTCCTTACATTTGCTAAAGTGTTACCACCAATCCATAGTTTGATTGTTGCACCTAACTCAGAAAATCGCTCACATACCAATGCAGAAAATCAATTGGTATTATCTCTCCGAGCAGTATAAACACAATATTTTCAAATGTAGTGCAGCTGCAGCAAGACTAAAATCACAGAGTCCTGACCATCCTGTTATCGATCACAAGCGGATGGAAGAACATTGCCTGAGCTTTTCAGTTCTAATCACAACATTGGATTTAAACTTCAACTCCCACCAATGGCAGCTGACACTGCGGCTTACCCGGAATTCCGAAGGCTGAAATAAAAGGATGGTAAACGGCTTCTATCCGCCAGATGACTGGATGCACCATTTCAGTGAGAATTTGTGATTTCTATTGCCCCTGAATTCACAGCTCTGGCAGTCACTTCGACTGATGCATTCAAAGCGGACCTTTATACAGAGTATCAGTCTCCAGAGATACTGTTTTATACCCATTAATAACTTTCTTAGTTAGGGTCGTTTGAACAAACACTTTTATTTAATGCCAATCTCTGATGTAAGTCACAGACAAGAGAAAAACTGCAGATGAAAGAAATCCAAGCAACACACTTAAAATGCTGGAGGAACACGATATGACCGACACTTCGACCGTACTCTATTCCTTAGATGTTGCCTGGCCTGCTAAGTTCCTAGCATTTCGTTTCTGTTTCTCTGATGTAAATATTAAGCTGATTGAAGACAAACACATTAAAATTCTTGGGCATTACCTTAGCAGTGTCTCATTGGCAGAAATACTGCCGGGTCATTAAATAAAACGATTTAGCTTTGTCACGGAGCAGCCACATTTAAAGATTTCACGTTTATGTTGACTTATAGTTCGTCGGTAAACGGATTCGGCCGATTCTGCCTGATCCCTATCTTCTATCCCAGCAGTTTCTAATTTTGAACTGCCCTTGAGTCCTTTAACTCCTTACTAGGTTCATTCTGTCCCTGTCAGTCCCTGGTACAGTGTGAGAGTGTTGGGTTCATTCTGTACCTGTCTGTCTCTGGTACAGTGTGAGAGTGTGGGGTTCATTCTGTGCCTGTCAGTCTCTGATACAGTGTGAGAGTGTGGGGTTCATTCTGTACCTGTCTGTCTCTGGTACAGTGTGAGAGTGTTGGATACATTCTGTACCTGTCAGTCTCTGGTACAGTGTGAGAGTGTGGGGTTCATTCTGTGCCTGTCAGTCTCTGGTACAGTGTGAGAGTGTGGGGTTCATTCTGTGCCTGTCAGTCTCTGGTACAGTGTGAGAGTGTGGGGTTCATTCTGTACCCGTCAGTCTCTGGTACAGTGAGAGCGTGTGGGATTCATTCTGTACCTGTCACTCTCTGGTACAGTGAGAGAGTGTGGGGTTCATTCTGTACCTGTCACTCTCTGGTACAGTGTGAGAGTGTGAGGTTCATTCTGTACCTGCCAGTCTCTGGTACTGTCTGAGAGAGTGGGGTTCATTCTGTACCCGTCAGTTACTGGTACAGTGAGAGAGTGTGGGGTTCATTCTGTACGTGTCAGTCTCTGGTACAGTGTCAGAGTGTTTGGTTCATTCTATGCCTCTCAGTCTCTGGTACAGTGAGAGAGTGTGTGATTCATTCTGCAGCTCTCAGTCGGTGAGTGTGTGGAATTCAATCTGGACCTGTCGGCCTTTGGTATGAAGATCATGCATTATTTGCGTTACATTTTGCATTACTTTCCATAAAACTAGCATTGAATCGTTTTATATAATTATCTGCATTTTTTTTGAAATTACATTTTTCGCAACTATATTGCACTACCTCCAGCTGATACTTATTTATTCTGCAGAGTGACAGCTTGAATGAAGCTGGCTATATTGGATTAATACTTCACAAGTAATTGAGTAGGAAAAGTTCCCTTCGGCCCCAGCCTGCTGCCCTATCACACAACAGCAAACATGATAGGACTGGCCACCACAGACTCTTAGAACATCCTTAGCATCGTCCGGCAGTTGTTAAAGTACCTCAGTCTCGTCAGGAAATAGAGACGGCTCTGATCTTTCTTGTAGATAGCCTCAGTGTTCTTTGACCTATCCAGTTTTTTGCCAATTGGTATCCCCAGGTATTTGTAATCCTCCACTATGTCCACATTGACCCCTTGTATGGAAACAGGGGTCACTGGTGCTTCAGCCCTCCTCAGGTCCACCACCAGCTCCTTAGTCTTTTTAACATTAAGCTGCAAATGATTCTCTTCACACCATGAGACAAAATTTCCCAGTGTAACCCTGTATTCAGCCTCATCTCCCGTGCTGATGCATCCAACTGTGGCAGAGTCATCAGAAAACTTCTGATGATGGCAAGACTCCGTGCAGTGGTTGAAGTCCGAGGTGTAGATGGTGAAAAGGTGAAGATGGTCAATATTTGAGAAGGTAATTCAGCCCCTGTCCATCATGCCTTATAAGGTGGTAGTTGCGCGGCAGCTGAATTGTGACCTTGTGCATGATGAATAGGCATAAGCTGCCAGTTCCAGTGACCGTGGCTAATGGGACCCTGAGGTAATCAAAGCAGGGATATCTGGTCATTTGCACATGTCGAGTGCGAGATCAAAGTACTTGGTGCCAACGTAGCATGATCACCCAAGACTCTCCACGACCTAGGTAGTGATCCCAGTGAACTGATCAGGAATTAGGTATAATTCTGGTCCCACCGAGAGTTCCTCCTCAGCCCCAGGGCAGGACACACTGGCAAACCGCTCTGTGTGTGTGTAAGCACGTTTGCAGTAAAACGTTCCTTCCCAACTACGGTAGAGCAACCGCAGTGGTCCCAGGATCGGTGACTGATGCTCCTGGAATCTGGTACTGTCTCTGGCTGCTCCTCGTCCAAGAGCAAAATTTGCAATCTAACCTAGAACTCGGGTTCAGTCTCAGAAGGAGATAAGTGTTGTGGAGATGGCCTTGACCCTGACCACGGCAACTTCCCTGCCTCCCATCGACTCTTTCCTACTGTTGTTACCCATATACACAGACATTATTTAGTGGCCAATCAATACACCGTCCAGCTAGCATTTGGTCCATGGAAGGAAAACCTGTGCCGCCATCTTTTATTCCCACCATCCAACACTGAGAGTGTGACCTTCTATCACAGTTCTTCAGTGTCAGAGCATCACAGTTTTTAAGCAAGTACCTCAGTCACCCTTTTCCACAGACTCTATCGGTGACTTTTGTCTGTACACTATTCTACGAAATTCTTTAAGACAAAACGACTCTACAAAATCCTGGACGTTCCCCAGTGGCCATTCCCGCAGTAACCAGTATACCTCTTTGGGTAGGGGTGATAATCCATCAGTGCACAGAAGTAGCAGTAACACTGTGGTTGCTTCTCAGGCACGGCAGAAGGGAAAAGTCAGGCAGTGTGGTAGTGACAGGGGATTCAGAAGTTAGTGGGGACAAACTGGTGATATCGTGGCCACAAATGAGACGCAAAGATGGGGTGTTGCCTCCCGGGAGCTAGGGCCCAGCGTGTATAGCTGCAGCTGCAGGATATTGGCACGAGGAAGAATGAAAAGCCAGAGGTCATGGGGCAATTTGCCACCAATAACATTGTCAAAAACCGGGAAGAGTTCCCCGACTGAGAGTATAGATTTAGGATAGAGACTGAAAAGATGAACCTCCAAGGAAATAATCTGCTGATTACTTCCGGTGCCACGGGCTAGTGCAGGTAGAAATGGGAAGATAACACTATTAAATGACTGCCTGAAGGAGATGGTGCAGGTTGGCACTGTTTCAATTTCTTGAATCATTGGAACGTTTTCTGAGCTGAACTGGAGGTGAACCAATATCCTAGCTGGAATGTTCGCGAATGATACATGGTCGTGGGGGTGCAGTTGGTGAGGGGCGGGTTTGGTTGGGTGCAGGGGTTGGGTGATTTTAAGTTGTGATGCGTGTGGCAAGGAAACGGAGCACCAGATCGGGATGTGAGGATTTGGAAAAAAAGGTCGATGTCAGGAAAAGTATTGATAGGAAAAATCAAATTAACAGGTATGATTAGACGGATAGTTTGAAGTGTGTTTATTTTAATGTTAGAGTTATTATGGGTAACTATGAGGAACTTAGAGCACGGATCAGTACATGGAACTACGATGTTGTGACCGTTGCTGAAATGGACAGAATGGGTGATTAATGTAGCAGATTTTTGGAATAGTATGACAGTTACCTGTTTTTTGTCTTCAGTCCTGAACAATGAAGCAACTTTTGAGATGTTATGTTCCACTGGGACCTGTCTGGAATATGGTGCATTTTGACTTCAATACCGTTGATTTTGTTCCACCTAGTTCCTTTCAGCAACAAACCCTCCCACCCCGCACTCCTATGGACTGCAGTATGTTGGGAATTGAAGATAAGTGATTTTGGTCCTATCAGATTTTCTGTTGTGATGATGACGACTTGGGAACAGGCCCTTCAGCCCACAAAGTTGTGCTGAATTATCTAAGCTACTAAGTAAAGGCTCAGTTAAGCTAATTCCTTTCGCCGACAGAATGTCAGTATCCCTGCTGTCTCCACACATTCATGTGCGTAAGTAAGAGCTTCCTAACAACCACTATATGATTGACAATCTGAATATTAATCTTAAGGGAATCCTGCACAAGGAATTCCTTGTCACTTTGCAGCTCTGATTTCTTTTTTTTTTCTCCATTTAAAAATCGTACATGTTTCCTTATACTAAAGTAAATGACAATACACTTCCTGTTTCTATATTCTATCTGCTGTTCTTTTGCCCATTCTCCAAATTTGTCTAATTACTTCTGCAGCCACTCTGCTTCCGCAACACTACCTGCCCTTCCATCTACCTTTGTGTAGAACGCAAACTTGGTTCCAAAGACATCAATTTCATCAGCTAAATCATTAAGATACAATGCAAAAAGAAGCGATCACAAGATAGACCTCTGAGGAACACCTCTTCTCCGTCGCATCCAAGCACGAAAGAATCATTTTATTCCCTTCCTTTGTTTCCTCCAGCCATAGAATTCTCTTTCCATCTGGGTACCCTGCAATCTGATGACAGAAGTATCAGTTTCACCTTTCAGTGAACAAATTCCACTCCCCCTTCCTCTATTCATCACTTCTTCTCACCTGCCTACTACTTTTCCCCAACTCCTTTACGCCTTCCCTTTCTCCGATTGTCCACTCTTCTATCCTATCTGATTTTTTTTCTTCTCCAGACCCTGACCTGCACCCCTACACCGGCTTCACAGATCACCTTCTAACTCGCCTCTTTGCCCTGTTCCTTCCTTTTCATTGAGGTATTTTCCCACTTTCTTCTCGGCCCTGAAGAAGTGTCTCGGCCCAAAATGTCGACTGTTAACACTATTTCATGGATGCTGCCTGATCAACTGAGTTCATTCAAGATTTTATATGTGTTGCCTTGGATTTCCAGCATCTGCGAATTTTCTCTTGTTTACAAAGCCTTCTGAAATTCCATATAAACAACATCCACGGATTCTTTGTCTGTTCGGATTCTTCAAACAAGCCCTACAGATTTGTCCAGCAAGATTTTCCTTTAAGGAAACCATGCTGACTTCGACCTAAGTTTTTTAAATGCCTTCACGTATGCTTAACAAACGTTACCGACATCTTCACGAACACTGAGGCCGGAGAAAATGGCCGGTAACATCGTTTCTTCTGCTTCTCTTCTGTCTTGAAAATGGAGTGGCATTTGGAATTTTGCCATCCTTCATCACCATCTGGACTCTCTTAATCCTCGAACAGTCATCACTAATAGATCCACAATCTCTTCCGCCACATGTTTCAGAATGCTGGCATGTAGACCATCTGGTCCTGGTGATTTATCAACATTCAGAAAAATCTGAATCTTCCCGTTTCTCATGCACCTTCTCCATGGTCATGGCAACATCACTCACTTCTGCTCCATGATAAATGTTGAAAAAACAAAACCCTGTACAAATACAAAAAGAAATCCATTTGAACTGTCTGATTGTAGTAATACAGGATATATACAATTATGAAAAAATTGCTATCTGAACATATAGCGGCCGTACCAAAACAAACATAACCTACAGAAAATAAGAAGTGAAAACAGCAGAAATATACTGAATTAAAAGAGGAAATTGAAAGACTTTAAAGCATTAACAAGGTATATGTTGCCCCCATATTAATGTCTACAACTAGTATCATCCCAACATTACTTCACAATAGGATAACCACTCTGGTCTACACAACAATATTAATGTAAATCTCTAGAGATTCCCAATGCTAACACCATTAGAATTGTCCGAAAGTTCACAGCAATTCAGAAATGAGTGGGACTGGCTAAGTCCATGTTGTACCAGCTTAAGATGAGAAAAAGAACAGGCAATAAATGTCATGAACATGAGCTCCTGAGTCATTAAGAGTGTCCACTTCAACAACCTCTCTGCCCTGTATGAAGATGACTATTAAGCCACTGGCACAAAAAGCCCTCCAGGATGGAATTCAAACATTCTACTTCTAAGCCTTGTGATTAAGCTAATTTTGTTAAAATGCTCATTAGCTGTAACACGGTTCCCATGATATCTCTATGATTTACAAACAGATCTATATCTCAATCTCCCACAAACTACTGGGATATTTGCAGTACAATTCCAGCAATACGATTGTTATTCTGTTTATTTCCAAACTCATCTTGCATGGCTTCATATGAGAAACCTTGAGAGACATCCTCCCTCAGTGGCGGTCTCCCTGATAAATAATGCAATGCGCCCACCTCCCCTTCTTTTCATCCCTCTCCGTCACATGTGAACAGACTACACGTGGAGTGAAGTTTTCCAGTGCTGACCATCTTTCACTCAGAGTCACGGATCTGCACAGGACAGAAATTCGGCCATACTGAACAAGGTGTGTATCCTCGAATCTAATTTAGATATGTTTGCCCATATCCCTCCAAACGTCTCTGATGCATGTACCTTCCCGAATGTCTGTTAAACATTGTAACTGTACTCTCCTCTGCAGCTTCCTCTGGCAGCTCGTACAATAGTCACCACCCTCGGGTACACATTTGAATTTTTCCGCTATTACATTATCTCCTTCAGGCTAAAACTGCCCAAAACATTCTGCCTTTCTTCATTACTTAATCACTTTCTTCCTAGAAATGCGTAACCAGAACTGCACACAAAATATTGTGGTCTCACCTGTACAATTGCAACATGAAGTCCCATCCCCTGTACTCTAAACACTAAATGATGAATACATTATTTACAACCTGTCTGCACTTTAAGAGATCCCTTTACTTGTAATCCCTGTTCTGTTTGTGCTCCACCATCCTCGGAGACCCGACTCATTGCCACAGATACACCTGGGCATCCACCGTTAAATAATTTTCTGTCACTGAGGCTCATTCAGAACATTGAACAGTACACTGTACGGACAGGCCATTCGTCTGACGATGTCTGTTCTGAAAACAATGACAAATTAAACTAATTTCTGTTTCTTTACTATCACATCATATCTGTTTCCGTCGCTCCCCATGGCAGGCCACACCAGTCCCAGCACTCTGTAAACAAACTGATCTACTACTGTCCTGATCATCATCATTAAGTTATCAACCTTTCACCTTAAAGGCAGCTTTCTTGAATATGACATTTCCACTCAGGGAAAATGATTCTGACTGTTTACCTCAGCTACACCACTCATAATTTCATAAACTTCTGTCAGGTATCCCCTCACATTCCTTCACTCCAGTGAAATCTTTCCTAGCCTCTTCAACCTTTCCTTTTAACTCAAGCCCCCAGTCCAGGCTTCATTCCTGTGGATCGTTTCTGCAGATTTCCAGCTTAACCACATCCTACCTTTTGTGTGGTGACGCGAACTGCACATGGTACTGCTGTTGTGGTTTAAATAATGACTTCTGCATCTGTAGTGTGATGTCCCAACTCCTCCCAGAGCGGAAGAAAGCAAACATGCTGTGCACCTTCTTCACCACCTTGACGAACTGTGTTGCAACTTTCAGGGCACTATGTACCTGCATCCCAATGTGTCTTTGTTCACTAACACTCCCCATGACACTGTCATTTACTGTGTATGTCCTGGCCTGCTCTAACTTCAAAAATATATCATTGTTCACTTGTTTGCCTCTGTAATAACACTTCTCTGTTTCACCACAGGGGCAACCCAACGATAAATGTCAATGAACGATTCACCAATCAGTGCACCTGTCTGCTGTCCTTGTGTAAATTGCACAGGGCAACACCTGGACCCATCTCTACTTACCTCATGCGCAGTTTCTCACAATATAAATAATAGTCTGCCATTTGATTCTTCCTACCACTGTACAAACCATCAATGTTTACCACATGAAACTCCATTTTACAAGTCTCCTCCTCTTCACACACTGACTCAGAGAACAAACGTTCCATCACAACAGTACCCGCACCACATTCCCTCTCATTGATAAAGAACCTTGAATCACTCTGCCCCCTCCTCGAAGTGATTAAAATCGGTAGTTAATTATTGACGGTCCGGAACTTATTCCTGCTCCTTTAGAAAACCCATTACCACACCTTTCCAATCTAACATAATTTTACTATTGATAATAAATAATTGAGGGTCCAGAATTGATACAGGGGATACTCCAGTAGTTACATACTCCCATCCAGAAACAGATCTGTTAATTGAGTTTCTGTCTTCCCAGTGAGAACCAGCATTTTATCCTTGAAATCGTTTCACCCATTCTTTTGATTTCTGGTGACTTGCACCAGCCTTTCGTGTGGCGCCTTGTTAGATGCCTTCTGAAAATCGAAGTCTACCACATCCACAGTTTCTCTTCTTACATTTAGAAACACTCTTTTCGTGTTAATCAAACATGAATTGCCTTTCACTCAATGAGCTGACAGTGTCTCAAATTGGATCTTTTGATAGCGTCTCAAAGATAGACGTGTTGGTGATAAAACGTTTTGGCACACTGGCCTTCATCGGTCAATGCACTGAGTATAGAAGCTGGGATGTTGTGTTGTGGTTGTACAAGATGTGAGGTCATATTGAAATATTGTATTCAATATTTGTCACACTGTTACAGAAAAGATGCTATTAAGATGGAAATAAGGCAGGAGAACTTACAAGATTAATGTTGGGACACAAATGACAGATTTCTGAGGAATTTAGGATTGTTTCCCTTGGAATGTGAGAGAATGAGTGGCGAATTTATAGAGGTGTATGAAACAACGAAGCTCACAGATACTGTGAAGGCATAGGGATATGGAAACAGGAAGTAGACGGCACCAGATTGTGTGAGGGCAGAAATTGAATTGGAATCTGATTGGCTATGTTTTTCAGTAAGATGCTGGTCAGTTTCACAGATCACACCCACTGGGGTCAGATCACTGACGCGAGTCCTCTGTACTTTGCTAGACTTGTTTCGCTGTCTCCAGGTGCAGCCTGATTCGTGATGGATACATCATGTGGTATTCGGAGCTTCTGTAGCTCTGTGTTTTTGTGGGATTGGGCTTCTGGATTTGGGATGTCCAAATCCCCTCCATTTGCATCCGAGCTGGCTTCGGATTGTTTCTGGGAAAGTGCTGGAACATTGAATATGTTCGAATACTGGGGAACCTCTCCCGGACAGCCTGCAATCATCTCCCTCTATTAGCTGTAAGATGACACACCGTTCTCACAATGCACCATCTGCATTCATTCACACTATCCATACACATCATAATGTTGTATACCTCTGCCAAATCTTCCCTCATTCTCATACACTCCAGAGAATAAAATCCAGGGAATGAGGGTAAAATGTTTTGAGATTATCCTTGCTCCTGCTCAACAAGGATATTTCATGCCCCCCTTTTTTTTCTCATCAGCTCTGTGAGCAATTTGCTGCTATTATTGTATTCAGTAAGAATGCAGTCCGATTTAGCTACCTGTAGCTCTTTAATTGTGCTTTAGAAAGTTCTAGTAACACATACCTGCATTAATATGCAGCTTCTTCCTGTGGCCACATTTCCTTTTCTCCTCACAATCTGCTTTTACATTGAGACCAACTGTACCCTCGCCCTCGAGCTGATGTGTGTGAAGAGGGCGTTCTGCACTCTTCCTGGTCCCGGAGAAGTACTAATATCTTTTTAACCGAATCCTCAAGAGTTTCTTTGTTGAATGGATCATTATTTCTTATAATTCTGGAGCAGAGGTGGGGACAGTAAAACGAGGGAATCCTTCGGTATGGACTCGGTGTGTGAGGGAGTTTGTCTGAAGAGCTGAGTTCAGTTTGGTTTTGCATATACGTTAGAAATCGCTGGATGTGTTAAAGTGCAGGTGGAGCTGGAGATGCGGGCCGCTTTCTGCACTCTGTCACTCTAACTCTGTGCCATCCTCCTCCGAATTCTGTCTCTGCACCTTACTCGGGCAGTTCGAGGTGATGTGTATAAAAGAAAAGGGCAGCGGTCAGTTTGCCACTGAGCAGCGAACTCAGTGAAGAAGCATCATGTTTGGTGGAGGGAAAGGAGGCAAACTATTGGGAACATGTGGAACAGCCACCATTAAGTTATCTGTGCTAATACCATGGTAACAACAAACCAGTCATTTAACGTCTGCCTCCGACTGGCATTTCAGGTTGCAGGAGGTCATGCTGAGGGACGCACTGAGGCTTTCTGCAGCCATGACAAGGGTTCGTGGCTGAAGGACAGCGGGATAGCTCCTGGAGAGGGAGGGGCTGGTTGGATGAGGAATCCCCTCAATTATTGTAGTTGTAAACCAACCGAGAGTGTGTCATGAGTGCAAACAGTGCTACTGATTGATGTTTAGTAATGTAATGGAATAGTACCCAAAGCATTGACTTTCAATAGAAATAATTAAAAGGCTTTGCATAGATTGTTCTGTAACTTTTAATGTGAATAATGTTCGTTTTGTTAATAATTTGCACCCGACACTGTATTTGTAGAATGATGTGAGTATAGGTGTGCAAAGTCCAGCTCTCATCAGCCTCCTGAGAAAGTGCACTCTGTGGCCTTCTTCTCCAAGTGGTCAGGGTCTCCCCGCAATCTATAATAACCTTCTTGAAGTAGCATTTAACAGACTAATTTTCCTAACCCTACGCCAATTTGCACGTGGCTCAGGTAGTAAATCAACGATTACCACCTTTGTTCTGCATTTTAATTCTGTTCCTTGCTGCTCAAATTGCCTTAGCAAAACCTCTTTCCTCGTCCTATATCTGTCGTGAGTACCCACATGGACCACCAGAACTGGACATTTCCCCTCCACTGCAATGTCTTCTACAGGGCCGAAAAGATGTCCCGAACCCGGGCACCAGGCAGGTAACAAAGCCAATCTGTGACAGCACTACAAGTTCTTCAACCATATCGTGCATACATCAGTAAGCAGGGGCGACAGGATGTTCAAACGTAACCGGCAGCCTAGTGGTGGGAAGAAGCGCCTTACATGCATTTTGTTTGGTCTATCTGTACAAAAATAATTCGACATATTGTTCAGTGGAGTAGTGACAATAGACAATAGACAATAGATGCAGGGGTAGTCCATTCGGCCCTTCGAGCGTGCACCGCAGGCTTTAGTGGATAAAGAAGCTAAAATATGAAAAGAGATGCAGCTTGCATTCAATGATGTAGATAATGGAACACACCAGGGAACATAAAAATAACGTGTCGACATCACTTACAGCTTCATAGAGCTGCTTCCTTTTCTGATCTCGCATACTGGCAATAACATAATAAGTATAATTGTTGAAACATCCCGCATGCATGTCAACATACGTATAACGTAGTTAATCTCTCAAAATTTTGTGTAGAATGCTGCAAGTAATAGTTCAGATTTATGTTCTTAGAAGTAGGCTTTGCACAACAACAAAACGAACTATTGTGCATAAGAAATCAAATTAATTACATACAGAAATAAATGTAGTTAACCCGTTGTAGTTCAGCACATGCAGCAATATGGAATTAGCTACTTGGAATAAAATGAAAATAGAACACGTTATTATGAAAGGATTTGCAATAATTTTAGTTATTGCTCCAATAGCAGTAAACAATCCAAAGAAGATTTTTCTGCAGATGGGGACGGATGTGAAACACAGACTTAATGAATCTGTCGGAAATCTCCATTTGTCACACTCAGACTTCTCTCTGATCTCCAGGAGATCCACTCACTGGATTGGAACCGTAGACACGATCAGGCACGTTGACTGTTATGCTGGAGCGTCAGAATGGTTACGGGCTCTTGTATTCAATATGCAGAATGGTCTGCATATTACAGCCCTTCGACCCTTAAGGTAATGCCGGCCGTCCAGAGACTGCCGAAAAATTCCCCAGCGCATAGCCGTCCATTTTTGTAAGATCCATGTAGCTAACTAACAGCTCTTAAAATACCCTATTTTTTTCCGCTTCCAGCAGTGCCGCCAGCAGTGCACTCCAGGCACTCGCAATTTCTATCTGTAAAACTTGCCCCTAATATCTCCTCGATAACTATTTCCAAGCACCTTAAAATTATGCCCGCCTTGATAGTCATTTCAGCCCTTGGAAAAAGCCGCTGACGATCCACACGATCAATGTCCCTCATCATCTCATACAACTCTATCAGGTCACCGCTCAACCTCCGTCGTTTCAAAGAGAGAAGGCCAAGTACACTCAACCTATTTTCAAAAAATACGCCCCCCAATCCAGGCAACGCACTTGTAAATACACTCTGTAGTCTATAATACCCACATCCTTCCCGTGGTGAAGTGACCAGGACCGAACACAGTACTCCAAGCGGCATCTGACAATTGTTTTATATAACTGTAACAAAGCTCATGGGTCTGAAACACAGTCCCACGGTTTGTGAACGTCGACACAACATACGTCTTCTTGACAATAATTTCAACCTGCATAGCAGCTTCGAATACGTATCGACACTCAGCCCAAGATCTTTCAGATCCTCCACACTACTAACAGTCTTACCATTTATATTATACTGTCTTCAAATTGGATGCACTAAAATGAATCACCAAACTTATCTGGGTTGAAGTCCATCTGCCACTTCTCAGCACAGTTCTGCGTCCTATCGATGTCCCGCTGTAACCTTTACAACTCTCCGGACTATCCGCAACACCACTATGAATTATGTCATCAGCAAACATATTTCAAGTCAACTCAAACAAGCTTATTGCACTTCGACCATAGGCTGCTGGTACAGTACTCAGTAAAATCGAAACAACGTTCCTCCAGGACCTTGGTGCTACATGAAGCAACACCAAACTATACCAGACTATCTGAGGCAGCTCACGGCTACACTAAACTAAATAAAAAGCAACATAAAAAGTGGCAATGGACTACAGACCTGCACAAGACTACATTAATAGTACAAATCAGCCCAGGGTAATACAATAATAAATAAACAAGACAATAGGCACAGCTAAGGACAAATTAGAATATAGTAATAAATGATGTAGATGTTAGTATAGACTCAGAGAATTGAGGATTCGGATGGATTGGAGGAAGGAACTGTTGCGCGGTCTGATCGTGAGAGCCCGAATGCTTTGAATTTTCTTGCCAGATGGCAGGAGGGAGAAGGGTTTGTGTGAAGTACGCGTGGGGTCAATCACAATGCTGTTAGATTTGCGGGTGCAGCGCGTGGAGTAAATGCTTCTAATAGCGAGAAGAGAGACCTCGATGATCTTTTCAGCTGACCTCACTATCCGCTGCAGGGTCTTGTGATCAGAGAGAGTGCAAATCCCGAACCAGGCAGTGATGCTGCTGTTCAAGATGTTCTCGATATATCCCCTGTAGAATGTGGTAAGGATGGGGGGTGGGAAATGGACTTTTCTGAGGATTCGCAGAAAGTAGAGACGTTGCTGGGCTTTCTTGGCTATGGAGCTGGTGTTGAGGGACCAGCAGAGATTCTCCGACAGGTGAACACCAAGAAATTTGGTGCTCTTAATGATCTCAACGGAGAAGCCGTCAATGTTCAGCGGAGAGAGGTCGCTCCGTGCTATACTGAAGTTGACAGCCATCTCTTTTGTTTTGTTCACATTCAGAGGCAGGTTGTTGTCTCCGCACCAGTCTGTTAGCCGCTGCACCTCCTCTCTGTAAGCTGACTAGCCGTTCATGCGGATGACACTCACCACGGTCATGGGCTCGGCGAACTTGATGACGTGGTTCGAGCTGTGTGTTGCAGCACTGTCGTGGGTCAGCAGAGAGAACAACAGTGGTCTGAGCACACAGCCCTGAAGGGCAACGTTCTCAGTGTGATGATGTTGCAGATGCTGCTCCCAATCTGAACTGACTGAGGTCTGTCAGGAAGTTTAGGATCTCGTTCCAGAGGGAGGTGTTCAGGCCTGCTGTGGACTCATCAATCAGCCCTGCTGTGGACCACTCTCTGGAAGTCCAAACATCAGACTTCTACAAAGAAGGAATACGTACACTCAACAACAGCTGGACAAAGTTTTTAAATGTGTGTAAAATTCGCTGTGTGTAAAGTAAAACTGCCTCTGGCAACCGTCCCCTATAATTTCCTACAGCTACCTGAAATGTATGTCCTCTCGTGTTAGCCATTTTCAGCCTGGTGAAAAGAAGCAGAGTGTCCACGCTTTCGATCTTCTGTTTTCTCTTGTGTACCTCTTTTAAATCTCCTCTCATCCCCCTTTGCTGCAAAGAGTTTGCGAACTTGTCCTCATGTGCTCTCTATCATGAGGAGACCAGACCTGAACTTAATATTCCAAGTATGACCAAATCAGTTTTTTAGAGTTATAGCTCAGACCCCTGGCAATGAAAAGTAACACATCAGAAGCCTCTTCCTTTAATCCTGCCTTTTTGTATTCTGTAATCCAGTTTGATTTTTCATTGTTTATCATCTAATATTTTTCTAGATGGATCGTGATCTGGCACTTCTCAGCCAACCTTAGCAGAGTGTCAATGTCCCATTGTATCCTTAAGACTGTAAGACATAGGAGATGAATCACGCCATTCAGCCCATCATGTCTGTTCTGCTATTCCATCATGGCTGATCTCGGAACCCACTCAACCCCATACGCCTGCCTTCTGAACATATAACCATATAACAATCACAATCACAGCACGGAAACAGGCCATCTCGGCCCTCCTAGTCCGTGCCGAACTCTTAATCTCACCTAGTCCCATCTACCCGCACTCAGCCCATAACCCTCCACTCATTTCCTGTCCATATACCTATCCAATTTTACCTTAAATGACACAACTGAACTGGCCTCTACTACTTCTACAGGAAGCTCATTCCACACAGCTATCACTCTCTGAGTAAAGAAACACCCCCTCGTGTTTCCCTTAAACTTTTGCCCCCTAACTCTCAAATCATGTCCTCTCGTTTGAATCTCCCCTACTCTCAATGGAAACAGCCTATTCACGTCAACTCTATCTATCCCTCTCAAAATTTTAAATACCTCGATCAAATCCCACCTCAACCTTCTACGCACCAATGAATAAAAACCTAACTTGTTCAACCTTTCTCTGTAACTTAAGTGCTGAAAACCTTTCTCTGTAACTTTGAGCTCCTGACAGCTCTTTAACTTCCACCTTAAATATACCAAGGAATTTACCTCCACCCCAGACTGCTGTAGAGCATTCAACAGACTCACTACTATCTGGCTGAAGTAATTCCTCCTTACTACTGTTCTAAAAGGTCACCCCACCCCCATTTGTGAAGCTGGGCTATTTAACTTTGGATAGCCCACCATAGGAAACATCCTCTACACATCCACCCTATCTGTTCCTTTCATTATTCGGTAGGTTTCATTTCAAGCAACCGCATTCTTCTCAATTCCAGTGAGTACAGGACCAAAGCTGCCAAATGCCCCTCATATGTGAAAGCCTTTATTCCCAGAATCATCATCCTGAAAATCTTCTGAACTATCTCCAATGACAACACATCCTTTATGAAGCATGGGCCCCAAAACTGCTGACAATCTTTCAATGTTTGAAACTTATTTCTATTCATAAAAGAGTCTGCTGTATTGTTCCTTTTACCAAAATGCATTATCATACATTTCCAAACACCGTATTCGATCTGTCACATTTTTTGCCTATTCTTCTAACTTCTATACGTCCTGCTGTAAACACATTTCTACCTAAACCTACGTCCATCTACACGTCATTCGCAAACTTTGACACTATACTTTTAATTCCATAATGTGAATCACTGACAAACTAAGTGAAAAGTAGTGGTCCCAATTCAGACCCCAGAGGAATGCCACTAGCCTCTGGCAGCCAATCAAAAAAGGCCCCTTTAATTCTCATTCGTTGCATCCCACCTGTCAGTCAATCCGCTATATATGCCAGTATCTTTCCTGTAACGATAATGGGATTTCATCATGTTAAGTTGCCTAATGTGTAGCACCATATCAAACGCCTTCAGAAAATCCAGGTAATTGACATCCACTGCCTCTCGTTTGTCCGCACTGCTTGTTACTTACTCATAGAATTTTAACAGATATGTCTAGGAATATTTCCCTTGATAGAAATCATGCTGACTGTAATCTGTTTATCATTAGTCTCCAAGTACCTCGAAACTGCATGTTTAATCAGGTAGGGCCATGTAGGTTTTCTTTGTTTTATTAAGACTCCAACACTTTCCCAACAATTGATGTTAGGCTAACTGGCTTCTCCTTTCCTTTCTTTTTAATTTCTCCCTTCTTAAAGACTGGATTGGCATTAGCAATCTTCCAATCCTCTGGAAACATTCCATAATCAAACGATTTCTGAAAGATCATGACCAATTCATCCAGTATATCTTCAGCAACATCTCTCAGGAATCTGAGATGTAATCCCTTTGGACCTTGTGACTTATAGACCTCAAGACATCTGAGTTTTCCTACCTCTTTTTCCTTTTTATTAGCAGTAGCACTCACTCCTGCTCCCAGACACTCACAGAACTCCGGAAAGAAACTGGTATCTTCTACGGTGAAGGCAGATGCAAACTACCCATGATGTTTATCTGCTATTGTTTGTCACCCATTGCTACCTGACCAGCATCTTTTGCCAGTGGTTCAATAAGTAGTCGTTTTTACTCTTTATAGAATCAAAAGAAAAATCTTTTGGTATCCCGCTTTATTGGTATGCCTGTCAGTTCGAGAGCTTCTTCCTCTGTGCAACTTATATATCCAGCATCTTGTGAAGTATTCCCAGAAACTTCAGCCATCTCTGCTCTGCTGTAATCCCTGCCAGTATCCTCTTCCATTCCAGCTGGGCAAGGTCCTCATTCATGCCTCTGTAAATCCATTGGTTTCAGTAGGATAAGGATTTATCTGTGTTCAATCAGTATGAAT
Source organism: Hemitrygon akajei (assembly GCF_048418815.1). Lineage (NCBI taxonomy): Eukaryota > Metazoa > Chordata > Chondrichthyes > Myliobatiformes > Dasyatidae > Hemitrygon > Hemitrygon akajei. The sequence continues at coordinate 22,951,747 of NC_133151.1, forward strand.
TGAATCATATTATGATCAGAGCCTCCTAAGGGTTCTTTTACATAAAGCTCCCATATGAGATCAGGACTATTATATAAAACACCCAATATGAAGTTAGTCTTTTTCCCGAGCAGGCTCAAGCACAAGCTACTCTAATAAGCCATCTCGTAGATATTCGACAAATTCATTAACTTGCGATTCAACATCAACCTGATTTTCCCAACCCCCTTGCATATTGAAGTTCCCCACCACAATTGTGTCATTATACTTATTAGCAGAATCAGAATCAGGTGTATTATCACCGACATGTGACGTGAAATTTGTTAACTTAGCAGCTGCAGTTCAACGTAATACATAATATTGAAGAAGAAAAATATAATAATAATAATAATAATAATAATAATAATAATAATAATAATAATAATAGTAAATCAATTACAGTATACATATATTGAATTGATTAAAATCTTATAAAAACAGAAAAGCTATGCATTAAAAATGTCAGGGAATGTCCAAGGGTTCAATATCCATTTAGGAATCGGATGGCAGAGGGGGAGAAGCTGTTCATGAATAGCTGATTGTGTGCCTTTAGGCTTTCCTACGTCCTACCTGATGGTAAAAGTGAGAAACGGGCATGCTGAGGACGCTAGTGGTCTTAAATAATGGACCGTGCCTTTCAGAGAAAAAAATTCCTTGAAGATGTCCTAGCTAGTACCCAAGATGGGGCGAACTGCATTTACAAACCTCTGCAATTCCTTTCAGTCCTGTGCAGTAGCACCACCAATCCTGACAGTGATGTAGCCCGTAGGAATGCTCTCCATGATACGTCTATAGAACCTTTTGTGTGTTGTTTATTGACAAACCAAATTTCATCAAACTTCAATGAGGTATAGCTGCTGTCTTCCCTTCTTTATAAATACATGGATATGTTGGGACCAAGTTATATCCTCAGAGATCATGAAATGCCTGAATTTGAAACTGCTCTTTTGCTCCACTTGTGAGGACTGGTATTTTCTCCTTCGTCTTAACCTTCTGGAAGTCCACAATCAGTTTTTTTTTTCTGTCATATTGACGATGAGAGTCAGGTTGTTGCTGTGACACCACTCCACGAGTTAGCATATCTCACACCTGCACACATTTTTGTCAACGCCACTGTTTCTTTCAACAATAGTTGTTTCATCAGCAGATTTATAGATGGTGTCTCAGCTATGCCTAGCCATACAAACATGCGTACATAAAGAGTAGAGCATTGGGCTAAGCACACACCGCTGAGGTGCCCCAGTGTTGATGATCAGCGAGGAAGAGAATGTTATAACCAATCCACACAGACTGTGGTCTTCTATTCAGGAAGTTGAAAATCCCACTGCAGAGGGAGGTACAGAGGCCCAGGTACTGCAAATTCTCAATCAGAATGGTGGGAAAGATGGTATTCAATTCTGAGCAATAGTCGATGAACTACATCCAGAAATCGGTGTTTGTGTTGTCCAGGTGGTCTGGACCGTGTGAGGAGCCATTGAGATTGCATCTGCCTTTGACCTATTGTGACAATAGGCAATTTGCAATGGGTCCAGGTCCTTGCTGAGACAGGGTTAAGTCTGGTCATGTGCAACATCTCAAAGCATCTCATTACTTTAGTTGTTAGTGCTACCTAGAAATAATCATTAAAGCTGCTCACATTATTCTTCTGAAGCACTGGTATAATTGTTGCAATTTTGAAACAAGTGGGAAATTATTTCTGTACCAGTGATAGTTTGAAAATGTCCTTGCATACTCCCGTGAATTGTTTGGCACAGGTTTTCAGAGCGTTACAAGGTACTCCATCAGCATCTTTTGCCTGGTGAGGGTTCACTCGCTCTATAAAGTCAGCCTAACATCGGTCTTTGAGATAGAGATTACTGGGTCATCAGATGTAGCAGGGTACTTCTCCCTTTAAAAGCAGACAAGAAGGCGTTGAGTTCATCTGGTAGTGAAGCATCACTGTCATTCCTGCTATTGGACTTCGCTTTGAAGGATGTAATGTCTTGCAAACTTTGCCTGAGTTGTCGTATATCTGATGTCACCTCGAACCTCGGTCGAATTTGTCTCTCTGACCTTGAAATAGCCCTCCGCAAATCATATGTGTTTTTAAGCTACAGGCCAAGGTCTCCAGAGTTGAAGGCCACAGATCTAGCATTCAGCAGACGACATGCAGTCTTTCAGTCCTGCATTCTTTGTCTTTTTAAATGATGCCTCTGTAGTGCAATTTAAATCTTTGCTGTTTGCATTTGTACCCAATCATTGAATTGTTCTTACTTAAATTTATATTACATTCATCATCTACTTGTAAACGTGCTGGATCATCCTCAGCTCTTATTCTGGTTCCCAGCATACAGAATAAATCATTGATAGCAACAGACAGTTTGAGCCATAATATCATGCCAAACAATTTGAAAAGTAAATCAGTAAACACCCAAAAGCTAATCCTACCGAGAAACACAAAGTCCATCTCACTCCATCCTCCTCATGTTCACGTACCTATCTAAGTGTTCAGTAAAAGCCCCTAATGTACTTAACTCTACCACTCCAGAATTGTGAATTTAAAAAAAACCAACACATCACTCATATTTCCTTTCGAACTACCCCTCTCACCATCAACGTATAGGATATTTCTACCATGATATAAAGGCCCTCTATATATACTCGATCTGCGCCTCGCATAATGTTATAATCCTCTATCTGATCTCCCCTCAGCCTCTGCTGCTCCAGATTGTCAGGACACTTGTGTTAGCACATTCCATTTCAACCAGAAGTCATCCTGGTAAGCTTCTTCTACTTCTTCTCCAATGCCTCAAAATCTTTCCTATACTGTGTCAACCAGAACTATATGCAGTACTGCAGATATGGCTTATCCGGGGTATTTTTCAAGCTGAAATATCACCTGTTGAACTTTGAGCTCAATAACTCAGCTGATAAGAGCAAGCATTTAATAAGCATCTTACCCATCTTCGTCTGGTGCTCCCCTCCCCTTTCTTTCTCCCTAGGCCTCCCCTCACATAATCATCCCCCTTCTCCAGCTCTGTGTACCTTTTGTCAAACAACTTTACAGCTCTTAGCTTCATCTTTCTCCCTCCTGTCTTCTTGTGTCAATTCGGATCTCCACATTCACATATCTTAGTCTCTCTTCTTTTAATTACTCCTGACGAAGGGTCTCGGCCCGAAACGTTGACTGTAGTTTTTTCTTATAGATGCTGCATGGCCTGATGCATTTCACCAGCATTTTGTGTGTGAAGAACGGGCATGCATCACACGAAGGCATGATGGCTCTCCGTAGTTAGGCCGTGGCTTCCAGAAGCTGAATTATCCAACTTCGAGGAAGTTTGCATACACATTTTTGTGCAACTGATGTGACACATGCCGGTCTATAGTTTTCTGGATTTTCCCTATTTCCCTTATTACATACAGGTTTAACATTCTGCACTCACTGTGAGTACTCCTCTGTGCCTTGGAAAGATAACAATGACATTGGTGCTAATATGCTCCACGACTTCTGGCTGTTCACTGCTCCCCTTGAGAAAATCCTACAGCCGCTCCTATACATCCGGACCCGAGTACCCGGGAGGCAGCACTGCATCCTGGAGTCTCATTTGCGGCCACAGTATCTCCTGTTTGTACCCCTAACTATCAAGTCCCCTGTCACACATGCACTGTCTAACTTTATGCTTCCCTGACTCAATGGAACCACCAGGGTTTCTTCATCTCATTTTGAATGTAATGAAATTAATGGAATGTGGTGCAGGAAAAAATTACCAAAAGGGTTTGTGGACTCGGTCTGACTGCCAAATAGAAAGTAACAGTACAGGATTTCTTCCAGAGACCAAAGGCGAGCTGCATGGTGCATTAGCTGGCCATGAGATTGTCCTTAGTGTACAATGAGACAGGGGGGTTACCGTGGATAGGGTCAGACCCATATGCATGACAGATATGTCCTGCAGAGACTGAGTCCAAGTGTGCTGGAGGAATAGGAGCAGCCAAATCCAGTGCCTGATTCCGGGAGCAAGTCTCAGAGCTCCCAGGAGCAATAGATTTGTCAGATTGTGGCTGGGTGGCAATACTTTATTGCGAATGTGATTATACTCACAGATTGCGGTACTGCCACTGGTCTGCCGAGGAGCTCTGAGTGGAACTGGAATTATACTTTATTTCTGACTGCACAGGATCAGTCGTGTCGTCGAATTGTGGTGGAAGTATTTTACTGGAAATGTGATTATACTTACAAATTGCGGTATTGCCATTGTGTCCTGTCCTGTGTCTCGGGAGAAGCTCTAAGTAGAACTGGAATTATAATTATTTCTTATGTTGGTTTCCTTTCAGTGACCAAAGGCAATCTGCTTGGTGTGTTCATTGGCCACAAAATAGAGTCCGATGTGCACATGGGTGTCAGAAGGAAAGACACCTCTTTCGTAACTCTATACACTCAATATGTATGATCTCATCTCATTTTATGACAATAACATTGGTGCTAATTTGCACCAAGATCGCTGGATTTTCGCACTGCCCCTTGACAATATCATGCAGCTGCACCTATACACCCTGGGCACTAGCACACGTGAGGTAACAAACCATCCTTGTGGCTCTTTTGTGGCCACAGTATCTGCTGCCTGTCTCCCCTAACTAGTGAGTAAACTGTCATTGCCTCACTGCCTGACTTTATCGTTCCCTGCAATAACGGAAGCCCCAGGGTTTCCTCATCTCGTTTTGAAATTCGTAGAATCAGGTACAGGCAAAAGTTTCGAAAAATATTTGTGGAATCAGCCTGACAGTCTGAGAATCGCGCTTAATAACTGCTACGCTCTAGTCATTGAATATCACAGAGATCAGGCCCAGAGGCAAAGTCATGGCAGGTGTAAATAGAAGGTGACCGCACCGGTTTCCTTCCAGAGACCAAAGGCGAGCTGAATGCTGCGTTCGCTGGCTGTAAGATACTGTCATTTGTGTACATGAGGAACAAAGAAAAAAGACGACGTGAGACAGGGTAGTTACCATCGTCAGGGTCAAAGCCAAATCCATCACAGTTATGTCCTTACAAGAGAAAGATCAAATTCATGGCCATCGTTTAAATTACACTGTAAAGACACCGGATTAATTACGAAATCACCCTGAAATCACGATCTCAATGACAACACTTATCGCATTGTTATGAGACCAGCACTATTTAATAAAATATTCACCTCACAATCTGCCACATAATGATTTTGCACCTTACGGTTTACCTTTCTGTGCAGCTGTTTTACTTTGCTCAGCATTTTGTTAATGCTTCAACGTGTACTTCCACAATACACTGCTTATTTTTGACTCAGTTTGCTAATACAACAAAAAGAGGGGAGGCGTGTCTAGATCTGATATTCAGCAGCAAGTATTCATATCGTTGTTAGTCTCGAAGTACTGTGGGGGAGTATATCAGTAAAAACGAGATTCCTTAGATTGAATTTACAAAGACAACGTTTGCCCAGATGTGGCAAAGACCTTAGAAGGAAAACTGGAAGAAACTGCTAGACGTTGTGTCAGTTGAGGGGCAATAGAATCGATTTAAATAGGTAATACATGTAGTGAACGAAATGTGCATACCCAAGGTCAGGAGATGTAAAAGAAAAATGATAGATCAACTACATGTTTGAGCAAAGATTTTTAAAAATATTAAAGTCAGCTATGTAAGGAATACAGGAAAAAAAATAATACATTTTAACCATAGGGCATATGAAAATACGAGAGTTGGAGTCAAATAGGCAATTTAGAATACCAAAGACAGGTTGAGAAGGATGTTGTTTTCTTATTAAGAGTGGCCAGGAGATTTTGTCAATACTTCAGTCATAAAGGAAATTTTAAGTGGAATGCTATTAGGAATAACGGTTGAGTGTTAAAGTATGCAGAGGGGGACACAGTAGATACCCTTAACTCTTATTTTGCTAAAGTGTGCACCTGCAACGATGCTATAAATAAAGTTGTTTAAGCTGATTCAGAGATCTGAGTAAGTAAGTTCCTGCTTCAGATGAAAGGATAGCAGTTGATAAATCTCGGTGTCGGACAATATACATCTAAGTGTACTTAAAGAACTGTATGATTAAAAATACAAGCACTAAACAAGAATTTTTCAAAACTCTGTGAAGACTGCTGAAGTCTTTAAGAACTGAAAATGCTCTAAAATTTTACGGGTATATAAGAGGGGTGACAGCAGTGACCCTTTTAACTACTTGCTAGTAGGCATAAAGATTATCGTTGGTAAGAAAAGAGAAACATTAATAAACACCGAGTTGGAAAAGCATCTGATAAGAACAAGGATGCAGCAAGTGGAAATAAAAGGACCCTTGTCTGGATTCCTGCCAGTGACTAGTGGTTTTTCGCAGGGACTGCTGTTGGTACACTAATTTCTGCTGTACATCGTGGAAATGATTTAGATGATGACATAGATGGATTTGTTGCCAAGTTTGCATAAGTTATGAAGATTGGTGGAGGGACAGGTAGAGTTCAGTAAACAGGTAGAATGCAGAAGCATTTAGACAGATTAGGAGAAATGGCAAGGAAATGGCAAATAAAATATAATGTTGGAAAATGCATTGTCATGCATTTTGGTAGTGGTGATAAATGTACAGACTATTTTCTAAAAGGGGAGAAAATCCAAAATTCTGAGAGGCAAAGGGACTTTAGAGTCATTGGGCACAACTCCCTGAAGGTTATCTTGGAGGTTGTGTTGGTCGTGAGGAAGGCAAATTCTATGAGAGCATTCATTTCAGAGGTCTAGAATACTAGTGCCGGGATGTAATGCTGAGGACTCACCTTTGGTATTGTGTACAGTTTTGTGTTCCTCATTTCAGATGCGATGTGCTGGCATTGGAGAGGGACCAGAGAAAGTTCACAAAGATGATTCCAGGAATGAAAGACTTATCATACGAAGAACATTTATAACACTGTGTCTGCAATCACTGGAATTTGGAAGGATGAGGGAGGTTCTCATTGAAACATTTCGAATGTTGAAAAGCAGAGACAGAGTAGACGTGGAAAGGATGATTCACATGGTGGGCGAGTCCAGGAAAAGAGGGCACTGAATCAGGATAAATGAGATGTGGAGACATTTCCTTTGCCGCAGGGTTGTGAATTTCTGGATTTTTGCCACGTGCAGATGTGGCGGACAGGCCGTTGAGTATATTTAAGCCAGAGATTGATAAGTCCTTGATTGGACATGGCATCAGAGGTGATGGGGAAAAGGCCTGGAAATGGGTTTGAACAGCAGGAAAAAAAAGGGTCAGTCAGTGTTGAGTGGAGTCTGGTTAAAGACAGATTTCAGACTAACATCAGAAATCAAATTTTTACAGAGTGATTTGACAGATGCACAATGGACACACTCTGACACAGAAGCATAGACTGACAGGTACAGAATGTACCACACACTCTCAGAATCAGAATCAGAATCTGTGTTATTTTCACCTGCATGTGATGTGAAATTTGTTAACTTAGTAGCAGCAGTACAATGCAATATAATCGAGAAGTGAAAAAAATAAAATAATAATAATAATAATAATAATAATAATAATAATAATAATAATAATAATAATAATAATAATAATAATAATAATAAAGAATATAAAAAATAAAAGTAATACAAAATAAAAAATGTAAATCACTTATGTATAATTATATTAAATGATTAAGAGGAAGTGCATACTCAGAAATACCATATATTTTAAAAAGTGAGGTATTGTTCAAAGATTTAATGTCCGTTTGGGAATCGAATGGCAGAGGGGAAGAAACTGTTCCATAATCACTGAATATGTGACTTCAGGGTTCTGTACCTCCTACCTGATGGTAACAGTGAGAAAGGGACATGCCCTGGGTGCTGGAGGTCCTTAATACTGGACGTTGCATTTCGAAGACACAACTGCCTAACGATATCCTGGGTTCGTTGTAGGCTATTATCCAAGAGCTGACAAGATTTACAAGCATCTTCACTTCTTCCGGTCCTGTGCAGTATCACTTTGTATCATAGACTGACATCTGCAGAGTGAACCCCACACTCTCACACTGCATCATGCACTGACAGGTACAAAATGAAATCCACACTCTAACAATGTACCACAGACTGGGAGATACAGGAGGAACACCAAATCTTACAATCTATGCATCTGTTTCTGGTTGTCTTCCTGCCTGCTTGACCTATCTTTTTGTCAGTCTGCCTATCACTTCACTACCCTTCTCTCTCTCTCTCCTTTGTAGACTGAAATATTTATTCTCGATTTATTTTAATAGTTGACGTATTTGAGACACCCATTAAAGACTGTTACATCCGCAACATAACGCACATGTTGCCTGTGTTGCCTTGAATTTCCAACATCTCCAGATTTTCTCGTGCTTGTACGTTAGCAAATTGCTTATTTTACCGCTTTCTTCCAGATCTGGGTCTCTCTATGTATCTTTGTTCGAATCTGTTTGTGTATTTCCAATTGTATTGACTTCATTACTTACATCATTCTTATAGTTGAGAAGTAAAAACATACGTTCTGTCTCTGTCTAAATGTGCAATGTAAAATTTATAGTAACTTATAATAAATAGTATGTACAACAAGACTGTCACTATAACATAGAAATGCATTTGTGCAATTGGTTATGTGTGTGTGTGTGTGAGAGAGAGAGAGAGAGAGAGAGAGAGAGAGAGAGAGAGAGAGAGAGAGAGGGAGAGAGAGAGAGAGAGAGAGAGAGAGAGAGAGAGAGAGAGAGAGAGAGAGAGAGAGAGAGAGAGGAGAGAGAGAGAGAGAGAGAGAGAGAGAGAGAGAGAGAGGCAAGAAGAAGCTGAGTGACTGAAAGACAGTTCAAAATGGGTAACTGCAGGAAAAGAGGTAGGGATCAGTCAGTGTCGTTGGTATCGGTTCAGAGATGAACAGAATAGCCAACAGATAGATGTAATCTGTAAGTGTAGCTGCTTCGTGACAAAGCTCAGTCTTTCAAAGTAAATCTACTGGCCTATATCCACCAGAGACGCTGCTGAGGTAATGCCAAATAATTTTGATGTATTTGTCTCCAATCGCCCCAATATTTACAATACAAACAATGGTATTGAATTAAAGTGTTTGTTCAAACAACTGTAACTAAGAAAGTTAGTGAGGTGTATAACCGAATCTCTGGAGACAGATCTTCTGTATAAATCAAGGCTGCTTTGAATGCATCAGCTGTCTGCCAGAGCTGTGAATACAGAAGCAACGGAAAACACAGAGTCTCACTGACATGGTGTATCCAGTCATCTGGCAAGTAGAAGACGGTTACTATCCTTTTATTTCAGCCTTTGGAATTTCCGGTAAGCCGCAGTGTCAGCTGCCGTGGGTGGATGTTGAAGTTTAATCCCAATGATGTGATTGCCGCTGGTTTAAACTCCCACTTTTCAGTCCCAGTATTCCGCATTTCAAGAGTGGAATGGAAACAACGGGTCTATAGGTGCTGGGATTTATAGCTGAAAACAAACCGATGCAAAAATTCAGCCAATTCTGTAGCCGGTCAGGCAGCGGTCTTCCAGCGGTTTGTGATTATTAATGCGATGGTCGGCTCTATGCATTTGGTCTTATAGTAGCTGCACTGCATTTTCAAATACTGTGCTTATACAGACCGCGGATCTTATGCAAGTTGATCGTTTGCATTTGAATGTGAGCAGTTGTCTATTCAAGAGCAACAGTCAAACTATCGACTGTCGTAACACTTTCAAAAATGTGAGGAGTTCCGTGTTGAAACATGAAACTGTTGTGGATGTTTTGTAAATGTGTGTGATATGACTGAATATAAAGCAGATGATGGACAACACAATGAAGTCGAAACTGAGTCAATTAACACAACCGACGTGGTGCTTCATAGTTATCAATACTGTGAAATGCTTTAAATCATGTCTACAATCTGTCACCGTCACAGACATCCGACTCCGGCACCGAGTTTGCTGCTGGACGATGAATTCCTCTGCCCTGCTTCCGAGTGATGGATTCAGTGTGAGGCGTCATGTCTGTCTTTGAGGTTGTGTCAGACTGCGCTGTATATGGTGAAAACAATCAAAGTTCTGTTGTAAAGTCAGTGAAGTGGCAAATGCTGGAATAGGATTACGACTCGGGGAATGCTGGAAAAACTAAGCCCCAGCCAGCTTGCTTGGAACGAGAAGCCAGGTGATTAACTAGTCAGGGGTCTCTCTGAGAACAGTTGTGAGGAGAGATACTTTAACTGTTTTCCGTTTTGCCTGGATGAACGTTACCAGCATTTCCTGTTTTTGTTCCGTCCTTTGGCTGTTCTGTCGCTGACAGGGATCGCCATGGAATTTGATGATTGTCCAATGGAAGAATCCCGCCATTAGCGTCCGGATTTATTCATTTCATCAAGACGCTCCCGCGCCGGTAAAAAAAATGTTCCATCCAGTATTGAATCTGAGGCGGTGGTTACCCAGTTTTAGCTTTCCGCTGCCACTTCACATTTTGGTCATCAGTAAGTAATCGGTATTCAGATCACTTGACTTTATTTTCCTGTGTATACTCTTCTCTGTCTCCGCCAGCTCTACGCCCACTCTCGACCCTCCCACCGCTAAATGCAACAATAAAGACGCGGAAGGAGCCGGCAGAGAATGTTCCATCCAGTATTGACTCTGAGGAGGTTCTTACCCAGTTTTAATCAGTTATTCAGTTTTATCTTTTCGCTGCCACTTCACATTTCGCTCATCAGTAAGAAAACTGTATTCAGATCATATTGACCTTGCGCCCTCTCGCGACCTTCCCAACGTGAAATGCAACAAAAAGTGGACATATTACATGATCCCCTCAAACTGCTGCATTGGCTTCTACTCAGTATTTTCTCAACTTGCTATCTCTCTTCCAGCGAACTTGATGGCGATTGTGATCCTGTCCCGGGGAAAGTGCGGTCTTTCAAAATGTATCACTCGCTACCTGGTGGGAATGGCAGCGGCCGATCTCCTGGTCGTTATCTCGGATCCGCTGCTGAGGTGGACTGCTGTAATTTATTTTCCCCGATCATTCGTGTTCATTACTCCTGTGTGCAGAATCGTTTTGTGGTTGATTTCTGCGAGCACCGCGTCCTCAGTTTGGCTGACTGTCGCTTTCACCGTTGATCGATTTGTGGCTATTTGCTGTGAGAAAATGAAAACAAAATATTGCACCGAGCGAACTGCGGCTGTGGTTATCGGGACAGTGAGTGTGCTGTCCTGTTTGGTGAGTGTCCCCTGGGGATTTGTATACGAGCCTGGAGAAATAATTGATGGTGTTCCCTTTTATTGTTATTATACACCGAGCTACGAAAACTCTCCCTCATGGGCGGCATTTGAGATGTTTCACATAATTTTAACCCCTTGTGTCCCATTCTTTCTGATTTTACTGTTCAATACTCTGACTGTCAGGCGGATCCTAGCGGCCAGTCGAGCCCGCAGGGGGCTCCGAGGACAAAAGAGTGGAGAGAATGACAAGGACCGGGAGATGGAGAACCGACGCAAATCCATCGTTTTGCTCTTCAGCATAACCGGTAGTTTCATATTGTTGTGGGGTACACGGGTGGTATTTTATATCTATCAACGGATTTCAATGATTTTTGCTTTTGATTCTGCCACGGATCCCCGTTACATTACAGGAAACACAGCGACAATGTTGCAGATTCTCAGCTCCTGCACCAACACGTGTATTTATGCCGTGACTCAGAGCAAATTCCGAGAGGAACTAAAGAATGCGGTGAAATACCCATTGAATATGATTTTGAAAGTCATGAAACGTTGAAAATAAATGTTGTAAATTATTACAAATCAGCTGCCTTCATGCTCCCTATTCTATCCCCCACTAGTTAGTAGATGGAAACAATGTAATGAACAGAGTTACAAAACATACATGAGAGAATCTGCTTTCGCTCGAAATTCAAAACAACACGCACAAAATCAGATCCTGTTGAAGGGTCTCGGCACGAAACGACGACTGTTCAATCTCTTCCTCACACAAAATGCCCGAGAAACTCAGCAGGCCAGGCAGCATTTATGGAAAAGAATAAGCTGTCGCCATTTCGGCCCGAGACTCTTAATCAGAGTCCTGTCAACTGTTTACACTTTTCCATTTTGTGTATGTTGCCTTAGAGTTACAAAGCAGCTGCTTACAGTTGATCCCGACCGCATCACTGGTTCACCATCCCAGAGAAATCTCCTTTGCGCCTCACGCCTCGCCCTGTTAAATTGAAGCCTGAGGCGAAGCTGCTTCACCTGCTTCCCTGTTCTGACAAAACTGCCTGATTTTGGAGTATATTTTCGTCTGCATCAACCTCTCCTGCTCCCGTCAAAACCCGTCCTTTCCTTCAACTTCATTTTTCTCCTCCTTCTATACCTGCTTGTTTTCCTTCTCACTTCCAACTTGAACTATCTTTCTATAAGAGAATTTATCTGTTTTACAATTGAAGACAAAGTGCCGTTACGTTCCCTTGTCTCTCTCTGAGAGATAGAGAGATAGAGAAAGTGAACGCGATCTGGAGACAGCACGAGGGCTGATGAAGGATAGAGCTAATGAGACATCACGAGGAACGGACGCCCGGGAAAGCACGTGAGGTAGAGGGCGCGAGGGAGAGGGTGCTATGCAGATGACGCTGGGCGATGGTGAGCGACACAAGGAGTGATCGCGAGGGGGAGGGCGCACGAGGGAGTTGGCGTGAGTGAGAAGGCGCGAAGGAGAGCATGTGTGGAAGAGTGCGCGAGAGATAGGGCACGAGGTAGATGTCGCGAGAGTGAGCGCGAGGGAATGGCCGTGTGGGAGAGGCAGTGAAAAAGAATGAGAGAGAGAGCGCAAGACAGTGAGCGACTAAGACATCGTGAGGGGTACAGGGAGAGAGAGAGAGAAAGGGAAAGAGAAGCAGAGAGATAGATAGAGAGAGAGATAGGGAGAGAGGAAGGTAGAGAGATGAAGAGAGAGGGGCAGAAGGAGATAGAGAGAAGGAAACATAGACAGAAGGAGAGGGAAAGAGTAAGAGAGAGAGATAGAGATAGATAGAAAACAGGCTGTGTGAAATTGCCGGATCTGTGGATCCACTCTTTCACAGAGATCGTCTTGTTTAGTGGATGATGAGTATTATTTTGAATTATGTACAGGTACTACTGTAGACGTCTTTTTTTTGTTCAATACTAAAATCGTACGAGTTCAAACAAATTGTGTGGTTTGAACCCTTTTGCAGTCTCCCTTGTTTGCGAATGCATAAGTGAATTGCCTAAGCTGAATCAAAGAAGAATACAAAGAATGACTTTTCAAACAATGTTCATTAGAAACAGGCTATCAGATAGCACATAAATACACAGGCATGGAAATATACGAATCATATGTACAAACACGTTAACGGGGGCACAGACAGGAGTACGTGTGTAAATGAGTGAAATGCAGGATGATGTGTTACCGCAATCATGCCATGGCCAAGGATGTCTCTGAGAAAGTACGGGCAATTCTGAAAAGGCAGTGTGAACAGCCAGAGGTGATGCTATTTATTACATCTAACAACAGACACAGACAATGTCCTTCAAAGATAATTTAAGGAGTAAGGCAGACAGTTAGGAAGTAAGAACTCTCGGGTGATGATTTCAGGATTACTTCAGGTGCCACATGCTTTTGAGGTAAGATATGATAAATTGGCACACTTAAATGTGTGACTAACAATTTGGTGAAGGAGGGAGGGCATCAGGAATAAAGATCATTGTGCTCTCTTCCACGGTAAGTGGGACTGGTATAACAAGGATTCAATAAAGTGAACAGGAAGCGATATTCTCACAGGAATGGTTACCGGAGCCATGCTAACGATTTTTATCATGTGGCATGTGGAGGGGGTATTGGAATCCAGAGCTACAGGTCAGTAAGTAGTATTGAGCGGATGGGGCATTACTTGTTTGCTGTGTTCAAGAAGGTTTCCAGAAGCAGTTTGTAGGTGGTCCACGATGGAGAGAGACATACTTGGTATAGTATAGGGAAATGAACCTAGCAAGATGATTGGAGCTTCATTGGGAAAGATTTATGGATCTTTATTCTGGAGGGATTCAGGTGGTTATTAATAAGAATACGTTTGGACCTGCAGGTCGATGATTGTAAATTTGCCGAAGAACTGGACAGGTGTCATGGAGAGTTGTCTGGGAGCTGATGTTACAGGTTGTTACTAGATGAAACTGATGTTAGCTGATATGTGACATGTGAGAGTCACTTACAGCCCATCCGTTCGGAATTTAATTTTTTCCTGTCCCTGTGAGGGTAGAGAAGGACAGGAATGGTCAGGAACTAAGGGTGATGAGAAATATTGTGTTTGTTTAAAAATGTAAGAGGAGTCATATGTAAGGACGAAGAAGTTGAAATTAGACAGAGTCTTGGAGGGACATACAGGAAAGCAAGAAACAAGTCACAGAGTGAATCAGGAGAGTGAGAAGTTACCAGGAAAGGTCCTCATTCAGCAATATCAATGAGACTCCCAACGCAACTTAGGCATACACAGAAAAATAAACTATAATGTGGACAGCACATGACCACCCTAAGGCAAACGTGGGAGTTTATATCTGGAGCTAGAATTAGCATGCGAGGTCCAAAATGAATGTTGGTTTTCACTAAGGAAAACGACAAGGAGGATAGAGTGATGATAAAGTTGGTATGATGATATTCTGTGGCGTGTCGATACCAAATAGGAAGTGCTGTTTGGTCTCTCAAATTATTTTTACGGGTAAGTCCTTTGCGGGAATTTAGTACATTGGGAGACACAGACCACATGCAGTTAAATATGATGTTTAAACTGCCGGCACCGTACTGTAAGAACAGAGATATTAACAACATCTGGCCCGTATTGCAAGGGAAGAGAATCGTCTATTTCCGGTATAAACATGCCCTGCGTATGTGACTGCTCTAGAAAAGTCAACATTTTAATATAGGGACAGTGAACTTTAGAATATCTATACCTACACTACCAGGGCACGCAACAGTAAAACTCACAGCATTGTGCAGTGACCACACGGTCCTGTAAACACCCAGCACAACACACCAACATTAAACACTAGAAAAACCACAGCATTCCAAGGACAGAGAACTGCACAACCGTGATAAAGAATTTCAATTCATGGACACTATCTCTCCCCTCAATCCCACTGGATATCTCTCAGGATGGGATAGATCGTTGCTAATGGTGAAACTCGAATGTTTTGTGTGCAATTTCCGAAGATATTTGAAATGTCAGCAGAATGAAGAGGGACTGAAATGTAGGCAGGTTCTGAAAAGTAGTAAAAACAACAGGGTAGTGTGCGACTGTAATTTCCCCATCATTGACTGAGATTGTCTTAGTGTTGAGGAGCCGACATGTTGGCATCGTGGCAATATTTCCAAGCATTTACGATCACAACTTTATGTTTCCTGCAGATGTCTGCTACCTCTCTGCAGATTTGCTCCTCCAATTCTCGGACTATTGGGTGGTCTATAATACAACCCCATTATTGTGGTTCTACCTTTCCTGTTTCCCAGCTCCACCCATATAGCCTCGGTAGACAAGCCCTCTAATCTCTCTTGCCTGAGCACTGCTGTAACATTTTCCCTGACTAGCAATGCCACAACCCCCCCACACCCCCACCATTCATCTTTCTGCCTCTATCACGTCTGAACCATCGGAACCCTGGAACATTAAGCTGCCAGTCCAACCCCTCATGTAGCCAAGATTCACTAATGGCTACAATGTCATAATTCCACGTGTCGATCCACGCCCTGAGCTCGTCAGCCTTCCCTGCAATACACCTCGCATTGAAATAGGCACACCTCAGAAGATGCAAAAGTTACTGCATATTTGTTAACCTTTTGCTTATTTTGTTTACTTACACAATTTAGTCTCGTTGTTGTCTTTTATACATTTGTGTTTTGCCAGTCTTTGATGTGTGTAGTTTTTAATTGATTCCTTTCTGTTTCTTTGCACTTATTGTGCATGCCCGGAGCAAAATATACATGGTAACATTCGTACTTTGAGAGCAAATTTACTTTGAACATTGAAATTCACAGAAAACATCTTGTGATGATAGTTGGAGGAAGATAGAGCCTTTCTCTTTGGCAGGAAGCAGGATGAGATGTGACTTGAAGAAGGTATACAAAATTATAGGAGACATCAAATCAGGGGATATCCGGAGAATGTTTCCCAAAGTGGATGTCGCTAAAGCAAGGATGCATAATTCTAGGTGATTGGAGAAAAGTGTAGGGGGTAGAGATATCTCAGGTTAACTTATAAATGCAGAAATTGTTTGGAGTTTACTGCTAGGGATGGTGGTAATGGCAGATGCTTTAGGGACTGTTAAGAGACCTCGCACTGGGGCATGATGCTTGCATTTGATGAATTTCAATAGGAGACCATTTTGATAACACTCATCCTCAAAGAAAGACACAATCTTCGGGGAAATTGGCCTAAATAAGAACAATTTAACGATCTCCTAACACCTTGTACCTCATTTTCACCTTCCACTATTTCCTTATCCTGACGTCGCATCTATTTTTTCCAGTCTTCTTAAAGGGTCTCAGCCAGAAATTTGACAATTTACTATTTTCCATCGATGCTGTGTTCCTCCAGAATTTTCTATATGTTGCACTCTAATGCAGGACTTGGGAACAGTAGGGACCGGGAGAATTTGTAACTTATACCTGACCAGTGAGAGTAATGTAAAGCTGAGTGGTTCAAAATTCAAATAGATTTTGTAGAAGGGGAAATACCAGAATCCAGAGCTAAGAACATTGCGTGGTCAGAGATGTTGCAAACGGAGTCGAATGGAAAAAAGAACGATAAGAAAGTTTAAATAGCGGAAATTAGAAAATGCCTTTGATGAATAGAAGCAAAATGCAAATTAGACAGATAATGTGCAGAACAGAATGATGGTAGTGGAGAAGCAATGATTTTGCTGAGCAAGCCTGGAGAGAATACCTTGTACATACATTAAAAACAAAACGGCACTACAGTGAAAACAGGAATGTAGACAACTCGATGGTGGAGGAGTGTAAGTATGTCTGGAGCCGGAATAAGTGGCCCAATCACCAAATGTATATTCCACGTCAGTATTCACGACACAGAAATTGATGGGGGAAATAAGCATAAGGAAGGATACAGTGATATTCCAGGCACATTGCTAATACGTTGCTGGGAGCATTGGGACTCTCAAAGAACACGAAGGTGGATAACTCACAAGGACAGGATAGAATTCGTTCCAGGTTATTGCCCGAATGCGGCAAGATTACAGATTTCTGGGGCCTTCACAGGGATCGTTGTCGTCTATTTAAAAATTACACCTGATGCGGCAGAGAACGGCAGATGAGCCAATATTGTTCGCACATTTAAAAAGAGCAATAGCGATGAACCAGGAAACTATAAAGTGACACGAATATTTGGTGCCGTTGTCGATAGTGAGGAAAATATCCAAAGGATTCCATAACATAGAACAACTGGAATTGTGGGCAGAGGAATGGCATATGAGGTGGTGTAATCTAGGACATGATATTTTAGAGGTTTTTATTTCAGAATCTCTCTCCCTGTTGGAGTAGCAGGAACGGCAGTGATGTCAGTGACATGGTCCGCCTCAGGATGCGGTCGATCAGCGAATCGTTCAGTGGCTCCTGTAAATTCACATCAGGGACATGCACCAGGTCTAGCTCCGCTCATTTAGAACAGTTAGACCAGATCCTTTAGTGAGATTGTCACACCTAAGGTGAAGGATGCTTATAGTTTTGTGACCACTAGGAGAGACAAGAAAAAGAGTCACAGGGTGCAGAGTCCCCAATGGCTGCTCCCCTCACAACAGGTACACGTTTTGAATACTGATGGGGGAATGACCTTTCAGGGAACATCAGCTGGTGCCAGTCTGCTGGCACTAAGAGTGTCGCAGGTGCCCGGTAGCGGATGATGGGATAAGTCTGGACAGTATTCGAGAAAAGACCCAAGAATGTGTGGCCCTAAAAGAGTTCCTATGATGGTGTGTTGCCTCTGAATACTAGGGTCAAGAACGAGTCTGAGCAGCTACAGGAAATACTCAAGTGCTCGTGTTGAAGAGTGTTAAAGAGGGTTAAACTTGTACACAGTGAATAGATGGAACTGGGAAATAGCTCAAAATTCACAACTTCGAAAATGGTAATCTCTGGATTACGCCCTGTGAACGATATTTGTGAGGATAGAAATATAATTATGATTTAGATGAATATTTGACTGATGGGCTGAGGCACGCGGCAAGATTGAAGTTCCTGGATCACTGCACTTTCTTCTGTGGTAGGGAGACTTGCACACAAAATATGGATTGCTCCTGATCTGGAGGAGGCCCAGTATTCTGTTGATTTGTAAGTGATGCCGAGAATAGTGTAAATGGGAGCGGCGGTCAGTTTGACCATGAGCAGGAGATAATACTTTTGCCAATGTCAACAAATTTATTCGACAGGATAGACCAAGGAAAAGGAAGACAATTGGTTTTAACTGCATTTGTTTCAGTGTAAGAGGCTTGTAAGGTCAGGTGAATGAACTCAGGTGTGACTGACTCTGGGGGCAGCTGTATCACTTCCTGCGATGTATAGATCAATGATAACAGAGGCTGAGTACGAGCTTCACTCCAGGTTAGGTAAGGCCGGGTAAACTCCTTTAATTAATCTACGTTTGTAATTAGATTAGGAATAGGTAATGGAGGCAGCAGTTAGGGCAGTTGAGTACTCGTTTTGCAGTATGTGGGAAGTCAGGGCGAGCACAGCTGTCCCTGATGACTACACCTGCAAAAATTGCATCCAGCAGCAGGTCCTGACAAACCATGTTAAGGAACTGGAGGTGGAGCTGGATGAACTTTGGATCATTCGGGAGGCAGAGGCAGAAATAGACAGGAGTTTCAGGGAGATAGTCACCGCTAGGAGTCAGGAGACAGGCAGTTGAGTGACTGTCAGTAGAGGGACAGTTCCTTCTGTGGCCTTACCCATCAACAATAAGTATATCGTTTTGGATACTGTTGGTGGAGATGACCTTCCAAGGACAAGTTGCAGTGGTTACGTTTCTGGCAACGGCATTGGAACCTCAGCTCCGAAGGGAAGAAGAGAATAGAGGAGAGCAGTAGTGGTAGGCGATTAGACATTTAGGGGACAGATATGAGGTTCTGTGCAAGAGATCGAAAATCCCGGATGGACTGTTGTCTCCCTGGTGTCAGGTTCCGCGATATCTCGGATCGGGTTCTAAGTATCCTCAAGAGGGAAGGTGAGCAGTCGGATGTCGTGGTCCATGTAGGGACCAATTATATGGGTAGGAAAAGTGAAGAGGTCGAGAAAGGTGATTTTCGGGAGCTAGGTGCCAAGTTAAAGGACATGACCTCCATGATAGCAATCTCAGGATTGCTACCAGTGCCACGTGCAGGTGGGTTTAGAAATAGTAAGACAGTGCAGATCAACACGTGGCTGAAGATATGCTGCATGAGGGAGGGCTTCAGATTCAAAGATAATTTTCCAGGGAAGGTGGAACCGGTTCCGGCTGGAAGGCCTATATCTGAATTGAAGGGGAAGAAATATTCTTGCAGGTAGGTTTGCTAGAGAGGCTTCGGTTGATTTAAACTAAATACGAGGGGTAGGAGAACCAGAGTGTAGGAACAGATGTATGGGAGAAGGAAGAAAAAGAAGAAAGTAAAGTTATTTGTACTGTTAGAGATAAACGGAGAGCAAGAGGTGAATAATTTCTTAAATGTATTTTTTTAATACTAGGAGTATTGTAAGAAAGGTGAATGAGCTCAGAATATGGATTCATACCTGGAAATCTGATGTTGCAGCTATTAGTGAGACATGGTTGCAGGAGGGGTGCGATTGGCAACTAAATGTTCCTGGATTCGTTGCCTCAGGTGTGATAGAATCGGAGGGACAAGAAAGGGAGCTGTTGCGTGGCTTGTCAGAGAAAATATTGCAGCGGTGCTCTGGCAGGATAGATTAGAGGGCTCGTCTAGGGGGACTATTTGGATGGATTTGAGTATTGCGAAAGGTGTAGTGACACTCATAGGGGAACGAGTATTGGGCGGGAAATTTTGCAAGGAGATAGCAGATATTTGTAGTAAGCACGGGGTTGTGATTGTGGGAGATTTTAATGTTCCACGCATAGACTGGGAAGCCCATAGTGTTAAAGAGGTGGATGGTTTGGAGTTTGTAAAATGTGTGCAGGACAGTTTTTTACAGCAGTACATAAAGGTACCAACTAGAGAAGGGGCAGTGCTGGACCTTCTGTTAGGGAATGAAATAGGTCAGGTGATGTAGGTATGTGTTGCGGAGCACTTCGGGTCCAGTGATCACAATGCCATTAGTTTCAATATAATTATGGAGAAGGAGAGGATTGGACCCAGGGTTGAGAATTTTGATTGCAGAAAGGGTAACTTTGAGGAGATACGAAAGGATTTAGAAGGAGGGGATTGTGACAATTTGTGTTATGGGAACGATGTAATAGAGAAATGGAGGTCATTTAAAAGTGAAATTTTGAGGGTACAGAATCTTTATGTTCCTGTTAGGTTGAAAGGAAAGGTTGAAAGTTTGAATGAGCCATGGTTTTCAGGGGATATTGGAAATTTGGTTAGGAAAAAGAGAGATATCTACAATAAATTTAGGCAGCATGGAGTAAATGATGTGCTCAAGGAATATGAAGAATGTTAGAAGAATCTTAAGAAAGAAATTAGAAAAGCTAAAAGAAGATAAGAGGTTGCATTGGCAAGTGAGGTGAAAATAAATCCAAAGAGTTTCTACAGTTATATTAATAGCAAAAAGGATACCGAGGGATATAATTGGTCCCTTCGAGAATCAGAGTAGATATCATTGTGTGGAGCTCAAAGAGATGGGGGAGATTTTGAACAATTTCTTTTCTTCGGTATTCACTAACGAGGAGGGTATTGAATTGTGTAAGGTGAGGGGAACAAGTAGGGTATTATGGATAAAAACACAAAATGTTGGCAGAACTCAGCAGGCAAGACAGCTTCTATGAGAGGAGGTTCTGCCTGCTGAGTTCTGCTAGCATTCTGTGTTTTTATTTATTTCCAGCATCTGCAGATTCACTCGTGTTGCCAGGGTATTATGAAAACTATGACGATTAAAGAGGAGGAAGTACTGGTGATTTTAAGGAACATAAATGCGGATAAATATCCGGATCCTGACAGGATTGTGGAGGCCAAGCCATTCAGTATCAAACTAAGGTTGATAGGTTTTTGATTAGTCAGGGAATCAACGGATTGTGGGGAAAAGGAAACAGTATGGTGTAAACAGGGATGAAATGATCAGCCATCATGGAATGTTGAAGCAGACTGGATTTGGCTGAGTAACCTAATTTTGCCCCTATTTGTTATGGTCCTATCAGAGCCACAACAGAAGCATGTCTGAGGGAGGGCAGAATGGGCAGCTCAATGTTCCAAGATATAAAGATGCAGGTAAGAAGGGAAAATGGGCAAAGTTGTGCGAAGTGGGAGTCATCTAACAGTGTTAATATAAGGTGTTCAGAAACTGTATAATTCTTGCAGGGTAAAGGACAAGGCTGGCATGTTTCATGAACCCTTCCTGATGAGAGATACTGTGGCCTCGGTTGAGAAAATGTAAACAGCCTGCTTACATTTTTGAGCCAAACCAGTTAGCTTCACTCGCCTTCACTTGTCCCAAAATAGAAATTTTCCCACAACCACTGAACTTACTTTCAAGGACACATCACCCTATATTCTCAATGTTTATTGCTTGTTTAATTATTGTTTCTTCTTTTTGCATTCGCACAATGTGTTGCCTTCTTCACGCTGGTTGATTGTGCCAGTTGGCCGGTTTTTCATTGCATCTGTTATAGTTATTATCTATGGACTTGAGAATGGCTATCAATATAGAGATTTGTTGAATAGACAGTAAAATTAATCGCAGTTCTATACGGTGCCAGGTACGTAAGTTGAACTGTCTACTGCCCTGAACTCCTGCTTGCTTTTGTAAAAATTGCGTTATTTGTCACATTTGCATTGAAACGTAGTGAAAGGCATCTTAGGACAGAAAGCCACCAGAATCTTCAATTCCGTGAAAAGGTTATTGTAAAGCACAAGTCCAAAGATGGATAAAAAAATAAATATTTCCAAGTCACTCAATATCCCTTGAAGTACAGTTAAGCCATCAAGAATGGAAAGAGTGAGACACAGCTGTAAAGCTGCCAAAAGCAGACTGTCCTCAAAAAATGGAGAGATCGTGCAAGAAGGTGAGAGTAATGGACGCCACCAAGAGACCTATGATAATGCGAAAGCAGTTACAAGCCTCGGTGCCGGGATGGGAGAGACTGCACAGACAAGTGTTGTCTGGGTGCTTCATCATTTTTTTTGTTGTTACTTTTCAATAATCTTTTCACCGAGATGCTTGGATTGTTCTTTTGTCCTCACGGTATAGTTTTTACCAGTTCACTGCCGCAGCAGCAATTGGTCTTGGTTGATTTTTACAATAGTCTACTAAAACAGCATGACTGCACACGGTAATCTCCATGTAGCAAATTATATTTATTCTAAAACCAATTGGCCCCAGCTGTCATTATTTGGTGTGTCATATTAAAGGGGGAAAATACTCATACAATGTGTTATTTTCGTTTTATCACTTTGTAGATATCATTTTCGTTTTAACATGCACTAGTCTCTCCGTTATTCAGTGTCTGTCATTGTTCCGGTTGGCTGTTCTTCTTTAACGTTCCTTTCTCCCTGATCATGTCCTAATTTCAGTCATTAGATCTCTAATTGCTGCTAGTTTACTCAATTACAGAACACCTGGGTTTATCAGAGACTGTGAAATATGTACAATGGTGTCACTATCACAGGTTGCCAGTTTGTTGATCTATTTCCATGTGTTAGCTTCGTTTCCCAACTGCTTAGAACCGTTGGTTCTTACGTTCAGCACCAGTTTCAAGATATTCCATGAAAACCCCGTCTAAGACTCCCGACTACATATCGAAGTTCCGTGTCAGGATTCCTCCTGTTTGTTGTTCAACGTTTTCGTCTGTGGCAACATCCCCAACTCAGTATCCGTGCCTGTGTCCTGCACTTGGGTTCTCCTCAATCGCTCCGTGCAACAGTGTCGAAAAATCCAAATTAAACCACTGTGGATTAATGTTGTAAAACAGTAAAATATGAAAACTTCAAAGGTGAGTATGAATACATTTTGGGTGCTGTAATAGTAGGACAGATGTTGTCCTTGATTCTGGTGCTGTATGTTCTCACTCCTTTATGTCTGCTGCCCAAGGGAAGGTGTGAGAAGACAGAATGCCAGGGGTGGGAAGGAACTTTGATTATGTTAACTGTTTTCCCGGGGCAGCAGGAATTGCAGCTGGAGTCAGTGGAGGGAAGGACCGTTTCTGTGACAGACTGGGCAGTGATCAGCAAGTCGTTCTCTGATATGACTTCACATGTTGCCACACATCACTCATCTGGATTGAACACAATTTACCATTCCTTAGCTTCATCACCAAGCTGATCAAGAATTGCTGGTATCAGAATCAGAATCCGGTTTATTATCACTGTCATGTGTTGTGAAATTTGAAAACGGTTACCATCAGTTGGGAACTACAGAAACCCGAATGCACACACTCAACGATTCAGGAAGAGCTTCTTACAATCTGCCATCCGATTCCTAAAGGGCATTGAAACCGTGGACAGGACCTCACTTTTAAAATATACACTGTTTCGGTTTTTGCACGATTTTTATCTGTTCAATATACGTATACTGTAATTGATTTACTTAATTATTATTATTTTTTTCCTATATTTTGTATTGCATTGAACTGCTGCTGCTAAGTTAACAAATTCCATGACACATTCCCGTGATGATAAACCTGATTCTGATTCTGATTTTGATTTGTTAACTTACCAACAGCAGGTCAATGCAATACATTATAACATAGAAAGGAATAAGAAGCACAAGTAAAACAGGAACAATAAGTACATATGCATCTTTAAATGATGTAATATTGTACAAACCAAAAAATAGTACATATTATCAAAGTGAGGTAGTGTTCATGGATTCAATGTCCATTTAGGAATCGTATAGCAGAAGGGAAGAAGCTTTTCCTGAATCACTGAGTGTGTGCCTTCAGTCTTCTTTACTTCCTTCCTGCCCCTAAAAATGGGAAGAGGGCATGTCCTGTGTAATGGAAGTCCTTCATTATTGACGTCGCCTTTCTGATGCACCGCTACTTGACGATGTCTAGGATACTACGGAGGCTAGAATGCAAGATGGAGCTGACTAAGACATCTGGAACCTATTTTGGTCCTGTGCAGTAACTGCCCCCAGCCACACCAAAGAGTGATGCAGCGTGTCAGAGTACTTTTCACTGTACATTAAGCGAGGTTTTGGAGGGTTTTAAATGAGAACACACAGCCCTTCAAATTCTAATGAAATATAGCTGCTGTCTTGTCTTCTTTATGGTTGCATTGTTATTCTGGGACAAGGATAGATCCTCTGAGATCTTGACACCCACGAACTTGATATTGCTTACTCTCTCCTATTCTGATCCCTCTGTGTGGATTTTTCTGGCGAAGGATAACATGGTAAATTTAGGGAACCTTGGCCAATGAGAGATAAAAAAGCTCCTGTCAAGAAATGAAGGAAGCATACTCTAGGTGTAGGAGTTCAGAATCGGACAAATCACTCGATTAAAAACTGACTTCAGTAGTTAGGAACTTACTGAAGGGGATTCTGCAGGACCGAAATCACTGGTATTTGGATAGACAGTGTCTGATCAGCAGGAGTCAGGATGGCTTGACGTGCGGGAGGTTGTGGTTGACGAATCCTCAAGATTTTTGCAGAGGTACATAACACTGTTTTTAGGAATGCAGGCTGGTGATTAGTGATGTGCTCCAGTGGGCAGAGCCGTTAGTGTTTTTGTTCATTATTTTAATAATGTATTTTCAAACAAATGCACAAGATTTCATCAGTAAGTTCGGACATGTTCTTGATAGTGAAGGATGAGCACATAGATTAAAGGGAGATCCTGATCAGTTGGGGAACAGGACCACAGAGTGATAAATGGCTCACAACACAGATACAGATGTGAGAGAAATTGGCGAACCGTGTAAAATGTTCTCTATTTCTACACAAATATGATCTAAATGTGATCAGATATTCATGAACGTCATAAAGCTAGATGACGGGTAGCCAATTAAAATAAATAGCACCAACACATTACACTTGTTCATTTAGTTATTAAGGTAAATGATCCATAAGTCTTGGTTCATTGAAAGTGGTGACAGTGTAAACAGGGTGGTAAAGAAATCTTCAGACATGAATCCTTCATCAGTCAGGGCACTGAATACAAATGTCAGGATGTGTTGATACAATTGTACAACATGTTGATGAGACTGTAGTTGGATTGCTGCACAGCAACAGAAAGGATACGTTTCAGTTGGAGAGGGTGCAGTAAAGATTCAGAAGGAGAGATTGGAAAGCCTTGGTCTGTGTTCCTGGAATGTAGAAAGCTGAGCGTACAGCGGTGTATAAACTGCTGAGGGACATGATTGATAAAGTGAATGGCTTTAGTGTTTTTAACAGCAAAGGCCGTCTAAAACTAGATGGAGTAGATTTGTGGTGAGACGAGAATGATTTAAACGACATGTGGGGAGTAACTATTTTGCGCATTCCTCTTCCCATCTTTTACATACAACCCAGTCACATGTGAACCAGCTGCACTTGGAGTAAGGAATCTCTAGTGCAGTCCATCTTTCACTCATTTAGAGAAATGCACTGAACCAAAACGCGGCCATGCTGACCAACGTGAATATGTGGAGTTCCATTTACTTGTGTTTGGCCCATATCCCTCTAATCCTCTCCTATCCATGTACCTGTCCGAATGTCTGTTAAAATTATGATTGTATATCCTCTGCAGCATCTTCTGGCAGCTCGTGCCATATACCCACCACTGTCTCTGTGAAAGAAATTGCCCGACTGACCCTTTTGATCCCTCCCCTTTCATATTCCCAGAACATACTGCCCTTTCCCAGCTTAGCCATTTTCATCCTATAACTGAGTGACCAGAACTGCACACAATATATTGTTGTCTAACCAATGGACTGTACTGTCACAACCTGAAGTCCCATCACCTGTATTCCAAACTCTAACCGATGAATGTCTTCTTCACCACCCTATCTATATTTTCAGAGAACTTTGTACTTGTAATCCTTGGTATCTCTTTCTTCCAACACTCTTGAGGACCCGATACACACGTTTTTATTCCCTCGGTAAAATAGTTTTCCGAGGCTCCCTCAGAATAGTGAACAGTACAATATAGGAACAGGTCCTTCTTCCCAGGATGTATGTGCTAAACACAATGCCACATTAAACAAAATCTCTTCTCTCTCTTCAATGTCACTATCATATCTGCTTCCATCACGCTCCATGACAGCCCATATCAGGCCCCATCACTCTGTAAATAAAACTGATCTATTACTTGCCCTGCACACCATCTTTAACTTATCACCCTGTCACTTTAAAGACAACCTTCTTGAATTCGGCATTTCCACCCTGGGAAAATGATTCTGACTGCTTACTTTATGTACGGCTCTCATAAACTTTTGTCAGATCTCTTCTCAGCCTCCTTTACTTCAGTAAAAACAGTCCCAATGTGTCAGTTTTTACTTGTAACACAAGACCTCAATCCAGGCAACATTTTAGTGAATCTTTTCTTCACCATTCCAGGTTAATCATAGACACAAACAGACACATTGAGTGTTATGCTGGCAAGTCAGAACGGTACGGGGTCTTGTATTCAATATGCAAAATGATCTGTACTTTCAAAGCACGTCACTGACCACTCTGATATTCTCATTGCATCTCTGGATCTCAGCTCACTGAACTTAGATGATGATATCACTGCAGGCCAAGCTGCCGATGTCATTACTATTCCACGTCCACCGCTGACCGTGATGATAATATTGTGACTCTGCAGCCTTAACACTGACCACAGTGGTAATGTTACAACGTGTCCTGGTCATTCCCAAGACATCCATATTTTAAATTCCTCCTCTCTGCGTGGAATTCAATTTGAGAATTATCAAATAGAGTAAGTGTTCCCCGCAGTCATTTGACCGCGATTATCTATCTCAAAGACACCTATATATGGTGCACATTACTGCTGCATTTGATTGCGTAACTAACAATTCTGGAGAAGAATTAGTCCAGATGTTTGAACCGCTTCCCCGTTTAGGTAATAGATGGCATTATTGTTCCCTTTGCCAAATGCATTGTCATACATTTCTCAACACTGTAGTTTTCTGCCTATTCTTCTAACTTCTCTAAGTCCTGCAACAAACACTTTGCTTCCTCAGCACTACCTACCCTTCACCTATCTTCATATCATCAGCAATCTTTACAACAAACCCTTCAATTCGTTGATCTAAATCGTTGGTAAAGAATATGAAATGCAGCGGTCCCAAATACAGGCCCCTGAGGAACACCACAAGCCTCTGAAAGCCAACAAGGTCCCTTTAATTCTCACATGCTGCCTCCTGCCTGTCAGCTATTTCGCTAACTATGTCAATATATTTCCTGTAACGCCATTGGATTTTATCTTGCTAAACAGTCTAATGTTTGGCACCTTATCAAACACCTTCTGAAAATCCAAGTAAGTGACATCCTGTGCCTCTCCTTTATTCACACAGCTTATTACTTCTTCAAAGAATTCGAACAGATTTGTCAAGGATAATTCCCTTGACAGAATACATGCTGTGTTTGACTGATTTTATTATCAGTTTCCAAGTAACTCGAAACCTTATCCTTTATATGACTGCAACAATCTCACAAACACTGAGGACAGTTTACCTGTCCTCTCATTTATTTTCTTTTGTCTTTCTCCCTTTTTAAAGACTGGTGTGCCATTTGCAATCTCCCAGTCCCCTGGGAGCATTCCAGAATCTAGCGTTTCTTGAACGATCATGACCAATGCATCTTCAGTTACCTCTCTCAGGAATCTGGTCCCTGTGACTTAGCCACCCTAAGACCTGTGAGCGTGCCTATGACCTTCCCTTTTTAGTAGCAATGACATTCACCCCGGCTCCTTGAAACTCACAGACCTCAGGGACATAGCTAGTATCTTCCACATTGAAGGCAAATGCAAAATACCCATTACATTCGTCTGCTATTTTTGGCCGCCATTACTATCTCAACAGTATCGTTTGCCAGTGATTCAATATCAACTCTCGCCTCCCTTTCATAGTTTATATAATAAAAACATCTTTCGGTAATCAGCTTCATACGTACTACCGTCAATTTATGAACATATTTTCCTGTGTAACATATCTATCCTGCGGCTTGCGAACTACTCCCAGATGGTTCAGCCATCTCTGCTCTGTGGTAATCCCTGTCAGTATCCTCCAATAGTCCACCTGAAACAAGATCTTCTCATTCCTCTGTAAATTTTGTTATTCCATTATGATCCTGATATATGTGAGTTATGCTTCACCCTCTCAAAGTGCAGTTTGAATCCAATCACAACCGCATCCTAAGGTTTCATTTATAGTAAGCTGCTTTATGAGATCGGGGCTTTCCCCGAGCAGGCTCAAGAAGAAACTACTCTATAAAGCCATTTTGTAGGCATTCAACAAATTATTTCTCTTGTGATTCTGCACCACCTGATTTTCCCAAACCCTTTGCATATTGAATTTGCACATTACAATTGTATCATTTCCCTTCTTATCAGAATTAAAATTAGATTTATTATTACCAGCATGTGACGTGAAATTTGTTAACTTAGCAACAGAAGTTCAATGCAATACCTAATATAGAAGAAGTAGATAAATCAGTTACATTATAGGTATATTGAATAGATTCAAATCGTACAAAAATGTACATATATTTAAAAAAGTGAGATAGTGTCCAAGCGTTCAATGTCCATTTAGAAATCGGACAGCTGAAGGGAAGAAGGTGTGCTTGGATCGCCGATTGTGTGCCATCAAGCTTCTGTACCTCCTACCAAATGTTAACTGTCAGAAAAAAAGCCCTGGGCTCTGAAGGTCCTTAATAATGAACGCTGCCTCTCTGACACACCACTCCTTGAAGATGTGCTGGGTACTTTGTAGGCTAGTACCCAAGATGGAGCCGACTAAATTTACAAACCTATGCAAATTTTTTCGGTCACGTGCAGCAGACAGAACACTCATCCACCCCCCCCCCCCACCCATACTAGACAGTGATGTTACCTGTTGGAATGCTCTCCATTGTACTTCTATAGACGTTTTTCTGTTTATTTGAAGACATCCCAAATCTCTTCAAATTCCTAATGAAGTATAGCTGCTGTATTGCCTTATTTATAACTGCATCGGTATATTGGGACCAGGTTAGTTCCTCAGATATCTTAACACCCACCTCTGATCACTCTCTGGGGATCGGTGTGTCTCCTTCATATTACCGTTCCGGAAGTCTACAATCAGATTTTCATCGTACTGCCGTTGAGTGCAAGGTTGTTAATGCGACACTACCCCTCTAGTTAGCATATTTTACTCCTGCACATCGCCTCGTCATCACCTGTGGTTCCTTCAACAATGGCTGTATCATCAGCAAATTTACAGATGTTATGTGAGCTGTGCCAAGCCACATAGTAATGGATATATACAGGGTGGAGCAGTGGGCTAAGCTAACACCCCTGAGGTGCTGCAGTGTTGATTGTCAGTGATGAGGATATGTTATGACCAATCAGCACAGGTCGTGGTCTTCCGGTTACAAAGTAAAGGATCCAATTGCAGAAGGAGAAACAGAGCCCAGATTCTGCAACTGCTCAATCCGGATTATGGGAATGAAATAATGAGCAATAGTCGATGGGCAACATCATGGCATAGGTGTTTGTGTCTTCCACGAGGTCTAAAGCCGATTGAAGAGCTAATGAGATTGTACCTGTCCTGGACCTAAAATGTCGATAGGCAAATTGCAACGGGTCCAGGTCTTTGAAGAAGCCTTTCGTCACTGCAGATGATAGTACTACCGGACGATAGTCATTAAGGCAACTCATATTATTATTTTTCGGCACAAATATAATTATTGCCTTTTTGAAACAAATGGAAGTTTCTGCCCGTAGCAAAGAGAGGTTGAAAATGTCCTTGAATACACCCGTTAGATGGTGGGCAGAGGTTTTCAGAGCCTGACCAGGTACCCCATCAGGTCATTCTACTTGTAAACCTGCTGGATTATACTCAGCTCTGTCATGCTGGTTCCCAGTATATGGAACAAGTCATAGAACAGTACAGCACAGGAAAGGACCGTTAGGCCCATAATATTAGGCCAAACCATCTGAAACGACAATCAATAAACCCTCAAAAACTAATCCTTCTGACCTATACAAAGTCTATCTCACTTCATCTTCCTCATATTCATGCACCTGTTCCAACGTCACGTAGAAGTCCCTAACGTATTTAACTGCATCACCATAGTCCGTATCCGGCACTCTCTGAGTTACAAAATAGCGCTGACATCTCCTTTAAAATTACCCCTTCTCAACTTCAGTGTATTAGACATTTCTACCCTGCGATAAAGAAACTACATGTCTTCTTGATCGGTATCTCGCATAATGTTTCTTTATCTCTATCTGATCTCCGCTCAGCCTCTGTCACACCAAAGAAAACAACACAAGTTTGTCAGGCACATCCACTTTAAACCAGACAGCATCCTGGTAAGCATCTTCCACTTCTTCTCCAATGCCTCAAAATCTTTCTTATACTGGATCAACCAGAACTATTTGCAATACTCTAGATGTGGCCGAACCTGAGACTTTTTAAAGATGCAACATTATCTGCTGAACGTTGAGATCAATACCTCGGCTAGTAAAAGCAAGCATTTGATAAGCATCTTAACCGTAGAGTGAGCTGGTTAGTCACTTTCAAGGAGCTATAAACTTCGACATCAAAACTCTCTTCTCAGCAACACTGTTAAGGGTATTCCCCTTAAACTTTAACGACTTCCTTTTGGCCTGCCAAGGTGCAACGCCTCATATTTATTTGTGTTCAGCTCCATATGCCATTTCTCTTTCATTATCTGCGAAGATTTAAATTGTGGTGTATTCTTTGCCAGTCCAGATTCCAGAGCCTTGGTCGAGGGAGTACAGGAACGCAGAACACAGAGCCGAGGGAGAGGTAGGAACATGTAACACCGAGCCGGGACCACACTTTCGTTACAGAACGTAGGGCCGGGACGCATTACACGAAACACAGAGCCGGGACCCCTGCTTGGGTTCAGAATGTAAGGTCGGGACTCATTACACTGAACGCTGAACTCGACGAGATATTTCCAAACGCTAGCTAGCGGCAAAACAGCCGGACCTACCAAGCGAAGGCGTAGACACGGAGAGGCAGTTCACAACGCTAGGTAACGGCAAAACGGCCGGACTTACCTAGCAAAAGCGTGGACAGAGACAGACAGTTCTAATCAGAGCGAGGCTCCAGACACAGGTAAGGCAAGGCAAGACTCCGGGCAGAGGCAAGGCGAGGCAAAGTTAAAGGCAGAGGCAAGGCGAGCATGACTCCAAGCAGAAGAACGGCGTGGCAAGGTTCCAGGCCGAGGCAGGGCGAGGCAAAGCGAGTATCCGGTGCCGCATTCACGACACCCAACGGAGCAAGGGAAAAATGAATAACCGCAGTACGGTTCCACGAACCGGACCATGAGCCGGAATGCTCACATCACGGAATGGACCATGATAGATTCAGAATTCACTACAGAAAATGATCTTGGCGATTGTAGGGATGAGTTACCATGGTCTGAAAATCTTGAGCATGTAGATATTAAGGAATAGAATGTGC
Organism: Hemitrygon akajei; assembly: GCF_048418815.1. Taxonomy (NCBI): domain Eukaryota; kingdom Metazoa; phylum Chordata; class Chondrichthyes; order Myliobatiformes; family Dasyatidae; genus Hemitrygon; species Hemitrygon akajei. Next base: position 22,983,494 of record NC_133151.1, read on the forward strand.
TGGAGCTTTTGGAAAACATCAGGTTGGATACGTCAACGGACCGGACGGGATGTGACCCGGCTACTATTGGAAGCGAAGGGGGATATTGCTGAGCCTCTGACGATTATCTTTTTTTTTATCATCAATGTGTCCAGAAGAGATTCCGGAAGATTAAAGGGTTGCGGATGTTGTTCCCTTATTCAAGAAAGGGAGTAACAAAAAGCCCAAGGAATTATAGGCCAGTGAGTCTTAATTCAGTAGTTGGCAAGTTGATGGAGAAGGGACAGAGAGGCAGGATTTATGAACATTTGGAGAGGCATATTGTAAGTAGGAATAGTAAGCATGGTTTTGTCAAAGGCAGGTCGTGCCTTACGAGCACGATTGAATATTATGAGAATGTGACTGAACATATTGATGAAGGTAGAACCTTAGATGTAGTGTCTATGGATTTTAGCAAGACATTTGATAAAACACCCCATGCAAGTCATATTGAGAAAGTAAGGAGTCATGGCTTCAAAGGGGAAATTGCTTTGTGGATCCTAACTGGCTTGCCCACAGAAGGCAAAGAGTGGTTGCAGACAGGTCGAGTTCTGCATGGAGGCCGGTGACCTGTAGTGACCCTCAGGGATCTGTTCTGGGACCCCTACTCTTTGTGATTTTTTCTTTCAATGACCTGGATAAAGAAGTGAAGTGTTAAGTTAGACACAAAGCTTTGCGGTTTTGTGGATAGTGTGGAGGGCTGTCAGTGGTTACAAAAGGACATTGATAGGATGCAAATCTGGGCTGAGAAGTGTCAGATGGACCGATTAACTGTGAGGTGGTTCACCTTGGTGGCCAAATATGATGTCAGAATGCACTATTAATGGTAAGACTCTTGGCAGTGTGAAGATCAGCGGGATCTTGGGATCCTAGTCCATATGACACACAAAGCTGGTACGTAGGTTGACCCTGTGGTTATAAAGGAATACGGTGCGTTGACCTTTATCAGTAGTGGGATTGAGGTTAAGAGCTAAGAGGTAAGGTTGCAGCTATATTGGACCCTGGTCAGACCTCACTTGGAATACTGTGCTCAATTCTGGTCGTCGCACCACAGGAAGAACGTGCAAACCATAGAGAGGGTGCAGTGAATAGTTACAAGGATATTGCTTGGATTGGGGAGCATGCGTAATGAGAATAGGTTGAGTAAACTCGGCCTTTTCTCATTGGAGCGACGGAGGATGTGAGGTGAATTGATAGAGAAGTACAAGAAATGAGTGTCATTGATCGTGTGGATAGTCAGAGGTTCGTTCCCAGGGCTGAAATGGCTCGCACGAGAGAACATAGTTTTAAGGTGCATGGAAATAGGTACTGAGGAGATGTCAGGGGTAAGGTTTTTTTTTATACGCAGTGAGTGGTGAGAGTGTGGAATGGGCTGGCGGTGACGATGGTGGAGGCGGAAACGATAGGTTCTTTTAAGAAACTTCTGGATGGATACATGGAACTTAGAAAAACAGAGGGCTATGGGTAAGCCTTGGAAGTTCTAAGATGAGGACAAATTCGACACAGCTTAGTGGGCCGAAAGGCCTGTATTGTGCTGTAGAATTTCTAAGTATCTAACATTATTAAAGTTTTGATGAAATTCCTAAATCTGCACAAACCGGCAGAGTGCAGATCGTAAATGCTAGTAAATCCAGCATATTCCACACTAAGGTAATTTCTGTCAAATTTGTTGAAATTGCACATTTCTCTGCCGCTTTTACAATTTTTCATAACCTGCGTACATTCTTGTTCCTCTTTCTGCCGGTGGCATTTCCAAAACTTTTGGAAATTGAAGCACTCATAATTCAAGGTTCTCCTTTATCAGCTCTCTCTTACATCCTGAGAAATGCCCAGTGAGAGGGAGGGGACTGACAGCGTCTATGAATAGCAGTCCAGTATCAGGGTTGTACAGGTCTCTGTCCTTGAAGTGTCTGTGATGTACAAGATATTAACGGTGGTGTACAGTGCTGGGTATGTACATGTCCGTGGGCTCACTGCACAATGCTGTGAGTATTATAGATCTTTGTCCTGGTCATCAAGGTCCAGATATTGTAAAGTTCACTGTCCATGTATTCAGCTGCTGCCTTTCTTGAGCAGTCACATATGCAGAGATGTTTATATAGAGATAATCTCTCCACTTTCCCTAGCAGTACGAGACAGATATTGTTAATATCTTACTCCTTACAGTACGGTGCCGGCAGTTTAAACATCGTATTTAACAGTATGTGTCTTACTGGATGAAAGTCCGGGAAGACCTCAAACTTGTGACATTCTGCCTGATCAGCAGTACAGCTCCCCAACTTCTTTTAATTCCCTCTGGACTGTCTCAATCATATAAATACTGAAATGTTTAGATACCAGTCCTGCTCTTCTCTCGCCCAGAGTTCTGCAATGGATGAATCACCGTGACATTATTAATCCAGGCTCGAAATACGTGTGTTCTCACTGTCCAACACCCTGCTCTGAAATAAACTCACTTCTCCCTTTCGGTGGCACTGTGTTCATTAATGTTTTCCAATCTTTTCTTCCTTTGTGTGTTCTTTGACCTCATCTCTACCTTCCGTTCAATGCTACTAACTAACCTGTAGCTCTGGATACAAACCTCCTCTCCACATGGCACATGATAAAAGTTATCAGGGTGGCTTCAGCAAGATTCCCTCTGAGAATATTAGCACCCCTTCAGTTTAATCCATCCTCCTTAAACCAGTCCCACTTATTTTGGAAGAGTGCCCAATGTTCTGTGTTCCTGATGCACCGGATTGTTAGCCACTTATTTACGTGTACCAACATATTAGCTCTTGCCTCGCAAACATGTGGCAACTGACGGATTCCTGAAATCACCGCAACAGCTTTCCTACTTCTTAACTCCCTAAATACTATTTGCAGGGCGTCGTCTCTCTGTTGTTAATTCTAATAATGACAATGACATCTGGCTGCTCACCCTGTCCGTTCCGAATGGTCTCTACCGTCTCAGAGACATGCTTGTCCCTGGCATGATCGAGATAACGCAGCTTCCTGCAATCTCACTCATTTCCACAGTAACTGCTGTTTAGGAATACACCACTCCCCACCACCCAACCCGGATAAAGTGATTGCTGCATGTGATTCATAGCATTCCTTCTCTGTATATTCATGTGCTTTCAAATAGCCTCTTTGTAAAGAAAATTATTTTAAAATTCATTCACTGTATTCTATTTTGATCCAGTGAAGGGTATTGACTTATGCATCAGCAAACAAAGGAGCCTGTAGACGTGTTGAAACAAAACACTATGTTAGAACTCGTACCATTTTAATACAGAAAGATAAACAAATTTCTTCAGTAGTAGCAGTACATTATTCAATATAATATTTATCATCCAGTAAACAAGCCAATCTCAGTGATTGAGGGGAAACACAGAACCGATAATATAATGCAGACTCTTCTCTCTCCCTCCCCTCCCCCCTCTCTCGCAATATCTGTCTCTGTCTAATTCTATCTATCTCTCCATCTTATCCTCTGACTGTGTATTTCTCTAACTCTCTCTATATCTCCCTGCGTCACTCACAATGTCTCAATATCTTTATTATCTCTCTCTTATTTTGTGTTTCACTGTCTCTCCCACACGCCCTCTCTTTCACGCTCCCACTCGCGTCATCTGCCTCGACCCTTTTTCGCCCCTTTTCCCTCGCGCTCTCCCTTGTGACCTCTGCCTCACTCCAACTCCCAAGCACCCTCGTTGTTGCGATGTGCGATTCACTTTGTCCTTTGCGCCCTCAACCCTCGTGCTCACTCCTTCATGATCTCTCTCTCTCTCTCTCTCTCTCTCTCTCTCTCTCTCTCTCTCTCTCTCTCTCTCTCTCTCTCTCTCTCCTCTCTCTCTCTCTCTCTCCTCTCTCTCTCTCTCTCTCTCTCTGCACTCATGATGTCTCCCCTCTGGCGCACACCTCGCTCACGTCATCTCCCTCAATTGATCTCCCTCGCGCCCTCTGCCTCGCGGTGTCTCATTCGCTCTCTCTACTTCGCGCCCTCACCTTCACGCTGTCTCCAGCTCGCGCTCACTTTCTTTATCTGTCTATCTCTCACAGAGAGACAAGTGAAGTTAACGTTACCTAAAATTCTCATGCAGGAAGATTATTCAAGGTAACAGAGAGAATGAAATCCTACACGGAAAGAAGGAGGATAAAGAGAGGCAGAAGGAATGTACGGTTCATGACGGGATCAGGAGTAGCTGATACATGGGGAAATGTACTCCAAAATTAGGCAACTCTGTCAGAAAAGGGAAGCAGGAGGTTCGCCTCAAGCTTCAATTTAAAAGGATGGGATGAGAGGTGGAAAGGGAAGTTATCTGGGATGGTAAGGGCAGTGAAGCCGTCGGGTTCAGCTGCAAAGAGCAGTTTTTTTTTAACTCTACGGCAACACACACCAAATGGAAATGAGTGAACAGTTGAAAGGTCTGTGATGATGGGTCTCGGCAGGAAACATCGACAATTTACTATATTCCATATATACTGCTTGGAGTGCTGAGTTCCTCCAGTATTTTCTGTGAGGAAAATAGTAAACAGTCGACGTTTCCGGCCCAGATCTCATGTTATGTTTGGCCGATACTTTTCGTCAGGATCTGATTTGGTGTTTGTTGTTTTGTATTTCGTTTATCGGCAGACTTTCTCGTGTTTGTTTTGTAACTGTGTTCATCACATTGTTTCGATTTACCCACAAGTGGGGGCATAGAATAGGGAGCATGAAGGCAGCTGATTTGTAAAACTTTGCAGCAATTATTGCTAACGTTTCATGAGTTTCAAAATTCGATCCACTGGGTATTCCACTGCATTCTTCAGTTCCTCTCGGAATTTGCTCTGAGTCAGGGCGTAAATACACGTGTTGGTGCAGGAACTGAGAATCTGCAGCATTTCCGCTGTGTGCTCTGTGATGTAACGGGCATCCGTGACAGAATATTGATAACTCATTGAAATTCGTGCATAGATATTAAATATCACCATTGTTCCCCACAACAATATGAAACTACCGGTTATGCTGAAGAGGAAAACGATGGATTTACGTCGGTTCTCCATCTCCCGGTCCTTGTCATTTTCTCCACTCTTTTGTCCCCGGAGCCCCCTCCGGGCTCGACTGGCCGCTAGAATCCGCCTGACAGTCAGAATATTGAACAGCAAAATCAGAACGAATGGGACACAAGGGGTTAAAATGAGGTCAAACATCTGAAATGCCGCCCATGAGGCAGAGTTTGTGTAGCTCGGTGTAAAAACACAATCCCAGGGTACTCCATCAATTACTTCTCCTGGCCCGAATGCAAAGCCCCAAGGCACAGTCACTAAACAGGCCAGCACACTCACTGTCCCGATAACCACGGCTGCCGTTCTCTCGGTGCAATATTTTGTTTTCAGCTTCTCACAGCAAATAGCCACAAATCGATCGACGGTGAAAGCGACAGTCAGCCAGACTGAGGCCGCAATGCTCCCATTAACCAACCACAGATCGACTCTGCAAACAGGAGTGATTCGTAGGAATGATCGGGGAAAATAAATGCGCGCAGTCCACCTGAGCAGCGGATCGGATATAACGTTCTGGAGATCGGCCGCTGCCATTCCCACCAGGTAGCGAGTGACACATTTAGAGAGACCGCACTTTCCCCGGGACAGAATCACAATCGCCACCAAGTTCGCTGGAAGAGAAACAGGGAGCAGTAAGTTGAGAAAATACTGAGCAGAAGGCAATGCAGAAGTTTGAGAGGATCCTGTAATATTTCCACTTCATTGTTGCATTTAGCGGTTGAACGCTCAAGAGAGGGCACAGAACTGTTGGAGATAGAAAATGTAAAAATAAAGTCAATATGATCTCAATACAGATTCCTTACTGATGACCGAAATAGAAGTGGCAGCGGAAAGCTACAATTTGGTATCTACCTCCTCAGAGTCAGTACAGGGTGGAACATTTTTTCCCGCTGCCTTTCGCGACTCGTTTAGATAAAATGAATACATTCGAACGCTGATGTTCCATTAGGCAATGACGGTCACTGTCAGCGACAGAACAGCCGAAGGACAGAACAAAGACAGGAAATGCTGGAAACTCTCATCCAGGCAACACAGAATAGATGGAAAGTAGTTAAAGTACCTCTCCTCAGAACTACTCTCACAGAGTCTCATGATACGAGTGTTAACTGATTTCTCTTTCCATACAAGCTGCCTGGGTCTCAGTGTTTCCAGCATTCACTGACTTTACAACAAAACATTGACTGTGTCCAACAGATACAGCGCAGTCTGACACAACCTCACAGACAGACATGACGCCTCCCACTGAATCCATCAAAGGGAAACATGGAAGAGTAATTCAAACATTTTTTTTAAAAAGGTATTCAAATTCAGTGGCATAGTCAGATACCTATAACGGTGTCAGGTGCAGATATAATAGAATACATTTCACAGTAGTGAAAACAATGAAGCATTCCGTCAGTTGTCTTAATTGACTCAGCATCGACTTCAGTGTGTTGATCATCATCTGTTTTAAATTCAGTCATATCGCAGACATTTACAAAAAAAAAAACCCACAACAGCTTCGTGTTACAACACGGAACTCCTCACATTTGGTAAAGTGTTACTGGCGTCGGTGGTTTGATTGTTGCTCCAAAGTAGACAATGACTCACAGTCAAATTCAGGCGATCAAATGGCATAATCACCGCGGGCTGTATAAACACAATATTTGCAAATGCAGTGCAGCTACTACAAGACCAAAAGTAGAGAGCTAAACTTCTCATTATTAATCATAAACCGCTGAAAGAACGATGCGTGTCCCGTTCAGTCTCACAGAAATTGGCCGATTCGCGCATTTCCTGTAGTGGTTTGATTCTAGATAGAAATCTCAGCATCTATAGTCCGGATGTTTCCATTCCATTCCTGAAATGCGGAATACCGGGACTGCAATACGACAGTTTAAACCAGCGGCAGAATAAATCACATCATTGGTATTAAACTTCAACATTCACCCATGAAAAACCCATTCACCCATTCAACCGGCTTACCGGGAATTCCAAACGCAGAAATAAAAGGATAGTAAACGGTTTCTACCCGCCAGATGACTGGATACACCATTTCAATGAGAATCTGTGATTTCTGTTGCTCTTGCATTTACAGCTCCAGCAGACAGCTGATGCATTCCAAGCGCCCCTAAATTATACAGTGGATCTATCTCCAGAGATACGGTTATACACTTCACTAACTTTCTTAGTTACAGGTGCTTGAACAAACACTTTAATTCAATACCATTCTCTCTCTCTCTCTCTCTCTCTCTCTCTCTCTCTCTCTCTCTCTCTCTCTCTCTCTCTCTCTCTCTCTCTCTCTCTTACACACACACATTCAGAAACAATTGCACAAATATATTTCTATGTTCTAGTGACTGCCCTGTTGTACATTTTATTTATTGTAAATTACTATAAATTTCATATTGCACATTTAGACTGAGACATGACGTGATTTTTACTTCTCATGTTTATGAAGGATGTAAGTAATGAAGTGAATGCAATTTGAAATAGACTAACACAGATTCGAACAAAGATACAAAAAAATGACTGAGATCAGGATGGAAACGGTAAAATAAGTACGTTGTTAATGTACAAACGCAAGAAAATCTGAAGATGTCGGAAATCCAGGGCAACATAAGGAACTCTGCTGAGTTCCTTCAGTATTTTGTGTGACATGTTGCTGATGTAACAGCTATCAGCTATCTCAAGCCTGTCACAGTTCAAAAGAATTCGAGAATAAATATTTCAATCTGCAAAGGAATGGACGGACTGTTAATTAATGGCCAGTCATGCGAAAATTCACAACATCCTTTCTTAAATTTGGCCAGTGGAATTCCTTCATAATCCTGTTCACTGTCTTTCTCACTACAAAGAGTCCACCTAAAGATTTTAAATAGAAGCAAGAGGCAGAGAGGGAAGACGTAAAGAAGCTCGGAGAGAAGCTGTGTTTTTTTTTAACTGTTCGGGGAAAAGAGGCTAGACTGCGGACACACGTGACATAGCGCACCAAAGTCTAAAAAAGAGAGGAAGTTTCAACGGTCTTTTAAATCGAAGCAAGAGGCGGAGAGGGACGAGGTAAAAGAAGCACTGTGAGAAGCTGTTTTTTTAACTGATCGGGGCAAAGAAGCTAGATTGCACAGGCGCGTTACGTAGCGCGCCAAAGGTTTAAAAGAAAGACTGCCATATACAGCGGCCATCGTCGGAGTGGACTGAGGCAGAGTGGGACGGCTTTGGCTCAATCAGGCTCCGGCGAGAACAGGCAGAGGCGAGGTTCAACGGGGCACGACAGCGCAAGCGCGTGAAAGTCGGCCTCTGAGATCAGCGGGGAAGTTTAAAAGCAAGCAGCGGCTGAGTACGAGCTTCACTCCAGGTGATGTAAGGCAGGGCAAGGTCCTTTATTTAGTCTAATTAGCTTAGGAGAAGGTAATGTAGCCAGCAGTTAGGGCAGTTGAGTTCTCCGTTTGCACTATCTGGGAAGTCAGGGCGAGCAAAGTTGTCCCTGATTACTACACCTGCAAAAGGTGCATCCAGCTGCAGCTCCTAACAAACCGTGTTAGGGAACTGGAGCTGGAGCTGGATGAACTTCGGATTACTCGGGAGGCAGAGGCAGAAATACACAGGAGTTTCAGGCAGACAGGTGACAGGGGTCAGGAGACAGGTGGTTGGGTGACTGTCAGGAGAGGGAAGGGAAATAGAAAGGATGAGCAGAGCACCCTTGTGGCCGTTCCCATCTAAAATAAGTATACCTTTCTGGATACTTTTGGTGGGAACGACCTACCAGGGACATTTGCAGTTGTTGCGTCTCTGTCACCGAGACTGGACTCTCAGCTCAGAAGGGAATGAGTGAAAAGAGGAGAGCAGTAGTGTTAGGGGATTCAATAGTTAGGGGGACAGATAGGAGGTCCTGTTGAAAAGATCGAGAATCCCGGATGGTCTGTTCCCTCCCTGGTGCCAAGGTCCGCGATATCTCGGTTCGAGTTCTCAGTATTCTCAAGAGCGATTGTGAGCACCCGGATGTCGTGGTCCATGTAGGGACCAATGACGTGGGTAGGAAGAGTGAGGATTCCTGAAAGGTGAGTTTAAGGAACGAGGAGCCAAGTTAAAGAACATGACTTCCAGGATAGCAATGTCAGGACTGCTACCAGTGCCACGTGCAGGTGGGTTTAGAAATAATAAGATAGTGCAGATCAACACGTGGCTAAAGACATGGTGCAGGAGGAAGGGATTCAGATTTATAGATAATTGGGCAGATTTTCAGGGAAGGTGGGACTTGTTCCGGCTGGAAGGTTTACATCTGAATTGAAGAGGAAGAAATATTCTTACAGGTAGGTTTGTTAGAGTGGCTCCAGTGGATTTAAAGTAGATACGAGGGGTGAGAGGAACCATCGTGTAGGAACAGATGTATGGGAGAAGGAAGAAAAAGAAGACAGTAAAGTTCTTTGTACTGCTAGAAATAAACAGAGAGGAATAGGTGGAGAATTTATTAAATGCATTTATTTTAATGATAAGAGCATTGTAAGAAAGGTGAATGAGCTTAGAGCATGGATTGATACCTGGGAATATGATGCTGTTGCTATTAGGGAAACATGTTTGCAGGAGGGGTGTGATTGGCAACTAAATATTCCTGGAATTCGTTGCTTCAGGGGTGATACAAACAGAGGCCAAGTGAGGGAGGTGTTGCGTTGCTTGTCGGAGAAAATATTGCAGCGGTGCTCTGGCAGGATAGATTAGAGGGCTCGCGTCGGGAGACTATTCGGGTGGATTTGTGAAATGAGAAAGGTGCAGAAACACTTATACGGGCGTATTATAGACCACCTTATGGGGAGTGAGAACTGGAGAAGGAAATTTGCAGTGAGATAGCAGATATATGTAGTAAGAACAGTGTTGTAATTCTGGGAAATTTTAATTTTCCACACATGTACTTGAAAGCCCATACTGTAAAAGGGATGGATGGATTGGAGTTTGTAAAATGTGTGCAGGATACTTCCTTGCAGCAATACATAGAGGTACCAACTAGAGAAGGGGCAGTGCTGGATCTTCTGTTAGGGAATGAAATAGGTCAGGTGATGGAGGTCTGTGTTGGGGAGCACTTCGGGTCCAGTGATCACAATGCCATTAGTTCAATATAATTATGGAGAAGGAGAGGATTGGACCCAGGGTTGAGAATTTTGATTGCAGAAAGGGTAACTTTGAGGAGATGCGAAAGGATTTAGAAGGAGGGGATTGGGACAATTTGTGTTATGGGAAGGATGTAATAGAGAAATGGAGGTCATTTAAAAGTGAAATTTTGAGGGTACAGAATCTTTATGTTCCTGTTAGGTTGAAAGGAAAGGTTGAAAGTTTGAATGAGCAATGGTTTTCAAGGGATATTGGAAATTTGGTTAGGAAAAAGAGAGATATCTACAGTATATGTAGGCAACATGGAGTATATGAGGTGCTCGAGGAATATAAAGAAAGTAAGAAGAATCTTAAGAAATAAATTAGAAAAGCTAAAAGAAGATACGAGGTTGCTTTGGCAAGTAAGGTGAGAATAAATTCGAACGGTTTCTACTGTTATATTAATAGCAAAAGGATAGTGAGGGATAAAATTCGCCCCTTAAAGAATCAGAGTGGACAGCTATGTGTGGAACCGAAAGAGATGGGGTAGATTTTGAACAATTTCTTTTCTTCTCTATTCACTAAGAAGAAGGATATTGCATTGTGTAAGGTAAGTGAAACAAGTAGGGAAGTTACGGAAACTATGATGATTAAAGAGGAGGAAGTACTGGCGCTTTTAAGCAATATAAAAGTGGATAAATCTCTGGGTCCTGACAGGATTCCCCCCCAAACTTGAGGAAAGTTAGTGTGGAAATAGCAGGGTCTCTGACAGAATTGTTTCAAATATCATTAGAAACGGGGATTGTGCCGGAGGATTGGCGTATTGCTCATGTGGATCCATTGTTTATAAGGAGTTCTAAGAGTAAACCCAGCAATTACAGGCCTGTCAGTTTGACGTCAGTAGTTGGTGAATTAAAGGAAAGTATTCTTAGATGGTATATTTAATTATATGGATCGACAGGGTCTGATGAGGAACAGTCAGCATGGATTTGTGCGTGGAAGGTAATGTTTGACAATTCTTATTGAATTTTTTGAAGAGGTTATGGGGAAAGTTGAGTAGGGTAAAGCAGTGCATGTTCACTATATGGACTTCAGTAAGGCCTTTGACAAGGTTCCGCACGGAAGGTTAGTTAGGAAGCTTCAATCGTTAGGTATTAATATTGAAGTAGTAAAATGGATTCAACAGTGGCTGGATGTGAGGTGCCAGAGAGTAGTGGTGGATAACTGTTTGTCAGGTTGGAGGCCGGTGACCAGTGGTGTGCCTCAGGGATCTGTACTGTGTCCAATGTTGTTTGTCATATACATTAATGATCTGGATGTTGGGATGGTAAATTGTATTAGTAAGTATGCAGATGATATTAAGGTAGGTGGCGTTGTGGATAATGAAGTTGGTTTTCAAAGCTGGCGGAGAGATTTAGGCCAGTTAGAAGAGTGGGCTGAATGATGGCAGATGGCGATTAATGCTGATAAGTGTGAGGTGCTACATTTTGTTAGGAATAATCAAAATAGGACATACATGGTAAATGGTAGGGCATTCAAGAATGCTGTAGAACAGAGTGATCTAGGAGTAATGGTGCATAGTTCCCTGAAGTTGGAGCCTTGTGTGGATAGGGTGGTGAAGAAAGCTTTTGGTATGCTGGCCTTTATATATCAGAGCATTGAGTATTGGAGTTGGGATGTAATGTTAAAATTGTACAATGCATTTCTAACGCCGAATTTGGAATATTGTGTACAGTTCTGGTCACCGAATTATAGGAAATATGTCAAGAGAATAGAGAGAGTACAGAGAAAATTTAGTAGAATGTTACCAAGTGTCAGCACCGAAGTTGCAGGGAAAGATTGAACAAGTTAGCTCTTTATTCTTTGGAGCGTAGTTGGTTGAGGGGGGACTTGATAGAAGTATTTAAAATTATGAGGGGGATAGATAGGGTTGAAGTGGATAGGCTTTTTCCATTGAGAGTAGGGGAGATTCAAACAAGAAGACATGAGTTGAGAGTTAGATGGCAAAAGTTTAAGGCTAACATGAGGGGGATTTTTTTTTTTTTTACTCAGAATGTGGTAGCTGTGTGGAACGAACTTCCAGTAGAAGTGGCAGAGGCAGCTTCGGTATTGTCATTTAAAGTAAAATTGGATAGGTATATGGACAGGAATGGAATGGACGGTTATGGGCTGCTTGCGGGCCAGTGGGCCAGTGAGATTAAGCGTTTCGCACGGACTAGAAGAGCCGTGATGTCCTGTTTCAATGCTGTAATTGTATATGGTTATATGTGGTTAAAGGCATGCTATGAGCCATGATTAAAATCTCAGCTCTGTAAAATTTCGGGACCGCAACATGTTGTTCAATTGCCCAATCCTCACTTGTAGGCACAGTAGGTGATCTCCACTTCCTCATTTAACACCCCATCCTGAAGATAATATCCTACTGACTATCTCTAAACCTCCTCTTCTGTGAGAGCTGTCTCCATTAAAGCAGCAATTTCAGAATCTCGACTTCGTTCCGCTATACATTCTTCCCTGGACAAGGAAATACTTTTCTCACACTCCTTACTATACAAATCTCGATGTAATATGGAAGGGAGAAATGTCTCTGACAAACTCATAAGTTGAAACCCTGGCTTTGCTATCTGCGTCTGCAACCTTTTTAGACATGCTTCCGGTCACTATGCACCAGTATCTGTGTATGGGTCGTCAGCTACAGACTTGCTCGTTAGCTGCACTGCTGAATAAATATCCCCACCTGCAAGGTCATTACCCAGCAAGACATCAACATTGTCTATTGGAAACTCAGACTGTACCCCGATCTTAACAGGCCCTGATACCAATTTGCATTTCAAAATCACCTTATGCAAAGGCACAAACTCAGCCCCCTTTCCAATTCCCTTAATAATACTGAGTTCATCGGGTTTTGTCTCATCACTGAAGTCCAAAGCACTATCCAATATTAGTGAATGAAAAGCCCCAGTATCTCTCCAGATTTTCACTGGAACCGGCGTTGACTCCTCTTTTGAAGACACAAACCACTCGGAAATAAACCGCTCAAATCTCTCTTGAAATCGGTCAGACCCTGTCTTTCCCCGACGCATCTCAACCGACTGTACACAACCAGCTGGAATTGGCTAATTTTCCTTCTCAGAGCAAAACAATTCGCCGCCACATGAACAGGCTTCTTACAATATTGGCAGGTAAAACGGGAAAACTTGCCTTTTGACTGCTTTTCTTCCTCCTTCCTCTTGTCACTAGCTCCCAGCTTACACTCTGATTTAACCAGCACGGTATTTTGTTATCCCTGCTACTCCTTTGGTAGTTTTTGCTCGGCAAAAACTTTACCTTGTTGGTTAAAGCATATTCGTCTGCTAACTTAGCAGACTCGGAAAGGATCTCAGCCTATTTTTCGCTCAAGTGTGTCTTGATGTTCTCAGGGACACAGTTTTTAAATTCTTCAAACAGCATCAACTCTCTGAAAATATTAACGTCCTCATTCGCCCCTTTTGAAGTACACCAACGATCAAAGTATACTCGTTTTTCATGGGCAAACGCCACATAAGTTTGGCTCCCGGACTTCCTCAAATCTCTGAACTTTTGTCTATACGCCTTCGGAACCAACTCATGAACTTTAAAGCACTGCATCTTTCACTGCATCATAATTCTTGAACTATTCAAGGGTCAAGGCAGAATACGCCTGCTGAGCCTTCCCTGGACTCAGGTATCTTCCGCTGTTCGGCTTCATCAATCTCGAGCTGTTTTAACTGCAACTCGTGCTCATAGTTCAGTCTTTGCCTGAAGCTGAACCTCAGCCTCTATAAGTACTTTACCTTCACGAAGCATTTCCAACACCTCCACTTCAAAATTCCCCTTGGATACATAATGCTGTGCTATTAACAGCTGTATCGGAGAACCCTTCATTCGAGTTGTCGCCTTAATCATTAACTTATGAGTAATTCCCAACATCACATTCCTCTTAGCATCATCCAACGCATCAGGGGTTTGTTCTGCCACAAACGTATTAACCTCAAACTTCATTTCTGCTGATAATCCACTCACACAAATCGAAGGGGAATTTCCTCAATCTACCCTATCCAGCCGCCAGCAAGTTTTAGAATGGTTCCAAATAAGTCCAAATCCCGGGCGAGCCCCCAATTTCGTTAAATACCCCTTAACGGGTTGAAAAGAACCAGCAGAAATGGACACACCTGGAGTCTGAGTCTTCCGATGTAAATACTATTTTTAGTACCAATGTGATACAGTAATATAAAACAAGAAAAAATGAACAGTTTAGCAGAATATATACATATACACATACAGTGAGTAATTTAAGTTCCCAGTCTTCTCCCGGCTCAGGTGATTAGTTGATACATTCTTATGACCGTATGGTACAGTTATGGAACTTGAATTGAGTACAGTTTGTGATGGGTGTGAGGGTTGTTGTTTCGTCTTCCCAGTGCCGATGCCGTTGAAACTTCCATGTCATCCTCCTGCTCCCAAAACTTAAAGTCACCGAATTGTGATCACATAAAGAGCGTGCCGTTTTCACGTGGTACCGCTATCAACCCAGGCAAGGGTTAAACACACAGATAGCGTTCCACTGGTTACCCCTTTGTCCACACTGTGAGCAAAATCCCCACCTTTGTTGTGGACACACAAAGCTCAACCAATGTCGTCCTTGGTGTCTGGCATGTCTGATTACAAAGCCACCTGACTTTGTATATACTCCATAAGTGCTGAACACGAGCTGCCCATCATATGATTCCGCCTTTCAGTTTCCAAGGCAAGTCACAGAGTTTCGTTCTCTCCATTGCTGAAATAGCACACACGCTGTTCTCTCCGTCTCTTTCTCTATTTAAAGGAACAGTAAACTTTGGAGAACCCTTCAGATCTCGTCACACAAGGATCACTGAGAAGGTAAGGAGGCATGGGATGCAAGGAGATCTTGCTTTGACGATCCAGAATTGGCTTGCCCACAGAAGTCAACGTGAGGTTGTAGACGGGTCATATTCTGCACTGAGTTAACGGACCAGTAGAGAGCCTCAGGGATCTGTTCAAGGACCATTCGTGATTTTTATAAATGGTCTGGATGAGGAAGTGGAGGGCTGGGTTAGTAAGTATGCTGATGTCACAAATGTTGTGGTTGTTATGGATAATGGGAAAGGCTGTCAGAGAATTCAGCGGAAATCGACAGGATTTGCTGAGAAGTGGCAGGTGGACGCAAGCTAGATAAGACTAAACTGGTTCATTTAGTAGGGCAAATGTAATGGCACAATATAGTAATAATGTTCAGATTCTGGAGCGATGGAGAGGTGACCTGCTGGAGTGTATTAAATGATGCGAAGCAATGATTGTGTGGCTTTTCAGAGGCTTTTTTCTCAGGCTCAAATGGCTAACACGCGAGGGCAAAGGTTTATGGTGCTTCCAAAAGGTACAGAGTGGATGTCAGGGTTAAGTTTTTTTTTATGCACAGTGAGGTCATGGAACGGACTGCCGGCGATTGTGGTGGATACAAGAGGGACTTTTAAGAGGCGCCTGGACAGGTATATGGAAGTTCGAAAATTAGAGATTATGGGTAGAGCTAGGTAATTTGCAAAGCAATTGCATGTTCGGTACAGTAACGTGGGCCGAAAGGCCTACATTGTTCTGTAAGTTCTCTATATTTCTGTGTTTCCTGAATTATGAAGTGACATTACTCATTATTTCCACTAATTAAAAGGAAAATGCAGTTTTACTGTCTCAAGTTAACTGAATCGAGGTCTATTCCCTTAGTTCTCAAAGGGAAGCACACTTATGTTCCAGGGCTCGATAATCTAATGAAGTGGAATCGAATTCCACCGATGTAAAACAGGTCAAAGAGAGGTCACGTGTTTCATTGGCATTAATCGAGAGTTCTACATACAATTTCTGCTGATGTAACGATCACATCAGCGGCTTTGCATTCGTTGATACTGTTCCCTCATTTAACTTCATCAAATTGGCTGATGTCGACTCATGATCTTGACTTCCGGTAAGTTGGCGATTGCTTAGCTGCTCCGAACTTTTGTTCCGTTATTGTCGCTATCTTTGCACTAAATGTCTCCATTTTTTAAACCTTAGTTAGGAACTTTTTCGGTTTCTTTTACTTGCCTGTGAACACATCTACCTTACAATGTCTAGTAAGAGTTCTAAATCCGGGAGAAAGGAAGTTCCGGCTCTGGCGGCTGAGACCCTGGCTGCGCTCGGACAACTCCGAGACGATATTTTAAAGGAATTTAGAACCGCTTTCAAACAGCTGGAAGCCAAACTGGATCGGATCAACGATAGGGTGGACGAACATGCTGAACAGTTATTTCGCATCGATTCGACTTCTGAAGATTTAGAAAGTCGTGTTCGATACTTGGAGACTCTCTGTTCCAGCCTAGAGGAAAAATGTAACAAACTCCTTTCCAAAATGGTGGATCTCGAAAATCGCAGCAGACGCTGTAATCTTCGAATTCTTGGGTTGCCAGAGGCCACCGAACAGGGTTCAACCGTGAAGTTTTCCGCCGAGTTTCTCTGTGAGATATTCGGGAAAGATTTGCTTCCGAACCCGCCTGAGCTCGAAAGGGCACACAGGGTCCACGTTCCGCACGGAATTCTGGGCTCCCGCCCGCGACCGGTAATTTTGTGGTTTCATCAATACCAGGGAAAACACCGTCTGATTATGGAGGCACGTCGCAGAGGTGCTTTTACTTTACAAAATACAATCATTCGCTTTGTAGAAGATTTTGCACCCCAGACCTTAAAGATGCGCGCTGAGTTTAAAGGAGTAATGAAAGTGCTTTTTGATCGTGGTTTTAAACCCATTTTTCGCACTCCTGCCGATTTACAAATCAAGCTTAATACTGGAATATATAAGTGGTTTAAGTCAGTGAAGGAGGCTGAAGCATTTGTGGCAAGTCTTCCGGCTATCCAGTCATCTTCGGAAACCGATCGGACCTCCTAAAATGGTGGATAAGTACTCCTCGTAGTAAAATTACTTTTTCTGGACTCAGTCTTTACTTGAATCAATCAGACATTATTCATTGAAACTCTAAGGGCTGTTGACAATCTCTCCCTGGATTTAGTGTGTCTTTTTTAAATAGACATTCCGTGCTTAATGTTTCCCTATAGACGTTTAAATAGTACTTGTGTAATCTATTTTATTCTTGTATAACTTTATAGAGTTCTACAACTGACTCTAACTTGTTTTTGAGGTTTGAAGTCTTTAGTGAAGGCCTCCCTGTTTGTTGGTTCACAGGTTAATTGCTGATTTCTTTTTTTCTTTTTTTATATTTATTTTATTTTTTTCTTTTCTTCACCCTTTTTACTAATCTCTGAATTTCTTTCTCCCCTCTTTGTAAATGGTTGATAAATACTCTTCAAGAATTTATAGTTGTCCCCTTCCTCCCCTTTTTTTTTCTCTTTCTCTTACTTTATTCTTCTATAATTTTTCCCAGGTGGGTTAGTTTTGGTTTTCTTCCGATTTTCTCTGTATTAAGTCTTATATTTCTGCAGAAGATGTTCCAATTTGTAGTTATGTTTTCTAGTGCATAAACTTGTTACAATTTGCTATAGTATTTATACGGAACTGCTGTTAATGACACAGATCCGGAAGTTGAAATTGGGTTACATTTTTTGGTAAAGCGAGCTGCCCTTTTTGGTAGCCGTTTAGTTTTGGGCTGTGTGGGTGGGGTGGATTTTCCAGTTCCAACATTACTCACTGTATTTATTGTTTTTCTTTATTGCTCTGGACATGTTTAAGTTTCGATTTTACAAATCTATGTTTACATTTCTGCTCCCAGACTGTTATTGTATTGCTTGACTATTTATATGCCTGCTGCCTTTTATGCATTAGTAATTGATAATGGCTAGTGCACTTAAGTTCGTGAGCATGAATGTAACGGGATTGAATCACCCTGTTAAAAGGAGGAAGATATTCTCACATATTAAGCAACTCAAAGCTGACATTGCTTTCCTTCACCAAACTCATATTCGTTGTTTTGATAACTCCCGGCTTCTGTCAAATTGGGCGGGTCAGCATTTTCATTCATCCTTTGCCGCTAAAGCTAGGGGAGTCTCCATTCTTATTAACTCAAATATTCCTTTTGAACTCCATAATAAAATATCTGATACAAATGGCCGTTTTATGATTGTTTCTGGTAAACTATATAACACTAAAGTCGCACTAGCAAACATGTATGCCCCCAACTTTGATGATGTTAACTTTTTTGAACGTTTTTTTCCCTCACTACTAGACTTAAACTAATACTCTCTTATACTGGGTGGTGACTTCAACTGTTGGTTGGATCCTAATCTGGATCGATCGTCCTCTGTTACCGGATCACCTACTAAATCTGCCTTAGCTATCCAATCGTTTCACTCTAATTTTGGTATCTCTGATATATGGCGTTTCCTTCATCCTACTGAGAGAGATTATTCTTTTTTCTCACATGTTCACCATACCTTCACTAGAATTGACTATTTCTTACTCGATAACCAACTTATTCCATTTGTCCACTCTTGTGACTATCAGAGTATACTGATTTCTGACCATGCCCCAATTACTCTCTCTCTCTGAACTTTCCTGGTCTCCCTCAGAGGAATAAACACTGGCGGTTAGATTCAACATTATTATCGGATGAAGATTTAAAAAAAATATATTAAGGATCAGATAACCTTAACACTAATACATCACCTGAAGTGTCATCCCAGATTGTCTGGGACGCCATGAAAGCATATCTGAGGGGTCAAATAATCTCTTACACAGCAAATTGAACAGAAGACCCTGTGCAGATCGATTAGACCTCATTAACCGGATTAAAGAATTGGATCAACTTTATGCTCAAACTAAGAACCCTGAACTATACAAGAAGCACATTGAACTCCAAACTAAATTTAATCTTCTGTCTACTCAACCTGTCGAACGCCAACTTCTCGAAAGCAAGAGTCGCTTTTACATTCATGGGGGTAAGTCTGGTAAATGTCTAGCCAATCAGCTGAGGCGATCCAAAGCCAAACAACATATTACAAAGATCCAGAAGGAGAACGGAGAACTTACATCTGATCATTTAGAAATTAATGACGCATTTATTTTTTTTTATTCTCGGATTTATTCCTCTGAATTTTTGAATGACAATATCTCTGTCGATCAATTTTTAAAGAATCTGAATATTCCTTCACTTTCATCTGATTTTAAAGCCAAATTTAATGCGCCTATATCATCAGAAGAATAATCTTTTGCACTTTCTGCACTGTCCTCAGGGAAATCTCCTGGACCTGATGGGTTCCCTGTAGAATTTTATAAATCATTCTCTTCACTTCTTTCTCCTCAGTTACTTTCAGTATTATCTGACTCGTTTAACTACGTCAAATTGCCACTCTCTTTCAATGAGGCATCTATTATTCTTCTATTAAAAAAGGGCAAAGACCCAACAGAGTGTTCCTCGTATAGGCCGATTTCTTTGCTCAATGTTGATGTAAAGATCTTAGCTAAAGTTTTGGCTCATAGATTAGAAACCGTTCTTTCCCTCCATTATCTCTGATGACCAATCAGGTTTTATTAAAAACCGTCTTCATTTTTTTAACATTCGGCGTTTATTCAATATCTTATACTCACCTCCAACTGGGATTCCTGAGTGTGTTATTTCCCTCGATGAGGAGAAAGCATTTGATTGTATAGAGTGGAACTACCTTTTTGCAGTCTTACAAAAAATTGACCTCGGTCAAAGTTTCATCTCTTGGATCAAATTGCTGTACCTGTGTCCTACTGCTTCTGTTTTAACTAATTTTCAGAAATCCCAGATATTTAATCTCAAACGTGGCACCCGTCAGGGATGCCCCTTAAGACCCTTTCTCTTTGATTTGGCTATAGAACCTCTGGCGATAGCATTTCGAAACTGTCCTGAATTGACCGGGATTTGGAGAGAGGGTGTTGAGCATAAAGTTTCTCTTTATGCTGATGACTTATTACTCTTTCTCTCAAATCCGTCTACATCCTAACCTCTAATGTTTTCACTTCTTGACCAGTTTAGCCAGATCTCTGGCTATAAACTTAATTTACATAAGAGTGAACCTTTCCCAATTAATAAAGAAGCACAAGAACTGACATTTCGTTATCTCCCTTTTAAAGTAGTCCATAATCAATTTACTTATATTGGAATTACAGTCACAAGGAAGTTTAAAGATCTCTTTCGTGAAAACTTTGCCAATCTTTCTTATACTATAAAACAGAGTCTGGTAAAATGGTCACCTCTATCTATGTCTTTGGTAGGTCGTATTAATGTTGTTAAAATGTATGTTCTCCCCAAATTTTTATACTTATTTCAATCTATCCCAATTTTTATTTCTAAATCTTTTTTTTGATTCCTTAGACTTTATTATTTTGTCATATCTGTGGAAGAATAAGCCCTCTAGAATTAATAAAATCCATCTCCAAAAATCTAAAAAAGAGGATGGCATGATTTTACCTAACTTTCGTTTATATTATTGAGCAGCTAATGTACGTTGTGCTACCTTTTGGTCTTTCTTCCACGGCCAACCCCAGTGCCCTAATTGGGTGACAATGGAGTTGAGCTCCACTAAAGAATTATCTATCTCTGCAACTCTTGGCTCTGCACTCCCTAGTAGTCTGTCCAGATTAATAGCTAATCTTCTTGTTAGACACACTTTGCGTATATGGGCTCAGTTTAGGAAATGCAATGGTATCCATGGTTTTTTCCGTTTCCAGCCCTGTCGCACATAATCACCTTTTTTTACTTACTACGTTCGATTCATCATTCCATGTTTGGTATAGGAAGGGCATTAAACATATTGAAAATCTTTTCATTGATAATCGCTTCGCTTCTTTTCAGCAGCTCTCTGTTAAGTTCAATCTGCCCAATGTTCATTGTTTTAGATATCTCCAAATTAGACACTTTATTGCTCCTTTAATTCCTAACTTTCCTGAAATACCTGCGAAAAATGCTATGGACTTATTTCTTTCCATTAATCCACTAAGTAAAGATTTAATATCAATTATTCGAGATAAATTAGCAGCCTTACGACGGGCCCCTGTGGATAAAATTAAAATGGCCTGGGAGCAGGATTTAAATACCTCCTTATCCGATGAGAGATGGAACTTGATTCTCAAATCGGTTCACTCAACCTCTCTTTGTGCTCGCCATTGCCTTTTGCAGTTTAAGATTGTTCATAGAGCCCATATGTCTAAATCTAAACTATCTCGATTCTACCCTAACATTAGTCCGCAGTGTGATAAATGCGAGAGGGGCGTGGCCTCTCTCATCCATATGTACTGGTTCTGTCCTAGCTTGGAGAAATTTTGGAAAGATCTCTTCACTACCTTATCGTGTATTCTGAATCAGTACCTAGAACCAAACCCCTTAATTGCTTTGTTCGGTTTCTGAGGCGAGACAGATTTACGTCTGAGTCCGACCAAATGCCGAATATTATCCTCTCTCCTGGCTAGACGCTTGATCCTCCTGAGATGGAGAGATGTTGCCCCGCCCACTCATGCTCAATGGCTTAACGACATTATGGCCTGCTTGGACCTCGAAAAAATTCATTATTCAGTTCTTAATTCTGATCTAAAGTTCCATAAGATCTGGGGACCTTTAATTGAGTACCTTCATAACCTTCCTCTTGACTAGGGTTTTTTTTTTTCTTTTTGGTCCCTTGCTTTCAGCTCCCTTTTTTTTCTGGTAGTAGGCATTATTATCCTCTGTTGCTAAGTGTATTCACAGCCTGGGAGTTTGATTGTCCTGATTTATACTCTCTATATTGTGTTGTGTTTGGTCTGGAGTTGTTGTTTTTTCTTGTGTTGTGGGGCTTGGGGAGGATACTAAGTTTACTTGTCTTCAATTTAGTTGTTTTTTTGTCAAATTCTCTTCCTTTGTAGCATATTGTCATTGTATGCTTAATTTTGAACAGTATTAATGTTCCTCATTGGGATTTGGGGTTTTTAATTTGTAAAATGTATAGAAAAACTAATTAATTTTTTTTTTTTTTAAATGACTGACGACACTGGGAACGGCAAGTTACTAACCTTCGGCCACCTTCCTACAACAATCTATGGCAGATGTACTGAACATTTCAATATTATGGTATTTTATTTCAACTCCCAGCAAACCTTACAATTCGATTTTCGTTTTATTCATACACCGCCCATTTAATGTAACCAGATGTTTGACTCCATTCTTCAGCTCCTCCCTGAATTTCCTTTGTGACAGTGTATAGATACATGTGTTGGTGCAGGTACAGAGAAACTGCAACATAAACCCAAACTGTTGCAGAATATACGTCGGGGTATTCAAATATCTGTCTGTGTAAAAGTAATTCTGAATTTGCCAATTCATAGCATACACAATTAAGGGGATCCACAACAATACGAAATTGGCTGACAGAGCAAACAGCAAAATCATTGATTTTCGCCGGTTTTCCACCTCTGAATCCTTCTTTTGATCTTTGCTGTTCCTGAGCCCCCGGCGGACTCTGTTTGATGCTATAATATGACTGATTGTTAAAGCGTTAAATAGTAGAATTAGACTAATTGGCAATAGTGTTGTACTGATACTGTTTAACAACTGGCATGCTCTCCACGCAGGTAAAGAATGGTAATCCGCTTTCATAATGCATCTCCAGGGTACGCTCTGAATGATAAGGTAAGGATCTACTGCAAAATAAAATGGAATACGTCTCGCACAGCTCCCTAATACCACAATTATTATCATCACAGTCGCTATCCTCTCGGTGCAGTACCGTTCCCGAAGCTTTTGGCTACAGATTGCAATACAGCGATCGAACGTGAAAGCCACCGTAAGCCAAACAGAACAGTCCATTGCAGCGAGTCTCAGGACAAGTGTCACGGAGCAGATCGGTGTAATGAGCAGAGGAAGAGCATAAATATAAATATTATTGATCTGATCGACAATCACAGCAACGATAACACACATTAAATCAGCTGCTGCCATTCCCACCAGGTAACGGGAAACACATTTGGAGAGTCCGCATTTTCCCCGGGACAGGATCACAATCGCCATTAAATTAACTGCATGGAAGGGGAAAAAAGAGTTAATTTCAAAAAGAAAAAAATCAGAGTCTGATCCGTTTACCGATATGTATGCTGAGAAATCTGCTGTTCATAAATTAAAGCACTTCATTCTTTAAACCCAATGCCGTGTTAGGTTGGATTCGATGTGTAGAATGGAAATAATTGTTCACGTGCTCAATAATTGCCCTTCGATTAGAGGAAAACGCGGACCTGTGTGGCAGTTTTACAGCGGGAATTATGTAGTCCACCATTTATTTCCTAGTAGACAGTTGATCGACCCACTAATCTAGCCGAAAAGAAAGGTCTACCCACCGCCGATAAACAAAGAAGCTCTTAGACAGAGCTGCAGCGATGGTAAAGATCATTTCATTTTAAGAAAGGTTTAATACATGTGACCTGGAATCAGACTTAGAAGAACATATGCTGAGAAACCTTTAAAAACTCTAATAAGTATCAATATTAATATTTACTCAATTGTTCAATTTAAGGCAGAAATCAGGCATAGAAAGCTGTTCGCAATGTCAGAGATAAAAAGAAAAAGAAATATATTCTTAAACATGCACAGTCTTATCAGGTTTGGTGTCATCGGTAACAGATTTACCGTGACTATTATACCGGGCAGCAGATCCAGTAAGAAATACAAAACGCATGCATAACAGCCAATCCAGTTACTTACCGGGGATACCAATCGCTGCCAGTACAGGATAGTAAATACTCGCTATGTAGTAAATTGCAGCATAACCCATTCTTGGTATGAAACAGCGATCAGGTCAAACTGTTCTAAATGCTGATCTGTGCTGTTGAATGTTTCATAACCTGTTATGCAGGAGACGAAAGTCATTCCGGCATTTAATCATACCACCTCGCTAATCACATCAGTGACAGTCCACTGAACAAACACATCAGGTAAACAATTCATATGAGAAGTCTCATCGTGCAAAGAAAATCTCTCCTCAATGAAATCACAAAATAACAATTAATTACATTTAATTCTGTTTGTCCTCCTTTTCAAATGAGAATGTTCTACATCGGTCTTTCTGACAGAAAGTTTCTGATTTTCAAATTGAACAATTTTGCGGCTTAACGTTTTTACAAGCTATAATACCACACTCAAACATTTGTCATTTCTAGCAGTTCCTGCAGTGTATTAATATTCATATGTTACAAAGTGCATTTTAATTTGCCTGTTAACTTAGTCTCGCGTTTCTCTAGAAGGCGACGATTCATACCTCCTTTTTGCCTTCACTTTCTTTGGGTGCTGAAATAGTGATCAATTTCGATTAAAAAATAACTTAGTAACTGATTAGACTAGCTATGTAATCGTGTTATGAAAATGACGAAATTCACTATGATATGTGGGTCATCTGTGAAGAATATAAGGTGTCTGTTTCATGAAAGTATCTGAATCATATGGGCAGATTAAATACTGAAAACTAATCCAGAATACAATAACTGTTTAACCGGAAGTACCCGGATTTCCAACCAGTTCATCTTGTCCACCCACAACTGACAGTTTGCTCCATTTCTTGGAAGTGAAATGTTTTCATACATTACACATTACACATTTTAATTCTATTCTAACTTAACTTTCAGATTTTAGAAGTCGCTAGTTTAGACGTTATTGCTACCGAGCAAAAATCATTAAGGCTGCTCACATTATTTTTATTAGACAATAGTATAAGTGTAACCTTTCTGAAACAAGCGGGAATTTCTGCCTGTAACAGTGAGAGGTTGAACATATCCTTGAATACTCCCGCAAATTGGTTGGCACAGGGTATCAGAGCCTTACTAGGTACTTCACCGGGACCTTTTTCGCTTTGGGTCATCAGATGCAGCAGGGAACTTGTACCTTTCAAAGCAGGCCTAGAAGACGTTAAGTTCATCTTGGTATTGAATCACCACTACAATTCCTACTATTGGTTTTCGCTTTGCAGGATGTAATGTTTTGCAAATCCTGCCTGAGTTGTCATACATCCGATGTCACCACAAAACTCGTTTGAAATTGTCTCTTCACCTTTGAAATAGCCCTCAGCAAATCATACCTGGTTTTCAGGTACAGACCTAGGAAGCCAGAGTTGAATGCCACAGATCTAGCATTGAGCAGACGACATGCAGTCCTTCAGCCCTGTATACTTTGTCGTTTTAAATGATGCCTCTGTGGTACAATTTAACTCTTTGATCTGATTGCATGAGTACCCAATCATTGGCTTACTCTTCCTTATATTCATGTTACACCAATCATCTACTAGAAAAACCTGCTGGAGCATTCTCAGCTCTGCAATACTGGTTCACAGTATATAGAACAAGTCATTGAACAGTACAGCACATCAACAGACCTATATCGTATCAAACAATCTGAACAGTAAATCAGTAAACCCCCAAAAGGTAGTCCCTCCGATAAACACAAAGTCCAACGCCCTCCATCCTCCTAATGTTCATGTACCTATCTGAACGTTCTGTAAATAAAAAAAACTAATGTATTTAACTCCACCATTCTAGTACTCTGAGTGAAAAAAAAACTTTTATCGCCTTTCAAACTACCCCCTCTCACCTTCAATATATTGGAAATTTCTACCAAGTGATAAAAACACTCCATATCTACTCGATCTGCACCTCGCATAATGTTATGAACTTCTATCTGATCTCCCGTATGCCTCTGCTGCTCCAAAGGAAACAGCGCAAGATTTTCAGGACACTTATGCTAGCACACACCCTTTTAACCAGAAAGCATCCTGGTAAGCTTCTTCTACTCCTTCTCCAATGCCTCAAAACCCTTCCTATACTCGGTCAACCAGAACGATATGCAGTACTGGAGATGTGGCCAACCTAGAGTCCTCTTAAAGCTGCAACATGACCTCTTGAACCTTGAGCTTAATAACTCAGCTAATAAGAGAAAGCATTTGATTCGTATTTTAACCACAGGTTGACCTACTTGATTGGTCAATTTCAAGGAGCTGTAAACTTGGAGCCTCAAAACTCTTTGCTCAGCAACACTGTTAATATTCTTCTCCTTAACTCTTAACTACTTGCTTTTGGCCTACCAATGTGCAACACTTCACATTTACCTGTGTTCAGATCCATCTGCCATTTCACTGTCCTTATCTGCGAATTATCTACATTGTGCTTTGCCAGTCTTCTTCACTATCCACAACTGCAACACTCTTGGTATCATTCACAAATTATTAAACCACCCATCTACATTTTCATCCGGTCATTTTAATATTTCACAAATAGCAGAGGTCCCAGCACAGATACCTGCAGAACGCCATGAATTACAGACCTCCAGCTCGAATAAGGCTCGAATAACACTTTCTTTAATCAAGAAGGACTTTGATAAATGTTTTAGTAAAATCCATGCAGACGATATCATCCGCTCTACCTGCATCTACGACTTTCGTCACTTTGTCAGAAAACTCGATCAAACTGTGAAGATGGCACCTGCCCCACTCGAGAACATGATGGTTCTCCCTAATTAGAACCTGTCTTCCAGAAGCTCATAAATCCAATCTCGAATAGGTTACCCCGTCAATTTTTGTACAACTGATGTGAGATCTACGGGTCTGCAGTTCTCAGGATTTTCCCGTTTTCTGTTCTTACATACGTGTTTAACATTCACCACTCACCCGTCCTCTGGTAATTGTATGTGCCTAGGAAAGATATGAAGCTGCTGGTCAAGGCCAAAGCAATCTCGTCTCTTGCTACACAAAAACATGTTGTAAACCCCATCAGGTCCCAGGATGCTATTACCTTAATACTCATTAGGACATTGAATACTTCCTCCTCCTTGACCTCCAAACTCCCTCACATATTTATACATGCAGCACTCTCTACTAGTCCACATCTTTTCCCTTTGGTAATTACTGAAGCAAAGTACTTATTATGCATTTCACTCATATTTTCGGGATTGCAGCAATGTTTTCCCTCTTTATCTTTGAGTAGTCCTATCCTCTCCCCATTTATCCTCTTGTCTTGAGATATGTATAGAATACCTTGGAATTCACGTTAATTCTACTTACCAAGGACTTTGCATGGCCCCTCTTGACCTACGTAAATTCCTATTTTTTTTTTAGTTCTTTTCATGATTCTGTATAACATCCAACTACTCTATTCGATCCCAACTTCCAAAGCTTGAGGTAATTTTCCTTTTTATTCTTAACTAAATTTTTCACTCTGTGGGCATCCAACTTTCTCCTCTATTTTCATCACTGCCCTACCTTCTAACTGGAAGGTACATTTCCTGTACTCTGTGCAATTAATCTTTAAACACTCTCCCCATATCTGATGTGTATTTACTAGAATAAAAGTTACTTCCGATTAACCCTTCTTAGTTCCTGCCTAATGCCCTCCGAATTTGCCCTTCTCCTACTTAAAATATCCCATCCTTATCTATAGCTGTCTTGAAAGTGAGGGAGTGTGGTCTCAGTCACCTAGCTGCTCACCCACAGAGTAGGCAGTTACCTGTATCGACTCATTACCCAACAGCAGGTAGTAGTACAATCCCATTTGTCTGAAGGTACACTTTCTGCTCTTCAGTTGTATTCAGATGGACTCAATGTCTGAAGCCTCCACTGTGTCTCCCCTGTGTGTAGCTGTGAAATTATCCCTGATTAGTAGTCCAAATCACAACTCTTCCACACCCATCTCTAGCTTTTCAAAAACATCAAAAATCTGGTATATTAATCACGCGTCCCTGCACATTTCTCAACCATGTCTCTGTAATGGACACAACACTGCAGTTTGATGCTCGGTTCTGTGTTCATTCCTTTAGCCATGTTTCTGACATTCAAATACACTTCATTCAAATTATATGTCTCATCATACCTGTTAATTTGATGTTGTGTGTCCACACTTTCACTGATGTCTGCCTTTGTGTCTAATCCTTCACTTATTAACCTGGTATTCCAATTACCCGCCCCAGAAAAACGAGTTGAAACCCTCTGGAGTAGCATTAGCAAACCTCCCGGCCACCATATTACTTCCGCTCCATTTCTAGTGCAACAGGTCCCTCCTGGAAATGTCACCCCTTGCCAAGAAAAAGGTTTATGATGCAAGCTTGAAACCCTGCCCCCTGCACCATCTCCTCTGTCACTCATTCATTTGTGCTATCACCCCATTCCTACATAGGCAAGCCCATGGCACCATGAGTAATCCAGAAATTACTACCTTGGAGGTCTTTCTCTTCATCCTATACCCTAATTCTGCATACTCTATCTGTAGAACGTCTTCCACTTTTTGACAATGACATTGGTGCTAATATGCACCACGACTTCTGGCTGTTCACTCTTCCCCTTGAGATTATCCTGCAGCCGCTCTAATACATCTGGACCCAAATCGCTGTGAGATAACACAGCATCCTGGAGTCTCTTTTGCGGCTACAGTATCTCCTGCCTGTCTCCACTAACTACTGAGTAAACTGTCACTAATATAATGCCTGACTTTCCCATTCCCGCCACAGGGACACCAGTAGAGATTCCTCATTCAATTTTGAACTTTGTAGAATCACGTAGAGGCAAAAGTTTCCAAAATGTGTTTGTGGCTCAGTCTGACTGTCTAAGAGCCTCGCTTAATAACTGCTATGCTCTAGACATTGAAGATCATGGAGATCAGGCCAAGAGGCCAAGTCTTGGCGGGCATAAACAGAATTTGACCGCAGCGGTTTCATCAAGAGACCAAAGGCGAGCAAATGGAGTGTTCACTGGCTGTAAGATACTGTCATTTGTGTACAAGAGTAACTGAAGAAAAGAGACAACATAAGACTGGGGAGGTAGCATGGTCAGGGTCAAGGCCATATCCATGACAGTTATGTCCTTACCAGAGAGAGCCCGAGTTCATGGCCATGATCTGAATTACGTTACAAAGATACATGTATCATTAAGAAATCACTCTGAAAGCACACACAACAGGGCTAAATGACAGCATTTATCGCATTGTTATGAGACGAGCACTATATGATGAACTATTGGCCTCTCAATCCGCCAGATAATGATCCTGCATCTTACGATTTAACTTTCTCTGCAGCTGTTAAACTTTGTTATGCGTTTTGTTAATATTTCAACTTGTACTGCCACAATACACTGCATTATTTTTGATCCACTATACTAGTACACTAACAAGAAAGGAGGCCTGACTCTATCTCATATTCTGTAACATTCAAGGGACAATTTTGAGTACCGAAGTTATTAAGCCTTAAGGAACATTGAAAACACAAAATGCTGGCCGAACTCAGCAAGCCAGACAGCATCTATAGGAGGAGGTAATGACGACGTTTCGGGCCGAAACCCTTCATCAGGATCATAACATTGTTAGTCTCAAAGTTCTTTGAAGAATAATATTGGTAAAAATGAAAGTCATTAGATTGAATTTCACAAAGACAAAGTTTGTGCGGATATGACAAAGACCTCAGAATGCAAATTGGAAGAAACTGCTTGACATTGTGTCAGTTGAAGGAGAATGGCATCGATTAAAATAAGAAATACATGTAGTGCACGAAATGTTCATACCCAAGGTCAGGAGATGCAAAAGATAAACCATAGATCAACTCCATGGATGAGTAAAGATATATAAAACTATTGAAGAAAAGACAGCTAAGTAAGGAATACAGAAAAATATATAGTGATACACTTTAACCATAGGACATGTGAAAATATGGGAGCTTTATTCAAGTGGGAAATTCAGATTGCCAAAGACAGGTTGAAAAGGATATTGCTGATAATATTAAGATTGACCAAGAGATTTTGTCAATACTTCATACATAAAAGAAACGTTAAGTGGAAACTTAAGTGTATTAGGAATAACAGTGGGCTGTTAAATTATGCATAGTATCACATAGTGGATATTCTTAACTTGTTATTTGCTAAAGTGTTCACCTGCAAAGATGTTAAAAATAAAGTTGCTTAAGCTGATTCGGAGATCTTAGTAAGTAAGTTCCTGCTTCAGCTGAAAAGGTTGAACGTTAATAGATCTCAGTGTCGGACAACATATATCCAAGAATACTTAAGGTGATTAAAAATATAAACACATAACAAGATTTTTTCAGTACTCTCTGTAGATTGACAAAGTCTTTAAGGACTTGAAATGCGCTAAAATTTTCTTGGCATATAGGGACGTGACAATACTGACCCTTTTAACTACTTACCAGTAAACTTAACTTGTTTTGTGAGTAAGAG
This sequence comes from Hemitrygon akajei, assembly GCF_048418815.1. Lineage (NCBI taxonomy): Eukaryota > Metazoa > Chordata > Chondrichthyes > Myliobatiformes > Dasyatidae > Hemitrygon > Hemitrygon akajei. The sequence continues at coordinate 23,013,797 of NC_133151.1, forward strand.
AAGAGTAACATTAATAAACAACGAGTTGAAAAAGAATCTGATAAGTACAGGGATACAGCAAGTGTGAAAAAAATTATCCTTGTCTGGATGACTGCCAGTGACTAGTGGTGCTCCGCAGGGATTGTTGTTGGGACCAATACTTTTGGTTGTATATGAATAATTTATATGATGAAATAGATGAATTTGTTGCCAAGTTTGCAGATGATTTGAAGATAGGTCGAGGGGCAGGTAGTGTTGAGGAAACAGGTAAGGGGCAGAAGAACTGAGCCAGATATGGAGAAAGGGTAAGGAAGTGGGAAATGAAATATAATGTTGTAAAATGCATTGTCCTGCATTTGGTAGTGGAGAGTGTTGTGCAGACTATTTTCTAAAAGAGGAGAAAATCAAAAAATCTGAGAGGAAAAGAGAATTTGGAGTTATTGTGTGCAACAACCTAAATGTTAACTTGGAGGTTGAGTTGGTGGTGTGGAAGGCAAATGCAATGTCAGCATTCATTTCAGTGATCTAGAATACTAGAGCAAGGATATGACGCTGAGGCCTCATCTTGAGTATTGTGTACACTTTTGTCTCCTCAACTCAGGAGCGATATGCTAGCATTGGAGAGGGTCCAGAGGAGATTAACAAGGATGATTCACGGAATGGAAATGTTATCATACAAAGAACATTTGATGACACTGCATCTGTGTTCACTGGAATTTGCAAAGTAGAAGGATGAGGGAAGTTCTTATAGAAACCTTTCGAAAGTTGAAAGGCTGAGACAGAGTAGATGTGGAAATGATTTTCCCATGTTGGGAGAGTACAGAACAAGAGGGCACGGACTCAGGAGAGAGGGATGCCAGTGCAAACCAGAGATGTCGAGAAATTTCCTTTACTAGAGGGTTGTGAATTTGTGGATTTATTTTTTTTTTTTGCCACATTCTGTTGTGGAGACCAGATCGTTGGGTGTATTTATGGCAGAGATTGATACTTTCTTGATTGGACATGCCATCATAGCTGATGGGGAAAAGAGCAGGAAATGGGTTTGAGGAGCAGAAAGAAAGGAACAGTCATAATCTAAAGAAAGATTGAGTGAATTAAATTCATTTGGCCAAGGTTTACATATAATGAGAGGAGATTTGATAAAATTGTCAGAATCATTAAGGGTAGAGTTAAGTAGGATGCCAAACGCTACTTCAAAATTAATCCCTCAACCAGGAAACATGGAGAATGGTTAAAAAGAGATTTCAGACTAACTTCAGAAAGCAATTTTTCACAGACTGATTAGACAGATACACAATGAACTCAACACCCTCACACAGAAGCATAGACCGACAGGTACAGAATGAATCCCACGCTCTCACACTGTACCAGAGACTAAGTGATATATGAGCAATATCACAATCCTGCAATCTAAGCATTTGTTTCTGCCTGCCTTTCATTCTGTTTGACCTATCTATTTGCCAGATTGTCTATCGGCCTCTCAGTTTCTCACGCCCCTTCTCTCTCTCTCTCTCTCTCTCTCTCTCTCTCTCTCCCCTCTCTCTCTCTCTCTCTCTCTCTCTCTCTCTCTCCCTCCCTCTCTCTCTCTCTCTCTCTCTCTCTCTCTCTCTCTCTCTCTCTCTCTCTCTCTCTCTCTCTCTCTCTCTCTCTCTCTCTCTCTCTCTTACTTCTAGCAATTTACTTGTCACTTGTATTCATCTCGTTCATTTCTAGCGTGTTTCCAGATTTTACCGTGTTTGTACATTAGTAAAGTACGTATTTTACCGTTTCCATCTTGATCTCCGTTTCTCTATTGTATCTTTGTTCGAATCTGTGTTTGTGTATTTCGAATAATATTGACATCATTGCTTACATTCTTCATATACATGAAAAGTAAAAATCTTTGTGTTATGTCTCTGTCTAAATATGCAATATGCAATTTTAGTTACTTATAATAAATATTATGTAGAACAGGACAGTCACTATAACATATCAATACATTTGTGCAATTGTTTCTGAGTGTGTGTGTGTGTGTGTTTGTGTGTGTGTGTGCGTGCGTGCGTGCGTGCGTGCGTGTGTGTGTGTCACTACGAAGAAGCTGAAGGACTGAAGGAAAGTTCAAAATGGGAAACTGCAGGGACAGAGGTAGGGATCGGTCAGTGTCGCTAGTCACCATTCAGAGATGAATAATTAGCCAACAAAAAGATTAAATATGTAAGTGCAGCTGCTTCGTGACAAAGCTCAGTCTTTGAAAGTTAATCTATTGGCCTATTTCCACCACAGACGCTGCTGAAGTAATGCCAAAGAATTTTCATGTAATTGTTTCCAATCACCCCAATATTTACAAAAGAGACAATGGTATTGAATTAAAGTGCTTTTACAAGTAACTGTAACTAAGAAAGTTACTGAGGTGTACAACCAGATCTCTGGAGAGAGATCCTCTCTATGAATCAGGGTCGCTTTGAATGCATCTCCTGTCGGCCGGATCTATGAATACAGGAGCAACAGAAATCACAGATTCTCTCTTTAATTGTGCATCCAGTCATCTGCTGGATGCAAGACGTTCACTATCCTTTTATTTCAGCCTTTTGAATTCCCGATAAACCGCAGAGTCAGCTGCCGTGGGTGAAAGTTAAAGTTTAATCCCAATGATGTTATTGATTTTGCCGCTGGTTTAAGCACTCACATTCCAGTCCCAGTATTCCTCATTTCAGGATTGGAGTGGAAATTCCAGGAATACAGATACTGAGATATCTATTTAAAAACAAACCGCTGCAGGAATTCAGTGAATTGGCCAATTTAAGTTTGACTGAGCGGGTCAGGCAGCATTTTTCTAGCGGTTTGTGATTAATAATGAGCTGTTCGGCTCTCTGCTTTTGGTTTTGCACTACCTGCACTGCATTTGCAAATATTTTGTTTATACAGCCCGCAGGGCTTATGCCAATTGATCGTCTGTTCTTGAATGTGAATGATTGTCTACTTAGGAGCAGCAATCACACCATCGACTGTAGTAACACGCAAACACGGGGAAATCTGCAGATGTTGGAAGTTCAAGCAACACACACAAAATGCTAATGGAACGCAGCAGGCCTGGCATCATCTATAGGAAGAACTACTGTGGTGACCCACTTTCTATCGCACTCGAACCGGCTCACAAAACTGCGCGCCGGCAGAGAGGCCGGCCCCAAAAAGGGCGCAAGGCCTTCTTCGTCAAAAAGGAGAGAAGTCCGCGCGCGGGAAGGGACTGTGAATATGCGCCCCTTACAACATTCCCACCCGGGGAGGGCGGAAACGGGAAGGCTTAAAAGCGAAGCAACTGCAGCTCATCCACTACGTGTCGTTATTTCCGCGCTGTGTGTGGCACACCGCTACAACTGGTGACCCCGACGGCCCAAACGACATTTGGACCGAAGATGAACGACGCCGCATCTGTTCATGCAGCTTCGTTGAAACTGCCGAGCTTCTGGTCGCTGCAACCTCACCTTTGGTACTAACAAGCAGAAGCCCAATTCCACGTTCGGCGGATAACCTCAGATTCCACACGTTTCTGCTATGTGGTAAGCTCCCTCGACCAGGAGACAGCCGCCCAGGTTGGGGAGTTCATACAGTCGCCCCCGGAGGACGGCAAATACACAACATTCAATGCCCTGCTCGTAAGGACTTTTGGACTCTCACAGCGCGAGCGAATTGCCCGCTTACTGCACCTGGATGGTTTTAGGAGACAGACCGCCATCGGCCTTGATGAACGAGATGCTTGCCTGGCTGACGGACACAAGCCCTGCCTTATGTTTGAGCAGGCGTTCCTAGAGCAGCTGCCCGAGGACATACGCCTGCTGCTAACCGACGCGGATTTCAGCGATTCCCGGAAGGTGGCAGCCCGGGCGGACTTGCTGTGGAAAACCAAGAAGGAGAGTGGGGCGTCCGACGCACAGATCACCAAGCCACGCGCCCAACAGCAGACCAGACCAGGCCCGGCAGCAGACCCCACAAAACCCAGAGGCAGGAGTGCGGAGGCCAACGAACAATGGTGTTTCTACAACCAGCGGTAGGGCACAGAAGCCCGCCGCTGTAGCCCGCCCTGCAACTTCCCGGGAAACGCCAGCGCCAGTCGCCACTGATGGCTACGGCGGCTGGCCATCGGGATAGCTTCCTGTATGTGTGGGACAAGCGGTTGGGACGCCGCTTTTTAGTCTACACCGGAGCGAGATCAGCGTCTTACCTCCGACGAGTTACGACGTCCGCAACACAGAACCAGGACCCAGCCTGAGGGCCACAAATGGCAGCACAATACGAACCTACGGCACCCGAACCGTGCGGCTACAGCCGGTTCACGTGGGACTTCACACTGGCCACCGTGTCCCAACCACTCCTGGGTGTGGATTTTTTGCGAGCTCACAGCCTGCTGGTCGACCTGCAAGAAAAGAGACTAGTCCACGCCAATACTTTTCAAACGTTCTCTCTTGGTAAAGCTAAGTTGCCAGCCTCACACCTGGGCTCCATCAGGCTGTCCGACAACGAATTCACCAGAGTCGTGGCGGACTTCCCATCAGTTCTGGCACCGCAACTCACGGCAGCCATGCCCAGACACTGAGTATAGCACCACATCCCGACTCAGCGATCACCCCTCCAAGCCCGTGCTCGAACGCTTACCCCGGACTAACTCCGACTGGCGAAGCAGCAGTTCAAAAGAATGGAGGAATTGGGCATCATACTGTGGTCCGACAGCCCAAGGGCCTCCCCCTTGCACATGGTGCCCAAAGCAACAGGGAGTTCGAGACCATGCGGAGACTACCGCTGACTGAACGAGGCTGCAACACCAGACCGCTACCCTGTGCCTCACATTCAGAACTTTGCAGCAAACCTGCAAAACGCAAGGATATTTTCCAAGGTAGACCTCGTCCGGGGATACCATCAAACCCCGATGCATCCGGACGACATCCCCAAAACAGCTCTCATCACTCATTTCAGCCTTTTTGAATTCCTCCGAATACCGTTCATACTAAAGAATGCCGCACAAATGTTCCAGCGGCTCATGGACGCGGTGGGACGCGACCTGACTTTACATTCATCTATTTGGACGTCATCCTCATAGCCAGCAGTAGTCGTCAGAGCATCTGTCCCACCTCCGTCAACTCTACGCCCGGCTGAGTGAATACGGCCTAACAGTCAAACCGGCCAACTGTCAGTTCGGACTCGACACCATCGTCTTCCTGGGCCACAGGATTATTAAAGACTGGGCAACGCCTCTGCCCGCAAAAGTAGACGCGGTCCATCATTTCCCCCGACCCAACACACTCAAAGGCCTGCAGGAAATTCGTGGGTATGGTAAATTTCTACCACGCTTCCTCCCCTCAGCAGCCTGAATCCTGCGCCCCCTGTTCACCCTAATGTAGGGTAAGGGCAAGGATATTACCTGGGACGAGGAGTCCGCAGCCGCTTTCATTAAAACCAAAGAAGCCTTGGCAAACGCCGCGATGCTAGTGCACCCCAGAACGGACGTCCGTACCGCCCTCACAGTGGACGCATCCAACACAGCAGTCGGTGGAGTGATGGAATATCTCATCGAGGGTCGCTGGCAACCCTTGGCGTTCTTCAGCAAACACCTACGACCACCCGAACTCAAATACAGTGCTTTCGACCGGGAGCTGTTGGCATTATACCTGGCAATCCGGTATTTCAAGTACTTCTTAGAAGGTAGGCCTTTCACCGCGTTCGCGGACCACAAACCGCTTAAATTTGCGTTCACGAAGGCGCCCGATCCCTGGTCGTCCGCCGGCAGCAACATCTGCCCTACATCTCCGAATACACGACGGACATCCGGCATGTCTCCGGAAAGAACAATGTCGTGGCTGACGCATTATCCAGACCTACCATCCAGGCGCTGTCCCAGGGTATGGACTATGCAGCGCTGGCGGAGGTGCAGCAGACGGACGATGAGATCCCTAGTTACAGAACTGAAGTCTCCGGTTTGCAGCTCCAAGACTTCTCCGTAGGCCCAGTTGCGAGGACCCTACTCTGTGACGTAGCTACCGGCCAACCTCGCCCCATCGTCCCAGCAGCCTGGCTGTGGCGATTCTTCCACTCCATTCACAACTTAGCGCACCCCCCCCCCCCCCATCAGACCAACCGTCCGGATGGACTCCAACAGGTTTGTTTGATACGAACTCCACAAGCAGGTCAGTGAATGGGCCAAAACGTGCATGCAGTGCAAAACAGCCAAGGTGCAGCCGCACACCAAAGCCCTGCCGCAGCAGTTCCGGCACATCCGCCGGCGTTTCGACCTCATTCATGTGGATATCGTGTGGCCCCTGCCAGTGTCGCGAGGAGCGCAGCACCTACTTAATATCGTAGACCGGTTCACAAGATGGCCAGAGGCGGTCCCGCTCACCAACACAACCTCCGAATCCTGCGCTGGAGCACTGATTGCAACCTGGGTATCTCGCGTCGGTGTACCAGCCCACATTACCTCCGACAGAGGCGCCCAGTTCACCTCCAGCCTGTGGTCAGCTATGGCAGCCTTTTGGGAACACAGCTACAGCATACAACTACCTACCACCCACAATCGAACGTACTAGTGGAGCGTTTCCAGTATCGCCTGAAGTCGGCTCTCATGGCCCGCCTGAAATGGCCTAACTGGGGCGGATGAAATGGCTCACAAAATGGCGCGCGCCGGCAGAGAGGCCGGCCCCAAAAAGGGCACAAGGCCTTCTTCACCAGCAAGGGGAATAGCCCGCGCGCGGGAAGGGACTGTGAATATGTGCCCCCTATAGCATTTCCGCCCGGGGAGGGCAGAAACCGGACGGCTTAAAAGCGAGGCCGCGAAGTTTGAATAAATATTTTACGCAACTGCAACTCACCGTCTGCGTGTCGTTATTCCAGTGCTGTGTGTAGCACACCGCTACACTACAGTCGACGTTTCGGGTCGAGAATAACGGATAAAAAGAGATAGTAAGAGATTTGAAAGTGGGAGGGGGAGGGAGACCCGAAGTATTAGGAGAAGACAGAAGGGGGAGGGATGAAGCTATGAGCTGGTAAGTTTATTGGCAATAGGGACTAAGGCTAAAGAATGGGGGAGTATAATAAGACGGACGGTCTTGGAATTGCAATCGGAACTGTAGTAACACTTTAGCAAATGCTGGAGTTCCGTGTTGTAACACGAAACCGTTGTGGATTTTTAGTAAATGTGTGCGATGTGACTGAATATAAAGCAGATGATGGACAACACAATGAAGTCGATCTGAGTCAATTAACACAACCGACGTGCTGCTTCATAGTTATCAATACTGTGAAATGTTTTATATTATATCCACATCTGGCACTGTTAAAGACATCTGGCTATGGCACCACGTTTGACTTCCTCTCCCTGTTTCCCTGTGATGGATTCAATGGGAGACGACATGTCTGTCTGTGAGGTTCTGTCAGACTGCGCTGTATCTGTTGGAATCAGTCAAAGTTATGTTGTAAAGTCAGTGAAGTGGCAAATGCTGGAATAGGAAACAAACTCGGGGAATGCTGGAAACACGAAACCCCGGGCAGCTTGTATGGAAAGAGAAACCAGTCAACACACGTGTCAGGCGTCTCTCTGAGAACAGTTCTGAGGAGAGGTACTTTAACTGTTTGCCCACACATTCTGTTTTGCCTGGATGAGCGCTTCGAGCATTTCAAGTTTTTGTTGCGTCCTTCGGCAGTTCTGTCGCTGACGGTGACCGCCATCACCATTCGGAATTATTCCTTTCTCCAATCGAGACGCGCGGGGCACCGGCGGCAAATGTTCCATCCAGTATTGACTCTGATGATCTAGTTACACAGTTTAAGCTTCTCGCTGCACTTCACATTTCGCTCATCAGTATTCGGATCATATTGATTTTATTTTACTGTGTAACATCGTTCTCTGTCTCCGCCAGCACTCTGCCCTCTCTCGACCCTTCCACCGCTAAACTGCAACAATAAAGTGGAAATATAACATGATCCCCGCAAACTGCTGCATTGGCTTCTGCTCAGGATTTCTTCAACTTGCTGTTCCTTGTCTCTCTTCCAGCCAACTTGGTGGCGATTGTGATCCTGTCCCGGGGAAAGTGCGGTCTCTCCAAATGTGTCACTCGCTACCTGGTGGGAATGGCAGCGGCAGATCTCCTGGTCGTTATCTCCGATCCGCTGCTGAGGTGGACTGTTCGGATTTATTTTCCCCGAACATTCCTGCGAAGGACTCCTGTTTGCAGACTCGGCTTCTGGTTGATGTCTGCGAGCACTGCAGCCTATGTCTGGCTGACTGTAACTTTCACTGTCGATAGATTTGTGGCTATTTGCTTGTGAGAAGCTGAAAACAAAAACGCCGAGAGAACGGCAGCTGTGTTTATCAGGACAGTGAGTGTTCTGACCTGTTTAGAGATTGTCCCCTGGGGCTTTGTACTCGAGCCTGAAGAAATAATTGCTGATGTTCCCTTGGATTGTATTCTTAAACCTAGATACAATGCATCTCCCACAAGGGCGGCAATTGACGTGTTAACCTCATTTTAACCCCTTGTGTACCATTTTTTTCTGATTTTGCTGTTTAATATCTGACCGTCAGGCGGATTCTAGCGGCCAGTTGAACCAGCAGGGGGCTCCGGGAAAAAAGAGTGGTAGGAATGTGAAGGACCGGGAGATGGAGAACCGACGCAAATCCATATTTTTGTTCTTCATCATCAACGGTAGTTTCATATTGTTGTGGAAAACAATGGTGGTATGTTATATCTTATAGACGGATTTCAAAGAGAATAGTTTATTCCTTCACGGATGTCCGTTACATCATAGAACAAACATCGGTAGCGCTGCAGATTCTCAGTTCCTGCACTAACACGTGTATTTACTCCGTGACTCAGAGCAAATTCCGAGAGGAAGTGAAGAATGCGGAGAATTACCAACTGAATCGGATTTCGAAACTCATGAAACATTAGAAATAACTGCTGTAACGTATTATAATTTAGCTGCCTATTGTTTTCCCCCGCTTGTGTGTGTATGAAATCAATATTATGAACAAGTTACAAAACAAACACGTGAAGATCTGCATTCGCTCGAAATTCAAAAGAACACGTACAAAATCAGATCCTGATGAACGGTCTCGCCACGAAACGTCGACTGTTTACTCTTTTCCTCACACAAAGTGCTGGAGGAACTCAACAGGCAGGTAGCATTTAGGAAAAGAATAAACTGCGGACGTTTCAGGCAGAGTCCCTTCATCAGAATCCTGTACCCACTGTTATGTGTGTTGCCTTACAGTTACAAAACAGCTGCTTACAGCTAATGCAGACGGCATCAGTGACCTCCCCATCACAGAGAAATCCCTTTTGCGCCTTAAGTCCTGCCCTGTTAAATTGAAGCTTAAGGCGAACCTGTTTTCCCTGCTTCCCGGTTCTGACAAAACTGCCTGTTTCTTGGAGTGTATCTTCGTCTCTATCAACAACTCTGGCTCCCGTCAAAACCCATTCGTTCCATTGCCTTCTTTTTTCCTCCTTCTCTACCTGTAAGCGTTCCTTCTCACTGCCAACTAGAACTATCTCCCTATAATAGAATTTTCCTATTTTGCAAATGAAAACAACGCACCTTTACATTCACTTGTCTCTCTCTGAGAGATAGAGAGATAGAGAAAGTGAGCGCGAGCAGGAGGCAGCACGAGGGCTGAGGGCGCGAAGGAGAGAGCAAATGAGATCGCGAGGAAAGGGTGCGCGGGAGAGACGTGAGGAGAGGGTACGGGCGATGGTGAGCGCGAGGGAGAGTCACAAAAGGAGACATCGCGAAGGGGAGAGGGCAGGAAGGAGTTGGCGTGAGGGAGAGGGCGCGAGGGATCGGTCAGAAGGAAGATGTCGTGATAGTCAGCGCGATGGAATGGGCATGTGGGAGAGACAGAGAAAATAGAATGTGAGAAACAGAGAGACAGTGAAGCGATTAAGATTTCGTGAGGGAGACATGGGTGAGAAAGAGAGAGACAGAGAGAGAGGGTGAGAGAGAGTGAGGGAGACAGAGAAAGAAGGAGAGTTAGAGGGAGAGGAAGAGAGAGAGGGAGGGGAGGTGCAGAGGAAGAGGAGTGGGAGAGGAGGGGAAGGGGAGAGACTGAGAGAGAGAGAGAGAGAGAGAGAGAGAGAGAGAGAGAGAGAGAGAGAGAGAGAGAGAGAGAGAGAGAGAGAGAGAGAGAGAGAGAGAGAGAGAGAGAGAGAGAGAGTGATAGAAAACAGGCTGTGTGTCATTGCCGGGTGGTGTGGACTTGTTTAATGGATGTTAAGTTTTATTGTGAACAATGTTCAGCTACTACTGTAGACATCAGAATGTTTGTCCTGTATTAAAATCTTACGAGTTCTAACAAATTGTGTTGTTTCAACACCTGTGCAGTCTCCTTTGTTTGCGAATGCATGAGTAAATTGCCTGAGCTGAATCAAAGGAGAATACAATGAATGAATTTTCAAACAATGTTAATTACAAAGAGGTTACTAAAAACACATAACTATATGGAGATGGAAAGATATGAATCACATGTAGCAAACACTTTACCTGGGACACAGACAGGAGTAAGTGTGTAAATAAGTGAGATTGCAGAATGATGCGTTACCCCAATCATTCCATAGCCAAGAATGTCTCTGAGAAGGTACGGGCCTTTCTGAAAGGGCAGGGTGAACAGCCGGAGTTCATTTTCCTTTTTATAATTAACAACAGAGAGACAAGGTCCTGCAAAGACCATTTAAGGAGAAGGGCAGAAAGTTAGGAAATAGGAACTCTCGGTGGAGATTTCAGTATTATTTCAGGTGTCACATGCTTGCGAGGTAATGTATGGTAAGTTGTACACTTAAATATGTGGATAACACTTTGGTGCAGGAGGGAGGGCAACAGGAACACAGATCATTGGTTCTCTTCTAGGATAAGTGGGACTGGTGTAACGGGGATTGGTTACAGTGAAGGGGAAACAATATTCTCACAGAGAATCTTGCTGGAGCCACGCTGACGATTTTTATCGTGTGGCATGTGGAGGGGATGTTGGTCTATGGAGCTACAGGGCAGTAAGTAGCATTCAGCGGATGGGGTATTATTCGTTTGGTGTGTTCGGGAAGGTCTCCAGAAACAGTATGTAGAAGGTCAAAAGAGTGGGAGACATACTTGGTATGGTATTGGGAAATGAACCTGGCAAGATGATTGCAGCTTAATTGCGAAAGATTTATGGATCTTAATTCTGGAGGGTTTCAAATAGTTATTGATGATAATATGTTTCCACCTACAGGTCGATTATTGCAAATTTATGGAAGAATTGGGCAGGTGATACAAAGAGTAGGCTGGAAGCTGATGTTACTGATTGTTACTGCATGGATCTGGCGTTGGCTGATGTCTGACATGTCAGAGTGACGTACAGCCCAGCTGGTCATAATTTAGTAGTCCTCTGTCTCTATGAGGAGGCAGAGAAGGACGGGGACTTTCAGGAACTTTGGATGATGAGACATGTTGTATTTAAAAATGAAAGAGAAGTCATTTGTAAGGATGAGGAAGATGAAATTGGAGAGGGTCTTGTAGGAACATACAATAGCAAGAACCAATTCACACTGTGAATCAGGAGAATGAAGAAAGACCAGGAAATGTCCTCATTCAGGAAAATCAATGAAATCCCAAGGCATCTTACACATACACAGAAAAAAACTGTACAGTGAGGAGAGGACAGGACCACCCTAGTACAAAAGTGGGAGTTTATGCCTGGAACCAGATTTAGCATGCGAGTTAGAAAATGAATGTTGGTGTTCACTGAGGAAAGGGACAATGAGGAACGCGTGGTGGGAAAGACAGTATGTTGATATTTTCTGTCGTGTTGATACTAAAGGGGAAGTGGTGTTCAGTCTCTCAAATTATTTAGATGGGTAAGTCCTTCAGGGGAATTTAGTACATTGGAAGACACAGACCACATGCATTTAAATATGATGTTTAAACAGCCTGCACCGTACTGTAAGAACAGAGATCTTAACAACATGTGGCCCTTACTGCAACGAAAGGGAATGTTGTACCTCTTAGAAAACATGTCCTGCATATGTGACTGCTCAAGAAAGTTCAACATTTGACTATAGGGATTGGGACATTTACGCTATCTAGATCAACACTACCAGGACTCAGAGCAACTCACAGCACTCTGCAGTGAGCACACGGTTAAGTACACACCCAGCACTCTTGTCCACCGTTAAACACTAGAACAACCCCAGCATTTCAAGGACAGAAAACTACACAAACTTGATATAATAGACGACAATTCAAAGACACTATTTATCCCCACAGACCCTCAGGATGTAACAGACAGTTGACAGAGGAGAACCGTGAATGATGTGTGCTTCAGTTTCCAAAGATTTTTGAAACGCTGCCGGCAGAATGAGGAACAGAAATATAGGCAGGTTCTGGAAAGTTATTTTAACAACAGAATTGCGCATGACGTTAAGTTTCCCATCATTGACTGAGATCGTCCTAGTGTAGAGGCTCCGAGGAGTAGAATTTGTTGGCATCCTTGAAATATTTCCCAGCATTTACAGCCTATAAAATGTCAGTTTGTGCAGATTTAGCATGTCATCTAAAACTTTAATGATTTTATCCAGATCTATAATGGAGAATAGCCTGACTCGTCCAGCTTAGAAACACCGAAGTCCTTGAATGAAAAAAAAGCAATTGAAAAGTTGTGGGTGCAGCCAGTCCATCACAGGTTAGGCCCTCCCCACCACTGAACACATCTACAAGGGCAGCTGTTACAGACAAGCAACTTCGATCATCAAGGGCCCCATCATCCAGGTGATGGTCTCTTCTCGATGCTGCCATCAAGAAGGATTTACTGGAGCCTCAGGTCCCACCGAACCAAGTTCAGGAGTAGATATTACCCCTCAACGATCAGGCTTTGGAAGCAGATGGGATTATGTCACTTAGTGCAACAATGAACTCACATTCAGAGAATCCATAACTCATGTTCTTGATAGTCATTGCACATTTACTATCATCTTACTTTGTTTTTCTTTTGTTTGCTTACACATTTTATTCTGTTTGGTGTCCTTTCTACATTGGTGTTTTGCCAATGTTTGATGTGCGCAGTTTTTCATTGATTCCTTTGTATTTCTTTGTATTTACTGTGCATGCCCTCAACAAAATTATATGGAGACATTTGTGTTTTGACAATAAATTTACTTTCAACATTGAGCTTCACAGCAAATATCTTGTGAGGTTAGGTGGCGGAAGATTGGGCTTTTCTCTTTGGCAGGAAGCAGGATGGGAGGTGACTTGATGGAGATATACAGAGCTATAGGAGGTATCAAATCCTTGGGCATCCAGAGAATTTTTCACAAAATGGAAGTCGCTAAAACAAGGAGACATGATTTTAAGTAAATTGTAGAAGAGTGTCGGGGCTGTGGGGATGTCTGAAGATAACTTTTAAACAGAGAAAATATGTAGAGTTTACTGATATGGAAGGCAGTAAAGGCAGATGCATTAGGGACTATTAATAGACTTTGCACTGGGGCATGACCCTTGCAGTTTGTGAATTTCAGTGGGAGACCATTTTGATAACAGTCATCTTAAAAGAAGGAGAGAAGAGAAATATAGAAAACCTACAGCACAATACAGGCCTATCTACTCACAAAGTTGTGCCAAACATATCCCAACCTTAGAAATTACTAGACTTACCCATAGCCCTCTATTTTTCTAAGCTCCATGTAACTATCAAAACATCTCATAAAAGACCCTAACGGATCCGTCTCCACCACTGTTGCCGGCAGCCCGTCCTATGCAGTCACCACTCTCTGAGTAAAAGATTTGCCCCTGACATCTCTGTAACTACTCCCCAGCACCTAAAACCTGTGTCCTCTGGTGGCAATCCTTTCAGCCCTGGGACAACCCACACGATCAATGCCTCTCATCATCTTACACACCTCTATTGGGTCACCCCGCATCCTCCGTCGTCTAAGGAGATAAGGCCGAGTTCACTCAACTTATTCTTAAGAAGGATGCTCCCAAATACAGGCAACATCCTTGTAAATCTCCTCTGCATCCTTTCTATGGCTTCCACGTCCTTCATGTAGTAAGGCGGACAGGACTGAGCACAGTACTCCAAGTGGAGTCTGAGCAAGGTCCTTTTTAGCTACAACATTACCTCTTGTCTCCTAAATTCAATTCCACGATTGATGAATGTCAATACACCGTATGCCTTCTTAACCACAGAGTCTACCTGTGAAGATGCTTTGAGCGTCCTATAGACTCGAAACCCAAGATCCCTCTGATCTTTCAGACTGCCAAGAGTCTTACCATTAATACTATATTCTGCCATCATATTTGACCTACCAAAATGAACCACTTTACACTTATCTCAGTTGAACTCCATCTGCCACTTCTCAGCCCAGTTTTGTATCCTATCAATGACCCGCTGAAACGTCTGATAGCCTTCCCCACAACTCCAATCTTTGTGTCCTCAGAAAACTTGCTAACCCATCCCTCCACTTCGTCATCCAGGTCATTTATAAAAAATACGAAGAATAAGGGTCCCATACCAGATCACTGAAGCACACCACTGGTTACTAACCTCCATGCAGAATATGACTCATCTGACACCACTGCTCGGCTTACGTAGGCAAGTCAGTTCTGTGTCCATAATGCAATGTCCCCTTGGATCCCATGCCTCCTTATTTTCTCAATAAACCTTGTATGGGTTACATAATCAAAGGCCTTGCTAACATCCATATACACTGCATCTACTGCTCTTCCTTCTTCAATGTGCTTAGTCACATCCTCAAAAAATTCAATCAGGCTCGTAAGGCATGACCTGATCTTAAAAAAGCCATGCAGACTGTTCCTAATCATATTACACCTCTCCGAATGTTCATAAATCCTGCCTCTCAGAATCGGCAACCTCCTCCTTCGACTCCCGCAATAGCCTGGTTGATATCTCATCTGGTCCCGGAGACTTATCCAACTTGATGTTTTCAAAAGCTCCAGCACATCTTCGTTCTTAATATCCACATGCTGAAGTTAATCAGTCTGCCTTTAGTCATCACTACAATAACCAAGATCCTTCTACACAGTGAATACTGATGTAAAGTATTCATTAAGTACATCTGCTATTTCCTCCGGTCTCATGCACACTTTCCGACTGTCACACTTGACATGTCCTATTCATTCACGTCTAATCCTTTTGCTCAAAGTATACTTGTAGAATGCCTTGGCGTTTTCCTTAATCCTGCCCGCCAAGACTTCTCATGGTCCTTTCTCGCTCTCCTAATTTCCTTCTTAAGCTACTGCCTGTTAGCCTTATAAACACCTATAAACTCTTCCCACGTAGAATTTTATGAAATGTAACGGTTTAAAGGCACTGACCTTTCCTTCCACACTATTCTCAAATACTTTCTGGTCAACCCAGGGATTAACACAAGAATAGTCAACGAAATCCTTCCGAATGAGAATCACACAAGGTCGAACCCAATCCACCGTCGAAAATCGATTCTCCTCGATCTTTAACTTCCGAACTCCGATATTCACTCTCCACTAGCAGTATTGTAAAGAAACTGCTGGCAATGACCTTTTAAACTTTAGGCATTAGATAAAACTTCATCTTTCAACTAAACTGCGTCATCACATTAAATCACGCAGTGGCATGAAGTCTACTTGGCAAATCCAGCCACGAACTGCCCCTCCCCACAGGGTGGGTCTTCCTTTTATAACCTGTAAAAAAAAAACTGTCACATGATCTCTACTGGCTGGAAAATGACGTCACTCCACCATCACAAGACCATTACCTCAAGTCCAGTAAAACTTCAACCCCAGTCACGTGACAAGGGTACCACTGTCACGTGTCACGAGTACGTAACATATCGAAGTAGTAAAATGGATTTAACAGTGCTGGATGGGAGGTGCCAGAGAGTAGTGGTGGATATCTGTCAGGTTGCAGGCCAGTGACTAGTGGTGTTCATCAGCGATATGTACAGGGTCCAATGTCGTTTGTCATATACCCCACCCCCCACCTACAAGGATTCAACATCTTCCGATCCTTGTCCGCTCTGACTGAGATTCCATCCATCCAATTCAGTGTACTGATTTCCTGGTAAAAGGTTATCGAGCTAAACGTGAATTTGGTTTCTCTCTTCACCGATGCTAACAGATCTGCTGCATATTTCCAGCAATTCCCGCTTTTAGTTCAGGATCAGCCCTGTTTATCTGACTCCGGGATGTGAATCCAGCTGTGAAGAACTTGTAGCTGTGGCCAAATGGTTAAGGCGATCTACTGGAAATCCATTGGGGATTTCCCGCGCAGGTTCGAGTCCTGCCGACTACGTGTTTATATCGGTTTTGAGTCTCTGATCCCTCACACGGATACAGATTTTAGAAAGCCAGTCGAAACACCGATATCTGTTTGCCGCCTCCAAAACCAGGAAGTGTCCATTTGTTCCGCTTTTTTTTTCAGGTGGCCTCTACTATGCAATTGGTCAGCGCGTTTAGCTGTTATCCGAAATGTTGGTGTTTCCAACCTCTCCAGGGATGCTTTTGCTGTCCGTTTTGTAACTTCCGTGCTGTCCCTAATACATCATTAAAAATATATCCACATATAGAAAACAGAACACTACGACGACCTGCCTTGCTTACATTCAAGTTGGTATAAACTGAATATATTGTACATGGACGATCAAACCAACAGAAACTTTAAGAGGGCACCAATGTATTTCATGTTTATATTTATGTTATCGCCACTTGAACCAGAGGGATAAATTCACTCAACTTCACTTGCACCAACACTGACTGTTTCCACAACTCACTTTCAAACTCGACATTTCATGCTGTCGACATTTTTGTTTTGTCATTTTTATTCTGACTTTCTCAGCTCAAGCTGGTAAAACCTGAAGTCCGGGCCTACTGACGCACACTCATTCCTCAATAGCTACCGACTGCCGACCATTCTAGTGGCGTATAGTATAGTGGCTTTCAGGAGATTTACAGAAATATTGGTTTGCTGTCCTAACTGTTTAATGCTATTGTGTAGTGAATTTCAGATGATAGTTGTTGTTGATATTACCATCGGGACAATCTACACCCTGTCCATGCTCGATAGTCTTTCAATTTCATCTTTTAATTCACGCTATTTCTGGTGCTTTTCACTTATTAATTGTTGTACGTCATGTGTGTTTGCAGAATGACTATATCGATTATGTACGTTGTTACTGCTTTTTAATACAGTAATATTATATATCCAGAAGGTTATTATAGATTGCCCTACCTGTAATAATGTATCAGTCATAAAATAATTTCTATGACTCTGATCATAGTCTAGAACAGGTCTGTATTTATAGGAAACTATGGTGCATTTTATGAGATTGTATTTTAAAGTAAGATTTTGGTGAGTGATGTTTGTCATTTGATCGCCCCCAAGTAAGTAATCAGATTCAGTTAAACTGCTGCCCAACCCTGCAATGTGTTGGATTGTTTCTGGTGTCTCTTGTCATTTTTTGTATTCATGGTCTTTAATTTGTTGGCCTTTTATTATGTATTTCTAATATTTTCGAGTTAATAATCAGGCCCTATATTGCCACAAGGAGCCCATCTGTTTCTGGGAAGAGGTCTCCAACTCTGAGTCAAGCGTTCTGCGGTTCCTTCTTCACATTTTCTCTGATTAGATCACAGGGGTGCTTTGCATGGAGTGTTGGTGTTCCATTGTTTTACTTTTTATTAATATTATTTTACTGTGCCCATGGTCTGTTTTTTTTTAATCAATTATGCTATTGTTTGCTCTGTTGTAACTATATGTTGTAAATATGTGGTTTTGTGCAGGTCTTGTAGCTTTAGTTTTTGTTCTTGTTTTGTTTGGTGAATTTGGAGCTCCTTTCCGGGGAACACACTAGGAAGGTAGCGCAGCATTTTCAATTAAAACGAGACTACTACGATGTCTGTGAATATTCCATCTATCCACAGTCTTGCCTCACTCACCTAATAATCTGAGATGAATCGTATACCGTCTTGGAGATCAATCCACTTTATTTTTCTTTGAGAGAACCAACACCCCCAACAGCTTGCTATCAATGTGCTGCGGAATTTCAGCGTATTTGTCCTGATCTTTCTCTCCTTTTAATGAAAATTGATGAGAAATATGTATTTAGTGCTTTGACCACTTCCTCTTGCTCCAAGTATAGGTTTTGTTATTTGACCTTGAGTTCTGCTACATTCATACCTTTTCCATAATGCCCTTATTGTTTCTTATGTATGTACAAAATACCTCGGTATTCTATGCAGTCTATCTCGGCAAATACCCCACTATAATTCAGCACTGTTTTGCTCTGTTTAATTTGCATATTATGGTCAAAACTTTGCTTTTAGCTTTGTTTCCTTTTCGACTCTATTTGCAACACTTATGATCATCCATTCTTCACTGATCTGGTATCCCTGTCTTCCCCCTCACAGAAACAGTTTGAATTCTGAACCAGTCTTCTTTAAAACAAACGTCTTACCGTACAGATGTGAGGTTACCCAGTCACAGTTGTTCCTGACATGTACTCTCCAGAGTTCCTGCCTAAGATAGTTTTCATTATCCTACAACACACGCAACACTTGGACGAACTCAGCAGGCCAGGCAGCATCCATGGATAAAAGTAAACAGTGGACCTTCGGGCCGGGTTCCTATATCAGGACTCGAAAAGTCCCTTTATCTATCAGTGTAAGAAGGTGAATGAGGAGGGGAGGACGAAGTACAAGGTAATAGGTGATCATTAATTTTACACACAGTTTCGCAAATATCTCCAATATTGTATCTTTCCATCTATTATCAACTGCAAGGCCTGTGCCGCAGTGCAAGGTCTCTCTAATATACCTAAAGCAGCTGCTCTATCACCACCACACACAGCGAATCCACGCATTTACTGTTGTAGGTCTCTCAGTAACTCTAACTGTGGTGTTAAATGTCCAGGCTAACAAAATGGCTTCTCTGTATTGTTATAATGAAATGGCTTCTCTGTAATGTTACTTAATGCTATAATGTTTCTGTATCTGGAGTGTTTGTGTTATAACTTCAAATAAGGAGAGAACTAACCCATGGAGAATTGGTATGCTATCTTGTAAGTGTAAGCAGAGTGGGACTTCGCGGTATTTTTCGGGAGCCGAACGAGGAGGACGGACGAGTGAGGAGCGGACAGCGCAGTTCCAGGGCGGTGGATACTGGACGTTGCCGGATCGGACCGTGGGCGAAGGCTCTGATGTTCGTTATGGATGGAACCGGAGGCGTGAGCTCCAACGTACTAAAATATTATGTGCACAAACTGATAAACTTACTGATTTGGAGCATTTAGGTTATCTGTTTCAAGTAACCCATCACCAATAAATAACTATAAAGTTGCAAATATTTATTCGCCTTTGGTGTATTGTCTGATATTTGTGTTGCGAGCGTGTACTGGTGGTGGGTGGGGTGAACATTGCACCGTATTCACACCGACATTTTGCACTACTGGCGGGGCGACGGCGGTTCTCCATAGGGGAACGGGGGTAAATTGGGAGCACGGATGCTAACTTTGTAGGGTTTCTCGTCAGGAATTTGAATTTGCCAGATACGGTGTAATTCGTCCCGGTTTCAACGAGGGGAGATGGATTCGGATAAGATTGAACTCTGGTGTGTGATCGAGGGAATACCGTTTAATCAGTTAGACGAGAAGCTAGACTGGACTGCCAACACAGATGCCTTGTGCAGGAAGGCACAGAGTCGACTGTACTTCCTTAGAAGGTTGGCGTCATTCAATGTCTGTAGTGAGATGCTGAAGATGTTCTATAGGTCAGTTGTGGAGAGCTCCCTCTTCTTTGTGGTGGCATGCTCGGGAGGAAGCATTAAGAAGAGGGACGCCTCACGTCTTAATAAGCTGGTAAGGAAGGCGGGCTCTGTTGTGGGCAAAGTACTGGAGAGTTTAACATTGGTAGCTGAGCGAAGGGCGCTGAGTAGGCTACGGTCAATTATGGATAACTCTGAACATCCTCTACATAGCACCATCCAGAGACAGAGAAGCAGTTTCAGCGACAGATTACTATCTATGCAATGCTCCTCAGACAGGATGAAGAGGTCAATACTCCCCAATCCCATTAGGCTTTACAATTCTACCGGCAGAATATGAAGACTTTTGACTTTTGACAGAATATGACTTAAGAACTTTTTAAAAGCTATTATTATTGCTTTTTGAGATAGTGATTTAGATGCATATCATATTTTTTACTGAGTTAAGTATTGTATGTAATTAGTTTTGCTACAACAAGTGTATGGGACATTGGAAAAAAGTTGAATTTCCCCATGGGGATGAATAAAGTATCTATCTATCTATCTATCTATCTATCTATCTATCTATCTATCTATCTATCTATCTATCTATCTATCTATCTATCTATCTATCTATCTATCTAATCACGCCTGCGAATTAAGTGGGGTGGACATGCATATCTCGGACGAAGTGTTAATTCGATGTTTGAGTACAGTTAGAGCTATTTAAATCGTAGGCAGAGAGATTGGTAAATTGAGGGATTTAGGCTTTGTGCTAGCGCAGATTGTTGCTGACGTCAAGGCCTGGGACTGCCACCGTCTATCGGTGACCACAGCGACACGGGGTCATGGGGCGTGCACACTGTCACAGAGGAAAGGTTTGATGGCTCTGATGGTACACCAGAGGAATTTCCCGCCGCTGGGGGCGGAGGTTTTCGAGATCGTGTCCTATCGTTGTTGCAGGATGAAGGAAGGAAGTGGTCAGATTTGCAAACTCTAATTAGTTCCCCTCTCCCACGGAAGGGGGAAAGTCTGGAGTTTGCGTCAGCCATTAACTCTTTGGTGAACAAGGAGGCGAGTCCCTGTCTGAAGAAATTTCTCAGGGAGGACACTCACCCCCGAAGGGGAGGATGATTTTGAGTCCTGGATAGAACATGTCGCTCGGCTGCTGGGTGAGTTGCAGTGTTCTGAGGAAGAGAAGCGACAGAGATTGGTTGACAGTTTGAAAGTGGTGGCAGTTTCCTGGTGGTGACTGATGGAGTAACAGAAATCTCCTGTTGCTCCAATTCTAATAATCTTAAAATTTCCAATCAGTATTGAAACTTTCATTTTTAAGTGTGATTTTTTTTTCATTATCGCTACATTAAGCGGTGGCAGAGGTACTAAAAGGGATGATCCTTCAGGATTATATTATGAATTCTCTGCAAAGTCATACACGAGAAGCCTCTGAGAACTTTCAAAAACTCAGCTCTGAATTTAATCAATTAGTTGGGAAATTGGATTCTATTCAGCAAACTCCTAATGAACACAATAAAATAATAAAAAATAATGAAGCAATTTTGTAGTCTCTGAGAACGGAAGTGGATGATCTACTAAAGCTTTGTGAAAAGCAATCGAATTCCACCGAAAAGTTAAGACACAAGATTATCAACATAGAAAATAGAAGCAGAAGGAACAATCTACGGGTTCTGGGTCTCAGAAACTTAATCGATGGTAATCATCCTATGCAATTCTTCACAAACTTTCTGCAAGAATTATTTCCGGAAATGTTGCCGTCTTTGCCTATGATTGATCGAGTTCACAGCTCTCCCGTGTTTAGACCTTGCAGCAGAGATAGACGAAGATCAGTAATAATTTTTTCTCATGAATTTAAAATAAAGGAACCGTTAATCCTCGAATCCCGTCGAAGAGGCATGATTGATTATCATGATAGCAAGATTAGATTGCTGAAGCTTACTCGCCTGAGGTTATGCAGGAACCTGATAAATTCAAAGAAGTTATGTCCGAGTTTTTAACAAAAGTTTCAAGCCTTCCCTTCGCTGCTCAGCTCGTCTCAGAATCACACTTCAAAATGTTTATTTCGAATGGTTATATTCGACTGCTGAAGAACAAAGTTTTTTTTCTGAATCCGAAGGCTAGCTCTTTACTGTGTCCTTACATGAAGACTCAAGATTAAATGAGAAACTTTTAATTTGCAAATCCCTTCGAAGTGGCATGATACGTTATAGTGTGGAATATTATGTTTCTGGAAGACTATTCGCTTGAGGTTATGCAGGAGTGTGCTGATAAACAAGCTTTGTTGGATTTTTTTAACAGTAGTTTTAACCCGTCCCTTGGCTACACAGTTCGACTGAGAATTTCATTAAAGATGGATCCTTCGAATGGTTTAGTTTGAATGTTGAAGTATAAAGATTTTTTTTAAATTTGAAAGTTAACTGTTTAGCCTGTTTTTTCATATGATTAAGTGTTTAAAGTCTGTCTGTATGGATAATTGTATCTTTAACTTTTGGGAAACTTTTACATTTAATTTACTTTTGTATTTTTAATACTGTATTTTTGATATACGATCATTGAATTTCTTGTTCGGATATTGATCACTCTAGTTTGGAATATAAATAACCTTGAAACTAAATCGAGCGATCACAAGTTTTTTTTGGGGGGGGGGGTGATTTCCATAATTGTAGATGCTGGCTTTCTATTGGTCGGTTTTCTTTTTTTCCAGCTTTGCGGGGGTGCGAGGGTATGTTTTTTTTTTCTCAGAAGCTCTTTTTGATTTTTGTTTAGCCGACATCTTGCTTGGTTATCATTTCTCAAGGTTTATGGATTGATGTTAAATTACATTTTAACCTTTCCTTTAAATAATATTAAAAAAAGGAACAACCTATTAATCTACTCAGTTTTAACGTGAAGGGATTCAATCATGCTGTTAAACGTAATATAAAACTCCTGCTTATATTAGGACATTTAAGTTCCGTATTATTTTTTACAAGGTCCCTGTAGACTTCTGATTCAGGTGTAAAAACTCTGAACTAAACACCGAATTTAAACCGTAGTCAATGATGAACGATCATTTACTGATCATTTACTGTTCACTCTTCCACATTAACGTTTTGTGAAATGGCGTTGCTTCTATGATGTTTCTTAGTGCGTAGAAAGAATTTTTTCTCGCGCTGATCCTGCACACACAAGCCCCCTCTTTCCCGATTTCTTCAAACCGGTATTTTCCCACAAGACGCAGCGAAACCGGGGGTGACGTCATCGCATGCCGCGATACAGCAAAGGCAACGAATTTACTTTCAATAACCTTAACTTTAACGAGGAAATAGTTACAAACAAATTACTAAAGCGAAAATATAATAAAGCTAAACAAATGACTTAAGGGAACACAGTCCCTATTATTTTCTAACTCACATACGCAAATGGGATAATCTACGTTTTTTTAGCCGTTGCAATGGACTTATTTTCAATCGTCTTTTCAAGCCAAATTTAAAAGAGTTTTTATTCTTATAAATAATACACTTTCCTTTGTCCAACATAAAATAGGGTCTGATATCAATGGACGTTTTGTTTTATTTTTAGGAAATCAAAACAATAAAATAATAGCATTTACCAATGTTTATGCCTCAAATGTAGATGATCCGGCATTCTTTGAGCGGTTTTTTTTTTCGTTTTTACCAGATCTGAGTTTTTATTCTTCGGTGATGGGAGGAGAGTTTAACTGCTGGCTGGACCAAATTTTAGACAGATCATCTACTAAACCAGCGTATCTCAATTAATCAGCTTTGTTTCTTCAATATTTTTATTCAAATGTGGTATTGTTCAAATTGTTCAAAGTTGGCATCATCTAGATAGGGAGTACTCGATTTTTTCCCCCATGTTCATCATACATATTGCAGGATTGATTATTGTTTTATTAATTGCCAAATTATTTCATCAGTTCGTTCCTGTGAATATAAATAGATTGATGTTTCAGATCACGTTCCTGTATGTCTATCTATAAATATCGCTGGTCTTCTTCAAACAAAAAAGATTTTGGCGGTTTAATGCAACATTGTTATCTGATAAGGAACTTTTAAAATGTCTTCTGACGCATATTATTTTGTTTTTTTTTTTGAAGATAATATAAAATAAGACACTTCTAGTCTTATTGAATGGGATACCTTTAGGACCTATATTAGAGGACAAATTAGTTCTTTTACTGCGGGCATGTTAAGAATAAAACTAATAAAGAAAGAAATGAATTAGCCAATCAGTTGAAACAAATAGATGGAAAATATGCTATAGCACTAGATCCTTTTTTTTTTATAAACGACGTGTTGAAGTAAATACTAAATATGATCTTCTTTTAACACATCAAATTCTAACTCAACATCTTAAAGTTAAAACTCAATTTTACATTCACGGCGATAAACCATCTAAAGTAATGACGAACCAATTAAAAACTTCTGTAGGTAAACGACAAATTAAATAGATTTGCAAAACTAATGGTGATAGGGCAAATAATCACTCTGAAATAAATGATACCTTTAGATAATTCGATTCTAAACTTTATAGTTCTGATTGCCTTAAAGATAATACTGTACTGAATGATTTTCTAGATCATTTAAATATCCCAGCTCTTTCTGCAGATAATTGTACACAATTGGATCAACCCATTTCTTATGAGGAAATTGCCAAGGGTATACGCTCAATACACTCACGGAAGGTTCCGGGTCCAGATGGATTTTCTGGAGAATTTTATGAGGCTTTTTCTTCATTAATTATACCGCAATTACACTTAGTCTGTTTGGATTCTTTCAGATTGTGTAGCTTGCCCCAATCTTTCTATGAAGCCTCTATTTCACTTATCCTAAAGAAGAACAGGGGACCCTACTGAATGTTCTTCATATAGGCAATTTAATTACTCAATGTTGATACTAAAATCTTTTCTAAAGTTCTGGATCGAAGGATTGAATATATTCTTCCTTCTATTATTTCTGAGCATCAGGCTGGATTTATTAAAATGGGATGCTGAGAAGGACTTCGATCGCGCTGAATGGAATTATTTATTTAAATCCTTAAAAAAAATGGACCAGAGTTTATTCTATGGATTAAAGTACTTTATGCATCTCCTTCTGCTCGGGTTCTTACTAATTTTCAAAATTCCAAACCATTTAAACTTCATCGTGGATCTAGACAAGGCTGTCTGTTGAGCCCTTTGCTCTTTGATCTAGCTTTAGAACCCTTAGCCATTCCATTGCAAGAGTCTAATCTGTGAATATCTGTCGTAATTTAAGGGGAGGTATTACTCACAAAATATCGCTTTACCCTGATGATATATTGCTATTTATCTGTAACGTTGAGATCACACTACCTTGTGTGCATTCTTTACTCTCCCGTTTTAGCCAGTTTTCAAGATATAAATTGAACATAAATAAGAGTGAGTTATTTTCGTTAAATTATTTGGTATCAAATAATATTAATCTCCCTTTTAAATTTTCAGAAATCAATTTCCTTATGTGGATGTAACAGTCACTAAGAATTACAAACACCTGTTTAACGAAAACTTTCTTACTTTATTGAATCATTTAAAAAAGGATATCATTAAGTTTATCACCTCGTTCAATATCGTAATTGGACGAATTAATTCTATTAAAATGAATATTCTACCTGAATTTATATATCTTTTCAGGCTTTACACTTTTTAAAAAAATCCTAAATCCTTTTTTGACTCTCTTGATTCTATTTTATACTCTTATATATGGAGAAATAAACGTCCTCGTTTAAATAAAGTTGCTCTCCAAAAATCTAAAAAGTCTGGAGGTATAGATTTACCTAATTTTAGAATTAATTACTGGGCATTTAATACACAATATCTTACATTTTAACGATATTATATTAATCTTGCAGACTGTCCGGTATTGGTCTGATTTGAAGCTAAATCTGTTAATAAATGTTTTATCATTTCTCTTCTTGCATCCTAACTTCTTTTATTTGTAGTAAAGTAACTGATAATTTAATAGTTAAACATACTCTGAGCATCTGGATACAATTTAGAAAACACTTTGGTTGATTAAGATTTTCCCTTTCAAATCCTATTTATTCTAATTTTTTAAAACCCTCCATGACTGATTTAGTTTTTAAAGAATGGGACAGAATGGATTTTAAATGTCTTTGGAATCTGGTTTTAGAGGAAACCTTTATTTCATTTGAGCAATTGTCAGCTAAATATAGCTTACCGAAAACTCACTTTTTATAGATATTTACAAATCAGAGACTTTTTAAGATCTCAATTATGCACTTTAACTATAAGCTCAGATAAGAACTTAATAGACTTAATCTTTAGTTTGACACCTATTCATAATTTTTTCAATATCTAATATTTATGGCATGTTACTTGAGACGAGGAATGCCCCTTTAGACAAAACTAAGAATCTCTAGGAACAAAATGTACAGACATCAATATCTGAGGAAACTTGTAATGAAAATTTTAAACTGGTTAATACTTCATCGCTAAGTGCTGGTCATTCCCTCATACAATTTAAGGCGGTACATAGAGCTCAAATGACTAAGCCTAAGCTATCTCGTTTTCATTCGGATATATCTCGCCACTGTGACAGATATAATAATGGACAAGTTACATTAATTCATGTTTTTTGGACGCTCGAATTTTGAAAAATATCGGAAGGAAGTTTATCAAACTTTTTCCTTACTTTTTTTAAGCCTCGCCCTCTGACGGCTCTGTTCGGATTTGTTGCGGGAAAAGATAGTAAGATGAAGATATCTGATTTACATATTTTGGCCTTTAGCTCTCTTATAGCTAGAAGGACGCTTTTGTTTAAATGGAAATATGTTTTTTTCCCCTACTCATGCTCAATGGTTATGCGACTTTATGTCATGATTAGATTTAGAGAAGATTCGTTGCTAAATTTCTGAATCTCGTCAAGACTTACAAACATTGTGGAGACCTATTCTGACTTATTTTCAAAAGCTTCAATTCGTTGTTTAAACTCAGATGTTGGCTAGTATTATTTTTTAATTTATGAGAATGTATTTTACCTTCCTTTCTCCTTAATGAACAGCTTCGGTCTTGGTAGGGATTAGATTCAATTTTTTTTTGTAATAATTTAGTTTATTTCAATATTACTATTTGTAGCCCCCTGGTAATCCTCAGGCTCGCTCAGTTGGCGTCCGTCTAGGGGGAGCAGTCTTCGGCCCCGGCAATCTGGGCAATCAGCTTTGTAGATGTTGTGTTATGTCCCCCACCACGTCAAATAACAGACAATACACCATATGCGATTAAATGATTACAATTTATAGATCTTACTGGAACTATGTACTTAATAGAGTTACAGTATAAAAGGAAATGTAAAAGGCCCCATACTTAGCAAAGTTCAATGACTTCGTGCACAACCGTTGGAGCTCAGTTAACGAAGTTTTCTTGCCACCATTCGATCCCCTCCGACCTCCACGACCGCCGCCTGGGACCAAACACGGTGGTCGACCAGACGCTCCACAGGAATCTGTCCTCGTCTCCTCTGCTCGCCGAAAACTCTGGTCGTCGGACCCCAGCTCGGGGTCCGTTCCGTCGCCCAGCCTGCAGCATCGCGTCTCCTTCTCTCTCTAACCCCCTCTAACGGTCTTCTCCCCAGAAGTGCGCGCAACACTAGTTTACAGACTCGCAAGAATGAATAACAGCTATCCCCATTGGTTAACAAATGAATACAATTCTTATTATCAGTAATTACAAACCAAACAAGCTGCGAGAGGAAGCACTCTTTCACCAGTTAACATACCAAAGAAGTATTTTTATTTTAACATGACAAATAAGTCTTTTTATTAGCCTTAGCAGTAACATAAAAGAAAAAAAAACCCTTACATATTGATTATCCTATATGAATACGGGATAATAAGACTGTTATTATGAG
Source organism: Hemitrygon akajei (assembly GCF_048418815.1). Taxonomy (NCBI): domain Eukaryota; kingdom Metazoa; phylum Chordata; class Chondrichthyes; order Myliobatiformes; family Dasyatidae; genus Hemitrygon; species Hemitrygon akajei. Next base: position 23,041,406 of record NC_133151.1, read on the forward strand.
CAGATATAATTTAATTGGAAGTTTTATTTTTATCATTTTGGACATTTTCTTCTTCTATGGAGAATCTAATAAAAATATTGAAAGAGAGGAGTGGCAGCTGAGGTAGTAAAAGGCGTGAAAGTTAACAAACACTTGCCTACGTGGAAGGAGTATCTTGAAGCACTGGAGGAGGTTTTTGGTAAGACGGGAGGCACGCTGGAGCCTTTAGCGGGGCTTCGGAGCCTGCGTCAGGAGAAAGGGGAAAGCTTTCTGAATATTTGTTCCAGGTAGAGAGAAGGCAAAATTATTTCAGGTGACGGGGTGTCATTTCGGAGATGGAGGTGAATCATAAGGATAGACCAGGTAGCCCGGTCGCACAGAGGAATGATGTGATTGCTACGAGTCCCCTAGATATCGGCAACCCCCATTTTTTGTTTAGTTACTCAGAGAGGTGAGGCGGAGGAGGAGGATCACGCATTAGAGTCGGAAGTACGGTGCAGTCCTGTGTGTTAGCCCTTTGTGGTGAAGTAACTGCTCCAATCGGGAGATCGTGAAGCGGGTCGCTGCAGGTGGGATCCTTCCACATGAGAGGACTAGCAGAGAGGGGCCCTCCCTGATAGGACGGACTGCACAGAAGCCCGGGGGAGGCCAAGGTTCCGCGAGACGACGAGTGTGTTATAACTGAGGGGGAAAAAATACCAACTTCAGGCGGGAATGCTACCGGCCGCGAGCCCCTCGGAGGGAGACTCCACATGTATCCTAGCAGAAAGGGGGACCGTGAAACTTACAGGAGACCCAGTGAGGGAACGGCCTGGAGTGTCTGGGAAAGTGCCACCGCATCCCCAAGTGGAAAAACACACTATCCCTGAATGATTGGTGGGACCCCGGCCCGGTGTGTCATTACAGATAGAGGGAAAATGCAAAAGCCATACTCGTCACTGGGTCGCATGTCATGATATGGTACCGGTCGTTCTACGATCAGCATTTGTCGCAATTATCCATGACTCCCTTCAGTGCCCTGGAAATCTGGGGTATCAGTGCTGGTGATTACCCATACGATGGTTATTTGTCCGTGAGGCTGTAATTCCTCGAGGCCGTGATGGGAGTTTCTGAGGCTCATGAGGCCTCGGGGCTGGTTTGCCCGGATCCAGTTGCGATTGCAGGTGTGTGACTTCTGGTAGGGACCGACTCCCCTATTGTGCGAAGACTCCTGGGGGCCTGCAAGGAGAAGGCGGGTGAGGACCCCTTGGAGCCCCTGTCGGAGCACCCAGTGTTTCAGTCTGCTTTTAAGGCGGTGTGTATTCGCACTGGGCGGGACAAAGCATTGGACAGAGGAACTGTATGGGGTGACCAGTCGAAGCCCAGGAAGGTACACCCTGGTGAAGCAGCGACAGTGATGGGGATCCCCAGATACTCGGAGTGCCTGAAGGTGAAGCCTTTTTAGTGGAGACCCCGGAAGATCTCGAGGGGGAATCGAGATTCCCAGCTGCGCAGCTGGTGACATCCGAGCTGCAGAAGCTGTCGGTGGTACAAGCACGCCGCGTGGTGGTGAATATCAGGAACTACACGCAATGGGAGGTCACTTTTAGAAGAGGAATGCTTCTGGCGCATTTGTTCCCGGTGACGGTGATACACAATGCCCGCGTGAGACTCGCTTGGGGAGGGCCATTGGAAAACAAGGATAAGTTGACCGTTGGGGCGGTTAACTCTGGGGCCTCACTTGACAACTTTGAGGTGAGCTGTTCCTGAAGTACTCGCCACGCCATCTGACTGTCTGAAGAGATCCTGTTTCGAGAATGGTCGCGGTGACTGGCCCCTGCAGACCTTCAGGATATGCATTTGTGTAAGTTGAAGGAAACTGGCATCATTACCGAGTCCCGCAGCCCTTACGCGTCATCGATAGTCGTGGCCAGGGAAAAAAAAAGCGCGAAAATTCGTATGTGTGTGGACCATAGGACCCTGAATGTGCGCTCCGTCCCTGACGGTCACCGGGCTCGATGACGTGCTGGCCTGTCTCAGTAAGGCGAAAGTATTCAGCGTGTTGGATATTACCAGATCCCGATGAGTAAGGCGGTTAAGGAGAAGAGGGCATTTATACGCCCTCCAGGATTTTACCAGTTTGAAAGGATGTCTCAGGGTATATCGGGGACCCTGCCATCTTCCAGAGGGTCACGTAGAACACCGTGGGGCATACGAACTTGTCTGAAGTGCTGGCATATTTGGACGAACTGATAGTATTTGGATTCACCTTGGAAGAACATGAAGCGAGTCTAATGAAGGTGCTCAACCGGCAGAAGGGTGAAGGGTTAAAATTTCCCTGGACAAATGGCGGTTTTGCCAGACGTCTGTTAGCTATGTTGTACATATAATCTCGCAGTATGGCGCAGCTACAGACACGACTAAGATCGAAAAGGTGACTACCTGGACGAGGCCCCAGACTGCGAGCGCTCTGAGCTCGTTCTTGGGGTTCTGTTTATGCTACCGGGGATTCGTGAAGGTCTATGAAAAGGTGCCTGGCTGTTCTCCTCTGGGACAGAAAAGGAAATGGAGGAGATGACGTGAGGCTAGAGAATATTTGAGAGCCCTTCGGACAGAGATAGGATGACCTATGTGAAACAGCATTTCAGTCACTGAAGGAGATGCTACACAGGAGCCGGTGCTGACTTTTACGGATCCCCGTTTTGCCCTATGTGGTGCACACCGATGCCAGTCGGGAGGAGTTAAGGACCGTCTTGTCTCAGGATCAGAGCGCCAGATTGAGGCCCGTAACGTTTGTCAGCCGGAGTTTGTCACCCTCTGAGAGGAACTATCCCACCCACAAGTTGGAGTTTCTGGCGTTCTAATGGGCTGTGGTGGATAAGCTGAGTGGCTATCTCTAAGGAGCCCTGTTTAGTGTGCGGACGGACAACAATCCGCTTACCTACATCCTGCCCTCGGCAAAATTGGATGCCAGCTGTCATCGGTGGCGGGCCGCCCTGTCTGCATTTGATTTTAGCCTGAAATATCGGCCGGGGAGCCGAAATATCGATACGGACGCTCTGTCCTGACGGAGGCCAAAGACCTGGAGGGGGTCGAGAATTGGAAAAGTGCTCCTGCATCCGGGGTGAAGGCCATTTGTCAGTTTGCTGTCACCGCGCAGGCCGAAGAAAAGGAGAAGCCAGATCGTGCACTGGACCCATTGGGGGCGTCCGATGACGCCCTACACCTAGTTTACTGTGACATGACTGCTCTGAAGACCCTGCAGCTTCCAGAGTTGAGTCCGAGGGAAAGTGCAGCTGCTCAGCGAGATAAGCCTGGCATTGGCACTATTTGGTACGCACTTAAGAAGGTGGACGTGGCCCGGGTGGAGAAGACAGAACACGGTTCATTGTCTCTTTTACTCAGAATATGGCCTCGGTTGTGGTTGAAGAACGAAATGTTATACCGGGTAACATCACCCCGGACCGATATCGGCGTTGGCAGCTGGTCCTGCCTGAGAAGTATCGGAGGGTTGTGATGAAATCACCGCATGATAACTGGACATTTGGGGGTGGAGAAGACCTATAGGGTGCTCAAGGACCAGTTTTATGAGGTCGGAGGTCGACGAGTATTGCAAGTCCTGCATACGTTGGATACACCTGGAGACGCTCGCTGCCTGAGCAGGTTGCTCCTTTGTCGCACTTGCAGACTGCGGGGCATTTGGATCTCTTGCGTATGTACTTCCTGCCCATAGAACCCAATACCAGCAACATGGCGGATGTATTAGTCATCACGGAGCATTACACCAGTTATGCTCAGGTGTTCCCCACCAAGGATCATAGGGCGATTTGAGTGGCGAAAGTGCTGTGGAAGAAGTATTTTGTGCATTATTGCCTTCCCCGGTGGATACATAGTGACCAGGGACGGGACTTTGAGAGTAAGCGCATCTATGAGTTACTGGATATGCTGGGAATTGAAAAATTGAAGAACACGCCCTATCATCCGCAGAGCAACCCCCAGCCAGAGTGGTTTAATCGGACCCTGCTGGGCATGCTCGAGACTCTGAAGATCAGCAAAAAGAGTCGATGGGGTCAACGTATTGGACATCTGGTTCACTGTTACATCTGTACACGCAATGACGCTACTGGTTAGTCGCCCTATTATCTGATGTTCGAGCGGGAGGCCAGGTTGCCCATTAATTCTGCTTCAGCACTGCTGCGAGCGAAGTATTGCGAAAACGATACTTGACGTCTGTAGCTGATATGAAGAAAGAGCAGCAAAGGACCTATGAGTTGGCTGGGGAGGCGGCTGTCAAACAGAATTGAGGAAATATGAAGAGGTATGACCAGACAGTGAATTTCTCCCAACTGCTGCCGGGAGACCGAGTCCTCACAAGGAATTTGTGATTACCTGGGAAGCACAACCTGGCTGATCGCTGTTCAGGCACGCCCTATGTGGTGCAGAGTCAGTTGCCCAACTTACAGGTTTGCCGAGTGCGGCCCGAGGATGGGAAGGGGTCCGTCAAGATGCTCCATCGGAATCACCTGTTGCCTATGGGGCGAGATTTAAAAGTAAAGCGGGAGCCCGAGGTGCCGGCTGCCCCTAGTACCGGGACTTTGCGTCCACGCAGGGTGGAGGAAAAGCCCACACCGGGAGAGTTGGGCCCGGACCCACCCCTGTGAGGGATACAGACTCGGAAGATGATGACTCGGACGATTGGTACATGCTGCAACTCGCTGATGCTCCAGTGATGGAGGGGGAGGCTCCTGGCCTTACCCCTCTGGGCTAGACGGGGGAAGGTGGGTAGTGACGGTCCGTCGGGAGTACCACAGTGCATTGGAGAGGATGGTGTGGAGCTGGAGCAAGAGATAGCGGGTTTAAAGGTGCAGAAGTGTTTGGGTGCCCGCTCGCGGGAAGGTTCTCCTCATAGTTTCCATAAGTCCCCTGTAGTGTCCGAGGTGGAGGAAGTAGAAGAGGGAGTGCGCAGGTCGTCGAGAAGTAGACGCCCTCCCGATAGGTTGGCCTATTTTGCACAAGGGGAACAGGGTGTGATCTCCACTGTATTGGGAAGTTATGTCACTGCTTTCTGCACCTGGGTTGGGCACTGTGTTTTGCAGGAAAGGCTGACAAATTATCTGAGCATCATGAAGGCATGACTAAATTTGGTGGGGGAGATGTTGGATCTCAGTCCCAGTAACAGTGTTGTTAACTATTCAGCCTAACTGAATGGTTTCTCAGTATTGTTATAATTAAATGCCTTCTCTGTAATTTTACGCATTGCTGTAAAAGGTTTCTATATCTGGAATGTATGGGTTATAACTTTAGATAAGTGGGGAAATGAATTGTTATGCTATCTTGTATCTGTGAGCTGCGCGGGAGTTCGCGGTCTTTTTCGGGAGGTGAGCAAGGAGGATGGACGAGTGAGGAGCGGACAGCAGTTCTAAGGTGGCGGATAGTGGTTGTCGGTGGTTCGGACGGTAGCCGATGACTGGGAAGGTCGTTGTGGATGGAACCGGAAGCGTGAGATCCAACGTATTAAAATATCATGTGCACAGACTGATAAACTTACTGATTTGGTGCCGTTAGGTTATCTGTTTCTACTAACCCACCACTAAGAAATAACTACAAAGTTGAAATTATTTACTTGCCTTTGGTGTATTGTCTGATATTTGTGTTGCGAGCGTGTACTGGTGGGGGGGGGGGGTGGGGAGGGGCATTACACTGTATTTACACCGAAGTATTGCACAATTGGCAGGGCGACGGCGGTTCATCGTAGGCGAATGGGTATATATTGGGGACACGGATGCTACCCTGTGTTTAGAAATTATCCTCGGACATCCACCTATGCGTTCCTATAATCACTTTCAAATTATGTCCCTCCTTTTAGCCACATCTACATTGGGGAATGGGAGTTCATTGTTAAGGACGTGAAGTTATCCTCTCTGCTTCGAAAGCATGATCCTGGAAGAGTAATGGTTTTTCCTGAAAGTCGTGCTATGGCACCTTCTGCGCCTTTAACTCCTTCTCGATGGCAACATCGAGAAGCGAGCATCAACTGGATGACTGTGCCCTTGACAGTGGATGCTGTTTTCCTGTGACAACACTCCTTGTAGACGTGTTCAGTGGTGGGGAGGGGTTACCTGTAATAGACTTGCAGTATCCAGGTCTATTTATTGGCTATTCCTTTCGATGGCATTAGTGTGTCATGATGCAGCTACTCACGATTGTCTCCAATAGAGATCTATAGAAGTTTGTGAAAGTTTAAGGCGACTTGCTAAATCTGCACTAACTTACATAGTATAGAATGTAAAGACTGGTAAATCGTTCCAAGATGCCAAAATATTCTGCGCCTCTAAGCCTCTACATTATGAACTCCAGTCAATACTCGGGATGTTACAGTCAGACACTTCTTCGTTGGTTTAACAACTTTCCATATCCTGCTCCATTTCTGTTGCTCTTTCCCCTGCTGCCAGTTGTAAACTGAAACACACAACATCTATACGTTCTACTTTAGCTACTCCCTGTTAGATGGCCAATGGAGGCGAGTTGACTAATATTGTCTTTCAATTGCAGCTCAGTGTCATGGTTTTACATGTCTCTGTACTTCAAGTGCCGGAGTCGTACAGGAGTTCTTTTTTTTTGTAACTTATATTTTTTATTATAGCTCATCATCAAACAAACATTTCCATAAAATGTATTTCAGACATTGTACATATATATCATATAATTATATATATCACAAATCTCCACAAATATTTATCTGCGGTATACACTTATAGAAAAGAGTGGAAAGAAAAAAAAACTAGCAAAAGCAAAGATCTATGTACTAGTAGGGAGTATTTTTTTTACAACAGATTAATTGATTTGTGAGAATAAAATCAGGCCTATGAGGCATTATGTAGTTAAACCATTTTTCCCAGTATGAATAAAATTGTTCCAGCTTATTGTTAAAAGATGCAGTTATCTTCTCCATTTTGTAAATGTCCGTAGTAATTTCCACCCATGTATTTAAATTTGGGCTCTCCTGTGATAACCATTTCCTAGTAAGAGTCCTCTTACCAGTCACAAACTATTAACCGAATCAAAAGGCAACACGGGTGAATCTGCAGATGCTGGAAATAAATAAAAACACAAAATGCTGGCAGAACTAGGTAGGCCAGACAGCATCTAAGGGAGGAGGTAGTGAAACGTTTCGGGTCGAAACGTCGTCACTATCTTCTTATAAATGCTGTCTGGCCTGATGAGTTCTGCCAGCATTTTGTGTTTTAATTAACTGAATCAAATACTTTTTCAGAGTGCACGATTTATCACTATTGCTTCGGTTTTATTTTTTTTGTTTATGATCCATAATGTGAAGTGTCCTTCGTATATTGTCTTGTGTCTGGCGTCGTCGTATAAAACCTGTCTGATCGTTACGTATCAGTATGAGTAGAAACCCCTCTAATCGTTTGGCCATGATGGAGGTAAATAACCACTCATCTACATTAAGAACGGATATTGGTCTAAGTGACCCGCAGTTCATTTTATCCTTGCCTTCTTTCGGTATAGCTGAGATTATCGATTCCTTCCAACTGGGTGGCATTTGTGCCTATTTTAGAGCCCAGTTCAGTGTGGTGGGGAGTAAAACAGGAATTAACTAATTTTTAAATTATTTGTACCACTCTGCCGTATACCTATCTGATCCTGGTGACTTGCGTAATGTAAGCCTACTAATTGCAGCTTTAAATTCAACTTCAGTTACGTCAGCAGTCATCGTTCTATCTTGTTCTTCGCTTAAAGTGGGTAACCCGAGAGAATTCAAGAAGGTGTCAATTTGGATAGTGCTTCGCCTTTCAACGTAGGAATATAGAGTTTTGTAAAACACTTCAAAAGATTCTTGAATTTCACTTAGCTTATGTTTTATCATTTTCGTTCTTTGGTCCTAATTCTATGAATTATATTTTCTGCTATCTTTTTATTTCAGTTTCCACCCCAGTATTTTCATAGATTTCGATGCACTTTCATAATGTCTCTGTTTCAGAAAAAATAAGTTTTTCCTGATTTCTTGCGGAGCCAAATTATTTATTTCATTCCTAATTCTTTTAATTCCCCCTAATGTATCCAGAGCTAAATTCAAATTGTGCTTTTCTCTAGTTCCTTCTGCCTATTTTATAATTCCTCTAATGTTTTATTCCTTATTTATTTCTTATTTGAAGATATCTCTATAATAGTCCCTCTTAAGAACGCCTTCAGAGTATCCCATAAAATGGGAGCTGAAAACTATCCATTACCTTTTAATTCTAAGTAGAGACCAATCTCTTTTTCAATTTGTTCCTTAAAGTACGGATCATTGAGTAGACATGAATTTAGTTTCTAAATAGTATTCTTTGGTTTTAGGTCAAAATCAACAGATAAATATATAGATGGATGGTCACTTACATCTTTTGTCCCAATTGCACAGGTGTTTATCTCGTCTTTGTCTTTGCCAAACGTTATGAAATAGTCTACTCCTGTATATACAGAATGGGGATCAGGATAATGAGTGTAATGGTCCCTCCATGTGTCAATTAAACAAACATCCTCAAGGAATGTATTAACTTCCTTATGTAAAGATTTTGTTTTATGGGTTTTTCTATTGGAAGATGCTAAGTTTGGTTGTAAATGTAAATTTAAGTCTCCCCACATATCAGGCTAGAATATCACTTCCCCGGAGTGTGTATATATTCAATAGTGTAACAAATATTGCCGTCCATATTCCCCCTTACCAGAATATATCTGCCCTCTTTATTTCCCAGTTCGAATACCTTTCAAAATTTAGCTTACTTGAGATAAGAATAGCAACTCCTCTCCTATGTCCTGATTTATATAAGGAGAGAAACAGATTAGTAAAACCCATTCTCCTTAGTTCTTTTTTAATGAACATTATCACTTAAATGATTTTCCGGTAAATATAGTACATGGGCTTGTTCTATTTTCCATTTTGGATAAAATTCTCTTCCGTTTGATTGGATTTAATAGCCCATTAACATTAAAAAAAAATGAATTTTACCTTGTCCTTAGCCATCTATATTTATCTGTCAATGTATCATTGATATTAGAATAAAACTTAATCGATCTACTCCCTGGACAAATAAGAACCAAGAAACGCAAATAATAACAAAAATGGCAACGAACGTGTGATTCCAAGGCTGTGGTCTCTAGTAGATGACCCTGCGTTGAGCTGGAAGAAATGTCAGCTGTGGGGGATAACCCCTCCGATTTGTGATGTGAGGGCCCCCATTGCAGTATGCATAAAAGTCAGTGAACAAATCCATTACACAGAAAATAATGCACACACAAATATATATATATATACATACATACACACACACACACACACACTTTACACACATACACATATATGTGTGTGTATATATATATATATATATATATATATATTTGTGTTTAGTTTCTCAACATTTTTAAAAGTAGCCAAACCTTAATGCTCTTCTGAAGGGGGTGAAGACTGTCTTTGGGAAACTCCCGGTCTCTTCCCGATATATTTCTCTCAGCGTCCCCCCGTCTCCTGCCTTCTCTGTTTTCGTACTATTGCAGAGCGGGATAATTCCTCAGCCAGGCTTTCCCTCGTTTTGGTTATGCTGACGGGTAACCATCTGGCCTTCATGTCTGTATTCGCCTCTTCCACTGTCTGGTACAACCGCGTCCCGTTTTCATAAAACATTCGAAGTTTAGGGGGGTTCGTAGTCTGAAATCTAATCTTATTGTGCTTTAGTACTCACTTTACTGCAGCGTTTACTTTGCGTTTCTGGAGGACCGCGGGGCGGGATAATCTTGGTCGAAATATATTAATTTATCCTCTAAAAACACTATTTTTTAACCCCAGGCCCTTCGTAGAATCTCCGCATTGCTGCTGTACCGAAGGAATTTAATTAGCATTGAGCGTGGCTTTCTATCCCGGGTATGTTTCAGGGCGAGCACGCGGTGGGCTCTTCCAACTTCCAGCTCCATAGACGGGGGAAGATCCAGCGCGTCCCGCAGTAACTTTCCGACAAACTCCGTCATAGACGAGCCCTCTGCTCCTTCGGGAACGTTGCAGATTCTGATATTTTTTTCCGCCGTGATCTATCCTCCAGGTCAAGCAGTTTACTTTCTTGCTGATGTAATATTTGTATCGTTTTAATCAGTATTCGTTCCACGGTATGAACGCGATCTTCCACCTTCTCAATTCGCGTGTCTGCCACCACTGTTTTTTGATTAACGCTAGCGAGCGGTGACTTAATATTACGGAGCTGCTACTCTATTTCTGTCCGGAGCTCCCTTATCTCTTAGGATTTCGAACATATCCGCCGCTTCGCCTGAATAAGGCTCAACGTCCGCCACGCCAGCGCGTGGTCGGGTATGAGAGCCGCTCGCTGCATTCCTCTCGGACGCAGGTTCCGCAGAGTCGCATTTTTTTTTATTTCTATTCCATTTCCCCATTCTTTCCCTCTTTTCAGTTCAAATATTTTCCGAAAAATATTATATTTGATGGGTTAACGGGGCTTAATCCGCGTTTTTCCGGGGGACCTAGTGACTTAAACTTGCATTCCCGACGATGACGTCACCGAAAAAAAAATCCGTACAGGAATTTTTACGGCGGAATACACTGCTGGCTGTACTGAATGTACAACTTTCGGAGAATTATCAGTCGGTGTTCCGTCAGTGAAGGTCTAGGTATTGTAAATTTAATAGTCCCTATAGTCAACTGCAGACTAATCTTGTATAGTCTTTTATGCAGAGTATTTTTAAAGCAGAGGATCAGCCAGCCTTTCTTCACCATGCTGAGCCGTACAAGTTTATCGTTCTGAAGTGATTGTCCACCACCCTGCTGTGAAGTTTTGGAACAATACCGGGCAGTGCTCCTGTAGACCAGAGCTGGTCCGTACAGGTCTCTGTTCTTCCAGTGTGAGGTTGCTCAGGTACACAGGGGGCTGAGTATGTCCTGTGATTGACTGTGAATTCGCAGTGTAATGTAGAGTTTTTCATTGCTTATTCTGTATAGCAAATGAGGTAATGCTATAAATCGTTGGTCCCAAAGTTCAGTGCTGGCTTCGTTGAGGTCTCTGTGTTTCTCCATTTTGATGCCTGCTGATTCAGCTCTGTGAGATGGCCATACAGTGCATATGTCATGGTCCTTTCTGGCACCTGGTTATCTTCCTCAGGATTTGGGCCTTAATTACCTCGTTTAGTTCCCACTCATTCCCAGGTTCCAATAACTAAAAACGCCTGCTTTCCGTCAGCCAATGCGGTATAAGAATCATGTGACCACAACTAGAAGGTGCCAGTGCTTTGGTCGACTTGTGTATGAGTAACCTGATTCCATGGTTCTTAGGACTATCAGTTCTAAGTCTAGCATCGTTCCTGTATCCTCTACGAAGACTAAGATTCCGGGTAAAGATTCCCTTGGCATCAATTGCACGCTCGCTACCACCGTAACGCCTCCCGACTCAGCCACCACGCCTTTGTTCAGCACTTGGGTTCGTTCCACCGCCACGTCCTTGCAACAGCATAACAGTGTGAGGTTTGTATTATTGTTGAAACTCCATTCAACATCGTGCTGTTTCCGTTCTCTGATCACAGAGATATGTTAAGTGTTGCTGTTTATGATAAGAAACCCTACCCTTGCAGTACTGCACAGTGGTTGTTCAGGTCTTTGTGTGTCCAGCTGCTGTAGAAGTCTTTCTCCTTAAAACTTGCTGGAAATGCTTGTGCCCATGCTGTTTCGCGCCTGTCTTTTAACGGCCTGTACCTTTAGCATGCAGAGCTATTAATGTTTATGACTGAGGGTGACAGTGCAAATCTGGGATTGGCAACATCTGGTTGATCAGAGTGTTATGGTTTGATAAATCTCCGTCCTTGTTTTAGAGTCTTGGACTAATCTGCAGCCTCACTGTCAGTGCACTGCTTTGGCTGCTCTGTGTACTTGAAAGACAGTAGCAGTGTTTTTACCGAAGTGTGTCCTTATTACACAAACTGACCTTGTACATCCAGGTCTGATCGAGACTATTCTGTGCTTTTGATATCATTCATGGGCACTGTTACGTACCCGTGACACGTGACAGTGGTACCCTTGTCACCTGACTGGGGTTGAAGTTATACTGGACATGAGGTAATGGTCTTGTGATGGTGGAGTGATGTCATTTTCCCGCCAGTAGAGGTCATGTGACAGGTTTTTTCTACAGGGTATAAAAGGAAGACCCACCCTGTCAGGTGGGGCAGTTCGTGGCGGAATTTGCCAAGATGACTTCATGTCCCTGCGTGATTTAATGTGATGACGCAGTTTAGTTAAAAATGAAGTTCTATATAATGCCTGAAGTTTAAAAGGTCATTGCCAACGGTTTCTTTGCTGGTGGAGAGTGAAGAAAAGTTTGGAAGATAAAAATCGAGGAGAATCGATTTTCGAAGGTGGAAAGTTCGACCTTATTTGATCCTCATTCGGGAGGATTTCGTTGACTATTCTTATTGTTAATCCCTGGGATGACCAGAAAGAATTTGAGAATAGTGTGGAAGAAAGGTCAGTACCTTTACGCCGTTATATTTTATAAAATTCTTCGTGGGAAAGTTCGACGCCGGGGAATCGAAGGACATCAACGTGGAAGAGAATTTAAATCGCTTTAAAAAGTCTCTCCTTTTAAAAGGACTGTGAACTGTTTACTTTCGGCATACCGCTTTAAAGAACTGTTTTTTTTTTCAATACCGCTTTAAAGACTGTTTGAACATGCAGCGCTATTAAGAACTGTGAATGTGTCGCACAGCAGCTGAGTTCCGGTTACGTTTGGGTTTGTTTACTTTTGAGGGGGTTTGTTTTCGATGTTTAATAAAAGTGTTATTTGTTATAAAAACCCTTGCCTAACTCATCTATATTTATTGTTGCCTGAATACGTAACATTAATTATGGGGGCTGCGTCCGGTATTGGATCATTTGAGTTTAAAATGCTTGTTGAATTTTGAATCGGTGTTTTGGAAACGGGGAATACTCGATTCTTTTGTTTGATTGGCTTGTGAGTGGTATTCCGCAACGATGAATATTGATGAGTTTCTGGATTCGCCTGCTGCGGGTTTGTTAGCGAAGGCGAAAAAAACTGAAGTATCTGAGATTGCTAATAGATTGCAACTTAAAGGTATTTTGGCGACTACATCAAAAGCTGTTATACAGAGAAAGATCGCATCACATTTTGTGGCTTCGGGTCATTTTGATGAATCGATTTTAGAATCGTTTCCAATAAGTAATCTGGAGATGCAGTTGCAAATCGAACAAATGATGTTAGAGAGGTGTAAATTGGAATCTGACCAGAAAAAGAGAGAGTTTGAATATGCAATGGAGAAATTAAGGTCTGGGAATCAGTCTTCTGATTTTTAAAAAAACCGTTTGTTGCTAGCCAAGAAATTAAATTGGTCCCTCCATTTAGTGAAACAGAAGTGGAAAGATATTTTCAACATTTTGAAACTATTGCTCGGATGTCAGAGTGGCCGAAAGATAAATGGTCAGTGTTGTTACAGAGTGTGATTAAAGGCAAGGCACAACAAGTTTACACAGCTTTAACTGCTGCGCAAGCATTAGATTATGATATTGTGAAAACGAATATTCTCAAAGCATACGAATTGGTCCCAGAAGCGTATAGGGAAAGATTCAGGGGTTTGAAGAAGTCTGTGGAAAAGACTTATGTGGAATTTGCCTATGATAAAGCTATGTGTTTTGAGAGATGGGTTTCTTCTAAAAATGTAAATGAGGACTATGAGACTTTGAGAGAGCTGATTTTAATGGAGGAATTTAAAAGAAGCATTCCTGTTGAAGTAAGGACCTACTTAAATGAGAGGGATACTGATAAATTGCAGGACTGTGCTAGATTAGCTGATGAGTATGTTTTAATCCATAAGAACAAATTTCCTCAGGGTAGAATTTTTAAGAGGAAAAATAATATGGAGACTCAAGGTAAATCAGAAATTAAATCAGAGGTTAATGAGAGAGGTAAGGAGGAAGGAAAACGCGTGAAGGAAAGACAGTTTGGTCTTATTTGTAACTATTGTAAGAAGCCATGTAATAGCTAACTGTTTCAAATTGAAAAAGAAAGAGAAGGAAGCAGTTCCAGATGCTTGTGTGCAACATACTGAAGCACCTGTAAAGTTATAGGGTTTGGTAAACGCAAATGAGGATTTGTTAGAGTCTGACAAAGTTAGAAAGGGATATGATCATTTTATAACTGAAGGGTTTGTATCCTTGAAAGAAGGATCTACTCTGGTGCCAATAAAAATTCTTAGGGATACTGGAGCTTCTCAATCACTGATGTTAGATAGTGTGTTGAAGTTTAATGAAGAGAGTGATACTGGTGAGGTAAATTACATAAGAGGTGTTGGAAGTGATTTTATGCCTGTACATTTACATAAAGTAAATTTAAAGTCAGGGTTAGTTACAGGATTTGTTAAAGTAGGATTACAGCATAGCTTACCTGTGAAGGGTATTTCTTTATTGTTAAGTAATGACTTGGCAGGTGGACAAGATTTTCCTGAAGTGCATTTGACAATGGAGTCAGAGGAACCAGAGATGAATTCTAACACAGATTTTTCCTGTGTTGTGACTAGAGCTATGGCTAAAAAAATTGATGTGCAGACTAAGGTTGTTACTCATGACTGTTCAACTCAGGATTCGAGTTTTGAGGATGTGTCAGAGACTTTCTTACCTTCGTTGTTTGAACAAGATTCTCGGAGTAAGTCTGACTATGAAGATTTATCTCTGTCTCGGAAGGAGATGATAGCAGAGCAGAATAGAGATCCTGAGATTATAAAATTAAGGGAACCATCTTTACTAGGTAGTGAAATTGAGAAGGTGTCAGTAGGATATTATTTGGAAAAAGGAGTGTTGATGAGGAAGTGGAGGTCGCCTACAATTCCTGCAAGTGAGGAATGGAATGTTGTTTATCAGGTAGTTGTTCCTAAAGTTTATCGGAATGAGATTTTGACTTTAGCTCATAGTGTGCCTTTAGGTGGACATCAAGGGGTAAGGAAAACTGTGGACAAGATTTTAAAACATTTTTACTGGCCTGGTCTAAGAAAAGATGTGGCGATGTTTTGTAAAACGTGCCATACTTGTCAAATTGTGGGTAAACCAAATCAGGATACACCAGTAGCTCCATTGCAACCTATTCCAGCATTTGGTGAACCGTTTTCTAAAGTTATTGTGGATTGTGTTGGTCCATTACCAAAGACAAAAACTGGTTATCAGTATTTGTTGACTATCATGTGTACTTCGTCTAGGTTTCCAGAGGCAGTACCACTTAGGAATATAAAAGCTAAAACTGTGACGAAGGCTCTTATAAAATTCTTTACTTATTTTGGATTGCCTAAGGAAATACAAACTGATCAAGGCAGTAATGTTATGTCTGGATTGTTTCAACAGATAGTTTATAAATTGGGAGCTAAGCATATCACTTCGTCTGCATACCATCCAGAATCGCAAGGTGCCTTGGAGAGGTTTCATTCTACTCTCAAGAATATGATTAGGACATATTGTGTGGAAAATGAAAGTGACTGGGATGAGAGTATAAACTTACTTTTATTTGCAGTATGGGAATCGGTACAGGATTCTTTAGGTTTTAGACCATTTGAACTTGTGTTTGGGCATAGAGTTAGAGGACCTTTCGATTTATTGAAGGAACAGTGGATTAGTAAGGAAGTGCATACTAATTTGTTGGACTATGTTTTGAAATTTAAGGACAGGTTACATAAAGCTTGTAGTTTAGCCAAGGAAAATTTAAAGTTGGCTCAGGAGAAAATGAAATCTTGGTATGATAAGGAAGCTAGGTTGAGGATGTTTAAGCCTGGGGATAAGGTGTTGGTTCTTTTCCCAGTGCAGACAAATCCTTTACAAGCTAGATTTCATGGTCCTTATGAAATTGTGTCTAGAATCAATGATGTGGATTACGTAATAAAAACTCCAAATCGTAGAAGGTCAACACAACTTTGCCACATAAATATGATTAAACCATATTTTGAGAAACAATCTGATACTGTAACTGTTGTGGTTAGTGAGAATGAGTTTGATTTAACTGGGAACATGATAGATGATACATCTGACTTTCATTCTAAATCTAACATTATTTCTGTTAGGTTACCTAATTCGACCATTTTGGAAAATATGGATGAGAAACTAGCACATTTACAGCTAGAGCAGAAACAACAGATGACGGAATTGATTTTTAAGTATAAGGATTTGTTTCCAGATGTTCCGAGAAGGGCTACTATAGCTTCACATGATGTAGATGTTGGAGATGCCAAACCTATTAAACAACATCCATATAGAATGAACATGGAAATATGTGAACTTGCTGAGAAAGAAATTGAATGCATGTTAGAGAATGATATTATTAGACATTCTAACTCGAATTGGAGTTCGCCATGTGTTATGGTGCCAAAACCTGATGGTAGTATTAGGTTTTGTACGGACTATAGGAAGGTGAATGCTGTAACGAAAACAGATGCATATCCAATTCCTAGAGTAGATGATTGTGTAGATAAAGTTGGGAAAGCAAAGTTCCTTACAAAGATTGATTTATTGAAAGGGTATTGGTGTGTTCCATTAACGGACAGAGGTATCGAGATTTCTGCATTTGTAACTCCATCTGGGTTATATGAGTATAATGTTCTTCCATTTGGGATGAAGAATGCCCCAGGTACCTTCCAGAGGATGATTAACTCTGTGATTCAGGGATTGAAAGATACTGATGCTTATATTGATGATTTAGTGACGGGAAATGATACTTGGGAAGCACACATAATTGCGGTGGAGAAATTGTTTGAAAAGCTTTCAAAAGCTAAATTGACTATTAATTAAGCCAAGAGTGAATGTGGACATGCCACTGTGACTTACCTTGGTTAAGTTGTAGGTCAAGGTAAGGTAGCTCCTGTTCAGGCAAAAGTTCAGGCAATTTTAGAGATTCCCACTCCGACGGGGAAAAAAACTCTCAGAAGATTTTTGGGAATGGTAGGATATTATCAAAAATTTTGTAAGAATTTTGCTAATGTTGCCCTTCCATTAACTAACCTTCTGCAGAAGAAGGTGAAGTTTGTGTGGACAGTGCCTTGTCAGGAAGCATTTGAAAAATTGAAAACAATGATCTGTCAACAACCTGTGCTTAAGGCACCTGACTTTGGAAAAACTTTTTCATTAGCTGTAGATGCTAGTGATGAAGCTGTGGGAGCAGTATTAATGCAAAGCAATGAGGGTGATGAGGTTGATCATCCTGTAGCTTACTTTTCTAAGAAATTTAATAAGCATCAAAGGAACTATTCAACAATAGAGAAAGAATTGTTATCTCTTGTTTTGGCTTTGGAATATTTTGAGGTATATGTTGGTACAACTCAGAAAGCACTTATTGTTTACACTGATCATAATCCGTTAGTTTTTCTGAGTAAGATGAAAAACAAAAACAGAAGATTGTTAAATTGGAGTTTGATGTTACAAGAGTACAATATTGTGATAACTCATGTTAAAGGTAAAGATAATGTGGTTGCTGATTGTCTATCTCGATGTTGAATGTACAATGTTTTTTTTGGAGTGTTTTTTTTATTGTAACACTCCTACTGTATTGTATATTGTGTATGTTATATAATTTATACATTTGTTTTTCTTGTAAGTAATTGTTAAAATTTTTGTTCTTGTCAGTCCAAAAATGTTTTTTTTGGAGGGAGGTGTTACGTACCCGTGACACGTGACAGTGGTACCCTTGTCACGTGACTGGGGTTGCAGTTATACTGGACATGAGGTAATGGTCTTGTGATGGTGGAGTGATGTCATTTTCCCGCCAGTAGAGGTCATGTGACAGGTTTTTTCTACAGGGTATAAAAGGAAGACCCACCCTGTCAGGTGGGGCAGTTCGTGGCGGAATTTGCCAAGATGACTTCATGTCCCTGCGTGATTTAATGTGATGACGCAGTTTAGTTAAAAATGAAGTTCTATATAATGCCTGAAGTTTAAAAGGTCATTGCCAACGGTTTCTTTGCTGGTGGAGAGTGAAGAAAAGTTTGGAAGATAAAAATCGAGGAGAATCGATTTTCGAAGGTGGAAAGTTCGACTTTATTTGATCCTCATTCGGAAGGATTTCGTTGACTATTCTTATTGTTAATCCCTGGGATGACCAGAAAGGATTTGAGAATAGTGTGGAAGAAAGGTCAGTACCTTTACGCCATTATATTTTATAAAATTCTTCGTGGGAAAGTTCGACGCCGGGGAATCGAAGGACATCGACGTGGAAGAGAATTTAAATCGCTTTAAAAAGTCTCTCCTTTTAAAAGGACTGTGAACTGTTCACTTTCGGCATACCGCTTTAAAGAACTGTTTTTTTTTCAATACCGCTTTAAAGACTGTTTGAACATGCAGCGCTATTAAGAACTGTGAATGTGTCGCACAGCAGCTGAGTTCCGGTTACGTTTGGGTTTGTTTACTTTTGAGGGGGTTTGTTTTCGATGTTTAATAAAAGTGTTATTTGTTATAAAAAAAACCCTTGCCTAACTCATCTATATTTATTGTTGCCTGAATACGTAGCAGCACAGGTTCATTGAATCAGAATCAGAATCATACTTACTATCACCGGCATGTGTCGAGGAAACTGTTAACTGCAGTAATTCACTTCAGGTATAATAATAATAATAATAATAATAATAATAATAATAATAATAATAATAATAATAATAATAATAATAATAATAATAATAATAATAATAATAACAACAGAAAAGCAATTACAGTCTATGTGTACCGAATAGTTTAAAATCGTGCAACACCAATAATGTATGTTAAAAACGTGAGGTACAGTACACGGGTTCAATGTCCATTTATTAATCGGATGGCAGAGGGGAAGGAGCTGTTCCTGATCGCTGAGTTTGTGCCTTCAGTCTTCCGTACCACCGTCCTGATGACAATCCTTAAAAAAACACACGCCCTGGGTGCTGGAGGTCCTTAATACCGCCGCCTTTCTGAGACACAGGTCTTTGAAGATGTCCGAGACACTTTGTAGGCGTGTACCCAAGATAGAGCTTCGTTAAGTTACAACGCTGTGCAGCTTCTTTCGGTATTGTGCAGTAGCCCTCCCCATATCGGACAATGAAGTAGACTGTCAGAGTGCTCTCCACGGTACATCAAAATAAAATGTTTAGTGTATTTGTTGACATGCCAAATCTCTTCAAACTCCTAATGATGAACAGTCGCGGTGTTCCTTCCATTATAACTGTATGTTGGGATCAAGTTATGTCCTCAAAGATCTGGGAGATTGTGGAATGGGATAAGCCATTCAATCTATCGAGTCTGTACTAGTTCCTGGCACAGCAGTCACAATGCTGAGTTCCCTATTCTCTTCCCATAGCTCCGGAGCTGATTTCTCCTTAAGGACCACCTGCCTCTTCTTTGAATAGTCTGGCTTTTTCCTCTACGACCCCTACAGGCAGTGTGTCCCAGAAGGTAACCACTGTCAATGCAGGAATTAGCGATTAGTCAGACGCCCCTTTTATATTCTGTTTACTGAGTCTAAATCAATGGTCGATTAGCAGTGAGCAATACAACATTGGAACAGTGTCCTCAACGCAGTGTTTGTGTGTTAACCATGAGGCAAATTAATCGTCATGTTTGTATGCATGTAATCTATGTTCTCCAGCGGTTAAATCCGCCCAAAGGATTTACCCACCGTAACACTCGGAGTGACCCAGCACCACTTCCTACTTAGTATAACCACGTGTGTGAATATCACCATACTTACTTCCAAATCTCGCTTCCCTCAATGTCCGTCCATTTGTGAACACCAGTGAATGAAACAGTGTTTCCAGTCATAACTCCCTCTTTTGTCCTTGAATGGTCCTGTCCTCTCCGCAATATACTGTTTATTTTAGTGAATGCATAAATTGCCTTGGGAATCTCCATGATCCTCCTCACTAGGACATTTCCCGATCACTGTTCTCTATCCTGGGACACATTGTTTGTGGTATCTGCATGTTCCTCACAGATTCTGTCCAATTTCTGGTTCAATTTACTCATTTTTTTTTTAAACCAAATGCTAATTCTCTCATTATCCTTAGTGTCTGCGTGCCCCCATCCTTCTCAATTTTCTCAGAGGGATACGGCAGTCCTACATTCTGACCGGCTGGACTGTAAGTGATTGTCACACGTCAGACCTGCACTTAACCCAAGCACAGCGGCTTTCGGACTACTCTCTACGATTCCTGTCCAATTCTGCTGTAATTAGCCTTCCCCAAATTTGCATTTATCCACTTAAAAATGTAGTGTTCTTTCATTAACCATATCAAAACCCATATAATGATAATTTCTGAAATAACACCCAGTCTTCTCGCTTGGCTCGTTTCCCATCTCAGGGACCATCCACATTTTCTGAAACAGTATGTGGATGATCCATGAGACAGGACGACAAGCCTGACATAATACTGGGAAAAGTTCTAATAAGGAAGACGATCGCTCAGCAATTTCAGAATAGACTGTACCTTATCAGAGTTATACTTTGTCTTGCCATGATGGAGGTAAGGCACCGTCATGCAATTTCACTCATCCCCTCTATTTTCATGTCTTTATCTAAAAGAATAATTGTAAACACAATCTTTTTAAAATTCATTCAGTCTTCTTTACTCATTCATTTTAGTGTACTTACATATACAGTGCAAAACGAAGGAGACACTGCAAAAAGGCAATTTTAATAGAGAAAGAAAAACAAATATCTACAGTTGTAGGAGGACAGAAATCAAACTAATGCAGATCAGCCACTGAAAAAAAAGACAACTCTCAAAGTTGGAGGGAATCACCGATCCGACAGAGTCACGTTCTCTCTCTCTCTCTTTCTCTGATTTGTGATGATTCACAACATTTTGTTCCATGTTTTCATCAGTTGCAAAATCCGATTCAGCGGGCATTTCACCGCATTCTTTAGTTCCTGTCGGAATTTGCTCTGAGTCAGGGCGTAAATACACGTGTTAGAGCAGGAACTGAGAATCTGCAGCATCGCCGATGTATGTTTTATGATATAACGGGGATCCGTGACAGAGAAAACGAAGCTCGCTGAAATCCGTTGATAGATATAAAATATCACCATTGTTCCCCACAACAGCATGAAACTACCGGTTATGCTGAAGAGCAAAACAATGGATTTCCGTCGGTTCTCCACCTCCCGGTCCTTGTCATTTTCTACACGCTTTTGTCCCCGGAGCCCCTTGCGGGCTCGACTAGCTGTTAGAATCCGCTTGACAGTCTGAATATTGAAGAGGAAAATGAGAAAGAATGCGATACAGGGGACTAAAATGCGATGCAGCATCTCAAATGCCGCCCATGAGGGAGAGTTCTTGAAATTCGTTGTAAGAACGTAACCCCAGGGAACACCATCAATTATTTCTCTGGGCTCGTATATAAAGCACCAGGGGACAGTCTCCAAACAGAACAGCACACTCACTGTCCCGATAACCACGGCCGCCGTTCTCTCGGTGCAATATTTTGTTTTCAGCTTCTGACAGCAAATAGCCACAAATCGATCAGCGGTGAAAGCGACAGTCAGCCAGACTGACGTCGCAGTGCTCGCAAAAATCAACCAGAGTCTGAGTCTGCACATAGTAGTGATGAACAGGAATGACCGGGGAATATAAATCTCTGCAGTCCACCTCAGCAGCGGATCCGAGATAACGACAAGGAGATCGGCCGCTGCCATTCCCACTAAGTAGCGCGTGACACAGTTGGAAAGACCACACTTTCCCCGGGACAGGATCACAATCGCAATAAAGTTCGCTAGAAGAGAGACAGGGAATTACAAGTTGAGAAAATACCGATCAGAAGACAATGCAGCAGTCTGAGGGGATCTTGTAATATTTCCACGTTATTTTTACATTTAGTGCAGGGAGGGTCGAGAGTGGGCACAGAAGAGTTTACACTTTAAAATAAAGTCAATATGATCCGAATACGGATTTCATATAGATGATCGAAATGTGTCGTGGCAGTGGAAAGCTAAAACAGTTGAAATTAGTCAATCATCATCTTCCATGGCGATCCCTGTCAGCGACTGGACAACCGAAAGATGGAACAGAAATACAATATGCTAGAAAGGTTCATTCATGCAAACAAAATACGTAGGCAAACAAGTAAATTATTTCTCCTCAGAATTGCTCTCAGAATTGCTCCTGTCACGAGTGTTAACTGGTTATTCCTACTATACAAACTGCTCGGGGCTTAATGGTTGCAGTAATCCCCGTTTTCCTCTATTCCAGCATTTGCCAACTCACTGAATTTAGCACAGAATCCAAGAGATACAGCGCAGTCTGACACAACGTCACAGACATACATGACGCCTCCCACTGAGTCCATCACAGGGAAGCAGGGGAGAGGGATTCAACGTCCAGCAGCAAACACAGTCCCGTAGTCAGATGAAAGGAACGGTATCAGCTGTAGATACAGTAAAATATATTTCACAGTATTGATAACAATGAAACACCAAGTCAGTTGTTTTAATCGGTTCTGCATGGACTTCTCTCTGTTGTCCATTAACTGGTTTATGTTCAGTCATTCGGCACATATTAATTAAAATCACAACAGTTTCGTGCTACAACGCGAAACCCCTCGCATTCACTAAAGTGCTACTACCAGTCGATGGTTTGATTGTTCCAACTAACTCTGAATACAGCTCACATATAAATTCAGGCAATGACTGCGTTTCATCTCCGTTGGCTGGATAGGCAAACTATTTGCAAATGCAGTGCAGCTGCGACGACCAAAAGGACAGAGACCAAGATATCCCATTATTGATCAGAAACTGCTGGAAGAACGCAGCCTGACTTTCTTGGGGGAGTCTTTGAATTCCTGCTGGATTTTTGTTTTTAGATCCAGATGTCCGATTCCACAGTCCCGGTGTTTCCATTCCATTCCTGGAATGCGGAATGCTGGAACTGAACAGTTTAGAAAACATTGAAACTGAACTTTATTTCCATCCAACGGCGGCTGAAACTGCGGCTTACCTGGAATTCCAAAGGCTGAAATAAAAGGATAGTATAAGTCTTCAATCTGTCGGATGACGGGATAAATCATTTCAGTGTGTATCTCTGATTTCTGTTGCTCCTGAATTAGCAGCTCCGTTCGATATTCTGAACTGATGGATTCAAATGACCCTAATTTATGCAGAGGCTAATTCTCCAGAGCTACGGTTTTACAGTTCAGTAACATTTTGAGTTACAGTTGATTGAACAATCAACTGTAACTAACACCATCAGAACCAGAATCCGAATCAGGCTCATTGTCATCTGCAAGTGACGTGAAATTTGTTAACTTAGCAGCAGCAGTTCAATGCAATACATAATCCAGCAGAGAGAGAAAGATTAATAATAATAAATAAATTCAATTACAGTAATAAATAAAACAGTAAATCAAAAACGAATATCGAATAGATTATTTAAAATGTACAAAGACAAATACTGTATATTACAAAAGTGAGGGATTGTCCAAAGCTTCAATGTCCATTTTTGAATCAGATGGCAGAGGAGAGGAAGCTGTTCCTGAATCCCTGAGAGTGTGCTTTCAGGCTTCTCTATCTCCTACTGATGGTCATAGTGGGAAAAGGGCATGCCCTGAGTGCTTGAAGTCTTTAATAATGGACGCTACTTTTCTGAGACACCGTTCCCTAAAGAAGCCCTGGGTACTTTGTAGGCTAGTGCCCAAGATGTAGCTAACCTTGTTGTAAATATTGTCTAATATTTGTCTGATTCATGAAAAAACACATCGGCATTCTTAAGCATTACATCAGGACCGAATCTAGTAGCAATGAGTCCGGAAGCTTTAATTACAAACACTGAACTTTATCACCAAGCAGCTAGAACTACAGCCCGTCCAGTCTTTTTCAACGTTTACTGGTTTATTTGTTATGTGCTTATCCAAATCATTAATGCAAATTAGACATATGGAGGACCATAACTGATTCTTGTGGATCTCCACTTTCATCTCCTTCTGTGTGCAAAAACGATCCTCTCCCTCAATGATGTAACTCATTGTTTTCTGTTTTAGAGCAAATTCTGCACCAATTCGCACACCCTACTCTGAATCCCTAACTCCCGTAACTTGACTAATTGTCTGTTATGCAGAACCTTGTCAGCAACTTTCTGAAAAGGATATGGAGGAACAGGAGATCAGTGTCGTATATGTTAGGGTGTTTGCAGGTCAAGGAGAAGGAGGAATTGGGTTTTCTAATCATCATTAATGTTGATACGTCCCTGTGGACTCATGAATTTACCCCAGTTTATTGAGGGATGCTGGAGGCGAGATGGCTGGGCATTTGACCAGTATCTTGGTCTCCTCTCCTTGAACATATGAGGTCCCAGAGAACTGACGAGTTTTAGATGTTATTCCTCTATTTACCAAAGGAAGATAGACAATCTTGGGAGCTATAGACATGAAGATCTCACGACAGGTGTACGGAAATTAATTGAAGAACATTTTTAACGATAGGATATTTGCATATGCAGGACTCACTTATGGTGAGCCGGCATGGCTTTGTGTGAAGCAGGTCGTGTCTTAACTAGATTGTGTTTTCAGCAAGCTGACGAAAGAGATTTACTAAGATAGAGGATGGTGTCTACATGGATTTTACTAAGGTGTTTAACAAAGTTCATCTCAGAAGGCTAATCCAGAAGATTAGGGTGCATGAGGTCCACAGAAAATTGGTAGTTTACATTCGGACCAGCGTGTGCATGAAAGACAGAGGGGAGTGGTGGACGATACTTATTGGAGCTTGAGATCTGTAATTAGTGGTGGTCTGCAGGGATCTATGCTGAGACGTCTGATGTTTGTGAAATAATAAAAAAAAATGTCCGGACGAAAATATAGATGGTCCTTTAGTATGGTTGTGTATAATACCGAGAGTGTTGCAGTTGTGTGTAGTTAAAAAGGATGGCAAAGAATACAGTGTGATATAGATCATATTTAGATATAGGCATAGAGAAGGCAAATGGAGCGTTGCACAGATAAATATGAGATGTTGAACATTGGAAGACAAAATTCGAGGAGACAATAAACAGATGTGCTGAATTTTCTTAGCAGTGCTGCTGAGCAGAACGATGTTGATGCCCAGCTTTTAGCTCCTGGAAATTGACAACACTGGTCGACCGTGTTGTTAAGAATGCTTACGGAATGTTTGTTTTTATTTGATTCAGGCATCGGGTTCAAAGTTGATGTTGCAACTTTGAAGAGACCTCTTAGGCCACTACTGGAATTTTGCATATAGTTCCTGTCGCCTCAGCTTAGGAATGATGTGAAGGCATTAGAGAGGGTGCCAAAGAGGTTTAATATGATGCTGTCTGGTTTAAATAACATGTGTTGTCATGCGATGCTGCACAAAATTGCGATCTTTTTCTGGAGCGGCGGAGGCTGAGAGAGATTTATCAGCTTTTGCGATGCAAAAATCTGGTAGACGTTGGGTATCCTTTATAGGTTAAATGACTAAAACTAGTGGACATACATTGGAGGTAAATGGGATGAGTTCAACTGAGATATGAGGGGTAGATTTTTAACTCAGCAAGTGCAGAATTCCGGGAATGCGCCGCGTGGTATGGTAGTAGAAGGTTTTAAGGGACTTTGAGACAGATCCGTGATAACGAAGAAGACGGAGGGAGATTGAATTTGTGTGGCTAAGAGGAAATTGTTTTTTGTGGTTTTATTGATTAAACTTGTCGCTGGTTCTGTACGACTCTGAAGGTCTAACTGTCTGATCCTGCGCTGTGCTGCTCTATATTTTTTCTATGTTCTATATTCAGACACGTTTGTATCCAGAGGCCCAGGGACATACCACACAGCTGACCTTTGATCCAGGAAGGAAGCAGATGCGGTCAACTTACATTTGCACTATCTATCCATTGGCCGGAAGACCTACTTTTCGGATCGTCAATGTCAGGGTGCAGCACATTATTAGCGAGGTTCTAAGACTGTCAGCCTGATTCCAGTGACGCCTTTGGTGAATGTTGCTCTCCGCATGAGTCAATGATTTTTTTAAACTTCAAAAGGAGATTAGGAAATACTCACATTGTTAAGCAGGCTACAGCGAACCAGTGGAGATACTAAATTATCAGTTAAAAAAATGCCTTCAAATGGAACGAAATGATACTATTTATTCAGCATTGTTGAATATAATATGAGGTAGCGAGATCAGAAACGATTCACAGCCATATTCCACAGACAGAGCTTCCATCACGAATAGGGGTAGGAGGAATTGCTCCGAGAGCAGTTCTGTTAAACGACATATCAACTTTATCAGCGTAAAACAGCATCTCCTGGTCTTCCAGTGTAAAATAGCATTTCTTCTTTCAGTATAATAGGGCAGACGGAGACATGGGTTTTATAAATAGACATATTGACAAGCAGAGCGAAGAGGTCCTGCTGAGTAAAAGTGCAGAAACAAACTGTGGTGATGGTAGGTGGGGTGGTGGATGTGAAATGTCACTGTGGACGGGGTTGTGTCCAAATTTGAAGAAAATTTAGGGGACATGACAAGGCGTTGGTGCTGGGGATTAAGGGAAACCTCAAGGCGTTCCACACGGATGTGAAGAGCAAGTTGATGAGCCCTGTGAGAATGTGACCAATGAGAAGCGGGAGTGGCAACATTCGCATGATCCGGAGGAGGTAGTGGGCATACTTAATGAATACTTTTCTTCTCCAGTGAAATGTCCTTGGTAATTGCGGAGTGACTAACAGTGGACGAACACATTTGATAGTACAGACATTAAGAACGAGGATGTGCTGGAGCTTTTGAAAGGTATTAATTTACAGAGGTCACCTGACCATATATATCCCAGGCTTCTGTGGGAAAGAAGGGAACCGATGCAGAGCCTCTGGCGATAATCTCTGCGTCAACAATAGGGACGCAAGAAGGATGAGATGATAGGGAGATTGTAAATGTTGTTCGGCTGCTCAAGAAAAGTAGTAGAGGTAATTACAGACCAGTGAGTGTAACTTCAGCGGTGGGAAATTAGTTGGAGAAGATACTGAAAGACAGGTTTCAGCAACATTTGGAATGACATAATCTAATTAAGGATATTCAGCATGACTTATAAAGGGCCGTTCAAGCTTGATTAAATTCTCTGAGGATGTAACAAAACATGAAGGTAGTGTAGTGGACGTAGCGTATATGGATTTCTGAAAGGCATTTGATAAGTTTCTCCATGTTTAGAGCTTTCATAAAGAATTATGGCATGCGATCGAAGGATAACTTGCTTTGCGAAACTACATAAGGCAAAGGGTGACTATATATATTTCATATTCTTTATGTAGAAAGCTGAATAGTGGTGTTCCGAAGAGATCTGTTCTGTGAGCTCTCCTCCGTGATTTTTATAAATGACCTGAATGAGGACGCAGAAGGATGGGTTATCAGGTTTGCTAATGACATAAATGTTGTTGGTGCTGTGGTTAGCCTGGAAGGTTGTCAGAGGTTGCAGCGCGATATCGATTCAGAACTGGGCTGAGAAGTGGCAGATGGAGTTCAACACAAGTAACTGTGAGTGGTTCATTTTGGTAGGTCAAATTTGTAGACGGAATGTTATATTAATAATAGCATAAGATACAATTCAATCGTGAGCTGATGCAATTCTTCCACTGATCCTCATTTCCTGCTTTCTCCCCATACTCTTTGATGCCCTGGCAAATCAAGAACCTATCTATCTCTGTCTTATATGCAACCAGTATGAGAAATTTATTGATGGTGTTACGGATTCAGAAACAATAAATACATGAGTGAGGCAGGGTTTTATAACAAATAGAACATTTATTAACCACTGAAAAATAAACCCCCAAAAGTAATCAAATCACTAGCGTAACCGGAAATCAGCTGTTGTGCGGTCGCTTAAACAGTTCTTAAAGCGATGTTGCAAAAACAGTTCTTCAAAGGAGTATTGCAAAAGTTCAAAATGCTTACAGTCCATTTAAGGGAGAGACTTTTTAAGACGATTTAAATTCTCTTTCACGTCGTGTTGTTGCGATTCCCAGTCGAACTACACTTTTCCCACGAAGAATTTACGAAAATGGAAAATGAAACGGCTTAAAGGCACTGACCTTTCCTTTACAAAACTGTACTCAATCCTTTCTACTATTTCACAGGGATTAACATGAGTACAGTCAACGAATTCCTACCGAATGAGGATCAAACAAGGTCGATCCTGTTTCACCGTCGAAATCGACTTTCCTCGATCTTTTAACACCCGAACTCCGATCTTCCCTCTCCACTGATTTTTAACTAGCAGTATTATAAAGAAACTGCTGACAATGACCTTCTAAACTTTAGGCATTAAATAAAACTCCATGAAGTAACTAAACTGCGTCATAATATTAGATCACCCAGTGGCATGAAGTCAACATGGCAAATCCAGCCACGAACTGCCCCTCCTCACAGGGAGGGGCCCTGCTTTTATACTCTGCAAAAGAAAAACTGTCACATGACCTCTACTGGCGGGAAAGGGACGTCAATCCGCCATCACAAGACCATTACCTCAAGTTCAGTATAGCTTCAACACCAGTCACGTGACAGGGGAGCGTAACACCTCCCTCCAAATAAAGAAAAAATAATTGGTCTGTCAAGAACAAACATTTTAACAAATATTTTCAAGTAAAAGAAATGTATAAATTTTATAACATACATAATATACAATACAGTATAGTCATATAGCATCTTACAACTCACAATACTGTAGGAGTGTTACAATTGTAAAAAAAAACACTGCATAAAAAATTACATTGTACATTCAACTTCGAGATAGACAATCAGCAACCACATTACGTTTACCTTTAATATGAGTTATCACAAAATTGTACTCTTGTAACATCAAACTCCAATTTAATAAGCTTCTGTTTATGTTTTTCATCTTACTCAGAAAAAGCTAACGGATTATGATCAGTGTAAACAATAAGTGGTTTTTGAGTTGTAACAACATATACCTCAAAATGATCTAAAGCTAAAACAAGAGATAACAATTCCTTCTCTATTGTCGAATAGTTTCTTTGATGTTTATTAAATTTCTTAGAAAAGTAAGCTAGTGGATGATCAACCTCATCACCCTCATTCCTTTGCATTAATACTGCTCCTGCAGCCTCATCACAGCTAATGAAAAAGGTTTTTCAAAATCAGGTGCGTTGAGCACAGGTTGTTGACATATCATTGTTTTCAATTTCTCAAATGCTTCTAGACAAGGCACTGTCCACGCAAACCACATTCTTCTGCAAAAGCTTAGTTAATGGAAGCGCAACATTAGCAAAATTCTTACAAAATTTTCGATAATATCCTACCATTCCCAAAAATCTTCTGAGAGCTTTTTTTTCCGCGTTTTAGTGGGAATCTCTAAAATTGCCCGAACTTTTGCCTGAACAGGAGTTACCTTACCTTGACCCACCACATAACCCAGGTAAGTCACAGTGGCATGTACAAATTCACTCATAGCTAAATTAATAGTTAAGTTAGCTTTTGAAAGCCTTTCAAACAATTTCTCCACCGCAATAATGTGTGCTTCCCAAGTATCATTTCCTGTCCCTAAATCATCAATATAAGCATCAGTATCTTTCAATCCCTGAATCACAGAGTTATTCATCCTCTGGAAAGTACCTGGGGCATTCTTCATCCCAAATGGAAGAACATTATATTCATATAGCCCAGATGGAGTTAGAAATGCAGAAATCTCTCTACCTCTGTCCGTTAATGGAACGCACCAATACCCTTTCAATAAATCAATCTTTTTAAGGAACTTTGCTTTTCCAACTTGATCTACACAATCATCTACTATAGGAATTCGATATGCATCTGTTTTCGTTACAGCATTTACCTTCCTATAGTCCGTACAAAACCGAATACTACGATCTGGCTTTAGCACCATAACATAGGGTGAACTCCAATTAGAGTTAGAAGGTCTAATAATATCATTCTCTAACATATAATTAATTTCTTCCTCAGCAAGTTCACATTTTTCTATGTTCATCCTATATGGTTGTTGTTTAATAGGTTTTGCATCTTCAACATCTACATCATGTGAAGCTGTAGTAGTCCTTCTCGGAACATCTGGAAACAAATCCTTATATTTAAAAATTAATTTCTTCATCTGCTGTTTCTGCTCTAGCTGTAAATGTCCTAGTTTCTCATCAATATTTTCCAGAATGTTTGAATTTGGTAACCTAACAGAAACAATGTTGGATTTAGAATGTGATTCAGCTGAATCATCTATCATGTTCCTAGTTAAATCAAACTCATTATCATTAACCACAACAGTCACAGTATCAGATTGTTTCTCAAAATATGCTTTTATCATATTTTTATATGGCAAAGTTGTGTTGACCTTCTACGATCTGGAGTTTTTATCACGTAATCCACATCATTGATTTTAGACACAATTTCATAAGGACCATGAAATCTAGCTTGTAAAGGATTCGTTTGCACTGGGAAAAGTACCAGCACCTTATCTGCAGGCATAAACATCCTCATCTAGCTTCTTTATCATACCAAAATTTCATTTTCTCCTGAGCCAATTTTATTTTTTTCTTGGCTAAGCTACAAGCTTTATGTAACCTGACGTTAAATTTCAAAACATAGTCCAACAAATTAGAGTGTAATTCCTTGCTAATCCATTGTTCGTTTAATAAATCTAAAGGTCCTCTAATTCTATGCCCAAAAACAACTTCAAAAGGACTGAAACCTTAAGAATCTTGTACGGATTCCCTTACTGCAAATAAAAGTAAGTTTATACCCTCATCCCAATCACTTTCTTTTTCCACACAATACGTCCTAATCATATTCTTGAGGGTGGAATGAAACCTCTCCAAGGCACCTTGCGATTCTGGATGGTATGCAGACAAAGTGATTTGTTTAGCTCCCAGTTTATAACCTATCTGTTGAAACAATGCAGACAT
Organism: Hemitrygon akajei; assembly: GCF_048418815.1. Lineage (NCBI taxonomy): Eukaryota > Metazoa > Chordata > Chondrichthyes > Myliobatiformes > Dasyatidae > Hemitrygon > Hemitrygon akajei. The sequence goes on from NC_133151.1 coordinate 23,072,253, forward strand.
AAAATTACTGCCTTGATCAGTTTCTATTTCCTGAGGTAATCCAAAATAAGTAAAGAACTTTATAAGAGCCTTTCTCACTGTTTTAGCTGATATTTACCGAAGTAGTACTGCCTCTGGAAACCTAGACGACGTACACATGATAGACAACAAGTACTGATAACCGGTTTTTGACTTTGGTAATGGACCAACACAATCTATAATAACTTTAGAAAACGGTTCACCAAATGCTGGAATCGGTTGTAATGGAGCCACTGGTGTAACTGGATTTGTTATACCCCCAATTTGACAAGTGTGGCACGTTTTACAAAACATCACCACATCTTTTCTTAGACCAGGCCAGTAAAAATGTTTTAAAATCTTGTCCACAGTTTTCCTTACCCCTTGATGTCCACTTAAAGGCACAGTATGAGCTAAAGTCAAAATTTCATTTCGATAAACTTTAGGGACAACTACCTGGTAAACAATATTCCATTGCAAACTTTCAGGGATTGTAGGTGATCTCCACTTCCTCATCAACACTCCTGTTTCCAACTAATATCCTACGAGCATCTTCTCAATTTGACTATCTAGTAGAGCTTGTTCTCTTAATTTTATAATCTCAGAGGTTCTATTCTGCTCTGCTGTCATCTCCTTCCGAGACAGAGATAAATCTTCATAGTCAGACTTACTCCAAGAATCTAGTTCAAACAACGAAGGTAAGAAAGTCTCTGACACATCCTCAAAACTCGAATCCTGAGTTGAACAGTCATGAGTAACAACCTCACTCTACGCATCAATCTTTTTGCCATAGCTCTAGTCACAACACAGCAAGAATCTGTGTTAGAATTCATCTCTGGTTCCTCTGACTCCATTGTCAAATGCACTTCAGGAAACACTTGTCCACCTGCCAAGTCATTACCTAACAATAAAGAAATATCCTTCACAGGTAAACTAGGCTGTAATCCTAGTTTAACAAATCCTGTAACTAACCCTGATTTTAAATTTACTTTATGCAAATGTACAGACATAAAACCACTCCCAACACCTCGTATATAATTAACCTCACAGGTATCAGACTCTTCATTAAACTTCAATACACTGTTTAATTTCAGTGATTGAAAAGCTCCATTATCCATAAGGATTTTCATTGGCACCAGAGTTGATCCTTCTTTCAAGGATACAAACCCTTCAGTTATAAAATGATCATATCCCTTTTTAACTTGGTCATAATCTAGCAAAACCTCATTTGTGTTTTTCGAACCCTGTAATTTTACAGGTGCTTCAGTATGTTGCACAGAATCATCTGGAATTGCTTCCTTCTCTTTTTGTTTCAATCTGAATCATTTAGCTATTACATGGCCAAGTTTCTTAAAATAGTTACAAATAGAATCAAACTGTATTTCCTTCACAGGTTTTCCTTCCTCCTTACCTTTCTCATTAACTTCTGATTTAATTTCTGATTTACCTTGAGTCTCCGTGTTACATTTCCTCTAAAAAATTCTACACTGAGGAAATTTATTCTTATAGATTAAAACATACCCATCAGCTAATCTATTACAGTCCTGCAATGTATCAGTATTCCTCTCATTTAAGTAGGTCCTTACGTCAACAGGGATGCTTATTTTAAATTCCTCCAATAAAATCAGCTCTTTCAATGTATTATAGTCCCCATTTACATATTTAATGGAAACCCATCACTCAAAAATACCCAGCTTTATCTTAGGCAAATTCCACATAAGGTTTTTCCACAGACTTCTTCAAACTTCTCAATCTTTCTCTATACGCTTCTGGGACCAATTCGTATGCTTTCAAAATATGCGTTTTCACAATATCATAATCAAGTGCTTGCGCAGCAGTTAAAGCTGTATAAACTTGTTGTGCTTTGCCTTTAATTACACTCTGTAATGTCACTGACCATTTATCTTTCGGCCACTCTGAAATCTGAGCAAACTTTTCAAAATGTTGAAAATATATTTCCACTTCTGTTTCACTAAATGGATGGACCAATTTAATTTCTTGACTAGCAACAAACGGTTTTCTAGAACCAGAAGACTGATTCCCAGACCTTAATTCCGCCATCGCATATTCAAATCACTCTTGTTATTATCAGCTTCTAACCTACAACGCTCCAGTTCTGTTTTACTTTGTTCCAACTTCATTAGTTCGATTTGCAACTGCATTTCTATATTACTTATTGGAAACGACTCTAAAATCGATTCATCAAAATCACCCGAATCCACATAGTGTGAAGCGGTTTTTCTCTGTATTAGAGCCATTGATGTAGACTTCAAAATACCTTTAAGTTGCAATCTACTAGCTATCTCAGACACCTCAGTTTTTTTCGCCTTCGCTAACAACTCCACGTCTGGCGAAGCCTGAAACTCATCAATATTCATTGTTGCCGAATACCACTCACAAGCCAATCAATCAAAATAATCGAGTATTCATTCCCCTTTTCCAAAACGCCGATTCAAAATTTAACAAGCATTTAAACTCAAAAATGATTCATCCCGGGCGACCCCCCATATTTATGTTACGGATTCAGCAACAATAAATATATGAGTGAGGCAGGGGTTTTATAACAAATAAAACATTTATTAAACACTGAAAAACAAACCCCCAAAAGTAAACAAATCTCTAACGTAACCGGAAATCAGCTGCTGTGCGGCAGCTTAAACAGTTCTGAAAGCAATGAAGCTTAAACAGTTCTTAAAGCGATGTTGCAAAAACAATTCTTCAAAGTAGTTCCGCAAAAGTTTACAAAGCTTACAGTCCATTTAAGGGTGAGACTTTTTAAGACGATTTAAATTCTCTTTCACGTCGTGTTGTTGTGATTCCCAGTCGAACTACACTTTTCCCACGAAGAATTTACGAAGATGGAAAATGAAACGGCTTAAAGGCACTGACCATTCCTTTACAAAACTGTACTCAATCCTTTCTGCTATTTCACAGGGATTAACACAAGCACATTCAACAAATTACTTCCGAATGAGGATCAAACAAGGTCGAACCTGTTGCACCGTCGAAATCGACTTTCCTTGATCTTTTAACTCCAGAACTCCGATCTTCACTCTCCACTGATTCTCAACTAGCAGTATTATAAAGAAACTGCTGGCAATGACCTTTCAAACTTTAGGCATTAAATAAAACTCCATCTTTCAACTAAACTGCGTCATAATGTTAGATCACGCAGTGGCATGAAGTCAACATGGCAAATCCATCCACGAACTGCCCTTCCTCACAGGGAGGGTTTCTCCTTTTATACCCAGTAAAAAAAAACCTGTCACATGATCTCTACTGGCAGGAAAATGACGTCACTCCACCATCACAAGACTATTACCTCAAGTCCGGTATAGCATCAACACCAATCAAGTGACAGGGGTACATAACAATGGTAGAATTCTTGACAGAATAGAGGATCAGAGAGATATTGGTGTTCATGTCCACAGGATGCTCAGAGCTACTGCAAAGGTTGACAATGTTGTTATGAAGGCGTGTGGCACGTTGGCCTTCATTAACTGTGGGATTGAGTTGAAAAGCCTTGTCATAATACTACAGCTATATAAGACCTTAGAGCCTTCTTCGAGTTCCGTATTCATTCTGGTCTCCTTAACATAGGAAGGATATGGATACTATAGGGAGAGTACAGAAGAGATTTGCAAGGACGTTAACAGGTTTGGACTGCGCAACTCATGAAATTAGATTGAGGGAAGTTGGCCTGTTTTCCATGGAGCGACAGAGCATGAGAGGTTTTCTGATGGAGGTGATGAGAGGCGTCAATCGTGTTGACAGCAGGCGGCTTCTTTTCCCGGGGTTGAAATGGCTCACACGTGGGCAGCAAATATTTTCGGTCCTTGGAAGTAGGTACAAGGGGGATGACAGAGGTTTTTTTTTTCACATAGAGCATGTTCGTTGCATGCAATATACTGTCAGTGTCGGTGGTAGAGGCGGATGCAATAGCGTCCTTTAAGAGATTCTTAGACAGGAACATGTAGCTCATAAAAATTAAGGGTTGTGCGGTAGAGAATGTCTAGGCAGTTTCCAGAGTGATGTCATTGCGGACATTGCAGAGTGAAGTGCCTGTAATATGTTGCAGATTTCTATGTTTCTTTGTAAAATACTGGAGGAAATTAAAATGGGAACCAAAGCTGACAATGATGAAAACAAACAACGATTTCCCGAAAATATAGTCGAGTAAGCTACTCCCTAAACAACATTAATTTCTCAAGGATGCCATCTGATCTATGGAATGAAGAATATTCAGAATTGTCTTTATTTCTTTGAGTATTGTGTTCATTTGTGTGCCCCATACATCGGCAGTGTGGAAATGCATTAGAGAAGAAACAAATATCTGCGAGATTAATTCGGAGATGTAATGTTTAATGATCAGGTAGATTGTTGAAGCGGGGTTTATTCGCGTTGGAACCGACCGTGTTGCAAAGAAAATATCTAAATATTCAAAAGAAAACCAAAGCTGCTGAAACCATATTCAAGCACCCGGTGAAGCACATCAGCCCAAAACGTCGACTGTTTATTGATTTCCATAGATGCCAACAGGTCCAGACTTTTTCGAGTTTATTTAACAGCCCCAAATCCTGCATTAAAGAGAAGTAATTGAAGAAGTAGTTAAATATGTCTGAGCCCAAGGGATAGATGTAAGTAATTCCTGCAGAGAAGTCCTGAGCCTGGAGTGATAGAAGCTGACAAACACAATTGATTTGAATTGTGCGGAAGATGACTGGCACCATTGGAGTGTCTTCCTTGTGGTTCCCAGTGAATGTAGGCTTACCTTAGTCAGACTGGGCAGGGAAAAGATGTTATTCTGGGCAGATAAGATGACAATTACGAGAGATGGAATGAAGGTGATGTGTTCGGAATAGACTACAGTACCTTTGCCAGTCTGGATAGCTCACAGATCAGCAGGGGATTGAATAGGGGATGAAAGCTTGTTTCATAACCTCGGTACTGCAGCTCTGCCTAAACTAACTTTGTATTTCATTGCTCCTTATCTCCCTGTTTAATACCTCTTAAATTCTGTTCCCAACTCCCCCCGTGTGTGAATTTGTAGATGCCACATGTAGCTCACTTGGGAAGGTCACTGTTGTAGGTTGTGAGCAGTTGGTTCCAAAGTTCTGTTTCATTCTTTGGCCCAAAAGAAAATATCTGCCACGTCTAAGAGAAAAGAAAATCCCTGAGTCTGTTTCCAGTCTATTAGTAGATTCTCAATCCATGTCAGCACATTTTATTCCAATCTGATGTCCTTTAATTTTACAATTTTATAATGGATTGTGAAATATTACGTCCACACAATAAATATTTGTATATGTGTTACCTGTACTGTCATATGTAGCCATATTTATTGTGTGTTTATTTGGAAATGACATTAACCAATCTTAAATCTCACAGTTAGTGGAATGGCTATGGAGTTGGGCTGAATGGCCAATCTTTCTCGATAATTCTATGATTCTAATTGTACAGGTACTGGGAAAATTGTTCGCCTTTTTCTCTTAAATATGTTACGTCATATATTGCAACAGACACAAAAAGGTGGAGGAACTCAGCAGGCCATGCAGCATCTATAGAAAAAAAAGTACAATCGACGTTTGCAGACAAAACCGTCCAATTTATAAACACTTTATAAATAGTATGACAAGTATCCATAATGTTTACGATTGGTTGTTATTGCACGTTATATACCAGATACTAACCTTCTCCGCACACTAACAATTTGGTAATATCAAGTTTATTATTTCCCTTGATTCCATAAATACTGGCGTTGGACCTGTTACATAAAAGGTTTTCAGGTGACAACCAGCTCTAAACCATTTCTGGAGTTATTGACTTCCTTTGGTAGAGTCCAGAAGCTGATGGCCCAAGAAATAAATCCAGACTTTGACGGAACGCACTATCAAACAGATGTCATAGACCAGAAATAAACAAGAAGCAAAGAAAAGACACTATTTGCACCACATCAGTTGTGCTTGTCAGTCGCTGATCTCCCTATCTCCATGGTATCTCTGCAGAGATACCACAGAACTGTCTCCTGGTCGGAACAGCATTCACCTCTTTCATTGATGAGCCGCATTTCATTTCAATGTCGCAGATTCGGCAGTTTTAGTTCCATTTCCCATTCCCAAGAAAAAAAAACATCTAAATAATTCAACGATGTGTAGAAGATTCACAATTAATATACTCGGAACAGGGGTTCCCAAGAAATGTCTCTCTTGAACAGGGCCTGTTTTAGTAAGTTCATAAGACGTAGGAGCAGATTTAGGCCATTCAGACCATTGAGTCCACTTCATCACTTCATTATGATTGATTCCGTATTGATTCAATCCCATACATCTGCACTCTCACTATAATCGTTAATGCCCGATCAATCAGGAATCTATAATTGTCCGCTTTGAATATACCCACGAAACTAAACTGGCCTCTACTGCAGTGTGTGGCAGAGCATTCTACCGATTCGCCACTTATTGGCTAAAAAACTCCCTTTTACTTCTATTGTAAAAGTACGCCCTCGATTTTAAAGCTGCGCCCTATAATTTGGAATCCCCAGCCCAAAGGAATCATCTCCGCATCTCCCCGATCTAATTATTTCAACATTCGGTAGATTTCAATCTGATCTCCACCGTTCCTCTAAATTCCAGTGAGTACAGGTCCAAAGTTTCCAGATGCTCCTCCCCTGTTAATTGCTTCCTTCACTGAATCATCCTCTTGAAACTCCTCTGGTGCTTCCCCAATAAGAAGACATCTTGTCTCAGAAATGGTGTCCAGAACTTTGATAATACTCCAGCTATAGACCGACTAGTGTCATATAAAGCTTCAGCACTATTTCTTTGTATTTATATTCCATTCCCATGGAAATAAATGTCATTATTGCATATGCCTTCTTTACCACAGAATCAACCTGGAAATGAACCTTGTGGGAGTCCTACACGAGTACTCTTATGTCCGTTTACACCTCGATATTTGGACCATCTCTTCATTCAGATAATAGTCCCCACTACTGTTCCTTTTATAAAAATGTATTATCATGCATCTCATCTCACCCCTTTTTGCACATTCTCCTGTAAAGGTAGGGAATAAGGTATGCTGCTTGGAAGAGACTGACGTGGACTGTTTTGGTCTCAAAACTAAGCAGTACATGTGGTGTAAATCTAAAACTGCACATCAGCCAGATAATACCATTCCTACTGTAAAAGTATGGTGGAAGTAGCATCATGCTATTGGACACCTTTCAACTGCATGGAAAGGAAATCAAGTCAGGATTGATGGGATGATGAATGCTACCAATTCCAGAGAGATCCTGGATAACAACTTGCTAAAAACTTAAAATGGGGAGGAAGTTTGTCTTTCAGCAGGAGAATAACTTAAAGCGTACTGCCAGCGCATCCATGGAGTGGCTTCACATGAATAAAATTGATGTCCTTGAATTGCTCAGTCATAATCCCAACTTTAACCCGATTGAACATCTGTGCCAAATCTCAGGATTGCTCTCCACAGGCATTCCCCAACTAATCTGACACTATTTCAAGAAGGAAAGGGGCAGGTCTTGCATCATCATGTCGTGCAAAGGTAACAGATACACAAGTATAATAACGATTGGCTGCAATAGCTCTGAGAGGTGATTCAATGATGTACTCAGCAAAGAGGTATGAATACTTTTGAAATGTTAGCATTTCAGCTGGTGAATTTTCAGTTTTTGATGCGATACAATTTTCTCTGTTTTTGGGCTCTACTTTGAAAACAAAGAACATATGATTCAGAAATAAAGATAATCTAATAAATTGATCAAAATCTTTAGTTGTAATGCTTATTTATGTGAACACACGGTTGGGGGTTGAATACTTTTTTAAGTCACTTTAACTTCTTTCCATCCACTCTTCCCAGATTCTATTTATGTTAATGGAATCAGCCCATAATACAATAAGACATAGGAGCAGCATTACGCTAGTTGCCATCGAATCCGCTCCGTTATTCTTCTCAGCTCCCCTCCCCGGTCTTCTCAATATAACTTTGACATGGGTAGGGGAGCGGTTGGTCCTATCAAGAACTATTAAGCTCTGCCTTAAATACAACTAACAACCGGTCCACTACAGCTGCCTCCTCAGCTTCCACAATTTCTCCACTCTATGGCTAAATAAATTTCTCCGCATCTCTGTTTTAAATAGACGCCGCTCTATCCTAAGGCCGTGACCTCTTGTCATAGATTACCCCACGAAGAGAAATATTTTCTCCACATCTGTCTAGACTGTTTGGCATTCGGAATGTTTCGGTGTTTTTTTGGAAATTGTTTTTTTATTGAAGATCATCAAACAAACATTTCCATAAGATGTATTTCAGACATTGGACATATATATTTTATAATCATATATATCGCAAATCTCCACAAAGTATTTATCTGAGGTATAGACTTACAGAAAAGTGTGGGAAAAAATAAGCAAAATGAAAGAACTATGTGCAAGTAGGGAGTGATCTATTTTTTTACAACAGTTTCATTGAGCTGTGAGAATAAAATCAGGCCTATGAGGCATTATGAAGTTAAACCATTTTCGCAGTATGAATCAAATTGTTCCAGCTTATGATTAACAAATGCTGTTATCTTCTCCATTTTGTAAATGTCCATTGTAATTTCCATCCATGTGTTTAAAGTTGGGCTCTACTGTGATAACCATTTTCTAGTAAGAGTCTTTTTAACAGCCACCAACAGTATATTCATTAAATATTTATCTCTTTTCATCCATTCTTGAGGTATATATCCAAAATATATGGTCTTATTCTCCAAGGGTATTTCACATTTAAAGGTGCCTTGTAGGGATTGTATATCAACATCCAATAGTTTTTGATAAAGGGCAGTCACAAAAAAATATGATAATGATTTGCATTTTGATTTCCACGATTTCTCCAGCAAACAGAGAAGTTACTATCATAATGGGATTTCTGAGAGGGTGTAATAAAATATCTTATCAAGTTTTCCCATCCAAACACTCTACGTTTCAATGAACTGGTACACTTCCATTGATATCTCCATATTGTTGTCCATTCTTCCTCAGATATAATTATCCCTCCTTCCTTCTCCCATTTTGTTTTAATCTATCAAATCGAATGCGTTTTAACATTTAACAACACCTTGTACATGCTTGAAATGATTCTAATACCATTATCCGAATTACATGCTTTTCTAAAGAGCTGTATAAAGCATGTATTTGCCTTGGTTACATTTTTAAGCGTCTTACTAACATATTGTCGCATTTGTCAAAGAGATAAAGATCTTGTTTTTCTAATAAGTGTTTCTCTTTATGCATTTCAAAACTGAACAGTGATCCTTCTTCCATTATGTTGCAAAGAACTGTTATTCCTTTAGCCTTCCAGTTCTGAAATCGAGCTTCCATTCGACGGAGCTTCCATTGTTTGCAGGGTCTGCGAGACTGAGACGGGCGTCGCCTTGGAAGTCCATAGCGGGGTACACCCTTCTGCCGCAGACGTGGGATGGCGAGTCTGTCGGGACCCTTGGGACCTGTGGAAACTGTGGTGATTTCTTTTGAACTTACAATCCTTTACATCTTGGACTATTTTTACTAAGCCCATAGTCTGTATTTTATCAATTATGCTATTTTTTGCACTGTTGTAGCTATATGTTGTAACTATGTGGTTTTGTGCAGGTCTTGTGGCTTTGGTTTTTGGTCTTGTTTTCGTCTGGTGGATTTGGAGCTCCTTTCCGGGGAACACGCTAGACGGTAGCGCGATATTAATACACAGCAGCCTCTCCGGACTATAGATTGGGGATTGCCAAACGTTATGTGGATTTTCTGGTGTAGTTTGTTTTGTCATATACTTTTGTGATATCATTCTGGGGGTACGTTGTCTCATTCTTGAACTGCATTGCATTTGTGGTTTCTAAATGACAATAAACTGAATCTGATTCTGAATCTGATCTGAATCTGATTTGGTGTAAAATCCGAGACATATGCACACCATTTAAGAATTGCAATATGTTCCTCTAGATTATATTCTTTTATAGTAGTTTTCCATATTTTAAGAGTCAATGTCACCCATGGGTTATCAATAGTATTTATGTACCGTTGCAGGTTATTATCAGACAAAATTGTTTGTATGGGGTGTAAAGTACCCGCTCCTCAATGTCTTTTCATTGAGCGTCAAGAGATGGGTTGCACCAACATATCACAGCTCTCAACTGTGCTGCAAAATAATAATTTCTAAGAGAAGGTAAGCCTATTCCCACTTTTTCTTTGCTAATTGCAAAGTTTGAGACGAACACTATGCTTTTTACACGGCCAATTATACGTTCATAGCATCTTGTTCCTTTCATTGAATTGATTTTGATTAATCTCTATTGGTCGGGTCTGAAAGAGATATAACAGTCTGGGCAGTATATTCATTTTAATAGACTCAATCTCTGAACTGAGACTGAAAAAAGGAATAAGGTTCCACCTTGCCACATCTTCCTTATTTTTTTATATGAAGGTTATAATGGATTTGTAATAATTTTTATATAAATTATTTTTATAAAGATATTTTATATTTAAGGAAGTTGTGGCAAGGTGGAATCTGATTCCTTTTTTCAGTCTCAGTTCAGGGATTGAGTCTATTACATTCTGATAAATTTGCCAAATCTTTTGGCATAATGATGCCCAAGTATTTGAAAAACTCTGTGTGCCATGCCCAGGGGCATCGACTTTCAATTTCTCTTGGTGGGCTATAGTAATATGAAGTTATTGTGTTTTATCTAAGTTGATCGTGTATCCTCTTAATTGACCATATTGTTCAAAGGATTGCATCAATTTAGGTAAAGAGTATGTTGGTTGCCCGAGATAGATCAAAATGTCATCCACATAACAAGCCAATTCATGCACTGTCCCTTTAATAGTAATTCCACTGATATCTTCATATTGGCTGATGTATTATAGACAATAGACAATAGGTGCAGAAGTAGACCATTCGGCCATTCGAGCCTGCACCGCCATTTTGAGATCATGGCTGATCAATTCCTATCAATACCCGGTTCCTGCCATGTCCCCATATCCCTTGATTCCCCTATCCATAAGATAACTATCTAGCTGCTTCTTGAAAGCATCCAGAGAATTGGCCTCCACTACCTTCCGAGGCAGTGCATTCCAGACCCCCACAACTCACTGGGAGAAGAAGTTTTTCCTTAACTCTGTCCTAAATGACCCACCCCTTATTCTCAAACCATGGCCTCTGGTACTGGACTGTCCCAGCATCTGGAACATATTTCCTGCCTCTATCTTGTCCAATCACTTAATAATCTTATATGTTTCAATCAGATCCCCTCTCAATCTCCTTAATTCCAGCGTGTAGAAGCCCAGTCTCTCTAACCTCTCTGCGTAAGACAGTCCAGACATCCCAGGAATTAACCTCGTGAATCTACGCTGCACTTCCTCTACAGTCAGGATGTCCTTCCTTAACCCAGGAGACCAAAACTGTATACAATACTCTAGGTGTGGTCTCACTCTACAAATGCAAGAGGATTTCCTTGCTCTCGTACTCAATTCCCTTTGTAATAAAGGCCAACTTTCCATTAGCCTTCTTCACAGCCTGCTGCACTTGCTCATTCACCTTCAGTGACTGATGAACAAGGACTCCGAGATCTCTTTGTATTACTCCCTTATCCAACTCTATACCGTTTAGATAATAATCTGCATTCCTGTTCTTACTCCCAAAGTGGATAACCTCACAATTACTCACATTAAACGCCATCTGTCAAGTATCTGCCCACTCACCCAGCCTATCCAACTCACCCTGAATTCCCCTAACATCCTCATCACATGTCACACTGCCACCCAGCTTAGTATCATCAGCAAATCTGCTGATGTTATTTTCTATGCCTTCATCCAAATCGTTAACGAAATGGTAAACAGCTGTGGTCCCAATACCGAGCCCTTTGGCACCCCACTAGTCACCACCTGCCATTCCGAGAAACACCCATTCACCGCTACCCTTTGCTATATATCTGCCAATCAGTTTTCTATTCCATGTCAATGCCTTCCCCCCGATGCCCTGAGCTTTGATTTTACCCACCAATCTTCTATGTGGGAGCTTATCAAATGCCTTCTGAAAATCGAGGTACACTACATCCACTGGATCTCCCCCGTCTAACTTCCTGTTTACATCCTCGAAAAACTCCAAAAGATTAGTCAAGCATGATTTACCCTTGGTAAATTCATGCTGGCTCGGCCCAATCCTATCACTGCTATCTAGATATGCCACTATTTCATCCTTAATAATGGACTCTAGCATCTTTCCCACCACCGATGTAAGGCTGACAGGTCGATAGTTATTTGTTTTCTCTCTCCCTCCTTTCTTAAAAAGTGGGATAACATTAGCCATTCTCCAATCCTCAGGAACTTATCCTGAATCTAAGGAACATTGGAAAATGATTAACAATGCATCCGCATATTCCAGGGCCACATCCTTTATTACCCTAGGGTGCAGACCATCTGGCCCTATGGATTTGTCAGCCTTCAGTCCCATCAGTCTTCTCATCACCGTTTCCGTCCGAATGTCAATCTGTTTCATTTCCTCTGTTACCCTGTGAGCTAATGTTTCCAGATATAACGCGTAGTAGTGGTTTCCATGCACAACCCTGTCTCGTGCCCCTTTCTAGGGTAAGACTATTTGATAAATATCCATTGATTTTAATCCTAGCAGTAGTAGTTTCCACTATTGCTTCGATTTTATTTTATTTTATTTTATTGTATACGATCCGTAATGTGAAGTGTCCTTCGTATATTCTCTTGTATCTGGCGTTGTCGGATAGAACTTGCCTGATCGTTACGTATCATTAAGAGTAGAAACTCCACTAATCGTTTGACCATGATGGAGGTAAATAACCTCTCATCTACATTAAGTACGGATATTGGTCTAAATGACACGCATTCCATTTTATCCTTGCCTTCTTTCGGTATAGCAGAGATTGTCGCTTCCTTCCAACTGGGTGGCATTTGTCAGTTTTTTTAGAGCCCAGTTCAGCGTGGGGAGTAAAACAGGAATTAACTCATATTTAAGTTATTTATACCACTCTGCCATATACCCAACTGATCCTGGTGACTTGCTTAATTTAAGCCTACTAATTGCAGCTTTTAATTCAAATTCAGTTATGTCAGCAGTCATCGTTCTATTTTGTTCTTCGCTTACAGTGGGTAACTCTGGAGAATTCAAGAAGTTGTCCATTTGGGTTATGCTTCGCCCTAGAACTTTGCAAAAGTAGAGTTTTGTAAAACACTCCAAAAGCTTCTTGAATTTCACTTAGCTTATTTTTTTTTTTATCATTTTCGTTCTTTGGTCCCTAATTCTATTAATTATGTGTTCTGCTGTATTTTTGTCAATTTCCACGCCAGTATTTTCATAGATGTAGATCCACTTTCATAATGTCTCTGTTTCAGAATCATTAAGTTTTTCCTGATTTCTTGTGTAGCTAAATTATTTATTTCATTCCGAATTCTTTTAATTTCCCCTAATGTATCCTGTGCCAAATTCAATTTGTGTTTATTCTCCGGTTCCTTCAGCTATTTTGTAATTCATATAGTGTTTTATTCCTTTTTTTTCTTGTATGAAGATATCGCTATTATTTTCCCTCGTAAGACCGCCTTCAGAGTATCCCATAAAATGGGAGCTGAAACCTCTCCATTATGATTAAATTCTAAGTAGAGACCATTTTTTTTAGTTTGTTTTTAAAGTACGGATCATTGAGTGGACTTGCATTTTGTTTCCAAATAGTATTCTTTGGTTGTAGGTCAAAATCAACAGATAAATATATAGGTGCATGGAAACTTACATCTATTGTCCCAATTCCACAGGTTTTTATATTGTCTTTGTCCTTTCCAGATGTTATGAAATAGTCTATTCTTGTATATACAGAATGGGGGGTCAGAATGATGAGTGTAATCCATTCTGTCAGGGAAAAGGTCCCTCCATATTTCAATTAAACCAACATGCTCAAAAAGTGTATTAACTTTCTTATGTAAAGATTTTGTTTCATTAGTCTTTCTATTGGAATAGTCTAAGTTTGGTTGTACTTGTAAATTAAAGTCTCCTCCACATATCAGGAGACCTTCTGTTTCCTTTACCATAATATCAGTAATTTTCTTAAAGAAACCAATATCACTTCCCTCTGGTGCGTATATATTCAATACAGTAAATGAATTTCCGTCTATATTCCACTTTACCAGAATATATCTGCCCTCTTTTTCAACCATTTCGAATATTTTTTTCAAAATTTAGCTTACTTGAATTAAGAATAGCAACTCCTCTCCTATGTCCTGATTTATATGAACAGATTAGTGGATCCCATTCTCTTTAGATTTTATGCTCATTATCACTTAAATGAGTTTCCTGTAAATATACTATATGGGCTTGTTCCTTTTTTTCATTTTGAATAAAAATCTCTTCCGTTTGATTGGATTCAATAGCCCATTGACATTAAAAGAAATGAATTTTACCTTGTCCTTAGCCATCTGTATTTATCTATCAATGTATCATTGAAATTAGAATAAAACTTAATCGATCCACTCCCTGAACAAATCAGAACCAATAAACGCAAATATTAACAGAAATGGCAACGAACGTGTGATTCCAAGGCTGAGGTCTGCAGTAGATGACCCTGCGTCGAGCTAGAGGAATATCTAGCTGTGGGGTATAAACCCTCCTGCTTGTAATTTGAGGGACCCCATTGCAGTATTCATAAAAGTCAGTGAAGAAATCCATTACACAGAAAATATTTCCTGTGTACTCCACTTATATATATACACATACAAATTTTACATATGTGCGCGCCCACAAACACACACACACACACACACACACACACACACACACACACACACACACACACACACACACACACACACACACACACACACACACACACACACACACACACACACACACACACACACACACACACACACGTGCTAAATAGCTGCTCTACCTGACGCTGCATTGGACACTTTTAACTTGCACTGGACGCTTATAGCCTGATTTTAACGGACATGTGGCTGTTGTGTTTTACTATTTATTGTTATGTTGAATATTTAGTGTTGAGTTTCTTATGTTATGATCCCACTGCTCCTGGGAAACGTTGTCTCATTCTGCCCTGCAGAGCTGATATATGGTTAGAATGACACCTTATTGCTCTTCAGAGAGGGGTGAGGACTGTATTTGGGAACCTCCTAGCCCTTTCCTGATATCTTTCTCTCGGCTTCCTCCCGTCTCCTGCCTTCTCGTTTCTCGCACTATTTTCTAAGCGGAGCGGGATAATTCCTCAGCCAGGCCTTCCCAAGTTTTGGTCATGTTGACGGGCAACCCTTTGACCTTCTTGTCTGTAGTCGCCTCCTCCACTGTCTGGTACAACCGCGTCCCTTTGTTATAAAACATTCGAAGTTTAGCAGTGTATGGAGTTTGAAATCTAATCTTATTTTGCTTTAGTACTCGCTTTACTTCGGAGTATTCTTTGCTTTTCTGGAGGGCCCCGGGTGGGGGGAAGTAATCTTTGTCGAAATATATTAATTTACCCTCTAATATTACCCCAGGACCTTCGAAGAGTATCCACCTTAATGCAGTACCGAAGGAATTTAATTATTACTGAGCGTGGCTTTCTATCCCGGTTAAGTTTCGGGACGAGCAGGCAGTGGTCGATGAGATCCTTCCCCCCCCCCCCCCACTTCCTTCGCAATTCCTGGGTGTACAGACACAGGGTCATCAAAGTTTCCGAGTATTATGTTCCTTTCATTACAGAAATCATCCCTGTGAACCTCCTCTGTACCCTCTCCAATACCAGAAAATGTTGTTTAACGCGGAGCCCAGAGGTGTTCATAATACTCAAGGTGAAGTCTCACCAGTGCCGTAAAAAACTCCAGAATTATATCTCTGCTATGTATTTTAAACCTCTTGAAATCAAGCTAACATTCTATTTGCCTTCTCTCTACTGATTCTACCTGGAATCAAATTTTATACAAGGTCTCCGAAGGTATACTAGGTCTCCGAAGTTCGTTTGCATCTCAGAATTTTAGATTTCATCCACAGTTCTAAAATACTCTCCACATTTATTTCTCCAATCAAATTGCACGGTCATGCCTGTTCCACCGATGAATTTTGTTTGCCACTTTCTTGCCCATTCTCCTAATCCGTCTAAGTCCTTCTGCAGCATACTTTTTTTCTCAACACTACCTGCCCCTCCACCAATCATTTTATCATCTACAAACTTGGCAACGAAGCTATTCATTCCATCATCAATATCATTGATAGACGCCATAAAAAGAAATGGTCCAAACATTGACTCATGGGGGACAAGTATTTGTCACAGGCAGACAATTAGACATCCTTTTATTCCCTTTCGCTGGTTCCTATCAATCCGCCAAAGCGCTAACCATGGGTTTTTAACATGATAAGCAGCGTCATGCGTGGTACCTTTTCTAAGGCCATCTGAAAGGCAAAATATACAACACCCACTGTATCTCATCTGCTGTCCTATTTATAATCTCCTCAAGGAATTCCAACTGGTCCATCAGGCGAGATTTATCTTACGAAAACCATGCTGAATTTGTCCTACCTTGTCCTGTGTCACCAAGTACTCCGTAACATTGTCCTTAACAATCGATTAAAACATCTTCTCAATCACTAAGGTTAGGTTACATGGTCTATAATTTCGATTCTGCACCCTTCCTCCTTCCTTAAAGATTGGAGTGACATTTAGGAAATTATTTTCAGGCTCTCCATGTCTCAATCATCGTTTTAATTTGAAACATCCTGATTTCTGTGCTGACGAATTCCAAAGTCCTCATCCACTGATGCTTTCCACATCCCTCTGCCAAATTCCTAGTGGGACTCGCTATGTACTGGCAAATGAAACTATCCAGGATAAAATTTAAAAAAAAAGTAAATCAATCTCCATTCCTCATACACAAGGCGATCCAAATCAGTCTCTCAACTCGTAAAACTTTAAAGAACATTTTTTTAAAGAAAGGAGCTTCCCTTCTTCCAAGGGAGGTGTCTTCCTTTTTTAACGAAAAGAGCTTCCCTTCGTCCACATCAACTCTGCGCTCCATTGCGTCTTCCGTATTTCACGCACGTCTGACCTCACCCCATCCCCTCTCCAGCCCACCAGGGACAGAGTCCCTCTGGTCCTCAAGGAGCATCTATAGGAAGAAGAACTGTCGAGTTTCGGGCCGAAACCCTTCGTCAGGTCTAAATTAAAAAATATATATATATATAATAAGAGATTTCTAAGTAGGAGGGGGAGGGGAAAATACAAAATGATAGGAGAAAACAGGAGGGGTGGGGTGAATCCAAGAGATGGGACGGTGATTGGCAAAAGGGATACAGAACTGGAGAAGGGAAAGTATCTTGGGACCGGAAGCCTCTAAAGGGGGAGGAGAGCAGTAGAGAGAGCTGGAGAATGATGGGCAAAGAGTGATGGGCAGATCGGAAAAAAAGGAGGGGGAGATAAATATATCAGGGATGGGATAAAAAGGGGAGAAGGGGCATTAACGGAAGTTAGAGAATACAATATTCATGCTATCAGATTTTAGGTTACCCAGACGAAATATAAGGTGTTATTTCTCCAACCTGAGTTTGGCTTCATCTTGACAGTAGAGGAGGCCATGGATAGACATATCAGATAGGGAATGTGACGTGGAATTAAAATGTGTGGCCACTGGGAGATCCTGCTTTATCTGGTTTTCTCTGTCTATCCATGATCCCAGAACAGGAACACTACAATCAAGTAACGTTGCTCAGTCTCCTTCATCCCTCAACGCTTGCAGCTGGTATGCATTTCGTACTGTATACACCAAATTGTAATAACCCCCTGACTGCGTTTGTTCCGATTAGAGACACCATTTATATGGAAAGGGGATACCCTGGGACAATAAATAACATAGGGCTGCCAGCCCACTCTGCCAGTGCCGTCAACAGAAGTTGATATATTACTGGTGACATTGGTATTGTACGTACAGTTACCAAAATCTGATCCCATTACTCCGTAGTTGCAATAACAGACTTCACTCTCATCCTCATGAATTAGCTTCAGAAATGAGGATTCATGCAGTCCATTAGAATAAATTTAATGTCAACGTTCTAAGCAGCTCGATTGGCAAGTGTAATTTCTCCGAGCAGTTAAGGCCTGTGTTCCCTTCACAGATCTAACATTGTTACCAATGTAAAACACAGACTCAATTTTGCCCGAACCTCGTCACCTCCATTTGGCCTTCAGCAGAGCTCTGGCATCAACCGAAGCTTGTGTCCTCCTCTCTCTCAGCAAAGGATCCGCTGCCTTGCCTCAGTTCAGCCATATAGAATTGTTTGCAATTCCAAAGGGAAGCTACAGACTACTACGTACGATGGTAAACCCACACAAATTACTGGAAGAACTCAGCAGGTCAGGCAACGTTTATGGAAAAAGTATGTTTCCCATAGATGCTGCCAGGCCTGTGAAGCTCCTCCAGCATTTTGTGTTTGTTCTTCGAATTTCCAGCATCTGTAGATTTCCTCTTGTTTGCGAATTGCGATGATCGTTTGCCAGAAATCTTGTGATGAAAAACAGCAATGAACCTCAGGATACTGACCACCACCCCCTTCCAGTGAAGATCCCTTTGGGAAAGATTACCCCTGCACAGATGAAGTCCCAGTGATTGGGTAAATGCAAGCGGGATTTTCTCCACGGGGGGAGAGAGGGACTTCAACCAGAGGTCATGAGTTAAGGGTGAAAGGTGAAAGTTTAAGGAGAAGGGGAAAGGAAAATTCTTCACTCAGATGGTTGTGAGAGTGTTGGAAATGAGTGGTGCATGCAAGTTTGATTTTTGTATTTAAGTGAAGTTCGAAAAGGTGCGTGCATGGTAGTGGTATGGAGCGATATGGCTCCAGTGCAGGTCGATGGGATTAGGCAGCTTAAATGATGTAGCACGGATCAAATGGAACAAAGGGCCTGTTTCTGTGCTGTACTTTTCTATGACTCAATGAATCTATGATCCAGGATCTTCAAACCCTGCCCCTGCATCAGCTCGTCAGCCTCACATTCATCTTCTATGATCACTCGCAACTGAAAACGCCAACTGGAATATTAGACTTCAAATCCCAATCATCCCTCCACCCAATAAAAATAACATGACTCCAACAAGAAAGTAAAAAAAAAACTGAAGGAGACAGTCATTACGTATGTCTTGAGAATTTCGGCAATCCTGTATCCTCCGTCAGGATCACGGAGCTCCTACTCCGTACAGCGACAGTCGTACTCAGTCCTTCGGTGGGACCTTCAGACACAACGGCGTGGTCTCACGACCGATGAGCCCTCTCATGGAGGAGTGACTGAAAATCCAGTGTGTATAATTCAAGAAACAGGTTCCACCGAGACTCGAACTCGGATTGCTGGATTCAGAGTCCAGAGTGCTCACCATTACACCATGGAACCACATGTAATTACTATGAAGATGAATCTTATGGTTGTATGTGGTGACACGTGTAAACATTGACAGTATATTTACATTGAACTTTAAACTTCGTAGAGCATGTCTTGTGAGGACATTTTGAGGAAGTTAGCAGTATTCTCTTCGAAGGGAGCAGGATGAGACGTGACTTGAAAGAGGTATACAAGATGCGGACTGACTGGGAGACCTCAATCAATCCAGATCGGGCGCAGCATCTCCGAGACCATCACTCTGAGCACAGGGTTTCCAGAGTGTTTTGTGCTCAGTGCACTGCTGTTCACTCTGCTGACCCACGACTGTGCAGCACTACACAGCTCGAACCACATCATCAACTTCGCCAATGACACGACTGTGGTGGGTCTCATCAGCAAGAACGACGAATCAGCATACGGAGAGGAGATGCAGCGCTAACGGACTGGTGCAGAGCCAACAACCTGCCTCTGAATGTTAACAAGACAAAAGAGATGGTTGTTGACTTCAGGAGGACACGGATCGACAGCTCTCGGCTGAACGTCGATGGCTCCTCAGTAGAGATCGTTAAGAGCACCAAATTTCTTGGTGTTCACCTGATAGATAATCTCACCTGGTCTCTGAATACCAGCTCCATAGACAAGAAAGCACATCAGTGTCTCTACTTTCTGCGAAGTCTATGAAAATTTCATCTTCCACCTCCGTCCTCACCACATTCTACAGAGGATGTACCAAAAGCATCCTGAGCAGTTGCATCACTGCCTGGTTCAGGACCTGCACCGTATCGGTTCACAAAACCCTGCAGCGGATAGTGAGGTCAGCTGGGAAGATCAGCGCTGTCTCTCTTCCCGCGATTACAGACATTTACACCTCACGCTGTACCCGTAAAGCCAACAGAATTGCGAAGGACCCCACGCACCCCTCATACAAAATCTTCTCCCTTCTGCCATCTGGCAGACTGTGCAATAGTTTCTTCCACCAAGCCATCAGAATCCTTAATACTCGGCGTCGAGACTGACATCTACATCATTTATTATTATTTTGATATTTGTCCCCTACTGTGACTATTGTCTCATTTATTAATTATTGTACTAACCTGTACTGTTTTGTTCACTTTATGTAGTACTGTGTAGGTCTGTAGTCTAGTGTAGATCGTGTCTTGTCTTACGTAGTCTAGTGTGGCCTTGTGTTGTCTCACTTAGTCTACTGTATTTTTGTACTGTTTCATGTAGCACCATGTTCCCAGAGGAACGTTGTTTCGTTTTTTCTGTGTACTGCGCCGGCAGTTAATGTTCGAAATGACAATAAAAAACAACTTGACTTGACTTCATGATAGAAGGCATGTATCGGTTAGACAGCCCGAGCATTTTTCTTCGGGTGGAAGTGGCGGAAAGGGGCGGAGTGGGTTAATTTTAAGGTGATTGGAGGAATGTATAGCAGTCGGGGATGTCATAGGTTCTTTTTTTTTTACTCACAGCAAATGAATGGAATTTACAAATAGGGGTAGTGTTAGAAGCAGACATATTACAGACATTTAAGTGATCTCGTATTGGGGAATGAGTCTTGCAACTGAGGAATTTCTGTGAGAGACTATTTTGAAAACATTCATCCCCAAATAAGCACACAGTCTAGGTGAATTTACTAATCTGAGGGCAAGCTAATGGAAATTGTGTTTGGCAGGAACTGGGAAGAGTAGAGACTGGGAGTTGTTGTTATTGGGTAAACGTACATATGGCCTCTGAGATTTATTTACTGTCAGCTGTTCAGGAATGTTGCAAATTCAGTCAAAAAGGAAAAGGTACCATAAGGAATGTTCAGTGTGGAAGTTAGACAAGGCCCTTGATATATATTCATCAATATGCAAATTCATCAGGGAATCAGTAGTACGGAATGATGCTGGGGGAGGGGGAATGATTTTGCAGAGCAAGACTGGGGGGAATAGCAAGGCACTTTGCATATACATTAAAAACAAGAAGGACATCACAGGGAAGGTAGGAAAGTAAAACATCTCAGGGGCAGAGAACAGAACGTATGACTGGTGCCAGAGGTTTGGGGCAAAGCACCAGAAGGTTAGTTCATGTTAATATTCCTCAAACTGAAAGTGACGCAGTAAAGAAAGTTCAGGAGGATACGCTGATATTCCACTGCATGTTTATAGCAAGCTGGTGGGTGCGTTGGGACTCTCACCAGACTGGATGGGATACATCAGTGATTACTGAGTGAATGAGGCAGGATAGCAGATTTCTGCGGCCTTCATGGAGATCTTTATAGATTATTTTTAATTGCACAGGTGACTCTCTCTTTAGCCAGCGGTTTAATATAGGGGGTGACAGCCCCCGGCCCGGCCAAACTGAAGAAATCTCGTCTGGGTGGATGCTGCGCGATGTGTCCCCTGTTACAATTCAGTACAGCAATACCAAAAAATACACAATATGCGATTAAATGATGAGGCTTTATGGTTCTTACTTTGACTATATGGTTAGAAAGAAACGAAAAAAGAATAGGGCCTAATCTTATGAAACGGTCTGTTGCACAAATTTGGAGCTCGCCGATAAGTTGTTTGTTCACAATCAACGTCCTCCGATCGTCGCTGCCCTTCGCGCCCTCGCTCCAAGTTCAACCCGTCCAGTGGTCTACCAATCTCTCCACTTGCGTGTTCTCTCCTCATCTCTCCCCGGCCAAAAGACCGCGAAAGTCTCTCTTCCAGCTCACAAGAAAGGACAACAACATTCCTAACCCCGTTATCTCTCGTCATAACCCAAACGTTGCAGCGACAGAGAAACCATTACATTATCGGTGAAACCCTACAGCATGTTACACACAGGATTTTGCAGAGGACTGTTGATGAGCCAATATTGTTTCCCTGTTTAACAAGGCAACAGAGACAATCCAGAAATGGTTGACTCGTGCATTAATCTTTACATGAGTTCTTACTGATAGAATAAACTCACATCTGTAAAGGCATTTTTTTTTTCGGGGCAGCCAAAATGGCATTGTGTGGGTGAGATTATAATTTACAAACCAGATCACATATTTTATGTAAAATGGTTGATTGATGAGGGCCGGACTGTTTATATTGTAATAATCGAATTTGAAAGGCTCTCAACAAGGCCTTTCATGGTAGGCTCATCCGGAGCATTTACGCTCGGTGGAGACTGCAAACAGAAGGCAATGGTTGAAGGGTGTTACTCTAACTGGAGATCTGTGGACAGAGGCGTTCCAGGAGGATCAGTGCTGGGAACTGAATTTGAATTGAACTGAACTGAATTGTATTGTCTTTATTTTTTGCATCTTCACATAGATGAGGAGTAAAAATCTTTACCAAACGTCTCCATCCAAATGTGCAATGTGCAATCATGGTAATTTATAATAAATAGAACAGTCAATGAATTATAGTGTGCACTAAATCAGCGTGAGTTTATTAGCCTACTGCCCTGGTGAAGAAGCATGTTCCGGAGCCTTTTGGAAGTAGCTATTATGCTGCGGTATCGCTTCCCAGATGGCAGCCGCTGGAACAAATTGTGGACAGAAAGGTTTGGGTGCCCAATGATCCTACGGGCCCTTTATACACTCCTGTCCTTGTAAATGTCCTGAATCATGGACAGTTCACAACTATAGATGCGCTGGGCTTTCTGCACCACACTCTGCAGAGTCCTGCGATTAACGGAGGTAGAGTTCCCACACTAGACAGTGATGCAGCCAGTCAGTTATTGGAGCTGTGGGTGGTGATACAGTCATTGATATGCAGGGAGCAAGGAGAGAACTCAGTAAGCAGCCCGGAGGGTCGCCTGTATTGAGAGTCATAGGGTTTGAGATTAGGCAACACTCTCTTAATCGCCGGATTAAAGTCACCGCCCATGATCAACTTATATTCATTCAAATTCGGTAGGGCAAAAAAAAAAGCTTCTTTAAAAAATCTGAATTAGCTACGTTATGTGCGTATACACACACCAGAGCTACATTTTGCTCGCATAATAAACCAGTTACAATTAAGTATTATCCAATAGAATCAGTAATAGTATTAAAGTGTACAAAAGGGATTTTGGGGCTAAGAAAAATAGCTACGCCTGTTACTTTATTAGTCGACAAGGAATGATACAAATGACCTTTCCAAAATAAAAAAAATCTGTCCTCATCCTGTTTCCATATATGATTTTATTGCGGAAAAATAATATCTGAATTATTTTTTTTAATTTCGTAAAAATCGTCTTACGCTTAATGGGGTGATTCACACCGTTCCAATTCCAATATATTATATTAATTTTATTAAAATCCATGTTTAAAATTTGATTTAATATTGTATTTAAAAAGACTATTACGCAAACACAGATTGAACCAAAAGGCACGGGTAAAAGTAGAAGGAGAGAGGTATTTACGAGTAAAAAGTCCATCAAAAGAACAGCCCAATCGAGGAAAAAAAATATTTTAATAGCCTCCTCTCCCCTCCCAGGAAGTGAGAAAGACAGTGATCAATAGGCTGATCACAAGCTAAGCTAATAACCCTTGATATTATTCTCCATTTTGCAGCTACGCATATTAAATTAAAGCAAAAATCCCACCCAAAGTAGCCATATTAAAAGGAACAAACAAAATTCAACTACTACAATGTTATGTCTTACATTAATAACAACATAATCGGCAACGGCCATTTTAAAATCAGCTAAAATATCCTAATCACACATTCAAAGAAAACGGTCCCTTACGGACCGTTAGAGTATAATACTGTAAGAGTTCCCCAAAAACAATTATGTATATACTAATTATTAATAAGAAAAAACAATGTTTATTCAGCCACGTCCCATACCAGAGACTAAAAGAAGTATAGAATAAACTAAACTCAGGAGTTCAATAAACACCTCATACATCAGAATACTTCAGAATTACCTATTGAGTAATCGGATTAATTTTAAGATTTTATTCAGTAATCGGCTTAACTTTAAGATTTTTAATGTACTCCCATCCTTCCTGGGGAGAGTAGATTCTCAGTGACTGAGACCCTTCAGGAAATATTATCAGCCGTGCTGGATAGCGAATGGAGGGGTGTAAATATAAGTTATATATTTCACTCATAACTTCCCGGTATTTCCTTCTATCGGCAAAGATTTCAGCGGGATAATCTTCAACTAAACGAATCTCTGATGATTTAAAGGTTATATTTCGCTTTTTTCTGGCTTGTCGCAGTACGGCTTCCTTCGTTGTATAATAATGCAGACAAAGTACAATCGGTCGAGGATGTAATTCAGATGAACGCCGAGAAAATGGAATTCTATGGACTTTATCAATTAAAGGGTTAGCTTCCAGGGTCTCACTAAAAAGTGAGTACAACATATCTGAGAAGAACTTTAACAGATCGCCAGCTTCCGTATTTTGCGGCAGTCCTAGAATACGCAAAGTCCTCCGACGCCCTCTACTATCTAAATCAACATTTTTTTCTTCGTTTTAGATACTTCTGAGGTAATTTGATTGATTTTCTTTTCTATCGAAGACATCAGTCATTCTTTGAACGTTAATAGTTTGCGTGAATAGAACATGTTCGTTCTCGATTCTATTTGTAGTCTGCTTAAGTGTTTGAAGTTGACAGTCCAAATTTTTCAGAGAATGTTGAACAGTAGAGATAGATTTGTCAAGCTTCCCATTAGTGTCCGTCAGCATGTCAATCTTAGTGTAAAGCGATCCGAATTCCGACTTCATGTATTCTATTGAAGAGAATATTCCTGCTAAAGTGACTGGTTCCTCCGCTTTCTTGATTTGTTCAGTTTGCTCCGTTTCAGGAAAGGTCTTGCCGCTTCTCAGTTCAAGACCAGAACAGCTTCTTTCGGCCATTGTAATTAAGTTGAAAATCCTTCAGCGGAGTTAATAAAACATCAAATTTAAAAGGAGTCTGTCAGTGGGCTATAACGTATATAAAAAGGTGGAGCTGCTGAAGATGCAACTTACTCCGTGAGCTACAAAATGGCGATTATCCGATCAATAAGTAAACAAGCAATAAATATTGAGAATATTAAATGTGGTGTCCTTGAAAGTAAATTCATTGTTTGCGGGGCTTTCAATTAAAAGTAAATGCAAGCAGGTTGATTACACTTTCTCAACCGCGGACGCTTTATCTCTCATCAACCAGGGTTCTTGAAACCTGCCATTCTTTTCATTTACCCTACAAGAATCATATCGCTTTTTTTTTTAGATAAGCGACATACAATCGCTCCTAGTACTGCAAGTGCGCTCTGACCAATGACATGGAAACCTCAATGTAACAGTTTGTATTTGTCCACTTGTCCCCTTGAAATGAATGCAAATGTTTGATTTGTCTTCCTAATCACTGACTCATACTGCAGGTTACACTTCCTACAGGGAGACTCCAAAGTCTCTTTGCACTTCTGTTTTTTTTTAACCTGCTTGAATGTAGCTTCATCATTATTCTATGATCATCTGCATGACCATACAGTACCTTGCACGATATTCCATCTTCCATTTCTTTGTCCATTCTCCCAATCTGTCTGTCCTGCAGCAGATTCACTGCTTTCTCAGCACTACCTGCCCTCCATCTATCTTCGAATTCTCTGCAATCTTCATCACAAATCCATTAATTCTGTCACGCAAATCATTGACCTACACATAAAATGAAGTGATCCAGCAATCCTCAGAGTCAGTCACACCTGACTTCATCCACCTGACCTATCAAGCCTCTCACAATGAAGAAAAGCAGTTTAAACCAATTGCTCTCGTTCTCTTTTTCTGTGCTCCTGTCTATCCTGTTGACTAAATTTGTTGTCATTGGCAAAAATATTATCTCCTGTTCAGGGCCACAATGACCGCCACCCCGTTTTACGCTATTCTGAGCATTTTTCGCAAATCCATAGCATATTGGGCCCTCTACAGTTCAAGAGCAATCCATCTCTTGCGTTCAAGTCTCCCTACCACAGAAATAATTGCAGTGATCCAGGAACTTCTTCGTGCCCCCTGCCTCAGCTCCTCAGTCACATATTCCTCTGAATCATCATTTTACTTTTATCCTCACAGATATTTGTCACAGTGCGTAATGCAGAAATTATTATTTTAGAAGTTGTGCCTATTTTAAGTTCTTTCCTAAATCCCTCTCTTCACTGTGTACAAGCTCAACCCTCTGTTTACCAAGACGTATGCAGCGGGAGCATTTGAGACTTTTCTGCAGCCACTCTGACTCGTTCCTGTCCCTGGTATTTAAGAGGTAACACACCATCCTGGATATCCTTTACAGCCACAGAACCTTGAGTTTTCTGTCAAATACTATCCAGATCGATTCCGTCTTCCATTATTGGGCATCTGAGACACTCTCTGTGCCAGTAGTCTGGCTGCTGTTGTTGTTCCCTGTGAGGTCATTCGCCCATCAGTATTCAAAAGGAGTATGCATTGTAACGGGATCAGCTTCGTGAACCCTGCACTGTCCGATTCATTCTTTTGTCTCTCCTGGTGGGCACAGAACGTATTATCATCCTTCACCTTAGGTGTGACCATCTCACTGAAGGATCTGGTCTCACTGTTCTAGGTGAGCCGAGCTGCTGCTGGTGAATGTCCCTCCTGTGAATTTACAGACGACACTGACCGACTCCCTGATTTACCACATCCTGAGGCAGAACATGACATTGGCATTACTGCCACTCTTGCTGTTCCAAAGGAAGTGAAAGTTTCTGAAAATAAACTTCTAGAATTTTGTGTCGTAGAGTACAACACCTCTTATGCCATTCCTCTGCCCACATTCCCAGCTGCTCTCTGTTTTGCAATCCTTTGGCAATCTTTATCACTATCGACTAGTGTATCAGTTTTTTGTGGCACCTGTGTAGTTTTCACAAAGATCCCTGTGAAAGCCCCAGAAATCTGCAATCTTGCCTCATTCACTCAATAACCATGAATAATTTCTATCCAGTCCTCGTAAATAATCCAGCTTCGTGTTCTTTGAGAGTCCCAGTGCTTCCAGCAACTTGTTAGCAATGAACGTGGAGCATCAGCGTATCCTCCTGATATCTATTTCCCCCATCACTTCCTGTTCGGTGAATACTGACGTTAAATATTCATTAGGTGATTTGGCCACTTATTCCAGCTCCAGACGTACTTTCACTCCTCCACCACTGAGTTGTCTACATTTCTGCTTTCACTGTCGTGACCCTTTTGTTTTTAATGTATGCACAAGGCATTCTCTCCAGGCTTGCTCAGCAAAATCATTCTGTCTCTCTTACCATCATCCATCACTGCAGATTATCTCTTTAGTTTGCATATTGCTGCAGATTCATCAAAGGCATTGTTTGATTTCCACTTTTTAAACAATCCTTATCGTTCTTTTTCCTTTTCGACTCCATTTGCGACATTTCTAATCATGTGAAGTCTTAGATTTGGATTCTTGTAATTCCCCTTCACAAACATCATTTGCATTTTGAATCACTCAGCTTTAAATAACTTACACAAGTCAGGTGTGTTATCAAAAAGATCTCCCAGTGAAATCATCAATTGCAAGGGTCTTGCCCCAGTGCAACGTCTCTTAGTAGTACCTGAAGCATTTGCCGTTTCCACGATTCCAGCAGTAAACTCCACATATTTTCTGTGTTTAAACATTAAACGCAGACATCCCCACCCCTTTCAATTTTTTACAATCACCTTAGAATTAGGCGTCCTTGTTTTAACGACTTTCATATTGGGAAACATTCCTTGCATGCCCCCTCATTTGATGCCTCCTATCATTTTGCATACCACCATCAAGTCACCTCTCATTCTGCTTCCTACCAACGAGAAGAGCCTTATGTTATTCCACCCAAAAGATACTTTCTGTGAAGTTCAATGTTCAAATTAAACTTTTTTTTTGTCAAAAGTCACCATACTGTGCGGCTGTTAAGGTTCCGACCTGAACAAGGGGACAAAAGGGCTCTACTGACAGCTCTGGACCACTACAGCCCTTGGATTCTACCTTCTTTCAGCTGGTAATGTGTGTTTCGAACCAGCCCCTTCCCTAATCGGACTCTCGCCAATTACCCACTTATCTCCTCAATCGCACCCACCTGTTTTTGTTCTCGCTCATTACCCGGTCCACTTAAACCCTGCCTCGACTCAAACTCTCTGCCTGTTCGTCACAGACCTGAACTGAGTCATTCCAGCCTGCTATTGTGAATTGGTTGAATTCTGTGTTTCTGGATGCTGCCTCTTTGGAACCCGATTCTCGCCTGAAGCATCCGTAATCGTCTGCCCTCGCCGGACAGCCGTTCTCGGGTAAGAACCCCGCCTGCCATTCCGACGTCGTGCCTGCCTCCTGGTGTTGAAACGCTGTTGCCCCGGGGCCGCTAATAAAATCCTGTTAAAAGAACATTCGTTGGTCTGCACTTGAGTCCTACCGCAACCGGCCCCTCCTGACAGAACGAACAGGCCAGATGGACCCAGCAGACACTAACCAGGTACGTGAGGCCCTTTCCCGACAGGGAGTGTTATTAGGGAGGCAGGAAGCGCAGTTCGCCTCTCTCATCCAGTCAATGGAAGCTTTCTCCGTCTCTCTGACCAGTATGGCCTCCCAGCTGCAGCAGATTCAGCTAACATTGAGACCTAACCCTCCTGTTGCGACAACATCAGCCCCCCAGTCTCCAAGCCTACCAACCCAAGAGCCCCGGTTACCTCCACCCGAAACTTACAATGGCGACCCAGGCACCTGCAGATCCTTCCTGTCCCAATGCTCGTTCAATTTTGACCTGCAGCCCATTACCTTTCCCACCTATCGATCCCGTATTGCCTATGTGATCACGTTGCTGTCGGGAAGAGCAAGAAAGTGGGGTACGGCCGTGTGGGACAGCAGAGCCCCGTTTTGCCACACGTTTGAAGACTTTTGTGAGGAGATGAAAAGAGTCTTCGAGGCAGCTCGGGAGATGTTGCGGATAAGTCAGGGTACCCGCTCGGTTTCGGACTACGCCATTGAGTTCCGCACGCTGGCCGCCATTACGCACTGGGATTCGGAAGCCCAATCGGACGTGTTCCTCTATGGATTGAGCGAGGAGGTTAAGGATGAACTAGCCGCCCACGATCTGCCGAGCGACTTCCAAGAGCTGGACGATTTGGCCATTAAAATTGATAGCCACTTAGAACAGCGTCAGCGGGAACGTGAAATCCGGGGTTCCCGAAAAACTACCGGGGAGGTCTGACATTCTTCCAGCCCGCACCCTCGTCTCCTTCTCTGGATCCTAGGTCACCCCCATCCAGCCCACAGAACCCATGCAGATCGATCATGCCTATTTGTCTCCTTCAGAGCGAAGGAGGAGACTTCGGACCAACTCTTGTCTATACCGTTGTCAGGCTGATCACTATGTATCCAGTTTTCCTTTTAAAAGACAACGCTCGTTCGTAAAAAGGGGACTACGGACGAGCAATGTTCCCTTTTCCTGATCCCCCATCACTCGGACCCTGCTACCCGCTTATATACTGGCTGAAGGGAGGAGACATACTGTCTCAGTCGTCATCGACTCCGGGGCTGAAGGAAACTTTATCAGTTCCAGTTTGCTGGCCAAACTCAGGATACCACTCTCCCGTCTAAAGCAACCCCCTGGAAGCCAGCGGCTTAACCGGGGTGAAAATGGCCTTGATTACACACTCTACAGCTCCGGTGTGTCTCCCCATTTCTGGTAATAATCAAGAGAGTATTATCTTTCATGTGATCGACTTCTCCACGGTTGAAGTGGTGTTAGGTCATCCATGGCTAGCTCTGCACGGTCCACACATCGATTGGTCGAATAACAGAGTGTTAAGCTGGAGTCCCTTCTGCTTAAATGATTGTCTAGTTGATGCTCATTCTACTCCAAGCCCGACTCCTCTGCCTACAGAAGATTTTCCCGATCTGTCCTCTGTACCTCCAGAGTATCCCGAACTAAAGCTGGTATTCAGCAAGACTCGGGCCACCACCTTACCCCCACATCGTCCCTATGATTGTTCTATCGATCTCTTTCGGGAACCTCACCACCTAGTATTCGCTGTCTCCACCTGAAAGGGCGGCGATGGATAAGTATATCCAGGAAGGCCTGACTGCAGGAATTATCCGTCCCTCTTCCTCACCAGCAGGCGCAGGGTTCTTCTTTGTAGCCAAGAAGGGCGGGTCCCTGCGCCCGTGCGTGGACTATAGAGGTCTCAATGAGGTCACCGTTTAAAACCGATATCCTCTTCCGCTTATGTCATCCGCATTTGAACTGCTCCAGGGTGCTTCTATCTTTTCCACGCTCGATCTCGGCAACGCTTACCATTTGGTCCCCATAAGGGAGGGGGATGAGTGGAAGACCGCGTTCAATACGCCCTCTGGGCACTATGAATATTTGGTGATGCCTTTCGGACTTTCCAATGGTCCTGCTGTGTTCCAGTCTCTGGTAAATGACGTCCTCCGAGACATGCTGAACCAATTTGTATTCGTATACCTGGATGACATTCGGATATTTTCTAGGTCCCTCTCTGAACATATCCAGGACATCCGCCGGGTACTCCAACGACTCCTGGAGAACCAGTTATTTGTGAAGGCGGAGAAGTGTGAGTTTCACCGGAGTTGAACTTCGTTCCTGGGATATGTGATCAGCGCTGGAAGAATCCAGATGGACCCTCAGAAGATCAAGGCGGTAGAGGAGAGGCCGCAACCAGCATCTCGACGGGGGATCCAACGTTTTCTTGGGTTTGCCAACTTCTATCGCCGATTCATACGAAACCTCAGCATCCTGGCTGCCCCGCTGATCGCCCTAACCTCCTCCAAGTCGAAGTTCGCCTGGAATCCAGCGGCTGAGAAAGCCTTTTCGGATCTGAAGACTCGTTTCACCAGGGCCCCTATCCTCCTTCAGGCCAATCCAACCAGGCAGTTTATAGTAGAGACGGATGCCTCTGACGTAGGAGTTGGGGCTATCCTGTCACAGCGTTCAGCAGAGGACAACAAGCTACACCCGTGCGCCTTTTTCTCCCACAAATCTTCGCCCGCAGAAAGCAACTATGACACCAGCGATCATGAGTTGTTGGCGGTTCAACTTGCTCTGGAGGAATGGCGGCATTGGCTTCAGGGAACGACTACTCCTTTTCTAGTCTGGACGGATCACAAGAACCTGGAATATATCCGTTCCGCCAAACGCCTCAATTCCCGCAAGGCTCGGTAGTCCCTGTTTTTTGCCCGTTTTAGATTTACCCTGACCTACCGCCCTGGCTCTAAGAACGGCAAGCCTGACGCGCTTTCCAGACAGTTTCCAACAACCGACGAGGCGCCCGAGGTTACGACCGTTCTCCCCGAGCAATGTTTGGTCGCCGCAGCACAGTGAGAGATTGAATCTGTGGTCCGGTCGGCCCAACAGGGTGAGTCGGTTCCTGATGAGTGTCCTGCTAACCTATTGTATGTCCCCCAGTCTGTCCACTCCCAATTCACCAGTGGGGACACGCCTCCAGACTGGCATGTCACCCCGGCATCAGACGCACGGCGGCTTTCATCAGACAAAGATTTTGGTGGCCATCCCTATAAAAGGATGTCGAGCACTTCATTTCTGCCTGCCCAGTTAGTGTACAGAACAAGACCTCCAGCCAACCACCCACTGGTCTCCTGCATCCCATACCTTTCCCGAGAAGGCCTTGGTCACACATTGCACTGGACTTTGTCACCGGTCACCCCCGTCTGACGGTAACACCACCATTCTTACCGTAGTAGATCGGTTCTCCAAATCGGTCCACTTTGTGCCCCTTCCCAGCAGGACCTCGGCCAAGGAGACTGCCGACCTGGTGATGCTGCATGTGTTCCCTATTCACGGTCTTCCCGTTGAAGTGGTGTCTGACAGAGGCTCACAATTTACCTCCCACTTCAAGAAAGCTTTTTGCAAACTACTCGGGATCACGGTTAACCTCTCATCTGGGTTTCATCCACAGAGTAATGGCCAGACCGATCGGGCTAATCAGCAGATGGAGGTGATACTCCGTTGTGTGACGTCTCGGAAGCCTTGCTCTTGGAGACGTGAACTTCCCTGGGTCGAGTACGCCATCAATTCCTTACCTTCTACGTCACTAGGTTTGTCACTGTTCCAGTGCTGTCTTGGCTATCAACCCCCCTTATTCGAACGTCAGGAGGAGGAAGTGGGCGTTCCCTCAGCCGAAGCGTTTGTCCAGAGGTGTTCGCGGACGTGGAGGCGAGCCCGAGAGGCCCTGCTTCAGTCTACAGCCAGAATGAAGCAGCAAGCAGACCGTCACCGCATCGAGGCCCCCCGTTACCGCCAGTGTCAGAAAGCTGGTGCCAAGATACATTGGGCATTTCCCCATCGCGAAGGTGATCAGCCCTTCAGCGGTGCGTCTGAATCTACCCCCTACCCTTCGCAGGATTCACCCTACCTTCCATGTGTCAAGAATTATGCCCTTCGTCTGCCAGCCCCTCTGTCCCGTTCCGAATCCCCCTCCCACTCCCCGTCTTATCGCTGGCTCGGAGGCCTTCACTGTGCGCCGGTTACTGGACGTTCGACGCAGAGACCGTGGACTACAATATCTCGTGGATTGGGAGGGCTATGGCCCCGAGGAAAGGTGCTGGATCACCGCTCAGGATATCCTGGATCCCTCTCTCATCAGGGACTTTCATAGAAGCCATCCCGTACCGGCAAGAAAGACGTCTGGAGAAGCCCATGGGGAGGGGGGTACTGTTAAGGTTCCGACCTGAACACGGGGTCAAAAGGGCTCTGCTGACAGCTCTGGACCACTACAGCCCTTAAATTCTACCTTCTTTCACCTTGTCATGTGGGTTTTGAACCAGCCCCTTCCCTATTCGTACTCTCGCCAATTACCCTCTTATCTCATCAATAGCACCCAGCTGTGTCCGTTCTCTCTCATTACCCGGTCCACTTAAACCCTGCCTCGACTCACACTCTCTGCCTGTTCGTCCCAGTCCTGAACTGAGTCGTTCCAGCCTACTATAGTGAATTTGTCGAATTCTGTGTTTCCGGATTCTGCCTCTTTGGAACCCGATTCTCGTCTGAAGCATCCGTAATCCTCTGCCCTCGCCGGACAGCCTTCCTCGAGTAAGACCTCCGCCTGCCATTCCGACTTCGTGCCTGCCTGCTGCTGTTGAAAGACTGTTGCCCCGGGGCCGCTAATAAAATCCTGGTAAAAGAACATCCGTTGGTCTGCACTTGAGTCCTACCGCAACCGGCCCCTCCTGACAGCGGCCGTGCACAGTATATAAAAAGAAACACAGAGGAATCAATGAACTACACACATCAAAGACTGTCAACGCACCAATGTAGAAATGACAAAAACGAGAATAAATTGTGTAAGTAAGCAAAAACTACAAAGGAGTAACTATCAAGAAAATGAGCTTTGGCGTCCCTGAAAGTGAATTCATTATTGCGCTCTGCATCCAAATCCTGTTCGTTGAGGGGTCATAGCTATTCCTGAACCTCGTGCTGTGCGATAGGAGGCTCCTGCAAATTCTTCTTGAAGGCAGCATTGAGAAGAGAGATTCATTTGGATGATGGAGTTCTTGGTGATGGATGCTGCTTTCCTGGAACAGCTCTCCTTGTAGGTGTGCTGAGTGGTGGGGGCGGCTTTACCTATGATGGACTGAGTGCATACACGATTTTTCAATTGTTGCTGCATTCAAGGGCATTGCTGTTTCTAAAACAGACCAGCCGGCCTATTTTCCAATATTGATCTACAGAACAGCATCAAAGTTTTTGATCACATGCTAAATCTGCACAAATCAGCATAATATAAGTTGTAAATGCTGGGAAATACTTCCACGATGCCAAGAAATCCCGCTCCTCGGAACCTCTGAAGTCTCTGTCAATCCCGGGGAAATTACAATCACACACTACCCTGTTGCGTTTACTACTTTCTAGAACCTGCCTACATTTCTTTTCCTCTTTCTGCTGCTGGCATTTCAGAGATCTTTGGAAACCGAAGCACGCGTCATGCAAGGATCGCCTTTGACATCCTGAGAGATGTACATTGGGATTGAGGGGATAGATAGTGTCTCGGAACTGAAGTCCATTATTAGGGTTATACAGTTCTCTGTCCGTGAAGTGTTGTGGTTGTTCGAATGTTTAACGGTGGTGTACAGTGCTGGGTGTGTACAGGACCGTGTGCTCACTGCACATTGCTGTGAGTTTTATTGTTCTGTGTCCTGGTAGTAAAGGTCTAGATATTGTAATGTTCACTGTCTGTAGCTAGTGTTGACTTTTCCTGAGCAATCACATGTACAGTGCATGTTTATATCAGAGATAGATCATTCCCTTCCCTTGCAGTGCGAGCCAGCTGTTGTGAACATCTCTGTTCTTACACTACGGTGCCGGCAGGTTGAACATCACATTTAATTGCATGTGGTCTGTGTCTCCGATTGAACGAAATTCCCCCAAAGGACTTACCATCAAGATGGTTTGAGAGACACAACAGTACTTCCTCTCTTTTTTTTCATTTATTTTTTATTGAGGTTCATCATCAAACAAATATTTCCATTAAGATGATCCATCCATGTATTTAAGGTTGGGCTCTTCTGTGTTAACCATTTCCTGGTAAGAGTCTTGTTACCAGCCACGAGCAGTATATTGATTAAATACTTATCTCTTTTCAACTATTCCTGAGGTATATACCCAAAATATATGGTCTTACATTCTAAGGGTATTTCACATTTAAAGATGTCTTGTAAGGCATTATGTATCCCACTCCAATAGTCTTTGATAATGGGGCATTCCCAGAAAGTATGATTATTGTTTGCATTTTGATTTCCAGAATTTCTCCAGCAAAACAGGGATTTCACTATCATAATGGGATTTCTGAGAGGATGAAATAAAATATCTTATCAAGTTTTTCCATGCGAAATCCCTCCATTTCTGTGAACTGGTACACTCTCCTTCTTACCTCCATATTATTGTCCATTCTTCCTCAGATATAATTATCTCTCCGTCTTTCTCCCATTTTGTTTTAATGTACGAATTTGAATGTGTTTTAAGATTTGACAAACCTTATGCGAGTTTGAAATGATTCTACTACCGTTATCTGAACTATATTCTTTTTTCTAATTATGAAACCTGTACTTCACTTGGTTACATCTTTAACGGTCCTATTAACATATTGCTGCATCTGTAAATACTAATAAAAGGCTTGGTTTTTCTAATAGGTGTTGCTCTTTAAACATTTCAAAACTGAAAAATATCCCTTCTTTCATTATATTGCAAAAAAAAACCCTATTATTCCTTTATCTGTCTGGACCTTAAATCTATCGACCCGGTCATTCGACGTAAAATCCGACTCAGATGCACACCTTTTAAGAATTGCAATATCTCCCTCTTTCATAATAGTTTCCCATATTCTAAAAATCCATTGCACCCGTAGGTTATCAATAGTATTTATGTAACATTGTAGGTAGTTATCAGACAACATTGCCTGTATGGGGATGGGAAGTATCCGTTCTTCAATGTTTTTTCATTGAACGTCATATAATTTGTTGCACCAGCATATCACAGCTCGCACGGTTGTACAGTTCTCTGTCCTTGAAGTGCTGTGTTTTTTCTAGTGTTTAAATGTCATGTACAGTGCTGGATGTGTCCTGGATAGTGTGCGCACTGCACAGTGCTGTGAGTTTTATTGTTCTGTGTCCTGGTAGTGAACAGCTAGATATTGTAAAGATCACTGTCCCTGTAGTCAAATGTTGACTTTTCTTGAGACCATTCCCTTCCCTTGAGGCATGGGCCAGATGCTGTTAAGGTCTCTGCTGTTACAGTACTGTTCCGGCAGTTTAAACATCATATTTCATTGCATGTGGTCTGTATCTCCAAATGTACTAAATTTCCCTAAAGGAGCGACCCATCAAAATGGTTTGAGAGACACAAAAGCACTTCCTCCTTAGTATCAACGCGCCAGAGAATATCACCAAACCGCCTTTCTCATCACGATTTCCTTCTTGTCCTTTTCCTTAGTGAACCCCAGTATTCATTTTCGACATCGCATACAAACCTTGGCTCCGGTCATAAACTCCCACCTTTGTCCTAGGGTGGTCCTGTCCTCTCCCCACTATACTGTTGTTTTCTGTATATGCATTAGATGTCTTGGGATTCTCATCGAATTTCCCGAATGAGGACATTTCGTGGTAACTCTTTACTCTCCTATTCACTGCGTGACTTGTTTCATGTTTCCTGTATGTTCCTGCAAGACCCTATACAGTTTCATCTTACACTTCCTTATATGTGATTCCTGTTACATTTTCAAATAAATACATTATTTCTAGTCACCCTAAGTTCCTGAACGTTCCTATCCTTTTCTATCCTCCTCACAGGGACAGGGTACTACTAAATTCTGAGTGGCTGGGCTGTACATGACTCTCACATGTCAGACATCAGCAAATATCAGCTCCATCTAGTAACAACCAGTAACATCAACTCGCGAACAACTCTCTATGACACCTCCCGAATTCTTCCACAAACTTACAATCATCAACCTGCAGATCCAAACATCTTCTTATTAGTAACTATCTGAAACCCTCCAGAATTAAGGTCGATAAATCTTTCCCAATTAAACTCCAATCATCTGGCTAGGTTCATTTGCCAATACCATAACAAGTTTGTCTCTTTCTCTGGTGCATCATCTACATACTGTTTCTGGAATCTTTCCTGAACACACCAAACAAATAATGCCCCAAACGCTCAATGCTACTTACTGACCTGTAGCTCTGGATTCCAACACTCCCGCCACATGCCACACGAGCATTGTGTACAGTTCTGGTCACCGAATTATAGGAAGGATGTCAGCAAAATAGAGAACGTACAGAGGAGATTAATAGAATATTACCTGGGTTTCATCTCCTAAGTTACAGAGAAAGTCTGAACAAGTTAGGAGTTTATTCCTTGGAGCATAGAAGGTTGAGGGGCGACTTGATAGAGGTATTTACAATAATGATGGGGATAGACCGAGTTAACGTGGATAGACTTTGCCCATTGAGAGGAGAGGAGATTCAAACAAGAGAACATCAGTTGAGAATTAGGGGGCAAAAGTTTTGGGGTAACACGTGGGAGCATCTCCTTACTCAGAGAGTGGCAGCTGTGTGGAACCAAATTCCAGTAGAAGTAGTAGAGGCAGGTTCGATTTTGTCATTTATAACAATGGATAGTTACATGGTTAGAAAAAGAATGGAGGGTTATGGGTTGAGTGCAGGTAGGTGGGACTGGGTCAAAGTAAGCGTACGGCACGAACTAGAAGGACCGAGATGGCCTGCCTCCGTGCTGTAATTGTTATATGGTTGTATGGTAATAATTTCTTTTCTGTGTATGCATAAGATGTCTTGGGATTTTCATTGATGTTCCTTAATGAGGACATTTCCTGGTAACTCTTCACTCTCCTGATTCACTGTGTGACTTGTTTCTTGCTTCTTGTATTTTTCTCCAAGACCCTGTCCATTTTCATCTTCGTTATCCTTAATATGATTTCTCTTACATTTTTAAACAAATACAATATTGCTCATCACCCGAAGTTCTGAAAATCCCTGTCCTTCCCTACCAACGTTACAGGGACAGGAAACTACTAAAGTCTGACCGGCTGCACTGTACGTGACTCTCACATGTCAGACATCATCTAACATCAGCATCTTTCGGTAACAACCAGTAACATCAGCTCCCAGCCTATTCTTTATGACACCTGCTCAATTCTCCCACAAATTTGGTATCTTCGACCTGCAGGTCCAAACATATTCTTATCAATAACCATCTGAAACCCTCCCGAATTAAGATCCATAAATCTTTCCCAATTATTAAACTCCAGTCATCTTGCTAAGTTCATTCCCCAATACCTTACCAAGTATGTCTCCCTCCCTGGTGGACCATCTACATACTGTTTCTGGAAACCTTCCTGAACACACCAAACAAATAATGCACCAACCGCTCAATGCTACTTTCTGCCCTTTAGCTCTCGATCCGAACACTCCCTCCACATGCCACACGATAAAAATCCTCAGGGTGGATCCAGCAAGCTTTCCTGTGAGAAAAATACTTCCCTTCACTGTAACCAATCCCTGAGAGTTTCTATTTCCTAACATTCTGCCGTAATACTTAAATTCGCTTTGCCGGACCTTGACTCTCTGTTATTAGTTCTGATAAGGAACATGAGCTCTGGCTGTTCACCCTGCCCTTTCAGAGTAGCCCGTACAATTTCAGGAGAATCCTTGGCCCTGGCATGATTGTGGCAACGCATCACCCTGCAATCTCACTCATTTACACACATACTCTTGAATGTGCTCCCTCTGAACTATTTGTTACATGTGATTTATATCTTTCCATCCCCGTGTACTTGTGTGTTTTCTAATAGATTGATAGTAATGAACCTGCTTTAAAAATTCATTCATTGTATTCTTCTTTGATACAGCTCAGGCAATTTACTTATTCATTTGCAAAGAAAGGAGACTGCACACATGTTAAAACCACACAATATGTTAGAATTGGTAAGATTTTAATATAGAACAAAAGAAAAACTAATATTTCAGTTGTACCTGTACATAATTCAAAATGTTACTTATTATCCACTAAGCAATCCGATCTCAGTTACAGAGTGCAACTACAAATCCGGCAATGTCACGCAGCCTGTTTTATTTATATGTATTTTCTTTCGTTCTTTCTTTCCGGCTCCGGGCATAAACTCCCACCTTTTTCCGAGGGTGGTCCTGTCCTTTCCCTACTATAATGTCATTTCAAATATCATTAGAGACGGGGATAGTGCCGGAGGATTGGCGTATTGCTCATGTGGTTCCATTGTTAAAAAAAGGTTCTAAAACTAATCCTAGCAATTATAGGCCTGTACATTTGACGTCAGTTCTGGGTAAATTAATGGAAAGTATTCTTAGAGATGGTAATTATAATTATCTGGATAGAGAGGTCTGATTAGGAACAGTCAACATGGATTTGTGCGTGAAAGTTCATGTTTGACAAATCTTATTGAATTTTTTGAAGAGTTTCCGAGGAAAGTTGACAAGGGTAAAGCAGTGGATGGTCTATATATGGAATTCAGAAAGGCCTTTGACAAGGTTCCACACGGAAGGATAGTTAGAAAGGTTCAATCATTAGGTTTAATATTGAAGAAGTAAAATGTATTCAATATGGCTGGATGGGAGTTACCAGAGAGTAGTGGTGGATAAATCCTTGTTATACCAGTCGCACCTATTCTGGAAGTAAGCACAAACATCTGTGTTCCTGATGGCCTCCCTCCTAAACCAGATTGCTGGCCGCACATTTAAGTGTAGCAATTTACCATATCATACATAGCAAACATGTGGTAACTGAAATAATCCTGAATCTACGCGAGATTTCCTATTCCCTAACTTTCTGCCCAAGCCCTACAACTTAACTGCTCTTTGCAGGACCTTGCCTCTATTTTGTTTGTTCTAATATGAAACATGTCCACCGGCTGTTCGCCCTATCCTTTCAGAATGGCCCGTGCCTTCTCAGAGATAAATTTCTCCACAGGCATGATTGAGGTAACGCATCATCTTGCAGTCTCACTCATTTGCACACATACTCCTGTCTGTGCTCCCGCTGAAGTGTTTGTTATATGCGATGTATATCTTTCCATCCCCGTGTATTTCTGTGCTTGCTACTAGCTTGTTGGTCATGAACATTGATTGGAAATTCATTCATTGTATTCTTCTTTGATTTAGCTCAGGCAACTTACTTATGTGTTCGCAAAGAATGGAGAGTGCACACTGGTTGAAATCTCATATTTTGTTAGAATTCGTACGGTTTTAATATAGTACAGAAGAAAAACAAATATCTACAGTGGTACCTGTACATAATTCAAAATATAATTTACCATCCACTAAGCAATCCGATCTCAGTGACAGAGCAGAACCATAGATCCAGCAATGTCACACAGCCTGGTCTTCCTTTCTTCCTTCCTTCCTTCCTTCTTCCTTCCTTCCTTTCTTTCTCTCTTTCATTCTTTCTTTCTCATTCTCTCTTTCTTCCTTCCTTTCTGTCTTTCTCTCTCTCCCCCTCCCTCTCGCGCTCCCTCTCGCGACATTTTCCTCATGTGCAATCCTTCGCGCCCTCTCCCTCACGCCAACTCTCTTGCCTGCTCGCCCCCTAGCGATGATTCTTCTGACGATCTCCCTTGCGCTCACCATCGCCCGAACCCTCTCCCTGACGCCCTCTTCGTCACGCTCACTGTGGCGTCATCTCCATGGCAGCCTCTCCCTCACGTGCACCCCTGCGCGTCAGGTCCTCGCGATCTCTCCTCTTGCCCTCAGCCCTCGCGCTGTCTCCTGCTTGGGCTTACTTTCTGTATCTCTGTATCTCTCACAGGGAGACAAGTGACCGAAACGTTACTTTGTCTTCAATTGCAAAAAAAGGTAACATTCTCTTACAGGATGTCAGTTCAAGTTGGGATTGAGAAGGAAAACCTGTAGGTAGAGAAGGAGGGAGAAAAAAAAAGTGGTGAAGGTAAGGTTGGGTTATGACGGGAACTCGAGTTACGGAAGCAGGAGTGGTTGATAGAGACGAAAATATACTCCAATATCAGGCAGTTTTGTCAGAACCTATTTGTAAGTGTTTCGCCTGAAGCATCAATTTGACAGGATGGGATGTGAGTTCCATAAGGGATTTCTCTGAGATTGTGAGGTCAGTTATGCTGTCAGGTCAGCTGTAAACAGCAGTTTTGTAACTCACACACAAAATGGAAACGAGAAAACAGTAGACAGGATTCTGATGATGTGTCTCAACAGGAACCGTCGACAATTTAGTCTTTTCCATAGATGCTGACTCGCCTGCATAATCCATCCAGCAGTTTGTGTATAGAGAAAAGGAAACTGCCGACGTTTCAGGCGAGATCCTTCATCAGGATTTGATTTTCTGTGTTTTGTTTTGCATTTCGAGCGAATACAGATTCTCTCATGTTTGTTTTGCTACTCTGCTCATTACATTGTTTCCAATTACCTACAGGTAGGGTGATAGAACAGGAGGCATGAAGGCAGGTGAAGTGTAATACTTTTCAGCATTTATTTTTCACGTTTCATGAGTTTAAAAAGCCGCTTCAGTTGGTATTTCGCCGCATTCTTTAGTTCCTCTCGGAATTTGCTCTGAGTCACCCCGTAAATACACGTGTTGGTGCAGGAACTGAGAATCTGCAGCATTCCCGCTGTGTGTTCTATGATGAAACGGGGATCGGTGTCAGAATTAACAAAACTCATTGTAATTCGTTGATTGATATAAAATACCACGAATGTTCCCCACAACAATATGAAACTACCGGTTATACTGAAAAGCAAAACAATGGATTTGCGTCGGTTCTCCATCTCCCGGTCCTTGTCATTCTCTCCACTCTTTTGTCCCCGGAGCCCCCTGCGGGCTCGACTGGCCGCTAGAATCCGCCTGACAGTTAGAATATTGAACAGCAAAATGAGAAAGAATGGGAGACAAGGGGTTAAAATCAGGTCAAGCATTTCAAATGCCGCCCATGAGGGAGAGCTTTTGAAGCTCGGTGTAACAACACCATTCCAGGGAACACTATCAATTATTTCTCCAGGCTCGTACACAAAGCCCCAGGGGACAGTCCACAAACAGAAGAGCACACTCACTGTCCCGATAACCACAGCCGCCGTTCTCTCGGTGCAATATTTTGTTTTTAGCTTCTCACAGCAAATAGCCACAAATCGATCGACGGTGAAAACGACAGTCAGCCAGACTGACGTCGCAGTGCTCGCAGAAATTAACCATGCACAAAGTCTACACACAGGAGTGATGAACAGGAATGATCGGGGAAAATAAATCAGAGGAGTCCACCGCAGCAGAGGACTCGAGATAACGACCAGGAGATCTGCCGCTGCCATTCCCATAAGGTAGCGAGTGACACATTTGGAGAGACCGCACTTTCCCCGGGCCACGATCACAATCGCCACCAAGTTCGCTAGAAGGGAGACAGGGAACAGCAAGTTGAGAAAATACTGAGCAGAAACCAATGCAGCAGTGTCAGGGGATACTGTAATAATTCTACTTCATTGTTATATTTAGCGGTGGGAGGGTCGAGAGGGAGAGCAGTGCTGGCGGAGACAGAGCAGGTGTTTACGCAGTAAAATAAAGTCAATATGATCTGAATACGGATTCCTAACTGATGAGCGAAATGTGAAGTGGCAGCAGAAAGCTAAAACTGGGAATCGACTGGACGGAACATTTTCTAAAGGCACCTTCCGCGTTCGTCTGGATGAAATGAATAAACCCGGACGCTGACTCTTCCATCCGATAATCATTAATTTCCATGGCGATCCCTGTCAGAGACAGAACAGCCGAAGGACGGAACAAAAAAAGGAAATGTTGGAAATACTCATCCAGGCAAAACAGAATATGTGGACAAAGAGTTAAAGTATCTCTCCTCAGAACTGTTCTCAGAGAGACCCCTGACGCCAGTGTTAATTGTTTCCCTTTCCGTAAAAGTTGCTTTGGGGATTTGTGCTTCCAGCGTTCTCCGAGTTTGTTTCCTATTCCAGCAATTACTACCTCGCTGACTTTACAGCAGAACATTGACTGTTTCCAACAGATACAGCGCAGTCTGACACAACCTCACAGGCAGACATGACGACTCGCACTGAATCTATCAGAAGGAAGCCGGGGAGAGGAATTCAAACTCGGTGCCGTATTCCGATCTCTGTAAAAATGTCAGGGGAAGATATAATATTTTAAAAAATCACAGTATTGATAAACATGAAGCACCACGTCATCTGCGTTAACTGACTTCAGCATCTGCTTTATATCCAGACATATCGGAGACGTTTACCGAAAATCCACAACTGTTTCGTGTTACAAAACGGAACTCCTTACATTTACTAAAGTATTACTACACTCGATGGTTTGATTGTTGCTTCGGAGTAGACAATCATTCACATTCGAATGCAGACAATCAATTGGCATATGCTCCGCAGGCTGTATAAACACAATATTTGCAAATGCAGTGCAGCTACTACAAGATCAAAACCAGAGAGCTGAACATCTCATTATTAATCGCAAACCGCCAGTAGAACGTTCAGTCCCACAGAAATTGGCTGAATCGCTGAATTGCTGAGGCAGTTTGTTTTTAGATCCAAATCTCAGCATCTATGATAGCGGTGTTTCCACTCCATTCCTGAAATACCGAATGCCGGCGCTGGAATGTGACAGTTTAAAACAGCGGCAGAATCAATCACAACATTAAAATTAAACTTCAACATCCGCCCACTACAGTTGACACTGCGGCTTACCGGGAATTCCAAAGGCAGAAATAAAAGGATAATAAACGCCTTCTATCCGCCAAATGACTGGATACACCATTTCAGCGAGAATCTGTGATTTCTCTTGCTCCTGTATTCACAGTTCCGGCAGACAGCTGATGTATTCTATGAGGCCCTGATTTATAATGAGGATCTATACAGAGGATCTGTCTCCAGAGATACCTCACTAACTTTCTTAGTTACAGTTTCTTGAACAAACACCTTAATTCAATACCATTGTCTCTGTTGTAAATATTGGGGCGATTGGAGGCAAATATATTAATATTATATGGTTTTACCTCAACAGAGTCTCTGGTGGAAGCAGGCCGGTAGATTTATGTTCAAAGACTGAGCTTTGTAACGAAACAGCAACACTTACAGATTTCAACTTTTTGTTGGCTATTTATTCGTCTCTGATCAGAGAGCAGTGACACTGACCGATCCCTACCTCTGTCACTGCAGTTTCCTATTTTGAGTTCTCCATTAGTCCTTCAGCTTCTTCCTGGTAACACTCACACACACACACACACACACACACACACACACACACACACACACACACACACACACACACACACACACACACACACACACACACACACACACGCACACACAGACATGTATTTCTATGTTATCGTGACTGTCCTGTTGTACATATTATTTATTATAAGTTACTATGAATTGAACATTGCAAATTTAGACAGAGGCATAACGTGAAGGTTTTTACTTCACACGTATAGGAAGGATGTAAGTAATGAAGTCAATACAATTCGATATACACAAATGCAGATTCGAACAAAGATACAATAAAGAGACAGAAATTAGAGTGGA
Source organism: Hemitrygon akajei (assembly GCF_048418815.1). Taxonomy (NCBI): domain Eukaryota; kingdom Metazoa; phylum Chordata; class Chondrichthyes; order Myliobatiformes; family Dasyatidae; genus Hemitrygon; species Hemitrygon akajei. Next base: position 23,116,695 of record NC_133151.1, read on the forward strand.
AACGGTAAAATGAACATGTTGCTAATATACAAACACGACGAAATCCGAAGATGTTTCCATTCCAGGGCAACACAAGGAACTCTGCTGGGTTCCTCCAGCATTTTAAGTGTCATGTTGCTGATGTAACTGTCTTCAATGGATATCTCTAATCTGTCAAAGCTCAAAAGAAATAGAGAGTACATATTTCAATCTGCAAAGGAAAGGGCAGAATGTTAAATAATATAAAAATGCTGGAAATTGCCAGATGAATAGATGCGTGGTGGTTAGAAATGAACGAAAGAAAGACAAGCCTGAGTTAATTTATTAGAAGTAAGACAGAGAGAGAGTAAGAGGGAGACAGAGAGAGAGAGAGGAAGAGAGAGAGAGAGAGGAAGAGAGAGAGGGGGGCTGTTGGGGCAAGAGAGAAATAGAGAGGGCGATAGGCAAACTGACAAATACATAGGTCAAGCAGGCAGAAAGACAGCCAGAAACAGATGCATAGATTACAGGATTGTAGTGTTGCTTCTGTGTCTCCTAGTCTCTGTTAAAGTGTGAGAGATGGGATTCATCTGTATCTATGACACAGTCTGACACTGCACAGGACAGAAAGAAGTGCAAATGTTTGTAAATCTTGTCAGCTCTACCTTGAGTACTAGCCTACAAAGTACCAAGGACATATTTAGGGAGTGGCTTCTCAGACAGGCACCGTCCATTATTAAGGACTTCCAGCACCAAGGGCACGCCCCTTTCTCACCGTTACTATCAGGTAGGAGGTACAGAAGCCTGAAGTCACATATTCAGTGTTTGAGGGACAGCATTTCCCCTCTGCCAATAGATTCATAAATGGACCTTAAATCTGTGGACAACACCTCATTTTTTTGTTAGTATACGGTATTTCTGATTTTGCACGTTTTTAAATCTTTCAATATACTTATACTGCAACTGGTTTACAATTTTTATTTAGTATCATTATTATTTTTATATTTTTTTATTTTTTTCTCTTTTCAATTATGCATTGCCTTGAACTGCTGCTAATAAGTTAATGAATTTCCCGTCGCATGCCAGTGAAAATAAACCTGATTTCAATTCTAATTCTGAGAGTGTTGGGTTTATTTTCTATCTGTCAGTCTATGCTACAGTATGACAGTGTGGAGTTCATTCTGTACCTGCCAGTGTCCGATAGAGTGTGAGAGTGTTGAGTTCAATGTGTATCTATCAAATCACTCTGTAGGAATTGTTTTCCGATATGAGACTGAAATCTCCCTTCGACCAGGTTCCACGTTTCCTTTTTAATGGATTAATTTTGCAGTAGATGTTGGCATTTTACTCACCAATACCCTTCTTCATGATTGTGAACCACTTGTATCATATCTCTTCTCGTTATATGTCAATTCAGGCCAAATAGATTTAATTTTGACAATATTTCTGCATAGCTCACACCCTGCAGTCCTGAAAGGTGAGTAGTCGCCCTGCTCCGATCTCTTTCCAGTGCCTTCATATCCCTTACAAAATATGGTGTTCAGAATTGTACACAATTCGGAAGGCGTGACCTCACAACCGCATGAAACAGCTTAATGAGACGTCTCCAGCTCTGAACCCCTCTGAACGCAATATATAGTCCAACATTATAATAATTAGCCTTGCTAACTCTTTCATTGCATTGCCTATATGTTGATAGTAATGTTTTCCTGGAAACTAACTCCTTCTCATTCAATACACTTTCTTACTCAAGTCATCTCACACTTCTACTTCCTATATGTAATATACTTACAGTACATTAAATTTGACCAGTCATTTATCAGCTCACATCAGGATTTTATTTACAGATCTATTTACTGGATCTATTTACAGCTCTATCTGTATTGATTCTGCTGTCTGAATGTTACTAGCCCATTTCTCTAATTTTGTTGCATCCGGAAACTTAAATGGTTTATTAGTTCTGTGTTTATCCAAACCATTAATGTAAATAAAAAGAGCAGCAATCCCAAAACTGATACTTGTGGAACCCCATTTTTAACATCTTCCGGGTGTGAAAATAATCCTCTCACCATATCTCTTTCATTTCTGGTTTTGAGACAATTCTGCACACATTTGCATCCCATACCCTGAATCCCTACCTCCTGTAATGTGAATATTAACCTCTTCTGGGGTACCTTGTCGAGATCCTTCTGAAGCCCAAGTAAAGTATATCACCTCTTTATTGTTATCATAAATTTTAGTTCCCGATTCATAAACCGGGAACATATTAGTAAAACATGATTTCCACTTTCTGAAATCATGCTGCCTTTCTGCTAACAGAATACCATAAAAATATAAGACTTAGGAGCAGAACTAGGGCAGATAGCCCATCGATTCTGCTCCAACACTCAATGATTACTGATCCTTTCATTCACCTGCTCAAATCCATTTCTAGGCCTTTTCCCCATCATCTGTGATGCCATGTCCAAGCAAGAACCTATCAAACTCTGTCGTAAATATACCAAACTACCTGGCCTCCACAGCTGCATATGGCAAAAAATTCCACAATTTCAGCACAATCTGGTTAAGGAAATTTCTCCACATCTCCGTTTTGCAATGAAGTCACTGTATCCTGAGTCTGTGCCCTCTTGTCCTGGACTCTCTCACCATGGGAGACATCCTTTCCACATTTAACCTGTCTCGGCCTCTCAACATTCGGAAGGTTTCAATGAGAACGTTCCACATCCTGCTAAATTCCAGTGAGTACAGACCTAGAGTCATCAAATGTTATTCGCATGACAACCTTTTCATTCCTGATATCATCCTTGTGAATCTCCTCTGGACCCTCTCCAATGCCAGCACAACGCTTCTGAGATAAGGAACACCAAACTGTACACAATGCTTAAGATGTGGCCTCAGCATCACATACTTCCTCTAGTATTCTAGACCTCTGAAATGAATTTTGATATTGCATTTGCCATCCTCACCACCAATTCAACTTCAAAGTTAACCTTTAGGGTGTTGCGCACAATGTCTCCGAAGTCCATTTGCCTCTCAGATATTTCGATTTTCTCCCCTTTTAGAAAATATTCTGCACTTATATCACCACTACCAAAATGCATTACAATGCGTTTTCCAACATTATATTTAATTTGCCACTTCCTTGCCCGTCATCCTAATCTCCCTAAGTGTGTCTGCATCCTAACTCTTTCCTCAACACTACCTGCCCCTCCACCAATCTTCATACCGTCTGCAAACTTGGAAACAAATTCATCTATTTCATCATCTGAACCGTTTATAGACAGCAAAAAGTAGTGATCCCAACCCCAGTTCCTGCGGAACACCACTAGACACTGGCAGTCACCCAGACAAGAATCCTTTTATTCCCACTTGCTGCATCCCTGGTCTGAACAGATGCTTTTCTGTTTCTCTTATCTTACCCACAATACACTTTAAGCTTACCGGTAAGTCGCTAAAAGGGTCAGTGCCGTCACCCCTCCTATATACCAGGAACATTTTAGCCCATTTCAAGTCCTTAAAGACTTCATCAATCTTCAGAGATTTGAAAAAATCTTGTTATATGTTTGCATTTTAATCATAGTCTTCTTTAAGTACCCTTGGATATGTGTTATCCGGCACTGAGATTTATTTTCTTTCAACCTTTTCTGCTGAAGCAGGAACTTACTTACTAAAATCTCTCAATCGGTTTAAGTAACTGCAATTTTAACATCTTTGCAGGTGAACACTTCAGCAAAATAAGAGTTAAGAGTATTAGCTATGTCCTCCTCTGCATAATTTAACATCCCTCTGTTATTACTAATGCACTTAACGTTCCACTTAACGTTAATTTTATGACTGAAGTATTGAAAAAAAACTCTTTGTCAATGTTAATCGTATCAGCAACATCCTACTCAACCGGTCTTCGACAATCTGAGTTTCCTACTTGACGAAAGCTCTCATATTTTCAAATCTCCTATGGTTAAAAAATATCACTATTGTTTCTGTATTCCTTACTTAGCTGTCTTCAATATTTTTATATAACTTTACTAATCCATCTGGTTGAACTGTTGTGTTCTTTTTTTTTGCATCTCCTGATCCTGGCTGTGAACATTTCCTGCACGAATTGTTTTACCTATTTAAATTGATTCCATTATCCCTCAACTGATACAATGTCAAGCAGTTTCTTCTAGTTTGCCTTCAGAGGTCTTTGCCAAATCTGCACAAACTTTGTCTTTGTGAAATTCAATCTAAAGGCTTTCGTTTTTACTGATATACTCCCCGAACGTATTTCGAGACTAACAAGTTTATGATCACTTTTTCCTCAAGGCTCAATATGCTCCATAATCAAAATTGTCCCTGAATGTTAGAGAGCATCAGATCCAGACAGGCCTCCCCTCTCGTTGTTGTATTAGCATACTGGGTCAAAAATAAGTCAATGTATTGTGGCAGTGCAAGCGGAAACACTAACAAAATGCAGCCAGAAGTATAACAGCTACGGAAAAATGGAAAATCATAAGGTGTAAGGTCAATATGTGACAGATTGTGAGACCAATAAATCATCATATAGTGCTGTTCTTATAACAATGCGATAAATGTTGTAATTAAGCCCCGTGGTACGTGCTTTCAGGGTGATTTCGTAATGATTCCTGTGCCTTTGCAATGTAATTTAAACCATGGCCGTGAACACGGGCTCTCTCTGAGAAGGACATAGCTATCATGGATATGGCCCTGACTCTGACCATGGTAACTCCCCTGTCTCATATCTTCTCTTTTTTTCGGTTACTCATGTACACAAATGACAGTATCTTACAGCCAGTGAAATCATTATTCAGCTCGCCTTTGGTCTCCAGAAGAAATCTGATGCGGTTACCTTCTATTTACTCCAGCCAAGATCTGGCCTCTGGGCCTGATCTCCGTGATCTTCATTGTCTAGAGGGTAGCATTTTTTAACCGAGGTTCTCAGACAGTTAGCCTGAGTCCACGAACACTTCTTGGAAACTTTTCCTTGTGCCTTATTCTAAGAATTTCAAAACGAGAAGAGGAAACGCTGGTAGTTCCTCTGTGGCAGGGAAGGGTAAAGTCAGGCAGTGTGATAGTGACAGTTTACTCTCTAGTTAGTGGAGACAGGCAGAAGATACAGTCTCAGTAGAAGAGACACAAGGGTGGTGTGTTCCCTCACGGGTGCTGGCATCCAGTGCATATAGGTGCAACTGCAGGATATTGTCAACGGAAAAGTGAAAATCCAGAGTTCTGGGTGCAAACTGGCACAAATGTCATTGTCACAAATGAGTTGAGATACTACATATTGAGTGCATAGAATTAGGAAAGAAACCTCTTTCCTTCTCTCACCCACGTACAATCGGACTGCATTTTGTGGCCAATGAATACACCATCCAAATTGCCTCTGGTTACTGAAAGGATGCCGGTGCAGACAGAAATAAGGTTAATTTGCAATTCCACCCAGAGCCCTTCCCCTGACCCAGAACTGGACACAATGGCAGTAACGCAATTTGTGAGTATAATCACGTTTCCAGTAAAACATTCCCACTCAGCCGCAATCTGACAACGCCACTGGTGCTGTGGTCGCTGAAAGTTGCTTCCGGAATCATGCAATGGCTCTAGTTGGTCCTCATCCGAGTACAAACTTGGACTCTGTCTCTGCAGGACATATCTGTCATGGATATGGACCAGATTCTTTCCAAGGTATCTCTCTTGTCTCATATCGCCTCTTTCCTCCTGTCTGCCATGTACACTAAGGACTATCTCACGGCCAATGAATGCACCATGCAGTTCGCCTTTCGTCTCCGGAGAAAACCGGTATGGTCACTTTCTATTTGGCAGTCAAACCGAGCCAACAAACATTTTTGGTACATTTTGTCTACAGTGATTCCATTAATTTCTATGTTCAAAATGAGATTCACCTGTGGCAGGGAACTGTAAAGTCAGGCAGTGCATGAGTGATAGGGGACTTGATAGTAACGAGTACAAACGGGAGATACTGTGGCCGCAAAAGAGGCTCTTGCATGCTGCGTTGCCTCCCGGGTGCTTGGGTCCACATGCATCAGATCGTCTGCAGGATATTCTCAAGAGGAAGAGTGAATAGCGAGAGATCGTGGTGCATATTAGCAACAACGTCATTGTCAAAAAAGTGGTTCTACAGACTGAGTAGAAGGAGTTAGGATATAGGATAAAGAGTAGGACCTCCAAGATAGTAATTTCTTTATTTCTCCGGGTGCCATGAGCTTGTGCATGTAGGAATAGAGTGATAGCACAAACGAATGAGTGACATAGGAGATTGTGCAGGGGGCAGGGTTTCAAACTTGGGTCATTGGAAACTTTTCTGGGCAAGTGGTGACCTTTTGAAGAAGTACTTGTTGCATCTGAACTGGAAGGTAAGTAAGATGTTGGCCGGCAGTTTGCTAATGTTACTCCGGAGGGTTTAAACTCGTTTTGCAGGGGGTGGGGAATTGGAATACCGGGTCAGTAAGTAAAGGGACAGAAACCAAGGTAGACATCAGTGAAAGTATGGACAGGAAAAATCAAATTAACCGTTATGATCAGACCTATAGTTTGAATGGTGTGTATTTGAATGTCAGGAATATTATGTTGATGAACACAGAAACCGGATTTGTAATGTTGTGCTCATTCCAGAGACTTGTTTGAGATGTGGGTAGGGACTCGCAATAATTCTACCCGCTTTTAGAAGTTTTTGAAAAACTAGAGAAGGCGGTAAAATATTTGTGAATTGAACTACTAACCAGGGACAAATTCACAACTACACACATGGGAGGCACAGTATAGGGTTCAGACACTGAGTTTGTTTGAAAAGAACTGAATAACAGGAAGTGTGCTATTAAACGAATGGGATTTAATTACACCCTGGTATCGGTAATGAGTCTATTCAGTTAATTACCTACTCAGTGGGTGAGCAACTAGGTAACTGAGACCACAAGACTCTCACTTTAAAAATAGCTGTGGATAAGATTATTTAAATAGGAGAAGGACAAATTAAGAGGGAATTAGGCAGGAGCTAAAAGGGATAATCGGAAATTAATCGGAAATATCTTTTATTTTGGTAAATCCACATCACACTTGGGGAGAGTGTTCAAAGTTTAATTGCAGAGAACAGGAAATGTATATTCCTGTTAGAACGAAGGTCAGGGATGGAACTAGAAGAGAAACTTGGATGCCTACAGAGTTAAGAATTTTTCAAGAATAAAAAGGAAAAGTAGGTCAAGTTTTGGAAGTGAGGTTCAAATGTAGTAGTTGAAGGTTGTACAGAGCCAAGAAAAATAACTTGAAAAGGAATTTATGAAAGAGTAGAGGGGCCATGAAAAGTCCTTGGGAAATAGATTTAAGCGAATCCCAGGACACTCTTTACATATATCAAGACAAGAGAATAACTGCGGAGAGTGTAAGATTGCTAAAGAATAAAGAGCGGATGATTGGCTTGGATCCGGAAAATATGAGTGAAATGCATAATAAGTACTTGGCTTCAGTATCTACCAAAGGGAGAAGATGTGGATTAGTAGACAGCTCTGCTTATATAAATATGTTAGAGCGTTTGGAGGTCAAGGAGGATGAAGTATTGGGTCTCCTAATGAGTATTAAGGTTAATTACATGCTGGGGCCTGAAGGCGTTTTCGCCAGGTTTTTGAGTGAAGCAAGAGACAATACTGGTTTGGTTTTAACCAGTAGCTTCATAACTTTAATAGGCAAAGACGAGTATCCAGAGGACTGGTAAGTGGAGAATGTTACACCTTTATGTAAGAAGGGAATAAGGGACAATTCCGAAAACTGTTGACCGGTAGGTCTCACGTCAGTTGTACAAAGGTTGCCGGGGAAATTTCTTCGATATTGGATATATGAGGAAGCCAGGGCCAAATAAGGAAGGGCCATTATATCTTCGTGCGTGGCAGGTCCCAGCTTCACAACTTGATTCAGTTCTCTGAAAAAAAACGTAGAGCTGATGATGTCGTCTACATGGATTTTACTAAAGCAGTTAACAAACTCCTTCTTGATTAAATAAAGAGTCTGAAGAGGCATGTTTGAGCTGGAAGTCTGTAATCCGTGACGTTCTTCACGGATCTGTACTGGGATCTCTGTTATTTGTGAAATATTACAATAACTGGGATGACAATGTAGGTGGTTTGATAAGTTTTTGAATGATACCAAGAGTGGTGCTGTTGTGGATCCAGAGCAAGACTGGCAAAGAATACCATGCAATGTAGATCATTCGTAGGTAAGGAGAGTGCAATGTCATATGGAGTTGAACACAGATAAATGTCAAGTGTTGCACCTTTGTAGGCCAAAAACAAGTGGTAAGCGGTTAAGGAGAAGAATATTAATAGTGTTACTGAGCAGCAAGATTTGAGGTCGAAGTTTACAGCTCCTTGAGAGAGACTACGAAGGTCAATCTGCGGTTAAGATGCTTATCAAATGCTTCCTCTTATTAGCTGAGTTATTGAACTCAAAGTTCAAGAGGAGAAGATGCATCTTTAAAAAGACTCCGGTTAGGCCACATCTCCAGGACTGCATATCGTTCTGGTTGACCCAGTATAGGAAGCATTTTGAAGCATTGGAGAAGGAGCAGAAGAAGCTTATCAGGATGCATTTTAATTGAAATGACGTGTGCTAGCATAAGGGTCCTGACAAACCTGGGCTGTTTGCTTTGGAGCCGAAGAGCCTGAAGGGAGATCAGATAGAGGTTTATAACATTATGCGAGGCGCAGACCGAGGAGATATGGAGCGATTTTGGTATGGGTTTTACTCAGTGTGCTGGAGTGGTGAAGTTAAATACATTAGTGCTTTTTACAGAGCTTTTGGATAGGTATATGAACATGATGAGGATGGAGTGAGATCGACTTTGTGTTGGTCGGAAGGATTAGCTTTTGGGTTTTACTGATTTGCTTTTCAGTTTGTTTGGCACTGTATTATGGGCCAATTGGTCCGGTGCAGTGCTGTACTGTTCAATGATTTGTTCCATATAATGGGAACCAGTATTGCAGAGCTAAGGATGACCCAGCAGGTTTACAATGATTGCGTACAAATGCAAACAGAGCAAAAAGTTAAATTGTACCACAGAAGCAACATGTAAAAATACAAAGAATGCAGGACTGAAGGACTGCGTGTCGTCTGCTGAATGCTAGATCTGTGGCATTCAACTCTGGCGACCTAGGCCTGTACCTGAAAACCAGGTATGATTTGCGAAGGGCTATTTCAAGGGCGAAGAGACAAATTCAAACGACGTACAAGATGTATGACAACTCAGGCAGGGTTAGCAAGACATTACTTGCAGCAAAGCAAAACCCAACGGCGTGAATGGCAGTGATGCTTCACTACCAGATGAACTCAGTGCATTCTATGCTTGCTTTCAATGGGAAAAGTTCCCTTCTGCATCTGCTGACCCAAAGATCTCCGTCTAAAAGACCGATGTTAGGCTGTCAATAAAGGGAGTGAACCCTCGCAAGGCAAAAGGTCCCGATGGAGTACCTGGTAAGTCACTGAAAACCTGTGCCAACCAATTCACAGGAGTCTTCAAGGACATTTCAAACTCTCACTGTTACACACAGAAGTTCCAAGTTCTTTCAAAAAGGGAACAATAATACCACTGCCTAAGGAGAAGCCTTAGGGGTTCTGTGGACAGCCTTAATGATTATTGCTCGGTAGCACTAACATCCACATTAATGAAATGTTTTGAGAGGTTGCTCGTGTCTAAACAGAAATCCTCTCTCATCAACGACATCACCCATTGCAATTTGCCTAATGCCACAATAGGTCAACAGCAGATTCAATGGCAATGGCTCTTCACACGGCTTTAGATCAACTGGACAACACAAACACCTATGTCAGGATGCGTTCATCGACTTTTGCTCGGAATTTAATACCACTATTCCTATAATTCTGATTGAAAAGTTTCAGAACCTGGACCTCTGTACATTCTTCTGTAATTGGATGTTCAACTTCCTAACCAGAAGACCAAAATCTGTGTGGCTTGTTTATAACATTTCCTCCTCTCTGATGATCGACACTGGTGCACCTCAGCGGTTTGTGCTTAGCCCACTGCTCTACTCTCTATATACCCATGTCTGTGTGGCTAGTCATAACTGAGATACCATCTATCAATTTGCTGATAATGCAACCTTTGTTGAAAGAATCTTAAATGTTGACAAAAGAGCGTGCAGGAGTGAGAAAGGCTAACTAGTGGAGTTGTGCCATAGCAGCAACCTGGCACTCATCTTCAGTAAGACGAAGAAGCTGATTGTTGACTTCCAGAAAGATATACTAATCGTCATAAGTGGAGAAACTGAGCAATTACAAGCTCATGCATGTCAAGATCGCTGAGGATTTAAAGTGCTCCCAACATATCGATTTAGTTATAAAGAACGCAAAACAACAGCTATACCTCACTGGGAGTTTGAATACATTTGTTATGTCAACCAACACAATCAAAAACATCTGTAGATGTAAGATGGGGAGCATTCCTACAGGCTACATCACTTTAAGGAATAGTTGGGCTACTTCACAGGTTTGAAAGAAATTGCAGAGGTTTGTAAATATAGTCGGCCCCATCTTCGGTACCAGCCAGGACATCTTCAAGGAATATTGTCTGAGAAAGCAGCGTCCATTATTTAAGACCACGAGCGCCCTGGGCATCCCGTTTCTCACTTTTATTATCAGGTAGGAGGTGCAGAAATCTGAATGCATGCACTCAGTGATTCATGAACAGCTTCTCCCCGTGTGCCATCCGATTCCTAAATGGATATTGAACCCTTGGACACTACCTCACTTTTCTAATACATAGCTTTTCTGCATTTACATGATTTTAATCTATTGAGTATAGGTACACCGTAATTTATTTACTTATTTATTATTATTATATATTGTAGTTATATAATAGACCTGATCCCATAAGGGAACGTTATTTAAAGGAACCCTTAGGAGAATGTGATTCTAATATGTTTGAATTCATATTGTGATTTGAGAAGGTGTAACATAACTCAGATAAACCCTTATCCTAATGGAATGAATGGATTTACAGAGACATGAAAGAGGACCTTGCCCAGGTGGATTGGAGGAGGATAGTGGCCGGGATTACAGCAGAGCAGAGATGGTTGAAGTTTCTGGGAATAGTTTACAAATTGCTGGATACACAGGTTGCACAGAGAAAGAAGTTCTCAAATTGACTGGCATACCAATAAAGCAGGATAAAATATTTTTTTAAAATTTGATTCATAACTAGTAAAAGGGAATTGAGAGTTGATATTGAACCACTGGCAAATGTTGCTGGTGACGTAGCAATGGTGGACAAAAGTAGGAGATAAACGCAATATTTTGCATCTGCCTTCACTATGGAAGATACTAGTTAATTTACAATGGTCTGTGAGTGTCAGGGAGTAGGAGTGAGTGAATAGCTAATAGAAAGAAAAAAATGCTCGACGAACTCCGAGGACCTGAGGTGGATAAGTTACCAGGTCCAGAGGGCTACATCTTAGATTCCTAAGAGAGGTTGCCGAAGAGATACAGGATCCATTGGTAATGAACTTTCAAGAATTGTTTGATTCAGGCATGGTCCCAGTGGACTGGAAGATTGAAAATGTCACTCCGATCTTTAAGAAGGGAGCCAGTCAAAAGAAAGGAAACTGCAGGCCATTTAGCCCAACCTCAATGGTTGGGAAAGTGTTGTAATCTTATTAAGGATGAGGTTTCGAGGTACTTGGAGACTAATAACAAAATAAATTACAGTCAGCATGATTTATGTTAACGGGACTTTTCCTTGACGAATTTGTTAGAATTCTTTGAGGAAGTGACAAGCAGGGTGGACAAAAGAGACGCAGTGGATGTCATGAACTTGGATTTTCAGAAGGCGTTTGATAAGGTGCAACACATATGGCTACTTAACAAGATAGAATCCTACGGCGTTACAGGAAAGATACTGGTATTGATGGGCTTAGAGACAGGAGGCAGCGAGTGAGAATTAAAAGGGCCTATTCTGATTGACTGCCAGTGACTAGTGGTATTCCTCTGTGGTCTCTATTGGAACAACTACATTTCACATTGTTCATTAAAGATTTAAACTATCAGATTGACAGTTTTGTGGCAAAATTTGTGGATGATCTCAAGGTAGGTGAAGTGGTTGTCAGTGATGAGGAAGCATTGTGTTTGCAGCAGTACTTAGAGAAGTTAGAAGAACAGACAAAAAATTTAGCAGGTGGAATACAGTGTTGGGAAATGTATGATAATGCATTTTCGTAAAAGTAACAATAGTGTGGAATATTATCTAAATGGGAACAACGTTCAAACATTAGAGGTGCAGAACGATATAGATGCCCTTCTGCTATATAAAAATTCTGCGCTTTTATATGACACTAGTCAGGTCGCACTGGAAGAATTGTCAACAGGTTTGCCCCCATATCTCAGAAAAGATGTGTTATCATTGGAGCGAGTCCAGATTAGGTTCATGAGAAGTTCAGGTTCAGGTTCATGAAAACATCTATTTCCCCTCTTTCCACTTGATTCAGTTTGTAGACAAAGGGTTTTGAATGGTCTTATGCTTATTAAGGATTTATACACTTATAATATATCTGATGGCTTAGATGAACTGTGCAGTAAATATGGTCTTCTGCATAATCTTTTTTTTTTTTTTTTAATACCTGCAGACTCGAAACTTTGCCAAGGAAAAATTTTATTCTTTTCCTAATCTACCACCTGCTGTGGTGTGGGAAAAGCTCACTCTTAACTTTAAAGTTAAACGGCTGTTCTCTGCACTATACTTTCAGCTGATGTCTTTGGGAGTGCAAGATATAAACAAAACTAAGACTAGGTGGAAAGATGACCTAGGCATGGATCTGGAATATTGGGCAAAAGCATTGAAAATGGTTCATTTCACTCCTCCATGTGCTGCTGCTTGGTTACAGGACGTAATGTTTGTTCTGAAAATAGAAAAGATTAAATTTACTCTGAGAGTGTGAGTGTAAAAGTTCTAATCGAAATGGGGACATTTCTTGCCATATTTTGGGTGTCTTATGGAATCACCTAGCGGTTGAGGGCATTTGATTGTACTTGGGGATTTGTCCCCTTTTAACGCGCAAATGGTTTACCTCACAGAGTGGTTGTTAAATTGTAATGCGAGTGTATACTTGATCATCTGACATGTTGGAATGTGTGTGGGCCTTCGTTTTGAAGGAATGTGGGGTTATGGCTGTGAAATGTATTGTATTTGTGAAGTGTTGTATTGTAAGTACATTAGCTGTCATGGTATGTTCGGGGAGGGCGGGTGAGGGGAGCTTTGTTTACGGGTAAACTATAAAAGCAAAATAGAGGAAAATGTGATCCATTATGTATTTTGTATTGTGTGATTCCTTCAAAAAATATAGAGATCTAGAAGATTATAAGGCTAGCAAGAAGGAGGTTAAGAAGGAAACTAGGAAAGACTAGGGGCCATGAGGAGGCCTTAGCGGACAGGATTAAGGAAAAGCGGAAGTTATTTTACAAGTATGTGTAGAGCAAGAGGATAAAGTGTGAAAGAGTAGAATCAATTAAGTGTGACAGTGGGGAGGTGTCTATGGAATCGGAGGAGATAGCAGAGGGACTTGATGAATACTTTGCTTCAGTATTCACGAAGGAGAAGAATCTTGGCGATTTTCCGGATGACTTACAGCAGACTGAAAAGCTTGAACCTATAGATATTAAGAAGGAGGATGTGCTGAAGTTTTTGGAAATCATCAATTTGGATAAGTCACCGGGACCGGACGAGATGTACCCGAGGACACTGTAGGGGGCGAGGGAAGAGATTGCTGATCCTCTGGCGATGATCTTTGCATCATCAATGGGGACGGGAGAGGATCCGGATGATCGAATAGTGCAGATGTTGTTACCTTATTCAAAAAAGGGAGAAGAGATAGCTCAGAAAATTATAAACCATTGAATCTTACTTTAGTGGTTAGGAAGTTGATGGAAGAAGATCCTGAGAAGCAGGATTTATGAACATGTGGAGAGACATAATATGATTAGGAATAGTCAACATGGCTTTGTGAAAGTCAGGCCGGCCATGCCTTACGAGCCTGATTGTTTTTTTTTTGAGGATGTAACTAAGCACACTGATGAAGGTAGAGCAGGAAATGTAGTGTATATGCATTACAGCAAGACATTTGATCAGATACCCCGTGCAAGGCTTATTGAGAACGTAAGGAGGCATTGGATCCAAAGAGACATTGCTTTGTGTATCCAGAATTGGCTTGCCCTCAGACGACAAAGAATGGTTATAGACGAGTCATATCCTGCATGGAGGTCAGAGACAATAGTGCGCCTCAGGTATCTGTTTTTGGACACGCACTTTTCGTTATTTTTTAAAAAAATAATTAACCTAAATAAGTAAGTTGATGGAAGGGTTTGTAAACCTGCTACAAATTGCTACCTAATGCTACAAAGTTTGGGGGTGTTGTGGTGAGTGTGGAGGTCTGTCAGAGGATACAGCGGGAAATTGATAGTATTCAAAATTGGGCTGCGAAATGGCAGATGTGGTTCAACTCAAGTAAGCATGAAGTGGTTTGTTTTGGTAGGTCAAATATGATGTCAGAATATAGTATTAATGGTAAGAATTTTGGTAGTATCGAGGATCAGAGGGATCTTGTGCTCCGAGTACATAGGACCTTAAAGCTTTTGTGCAGGTTGTCTCTGTCGTTAAGAAGGCATACAGTGTATTAGCATTCATCACAGCGGCCTGGAACATTTTCATGAACCAACAGCAAGAGAAGCAAAAGAGAACCAGTAGAAGAGGACATGGCTTTAGTTTAAGGGGAGGTAAGTTCAAGGGGGATATCAGAGGAAGGTTTTTCACTCAGAGAGTCTTTGGTGCGTGGAATGCACTGCCTGAGTCAGTGGTGGAGGGAGACACACGTGAAGTTTAAGAGACTACTAGACAAGTATATTGAGGAATTTATCGTGGGGGGTTATATGTGAGGCAAGATTTGAGGGTCAGCACAACATTGTGGGCCGATGGGCCTATAATGAGATGTACTATTCCATGTTCTTAAAATCTAAAGCTAACAACGAAATTGCAGATATGGGTAGAGAAATAGAAAATTCAGTTTAATAAGGCCAGAAGTACTGTGTTGCACTTTGGGAGATCAAACATAAAATGGTCATCCATTCTGGTACAGAGGCATCAAGGGTCCACACCAATTGATATGGTGGTCTGAAGATGGTCTGTAGCCTTTATTAGTCCAGGCACTGAGTGTAATAGTTAGACACTTATGCTGCAGCTTCGTAAAACAGCTCAGGCTGCATTTGGAATTTTGCATTCAAATATGAACCCTCCAATGTAGGAGCAATACCGAGTGTTTGGAAGGTTATAGAAATGTTCGCCGGAATGGAAGGCGTATTCTATGTGGACATTTGGATAAACTTCTGCTATTTTCTCTGGAGTAGTGGTGTGAGGAGATGGGATGGAAGGCCTTAGATTTGAATGGCATGGATTGGCAACAGGTATCTCTTTTCCAGGATAGAAATCACCAATAATAAAGGGCATGCATTTAACGCAACAGGACGATGCACAGAGAAGTTGCTTTTGCCACACACAGGGAGTGGTGAATGATTGCAATGTATTGTCAGACATGGTGGGAGAGACAACCATAAATAGCTGCGGTTAAGTGGCTCTTGGATGGGCACATGAATGCGTGGAGATAGCAGGGATATGGACATTGTGTAGACAAAAGGAATTAACTTAGTTGAGTCTTTACTTAGCAGCTTTATTTCTTTAGCACATCATTGTGGGCTGAATAACATGTTCCCATTTCATGCTGTAGTTTATTCTGAATCAACATCACAAGAGAAAATCTAAACGCACCGAAAGCAAACTACTGCAGTACGTGGGAGTGTGGTCTGGGGGGTGTGTTGTTGAAAGGAGCTGGCAGGAACTAAAGTGAAGACGTTAAAGTTTTTTTTTAAAATCAGGGCTCCGTGCAATGAAAACTCTCAAATGTCACTTCATTGTTCAGGACTAGAAAACAAAAATCAGTTAACTGTCAACCTGTTCATTTCACATCTGCTGTTGGGTAAATGCTGCCATCTGTGATCAGTGCAGAAATAACAAGTGATTCAGAAAAGTATAATGACATCAAACCAAACCAACATTGTTTAGTGAAAGTAACTCATGTTTGACAAACATAATGAATCTTTTCCATGATGAAGCAGTGTTAATAGAGGGAACCTGTAGCTGTGGTGCGTTTGGATTTTCAGAAGACATTAGACAAATTGTCCCATGAAGGGCTGGTTCACAAGACCAGAGGTCATGTTGATTGAGGAATTGCTAACATCGATAGAAGACTGATTTTCATGTCAAAGACAATAAAACTGTTTTAGCACTTTAAAGGAGCTGGGAACATGAATCCCAAGGTCTTTCAGCTCATCTACACTGTAAAAAATCTTGTCCTTAACAGTGAACTGTCTCCTTACATGTGCCTTCTCGAGAAGCAACACCTCACATTTATCTGAGTAAAGCTCCATCAGCCGTCTCTCAGCTCATAAATGTCCTATAGCATCGTGTACTCTTTACCAGTCTTCGCACGACTTCAGCAATCTATCTATTATCGATAAATATACTAATCAACTCATCTACATTTTCATTTATACGCATCGCATACAAAAGAGGGCTCAGCATAGATCCCTGTGGAACACCACTAATTACAGGCCTCCAGCTCAAATAATTCCATTCATTCACTGCGCTCTGACTTTTATGCACAAGCCATTTCTGAATGCAAGCAGCTAATTAGCCACAAACCCCATACAGCACAATCTTCCGGATTGACCCTCAATGAAGGACTTTGTCAAATGCCTTAATAAAATCCATATAGACACCTTCCTCGGTCCTACCCTCAACAGTCTCTTTCATCAGAACGTCAATAAACTCAATCAACTAGGCAAGGCTCCACCTGCCATGTACGAAATCATGCTAGCTCTCCCAAATTAAGCCATTGTTTTCCAAATGTTCATATATCTTATGCTGAATACATGTCCTCAGCAATTTCCATACAACGATGTGAGACTCATCATCCGAAAGTTCACAAGATTTTCCCCTATTCCTTTCTTAAAGAAAAGTACAGCATTAGCCATTCTCTAGCTCTACAGGACCTTACCTGTACATACTGAGTTTACGAAGATACTGGTAAAAGGGCTCAGCCATTTTGTCTCTTGCATCCTTCAATAATCTGGGGTAAATCGCAGCAGACCGTGGGAACCTACTACATTAACACTCATTAGACAACTGTACTCATTAGGAAACCCTACACTTCCACCACATTGACCAAAGTAGTGGAACACTCGGCACTGATTTCCTGGCCATTCATATAATTTTATTTTGTAAATAATGAAGGAATGTACTCATTAAGTATCTCACTCACATTCTCTGTATCAAAACAAATGTTAACCTTTTACCCGAGTGATCCTGCCCTCTATCTAGTTATCTTCTTGTCTTGATGTATGTTTGGAATGTCTCGGGATTCACATTAACCCTGTTTGTCAAGGATTTTCCATGGCCCTCCTGACTTTACTGTTTCCCTTCTTTAGGTCTTTAATATTTTCTTTATTCTCGTCATGAGCTTCATTTGATCCTCATTTTCGTCTCTTGAAGTGTTTTTCCTTTCATCTTCTTGTCTAATTTTGCAACCGGCCTGGACATCCAAGGTAGTGTTACCTTTCCATCCCTGTACTTCCTTCCAACAGGAACAAACCTTTCCTGTACTTTGTGAAATTGACCATTAAACACTCTCCCTTGCCATTGAAAAGGTGTTCCCAATTAACTATTCTTCGTTCCTGCCTATGCCCTCGTAATTTCCCCTTCTCCAATTTAAAACATTCCACTAGGACCATACCAATCGTTATCCTAGGCTATACTGAAATATATCACTAATTCCTAACTGTTCACATACTGCAAGGTAAATGCCCGGCCAAGCTCATTACCCAATAGAAGGTCTACTACAATTCATTCTCCTATGGGGCTCTCCACTTATTGGTTTAAGAAACCTTCTTAGGCACACTAAAAAAATCTGCACCAATTAAATCCCTTACTCCATGATGGGATAAGTTTATATTAGGAACATTGAAACCACCCCACGCCCCACTATTACAACAACCCCATTATTTTCACAGATTTCCTTCCTCTGAATACATAACTGTTCCTGAATGTCGCGGTGGTATTTGAGGTCTACACTACAATCCCATCAATAAACACCCTTCCTATTCCTGAGTTCCACCTATATCGACTCAGTGTCTGACCCGTACTTCACATCTCCCTGAGTCTAGCTGTGATATTGTCCATGCTTAGAAGTGCCTTTCCACCGCCTTTTACCTCCTTCCTATCTTTTTCAAAAACATCATAAATCTGGTACATTATTCACCCATTCTGCACATCTCGTAATAATTATCTGAAATAGCCACAACCTTATAGTTCCATGTAGTGATCCATGCTCTAAGTTCATCATATTTACCCGTAATAATCCGAGCATTAAAATACAGACACTGCATACTCTCAGCCTCATCATAACTGTTAATTTTATTTTCCCTGTCAATAACTTCCCTGACATCTACCTCCCTGTCCAATTCTTCAAACGCTGACCTGGTTTTCCAGTTCCCTGACACCTGCATCACATGCTTAAAATCAAAATAACCCGACTCACTCCCAAACCACCGAGTAATATGCACAAGCCCTCCAGTCAGGATATTGGTTCCCCTCCAGTTCGAGTGCATTTTTCTGAAGGTCATCCCTTCAGAAAAAGGCCCCACAGATTAAGGAACATGAAACCCTGCCAACCTGCACCATCTCCTTAGCCACACATTTATCTGTGTTATCATCCCATTTCTACCCGTGACACCGCGAGTAATCCATAGATTACTTCCATAGAGGTTCTTCTGCTCAGCATCTTTGCTAACTCTATAGACACAGTGTGGGATTTCTGGCCATTTCTTGACACTATCATTGGTGCCAAATTGCACCAGGTCCTCTGGCTGTTCACACTTCCCCTTGACAATACCCTGGAACTGAAGCAATACACCTTGGACCTTAACACCCGGGAGGCAACACACCATCCTGGTGTCACTTTCCTGGCCGCAGTATCTCCTGTCTGTCCCCACTAACTATTGAGTGCCCCATCACTACCACACTATGTGACCTTTCTTTCCTGTTGTGCCTCAGAGCCAGCCACGATGCCATTGCTGCTTCGGTGCTCTGATGGGTCTTCACCCTATCCCCCTCACTTGAAGAGGTATGTTTGTTGCTGAAGGGAATGGCCACAGCGAGCCATTAGGATTTCTTAGTCTTGATTTGAACTTATAGAATTTCGTAGAATCGTGTAAGGCAAAAGTCACCGACTGCGTCAGTGGGCTCGGGCTGACTGTTTGAGGAACTTGCTTAAAAACTGTGATATTCTGACATTGAAGAACTCAGCTGGCCACAGGCTTCGTGTTGGATTGTGGCAATAAAAGGTGACGGCACTAGTTTTCTTCAATAAAACAGAGGCAAGCTGGATGGTGCACTGATTGGCTATTAGATACTGCCCTCTGTGTATATGGGTGATAACAGGAGGAAAGAGGCGATGGGAGACAGGGAAGTTACCTTTGTCAGGATCAGGTCCATAACCACGAAAGTTAGTACTTCTGAGACTGAAACTGAGTTCACGGTTAGAATGCAAATGTTGCTCTTGGATGAGGAGCAGCCAGAGTCAGTGCCAGATTCCAGGAGCATCACTCACCGATAGCGGGGCAACTGCAATTGGTCCACTGCAGCTGGGTGGCAATTTTTTACTGGAAACCAGATTACACACACAAACTGCGGGTCTGCAATTTTGTCCTGCCCTAATGCTGGAGAGGAACTCTCGTTGAAACTGGAATTACATCTAATTCCGGATCAGTCCACTACGGAAACGCACCTTGGTGGTGGAGAGTTCTGAGGGATAATGTTACTTTGGCAATAGCTGTTTACATCTCGCCCGCAACATGTATATATGACCAGAACTTGCTGCTTTGCTGATTTCAGGGTTCCTGTAAACACAGTCAGTGGAATTCGCGGCTTCAGCATACTCATCACGCACAAGATCTAAATTCAGCTCTCGTGCATCCACCATCTTATACAGCGTGATGGACACGCGCTGAATTAAATTATCAAATGATGGCAGAGCCTTCCTGTTGAGATATGAAATAACATTGTAATAGCATTCGTCTTGTGTAACTTCATTACCTTGGAGCGGCGAAGATAAATGTGATCGTTGAGATTTTAAATATTCATGAATACATGAATATATAACAGGAAACACCATTCTGTTTAAATCTAGAGGGTACATGTCTATGGGGATATGGGATGTTACAGACGGAAAATCTAAGCACGGCCACCGGATACATAACAAACGGTGGAATGTGAAGAAATACATAAGGCCAGAGAGACCCTGGAAAGCATGAGTAAACACGTCGGAGTTAGGACCCAGTCTGGTTGACCAGGATAGACTCGATGGAAATTTGACTACATTGGGTGAGGGTACTGAATGCCAGAGCAGGGAGCTCTGTTGGAACTATAGAAACATAAGTCTGCCAGACCTGAAGCAGTGGGTACAGTCCTGTTCATTACATTACAGGGACATACAGACAAACTGACACTACATTTAGGGGAAGGAATCCCAACTTTATTCTGTATTCTATTATAGCACAGGATATGGAATTGACCTGTATTCACAGTCTACGAGTATTCCTTACACTGTACTTCAGTACAGCGTGTCTTTACCCATGGTGACAGGGAGAATTAAAGAGAGTCCAATCCTGTAAATAAATAAAGAGTTGTGCGCAAAGACATTGTGTTCCCATGGTCCCATTTTCAACTCGATGACTTTTGAAATACTAATCCAATATAACCAGCTTCATTCAAACTGACACTGTGTAGACAAAATGTAAGTATCAGCAGGAGGTAGTTTAATATAATTGTGAAAAAACGTACCTTCAAGAAAACTGAGATAATTTTGTATGACGATTGAATGCCAGAGTTATAGAACAAAATGCTGAAAAAATGTATGAACCCCACGCAGTTAGGCTGTACCAGAGATTGAGAGATATAGAATGAACCCCACGGTATCACACTGTTCCAGTGACTGATGGGTACAGAATGAACCCCACTGTCTCACACTATGTCATAGACTGACAGATGTAGAATGAACCCCACCCTCAAACAATGTACCACAGACAGACAAGTACTGAATGAACTCCACACCTTCACACTGCGCGAGAGACCGACAGGCACAGAATGAACCCCACACTTTCACACTCTACCAGAGACTGACAGGTACAGAATGAACCCCATTGCCCCACACTGTACCAGAGACTGACAGGTACAGAATGAACCCCACATTCTTACACTGCACCGGAGACTGACAGTTTGAATATGGCCCAAGTGCGGAGAGAGAGCCACTGAAGTTTACAGACTTTAATGTGAATTGTGTTAAAGGGGAAAGTAAAACAATTGCTGTATCTATAACGCTGCCGAATCCGTGGTTGTGACAAACAGGTACAGAATGAACCCTGTACTCTCGCACTGAAAGAAAGATTAGAATATAGGGAATGAACGCTCTCCCTCTCCCACCCCGTGTGTGTGTGTGTGTGTGTGTGTGTGTGTGTGTGTGTGTGTGTGTGTGTGTGTGTGTGTGTGTGTGTGTGTGTGTGTGTGTGTGTGTGTATATATGCACGAGCGACAAGGATGCAGTTAAGTATTGAATTCCAAATCAAAACTGGAAGATACTGGGTTACAAGGTAGGGGACGGTCGGAGTCGGCCAAATCTGTTTTCTGTTGAGTAATTAACAACAAAAGCGTGAAAACTGTAAAAGAGGTGCTCTGTGACAATGTTCAGTCATTGTAATGAAATCTCCGTCGTTATTTCTACCTGCGAGTCACAGCTGAGGTAATGCCCAACATTTTTGATATATTTGCCTTCAATCGCCCCAATATTTACATCAGAGAAAGACATATGAAATGCTGGAGGAACTCAGCAGGCGAGGCAGCAACCATGGAAAGCAGTACAGTCGACGTTTCGGGCCTAGACGTCGACTTGACACTCTCCGACTGAGGTCCACCAGCATCTTGCGTGTTATCGTTTGGATTTCCTGCATTTACAGTTCTTCTTTTGTTTGTGAATTACATCAGAGACTAGCATTAAATTAAAGTGTTTGTTCAGGTAAGCATAACTAAGAAGGTTAGTCAAGGGTATAACAGTATCTCTGGAGACTGATCCTCTCTATAAATCAGCGCCGTTTTGAATGCATCAGCTCAAAGTGACTGCCAGTGCTGTGAGTTCAGGAGCAACAGCAGCACAGATTCTCACTGAAATGGTGTATCCGGTCATCTGGCGGGTAGAAGGCGTTTACTATCCTTTTATTTCAGCCTTTGGAATTCCTGGTAAGCCGTAGTGTCAGCTGCCGTTGGCGGGAGAGGATGTTTAATTCCAATATTGTGATTGTTCTGTCGCTGGTTTCCAATGCCGGCTGTCCATTTCCAGTGTTCCGTATTTCAAGACTGGCGGGGAAGCACCGGGACTGTGGATTCTGGAATCTGCATCCGAATACAACCCTCTGCAAACATTCAGCGAATCTATCAAATTCTGTGGAACTGAGCATTCGTCCAGCGGTTTGTGATCAATATGGGAATGTTCGGGCCTCCATGCTTTTGGCCTTGTACAACTTCACTGCATTTACAAATATTTTGTTTATACAGCCCGCGGAAATTATACCAATTGATTGTCTGCATTTGTATATTGTCAGTTGCAACAATCCAACCATCGACTTTTTGTAACACTTCAGCAAATCTGAGGCGTTCCGTGTTGTAGATCGAAACCGTTGTGGATTTTCAATAAAAGTCTGCAACATGACTAAAATTAAACAGCTGATGGACAAAACAATGAAGTTCTTGTTGAGAAGAATTCCACAACCGATGTGCTACTTCATAGTTATGTGAAATGTACTCTATTATATCTTCGTCTGACGCCGTTACAAGCAGCAGACTACGGCACCGAGTTTGCTGCTGGATGTTGAATTCCTCTCCCCTGCTTCCATGTGACGGAGTCAGAGGGACGTGTCATGTGAGGTTGTGTCAGACTGCGCTGTAACTGTTGAAATCAGTCAATGTTCTGTTGTCAAGTCAGTGAGGCGACAAATGCAGGAATAGGAAACAAACTCGGGGAATGCTGGAAACACTAAGACCCAAGCAGCTTGTATGGAAAGAGAAACCAGTTAACACTGGTGTCAGGGGTCTCTCTGAGAACAGTTCCGAGGAGAGGAACTTTAAGTGTATTTTGACATATTCTGTTTTGTCTGGATGAGCGTTTCCACCATTTCCTGTTTTTGTTCCGTCCAACGGCTGTTATGTGGCTGACAGTGATCTCCATGGAAGCTGATAATTGTCTAATGGAAGAATACCGCCGTCAGCGTCCGGATAGGTTGATTTCATCCAGACGAGACGTGGTAGGCGCCGATGGAACATGTTCCATCCAGTGTTAACACTGCGGAGGTAGTTACCCAGTTTTAGCTTTCCGCTGCATCTTCACATTTCGGTCATCAGTAAGGAATCCGTATTCAGATCATATTGACTTTATTTTACTGTGTAAACTCCTGTGTCTCCGCCAGCTCTGCGCCCTCTCTCGACCCCGGCACTGCTAAATGCAAAAATAAAGTGGAAATATTATAGGATCCCCTCAAACCGCTGCATTGGATTCTGCTCAGTATTTTCTGAACTTGGTGTTCCCTGTCTCTCTTCCAGCGAACTTGATGGCGATTGTGATCCTGTCCCGGGGAAAGTGCGGTCTCTCCAAATGTGTCACTAGCTACCTGGTTGGAATGGCAGCGGCCGATCTACTGGTCGTTATCTCGGATCCGCTGCTGAAGTGGACTGCTCAGATTTATTTTCCCGGATCTTTCCTGCGAATCACTCATGTCTGCAGACTAGTTGAATGGTTGACATTTGCGAGCACTGCGGCTTCAGTCTGGCTGACTGTCGCTTTCACCGTTGATCGATTTGTGGCTATTTGCTGTGAGGAGCTGAAAACAACATATTGCACCGAGAGAAATGCGGCCGTGGTTATCGGGACAGTGAGTGTGCTGACCTGTTTGGAGAGTGTGCCCTCGGGCTTTGTATACGAGCCTGGAGAAATAATTGATGGCGTTCCCTGGGATTGTCTTGATACACCGAGGTACAAAAATTCTCCCGCATGGTTGATATTTCCAATATTTCATCGCATTTTAGTCCCTTGTGTCCCATTCATTCTGATGTTGCTGTTCAACATTATGACTGTCAGGCGAATTCTAGTGGCCAGTCGAGCCCGCAGGGAACTACGGGGACAAAAGAGTGGGGAGAATGACAAGGACCGGGAGATGGAGAACCGACGCAAATCCATCGTTTTGCTCTTCAGCATAACCGGTAGTTTTATATTCTTGTGGGGAACACACGTGGTATTTTTTATCTACAGGCGGATTTCAATGAGTTTTGTTGATTCTGTCACGGATCCCCGCTACATCACAGTCCACGCAGCGGAAATGCTGCAGATCCTTAGTTCCTGCACCAACACGTGTATTTACGCCCTGACTCAGAGCAAATTCCGAGAGGAACTGAAAAATATAGCGAAGTACCCAATGAATCGTATTTCCAAACTCCTGAAACGTTGGAAATAAGTTCTGTAACGTATCACAATTCAGCTGACTTCATGCTCCCTATTCTATATCCCACTTGTGGGTAAATGGAAACAATGTGATGAACAGTTACAAAACAAACACGAGAAAATCTGAAGATGCTAGAAATACTAATCGACACACACCAGATCAGATCCCGATGAAGGACCTCGGCCCGAAATATCGACTGTTTACTGTTTTCCTCACCCAAAATACTGCCGAAACTCAGCAGGTCAGGTAGCATCTATGGAAAAGAGTAAATTGTCAATGTTTCGTGCCGACACTTCATCAGACTCCTGTCCACGGTTTACCCTATTCCTGTTTTGTATGAGAAGCCTTAGAGTTGAAAAACAGTTGTCTACAGCTCAACGCGACGGCCTCACTGGCCTCACCGTCACAGAGGTATCCCCTTTGCACATCTCGTCCCGCCCTGTTAAATGGAAGCTGCAGGCAAACCTGTTTCCCCTGCTTCCCGGTTCTGACAAATCTGCCTGATCTTGAGTGTATTTTCATCTATATGAACTACTCCTGCCACTGTCATAACCGGCCTTTCCTTCAACGTCATTTTCTCGTCCTTTTCTACCTGCAGGTTATCCTGCCCTCTGCAACCTTCACTGTCTTCCATTAACAAAATTTAACTGTTTTACAACTGAAGACAAAGTACCGATACGTTCACTTATCTCTCTGTGAGAGATAGAGAGATAGAGAAGGTGAGCGCGAGCCGGAGACAGTGCGAGGGCTGAGGGCCGAATGAGAGAGCGAATGAGACATCGTGAGAAAAAGGACGCGAGGCAGAGCACCTGAGGGTGACCCTGTAAGGCAGACGGTGCCATGGAGATGAAGCTGGCGTGAGCGCGAGGGAGAGTGTGCGAGTGAGGGTGAGAGCGAGGGAGAGCGATTGAAGGAGACATCGCAAGGGAGAGACAGAGTAAGATAGAAAGGGGGGGGAGGAGGAGATTGAGAAAGTGAGAGCGAATGAGACATCGTGAAGAATTGCGCGCGAGGGCTGGGAGCGAATACATCGCGAGGAACAAGGCACGACGGAGACGCACCAGGGACTCGGCTTGCGGGAGAAGACGCGAGCGTGAGTGCGAAGCAGAGGGCGTGTGGGGAGAGACAGAGAAAGAGAGAATTACAGAGAGAGAGAGAGAGAGAGAGCGAGAGAGAGAGAGAGAGAGGAGAGAGAGAGAGAGAGAGAGAGAGAGAGAGAGAGAGAGAGAGAGAGAGAGAGAGAGAGAGAGAGAGAGAGAGAGAGAGAGAGAGAGAGAGAGAGAGAGAGAGAGAGAGAGAGAGAGGAAAAAGAGAACACAGGCTGCGTGACATTGTCGGATCTGTGGTGTTCCTCCAACACTGTGATCAGCGTATTTAGGAAATGATGAGTTGACAAGTATTACGTTGAATTATTTACATCTACTACTGTAGACATATGTTTCTGTTTTCTTCTATGTAAAATCGTACGAGTTCTAACAAAGTGTTTCGTTTCACACGTGTGCACGCCACTTTGCCTGCGAACGTATAAATAAATACAATCAGCTTAATTAAAAAAAAGAATGAAATAAATGAGTTCTAAAATAATTTTCATTACAAAGAAGCTATTAGAAAGCACATGAATGTACAGGGATGGCAAATAATGAATCATATGCAGCAAACACTTTAGCCGGGGGTCACAGTCAGGAGTATCTGTGGACATGAGTGAGATTGCAGGATGGTGCATTGCCTGTATCATGCCAGGGGCAATAATGTCCCTGAGAAGGTACGGGCCCTTCTGAAAGGGCAAGGTGAACAGCGGGAGGTCATGTTCCTTATTAGAACTAATAGCAGAGAGACAAAATCCTGCAAAGAGAATTTAAGCAGTAGGGCAGAAACTTGGAAATAGGAGCTCTCGCCTGATGATTTTAGAATTACTTTAGGTGCTACATGCTTGCGAGTTAAGCTATGGTAAACTGGTACACATAGATGTGCGGCTAACAATTTCATGCAGGAGGGAGGGCATCAGGAACACAGGACACTGGGTTCTCTTCCATGATAGGTGTTACTGTGGAACAAGGGTTGGTTACAGCGAGGGAGGAGGAATATCATCACATGAAAGCTTGCTGGAGACACCCTGATGATTTATTTAGACATTTTTTTTCCGTTGGTTCTTTTAATATTTTTCTTTCTGTATTAAAATCGTACGAGTAATAAAGTGTTCTGTTACAACACGTGTGCAGTTTGCAATTGCATAAGTAATTACACTGAATAAAACCAAAAAAGATTACAATTAATGAAATTTTAAACGATTTTCATTACAAAGGGGCTATTAAATGCACATGAATATACATGGGATGGAAGGATATGAATCACATGCAGCAGAAAATTTAGCCGGGCGGGACGCAAACAGGAGTACTTGTGGAAATGAGTGAGATAGCAAGATGGTACTTAACCTCCATCATGGCAGTGCCAAGGGTGTCTCTGAGGAGGTACGGGACATTCTGAAAGGACAGGGTGAGAAGCGAAAATCCTTTCAGAACTAAATAAGAAGAGACAAATTCCTGCAAAGAGAATTTAGGGAGTTGGGCAGAAAGTTAAGAAGTAGGAACTCTGGGTTGGTGATTTCAGGAATTTTTCAGGTGCCCATGCTTTCGAGCTAAGAGATGGCAAACTGGTATACTTAAATGTGAGGCTAACAATCTGGGGCAAAGGGACGGCGTCAGGAACAGTGATCATTGGCACTCATCCAGGATAAGTGGGACTGGTGCAAGGAAAATGAGTTACACTAAAGGGGAACTTATATTCTCACAGGAATGCCTGCTGGAGCCGCCCTGATGATTTTAATCATGTGGCATGTACAGCGGGTGTTGAGATCCAGAGCTACAGGTCAGTAAGTAGCATTGAACGGAAGGTACAGGTGAGGTCGAAGAACCTCAAAACGAAATCAAGATGGGGTCACATTAATGAGCACAGTGGCACTGAAAGAGGGAAGTGTGTTTATTCCAGAGCAGGGTACATAAATATTAATGCAGATGTAGTATGACCCTGGATTAGTACATGTCACGGTGATTCATCAATTACGGAGATCTGGTTGAGAGAAGGGCAGGACTGGCATCTAAACATTCTAGGTTTCATATGATTCAGACAGTCCAGATGGAGCTAAGATAGGTTGGGGAGCTGCACTGCTGGTCAGGCAGAATGCCGCTATGTTGAGGTAATCCTGGAGACTCAATCAGTAAGTCAGTTTCGGTAGCACTCAGCAATACGAAAGGTGCAATCACTGTGAGGGTTTATACTGTAGACCTCCGAATAGCCCGAGAAAGAGAGGAATTTTAATATGTCAGCAGGTTATAGGATAGTATAAAAACAACAGAGTAGCTGTACTGGGTGAATAATCTCTCCAGAATGACTGGGGCTCCCTTATCACCTAAGGCTTGGTTGGGGCATTATTTGTTAGTTGTGTTCAGGAAGGTTTCCTGAAACAGTATATTTACAGGGGTAGTTACTTGGCGTAGTATTGGGCAATGAGCCTAGCAAGATGATTGGAGATTAATTGGGAATGTTTTCCGGATTACATTTCTGGAGGTTTCCAGGTCGTTATTGATAAAGATGATATTGGACCTGCAGGTTTAAGAGAGGTAATTTGCGGAAGGCAAATTACAGAAGAACTGGGCGGGAATCATAAAGATTAGGCTGGGATCCGATGTTACTGGATGGAGCTGATGTTAGCTGATGTCTGACATGTGAGAGTCACATACAGTCCAGTCAGGCGGAATTCTGGATCTCTCTGTCTCTGTGAGGAGGGTACAGAAGACCGGGACGTTCAGAAACATAGCGTGATGAGAAATATTCTATAAGTTAAAAATGTATGCGGAGTCATATGTAAGGTCTAGGAAGATGAAATTGGACAGGGTTTTGTAGGAATATACAGGGAGCAAGAAACAAATCACACTGTGTATTGGGAGAGTGAACGGTGACAAGGAAATGTTCCCATTGAGGAGGATCAATGAGAATTGCAAGGCATCTTATGCATACACTGAAAACAACATTAAAGAAGGGAGAGGAAAGGATCACTCAAAGACAAAGGGTGGTGGGGTGGGGGGGGGGGGTACTGTTCATGCCTGAAGCCAGATTTTGCATGCGATGTAGAAAATGAATACATTGCGTTTACGGGAGTTCATTAAGGTGAAGGACATGGAGGAAAGCGAGATCAGAAAGAATATATGATGACATTCTTTATGATGTCGCCTTTATACTAAACATGATGCGCTGTCTGTCTCTTAAACCAGTCAGATGGGCAGATCCTTTCGGGGATTTATTCCATTGCGGAACATAGACCACATGCAGTTAAAAATGATCTTTAAACTGTCGGCACCTATCGATCTGTAAGGACACAGATCATAGCAATATCTGTCCCGTATTGTAAGGGGAAGGGAATGGTTCTTCTCTGTTATAATCAAGCCCTGCATATATGAAGGCCCAAGAAAAGTCAGCAGTTGATATATGAACAGTGAAATTTGTAATACCTAGACATTCACTCCCAGGACAGAGACTTATAAAAATTATACGGGGTGATGTCTGATGTTAAATTTTAAACACAAAACAGGTGTGGAATTCGCTGCCAGGCGGTAAAAGTGGATGCATTATGAACACTTATGAGATCTTGCATTGGGGCATGACCTTTGCAAATGATGAATTTCACTGGGAGACCATTTTGCGGACAGTCATCCCCAAAAAATGACACAATTTAGGGTTAATTTGCTAATATAATGGGAAGCTAATAATTACCTACCACCGTGTTCTTCATTCTCATTTCCCCCACCTGAGTATCCTGATCTCATCTATTTTTTCCTGATGTATGTAATCAGCCGGAAACATCGACAGTTCACTCTTTTGCATACATGCTCAGTTGCCTGCTAAGTTCCTTTAAAATTGTTTGTGTTTTGCAAACTAATGAAAACTATGTTAGGCAGGATCTGTGGAGAGCAGAGACCGGGTGCAGCTGTAACTCATACCTGACC
This sequence comes from Hemitrygon akajei, assembly GCF_048418815.1. Lineage (NCBI taxonomy): Eukaryota > Metazoa > Chordata > Chondrichthyes > Myliobatiformes > Dasyatidae > Hemitrygon > Hemitrygon akajei. The sequence continues at coordinate 23,146,310 of NC_133151.1, forward strand.
TGTGAGGGTTATTTAAAGCCGAGTGGTTCAACATTCAAAGGGTTTCACTGAGGGGGAAAGGAATAAATCCAAATCTAGGATTATCGAATGGTCAGAGATATTGCAAATGCAGAAAAAGTGTAAAAAGAACCATAATTAAAGTTTAGGGCGTGAAAATTAGACAAGGCCCTTGATCGATGTGCAGCAGTATGTAAAATAAATAGAAAATCAGCAGTGCTGAATGACGGTTGTGGAGGTGAAATAATTTTGCTGAGCAAGACATGAGTGGATTCACCTTGTATCAACATTAAAAACACAAAGGGCACCATGGAGAAAGCAGAAGTGTGGAGAACTCAGTGTTGTAGGTGTGAAAGCACGCCGGGAGCCAGTAAAAGTGGTCATGTCACCAAATCAACAATTCACATCAGTATTCAGCAAACAGAAGGTGAAGGAGGAAAGAAGGATCAGTAGGAATACGCTCATATTCCACGGCACGTTGACAACATGCTGTTGGGAGCGTCGGGACATTAAAAGAACACAAAGGTGGAAAAAAGCACCAGAACTGAATAGGATTTTTCAGGCTATTAACAGAGTGATGCAAGATCTTAGATTGCTGGGGCCTTCACAGAGACATTTGTAGTCTCATTTTAATTACAGATGTTGCTGCAGAGGACGGCAGGAGCTAGGAATGAATTGGATATGGCGATCGACAGAATTGTCTCGTTTAGGACACTGAGACCAGGTCATTAGTGAGATGGTCACATATAAGGTTCAGGATGCTGATAAGTCTGGTGACCACCAGAAGAGACAAGGGGAAAAGTCGGGCAATGCAGAGTCCCCCAGTGGCTTTTCAAGTTACAGGTCACTAATTTGTGCGACTTTAATGGCAATATGGACAAGTTTGCAGACAATTCAAAGAAAGCTGGAGGGGCAGGTAGTGTGAGGAAGCAGAGAATGTGCAGAAGGACAGACAGATTGGGATAATGGGAAAAGAAGTGGCAAATGAAATATAGAGCAGGGACATGTATGGACATGCATATAAGCAGTAATGGCATAGGATATTTTCTAAGCGGCGTGAAAATTGAAAACACAGAGGTGCAAAATGAGTTGGGAGTTCTCCTGCAGGACAGCTAATGATTACGTTGCAGTTTGAGTCGGTGTAAATGAAGAAAAATCCAATGTTAGAATACATTTTGAGAGTTCAAGTACCAAAATGTAAGATGCAATGCTGAAGTTCAACACGGCATTGGTCAGACTGCACTTGGAGTATTGTGAATAGTTGTGGCCACATATCGAGGCAAATGTGTACTGACATGGAGACGTTCCAAAGAGGTTCACCAGAATGATTACAGAAATGAAAGGGTTAACATTCGAGGAGCGATTGACGAATCTGGGCTGTACTTGCTGGAGTTCACAAGAATGAGGGGTGTGATTCATACCTATCGAATGTTGAAAGGCTTATAGTGTGCACATGTAGATAATGTTTTCTATGGAGGATGTATATAGGAACAGAAAGTACAGTCTAGAGGATAAATTGAGAGGAAATTGTTCAGCCAGTTGGCAGTGAAACTGAAATTCATTGCCACGGACAACTATGTAGTCCAAGTCATTGTGTAAAAAATGACTTGATAGGTTTGATAGGTTTGTGATTAGTCAGTGTGTCAACGGGTTATTGAAAAGGCAAGGGGTGGTTTGCCTTTTTTTATGGAATGGTACATTTAACCTAATGGACTGAATGGTCTCGTATGGCAGACATAAGACAAAGGGAAGGGCAGAATGGACAGCCCGATGTTCCAGGATACAAAGCTGCATGTAAGAGGGGAGGGACAGTCACACTCCGGAGGACAATGGACTTATAATAATAATAATAATAATATGCACTGAGGGCATTATTCTCTGCTGAATCGTCTAGTGACGCCTTATGGACACCATTGAGACATAAGGATATGGTATCATAGAAACCCAAATAGTAAGTGGGAAATGGAAACGCACTAGTGCAAAGACTGCAGTTGTTGTAAACATATTAAGGGAGTATGCGTGAGAAATTTTAACTTTGTAATATTGACTGGGCCAATCATACTGTAAAAGGCATGGAGCCCAATTTATGAAATGTGTCCTGGAAAGCTTCCTTTATCAAGATGAAGAAGGACTGCTTGAGAATGTTCAACACTGGAACTCCTCCAGAGAAATGAGGTGTAGGCAGCGGCAGAAGTGTTTGTCCGTGAGCACTTAGGCTCCAATAACTAGAACTCTGATAGATTTTTAATGGATATGGTGTAGAATGCAATCCAAAGCAAGTTCCTGAAAAAGACCAGAGCAAAGGTGGGAGCCATTAAGCGGCATCATGCAGTGCTTGACGGGACAAGATTCTTTACAGGAAAGATGTAACTGCCAAGCGGGGGCCTTTAAACGTGTGATTCCAGGGGTTCAGAACCTGCATGTTCCTCTTACGGTGAAGGACAAAATTGGCAGGTTGCAGAAAACTAAGCTGTTGAGAGATACTGAGACCCTGCTTGCAAAAGTGGGAGTCATATACTGCACACGTAAGTAATTTTGAACTAGTTAATCTCTTGATATCAATAAATATACAAGTGTTCTTCCACTTCGGAGGGTGAAAGCTGACTTTGAGAATGATCTGAAAGGCAAAATGAGACAAGTGCCCAAGAGGTTCTATTGTTATATGAAGAGTTAAAACGACTTTGTGGAGGGAATGAGTGCTATTAAAGGTCAGAATGCATGATCCACGAGTTTATGGAACAAAGACGATGGAAAATGTTTTAATGAATGTAACTCTACATTTGTACGGTGTAGAAACTGATGGAAGTGAAAGAAATTCAGGAAATGAGTGGTGATGTCTTGGACCACATGTCAATTAGTAGGGAAAGTACTTGCAGTCTTACAGTGTATTAAGATGGTTACATCCCCAGGAACTCACTATGTGGGTCTCAGCTGGCAATTAAGGAATATCTTGCAGAGACATTGAAGAGGTTTTTGCTTCATACCTGTCCACAAATAAGATTTCAGACAACTGTGGAGTAGCTAACATGCTGCCTCTGTTTAAAATACGTTATATTCCTGTTTACCCCCATCACATCTCTTCGTGATCTTCTATGCTCCAGGGAATAAAGTCCAAACCCACTGAAACTTTCGCATTAACTCAGTTCCTCAAATCCTTACATTATCCTGTAAATGTTACCGGCACTCTTTTAATCTTACTGATATGTTCCCTGCAGACAGGTGGCCAGAAGTGGGCAAAATACCTTAATTTAGGCCTCACTAATGTCTTAAACAACTTCAACATAACACCCCCAACGTTTGGGCTCAATAGCTTGATTTATGGAGGATTAAGATTTATCTTTAAAAATTCTCTACTTCTGAAGTAATTACGGAACTGTATTCCCAGATCCCTCTGTTCTTCCACATATCTTAATGCGGCACCGATCACTCTGCAAGTTCTACCATGTTTGTCCTTACAAATACCTCACAGGTCTACATTAAATTCCATCTGGCATGTTTCCATCTGGTCCAGATCCCATTACAAAAGTTCATAACCTTTCTTGCGGTCCACTATGGCCCCAAACCTGGTGTAATCTGCAAATTTGATGACCGAATTTACAGCATAATCATTTATGTCATTGGTATGGATGACAAACAAGAACAGATCAACCACTGACTCCTGCACCACACCAGTAGTCACAGGCATCCAGTCCGACAGGCAACATCTAATCCTACTCTGTAGCTTCTCCAGCAGTGCCAATGTCTAATCAAATTTACTACCTCATCTTGAATGACATATGGGTGAATCTTTTGGAAATACCTCCCAAGCATGACCTTGTCAAATTACTTGCTAATGTCCATATAGACAGCATCTACTGCCTTTCCTTCATCACATTTCCTTGTAGCTTCCTTGAAAAATTATTAAATGAGATAGATTCCACTTCTTTTCTACACAGAGAATTGCACAGAATCATTGTTCTCAGGGCGAAGCTGTTTGTCCTCAAAACCATCTTATATCAAAACCTCTGAATCTTGATTATATGTCTCCTAGTTTCAGTCTTACTGACGAATACAAGCAACATTCCTGTCTTTATCGTAGCTATCCCTTTCATTCTTGTGTATGTTTCTTCGACATCCCCTCTCATTGTTCTGAATTCCACAATGTACAATAAAAAAACAAAACGGATTAACGTTTGTAGATGCCTCCAAGACCTGATCAGATGGATCCCTGTATGCTCTGGTAGACAACAGAGGACATTATTTTGAATGTTACTATTGTGTATGTCTTAACCATTCCATCTGTCAACTTGCTCCATGTATCCATCCTATATATCAGTATGTAAACCATCAGGTCCTATTTCAATATTTTCCCTCTCACCTTAAACATATGCCCTCTAGTTTTTCACTGCTTTGCCTTAGGAATAAGTGTGCATTTTCCCTCCCTATGCCGCTCGGTTTTCTATGCTTCCAACAATTAGGTCCACACCTGTTCAAACTTTCATTATAACTAAGGCCCTCAGTCCCCCAAAAAATTCTGATCAATCTTCTTTGCACTCCTCCCAGCTTAATGACACATTTCCTAAAACAGAGGAACACAACACTCGAGGTATACAACTAAAGTGTAATGTCACAAATCTTAGACTCATACATAGTCCTGTTAGTACAAGCATTATTGAGCAGTTTTGCTGATGACCAGTGATGCACCAGAGGGATCAGTGCAGAGTCTCTTCTTGTTTGACAGACAGGGGAACAGTTAAGATGTGAATGGTTCTACAATGCTTCAGATGATACAAAATTGGTGATGATATTGGAGGGGAAAATGATATTGATTAGCTTGTAAACTGGGCTGAAACGCCAGATTGAATTGAATTCTCTGTGGTGATGCATTATGGTGAGTTAAAGGGACTGTAGTCAATAGGGAATGCAAATGCGAAAGTTGCCTTCGCTAACTGGGGCACAGAATAGAGGGTTTGAAGAATTAAAAAAAGAAAACTTTAGTTAGGCCGTGCATAAAATAGTGACAAACTTATGCTGGTACACTTCAGGATGAATGTGATTGCACTAGCGAGTCACGAGGATGCTCCCTGGAAGCTTGGGGTGAATTTAGAGATTGGTACAGGTATGTGTACAGTTTGGGTCTTTTATTAGTCGCAGAGTAGGCGATATAGGATTCAAGGTGAGGGTGTAATTATTTGAAAGTCATCTGAGGGACAATTCCTTCAAGCAGAGAAGGTCAACTACAGTATGTGGAATGGGCTACCAGAAAATAGTAGAACCGCGGTCAAATGAAACATTTTAATGACAGTTAGTTGGATACAGGACAGTAAATGAAGCAGAGGGACACGGGTCAAATTCACACAACTTGGGCCAGCTCCGTGTGGCATGGATGACCTGGGCAAAATGGTTTGTTTATGCGTAGAATAATTCTGACTGTAGGAAGAGGTGTGTCAGAGAAGAGATAAGAGGTTTCAAGAGAGCAGTACAAGGTTTAGGGAAGATGTGAGGCAGAGTTTGTTCTTCACTTAGCAGAATGTTATATTCTGGTACGCACTCCCTTAGAAGGCGGTGTAGGCAGCTGTTTAAAGAGCATGTTGATGAACACTTGAATGAAGAAGACATGGGAAACAACTCCAATTTCCGTAACGCTCTGTGCTATCCAATATTTAACAAAGGCATTCAATATTGTCCTCCATCAACAGAACTTTATATATTAACAAGTAGACCAGAGTTCAAACACCTTTCCTGTACACATAAACATTAACAGCAAGTTTATTTAGTAAACCTTCCAGAAATTTAGTAATCTCTACACCAGTAGCTAACAGACTTCAGCATTCCATTGTACAATTTGAAAAAAAAAACAATCAACAACAGTTATTTGAAATTTATATATTAGTTACCCCCTTGAAAAAAATATTAACAACTTCTGGAGATTTAACATATATCTACAGATATGTCTCTGCAGCAGTTGTTTTGTTCTACATTTATTCTGTGCTGTACAATTTACCACATCTACCATGAAACCAGCAAACCATCTACAATCATCAAATCCTTAGTTGTAAAATCATGCAATTCACACAAATACAGAAATATATCTCTATGCTGGATACTAATGGGTCCCATTGTCATCATCCGCAGTACTTTCTGAGGAGCCTCAGGATATGAAATGTCCATTACCACACGAACACACAGCACCTCCACAGCTTACTTATAGACAGTACACCTGAATACATAGAGCTATGATCCCCTTCACAATTACTAAATTTTAGCCTAATATTCTCTCCACATTTACTACAATCATGTTCCTCACCATTTTGAACCCCTGCACATAGATGCTATAAAACCAAAACTCCGGTACTGAAAAAAATCTCACGCAATTGGACTATATAACTCAAATAAGCTAAGATAACCCAAGATACCAATAAGCCCCAAGGAATTGGACTCCGTACCTCCTTATGCAACTGGATTCTGGAATTCTTCACCTGCAGTTACCAGTCAGATCAGCTTGATGACAACATCCCCTTGATGGTCCCCATCAACACAAGGGCACGTCAAGGCGGCGCCCTTGGATCCCTGCTCTACTTACTATGCACTTATGTCTGTGCGGCAATGCAGAATTCAAATGCTATATTCGGGTTTGCAGAACATACCACTTTTGTTGCCCAAATCAAAACACCAACCTCTCACAATGTCAGCCATGCAAAGGACCTGATATACACTTCTGGAGAAGGAAACCAGAGTTCCATAATCCAGTACTCATGGAATGAATAGAGGTAGAGAGGGTTAACAAATATAAATCTCTAGACTTTTTATTTTATCATTTCAAAGGGCTTGGCCCTGGCTAGCAGGTAAGTCATTAAAATCATTCTGAATTGGTCAATGTCTCCATGTTTAAACATGCCAGATGGTCTTTCCCTTTACTGATACCCAATATGTCACTATCTCCATTTGGAAACCAGACAATTTGGAATGCGGAACCATAATTTCCTTTCCCTCTGTGAGCTCTTCTACAGTGCTTCCCTCTTCCTCTGGTGCCAAAGCTGTGTTCATCATTCTGGTCATCGGTTTCCTTTGTGGTAAAAGTCCGTTGTTCAGGTCGTACAAGGCTTGACGTATTAAGTTCAGTCACCCTTGTAAGATGTGGGTTAGTGTCAATGCACAAACCTGTTGCTTCAAGAGCCCATTCAACCGTTTGATTAGCCCTGATGCCTGTGGCAAAATTTTCTACTATACACCCAATAAATACTTTCACTAACAGCCCAGTCTTTAACATGGCTTATCTGAGAAATGAAATGAATTATCAGCTTATGTTTCTTTGCAGGTCCGAAAAGAATCGATTAACCCGTAATCCCTTCAACCTAAGATCTTTATTAGTCTATGTACAGGAAGTTTCCATCAATAAACCTGAATATGTGTCACGCATTATTGAGCAAGCATTTCAATCACGGTTGCTGTGGCCGTGGTCCGATGTAATCGGCTTGCTATATATGGGTTAGACCAGTCCCCTTTGTCATGTGACAGATGTTTTCTCCTGGAAGCTCTCCTTGGACCTGTGCTATAAAGTTATTTCTGTGACTGCGATAGATGCACCAGCTTCCCAGCGAAAACCAGGTGTGATGTTTGCTTCAGGAACTCCCCCTGTAAAGTGAGTGGAGCAGTGGGATGAGAAGTTTGATGTTCTCCATGCACATCTATCTGGGCGTGTGGGATACACTTTTATGCATGCAACTTGCTGACTCTCTCCGAGTTTGCTTTTACTGGTTCTGCAAAGTTCCACTTTACAATAGAGGCTTGCTGTGCGTTTCACAACCAGGCCCATGACCAACTCTGGGCCTTTCTCCTGCCAAAGGTTTTTGTTTAGAAAATACAAACTTGCAATGAGATTCTGACTTTCCATGGCTTCTCATCCCTGTAAAAATGGGAAGACATTGTGATCAAAAAAGATATCCTCGTTTATCTGTTCCTCATTATTTTGGATGCAAGCTGTAAACATTCCTTATATACTGAGTGTATGTTTGCCTCCGCTCATAAACACCATCTTTGTTGGGTTTAGTGTAATGCCATTTTTCTTTTCCAAATTTGTGAACAGACATTCAGGGATGACTACGACATCGGTCCAGTGTCCATGTTGAATGTTACAGACTCATTTTCCAACTGAATCATAGTACAGCTGCCTTGTCTATTTGAATCCAGAGCCCCATGGAACATTCTCTCTTTGTTTGAATTATGGTATTTTTGCCCACCTGAACAACTTATTGAGGGACACTGGCTTTTATAATAGACATCTTTATTAGATTGCTGGACTCATATGTACTCATACATCTTGTAAACTTATCATGAGATTCACGTGGTCACAGCTGCCTACACCTGACCCATCACCTCCTCTTTCTGACCAGAGCCTCATTAACCAGGACTCCCTAATCCCGTCAGCAACGACCACATTAAACAAATATTGGCCCCGGATCTCTCCGACTCTGATTTTTAGAATGTTACTACTTACCAGACATCCCTTAACCTGAAATTGGCCTTTCCTCGTCAAACTTTGCAAGTTCTGTCTAAATCCCTTAAGATTGTGCTGCCCTTATTTATAACTTTAAAATGTGAACCAGCACAGTAAATTCCTATTAACCGGGTCACATTGGGAGAGTTACATTTTTGGCCCAATTAATCTCATCTTCGTGGAAATAGTTAAAAAGATGTAAATAAAAGTCGGCTCCATTTAACTGAGTAGAAAATTATGTATTTAAATGATACAGAAAACATATTAGAACATTACCAATACTACTACTGTACCATAAGACTTCCGCTCCTAATAGTTACCGACAGAGTATGATGACACATTCTTTTCCTCCTAGCAATTTCTGACATTTCCAAGCCTGAATGCCTGAAACTGCAGTGATTAAAACTGTTCTGAAATATCTTACTGCTTATTACTCAGCAACTGTCAGTGACAAACACGGCATATTGTACAAAATGCAAGAGACAGTTTATTTGTTGTAATTTTATCCTCAAATCCCAGTCTTCTTTTTCTTTTTTGTTTGTTTTAGGTTAGTTTAATGTTTTCTTTTCTATTATTTTTCAAAATTCCCAGTCACTTTTTCTGTATGAATTGCCAAGAGGAGTTTGGTTCTTTGTTTATATTAATAGTTCATTATAACATTTACATGACTTTGACAGTATACATTCCTTTTGTTGTTCTGTAAGTTTATGTATTTGATACAACTTCTCCTCTGATTTGTAATTACCCATTTCTGTTTTTTTAAATCAATAAACAATATTGAAAATGACGAGACAGTATTTCAATACTGTTAGCCTCTAAGCGCAGTGTATTATCGAACCGACACAGAACTTCCACGTGACTAGTAGCTAGAAACTGCACGCCGCCGCCTCCGGCCTACGGTCCCGTATAAATAAAATTAAGTCCAGGTATTTTCTGTTTTTTTCTTTGTTCTTCATCTGCTGTTCCAAATAAGTATCTTCCCCAATTTATTAATTATTTATTGCTTAATAAACCAGAATTCATTGTATTTTGGAACTAATCATCAATGTCATTGTTTCTGTAGTGTTCCAGTAGTGTCATTTAACTCTCGTGTTCAGCTGCATTTCCCAAGAGGAACTCCAGTGCTGTTCACTCTGTAGTAGGGTATTCAACATTTCATTGGAGAAGACTTTCAGGGACAGATTTAATAATTTATGCCCCATCCAAGCTCATAGCGCTTGGCAACCCCAATCAACACGATGGAATTTCAAAGTAGTTTTCTTATCCAACTGCAAATATACCACCATCTGTTTCCTTGAGATTCATTGGCAGGCATTTACAGAGGATATAAAGAAACACGACTGACTCAACGAAAAAAAAACTCATGATGAAGACGGACAAACAGCCATAAGTCCATAGGGTCCAGAAAAAGATTAAGGCCATTTGGACCATCGAGAGAGTTCTGGCATTTCATTAGATTTATCATGTCTGAAATATTTCCCTCCCAGAACCAATTTCCTGCTTTCTCCCCGTAGCTCTTCGTGTACAGATAATCATGAACCGATCAATCTCCGCTCTAGATACATCCACTGAATGGCATCCAAAGGCGCATCTGGTCGCAATTCCACAGATTCACCACTCTCTGGCAAAAGAAATTCCTCCAAAATTCTGTTCTGAATGGACGACACCCCTTCCCCCCATTATGAAGCTGTACCTTTGGTTGTTAGACTCTCCGCACCCCATCTCGGAAACATCTTCCCCAGACCCTCTACCTCGTGACCTTTATAATATTGAGAGTTTCGAAGAAATGCATAGCCCCTTATTCTTCTGAATGCAGGTAAGTACCAGCCTAGAGTATTCAATCGGTCCTCATATGTTCACCGTTTCATTCTCGGAAAGATTCTCGTGAACCTTCTCTGAACTCCTCGAAGATCAGCACATTCTTTCTTAAATAAGGTGCCCAGCTCTGCTCACAATGCTCTAACTGAGGCTTTACAAGTGAATGCTATCATTACTTTCGTCATCTTCACCGACAAATCAACATGAAAATTAACCATTTGGGATCCTACACTGACGGCTCCGAAGTGTCCTTGCACCTCATATTGTTTTATTTTCCCTTAATTTATTTCTTCTACCGAACTGGGTGGCGGTACACATTCCAAACACTGTACTATATCTGTTAATTTTTCAGTTAGTCTTCTAGTCTGGCTAAACCTTCTGCAGCGTCCCTCAACACTACATGCCGCTGCAACTATCCTCATATTGTCTGGAAACTCATCAATTTTGTCCTCCAAATCATTGGCATGCAACGTAAAAGGAAGCAGTCCAAACACAGATCCATGCAGATCAGCACCAGTCGCAGGTGGCCAAATAGGAAAGTGTCTTTGTATTCCCACTCTTTGTCTCCTGTCAAATCAGCCAATGCTTGATCCACTCATCTTTCCTGTAATACCAGGGGATTGTAGTTTGTGAAGTGCGGGACCTTCTCAATAGCCTTCTCAAAATTTAAGTAGACAACATTCACCAATCCTCCTTTGTTATTTCTTCTAAATATTCCAACAGAGTTGTCAGGCTTGATTACCCCTTAATGACACCATGCTGACTATGGACTATTTTATCATGTACCCCCAAAATCACATCCTTAACAAACCATTCCAACATCTTCCCCACCAATGAGGACAGACTAACAGGCCTATAGTTTCCTTTTTATCAGCCCTTCTCCTTTCTTGATGAGTGACATGACATTTGCAATTTTCCAGTCTTCAGAAGCAATCTACAATCTTTCAATACTTGAAAGATCATACTAAGGTCTCCGAACCTATTTCAGAACCCTGGAGTGTACACCATCTGGTCCAGGTGACTCATCCCGTTTTGGACATTTCAAACTTCAAAAAACCTTCCTTGTGTCATGGCAACTTCGCACACTTATGACCATTGACTCAGTTGAACTGCGCTGGGATCCAATAGTAGCGATGCAGCTGATGGGAAAGTTGATGCAAAATATAGTAAAATAAATAAACCAAAAAAAACATACAAATAAACAAACGAACAAACAAACAAATAAACAAATAAATAAATAAGAATAATGAGCCGCATCAGTCGATAAGACAGATAGGGCAGCGCAGGGAGTAAGGAAGATCTAATGGACTAAAACTGATTTATTTTCAAGTAAGGACAAGTAAATTTAAGGATGATTTATTACCCTACAATCACCAGACACTTGAACCAGAGGGGATAACTTTACTAACTCCATATCTGAAGCCTGATGCTATATGTTTTAGTGTGGTTATTGAAGCATCTTAGAACACGCTACCCAGTGCACAGTCAGCGTGAGTCAAAATAGTATACTGGGAGTACACTCGGTGTCTCCGACACGATAACGGGATTTTTAAAAGAAGGTGTGATTAGATATTAAACAGTGATGCCCAACAGCCCTTATTGGCCAGTGAAGAGATCAGCTGGCAACTGCACAATGACAGGTGATTGTCGGCAGCCGAAATAACTGGCCCCTCTATTAGCTGCTGCCGTCCTGCTCACAGTGACTTCATTGGAGTCAACACTTTTTGAAGAGGGAAGCGAGTGACTGAAAGGCCGAACGATTAATGGACGTAGGTGCTCTCTGAGGACTCGGCAAACAGGTTAGAAAGGGCACAGCAAGCCTCTATTGTGAAGGCGGAGAGATCCAGCAAGTTGCATAAACTTGTATCACACATACGTTCTGGAGAGTAGCACAGAGCTCATTGAGCCTCCCATCCCAAACCACCCCTCCCCTCCCTTTAAGCAGGGAGTGTCGCATGAAGAGCCTGACGCAGACATTGGAAAGCTGCTGCATTTAACTCAGTCACAGAAATCACTTCACAGCAAGAGGTCAAGGGAGGGCTTCCCGGATAAACCAGCTGCTCGCATGAGAAAGGGGATTGGCCTAACCCAGATATGGCAGGCCGATTGCACCGAGCTCCTGTCGCAGCAGCAACGATTGAAATGCTTTCTCATTAATGGTTAACAATTATTCAGATCTATTAATAGCAATTCCCCGAACAGAGACTAATCAGTATCTTACTCTGCAGGGAGTGCTGGTTAGTTATTTTTTGGGGACCTGCAAAGAAATATAATCTGAAATTTCATTTCATTTGTCATGTAAGCCGAATGAAACAGTAGGTTTCAAATTAAGGTGGATCTCAGACGCTATTACGAATTGGCATTATAGCTAATTTAATGGATAAGCAGGCTCTTGACGGAGCAGGTTCGTCCATTAACATCAACCCATAAAATACAGGGTGGTTCACCGTACGCCACCATGCCTTATGCAACCTGCACAGTGGATCTTTACTGCAAAACTAAATAATGACTGAAATATCAACGGTGCTTTGACACCAGAGGAAGAGGCAAACACTGTAGAAGCGCTCCCAGAGGCAAAGAAAATTATGGTTCCACTTTCCAAATTGCCTGGTTTGCAGGGGGGACTGTTGCAAATGGAAATAGTAACATATACTGGATATCAGTAAAGGGAAAGCTTACCAGCTGTGTTTCAACAGGAAGAAACTAAGCAAATCGGAATCATTTTAATGACTTGCGTGGTGGGACAAGGGCAGGTCTTCTAAAATACTAACACGTGGGAATCTAATGTTGCTTATCCTCTATATATCTGATGCTGAAAACTGGATTATGGACCTCTGCTTTCCTTCTCTTGAAATTTATGTCAGCTCCTTGGTCCTGCTGAGTTTGTGAGAGGTTGTTGTGATGAGGCCACTCAGCTGGATTTTCATTCTCCCTCGAATATGCTGATTCATCAACACCTTCGATTTGGCCAAAAACAGTGGTGTCACTAGCAAACCTGTATATGGCATTTGAGCTATACATCGCCACATAGATATAAGTGTAAAGGAAGCAGATCAGGGGACCAAGCACACTGCCTTCGGCGCACCTGTGCTGATGGGCATCGTCGAGGACATGTGGTTGTCATACTGAACTGACTGTTGTCTGCAACTGAGGGATTCCAAGACCAAATTGTAAAAAGAGGTATTGATGTCAATGTCTTGTAGTTTATTGGTGATATGAGTTAATTTATGAGTTATATTTTTCAATACCGTGAGATATTTTCCATGCCAGAGGTTTGGTCCTGTGGCAGAGTGGTGCAGAGGTAATATGTGGTGAGGAACATTATTATCGTCATTGAAGAGATGGCATTATGCTAAAATGTAGTCATTGTAGAGGGTATCATAGTTCGCTGTATTCAGGGCGTCCTGTATACAAGAATGCTGTGGAAGTGCAGTGAGTTCTTGTGGAAATGGGCATTTCATATTCAGAAAATCAGAAAGTACAGAAGATGGTGCCAACAGGACCATTAGAATCCAGAATATAGATAGATTTCAGCGTGTGAAGTGTATTGTTTTATATCAAATGATTAGTTAATTATTGAATATGCTTGGCACTTTCAGGACAGATATGGTAAACTGTACAGCACAAACTACGCCTAGGACAAACATTTAAAATTATTTTAAAAGCGGCAGAGTAAAATCTGGTGAAATAATACATAACTCTTGAAATCAATTCTGAATTACATGGGGGTAACTAATATTCTGACCTCACAAAGGTTTGTAAAGATTTTTTGGAAGTTTTCTATCTAATGATGTAGAATTTAATAAATGTATTGAAGATTTACTAAATAAACCTGGTTGAAATATGGTCCACGCGCTAAAATATAAAGTCATGTTGATATATGATGTGATTGGGAAATGGGTAATGGAAGAGGAGTAGCTACCTTTCTCAAATATTGCATAGCTCATAGAGTTCTGGAAATTGGAGTTGCTTCTCATGACTTGCTAATTCAAAGCTCATCAAGATGCTTTGCCTACACCACCTCCTCCGTGAGTGTGTTACGGATTAAACGCTCCTCTGGGTGAAGAACAAATTCTTCCTCACATCTTCTCTAAACCTCTTACTGCTTTGTTGAAACCGCTTACCTCCTGTCTGATACTCCTCTTACTACATTAAAAGTTATTCAGGACAGAAATACACCATTTTGCACAAGCCATCCATGACTACCTGAGGCGGTCCCATTTACTTGAAATTAACGCTTAACCTTCTGCTCCTTTTCCTGTCCTATGCCCAGGTAATCTCTTTAAATATCTCTACTTGTCCCCGTTTCTACTACTTCCTGGGAGCCTATCTTACATATTTGTAACTTCGTGTGAAATAAACGTCCCTCTCATGTCCCTTAAATATTTCCCGTCTCAACTTAAAACACGATGCCACCTATTCTGTGACTGACAAAAGACACTGACTGTTCCCCTACCGAAATCTCTACATTCAATTGCCAATCCCTGCTGCATTCTTGTAACTATCTCTAGCGCAGTTACATTCATCCTAAAGTGTGCCAGCACAAGGCTGCCATTATTCTAGACATGGCCTATTGTTTCAAAAAGTTCCTCAAAACTTCTATGCTGTGCCCCACTTAGAGAGGGTAACTTTTGCATCGTTTATTAAATCATTTAAAAAAGCTATTAAATACGAACAGAATCAAAGTTCAAAAGTATAAAGTACATTCATTATCAAAGAATATATACTATTTAGAACCTTGAGATTCGTCTCCCTACAGGCAGCCACACAACAGAGAAACACAATAAAACCCATTAAGTAAAGAATTCTCGATTGTGAGTTCACAGCTATGAAACCAGTCATCAATGCAGCCGAATAAAGAGCCCGTTAGTTGCTGGCAGAGATTAGGAATCTTCACAGAGCAGTGAGCTGAATTGTCCCGTCAATGGTCTCCAGCCACAACACTATGACCTTTTAAATCTGGCCAGACGCTTAAGGTTTCCAAATCTCGGATTCTTCCATGCCTTTGCTCCAGGGTTCAGCCGCTTCACAACTCCCTCAGCCATTTTAATCAGGAAAAAAATATAAACCAAAGCAGTAGCGATAGAAATTATGACATATCAGTGTCAGCTAGCCAGAAACAAAAAAAAGAGGAATCCAAAAGTTTGTTTTTATCAGATCTGCTGTATAAGGAGCACACGCGAGGGAACAGTGGATATCTGACCATTGCCTGAAAGTTAGAGCGTCAGAGGGCAGGAGTGTGTGAGTTGCTATTACTACTGAGTAGCAACTTGAAAAGCTGAAAGTATTGCAGTTGGTAAATCATCTGTCAGCTGAAGTGATTGTAGAGACATTGATAACAACCGTCCTAGAATCAGTAAATTGTGTAATTGTTCAAGAGGTCTGCAAAATGGCAAATGTCCCTCCACTCTTTAAGAAGGGAGGCAGGTAACAGAAAGGAATTTATAGTTTAGTTAGCCTGTCTTCAGTTATTGTAAATATTGGCGTTCATGATTAAAAATGAGTTTCTGGGTGCTTAGAAGGACATGAAAAAATAGGCCGATAGGCATGGATTCCTAAAGGTTTACTTGCAGAGTGAGTTTGTTGTGAGGAAGGTAAACGCAGTACGAACATTCATTTCGAGATGATTAGAATATAAAAACAAAGATAAGGGTGTCTAAGGCATTGTTCTGACCACACGGTGTATTGTGAGCAGTTTTTGTCCCCTTATCCAAGAAAAGTTCTACAGGCATTGGGTAGGGTCCAGAGGAAGTTCTCAATATTCATCCTGGAAACTAAAGCGTTAAGATCCAAGGGCTGTTTGATGGCTCCGGCCCTGTACTCAATGGAGTTCAGAAACATGCGGGCGATCTAAATGAAACTGATCGAATATAGAAAAGCCTATCTAGAATGGAGTTGCAGAGAACAGATGACACAGCCTTTGAATAGAAGGATGTCCATTAAAACATAAATAAGCAGAAGATTCCTCAGCAAGTAAGTAACAAACGTGTGGAATTCATTCCCAAAGACGGCTTTGGAGGTCAAGTCAGTGAGTATTTTTAAAGTGGATGTTGATATATTCTTGATTGGAAAGAGTGTCAAAAGTTATGGGGAGAATGCAGGAGAATGGGACTGAGAGGGATAATAAACAAGTCCTGATAAAATTGCAGAACAGACTCGATGGGTCAAATTGCGGAATTCAGCTTCCGTGTCTTATTTTCTATGCATTGTCTCTTCAGTACTCCCCCCCCCCACCCTCTGAGCCCCTAACATGCATAGCGAATCCTAATCTAACTTTCTGTGACATATTTTCTCACATTTATCAACACTAAATTCCACGTATCCATTGTCAATTTAAATAGCCTGGGACCTTTACAATATCCTTCAATGTGTTCCTTTGCTGCCTAAGATACAGGTTGGCCGATCCTGTTCCGTAGATCTTCTACAACAATTTACCCACCAAGAGATATTAGAAGACATGACTCAATGGCTGACAATTTTCTGGGGTGTTCTTGCTTCCTATTTTAAACAGCGATAGCAGGATAGTTACTCTATAGTTGTCTGAAATCTCGTTTGTGGGTACGTATGAATGAAAAATCTCTCTTCAGGATATCTGCAAATTATTCCCTAATTTCCTTTTGAGACCCACTTGGCCAGGCCCTAGGGATTCTTCTATTTTAATGCACTGTAAGGCTCTAACACCTCCTTCATCTAACTCATATGTGATCCAAGATATCATCACTCATTTTCTGCATTTTTCCCAATAGCACTTTACCTTTCATATATCAATACGATCTCTTGGAAATTTGTCTCATCTTGCCTTTCAGATCCTTCTCATGTCCACCGTTTACACTCCTAACTTGAACAGCATTGTTAATTTGTAGATATAAAGAGATTAACTATTTCAAAATTACATATGGCTGAAGTATCTGACAGCCACTTTCTCAACCAATGGTTCAGTAGTTCTAATCAACTAAGCTTGCTGAAGCCTGCTAGCCTTGCCCTTCACCCAAAGATGAAGATGCCGGTCGTGAACTTCTGACATTACAGTTTTAAGCCTCCCACTTGGCATTTACATCATTCCTGTAAGCAATCATGTCCATTTAAACACTGCAAGTTTCCGCTGAATGACTCTCAAAATTGCTCTTGTCCTGTTCAGAAAATGTGGTTGTTAAAGGATTGCATTCTTCTACATATCCATTTAAATACTACTAGAATTCTTGTTATTGGAGCCAAAGTGTTCACCGACAGACACATCAGCCGCTTATCCTTCCTCATTTCTCAAGGGATGTCCAGTATTGTGGCCTGTGCGACTGAGCTGGGAGAACCACTACAGCGTATCTTCAACATGAGCCTGGAGCAGAGAAGAGTACCCAGACAGTGGAACACATCCTGTATTGTCCCGGTACCGAAGAAACCACAACCAAAGGAGTTGAATGACTTCAGACCTGTTGCCTTGACGTCGCACGTGATGAAGACCATGGAGCGGCTGATAATACAGAATCTGAGGCCACAAACCAGGCACGCCCAGGATCCTCTTCAGTTTGCATATAAGGAGAAGGTGGGAGTGGAGGATGCTATCACGTATCTGCTGCACAAATCACTCTCTCACCTAGAGGGGGTCAGTTGTGCTGTGAGGATTACATTCCTTGACTTCTCTAGTGCCTTTAACACCATTCAGCCCAAGATCTTAAGGCACAAACTAACGGAGATGGGAGTAGACTCTCACATGGTGGATTGGATAGTGGACTACTTGACAGATAGACCTCAGTATGTGCGGTTGGGAGACTGTAGGTCTGACACGGTGGTCAGCAGCACAGGGGCGCCGCAGGGAACCGTACTCTCTCCGGTCCTGTTCACCCTGTACACATCAGACTTCCAAAATAACTCAGAGTCCTGCCATGTGCAGAAGTTCGCTGATGACACGGCCATAGTGGGGTGTGTCAGGAATGGACAGGAGGAGGAGTATAGGAAACTGATACAGGACTTTGTGATATGGTGCAACTCAAACTACCTGCGTCTCAATATCACCAAGACCAAGGAGATGGTGGTGGACTTTAGGAGATCTAGGCCCCATATGGAGCCAGTGATCATTAATGGAGAACGTGTGGAGCAGGTTAAGACCTACAAGTATCTGGGAGTACAGTTAGACGAGAAGCTTGACTGGACTGCCAACACAGATGCCTTGTGCAGGAAGGCACAGAGTCGAATGTACTTCCTAAGAAGGTTGGCGTCATTCAATGTCTGTAGTGAGATGCTGAAGATGTTCTATAGGTCAGTTGTGGAGAGCGCCCTCTTCTTTGTGGTGGCGTGTTGGGGAGGAAGCATTAAGAAGAGGGACGCCTCACGTCTTAATAAGCTGGTAAGGAAGGCGGGCTCTGTCGTGGGCAAAGTCCTGGAGAGTTTAACATCGGTAGCTGAGCGAAGGGCGCTGAGTAGGCTACGGTCAATTATGGATAACTCTGAACATCCTCTACATAGCACCATCCAGAGACAGAGAAGCAGTTTCAGTGACAGGTTACTATCGATGCAATGCTCCTCAGACAGGATGAAGAGGTCAATACTCCCCAATGCCATTAGGCTTTACAATTCTACCTCCAGGACTTAATAACTTTTTCAAAGCTATTAATGCTTTTTGAGACGGTGATTTAGATACATATCATATTTTTTTACTGAGTTAAGTATTGTATGTAATTAGTTTTGCTACAGCAAGTGTATGGGACATTGGAAAAAAAGTTGAATTTCCCCATGGGGATGAATAAATTATCTATCTATCTATCTATCTATCTATCTCTCAAGTTGTATCTTCTATATCTTGATGAAGAAAGCTTTCTTGTGCACATTTCACAAATTCAACTACATGTATTTTAAACTATCATAGGCCCAGTCAATATTACGAAGCAAAACTCTCTCCCTGATACTTATTTATTAGGTTTACAACAACTGCAGTCCCTCTGACAGACAGACATACTTTATTGTTCCCGAGGGAAACTGGGTTTCGTTACAGTCGCACCAACCGAGAATAGTCTAGAAATATAGCAATATAATACCATAAATAATTAAATAATGATAATAATAAGTTATTCCAAGTGGAAATAAGTCCAGGACCAGACTATTGGCTCAGTGTGTCTGACACACCGAGGGAGGAGTTGTAAAGTTTGATGGCCACAAGCAGCAACGACTTCCAATGACGCACAGGGTTGCATCTCGGTGTAATGAGTCTGGCTGAACGTAACCCTGTGCCTAACCAGTACATTATGGAGTGGATGGGAGACATTGTCCAAGATGGCATGCAACTTGGACAGCATCCTCTTTTCAGACACCACCGTCAGAGAGTCCAGTTCCACTCCCACATCACTGGCCTTACAAATGAGTTTTTTTAATCTGTTGGTTTCTGCTACCCTCAGCCTGCTGTCCCAGAATGCAACAGCAAACATGATAGCACTGGCCACCACAGACTCGCAGAACATACTCGCCACCGTACGACAGATGTTAAAGGACATCTGTCTCCTCAGGAAGTAGAGACGGCTCTGATCCTTCTTGTAGACAGCCTCAGTGTTCTTTGACCAGTCCAGTTTATTGTCAATTCGTATCCCCAGGTATTTTTAATCCTCCGCCATGTCCACACTGACCCCTTGGATGGAAACAGGGGTCACCGGTGCCTTAGCCATCCTCAGATCCACCACCATCTCCTTACTCTTTCTCATATATGCCACTTATTTGCCCATACTCCCAATCTGTCTTCCTCCTTCAGCGTTATACCTGCATCCTCAAACTAACTGAATCTCCAGCTATCTTTGACTAGTCTACAAAAGTGAGTAGAAAGCGAATTATTTGTCACCCAAATTATTGACCTATGTGGTCATCTAAAAACTTCAACATTGCCTCTGCTTCAACTTTTCGGTCACAAATCCATCTGAGTTATCATTCTATCTCCATACTCAGTACTCGGTGGCACCTGGAGAAATCTAGAGATTACTGCTCTTGAAGTTGCACGGTTTAAGCTCTATCCTAATTCCTTGTACTCACTGTGTACAAGCGCAAACCTCTTTCTATCATGTTACATGCTCCACGAGCACTTGAGAACTATTTTTAGCCAATCTGACACATTCCTGATCGTTGTATTCAGGAGCAAACACACAATCTTAGGATCTCTTTTATAACCACTAAATCTTGAGTCTTCTTTGAACTACTGAACTACTGAACTTCACTGCTGGGCATCAGAGACACTGTCAGTGCCAGCAGCCAGGCTGATGCAGTTGTACGCTGATAGTTCATTCCCTCATCAGAATTCAGAACGTGCACTTGTTGTGAGGAGAGTAGCCACTGGGGCACCCTGCACAGTGTGACGCTTCCCCTCGTCTTTCCTGGTATTCCACAAATTTAACAGTATCCTGATCCTTAGTTGTCACCATCTCACTAAAGATCTGGTCTCAGCGTTCTAGATGATGCTTGTTCTGTAGATCTCCACGTCAGTTTTCTTCACACAGTCGGTCAAGAATTGCAGCTGGTGCACTTCCGTCATGTGGAGATATAGGTGATGTGGCCTACTTCCTGATCTCCCATTTCTTGAGGCAGAGCATGTCAGTGTCATAACTGCCATACACCTATAAGGAAAGGAATTTAGAAAAGATCCTCTGCAAATTTGACTGCATATAATTCAACACTTCATCTGCCGTTTCTCTTCCCAGATTTCCAGCTAGTCTATAAACTGCTGAATCATTTGACGTCCTTCCTCACTATCCACATCTGCAGCAATTTTATGTGCCAGTGATACAGTTTTCCCGGTTTTTTGCCATAGCCTTTGTTAAACAGCGGAACAACGCTGGATCATCTGCAGTCTTCTACAGCAACACATGTCATTAAAAAAAAACTTCCAAATTTCTATGAAAGCAACAGCACTCTGAAATCTTGTCTCACTCACTCCGTAAACAGCGATGATCCCTGTCCGATACTGCAGATTTATCCTTCTCAATGTTCTTTGAGAGAACCAACACTCCACCAGTTATCAACGTGCCGTGGAATATCTGCGTAACCTTCCTCATCATTTTTCCTTCCATGACTCTCTCTTTGATTAATACTGACGTGAAATATTCATTCTTTTTTTTTCAATTCCTTTGTCTGCAGGCATATGTTATGTTCCTTCCTCTGCCCTTGAGTTGTTCAGGATTCCTACCTTCTCCGCAGTGTCCATGTTGTTTCTAATATCGGTATTAAACTTTTTGGTGTTGTCGCCTGTCTTGCTCAGCACAGTCAATCTCAGTTCCCCACTATAAACAGCGCTGCTGACTCTCTGTTTAATTTGCATATTGCTGAATAGTTATCTAGGGCCTTGTCTAAGTTCTGCTTCCTATATTTTCCATACAGGCCCTTTTTTCTTTTGGACTGCATTTATAACATCTCTCATTATCCAATATTCTCCGATTTTGTATCCCCTCTTTTCCCCTGACAGAAACAGTTTGAATTCTGAAGTACATGTCATTAAATAAATCTCACGGGTTAGACGTGATTTCACCCAATCACAGGTACTCCTAGTCTCTACTTTCCCCAGTCCCTACCTAACATTGTTCTCATGAGCTTGGAACACACACAAAACGCTGGAGAAACTCGGCACACCAGTCAACATCTATGGCAAAGAGTAAACAGTCGATAATTCTCTGCAGATCCTTTCATCAGCAGTGGAAACAGCCGTTGACTTCAGAGGAATAAGGTGGAGGAGTGGATGAAGAAGTAAAATGTGCTAGGTGATCTTTAACCTGCCGTCAGTTTGGCAAATTCGCCAAAGATAGTGTCCTTATTTGGGGATGACTGTTATCAAAATGTTCTCGTATTGAAAAAAATCCATTGCAAGCCGCATTCCCCAATGCAAAGTGTCTAAAATGTCGCTAATGCAGCGGCCTCCCCACATTTTCTGTGTTTAAAAAAATAACCGGCGACATCGCTCCTACATTTCCCTACATTCACCTTAAAATGATGTACCTCATTATAGCCACACCCACCCTGGGAAAATATGCGGGCAATCCACTCGATTTATGCCTCCTATATTCTCGTACATCTCTCTCAAGATACTTCTGTCACCCTACGCCCCTCCATGATAAATGTCTCATCTTACTCCACTTGTCCCCACCAGACATGTTCAGTGAAATTCAGTGTTTTAAGTCAATTTATTGGCAGAGTACCTATCTGTCAGCATTTATCGCCGTGAGTTTCAATTTCTTGAGAGCAAACAGAGTAAATACAAAGTAGCAAAATGGATCAATGAAGAAATTCACATAACTAAGACGGGGAAAACACCACTGTACAAAAGTCAGCAAATACAACATGTGTAAATAAATAGAAAAATAAATAAAACAAAATGTTTAATAAATGCGAAGTAAATATCAAGAACATGATTTGTGGAGTCCCTGAACTTGTTAATTGTTGTGGTGGGTGAAATTATCCCCTCTGCTTCAAAAGCCTGATCATTGAGGGGTAAGAGCTATTCCTGAAACTGTGCTGTGGGACCTGAGGCTCCTGTAACTCTTTCTTGATTGCAGCTGCGAGATGAGAGCATCACCGGGATGATGGGGTCCTTGATGCTGGATGGGGCTTTCCTGTGAAAGTGCTCCTGGTAAATTTGCTCAGTGGTGGAGAGGGCTTCACCTGTGGTGGACTCGTTGCATCCATAACATTTCACGGGCTAGGCCGTCCAATAGAATCTATGTTTCCATGTCGGACCGTGATGCAACCAGGCAGGATATTATCAACTGTACATCTATGGCAGTTTGTCAAACTTTTATAAGATATGCTAACTCTGCTACAAATCTCCATAGTATACAGCATGTTGTAAATGCTGGTAAAGATTTTTTTTCAGTATCCAGCCTCTACACACCTATTGTCTTGTGTGTTATTTATAGTAATGCCTGGAACTGTTCTGTGTACTTAATGCAGTCATGGTCAGGTCTGTAGTTTAGCGTGTTATTTTTTGTGTTTCTTTAAGTAATTCAGTGTAGTTTTTTATTGTTCATGTAACACCATGGTGCGGAAAAAAACGTTGTCTCATTTTTACTGTGTACTGTACCAGCGGGTATCGTCGAAAGGACAAGAAAAAGTGACTTGACTTGAATTGACATGAATCTCAGTCAATAATGGGGAAATTAGAGTCATCCACCACGTTGTTGTTTTTTACAACTTTGCATAACCTGCCTACTTTACTGCTCCTCTTTCTCCGGCTGTCTTTACAAAATCCTTCGAAAATTGAAGCGCATAACATCTCAAGTGTTCCCTTTATCTACATTCCGTTATATCAAATAAGATGCCTGCAGGGATGGAGGTGAATGATGGTGTCCATGAATTACAGACGAGACTGAGTTTTTGATGTCATTAGTGGCACAGGATCATTGTGAGTTGGGGTACATCATTCGAACCATCAAGTCTATCCTAGTTCCTGGTACAACATACCCTATTCCACACTCTCTTCCCACAGATCGGTAGGTTATTTCTCCTGTAGTACCTGTCCAGTTTCTCTTTGAACACTGTGAAAATTGCAGTTAAAACAGAAAATAAATTTCCTTCCCATGCCTCTTTGTCTTCTTCTCACTGGACCTCAGATCATTGACCAATAAACAGTGAACAGTACAGCACAGGAACAGTCACCTCAGTTAACTGCGTAAGTGTTGTCCATGATGCCAGTTTAAGCTTGATCTTTAACTGCATGTGATCTGTGACCCACAGTGGAGTAAATCCCCCAAAGGATTGACGCACCTTAATACTCTTAGAGAGACCCAACAAATCGCCTGAGAATATCACCAGATCTCCTTCCTGATCTCGATTTCCTCCATGTCCTTCTCCTTAGTGAACCACAATGAATGTAAAGTATTTATGTTGTACCATGCATTCTAATTCTGGATCCAGACATAATCTCCCCTCTGTGCCCTTGAGTGGCCCTTGTCCTCTACCAGTGCACTGTTGCTCTCAGTGTATGCATAAACAGTCTTGGTTTTCTCGTTGATCCTCCTCACTGT
This sequence comes from Hemitrygon akajei, assembly GCF_048418815.1. Classification (NCBI taxonomy): domain Eukaryota; kingdom Metazoa; phylum Chordata; class Chondrichthyes; order Myliobatiformes; family Dasyatidae; genus Hemitrygon; species Hemitrygon akajei. The sequence goes on from NC_133151.1 coordinate 23,170,583, forward strand.
CAGCATTTGCTGGTCACTTTTCCTCTACTAGTTCACAGTATGACTTGTTCCTCGTCTCCTGTATGTTCCTGCAAGACCCTGCCCAACTTCAGCTTACGAAATCTTACATATACCTCCTTATTTTTTTAACTATTGCAATATCTCTCATCACCTTAAGCTGCTGGATGTCCCCGTCTTTCCCCATCTTCCTCACGAGGACAGGGAAGTCCTAAATGTTGACCGGCTGGACTGTAAGTGACTTCCGTATGCCAGACATGGACGTAACCAGTAAGAACGGCTCTGGACTGTCTCAATCATCTGAATACTGCAATGTTTAGATACCTGTCCTGCTCTTCTCTTAGCCAGGTCTCTGTAATGGCTGAATCACAGTGACGTGTACAAATCCAGGTCCTATATACGTCTGACGTAACTGCTGTAAACCCTGCACTGAAATAAACACACTGCTGCCCTACACACTGTTCCCATTAACGAGGCTCCATCTCGATTTCCATTTGACATTCCTCTACCGTGTCCATACCTTCCGCTCAATGTGACTTGCGGACCTGTAACTCTAGTTTGAAACGCCACACCAACCCCCCACCTCCGCATGCCACGTTAGCTCTTCAGAGCAGCTCCAGGAAAACTCCCTACTGGAATATCAGTACCGGTGTAATCCGTACTCATTGTGGGAGTCCCACGTGCCCTGGAAGAGAGGTCAATGAACTATGTACCTGATGCCCTCCTTCCTGCCCTAGATTGTTTGCCATACAATTAATTGTACAGCCGTACCATCTCTTTCCTCGCAAGCATGTAACACCGGAATTAATCCTGACGACCCGAAAGTTCCTACTTCTTTACTTTCTGCCGAACTCTCTAAATTCTATTTGTAGAGCTTTGTCTCTGTGTTGCTAGTTCTAATAAGGACCACGACTTCCGCCGGCTCATTCTGCCCGTTCAGAATGGCCAGTATCTTCTCAGAGGCATCATTGGCCCTGAAATGATGGAGGTAACTTTCCATCCTGCAATATTACTGATTTCCACGGATGCTCCTGCCTGCGCCCCACACCCCACCCACCTCCTCCCACCCGACGAAAGATTTTCTGCTGCATTTGATTCATATACTATCATTTCCCGTATATCCATGAGCGTAGCTGATAGCCCGTTTGCAATGAGAATCTGGAATCTTTCGTGAACACACCAAACAAATAATGCCCCAAACCCTCAATGCTACTTACTGACCTGTAGCTCTGGATTCCAACACTCCCGCCACATGCCATACGAGTATTGTGTACAGTTCTGGTCACCGAATTATAGGAAGGATGTCAGCAAAATAGAGAACGTACAGAGGAGATTAATAGAATATTACCTGGGTTTCATCTCCTAAGTTACAGAGAAAGGCTGAACAAGTTAGGAGTTTATTCTTTGGAGCATAGAAGGTTGAGGGGCGACTTGATAGAGGTATTTACAATAATGATGGGGATAGACCGAGTTAACGTGGATAGACTTTGCCCATTGAGAGGAGAGGAGATTCAAACAAGAGAACATCAGTTGAGAATTAGGGGGCAAAAGTTTTGGGGTAACACGTGGGAGCATCTCCTTACTCAGAGAGTGGCAGCTGTGTGGAACCAAATTCCAGTAGAAGTAGTAGAGGCAGGTTCGATTTTGTCATTTATAACAATGGATAGTTACATGGTTAGAAAAAGAATGGAGGGTTATGGGCTGAGTGCAGGTAGGTGGGACTGGGTCAAAGTAAGCGTACGGCACGAACTAGAAGGACCGAGATGGCCTGCCTCCGTGCTGTAATTGTTATATGGTTGTATGGTAATAATTTCTTTTCTGTGTATGCATAAGATGTCTTGGGATTTTCATTGATGTTCCTTAATGAGGACATTTCCTGGTAACTCTTCACTCTCCTGATTCACTGTGTGACTTGTTTCTTGCTTCTTGTATTTTTCTCCAAGACCCTGTCCATTTTCATCTTCGTTATCCTTAATATGATTTCTCTTACATTTTTAAACAAATACAATATTGCTCATCACCCGAAGTTCTGAAAATCCCTGTCCTTCCCTACCAACGTTACAGGGACAGGAAACTACTAATGTCTGAACGGCTGCACTGTACGTGACTCTCACATGTCAGACATCATCTAACATCAGCATCTTTCGGTAACAACCAGTAACATCAGCTCCCAGCCTATTCTTTATGACACCTGCTCAATTCTCCCACAAATTTGGTATCTTCGACCTGCAGGTCCAAACATATTCTTATCAATAACCATCTGAAACCCTCCCGAATTAAGATCCATAAATCTTTCCCAATTATTAAACTCCAGTCATCTTGCTAAGTTCATTCCCCAATACCTTACCAAGTATGTCTCCCTCCCTTGTGGACCATCTACATACTGTTTCTGGAAACCTTCCTGAACACACCAAACAAATAATGCACCAACCGCTCAATGCTACTTTCTGCCCTTTAGCTCTCGATCCGAACACTCCCGCCACATGCCACACGATAAAAATCCTCAGGGTGGATCCAGCAAGCTTTCCTGTGAGAAAATTACTTCCCTTCACTGTAACCAATCCCTGAGAGTTTCTATTTCCTAACATTCTGCCGTAATACTTAAATTCGCTTTGCCGGACCTTGACTCTCTGTTATTAGTTCTGATAAGGAACATGAGCTCTGGCTGTTCACCCTGCCCTTTCAGAGTAGCCCGTACAATTTCAGGAGATTCCTTGGCCCTGGCATGATTGTGGTAACGCATCAACCTGCAATCTCACTCATTTATACACATACTCTTGAATGTGCTCCCTCTGAAGTATTTGTTACATGTGATTTATATCTTTCCATCCCCGTGTACTTGTGTGTTTTCTAATAGATTGATAGTAATGAACCTGCTTTAAAAATTCATTCATTGTATTCTTCTTTGATACAGCTCAGGCAATTTACTTATTCATTTGCAAAGAAAGGAGACTGCACACATGTTAAAACCACACAATATGTTAGAATTGGTAAGATTTTAATATAGAACAAAAGAAAAACTAATATTTCAGTTGTACCTGTACATAATTCAAAATGTTACTTATTATACACTAAGCAATCCGATCTCAGTTACAGAGTGCAACTACAAATCCGGCAATGACACGCAGCCTGTTTTATTTATATGTATTTTCTTTCGTTCTTTCTTTCCGGCTCCGGGCATAAACTCCCACCTTTTTCCGAGGGTGGTCCTGTCCTTTCCCTACTATAATGTCATTTCAAATATCATTAGAGACGGGGATAGTGCCGGAGGATTGGCGTACTGCTCATGTGGTTCCATTGTTAAAAAAAGGTTCTAAAACTAATCCTAGCAATTATAGGCCTGTACATTTGACGTCAGTGTTGGGTAAATTAATGGAAAGTATTCTTAGAGATGGTATTTATAATTATCTGGATAGAGAGGTCTGATTAGGAACAGTCAACATGGATTTGTGCGTGGAAGTTCATGTTTGACAAATCTTATTGAATTTTTTGAAGAGTTTTCTAGAAAAGTTGACAAGGGTAAAGCAGTGGATGGTGTATATATGGAATTCAGAAAGGCCTTTGACAAGGTTCCACACGGAAGGATAGTTAGAAAGGTTCAATCGTTAGGTTTACTATTGAAGAAGTAAAATGTATTCAATATGGCTGGATGGGAGTTGCCAGAGAGTAGTGGTGGATAAATCCTTGTTATACCAGTCGCACCTATTCTGGAAGTAAACACAAACATCTGTGTTCCTGATGGTCTCCCTCCTAAACCAGATTGCTGGCCGCACATTTAAGTGTAGCAATTTACCATATCATACATAGCAAACATGTGGTAACTGAAATAATCCTGAATCTACGCGAGATTTCCTATTCCCTAACTTTCTGCCCGAGCCCTACACCTTAACTGCTCTTTGCAGGACCTTGCCTCACTTTTGTTTGTTCTAATATGAAACATGTCCACCGACTGTTCGCCCTATCCTTTCAGAATGGCCCGTGCCTTCTCAGAGATAAATTTCTCCACAGGCATGATTGAGGTAACGCATCATCTTGCAGTCTGACTCATTTGTACACATACTGCTGTCTGTGCTCCCGCTGAAGCGTTTGTTATATGCGATGTATATCTTTCCATCCCCGTGTATTTCTGTGCTTGCTACTAGCTTGTTGGTCATGAACATTGATTGGAAATTCATTCATTGTATTCTTCTTTGATTTAGCTCAGGCAACTTACTTATGTGTTCGCAAAGAATGGAGAGTGCACAGTGGTTGAAATCTCATATTTTGTTAGAATTCGTACGGTTTTAATATAGTACAGAAGAAAAACAAATATCTACAGTGGTACCTGTACATAATTCAAAATATAATTTACCATCCGCTAAGCAATCCGATCTCAGTGACAGAGCAGAACCAGAGATCCAGCAATATCACACAGCCTGGTCTTCCTTTCTTCCTTCCTTCCTTCTTCCTTCCTTCCTTTCTTTCTCTCTTTCTTTCTCTCTTTCATTCTTTCTTTCTCATTCTCTCTTTCTTCCTTCCTTTCTGTCTTTCTCTCTCTCCCCCTCCCTCTCGCGGTCCCTCTCGCGACATTTTCCTCATGTGCAATCCTTCGCGCCCTCTCCCTCACGCCAACTCTCTTGCCTGCTCGCCCCCTTGCGATGATTCTTCTGACGATCTCCCTTGCGCTCACCATCGCCCGAACCCTCTCCCTGACGGCCTTTTCGTTACGCTCACTGTGGCGTCATCTCCATGGCACCCTCTCCCTCACGTGCACCCCTGCGCATCCGGTCCTCGCGATCTCTCCTCTTGCCCTCAGCACTCGCGCTGTCTCCTGCTTGGGCTCACTTTCTGTATCTCTGTATCTCTCACAGGGAGACAAGTGACCGAAACGTTATTTTGTCTTCAATTGCAAAAAAAGGTAAAATTCTCTTACAGGATGTCAGTTCAAGTTGGGACTGAGAAGGAAAACCTGTAGGTAGAGAAGGAGGGAGAAAAAAAAAGTGGTTAAGGTAAGGTTGGGTTATGACGGGAACTCGAGTTACGGAAGCAGGAGTGGTTGATAGAGACGAAAATATACTCCAATATCAGGCAGTTTTGTCAGAACCTATTTGTAAGTGTTTCGCCTGAAGCATCAATTTGACAGGATGGGATGTGAGTTCCATAAGGGATTTCTCTGAGATTGTGAGGTCAGTTATGCTGTCAGGTCAGCTGTAAACAGCAGTTTTGTAACTCACACACAAAATGGAAACGAGAAAACAGTAGACAGGATTCTGATGATGTGTCTCAACAGGAACCGTCGACAATTTAGTCTTTTCCATAGATGCTGACTCGCCTGCATAATCCATCCAGCAGTTTGTGTATAGAGAAAAGGAAACTGCCGACGTTTCAGGCGAGATCCTTCATCAGGATTTGATTTTCTGTGTTTTGTTTTGCATTTCGAGCGAATACAGATTCTCTCATGTTTGTTTTGCTACTCTGCTCATTACATTGTTTCCAATTACCTACAGGTAGGGTGATAGAACAGGAGGCATGAAGGCAGCTGAAGTGTAATACTTTTCAGCATTTATTTTTCACGTTTCATGAGTTTAAAAAGCCGCTTCAGTGGGTATTTCGCCGCATTCTTTAGTTCCTCTCGGAATTTGCTCTGAGTCACCCCGTAAATACACGTGTTGGTGCAGGAACTGAGAATCTGCAGCATTCCCGCTGTGTGTTCTATGATGAAACGGGGATCGGTGTCAGAATCAACAAAACTCATTGTAATCCGTTGATTGATATAAAATACCACGAATGTTCCCCACAACAATATGAAACTACCGGTTATGCTGAAAAGCAAAACAATGGATTTGCGTCGGTTCTCCATCTCCCGGTCCTTGTCATTCTCTCCACTCTTTTGTCCCCGGAGCCCCCTGCGGGCTCGACTGGCCGCTAGAATCCGCCTGACAGTTAGAATATTGAACAGCAAAATGAGAAAGAATGGGAGACAAGGGGTTAAAATCAGGTCAAGCATTTCAAATGCCGCCCATGGGGGAGAGCTTTTGAAGCTCGGTGTAACAACACAATTCCAGGGAACACCATCAATTATTTCTCCAGGCTCGTACACAAAGCCCCAGGGGACAGTCCACAAACAGAAGAGCACACTCACTGTCCCGATAAACACAGCCGCCGTTCTCTCGGTGCAATATTTTGTTTTTAGCTTCTCACAGCAAATAGCCACAAATCGATCGACGGTGAAAACGACAGTCAACCAGACTGACGTCGCAGTGCTCGCAGAAATTAACCATGCACAAAGTCTACACACAGGAGTGATGAACAGGAATGATCGGGGAAAATAAATCAGAGGAGTCCACCGCAGCAGAGGACTCGAGATAACGACCAGGAGATCTGCCGCTGCCATTCCCATAAGGTAGCGAGTGACACATTTGGAGAGACCGCACTTTCCCCGGGCCATGATCACAATCGCCACCAAGTTCGCTAGAAGGGAGACAGGGAACAGCAAGTTGAGAAAATACTGAGCAGAAACCAATGCAGCAGTGTCAGGGGATACTGTAATAATTCTACTTCATTGTTATATTTAGCGGTGGGAGGGTCGAGAGGGAGAGCAGTGCTGGCGGAGACAGAGCAGGTGTTTACGCAGTAAAATAAAGTCAATATGATCTGAATACGGATTCCTAACTGATGAGCGAAATGTGAAGTGGCAGCAGAAAGCTAAAACTGGGAATCGACTGGACGGAACATTTTCTAAAGGCACCTTCCGCGTTCGTCTGGATGAAATGAATAAACCCGGACGCTGATTCTTCCATCCGATAATCATTAATTTCCATGGCGATCCCTGTCAGAGACAGAACAGCCGAAGGACGGAACAAAAAAAGGAAATGTTGGAAATACTCATCCAGGCAAAACAGAATATGTGGACAAAGAGTTAAAGTATCTCTCCTCAGAACTGTTCTCAGAGAGACCCCTGACGCCAGTGTTAATTGTTTCCCTTTCCGTAAAAGTTGCTTTGGGGATTTGTGCTTCCAGCGTTCTCCGAGTTTGTTTCCTATTCCAGCAATTACTACCTCGCTGACTTTACAGCAGAACATTGACTGTTTCCAACAGATACAGCGCAGTCTGACACAACCTCACAGGCAGACATGACGACTCGCACTGAATCTATCAGAAGGAAGCCGGGGAGAGGAATTCAAACTCGGTGCCGTATTCCGATCTCTGTAAAAATGTCAGGGGAAGATATAATATTTTAAAAAATCACAGTATTGATAAACATGAAGCACCACGTCAGCTGCGTTAACTGACTTCAGCATCTGCTTTATATCCAGACATATCGGAGACGTTTACCGAAAATCCACAACTGTTTCGTGTTACAAAACGGAACTCCTTACATTTACTAAAGTATTACTACACTCGATGGTTTGATTGTTGCTTCGGAGTAGACAATCATTCACATTCGAATGCAGACAATCAATTGGCATATGCTCCGCAGGCAGTATAAACACAATATTTGCAAATGCAGTGCAGCTACTACAAGATCAAAACCAGAGAGCTGAACATCTCATTATTAATCGCAAACCGCCAGTAGAACGTTCAGTCCCACAGAAATTGGCTGACTCGCTGAATTGCTGAGGCAGTTTGTTTTTAGATCCAAATCCCAGCATCTATGATAGCGGTGTTTCCACTCCATTCCTGAAATACCGAATGCCGGCGCTGGAATGTGACAGTTTAAAACAGCGGCAGAATCAATCACAACATTAAAATTAAACTTCAACACCCACCCACGGCAGCTGACACTGCGGCTTACCGGGAATTCCAAAGGCAGAAATAAAAGGATAATAAACGCCTTCTATCCGCCAAAGGAGTGGATACTCCATTTCAGCGAGAATCTATGATTTCTCTTGCTCCTGTATTCACAGTTCCGGCAGACAGCTGATGTATTCCAAGAGGCCCTGATTTATAATGAGGATCTATACAGAGGATCTGTCTCCAGAGATACCTCACTAACTTTCTTAGTTACAGTTTCTTGAACAAACACCTTAATTCAATACCATTGTCTCTGTTGTAAATATTGGGGCGATTGGAGGCAAATATATTAATATTATATGGTTTTACCTCAGCAGAGTCTCTGGTGGGAGCAGGCCGGTAGATTTATGTTCAAAGACTGAGCTTTGTAACGAAACAGCAACACTTACAGATTTCAACTTTTTGTTGGCTAATTATTCGTCTCTGATCGGAGAGCAGTGACACTGACCGATCCCTACCTCTGTCACTGCAGTTTCCTATTTTGAGTTCTCCATTAGTCCTTCAGCTTCTTCCTGGTAACACTCACACACACACACACACACACACACACACACACACACACACACACACACACACACACACACACATGTATTTCTATGTTATCGTGACTGTCCTGTTGTACATATTATTTATTATAAGTTACTATGAATTGAACATTGCAAATTTAGACAGAGGCATAACGTGAAGGTTTTTACTTCACACGTATATGAAGGATGTAAGTAATGAAGTCAATACAATTCGATATACACAAATGCAGATTCGAACAAAGATACAATAAAGAGACAGAAATTAGAGTGGAAACGGTAAAATGAACATGTTGCTAATATACAAACACGACGAAATCCGAAGATGTTTCCAATCCAGGGCAACACAAGGAACTCTGCTGGGTTCCTCCAGCATTTTTAGTGTCATGTTGCTGATGTAACAGTTTTCAATGGATATCTCTAATCTGTCAAAGCTCAAAAGAAATAGAGAGTACATATTTCAATCTGCAAAGGAAAGGGCAGAATGTTAAATAATATAAAAATGCTGGAAATTGCCAGACGAATAGATGCGTGGTGGTTAGAAATGAACGAGAGAAAGACAAGCCTGAGTTAATTTATTAGAAGTAAGACAGAGAGAGAGTAAGAGGGAGACAGAGAGAGAGAGAGAGAGGAAGAGAGAGAGAGAGAGGAAGAGAGAGAGGGGGGGCTGTTGGGGCAAGAGAGAAATAGAGAGGGCGATAGGCAAACTGACAAATACATAGGTCAAGCAGGCAGAAAGACAGCCAGAAACAGATGCATAGATTACAGGATTGTAGTGTTGCTTCTGTGTCTCCTAGTCTCTGTTAAAGTGTGAGAGATGGGATTCATCTGTATCTATGACACAGTCTGACACTGCACAGGACAGAAAGAAGTGCAAATGTTTGTAAATCTTGTCAGCTCTACCTTGAGTACTAGCCTACAAAGTACCAAGGACATATTTAGGGAGTGGCTTCTCAGACAGGCACCGTCCATTATTAAGGACTTCCAGCACTCAGGGCACGCCCCTTTCTCACCGTTACTATCAGGTAGGAGGTACAGAAGCCTGAAGTCACATATTCAGTGTTTGAGGGACAGCTTTTCCCCTCTGCCAATAGATTCCTAAATGGACCTTAAATCTGTGGACAACACCTCACTTTTTTGTTAGTATACGGTATTTCTGATTTTGCACGTTTTAAAATCTTTCAATATACTTATACTGCAACTGGTTTACAATTTTTATTTAGTATCATTATTATTTTTATATTTTTTATTTTTTCTCTTTTCAATTATGCATTGCCTTGAACTGCTGCTAATAAGTTAATGAATTTCCCGTCGCATGCCAGTGAAAATAAACCTGATTTCAATTTTAATTCTGAGAGTGTTGGGTTTATTTTCTATCTGTCAGTCTATGCTACAGTATGACAGTGTGGAGTTGATTCTGTACCTGCCAGTGTCCGATAGAGTGTGAGAGTGTTGAGTTCAATGTGTATCTATCAAATCACTCTGTAGGAATTGTTTTCCGATATGAGTCTGAAATCTCCCTTCGACCAGGTTCCACGTTTCCTTTTTAATGGATTAATTTTGCAGTAGATGTTGGCATTTTACTCACCAATACCCTTCTTCATGATTGTGAACCACTTGTATCATATCTCTTCTCGTTATATGTCAAGTCAGGCCAAATAGATTTAATTTTGACAATATTTCTGCATAGCTCACACCCTGCTGTCCTGAAAGGTGAGTAGTCGCCCTGCTCCGATCTCTTTCCAGTGCCTTCATATCCCTTACAAAATATGGTGATCAGAATTGTACACAATTCGGAAGGCGTGACCTCACAACCGCATGAAACAGCTTAATGAGACGTCTCCAGCTCTGAACCCCTCTGAACGCAATATATAGTCCAACATTATAATCATTAGCCTTGCTAACTCCTTCATTGCATTGCCTAAATGTTGATAGTAATGTTTTCCTGGAAACTAACTCCTTCTCATTCAATACACTTTCTTACTCAAGTCATCTCACACTTCTACTTCCTATATGTAATATAGTTACAGTACATTAAATTTGACCAGTCATTTATCAGCTCACATCAGGATTTTATTTACAGATCTATTTACTGGATCTATTTACAGCTCTATCTGTATTGATTCTGCTGTCTGAATGTTACTAGCCCATTTCTCTAATTTTGTGTCATCCGGAAACTTAAATGGTTTATTAGTTCTGTGTTTATCCAAACCATTAATGTAAATAAAAAGATCAGCAATCCCAAAACTGATACTTGTGGAACCCCATTTTTAACATCTTCCGAGTGTGAAAATAATCCTCTCACCATATCTCTTTCATTTCTGGTTTTGAGACAATTCTGCACACATTTGCATCCCATACCCTGAATCCCTACCTCCTGTAATGTGAATATTAACCTCTTCTGGGGTACCTTGTCGAGATCCTTCTGAAGCCCAAGTAAAGTATATCACCTCTTTATTGTTATCATAAATTTTAGTTCCCGATTCATAAACCGGCAACATATTAGTAAAACACGATTTCCACTTTCTGAAATCATGCTGCCCTTCTGCTAACAGAATACCATAAAAATATAAGACTTAGGAGCAGAACTAGGGCAGATGGCCCATCGATTCTGCTCCAACACTCAATGATAACTGATCCTTTCATTCACCTGCTCAAATCCATTTCTAGGCCTTTTCCCCATCATCTGTGATGCCATGTCCAAGCAAGAACCTATCAAACTCTGTCGTAAATATACCAAACTACCTGGCCTCCACAGCTGCATATGGCAAAAAATTCCACAATTTCAGCACAATCTGGCTAAGGAAATTTCTCCACATCTCCGTTTTGCAATGAAGTCACTGTATCCTGAGTCTGTGCCCTCTTGTCCTGGACTCTCTCACCATGGGAGACATGCTTTCCACAGTTAACCTGTTCGGCCTTTCAACATTCGGAAGGTTTCAATGAGAACGTTCCACATCCTGCTAAATTCCAGTGAGTACAGACCTGGAGTCATCAAATGTTATTCGCATGACAACCTTTTCATTCCTGAAATCATCCTTGTGAATCTCCTCTGGACCCTCTCCAATGCCAGCACAACGCTTCTGAGATAAGCAGCACCAAACTGTACACAATGCTTAAGGTGAGTCCTCAGCATCACATGCTTGCTCTAGTATTATAGACCTCTGCAATGAATTCTGATATTGCATTTGCCATCCTCACCACCAATTCAACTTCCAAGTTAACCTTTAGGGTGTTGCGCACTATGTCTCCGAAGTCCATTTGCCTCTCAGATTTTTCGATTTTCTCCCCCTTTAGAAAATAGTCTGCAGTTTTATCACCACTACCAAAATGCATGGCAATGCGTTTTCCAACATTATATTTAATTTGCCACTTCCTTGCCCGTCATCCTAATCTCCCTAAGTGTGTCTGCATCCTAACTCTTTCCTCAACACCACCTGCCCCTCCACCAATCTTCATACCATCTGCAAACTTGGAAACAAATTCATCTATTTCATCATCTAAACCGTTTATAGACAGCTAAAAGTAGTGTTCCCAACCCAAGTTCCTGCGGAACACCACTAGACACTGGCAGTCACCCAGACGAGAATCCTTTTATTCCCACTTGCTGCATCCTTGGTCTTAACAGATGCTTTTTCTGTTTAATAAACAGATGTTTATTAATGTTTCTCTTATCTTACCCACAATACACGTTAGGCTTACCGGTAAGTCGCCAAAAGGGTCAATTCTGTCACCCCTCCTATATACCAGGACAATTTTAGGCCATTTCAAGTCCTTAAATACTTCATCAATCTTCAGAGTTTTGAAAATATCTTGTTATATGTTTGCATTTTAATCATAGTCTTCTTTAAGTACCCTTGGATATGTGTTATCCGACAAAGAGATTTATTTTCTTTCAACCTTTTCTGCTGAAGCAGAAATTTACTTAATAAAATCTCTCAAACAGTTTAAGTAACTTCAGTTTTAACATCTTTGCAGGTGAACACTTCAGCAAAATAAGAGTTAAGGGTATTAGCTATGTCCTCCTCTGCATAATTTAACATCCCTCTGTTATTACTAATGCACTTAAATTTCCACTTAACGTTAATTTTATGACTGAAGTATTGACAAAATCTCTTTGTCAATGTTAATCGTATCAGCAACATCCTACTCAACCTGTCTTCGACAATCTGAGTTTCCTACTTGATGAAAGCTCTCATATTTTCATATTTCCTATGGTTAAAATATATCACTATTGTTTCTGTATTCTTTACTTAGCTGTCTTCAATACTGATATATAACTTTACTAATCCATCTAGTTGAACTGTTGTGTTCTTTTTTTGCATCACCTGACCTTGGCTATGAACATTTGCTGCAGTAACTGTATTACAAATTTAAATTGATTCCATTGTCCCAAACTGATACAATGTCAAGCAGATTCTTCTAGTTTGCCTTCAGAGGTCTTTGCCAAATCTGCACAAACTTTGTCTTTGTGAAATTCAATCTAAGGGCTTTCGTTTTTACTGATATACTCCCCGAAAGTATTTCGAGACTAACAAGTTTATGATCACTTTTTCCTGAAGGCTCAATATGCTCCATGATCAAAATTGTCCCTGAATGTTAGAGAGTATCAGATCTAGACAGGCCTCCCCTCTCGTTGTTGAATTAGCATACTGGGTCAAAAATAAGTCAATGTATTGTGGCAGTGCAAGCGGAAACACTAACAAAATGCAGCCAGAAGTATAGCAGCTACGGAAAAATGGAAAATCATAAGGTGTAAGGTCAATATGTGACAGATTGTGAGGCCAATAAATCATCATATAGTGCTGGTCTTATAACAATGCAATAAATGTTGTAATGAAGCCCCGTGGTACGTGCTTTCAGGGTGATTTCGTAATAATTCCTGTGCCTTTGCAATGTAATTCAAACCATGGCCGTGAACACGGGCTCTCTCTGAGAAGGACATAGCTATCATGGATATGGCCCTGACTCTGACCATGGTAACTCCCCTGTCTCATATCTTCTCTTTTCTTCGGTTACTCATGTACACAAATGACAGTATCTTACAGCCAGTGAAATCATTATTCAGCTCGCCTTTGGTCTCCAGAAGAAATCTGATGCGGTTACCTTCTATTTAGTCCAGCCAAGATCTGGCCTCTGGGCCTGATTTCCATGATCTTCAATGTCTAGAGCGTAGCATGTTTTAACCGAGGTGCTCAGACAGTTAACCTGAGTCCACGAACACTTCTTGGAAACTTTTCCTTGTGCCTTATTCTAAGAATTTCAAAACGAGAAGAGGAAACGCTGGTAGTTCCTCTGTGGCAGGGAAGGGTAAAGTCAGGCAGTGTGATAGTGACAGTTTACTCTCTAGTTAGTGGAGACAGGCAGAAGATACAGTCTCAGTAGAAGAGACACAAGGGTGGTGTGTGGTGTGTTCCCTCACGGGTGCTGGCGTCCAGTGCATATAGGTGCAGCTGCAGGATATTGTCAACGGAAAAGTGGAAATCCAGAGTTCCGGGTGCAAACTGGCACCAATGTCATTGTCACAAATGAGTTGAGATACTACATATTGAGTGCATAGAATTAGGAAAGAAACCTCTTTCCTTCTCTCACCCACGTACAATTCGACTGTATTTTGTGGCCAATGAATACACCATCCAAATGGCTTCTGGTTTCTGAAAGGATACCGGTGCAGACAGAAATAAGGTTAATTTGCATTTCCACTCAGAGCCCTTCCCCTGACCCAGAACTGGACACAATGGCAGTAACGCAATTTGTGAGTATAATCACGTTTCCAGTAAAATATTCCCACTCAGCCGCAATCTGACAACGCCACTGGTGCTGTGGTCGCTGAAAGTTGCTTCCGGAATCAGGCAAAGGCTCTAGTTGGTCCTCATCCGAGTACAAACTTGGACTCTGTCTCTGCAGGACATATCTGTCATGGATATGGACCAGATTCTTTCCAAGGTATCTCTCTTGTCTCATATCGTCTCTTTCCTCCTGTCTGCCATGTACACTAAGGACTACCTCACGGCCAATGAATGCACCATGCAGTTCGCCTTTCGTCTCCGGAGAAAACCGGTATGGTCACTTTCTATTTGGCAGTCAAACCGAACCAACAAACATTTTTGGTACATTTTGTCTACAGTGATTCCATTAATTTATATGTTCACAATGAGATTCACCTGTGGCAGGGAACTGTAAAGTCAGGCAGTGCATGAGTGATAGGGGACTTGATAGTAACGAGTACAAACGGGAGATACTGTGGCCGCAAAAGAGGCTCTTGCATGCTGCGTTGCCTCCCGGGTGCTTGGGTCCAGATGCATCAGATCGTCTGCAGGATATTCTCAAGAGGAAGAGTGAATAGAGAGAGATCGTGGTGCATATTAGCAACAACGTCATTGTCAAAAAAGTGGTTCTACAGACTGAGTAGAAGGAGTTAGGATATAGGATAAAGAGTAGGACCTCCAAGATAGTAATTTCTTTATTTATCCAGGTGCCATGAGCTTGTGCATGTAGGAATAGAGTGATAGCACAAACGAATGAGTGACATAGGAGATTGTGCAGGGGGCAGGTTTCAAACTTGGGTCATTGGAAACTTTTTCTGGGTAAGTGGTGACCTTTTGAAGAGGGACTTGTTGCATCTGAACTGGAGGGTAAGTAAGATGTTGGCCGGCAGTTTGCTAATGTTACTCCGGAGGGTTTAAACTCGTTTTGCAGGGGGTGGGGAATTGGAATACCGGGTCAGTAAGTAAAGGGACAGAAACCAAGGTAGACATCAGTGAAAGTATGGACAGGAAAAATCAAATTAACCGGTATGATCAGACCTATAGTTTGAATGGTGTGTATTTGAATGTCAGGAATATTATGTTGATGAACACAGAAACCGGATTTGTAATGTTGTGCTCATTCCAGAGACTTGTTTGAGATGTGGGTAGGGACTCGCAATAATTCTACCCGCTTTTAGAAGTTTTTTAAAAACTAGAGAAGGTGGTAAAATATTTGTGAATTGAACTACTAACCAGGGACAAATTCACAACTACACACATGGGAGGCACAGTATAGGGTTCAGACACTGAGTTTGTTTGAAAAGAACTGAATAACAGGAAGTGTGCAATTAAACGAATGGGATTTAATTACACCCTGGTATCGGTAATGAGTCTATTCAGTTAATTACCTACTCAGTGGGTGAGCAACTAGGTAACTGAGACCACAAGACTCTCACTTTAAAAATAGCTGTGGATAAGATTATTTAAATAGGAGAAGGACAAATTAAGAGGGAATTAGGCAAGAGCTAAAAAGGATAATCGGAAATTAATCGGAAATATCTTTTATTTTGGTAAATCCACATCAGACATGGGGACAGTGTTCAAAGTTTAATTGCAGAGAACAGGAAATGTATATTCCTGTTAGAACGAAGGTCAGGGATGGAACTAGAAGAGAAACTTGGATGCCTACAGAGTTAAGAATTTTTCAAGAATAAAAAGGAAGAGTAGGTCAAGTTTTGGAAGTGAGGTTCAAATGTAATAGTTGAAGGTTGTACAGAGCCAAGAAAAATAACTTGAAAAGGAATTTATGAAAGAGTAGAGGGGCCATGAAAAGTCCTTGGGAAATAGATTTAAGCGAATCCCAGGACACTCTTTCCATATATCAAGACAAGAGAATAACTGCGGAGAGTGTAAGATTGCTAAAGAATAAAGAGCGGATGATTGGCTTGGATCCGGAAAATATGAGTGAAATGCATAATAAGTACTTGGCTTCAGTATCTACCAAAGGGAGAAGATGTGGATTAGTAGACAGCTCTGCTTATATAAATATGTTAGAGCGTTTGGAGGTCAAGGAGGATGAAGTATTGGGTCTCCTAATGAGTATTAAGGTTAATTACATGCTGGGGCCTGAAGGCGTTTTCGCCAGGTTTTTGAGTGAAGCAAGAGACAATACTGGTTTGGTTTTAACCAGTAGCTTCATAACTTTCCTAGGCAAAGACGAGTATCCAGAGGACTGGTAAGTGGAGAATGTTACACCTTTATGTAAGAAGAGAATAAGGGACAATTCCGAAAACTGTTGACCCGTAGGTCTCACGTGAGTTGTACAAAGGTTGCCGGGGAAATTTCTTCGAGATTGGATATATGAAGAAGCCAGGGCCAAATAAGGAAGGACCATCATATCTTCGTGCGTGGCAGGTCCCAGCTTCACAACTTGATTGAGTTCTCTGAAAAAATGCCGAAAGGCATAGATGAAGGTAGAGCTGATGATGACGTCTACATGGATTTTACTAAAGCAGTTAACAAACTCCTTCTTGATTAAATAAAGAGTCTGAAGAGGCATGTTCGAGCTGGAGGTCTGTAATTCGTGACGTTCTTCACGGATCTGTACTGGGATCTCTGTTATTTGTGAAATATTAAAATGACTGGGATGACAATGTAGGTGGTTTGATAAGTTTTTGAATGATACCAAGAGTGGTACAGTTGTGGATCGAGAGGAAGACTGGAAAAGAATATCGTGCAATGTAGATCATTCGTAGATAAGGAGAGAGAAATGTCACATGGAGCTGAACACAGATAAATGTCAAGTATTGCACCTTTGTAGGCCAAAAACAAGTGGTCAGCGGTTAAGGAGAAGAACATTAATAGTGTTACTGAGCAGCAAGATTTGAGGTCGAAGTTTACAGCTCCTTGAGAGAGACTACGAAGGTCAATCTGCGGTTAAGATGCTTATCAAATGCTTCCTCTTATTAGCTGAGTTATTGAACTCAAAGTTCAAGAGGAGAAGATGCATCTTTAAAAAGACTCCGGTTAGGCCACATCTCCAGGACTGCATATCGTTCTGGTTGACCCAGTATAGGAAGCATTTTGAAGCATTGGAGAAGGAGCAGAAGAAGCTTATCAGGATGCATTTTAATTGAAGTGACGTGTGATAGCATAAGGGTCCTGACAAACCTGTGCTGTTTGCTTTGGAGCCGAAGAGCCTGAAGGGAGATCAGATAGTGGTTTATAACGTTATGCGAGGCGCAGACCGAGGAGATATGGAGCGATTTTGGTATGGGATTTACTCAGTGTGCTGGAGTGGTGAAGTTAAATACATTAGTGGTTTTTACAGAGCTTTTGGATAGGTATATGAACATGATGAGGATGGAGTGAGATCGACTTTGTGTTGGTCGGAAGGATTAGCTTTTGAGTTTTACTGATTTGCTTTTCAGTTTGTTTGGCACTGTATTATGGGCCAATTGGTCCGGTGCAGTGCTGTACTGTTCATTGATTTGTTCCATATACTGGGAACCAGTATGACAGAGCTAAGGATGACCCAGCAGGTTTACAATGATTGCGTACAAATGCAAACAGAGCAAAAAGTTAAATTGTACCACAGAAGCAACATGTAAAAAGACAAAGAATACAGGACTGAAGGACTGCGTGTCGTCTGCTGAATGCTAGATCTGTGGCATTCAACTCTGGCGACCTAGGCCTGTACCTGAAAACCAGGTATGATTTGCGAAGGGCTATTTCAAGGGCGAAGAGACAAATTCAAACGACGTACAAGATGTATGACAACTCAGGCAGGGTTAGCAAGACATTACTTGCAGCAAAGCAAAACCCAACGGCGTGAATGGCAGTGATGCTTCACTACCAGATGAACTCAGTGCATTCTATGCTTGCTTTCAATGGGAAAAGTTCCCTTCTGCATCTGCTGACCCAAAGATCTCCGTCTAAAAGACCGATGTTAGGCTGTCAATAAAGGGAGTGAACCCTCGCAAGGCAAAAGGTCCCGATGGAGTACCTGGTAAGTCACTGAAAACCTGTGCCAACCAATTCACAGGAGTCTTCAAGGACATTTCAAACTCTCACTGTTACACACAGAAGTTCCAAGTTCTTTCAAAAAGGGAACAATAATACCACTGCCTAAGGAGAAGCCTTAGGGGTTCTGTGGACAGCCTTAATGATTATTGCTCGGTAGCACTAACATCCACATTAATGAAATGTTTTGAGAGGTTGCTCGTGTCTAAACAGAAATCCTCTCTCATCAACGACATCACCCATTGCAATTTGCCTAATGCCACAATAGGTCAACAGCAGATTCAATGGCAATGGCTCTTCACACGGCTTTAGATCACCTGGACAACACAAACACCTATGTCAGGATGCAGTTCATCAACTTTTGCTCAGAATTTAATACCACTATTCCTATAATTCTGATTGAAAAGTTGCAGAACCTGGACCTCTGTACATCCTTCTGTAATTGGATGTTCAACTTCCTAACCAGAAGACCAAAATCTGTGTGGCTTGTTTATAACATTTCCTCCTCTCTGATGATCGACACTGGTGCACCTCAGCGGTTTGTGCTTAGCCCACTGCTCTACTCTCTATATACCCATGTCTGTGTGGCTAGTCATAACTGAGATACCATCTATCAATTTGCTGATAATGCAACCTTTGTTGAAAGAATCTCAAATGTTGACAAAAGAGCGTGCAGGAGTGAGAAAGGCTAACTAGTGGAGTTGTGCCATAGCAGCAACCTGGCACTCATCTTCAGTAAGACGAAGAAGCTGATTGTTGACTTCCAGAAAGATAAGACGGAGGGACACATACTAATCGTCATAAGTGGAGAAACTGAGCAATTACAAGCTCATGCATGTCAAGATCGCTGAGGATTTAAACTGCTCCCAACATATCGATTTAGTTATAAAGAACGCAAAACAACAGCTATACCTCACTGGGAGTTTGAATACATTTGTTATGTCAACCAACACAATCAAAAACATCTGTAGATGTAAGATGGGGAGCATTCCTACAGGCTACATCACTTTAAGGAATAGTTGGGCTACTTCACAGGTTTGAAAGAAATTGCAGAGGTTTGTAAATATAGTCGGCCCCATCTTCGGTACCAGCCAGGACATCTTCAAGGAATATTGTCTGAGAAAGCAGCGTCCATTATTTAAGACCACGAGCGCCCTGGGCATCCCGTTTCTCACTTTTATTATCAGGTAGGAGGTGCAGAAATCTGAATGCATGCACTCAGTGATTCATGAACAGCTTCTCCCCGTGTGCCATCCGATTCCTAAATGGATATTGAACCCTTGGACACTACCTCACTTTTCTAATATATAGCTTTTCTGCATTTACATGATTTTAATCTATTGAGTATAGGTACACCGTAATTTATTTACTTATTTATTATTATTATATATTGTAGTTATATAATAGACCTGATCCCATAAGGGAACGTTATTTAAAGGAACCCTTAGGAGAATGTGATTCTAATATGATTGAATTCATATTGTGATTTGAGAAGGTGTAACATAACTCAGATAAACCCTTATCCTAATGGAATGAATGGATTTACAGAGACATGAAAGAGGACCTTGCCCAGGTGGATTGGAGGAGGATAGTGGCCGGGATTACAGCAGAGCAGAGATGGTTGAAGTTTCTGGGAATAGTTTACAAATTGCTGGATACACAGGTTGCACAGAGAAAGAAGTTCTCAAATTGACTGGCATACCAATAAAGCAGGATAAAATATTTTTTTAAAATTTGATTCATAACTAGTAAAAGGGAATTGAGAGTTGATATTGAACCACTGGCAAATGTTGCTGGTGACGTAGCAATGGTGGACAAAAGTAGGAGATAAACGCAATATTTTGCATCTGCCTTCACTATGGAAGATACTAGTTAATTTACAATGGTCTGTGAGTGTCAGGGAGTAGGAGTGAGTGAATAGCTAATAGAAAGAAAAAAATGCTCGACGAACTCCGAGGACCTGAGGTGGATAAGTTACCAGGTCCAGAGGGCTACATCTTAGATTCCTAAGAGAGGTTGCCGAAGAGATACAGGATCCATTGGTAATGAACTTTCAAGAATTGTTTGATTCAGGCATGGTCCCAGTGGACTGGAAGATTGAAAATGTCACTCCGATCTTTAAGAAGGGAGCCAGTCAAAAGAAAGGAAACTGCAGGCCATTTAGCCCAACCTCAATGGTTGGGAAAGTGTTGTAATCTTATTAAGGATGAGGTTTCGAGGTACTTGGAGACTAATAACAAAATAAATTACAGTCAGCATGATTTATGTTAACGGGACTTTTCCTTGACGAATTTGTTAGAATTCTTTGAGGAAGTGACAAGCAGGGTGGACAAAAGAGACGCAGTGGATGTCATAAACTTGGATTTTCAGAAGGCGTTTGATAAGGTGCAACACATATGGCTACTTAACAAGATAGAATCCTACGGCGTTACAGGAAAGATACTGGTATTGATGGGCTTAGAGACAGGAGGCAGCGAGTGAGAATTAAAAGGGCCTATTCTGATTGACTGCCAGTGACTAGTGGTATTCCTCTGTGGTCTCTATTGGAACAACTACATTTCACATTGTTCATTAAAGATTTAAACTATCAGATTGACAGTTTTGTGGCAAAATTTGTGGATGATCTCAAGGTAGGTGAAGTGGTTGTCAGTGATGAGGAAGCATTGTGTTTGCAGCAGTACTTAGAGAAGTTAGAAGAACAGACAAAAAATTTAGCAGGTGGAATACAGTGTTGGGAAATGTATGATAATGCATTTTCGTAAAAGTAACAATAGTGTGGAATATTATCTAAATGGGAACAACGTTCAAACATTAGAGGTGCAGAACGATATAGATGCCCTTCTGCTATATAAAAATTCTGCGCTTTTATATGACACTAGTCAGGTCGCACTGGAAGAATTGTCAACAGGTTTGCCCCCATATCTCAGAAAAGATGTGTTATCATTGGAGCGAGTCCAGATTAGGTTCATGAGAAGTTCAGGTTCAGGTTCATGAAAACATCTATTTCCCCTCTTTCCACTTGATTCAGTTTGTAGACAAAGGGTTTTGAATGGTCTTATGCTTATTAAGGATTTATACACTTATAATATATCTGATGGCTTAGATGAACTGTGCAGTAAATATGGTCTTCTGCATAATCTTTTTTTTTAATACCTGCAGACTCGAAACTTTGCCAAGGAAAAATGTTATTCTTTTCCTAATCTACCACCTGCTGTGGTGTGGGAAAAGCTCACTCTTAACTTTAAAGTTAAACGGCTGTTCTCTGCACTATACTTTCAGCTGATGTCTTTGGGAGTGCAAGATATAAACAAAACTAAGACTAGGTGGAAAGATGACCTAGGCATGGATCTGGAATATTGGGCAAAAGCATTGAAAATGGTTCATTACTCGTCATAATGTGCTAGAATGCGGTTCAGACACAGCGTACACTGAGACCTTGCACGCTTATAGTTGTATTTGGTGTGGCAGATGCTGCTTTGGGTTTAAATGCAAACCAGACGGATAACATTGCATTTACATCGCTTTTGGCCCGTAGAAGAATCTTGCTGATCGGGAAATCTGCCACTCCTCCATGTGCTGCTGCTTGGTTACAGGACGTAATGTTTGTTCTGAAAATAGAAAAGATTAAATTTACTCTGAGAGTGTGAGTGTAAAAGTTCTAATCGAAATGGGGACATTTCTTGCCATATTTTGGGTGTCTTATGGAATCACCTAGCGGTTGAGGGCATTTGATTGTACTTGGGGATTTGTCCCCTTTTAACGCGCAAATGGTTTACCTCACAGAGTGGTTGTTAAATTGTAATGCGAGTGTATACTTGATCATCTGACATGTTGGAATGTGTGTGGGCCTTCGTTTTGAAGGAATGTGGGGTTATGGCTGTGAAATGTATTGTATTTGTGAAGTGTTGTATTGTAAGTACATTAGCTGTCATGGTATGTTCGGGGAGGGCGGGTGAGGGGAGCTTTGTTTACGGGTAAACTATAAAAGCAAAATAGAGGAAAATGTGATCCATTATGTATTTTGTATTGTGTGATTCCTTCAAAAAATATAGAGATCTAGAAGATTATAAGGCTAGCAAGAAGGAGGTTAAGAAGGAAACTAGGAAAGACTAGGGGCCATGAGGAGGCCTTAGCGGACAGGATTAAGGAAAAGCGGAAGTTATTTTACAAGTATGTGTAGAGCAAGAGGATAAAGTGTGAAAGAGTAGAATCAATTAAGTGTGACAGTGGGGAGGTGTCTATGGAATCGGAGGAGATAGCAGAGGGACTTGATGAATACTTTGCTTCAGTATTCACGAAGGAGAAGAATCTTGGCGATTTTCCGGATGACTTACAGCAGACTGAAAAGCTTGAACCTATAGATATTAAGAAGGAGGATGTGCTGAAGTTTTTGGAAATCATCAATTTGGATAAGTCACCGGGACCGGACGAGATGTACCCGAGGACACTGTAGGGGGCGAGGGAAGAGATTGCTGATCCTCTGGCGATGATCTTTGCATCATCAATGGGGACGGGAGAGGATCCGGATGATCGAATAGTGCAGATGTTGTTACCTTATTCAAAAAAGGGAGAAGAGATAGCTCAGAAAATTATAAACCATTGAATCTTACTTTAGTGGTTAGGAAGTTGATGGAAGAAGATCCTGAGAAGCAGGATTTATGAACATGTGGAGAGACATAATATGATTAGGAATAGTCAACATGGCTTTGTGAAAGTCAGGCCGGCCATGCCTTACGAGCCTGATTGTTTTTTTTTTGAGGATGTAACTAAGCACACTGATGAAGGTAGAGCAGGAAATGTAGTGTATATGCATTACAGCAAGACATTTGATCAGATACCCCGTGCAAGGCTTATTGAGAACGTAAGGAGGCATTGGATCCAAAGAGACATTGCTTTGTGTATCCAGAATTGGCTTGCCCTCAGACGACAAAGAATGGTTATAGACGAGTCATATCCTGCATGGAGGTCAGAGACAATAGTGCGCCTCAGGTATCTGTTTTTGGACACGCACTTTTCGTTATTTTTTAAAAAAATAATTAACCTAAATAAGTAAGTTGATGGAAGGGTTTGTAAACCTGCTACAAATTGCTACCTAATGCTACAAAGTTTGGGGGTGTTGTGGTGAGTGTGGAGGTCTGTCAGAGGATACAGCGGGAAATTGATAGTATTCAAAATTGGGCTGCGAAATGGCAAATGTGGTTCAACTCAAGTAAGCATGAAGTGGTTTGTTTTGGTAGGTCAAATATGATGTCAGAATATAGTATTAATGGTAAGAATTTTGGTAGTATCGAGGATCAGAGGGATCTTGTGGTCCGAGTACATAGGACCTTAAAGCTTTTGTGCAGGTTGTCTCTGTCGTTAAGAAGGCATACAGTGTATTAGCATTCATCACAGCGGTTTGGAACATTTTCATGAACCAACAGCAAGAGAAGCAAAAGAGAACCAGTAGAAGAGGACATGGCTTTAGTTTAAGGGGAGGTAAGTTCAAGGGGGATATCAGAGGAAGGTTTTTCACTCAGAGAGTCTTTGGTGCGTGGAATGCACTGCCTGAGTCAGTGGTGGAGGGAGACACACTAGTGAAGTTTAAGAGACTACTAGACAAGTATATGGAGGAATTTATCGTGGGGGGTTATATGTGAGGCAAGATTTGAGGGTCAGCACAACATTGTGGGCCGATGGGCCTATAATGAGATGTACTATTCCATGTTCTTAAAATCTAAAGCTAACAACGAAATTGCAGATATGGGTAGAGAAATAGAAAATTGATTTTAATAAGGCCAGAAGTACTGTGTTGCACTTTGGGAGATCAAACATAAAATGGTCATCCTTTCTGGTACAGAGGCATCAAGGGTCCACACCAATTGATATGGTGGTCTGAAGATGGTCTGTAGCCTCTATTAGTCCAGACACTGAGTGTAATAGTTAGACACTTATGCTGCAGCTTCGTAAAACTGCTCAGGCTGCATTTGGATTTTGCATTCAAATATGAACCCTCCAATGTAGGAGCAATACCAAGTGTTTGGAAGGTTATAGAAATGTTCGCCGGAATGGAAGGCGTTTTCTATGTGGACATTTGGATAAACTTCTGCTATTTTCTCTGGAGTAGTGGTGTGAGGAGATGGGATGGAAGGCCTTAGTTTTGAATGGCATGGATTGGCAACAGGTATCTCTTTTCCTGGATAGAAATCACCAATAATAAAGGGCATGCATTTACCGCAACAGGACGATGTGCAGAGAAGTTGCTTTTGCCACACACAGGGAGTGGCGAATGATTGCAATGTATTGTCAGACATGTGGGAGAGACAACCATAAATAGCTGCGGTTAAGTGGCTCTTGGATGGGCACAAGAATGCGTGGAGATAGCAGGGATATGGACATTGTGTAGACAAAAGGAATTAACTTAGTTGAGTCTTTACTTAGCAGCTTAATTTCTTTAGCACAACATTGTGGGCTGAATGACATGTTCCCATTTCATGCTGCAGTTTATTCTGAATCAACATCACAAGAGAAAATCTAAACGCACCGAAAGCAAACTACTGCAGTACGTGGGAGTGTGGTGTGGGGGGGTGTGTTGTTGAAAGGAGCTGGCAGGAAATAAAGTGAAGACGTTAAAGTTTTTTTAAAAATCAGGGCTCCGTGCAATGAAAACTCTCAAATGTCACTTCATTGTTCAGGACTAGAAAACAAAAATCAGTTAACTGTCAACCTGTTCATTTCACATCTGCTGTTGGGTAATTGCTGCCATCTGTGATCAGTGCAGAAATAACAAGTGATTTAGAAAAGTATAATGACATCAAACCAAACCAACATGGTTTAGTGAAAGTAACTCATGTTTGACAAACATAATGAATCTTTTCCATGATGAAGCAGTGTTAATAGAGGGAACCTGTAGCTGTGGTGCGTTTGGATTTTCAGAAGACATTAGACAAATTGTCCCATGAAGGGCTGGTTCACAAGACCAGAGGTCACGTTGATTGAGGAATTGCTAACATCGATAGAAGACTGATTTTCATGTCAAAGACAATAAAACTGTGTTAGCACTTTAAAGGAGCTGGGAACATGAATCCCAAGGTCTTTCAGCTCATCTACACTGTAAAAAATCTTGTCCTTAACAGTGGACTGTCTCCTTACATGTGCCTTCTTGAGAAGCAACACCTCACATTTATCTGAGTAAAGATCCATCAGCCGTCTCTCAGCTCATAAATGTCCTATAGCATCGTGTACTCTTTACCAGTCTTCGCACGACTTCAGCAATCTATCTATTATCGATAAATATACTAATCAACTCATCTACATTTTCATTTATACACATCGCATACAAAAGAGGGCTCAGCATAGTTCCCTGTGGAACACCACTAATTGCAGGCGTCCAGCTCAAATAATTCCATTCATTCACTGCGCTCTGACTTTTATGCACAAGCCATTTCTGAATGCAAGCAGGTAATTAGCCACATACCCCATACAGCACAATCTTCCGGATTGACCCTCCATGAAGAACTTTGTCAAATGCCTTAATAAAATCCATATAGACACCTTCCTCGGTCCTACCCTCAACAGTCTCTTTCATCAGAACGTCAAAAAACTCAATCAACTAGGCAAGGCTCCACCTGCCATGTACGAAATCATGCTAGCTCTCCCAAATTAAGCCATTGTTTTCCAAACGTTCGTATATCTTATGCTGAATACATGTCCTCAGCAATTTCCATACAACGATGTGAGACTCATCATCCGAAAGTTCACAAGATTATCCCCTATTCCTTTCTTAAAGAAAAGTACAGCATTAGCCATTCTCTAGCTCTACAGGACCTTACCTGTACATACTGAGATTACGAAGAAACTGGTAAAAGGGCCCAGCCATTTTGTCTCTTGCATCCTTCAATAATCTGGGGTAAATCGCAGCAGACCGTGGGAACCTACTACCTTAACACTCATTAGACAACTGTACTCATTAGGAAACCCTACACTTCCACCACATTGACCAAAGTAGTGGAACACTCGGCACTGATTTCCTGGCCATTCATATAATTTTATTTTGTAAATAATGAAGGAATGTACTCATTAAGTATCTCACTCACATTCTCTGTATCAAAACAAATGTTATCCTTTTACTTGAGTGATCCTGCCCTCTATCTACTTATCTTCTTGTTCTTGATGTATGTTTAGAATGTCTCGGGATTCACATTAACCCTGTTTGTCAAGGATTTTCCATGGCCCTCCTGACTTTACTGTTCCCCTTCTTTAGGTCTTTTATATTTTCTTTATTCTCGTCATGAGCTTCATTTGATCCTCATTTTCGTCTCTTGAAGTGTTTTTCCTTTTATCTTCTTGTCAAATTTCGCAACCGGCCTGGACATCCAAGGTAGTGTTACCTTTCCATCCCTGTACTTCCTTCCAACAGGAACAAACCTTTCCTGTACTTTGTGAAATTGACCATTAAACACTCTCCCTTGCCATTGAAAAGGTCTTCCCAATTAACTATTCTTCGTTCCTGCCTATGCCCTCGTAATTTTCCCTTCTCCAATTTAAAACATTCCACTAGGACCATACCAATCGTTATTCTAGGCTATACTGAAATATATCACTAATCCCTAACTGTTCACATACTGCAAGGTAAATGCCCGGCCAAGCTCATTACCCAACAGAAGGTCTACTACAATTCATTCTCCTATGGGGCTCTCCACTTATTGATTTAAGAAACCTTCTTAGGCACACTAAAAAAATCTGCACCACTTAAATCCCTTACTCCATGATGGGATAAGTTTATATTAGGAACATTGAAACCACCCCACGCCCCACTATTACAACAACCCCATTATTTTCACAGATTTCCTTCCTCTGAATACATAACTGTTCCTGAATGTCGCGGTGGTATTTGAGGTCTACACTACAATCCCATCAATAAACACCCTTCCTATTCCTGAGTTCCACCTATATCGACTCAGTATCTGACCCGTACTTCACATCTCCCTGAGTCTAGCTGTGATATTGTCCATGCTTAGAAGTGCCTTTCCACCGCCTTTTACCTCCTTCCTATCTTTTTCAAAAACATCATAAATCTGGTACATTATTCACCCATTCTGCACATCTCGTAATAATTCTCTGAAATAGCCACAACCTTATAGTTCCATGTAGTGATCCATGCTCTAAGTTCATCATATTTACCCGTAATAATCCGAACATTAAAATACAGACACTGTATACTCTCAGCCTCATCATAACTGTTAATTTTATTTTCCCTGTCAATAACTTCCCTGACATCTACCTCCCTGTCCAATTCTTCAAACGCTGACCTGGTTTTCCAGTTCCCTGACACCTGCATCACATGCTTAAAATCGAAATAACCCGACTCACTCCCAAACCACCGAGTAATATGCACAAGCCCTCCAGTCAGGATATTAGTTCCCCTCCAGTTCAAGTGCATTTTTCTGAAGGTCATCCCTTCTGAAAAATGCCCCACAGATTAAGAAACATGAAACCCTGCCAACCTGCAACATCTCCTTAGCCACACATTTATCTGTGTTATCATCCCATTTCTACCTGTGACATCGCGAGTAATCCATAGATTACTTCCATGGAGGTTCTTCTGCTCAGCATCTTTGCTAACTCTATAGACACAGTGTGGGATTTCTGGCCATTTCTTGACACTCTCATTGGTGCCAAATTGCACCAGGTACTCTGGCTATTCACACTTCCCCTTGACAATACCCTGGAGCTGAAGCAATACACCTTGGACCTTAACACCCGGGAGGCAACACACCATCCTGGTGTCACTGTCCTGGCCGCAGTATCTCCTGTCTGTCCCCACTAACTATTGAGTGCCCCATCACTACCACACTATGTGACCTTTCTTTCCTGTTGTGCCTCAGAGCCAGCCACAATGTCATTGCTGCTTCGGTGCTCTGATGGGTCTTCACCCTATCCCCCTCACTTGAAGAGGTATGTTTGTTGCGGAAGGGAATGGCCACAGCGAGCCATTAGGATTTCTTACTCTTGATTTGAACTTATAGAATTTCGTAGAATCGTGTAAGGCAAAAGTCACCGACTGCGTCAGTGGACTCGGGCTGACTGTTTGAGGAACTTGCTTAAAAACTGTGATATTCTGACATTGAAGAACTCAGCTGGCCTCAGGCTTCGTGTTGGATTGTGGCAATAAAAGGTGACGGCACTAGTTTTCTTCAATAAAACAGAGGCAAGCTGGATGGTGCACTGATTGGCTATTAGATACTGCCCTCTGTGTATATGGGTGATAACAGGAGGAAAGAGGCGATGGGAGACAGGGAAGTTACCTTTGTCAGGATCAGGTCCATAACCACGAAAGTTAGTACTTCTGAGACTGAAACTGAGTTCACGGTTAGAATGCAAATGTTGCTCTTGGATGAGGAGCAGACAGAGTCAGTGCCAGATTCCAGGAGCATCACTCACCGATAGCGGGGCCACTGCAATTGGTCCACTGCAGCTGGGTGGCAATTTTTTACTGGAAACCAGATTACACACACAAACTGCAGGTCTGCAATTTTGCCCTGCCCTAATGCTGGAGAGGAAGTCTCGTTGAAACTGGAATTACATCTAATTCCGGATCAGTCCACTACGGAAACGCACCTTGGTGGTGGAGAGTTCTGAGGGATAATGTTACTTTGGCAATAGCTGTTTACATCTCGGCCACAACATGTATATATGACCAGAACTTGTTGCTTTGCTGATTTCAGGGTCCCTGTAAACACAGTCAGTGGAATTCGCGGCTTCAGCATACTCATCGCGCACAAGATCTAAATTCAGCTCTCGTGCAACCACCATCTTATACAGCGTGATGGACACGCGCTGAATTAAATTATCAAATGATGACAGAGCCTTCCTGTTGAGATATGAAATAACATTGTAATAGTATTCGTCTTGTGTAACTTCATTACCTTGGAGCGGAGAAGATAAAGGTGATCGTTGAGATTTTAAATATTCATGAATATATAACAGGAAACACCATTCTGTTTAAATCTAGAGGGTACATGTCTATGGGGATATGGGGTGATACAGACGGAGAATCTAAGCACGGCCACCGGATACATAACAAACGGTGGAATGTGAAGAAATACATAAGGCCAGAGAGACCCTGGAAAGCATGAGTAAACACGTCGGAGTTAGGACCCAGTCTGGTTGACCAGGATAGACTCGATGGAAATTTGACTACATTTTGTGAGGGTACTGAATGCCAGAGCAGGGAGCTCTGTTGGAACTATAGAAACATAAGTCTGCCAGACCTGAAGCACTGGGTACAGTCCTGTTCATTACATTACAGGGACATACAGACAAACTGACACTACAATTAGGGGAAGGAATCTCAACTTTATTCTGTATTCTATTATAGCACAGGATATGGAATTGACCTGTATTCACAGTCTACGAGTATTCCTTACACTGTACTTCAGTACAGCGTGTCTTTACCCATGGTGACTGGGAGAATTAAAGAGAGTCCAATCCTCTAAATAAATAAAGAGTTGTGCGCAAAGACATTGTGTTCCCATGGTCCCATTTCCAACTCGATGACTTTTGAAATACTAATCCAATATAACCAGCTTCATTCAAACTGACACTCTGTAGACAAAATGTAAGTATCAGCAGGAGGTAGTTTAATATA
This sequence comes from Hemitrygon akajei, assembly GCF_048418815.1. Taxonomy (NCBI): domain Eukaryota; kingdom Metazoa; phylum Chordata; class Chondrichthyes; order Myliobatiformes; family Dasyatidae; genus Hemitrygon; species Hemitrygon akajei. The sequence goes on from NC_133151.1 coordinate 23,200,276, forward strand.
ATTGTGAAAAAACGTAGCTTCAAGAAAACTGAGATAATTTTGTATGACGATTGAATGCCAGAGTTATAGAACAAAATGCTGAAAAAATGTATGAACCCCACGCAGTTAGGCTGTACCAGAGATTGAGAGATATAGAATGAACCCCACGGTATCACACTGTTCCAGTGACTGATGGGTACAGAATGAACCCCACTGTCTCACACTATGTCATAGACTGACAGATGTAGAATGAACCCCACCCTCAAACAATGTACCACAGACAGACAAGTACTGAATGAACTCCACACCTTCACACTGCGCGAGAGACAGACAGGCACAGAATGAACCCCTACACTCTCACACTGTACCAGAGACTGACAGGTACAGAATGAACCCCACATTCTTACACTGCACCGGAGACTGACAGGTACAGAATGAACCCCACATTCTTACACTGCACCGGAGACTCACAGTTTGAATATGGCCCAAGTGCGGACAGAGAGCCACTGAATTTTACAGACTTTAATGTGAATTGTGTTAAAGGGGAAAGTAAAACAATTGCTGTATCTATAACGCTGCCGAATCCGTGGTTGTGACAAACAGGTACAGAATGAACCCTGTACTCTCGCACTGAAAGAAAGATTTGAATATAGGGAATGAACCCTCTCCCTCTCCCTCCCCGTGTGTGTGTGTGTGTGTGTGTGTGTGTGTGTGTGTGTGTGTGTGTGTGTGTGTGTGTGTGTGTGTGTGTGTGTGTGTGTGTGTGTGTGTGTGTGTGTGTGTGTGTGTGTGTGTGTGTGTGTGTATGCACGAGCGGCTAGGATGCAGTTAAGTACTGAATTCCAAATAAAAATTGGAAGATACTGGGTTACAAGGTAGGGGTCGGTCGGAGTCGGCCAAATCTGTTTTCTGTTGAGTAATTAACAACACAAACGTGAAAACTGTAAAAGAGGCTGCTCTGTGACAATGTTCAGTCATTGTAATGAAAGCTCCGTCGATATTTCTACCTGCGAGTCACTGCTGAGGTAATGCCCAACATTTTTGATATATTTGCCTTCAATCGCCCCAATATTTACATCAGAGAAAGACATATGAAATGCTGGAGGAACTCAGCAGGCGAGGCAGCAACCATGGAAAGCAGTACAGTCGACGTTTCGGGCCTAGACGTCGACTTGACACTCTCCGACTGAGGTCCACCAGCATCTTGCGTGTTATCGTTTGGATTTCCTGCATTTACAGTTCTTCTTTTGTTTGTGAATTACATCAGAGACTAGCATTAAATTAAAGTGTTTGTTCAGGTAAGCGTAACTAAGAAGGTTAGTCAAGGGTATAACAGTATCTCTGGAGACTGATCCTCTCTATAAATCAGCGCCGTTTTGAATGCATCAGCTCAAAGTGACTGCCAGCGCTGTGAGTTCAGGAGCAACAGCAGCACAGATTCTCACTGAAATGGTGTATCCGGTCATCTGGCGGATAGAAGGCGTTTACTATCCTTTTATTTCAGCCTTTGGAATTCCTGGTAAGCCGTAGTGTCAGCTGCCGTTGGCGGGAGAGGATGTTTAATTCCAATATTGTGATTGTTCTGTCGCTGGTTTCCAATGCCGGCTGCCCATTTCCAGTGTTCCGTATTTCAAGACTGGCGGGGAAGCACCGGGACTGTGGATTCTGGAATCTGCATCCGAATACAACCCTCTGCAAACATTCAGCGAATCTATCAAATTCTGTGGAACTGAGCATTCTTCCAGCGCTTTGTGATCAATATGGGAATGTTCGGATCTCCATGCTTTTGGCCTTGTACAACTTCACTGCATTTACAAATATTTTGTTTATACAGCCCGCGGAAATTATACCAATTGATGGTCTGCATTTGTATATTGGCAGTTGCAACAATCCAACCATCGACTGGTTGTAACAGTTTAGCAAATCTGAGGCGTTCCGTGTTGTAGATCGAAACCGTTGTGGATTTTCAATAAATTCTGCAACATGACTGAAAATGAAACAGCTGATGGACAAAACAATGAAGTCCTTGTTGAAAAGAATACCACAACCGATGTGGTACTTCATAGTTATGTGAAATGTACTCTATTATCTTGGTCTGACGCCGTTACAAGCACCAGACTACGGCACCGAGTTTGCTGCTGGATGTTGAATTCCTTTCCCCTGCTTCCATGTGACGGAGTCAGAGGGACGCGTCATGTGAGGTTGTGTCAGACTGCGCTGTATCTGTTGGAATCAGTCAATGTTCTGTTGTCAAGTCAGTGAGGTGGCAAATGCAGGAATAGGAAACAAACTCGGGGAATGCTGGGAACACTGAGACCCACGCAGCTTGTATGGAAAGAGAAACCAGTTAACACTCGTGTTAGGGGTCTCTCTGAGAACAGTTCCGAGGAGAGGTACTTTAAGTGTATTTTGACATATTCTGTTTTGTCTGGATGAGCGTTTCCACCATTTCCTGTTTTTGTTCTGTCCAACGGCTGTTATGTGGCTGACAGTGATCTCCATGGAAGCTGATAATTGTCTAATGGAAAAATCCCGCCATCAGCGTCCGAATAGATTGATTTCATCCAGACGAGACGTGGTAGGCGCCGATAGAACATGTTCCATCCAGTATTAACACTGTGGAGGTAGTTACCCAGTTTTAGCTTTCCGCTGCAACTTCACATTTTGGTCATCAGTAACGAATCCGTATTCCGCTCATACTGACTTTATTTTATTGTGTAAACACCTTCTCTGTGTCCGTCAGCTCTGCGCCCTCTCTCGACCCCTCCACAGCTAAATGCAAAAATAAAGTGGAAATATTACTGGATCCCCTCAAACCGCTGCATTGGCTTCTGCTCAGTATTTTCTGAACTTGGTGTTCCCTGTCTCTCTTCCAGCGAACTTGGTGGCGATTGTGATCCTGTCCCGGGGAAAGTGCGGTCTCTCCAAATGTGTCACTCGTTACCTGGTGGGAATGGCAGCGGCCGATCTCCTGGTCGTTATCTCGGATCCGCTGCTGAGGTGGACTGTTCGGATTTATTTTCCCGGATCTTTCCTGCGAATCACTCATGTCTGTAGACTCGTTGAATGGTTGACATTTGCGAGCACTGCGGCTTCAGTCTGGCTGACTGTCGCTTTCACCGTTGATCGATTTGTGGCTATTTGCTGTGAGGAGCTGAAAACAACATATTGCACCGAGAGAAATGCGGCCGTGGTTATCGGGACAGCCAGTGTGCTGACCTGTTTGGAGAGTGTTCCCTGGGGCTTTGTATACGGGCCTGGAGAAATAATTGATGGCGTTCCCTGGGATTGTGTTTATACACCGAGCTACAAAAATTCTCCCGCATGGTTGATGTTTCCGATATTTCATCGCATTTTAGTCCCATGTGTCCCATTCATTCTGATTTTGCTGTTCAACATTATGACTGTCAGGCGGATTCTAGTGGCCAGTCGAGCCCGCAGAGGACTCCGGGGACAAAAGAGTGGGGAGAATGACAAGGACCGGGAGATGGAGAACCGACGCAAATCCATCGTTTTGCTCTTCAGCATAACCGGTAGTTTTATATTCTTGTGGGGAACACACGTGGTATTTTTTATCTACAGGCGGATTTCAATGAGTTTTGTTGATTCTGTCACGGATCCCCGTTACATCACAGGATCTGCAGCGGAAATGCTGCAGATCCTTAGTTCCTGCACCAACACGTGTATTTACGCCCTGACTCAGAGCAAATTCCGAGAGGAACTGAAAAATATGGCGAAGTACCCAGTGAATCGTATTTCCAAACTCCTGAAACGTTGGAAATAAGTTCGGTAACATTACAATTCAGCTGACTTCATTCTCCCTATTCTATACCCCACTTGTGGGTAAATGGAAACAATGTGATCAACAGATACAAAACAAACACGAGAAAATCAGCAGATGCTAGAAATACAAATCAACACACTCCAGATCAGATCCCGATGAAGGACCTCGGCCCGAAATATCGACTGTTTACTGTTTTCCTCACCCAAAATACTGCAGGAACTCAGCAGGTCAGGTAGCATCTATGGAAAAGAGTAAATTGTCAACGTTTCGTGCCGACACTTCATCAGACTCCTGTCCACGGTTTACCCTTTTCCTGTTTTGTATGAGAAGCCTTAGAGTTGCAAAACAGTTGTCTACAGCTCAACGCGACGGCCTCACTGGTCTCACCGTCACAGAGGTATCCCCTTTGCACCTCACGTCCCGCCCTGTTAAATGGAAGCTGCAGGCGAAACTGTTTCCCCTGCTTCCCGGTTCTGACAACTCTGCCTGATCTTGGAGTATATTTTCATCTATATGAACTACTCCTGCCACCTTCATAACCGGGCCTTTCCTTCAACGTCATCTTCTCGTCCTTTTCTGCCTGTAGGTTATCCTGCCCTTTGCAACCTTTACTGTCTTCCAGTAACAAAATTTAACTGCTTTGCAACTGAAGACAAAGTACCGTTACGTTGACTTATCTCTCTGTGAGAGACAGAGAGATAGAGAAGGTGAGCGCGAGCAGGAGACAGTGCGAGGGCTGAGGGCCGAATGAGAGAGCGAATAAGTCAACCTGAGAAAAAGGACGCGAGGCAGAGCACCTGAGGGTGGCCGTGTAAGGGAGACGGTGCCATGGAGATGAAGCTGGCGTGAGCGCGAGGGAGAGTGTGCGAGTGAGGGTGAGAGCGAGGAAGAGCGACTGAAGGAGACATCGCAAGGGAGAGACAGAGTAAGACAGGGAGTGAAGGGGAAGAAGATTGAGATAGTGAGAGCGAATGACACATCGTTAAGAATTGTGCGCGAGGGCTGGGAGCGAATGGACATCACGAGGAACAAGGCACCAGGGACTCTGCTTGCGGGAGAAGACGCGAGCGTGAGTTCGAAGGAGAGGGCGTCTGGGAGAGAATGACAGAGAGAGAGAGAGAGAGAGAGAGAGAGAGAGAGAGAGAGAGAGAGAGAGAGAGAGAGAGAGAGAGAGAGAGAGAGAGAGAGGAGAAAGAGAACACAGCTGACATTGTCGGATCTGTGGTGTCCCTCCAACACTGTGATCAGCGTATTTAGGAAATGATGAGTTGACAAGTATTACTTGAATTATTTACAGCTACTACTGTAGACATTTGTTTTTGTTTTCTTCTACGTAAAATCGTATGAGTTCTAACAAAGTGTTTCGTTTCACACGTGTGCACGCCACTTTGCCTGCGAACGTATAAGTAAATACACTCAGCTTAATTTAAAAAAAGAATGAAATAAATGAGTTTTAAAATAATTTTCATTACAAAGAAGCTATTAGAAATCACATGAATGTACAGGGATGGCAAATAATGAATCATATGCAGCAAACACTTTAGCCGGGGGTCACAGTCAGGAGTATCTGTGGAAATGAGTGAGATTGCAGGATGGTGCATTGCCTGTATCATGCCAGGGGCAATAATGTCTCTGAGAAGGTACGGGCCCTTCTGAAAGGGCAAGGTGAACAGCGGGAGGTCATGTTCCTTATTAGAACTAATAGCAGAGAGACAAAATCCTGCAAAGAGAATTTAAGTAGTAGGGCAGAAACTTTGGAAATAGCAGCTCTCGCCTGATGATTTTAGGATTACTTCAGGTGCTACATGCTTGCGAGTTAAGCTATGGTAAATTGGTACACATAGATGTGCGGCTAACAATTTCATGCAGGAGGGAGGGCATCAGGAACACAGGTCATTGGGCTCTCTTCCAGGATAGGTGCTGCTGGTGGAACAGGGGTTGGTTACAGCGAGGGAGGAGGAATATCATCAAAGGAAAGCTTGCTGGAGACACCCTGATGATTTATTTAGACATTTCTTTTTTTTCTGTTGGTTCTTTTACTATTTTTCTTTCTGTATTAAAATCGTAAGAGTAATAAAGTGTTCTGTTACAACACGTGTGTAGTTTGCAATTGCATAAGTAAATACACTGAACAAAACCAAAAAAGATTACAATTAATGAAATTTAAAACGATTTTCATTACAAAGGGGCTATTAAAATGCACATGAATATACATGGGATGGAAGGATATGAATCACATGCAGCAGAAAATTTACCCGGTGGGACACAAATAGGAGTACTTGTGGAAATGAGTGAGATAGCAAGATGGTACTTAACCTCCATCATGGCAGTGCCAAGGATGTCTCTGAGGAGGTACGGGACATTCTGAAAGGACAGGGTGAGAAGCCAAAATCCTTTCAGAACTAAATAAGAAGAGACAAATTCCTGCAAAGAGAATTTAGGGAGTTGGGCAGAAAGTTAAGAAGTAGGAACTCTGGGTTGGTGATTTCAGGAATTTTTCAGGTGCCCATGCTTTCGAGCTATGAGATGGTAAGCTGGTATACTTAAATGTGAGGCTAACAATCTGGGGCAAAGGGAGGGCATCAGGAACAGTGATCATTGGCTCTCATCCAGGATAAGTGGGACTGGTGCAAGGAAGATGAGTTACACTAAAGGGGAACTTATATTCTCACAGGAATGCCTGCTGGAGCCGCCCTCATGATTTTAATCATGTGGCATGTACAGCGGGTGTTGAGATCCAGAGCTACAGGTCAGTAAGTAGCATTGAACGGAAGGTACAGGTGAGGTCGAAGAACCTCAAAACGAAATCAAGATGGGGTCACATTAATGAGCACAGTGGCACTGAAAGAGGGAAGTGTGTTTATTCCAGAGCAGGGTACATAAATATTAATGCAGATGTAGTATGACCCTGGATTAGTACATGTCACGGTGATTCATCAATTACGGAGATCTGGTTGAGAGAAGGGCAGGACTGGCATCTAAACATTCTAGGTTTCATATGATTCAGACAGTCCAGATGGAGCTAAGATAGGTTGGGGAGCTGCACTGCTGGTCAGGCAGAATGCCACTATGTTGAGGTAATCCTGGAGACTCAATCAGTAAGTCAGTTTGGGTAGCACTCAGCAATACGAAAGGTGCAATCACTGTGAGGGGTTATACTGTAGACCTCCGAATAGCCCGAGAAAGAGAGGAATTTTAATATGTCAGCAGGTTATAGGATAGTATAAAAACAATAGAGTAGCTGTAGTGGGTGAATAATCTCTCCAGAATGACTGGGGCTCCCTTATCACCTAAGGCTTGGTTGGGGCATTATTTGTTAGTTGTGTTCAGGAAGGTTTCCTGAAACAGTATATTTACAGGGGTAGTTACTTGGCGTAGTATTGGGCAATGAGCCTAGCAAGATGATTGGAGATTAATTGGGAAAGTTTTCCGGATTACATTTCTGGAGGTTTCCAGGTCGTTATTGATAAAGATGATATTGGACCTGCAGGTTTACGAGAGGTAATTTGCGGAAGGCAAATTACAGAAGAACTGGGCGGGAATCATAAAGATTAGGCTGGGATCCGATGTTACTGGATGGAGCTGATGTTAGCTGATGTCTGACATGTGAGAGTCATATACAGTCCAGTCAGGCGGAATTCTGGATCTCTCTGTCTCTGTGAGGAGGGTACAGAAGACCGGGACGTTCAGAAACATAGCGTGATGAGAAATATTCTCTAAGTTAAAAATGTATGCGGAGTCATATGTAAGGTCTAGGAAGATGAAATTGGACAGGGTTTTGTAGGAATATACAGGGAGCAAGAAACAAATCACACTGTGTATTGGGAGAGTGAACGGTGACCAGGAAATTTTCCCATTGAGGAGGATCAATGAGAATTGCAAGGCATCTTATCCATACACTGAAAACAACATTAAAGAAGGGAGAGGAAAGGATCACTCAAAGACAAAGGGTGGTGGGGGGGGGGGGGGGTTACTGTTCATGCCTGAAGCCAGATTTGGCATGCGATGTAGAAAATGAATACATTGCACTTACGGGAGTTCATTAAGGTGAAGGACATGGAGGAAAGCGAGATCAGAAAGAATATATGATGACATTCTTTATGATGTCGCCTTTATACTAAACATGATGCGCTGTCTGTCTCTTAAACCAGTCAGATGGGTAGATCCTTTCGGGGATTTATTCCATTGGGGAACATAGACCACATGCAGTTAAAAATGATCTTTAAACTGTCGGCACCCATCGATCTGTAAGGACACAGATCATAGCAATATCTGTCCCGTATTGTAAGGGGAAGGGAAGGGTTCTTCTCTGTTATAATCAAGCCCTGCATATATGAAGGCCCAAGAAAAGTCAGCAGTTGATATATGAACAGTGAAATTTGTAATACCTAGACATTCACTCCCAGGACAGAGACTTATAAAAATTATACGGGGTGATGTCTGATGTTAAATTTTAAACACAAAACAGGTGTGGAATTCGCTGCCAGGCGGTAAAAGTGGATGCATTATGAACACTTATGAGATCTTGCATTGGGGCATGACCTTTGCAAATGATGAATTTCACTGGGAGACCATTTTGCGTACAGTCATCCCCAAAAAATGACACAATTTAGGGTTAATTTGCTAATATAATGGGAAGCTAATAATTACCTACCACCGTGTTCTTCATTCTCATCTTCCCCCACCTGAGTATCCTGATCTCATTTATTTTTTTCCTGATGTATGTAATCAGCCGGAAACATCGACAGTTCACTCTTTTGCATACATGCTCAGTTGCCTGCTAAGTTCCTTTAAAATTGTGTGTGTTTTGCAAACTAATGAAAACTATGTTAGGCAGGATCTGTGGAGAGCAGAGACCGGGTGCAGCTGTAACTCATACCTGACCTGTGAGGGTTATTTAAAGCCGAGTGGTTCAACATTCAAAGGGTTTCACTGAGGGGGAAAGGAATAAATCCAAATCTAGGATTATCGAATGGTCCGAGATATTGCAAATGCAGAAAAAGTGTAAAAAGAACCATAATTAAAGTTTAGGGCGTGAAAATTAGACAAGGCCCTTGATCGATGTGCAGCAGTATGTAAAATAAATAGAAAATCAGCAGTGCTGAATGACGGTTGTGGAGGTGAAATTATTTTGCTGAGCAAGACATGAGTGGATTCACCTTGTATCAACATTAAAAACACAAAGGGCACCATGGAGAAAGCAGAAGTGTGGAGAACTCAGTGTTGTAGGTGTGAAAGCACGCCGGGAGCCAGTAAAAGTGGTCATGTCACCAAATCAACAATTCACATCAGTATTCAGCAAACAGAAGGTGAAGGAGGAAAGAAGGATCAGTAGGAATACGCTCATATTCCACGGCACGTTGACAACATGCTGTTGGGAGCGTCGGGACATGAAAAGAACACAAAGGTGGAAAAAAAGCACCAGAACTGAATAGGATTTTTCAGGCTATTAACAGAGTGATGCAAGATCTTAGATTGCTGGGGCCTTCACAGAGACATTTGTAGTCTCATTTTAATTACAGATGTTGCTGCAGAGGACGGCAGATGAGCTAGGAATGAATTGGATATGGCGATCGACAGAATGGTCTCGTTTAGGACACTGAGACCAGGTCATTAGTGAGATGGTCACATATAAGGTTCAGGATGCTGATAAGTCTGGTGACCACCAGAAGAGACAAGGGGAAAAGTCGGGCAATGCAGAGTCCCCCAGTGGCTTTTCAAGTTACAGGTCACTAATTTGTGCGACTTTAATGGCAATATGGACAAGTTTGCAGACAATTCAAAGAAAGCTGGAGGGGCAGGTAGTGTGAGGAAGCAGAGAATGTGCAGAAGGACAGACAGATTGGGATAATGGGAAAAGAAGTGGCAAATGAAATATAGAGCAGGGGCATGTATGGACATGCATATAAGCAGTAATGGCATAGGATATTTTCTAAGCGGCGTGAAAATTGAAAACACAGAGGTGCAAAATGAGTTGGGAGTTCTCCTGCAGGACAGCTAAAGATTACGTTGCAGTTTGAGTCGGTGTAAATGAAGAAAAATCCAATGTTAGAATACATTTTGAGAGTTCAAGTACCAAAATGTAAGATGCAATGCTGAAGTTCAACACGGCATTGGTCAGACTGCACTTGGAGTATTGTGAATAGTTGTGGCCACATATCGAGGCAAATGTATACTGACATGGAGACGTTCCAAAGAGGTTCACCAGAATGATTACAGAAATGAAAGGGTTAACATTCGAGGAGCGATTGACGAATCTGGGCTGTACTTGCCGGAGTTCACAAGAATGAGGGGTGTGATTCATCCCTATCGAATGTTGAAAGGCTTATAGTGTGCACATGTAGATAATGTTTTCTATGGAGGATGTATATAGGAACAGAAAGTAAGGTCTAGAGGATAAATTAAGAGGAAATTGTTCAGCCAGTTGGCAGTGAAACTGAAATTCATTGCCACGGACAACTATGTAGTCCAAGTCATTGTGTAAAAAATGACTTGATAGGTTTGATAGGTTTGTGATTAGTCAGTGTGTCAACGGGTTATTGAAAAGGCAAGGGGTGGTTTGCCTTTTTTTATGGAATGGTACATTTATCCTAATGGACTGAATGGCCTCGTATGGCAGACATAAGACAAAGGGAAGGGCAGAATGGACAGCCCGATGTTCCAGGATACAAAGCTGCATGTAAGAGGGGAGGGACAGTCACACTCCGGAGGACAATGGACTTATAATAATAATAATAATAATAATATGCACTGAGGGCATTATTCTCTGCTGAATCGTCTAGTGACGCCTTATGGACACCATTGAGACATAAGGATATGGTATCATAGAAACCCAAATAGTAAGTGGGAAATGGAAACGCACTAGTGCAAAGACTGCAGTTGTTGTAAACATATTAAGGGAGTATGCGTGAGAGATTTTAACTTTGTAATATTGACTGGGCCAATCATACTGTAAAAGGCATGGAGCTCAATTTATGAAATGTGTCCTGGAAAGCTTCCTTTATCAAGATGAAGAAGGACTGCTTGAGAATGTTCAACACTGGAACTCCTCCAGAGAAATGAGGTGTAGGCAGCGGCAGAAGTGTTTGTCCGTGAGCACTTAGGCTCCAATAACTAGAACTCTGATAGATTTTTAATGGATATGGAGTAGAATGCAATCCAAAGCAAGTTCCTGAAAAAGACCAGAGCAAAGGTGGGAGCCATTAAGCGGCATCATGCAGTGCTTGACGGGACAAGATTCTTTACAGGAAAGATGTAACTGCCAAGCGGGGGCCTTTAAACGTGTGATTCCAGGGGTTCAGAACCTACATGTTCCTCTTACGGTGAAGGACAAAATTGGCAGGTTGCAGAAAACTAAGCTGTTGAGAGATACTGAGACCCTGCTTGCAAAAGTGGGAGTCATATACTGCACACGTAAGTAATTTTGAACTAGTTAATCTCTTGATATCAATAAATATACAAGTGTTCTTCCAGTTCGGAGGGTGAAAGCTGACTTTGAGAATGATCTGAAAGCCAAAATGATACAAGTGCCCAAGAGGTTCTATTGTTATATGAAGAGTTAAAACGACTTTGTGGAGGGGATGAGTGCTATTAAAGGTCAGAATGCATGATCCACGAGTTTATGGAACAAAGACGATGGAAAATGTTTTAATGAATGTAACTCTACATTTGTACGGTGTAGAAACTGATGGAAGTGAAAGAAATTCAGGAAATGAGTGGTGATGTCTTGGACCACATGTCAATTAGTAGGGAAAGTACTTGCAGTCTTACAGTGTATTAAGATGGTTACATCCCAGGAACTCACTATGTGGGTCTCAGCTGGCAATTAAGGAATATCTTGCAGAGACATTGAAGAGGTTTTTGCTTCATACCTGTCCACAAATAAGATTTCAGACAACTGTGGAGTAGCTAACATGCTGCCTCTGTTTAAAATACGTTATATTTCTGTTTACCTCCATCACATCTCTTCGTGATCTTCTATGCTCCAGGGAATAAAGTCCAAACCCACTGAAACTTTCGCATTAACTCAGTTCCTCAAATCCTTACATTATCCTGTAAATGTTACCTGCACTCTTTTAATCTTACTGATATGTTCCCTGCAGATAGGTGGCCAGAAGTGGGCAAAATACCTTAATTTAGGGCTCACTAATGTCTTAAACAACTTCAACATAACACCCCCAACGTTTGGGCTCAATAGCTTGATTTATGGAGGATTAAGATTTATCTTTAAAAATTCTCGACTTCTGAAGTAATTACGGAACTGTATTCCCAGATCCCTCTGTTCTTCCACATATCTTAATGCGGCACCGATCACTCTGCAAGTTCTACCATGTTTGTCCTTACAAATACCTCACAGGTCTACATTAAATTCCATCTGGCATGTTTCCATCCGGTCCAGATCCCATTACAAAAGTTCATAACCTTTCTTGCGGTCCACTATGGCCCCAAACCTGGTGTAATCTGCAAATTTGATGATCGAATTTACAGCATAATCATTTATGTCATTGGTATGGATGACAAACAAGAACAGATCAACCACTGACTCCTGCACCACACCAGTAGTCATAGGCATCCAGTCCGACAGGCAACATCTAATCCTACTCTGTAGCTTCTCCAGCAGTGCCAATGTCTAATCAAATTTACTACCTCATCTTGAATGACATATGGGTGAATCTTTTGGAAATACCTCCCAAGCATGACCTTGTCAAATTACTTGCTAATGTCCATATAGACAGCATCTACTGCCTTTCCTTCATCACATTTCCTTGTAACTTCCTTGAAAAATTATTAAATGAGATAGATTCCACTTCTTTTCTGCACAGAGAATTGCACAGAATCATTGTTCTCAGGGCGAAGCTGTTTGTCCTCAAAACCATCTTATATCAAAACCTCTGAATCTTGATTATATGTCTCCTAGTTTCAGTCTTACTGACGAATACAAGCAACATTCCTGTCTTTATCGTAGCTATCCCTTTCATTCTTGTGTATGTTTCTTCGACATCCCCTCTCATTGTTCTGAATTCCACAATGTACAATAAAAAAACAAAACGGATTAACGTTTGTAGATGCCTCCAAGACCTGATCAGATGGATCCCTGTATGCTCTGGTAGACAACAGAGGACATTATTTTGAATGTTACTATTGTGTATGTCTTAACCATTCCATCTGTCAACTTGCTCCATGTATCCATCCTATATATCAGTATGTAAACCACCAGGTCCTATTTAAATATTTTCCCTCTCACCTTAAACATATGCCCTCTAGTTTTTCACTGCTTTGCCTTAGGAATAAGTGTGCATTTTCCCTCCCTATGCCGCTCGGTTTTCTATGCTTCCAACAATTAGGTCCACACCTGTTCAAACTTTCATTATAACTAAGGCCCTCAGTCCCCCAAAAATTTCTGATCAATCTTCTTTGCACTCCTCCCAGCTTAATGACACATTTCCTAAAACAGTGGAACACAACACTCGAGGTATACAACTAAAGAGTAATGTCACAAATCTTAGACTCATACATAGTCCTGTTAGTACAAGCATTATTGAGCAGTTTTGCTGATGACCAGTGATGCACCAGAGGGATCAATGCAGAGTCTCTTCTTGTTTGACAGACAGGGGAACAGTTAAGATGTGAATGGTTCTACAATGCTTCAGATGATACAAAATTGGTGATGATATTGGAGGAGAAAATGATATTGATTAGCTTGTAAACTGGGCTGAAACGCCAGATTGAATTGAATTCTCTGTGGTGATGCATTATGGTGAGTTAAAGGGACTGTAGTCAATAGGGAATGCAAATGCGAAAGTTGCCTTCGCTAACTGGGGCACAGAATAGAGGGTTTGAAGAATTAAAAAAAGAAAACTTTAGTTAGGCCGTGCATAAAATAGTGACCAACTTATGCTGGTACACTTCAGGATGAATGTGATTGCACTAGCGAGTCACGAGGATGCTCCCTGGAAGCTTGGGGTGAATTTAGAGATTGGTACAGGTATGTGTACAGTTTGGGCCTTTTATTAGTCGCAGAGTAGGCGATATAGGATTCAAGGTGAGGGTGTAATTATTTGAAAGTCATCTGAGGGACAATTCCTTCACGCAGAGAAGGTCAACTACAGTATGTGGAATGGGCTACCAGAAAATAGTAGAACCGCGGTCAAATGAAACATTTTAATGACACTTAGTTGGATACAGGACAGTAAATGAAGCAGAGGGACACGGGTCAACTTCACACAACTTGGGCCAGCTCCGTGTGGCATGGATGACCTGGGCAAAATGGTTTGTTTATGTGTAGAATAATTCTGACTGTAGGAAGAGGTGTGTCAGAGAAGAGATAAGAGGTTTCAAGAGAGCAGTACAAGGTTTAGGGAAGATGTGAGGCAGAGTTTGTTCTTCACTTAGCAGAATGTTATATTCTGGTACGCACACCCTTAGAAGGCGGTGTAGGCAGCTGTTTAAAGAGCATGTTGATGAACACTTGAATGAAGAAGACATGGGAAACAACTCCAATTTCCGTAACGCTCTGTGCTATCCAATATTTAACAAAGGCATTCAATATTGTCCTCCATCAACAGAACTTTATATATTAACAAGTAGACCAGAGTTCAAACACGTTTCCTGTACACATAAACATTAACAGCAAGTTTATTTAGTAAACCTTCCAGAAATTTAGTAATCTCTACACCAGTAGCTAACAGACTTCAGCATTCCATTGTACAATTTGAAAAAAAACAATCAACAACAGTTATTTGAAATTTAAATATTAGTTACCCCCTTGAAAAAAATATTAACAACTTCTGGAGATTTAACATATATCTACAGATATGTCTCTGCAGCAGTTGTTTTGTTCTACATTTATTCTGTGCTGTACAATTTACCACATCTACCATGAAACCAGCAAACCATCTACAATCATCAAATCCTTAGTTGTAAAATCATGCAATTCACACAAATACAGAAATATATCTCTATGCTGGATACTAATGGGTCCCATTGTCATCATCCGCAGTACTTTCTGAGGAGCCTCAGGATATGAAATGTCCATTTCCACACGAACACACAGCACCTCCACAGCTTACTTATAGACAGCACACCTGAATACATAGAGCTATGATCCCCTTCACAATTACTAAATTTTAGCCTAATATTCTCTCCACATTTACTACAATCATGTTCCTCACCATTTTGAACCCCTGCACATAGATGCTATAAAACCAAAACTCCGGTACTGAAAAAAATCTCACGCAATTGGACTATATAACTCAAATAAGCTAAGATAACCCAAGATACCAATAAGCCCCAAGGAATTGGACTCCGTACCTCCTTATGCAACTGGATTCTGGAATTCTTCACCTGCAGTTACCAGTCAGATCAGCTTGATGACAACATCCCCTTGATGGTCCCCATCAACACAAGGGCACGTCAAGGCGGCGCCCTTGGATCCCTGCTCTACTTACTATGCACTTATGTCTGTGCGGCAATGCAGAATTCAAATGCTATATTCGGGTTTGCAGAACATACCACTTTTGTTTCCCAAATCAAAACACCAACCTCTCACAATGTCAGCCATGCAAAGGAGCTGATATACACTTCTGGAGAAGGAAACCAGAGTTCCATAATCCAGTACTCATGGAATGAATAGAGGTAGAGAGGGTTAACAATTATAAATCCCTAGACTTTTTATTTTATCATTTTAAAGGGCTTGGCCCTGGCTAGCAGGTAAGTCATTAAAATCATTCTGAATTGGTCAATGTCTCCATGTTTAAACATGCCAGATGGTCTTTCCCTTTACTGATACCCAATATGTCACTATCTCCATTTGGAAACCAGACAATTTGGAATTCGGAACCATAATTTCCTTTCCCTCTGTGAGCTCTTATACAGTGCTTCCCTCTTCCTCTGGTGCCAAAGCTGTGTTCATCATTCTGGTCATCGGTTTCCTTTGTGGTAAAAATCCGTTGTTCAGGTCGTACAAGGCTTGACGTATTAAGGTCAGTCACCCTTGTAAGATGTGGGTTAGTGTCAATGCACAAACCTGTTGCTTCAAGAGCCCATTCAACCGTTTGCTTAGCCCTGATGCCTGTGGCAAAATTTTCTACTATACACCCAATAAATACTTTCACTAACAGCCCAGTCTTTAACATGGCTTATCAAGAAATGAAATGAATTATCAGCTTATGTTTCTTTGCTGGTCCGAAAAGAATCGATTAACCCGCAATGCCTTCAACCTAAGATCTTTATTAGTCTATGTACAGGGAATTTCCATCAATAAACCTGAATATTTGTCACGCATTATTGAGCAAGCATTTCAATCACGGTTGCTGTGGCCGTGGTCCGATGTAATCGGCTTGCTATATATGGGTTAGACCAGTCCCCTTTGTCATGTGACAGATGTTTCCTCCTGGAAGCTCTCCTTGGACCTGTGCTATAAAGTTATTTCTGTGACTGCGATAGATGCACCAGCTTCCCAGCGAAAACCAGGTGTGATGTTTGCTTCAGGAACTCCCCCTGTAAAGTGAGTGGAGCAGTGGGATGAGAAGTTTGATGTTCTCCATGCACATCTATCTGGGCGTGTGGGATACACTTTTATGCATGCAACTTGCTGACTCTCTCCGAGTTTGCTTTTACTGGTTCTGCAAAGTTCCACTTTACACTAAAGGCTTGCTGTGCGTTTCACAACCAGGCCCATGAACAACTCTGAGCCTTTCTCCTGCCAAAGGGTATTGTTTAGAAAATACAAACTTGCAATGAGATTCTAACTTTCGATGGCTTCTCATCCCTGTAAAAATGGGAAGACATTGTGATCAAAAAAGATATCCTCGTTTATCTGTTCCTCATTATTTTGGATGCAAGCTGTAAACATTCCTTATATACTGAGTGTATGTTTGCCTCCGCTCATAAACACCATCTTTGTTGGGTTTAGTGTAATACCATTTTTCTTTTCCAAATTTGTGAACAGACATTCAGGGATGACTACGACATCGGTCCAGTGTCCATGTTGAATGTTACAGACTCATTTTCCAACTGAATCATAGTACAGCTGCCTTGTCTATTTGAATCCAGAGCCCCATAGAACATTCTCTCTTTGTTTGAATTATGGTATTTTTGCCCACCTGAACAACTTATTGAGGGACACTGGCTTTTATAATAGACATCTTTATTAGATGGCTGGACGCATATGTACTCATACATCTTGTAAACTTATCATGAGATTCACGTGGTCACAGCTGCCTACACATGACCCATCACCTCCTTTTTCTGACCAGAGCCTCATTAACCAGGACTCCCTAATCCCGTCAGCAACGACCACATTAAACAAATATTGGCCCCGGATCTCTCCGACTCTGATTTTTAGAATGTTACTACTTACCAGACATCCCTTAACCTGAAATTGACCTTTCCTCGTCAAACTTTGCAAGTTCTGTCTAAATCCCTTAAGATTGAGCTGCCCTTATTTATAACATTAAAATGTGAACCAGCACAGTAAATTCCTATTAACCGGGTCACATTGGGAGAGTTACATTTTTGGCCCAATTAACCTCATCTTCGTGGAAATAGTTAAAAAGATGTAAAAAAAGTCGGCTCCATTTAACTGAGTAGAAAATTATGTATTTAAATGATACAGAAAACATATTAGAACATTACCAATACTACTACTGTACCATAAGACTTTCGCTCCTAATAGTTACCGACAGAGTATGATGACACATTCTTTTCCTCCTAGCAATTTCTGACATTTCCAAGCCTGAATGCCTGAAACTGCAGTGATTAAAACTGTTCTGAAATATCTTACTGCTTATTACTCAGCAACTGTCAGTGACAAACACGGCATATTGTACAAAATGCAAGAGACAGTTTATTTGTTGTAATTTTATCCTCAAATCCCAGTCTTCTTTTTTTTGTTTGTTTTAGGTTAGTTTAGTGTTTTTTTTCTATTATTTTTCAAAATTCCCAGTCACTTTTTCTGTATGAATTGTCAAGAGGAGTTTGGTTCTTTGTTTATATTAATAGTTCATTATAACATTTACATGACTTTGACAGTATACATTCCTTTTGTTGTACTGTAAGTTTATGTATTTGATACAACTTCTCCTCTGATTTGTAATTACCCATTTCTGTTTTTTAAATCAATAAACAATATTGAAAATGACGAGACAGTATTTCAATACTGTTAGCCTCTAAGCGCAGTGTATTATCGAACCGACACAGAACTTCCACGTGACTAGTAGCTAGAAACTGCACGCCGCCGCCTCCGGCCTACGGTCCCTATAAATAAAATTAAGTCCAGGTATTTTCTGTTTTTTTCTTTGTTCTTCATCTGCTGTTCCAAATAAGTATCTTCCCCAATTTATTAATTATTTATTGCTTAATAAACCAGAATTCATTGTATTTTGAAACTAATCATCAATGTCATTGTTTCTGTAGTGTTCCAGTAGTGTCATTTAACTCTCGTGTTCAGCTGCATTTCCCAAGAGGAACTCCAGTGCTGTTCACTCTGTAGTAGGGTATTCAACATTTCATTGGAGAAGACTTTCAGGGACAGATTTAATAATTTATGCCCCATCCAAGCTCATAGCGCTTGGCAACCCCAATCAACACGATGGAATTTCAAAGTAGTTTTCTTATCCAACTGCAAATATACCACCATCTGATTCCTTGAGATTCATTGGCAGGCATTTACAGAGGATATAAAGAAACACGACTGACTCAACGAAAAAAAAAACTCATGATGAAGACGGACAAACAGCCATAAGTCCATAGGGTCCAGAAAAAGATTAAGGCCATTTGGACCATCGAGAGAGTTCTGGCATTTCATTAGATTTATCATGTCTGATATATTTTCCTCCCAGAACCAATTTCCTGCTTTCTCCCCGTAGCTCTTCGTGTACAGATAATCATGAACCGATCAATCTCCGCTCTAGATACATCCACTGAATGGCATCCAAAGGCGCATCTGGTCGCAATTCCACAGATTCACCACTCTCTGGCAAAAGAAATTCCTCCAAAATTCTGTTCTGAATGGACGACACCCCTTCCCCCCATTATGAAGCTGTACCTTTGGTTGTTAGACTCCCCGTACCCCATCTCGGAAACATCTTCCCCAGACCCTCTACCTCGTGACCTTTATAATATTGAGAGTTTCGAAGAAATGCATAGCCCCTTATTCTTCTGAATGCAGGTAAGTACCAGCCTAGAGTATTCAATCGGTCCTCATATGTTCACCGTTTCATTCTCGGAAAGATTCTCGTGAACCTTCTCTGAACTCCTCGAATATCAGCACATTCTTTCTTAAATAAGGTGCCCAGCTCTGCTCACAATGCTCTAACTGAGGCTTTACAAGTCAATGCTATCATTACTTTCGTCATCTTCACCGACAAATCAACATGAAAATTAACCATTTGGGATCCTACACTGACGGCTCCGAAGTGTCCTTGCACCTCATATTGTTTTATTTTCCCTTAATTTATTTCTTCTACCGAACTGGGTGGCGGTACACATTCCAAACACTGTACTATATCTGTTACTTTTTCAGTTATTCTTCTAGTCTGGCTAAACCTTCTGCAGCGTCCCTCAACACTACATGCCGCTGCAACTATCCTCATATTGTCTGGAAACTCATCAATTTTGTCCTCCAAATCATTGGCATGCAACGTAAAAGGAAGCAGTCCAAACACAGATCCATGCAGATCAGCACCAGTCGCAGGTGGCCAAATAGGAAAGTGTCTTTGTATTCCCACTCTTTGTCTCCTGTCAAATCAGCCAATGCTTGATCCACTCATCTTTCCTGTAATACCAGGGGATTGTAGTTTGTGAAGTGCGGGACCTTCTCAATAGCCTTCTCAAAATTTAAGTAGACAACATTCACCAATCCTCCTTTGTTATTTCTTCTGAATATTCCAACAGAGTTGTCAGGCTTGATTACCCCTTGATGACACCATGCTGACTATGGACTATTTTATCATGTACCCCCAAAAGCACATCCTTAACAAACCATTCCAACATCTTCCCCACCAATGAGGACAGACTAACAGGCCTATAGTTTCCTTTTTATCAGCCCTTCTCCTTTCTTGATGAGTGACATGACATTTGCAATTTTCCAGTCTTCAGAAGCAATCTACAATCTTTCAATACTTGAAAGATCATACTAAGGTCTCCGAACCTATTTCAGAACCCTGGAGTGTACACCATCTGGTCCAGGTGACTCATCCCGTTTTGGACATTTCAAACTTCAAAAAACCTTCCTTGTGTCATGGCAACTTCGCACACTTATGACCATTGACTCAGTTGAACTGCGCTGGGATCCAATAGTAGCGATGCAGCTGATGGGAAAGTTGATGCAAAATATAGTAAAATAAATAAACCAAAAAAAAAAACATACAAATAAACAAACAAACAAACAAACAAACAAACAAACAAATAAATAAATAAGAATAATGAGCCGCATCAGTCGATAAGACAGATAGGGCAGCGCAGGGAGTAAGGAAGATCTAATGGACTAAAACTGATTTATTTTCAAGTAAGGACAAGTAAATTTAAGGATGATTTATTACCCTGCAATCACCAGACACTTGAACCAGAGGGGATAACTTTACTAACTCCATATCTGAAGCCTGAAGCTATATGTTTTAGTGTGGTTATTGAAGCATCTTAGAACACGCTACCCAGTGCACAGTCAGCGTGAGTCAAAATAGTATACTGGGAGTACACTCGGTGTCTCCGACACGATAACGGGATTTTTAAAAGAAGGTGTGATTAGATATTAAACAGTGATGCCCAACAGCCCTTATTGGCCAGTGAAGAGATCAGCTGGCAACTGCACAATGACAGGTGATTGTCGGCAGCCGAAATAACTGGCCCCTCTATTAGCTGCTGCCGTCCTGCTCACTGTGACTTCATTGGAGTCAACACTTTTTTGAAGAGGGAAGCGAGTGACTGAAAGGCCGAACGATTAATGGACGTAGGTGCTCTCTGAGGACTCGGCAAACAGGTTAGAAAGGGCACAGCAAGCCTCTATTGTGAAGGCGGAGAGATCCAGCAAGTTGCATAAACTTGTATCACACATACGTTCTGGAGAGTTGCACAGAGCTCATTGAGCCTCCCATCCCAAACCACCCCTCCCCTCCATTTACGCGGGGAGTGTCGCATGAAGAGCCTGACGCAGACACTGGAAAGCTGCTGCATTTAACTCAGTCACAGAAATCACTTCACAGCAAGAGGTCAAGGGTGGGCTTCCCGGATAAACCGGCTGCTCGCATGAGAAAGGGGATTGGCCTAACCCAGATATGGCTGGTCGATTGCACCGAGCACCTGTCGCAGCAGCAACGATTGAAATGCTTTCTCATTAATGGTTAACAAATATTCAGGTCTATTAATAGCAATTCCCCGAACAGAGAGTAATCAGTATCTTACTCTGGAGGGACTGCTGGTTAGTTATTTTTTGGGGACCTGCAAAGAAATATAATCTGAAATTTCATTTCATTTGTCATGTAAGCCGAATGAAACAGTAGGCTGCAAATTAAGGTGAATCTCAGACGCTATTACGAATTGGCATTATAGCTAATTAAATGGATAAGCTGGCTCTTGACGGAACAGGTTCGTCCATTAACATCAACCCATAAAATACAGGGTGGTTCACCGTACGCCACCATGCCTTATGCAACCTGAACAGTGGATCTTTACTGCAAAACTAAATAATGACAGAAATATCAACGGTGCTTTGACACCAGAGGAAGAGGCAAACACTGTAGAAGGGCTCCCAGAGGCAAAGAAAATTATGGTTCCACTTTCCAAATTGTCTGGTTTACAGGGGGGACTGTTGCAAATGGAAATAGTAACATATACTGGATATCAGTAAAGGGAAAGATTATCAGCTGTGTTTCAACAGGGAGATACTAAGCAAATCTGAATCATTTTAATAACTTACGTGGTGGGACAAGGGCAGGTCTTCTAAAATACTAACACGTGTGAATCTAATGTTGCGTACCCTCTATATATCTGATGCTGAAAACTGGATTATGGACCTCTGCTCTCCTTCTCTTGAAATTTATGTCAGCTCCTTGGTCCTGCTGAGTTTGTGAGAGGTTGTTGTGATGACGCCACTCAGCTGGATTTTCATTCTCCCTCGTATATGCTGATTCATCAACACCTTCGATTTGGCCAAAAACAGCGGTGTCACTAGCAAACCTGGATATGGCATTTGAGCTATACATCGCCACATAGATATAAGTGTAAAGGAAGCAGAGCAGGGGACCAAGCACACTGCCTTCGGCGCACTTGCGCTAATGGGCATCGTCGAGGACATGTGGTTGTCATTCTGAACTGACTGTTGTCTGCAAGTGAGGGATTCCAAGACCAAATTGCAAAAAGAGGTATTGATGTCAATGTCTTGTAGTTTATTGGTGATATGAGTTAATTTATGAGTTTTATGGTTCAATTCCGTGAGATTATTTCAAG
Source organism: Hemitrygon akajei (assembly GCF_048418815.1). NCBI lineage: Eukaryota > Metazoa > Chordata > Chondrichthyes > Myliobatiformes > Dasyatidae > Hemitrygon > Hemitrygon akajei. Next base: position 23,222,483 of record NC_133151.1, read on the forward strand.
GCCAGAGGTTTGGTCCTGTGGCAGCATTGTGCAGAGGTAATATGTGGTGAGGAACATTATTATCGTCATTGTAGAGATGGCATTATGCTAAAATGTAGTAATTGTAGAGGGTATCATAGTTCGCTGTATTCAGGGTGTCCTGTATACAAGAATGCTCTGGAAGTGCAGTGAGTTCTTGTGGAAATGGGCATTTCATATTCAGAAAATCAGAAAGTACAGAGGATGGTGCCAACGGGACCATTAGAATCCAGAATATAGATAGATTTCAGTCAGTGTGTTAAGTGTATTGTTTTATATCAAATGATTAGTTAATTATTGAATATGCTTGGCACTTTCAGGACAGATATTGTAAACTGTACAGCACAAACTACACCTAGGACAAACATTTAAAATTATTTTAAAAGCGGCAGAGTAAAATCTGGTGAAATAATACATAACTCTTGAAATCAATTCTGAATTACAAGGGGGTAACTAATATTCTGACCTCACAAAGGTTTGTAAAGTTTTTTTGGAAGTTTTCTATCTAATGATGTAGAATTTAATAAATGTATTGAAGATTTACTAAATAAACCTGGTTGAAATATGGTCCACGCGCTAAAATATAAAGTCATGTTGATATATGATGTGATTCGGAAATGGGTAATGGACGAGGAGTAGCTACCTTTCTCAAATATTGCATAGCTCATAGAGTTCTGGAAATTGGAGTTGCTTCTCATGACTTGCTAATTCAAAGCTCATCAAGATGCTCTGCCTACACCACCTCCTCCGTGAGTGTGTCACGGATTAACCGTTCCTCTGGGTGAAGAACAAATTCTTCCTCACATCTTCTCTAAACCTTTTACTGCTTTGTTGAAACCGCTTACCTCCTGTCTGATACTCCTCTTCCTACATTAAAAGTTATTCAGGACAGAAATAAACCATTTTGCACAAGCCATCCATGACTGCCTGAGGTGGTCCCATTTACTTGAAATTAATGCTTATCCTTCTGCTCCTTTTCCTGTCCTATACCCAGATAATGTCTTTAAATATCTCTACTTGTCCCCGTTTCTACTACCTCCTGGGAGCCTATCTTACATATTTGTAACTTCGTGTGAAATAAACGTCCCTCTCATGTCCCTTAAATATTTCCCCTCTCAACTTGAACATGATGCCACCTATTCTGTGACTGACAAAAGACACTGACTGTTCCCCTACCAAAATCTCTACATTCAGTTGCCAATCCCTGCTGCATTCTTGTAACTATCTCTAGCGCAGTTACATTCATCCTAAAGTGTGCCATCACAAGGCTGCCATTATTCTAGACATGGCCTATTGTTTCAAAAAGTTCTTCAAACCTTCTATTTTGTGGGTTAGCGAGGGTAACTTTTGCATTGTTTATTAAAGCTTTTAAAAAACTATTAAATACGAACAGAATCAAAGTTCAAAGGTATAAAGTACATTCATTATCAAAGAATATATGCTATTTAGAACCTTGAGATTCGTCTTCCTACAGGCAGCCACAAAACAGAGAAACACAATAAAACCCATTAAGTTAAGAATTCTCGATTGTGAGTTCACAGCTATGAAACCAGTCATCAATGCAGCCGAATAAAGAGCCCGTTAGTTGCTGGCAGAGATTAGGAATCTTCACAGAGCAGTGAGCTGAAATGTCCAGTCAATGGTCTCCAGCCACAACACTATGACCTTTTAAATCTGGCCAGGCGCTTAAGGTTTCCAAATCTCGGATTCTTCCATGCCTTTGCTCCAGGGTTCTGCCGCTTCACAACTCGCTCAGCCATTTTAATCAGGAAAAAAAAAATATAAACCAAAGCAGTAGCGATAGAAATTATGACATATCAGTGTCAGCTAGCCAGAAACAAAAAAAAAAGAGGAATCCAAATGTTTGTTTTTATCAGATCTGCTGTATAAGGAGCACAAGCGAGGGAACAGTGGATATCTGACCATTGCCTGAAAGTTAGAGCGTCAGAGGGCAGGAGTGTGTGAGTTGCTATTACTACTGAGAAGCAACTTGAAAAGCTGAAAGGATTGCAGTTGGTAAATCATCTGTCAGCTGAAGTGATTGTAGAGACATTGATAACAACCGTCCTAGAATCACTAAATTGTGTAATTGTTCAAGAGGTCTGCAAAATGGAAAATGTCCCTCCACTCTTTCAGAAGGGAGGCAGGTCACAGAAAGGAATTTATAGTTTAGTTAGACGGTCTTCAGTTATTGTAAATATTGGCGTCCATGATTAAAAATGAGTTTCAGGGTGCTTAGAAGCACATGATAAAATAGGCCGATAGGCATGTATTCCTAAAGGTTTACTTGCAGAGTGAGTTTGTTGTGAGGAAGGTAAACGCAGTACGAACATTCATTTCGAGATGATTAGAATATACAAACAAAGATAAGGGTGTCTAAGGCATTGTTCCGACCACACGGTGTATTGTGAGCAGTTTTTGTCTCCTTATCCAAGAAAAGTTCTACAGGCATTGGATAGGGTCCAGAGGAAGTTCTCAATATTCATCCTGGAATCTAAAGCGTTAAGATCCAAGGGCTGTTTGATGGCTCCGGCCCTGTACTCAGTGGAGTTCAGAAACATGCGGGCGATCTAAATGAAACTGATCGAATATAGAAAAGCCTATCTAGAATGGAGTTGCAGAGAACAGATGACACAGCCTTTGAATAGAAGGATGTCCATTAGAACATAAATAAGCAGAAGATTCCTCAGCAAGTAAATAACAAACGTGTGGAATTCATTCCCAAAGACGGCTTTGGAGGTCAAGTCACTGAGTATTTTTAAAGTGGATGTTGATATATTCTTGATTGGAAAGAGTGTCAAAAGTTATGGGGAGAATGCAGGAGAATAGGGTTGAGAGGGATAATAAACAAGTCCTGATAAAATTGCCGAACAGACTCGATGGGTCAAATTGCGGAATTCAGCTTCCGTGTCTTATTTTCTATGCATTGTCTCTTCAGTACTCCCCCCTCTGAGCCCCTAACATGCATAGCGAGTCCTAATTTAACTTTCTGTGACATATTTTCTCACATTTATCAACACTAAATTCCACGTATCCATTGACAATTTAAATAGCCTGGGACCTTTACAATATCCTTCAATGTGTTCCTTTGCTGCCTAAGATACAGGCTGGCCGATCCTGTTCCGTAGATCTTCTACAACAATTTACCCACCAAGAAATATTAGAAGACATGACTCAGTGCTGACAATTTCCTGGCGTGTTTTTGCTTCCTATTTTAAACAGCGATAGCAGGATAGTTACTCTACAGTTTTCTGAAATATCGTTTGTGGGTATGTATGAATGAAAAATCTCTCTTCAGGATCTCTGCAAAATATTCCCTAATTTCCTTTTGAGACCCACTTTGCCAGGCCCTAGGGATTCTTCTATTTTAATGCACTGTAAGGCTCTAACACCTCCTTCCTCTAACTCATATGTGATCCAAGACATCATCTCTCATTTTCTGCATTTTTCCCAATAGCCCTTTAACTTTCATATATCAATACGATCTCTTGGAAATTTGTCTCATCTTGCCTTTCAGATCCTTCTCATGTCCACCGTTTACACTCCTAACTTGAACAGCATTGTTAATTTGTAGATATCAAGAGATTAACTATTTCAAAATTACATATGTCTGAAGTATCTGACAGCCACTTTCTCAACCAAAGGCTCAGTAGTTCTAATCAACTAAGCTTCCTGAAGCCTGCTAGCCTTGTCCTTCACCCAAAGATGAAGGTGCCGGTCGTGAACTTCTGACATTACAGTTTTAAGCCTCCCACTTGGCATTTACATCATTCCTGTAAGCAATCATGTCCATTTAAGCACTGCAAGATTCCGCTGAATGACTCTCAAAATTGCTCTTGTCCTGTTCAGAAAATGTGGTTGTTAAAGGATTGCATTCTTCTACATATCCATTTAAATACTATTAGAATTCCTGTTATTGGAGCCAAAGTGTTCACCGACAGACACATCAGCCGCTTATCCTTCCTCATTTCTCAAGGGATGTCCAGTATTGTCCCTCTCAAGTTGTATCTTCTATATCTTGATGAAGGAAGCTTTCTCGTGCACATTTCACAAACTCAACTACATGTATTTTAAACTATCATAGGCCCAGTCAATATTACGAACCAACCTCTCTTCCTGATACTTCTTTATTAGGTTTACAACAACTGCAGTCTCTCTGACAGACAGACATACTTTATTGATCCCGAGGGAAACTGGGTTTCGTTACAGTCGCACCAACCTAGAATAGTATAGAAATATAGCAATATAAAGCCATAAATAATTAAATAATGATAATAATGTTATTCCAAGTGGAAATAAGTCCAGGACCAGCCTATTGGCTCAGTGTGTCTGACACACCGAAGGAGGAGTTGTAAAGTTTGATGGCCACAAGCAGGAACGACTTCCAATGACGCTCAGGGATGCATCTCGGTGTAATGAGTCTGGCTGAACGTACCCCTGTGCCTAACCAGTACATTATGGAGTGGATGGGAGACATTGTCCAAGATGCCATACAACTTGGACAGCATCCTCTTTTCAGACACCACCGTCAGAGAGTCCAGTTCCACTCCCACATCACTGGCCTTACAAATGAGTTTTTTTTAATCTGTTGGTGTCTGATACCCTCAGCCTGCTGTCCCAGAATACAACAGCAAGCACCACAGCCACCACAGACTCGTAGAACATACTCACCACCGTCCGACAGATGTTAACGGACCTCAGTCTCCTCAGGAAGTAGAGACGGCTCTGATCCTTCTTGTAGACAGCCTCAGTGTTCTGTGACCAGTCCAGTTTATGGTCAATTCGTATCCCCAGGTATTTTTAATCCTCCACCATGTACACACTGACCCCTTGGATGGAAAGATAGGTCACCGGTGCCTTAGTCATCCTCAGGTCCACCACCATCTACTTACGCTTTCTCATATATGCCACTTATTTGCCCATTCTCCCAATCTTTCTTCCTCCTTCAGCGTTCTACCTGCATCCTCACACTAACTGAATCTCCAGCTATCATTGACTAGTCGGCAAAAGTGAGTAGAAAGCGAATTATTTGTCACCCAAATTATTGACCTATGTAGTGATCTAAAAACTTCAACATTGCCCCTGCTTCAACTTCTCGGTCACAAATTAATCTGAGTAATCATTCTATCTCCATACTCAGCACTCGGTGGCACTTGGAGAAATCTAGAGGTTACTGGTCTTGAAGTTGCACGGTTTAAGCTCTATCCTAATTCCTTGTACTCACTGCGTACAAGCACAAACCTCTTTCTATCATGTTACATGATCCACAAGCACTTGAGAACTATTTTTAGCCAATCTGACACATTCCTGATCGTTGTATTCAGGAGCAAACACACAATCTTAGGATCTCTTTTATAACCACTAAATCTTGAGTCTTCTTTGAACTACTGAACTACTGAACTTCACTGCTGGGCATCAGAGACACTGTCAGTGCCAGCAGCCAGGCTGATGCCGTTGTACGCTGAAAGTTCATTCCCTCATCAGTATTCAGAACGTGCACTTGTTGTGAGGAGAGCAGCCACTGGGGCAACCTGCACAGTGTGACGCTTCCCCTCGTCTTTCCTGGTATTCCACAAACTTACCAGTATCCTGATCCTTAGTTGTCACTATCTCACTAAAGATCTGGTCTCAGCGTTCTAGATGATGCTTGTTCTGTAGATCTCCACGTCTGTTTTCTTCAGACAGTCGGTCAAGAGTTGCAGCTGGTGCACTTCCGTCATGTGGAGATATAGGTGATGTGGTTTACTTCCTGATCTCCCATTTCTTGAGGCAGAGCATGTCAGTGTCATAACTGCCATACACCAATAAGGAAAGGAATTTAGAAAAGTTCCTCTGCAAATTTGACTGCATAGAGTTCAACACTTCATCTGCCGTTTCTCTTCCCACATTTCCAGCTAGTCTATAATCTGCTGAATCATTTGACGTCCTTCCTCACTATCCACATCTGCAGCAATTTTATGTGTCAATGATACAGTTTTCGCGGTTTTTTGCCATAGCCTTTGTTAAACAGCGGAACAACGCTGGATCATCTGCAGTCTTCTACAGTTACACATGTCATAAAAAAAAACTACAAAATTTCAATGAAAACAACAGCACTCTGAAATCTTGTCTCACTCACTCAGTAAACAGGGAGGAATCCTATCCGATCCTACAGATTTATCCTTCTCAATGTTCTTTGAGAGAACCAACACTCCACCAGACAGTTATCAACGTGCCGTGGAATATCTGCGTATCCTTCCTCATCTTTTTTCCTTCCATGACTCTGTCTTTCATTAATACTGACGTGAAATATTCATTCTTTTTTTTCAATTCCTTTGTCTCCAGGCATATGGTGTATTCCTTCCTCTGCCCTTGAGTTGTCCAAGATTCCTACCTTCTCCGCAGTGTCCATGCTGTTTCTAATATCGGTACTAAACTTTTTGGTGTTGTCGCCTGTCTTGCTCAGCACAGTCATTCTCAGTTCCCCACTATAAACAGCGCTGCTGACTCTCTGTTTAATTTGCATATTGCGGAATAGTTATCTAGGGCCTTGTCTAAGTTCTGCTTCCTATATTTTCCATACAGGCCCGTTTTTCTTTTGGACTGCATTTATAACATCTCTCATCATCCAATCTTCTCCGATTTTGCATCCCCTCTTTTACCCTGACAGAAACAGTTTGAATTCTGAAGTACATGTCATTAAATAAATCTCACGGGTTAGATGTGATTTCACCCAATCACAGGTACTCCTAGTCTCTACTTTCCCCAGTCCCTACCTAACATTGTTCTCATGAGCTTGGAACACACACAAAACGCTGGAGAAACTCGGCACACCAGTCAGCATCTATGGCAAAGAGTAAACAGTCGATAAATCTCTGCAGATCCCTTCATCAGCAGTGGAAACAGCCGTTGACGTCAGAGGAATAAGGTGGGCGAGTGGATGAAGAAGTAAAATGTGCTAGGTGATCTTTAAGCTGCCGTCAGTTTGGCAAATTTGCCAAAGATTGTGTCCTTATTTGGGGATGACTGTTATCAAAATGTTCTCGCATTGAAAAAAATCCATTGCAAGCCGCATTCCCCAATGCAAAGTGTCTAAAATGTCGCTAATGCAGCGGCCTCCCTACATTTTCTGTGTTTAAAAAATAACCGGCGACATCGCTCCTATATTTCCCTCCATTCACCTCAAAATGATGTACCCCAATATAGCCACACCCACCCTGGGAAAATATGCGGGCAATCCACTCGATTTATGCTTCCTATATTCTTGTACATCTCTCTCAAGATAGTTCTGTCACCCTACGCCCCTCCATGATAAATGTCTCTTCTTACTCCACTTGTCCCCACCAGACATGTTCAGTGAAATTCAGTGTTTTAAGTCAATTTATTGGCAGAGTACCTATCTGTCAGCATTTATCACCGTGAGTTTCATTTTCTTGAGAGCAAACAGAGTAAATACAAAGTAGCACAATGGATCAATGAAGAAATTCACATAACTAAGACGGGGAAAACACCAATGTACAAAAGTCAGCAAATACAACATGTGTAAATAAATAGAATAATAAATAAAACAAAATGTTTTATAAATGCGAAGTAAATATCAAGAACATGATTTGTGGAGTCCCTGAACGTGTTCATTGTTGTGGTGGGTGAAATTATCCCCTCTGCTTCAAAAGCCTGATCGTTGAGGGGTAAGAGCTATTCCTGAAACTGTGCTGTGGGACCTGAGGCTCCTGTAACTCTTTCTTGATTGCAGCAGCGAGATGAGAGTATCACCAGGATGATGGGGTCCTTGATGCTGGATGGGGCTTTCCTGTGAAAGTGCTCCTGGTAAATTTGCTCAGTGGTGGAGAGGACTTCACCTGTGGTGGACTCGCTGCATCCATAACATTTCACGGGCTAGGCCGTCCAATAGAATCTATGTTTCCATGTCGGACCGTGATGCAACCAGGCAGGATATTATCAACTGTACATCTATGGCAGTTTGTCAAACTTTTATAAGATATGCTAACTCTGTTACAAATCTCCATAGTATACAGCATGTTGTAAATGCTGGTAAAGATTTTTTTTCAGTATCCAGCCTCTACACATCTATTGTCTTGTGTATTATTTATAGTAATGCCTGGAACCGTTCTGTGTACTTAATGCAGTCATGGGCAGGTCTGTAGTTTAGCGTGTTATTTTTTGTGTTTCTTTAAGTAGTTCAGTGTAGTTTGTTATTGTTCATGTAACACCATCGTGCGGAAAAAAACGTTGTCTCATTTTTACTGTGTACTGTACCAGCGGGTATCGTCGAAAGGACAGTAAAAAGTGACTTGACTTGACTTGACCTGACATGAATCTCAGTCAATAATGGGGAAATTAGTGTCATCCACCACGTTGTTGTTTTTTACAACTTTGCATAACCTGACTACTTTACTTCTCCTCTTTCTCCGGCTGTCTTTACAAAATCCTTTGAAAATTGAAGCTCATAACATCTCAAGTGTTCCCTTTATCTACATTCCGTTATATTTTGAAAGATGCCTGCAGGGATGGAGGTGAATGATGGTGTCCATGAATTACAGACGAGACTGAGTTTTTGATGTCATTAGTAGCACAGGATCATTGCGAGTTGGGGTACATCATTCGAACCATCAAGTCTATCCTAGTTCCTGGTACAACATACGCACTGCCCTATTCCACACTCTCTTCCCACAGATCGGTAGGTTATTTCTCCTGTAGTACCTGTCCAGTTTCTCTTTGAACACTGTGAAAATCGCAGTTAAAACAGAAATTAAATTTCCTTCCCATGCCTCTTTGATCTTCTTCTCACTGGACTTCAGATCATTGACCAATAAACAGTGAACAGTACAGCACAGGAACAGTCACCTCAGTTAACTGCGTAAGTGTTGTCCATGATGCCAGTTTAAGCTTGATCTTTAACTGCATGTGATCTGTGGCCCACAGTGGAGTAAATCCCCCAAAGGATTGACGCACCTTAATACTCTTAGAGAGACCCAACAAATCGCCTGAGAATATCACCAGATCTCCTTCCTGATCTCGATTTCCTCCATGTCCTTCTCCTTAGTGAACCACAATGAATGTAAAGTATTCATGTTGTACCATGCATTCTAATTCTGGATCCAGACATAATCTCCCCTCTGTGCCATTGCGTGGCCATTGTCCTCTACCAGTGCACTGTTGCTCTCTGTGTATGCATAAACAGTCTTGGTTTTCTCGTTGATCCTCCTCACTGTCGGCATTTGCTGGTCACTTTTCCTCTACTAGTTCACAGTATAACTTGTTTCTCGTCTCCTGTATGTTCCTGCAAGACCCTGCCCAACTTCAGCTTACGAAATCTTACATATACCTCCTCTTATTTTTTTTTTACTATTGCAATATCTCTCATCACCTTAAGCTGCTGGATGTCCCCGTCTTTCCCCATCTTCCTCACAAGGACAGGGAAGTCCTAAATGTTGACCGGCTGGACTATAAGTGACTTCCGTATGTCAGACATGGACTTAACCAGTAAGAACGGCTCTGGACTGTCTCAATCATCTGAATACTGCAATGTTTAGATACCTGTCCTGCTCTTCTCTTAGCCAGGTCTCTGTAATGGCTGAATCACAGTGACGTGTACAAATCCAGGTCCTATATACGTCTGACGTAACTGCTGTAAACCCTGCACTGAAATAAACACACTGCTGCCCTGCACACTGTTCCCATTAACGAGGCTCCATCTCGATTTCCATTTGACATTCCTCTACCGTGTCCCTACCTTCCGCTCAATGTGACTTGCGGACCTGTAACTCTAGTTTGAAACGCCACACCAACCCCCCACCTCCGCATGCCACGTTAGATCTTCAGAGCAGCTCCAGGAAAATTCCCTACTGGAATATCAGTACCGGTGTAATCCGTACTCATTGTGGGAGTCCCACGTGCCCTGGAAGAGAGGTCAATGAACTATGTACCTGATGCCCTCCTTCCTGCCCTAGATTGTTTGCCATACAATTAATTGTACAGCCGTACCGTCTCTTTCCTCGCAAGCATGTAACACCGGAATTTATCCTGACGACCCGAAAGTTCCTACTTCTTTACTTTCTGCCGAACTCTCTAAATTCTATTTGTAGAGCTTTGTCTCTGTGTTGCTAATTCTAATAAGGACCACGACTTCCGCCTGCTCATTCTGCCCGTTCAGAATGGCCTGTATCTTCTCAGAGGCATCATTGGCCCTGGAATGATGGAGGTAACTTTCCATCCTGCAATCTTACTGATTTCCACGGATGCTCCTGCCTGTGCCCCACACCCCACCCACCTCCCCCCACCCGACGAAAGATTTTCTGCTGCATTTGATTCATATACTATCATTTCCCGTATATCCATGAGCGTAGCTGATAGCCCGTTTGCAATGAGAATTGCTTAAAATTCATTGTTTGATGCAGCTCAGGGTACTTACATATGTAATCGCAGAGAAAGGAGAAGGTACACCTGTGAAAACAAAAAAAAAATATTGGAACTCTTACGACTGTAACGCAAAAAGACAAACAATTTTCTGAGAAAATCAAAATAATACTTATCCACTGAAAAAGCCGATCTCACTTTTGGAGGAGAGACACAAATTCCACAATGTCACCCTTGCTCTCACCCTCTCCCTCACGCCCACTCTAGCGTCATCACATGGCACATTCTCCCTCACGCCTTTGCCCTCGTGCGCTCTCCATGACGTACTCTACCTCGCGCCCTCTTTCCCGCGATGTCTTATTCATTCTGTACTTCGCGCCCTACCCCTCGAGCAAACTTCCTCTATCTCTATGCCCCTATGTCCCTATGTCAGATATACTAGTGGAGGTCGCCGTACCTTTTTCTTCAATTGTAAAAAGGTTAATATTCCCTTACAGAAAGATTGTTGAAGGTGGCAGTCAGATGGAGAACCTACGGATAGAGAAGAGGAGAACAATAGGGTGAAGGAAAGGACGGGTTATGACGGATCAGGAATGGCTGGTACAGTGGAAACTATACTCCAAAATCAGACAAAACCGGGAAGCACTGGCAACAGCTTCATCACAACCTTCAATTTAACAGGGCGGGAAGAAAATTGCAAAGGGGATTTCTCTGGGATGGTGAGGTCAGTGATGCCATCGGGATCAGCTTTAAACATCTGTTTTCTAACTCTGAGGAAACACACCAAAAATGGAACAGAGTATCGAGTTTACAGGGGTCTGATTAAGGTTATCGGCCCGGAACGTCGAACGCTCAGTCTTTTCCACAGATGCTGCCTGGCCGGCTGGGTTTCTTCAGCAATTTTTGTGTGGAGAAGAGAAAGCCAATCGACTTTTCGACCCGATAACCTTCTTCAGGATCTGATTTTGTCTGTGCTGTTCTGTATTTCAAGTATCTGCACATTTTATCGTATATAATTTGTAACATGACAACATAGCCATTTAGCCTTACACAGAGTATGATGGCAGATAATCTGTAATACTTTAGAGCATTTACTTCTCACTTTTCATGAATTTCTAAATCTGATTCAGTGGATATTTCAAAGCATTCTTAAGTTCCTCTCGGAATTTGCTCTGAGTCATGACGTCAATACACGTGTTGGTGCAGGAAATAAGAATCTGCAACATTTCCGAATGTGTGTGCTGTGATGTAACGGGAATCCGTGGCAGAATCATCAAAACTCATTGAAATGCGTCTATAAATATAAAATACCACGTATGTTCCCCAAAACAATATGAAACTACCGGTTATACTGAAGAGCAAAACGATGGATTTGCGCTTGTTCACCATCTCCCAATCCTTAACATTCTCTCCACTCTTTTCTTTCCCCCGGAGCCACCTGCAGGCTCGACTGGCCGCTAGAATCCGCCTGACGGTCAGAATATTGCACAGAAACATCAGAATGAATGGGACACAAGGGTTTATAATCCGATGAAATATCACAAATACCATCCATGCGGGAGAGTTTATGTAGCTCTGTGTATAAGCACAATCCCAGGAAACACCATCAATTATTTATCTAGGCCTGAATACAAAGCCAAATGGAACACACTCCAAACAGGCCAGCACACTCACTGTTCCGATAACCACAGCTGCCGTTCTCTCGGTACAATATTTTGTTTTCAGCTTCTCACAGCAAATAGCCACAAATCGATCGACGGTGAATGTGACAGTCAGCTAGACTGTGGCTGCAATGCTTGCAGTAAGCAACCAATCACCGAATCTGCACATAGGAGTGATTCGCAGGAATGATCGGGGAAAACAAATCTTAGCAGTCCACCTCAGCAGCGGATCCTGGACAGGATCACAATCGTCACCAAGTTCGCTGGAAGACCGACAGGGAACAGCAAGTTAAGAAAATACTGAGCAGAAACCAATGCAACAGTTTGAGGGTATCCTGTAATATGTTCACTTTATTGTTGCATTTAGGGGTTGGAGGATCTAGAGAGGGCGCAGAGGTGGTGGAGACTGAGAAGGAGTGTACAGAGTAAAGTAAAAATAATATGATTTAATAACCGATTCCTTACTAATGACTGAAATGTGAAGTGGCTGCGGAAAGCTAACACTGGGTAACGACCTTCTCAGATTCAATACTGGATGGAAAATTTTCGGCCGGTGCTTTCCGCGTCTCGTCAAGAGGAAATGAATAAATCCGGACGCTGATTGCGGGATTCTTCCAACAGACAATCATCAACTTCAATGGCGATCCTTGTCAGCGACAGCAGAGGGACAGAACAAATAAAACAAAACAAAAAACAAAATAAAAACAGGAAATGATGGGAACGCTCATCCAGGCAAAACTGAATATGTGGAAAAACAATTAAAGTATCTCTCCACAGAACTGTTCACAGAGAGACCACTGGCACGAGTTAACTGGTTTCAGTATTCATAAAAGATGCTTGGGGCTCAGTGCTTCCAACCTTCCCCGAGTTTGTTTCCTATAATAGCATTTATAACCTCTCTGACTTTACAACATATCATTGAGTGATTCGCACCTCACAGGTAAGCAGGGAGAGGAATTCTACGTTCATCAGACATAACAGTGCCAGATGCAGATATAATAGAATACATTTCGCAGTATTGATAACAATGAAGAACCACGTCAGTTGTGTTTTCTAGCTCAGCGACAAGTTCATTCTGTTGTCAATCAACTGTTTCAAATTCTGTCATACCACACAGATTTATTAAAAATCCAAAAGAGTATCGACTTACAAGTCAGAATTACTCACATTTCTGGTGCTCCTGAATTCACATCTCCGGCAGTCACTTTGAGTTGTTGCATTCAAAGCTGTCCTTCTTTATACAGAGGATCAGTCTCTACAGATACTGTTATACCCCTGACTAACTTTCTTAGTTACGCCAATTGAACAAATATCTTAATTTAATGCTAATTTCTGATATAAATCACAAACGGGAGAGAAACTGCTGATGTAGGAAATTCAGGCAAAACACACACAATGCTGGAGGAACACAGTGGGTCCGAAACGTCGAGTGTGCTCTTTCCTTTGTTCCTCCAGGCTTTTCACTCTGATCCTCTAATGTAAATATTGGGCCGCTTGAAGACAGATGTATTAAAATTTTTGTGCATTACCTCAGCGGTAACTCATCAGGTAGATGCAATGACGGACCATTAATTACAACACCTGACTTTTAGATAGATAGATAGATAGATAGATAGATAGATAGATAGATAGATAGATAGATAGATAGATAGATAGATAGATAGATAGATAGATAGATAGATAGATAGATAGATAGATACTTTATTCATCCCCATGGGGAAATTCAACTTTTTTCCAATGTCCCATACACTTGCTGTAGCAAAACTAATTACATACAATACTTAACTCAGTAAAAAATATGATATGCATCTAAATCACTATCTCAAAAAACATTAATAATAGCTTTTTAAAAGTTCTTAAGTCATGGCGGTAGAATTGTAAAGCCTAATGGCATTGGGGGGTATTGACCTCTTCATCCTGTCTGAGGAGCATTGCATCGATAGTAACCTGTCGCTGAAATTGCTTCTCTGTCTCTGGCTGGTGCTATGTAGAGGATGTTCAGAGTTATCCATAATTGCCCTTAGCCTACTCAGCGCCCTTCGCTCAGCTACCGATGTTAAACTCTCCAGTACTTTGCCCACGACAGAGCCCGCCTTCCTTACCAGCTTATTAAGACGTGAGGCGTCCCTCTTCTTAACGCTTCCTCCCCAACACGCCACCACAAAGAAGAGGGCGCTCTCCACAACTGACCTATAGAACATCTTCAGCATCTCACTACAGACATTGAATGACGCCAACCTTCTAAGGAAGTACAGTCGACTCTGTGCCTTCCTGCACAAGACATCTGTGTTGGCAGTCCAGTCTAGCTTCTCGTCTAACTGTACTCCCAGATACTTGTAGGTCTTAACCTGCTCCACACATTCTCCATTAATGATCACTGGCTCCATATGAGGCCTAGATCTCCTAAAGTCCACCACCATCTCCTTGGTCTTGGTGATATTGAGGCGCAGGTAGTTTGAGTTGCACCATATCACAAAGTCCTGTATCAGTTTCCTATACTCCTCCTCCTGTCCATTCCTGACACACCCCACTATGGCCGTGTCATCAGCGAACTTCTGCACCACAATTGCAACCACAATTGCTGATTTCACAATATGTTGGCTAGTTATTCATCAAGAAAAAGATTCGGCTGACTCTGACCGACAACTAATATCTTCAAATCTTCAAGTCTCTGGTACAGTGCGGGGTTGATTCTGGACCTTTCTGTCTCGGGTGCAGTGTGCGAGTGTGGTTTCAATTTGTACCTCTCAGTGTCCGGTACAGAGTGAGAGTGTGTGGTTCATTCTGTACCTGTCAATCCCTGGTACGGTGTGAGAGTGTGGGGTTCATTCTGTACCTGTCAGTCTTTGGTACAGTGTGAGTGTGGGGTTCATTCTGTACCTGTCAGTCTCTGGTACAGTGTGAGTAAATGTGGTTGATTCTGTATCTCTCAGTCGCTGGTTCATTTGATACCCATTTTTGTTGAAACTACATTTTTCACAACTATGTTAACCTACCTCTCGCTGATATTTACTTATTTATTATACCTTTTTGAATGAAGCTGGTTATATTGGATTAGTACTTCAAAATCCATTGAGACCGAGACAGGGCCATAGGCCCACACTATATTTGCAAACAACTGATTATTAATTTACACTATTGGAGTGTATATAGTTCTTCCAGTGACCATCGGAAGTTGCACAGTGCAAAACGGGCTTGCAGCCTGTGAGTACAGATGATTTCCTTATCCCGTGCAACAATAGGATGTAGAATAAAGAGGGATTTCCCCGTGTGTCTGTATGTCCTTCTGGTGTAATGACCAGGACAGTACACACTGCCTCAGGTTTGGACAGATTTGTGTTTCCAAAGTTCCAGCTGAGATCACAGCTCTGGCATTTAGTATCTTCAACTAATTACGTCAAGTTTCCATCGATTCTTAACTGACGGACCGACCTAAACCCCTATCTGCCGAGATCTGTCACCATGTTTTCCAGGGTCACTCGTCACTCGGTATTATTTGATATCCCACAATTTGTTATGTATCCCCTGGCGTTACTAAGATTCTCCGCCTGCATCGCCTGGCTTCCCATTAGACATG
The DNA here is from genome assembly GCF_048418815.1 of Hemitrygon akajei. Classification (NCBI taxonomy): domain Eukaryota; kingdom Metazoa; phylum Chordata; class Chondrichthyes; order Myliobatiformes; family Dasyatidae; genus Hemitrygon; species Hemitrygon akajei. The sequence continues at coordinate 23,238,095 of NC_133151.1, forward strand.
TACCCTGAGGATTTAAAAAGAAGAGTTCCCCATTATCCACCTATGACCTTCATGAACATTTACAATCTCAAACATCAGTTTTACCTTCCTGAGCTCCAAAAAATGAATTCATCCAAGACGAATAATTCCACTTTATTAATTCATACCTTAACGGGAACGATCTGCCAATAATTGGGAATGTAATTCAGACCCTTTCCGTCACACTATATAAGATGGTGGTTGCACGGTGGTTGTAACATGATATACCACAGTGGACAAATCAAGAATGGGTCATAATTCCAGTCCCACCGAGAGTTCCTTCCCAGCCCCAGGACAGGTCACAATGGCAGAATCGCATTCTGTGTGTGTAATCACGTTCCACGTAGAACATTCCGAGCCAACTGCCGTGGAACCATTGCACTGCTCCCGGGATCGGGCAGTGATGCTCGTGGAATGCGGTAAAGAATCTGGCTGCTCCTCATCCAAGAGCAACATTTGTATTCTAACCGTGATCCCGGGCTCTATCTCTGAGGGGCATTACTGTCGTGGATGTGGCTATGATCCAGACCACGGTAACTTCCCTCTCTCCCATCGCCTCCTTCCTCCTGTTGTCACCCATGTAAACAACAGACAATATCACCGGCCAATCAATGTACCTTCCAGCGTGACTTTGCTCTATGGATGGATATCTGTGCCGTCATTTTTTATTGTCACCATCCCACACTAAGACTGAGACCTGCTATCTGAGTTATTCAATATAAAATCATCGCAGTTTTTAAGCAAGGTCTTCAGACAGTCAGCCAGAGTTGACTGGCAGTGTCGGTGACTTTTTCAAGTACACGATTCAGTGAAATTCTATAAGTTCAAAAGGAGACCAAGAAATCCTGACGGGTCCCCCGTGGCCATTGCCCTCAGCATCAAATATATCTCTTTGGGTGGGGGTGATGACCCATCATGGCACAGAAGCAGCGGTGGCACTGTGGTTGGCTCTGAAGCATAGCAGAATGGAAAAGGCAGGCTGTGTTACAGTTGTAGGAGATACAGTAGATATTGGGAACAGATAGGATACACCGTGGCCGCAAAAGAGATACCAGGGTGATGTGTTGTATTCCGGGTGCTAGGTTGCAGCGTGATTTGGTGCAGCTGCAGGATATTGTCAACGGGAAGTGTGAACAACCAGAGGCCCTGGTGTAAATAGGCACCACTGACATTGTCAAACAACGGGAAGAGATCTGCCACTCAGTATACAGAGTTAGGAAAAGCGAGGAGCTTAGGAAAATCAGTGGCGACCAGCTGCTGCTCATTTGCTTTCATCTTCGGAAACATAATTATTTTTATCTTTAATATCTCTATTTTCCCCTTTCAGGGTTCTTCTGAAGACCCTGAACTGTAGTTTCACGGTGGCTTCGGTTCTTCGTAGGAATATGACCGCTCCCGATGTTTCAGGACCGGGCGTTATTCGGCACGCCAAGGGCTTCGCTCGCATTCGGATGTCTGACGTTTCGTGGCTCTGGAGACGGGGTTGTCGAAGATCGATATCTGGGCAGGAGAACTGTTTGGCGTGGGAGTCGGTATATCTAAGGCTGCGTACCGGGAGACCTGATATCTTTGGGCACAGATCTCGAAATGAGCGACGCGGAGGATTTTGAGCAGCGTAAACTACCGAGTTGTTTGTTATCTGTCCCCTTTTGCTGTAAAACAGGCACACCTCTCTCTCCGCTACTTGTGTGAGAGAGAGAGAGTCTGTGGTATGTCGAGTAGAGGTTGAATGAGTAATATTAGAGACTGCAAGTCTGTGTCTTTGGTCTTGCTTTGCTGCATGCTTGAGCGCCCGGTGTTGGGAGCCGATGATTTTTTTTTTTTGCTGATGGATGCTTCGGGAGAGGGGGAGTGGTTGTCGTTTCCTGTGTCACTTAAGCGTGGGAACGAAGGGAGTTCGGGGTAACTTTGGGGTTCTACATTCGACTGTCATTTATTCGTTGCAGGCACGCCTCTATTTTCGTGGATTGCTGCGAAGAAAGGCATTTCAGAATGTATATTTTACATATTCCTCTGACTGAAAACTTTTTAAACCTATCAAAGATATGAAAGCAGCTGAAGAGAAGGACAACTAAGGAAGTAATCTGCAGATTACTATCCGTGCACAGGCTAATGCTGGTAGACATGGCATGTTAACATATAAATGAGTGGATGAGGAGATGGTGCAGGTTTGCAGAATTCCGGTTTCTTGAATCTTTTTTTTCTGCGGAAGGAATGACCTGTACAAGAGGAACGGGTTGTAGTTGAACAGTAGGGGATCCATTATCCCGGCTGGAAGGTTTGTGAATGTTACTCGGCGGTGGGGGTGGGCGTGTGAGGCTGATTTTAAGCTTGCGATGCAGGTGGCAGAGAACGACAACACCAGATCCGCATTTGAAGGATTAGGCAGTTAGATGTCAGTGGAGGTATTGATAGGGAAAATTGAATTAACAGTTATGATGAGACTGAGAGTTTGAAGTGTGTGTATTTTAATGCTCGGATTATTACGGGTAAATATGATGAACTTAGTGTACATGGGACTACAATGTTGCGGCCATTACCCCAGAGACTTTGGTTGACAGATGGGCAGAACGGGTGATTAATGTACGAGATTTTTGATGATTTTGAAAAATTTTCAAGGAGGTAAAAGAGGGGGAGTTACACTACTAACCAGGGACACTATCACAGCTGCACTCGGGAAAGACATAAGGGAGCGGTTAGACTCTGAGTCTATTTCGCTGGAACTCAGTAATGGGGAGAATGAAGCCATATTGGTGATATTTTGCTACAGACCCCTAATAGCAAAGGTGACATTAATGAAGAGATATGTAATCAGATGTGTCAAATATAACAGGATTGCTGTAATGGTGGGGGTGGTGTGGTTCCAATTTCCCTAACACAAATGTGTGCCACATTATTATAAAGGATTTAAATGGGGCAGAATTTGATAAAAGTATCCAGGAAGGTTTCTTAAATCAATATGTGGATAGTCCAATGAGAGGGGGAGCCGTACTAGACCTGGTGTTAAGTAATCAGCCTGGTCAGGTAACAAACCTCAAAGTGGGTGAGCAGTTAGGGAACATCAGTCCTCACTACTCCTTCACAGTCAGGGTACCTATAGATGAGGATAGGAATGGTCTTTTTGGAGAGTGTTGAAATAGACAATAGACACTAGACAATAGGTGCAGATGTAGACCATTCGGCCCTTCGAGCTTGCACCGCCATTTTGAGATCATGGCTGATCAACTACTATCAATACCAGGTTCCTGCCTTGTCCCCATAACCCTTGATTCCCCTATCCATAAGATACCTATCTAGCTCCTTCTTGAAATCATCCAGAGAATTGGCCTCCACGACCTTCCGAGGCAGTGCATTCCAGACCCCCCACAACTCTCTGGGAGAAGAAGTTCTTCCTTAACTCTGTCCTAAATGACCTACCCCTTATTCTCAAACTATGCCCTCTGGTACTGGACTCTCCCAGCATCTGGAACATATTTCCTGCCTCTATCTTGTCCAATCCCTTAATAATCTTACATGTTTCAATCAGATCCCCTCTCAATCTCCTTAATTCCAGCATGTACATCCCAGTCTCTCTAACCTCTCTGCGTAAGACAGTCCAGACATCCCAGGAATTAACCTTGTCAATCTACGCTGCACTTCCTGTACAGCTAGGATGTCCTTCCTTAACGCTGGAGACCAAAACTGAATACAATACTCCAGGTGTGGTCTCACCAGGGCTCTGTACAAATGCAAGAGGATTTGCTTGCTCTTGTACTCAATTCCCTTTGTAATAAAGGCCAACATTCCATTAGCCTTCTTCACTGCCTGCTGCACTTGCTCATTGGAGTCGGGAATTATTGGAGTCGGGATTCAATGGAGTCGGGAAAATTATGAAGGCATTAGCCAGACATTAAGAAGAATTAATAGGGAACAACTTTTCTCCAGCAAGAGAGAGTGTTTAATGGTTAATTGCACAGAGTTCGGGAAAGGTATGATCCAGTTATAAGGAAGCACAGAGATGGAAACGTAACAGAACCTTGGATGTCCAGGATGGTAATAAATTTAGCTGCATAGAAACACAGAAACCCTACAGCGCATTACAGCCCCTTCGGCCAACAAAGTTTTGTCGAAAGTGTCACAACCTTAGGAATTACTAGGTTTGCCGATAGCTCTCGAATTTTCGAAGCTCTATGTACCTATCCAAAATTCTCTTAAAAGACCCTATCGTATCGGTCTCCACCACCGTTACCGACAGCCCATTCAACACACTCACCAATCTCTGCGTAAAAAATTACCCCTGACATTTTTGTGCCTACTCTCAAGCACCTGTGTCCTCTTGTGGCAACCATCTCAGCCCTGGGAAAAAGACTTTCTCTATCCATACGATCAATGCCTCTCATCATCTTCTACACTTCTATCAGGTCTCCTTTCATCCTACGTCGCTGCAAGGAGAAAAGGCTGCGCTCACTCAACCTGTTTTCATAAGTCATGCACCCCAATCCAGTCGACAACCTTGTAAATCTCCTCTGCACCCTTTCTACCGTTTCCACATCCTTCCTGTAGTGAGGCGACCAGATCTGAACACAGTTCTCCAAGTGTTGTCAGACATGGGACATCCTATATAGCCGCAATGTTATCTCTAGGCACCCAAATACAATTCCACGATTAATGAACGCCAGTACACCGTATGACTTCTTAATCACAGATTAACCTGCACAGCTCCTTTCAGCATCCTCAGCACTCGGACACCAAATTCACTCTGATTCTCCACACTACCAAGAGTCTTACCATTTATACTATAATCTGTCATCATATTTGACCTTTCAAAATGAACCGCTTCACACTTATCCCGGTTGAAATCGATCTCCCACTTCTCAGCCCAGTTTTGCATCGTATCAATGGCCGGCTGTAAATTCTGACAGCATTCAACACTATCCACAACACCTCAAACCTTTGTGTCATCAGCAAACTCACAATTCCACCCCGCCACTTTCTCATCCAGGTTATGTATTAAAGATCACGAAGAGTAAGGGTTCCAGAACAGATCCCTGAGGCACATTACTGGTCACTGACCTCCATACAGAATATGACCCGTCTTCAACCACTTTTTTGCCTTCTGTGGGCAAGCCAGTTCTGGATCCACAAAGTAATATCCCCTTGGAAACAATCCCTCCTTACTTTAGACAAGAAGATAAAAGGAAAAAACATGTAAAGATTCAAACAAGTAGAATCAAACGAAGCAGATGACGAATATAAAGAAATAGGAAAATAACTAAAGAAGGGAATTAGGAAAGCCAGGAGGGGCTATGCAAAGTTATTTGGAAAGCGGATTAAAAGTGAATCCAATGGCATTCAACAAATACATCGAGAGCAAAATGACAACCCGGCACAAGGTATGACTACTCAAGAATAAAATGGAAACTTTTGTTTGGATCAGAGAAGGTGAATGAGCTACTGAATGAGCACATTGCTTCGCTATTTACCAAGGAAAATAACATGGATACCCAGGAAAATAGTGATGCGTATATAAATATGATGCACATTTTGAGGTCATAGTGCAGAAGTGTGGGGCCTCTTAATAACTATCAAGGTATATACGTTCCCAGAGCCATTTGTGTTTAATTGAAGTAATTGGGCCCTTGCCCAGTATCTCTGTGTCTTCTCTAGCCACAGGCGAATTCCTATAGAGCTAGCGAATGGCTATTGTTTACATTTATGTTAAGAAAGGAGCAGGAATATATCCTCGGAACGATAGGCTGTTGAATCTCACGTCAGTTTTAGGCAAATTGTTGAAAAAAAATTCTAAGGATAGGATTCATGCATATTTGGATACCCAAGGCTTTTGCATAGAGGACAGAGTGTACTGATTGATGAGACTTATTAGAGCTGGTGTTCTGTAGTTAGTGGCATTGCACGGGGTCTCTGCTGGGACCTCTGTTGTTTGTGATGGATATAATTGAACAGGATGAAAATGTGGATGCGTTGGGTAGCATATTTTTCGATGATACCAAAGGCTTTTGGAGTTGTGCGTAATGTATAAGACTGGCAAAGTGGTACAGCATGATGCATTTTAGTTGAAGTACAGTTGCAGATATGGGCTGAGAAATGGCTGATTGATTTTCACTCAGGTAAATGTGAGGTGTTGTTTCTCGAGAGGGCACGTGCAACGAGACAGTATAATGTTAATGACAAGATGCTTAATAGTGTTGCTAAACAAAAAGTCCTTGGGATCCAAGTTCCTAGCTTCCTTAAAGTGGCAAAATCTTTTAAGTGATAATCGGTCTTCATTAGATGTTAGCACACTTCCTCCATCAATGTGACCTCTGGTCTTGTTCACCAGCCTTTCATGTGAGAACTTGACAAATGCCTTCTGAGAAACCAAACACACTACAGTTGCATGTTTAAGATTTAAGGTGGGAGGGGAATATTTTTAACTGGACCTGAGTGTCTACATATCGACACTGTGCGTTGTATAATTGGAACAGGTTGACCGACGCAGATGGAAGAAAAATAATATTTAAATACTTTGGGAAAAAAGGCAAAGGAATAGTTTAGAGTGATATTGTCCAACTACTATCAATATAACTAGCTTAAATGATTATCTTGGTCAGTAAATCATTAGTTCCTTTTGGTCTTGTAGGACCTTGTCAAAGACCAGACTGAAATTCATATAAACCACATCGTCCACACTACCTTCATCATAAAATCTGGTTTTCTATTTAAAACTGAAAAAAGAGAATACGTGGTCTTCGTTTGTCTCCCAAAACAGACTGGGATCTATTTCATTAGGCCCTGGGATTTACCCACAGTCTATGCTAAGATATCTAATATCTTCCTTATAAATTGCACATGCTGGAATTTAAAACAATGGCATGCGATGCTGTAGAAACATACAAAAAATTGAAAGAAGCAATAGAGACAGGAATATTGATTCGACTAGTATGTAAGACTACAACTATGGGACATAGCATTGAAGTTCAGGGGAATTAATTTAGGAATGCGATTTTGAGAATCGGCCGCTTCCACAGAGCAGTGAACCTGTGGAGTACACTGCACAGAGAAAGTGTGGAGGCTACCTCAGTACAGGATTTTTCACGGAAATTATCAGAAAATCTGATGAAGGAAAGGCAGGAGCGCATGTCTACATGGACATTAGTAAGACTTTCCTCGGGAGGTTGCTCTAGAGCGTCCAGTCATATGATAGTTAAGATGAGGTAGTAAAATGCATCAGATATTGTCTTTGTTGGAGAAACCAGAGAGTAGTATTAGATTTTGCTTCACTGACTGGAGGCTTCTGACTTGTTGTGGGATGCAGGAATACATGTTGGGTTTGTTGTTGTTTGCCATCTATATCAATAAAATTGATGATAATGTGGTAAATTCGGTGAACGAAGTTGCAGTTGACACCAATGTTGGATAATATTGGATAGCAAGAAAAGTTAACAAAGCTTGGAATTGGATCTACACCAGCTGTAATCATGACCGATGGAGTTTAATGCAGACAAGTGTGAGGTGTTTGGGAGGACAGACATGAGTAGAATTTGTAGAGTGAGCAGCAAGGCACTGAGAAGTGTGGAAGAACAGGGGTATCTGGGAATATAGATACACAATTCCTTCAGAGGTAGAGAAGGTGTTAAAAGTAGCTTTTTCTGATATAAGCCTCTATAAATCGAGGTGTTGAGTACAGGGTTTGGGGTGTTAATTTGAAGTGATAGGACATTTAGGAGGCCTAATTGAAGGTATCGTCCCACTTCTGTTCCCATATCTACATGCAGATATCAGTAAGAATCAAAGAGTGCAGACAAAATTTACAAGCATGATGTCAGAACTTGAGGACCTAGTTATAGGGAAAGGTTGTATGGGTAAGGACTTTATTCCCTGGAGCATAGGAGAAAAAGGAGAGATGTGATGGAGGTAGACAGAAATGTGAAGGGTATATGTAGACTAAGTGAAAGCAGGCTATTTCCACCGACATTGCGTGAGACTAGAATGGGAGGTTAAGATTTAAACGCGATAAGTTTAAAGGGAACAGGAGGGGGATCTTCACTCAGGGGGCGGTGAGTTTGTGAACAAGCCTTCAGCAGATGTGTTGAATGCGAGTATGATTCCACCATTAAAAAAAATGAATAGCTTCATGGATGGAAGGGGTATGCAGGGCTCATATTTTGGAAGGTTCTGGGTATGTTGAAGTGCCTGTTTATGTGCAATATATTCAATAGCTCTATAATACATGTATCATTTGATCATATTTTCAATGAACATGGCATTTGAATTAATGCAGTAAAGTAGGAATAGTATTAATAGATGTAATGTCGGGCATAGATGTGATGGACCGAAGGGCGTGTTTCCATGTGTATACCTCTTTGTCTCTCACACTGATCAATCTGTCAGACTTTTTTGCAAATGCTACCCACGATGGTTCTCCAATTTCCCATGTAAAAGTGGGAGTGTTTCACAATTATAACAACTATATAATTATAGTTATATTCACTTGAACAAACACTCTGAATAGAATACCACTGTCTCTAATCTAAATCACAACAAGAAATCTTCAGTTGCAAGAAATCAAAGCAACACACATAAAATGCTAATGGAAGTAATTACGCTAGGCAGTGTCTATGGAAAAGAGTACGGATGACATTTCGGCCCGGAACATTGACTGCACTCTGTTTCATAGATGATGTGCGCCATGATCTAGCAGTTTCTGTGTGTTTCTCTGATGTAAATATTGGGACCTTTGAAGACAAATATATCAAAATTTTGGACATTGCCTCGCAGTGTCTCATCTGGTGGAAAAAGTGCCGGAGTTTTAATAACAAAGACTGAGCTTTCCAGGAAGCAGTCACATTTCAAAAATTCTCTTTTCTGTTGGGTAAATATTAATCTGTAAAGACAGTTGGCCGATTCTGGCCAGGAACTTTAGTTCCTGAAGTTTTCAATTTTAAAGTGTCCTTCGGTTCCTGAGCTACACACACACACACACACACACACACACACACACACACACACGCACACACACACGCAAGCACACACGCACGCACCCACACACACACGCACGCACGCACACACGCACGCACCCACACACACACACACACACACACACACACACACACACACACACACACACACACACACACTCACACGCACCCCCCACACACACACACACACACACACACACACACACACACACACACACACACACACACACACACACACACACACACACACACACACACACACTCGCCAGGGAAAGCACATACCCAACCCTTTTTCAACCTCTTTCCGCATGTAGGATTCATTCTGTACTTGTCGGTCACCGGTACAGTGTGAGAGTATGGGCTTCATTCTGTACCTGTCAGTCACTGGTGCAGTGTGAGAATGTGGAGTTGCTTCTGTACTTGTCAGACTCTGATACAGTGTGATAGGGTGAGGTTCTGTCTGGACCGCTCAGTCTTCTGTAACGTGTGAGATGGTCGGTTTAATTCTGTACCTGTCAGTCAGTCTCCGGTAAAGTATAAGATTGTGGGGTTCATTCTGTACCTGTCAGTCTCTGGTACAGTGTGAGAGTGTGTTCTTTCGTCTCTACCTGGAAGTCTCCGGTATAGTGTGAGAGTGTGGGGGCAATTAAATTTGTTTGCTTTTTATCACTTAACTCTGGCATTGAATCATCATGTAAAACTGTCTGCATTATTGGAAAAAACACAGTTTTCACAGTTATATTTAACTAACTCCAGCTGATACTGAAATTTATTCTACAGAGTGACAATTTGGATGAGGCTAGTCATATTTTATTAGTACTTCAAAAGTCTTTGAGTTAGAAACGGAACCGTCGGCCTAAAATGCATCTGGACGCAACCGGTTATTAATTTACTCTATTATATTCTACTTAATTCTTCCAGTGAAAATGAGTAAAGAGATACTGTGCTAAAGTACAGTGAAAAAAATGTCATGTAGACTCTGAATACAGATCAATTCCTTCTCTCGTGCAGTAACAGAATGCAGAAAAATATTGGAATCATCCTCCTAATTTTGCTGGTTATTTATCTGTATGTCCCTGTGTTGTAATGACCAGTACTTTACACAATGTTTCAGGCTTGGGCAGACTCTCTGCTTTGGAATTCAGGAACTTACATATCAAAGGCAAGTCCCCATTTGCCTGTTAAATAACCGACCAAACTAAGCCCAGTTCTTCCGAGAGTTGGCTACAGGCTTCCCATGTTCTCTATGGCCCTCCGTTTTACTTTATTTTCCATTATTTGATGAGTATCCCCTGGCCTTGCTGAGACCTCCAGGTGCAGCACCGCACTCCGGCATTGACACCAATGCGACAGAACTAAATGGAAAAGGTACCTGTTATCTATCTATCTATCTATCTATCTATCTATCTATCTATCTATCTATCTCTCTATCTATCTATCTATCTATCTATCTATCTATCTATCTATCTATCTATCTATATATATATATATATATATATCGATCTATGACATTTACCACTATTAAACATCTCAAAGATCACTTCTACCTAGTAAACACGAGGAAATCTACGGATGCTGGAAATTCAAACAACCCACCCAAAAAGCAGGTAGAGCACAGGAGGTCAGGCAGCATCTACAGGGTGAAGCACTGTCGACGTTTCGGGCTGAGACCCTTCGTCAGGACTAACTGAAAGGAAAGATAGTAAGAGATTTGAAAATAGTGGGGGGAGGGGGGAATGCGAAATGATAGGAGAAGACCGGAGGGGGTGAGGTGAAGCTAAGAGCTGGAAAGGTGATTGGCGAAAGTGATACAGAGCTGGAGAAGGGAAAGGATCTTGGGACAGGAGGCCTCAGGAGAAAGAAAGGGAGAGGGGGGGAGCACCCGAGGGAGATGGAAAACCGCTAGCGTGATGGGCAGTGAGAGAGAAAAGAAACAAACTACTAAATATGTCAGGGATGGGTTAAGAAGGGGAGGAGGGACATTAACGGAAGTTAGAGAAGTCAATGTTCATGTCATCAGGTTGGAGGCTACCCAGCCGGTATGTAAGGTGTTGTGCCTCCACTGAGTTTGGATTCATTTTGATAGTAGAGGAGGCCATGGACAGGCATATCAGAATGGGAATGGGACGTGCAATTAAAATGTGTGGCCACTGGGACACCCTGCCCATCCCTTCCCACCGATCTCCATCCTGGCACTTATCCTTGTAAGCGGAAGAAGTGCTACACCTGCCCTTCCACTTCCTCCCTCACCACCATTCTGAGCCCCAGACAGTCCTTCCAGGTGAGGCCACACTTCACCTGTGAGTCGCCTGGTGTGGTATACTGCGTCCGGTGCTCCCGTTGTGGCCTTTTATATATTGGTGAGACCCGCGGCAGACTGGGAGACCGTTTCGCTGAACACCTACGCTCGGTCCACCAGAGAAAGCAGGATCTCCCAGTGGCCACACATTTTAATTCCACGTCCCATTCCCACTCTGATATGTCTATGCATGCTCTCCTCTACTATCAAGATGAATCCACACTCAGGTTGCAGGAACAACACCTTATATATCGGCTGGGTAGCCTCCAACCTGATGGCATGAACATTGACTTATGTAACTTCAGTTAATGCCCCTCTTCCCATTCTTACCCCATCCCTGACATATTTAGTTATTTGTTTCTTTTCTCTCTCCCTTGCCCATCACGCTACCTGTTCACCATCTCCCTCTGGTGTTCCCCCCTCCCCCTTTCTTTCTCCAGAGGCCTCCCGTCCCATAATCCTTTCCCTTCTCCAGCTCTGTATCACTTTCGCCAATCACCTTTCCATCTCTTAGCTTCACCCCACCCCCTCCGGTCTGCTCCTATCATTTCGCATATCCCCCTCCCCCCATTATTTTCAAATCACTTACTATGAGATTTCCTTTCAGTTAGTCCTGACGAAGGATCTCGTCCCGAAACATCGACACTGCTTATCCCTATAGATGCTGCCTGGCCTGCTGTGTTCCACCAGCATTTTGTGTGTGTTGTTATCACTTTTACCTTCCGACCCTCCAAGAGAAATAAAGTCACACAAAACGAATACTGTTACAACGTTGCTTCATATCATGCGAGGAATGGTATGTTCATATTTGTTCCGATGATCACTGGGAAGGTGAACATGGAATTCAGTGTTTGTCCATTGCCCTGTAAAGCTGGCCATTGCACGGTGGTATGACTTGTGATTTCATGCATGATGTGCATCAGAAGCTGCAAGTTCTAGTGACAGTGGGTAAAGGGACTGTGAAATGAGAAAAGCATTGAGTTCTGGTCATTTCCACACGTTGTGTGGGAGATATAAGCGCCTAGTTTAAATGTAGAATAATCCCTACAGACCTTCCATGACCAACGTGCTGTACCGTTTGAATTATTAAGTAATTAGGTATAACTTTCGTCTGAGAGTTCCTCCAGAGCTCCAGGACGGGCCACAATAGCAGAACGGTGCTCTCTTTGTGTAATAGCGTTTCCAGTAAATAGTGGAGCAACCTCACTGGTCCCGGGAACGTGAGTGATGCTCCCGTTATTCAGCACTGGTTCTGGCTGTTCTACATGCAAGAGGAAACTTACATTCTAACAGTGAACTCGCGCTCATTCTCAGAAAGATATAACTGTCGTGGATATGGCCCTGATCCTGACCATTGTACCTCACCTGCTCCCCAACGCCTCTTTCCTCCTGCTGTCCCCTAGATACACAAAGGCATGATCCAACAGCCATTGGTCTATGGAAGGAAACCAGTGCCCTCATTTTTTTAATTTCCATCATCCAACACCTGGCCTCTGACCACCTATTTGAAATCTTTAATTTCAGAGTGTGATAGTTTTTAAGCAAAGTTTTCAGACAGTCAGTCCACGGCCACTGACACTATCGCTGATTTACGCCTCTAACTTATTCGACCACATTCTTTAAGTTCAAAACGAGTCTAAAAAATCCTGACAGTTTCCCCGTGGCTATTCTCCTCAGCAACAAGCATACCTCTTTGGGTATGCTGGGTGGGGGTGATGACCCATCAAGGCACAACAGCAGTAGTAGAACTGTGGTTGCCTCTGAGGCACGAGAAGTGTGAAGTCCGGCAGTGCTGTAACGGAAGGTGACCCAGTAATTAGTGAGGCAGACAGTAGATACCGTGGGTGGCAATGACATACCAGGATGATGTGTTGTCTCCCAGGTGCTAGGGTCCAGGATGTATCGGAGCGGCTGCAGGATATTGTTAAGGGGAAGGGTGAACAGTCAGAAGTTGTCCTGCACATTGGCATCAATGTCATTTTCAAATAAGTGGAAAAATGATGAGACAGAGAGTCTGAGGAGTGCATAATCTAATGCAAGGCGTAGTACAGGTAAATGTGCTGAACTTGCTGCATAGATCAGAAAATGGAACTACAATACTGTGGCCATTACTGAAAGCTGTTTGAGAGATGGGCAGGAATGGATGATTAATGTACCAGATTGTTTTCAGTTTTAGAAATGATATGAAGGAGGTAAAAAAGGGAGGAGTTGTACTACTAATCAGGGACATTATTGGAGATGCACTCAGGGGAGAGATAAAGGAGCGGCTGGTCACTAAGTCCATTTGTGTGGAACTGACGAACAGGAACGATGCAATCACATAGCTGCGATTGTACTGCAAACATTTGTTAGAAATTTGGGCAGCTTAATTTCGGATGCGAAATCCCCACATTTCAGAGCCGACTGAAAATTTGAATTTCAATGAGAGTAGTTCTATTGGTTTTGCTTTGATTTTTTTTTTAATTTGTATGTACCTAGTGATTCATCAGGAGGAAGTAAATTTGTATCTCTCTGCGTTACAAATGGCAAATTGGTGGATGCTGAATTGTGGTGGGAGATCCCGTGATAATTTCCCTGGGATGGCTTATGAAGGCTGGTTTTTCCTTTGGGATGTGACTTACTCTGATTGTCGAAAATCGGTTCCACTGCGATTAGTTAGTTTCGAGACAGCAGCTGCTTTTCTGATCGGTTAGCTGCCTGGTTTCCAGTTCCAAATAAAATGGGAAATAAAATGGCAAATGGAAGGGGGCTCCTCTCTCTCCTGATACTAGCATGGATGTTTTTCCATACTCTGGACTCCTGTGTTTTCCCTTTCAAGACACCTGAGTTCGACTGTTTTTCTTTCCAGAAACATGTTATTTCTCTCCACCGCTATCAATGTCAACTCCTCCATTTTTCGCACGTCTACCACATTCACAACGTAACATGTCAGCTTTACCCTTGTCCTCACCTAAACAACCATCCTCTGCAGTGAGGTGTTCTATCCAAAATATCAGCATTTTCCTCATCCGGTAGCCATTCATTTAAATTTTACTTTCAACTCCCGCAATGTCATGTTTGTCCATGGAATCCTGAACAGCCAGATTGGGGCCAGGCATAGACTGGAAGAATAAACACCTCCTATTCCGCCTTTGTAGTCTCTAACATAATGTCCGTGCGTCAGGGGACAACAATGAGTGAAGTTCGTAGTAATAACGAACAATGTTTGTTCGATGAAAGGCTCTGAACGAGGTAGATGATGAAACTTTGGTGTGATTAGTGGTGATCTTTCAAAAATAACTAGGTCTGCAATGTTTCCGGAGCACTGAAAATTTTCAAATATCTCTCCAATCATTCAGGAGTAATGGAGGGAAAGAACCGGAAATTTCTGGCCAGTTAGCCTGACTTCTGTGATTTGTAAAATGTTAGAGTTCATTATAAGGATGAGATACCCCGGTACTTCGGGGTACATGATAAAATAGACCGGAGTCAGCATGGTTTCCTTAAGGGAAACCTTGTCTGACAAATTTTCTGAATTATTTGAGGAAGTAACAAGTGGGATAAACTTGGGTTTTGTGAAGGTTTTTGATAAGATGCCGCACATGGGGCTGCTAATCCAGATAAAAACCGATTGCATTTGAAGGAACATACTAGCGTGCACAGAGGACTGGCTAACTGGCAGCAAGCAAACTGTTGGGAAAAAGGTGGCCTTTACTGTTAGTCAGCTGGTGACTAGAGGTCTATACGTAAGGGTCCATATAAGTATTGATCCTTTTCAATTTATATGTCAGTAATTTGTAGCTTTGAGGCGATGCTTGTGGATGATACAAAGAGAGGTGGAATTGGACGCAGAGTTGAGTAACCAAAGAACTTGCCGAGGAATTTAGTCATAGTAGAATAATGTGCAGTGTTACCAGATAGAATACAGAGTAGGGGCGTGCCTTGTCCTGCAATTTGTGAGAAGAAATAAAGCGCAGAATATGTTTTAAACAAGAAGACAATTAAGAAATCAGAGGTGCAAAGGGACTAGACGTTCGTCGGGCAGGGTTTCTTGAAGGTTAAATTCCAGTCTCAGATTGGTGGGAAGTAAAGCAACTGCAATATCTGTATTCACTTCGGATGGACAAGAATAAACTGTAAAAGGAGGGGCCTGAATTTGAGGGTTTATAAGGCATTGGTCGGAACACATTTAGAGTATAGTATGTAGTTTTGAGTATAGTCTGTAGTATGTAGGAGTGGATGCAAAAACCCAGAATAAGTTGCTGATAGAGGGGAAGGAGGACAGCTTCCAGATGATATGTGAAGAGAGATAAGTAGATAGGGGATTTGTAATGAAGTTGGGAGTTAATAGGTGTAAAATGTAAAGAACTGAAGGAGAAAGCTAATGGCTGGGCAAGATGGACTACGGGTGAAATCGAAAAGAGAGAATATCAAAGGAAGGTGATGGGCAAGTAAGAAAACGGGAAGAATTGAGAAAGGCACCAGAATGGTGAATAGAAAATAGGGAAGGGGAAGGTGAGAGAAAATAAAGGATGTTGACGGCGTTCATACCGTCAGGTTGGAGGTTCTCCGGACCGAATATCAGCTGTTAATATTTCAATCTGAGAGTTCTCCCGGCCTGGCAATAGAGGATGTAATGGACCGACATGTCAACAATGAAATGCAAGATCAATTAAAGTGGGCTGTCACTAGGAATTCCTGCCTGAAATTGTGAAGGGAGCGAAGGTGCTCGCCGAAGCGATCCCCTAATCTATTTCGGGTCTCATTAATGAGACGTTGCCTCTGAGTACCTCTGCATAGGAAGATACACAGTTGTTCTCCTTCCCGTCGTCTGCTGCTTGTACTCCCCCCTTCCCCCGCACTTAGTCTGCCCTCTTCCGCATTCCTAGTCAGTTTGAAATAAATGGGATATTAAGCTGATTTGCATATCTACGTAGAAATGTCTCATAAAGATTGGCAGAACACGTTGGGTGGGGCCCTACATTTTTATTGAACTTTTCCATGGCTTATGTTCAATTATCAGTGTTCTAATTTAGGCGTAAAATTACCAAGCCTGAATATGCGACATTGCCGCTGAATATGGCCCTACCCTCCCGCTCCATTTCAATAGAATGTTGACTAATCAATGCTGATCTCAGCTTCCCTACTGTGCCAATTCACAGCTGTTAACATAACGCTTTTTCAAAAATAGATCTATTTCCACTTAAACACATATGATTAAAAATGTCATCACTCTGCACCGTATCATTGTATTCTTTATCTTATTGTGTTTGTTTATGATGCATGGGATTAAGAACAGCAATTATTTCGTTCTCTGTTACACCTATGTGCTGGAAATGTCATTAAGCTAGTTGGAATTTTACAGTTATCACATATATAGATTTACGATAAACTTCAATATATCTGCCGTCGTCCATGTATTGACTGTCCGTATTACGTACGCGTATGCGAACACCTCACCAATTCGTTTGATGGGAAATCCTACACCAGCTCGTGGATTCGGCCCAGTGCATCACGGGTAAACCCTGCCAACCACCGAGCACATCAACATGTAAATTTTTTGTAGGAGTTGAGCATCTATCATGACAGATCTTTCCTTGCTTCTACCACAGGACAAAAGGTACGTCTGTCTCACGACTCGGATCACCAGGATGCAGAAAAGTTATTTTTCTTAAAACATCAGGCTTTTGAGCAAAGGAGTATCATTACACTCATATATTGCGCTGTCCGTACAACCTCTCCTGGCCTCCTGGCCTCCTTCCCTCATGCTCTCCTGGTCCTCCATGCCCATTTCCTTAGTAAGTACTGAAACAAGTACTCATTAAGTACCTTGCTCACTTTCTCTGCATCCAAGCAAATACCCCACTTCCCCCGCTTTGTCCTTGAGTGTTCTCACCCTGTTCGGAGTTATACTCTTACACGACGCATTCACAGAATGTCTCGGGATGCACTTCTATCTTTATCGCCAAGGGTATTTCATGCCCCCCTCGCTTGGCTTTGCTAATTCCCTTCTTTAGTCTTCCGGCTTCTATTAACTCCTCATGCGCTTTGTTTCTTGCTAAATCCGAAGCATTATATATGTTTCCTTTTTCATCTTGACTAAACTTATCACCTCTCTGGGCATCGAAGATCCTCTTTTCTTTTTATCCCCGCCCTTCCTTCTAACAGGAACATGTTTTTTTTTCTGTACGCTGTGCAATTGATCTTTAAAGAGCCTCCACGTACCTGATGTAGACTTGTCAGAGAAAAGATGTTTCCAATAAATGCTTCTTAGCTCCTGACTGATGCTCTCGTGATAATCCCGATTCCAGGTTTAAAATGTCCCACAAGGATAATACTTATCTTTGTTCATATCTGTCCTGAAAACTAAGGAGTTATTGTCAGTTCCCAATCATTTCAACCACTAAAGAGTCAGTCACTTGGCCAGGTTCATTAGAGAACACCAGATCCAGTATGGCTCCTTTCCTCGTCGGACCGATCACATATTGATTTAATTAACTTTCATGGATACACTTTACAAATTCTGCCCCATCTAAACCCCTTACAGTAAGAAACTCCCAGATTATATCTCGGAAGCTAAAATCCACCATGACAACAACCCTATTATTTTAACACATTTCCTTAATCTAATTACATATTTGCTCCTCAATGTCCCGGTTAGTATTAGAGGGTCTTGCAGTTCAATTCTATCAGTGTGATTACAGCCTTCCTATTCTTGAGTTCTACCCAAAAGGTCTCAGGGCTGACCTCTCCAATATGTTTCTTTTTTTTGTAAATTTTTTTATTGAAGTTCATCAAACAAACATTTCCATAAGATGTATTTCAGACATTGTACATATATATCATATAATCATATATATCACAAAATCTCCACAAAGTATTTATCTGGGGTATACACTTATAGAAAAGACTGGAAAGAGAAAAACAAGCAAAAGGAAAGAACTATGTACAAGTAGGGAGTGATTTTTTTTTTTACAACAGATTTATTGATTTGTAAGAATACAATCAGGCCTATGAGCCATTGTGTAGTAAAAACATTTATCTCAGTATGAATCAAATTGTTCCAGCTTGATTATATGATTATATGATTATGATTATGATTATGATGCTGTTATCTGCTCCATTTTGTAAATGTCCATTGTAATTTCCATCCATGTATTTAAAGTCGGGTTCTCCTGTGATAACCATTTCCTAGTAAGAGTCTGTTTTGCCAGCCACCAACAGTATATTCATTAAATATTTATCTATTTTCAACCATTCTTGAGGTATATATCCAAAATATATGGTCTTACTCTCCAGGGGAATTTCAATTTAAAGATGTGTTGTAGGACATTGTGTATCACCCTCCAATAGTTTTTGATAACAGGGCAGTCCCAAAAAAAAAATGACAATGATTTGCATTTTGATTTCAACAAATTTCTCCAGCAAACAGGGATGTTACTATCCGTGAGGATGTAATAAAATATCTTATTACGTTTTTCCATCCAAACTCGTTCCATTTCTGTGAACTGGTACACTTCCATTGATACCTGCATATTGTTGTCCATTTTTTCTCAGATATGATTATCCCTCCTTCCTTCTCCCATTTTGTTTTAATGTATGAAGTCGATTTTTTTTTAAAGATTTGACAACCCCTTATACATGCTTGAAAAGATTCTGCTACCATTATCTGAATTATATGCTTTTCGTAAGAGCACTATCAAGCATGTATTTTCCTTGGTTACATTTTTAAGCGTCTTATTAACATATTGTCGCATCTGCAACTACCGATAAAAATCTTGTTTTTCTAATAAGTATTTCTCTTTAAGCATTTCAAAACTGAACAGTGTTCCTTCTTTCATTATGTTGCAAAGAATTGTTATTCCTATAGCTGTCCAGTTCTTAAATCTAGCATCCAATTTATTTGGTGTGAAATTCCGAGTCATATGCACACCATTTAAGAATTGCAATATCTCCCTCTTGATGATATTCTTTTATAGTTGCTTTCCATATTTTATGAGTCAATTGCACCCATGGGTTATCAATAGTATGTATGCAGCTTTGCAGGTTATTATCAGTCAAAACTGCTTGTATGGGGATGGGAAGTACCCGCTCCTCAATGTTTTTCCATTGAGCGTCATATGATGGTTTACACCAACATATCACAGTTCTCAAATGTGCTGCAAAAATTTAATCTCCAAGAGAAAGTAGGCCCGATCCCCTCTTTTCATTTGCTGACTGCAAAGTTTTGAGACGAACTCTAGGCCTTTTACTCTGCCAAATATACCTTGATAGCATCTTGTTCCGTTCATTGAATTGATTCTGATTAATCTCTATTGGTAGGGTCTGAAAGAGATATAACAGTCTGGGCAGTATATTCATTTTAATAGACTCAATACTTGAACTGAGACTGAAAAAAGGAATCAGGCTCCATCTTGTCACATCTTCCTTAATTTTTCAATATAAAGGCTGATAATTACATTCTGATAATTTTGCCAAATCTTTTGGCATAATGATGCCCAAATATTTGAAAGACTCTGTGTGCCATGCCCAGGGATATAGACTTTCAATTTCTCTTGGTGGGCTATATTAATATGAAAGTAATTGTTTTTATCTATGTTGATCTTGTATCCTAATAATTGGCCACATTGTTCAAAGGATTGCGTCAATTTAAATAAGAGTATGTTGGTTGCCCTAGATAGATCAAAATGTCATCCGCATAACAATCCAATTTATGCTCTGTCCCTTTAATGGTAATTCCCCTGATATCTTCATTTTGTCTGATGTAATGAGCTAATGGTTCCAGATATAACGCGAAGAGTAGTGATGATCATGCACAACCCTGTCTCGTGCTCCTTTCTACGGTAAGACTATTTGATAAATATCCATTGATTTTAATCCTAGCAGTAAGATTGTCAAATAGTGCTTGTATAGATTTAATATTTGTGTGTTGCAAACCACATCTACGTAAAACTCTGTAAAGAAAATTCCAATTAACCGAATCAAATGCTGTTTCAGCGTCCTCGCTTATCACTATTGCTTCGATTTTATTTTTTTATATGATCCATAATGTGAAGTAGACAATAATGTATATTGTCTTGAGTGTGGCGTTGTCGTATAAAACCTGCCTGATCATTACGTATGAGTATGGGTAGAAACTCCCTAATCGTTTGGCCATGATGGCGGTAAATAACCTATAATCTGCATTAAGAGCGGTTATTTGTCTAAATGACCCGCATTCCATTTTATCCTTGCCTTCTTTCGGTATAGCTGAGATTATCGCTTCCTTCCAACTGGGTGGAATTTATGTCTTTGTTAGAGCCCAGTTCAGTGTGGGGAGTAAAACAGGAATTTACTCATTTTTAAATTCTTTGTACCACTCTGCCGTATACCGATCTCATCCTGCTGACTTGCTTTAATTTACGCCTACTAATTGAAGCTTTTAATTCAACTTCATTTATGTCAGCACTCATCCTTCTATTTTGTTCTTCGCTTAAAGTGGGTAACTCTAGAGAATTCAAGAAGGTGTCAATTTGGGTTATGCTTCCCCCTGGAACTTTGGAAGATAGCGTTTTGTAAAACACTTCAACAGCTTCTTGAATTTCACTTAGCTTATTTTTTTTTATCATTTTCGTTCTTGGGTCCCTAGTTCTATGAATTGTATTTTCTGCTATCTTTTTTTTTTCAGTTTCAACTCCTGTATTTTCATAGATTTCGATCCACTTCCATAATGTCTGTGTTTCATAAACATTAAGATTTTCATGATTTCGTGCATAGCCAAATTATTTATTTCATTATTAAATATTTTAGTTTCCCCTGGTGTATCCTGTGCCAAATTCAATTTGTTTTTTTTTCTCTAGGTGATTTCGCTTATTTTGTAAATCCTCTAATGTTTTATTCCTTAGTTTTTCTTATATGAAGACATCGCTATAATTTTCCCTCTTAAGACCGCCTTCACAGTATCCCATAAAATGCGAGGTGAGACCTCTCCATTATCATTAAATTATAAGTAGGGACCAATTTCTTTATAATTTACTCCTTAAAGTACGGATCCCTGAGTAGACTTGAATTTAGTTTCCAAATAGTATTCTTTGGTGTAGGTCAAAATCAACAGATAAATATATAGGTGCATGATCACTTAAATATACTGTCCCATTTTCACACGTATTGATGTTGTCTTTGTCGTTTCCAAATGTTATGAAATAGTCTATTCTTGTACATACAGAATGTGGAGCAGAATAATGAGTGTAATCCCTTCTGACAGGGAAAATGTCCCTCCATATATCAACTAAACCAACATCCTCAAAAAGTGTATTAACTTTCTTATGTACGGATTTTGTTTCATAGGTTTTTCTATTGGAAGAGTCTAAGTTTGGTCGTAATTGTAAATTTACGTCTTCCCCACATATCAGGAGTCCTTCTGTTTCCGTTACCATAATATCAGTAATTTTCTGAAAGAAACCAATATCACTTCCCGGGGGTGTGTATATATTCAATAGAGTAACTAACTTGCCGTCTATATTCCCCCTCAGCAGAATATATCTGCCTTCCTTATCTCGCATTTCGAATATTATTTTCCAAAATTTAGCTTACTTGAGATAAGAATAGCAACTCCTCTCCTATGTCTTGATTTATATTAGGAGAAAAGCAGATTAGTGAAGCCCATTCTCTTTAGTTTTTTTTTATGCTCATTATCAATTCAATGAGATTCCTGTAAATATACCACATGGGCTTGTTCTTTATTATCATTTTGGATAAAATTGTCTTACATTTGTTTGGATTTATTAACCCATTTTCATTAAAAGAAATGAATTTTAACTTGTTCCTAGCCATCTGTATTTATCTGGCAATGTATCATTGAAATTAGAATAAAACTTAATTGACCAACTCCCTGAACAAATGAGAACCAACAAACTCAAATAATAACAAAAATGGGACTTCCGGTAAGATGGCAATTGCTTAGCTGCTCCGAAATTTAGTTCCGTTACTGTCGCTATCTTTGCACTAAATGTCCCCATTTTTTAAACATTAGTTAGGAAATTTTTCGGTATCTCTTACTTGCCTGTGAACACATCTAAGTTACAATGTCTAGCAAGAGAAAGGAAGCTACGGCTCTCTCGTCTGAGACCCTGGCTGCCCTCGGTCAGCGCCGAGACGAAAATTTAAAGGAATTCAAAACCGCTTTCAAACAGTTGAAAGACAAATTGGATCGGATCAACGATAGAGTGGACAAACATGCTGAACACTTATATCGCATCGATTCGACTTCTGAACATTTAGAAAGTCGTGTTCGATACTTGGAGACTCTTTGTTCCAGCTTAGAGGAAAAATGTAACAAACTCCTTTCCAAAATGGTGGATCTAGAAAATCGCAGCAGACGCTGCGATCTTCGAATTCTTGGATTGCTAGAGGCCAACGAACAGAGATCAACCGTGAAGTTTTTCACCGAGTTTCTCTGTGAGATATTCAGGAATGTTTTGCTTCCGAACCCGCCTGAGCTCGAACGGGAACACAGGGTCTACGTTCCCCCCGAAATTCTGGGCTCCCGACGGCGAACAGTAATCTTGTGCTTCCATCAATACCAGTTAAAACACAGTGTGATTGTGGAGGCACGTCGCAGAGGTTCTTTTACTTTCCAGGATACAATCATTCGCTTTGTGGAAGATTTTGCACCCCAGACCTTAAAGATGCGCGCTGAGTTTAAAGGTGCAATGAAAGTGCTTTTTGATCGTATTTTTAAACCCTCTCTTCGCACTCCTGCCGATCTACGAATAAAGCTTAATACTGGAAAATACCAGTGGTTTAATTCAGTGAAGGAAGCTGAAGCATTTGTGGCAAGTCTTCCGGCTATCCAGTCATCTTCGGAACCCGATCGGACCTCTTAAAATGATGGATAAGTACTTCTCGTAGTAAAATTACTTTTTCTGTACTCAGACTTTACTTGAATCACTGAGACATTTTTCTTTGAATCTCTAAGGGCTGTTGACAATCTCTCCCTGGATTTGGTGTGTCTTTTTTAAATAGACATTCTGTGCTTAATGTTTCCCTATGGACGTTTAAATAGCACTTGTGCAATCTATTTTATTCTTGTATAACTTTATCTACAGAGTTCTACAACTGACTCTAACTTGTTTTGGAGGTTTGAAGTCTTTAGTGCAGGCCTCCCTGTTTTTTTGGTTCACAGTTTAATTGCTGATTTATTTTTTCTTTTTTTTATATATTTTTTTCTTTTCTTCACCCTTTTTTCTAATCTCTGAATTTTTTTCTCTCCTCTTTGTAAATGGTTGATAAATACTCTTCTTGAATTTATAATTTTCCCCTTCCTCTCTTTTTTTAACTTTTTTTCACTTTCTCTTACTTTATTCTTCTATATTTTTTCGCGGGTAGGTTAGGTTTGGTTTTCTTCCGATTTTCTCTGTATTAACTTTTATATTTCTGCAGAAGATGTTCTAATCTGTAGTTATGTTTTCTAATGTATAAACTAGTTACTATTTGCTATAGTATTTTTACGGAACTGCTGTTAATGACACAGATCTGGAAGTTGTATTTGGGTTAATTTTTTTGGTAGAGCTAGCAACTTGTTTTGGTAGCCGTCTAGTTTTGGGTTGTGTGGATGGGGAGGGGGTTTCCAGTTCCAACATCACTCACTGTATTTATTGTTTTTCTGTATTGCTCAGGACATGTATATGTTTTGATTTTACGAATCTATGTTTACATCTCTGCTCCCAGACTGCTATTGTACTGCTTAACTTGTTATATGCCTGCTGCCTTTTATGCATTAGTAATTGATAATGGCTAATGCACTTAAATTCGTGAGCTGGAATGTAAAGGGATTGAATCACCCTGTTAAAAGGAGGAAAGTATTCTCACATATCAAACAACTCAAAGCTGGCATTGCTTTCCTTCAAGAAACTCATATTCGTCGTTCTGATAACTCCCGGCTTCTGCCAAAGTGGGCGGGTCAGCATTTTCATTCATCCTTTGCCGCTAAAGCTACGGGAGTCTCCATTCTTATTAAGACAAATATTCCTTTTGAAGTCCATAATAAAATAGCTGATACAAATGGCCGTTTTATTATTGTTTTTGGTAAACTATATAACACTAAAGTTGCACTAGCAAACCTCTATGCCCCCACCTTTGATGATGTTAACTTTTTTGAACGGTTTTTTTCCTCACTACAAGACTTAAACTCATACTCTCTTATACTGGGTGGTGACTTCAACAGTTGGTTGGATCCTAATTTGGATCGATCGTCCTCTGCTACCAGATGATCTGCTAAATCTGCCTTAGCTATCCAATCGTTTCTCTCTAATTTTGGTATCTCTGATATATGGCGTTTCCTTCATCCTACTGAGATTATACTTTATTCTCACATGTTCACCATACCTTCACTAGAATTGACTATTTCTTACTCGATAACCAACTTATTCCATTTGCCCACTCTTGTGACTATCAGAGAATACTGATTTCTGACCATGCCCCAATTACTCCCTCCCTGAACTTTCGTGGTCTCCCTCAGAGGAATAAACACTGGCGGTTTGATTCAACTTTATTATCGGATGATGAATTTTTAAAATTTATTGAGGATCAGATAACCTTTTATTTTAAAACTAATACAATCACCTGAACCGCCATCCCAGATTGTCTGGGATGCCATTAAAGCATATCTGAGGGATAAAATAATCTCTTACACAGCAAATCTCAACAGAAGATCCTGTGCAGATCGATTAAACCTCATTAACCAGATTAAAGAATTGGATCAAATATATGCTCAAACTAAGAACCCTGAATTATACAAGAAGCGCGTTGAACTCCAAAATAAATTTAACATTCTGTCCACTCAACCTGTCGAACGCCAACTTCTCGAAAGCAAGAGTCGCTTTTACATTCATGGAGATAAGTCTGGTAAATTCCTAGCCAATCAGCTGAGGCGTTCCAAAGCCAAACAACATATTACAAAGATCCGTAAGGAGAACGGAGACTTTACATCGGATCATTTAGAAATTAATGACGCATTTAAAATGTTTTATTCTCGGCTTTATTCCACTGAATCTCTGAATGACAATTTCTCTGTTGATCAATTTTTACAGTATCTGAATATCCCTTCACTTTCATCTGATTTTAAAGCCAAACTCAATGCGCCTATATCATCAGAAGAAATATCTTTTGCAATTTCTGCACTGTCCTCAGGGAAATCTCCTGGACCTCATGGGTTCCCTGTAGAATTTTATAAATCATTCTCTTCACGTCTTTCTCCTCAGTTACTTTGAGTATTATCTGACTCGTTTAATTACGGCAAATTGCCACCCTCTTTCAATGAGTCATCTATTATTCTTCTATTAAAAAAGGGCAAAGACCCAACAGAGTGTTCCTCGTATAGGCCGATTTCTCTGCTCAATGTTGTTGTAAAGATCTTAGCTAAAGTTTTGGCTCATAGATTAGAAACCGTTATTCCCTCCATTATCTCTGATGACCAAACATGCTTTATTAAAAACCGTCTCCCTTTCTTTAACATTCGCCGTTTATTTAATATCTTATACTCACCTCCAACTGGGATTCCTGAATGTGTTATTTCCCTAGATGCGGAGAAGGCATTTGATCGTATAGAGTGCAACTACCTTTTTGCAGTCTTAGAAAAATTTGACCTCGGCCAAAGTTTCATCTCTTGGATCCAATTGCTGTACCTGTGTCCTACTGCTTCTGTTTTAAATAATTTTCAGAAATCCCAAGTATTTAATCTCAAACGTGGCACCCGTCAGGGATGCCCCTTAACTCCCTTTCTCTTTGATTTGGCTATAGAACCTCTGGCGATAGCATTTCGAAACTGTCCTGAATTGACCGGGATTTGGAGAGAGGGTGTTGAGCATAAAGTTTCTCTTTATGCTGATGACTTATTACTCTTTCTCTCAAATCCGTCTACATCCTTACTTCCAATGTTTTCACTTCTTGACCAGTTTAGCCAGATCTCTGGCTATAAACTTAATTTACATAAGAGTGAACTTTTCCCAATTAATAAATAAGCACAATAACTAACATTTCGTGATCTCGCTTTTAAAGTAGTCCATAATCAATTTACTTATCTTGGATATACAGTCACAAGGAAGTTTAAAGATCTCTTTCGTGAAAACGGTGCCAATCTTTCATATACTATAAAACAGAGTCTGGTACAATGGTCACATCTATATATGTCTTTGGTAGGTCGTATTAATGTTGTTAAAATGTATGTTCTCCCCAAATTTTTATACTTATTTCAATCTATCCCAATTTTTATTCCTAAATATGTTTTTGATTTCTTAGACTCTATTATTTTGTCATATCTGTGGCAGAATAAGCGCTCTAGAATTAATAAAATCCATCTCCAAAAATCTAAAAAAGAGGGTGGCATGGCTTTACCTAACTTTCGTTTATATTATTGGCCATATAATATACGTTGTGCTACCTTTTGGTCTTCCTTCCACGGCCAACCCGAGTGCCCTAATTGGGTGGCAATGGAGTGGAGCTCCACTAAAGTATGATCTATCTCTGCACTTCTTGGCTCTGCACTCCCTAGTAGTCTGCCCAGATCAATAGCTAATCCTATTGTTAGACACACTTTGCGTATATTGGCTCAGTTCAGGAAATGCTATGGTTTCCAGGGGTTTTCCGTTTCCAGCCCTGTCGCACATAATCACCTTTTTTGCCCTACAACGTACGATTCAGCATTCCATGTTTGGTATAGGAAGGGCATTAGCCATTTTGAAGATCTTTTCATTGATAATCGCTTCGCTTCTTTTCGGCAGCTCTCTGCTAAGTTCAATTTGCCTAACGCTCATTTTTTCAGATATCTCCAAATCCGACACTTTATTGCTCCTTTAATTCCTAACTTTCCTGAAATGCCTGCAAAAAATGCTATGGACCTATTTCATTCCATTAATCCACTAAGTAAATGTTTAAGATCAATTATCCGAGATAAACTAGCAGCCTTACGACGGGCCCCTGTGGATAAAATTAAAATGGCCTGGGAGCAGGATTTAAATATCTCCTTATCCGATGAGAGCTGGGACTCAATTCTCAAATCGGTTAACTCAACCTCTCCTTGTGCGCGCCATTGCCTTTTACAGTTTAAGATTGTTCATAGAGCCCATATGTCTAAATCTAAACTATCTCGATTCTACCCTAACATTAGTCCGCTCTGTGATAAATGCAAAAGGGGCGTGGCCTCTCTCATCCATATGTACTGGTTGTGTCCTAGCTTGGAGAAATTCTGGAAAGTTGTCTTCACTCGTTATCGTGTATTCTGAATCAGCATCTAGAACCAAACCCCTTAATTGCTCTGTTCGGTTTTTGGGGCGAGACAGATTTATGTCTTGGTCCGACCAAATGCCGAATATTATCCTTTGCCTCTCTCCTGGCTAGACGCTTGATCCTCCTTAGATGGAGAAATGTTGCCCCGCCCACTCATGCGCAATGGCTTAACGACAGTATGGCCTGCTTGGACCTCGAAAAAATTCATTATTCAGTTCTTAATTCGGATCTAAAGTTCCACAAGGTCTGGGGACCTTTTATCGAGTACTTTCATAACCTTCCTCTTGACTAGGGTTTTTTTTTTCTTCTTTTCGGTCCCTTGCTTTCAGCTCCCTTTTTTTCTGGTAGTAGGCATTACTATCCTCTGTTGCTAAGTGTATTCACAGTCTAGGAGTTTGACTGTCCTGACTTATACTCTCTATATTGTGTTGTGGTTGGTCTGGAGTTGTTGTTGTTTTTTCTTGTGTTGTGGGGCTCGGGGAGGATACTAAGCTTTCTTGTCTTTAATTTAGGTGCTTTTTTGTTAAATTCTCTTCCTTTGTAGCATATTGTTATTCTATGCTTAATTTTGCACTGTATTAATGTTCCTCATTGGGATTTGGGGTTTTTAATTTGTAAAATGTTTGGAAAAAAAAATTAAAAAAAACAAAAGAAAATAACAAAAACGGCAACGAACGTGTGATTCTAAGGCTGAGGTCTCTAGTAAATGACCCTGCGTTGAACTAGAGGACATGTCTAGCTGTGGGGGATTAGGGGATTACCCCTCTTAGTTGTGAGTTGAGGGCCCCCATTGCAGTATTCATAAAAGTCAGTGAACAAATCCTCCTATACATATACATATATATATTATATATATATATATATGTGTATATATATATATATATATATATATATATATATATGTATATATATATATATATACATACACACACACACACACACACACACACAAATGTATATATATGCATACATACACATATATGCACAGACACACACACACACACACATGTTCTCATTTTTGTGGGGGAAAAGGAGTACATGAGCGAATAAAGAATAACAACTGAGTAATATAAAATCCACAATATAATAAGTGTTTCTCGAGCTTGGTAAATCACCGTGTACTCTTGCTACTGTTTAGCTTCTCAACATAAGTTAGCCAAACGTTATGGCTCTTCTGAAGGGGGTGAGGATTGTCTTTGGGAAACTCCCTGTCTCTCCCTGATATGTTTCTCTCGACCTCCTCCCTTCTCCTGCCTTCTCGTTTCTCGCACTATTTCCCAAGCCGAGCTGGACAATTCCTCAGCCAGGCTTTCCTTCGTATTGATCATGCTGACAGGCAACCCTCTGGCCTTCATGTCTGTAGTCGCCTCTTCCACTGTCTGGTATATCCGCGTCCCGTTGTCATAAAACACTCGAAGTTTAGCAGGGTACGGAGCTGGAAATCTAATCATCTTGCATTAATATTCGCTTTACTTAGGAGTATTCTTTGCGTTTCAGGAGTACCCCGGGGGGGTAATCTTGGTCGAAATATATTAACTTATCCTCTAAAAACACTCTCTTCCTACCCCAGGCCCTTCGTAGCATCTCCGTCTTGGTGCTGTACCGAAGGAATTTAATTATTATTGAACTTGGCTTTCTATACAGGGTAGGTTTTGGTACTAACGCGCGGTGGTCTCTTTCGACTTCCAGCTTCATAGCCGGGGGATGATCCAACGCGTCCCGCAGTATCTTTCCCGCAAACTGCCTCATAGACGAGCCCTCCGCTCCTTCGGGAACGTTGTAGATTCTGATATTTTTCCGTCGTGAACTTCCCTCCAGGTCAAACAGTTTCCCTTCTTGGTGATGTATTATTTTTATTGTCTTGCTCAGTATCCGTTCGACGTTTTGAACGCGATTTTCAACCTTTTCAAAGCGAGTCTCTGCCATCGCTATTTTTTGATTAACTCTGGCGAGCTCTGCCTTAATACCACGGAGCTGCTGCTGTATTTTTTTCCGGGACTCCCTTATCTCTTTAAGAATTTCGAACATATTCGTCGCTTCGTCTGAACGAGGCCCAGCAGCCGCCTCGCTAGCATTCGGTCGGGTCGGAGAGCCGCTCGCGGCAGTCCTCTGGGACGCAGGATCCGCAGTGTCGCTTTTTTATTTCCATTTCTTCTCCCCATTCTTACCCCTCTTTTAAGTTCAAATTGTTTTAGAAATATATTATTTTTGACAGGTTAATGGGGCTTAATACGCGTTTTTCCGGAGGAGCTAGTGACTTAAGTTGCCATTCTCATGATAACATCACCGGAAAAACTCTCCAATATGTTTCATCTAACGGCAGCATTGATATTGACTGTGATTAGTTTTAAGAATCCCACCTCCATCTCCCGCCACACCTCGTACCCACCCCGTTTTACCTCGACTCTATCTTTTCCAAAACTTCAAAAACGTGGTACATTGTGGTAAACTCTGAGCTTTGTCAAAACTGCAGAAAAGCTAGATTAGAAACACATTGAACAATGGATGAGAATAATACACAGGCAAGAAAATACGTAGAATGGCAGTTGTGGGTGGCCAGATGAACTGGTATCTTGGTGTGAGAAATTCTGGTTCTTCGGGTTAAACAGTGCAATTCTATGCTGGATTTGCTTTTAGTGTTCAGTCTGATCACATATTACAGCGCTTTCATGAATTAGGCACCCTATGTTCGTCAAAGATGAGCCCCATATTAGTGTGGATTTGGTGAAGTTTCTCCAGTTACATAACTACATTAATCGGTTACTAAGTTATTTTGCCAGTATCTTGACCACTGTTACAGAACCAAAGCAAACTGAAGGCAAAGGGGAGGCGTGAATCTTCTCCTTCCAGAGCAACGTTTGCCCGAAGTAACAGGCAAACTAAAAGTTCTTTTGTATTTTCAGAATCTCAAAGCACTACGCCTAGTGTTGTGTCATATTGTTAAATATGAGTCAAAGAATTGTTCTGTTTGAAAAGCAAAATATGTGTGCCTTAGAGAGGGAATGTGCAATATTCCCATTTGAAAGAGGCGAGTAAACAAAATTAAAAATAATTGTTATTCTGTGATTTCTCTGAATAGTGATTCTCTTGGCATGATAACACAGCTTATACAAATGGTTTTTCTTATGTGTTTGTTTAATGGGCTGTCACTGATGTGACCAACTATGTTGGATGATTAATCGTCAGAGAGCATTTCGGTTCCTATATAAGAGCTTGCATAGCAAACTGCTGTGCATATTGGCAATTGAATCATTTTGAACTGATCGCTTCTTCACAAAGTAAATGGGATATCCAGCAATTTACTACATAGCGAGTATTTACTATCCTGTACTGGCAGCGATTGCAATCCCTGGTGTGTACCTAGTGTTGATTATTATGTGCGCGTTTTGTTCATCTTTCTGACCTGCTGCACAGCGTAATAGTCACCGTAACATCTGTTACAGATGGTGCCTTGTTTAATGAGTGGTTTAAGTTTTTTTCAGTTTTCAGCCTATGCTCTCCTTATTTTTCTCTGATATAGATAATAGTTTTCTGGGCCCGATTATTTTTCTCGATTTTAGCAAATCAATAAGTGTTAATATTGGTACTGTTCCAGCATTTTACCTTATTCGACGTTCCAGAGTTTTACCATAATGGATCGTTCTGAATCTGATTCGGTACCAATACAGAACTAACCCTTCTTTGAAATGAGAAGATCGTTACCGTCTCAGCAGCTCTATCTGCGAGTTTCCTGGTTTGATAGCGACAGAGAGGTCTCTCTTTGAGTCTAGTGTAGTGGATTGAGAAGCCGCCCACTAACAATAATTCGGTGGACAACATAATTTGGTTCGGACGGTTTACTCCAATCAAAAGGCAGTTGCAGAGCTCGAAGACGCACTATTTCCACTCTGCGTATCGATATCAACCTGATACGCTAAAAGATCAGAGTTTTTGAAACTAACTCTCTTTTGCTTCCTTGCAGTGAATTTAATGGCGATTGTGATCCTGTCCCGCGGAAAATGTGGACTCTCCAAATGCATTTCCCGTTATCTGGTAGGAATGGCAGTATCGGATTTAATGTGCGTTATCTTTGGAGTTGTACTCCACCAGATCAATAATATTTATGTTTATGCCTCTTCTTTGTTCATTACACCGATCTGCGCTGTGATATTTGTCCTGAGGCTCGCAACCATGGACTCTTCTGTTTGGCTCACAGTGGCTTTCACGTTCGATCGCTGCATTGCAATCTGTAGTCAAAAGCTGCGGGAACGATACTGCACCGAGATGACAGCGACCATGGTGATCGCGATTCTGGGTTTAGGGAGTTGTGCGAGGCGAATTCCATTTTACTTTGCGGTAGATCCTCACCTTGTCATTGGGAACGTACCGTGGCGATGTATTCTCAAAGCCAATTATCGTACTTTACCAGCGTGGA
The DNA here is from genome assembly GCF_048418815.1 of Hemitrygon akajei. Classification (NCBI taxonomy): domain Eukaryota; kingdom Metazoa; phylum Chordata; class Chondrichthyes; order Myliobatiformes; family Dasyatidae; genus Hemitrygon; species Hemitrygon akajei. The sequence goes on from NC_133151.1 coordinate 23,270,025, forward strand.
GAGCAAGTCAGTTGTTTAACACTATCACTACAACTTTATTGCCAATCAGTTTCATTACTTTGTTTAATGCTTTAACAATCTGTCATATTATAGCGGCAAACAGAGTCCGCCGGGGACTCAGGAACGTGGGAGAGAAGAGGAAAGATCCCGAAGTGGAGATCCGGAGAAAGTCAATGATTCTGTTGTTCGGTCTATCAGCCAATTTCATATTGTTGTGGATTCCCTTTATTACATATAGTATTAACTGGCAAGGTCAGAATTACTTTTACGCAGACAAATATTTGAACACACCTACATATATTTTGCAACAGTTTGCGATCATGCTGCAATTTCTCTGTACCTGTACCAACACGTGTATCTACACACTGTCACAGAGGAAATTTAGGGAGGAGCTGAAGAATGGAGTCAAACATTTGGTTACATTAAATAGAAACAAAGAAACATTCAAAACCTAATGCGGAATACAGGCCCTTCGGCCCTCATAGGTGTTTCGGAACATGTCGGTACCTTAAAAATCCCCGGGGTTATCCATGACCCTCTAAATTTCTAACGTGCATGTATCTATCCAGGATTCTCTTAAAAGACGCTATCGTTTCCGTCTCCACTACAGTCGCCGGCAGCCCATTCCACGTTCTCACCACACTCCGTCTAAAAAACCTTATCCCTGACATATCCTCTGTACCTACTTGCAAGCACCTTATAACTGTGCCCTCTATGCGAGGCATTTCAGCCCTGGAAAAAAGCTTCAGACTATCCACACGATCAATGCCTGTCATCATGTTGTGAACCTCTATCAGGTTCGCCTCTCATCCTCCGTTTCCCCAAGGAAAAAAGGTCGAGTTTACTTAACTTATTCTGATAAGGCTCTCCAAAGCAAGGAACATTCTTGTAATTCTCCTCTAAACTTTTTCGATGGTTTCCACATTCTTCCTGGAGTGAGGCAAACAGAACTGAGCACAGCGCTCCAAATAGGGTATCACCAGTGTCCTATATAGCTACAAACATTACCTCTGGCTCTTAAACCCAATCCCACGATTGATGAAGGCCTTCTTAACCACAGAGTCAACCCAAGATCCCTCTGATCCTCCACATTGCCAAGTCTCTTATCATTAATGTTATATTCTGCCATCATATTTGACACTCCAAAATGAACCACTTCACACTTATCTGGATTGAACTCCATCTGCCGCTTCTCAGTCCGGTTTTGCATCCTATCAATGCCCAGCCTGTAATCTCTGACAGCACTGCACACTATCCACAACATCCCCAACCTTTGTGTCATCAGTAAATTTACTAAGCAATCCGTCCTCATCAAGGTCATTTATAAAAATCACGGAGAGTAGGAGTCCTAGAACAGATCACTCAGGCACACGAAATGGTCGGCTTGTAAATAAAATGCAAATCCGATTGTATGTTTTTCTGGGACTTCAAAGAAAATTCCATAACAGTCTGGGGAACTGTGTTGTCGTGTATTTTGGTAGAAGGAACAAAGAGGAGAACGATTTTCCGAATGAATTGTAATGAATTAAACGGAATTGACTTTAATGCTCACATCATTCACATACACGAGGAGTAAAAATCTTTAAGTTACATCCCCGTGTAAATGTGCAATGTGCAATTTATAGTAATGTATATAAAGTAGTACCTACAGCAATATAATACAGAAAGACAGTTGTGTCAGCATGGATTTTTCAGTCTGATGGCCTGATGCAAGAAGTTGTCCCGGAGCCTCTTGGAGAGAATATTGAGAAATCTGCACTACAATGGGACTTTATAGATCGAATACATAATTGACAAAGTGTAACTTGCCGTTGAGTCGACAGTAAAGAAGTAAACTGCAATATGGCAATAATTTCGAGAGGTAATAGTATAACAACACAGATGTAATGCGGACGAATCGTAAAGACACTATTCAGACAACACTTGGAATATAGTGAAAACCAGAACGAAGCAGGCCAGGCAATCCATGGAAAAGGGTACTGTCGACGTTTCGGGCCGAGAGCATTCGCGATCCGAAACGTCACCTGTACAAAAAACTACGCACTAATTTGTTGTAATATGTCTTAAAATTTAAGAAAACATTGCAGAAAGCTTGCGTCTTAGCAAGGGAAAATTTAAAATCTGCTCAGGGAAGAATGAAAATCTAGTATAACAGGGAAGCTAAAATGAGGTCATTTAAGCCGAGAGATAAGGTATTGGTTCTTTTCCAGGTGCAAACGATCCATTAGCAAGCTAAATTTCATTGACCTTACGAGATTATATCTGAAGTTAATAATGTCGACTATGTGGTAAATATACCAGTTCGACGAAGGCCAAAGCATCCTTCCCATGTAAACTTGATAAATCAATATTATGAAAACAGTCTGCCCTCTATGACTGTTATCGTCAATATCATTGAATCTGATCTCCCTGGGAACTTGATAGCTCATCCATCTGAGGCTTAATTTTAAATCGAACATTATTTCTACCAGACTGCCAAATACGAGAATTTTGGAAAACATTGATGAGAACTTGGCTCATCCACAGCCACAACGGCGGCATCAAATGAAGCAGTTAATTAATTATGAAAATTTAAGGATTTATTTCCAACATTACAAAGAGAACCACAGCAGCCTCACATGATGTAGATTTTCGAAACGCAAAACCTATTAAACAACATCCATATCGAATGGACATGGAACTAAAGTAGAATCGCTGAACAACAGATAGAATATACGTTAGAAAATAATATTATTGGACCCTCTACCTCGGAATGGAGTTCAATTTGGGTCATGGTGCCT